>NC_138961.1:183005000-185810833 GCF_055761805.1 Camellia sinensis | reverse complement strand
ACACAGAGTCGCCACTTACCATTATTTTTACGGACTAGGATCACATTTGACAGCCATCTAAGGTAGTCCACGTTTTTGATGAACTGTGCCTCAAGGAGCTTATCTATTTCAGAAGCAATTAGGGTATTGCGTTCCGGGTGAAAGATGTGTTGCTTTTGGTGAAAGGGTCGGAAATGGGGCTCAATGCTGAGATGATGAGTGATGAAGGAGGGATCAATGCCCGGCATGTCGGAGTGGGTCCAGGAAAATACATCTTTGTGTTCAGTTAGGAGGGTTGTAAGGTCGGCCTTGGCTTGTAGGGATAGTTGGCTACCGATCTTGGCTGTTTTTATCAGGTTGGTGGAATCGATGGGGACCTCGACAAACTCTTCCACCGATTCCCTTCTAACTAGTTTGTCTTTGTCTCTGACGTCGAGTCCTTCAATGATCATAGCCTCCTTTAGCTTGACCTTTTTAAGTGAAGCCACATAACATTCTCTGGCCACGGTCTGCTCTCCCCTCACCATGCCGACCCCAAGGTCGGTGGGGAATTTGACGGCAAGATGGAAAGTGGATGTCACAGCTCGGAAGGCATTCAGAGCGGTGCGGCCGAGGATAATGTTGTAAGCAAAGGGACAGCCGACGAAGAGGAAGGTGAGCAACTTTGTGGTCTGCCGCAGGTATTCACCGATTGTGATGGGAAGATCGATGGAGCCTATAGAAGTCACCCTATCTCCAGTAAAGCCTATCAGTGGGGCTTGGAGAGGGGACATACTTTCTTCTCCAACCTTGAGCTGGCGAAAGGCATTGAGGAAGATGATGTCTGAAGAACTGCCATTGTCGACGAGAACCCGTCTGACTTTGTAATTGGAGAGGAGAGCAGAGATGACGAGGGGGTCGTCATGGGGGTAACGGATGCCTGTGCAGTTGGCTTTCGTAAAAGTGATGGGCTCCATCCACTGCTTGGGCTGTTTGGAAGGGCGGTCCAGTATGGCAACTTCTTTATCTGAGCCCTATCTTATTTTTCTAAGTTTTTCCCGTTGGGCCGAGCAGGATGGTCCTCCACAAGCGAGCCCGCCAGCAATAACTCTAATCTCGCTGACAGGGGGGCAGGATTGCCTTGTGCCCGGGGTTGCTATGGAGGCCTATCATGACCTTGGTTAGGTTGGGCAGGTTGTCAAGGAGAGGTGCGTCGACGGTTGTTTCTGATAGGTTCAGTCCTTTGCCTGTGTTGAGGGCGGGCTGCCGTGAACTGACTGAGACATCCCTGACGTATCAAACCTTCGACCTGGTCTTTGAGGTTAACACACTCCTCCGTATTATGGCCGTGGTCCTGATGAAAGCGGCAGTATTTGGACTGGTCTCACCGGTTGGAAGGAGATCGTGACGGTTGGGGCCATTTTAGGGGACAGTCTCGTTGGATCTGGTTCAGGACTTATTCCATGGGGGAATTGAGGGGTGTGTATCGTTTGAACCGGCCGGGCGGTCGGGCTAGCGCCGACTAGTCGGCTCGGGGTGGTCGATCGGTATACTGAGGTGTTTGGTGAGTGTACTGGGTGTTTCTGGTTTCGGAGTCCTTTCTCTTCTCTCTGGGGGTTGGGTTTTTTGCTGTAGGATCTTGTCGGGCGACTAGGGAATCTTCGGCGTTGATGTATTTTTGGGCTGTGGAAAGTAGGGTTTCCATGGAGGTCGGGGGGTTTTTAGAAAGGAAGAAAAGGAAGTCAAATGATCGTAGACCGGCCATAAAAGCCGTGAGGATGACCTTATCATCGTTTTTCGCTACCTGTAGGGCTTCGGTGTTGAAGCGGGTGACGAAGCTACGTAACGACTCCCCTTCGGTCTGACGGATATTGAGGAGTTGGGTTGCCGGACGCCGCTGGTGCTGGGCACCAATGAAATCTTTGAGAAAGGAGTCATTTAGGTGCTGGAAAGTGGAGATAGAGTCTGCTGGCAGTTGACTAAACCAGAGTCGCGCCGACCCCTTAAGAGTTACAGGGAAGGCGCGACACATGATCTCGTTAGGGAATGCATGAAGGATCATGAGGGTCCTGTAAGTTTCCAAATGGTCGACTGGGTCTGTTGTGCCATCGAAAGAGTCAAGCGAGGGCATTTTGAATTTAGGAGGTAAGGGTTTGTCCCTGATGGAGGCAATGAACAGTGAGTTGGCTATGGTAGATGGTTTATTCTGCATGTTCTGCATGACTCCTTGGAGCTGGAGCTTCATGGCTCGGAGTTCTACATCCCAGAGAGGAACGTTGTCACCACCGGAATACAGTGGAGGCTGGATACTACTGGCCTCTCCCTCGGGGGTGGGTGCCTAGACCGACGGATGCGGGACTCGGGGAGGCGAGTTCATGTCTGGGGGAGGGGGTCGAAAGCCTTCCAAGTTGGGTGGGTAGGGCTGTTGGATGGGGTGGCTCGAGGCTCATTTTTGATTGGGTGGGATATCTGGACGTGGTGGAGGGGGCATAGGAAGGTTTCTTTGGAGTAGAGCATTAATCAGGGCTTGGTTTTGCTCGACGAGGTAGTTAATGCTGTTGGTGAGCTCGGTGAAATACTGGGGTGGGTTGTTTGGATTGGGAGGGTCGGCTTGGTGGTCGGCAACATTGTGGTGAGAAGCCATGGATCTAGTCGTGACCATCCATCTTGGTGGGTGGCAGGAAGGGGTTATTGGGAAAGGGTCTCCGGCGGCAATGAGCACTCCGACGAGCAAGTTGGAAAGAGAGATGGAATGTAGAGATAGATCAGTGATAGAAAGCTTAACCTTCTTCTTGTCTTCGACGTCTGCTTATATCCTCTGGTAATCATTTCGTTGTCCCTTCCGACCTGTTATCTTGGCCGAAAGTCTATGCTCTACCTTGCCATGTTCATGGTGAGGCCGTTCTGTCTCGACGAGGAGGGGTTATTGCAATAAATGCTGTAAGGGCCTTCATTAATAGCTGATGTGTAGTGCAATAACTTTATTTTTATTATTTATGACAATGGGATCACACACATTATAATTGAAAGAAAATTAATTAAAAAAATAATTGAAAAAAAATGAAAAAAATTTAATTGGGAAAAAAATATTTGAAAAAAAAATAATTGTTAAAAAAGATTAATTGAAAAAAAAATGAAAAAAAAATTAATTAAAAAAATAATTAAAAAAAATTAATTGGGAAAAAAAATATTTGGAAAAAAAATTAATTGAAAAAAAGATTAATTGAAAAAAAAATTAATTGAAAAAAAATTTAATTGAAAAAAAATTATTTGAAAAAAAAAATATTTAAAAAAAAATTATTTGAAAAAAAAAAAATAATTGAAAAAAAAATTGAAAACTAAAAACATAAACTCATTTTTTGAGTTTACGTTTTTTCCTCAAATTTATAAACTGAGACAACTATTTATTAACCAAAAAAATTATCAAACAAGTTTTTATGACAGTTTTTTAAATATTTGTAAATATAAATTGTAAACTGAAAACAGAATGATTACCAAACAGGCCCTAATGTTGAAACATCCCTATTGTAAATTCTTAGTTTTGCTTGTATGATATTTGGGAGCAAATGATGTAGAATAGAACACAAACCTAGCGCAGCTGCCATTGTGGTGACAAAGAAAGATAAATAATTGGCAATTTTTCAGGACAGAAATGAGCCTAGATGGAGGTCACTTGAGCAGAGGATGTAAGTAGCTCTGCTAGGAGGACTTGGGAGTCTCTTCTCTTAAGTATACATTTTTTTTAATAATTCTATTTAGTCTCTGCTAATGCCACTTGGGAGTCACTTTTGTAAGATACTTATATTTTTAATAGTTGTTGTTGCTGCTTTATTCGTCTTTAAAGCAATAGCTAAGATGAGAGCCTTGAAGGTTGTAATTGTTAAAACAGCTTATGGGGTCTGTGCAAATTTTTTGGCAAATCACCTTTTTTCAATGTTGTTGAAAAATCTAGAAATCCCCTAGATATTGATTTGTGATTATGTATCAATTTTAATCAGTATATAACAATCCCAATCAAACAATCAAGACAAATTGACACAACGATTTTACGTGAAAAAACCACAATTGGACACCTCCAATTGTGATAAAAAAAACCACAGGCAAAAGCCACAAAACAATCTACTAAAAAGACATAAAAGAATTACACATGTATACTCTCAATTACCTAGCGAATCCACGCCAAAATTGAACCAACCTCTATGTGCCTCTTCCAACCTCGTCTTCACCTTGGAATTGTCTTGACGATGAGCCACTCCAGAATCCACCAAAGCTTCAGGCTTGAATTCTTCAGAATCCACTGAAGAACAACTCTCTCTTTTGTATAGAATGAACAAACAAACCTTTGATGTGTTCTACTTAAGCCATGAGTTGAATACTCAATTAAACATCAAAGAAAACTAGCAAAATAACCCCAGATATAAACCCTAGAACCCAAGAAGAAGATCTGGAGGCGTAATCCTAAAATCTGACAGAAACACGTACTTATAGAAATCTGGGACTGCGAAGCTCGCTCGAGTGAAGACTCTCTCACTCGCGCGAGGAACCAAAAACACGTGTTTTCCATAAGTGGCTTCGCTCGAGCCAAACAACTTGTGCTCGAGCGTAAAATCATCCTTCTCAGGTTTTTGTATGGACGCACTCTTCGCTCGAACGAGAACTCCTTCGCTTGAGCGAGCAAGGGCGGACAGTCAACTTGAATGCAATTTTGCATTTTGCTTCGGGGGCGCTGCCCCTCGACCCCCGCGAGCTGACCAGGCAGCTCGATCCCCGTCATAGTTAGCGAAGTGGCAGGCAATCATGAAAGAATCAGCACCACAAACTTCTCTGCAAGGCACAACTCACGTTGGATTCGCATGTAAAAACTTAAAGCCTCACTGAAATAAAAGTGCGAAAACAAATACAACTGAAATGAGTTTTGTCAAACGGAATTGCCAAGAATAAAAACCTAACAGTTGTTCATCTCACACTAATGAGAGCTACTCTTGAAGTTCAAGTAATTTGACTTCTTCTTGACCATTTTGATTTTAATTTATGTATTTAAAGTCTAAACATGAATTGTTTCTATTCTTGGGTATGCAATGCATTGTTTCTTTTTTTTTTTTTAATTTTGTTTTCAAGCTTAGTTTGTTTATTATTTTAATAAACATCAATTATTAGTTCTTAATAATCGTTTATGACAGGTATAAATATCTGTTGCTACATTTAAATGTCAAGCTTAGCACAATTTTTTTTTAAAAAAAGACTATGGCAGCGTTTTTTGAACGTCCTTATATCCCAACCCCAACGGCTAGATTTTTAAAATGTATAAATATCTATGACGGCGTTTCAAAAATGTCGCTAAATATCTTAGTGACGTCCTTGTACTGTTAGGGTAGGACATTTGGTGACGTTTAAAAATGCCGCCTATACTAATATAAAGACGTTTTTCAAACGCCATAAAGCTATAGCGATGGCTGCGTTGTCGGCGTTTGGTACTAAAAGTCACAAAAAGAATTAGCGACGTTTTTAGTACTTAAAACGCCGCTAAAAGTGCATTTTCTAGCAGTGTCATCTTCATGTACCTTTAATTTCATGCTGTTAATGAAATTTTTCTTTGCTGATCAAATAAAAAAAAATGTAGCAATGCAGACCAAATAACAACTCTGATGAAAATATAATCACAAATAAAAATTTTATTTTACTCTGCAAATTATCACTTAAAAATCAAATTTAATCCATACTTTTTTAGTTATATCAATTTTATAGCTAAATTATTTGATTTTGATTCAATTTTATCGCTGTCATCGGTTGTCGTTTATAATCAAACAAAACTTACTAACGTGCAATTTTTTGTTTTTAGTTTGTCGATAATAGGGGTGTTGGCAACAGAGGCAGGTTTATGGATTATGCAAAAGTGAATTACTTGGTGTTCGGAGGGATAGGTGCAAACACATATCTTTGCAATTTTCCTTCAAATCTTTTCACTTTTCCTTCAAATCTTTTCACTTTTCCATGCCTTCATTGTGGAAGAAATGTGTAACTTTCTTCATATGTTGTGAATAGTTTTGTGGGTGTTTTTTTTTTTTCTTTTTTTTTTTTGTCTTTTGTTGCCTCCTATTTCCATAGCATATTTTTGTACAAATCCTTTACAGGATTTTATTGGTTTGCTTGATCAAGAAACAAATTAAGGTTGTGTGGTTCATATTTCTACAGCTAGGCTTAAAAGAGAAATTCTTTGGTTTCAAGGAATGCGTTACGGTCCACTTGATCACCAAATATCATTAATGAAAATGTTGATGCAAAATCTCAAAGATAGTAAATGCTCTTTGACAATTGAAGAAAGTGTAAGTTCAAGCAATTGAAAAGGAGGTTGTGAAGCATGAATTTTTTCGGTGGGTAGAAATAAATACAGCAGCAAACATATTTACCGATTCTCTACCGCAGATCTATATCTAGGAAAATAGCACAATAAAATATGGTCAGACATACGGGATTTCGTTTTCCTAGGACCCAATCTCAACTATAAACCACCCCATTTGAGGGAGCTTCTAAGGTAGGAGTAAAAATTCAATGTAACGGTGACACAGATGACATGGTATGACCAACAAACAATAAAGTTACATGATGAGGAGGGTCAACCCAATAATTGTCTTACCACATATACATGAAGGGTAAAAAATAAGAATTGATTGGATGGTGATACCAATGACATGGTATCGTATTGAAGTTTTTTTTCCCTAAAGTAGAACAAGAATTGAGTGGAGTGACAAGTGAGAGATATCTCCTGCTGTATTCCTCAAAATTTGGGCAAAACAAACTTGAGTGTATCGTATACCTCCTTTTTGAGAGAGTTCGAGTTTACATATTATTTGGAGAGTTTAGCCACTAGTGAGTGGAGTGGAGAGCATACTCTCAAGAAATACTGTGAACCCATTCTTTTGATATAGCGGAGATTATATGTGCACTGTGGTTTTTCTACTCTACATAGGAGGTTTTTCACATAAATTTGGGTGTCCCTTATGGCTGTCTATTTTCTCTGTTTTGGTACATTAATTTATTTTTGTATATTTTAATTTACACTTGAGAGTGGTTGGGAGTGTATTGCCCCAACAGAATGGTGTCTGAAATTTTGGTGTTGCTAATAATTTAGCTTTCAATTTAGCTTATAATGTGACAACTAAAAGAAATTTGGACTTCAAAATTGAGAATTTTTTAATTTTTTGTCTTCTGAATAGATTATGTTGAAATTCCTGAATCATACAAAAGGCAATTGTCTCATCATCAAGAGAACCTACAAGCATGAGAGGGAGCAAGTTTGAGATGGGGACCAAGTTCATATATATATTTTTTTGATCGACAAAAAAAGAACTTTATTGATGGAATAAACAAGTACAAATTACAAAGCGAATTACATCAATAAAGAAAAGGGAGGTGCAAAAGTATCCCAACGGGCTAAATCATCCTAATGAGGTTGGCACCATCCAGCTCATCCAATCATTTGCTAGCATCCCCAGAGTTGGAGAGAGACCACCCAACACGACAACAACAGCACAGACCAGCACAAAACATTCATCAAAGACAGACAAACAGCACAAACAGCCATTCATCAAAGACAGACCAACCAGCACAAAATCCCCAAAACAGCAACCAGAGGCAGAGCATAGCAAAACCACAAAGCATTGGCATAACCAGAAGTAGATGTTGCTACTGAGGTTGCATTGACCATAACTAATGATTAATACTCTTAACTATATGAATACTGATTTGCCATGCATTTTATCAATCCTAGCATCTTCAGCAACTAAATTAACTCTCAACAGCAACAACATACACACACTAGCCTACCTTCACCAGCATTGCAAATTGACACTGAGAAACAAAACAGAACAAGATCTCTACTCTTAGCAATTAGATCTATGGCATGCAAATTCTCTTCAGCTTGCATCAGTTTAGAATCCATATTCCCAAACACTTCAGAGTTCCACTGCCGTAGAGATTGTTTAAGTGCCTGCAACTTAATCTTCAATCTGTATCCTGCCCAGCCATCCACCTGAGTACCCTCCCATACTTTCTTCACCTCATTTACGAAAGAGGGATGAGATGCCCAAGAATTTATGAATCTAAAAGGCTTTGGGCCCCAATTTTTGCCATCTTCCATTAGAATAATTGGACAATGATCTGAGATGCATCTAGCAAGACCCCAAAGTTTGAACCTAAACTAGACCAACTATTCTGGCCCAACAAGAAACCTATCCAACCTGCTCCATCTCTCACCTTTCAAAGAATTACACCAAGTAAATTTCCTTCCCAACATAGGGAAATCAATCAGTTCCAGACAACTTATGAAATTACAAAGATCTGTCATTCCCCTATCCCTTCTTACACAACCCTTCCTTTCATCTATTGATTTGATTTCATTAAAGTCCCCCCTATACACCACGGTTTGGGGAAAACAGCCTTAAGATTGATCAAAGAGACCCATAAGCTTCTCCTAGCACTCACATCATTAGGGGCATGCGCATTCACAATCACACAGTCCAAGCTATTAAATAAGGTACCTGATAGTATGATGAAGCTCCTATTGCAACAGCAGTCAAATAGAGAGAAGACTTCAGGCTTCCACATACATAACAGGCCTCCAGCACTTCCATTAGCATCCACATTCATGTAAGCAACTTGGTCATAAGGCCAGATAGACTTCACACACTGATCTGAAATGTTTGCCCTTTTTGTTTCTTGCAACATCACCATATCCACTTTTCTTTCTTTGATAACTGCTTTGATTCTCCTCTTCTTCTTAGGCCTACCAAGCCCTCTAATATTCCAAGAAATAAGCTTCATAAGAATTTGCTATCTACTCTTGAGCAGCCCTTGATGGTGATCTAAAGCCCTGCACCATTACTCCTATCAGCAGCCTGTTCCATGTCATTCTCCTCCATTTCAATTATTTTCCTCATAACTTCATCATCTTTGCCTTCAAAATCAATGCCCAGACTATGTCCAACTCGAATTGTAGCTTGAGCCTCCTTTAATAGCATATCATGTTTGCTTGATCTACTAGTCTAAGATAGTGAAGAAGAAATTATAGCTACAATTGCTCTAAAGATGGCCACCCTTTGAAACCCCATTTTCATCACTATTTTCCTCTAATTTCTCCGACCCTTTCCTTTACTATCCTTGCCTTCTAATCTCTTATTAGGTGTAGTATCTTGATTGCTTTGACTATCTCCTTCAGCATTGTCAATAGCAATGCCTTTTCCATTCTCCACCTGGGGATGAACATGTGTTGGATCCAGATGCTCCGCAACTCTGCTACAGCTAGGGCCCAGCCCATTTGACTTAGACTTGTCCCTGTTTTGTTCATTCAGCAGGCCATCAAACTGGGCTTGATCATAAACTACTTCTAAATTAATATTGGGTTTTGAAGGCCCATTTCCACTTAAGCTTCTCATAAGCCCATCAGGGCCCAAGCCACCTTCAATTCTTCCACTTTCTATAGTTACTCTCTGCCCTTTCTTTGTGATTGCTGCCAATAGTCCACTTTGGTCCATATTGACCTCATCATTTTGACTTTTACTAGCAATACACTCAGCTGAGGTGTTAGGCATGCTTCCCTTGAGCCTCGTGCACTGACCTTCTTCTACTCTAGGTCCCATAATGCTACAGGTCTCATTTACTACAGAGACGGCAAAAAGGCTAGTATCTACTCCCCTAGGCTTCTCCTTCATTTTGACATTACCATTTGCAACTTGTGGCACACCCTTGTCATAGGCCACCCCATCCCCTTGTTGCATCCCATCATTCCCCTCTTCCTCCCATCCTCTGCAACAATTTGAAATTTGATCACCGCCGGTGATGCCATGAACAGAAACATCCCTCACCTTGTTGCTATGACCTGGGACATTGACCAATTTAGAACCAAGCTCTTCACTCACTCTGATTGAGTGGATATGACCTCTACATTCCAGGTTAACTACACTGCTGATCATCTCTATATGTGGTGTAAGAATCCTGAGTTGACCACATGCCATGGATGACAACTTGAGGGTGCCCTCATTAATATTCATGACCTTACCCCAGATTTCCCCAATCTTGATGAAATTAGCTGTGTTCCAAAGATGAGGTGGCAGACCATAACAGTTCAAATCCATGTATCTTTCTTGCTCAAGTTTCAGTCCCCTCCTCCATTCCACCATTCGTGGATCCAAGCTTTAAGGTTCTTCATGCCTCTGTTTTTGACCTCTGGTGAAGAAAACGCTAAGTATGCAACTCTCCAACCACCATCCTTCACTTGCACATCAGACATACCTTTGGTATGTAGTTCCTTTTTAAGATTAGAGCAGTGATAGTGAGACTAGAGTTTTGCTATCACACTGCCATACAACCAGCCATTTCCATACTCCACAGCATTCACTGAGATTGATTTCCCATTTGTTACTTTACCCCTCCATTACAACTTTTGCATAAGACTTCTCTTTTGTGCTGATTTCTTCCACTCTCATCCATCTTTTTCCTATTTCCACTGGTGGTAGATAATGAACATCAACTTGTGGTTTGACTTTGCTTATATTCTTCTTTTTGAAATCAGCTTGCTTAACCTTCAAAGCTCTGCCATCACACCAGGTGTCGTGTGCTTTTTGGATTGCCATTTCAGCTACTACTGGGCAGTCATACCGAACAAAGCCGAACCTGGTTCCTGTTGAGTGCCTCCGTTTGCTGGGTATGTAGACATCGATGACTACCCCAAAGTTTGTGAACAAATCGTATAACCCTTTTGGATGCATTGAGTCAGGTAGATTGTCAACAAAAACGTTGTGAACTTCACCCGTTGAATTTGATCTGCCACCAATATGCCTCCTCCGGAAAACTGTTCTCCATCCTCCCAATTTTACCCCACGCTACTCCATTGATTCGTTTAACCGAGTTCATATTTATGTAACTGGGTAAACACCAATCATACTATACAATTCTACATATACAATTTTATGCAACAGAGCAACAACAAGCATTTTATATCCAATGATCACACTGGGGGCAACATCACATAAGTTAATAGTTATTTGTCATTACCAAACCCATAAAGAGCATAAAGAGACAATAAATAATATTTAAAAAAAATACCCGCTTCATAAAAAATTTTAAGATACAAACTCCGCACCTTATGTAGTATAGATTGAATGATCCAGCTGTTGTTGATTGACAATAATTCTAGTGATTGATTCACCTGCAATACATGTACAAAGCATTATACATACACACATATATTAAACATCACCTTTTAAATTTTTCATAAAGGAAAATGTTAGAGGTCTCAAATTTTCTACTAAATAAATGACCAAATGTCTCACATGAGTATGGGGCCCACAAAATTGCGGACCCCACACCCATGTGAGATATTTGGTCATTTATTTGGTAGAAAATTTGGTGTCCTTAGCATTACCCTTTCATAAATTACAGCCACATACATTGGCCTAATCTTCCATTCAGCCATGACCCAAGCATTTGTAATAGTGCATATCATAAAGAAGAGTAAGTAATAACCAACAGCCTTTCATTAGTAAAGAAATACCATACATATTAACTTCTTTAATCTGTGATCAATGAACAACCCAACAAAGTTCAAATACCTTAGGAATTTCCATATCTTGTACATATAATTTGTCCATAGGACCTTCAGCAAATGTATATATATATATATATTCATTTAAAACTCAATATATATATATATATATTCAAAATAAAATTAAAAAAAAAAAATCAAAACTAAACGAGTATGTAGAGGCAGTACTTGGTGGAGGTTAATGGGAATTGGTGGAGGTTTGAGAAAGGGTTTCGCTATTTTTTTATTTATTTATTAGCAAAATGAAATAATTTTATTAATAAAATTTAATATACAAATAATACTGACACAACTGTCAATAAAGAAGAGCCCGGATTCTCGGCCGCCCTTTCCGGCGGCCGTGCCAGCAGCCCCCCAAAACGACGTCGTTTTGGGGGTTATTTTGAATTTTTTTTTTTTTCTTTCTTCTTCCTCGTTGGAAGACCGAACCAGAGGGAGGGGAGGGGAGGGAGAGAGAGGGGGGGAGGGGAGGGGAAGGAGAGAGAGAGGAAGGGAGAAGAAGAGGGAGCACCGGACTGGAGGGGGCCTAAATCACCGGGGGAGGAGGAGGAGGAGGCGGAGGCGGGCCGGACGCGGAGGCGACGGCAGATCGGGCGACGATCGGACGGTTGGCGAGCTCGACGGCGAGCTCGACGGCGAGCTCGACGACCTGCGACGGCGAATCCGGACCCCAAAATCCGGCGAGCTCCCCTCCCCTCCCCTCCCCTCCGGCAAGCTCTCCTTCCCTCCCCTCTGCTCTGCTCTGGTTCTGCGATCTGCGAAAAAAAAAAAAAAAATGGAAAAACCCCCAAAACGACGTCGTTTTGGGGGGGCTGCTGAGGACTGCCGCCCAAAAGGGCGGCTGAGGATCCAAATTCAATAAAGAAACGGCTGATACTATTATCTTGCCTGCTCGAATTCTTTTCCCAATTTAGTTTTGATTGAGTTTCACAAAAAGACAAAGAATAATGTTTAAACTGGCTGTTGTGGTTTTCCATGATATGAGGTAAAATAAAGTTCTGAGAACTAGGGGAGTGAAATGTATTTTTTAATGCTTTATCATAGTTGTACTTTTATAATTTGCTTATTATGTTAGAAAATATGTGTTTCCATCCCTCCAATTTATCTATAAAAAATGACAACAAAACAAAACACATCCCTTGAGTATCGCTCAATTAAAAATAATTTGTAACATTTAGTAACATTTTTTTGAGACAAATTTTTTAAACTGTTGCTGAAAGTTAAAAATTAGTCAGTGTATTTGGTTTGAGTTTTCTTGATTAAATTTTTAAAAAATTGAGTTTTTTTGGTGTTCGTATTTTTTTTTTGTTTTTAGTAAATATTTTTAAAATTTTAAATATTTTTTTTATTTTTTTAGATGCACCTTACTTAGATGTATCTAAAAAGTAAAAAAATTATGAAAAAATATTTTTAAAAATTAATAAACACATAAAAATATAAAAAAAAATGTACGAAATTCTGATATTTTTTGTATTTTTGGTATTTAGTGAATTTTAAAAAATATATATATAATTTTTTTACTTTTTTGGTGTATTTCTGTTAGGTGTGTCTAAAAAGTTAAAAAAAAAATGCTTAAAATATTAAAAAAATTCAGTAAAAACAAAAAAACACGAAAAATAAGAAAGTAGAATTTTCAAAAAAGTGTTTTTGGAAAAATGGAACCAAGTAAGCTGAGTGACTTTTTTGTAATAATTTTTTTAAACTGTTGCTAAAACTTATAATTAATAACAATTTTTATGACAACTTTTAATCTATCGTTGAAATTAACAATTAGTGACTTTTTTTAATAGTATTTAATGTAAAATGTCATTAAATATCATAAAACCTATTGAACAATAAATTCACATATTAGGACCTATACGTAAATCTCCTCTAATCTTATTCAAAGATAAGTCAATATAATTATATACCAAAACTTAAAAGATTTATTATATTTTTTACAAATCTAAAAAATGGTCACTATAATGTAATTAATAAAAAATGGATTGGTGCAGTTGAAGAATCATTCATCATGTAAAGGTGGAAGACTGGGTAAAAAAACATTATCATATGCTTTCTATTAAAAAATATGAGACAAATTCATCATTGACTCTTAAACATTATATAATTATATATACCTATGTCAATGCCATGCTAGCTTTTTGTTACCTCATTATAGCTAAATTATTTAATTTTAAATCAATTTTACCATTGTCATATGTTGTCTTTTATAATCAAACAAAATTTACTAACGTGCCACTAAAACTTTTATTTTATAACCTAATCAATCCCCAAAAATCAATTAGACTCCTCAATATTTTTTTGACTAACTAGTATAATAACATATTGGCTTTTTATTCTTTTATTATTATTCTTTTTCCTTTTTTTTTTTTTGGCAAAAGATATCATCCATTAATTTTAAATAATTCAGTATATCAATCATTTATCAGTTTTTAATTTTCACTAAGCTTTATTGGGGCCTTTAAAATTCAGAATTTTTTTTATGAAATAGTATAATAGCTAAAAAAAAATCAAACTTTTTTTTTTTTTAAATCAATTTTCAAACCCGAAGCGACAAATTTTATTTTTTCCTTTTTTTTTTTGGGGGGGGGGGGGGGGGGGATGGAGACGATTTTCTGGCTTTGTGCCAAAGCCACCCTGATGTTGATGTAAGCAGTTAGAAGAAGAAATTAGAAACTAGTGAAGATATTGAAGAACCATTCATATCCTTGAATTCAATGGTGGTTGAGGAAAAAAGTTAGACTTGGTAATTCTTATCTTATTGGCATTGGAAATAATATAATCACAAAATTCAACTACTCTTATCTCTATCTATATCTATAAATAGTCAGGTTTTCCATGCTAGATATCTATCACCTCCTTCAAGCAATTAGGCATATATAGAAATTCCAGTTTGCTTCAAACAAACAAATTTTGTGTTTTTGCTTTCAATTGATAAAAATGGCCACTCACTTCATCCTCGTAGCCATAGTCATTATGGCCTTGGCTTCTACACTTGCCTCTGCTTCTGACCCAAGTCAACTACAGGACTTTTGTGTTGCTGTCAAAGACTCCAAATCTGCTGGTATATTTTTTACTCATCTCTATCTCCCAACTTTTTACATTACAAACTCAAGTCTCATGCTTTCAAATATGATTTTAGTGGCAAATTTAATTTAATAAAAAACAAAGCCCAATTGATATTTTTTTTTGTCATTTAGTAATCAGCATTTAATTGTGGCAATTTCACTTTCAATGGATGACATGTGCATCAAAGTTGTCTTCCAAACTCGCTTCATTAGTATTCATTGTAAAAATAAAATAAAATAAAACACAATTTTTGGAACAAAAAATACACATAAGCTAAAAAAGGTTAATTGCACTTTTGCTACCTGAAATATACTCTAACAATTTAATTGTTTAAGTTTATAAAGGGTCGGTTTTTATTTTCTTAGACTAGATCATCGTAACAATATTGAAATTTTATTATTTTATATAAGATTTTCTTTCTTTCACCCAATCCTTATTGAAGCACAACTTGATTTCATTTGCATACAGTTTTTGTGAATGGCAAGTTCTGCAACGACCCAAAGCTCGCCACAGCCAATGACTTTTTCTACTCTGGCCTCCTCACTCCACAAAACACATCTAATCCGGTTGGATCGACAGTCACTCCCGTAAATGTCATGCAAATACCAGGCCTTAATACTCTTGGCATCTCCTTAGCTCGCATCGACTTTGCACCTTATGGCCTCAACCCACCCCACACACACCCTCGCGGAACTGAGATCCTTGTGGTCTTGGAGGGTACTCTCTATGTCGGCTTCGTGACCTCCAACCCTGATAACCGTCTCTTCACAAAGGTCTTGTACCCAGGAGATGTTTTTGTGTTCCCACAAGGTCTCATTCACTTCCAGTTTAATCAGGGAAAGACTAATGCAGTAGCTCTTGCTGGCTTGAGCAGCCAAAATCCTGGTGTCATTACCATTGCTAACGCAGTGTTTGGGTCAAATCCAAAAATTTCTGATGATGTTCTTGCTAAGGCATTCCAAGTGGACAAGAAAGTGGTAGACCATCTTCAAGCTCAATTCTGGTGGCCCAACAACTAGAGAAATAAACAAAAAGAAAGTACCCACATGAATCTATTGTTTGTTAAACTTTAAATATATATGATTCAATATAGCATGAATAAGTGGGTTGTTTGTGGATGATTTCCTTATAATTGTTTTCCTATATTTTTACAATAACAAAGTTTGCTAAATAATACTTTCTCTCTCTCTCTCTCTCTCTCTCTCTCTCTCTCTCTCTCTCTCTCTCTCACTCTCTCATATAAGAATGCCACGCTCTTGATTTTTCTCTAGTCTCCCATATTCAATAGCTAGAAGACGGCGATGGACTATCAAACTTTGGTTATTGAAATCCTCAAATCAGTCTAACTTGGTTATACTCTTTATGTGGATGATTTTAGAATTTAGAAACAAGGCAAAATATTAAAAAAATAATTCCAACGGACCATCTAAAATTTTCCAATGAGATATAGCTATTTGCCTTTTTTTTTTTTTTGATAAATTACAAATATATCTCCTGAGATTTGCTTGAAATACAGATTGTCTGCTGCGGTTTGAAAAAAAATTTATTTAACAAAATTAACTAAAAAAATCAAAAGCATAATTGTTCTCCTATATAATAATAAAATTATCAAAATTATTAATTAAAACATATTTTTAACATCATTAAAAACTGTTAAGTAATTTGATAATTTATTTATAGCGACCCCGGTCTTTTCCCATTTGATTATTGTATCCGGACTTAGGTTCCGTAGATTCTGTCATTGTATAATTGTTGTTGTTGTCCTTTATTTTCTCATTTGGAATTATAGGATGTGTTGGGCAGGTTTGTTTCAGGTTGGTTGGGTTTAGAAACCAAGTGTTGATGTCCAGGTTTTTGGTTCTTCGCTCGAGCGAGTAGTTGTTCGCTCGAGCGAGAGGTTGCGTTTGATTTGGACCTGTAGCTGTGCATTCTTGGCTCGAGCGAGATTTTCTTCGCTCGAGCGAGTTAGTTCGTCCTTCGCTCGAGCAATAGTTCCTTCGCTCGAGCGTGTGTCTTATTGCAGACCTGAGGGTTTGAGTTCTTCGCTCGATCGAGCTTTCTTTCGCTCGAGCGAGCTTTTGAGTTGTTGGCTCGAGCAAGGCTTCCTTGGCTCGAGCGTAGTTTCTTTGTGTCTGGTCGCTCGAGCGACCAAGTCTTCGCTTGAGCGAGCCTGTCCAGTTTATATACGCAGCAGCGGGTTTTGATCAGCCTTTTCTTATTCTTTTTGGTTCTAAACCCTAGGTCCGACTTCTCTCCCTCAAAACTCATCTTCTCTTTAGGTGTTCATCTACTTCTAGTGTGAATCCATCTTAAGTTCTTTGTAAGAAAGATAGAGGGCGGCTTGGGCTTCATTCTAATATGAACATTTGGTGATTTGGAGCACATTGGAATTTGGGCATTTATCTCTATCTTCTCCATTCGGGTTATTTTCTTTGAGGTAGGGATTTCCTACTCCATTTTATAGGTTTTGTTCTAAGCTTTGGTGATTTGATATGTTGGGGATACTTTGGTAAATTTTGGGAAAAACCCTAGTTGTATTATTGAATTAATTTGTATAAGTAATTCATGGAATTGGGAAAAGATGGTTAAATTCATGGAATTGGGGAATTCATTGGTTAAATAGCGTAATTGGGTAATTGGAATCATTTGTTTATTGAATTGATGACATAGTTATTTTCAGTTTAGAAATAACTGTTTTGGGCTATCGGTGGAGGATAGTCGTGATTGTTGTAGACATTGCATGTGGATTAGGAATAACTGAAACTAATCACATTGGTTAAGTCATTAATTTTGACTATTGCATTGATACAGAAAATACGTGTATTGATTGAGCATTACATTTGCATACATTGTTTTGTGTGTGGGAGGAGATAGGGGATGTACTCCACGGTTTAGGGGAAGATAGGGGATGGACCTCTAAACCGGATTTTGTTTGGGAGGAGATAGGGGATGGACTCCATTAGCATCACTTTTATGTGTGCTTATTTATATAGAAGTGTTTTATTGATACAGCACTAAAATGTGTATCAATCTGGAAGTATGAAGTGTTTGATTTGAGCTTGAGTCTCATTTGTTGTTGATATTGGAAGGATGTGAATATGATATACGTGATTCACTGTTATAAGTTTGGCCAGGTTCTGAGCCATGTTGATAAAATTTGAAAGTAAAACGTATCTTTGGTAATAGTGTCATGAGACTGTAAAATGAAGTAAGTGATTATTTTGGTTAACCATCTGTTGAATACTATTGCTTTATTCATTGCTTATATGTGGTTTAGTATATTTCTACTGGGCTGTGGCTCACCCTTTATGGGAACATCATTTTCAGGTTCAGGTGATAAACTACCTCCAAGGACTTAGCTTGGGAGGGTTTGGCTTCTGAATTGAAGAAGACTACCTTTAGTTAATTGTTTTTATTTATTAGTACATGTGAACATTCAAGCCTAGGGCTTTTCTTGTAATGAGTTAGAACTCATATTTTTGTATCCAAGTGTTGGCTTGGAAAGATGTATGCCTGTAAGGCATTTTATTCAATGTTACATGTAATGCTTTATTTAGTAATACTCTGATGAATGAATTAATAAATTGTCTTCTCTAAATAATGCATGTCAATGATATATTTAATGGGTTAATTTTGAGGGCGTTACAACTTGGTATCAGAGCGTACCGGGTTTGAATACTTTGGGTACGTGGGACGTGATTAGCATCACATTGGGTTTGTCTCGTTTGATAGAGACTTAGGGTAATGTTATATACTTATGTGATAACATGTTTATGTGATTATGTGGGTATGGAATGTAGTTTCTGGGATGTTGATTGGACCCTTGAGTTTCTAGTAGTCTTGTTGGAAAGGCACTTGATCACTGCTGCTTCCAACCGGAACTATAGTAACGCATTGGGACTATCATTATCCGGGAATGAAATTCGTAGGTGCTTATGTGATTATGTGCTTACGTGGAATGTATTATTGTTGTCCATTGCATTAGGACGCAAGTGTTTAGCTTCGGCACATTTATTAATGTGCTAATGTCTCTGTTTCCTTTATTAGGATGTCAGGACGAGGACGAGGACGCGGTAGGCGTGGTAGGCCGGGTAGGCAGGAGGTGCCTGTGCCAGAGGAGATTCCGGCAGTTCAGGAGGGAATTGGCCAGGCTAATGTGGCCGAGCCAGTAGGCCAGCAGGCTATGGGCGCTTTAGCTCGAGAGATAGCAGGAGCATTCAGGGAGTCAGTAGGCATTCTCAGAGCTGAGAATCAAGCTCAGGTTGCTGCTGCTGATGCAGGACCTTCCTTTCTGAAGAGGGAGTTCTTCCGGTCTAATCCGGATGAATTTGTGGGTGATCCAAAAGAGCCGCTTAAGGCAGATGAATGGCTCGAACAGATAACGAAGACGTTTGAAATGCTTGGCATCGAAGACGAGGGGTTGAGAGTGACCTTGGCATCTTTCCAGTTGAAGGAGGATGCAAGTCAGTGGTGGAAGTTTACTAAGGGGCGTATAGGAGGTACGTGGGAGGCTTTTGTGAATGCTTTCTAGGAGAAGTTCTTATCTCCAGCTGTCAGGGAGAAGCTGCGAGACCAGTTTTGTCAGCTTAAGCAGTCGAGTTCTTCAGTGGCCGAGTTTGAGGCTGCATTTACTAGTTTGTCCAGGTTTGCACCTGAGTTGGTGGCGTCTGAGGAACGCCGTTGTATTGAGTTTGAGAAGAAGTTGAGGCGTGGCCTCAAGCTGAGAGTTGGGGGAACTATGATTCGGGATTATGGGCGTATGGTTGATGCTGCAGCCCACATGGAAATCATGATGCAGGAGGAGGAGGAAGGGCAGAAGGGCTCCAAGAGGAGTCAGGATGGTCAGAATGATGGTAGGAGACAGAAGGGTTTTAATCCCCAGCAGTCTCAGGGTAGCTTTTCTAGATCGACTTTTCCTGTACCGAGTGCTAGTTCGGGGAAAGGCAGTCAGGGGGACATTACCTGTTTCAAGTGTGGCCAGCTGGGCCACAAGTCTTCAGTTTGTCCTCAGAGGGGAGGAGTTCAGAGAGCAGCATCTTCTTCGGCTCGATCTCAGAGCCAGAGTCAGGGTAGAGGTCAGCCACTCTCGTGTTATCAGTGTGGTCAGCCAGGGCATATGAAGAGGTATTGCCCGCAGTTGGGTGGCACATCTGGTGCATCTGGTTTGAGGCCGATTCAGGGTCAGCAGCCAGCTCAGTCGGGTCAGGCCTCGAAGGCCAATCAGGGAGGGGCTTCATCGTCTCAGTCGGTGCAGCAATCTTATGCTCCTAGGGTTGAGCAAGTTGATCAGAGGTCGTCTGGGCGCGTGTATGCTGTTACCGCGCAGGATCTTGTGCCAGCACCTTCAGTTGTGAGAGGTACCTTCTTGTTTTGCAACTCGGTTGCTAATGTTTTGATTGATACGGGTGCATCTCATTCCTTTGTGTCTGCTGCATTTGCATCTGTTTTGGAGTTGGAGTTAGCACAGCTAGCATCTCCTATTTGTGTAGTGTCACCTCTTGGGGGTGAATTGATTTTGAAACAAGGCATTAGGGGTTGTGATATAGAGGTTGATTATCATAGAATCCCATTTTCCTTTGTAGTTATGCCTATGAGGGGTTTCGATGTTATTTTGGGTATGGACTGGTTATCGTCATACCGGGCAGTTATTGATTGCTACCGCCAGAGGGTCACTTGTTGTACCGTGAGCGGAGAGTATTTTCATTTTCTGGGGGACCGGGTTGGTGATGTGTTGCCACCGGGGTATGTTCCACGAGGACGGAGTGAGCTTAGTGGTCTACTTGCTAACCTCTCGATTAGTGAGGATGTTGAGACTGAGATTGTGTTGCCAAGGGTGGTTTGTGAGTATTCGGACGTTTTTCCCGAGGATCTTGTTGGTTTGCCACCGCATCGAGAGATTGAGTTCTCTATTGATCTGGTGCCCGGCACGGCGCCGATTTCTATGGCACCTTACCGTTTTGCCCCAGCTGAGTTAGTTGAGTTGAAGATCCAACTCCAGGAGTTGCTAGATAAGGGCTTTATACGTCCTAGTGTTTCGCCGTGGGGAGCACCAGCTCTCTTTGTTAAAAAGAAAGGAGGCGCTTTGAGACTGTGTATAGATTACCGAAAATTGAATCGGGCTACGGTTAAGAATAAGTACCCTATGCCTCGTATAGATGATCTGTTTGACCAGTTGAAGGGTTCCTATTGTTTCTCTAAGATAGACTTGAGATCAGGTTACCACCAGTTGAGGGTCAGAGAGGAGGATATTCCGAAGACGGCATTCCGTACGCGGTATGGCCATTATGAGTTTTTGGTGATGCCATTTGGACTCACCAATGCACCGGCAGTCTTTATGGACTTGATGAACCGGATCTTCTGGGAATTCTTGGATCGGTTTGTAGTCGTTTTTGTGGACGACATCCTTATCTATTCGCCTTCTGAGGAGGAGCATGAGTCACACTTGAGGGTGGTGCTTGAGTTACTTAGAGCCCATAGGCTGTATGCCAAGTTTGGGAAGTGTGAGTTCTGGCTGAGAGAAGTCAAATTCTTAGGCCATGTAGTATCCGGTGAAGGAGTGTCTATTGATACATCCAAGGTAGAGGCAGTGCAGGATTGGGCACAGCCTAAGAGTGTATTTGAGATCCGCAGTTTTCTGGGATTAGCTGGGTATTACCGTCGGTTTGTGAAAGATTTCTCCAGATTAGCATCACCGTTGACTAGACTGACTCGGAAGGGAGTCAAATTTGTATGGAGTGAGACTTGTGAAAAGTCGTTTCAGGAGTTGAAAGTTAGACTGACTACCGCTCCAGTATTGATTATTCCAGAGAGAGGGTTGGGTTATACAGTCTATTGTGACGCCTCACGAGAGGGTCTGGGTTGTGTGTTAATGCAAGAGGGGAAGGTAGTTGCCTATGGCTCACGTCAGTTGAAAATTCACGAGCAGAATTACCCTACACATGATCTAGAGTTAGCAGCTGTAATATTTGCCTTGAAGATTTGGAGGCATTATCTTTATGGTGAGAGGTTCGAGGTGTTCTCGGATCATAAGAGTTTGAAGTATTTGTTTACACAGAAAGACTTGAACTTGAGGCAGAGGAGGTGGATGGAGTTCATAGAGGATTATGACTTTGAGTTGCATTATCATCCGGGAAAGGCCAATGTGGTGGCCGATGCCCTTAGCAGGAAACCTCTTGGTGTCATAGCTAGTATAGCCATTCGAGAATGGGAGATGTTGGGTGCACTTGGGGAGTTTGATTTATTTCTGGGCGAATCCGTTGAGGCTGCGGCCTTGTTTTCTGTTGTTGTTCAGCCTACGCTTCTGACTCGAGTGTTAGAGGCTCAGAGAGGTGACCTTGTGGTAGAATCTCTCCGTGAGAAGATTTCCAGTGGAAAGGTTGAGAAAGGTTTGACGGTGTATCCCGACCTCAGTGTAAGATACCGAGACCGTCTGTTTGTGCCGGAGTCTTGCCGAGAGGAAGTACTCCGAGAGTTCCACCATTCACGCCTTGCGGTGCATCCGGGAGGCACTAAGATGTATCGGGATTTGGGTCGCCAGTTTTGGTGGCAGGGTATGAAGAGAGATGTGGCAGCTTTCGTATCTAAGTGCCTTACTTGCCAGCAAGTGAAGGCCGAGCATCAGAGGCCAGCGGGTTTGTTGCAACCCTTGCCTATTGCCGAGTGGAAGTGGGAGCATGTCACTATGGACTTCGTTGTAGGTCTTCCGAGGACTCAGCGGGGTAGTGATGCTATATGGGTGGTTGTAGACCGGTTGACTAAGTCGGCGCACTTTATTCCTATGCGCGTGAGAGATACGGTAGATCATCTTGCCGACTTGTATATTCGGGACATAGTGAGATTGCACGGGGTCCCAGTGACGATCGTCTCAGATAGAGATCCTCGTTTTACTGCCAGGTTGTGGCAGAGTTTGCAGAGTGCCTTAGGCACTAAGTTGACCTTTAGCACGGCTTATCATCCTCAGACTGATGGACAGTCCGAGCGTACTATTCAGATACTTGAGGATATGCTTCGGGGTTGTGTTCTAGACTTTAGTGGGTCGTGGGAGAGGCACTTGCCGTTGGTGGAGTTTGCCTACAACAACAGTTTCCAGTCTAGTATCGGTATGGCACCATTTGAGGCCTTGTATGGCCGACCGTGTAGATCTCCTGTGTGTTGGGCCGAGGTGGGTGATGCACCTCTGTTGGGTCCAGAGTTGGTGAGAGAAACGACGGAGAAAGTTGAGCTTATCCGTAAGAGGCTTGTTACAGCATAGAGTCGTCAGAAATCGTATGCCGACCGTAGGAGGAGACCTTTGGCGTTTGAGGCAGGTGATCATGTCTTTCTGAAGATATCACCTAGACGGGGTTTGATGAGGTTTGGGAAGAGTGGGAAGTTGTCCCCTCGGTTCAGTGGTCCGTTCGAGATCCTTGAGAGGATTGGCGAGGCTGCTTATCGCTTAGCTTTGCCGCCGCAGTTGTCCGGAGTACATGACGTGTTTTATGTGAGTATGCTTCGGAAGTATGAGCCGGATCCATCACATGTGTTGGATTGGACCGATTTAGTGGTTGATGAGGATGTCTCGTATGAGGAGAGACCGGTTCGGGTATTGGATAGGCGGGATCAAGTTTTGCGAGGCAAGACCATCCCTTTGGTAAAAGTTTTGTGGAAACATCATGGAATGGAGGAAGCCACTTGGGAGCGTGAATTGGAAGTCCGCGAAAAATACCCGGACATGTTTATTCATTTGTAATCTTGTATTTAGATTTTGTAATATTGTTGAACTTAAGGGCTTTACATATATCTTAAGTTGTAAAACGTTGAGTATGTTTTGGTAAATGGGTGTATCTTGAAACTTGCTTCATTATAGAAGTTTAGTATAGCATTGCATATGTTGATTACATTGCTGAGTGTGTTATATATATCATGCAATTGAATATGATATGGGGATTGTTAACATTGAAAGGAATAATGCATAATAATGATACAGGTTGAGATATATGTTGTGTTATATATTTAATATGAGATGCCTCTTGATAAAGAGATGAAATGACCAGTTTTGGGTCAAGATGTTTACTAATGAATTGTTAAAAAAAAAATCTGTTTTCAAAAACTTATGCTTAATTTCGAGGACGAAATTCTTTGAAGGGGGGGAGGTTATAGCGACCCCGGTCTTTTCCCATTTGATTATTGTATCCGGACTTAGGTTCCGTAGATTCTGTCATTGTATAATTGTTGTTGTTGTCCTTTATTTTCTCATTTGGAATTATAGGATGTGTTGGGCAGGTTTGTTTCAGGTTGGTTGGGTTTAGAAACCAAGTGTTGCTGTCCAGGTTTTTGGTTCTTCGCTCGAGCGAGTAGTTGTTCGCTCGAGCGAGAGGTTGCGTTTGATTTGGACCTGTAGCTGTGCATTCTTGGCTCGAGCGAGATTTTCTTCGCTCGAGCGAGTTAGTTCGTCCTTCGCTCGAGCAATAGTTCCTTCGCTCGAGCGTGTGTCTTATTGCAGACCTGAGGGTTTGAGTTCTTCGCTCGATCGAGCTTTCTTTCGCTCGAGCGAGCTTTTGAGTTGTTGGCTCGAGCAAGGCTTCCTTGGCTCGAGCGTAGTTTCTTTGTGTCTGGTCGCTCGAGCGACCAAGTCTTCGCTTGAGCGAGCCTGTCCAGTTTATATACGCAGCAGCGGGTTTTGATCAGCCTTTTCTTATTCTTTTTGGTTCTAAACCCTAGGTCCGACTTCTCTCCCTCAAAACTCATCTTCTCTTTAGGTGTTCATCTACTTCTAGTGTGAATCCATCTTAAGTTCTTTGTAAGAAAGATAGAGGGCGGCTTGGGCTTCATTCTAATATGAACATTTGGTGATTTGGAGCACATTGGAATTTGGGCATTTATCTCTATCTTCTCCATTCGGGTTATTTTCTTTGAGGTAGGGATTTCCTACTCCATTTTATAGGTTTTGTTCTAAGCTTTGGTGATTTGATATGTTGGGGATACTTTGGTAAATTTTGGGAAAAACCCTAGTTGTATTATTGAATTAATTTGTATAAGTAATTCATGGAATTGGGAAAAGATGGTTAAATTCATGGAATTGGGGAATTCATTGGTTAAATAGCGTAATTGGGTAATTGGAATCATTTGTTTATTGAATTGATGACATAGTTATTTTCAGTTTAGAAATAACTGTTTTGGGCTATCGGTGGAGGATAGTCGTGATTGTTGTAGACATTGCATGTGGATTAGGAATAACTGAAACTAATCACATTGGTTAAGTCATTAATTTTGACTATTGCATTGATACAGAAAATACGTGTATTGATTGAGCATTACATTTGCATACATTGTTTTGTGTGTGGGAGGAGATAGGGGATGTACTCCACGGTTTAGGGGAAGATAGGGGATGGACCTCTAAACCGGATTTTGTTTGGGAGGAGATAGGGGATGGACTCCATTAGCATCACTTTTATGTGTGCTTATTTATATAGAAGTGTTTTATTGATACAGCACTAAAATGTGTATCAATCTGGAAGTATGAAGTGTTTGATTTGAGCTTGAGTCTCATTTGTTGTTGATATTGGAAGGATGTGAATATGATATACGTGATTCACTGTTATAAGTTTGGCCAGGTTCTGAGCCATGTTGATAAAATTTGAAAGTAAAACGTATCTTTGGTAATAGTGTCATGAGACTGTAAAATGAAGTAAGTGATTATTTTGGTTAACCATCTGTTGAATGCTATTGCTTTATTCATTGCTTATATGTGGTTTAGTATATTTCTACTGGGCTGTGGCTCACCCTTTATGGGAACATCATTTTCAGGTTCAGGTGATAAACTACCTCCAAGGACTTAGCTTGGGAGGGTTTGGCTTCTGAATTGAAGAAGACTACCTTTAGTTAATTGTTTTTATTTATTAGTACATGTGAACATTCAAGCCTAGGGCTTTTCTTGTAATGAGTTAGAACTCATATTTTTGTATCCAAGTGTTGGCTTGGAAAGATGTATGTCTGTAAGGCATTTTATTCAATGTTACATGTAATGCTTTATTTAGTAATACTCTGATGAATGAATTAATAAATTGTCTTCTCTAAATAATACATGTCAATGATATATTTAATGGGTTAATTTTGAGGGCGTTACATTATTAATAAAAGTGGGCGATTTGTTATGAAATTAGAAACCTCCGGGGGTGAAATGTAATTTTCAGAACAATAAAAAGTGATTTGTATTTTAATCAAATCTCTAAAGGCGTATTTCTAATTTATTTTTATTTTATTTTATTTTTTTCTTTCCCCTACTTTTTCCTAGCCAAATTTAGCTGGTCAAAATCACTAGCCAAACGTTAAAAAAAAGTTATTTACTCCTCAATTTCCTTCTCCCTCTCTCCTCCTTTATCATCTTTTCATAAAAACTCAAAAAAACATTAGCAAAAAAACAAATCTTCCATAATAACTAGCTAAGTGCATTTGTAATGGGCTCTTCAAAAAGGGTTTGTTGGTTATTGTAGCTACTTTCTGTCCATTTTAATTCCTTCAACATGATAGCTACTACAATAACTATTTTAACACTTATTCTCCATGCGAGCTGCATTTGAAGAGATTTGAGAGCTTCTTTAAACACTTTGTATGAATGGATAGGCAAAATATCACTACAAGAATTTACACATTTGGCGACCACTTTTGCCGACCAAAAAAATTTTGGTCGCGAAAAAATAACATTTGGCGACCAAATATTAATTAGTCGC
Organism: Camellia sinensis; assembly: GCF_055761805.1. Classification (NCBI taxonomy): domain Eukaryota; kingdom Viridiplantae; phylum Streptophyta; class Magnoliopsida; order Ericales; family Theaceae; genus Camellia; species Camellia sinensis. The sequence goes on along the minus strand of NC_138961.1, from coordinate 185,784,499 downwards.
GAATGATCATTATTTTTGGCGACCAAATATTATTGGTCGCAGAAGGTTATATTTTGGCGACCAAAAAAAGAGTTGGTCGCAGAAAGTGGTATGCTTTTGCCGACCAACTACAAATTTGGTCGCGGAAGGTCACATATTTTTTGATGACCAAAAATTTGGTCGCCAAAAACTTATTTTCAGCAACCAAAAAAAATTAGTCGCCAAATTAGTACTTTTAGCAACTAATATTTTAGTCGCCGTTTATTGAGATTTGGCGACTAAAAAAGTTTGTCGGCGAAGGTACATTTTCTGCGACTAATATGGTCATTTGGTCGCCAAAAGTTTGGGAGGGAAATTTGATTTTTAGTGGGGGCGGGAAATGAAATTTTTTGGCAACAAATAAATTTGGTCGCTAATTTAAAAACGATGTCGTTTTGTACTATGAAATCAGAAAAAAAAATAAAAATCAAATCGGTGCTCTCTCTCTTTGTTTCTCGGTCCGCCCTCTCCCTCTCTGTGTTCTTCCTCTCAATCGGTGCCCACTCTCCACCAAATTGTCTCTGCTTCTCGAGACCGCTCCATCAAGCTGTGGAACACTTTGGGTGAGTGTAAGTACACGATTCGGGATGGTGACACTACAACAAAAATAGTCTTTAGAGACGAAAACTAATGACAAAATTTCTTTTTGTCACAAAATATGTATCTTTTAATAACGAAAATCATATTTCGTCTCCAAATGTATCATTTTTAGAAACAAAAATAAAATTTCGTCACCAATCTAAATCATAATAAAAAAAAATAGGTGACAAAATTATATTTCGTCATTATTTATATTTTTTTTGTCACCAAATATTTTCCCGCTAATATTTTCGAAGGGCGCCAAAATTAATAGACTTTTGGTGATAAAAAAATTTGTCACCAATTATAAAATTATTAATGACAAATATATTTTTGTCACCAATAATTTGGTGATATTTTAATATCATTTAGTGACAAAACTATTTTTGTGGCCAATATTTTTATCTTTAGTGAAGAAATAATTTTGTCACCAAAATATAATTTAGTCACTAAATATTTTAGGGAAAAATAAAAATGTTTTGTAACAATCGGTCAATCATTTCTCGGTTCAAACCTATTTCACACACACACACACACACACACACACACACACAGACGTTATACTACACAGGTTGCTCACATTGAATCAACCCATCGCCGCTCTACCATTTTCGACAGCCCTCACCGCCGAAAGCCCTCACCACCGCCGCCGTTAGCCCCTCCTTTCCTCACCATCGCTGATGTGACGATCGGAGAATACCACTGTTAGTCTCTCTCTCTCTCTCTCTCTCTCTTTCTCTCTCTCTCGGCTGTGGGTGATTTTGGTTGTTGATTACTTTTTAATTTACTCAAAATGGAAATTTTATGAGTGTTTTGATCAATTTGATGTAAAAAGAAAATGAAATTTTGGTTGATTTTTTGTGTTAGTTTTGATTTGATCCTTTCTGGCATTAGGGTTTAGTTGGAATGTCATCAGTTTTTTGCAAATTTATTTGCTTTAGAGGTTATCTGTACTGATATCCGAGGCCGTGGGTGATTTTGGTTGTTAATTACAATTTAATTTATAGGAAATTGGGGTTATCATTATGGGTGCTTTGAAGGAGTTGACGAGATTGATCAGTGTAAAAGAAAATGAAAAATTGGTTTAATTATGTGTCAGTTTTGATTTTATCCCCTTTCTGGCATTAGGGTTTAATTGGAATGTACTCAGATTTTTGCAAATTTATTTACTTGAGATTTTGTTATATTGATGGGACTTTAGTTTTGATTTAATCGTTTATCTCTTTATTTAGAGTTTGTAAGTTTTAGAACTTTATAGGATATGAATCATAAAATGAAAAGAATGTTGTTACGGATCTATAGTCCTGCCCTATATATATTATAGGTTGGTTGTCACACTCCATTTTTGACTTAAAATGATGTTCTTTTGCCCTAGAAGTCTCATCTCGGCAGACCTTGTGGTTAACTTTGCCTTCTCTCATCATATAACTCAAATCACCTTAGTTTGCATACATTTATACATATATACATGCCCTTAGTGGTTGCACTGTAGCTACTTGAATGGAAAATTTAATACCCAGAATAAAGGGAAAACAATGTAGCTGTTATGTTCCGCTGTTCTATTCCAAGAATCAAAATGTTATGTTGTCATCTGTTGAGCAAAGTAATGACAGTTTTATGTTTGCTTTTGCATAGGTATGACTATTCTGGGTATGGACAGTCTTCTAGGAAGGTGTGTGGCAATCAAAAACATTGAAACTGGGTATGGACAGTCTTCTGGGTATGGACTGTAACGCCCTCAAAATTAACCCATTATATATATCATTGACATTCATTATTTAAAGAAGACAATCTATTAATTCATTCATCAGAGTATTACAAAATAAAGCATTACATGTATCATCGAATAAAATGCCCTACAGGCTTACATCTTTCCAAGCCAACACTTGGATACAAAAAAAAAAAATGAGTTCTAACTCAATACAAGAAAAGCCCTGGGCTTGAATGTTTACATGTACTAATAATTTAAAACAGTTAACTAAAAGTAGTCTTCTTCAATCCAGAAGCCAAACCCTCCCAAGCTAATTCCTTGGAGGTAGTTTATCACCTGAACCTGAAAATGATGTTCCCATAAAGGGTGAGCCACAGCCCAGTAGAAATATACTAAACCACATATAAGCAATGAATAAAGCAATAGCATTCAACAGATGGGTAACCAAGATAATCAATTACTTTATTTTACACTCTCATGACACTATTGTCTAAGATACGTTTTACTTTCCAATTTTATCAACATGACTCAGAACCTGGCCAAACTTGCAACAGTGAATCACATATATCATATTCACATCCTTCCAATATCAACAAACAAATGAGACTCAAGCTCAAATCAAACACTTCATACTTCCAGATTGATACACATTTTAGTGTTGTATCAATAAAACACTTCTATATAAATAAGCACACATAAAAGTGATGCTAATGGAGTCTATCCCCTATCTCCTCCCAAACAAAATCCGGTTTAGAGGTCCATCCCCTATCTTCCCCTAAACCGTGGAGTACATCCCCTATCTCCTCCCACACACAAACAATGTATGCAAATGCAATGCTCAATCAATACACGTATTTTCTGTATCAATGCCACAGTCAAAATTAATGACTTAACCAATGTGATTAGTTCCAGTTATTCCTAATCCACATGCAATGTCTACAACAATCATGACTATCCTCCACCGATAGCCCAAAACAATTATTTCTAAACTGAAACTAACTATGTCCACAATTCAATAGACAAATGATTCAAATTATCCAATTATGCCATTTAATCAATGAATTCCCCAATTCCATGAATTTAACCATCTTTTCCCAATTCCATGAATTACTTATACAAATCAATTCAATAATTCCACTAAGGTTTTTCCCAAAATTTACCAAAGTATTTCCAACATATTAAAATACCAAAACTTAGAACATAACCTATAAAATGGAGTAGGAAATCCCTACCTCAAAGAAAACAACCCAAAAGGTGAAGAAAGAGATGAGTGCCCAAATACCAAAGTGCTCCAAATCGCCAAATGCTCAGATTAAATGGTAGCCCTTGCCCCACTCTATCTTTTTAATGAAGGATCTAGGGTAGAAACACACCCTAAGTGAATCAAATCTAAGAAAGAAGGTGAGTAGGGAGAGAGAGAAGTCGGACCTAGGGTTTGGAATCAAAAGAAAATGAAAAGACTGATCAAATCCCACTGCTGTGTATATAAACTGGACAGGCTCGCTCGAGCGAAGACTTGGTCGCTCGAGCGACCAGACACAGAGAAACTACGCTCGATCCAAGGAAGCCTTGCTCGAGCCAACAACTCAAATGCTCGGTCGAGCGAAAGAAAGCTCGGTCGAGCGAAGAACTCAAACCCTCAGGTCTGAACCCAGACACACGCTCGAGCGAAGATACTATAGCTCGAGCGAAGGATGAACTAACTCGCTCGAGCGAAGAAAAGCTCGCTCGAGCCAAGAATGCACAGCTACAGGTCCAAATCAAACACTACCTCTCGCTCGAGCGAACAACTCCTCGCTCGAGCGAAGAACCAAAAACCTGGACAGCAACTCTTGGTTTCTAAACCCAACCAACCTGAAACAAACCTGCCCAACACATCCTATAATTCCAAATGAGAAAATAAGGAATAACAACAACAACCATTATACAATGACAGAATCTACGGAACAGTCCGGATACAATAATTAAATGGGAAAAGACCGGGGTCGCTATATGGACAGCCTTCTAGAATGGTGTATGTGTTAACTGTGTGCAGAACATTGACAAAATCCCATATGTTAATTGTCCTGTGCTGATTATTCATGTAAGTATGCAATTTTCAACATTATACCTTTTAGAATTACTTATGGTAATTGAAGAACCATTCTAATATAGTTTTTAGACAATTAAGCCATTCTATAAGCTAGCATGAAACTCTTACCTTCTTTATTTGCCTTGCTTCTTTGTTTCTATGTTTTTGTGGGTACATGTATATGATCATAACCACAGACTTGGATGACTAAGCTCTTATGACTTGATGGCTATAGTTGAGAGTTTTCCATGGTATTTGTCACATCCTCTCTAAGATACTTAACTGGTTTTAGAGAGAGATCCTCAGAAGGAGACAAATCCAAACTATAACCAAGACACATGATGCCCAATGGGTCGTTGTGTGCGAGTGGTGGGAAAGATGGGGTTATTTTGTTGTGGGATCTGGCTGAGGGAAAGAAGCTTTACTCGCTCGATTTGGGTTCGATTATTAATATGAATGTATGAATGTATTGTATTGTAGAAGCCTAGACGTCTTAGGATATTTTCAATTCCTACATTAAGTATACATGTCAATGGATCAATACTTTTTCTTACTGTAACCTCTATGATTTTTGTTTATTTGTTTTTACCCTAATCAAAGATATTAGAATTTTATTTTTCTTGTCTTCCTTCACAAGGAATTTTGAATTGCAGCCTGATGGATTAGCTACATCACATGTGGTTTAAGATTGCCGAGAATCCTCTTAGATTTGTTTTTGTGTTGATTTTTCTTGCTTCATACTAATTTAGGTAATATGTATAATTATGCAACATCATTGCCAGCATATGTGAGGGTAATGAGTTTACCATTGTCCATATATCGTGACGGTGGATCTTCTCATCTCATTCTGACATGGGTTACTTTTTCATGAACCATGTTAACCTTGTTGTGGCAATATATTTCCACTCTTTTTAGTTGTGGTGTTCTCTAGGGCACATCAAAGATTGTGTCTGTTACTGTGTTTGCCTTCTTTTCTTTCTATAATTCCTCTACAAGATCTGCCTAGATATGTTCTGTATCAGAGATTTGTTATGTTGGGCCTCCATTTGGTTATGGACAAACCATTCCCTCTGTGGATGTCTAATTGGGGAGTTAATGTTTCTACATGCAAATGTCTAATAGCATGATCTTGTTTCAAATTTACTTATTAAAAGGAAAATCATGATCTTGTTCCAATTTTAATTATGTATTTTTTGTTGTTTTAAATAATTTCTAGTAGTTGGCATATATATTATTGAGGGCTATGACGTTCTGATTCTTTTTATATTATATGGTTGTTGAATTGTGAGTTTTTACCTGTGCCTTCCAAGTGTATGCAAGATGGATTTCAGTACACCTATTGTGTATATATATATTTTAGTGTCTATCAGAGGAGTCATGTGTTGGTTTCCTCCATCTTCTAATGTAATTCTGTTCAAGTATTGTAAAAAACTATGTTTTTTATTTTTTAAATTATGCTATTTCATAGTTTGTGGACAGCTTTGTATGCGTTAACGTTGTTCGGTCATTGTTGCAGGTGGGCATCCTCCACCAGAAGAGGTGGCATGACTGTTTTGGGAAAAGTTGCTGTTCCAAAACCTTTCAACTTACCCAGCCAAAGGTATCTAGCTTGCTGCTTAATTATTTCCATTTTCCTATGTTAATTATGGGGGTTCTCTCTCTGAAATTATGTTCAATGTTGTTTCAAGGTTAGAAAATCATGGTCTGGACCCAAGTGTGGAAATTGTTCCCAAGTGAGTAATACACAGTCTTGGTGATATATACTCTCTCTCTCTCTCTCTCTCTCTCTCTCTCTCACACGCGCGCGCGCACACACACACACACACACACACACACACACACACACGTGCATGTGCAAGCACTTGGAGACATGCACACCTTTTTATGATCTTTCCTCATCTGATAATTCAGTTGCATGGGGTCCAACTGGTGTCTCAGAGATATTGGTAGGATGGCATAACTAAGTTCAGTATTAAATATTCATGTTATAAATTTTTAGTTAAAAAAATATTTATTGTCTTGCTTCTAGTTATTAAAAAAATTGCTGCAATACATTGTCTCAAATCTTATTTATATGAATGATTAGATTTCTTAGTTGGAGCTGCCTTTTTTCATTTTTAACCCTTTTTGTGTTTATAGTAGTTACTCCTGTTGAGGTTGCTGCATTATCTCTTGGCAACTTGACCTAACATATTATGTACACAGGGAGTGGCAACCTCCAAGAAGGATGGGTTCTCTCTGAGTTCTGGAGACTTTCTGACAATATAATTCAGATTTTATAGTGTAAGTAAAAGATTCCTGCAACTAACAATTCAGATTTTACATCCAGCATGCATGGGATGTAAGTAAAAGATTCATATATAATTACACTATAATTCCTCTAAATGTTGTAGTTATTTGTTTGGGGATCGATTTGATGCGCTTTCACTAAAAATAGTTGCTTGTAGAAAGAATGTGAATAATATTAATTTAATTTTTTGTGGTAAGTAAACATGTGAACTTGAATGAAGAAAATAAAAATGTATAACTATATACTTGCACTTCCTATTCCTGTATAATTCTTCCATCAGCTAGAATATTGAAGAGATGATCAACACAATCTATAAATTCATAGTGTGGCATCTTTGTGAACAACCCATTAAACTTCTGTGACACAAAGTTTACACATCGCTTGTTTAGATGTTTAAATATGATTCAACGTTGTACATTTTTATTGGGTTTCATCTAAGATTACATCTAAGATTCAAAGTTCTGCTCTTTAAATATGATAGATCTCATGTTGACTTTGGTGGAGTCTATACAGATTATGAGATGTTGAAGGATGTATTGAGATTTAGTGGCATGTCAGCAGAGGAGGCTCTTTCCTTTGGCTTTGGCCTTGGTTGCCTTCACCTTGGGGTGGCCGTAGCTTGCCTCGACCTAGTGATGGCAGATGTTGATTTGTTGTTGCATAGGATTCCATACTAATAGTGATTGATTTCCTCACTTCGTCATGAACTCTTTTAATATGATCTGCAAAAGCCTAACTCAAGCTAGCCTCATGTTAAATGGTTACTAAATTAAGAACATGTTGATTTGTCTTTCATGCATTCTGCATTCTGCAGAGTGATGAAGTGGTAACATGTATGATGGATTGTCTGCTTATACAAAATATTTCCTATGGTCATAAGCAGAAATGTTGATTTGGTCATAAGCAGAAAGATAATTAAGGGTGGGACTCATGTTGATTATGTTACCAACCAGATTACAAACTATGTAATGAGTATTGTTAATAAAAAGAATAAGAATGCTAATCTCAAAGCCCACGCAGTGAAGAACCATCTATGGGTTTTTTCTATGATCTATCATGCTTTATCTTAGTTTTCTATTTCAATAAAGTGGTGGGGTGCTACAGAGATGATTCCAAATACCAGTATGCATTTTTCTTTTATAAATATCTATAAATTTTCTGAAACTAAGGTGACTCATGCGTGGGCATATGTGCGTCCATCTATTCATTCCTGCAGTAATCTTTCCTATTCATTTTTTGATATGTACAAGTAAAGCATAGTAGAACATCATCCCCATCATCCCCATTTTTTGGTATGTACAGATAAAGTAGAAATTTTGTACGGGCTGAACTTTGGTTGCATTTTTAAGTCATTTGAGATACCTTTTTTTGTTGCCTATCCTTGATCTATGCAGTCTTTTTTTGTTTCCTGCTTTAATAATAGGGAATATATTTTCGCAGAAAACATCATCGTGATATAGTTTGCCTTTGTTAATTGTGCAACTTTATTCTTGTAATAGACATGACAATAGAGAAGGATCTTCGTGAAATTACTTGTGGGCTCTTGTTATTTTTTTAATGGACAAATTGTATACCCATATTACAGTGTGGAACTTGTAATAATGGAGGTTGTAGGCAATCAGACTTTAGTGCTTTATTTTTGTTGTATACCCAAATTACTTTAGTGCTGTATACCCAAAGAATAGTTTGTGCAAATATGTGCAATGATAATTTTTGTTGCTGATTAAAAAAAAAGAGTGCAATACAAATTATTCTTTGTCTATTGGTGAATTCAGTGATTTGCTTTATTGTCCAGTTTTTCTTTAACTCTACCATACTATCTAAGCTTGACAACACGTAAAAATTCACGTAAGATCTCTTAATGAACATGAATCCTAGTTTGGTTCCACCATACTATATAAGGAACTTCATATGTAACATAATTTGTTAGATATGGCTTTCTTTTAATCATTTGGATGTATCCATGTAGCACAGAAACATGTTGAAAGGGTATGATAAGGAACTTCTACTTTGAACATCACTAATAATATTTTAGTATAAAACATATCCTTACCCATCTTTGTTTTTTTTTATCTGACACAGAATTTCACACTATGAAGTGTTTATGTAACAGAGATTTACACCATATATCAACTTGTTTTAATTATTTGGGTTATTTACATCATAATGATAATGATTTTAAGTTGTTTATTTTTTGTCTTAACTCTGCTAGACAGGCCTTAACCCAACTATTGTCCTTAATGAATTGCCAACTTTGTTCTTCAGGAAATGAAAGATTTGAAAGAATCAGTTTCGAAAGATTTGAAAGATTTGAAAGAGTTGGTAGAGGCTCAGAGAGTGTCAGCTGAGCAAAAGCACGGTATGGTGGACTTTGCTAAGTTGAATGCTTATACAAGACACAATATATATTGACTTATCATAATTGTTGCCTTATGTCATTCTGATATACGTATACCTAATTACTGATGGATTTTGCATGATTAAAAAGTGCAATGCACATGTTTGGTACTATTTATTTGAATTAATGCAGGAGATTCTTTGGTTGACACTGTATGGATGAATGTATCTTTCTTTTAAATCTATTTCTCCACTGTACTGTATATTTTTGTCCTTTTAAGTACTATTGTAATTGGTTAAATTCTTTCTATTGAGTTGCAGGATTTATGTAACTTACTAATTGACTACTTGTGATAAAAAAATTAAAAAAAAACTTCACCAATCCCCATTTTTAATCAATGTTTTTAGATGTTATCATCATACTTGTTTATCATTTATGTTTTTGGAATATGAATCATTCTTAGGACCTAGTTTTCTTTATAGGCATGGCACAAGTTATATGGATAAATTGGGATTTGCAAGCTTAACTGTCTGGAACATGAAAACATGGAAGGCTATGGTATGCCCTTGTTTGTCCCACAAATTGTACATTACTGTAGAAAGTCAATTTGTCTGACTGACAGCTATTATGTCTTAATATTTCTTAACTTTATTGAAGACAGTCCTTCCCCTTGGTGAAGGTCCTCCGACAATTACTTCCTTATGCTTCAACCATAACGGGAAGATTTTAGCAGCTGCTGCAACTGATGGAATGATTCATATGTTCGGTATCCTTGTAGTATTTTATGTTTATGTATGAATGGTTATTATATTTCTAAAATTAAGTGTTACACATTTTGCTTTTGAGGCTCAAACGTGTTGCTTTTACTTCTTTGGTACACCAAGTAAAAAAACATGAAAAAGGAATCATCTTCTTTCTTTTTGGGGCTTCAGAGCTGGAGGGAGGGAGGGGGGATTAAACATTTCTACTTTGAAAGGAAACTTGTCCCCAATCTTATGCTGCACACAAGACATGCGCAACAAATGTATACATCTTAATTTGGCAAAGATATGTCTGCCGGACTACAAATTACTGGGTGGCCGGCTCATGATTCTGCTATTAACTCTGTTCTTTTTGGGCCTGATGAGACAAGTATTTTTAGCTTGGGGATAGATGGAAAGGCAAGTGCCTCTGTTTCCTCTTATTTTTAGCTTGAGTTAGGGTCATGCATAAAAAGCACTTTCTACCTTATTCTTTTAAATTTTGTTATTTGTTTTAGCTAGCTTGTTGGATTATATTCTTATGCTTAGCCATATATGTGTAATCTCACCAAATTAGCTTCTACTTAAGATATTTGAATGGAGCTTGCAAAACCAAGGTAAAATTCTTTGGTCAAGAAATTGCAGCAGGTACTTGAATTGCTTAACCCTTCAATGTTATGGTAATCTTATCGTTTATTTAGGCTTACTATTAGTTGAAATTTTAATAGAGTCAAGATTGATGGAAGGTGTGGTTTTAATTCTTAAGTGAAGCCCATTGTCAAATCTGTACCTTTTGTTTTTTGGGACAGTCATATTGTGAAAGTACAGAAACAACCCTGCCACTTATATCTTTCTGCATGTGACTCTTTCAATACATATATGAGTATGAATAAGGAGCTTTGGTAACCTGAGTCTATTCCATTATGTAGGTTCTGTAATCGTGATAACTCTGAACATAGACATGAAATGGCTTTAGATGCTAATGGGAGGAGACTGCTGGCAACATCTGGTTCAGTGAGAGCACCCATCTATCAGGTAAATCTTGATTTCCCATTACATCTCTCTCTCCTATCTCTAAAATCAATGGTTGTTAGAATCTTGCGATTCACAATTCGATACGAGTTTTATCCAAAACAATCCGATTTGAGTTGTTGAATCTCAAATTAAGTAAATCATACGATTTCATTGGTGCGGTTACACAACAGCCACATTAGTCAATCGTGACAGAATATCTACGAAGGTAAAGACATTTTTTAGTTCCTAATGCATTGTCCCGCAGTCTTGATGGCTGTGCCACTGCCATCCTTCTCACATGGGTTGATACTGCAACGAGAGAGGGGTTCCTGGACGCAGTCAAAATTGTTGTGAATTTAGCAATTTGCTTCCTGAATTATTTTATTATTTGAACTACTTCTATCTAAAGCAAGTAATGGAAGGCTAACTTTGCACAAATCCTGATTTTGTGGAACAGGGGTAGTCTATACCGCCTCATCCATAGGGCAGATGCTGGTGAAGTTTACCTTGTTGACACGTACAACAAAGAGAGATTTGCAGAGGCCAGAAAGGAGTTGGATGCCCTACATAAAAAAGAACAACAATACTCAACCTTGTTAACACCAGATGTTCTTTTTTTTTAAATTGATGCTGATTATGTTAAATTTTTGTTGGAATGAATTGTTTTTTGGTTTTTGGGGTTTAGAATAGGGTTTTGTGAATCGTTCCTTGTTTTTGGAATCAATGTTGCTGCTACTGAGTTATGTGTTGAAACTTGGATATAGAAAATTTTATAATAAAACCTGTTTTGATTATGAATTCGTCCTGTTTTGATTATGAATTCGCTAAATATACAGGTGTATTATTTTCTTGCTTTGGCGACCAATTTATTAGTCGCGGCATCCAAAATAAATTTTTTTCACAAAAAATGATAATTGCCGACCAAGAGTTTTGGTCGCAAAAAATACATCTATTGCCGAACAAAACAGCTCTTGGTCGTGGAAACTCACTTTTGCCGACCAAAAGTTTTGGTCGCGAAAAGTAACAAATGGCGACCAAATTTTTTGGTCGCGAAATGTGATAATTGGCGACCAAACTTTTTGGTCGCGAAATGTGACAATTGGCGACTAAGAAATTTGGTCGGGAAAATATCACTTTCCGCGACCAAAGTGTTTTAGCGACAAAATAAATTAGTCGCGGTAATTAAATATTTAGCGACCAAAAATTTAGTCGGCAAATCCAACTTTTGCCGACCAACGAAAATTTTGGTCGCGAATTACTTTTGCCGACCCTCAATTGGCGACCAAACTAGCGACCAAAAATTTTGGTCGCGGATAACTTTTGCCGACCAAAAATAGACTTTTAGCGACCAATTTTTTTGTTGCTAAAAGTGTTAATTCTTGTAGTGTATGTAGTAATGTTGGAGCACATATAAAAAAAATTAAAAAATTAAAAAAAATAGAAAAATAAACAGTATGTCTTTTTTGTATTTTAATTAATGAAAAAATAAAGAGTAGCATTCGAGTTGCTACGTAAAGATTATTATTAGAGTAAATGTTAGTTAAACTGAGTTACTAAGATAAGGATTATTTTTTGTATGTACTATTTAGCTAGTAAAAATAGCTATAGCCTTCTAATAACTATTATTGGTTAAAATTCTTTCTTTTCTTCTAGAAAGAATGCAAACTCAATCACAATGTGCACAGGTATAATGACTAAACACCCTTGGAAGGAATTTGTAAGTTTTGAGTGAAGTCTAGATTCATGAGATATGGGCACATTTTTTTTTATATTATTATTATTATTATTATTATTATTATTTGCATTATCGTTCACAATAACACAACAGCTTATCCTGATCTATGAATACTCTTAAAACAATAGAGTTTCTACATATGAAGGAGGAAAGATGTGTTCTTTTGCAAGATGATTGAAACACAAGGAACATCACAACAAATTAACGTTTTAGAAAACAAATTTATGGACAAAATCATTTTTATAGACGAAATATTTTAATTATCAAAAGTGTCATTATTGAATTTTTAGTGAGAAAATTTAACATTTAGTGATGGATTACTATCCTTTTATGATTAAAATTTTTCTCTCAAAAATTAAACTTTTTTGGCACCAAATTATTTCGTTCATAAAAGTGCATTTATTGGCAACATTTTCAAAATTGTCGCTAAATTTTTTTTTTTTTTTACATATTGGGGGGACTTTTTAGAGATGACCCTTGCGACAATAAGAATTATTCTCCAAATATGTTTTGCTACAAAATTTTTACTTTTTAAACCCAAAAAAATTGATTTCTAAAATCTTCATATGTCGTAGTAAAATCTAGTGAGGCCTCATCATTTTGTGCTACAAATCAGCTTTAACATATATGTTTGATCAAACTATTAGATGATATGGAAAATAAAAAATACATAAATCTCAAGACATAATCTAATAATTAAAAGTGTACTAGGATATGAGAACAACGATTTTGAGATAAAGGATTCCATGTTAGTGATTCTTTATTTATCTATTTATTTATACTAGTGGTTTGGCAAATGTGCACTTGCCACCCACATTGCCCATCGGATTATTACTTGATATTTTCATTATTACTGAAAAATCTAAAAATTCCTTAAATATTGATTTGTGATTACGTATTAATTTTAACCAGCAAATAGCAATCCCAATCAAACAATGAAAGACAAATCGACACAATGATTTTATGTGGACAAACCACAATTGGAATGCCTCCAATTGTGATATAAAAAAAAAGGGAGCAAAAATCACAAAACAATCTACTAAAAAGACATAAAGGAATTACAAAAGTGTACTCTCAATTACATAGTGAATCCACGCCCGAATCGAACTAACCCCTATGTGCCTCTTCCAGGCCTATCTTCACCTCAAAATCATCTTGCCCAATATTGAATCCATAACACCGATGTTGAATCCACGATGATGAACCACTCCATAATCCACCAAAGCTTCAGGTCCAAATTCCACGGAATCCACCGAAGAACAAATCCCTCTTTTGTGAATAAAACAAGATAAACAAACCCTTTGATATAATCCACTCAATTCATGATATAAACTCTCACAAATATCACAGGAAACAAGCAAAGAAGTTCCATATGAAAACCTTAATACCCAAGAAGAAGATCTAAAAGCCATAACCCTAAAATCTGATAGAACCACATATTTATAGAAAACAGATCCGCGATCTCCACTCGAACGGAGTGACTAAAAGGCATATGACTAAACATGGTCTACACTTGAGTGTAGGAATGGCCACTTGAGCTGAAAAAAACAACTTCCAGTACTTTTGCAGGCGAGTGAAACTTCTGAAAAGTCGCGATCTCCGCTCGAGTGCAGGAATGGCCGCTTGAGCGCAAAAACAACTTCAACTGTAATTTTTCATTTTACTTCGGAGGCGCTACCCTTCGACCCCACCTGGGCACCAGGCGCTACCCGCGACCCGCCAAGGGGCGTTGCCCCCTTGACCCTCGCGAGCTGACCGGGCAGCTCAATCCCCAACATAGTCAGCAAAATGGCAAACATGAAAGAATTAACTTCAGAAACATCTATGCAAGGCACAATTCGGGTTGGATTTGCATCTAAAAACTCATAACCTCACTGAAATAAAAGTTGAATAAAATTACAACTGAAAGGAGTTTTGTCAAATGGGATTACCAATAACAAAAACCTAACAATCTCCCCATTTGGCAATGCCGTGACAAAATACACCTAACAAATAAAATCCTAATCATTCCAACCCATTACAGCCTGCAAAAGCAAACTTTTTTCTCAAAGTCATGATCTTCAAAATAGCTATTAGTGCCACAATCTCCAAAACCCATTACAGCCAACAAAAACAAACTTCTTTCTCGAAGTCATGATCTGCAAAATAGCTATTAGTGCCACAATCTCTAAAACAACTATTAGTGCCACAAGAGTATATGAAAAAGCAATAGACATATGACCAGATTATCTTAAAGCATAAGATGGAAATATGAATAGATGTAAGTTGGAGATTTTTAGAGCATGTAGCATGAATAGATAACAATCTTAAGAAACATGCAAACACGCTCAAAAACCATTTTGATTTTGACTAAAACTTCTCCCCCTTTTTGTCATGAATTGTCGAAGGAAGCTCAATCAATGAAAATAAGAGCATAAACCACCCAAGCCAGGACAAGATGATGTTGATGATGTAAAAATTAAGAACTTGCGAGAAGTAAGCAATAAACAAGCAGTGGACAGCTACATACAAACCAACTATAATGCTAACCTCCCTTACCAAACCAATCGATTTAAGTTCATGCTAAAAAAAAAACCCTTGCAATGATAGACCAAACTCCCTCTCACTAAAAGCAACCACAAACACTGAAAACATTAAACAAGAAGAAAAAAAGACAAAAAATAATATGGTGGAGCAAGTAAGGAATTTTAGATTTGTGCCTTAAGCCACACAAGATTATCCAAGAAACACAATTACTTGAAAGCACAATATGCACAGCCTCTAGAAGATTCCTCATAAATCCCATGATAAAAGCATAGATCTGAAAGTGTGAAAAGCATAGATCCCATGATAAAAGTGTGTGTGTGACTCTTGGAGTTCGACAAACACTAGATTCAAAATCCTAGAAGTGATCTGAAAGCTGGACTTTCGGCAAGAGAATCTAAGCACAACTAAGGAATGTCAAACCACTAGGAATCAAAGAGTATTTGTTGAGTAAAAGCAGAGGCTCTCTCTCAATCAATGAATCTGTTTTTTCTTTCTTTCTTTTCAACATTTTTCTTTTCATTCTTTTGCACATTTTTTTCCTTTCTTTTGCACACTCATTGGCGGGTTTCAAGCTCAAAAGTATGGAAAAAGAACCAGAGAAGCATAGATACAATAAGGATAGCCTGGTTGGTGACTCTAAGGTAGCCTTTTCCTCATGGCTGGACAACAAAGAACAGAGGGGAAAGCCGTGGAGATGCAAAAAGATGGAAGGTAGTTAAGAGACTCAACATCACCCATGATGTGCTAGTATAGGTCAATTCCTTTAGAAAAGCAAAAGATACAATGCTAGAAGTCTATAGAGAAAAATGATCACTAAGGCAGAAGACTCCGATATTTGCTAATCCAAGAGTGTGTGCAGAATGAGACATACTAATCAAAGAATACACACTCTGAAATGAGTAATGACCAGAGAAAGCACACACATATTAACATGTAATAGATATTCTCATCAATTCCAATATGCACCAAGAACTTCTCAAAAATTACAAGCTTGTAAAACCATACAAAGAAAATCTTTTTGGAATTTTTTTTCCTTTTTAAAACAAAGCAAGACAAAAAATGAACAAGCACACACTAAACGACCCAAAAAAAAAAAAAAAACAAACAAACAAACAAAACCAACAGCCAAAAAGAAAAAAAAAATGAATAAGCAAATTAACACAAGCCAAGTTTTCTCACCTAAACCGCTTTAGTATGAACAAAGTTGTGAGAATTATGGTTCTTGGGTGGTGTCTTGACGTTGTGAGTCCCTTCCCCTTCAATGGGAACCCGTCTCGACTTAGTTTCCAACTTCCTATTCCTAGGTCTAGTCAAACACAACCTCTATTCATGGTTGGTCTCAAGCAAATCAAGATAACGAGGTCTAATATAACCCTTAACCTCATTACCATAAATGAAGTGTCTCCTACCCCACGAGATGTTGAAATTTCTTCCATCTCTGTGAGACACTCTCCTATGCAACTTATAACAATAAGGGCGAATATAACCATACTTACCACAATGATGACAAATAAAAATAGAGTGTACCTTCTTTTCTTTGGCCTTACCAACTCTAGGAAGATTGAGAAGTCCATCCTCATGTTGAATTTTTTGTTCTCTCTTTCCTTGAGTTCTTGTATCATGAGATGTAGGTGCACTCCATTTTTGCTCTTGGTCACCACAAAAGCCGATGCCACTCTTGTCATAACTCATTTGTTGAGACCAATGATATTGTCCAAAATCTTTGATCCTTTGTTCCAAAGACCAATGGTAACCATAGCACACTTGAGCTCTTCCTCTTTCTTGATGATTAGCTCTTCCAAGGCAACTTGAGATATCTCGAGAGTATCAATCTTTTCTTCATACGTTGCATAGATTTGCTGTAGTCAGGAGTTTTGCACAAAGGGCTTGTCGATCATAAGATATCTTGATGGCATCATTTCTAACCTCAGAAATCTCCTCCTTTAGTTTGACATTCTTACTTTCACATGCTTTGAGTTTTATAGTGAGTTTGTCATTCAATTTGGATAAATTAAGAGATTCCTTATACAACTTTTCATAAGGTTGCTGAAGTTCTTCATCATCACTGTCACAACGCAAACCCACCCCTATAGGTTTAGCATCGTAACCGGCCAGTAATCTTTGGATTACCGAAGGCCTCTGAAATAGATTAACAAAATTAAGGGGGCTCGCGGAAGCAAATACAGAAATATAAATGTCCAATGAGCTGTGCTGACTTAAGTAAAACAAAATATTTAAAACTTTATATACATAACCAAAAGTCATCCATACATTATACCCACACACATAATAGCATCTTAAGTACAACCAACAAAAATTACAATTCGAGCCTTATCTACAAAAACAACAGAGCTTAAAACACGTGACACTTTAAGAACCTCCACGTGAGGCGCAATGGTTGACTGACCACAGAACACAGATCCAAACAAAAGCCCTTAGGCTCGAACTCCAGAATGCCCACCTATGCATGTATATACACACAGTGAGCTAAAATCCAGTGAATAACATTGAGGTAAAGAGGTTAGTGAATGAAATCCGAACATGTCATAAGCGTAAAACAGATTATAACATAATCATTTTCGTATCTGAACATAATAATGGTACATCCCATAGAACACATCACATATCGTCTTTCGACTAGAGTAATTGGTTCCGGATACCGATTAAACACATATCACCACAATGAAGTGGCTAACGAGATCTTGTAATCATATATATGTCATGGACCCGCATTAACATGCCGTCCCCCATAACTTAGAACTATCTATGGATGCCATAATAGATTTCAAACGTAGGACATTCGTTCACGTAAACAAATATCATTTCAGAAATTATAACTTATCAAATTACATTTGGAACATAATTCATATGAACATATCTTTAAAATAGCGTTACTCGCAGTGGTTCTCGTAAACGGTCAATCAGTCTTCGGATATTGACCTACAAACATAAAAGTACATAACACAAATATATTTTATCATTACACATTCATATGGCCATCACGGCTTAGCTTTCTTACATAAGTTTCTTGCTTAACGCATTGATCAAACCCACTCTTGTAATCTCTTAACTTAGTACATTCCTTTTCTTAGTGGGTTTCTAATCTATAACCTCATTACTATGGCTTAATTAAGTCTTAGGAATGCCTATGATGCAATGAGGATACCAAAATGCATAGGAAAACACTTAGTCAAATTTTTGAAAACAGGGTCTCCGCTGGAGCGTAGTTTTCCTCGCTCTAGCGGACATGCAAAATGTGAAAGGTCACTCGAGCGCAGCTTCCTTCGCTCAAGCAGTCTGCAAAAACATGACACTTCTGGGAGCTTGCATTTCATGCTCGAGCGTACCTCTGGTCGCTCGAGCATAAGTGCACGCACTCAGAGTGGTCGCTCGAGCGTGGACTCCTACGCTCGAGCGTAGGTGCAAATTCTGGAATTTTCATATTTGATCACCAAGCTCAAAACTCGAATTCAACTTTCAAAACACATCTCTTTGGGCCCCAAAACTTGAGATAACATAGTAAACTTGTAAAATATGATGAATTAAGGATTATTTCATAAAATCATGGCCCAAGAGTTTGTCAATAGCTCACAATTCAACATGAAACTCAAGAAGCAAAACATGCATGTAAAATCTTTCAAACTCTCTTCTTCAAAATCAAGAAACTAGAAAATTTAGCTCATAAGCCCCATGCATGTAAGAAATTCCCTCTCAAAACATGAATTCAAGTGATTAAACATGGTAATTCTAACATGCACGCACCAAATAATTTACCAAAATAATTTAGATGCTCAAAATCAAATTTAACATGTCAAAACTCCATATCTCCATGCATGTATGCCTCAAATTCATTCAATTTCTTTCCTTCCACCTCCAACATATGCAATTGAGCCTCAAACCTTTATGAATTATGCATGCATGTAATTTCTAGCTTTTAATTTCAACTCTAATGGCATGGATGATGCTTAAACATGAGAGTTCTTGACAAATTCATACATGCATGTATGACTTAGGAACAATTCCTTCATTCTAAGCTTATATTATGCGTTTAAATTCATAATCTTCATGTTGATAGCTTAGATTCATAAATTGGGGGTTGAATTCATACCTATGGTCTTGAATTAATTAGATTCTTGCACAATATTAATGAACTCAAGCAAAGTCTTCAACTTCTACCTTGAATCTACACTTTCTCTCTCTAAAACGGAGTCTCTCTTTCTCTAAGATGTATGAATTCAGATTTTTGGCATTCAAAGATGGGCAAGGATGAGCTCAAATGAGCTTAAGGGCTCATATTTATATTTATGATGCTATAGTATATTAATTGGAACATTAGGCTATCCAAACACAACTTAATTAATCGTTCTGAATCAATTTTTAATAAAAATTGCCATAGTGTTCTAAAAATTCCAAACAACATAACCACGTAATCAATTTCGATTTTGGAGGCCGATAATGCTTTCAATGTTTTTCATATTAAAGTGGAATTCCAGACAGATATTTTTACAACTAACAGATAGAAAGCTAAAGATCATGCAAAATATATAATAAACCCATAATTTATTTTATCCACTTAATTAACATCCTTAATTACGGGATAGTAGCTAATTGCAGATCGGGGTTGTTACAATCACTCCCTGAGGATTCATCATCGGTGATATTCTCGATCGGCCTTTGCGGATACTCTGTTTGTCTGTCAGTTTCAAAAGCCGCCATAAAAGCAAGGAATTGTTCAAGCCCCTCTCCGTCTTGTGCTTCGTTGTCACTTTCATCTTTGTCAGACTCTGATTCATCACCCCACGTGATAGCGAAGGCTTTTTTTTTTCCCTCAAACAAGTAGGGCATTTTTTAGCAAAGTGGCCAAATCCTTGGCATTCATAGCATTGGACTCTTTTAGAGTTCCCTTGTATCTTTTCTTTCTTCTTCTGGGTTGTAGAATTAATTTTGAATTTACCTTTGCCTTTGGATTTATGAGTTGATTCCAAAAGATTAGGATTCTTTTTCAGAATAGACTTTTTAAATTATTTTACGAAAGCATCCGTAATCTTGGAGTCAATCTCACAATCTTCATCAGAATCCTTTCCAACTGTATGAGCACCACTAAACATAATATCATCTTTTTGTTTCTTTTTGAAATTTTTATGTGCCTCATAAGTTTGGAAATTTCCAACCAAATGATCCAGCTTGAGGTTGTCAACATCTTGAGCCTCCTCAATAACCGTAACTTTTGATTGGAACCAATAGAGCAAGGACCTCAAAAATTTTCCCACAATCTTCGATTCTAGTATTTTTTTTACCTAAATTGAAGCTGGAATTTACAATGTTACTCAACTTCGCATAAAATTCATCAATGGTCTCACTATTTTTCATAGAAAGGTTTTCAAAACTAGATGTGAGCCTTTGAAGTTTTGAGCATTTAACAGAAGGAGTGCCCTCATGAATAGTTTGTAAGATATCCCAAGTCTCTTTTGCGACTTCACAATTGCAAATACGAAAAAACTCTTCAGGTGTGACTGCACAAAAAAGAGAATTGATAGCTTTACTATTCCTACTACTATTTTGGTAATCAATTGTGTCCCACTTATCAATTGGTTTGGGAAAGGTTACTCCATTAATGCTAATTGTCGGTTCGGTCAACCCATACATGACAGATTGCAAAAAATTTTCATCAATAGATTTTAAAAATGATCTCATTCGAGCTTTCCAAAAAGAATAATTGGATCCGTCAAGTAAGGGTAGTTGAACCATAGAATTTCCCTCACGAATTGAATCCATTATCACAAATCAAATAAGATCTCACTCTAATAGTTTTTTTTATAAAAACAAGAAATAGAACGACTCGCTCTGATTCCAATTAAAAAATCTAAAAATCCTTTGGATATTGATTTGTGATTATGTATCAATTTTAACCAGTAAATAGCAATCTCAATCAAACAATCAAAGAAAAATCGACACAACAATTTTACATGGAAAAACCACAATTAGAGTGCCTCCAATTGTGATAAAAAAAATCACAAGCAAAAGCCACAAAATAATCCACTAAGAAGACATAAAGAAATTACAAAAGTGTATTCTCAATTACCTAGTGAATCCACGTCCAAATCGAACCGACCCCTATGTGCCTCTTCTAGCCCTGTCTTCACCTCGAAATTGTCTTGCCCAATGTTGAATCCACAACGCCGATGTCGAATCCACGACGATGAGCCACTCTGGAATCCACCAAAGCCTCAAGTCCAAATTCCACGGAATCCACCGAAGAACAAATCTTTCTTTTGTGAATAAAACAAAATAAACAAACCCTTTGATATAATCCACTTAATTCATGATATAAACTCTCACAAATATCAAAGAAAACAAGTAAAGAAGCTCCAGATGAAAACCCTAATACCCAAGAAGAAGATTTAGAAACCGCAACCCTAAAATCTAATAGAACCACATATTTATAGAAAATAGATCCACGATTTTCCGCTCGAGTGCTAGAATGACAGCTCGAGCAGAGTAACTAAAACGCGTGTAACTAAATAGGGTCTACGCTTGAGCGCAGGAATGGCCGCTCGAGCGGAAAAAAACAACTCCCAGTACTTTTGCAGGCGAGTGAAACTTCTGAATGGTCGTGATCTTTGCTCACGCGCAGGAATGGCCACCCGAGCGGAAAAACAACTTCGACTGCAATTTTTCATTTTGCTTTAGGGGCGCCTCCCCTCGACCCTTCCTGGGCGTCGGGCGCTGCCCCCTGGACCCCCGCAAGCTAACCAGACAGCTCGATCCCCGACATAGTTAGCGAAGTAGCAAACATGAAAAAATTAACTTCAGAAACATCTCTGCAAGGCACAATTTGGGTTGGATTCGCATTTAAAAATTCCTAGCCTCACTAAAATAAAAGTTGAACAAAATTACAACTGAAAGGAATTTTATCAAATGGGATTGCCAATAACAAAAACTTAACAATTACCACTAATAATCACTACCTATCTATACCAATATCACACATAAAGAAATCTTACCAATATATCGAGTTTAAACTTGGCAATGTTAATTAACACCACCAAAAAAAAAGATATAATACGACTCATCATATGTTGATATTTTGAGAGACAATATAGAAGTAGCAAATGACAACTAATGCTCTACAATCATTTTCTTACAAACTGATGTAGCTTGTTTCAATCATTTTTATTTGAATCCTAAGCCTTTATTATTGGATGCAAAGTCAATTTATAAAAATGGTTTGTATGAAAAAGTTATTTGTATATTATTTTTGGGTAATCAATGTGAAAACAATGTCCCAAACACATCCTATTTATATTTTCGTATATGATGCAATTTTTCTTTGTATATATTTAGATGTGGCAAAATAGTAGGTATAATGCTATAAAGATCACATGGTTTAGTATATCATTTTCTTTTTAGAAAAAGATTCATATAAGTGACCTCGATTAATTGAAACACATGGTTTAGTATGGAATGGAATGGAATGGTTTGGGGTGAAAAGCCACTTTCATAATTTCCACTCGACCATTAAACTAATGGTAGTAATAAAACCGTTAAATTAATGTAATGATGATATATGAGATGAGTAAATAAAATGTGACAAAATAATATGATGATCATAAAATTATTGAGGACTTTGATTGGTGAAGAGAGAGCCTTTTGTAATTTATTTATTTTTTTAAATGATTTTGAGGGACACTTTCATATAAGATTTTTTATCTCTAAAAGTGTAAATTTTGTTGAAAAAAAATATTTGAGAATTAATTTCAGTTGTCGCGAGGACAATCACTAAAGATTATCCCGAAGAGTAAAAAAAATGATCTTTTAGAGATAAAATTTTGAAAATATTGCTAATAAATGCACTTTTAAGAAGAAAAAAAAAAAGAAGCAATTTGGTCCTAAAAAAAGGTTATTATTTTTTATTTTTAGACAACCTTTGATCCGAAAAGGTTAGTAATTCATCACTAAATGCCTAATTTTGTCACTAAAAATAAAATAATTACTTTTACAACAAAAATATTTTATCCTTAAAAAGTGACTTTTTCCTTAAATTTTTCTCTCGAAAACCTTAATTTCTTATAGTACTCAAGATGTCTCTCTCTCACATGATTTTTCTCCTTATAAAAGGTGTGGGGGCTGTTGGAGAAGGGGCTAAGGGGCTGAAGGTTAGTGATGGAGGGTGGGAAGGAGCTAAAGAGAGTCCAGGGAGGGTGATGGGTGGTGAGGAGGGGTTGGGAAAGGGAGAGGGGTGAAGGGGGGTTGGGAGTGACAATTGATGGTGGTGATAGTCAAGCGGTGTAAAATTAAGGTGAAGGTTTAAAAGGTTACATGTAAAAGTAGGATGGAAATTTTGTAATACCTAAACTTGTAATAAAAAATTATTAAAAAAAAAAATTATGAAGAGGTGGGTCCAAATTAGGTAGTTAGGTAGTACTATTTTAATATAAGATATAGATGAGTGCATGCATTTATATAAAGGTTTTTTTTTATTGATAAATCATATTTGGATGTGTTTTAACTTTATAAGTCTATTAAAGAAAATTATAACCTTAGACTTATGTATTTATACTTTTATTCTATGAGATTCTTTTTTTTCTTGATTTATATTGTTTGTTGGACTATTATACTCTTATATCTATTATTGATATGTATTACATAGAAAAAAGATATACACATTTCCTATTTGTTACTACCTCTATTTTGGTATTTACCATTATTCACATTTTTTCTTTTTGATTAGTTTCATTCACATTTGTGGTATTGTTTCATTTTGCTAGGATTTTGAAACTCTAGTTTACACATGGCGATGAAATAATATTTTGTTCCTCCTTTGTTGCAGTGAAACTTTGTATTCCTCAATTGCCACTTTGTGTTCGAAGTTTTGTGTTTGTCCATTATTACTCTGTGTTCGAAACCCTATATTTCTCCATTATTGTAAGTCAAAACTCTGTTTATATCTAGTCAAATTTGTTACAAACATATTTTTCAAATGTGAGTTTGGTTTGATTTGGATTGGTGGAATGGTGAAATTGCATAGATTGTTAATGATAATAATAATGATAAAGATAAAGATGATGATGATGATGATGATGATGATGATGAAGATGAAGATGAGGATGTGGGTGAAATTGTTTTGTTTTTAGAGTGATTGAATTTTTTTTTGGATTTCTAATTCTATTACTACCATTATTTTTATTTTTTTATCAATCAGTGTGAATGTTCACATTTCACATCATTTGAAAATCCGATAAATAAGTGTTAAAATATAGATATGGGCATAATTATATATTTTGCAAAATGTGAATGTTCACATATCATTGATTAGTTGTTACTATACTTGTTGTTTGTACAATCATTTTTTATTACCATTAAACAATTGAAATAGTCATTTTTATTTTCTTTTAATTTTGTTTCATGTTGTAGTGTGAATGTTCACATTAGTATAAATTTAGTTTTTCTAAAATTAGTTGTATGTTAATTGTAAATTGTGAACATTCACATTGTATTTTAATATGAGTTTTTTTTTTTTTTTTTTACAATGCTTGTTGGTTGAACAATCATTTTTGTTACCATTGTTGAACAATCGAAATAATCGATTTTCACTTTTTTCAATTTTATTTTATGTTTTCACGTTGCAGTGTGCATGTTCACATTAGTATGAGTTTATTTTTTTTTAAAACTAGTTGTATATTAATTAAAAATTGTGAACATTCATGTTGTATTTTAGTATAAGTTTTATTTTTTCAAGAGTTCATTGTATGTTTGTTGTTTTTGTTACTATACTTATTAGTTGAATAATCATTTTTGTTACCATTGAACAATTGAAATAGTCGATTTTTACTTTTTTCAATTTTGTTTTATGTTTTCACGTTGCAGTATAAATGTTTACATTGGTGTAAGTTATTTTTTTTTAAGACTAGCTGTATGTTAATTATAAATTGTGAACATTCACATTGTATTTTGGTATGGATTTCATTTTTTTGAATGTTAGTTGTATATTTGTCGTTTATTGTGAACATTCACATTGTATTTTAGCATGTGTTTTGTTTTTTCAAAAGTTAATTGTATGTTTGGTATTTACTGTGAACATTCACATTGTATTTTGATTTTCATTCAGATTTTTTGTTGCGTTATTTTTAAAATTTTCAAATTATAAAAATGTTTAAAATTCATAATTTGAGATTTTCTATAGCGATCCCGGTTGTCCCTTTACTGTTCTGTTGTATTCCGGACTCAGTTCCATGGAGTTGGTAGTTGTATCTATCTTGTTGTCGTCCTTTAATTCCATTTGTTTGAGTTTTAGGATGTTTTGGGCAGGGTTGTTACAGGTTGGTTAGGCCTTGGTTTCAATTCCTTGTTGCCCAGTTTTTAGGCGGTCCGCTCGAGCAGGTCTTCTTGCGCTCGAGCGGGGATTACACACCCCCAGTATTTCGTGTTCCTGCAAAACTTCTGCAGGTGTGATTTCTACGCTCGAGCAGGTTTCCTGCGCTCGAGCGGGTCGCGCTCTAGCGGGTTTGTTGGCGCTCGAGCAGGTAGTACTTTTTGGGTGTAAGTTCTGGGAGGGGGAAATCTATGCTCGAGCGGACTGGTTTTCGCGCTCGAGCGGATGTGCTTTATTCCTGTGTCTTGGTGCTCGAGCGGGCCTTCTTGAGCTCGAGCGTACCTAGTTTTTTGTTCTTGACGCTCGAGCATTGTGTTCTTCGCTCGAGCGGGAATGTCGTATATCAGTTGGCAACTGGGCTTTTTAAAATCACTTTTACATTCTCTCTCTCTCTCTCTCTCTCTCTCTCTCTCTCACTTTCTAAAAAGACATTTTTGAGAGTTCCTCTCTCTAGAAACTCCCTTCTCTCTAGGGTTTGATCTAGTTAGAGTGTTTCCTTTTCCTTTGGCCTTTACAAAAAAAGTTGTTGATCGTCGAGGGCTATCTTTTGATCTGAGAAACTTGTGATTAGGAGCAACTTTGTTTTCGTCATCTTCTCCTTTGGGTGTCATCTTTTGAGGTAGGGATTCCTACTCACAACTATGGGTTTTGACCTAGATATTTGGGTATTTTGTTAATGGTTGATTTTGGGAAGTTTGGGTTTGAAAATGTTGAAAGGGGATTTTGTTATTTTGATTCAAAAATATGTATTTTGGGTTTCAAAATAATGATTTTGTTGTTGGTTGTTGATATATAGGCCATTGGGTCAATATTGGGAAATGGGGTAGAAAATCCTAAATTGTTGAATAAATTAATTGGTATAATTAATTTGGGAAAATGGTGGACTTATGGATTCGAGTTGGAAATAATGAAATTGGCTCATTATGTTGTGAAATGATGGAGTTGGATTTATAAATCCTACACTTTTGGAAACATTGATAGTTTACCTGTTGGAGCTTTTATTATCTGTATAGAAATAATTGCTTGGGCTACCGGTGGAGGGTAGTTTTGATTGTTGTAGACAATGCATGATGATTAGGCAAACTAAAACTAATCAATTGGATATGTCATAGAGTATGACGGTTGATAGAATACACTTGCGTTATGTATTGATTGATTGTGTATATGACCTGTGTGTATATACATTGTGTGTGTGGGAGGAGATAGGGGATGTACTCCACGGTTTAGGAGAAGATAGGGGATGGACCTCTAAACCGGATTTCGTTTGGGAGGAGATAGGGGATGGACTCCACTGATACAGCTCATATGCTTGTCAGATAATGTGTTGATACAGCTCATATGCTTATCTTTGGAAGTGTTGATATAGTTAATATGCATATCTGTTAAAATGTGGATATAGCTTGTATGCTTATCTGTTGAGATGTTGATACAACTAGTATGTTTATCTATTGTAAAATGGAAAACGTTTAATATGAGTCATTGTCTCATATAAGTGGTTGGCCAGGTTCTGAACTGTTGATGTAAATTGTGAAATTGATAAGAAATGGAAATTGAAGTGAAATGGAAATGGGTTATGAATTGGTTTATGGAAATTGAACATTTATCAATTGCTAATGTCTTAGTCATTGCTCATACTGTGTTTAGCATATCTCTACTAGGCGTTGGATCACCCTTTATGGGACATTTCTTTCAGGTACAGGTAGCATGCCACCTCCAAGGACATAGCTTGGATGACGATGAGAGTTGAAGACTCTTTTTTTTGATTATTTTGTTTGTATTACATGTATATCAAGCCAAGGGCTTATTTTGAATAGAGTTAGCACTCTTCTTTTGTGTAACCAAGTGTTGACTTGGAAAGCTGTAAGCCTATAGGGCATTTGCTTTTGTTGTTAACGTGTAATACAGTTGTAAGAATTACTCTGATGAATAGAAATGGTTGGTTTCTTTTATATCAATGCATGTCTAAAATGATGGGTTTTATGTATTATTTTGAGGGCGTTACATTTTCTCCATCGAATGCGGGAGAGATTTTCTGCTTAGAATAAGGGAGAGATTTTCTCCATGAAATAAGAGAAAGATTTTTTCTTTAGAATGAGAGAGAGATTTTCTCCATAAAATGAGGGACTATTGTTATGTATTAGCTTCAAAATAGAAACATGTGCAAAAAATTAAAAGGATGATTTGGTCATATTACATTAAACATGACTCAATGGAATAATCAAAAATAATATAGGTTAAATGGAATAAAACACTTAGAAAAAGAATTTATCAAAAAAAATGATCCTTTATATAAACATTGGTAAATTAAACTGTTGGTCTTTTTAATTTGAATAAAATTTCACTTTAGTTCTCATAGTTTTAATTTGTACCATTTAAATTTGATATTTTCAACTCTATTGCAATATGATTCTTCTACTTTATATGGTTAGAATTGTGAACAAAAACAAATCACGAGCAAAATTAGAATAACTAAAGTAAAATTCAAAAAAATATGAGATTGACTTATGGATGAGATACTATCTCATCAAATGTAATATTTGGACTACAATCATACAGTTACAAGTGCAATTTCTCTTTCATTTTTCTCTTCTTTCCAATTATTATTAAAACAAAAAACAACTAATCCACTAAGGAGAATATTTGTTGAGGTTTATCCAATAAAAAATGCATGGGTGCAGTTGAAGAATTGACTTGGGTAAATCTAACATAGAAGACTTCTCTACGTGATATTCGTGAAAACCACTAGTCGAATTAACTTCTATTTATATATTGGGATGAATTCAATAACTTTTATTAATATATTGGTTCAGGCATTATGCATTGCATGATTAGCGCTGCAAAAATAAAAATAAAAATATTTTGAGGTGTCTTATATTTATTATACCTTCAGTCTGGGGGCGGGACAGGCCTCCTGCGATGCATCAAAGGTGCGTTGCAATCCAAACAGGTTTGAATTGTGCCGAAATTGATATTTGTGGGCTTATAATGTTAGTTTCGGTCCATTAGACTTCACCCTATATATTGTATCAGTTTATACGTTATAGGGATAAGAGAGAAAAAAGAGCTGTGGAGTGTTTTTGTAATCCTTTATTGTATACAATCGATTTGATCGTTTCTTCACCATAGACGTAGGCATCTCGCTGAACCATGTATATCTTATGTTTGTGTGTGTACTTGTTTTTCTTATTATTGTTTATTGTGTATTGTAATAAGGTTCTTGGATAACAAAAATAAAAAATAAAAACAACTAAACTAAAGCTTAAATTATCTTCTTTTTTTTATCAGCTAAATTACTAAAGTTATACAGCTCTTAGATATAATATGTGTGTAATTTAATATGCATTTGTTGCATGAAGCATTACAATGACAACAATACAAAATTCTAAAATATACTAGTAAATAGGTGTACGCACTACAGGGTCAAATACAACGTCTCTCACATATTAGGTGTACGCACTAAACGTTGTCTCTGATCTCAATAAAACAGCATCGTTTTGGGTCAATTTGTTGACACCGTTCAAAACTCCGTCTATTTCGAAACGTCTCTCACTCTCACTCTTCCACAACTCAGACGCTCTCTCTTCCAAGACTCAGAAGCCTCTCACTCAGAAATCCTCAATTTGAAGCTCTCAATCTCGCTCTCAATTTTAAACAAACTCACTCGATTTCAAACACTCTCTCTCGCTCGATTTTAGATATGCCAATTTCAGAACTTGTTGTAGATTTTGAAGGCCACCAGATTTGCGTTTCCCTTCAATTTTGGTTCTCCTCTCTTTCGATTTTGTGAGTTTTGTCCTCGATTTCAAACACTCTATCTCCCTTTTCTTTTTTTTTTTCTTTTTTTTTTGAAGAATGTATACATTGGAACTGATATCTTGCATGTCTATTGTGCTGCTCTGTTTTTATTAGATCTTGCTCAATCGGTCGCTTCTTTGTGTTTTGTCAAACTACTCGAACTTAGATCTGTAATTTTTATTATATATGCATTTGTTTTGTATGAACTTAGATCTCTGATTTTTCAAATCGATTTGATATATATATACACATGTATATGTGTTCTCTTTGATATTGAGTTCATTGTTTTGGTTTGTCAATTTGTATTCCCTTTCTTTGATAGAAATCTATATATATATGTGTGTGTGTGTGTGTGTGTGTGTGTGTGTGTGTGTGTGTGTGTGTATAAATCTATATTCTATAATAGAAACTTAATGTATCACATCTGTAAGGGCAATAATATCAATAAAAAGTACAAAATATGGAATTTAGGATTTGGTGGATTAAATCTCCAAAATAATAAGATTTATTATTGGGATACAAAAATATGCATAAAACCAATTAGGATACAAGTATGTAAAAAATGTATTTACTATTAAATTCCCTTTAAAAGAAAGAAAAAAAAATCAGAGCTTACTGCTAATACACTGGAGAAGTTGTTCTTTAACTCCTATGAAGAAGGTTTTGATTGGATGAATGTTTTGATGGGACATCCTTATCTCTTTTTTCTTTTTGGTCTTTTTTCCTTTTGTAGCCTTTTTTTTTTGTTGGTGGCAAAATAAGAAAAACTCATAGTCAGTAGCACACTTGGTTGAAATTGAAGAACAACTAAGTTTTGTTAAAGAACATTCTTTTTGTAGGATTTAGGAGCTTAGTATGTGAATGCAACTAATCATTTTTTAACTGTAGGACTTGAATCATTTCATGGAATGTGGATTGTTGTGGTGTTTAGAGTGAGAACAGGATTTGGTGTTATCCCACCATCTCCCTGATGTTCCCTTCTTTCATGTTCTTCTGGCGCTGCCCGATAAAACTCTTCTTGGACGGTTTTAGTAGGCTTCTCAACCACTCCTCCACTACCAAATTCTTGCTCTCCTGTTTCTTCTCCCTGTATATGATTTCAAATGATGCTATGCTCATAGAAGATTGGTTTTGATGGAAAGAAATTGGATATAGTGATGAAATTTTACAAGTTGTGTATCCTATTTATCACTATAAGATGTGGGAATATAACACATGAAAGTGAACTGCAACTGAAATTATCATGTGACCATAACATTACTAGAAATGTCATTAAAAAAAACAAATTGCATAGATAAGAAGTATACAGAATGATATGATGTGGCAGAGTTGGAGCTATCACTATCAAACACAAAACCTATCAGAATACTTGTTAATACACATTATTCTGATGAATGAGTCTATATAATTTTTTTGTAGAGAATCACATAATTTGATTAATGATATGATAATATAACACATCACTTTATACCCAAATTTGATACCCAAAATTGTTGAGTTTCAAATACCATAATATGACCAAATTCAAATCTTGTTGCTTCCAAACAGGAGATTATCAACACGGTCTGTGCAACTAATAAGAAAAAGTAAATCTAAACAATTCATTTGGGTGATTAAACATGGAACTCCCTAGTTTGTGCCTAGTGACTAGTAAGAAAATGAGAGAGAAATGTTGTGTACCATTTTTGGATAATAATAACCGGTAGTACTTAAATCAGCAAAATTCAGCATAGAGTGACTTGCCTTCCCTCCATACCCTACAGCACTCTTGCCGGTTTCCACCACCACATCTTTGGCCGCCACGGCCTTCTCCCCCGTATAACTCCCAACTTTCTTAGCAAAATCCACCGTGACATCTTTCACCCTCTCCCATGAAGAAGGTTTTGATTGGATGAATGTTTTGATTGGATATCCTTATCTCTTTTTTCTTTTCTTGTCTTTTTCTTTTTGTAGCTTTTTTTTTTTTTTTTTTTTTTTTTTTTTTGGTGGTGGCAAAATAAGACAAACTCATAGTTAGTAGCACACTTGACTGAAATTGAAGAACAATCAAGTTATTGTTAAAGAACATTCTTTTAGTAGGAATTAGGAGCTTAATAGGTGAATGCAACTAATCATTTTTTAACTGTTGGACTTGAATCATTTCATGGTATGTGGATTGCTATGGTGCTTAGAGTGAGAACAGGATTTGGTGTTATGTGTATTCAGGAAATGTATGGTGGATTATATGCTCATTTCAATCACTCAGATAGAGTGTAGTAATTAATTTTGAATAAATTTTCAAAATCAATTGGTTTTAAATTTTGTTGACTAAATTGTTGGAATTTGGTGATGTTAATGCTTGCAAATTAATTTGGTTATTCTTGTAGAATATTTATTAGAGATACCTAGTCATCTTTGATGAAGCTCTATATCCTAATCTATCAAGAGCATTGTAGAAACTTTTAGTTTCTTCATTAATATGCTTCATACTAGAAATGCTTCTAGTATGCTTGATAGTTCTGATTCAGATTGCACCATCGGGATGTAAAAATCATGACAGTTGTTAATTTAGCAAGTAATTATCCATGCATGGATAAATAGCCTTAGACCTGTCCAAGAATCTTCATTAGAGATAGCTAGTCATCTTTGATGAAGCTCTTCTTGGATTGTCCAATTTGGATTGTTCAGGAGCACAAGTCTATGTTGTAATTAGTAGTTCTACCGCTTAAATATAGTCCATCTCGTAGAGATTTCGTGTAGTAGCTCATCATGTTCTCTAGATGCCTACTAGACAAGGTGTAGCAGTACACCGAGTCTATGTCATGTACTTGGAGAACCATAAGGAGATGTTGCCTAAATTTCGTTAGAGATGGATAGAGCGGTATGAGCTACTTTTTACAATATAGACTGTGCATTCCTGAATAGGAAAGTGGAATGAACTAATCTATTAGAGAAGAGTTAGAGGTCAATGGTGTCATGTCACATGCATTATAAGGTACTTAATTGAGGTTGAGAATAATTAAAATGAAATGATAATTTTGAACTTTGTTAATTTGACAGTGGCATTTGTAATGTAAGACAAAGCCAGATGGATAAAAGTTGAATAAATCAGCATAGGTTGCACCCAGAATATATAGAAGGGGTTAAGAAATTTGTTAAACTTGCATGCCAAAATAATCTTCTATCAAATGAAGTCACATGCCCATGTAAGTTGTGTTGAAATGTCAACCTAGTAAAGAAAGACCTTTTGGAAGAACATATAATGGTCAATGGGTTTCTTCCAAGCTACACCAGATGGATTTTTCACGGGGAAGATTTACCGGCGTCTATGCCATTGAATGAGAATATCAGTGATTCGAATGATGGTGATAAAGCCAATGAAATGATATATGAGGGGTTCGGACTTCCTCCACGAAGCTTTTTTCATCTTGCTAGTAATGAGATAGGAAGTTCTAACATCGAACTAGGCCCAGATAAGAAAATTGAAAGATATTTTAGTTTATTGAAAAAGGCCGAAAGAGAGTTGTATTCAAAGTGTCACAAGTTTTCAATGCTATCATTTGTTGTTCGATTATTGCATATCAAGTGCCTTAGTGGATGGAGTAACAAGTCTTTCACGATGTTGCTTAAACTTTTGAATGATATATTCCCGAAAGGTGAAACTTTGCCAAAATCGTTCTACTCAACGAGAGTACTCCTTAGGGAATTGGGCCTTGATTATCATAAGGTACATGCATCCCAAGAGACTGCTCACTGTATTGGAAGGAGACAGCTAGTAGGGATAATTGCATAGTGTATCAGACGCCTAGATACAAACAGTTTGAGGGTGAGAAGAATGATTATAAAAGGAAGCAACAAAGAAATCCCCAGAAGATTGTGAGATACTTTCCTTTGATTCCAAGGCTTCAAAGATTATTCATGTCATCCAAATCTACTTCATTAATGAGATGGCATGCAAAGGGCCGAATTGATAACGGCAAAATGAGACATCTTGCTGCTTCATTAATTAGTCACTTAAACAGGCACCATTGTGTGGAAGCAATTGTGGTTGGTAGGAGTTAGTTGAGGGACTACAAAATTTACAAGTAGTTAAAGTTGTATCCTGCTGTGTGTATGCTCATTTATTGGTCTGCTACTGTATGTATGTTGTTGTTGAGTACTTAATAGTTAAAGTTGTCAATTATTTGCAGGTTGATACATATGCTAACGAGCCGATGAAGAAGTTTATTTTGGCATCTATTGGAAAAAAATAAAGAGAGTGGAAGGCTAAAGTTAAAAAAAAAAATGAGGTATATGCCATTCAACAATGATGTTGATAGGCTAACTCATCGACCTGAAAGAGTACATGAGCATCAATGGCAGAGCTTGGTCTATTATTGGGGCACTCGGAAGGCACATGTATCATTTAATGTTGCTAGTTCAATGAATTGTTTGTATTAAATTGTTTATTGAACTCTATTGTAATCTCATAAGATCAGTTTGTTAATTAAGAAATTATCTTGTGTTTGTGTTCATATGTAATAGAAAAAAAAATACGAAAAACAAAGAAATTCGGAAGAAGAAGACATTAAATCACATAATCGGCAAAAAACCATTCTCAATTGTTCGAGAAGAGGTATATAGTTTCTTTA
Organism: Camellia sinensis; assembly: GCF_055761805.1. Classification (NCBI taxonomy): domain Eukaryota; kingdom Viridiplantae; phylum Streptophyta; class Magnoliopsida; order Ericales; family Theaceae; genus Camellia; species Camellia sinensis. The sequence continues at coordinate 185,750,700 of NC_138961.1, read as the reverse complement.
TATTTCAAATTGAAATTGTATATTTTGATTTTGTTACTTAATTTTAATAGTAATTATAGGAAACAAATAAGAAGAATAGAGTTCCTACAACTCACTTGGAGGTGTGGATGGCTGGGTACTCAAAGGATAACAAACAAAGTATTGATAAAGTTGTTGAGGTCATGGTATGTAGCAGCCAAACTAAGAATTTGGTGGAAAGGAAAGGAAAAGAAAAAAAAAAAATTTGTTCTTGAATCAAGAACCTTAAGAGTAAACTCCCCGGGATAGATTGTTAGGTCTTAGTTATAAGTGGATTTTGGCTTTCATGGGATGGGATACTTAATAAACAATACAAGATTTTCCAAATCTCGAACTTCCAATTGTTTATGATCTTGCACTTTCACTGTAGCCAAATGGATCACTGAGTTTTTTTAATATTGGCCAGTATACAATTATGTTATGTAAAATTTTCTTATTCTTCATTTTCTCTTTGGCCAAACAGATTTGCCTTTTTTTTTTTTTTTTCATTTTCATTTTCCCCCTCAATATAGCGATTAGTATGTTAAAAGTTAGATTACAACGTAGACCAGTGTCTCCCCCATCGACTCGAACCTGAAACATCAAAGATGTATGTATATTTGTGTAAGTATATATGCAATACATATAACTGTTACACAAAAATGTTATATGTCACTGAACCTGCACCTCTTCTTTCTAGTTTGATTGATTTGAATATGCTTGTAATGCTCCTTGCTGGCTGATTTTTTTTATTTGTCCAACTGGAGACATGGTTTTTTTTTTTCTCTCTTCTTTCTGCTAATATGATCATTTATGTTTGTTACTAAGCTTCATTTGGTCCCTTTTCTTTTTTCTTTCTTTGCAGTTTTCAGCCCGTTTATTTTCTTTGACGCTTCTCGTTCCATTGTTAGATAAATTTTATAAAAATATAATTCTTTATTGTACCCCAAGCATATTGTGTCTTGCATTTTTTTTAAAATTGCCATGTCTGCATGTCCGTGTCGTGTGACATGTCTCATGTCTATACTACTTATTTTATGTCTATCACTAAAGTTGAGAATGCAGAGTTCTAACCAATGTAGATCCTTACTTTTGTGTGTTCTGTACAAGTTTTTTATTGGAAGGAAAATATAGTATCATTTTGTTACTTGGTTTGATCAGCTTAGGTTGAATATGTTTCTTTGATCCGATTAATTAGCTACAATATTTGTTGTCCCAAGCATCTTTCTTGGATGGTTTGTAGGGTCTTGATCTAATTTTTCTACTCCTAGCCATTATACTAAATGGGTATTGTATTCATTACCTTGAAATCTTTTGATGGAATCACTGTGTGGGTACTTGTATCATGCTCAGTATGTGGCAAGCCCTACAGGTGCCACATCACCAAAACCCCATCCACGTGGCAGACCAATAAGGCACCACGTCAGGCATGTCATATGTTTGATACATGGCGAGCCCTACGGGCGCCATGTGCTAAGGCAGCCAAGACTATATGCTTAGCCTAAGCGGGAGCATATATATAAGCCCAAATATATCTAGATATAAAGAGCCCTATAATAGGCAGCACCATGGCCCCGCAGGGCCCGTGGTCCTTCATACCTCGCTCCAAGACCAAACAACAATACAATCACCCCCGGTTCACTTGGACTTGGATTGATAAATACTAGCTCTCCTAAACATTGAGATAAGCCCGCGATCCATTCTCCTACTTGATCGCCTAGAAGCTAACCCTTGGCTCTTCTAAACTCTAAGGTAAGCCCGCGGCCCATTCTCCTACTTGGTCGCCTGGAAACGAGCCCTTGGCACTTCTAAACTCTAAGGTGGGCCCCAGCCCATTCACCTACTTGGATGCCTAGGTTAGGAGCAGGACCCAGGAACTACTGCTCGGGATCATCAGAGGATACTGGACTGGTGGCTGAGGTCATGGGATCGTCAAGATGGTTGTCTTCTTGCTAAGACAACTCCATCTCGACCAGGCTTGGAGAAGAGGCAACAATGACCTTACATTCATATCAGCCGATGCATATACGAAACGTTACTTTCCGCCTGCCATGAAACGTTGCTCTCTGCCTGCCGTCAAGCCACAGACGGCAGAAGGGCTTATATCACTTCTGGTAGAGTTGAGGAGAACGAGCCACTTGTCCAACAGTTTGCTTGGGCTCCAATACTCCTGTGGCCTATATAACGTATCGTATAAGCAGCGAGACACAACACCTTTCAACCAAGTCTCATGCTTCACTTTACATTAGTATTCAAGGTCTATCACTGCCAACCTCTCCCTCTCCAAGCTTGCCTTGATCTCCTCCTCTCCACCTTCGATGATCTGAGGCCATTAAAGTGCCCACCATCTTCCCGGACTACCTTTAACTATGCTTCTCACCCACACACTGCAATCAATGCTTATGGGATTTTAACATCATAGCATTTTTTTTGGTTATATGCTCTACTTGTGATAAGTCTGACATACTTGCATTGTTGGATTTGATTCTCTGTCTCTTAGGAATTAGTGTTCTTGCGTTGAAGAAACAATGGGGAAGGACAAACACAAACAAGATGAACACCATGATGGTGATAGAGGGCTTTTCTCACATCTTGCTCATGCTGCCGGTGTATATCCTCCTAGACAACACCCTCCACCTGGGGGATACCCTCCACAGGGCTATCCGCCATATTAACTAAGACCTAGCAATCTATCCATATGGCTGTGTTTGCTACTAGTGCTTCAGCTGTGGCTGCAGCTGTGATTGTTTTCATGATTTTCTTATTAGTTCTATTAATATAAATTTTATTAGTGGGACAAGGTAAATAATTTAGCACATAATTCCAAATGTGCTCACCACTCACTTCATGCGTTAGGCTAAAGCAACTACATGCATCCTGCTACACAAACAATTTAATTCACTCCACATAAGCACTTTAGTCACGTAAACACCTACGAATTATCCTTTAGCGATGAGATCTGTACCATGAGAAACCAAGAATTCTTAGTAGAATGAGTATTGATCAAGTACCCTTCTAATAAGACTTCAAGGAAACTAATAGGTGCAAATAACATCCCAAAAGTCTAATCCCATACCCACATAGTCACACAAGTATGCTATCACATAGTCACAAAGAAACAAGACATTTCCTAATCATACTAGATGAACCCATTGTGGTATAACAACCACTTCTCGCGAGCCCCAAGTATTCAAACCCGATAGCTCTGATACCAAGTTGTAATGCCCAAAAATTAATTCAACATGAACTACCCATATTAATTAACATTCACTAGACCATGGCCACAAACCTTCCGTTTTTAGATAGATAATAAGAGAGTTTATACAAAAGCTCACATGCGGATATACATTCACTGACAAAAGAATCACATGAATCTATAGCATGTGAGGCATCTAATCATAAAATAATAAAATGCCTTTAAGGGCTTACATCTTCCAAGGCAACAGCTCGGTTACACAAAATGGTCTCTCTGACCCAAACATATTAGCCCTTGGCTTACAAAAATACCACAAAAAAATAAGAGCAAGACTACTCTTCACCAAAAAAAATTCACGCCCTTAGCTTGGCGGGATCACCACGTCCTTACTTGCACCAAATCTCATAGGGGTGAGCATAAAGCCCAGTAGAGAAATTCCTAAAAAAATATATACATTTATGCTGGATATCCAATATCATATGCAAGTGCAAAATGCGAGGCAATGCCTTTATCAAAATAATCACATACCACGCTTTTCTTAGAAAAATCCCCAAGTTTTGCACTAACATATTTCAATCTCATCGATTTCAAACCTTCAATTTCATTAATCCAAGGGGCGATAAATACGACACTAGTAATCCCTACGCTGGTGTCTGCAAGTAGACTCTACGAGTACTACCAAATTGTCATTTTTACTGGTATTAACCGGATGGCTCGACACCTATCCGCGCAGTTTTCTGGTCTTTCACCAATATAGCGATCCCGGGTTTACCCTTGTTGTACAGTGATCCGGACATGTGTCCGTGGATGTTGGTAGTTGTTTATTTCCTAGTTTGCATCCTTTTTACTTTGTATTTTGAGTTATGGGATGTGTTGGGCAGGTTTGTTACAGGTTGGTTGTGCTTGGGAGCCTAGTGTTGCTGCCCAGATTTTTGGTCCTTCGCTCGAGCGAGGAGTCTGTCGCTCGAGCGAGAGTTGTGTTGCACCTGGTTCTGGACCTGAGAGTTGTAGTTTCTGGCTCGAGCGAGCTTTTCGTGGCTCGAGCGGTCTGGGTTTTTCTTCGCTCGATCGAGAACTTCTTAGCTCGAGCGAGAGTTTTCTGTGTCTGGTCGCTCGAGCGACCAATCCTTCGCTCGAGCGAGAGTGTTTTATATCAGCGGACAGCAGCGATTTTAAACTTAACTTTTTCACTTTCTTTTGCATCCAAAACCTAAATCCGAGACCCTCTCACTCTAAACTTACACTCTCTCTAAGATTTCATCTCCCTAGAGTGTGAATCTAGCCTAGGGCCTTTGTTAAAAAGATAGAGGGTGTTGAGAGCTTCGTTTTAATCTGAAAAAGTTTGGATTTGGAGCAAGTTGATCTTGGAGTCTTCATCTCCTTTTGGGCTAAAACTTCGAGGTAGGGATATCCTACTCCTCTCTATGGGTTTTGTCTTTAAATTTTGGTATTTTGAGATGTTGGGCTTGGTTTGGTAATTTTGTGAAAGTTTGGGGCTTTTGTGTAATTTTACAAAAGTTGGGGTTTTATTCATAATAAACCTAGATGCATGTTTGGCATAGAAAAATAGAATGATTGTTGAATCATTGATGAAAATGGGACCTAAGGGTTGAAATGGTAATTATGGAAAATGGCCTAATTACATTGTTTAATTAATTGGGATAATTAATTGGTGAGAAATGAGGAAATGAAATGTTGATTGAATATCCATTTGTGCATTTATTTTCTGTTTTAGAAATAACTGCTTTGGGCTATCGGTGGAGGATAGTCGAGATTGTTGTAGACAATGCATGATGATTAGGTAAACGGAAACTAATCAATGGAATGTGTCATGGAACTTGACGGTTGATAGAATACATTAATTGTGTGTATTGTGTGATTGTATATAGAACCAATGTGTTTATATACGTTATGTGTAGAGGAGGAGATAGGGGATGTACTCCGCGGTTTAGGGGAAGATAGGGGATGTACCTCTAAAACCGGATAGGTATTGGGAGGAGATAGGGGATGAACTCCGTAGACAGAGCTCATATGCTTGTCTAGAGAAGTGAAGATAGAGCTCATATGCTTATCTTTGTGAAGTGAAGTGTGGATACAGCTTGTATGCTTATCTGTGGATATTGTTGATATACATATCTGTTGTAGAGTGTGGATACAGCTTGTATGCTTATCTGTGGATATTGTTGATATACATATCTGTTGAGAATGTGGATATAGCTTTTATGCTTATCTGAATGTGAGATATAGTTTTTATACATATCTGTGGAAATGATGATAGAGCTAGCATGCTTATCTGTTGAAAAAGGGAAAATGAAAAGTAATTGGGACTTGTAAGTCGTTGACATAAATATGTAATTTATGTGATTGTATCAGTGTTGACCAACTATCAATTGCTAATGTTTTAGTCATTGTCCATGGTTGGTTTAGTGTATTTCTACTGGGCTGTGGCTCACCCTATATGGGAATATCATTTTCAGGTACAGGAAGCATGCCACCTCCAAGGACATAGCTGGGAGGCTAGTGGCGGGCATAGTTTTGTCGTTTTACTTTTGATGTATTACATGTAATTTCAAGCCAAGGGCTTAATGTGTAAACGAGTTAGAACTCTTTGTTGTAACCAAGTGTTAACTTGGAAAGCTGTAAGCCCGTAGGGCATTTTGTTATGAGGTTAACATGTAATACTTATGTCTTGGAATTCTAATGAATGAAAGGAATGCGGTTAGTTTATATGTAAATGCATGTCTTATCTGATGGGTTTAATGTTATTATTTTGAGGGTGTTACAACTTGGTATCAGAGCGTACCGGGTTCGAATACTTTGGGTACGTGGGAAGTGATTAGGATCACAATGGGTTTGTCTCGCTTGATAGAGACGTAGATGTAGTACCATATGCTATGTGTTTATTTGATAACATGCTTATGTGACTATGTGGGTATGGGATTTAATTTCTAGGAAATTGATTGGATCCTTGAGTTTCTGGGAGTCTTGTTGGAAAAGCACTTGATCAATGCTATTTCTAACCGGAACTCTAGTAACGCCTCGGGACTATCATTATCCGGAAATGAAATTCGTAAGTGCTTATGTGTTTATGTGCTTATGTGGAGTGAATTACAGTTGTCCACGCATTAGGACGTGAGTGTTTAGTTTCGGCACACCTATGAATGTGCTAACGTTCTGTGTTACCTTTATTAGGATGTCAGGACGAGGAAGAGGTGCTAGGCGTGGTAGACCTGCGAGGCAGGAAGTACCGTTACAGGGTGAGATTCCGGCAATGCAGGAGGGAGTTGGGCAGGCCAATGTGGCCGAGCCAGTGGGTCAGCAGGCTATGGGTGCCTTGGCCAGAGAGATAGCAGGAGCTTTGGGTATTCTTAGAGCTGGGAATCAGGCAGCTGAGGCAGGGCCTTCTTTCTTGAAGAGGGAGTTCTTCCGGTGTAATCCGGACGAGTTTATCGGGGATCCTAAAGAGCCGCTTAAGGCAGATGAATGGCTCGAACAGACAACGAAGACGTTTGAGATGCTTGGCATCGAGGACGGAGCACTGAAAGTGACCTTGGCATCCTTCCAGCTGAAGGGAGATGCGGGTCAATGGTGGAAGTACGAGAAAGCTCGTGTTGGTGGTACTTGGGAGGCGTTTATGAATGCTTTTCAGGAGAGGTTTTTATCAGCAGCAGCTAGGGAGAAGCTGAGGGATCAGTTTAGCCGGCTTAATCAGCAGGGCTTGTCAGTGGCCGAGTTTGAGGCTACTTTTACCAGTCTGTCTAGGTTTGCACCTGAACTGGTGGCGTCTGAGGAACGCCGTTGCTATGAGTTTGAGCGGAAGTTGAGGCGGGGCCTCAAGTTGAGAGTTGGTGGGTCTTATATTCGAGACTATAGACACCTAGTGGATGCTGCAGCTCATATGGAGCTTATGATGCAGGAGGAGGATGAGGGTCAGAGAGGCTCCAAGAGGAGCCAGGATAGTCAGAGTGATGGCAGGAGACAGAAGGGTAATAACCCTCAGCAGTCTCAGGGTGCAGTCTCTAGATCGACCTTTCCAGTGCCTAGTGTAGGCTCGGGGAGAGGCAGTCAGGGAGAATTCACCTGTTACAAGTGTGGCCAGCTGGGTCACAAGGTATCTGTTTGCCCGCAGAAGGGTGGGGGTCAGAAAGCTGCTTCTTCTTCAGCTAGACCGCAGAGTCAGAGTTTGGGCAGGGGGCAGCTCTTGACTTGTTATCAGTGTGGACAACCTGGGCACATGAAGAGGTTTTGCCCACAGTTGGGTGCCACTTCGGGAGCGTCTGGTTCTAGGCAGACGCAGGGTTTTCAGCCAGCTCAGTCTGTGCAGGCCTCGAGGGCCAATCCGGGAGCTTCGTCATCCCAGTCTGTGCAGCAGTCTTTTGCTCCGAGAGGTGAGCAGGTAGACCAGGGGCCTACGGGGCGCGTGTATGCTGTTACCGCGTAGGATTTAGTACCAGCTCCATCAGTAGTGAGAGGTACTTTTCTGTTTTGCAACTCGGTTGCTAATGTGTTGATAGACACGGGTGCATCTCATTCTTTTGTATCTGCTGCATTTGCATCTGTTTTGGAATTGGAGTTAGCACAGTTAGCATCTCCTATTTGTGTGGTATCGCCTTTGGGCGGTGAGTTGATCCTGAAACAGGGTGTTAGAGGATGTGATATTGAGGTCGCCGATTATAGGCTTCCTTTTCCGTTTGTTGTCATGCCCATGAAGGGTTTTGATGTTATTTTGGGTATGGACTGGCTATCGTCATACCGGGCTGTTATTGATTGCTACCGCCAGAGGGTCACGTTATGTACCTTGAGCGGGGAGTGGTTCCATTTCTTGGGAGACCGGGTTGGTAGTGTTTTGCCACCGGGGTATGACTCGCGAGGGCGAAGTGAGCTTAGTAGTCTACTTGCCAGCTTTGAGAGTGGTGAGAGTGGTGAGACCCAGGTTGTGTTACCGAGGGTGGTTTGTGAGTATTCGGATGTCTTTCCCGAAGATCTTGTTAGTTTGCCACCTCACCGAGAGATAGAGTTCTCTATTGATTTAGTGCCTGGTACGGCCCCGATTTCTATGGCACCTTACCGTTTTGCCCCAGCAGAGTTGGTTGAGTTGAAAGTTCAGCTCCAGGAATTGCTCGATAAGGGCTTTGTTCGCCCTAGTGTTTCACCGTGGGGAGCACCGGCACTCTTTGTTAAAAAGAAAGATGGTGCCTTGAGATTGTGTATAGACTACCAGAAGTTGAATCGGGCTACGGTTAAGAATAAGTATCCTATGCCCCGTATAGATGATTTGTTTGACCAGTTGAAGGGTTCCCGTTGTTTCTCTAAGATAGACTTGAGATCGGGTTACCATCAGTTGAGGGTCAGGGAGGAAGATATTCCTAAGACGGCATTCCGTACGCGGTATGGCCATTACGAGTTTCTGGTGATGCCATTTGGGCTTACCAATGCACCGGCAGTCTTTATGGACTTGATGAACCGGATTTTTCGGGAGTTCTTAGACCGATTTGTGGTTGTTTTCGTGGACGATATCCTTATCTATTCGTCTTCTGAGGAGGAGCACGAGGCACACTTGAGAGTGGTGCTTGAGTTACTTAGAGCCCATAGGCTGTATGCCAAGTTTGGGAAGTGTGAGTTCTGGCTGAGGGAAGTCAAATTCTTAGGCCACGTGGTATCCGGGGAAGGGGTGTCTGTTGATACGTCCAAGGTTGAGGCAGTGCAAGATTGGGCACAGCCTAAGAGTGTGTTTGAGATCCGCAGTTTTCTGGGATTAGCTGGGTATTACCGTCGGTTTGTGAAAGATTTCTCCAGGTTAGCGTCACCGTTGACTAGACTGACTCGGAAGGGAGTCAAGTTTGTGTGGAGTGAGACTTGTGAAAAGTCGTTCCAAGAGCTGAAAGTTAGATTGACCACCGCTCCGGTATTGATTATTCCGGAGAGAGGGTTGGGTTATGCGGTTTATTGTGATGCCTCACGAGAGGGTTTGGGTTGTGTGTTGATGCAAGAGGGGAAAGTGGTAGCTTATGGCTCACGTCAGTTGAAAATACACGAGAAGAATTACCCTACACACGACCTAGAGTTAGCAGCTGTGATCTTTGCCTTGAAAATCTGGAGGCACTACCTTTATGGTGAGAGGTTCGAGGTATTCTCGGATCATAAGAGTTTGAAGTATCTGTTTACACAGAAAGACTTGAATCTGAGGCAGAGGAGATGGATGGAGTTCATCGAGGATTATGATTTTGAGTTACATTATCATCCGGGAAAGGCCAATGTTGTGGCCGATGCCCTTAGTAGGAAGACCATTAGTGATGTTGCTAGTATAGCCATCCGGGAATGGGTGATGTTGGGAGCACTTGGCGAGTTTGATTTGCTACTGGGCGAATCTGTTGAGGCTGCGGCCTTGTTTTCTGTTGTTGCGCAGCCTACACTTGTGATTAGAGTGTTAGAGGCACAGAGAGGTGACCTTGAGGTAGAATCCCTCCGAGAGAAGATCTCCAGTGGGAAAGTTGAGAAGGGTTTGACGGTGTATCCCGACCTGAGTGTGAGATACCGAGACCGTTTGTTTGTACCGGAGGCTTGCCGAGAGGAAGTACTCCGAGAGTTTCACCATTCGCGCCTTGCGGTGCATCCGGGAGGTACTAAGATGTATCAGGATTTGGGTCGCCAGTTTTGGTGGCGGGGTATGAAGAGAGATGTGGCTGTTTTCGTATCGAAATGCCTTACTTGCCAGCAAGTGAAGGCCGAGCATCAGAGGCCAGCGGGTTTGTTGCAACCCTTGCCTATAGCCGAGTGGAAATGGGAGCATGTCACTATGGACTTCGTTGTAGGTCTTCCGAGGACTCAACGGGGTAGTGATGCTATTTGGGTGGTTGTAGACCGGTTGACTAAGTCGGCGCACTTTATGCCTATGCGTGTGAGAGATTCGGTAGATCATCTTGCCGACTTGTATATTCGGGACGTAGTGAGATTGCACGGGGTCCCAGTGACGATTGTCTCAGATAGAGATCCTCGTTTTACTGCTAGGTTGTGGCAGAGTTTGCAGAGTGCACTGGGCACTAAGTTGACCTTTAGTACGGCTTATCATCCTCAGACTGACGGGCAGTCCGAGCGTACTATTCAGATCCTCGAGGATATGCTTCGGGGTTGTGTCCTGGACTTCAGTGGGACGTGGGAGAGGCACTTGCCATTGGTAGAGTTTGCCTACAACAACAGTTTTCAGTCTAGCATCGGTATGGCACCGTTTGAGGCCTTGTATGGCCGACCGTGTAGGTCTCCAGTTTGTTGGGCCGAGGTGGGTGATGCACCTTTGTTGGGTCCGGAGTTGGTTAGGGAGACGACGGAGAAAGTTGAACTTATCCGTAGGAGGCTTGTTACAGCCCAGAGTCGACAAAAGAGTTATGCCGACCGTAGGAGGAGACCTTTGGCGTTTGAGGTAGGTGACCATGTCTTTCTGAAGATATCACCTAGGCGAGGCTTGATGAGATTTGGAAAGAGTGGGAAGTTATCCCCTCGGTTTATAGGTCCTTTTGAGATCCTTGAGAGGATAGGTGAGGTTGCTTATCGGTTAGCCTTACCGCCGCAGTTGTCCGGAGTGCATGACGTGTTTCATGTGAGTATGCTTCGGAAGTATGAGCCAGATCCATCACATGTGTTGGATTGGACTGATTTAGAGGTAGATGAGGATGCCTCGTATGAGGAGAGACCGGTTCGGGTCTTAGATAGGCGGGATCAGGTCCTGCGTGGTAAAACCATTCCTTTGGTGAAAGTCTTGTGGAAACATCACGGAGTGGAGGAAGCCACTTGGGAACGTGAGTTGGAAGTCCGAGAGAAATATCCGGACTTGTTTATTGATATGTAATTTTGTATTTAAATTTTGCATTTTGTTGAACTTAAGAGCTTTTATATATGTCTTAAGTTGTGAAACATTGAAAATGTTTTAGTTATTGGAAGTATGTTTTGGAACTTGCCTCATATGGAAGTTGAATGTAACATTATAGGTGTTAAGTATATTGTTGACATTGGAAAGTTAGTGCATAATGTTGATGCATGTTGATAATACATATGTTGTTTACATATTGTGATATGTCTCTTGTTAAAGGGATGGGATGACCGGTAATGGGTCGAATTGTTAATAAATTGTAACATTGTTTAAAATGGAGGAAAATCTGTTTTTGAAAACTTGTGCTTAATTTCGGGGGCGAAATTCTTTAAGGGGGGGAGGTTATAGCGATCCCGGGTTTACCCTTGTTGTACAGTGATCCGGACATGTGTCCGTGGATGTTGGTAGTTGTTTATTTCCTAGTTTGCATCCTTTTTACTTTGTATTTTGAGTTATGGGATGTGTTGGGCAAGTTTGTTACAGGTTGGTTGTGCTTGGGAGCCTAGTGTTGCTGCCCAGATTTTTGGTCCTTCGCTCGAGCGAGGAGTCTGTCGCTCGAGCGAGAGTTGTGTTGCACCTGGTTCTGGACCTGAGAGTTGTAGTTTCTGGCTCGAGCGAGCTTTTCGTGGCTCGAGCGGTCTGGGTTTTTCTTCGCTCGATCGAGAACTTCTTAGCTCGAGCGAGAGTTTTCTGTGTCTGGTCGCTCGAGCGACCAATCCTTCGCTCGAGCGAGAGTGTTTTATATCAGCGGACAGCAGCGATTTTAAACTTAACTTTTTCACTTTCTTTTGCATCCAAAACCTAAATCCGAGACCCTCTCACTCTAAACTTACACTCTCTCTAAGATTTCATCTCCCTAGAGTGTGAATCTAGCCTAGGGCCTTTGTTAAAAAGATAGAGGGTGTTGAGAGCTTCGTTTTAATCTGAAAAAGTTTGGATTTGGAGCAAGTTGATCTTGGAGTCTTCATCTCCTTTTGGGCTAAAACTTCGAGGTAGGGATATCCTACTCCTCTCTATGGGTTTTGTCTTTAAATTTTGGTATTTTGAGATGTTGGGCTTGGTTTGGTAATTTTGTGAAAGTTTGGGGCTTTTGTGTAATTTTACAAAAGTTGGGGTTTTATTCATAATAAACCTAGATGCATGTTTGGCATAGAAAAATAGAATGATTGTTGAATCATTGATGAAAATGGGACCTAAGGGTTGAAATGGTAATTATGGAAAATGGCCTAATTACATTGTTTAATTAATTGGGATAATTAATTGGTGAGAAATGAGGAAATGAAATGTTGATTGAATATCCATTTGTGCATTTATTTTCTGTTTTAGAAATAACTGCTTTGGGCTATCGGTGGAGGATAGTCGAGATTGTTGTAGACAATGCATGATGATTAGGTAAACGGAAACTAATCAATGGAATGTGTCATGGAACTTGACGGTTGATAGAATACATTAATTGTGTGTATTGTGTGATTGTATATAGAACCAATGTGTTTATATACGTTATGTGTAGAGGAGGAGATAGGGGATGTACTCCGCGGTTTAGGGAAAGATAGGGGATGTACCTCTAAAACCGGATAGGTATTGGGAGGAGATAGGGGATGAACTCCGTAGACAGAGCTCATATGCTTGTCTAGAGAAGTGAAGATAGAGCGCATATGCTTATCTTTGTGAAGTGAAGTGTGGATACAGCTTGTATGCTTATCTGTGGATATTGTTGATATACATATCTGTTGTAGAGTGTGGATACAGCTTGTATGCTTATCTGTGGATATTGTTGATATACATATCTGTTGAGAATGTGGATATAGCTTTTATGCTTATCTGAATGTGAGATATAGTTTTTATACATATCTGTGGAAATGATGATAGAGCTAGCATGCTTATCTGTTGAAAAAGGGAAAATGAAAAGTAATTGGGACTTGTAAGTCGTTGACATAAATATGTAATTTATGTGATTGTATCAGTGTTGACCAACTATCAATTGCTAATGTTTTAGTCATTGTCCATGGTTGGTTTAGTGTATTTCTACTGGGCTGTGGCTCACCCTATATGGGAATATCATTTTCAGGTACAGGAAGCATGCCACCTCCAAGGACATAGCTGGGAGGCTAGTGGCGGGCATAGTTTTGTCGTTTTACTTTTGATGTATTACATGTAATTTCAAGCCAAGGGCTTAATGTGTAAACGAGTTAGAACTCTTTGTTGTAACCAAGTGTTAACTTGGAAAGCTGTAAGCCCGTAGGGCATTTTGTTATGAGGTTAACATGTAATACTTATGTCTTGGAATTCTAATGAATGAAAGGAATGCGGTTAGTTTATATGTAAATGCATGTCTTATCTGATGGGTTTAATGTTATTATTTTGAGGGTGTTACAACCAAGGACACTCAGGCCAACTTATCAAGATCCACTACACCCCCTATCCGGACTTACAACGTATTAACCCCATACACATTTTCATGGTTCTCATTATAACATATTCTTTTTCAAAGTAACGTTTTTTTTTTTCCAATTCATTTCAAAATGTGCAATGATGGTAGTAAATCAAATGAGAACACGATGCAATGCATAATGGCTCATGCATTCCTCTATTTCAAGCATCTCTACAACAATATCAATTAACTACATTATCCATTTCTTCTCCTCAACATTAATTAACAATGACCATGCCATCAATTCATAGTAATGACAACATCTTTTCATGCTCAAATCACTACAAATTTGCCCTCATCAAGACTACATGTGATACCTTTAAATCATCAATTCCAATGTTTACAATTTTCTCTAACCAAGGTGCACAACTATTTGTTATTTTACGACAATACACTTTCAAAGGTTCAACAATAATGTTAGGATAATTAGCTCTTTTCTCATACACTGAGTAATTTACCATTTATGCTAAACAATATGATGAAGTTTCACTCTCCAACAAGACGCCTTTAAACATGTCCACATCTTTCAAAAATCCCCAAAATTTCTAGGGTTTTATGACTAAATCAAAACAATCACCTCTCCTCTCTTTTAAAAAGGTTTTTCTATCAAGATAGCACACCACCTATTATGTGACTTAAAGTCCTTAAGAAAAATAGTTTAGGAGGAGAGGGAAAATCAAACCCACTTTTGAAAACCCTAGCATTTATGAGCCAAAGCCAAACATTTCAAAATCATTAATGAAATCTTTACATCTTACCAAATCTAACATAAATGCATATATAACTCAAGGAGATTTCCCTACCTCAAGGTTTTGAAGGAGAAGATGATGAAACCCTAGCTTCAATGGAGGATTCTTCAATGTTCTACAACCCCAAGAGGAACCGCAACTTGGATCTTCAAGATTGGTAAGGGATGTTGGTGATTTAGACCCAAAATCTACAAGAATCAAGGTGTTTTAGGGCTTTGATGAGAGTTTCTAGAGAGAAGAGTGAGTAAATGTGTTTTTAAAGAGAGAGAGAGAAGTGTAAAAATGAAGAGATAGAACCAGCCCTAAAAGAGGAGGAAAACAGAGCCCCAAATCTGCCCAGATTGCCGTACGTGGGATGCCCATCCCTGCACTTGCGGAGCGTCCTTCCCGCACGTGTGGCCCTCGCCCCCGCACGTGCGATGGTTCTGCCACACCTCAGCCCGCACCTGCCTTTTGGGCTATGTGCAACTCACCCAAGTCATCCACTCCTGCACGTGCGGCCTTATCCCCCGTACGTGCGGCTCCCATCCCGCACGTTTGACCTTGGGCCCTGTACGTGCGGCCCTAGCCTAGCAGGCCAGAAAATTCTGCTTCGCTCCCGGGCACCTTAGACCTGACCTTAACTCCCCGAAAATGAAGAAACCTCAACACCGAATAAAACAAGAACAAGGACTTAGTTCGGGAACAACCTCCGAACATCTCAAACCCAATGAGAGGGAGAAGGGAACGAAATGAAAAAGAAAGTAGAAGAAACGGAAAAGAAGACCCAGTCATCACAGTTTCTGTGTATTGCTGATTTGAAACCCTAGAGATTATGTGTGTCTCGAGAAGGTTTTGGTGTTTGATGTGAGTTATTGTGGTATATTCGAGATAGAGAAAGTTTTCGGCAATGGCGGATGGACGGAGATCTGCTACAACGGTCGTACGAACAAGCCTTCAGCAACGGTGATTGTTTGGATGGTGGTGATGGCGAGAAGTAGAAGAAGCGACAGAGCAAGTTTCGGCGAAGAGATCGATGAAGGCGAGGCATTTGTCGTCCTCTGATAGCAATGGTAGAGAGAGAGAGAGAGAGAGAGAAAGAGTAAAGAGAGAAAGAGTAAAGAGAGAAGAGAGACAGACCAGGTTACGGACATTATGGGATGAGACAATCGAGATCGCCTGGGAATGTGAGGGAGACTTTGGGGGAGGGGTTTAAAGAGAGAGAGAGAGAGAAAGAGAGAGAGAGATGAAGTTTGATTTGAGAAAATTAAATTTCTCTATGATAAATGTGTGTGGGGTTAAGGACCTTAAACATCATAAAATAGTATTGTAAACTTTTCCATTACTAAAAATAAGAGAGGGATCTTAGACTAGTTTTTCCCTTTTTCATTTCAAAAACTTGTCTTTAAAAATACAACTTTTTTTTTTAAATTTTTTCTTATCTAGTTTTAAAATACAACTATACACTCAAATTATGATTCTAAAACTAAATCAAACAGAAAAGTGATTTTATTAAAATTGGGGATCATCCCATTACATATTTTACAAATACTAATAAATATCGTTGTAATAATCAAATTTTCAAAACAATTAACAATTCTTAGATTATATATATATATATATATATATATATATATATATATATATATATGTATATGGGAGGATACTCCTAACCAAAACAAAACAATTCTTAGAAATTGAAAAAGTAACCAAAAAAATGCTTTTGCAAATTACTAAAAAATTATCAAAATAAAATATCACTTTGTCAATCATCTTAGTATCTTGATCAAATAAATAAAAAAATAAATAAAATAAACAAATAAAAAAACCAAAACATTTCTCATTGAATACAAAAAGCTTATCAATTTTACATTTATATATCTTTCATTCTATTTGTTAAGACAAAAATGTCTCTTTATATTTCTCTACATTATAACAAAAATAAAATCCTCATTATATTTCTTATCACTCTCTCAGTTATGTCAAAGGACAAAATCTATCATAACTCTTTTTTTTTTTCTTTTTTTTTATGTTATACCTTCAAATTAAAGTCTCTATCTTTAAATAAAATTCATCATAACTCATTTTTACTCTCTTGATCATATCAAAAGAAAATTGTAATTATATAGAATTCTCTTTATTTCTCTTTCTTACCAAATAAAAGCAATGGAAACGCGTACTTCAAACCTTTATGATATATTTGAAGGTGAATTGGTACGCTTCTCTCTTGTCAAGCACATGACAATAACATATCTCATATCTTTATATCTTCCTTTTTCTTTTTCTTTTAATTGCGCTTCTTTCTTTGTATTATTAAAAAAAAAAATTATAATTATAACATAAAAATTATAAGGATTGCAATTAAAATTTTTACTATACTTCAATCATAAATTACACGCCTTTTTTTTTTCAAGCTAGTGTTGGTTTTAACATTTTCACTAAGCTCTTGTTCAACAACAAATTTTGTGTTCAATATAATTTGTGATTTTTATCAAATTTTTTATTTAAAAAAAATCTACATTAAAAAACCATAAAAAAAACTTAAAAATTGAATCAAATTTTAAAAAGTTGACTAATGAAAAAAAAAACCAAGAGAATGGACATTTTTTCTTTTATTGATTTAAAATTTAGCAAAGTTAACAAAATTTTAATAAAAAATTATTAAAAATAAAGTGAACCGCTATTCTCACTCCTTTTGATACCATATACACTCTTTTTTATATTCTTACTATACATAGTTATTATTCTCACTCCACTTTACTCCAAATACACTCTCCTCTCCTCTCCTCTATGTATAATAAGGAGAAAAAAGTATATTTAGAACAAAATAAAGTAAAAATAACAATTCCCCAAATAAAAAATATTTGTTTATCCTTCTTTTATTTTTGCTATGTAGGTATTAATTTGTACACACCAACACCCTACTAAATTTTTACTATCCGAACAATTCTTTGAAAATAGAATTTAAATCCTAAAAATTTTTGCTATCAAAAGGAGGGAATGGCTCTCTTCCATACTTTTATTTTTCATACTCCTCTATACTTTATTTTTTGGATTCCATTCTAGGCCCACATTGATAATCTAAATCGTTCATCTCGTAATGCCAACAATTTAAATGAGTTATGCAAAAAAATAGTTTCGTCGAATATCACCAGATATATGAATAAATTACATTTTATTTTTTTAAAATGGACAATAATTGTGAGTTTAAACTTTAACCTTATATTCAATAAAATAAAAAAGTGTTTTGTTTATATATTCATCGTTATCTAATAAAATTATTTTTGGATGAAACATCAATAGATCCCAAAATGTGATCTTATGAACTGTTTAGTCCTCTCTTTTTTCTTATGAACCCAAAAGACCCATTAAAATAGAAATTACATAAAAATGTAGTCATTTATATATTTGGGTTTAATTTTTTAGAGATAAAAGTGAGTTTCTCTAAATGTAAAATTACACATTTTGGTAATCGACAGTATAGAAATTTTGTATTTTCTCTCCTTCTAGAACAAATCTCACATTATGAATAAAAACGTAACACTCTAATGTAATACGCTAATAACGTAACAATCTAATGTAACGTATTAAACAATTCCTTAGTGTAGTTTTTCCAAACGTAACACCGTAATACTAAAAAAATAAATAAAATCTTAGTATACTTTTTTTAAACTTAATACTCTAATATAATACCAAAAAAAAAAAAAAAAACCTTAGTATACTTTTCTTAAATATAATACTCCAATCAATGTAATCTTAAACGTAACACTCCAATATAACGTAATTCCAATATAACGTACTACAATGTAACATACAAAAAACCACTAAAAAACTCTTTGGTGTACTTTTTCCAAACATAACACTCACAGTTTAAAATTATACATTTATCCAAAACTTACTAAGAAATATTTGTACTCCTTTTAGAATGATTTGAAGAATTCTACATTTTTTTTTGGAGTGTTATGTTTGGAAAATGTACAGTATGGAGTTTTTTTATGTGATCCATACCTGTCACACCAACATTTTCGACCCCATTACAATGCCAACATATATGAAAAATACAAACAACAAATGACATTTGACATGATAATCATAAAATCAATTGTGCGTGTGTGATGTTGATGGCACACAACACACCCATACACAGAGGCGGAGGCTAGGGGTCAGGGGGGTCCTGACCCCTCCAACCTTCTGCAAAATCTCCATTATATATGTATGTTTTTGCCAAAAATAAATAAAATTATATATTACATAATGGCCCCTTCCCAACTTCTATCTAACACTCAAAAAAATTGTAAAGACCCTAATATAGTAGAGTTACCTTTCAAAGAAAACATTTACAATAATGTTATGGTAATCATATTTTCTTAATATGTATTACTCTTATGTGTCAGTGCTATATTAATATCAAATATGAGTGGCTAAGGTAACGAAAAATTGTGGTAGAAAAGATTATCATTCTAACATTATTGTAGTTCAAAAAAAAAAAAAATTATAACATTATTGAAAAATTTTAATCTAGTCCATACTAAAAATAATATAGTGTTAGACTTGTTCATTTTGATGATTTATTTAATTATGTTTTAATTTATTTGAAAGAGAAAAATAGAATCCAAAATTTATTTTGATGATTTATTTAATTATATTTTAATTTATTTGAAAAAGAAAAATAGAATCACAATTTATTTTGATAATTTATTTGAAAGAGAAAAATAGAATCAAAATTTATTTTGTCCAATTATTTCTCACATTTATCCTAAATGTTGTTAGAATGTATTTAATATTTGATTAAATCAGGAGTTCAAACAGCCCGAAACAAAAGTTCAAACAGCCCAGCACAGTAGCAGGCCAAAAGGTTCAAGTGGAAGATATTCAAATTAGTAATGATGGAGTGAAAGATATTCAAATTAGTAATGATGGAGTACAATGGCTATAAATTCAAATGAATACAACGGCTATAAATTCAAATGAATACAACGGCTATAAACGGCTATAAGTTTCATTATATATACCAAAGCCTCTAATGTAAACAAGTAACAAAAAATAAAAAATCAGAAAATATTCTTTGATCTATAATCACTCACATCTATTCTCTGAAAAATTCTCTGAGAAGTGTTCTTCAATTTTTGTTTACATCCTCTCTCAGAAATTATACACCGAGCCTTATAACATTAAGCTCATCTTTCCTGTGTGGGGTTTACAGAAAAACCAAAGCTTCATTTTTATATCTATCTGTGAAAGATAATTATTGTAGCTTTTTGTGAAAGCAAAAACACCTTCTTTTCAACCTTGTAAGAGTGTAGTACACTCAGTGTTCTTGACTTAGAAAGTCTGTGTAAAATCTGTGGAAGATTGCTCCATCTGTGAAACGGTTGCTAGCACCCTGTGAAGCTAGAAGATAGTGAAAAATCTCAAGTGAAGCTTAAGGAGTGGATGTAGGCTTGGTTGAAGCCGAACCACTATAAATTTGTTTGTCTCATCTTCCCTAATCTCTTTACTTTCCTACTAGTGCTATATCTATCTAATATTCATGTGCTAATCATTTGATTTACCCTGTATGTTAGTTATATTTCATTGTTATTTTTCTTAATCATTTACTGCTAAGTTCGTCATTGTGCTTGTTAGTAATTTGTTGTACTAGTAGTTAATTTTATTGCGCTATTATCAATTTTAATTTGTAGTGTAACACGCCCAAAATAATACAATAAAGATAGCTCATATGTGGAATAAATATGTGAAACAACATACTTTCATATATCAGAGTTCACTGTTTAACAACCAGTTAAATGCCATGTAGGCTTACATCTTTCCAAGTCATTGCTTGGTTAAACAAATTGAGTCTCGCTCATTACAACTTAAGCCCTTGGCTTTACAAATAACAAACATACACACATAAAGCATAAATAAGAAGCTCTTGCTTCCCGAAAGTCCATCCACCTTATTGCCTTGGAGGAAATACCTCACCTGCACCTGAAAATGATATTCCTGTATAGGGTGAGCCAATAGCCCAGTAGAGATAATCTAACACAATATATGAAGTTTAGCAAAGGTATAAATACCACGTGCATACACAATACCGATAATAAAACATTTACAAGGCCTGCATATTCATATGTCACTAAGACCAAACCTCATTTCCATTTTCCTTCAATTCATTTCAAGTTCATATATATTACTCAATTCATGAGTTAAATTCATTATCCTTCAACAACCAAAGTGAGACTACAACTCAATGGTTTTCCAACTATGCAAAATACACATAAACACTTCAAACCTTGCCATTTTACGAATATTTCGTCCGAAGGAACCAGCACCCATTTATATATAAAATTTCGAGTCTTTCACCCAGGACACTCTGGCCAACTTGCTTTAAATGGAGTCCATCCCCTTTCTTCTCCCAAACAAATATACATATACAATGAATTTATAAACATAATCACACATGGAGTGCATCCCCTTTCTCCTCCCAATAAACATACATATACAATGTGTTTATAAACATAGTCATATATGGAGTACATCCCCTTTTTTCTCCCAATAAACATACATATACAATGTATTTATAACATGGTCATATTCAATGACACCAACAATGGATTAGCATTAAATTACCTAATTTTCATGCAATTTCTACAACAATCATAACTATCCTCTACCGATAGCCCACTACAATTATTTCTAAGAGATGTTCAATCTCAAAATAAATAGTTTATTCAAAACTTCCATAGGTGAGATATTATCCAATATCACCATTTATAACCACAACCTCCCAATTTCACATTTTCAATGTAATCCCAATTATTTATACAAAATAATAATTTAATCAAAATTATGGCAAAATCTCCCTCTTTCCAAATATCAACCCAAACACCAAAATCAACTATTTTGGCACAACATGATCTTATATTCAAGCCTCATACTCATTTACCTCATATTCATCAAAACCCCTCTTTTCATTCACACCCAATTCCTAGATTTGTCCAAACCACAACCATATCTTATCATCTATACACAATAGCAAATAACTAAGCTAAAAACCATATTAGAGTGTAGAAATTCCCTACCTCATGAAGAGAAGACAAGCAAAGCAAGGTTGAACTCCAAAAATGACGAAACCCACTTTTACCTAGATCAATACGAAGCTCTTGAAGCCCTCTATCTTATTCTCAAAGACACTAGGGTCAAGAACACAATGAATTTAGATGAAATCTTAGAGAGAATGTAAGTTTCTAGAGAGAGAAGCTCAAGATCTAGAAATTTGGAGACTTTTAGAGAGAGAGAGAAAGCAGAAAATGACCTGAAATGTCACTTTCATGATCTGATAAAGCGCGGTCCGCTTGAGCGTGGAAAGCCCCGCTCAAGCGTAAGACACAGACTCCCGCTCAAGCATGAAAAGATCCGCTCGAGCGTCGAATACACCTTTCCATTACTTTTGTAGACAGGTCAAAGTGCAGGAACCAAACATTCTCCGCTCGAGCAGGGAAATTAACGCTTGAGCGGACAAGCAACTTTGAATGCAGTTTTTCCTTTTTGCTTCGAGGGGCACTGCCCCCTGAACCCCCGCGAGCTAACCGGGCAGCTCGACCCTTGACCAGCCCAGTCGAAATGGCAAAACGTGAAAGAAGGATCGAAACCGAGATCGCTATATGTAGAAATCTAATTCACCCCCTCTTAAGTTGCTTTTTGGGTAACAATTGGTATCAGAGCCTGGGGATCTTGTTTAGATTTAACAATCTTGAGTTTTTGATCCATAGCAACCATGTATTCTACTTACTCTGTTGTAGGACAAGCTAGCAATAGACCACCTTTCTTTGATAGTAGTAATTACATTCATTGGAAAGAAAAAATGACTTTGTATTTTCAAGCTACCAATTATGCTTTGTGGCTCTTTATCACTAAAGCTCCTAAAATCCCTACCAAGGGAGTAGACCATATCACTGCACCTAAACTTGAGGATGAATTTGATGAGCGTGATTATAAACTCCTTCAAGCTAATGCTAAAGCCAAGCTTATTCTTGTGTGTGGACTAGATGCAAATGAGTACAATAGAATTTCTGGGTGTATTACTGCTAAAGAGATTTGGGATAAACTTGAAATCACTTATGAAGGAACTAGCCAAATAAAAGAGTCTCGGATTGACATACTTATTCATGATTATGAACATTTTACTATGGAATCATTTGAATATATTTCTAAGATGTTTTATAAATTTACCTATATTATTAATGCTCTAAAATCTCTTGGTAAATCTTATACTAATGATGAGCTTGTAAGAAAAATACTTAGGTCTTTGCCAAATGAATGGGAAGCTAAGGTTACAGCTGTCCAAGAAGCGAAAGACCAGACAAAATTAGGCATTGAAGAACTCCTAGGCTCACTCATGGCTCATGAACTTTCAATGATGGATGGCAGCAAAAAGGAAGCCATTTGTGGAGAAAATGATGGAGTAGCTAACCTGTGTCTCATGGCTTTTGGAGAAGAAGAATCCACTCAATATGAGGTAATTTCTAATTATGTAGAACTTGAAAGTGCTTTTAATAAATTACATGACATATTTAGAAACGTTTGTGTTAAGAATTCTAAATTAAAGAAATTAGTTACTTCTCTTTCAAATTATGTGGGTGTTCTAAAAATGGAAAATGCTACTTTGAAAAATAACTTTACGTCTGTTGTCAATGAGAAAAACATTTTGAAAAACAATGTTGAGGATTTAAACAAAACTCTTGAAAATTTTGTAAAAGGAAAAGAAAACCTCAACAAGTTTCTTGGAAATAAAAAATGTGTTTTTGACAAAGTACGCATTGGTTTTGATCCTTCTAAACCTTTTATGAGATTAAATGTTCTTAAGACTAATCCCCATGGACCCAAGAAAGTATGGGTACTAAGAAAGAAATCAAGATATTTTGTAGGTGGAATCTCAAAGAACACCAAGGACTTCGAGAGGAAATACACAACAAGAGTGTTCAATCTAAAGAGCAAAATCAACTCTTACAAGAAGAAGAATGATGAAATGAAAATCACCAAGATGAATAATAGAGGTAATGTATTGGTGAAGATTCCAAAGAGGTAAATATAGGTATAACTCCTAACACACCTTTAAGCTTAAAGTTCTATATTCTTTAAAGTGTGATTTGTGTACGATAGTTATGTCTAATCATTGTTTCCATGTAATCTAATTGTACTAAGTTTGCGAAGTCATGTTCTGCTAGTTTCTTTCAAACATTCATTGAACTCAAAAAATGAGAATTATATTATTTTGATGAATGCCTATTAGAATATGAATGATTCATGTATTCATTAATATTTTATATCATGTCATCCATTGCTATGAAAAAGAGATAAGAAGTGATAATTTTTTTTTGTGAGCATACTTTTCACATCTTATATGTGACTTCATACTAATATGTTAATCCCTTTTTGAGTCATATCTTTGTAGAATCAATTTTGATGTCATAGCATGTTTTTGAGATGTATACTATCTATATTTGGAATTGTACATTTATGATCTCAAGAATATGCTCAATATGAAAATTTCATGTTTATATACTTTACATTGGAATATTTGAATGAGTTATGAAATTCGTTGATTATGATCCATCAACAATGTCTAAATGAAAAGAAGTATCATACGTTTGTAGAGACATTGAATCTATCCTATTGAATATCTTTTGAATATGGATTATATTGGCATACATCTCATGAAATGCTTTTGATTGATAAATTGTTGAATTAATTATTTATAGCATTCATGTTGTGTTCCACATTGAGTAAAATATTTTATCACACTTGAGTATGTGAATTGAATTGATAAAAATGCCTCTTGATAATGTTATGTGATTAAATGAGATTGTTGCATCATTTTTTAATAAAACAAAGAGCATAACACTATAATCTTATGCATATTATGCCACGTGCTACAACTTGAAAATTCTGAAAAATAGCATTCCAAACTCTTGTTTGATCATTGAATTATTTTTCAATTTTTGAGTTTGTGATAAGAAGTGATTTGTGCTGTATTTTTATTGAGTAATAGTTATTGTTCTATGAATGCTATATTTACACAAATCACATTAGAAAATGATAGCACCAACTTAGGGGGATAAATCATTTTGCTAACATACTTGTTAAACCCTTTTGAGATGAACTCCTCATGAAAGAAAATTAAAGATTGAAAAACTTCCATCTCTTGAACCTAACGTATGCCTCATATACTCTCATAAGCTTTTGAGGTAAAAATTCTATCTTATATCCTTTGATCTAATACTGTTTTTACTTTGATATGAAAAAGATTGATTATGCTTCATATGATTTGCAATGTATATTCTCTGATGATGTTTTTGCCTAAAAATCATGCCTATGCTTAAAATGTGTGCTATATATTGAAATTCATGATTTTTCTTGGCATATGGATTGCTATACCTTGAACATGCTTCATTTTTTGGATTTACATTAGCTCCATGAGATTATATTGAGTTTAACTTATTATGAGTAATATTTGATATTCTACATAATGCTTGAGTTATGATTGTTAAATCTTCTGGATTGCATATTGGTATCCTTGGTAGATTACATGTTGGTATCATTTTGGCATCCTTATTGGTAACATTTGGTATCCTATTTGATATTATTGAGGAGAACATTTCAATTATGAGCTTTCATTGTTCATATCTCCTATTGATTTTGCCAAATGAAACAAGGGGAAGAATTTAAACTTGATTAGTTTAAAAAAAATAAATAAAATAAATAAATAAATAAAATCCCCTCAGATTCTATTCTATTTTTGATATCACACTTATGAGCTTGCACCTCACATATTTTTTTTTTATAATTATCTTGTATAAAATATGTATGCTCTTGCTAGAAATTCATTGTTAGATCATGCTCAAATTGAGAATTAGATGATACTCAAATGCTTCTCATATACTCATTATCAATTTGGTCTCTCATTATTATTTTTTGTTCGAGCTTAATTTTCTTATTTTTTTCTCTGTTTTTTAATTTCATTTTTCAGTTCTTAAACATAAACACAACAACAAATCAAAATATAAATATTTACATAAAAAAACTATAAAAAAAAAACACTTCATTTTTTTTACAGCCATAGGCCGATCAAAATAAACATAAAAAAAAAAAATCCTTCATTTTTTTCTGGCCATACGCCGATCTTACTTACTTGCCTCCTCCATCATTTTCTTCTTCTTTTTATCACCTTAGGCGACCCTTGACGCCCCTGCCCCCGTGCTTTCGTTGAGAGCGATGACTCCCCGCTGACTATCAAAGGCCAAGAACGACGTTGCTTCAAAATCAGGCCATGGAGGTGGTCTTCCATTTAAGCTCTTTATTTTCGGCCTTCGGTGCGCCTATTTCTACTCACACATCCTTGTACATGCGCTGAAGCAGAGAGAGTTGGGCGTTGACCTGATGGAGCTCACTCATCCTGTTCTGCAATCGGTGAGCCAATTTTGTGACTGTCGTTACCGTCTCCATACAGGACGTCAATGTGAAATGATTAGCTTCTATGTCAGATTGAGTTGCCATGATTTGCTCAAACGACATCATAGGAAGAGTAGGAGTAGGGGCACTCGATCTAGCAGAGCTTATGGGATCGTTCAGGTCCGGAAATAGAGTGAGGGGACCGGATGAGGACGCCATGGTTTAGAGGTGAGAGGTGTAAAAGAAATGAGTTACATAGAAATAGAAAAGAACAGACTGAGGTTTGGCCTCCTCTGTTCAGTTTTTTTTTTTTTTTTTTTGTCTTTCGATAAGGAAGAAGAAACTGACGAGAGTGGTGAAGAAGAGATATAAGAGAATGGTGAAGAAGAAAATGGAAGAGTGTGTGATTAAGAAGAAGTCAAAAGAGAAGAAGACAAGGAGGGAGAGGGAGCCGAGGCGAGTACAAATCGAGGCCTGCTTTTGTCGGCCAATGATGCAAAAATGAGGCAGCATGTCAAACACGTTCAACGAAGGAAAAATAGAGACGCGGGCGAGTTGTATGTGTATGCATATATGTATATATATGTTTTGAATTGTATAGATGCCATTTATCACTATCATTCTCCTCCTCCTCCTCCACCTCTAGATTCTGATCCATGATTTCCTTTTGATAATGTCACAGGGGGAGAAATTATATGATGTTATGTATTATGGTATTATTTTCAAACTAATCTGATGTTATGTATTTATAGTTTGATATCTTAATCTTATATCATGTTGTTGATTAAAACTTATTTGTTACACATGTGTTAACCTATATATTTAGAAATGAATTCAAGGAGCATGACTTGAGGGGGAGCCTTTCTTACTTCCAAATCAAAGCAAAATATCATTGTGTGCCATCATCAAAAAGGGAGAGATTGTTAGACTTATTTATTTTGATGATTTATTTAATTATGTTTTAATTTATTTGAAAGAGAAAAATAGAATTCAAAATTTATTTTGATGATTTATTTAATTATATTTTAATTTATTTGAAAAAAAATAGAATCAAAATTTATTTTGTCTCATTATTTCTCACCTTTATCCTAAATGTTATTAGAATGTATTTAATATTTGATTAAATCAAGAGTTCAAACAACCCAAAACAAAGGTTCAAACAGCCCAACACAGCAGCAGGCCAAAAGGTTCAAGTGGAAGCTATTCAAATTAGTAATGATGGAGTGGAAGATATTCAAATTAGTAATGATGGAGTACAATGGTTATAAATTCAAATGAATACAACGGCTATAAACGGCTATAAGTTTCATTATATATACCAAAGCCTCTAATGTAAACAAGTGACAAAAAATAAAAAATCAGAAAATATTCTTTGATCTATAATCACTCACATCTATTCTCTGAAAAATTCTCTGAGAAGTGTTCTTCAATTTTTGTTTACATCCTCTCTCAGAAATTATACACCGAGCCTTATAACATTAAGCTCATCTTTCCTGTGTGGGGTTTACAGAAAAACCAAAGCTTCATTTTTATATCTATCTGTGAAAGATAATTATTGTAGCTTTTTGTGAAAGCAAAAACATCTTCTTTTCAACCTTGTAAGAGTGTAGTACACTCAGTGTTCTTGACTTAGAAAGTCTGTGTAAAATCTGTGGTGGATTGCTCCATCTGTGAAAAGGTTGCTAGCACCCTATGAAGCTAGAAGATAGTGAAAAATCTCAAGTGAAGCTTGAGGAGTGGATGTAGGCTTGGTTGAAGCCGAACCACTATAAATCTGTTTGTCTCCTCTTCCCTAATCTCTTTACTTTCCTACTACTGCTATATCTATCTAACATTCATGTGCTAATCATTTGATTTACCCTGTATGTTAGTTATACTTCATTGTTATTTTGCTTGATCATTTACTACTAAGTACATCATTGTGCTTGTTAATAATTTGTTGTACTAGTAGTTAATTTTATTGCGGTATTATTAATTTTAATTTGTAGAAACTTAATTCACCCCCCCTCTTAGGTTGCTTTTTGGGTAACATTTATTTGTGAGTTTCTATAATGTATTTGATGGAATCACTTGTAAAACTTTATGTACCTAAGGATATTGTATAATAGATAAATTATATTAATATTTTTTTAACTATTACCAAATATTACCTTAACGTTTATCTATAAATTCTTACATTTTGACATTCTTAACCAAAAATTCATACAAAAAATATTTAATTAAGACTAATCTCTTATAATTTTATTAGTCCAATTGACCTCTATTGAGTAATATTTAATAATCATTTAATCAAATAAAACTCTAACGGATCCATCGACGACTGAATAGATTTATCTTATGCCTTCTCTTTGGTGAAATGGCCCCCTCATCGGAGAAATCCTGGTTCCGCCCCAACACACACACCACACCACACCGCACCGCACTAACGGCTAACACCCAAAAAAATCATCGCAACAACAACCAAATTCAACGATACACCACCAACACTACGCACAAAATAAATGTACAAATATAAAATACACCAAAAATCGAAATATCTACTTGGTTACCATATGATGGGTGTGCAAGCAACACCGGAGCAAACCCAGTAAAACACCACCACCAAAAAAGGATCACAAAACTGAATTATAGTCACCATCGGAAAAATAAAACATAGAACAGTCAATAACCCCTACACTCTCTCTCCAAAACGATGAAATCAATGTTAAACAATCAAAAACGCCTCCCACACGTTAACATTATCTCATCCAAAACCGAATCACGCATTTAGGGAAAAAAATCATACGGAGTATTTATGTAAAATTAAATGAAACCAAAACACCCTAAACAAAACTTACCAAAAAAATGAGATTAATTTGTTTATAAGAAAACTTTCAGAATTAAATAGTTTAACTTTCTCTATATAGAACTTATAAGTAATTTTTTATTATTTTTTTGCACAAACTATTTTTATTATAAAATTTATAATATAAATGGTTTAAATTATTATTAAGAACCTAAAATTGAGATAGAAAAATAAAATATGAAGAAATATGAAGAATAAGGGTACAGATGGAGGGAGCCATACGAGCAAGGATCCTTTCCTTGCCTTATTTACCTAACTCCTTGCAACGGTTAAGATTCACCTTAAAGAGAATCTAATAGTTTAGATCACCTAAAAAAAATAGTGGTACTACATGCATTAAATAGTGTACTAACTAGTGTACCAACAATAGTTATGACCTTCTTATTGACCCCACTAATTATATAAATTACAAATACCAAAAATATCTTAAATTATATTGTATCATCAATTGATACACTAATTAGTATATTAATTGGTGCATATAGTATTACTTAAAAAAAATTACTTTTAAATTTTTAAATTTTTAATAAAGTGATCTGACTCATTAAAATTTAAAGTGAATCTTAACCGGAGAGGGCCAAGTAGAGAAGGCAGGCAGAGAATCCTTGCTCGAGCCAGACCGCTAGTATTTGTGTAACCCAGCATAGCGACCGCGCTCTTTGTCTCTCTGTCTCTAGGGTTTTGTTTCGTCGTCCACCACCATAGTCACTCTCATTTATATATACGGAGGGAAGAAGAAGAAGAAGAAGAAGAAGAAGAAGAAGAAGAAGAAGAAGAATAAGAATGTTGAAAAGGGGAAAGAAGAAGGATGAGGAAGAGTACGCATCTGATGGCGAAGCTCCCCCTAAGAAAATCTCAAAGAAGGACTCCGCCGATGATGATTCCGGCAACGACAACGACATCGTTGTCTGCGAGGTCTCTCTTAATTCACTTGTCTACTTACATACACATACACTGTATCTATGTTTATCGAATGGGGAATTTGTGTTTGGTGTTTATAGATTTCGAAGAATCGGAGAGTTTCTGCAAGGAATTGGCAAGGAAAAATTGTGGTCGATATTCAGGAATTCTATGTCAAATATGGAAAGCAAATGCCTGGCAAAAAAGGTTCATTTTTTTTTTTTATTAATTTTTGGTTACTCTTCTATGTATGATTTCGATTTGATATACTATCACTATGTGCTTCTTCTTTATGTACCATTGTTGCGGTGATTTGCCGTATTTGGTAGTTTCATTTTGGTTTTGTTTGGAATTTGGAATTTGCAAGGAAAGGAAAGGAAATTGACAAGGAAACCCCCAATGATATGAAACCCTAATTCATATCTACAACTAAAAATTTGTCAAAAACTTGATTTTGTGTTGTAACGTAACCAAAAAACCATGAATAGTGATTTCTTTTGCATTTTCTCTTCGTCTCAATAAATCCGCAAACCAAACAGGGAATCTGGATTTTACTTTCTTGATAATTTCTAAGATTGATTAGAGTGTGATGAGCGTACTGACCTAGTTCACTCACTCACTCAGCAGTTATAATTTAGGTTTTCGTATTCTTAGGCTCTTCATATTTATGATGAATGAAACTGTTAATTTCCATCTAAGTTCTAAAGGTAGAATCATTATAATTTTGATGAGAGAAAAAATGGTTGAAGCCATTGAGTATTTGATTGTCTTGAATGGTTATCATTTCTTATCATGAAGATTGCATCTTTAGAAACCATGTAAATAAATCTAGTTCTCTGAGAGACCTGCAACCCAACACTTAACAAATCAACTCAATTTCACCCTCTCCATTGTTGCAAACACTCAAACTTTGTGTGTAGGGATAATTTGAGATAAGAAGAATTTCAAAACAACCCTTTCAACCCTAGCAGCCGTTGGCAATTGGACCAAAGTGGGACAACTTAGCTAATTTTAGGACCAAAGTGAGATAATCTTTTTCTAAAGGAGCAGAGTGATAAAAGGGTCATACTTTAAGGTGTGAAGTGAAAGTGTAATTTATCTTTTAATTAACTACAAATGAATGATGCATTAGCTATATGCAGTTGCACATTACCTATTTAAAATGGGAAAAATTAGATAATTTAAGGACTCTTGTGCATTGTGAACAGACTTTATACAATTGTTATTGAAAATACTAACAAATTGTACAGTTTTCTTATGGAGTGCTTAATAAAGCTATGTTGAAGTGTTTCTTATTATGAATTACACATTTATATATGACAATGATTGTCTTGCATATTAATTTTTTAAACAATTATAATAAAAGATTGCATCTAAAATGAAAATTATTATCTTTACAAAAATAAGGGCATTTTTTTGGACTAAAATAAGGGCAACATATATATGTATTGTGTGTATCTCATTTACCATTTGGAATATTATAACTTTCAATGTAAAAGTTAAGCTCTACTTATTTTTTTCATCTTTATATTGCTTTTTTGAAATGAAAATTGCTTCTTCTTTTTTTAACGTTATCTGCAAATCGGCAAGAATTTCCTTAGGTTTTTCTTCATTCTAATGTTGTGCAAGCCTTACAGTATTTTCCTATTTGAGTCTATAGAGAGTTGCTACATGTTCCCTAACTACTTATTTAATTTGAAACTAGCTTTTGTGCTACTCCAATCCCTTACATTTTAAAAATAAATAAATACTCCAATCCCTTGCATTGACTTCTGCTGGCAGGTTTCAAGTTGAACTTTTTATTGGGAAAACTATATGTACTGTATAGAATGTCGGTGTTAGAGTGCTTTGCCTTGACTAGTTTATTGAAATATTTTCATTATTTTTTTTGAGTATTCAGTTTAGGTAAATTATTGTAACATTTTTTTTTTTATTCTAAAAGAACTTAGGGCAGCTCAATATGGTACGAGTAGTTGGAGAATGTTGTACAGAAAATGATCATCCCTTGAGAAGAGGGAATTGTGTTATTCATTGGATGATGAATTGGAATGAAAGTATTTATATTCATCTTGTGTTACTGGCATATCAATTCATTTGATTACATTAAATTTTGAAAGTTGATTTGAAAACTTGCATTGAGAAAAGAATGTTGAGAAACAAGTTTTCATGGAATGGTTTTGGGATAAATACATTGGTAAGTCTTGATAGGTGGTGCAGATGATATTGAACAAGTTGGCGTGAGAGTCCGGGGTGAAAGACCGAAAATCCACGCGGATAGGTGTCGAGCCTTCTGGTTAATACCGGTAAAAATGACAATTTGGTAATACTTGTATAGTCTACTTGCAGACACCGACCTAAGGATTACCAGAGTTGTATTTGTCGCTCTTGAAATGAATTGTTAAGATTTGAAAATTTGAAATTGCATGACATCATTGAGCATGATGGTTTTCAAAGATGAAGATTGTGATTTTCTTTCAAAAGGGCATAACATGGCATGTGCATTTCATCTCTTGAGATTTGTATAAAATGTATATAATTTGTTAAGGATTTCCTACTGGGCTTTATGCTCACCCTACGGGATTTTTTTGCAGAAAAAGATGTGGTGATGCCGCCTAACTAAAGGCGAGGAAATGTGTATTGAGAGTACGAGACTCTCATTTTGCTGTGACTCTGTGTGTAAGCCAAGGGCTGTATGTGTGTGGGTTTGAATAACCGTTTTGTGTAACTAGGCTCAAGCCTTGGTGTAGACACCCCATTTTTGACCGACCTTAAGACTCAAACATCATCAATTGAGCACTCAGTGATAGTGCGTGTCGTGCTCGTTTCGAGGTTTCGGAGTTTTGGTCGAGTGCCTTGCCCCCGGGCCTCTTAACTCTTTGTGCTTCGGCTCGGTTTGTGGACTAGACCTTGTTTCCCTTCCCTGAGGAAAGGAGTGGTCTGGTAAACCATCTTTTTGTGGTCGTAGGCCACTTTTCCCGTTTGGAGACTAGTTTTCAGTTTTCTTCGACCGCATGCCTTGTCTCGGGACTGCTTAACGTTCTCCGTTTGGCGTGGTTTTTGAACCACACCTTGTTTCCTTGGCCTAGAGGGCCACCGTGGTTTGGGAGACCACTTTTGTGGTCGTAAACCACTTTTGGTGCTTGTCAGCTAGTTTTCGAGGCTCCCAGCTACGCGCTTTGCCTCCCGAACTTTCGTCCTACATCCGTTTTGGTTTGTTTTTGGTACAAACCTTGTTTTCCTTGTTTGGAAGGTGATCCAAGGGTGGGAGACCAGTTTTTTTCCTTAGAGACCACTTTTCTTTCCGCCAGCCAGTTTTCTGATCTGACAACTGGTCTCCTAGGTCTTTGAGCCATCTTTTCTACCCCTGGCTTGTTTTCAATGTGCTGATCATCTCCCACCATAGCCGACCACTTGTTGTCTTGGGAGACCACTTGTGGTGGTCGGCCGACCACTTGAAGTAGCTGGCCGACCACTAAGTGGTCGGCTGCTTTTTGCCACCTTTTTGGAGATATTTTTCTCCAGCTAGCACAGCTGGAGGGCACTGAAGCTATCCTCCATACACGTGTATGGAGGGATTGCTTTGAACCTTAGCTTCTCTGTGAAGCTTTGCTTTTGGTTCTCTATAAGAGAGAACCACCTCCTCCTTCCTCTAGGGTAAGAAAAATTAGGGTTTGAAGTTATACATATAGCTTTGTATCTATCTTGCCTTGGTTCTTCTTTTTTGTGTTCAAAAGTGTTATTTTGTCTTACTTTAACACACAGACACACACTCAAACACCATCCTTTTTCTACTGAGGTGCTTAGGAGCTGGTTTTGGTGTTCTTTGGTTGGTTTGAGCTTGAAAAACCTGCTAGATTTGCAGCCTTGAAGAAGTTCATCAAGGGTGAGTCTTTAACCCTTAAAACCCCCATTTTTGCTTAAGCTTTTGAGCCCTTTTGCATGCTGTTTTGAGCTTAACTTCCTACTGAAAAAATTTATGTATTTTGGTGCTTAAGATCTTTGTTTAAGGTCACTTTTGTGTTTGGAGTTGTTTACCCCCTCTTAAGCCTTGTTTGGCCTTGCTTTTGTGCCTTCTTTGTGAGCTTTGGGATCACCTTGTTTTGGTCTTCTCACCACTAAAATCCAGAGGATTTTCAGTGGTGGGAAGGGTGTTTTGAGGTCCCTAATAGGAGAGGGTTTGTGTTAGCTTGTTTTTAGCATGTATTTGTGGTTATTTTGCTAAGGCTTACCGCTATTTTTTCTTGGTTTGGTCATCCCTTGCATGGTTTATACACTTGTAGTGTAAATCACACACACTAGCTTTGTATGCTTCATGAAGTAGCATGTCATTCTAGCTTATGTTGAGTCCATTTCAGCATGTTCTTGGGCTTGTTTTACCATGTCATACCTTTGTTAGGGTTTGGTTTGGTCACCCTTTGCATGCTCCATGAACTTGTAGTGTATTTCAATGAAAGAGCCTAGTGTGTCTCATGCTTTAACATGTCATTCTAGCATGCTTTTGGCTTAACTTCATGAAGCTTTTGTCCATGTCTTAACGTGCTTTAGCTCTGATTTTGGTTTTTTTGACCATGCATGCCTTGCTTTGTATAGCTTTGGTTCATTCTAGCTTGTTAGCTTAGTGCATCAAGTCCACTAGCATGCATTACTTGGACTTTTTGAATGATTTGGAATCATTTATTATGTTATTTCAGTCCATGTTTCATGCTCATGCACTTGCATTTGTCACTTATTGAATGCGTTGGAGGGTTTCCCCCTTTATGTCTTAACATGAGTCATTGTGTATGCCTTCATGCCTTAGCTTGCGAGCCATCATTTCAATGTGTTTTTAGGGTTATTATGCCATGATATAACTCTGAATTTTGTTGGTTCAGTCATGCCATGCTTGGTCTTAATAGGTGTAGTGTAATCCACCTTATTTGCCTTGCATTCATCATTCTTCATGCCCTTCATGCTAGCACATTTTGGCTTCCTTTCATGCATGTTTTAGACTTATTTTAACATGTTCTAGGACTGTTTTGGGTTGCCTTGATCACAGGCTTCATGTTTTGCATAGTTGTAGTACAAATGCTCTTGCTTGCTTCAAGCTTTGAGCACCATTGCATGCTTCATTTGTGTTGTGTACATGATTTGGCATCATCTAACATGACATTTCAGAGCTTTTAGCATTGTCATGTTCTCACTTCATTCATCCTTTGAATGCCTTTGCGTATTATACATTGTTCCCTAGTTTATGGCTTAGCTTGTATGCTTGCATGCCTAGGTCTTTGAACCCTTATCTCAGCATGTTTAGGTCTTTGTTTTGACCTACTTAAGCTCTGTCCATGCTTAGTTCATGCTTATGTGCCATGTATTGCATGTCTCCATAGCAGTTCTCTTTATTAGCCTTCATGCTTTAGGACCCTAGCATGCTTTACTTCCATTGTTTAAGTGATTTGGCATCATTTCTTGTCTAATTTCAGTGCACTTGGTGTTGTTACACTTGCACATTTGTCACTCTTTGAGCCTTCTTGAGGGTTGTGCTCTTAGGCCTACTTGGTTAGCCAAGGCATTGTGCATGCATACCTTGTGTTTTGTGTCTTTGTTTCATCACCAATGGCCACTAATTTGGGCATGGCTGAGGCCTATCCATTTGGTTTAAGTCCATTGTGCATTATTTATGCCATGTAGTTCATAGCATTGAGTATGCCATGTTGTTTGCATGATTAACTTAGCATTGTGTATGCTAGTTACCATTTGCATTGCCTATGCTAGTTGTCATGAGCATTGTGTATGCCATGTAGTTCATAGCATTGTGTATACTAGTATGCTAATTGCATGTTTGCATGATTGTCCCTCGCATGTTTGCATGCCATTTTCATTAGATGTTTGCATGCTTAAGTTACATAGCATTGTGCATGCCATGTTATGTGTTGCATTGTTGTTTGGAATTGGTGTTAGTCCAAACACGGGAAAATAGGGACATTTCATACTGATAGTGATGAAACGTGCCTTAATTCCCGGTCGCCGACGCTCTTGATCATACATGATAGAGTTCTAGGCTTTATGTGTTTACTTGTGCATTCATTTTTACATTGAATTGTGCAACTTCGCCTCTCGGCCATCATGCATTGAAATGCGCAATTGGTGGCCCGAGGGTCGAGAACTACACTCCCTTGAGTTCATGACATGATAGGGAGGGTGGTTGTGCACACATATCTTGCAAATACATTGCCATGCCCTTTCTTTCTCTCTGTTGTAGCAAATTGCAGTTCAACAACAACTGGTCGGCCAGCCAGAAAAACTAGCTGGCCGACCACTTTTTCTGACTTTCAACAAAGATAGGTGGTTGGCCATGGCTGCAGACACCAACAACTGGTCGGCCACCCTCCCACAGCTTCCCAACGTGGAGTTTTAGCTTTTTGGAGCTTGGTGCAAGGTCCTGAGGACAATTGAAAACAGAGGCAAATCGGGGCATCACATTGGATTTTCGAATGAGGCGATCGAGCATGCATCCAGTCTTCTCCCTCTGAGAACCTCCTGCTTTTATTGCTTTCTTTAGCTGCCATGCTTAGATAGCTAGCTTTCGCTTTGGTTTGTACTTTAATAGTTAATGCGTTTAGCTATTTCAATTCGTATTGTAGTAATTAGTTAACTAGGATTAGTTAATTAGTTTGTTGTGTAATAATTAGTTTAATTACCTTAAATTAGCTAGTTAGCTTCTTATTTGGTCCCTCCCTCGAGAGGGTGTAATGTTGTAATAAGCGTGCGTGTGTGTGATGCATGTCTTTCGACCCCCATTTCTTTCTTCCTTGTACTTAACCGCTTACAATGGTTAGTTTTAGGGCATGTTTCATTTAGCATACCTTATGCTTGCATGTGTGCATCCATTCATTTGTCTTGCATGCACCGGGCTCGACGCATCATACTAATTGCATAGTATTTCAATTCCAATTTGAATACATGTACCAAGTTGCATTTCACATGACATTCTAGATAGCCGAGCCTATTTCTAGTTGCATTTCGCATGTCATGCATTAGCCATTTTAACATGAACTAGGATCATGCATGATTTCTAACTAGTTCTCTGTTTTGGCTCAGAGTACACTGTGAGTGTTTATGCTTTAGCATACTACATGTGTGTTATTGACTGCCATGAAAACATGCTTACCGTGAGGTTAATTGCTTATTTTCTATAACTGCCTGAATGCCTGTGGGTGAAGGTTGGATTACTTGAATTGGAATAATTCATTGAAATCCTCGATTTAGCCTACTTGCGAGTAGCAAACTTCAAACCATTTCCAAACAAATGGATATGAAATGTTTTGCTCCAAGTTAGGCGATCTAGTCTATACTTGATGTTTAGTATAGGCCGATCTTTGATCGGGTGAGCGGGGGTGCTCATTACATGACTTTCCCCTCTCGTACCCAAGTTCCCGAGCTGAGGCAACTTTGGTGATGACGGACACGTGGCCTTAGGCACGAGTCAGGGTTTCCTAAATCCCCCAAAATAAAATATTTAGGTGGCGACCCTGTATCTGGCAAAGCAGTCCATGTTTGGCACTTCTTTATTAAAAATCAGTTTTCCAAAACGATTTGCCGAATTTGGACTCTTTGGTGATTTATCGGTCTTACATCGCACATTGTAAGATTAGATTCAGAATTGTGACATTAGAGTCTGAACTATAGTAGCTCAGAGAACAAGACGAGATTCGCCGCCGCCCTCGCAGGCGCAGTGCACGGATGTCAGGGAGTTCTCCCGGGAGTGCGTCCACAGTTTCTGGCGACTCTGCTGGGGAGTTAGAGATCTTGACTCGAACTCATGATATCTTGTTTTAATTACACTTTTGTGTTTCTTTGCATTGCATTTGCGTTGGTGCGCCTAGGACACCGTGTTCGCCGTCTGCTATTCCTGAACGGTTAGCCTGAGGCTGTATGCCATAAGGTTGACCGGTTACGGGCTCTGCCACGATGGGAACACAAACATCGATTTTTACCGGGGCACCCTTTTTGACCATTCGACCTAGTGCATATCAAAATCCATAGTGACTATTCCAAATTAGGACAGGTTGCTTACCCGGTTGTAGGTTGTTTAAAACCGGTGTATGCGTAGTGAAACCCTAGCTCTTGACAAAATAGGACAGGGAAACCCTACCCCAACATAGGGGTGTTTTGGCTCTCATTTGCTTGCTATGTTCTTTTAGAGTGTGTCTCTACAGAGGAATACACGTATCAGTTTGCAAGTCTGGGTATGAGGCCCGAGGGCATCAAGTGTTTGAGAATCAGTTTTATCCGAGGATATCAGATTTGGGGCAGCCATTTGGGCACGGTAAATAGCATTTGAGAATAGTGTGTTTGCAAATACTGTAGATACCCCATTTCTGACCGTCCTCAAGACTTGGACGTCATCGTTTGAACACTAGATGATCATCCATGTTCGTGTTCGTTTTGAGTTCTCGGAAGTCTCGGCTACGCGCCTTGCCTTATGATCTCTCGACTTGCTTGTTTTGTGTTTGGTTTTGCACCAAACACTTGTTGTTTTGCTTCTGAGGGCAAGGAATGGCTTGTTGGTCATCCCCATACCTCACCGGCCATGGCTTGAGGCCACCGGCCCTGTTTTGTTGCTACCGGCCATTGGTGATGGCCGGTCGGCACTCTTTATGTTCGGCCGACCACTGTTTTGGTCAATCTGTCATTTTTGACTGGCCGACCACTGTTCATCTGCTTTTGGCAGATATTTTATGCCAGCTGTGATAGTTGGCATCCACAATGCCCCCCCTCCATACACGTGTATGGAGGGATTTCCCTCTTACTCAGCTTGTTTTGTAAGCTTTGCAAGATTGGAATTCCTATAAAGGGAGGGCTTCTCCTCCCTCATCAAGGGTTCCAAAAAAGTTCCAGAGGTCTGAAAATTAGGGTTAGGATATTTGTATCTATCTATCTCTATATCTCCCTCTCCTTGCATATTTGTGTGTGTTAAAGGTTGTTTTGTTCTTAGTTTTGCACCTAGTATTACACCATACCTTGGTTGCTGAGGTGCCAAAGGTTTGTTCTTTGAGTTTTTGAGCTGGTTTTGACCTAAGGAGGCTGCTGGAGTGGTCTTCAAGGGTAAGAACCTTACCCTTTTATTCCCTATTTTTGCACAAGCTTTTGACCTATCTTGCATCTGTTTTTGAGCTTAGTGCATAACTAATACAAGTTCTAATTTTGTGTGTTTTAGAACTTTGTTTAAGGTTGCTTTGAGGTTTGGGGTTGTTTCCTCCCTCCAAGGCCTTGTTAGGCCTTCTTTAAGGCCATACCTTTTAGCCCTCGCTTTGAGCTTTGCATGACCTCCCTACCACTGAAATCCAGAGGATTTTCAGTGGTGGAGAGGTGGTGTTGAGGTCCTAAATGGGAGAGGGTCATCCCCTCTCCATATTGCCTTTGATGCTTGCACAAATGGCTTGTGTTGTAGCTTGTATGCCTAGCTTGCTTTAGCTTCATTTCAGCCTGTATTTGTGCTTATTTTGTCATGATATAGCACTATTTTAAGTTGGTTTAGACATACCATGCATGCTTTGCATACTTGTCTTGTAATGCCATGAAATTGCCTCAACATGCATCATGATGTACCATGACTTTCTAGCTTGATTTTGGCTTAGCTTTGTGAAGATTTTATGTTTGTTTTGGTATGCTTAAGGTCTGATTTTGGTTGTTTGGGTCATCCATGACTTGCTTTGTATAGCTACCATGCAACCTAGCTTGTAGGCTTTGAGTATTGGATCCTCTAGCATGCTTTACTTGCATTATTTCAGTGACTTGGAGTCACTTACCATGTCATTTCAGTCCATATGGCATGCTTGTTTACTCACAATTGATGCTTCTTTAATGTCTTAAAGAGTTTGTGTTTCATGCTCCATGTTTGTGCCATTGTGTATGCCATCATGTGTAGGCATTTGGGATGCCATCTTAGTGTGTCTTTGGCCTTGTTTTGGTCTGCCTTGGGATTGTTTTGAGTCCCTTTGGCCCTTTGAGGCTTGGTTGGCATGGTAATGGCTTGAGCCCCTTGGCTAGCCTTGAGCCTTGGACCTTGTTGCATGCTTTGCTTGATTTGTTTAGTTGGTTTGGCACCTTTTCTAACATGATTTTAGAGCTTACAATGTATGCCATTTGTCCATGTTTGTTCCTTTTAAGTGTGCTTAAAAGTTGCCTCTTTATGCTTAAGTATTGGACCATGTATGCATGAATGTTTGTATGTACATTTGCCTCCATTTCCTTGGCATATTGGCCACTGTTTTGGACCTAGTAGAGAGCTGTCCATCTTGGTGTAAGTCCATCCCTTACATGTTGTTGTATGCTCGCCTTGCGTGTTGTTGCATGCTCAGCCTATCGCGTGTTGTTGCATGCTTGAATCACTTTGCATTTGGCATGCATTTTCTTTGTTAAGTTGCTTTACATGTTTCCATGCTAAGTCCCCTTCACATGTTGTTGCATGTTTGTCATTAGCATTGTTGTTACATGCCTCGCATGCTTGTTTGCTTAGGTTGTGTGCCTAGTACACATTGCTTGTTTGCATGTTCATGTTGCATACTTAGCTTGCATGCTTAGGATGCATAACATTGTGCATATCATGCATGCCTTGCCTCTTGATCAACCATGATAGAGGTTGGGTCCTTTATGTGTTTTGTGTGCAGTCCATTCGACATTGAAATTGTACACTTTGGCCTCTTGGACCATCATGCATTGAAATGCGTGATTGGTGGTCCGAGGGTCGGGGACCAAACTCCCTTGAGTTCGTAACATGATGGGGAGGTTGGTTGTGCAAACATTTGCTTTAAGATGCATTGCCATGCCTTGTCTGTTCTCTGCTACTGTCAAAATAAGGTTCTGTAGGAAGATATGGTCGACCGACCATTTTCAGTGCCGATCGACCAATAATGGATGGCCGAAAGCCTTACAACTGGTCGATGACCACTTTCCCATGGCCGGTGACCATTCCTCTTGGCCGGTGATATTCCATAGTGATCAGGGAGTGATGCTGAAGCATCCTTGGGTCTTGTGCAATTTTCAGAGGCATAAAACAGTGAAAACAGAGGCAACTTGTGCATGGTGGTGGATTTCCGAGCGGAGCCGAGCACGCATGCATTGGACCCTCTTCCCGAGGCTGTTTTACTGCTTTATTAGCTTAGTTAATTTGCTTAGCTAGTTAAGTGGTCTGTAACTAATTAATTAGCTTGTTAGTTAGTTAAATTTGTATTATTCTTTTGGTCCCTCCGAGAGAGGGTGAATTGTGTAATAAGCGTGCGTGTGTGTGATGCATGTCTTCCAACCCCCACTTCTTTCTCCCTTTTATTTAACCGCTTACGATGGTTAGTATTAGGACATATTTCAATTAGCATCCGTATGCTATGCATGCGTGCATCCATTCATTCGTATTGCATGCACCGAGCTCGGCGCATCATACTAACTGCATAGTACTTCAATTCCAACTTGAATACGTGTATCGAGTTGTTGCATTTCACATGCCATCCATAGATTAGCCAAGCCTATTCTAGCTGCATTTTGCATGCGATGCATTAGCCACTTTAACATGGACTTGGATCATACATTTGATTACTAACATGTTCCTTGTTTTGGATTGGAGTACTAGGTGAGTGTTTATGCTTTAGCATCTCGCATGAGTGTGAATGTTAACATAAAAAGCATGCTTGCCATGAGGCTAACCGCTTAGTTGATTTACTACCTGAAATGCCTGTGGGTGAAGGTTTGGATTGCTTGAATTGGGATAATTCATTGAAATCCGTGTTTTAGCCTACTTACGAGTAGCAAATTCCAAATCATTTTCCAAACAAACGGATGTGCGATGCTTTGTTCCAAATTAGGCGATCTAGTCTATACTTGTATGCTGTGCGCATCACATAATAAATCTAGGCTAATAACCGGAATAAGAACGCATAATGTTTTCAAAACTAGATATCATGGTTAGTACAGGCCGATCTTCGGATCGGGCAAGCGGGGGTGCTCATAGCTGACCTTCCCCAATTGTACCCAAGTTCCTAAGCCGAGGCAACTTTGGTGATGACGGACACGTGGCCTTAGGCAACGAGTCAGGGTTTCCTAAATTTTCCCAAAATAAAACATTTAGGTGGCGACTCTGTATATGGCAAAGCAGTCCATGTTTGGCACTTCTTTCAAAAAAAATCTATTTTTCAAAACGATTTGTCGGATTTGGACTCTTTGGTGATTTATCAATCTCACATCGCACATTGTGAGATTAGATTAAGAACCGTGACAATTTGAGTCCTGAACTATAGTGAGCCCAAATGAACAGAACGGGATTCCATCTCGGGACGTTCTGGGACGTCTACAAATACCGATTGTGTGTTGTCTGGCCAACTGTGTGTTATCTTTAATTTATCTAGTTCATAACATGGCACACTGCACGTTCGGGTTGTTTGTTTATTTATTATGCTTTATTTATCTTTTTGCAAGGTAGTTTAGCATAATTGCATCCAACCAAGTAGATATTCCACGTGCACTCTGGGTTAGAGGTCGAAGACTTAATCGATCCAGGGATCTGATAGACGGACAAGCAGTGTTTCTTTCTTTACCCCCGATTGCTAGGCGGAGGTCAAGAAGGCGCAGTGCATCAGTATAGAGGTTGTCAGATCAACGGTCCTTGAACAGTCAGGCTGAGGTCTTAGTTTCTACTGCAGAGTCAGATATACTGGTTGTTCAGCTAGGTCAAGACAATATGGCAGGTTTGGAAGAGATGATGCATCAGCTCCAGGAAAGTATCAAAACCATGTAGCAGGATGCCGCCCGCCAGGCAGAAGCGGCTACACGTCAAGCAGAGGTGGTCACCCAATAAGAAGGGTTGATTGCCATACTGCAGCAGTAAACCAGAGCGTCTGCTTCACACACACCTCCTCCCCCACCAAGAGTTCCAATACTCGGGGAGGCACCAAATGTCCAGGAAAATACGGACGTTCCAATGGGGCCAGCTCCACCCCCAATCTTACCCCAGTTATCTAAAGCGCCCACCAACCTAGTGGATTCACCGTTTGAGTTCGAGGTGGATCCAACGGCGTTAAAAGTAAGCAAGCTAGAAAAGCTTTTCAAGAAGTCTCAAGGTGTGAAATCCATTCTGGATATAGAGGATAGATACACCGACTCGGCCGTGACTCTACCAGACTGATTTAAAATGCTGCACGTAGACCGCTTCGATGGGTCTGGAGATCCTATGGTACACTTGCGGCTGTTTTCAGATATTCTAAGGCCGACGGGCCTTTCCAGAATACAGAAGCTTTCTCTATTTGGCCGGACCCTGTCGGGTGTAGCGGCCATTTGGTATGCAAAACTAGAGGGCTCTGTTAAGAAAAGTTTGGAGGAGATGGCTGAGGCCTTCATAGCTCAATACTCCTATAATACTCAGATCGAGATCACAACTCGTGATCTCGAGACCACTAGGCAAGAACCGAAGGAGAGCTTCTCCGATTTTGTGACCCGTTGGAGGGCTAAAGCCTCGATGATGACCATCAGGCCCGTTGACAAAGATTAGATCCGGATGGTTGTGTGCAACCTGCAACCTACAGCCCAAGCTCATGCAAAAGATGATAGTTCTCTCCCTTCCCACCTTTGCAAACCTACATGAGATTGGGGTGCAGATCGAGGATGCAGTGAAACAAGGTCTGATTGACTATGAAAAAGAGCAGCCCAGGAGGACATTCAATCGCAGTACGAATGCAGGCACAAGCAGTGCAGCAGCTGCCAAATCTTCAGATGTGGAAATGGTTACTGTAGACACCCCATTTTTGACCGACCTTAAGACTCAGACGTCACCGATTGAGCACTTGGTGATGTTGCATATCGTGCTCATTCAGAGGTTTCAGAGTCTCGGCTGCGAGCCTTGCCTTCGGACTTCCGGACTCTTTCAT
Source organism: Camellia sinensis (assembly GCF_055761805.1). Taxonomy (NCBI): domain Eukaryota; kingdom Viridiplantae; phylum Streptophyta; class Magnoliopsida; order Ericales; family Theaceae; genus Camellia; species Camellia sinensis. The sequence continues at coordinate 185,707,414 of NC_138961.1, read as the reverse complement.
ACTTTGCCTCGGTTTGCAAACCAGGCTCTGTTTTCTCTGTTTTCTCTTCCCAAAGGGAGGGAGAGGTCTCGTAGATCATCTCTCAGTGACCGTAGGCTACGTTTCGTGGTTGTAGGCCATTTTTCCCGTTTGGAGCCCGGTTTTCGGTTTTTCAGAACCGTTGGCCGTGCGCCTCGGTTCGGGGCCGCTTAACCACCTTTGTTTGCTCCGATTTTTGGTATGCATCTTATTTGCTCCCTTTTGAGGGACACTGTGGCTCGAGAAACCAACTTCGTGGTCGAACATCACTTCTGGTGCCTAACCGTCAGTTTTTGGGGCCTCGGGCTGCGTGTTTCGGCCCCCGAACCTTCATTTTGCATCGGTTTGGGTTCATTTTTGGCAGGGACCTCTGTTTCATTGTTAGGAAGGTCATAGAAGGGTGGGAGGCTAGTAATTGTTCTGACAACCAGTTTTATTCCTCCATCGCCCTCCGTCGCTCGTTTTTCTCACTTGAAAGCCAATGTTGACCACCCTAAGGCCACTTTTTCCAACTCTAAACCACATATTTGTGTTGTACATACCTGGGAGGCCACCAATATCATATGACCGGCTAGTAATTGTGTGTGACCCTTTTGAACCCCTCCTAAAAGTGGCCTTTTCTCTCTCCTGGTTTACTTTCTCCAGCTTTTGACCACATGGTTGTGTTGTGCACACATGGGAGGCCACCAATCTGGGGTGGCCGGCCACTAATACCTATTGACCCTTAGCTGACCGGCCACCTGCAACTTCAATAACCGACCGGCCATGATCCCCTCCTCTGGTACATTACAAATATGTATTTTGTTTCCCCCCAGATTGTGTATCCGGGGGGGCTGCACTTTTGGGGGGAAACTTGAATTCATTTCCCCCCTTTTTTCCCCCTCTTTTGCCTATATATCCAGGCCATTCCAACAGCTTCAGGGGTTACAAATTTTTCTTTAAGGCTCTTGCATCATATCTCTCTCTCTCTCTCTATTCAAAGCTCCAAAACCCCAAATCCTACACCCCTTTCTACACCACCACATTGCATCACACCACCACCATCCTTTCCAACACTTGGAGCTGGTTTTCCAGAGCTTAGGAGCACCTTTTCTCAAGCCAAAAGCTGCTGGAGCTTGGTCTACAAGGGTGAGTCCTCATTCTCCCTCTTTTGTGCTTTATTTTGTTCTATATATTAGCTCCTCTTGCTTGCATATTTGGGCTCCGACCCTAACTGAAAATAGCATTTTTTTGAGGTCTTTTTCATGTTTGTTTAAGGGCCTCTCCCTGTTTGAGGCTTCCTTTTTACACTTTCTTCTTTACCTCTCTTGTATGCCTCTTTCTTGCATAGTATTTTAGGCCTATTTATAAACTGTTTTGAGCTTGGTTATAAACTTTAAAGTGGCTTTTTTTGAGCCCTTCTTCAACATTATTGAAGGGATCTTCACTGTTTGAGGCATCCTTTTGTCACTTGCCTCTTTATCCCTCTTTTGGCCTTATTTTTGCATGTTTTGTTAGCCCCTCGTGCTTATATTTTTGGGCTCTGGTCTGAACTATAAATAGCCTTATTTTGACCTGCTTTTCATGTTTGATCAAGGGACCTTTGCTGTTTTAAGTTCCCTTTTTGCTCTTTGTGTTTAAATCTCTTTTTAGGCCTTATTTTGCATAGTATTTTAAGCTTACATGTGCACTGTTTTGGGTTTGGTCATTAACTGTAAAGTACCATGTTTTGAGCCCCTCTTCAACTTTGTTGAAGGGCTCTTGGCCATTTAGGGCCAGCAGCTGCTACTTGCTTCATTACCTCTCTTACGGGGCCATTTTTGCATACTAGCTTAGTCCTATTTGTGTCCATTGTTTGGCCTTGCTTAAAACTGTAAACATGCTTTTTTTGGGACATTATTGATTCTGTTTTCACACTTCATGTTCAAATAATGCATGCTTTGCATAGCCATAGGTCATTCCATGTACCTAATTTCATGTTTCGGGTCTCATTCCATGCATCGGGTACCATATTGCCATGTTTTGGGGCTATTTTGCATCATATTTTGCCACTGAAATTTGCATGCTAGTGTGTCATATTCCATGCCTTGCCATGTCTTGTTAGAGTGGCATTTGGTACCTTAGGGCGGTTCTCGGTTTGCGTGCATGCGTGCACGCATCTCGAGTGTCTCATTTTCATCTAATGGCCTCCTATATGAGTGTGGCTGAGGTCCACTCATGTTGGCATAAGTCCATTGCGCATTGTGTATGCCATTTCATTTTATAGCATTGTGTATGCTAGGTTGTATGTTAGCGCATTGTGTATACCATGTTACCTCGTGCATCGTGTATGCCATTTCATAGCATTGTGCATGCTAGGTTGTATATTAGTTGCATTCATGCATGTCATGCATATTGCATTGTGTTTGGGATAGGACTTAGCCCAAGCATGGACCACGAAACGTACCTCGTTTTTCGTGCTCGGGCTAACTCCTATCCCAAATACAATGCAATATGCATGACATGCATGAATGCAACTAATATACAACCTAGCATGCACAATGCTATGAAATGGCATACACGATGCACGAGGTAACATGGCATACACAATGCGCGAGGTAACATGGCATACACAATGCGCTAACATACAACCTAGCATACACAATGCTATAAAATGAAATGGCATACACAATGCGCAATGGACTTATGCCAACATGAGTGGACCTCAGCCACACTCACATAGGAGGCCATTAGATGAAAATGAGACACTCGAGATGCGTGCACGCATGCACGCAAACCGAGGACCGACCCTAAGGTACCAAATGCCACTCTAACAAGACATGGCAAGGCATGGAATATGGCACACTAGCATGCAAATTTTAGTGGCAAAATATGATGCAAAACAACCCCAAAACATGGCAATATGGTACCCGATGCATGGAATGAGACCCGAAACATGAAATTAGGTACATGGAATGACCTATGGCTATGCAAAACGTGCATTATTTGAACATGAAGTGTGAAGACAGAATCAATACAGTCCCAAAAAAAAGCATGTTTACAGTTTTAAGCAAGGCCAAACAATGGACACAAATAGGACTAAGCTAGCATGCAAAAATGGCCCCGTAAGAGAGGTAATGAAGCAAGTAGCAGCTGCTGGCCCTAAATGGCCAAGAGCCCTTCAACAAAGTTGAAGAGGGGCTCAAAACATGGTACTTTACAGTTAATGACCAAACCCAAAACAGTGCACATGTAAGATTAAAATACTATGCAAAATACGGCCTAAAAAGAGGTTTAAACACAAAGAGCAAAAAGGGAACTTCAAACAGAAAAGGTTCCTTGATAAACATGAATAGGGGTTCAAAATAAGCCTATTTACAGTTCGGACCAGAGCCCAAAAATATAAGCACAAGGGGCTAACAAAACATGCAAAAATAAGGCCAAAAGAGGGATAAAGAGGCAAGTGACAAAAGGAAGCCTCAAACAGTGAAGATCCCTTCAACAATATTGAAGAAGGGCTCAAAACAAGCCACTTTACAGTTTATAACCAAGCTCAAAACAGTTTATAAATAGGCCTAAAATACTATGCAAGAAAGAGGCATACAAGAGAGGTAAAGAAGAAAGTGTAAAAAGGAAGCCTCAAACAGGGAGAGGCCCTTAAACAAACATGAAAAAGACCTCAAAAAAATGCTATTTTAGTTAGCGTTGGAGCCCAAATATGCAAGAAAGAGGAGCTAATATATAGAACAAAATAAAGCACAAAAGAGGGAGAATGAGGACTCACCGTTGTAGACCAAGCTCCAGCAGCTTTTGGCTTGAGAAAAGGTGCTCCTAAGCTCTGGAAAACCAGCTCCAAGTGTTGGAAAGGATGGTGGTGGTGTGGTGCAATGTGGTGGTGTAGAAAGGGGTGTAGGATTTGGGGTTTTGGAGCTTTGAATAGAGAGAGAGAGAGATATGATGCAAGAGCCTTAAAGCAAAATTTATAACCCCTGAAGCTGCTGGAATGGCCTGGATATATAGGCAAAAGAGAGGGAAAAAAGGGGGGAAAATGAATTCAAGTTTCCCCCCAAAAGTGCAGCCCCCTCGATACACAATCTGGAGGGAAACAAAATACATATTTGTAATGTACCAGAGGAGGGGATCATGGCCGGCCGGTTATTGAAGTTGCAGGTGGCCGGCTGGCCCTTCCCATGGCCGGCCGGCTAAGGATCAAAAGGGTCAATAGGTATTAGTGGCCGGCCACCTCAGATTGGTGGCCTCCCATGTGTGCACAACACAACCATGTGGTCAAAAGCTGGAGAAAGTAAACCAGGAGAGAGAAAAGGCCACTTTTAGGAGGGGTTCAAAAGGGTCACACACAATTACTGGCCGGCCATATGATATCGGTGGCCTCCCAGGTATGTACAACACAAATATGTGGTTTAGAGCAGGAAAAAGTGGCCTTAGGGTGGTCAACATTGGCTTTCAAGTGAGAAAAACGGGCAACGGAGGGCGATGGAGGAATAAAACTGGTTGTCAGAACAATTACTGGCCTTCCACCATTCTACGACCTTCCTAACAATGAAACAGAGGTCCCTACCAAAAATGAACCCAAACCGATGCAAAATGAAGGTTCGGGGGCCGAAACGCGCAGCCCGAGGCCCCGAAAACTAACTGTTAGGCATCGAAAGTGATGTTCGACCACCAAGTTGGTTTCTCGAGCCACAGTGTCCCTCAAAAGGGAGAAAATAAGATGCATACCAAAAACCAGAGCAAACAGAGGTGGTTAAGCGGTCCCGAACCCAGGCGCACGGCCAACGGTTCCGAAAAACCGGAAACCGGGCTCCAAACGGGAAAAATGGCCTACGACCACGAAACGTAGCCTACGGCCACTGAGAGATGATCTACGAGACCTCTCCCTCCCTTCGGGAAAAGAAAACAGGGAAAACAGAGCCTGGTTCGCAAACCGAGGCAAAGTATGAAAGAGTCCGGAAGTCCGGAGGCAAGGCTCGTAGCCGAGACTCTGAAACCTCTGAACGAGCACGATATGCAACATCACTAAGCGCTCAATCGGTGACTTCTGAGTCTTAAGGTCAGTCTAAAATGGGGTGTCTACCACCACCCCTCCCAAATCCCTTACAGCTACACCTTTTACTGTTATGTCCGGAAGTAGTTTGCAAATAACCAGATATGCGCCCAGAGGCCAAAGAACCTTCACCCCACTATACATGCCCTTGTCCAAGGCTTTGGGAGTTTTGATCAAGAAAGGGCACTTAAAGCCCCTAGAGCCACGGCCCTTACCGGAAAAACTTCCCCCTACCCATAACCCAGCGAAGTACTGCGACTATCACCAATAACATGGTCACGAAACCGACCAGTGCTTTTGACTACATCATGAGATTTAGGATCTCATAGACAACAGGGTGATTATGACCCCGGAGAAGCCGAACGTCACAACCAACCCTCTCCCACCACATAACAAAGCTCCACCTCCCAAAGGTATCAACCCCATCCAAACCTCGGTCCTCCCATATGACCCAAGCATATATATTACCCCTTCTGACCTATCCAAGCTGGAGGTATTCATTCCCGACAGCACGGACTTATGCATGTTGGATATCTCCCAAACCCAACCTGAACTGGTGGTGGTGACTACTGAAGATAGAGCAATGATCACTTTGGGAGCAGAGAAGAATGAGGATTCAGAGCCTGAGGGATCTATGAGTTTTGAGTACAACCTGAGCGGTTATATCACACCAACGAATCAGTCTAAGCCAAGGGTAGAATTCCCGGTCAGGGCAGAGATCTGTGTAGTTCAAGAGGATGGACCCAATCAGGGGCTAGATGACCTAGCGGAACTAGAAGAGGACATTATGAATCTATAATTCTTTGAAGAACAAGATTCAGGGGACGTGACTGTCAACTGGTTCGATCTGAAAGGGTCAGCGAAAGCTACCGGATGGCTCAGCAACGAGCCGGATGTTTTTGAGGTACATCAGTCAGAGCAAGGATCGTTAGAAACGGGGACAGTGACCGGGATGATGGGGAATTAGAATGGACCGTCGGAGAGCACCAGTGATAAGAATTTTACTCAGGATCAGAACAGTTTGATTATAGAAGATGCTGAGCAGCAGGCTGCATTGAAACAATTTGAGCAGGAAAAGATTGAAGATTTGGAGAGGGCTAGAAAAGCCAAAGCCCCTGTGGGGATAGAATGTGCTATGGGCACAGGAATGGAATGTGTTGTACGCATAGGAACAGTTGTGGTAAAATCGGATAGCTGCTTGTCGATGGCCGGTGGCTTGTGGTGGGAAGATGACGACCTTTGTCTTGCCCACACAGACGAAGATTGGGGGAACAACCAACTAGATGATACTTGGTATATTGGAGAGGTGGACCACATGACCAGGAGTGGGCGGTATTTCATGCCCCCACACCTAGATCAACCAGAGGCGTCCAAAAAGGACACAAAGGCAGAGAAGCAGAAAGAAAAGTTACTCAAAGAGGAGGCTGTGTTGAAACAGCTTAAGAAAATACAAGAAGACATCTCCATCTGGGGACTGCTTATGGCTTGAAGAGTACACTGACAAGCTGTCCTCTCTGCAATGGATAGGGCTAAACTTTCGATCGATACCACGCATGAGCAGCTGGTAGGATTGGTTTTTCCGAGAGGAGCTTCCCCGACGTTGACCTTTACTAATAAGGAGTTGCCACCTGAGGACGCAAACCATAACAAACCTCTCTACATCTCTGTGGAGTGTAGAGACAAATGGATACCAGTAGTTCTTGTCGATACAGGATCTGCCATCAACGTATGTTCCTCGAGGACAACATATGCAATCGGGTTGAAGCTTGCGGACTTCGTACCCACTGCCCAGGTGATTCGGGCATATGACAATACTAGCAGAGAAGTGATGGGGACTGTGCAGGTTCGCACTCAGGTTGGTCCAGGACAACACGATATTGACTTTCATGTCTTGGATGTTCCCGCAACCTTCAACTTACTCTTAGGGCAACCGTGGCTGCACTAGGTGAAGGCAGTCTCTTCCACCTTGCATCAAATCCTGAAGTACCCCCACGGGAAGGGGGTGGCTATTGTTTTTGGGAATTCATCAATCCATCCACCGCCAGAGGTGCCTACGCCAGTTCTGGAGATCGAACATGGCGCGGTGGATGTGTTCTTGTTAGGATTTAGCCTACCTGAAGCTCGGGTTGTACAGAACTTACTAGCTATTGACTAGGGTTTATATGTCAGTGCACAGTCTGTGTACCTCATGAACAAACTCCAGCACATCCCCGAGATGGGATTAGGGAAAAGTGGTCGGAAAGGCATTGCAGCATCGGCCGAAGTGCCGCATAACCCGCATACCTTTGGTTTAGGTTATCTGCCTACCAAGGAAGACTGGTTAATAAAAGGAAAGGAGATGGCCGAAAGGTCCAAAGCAAAGCGAGCTGGGAATCCTTATGAGTTGGTGCATCGGCCTATCCAGGGTACCCTAAACAAACGTTTTGTCCAAGAGGGGGAGGACTTCCCGCTTTGCGGCTTCCCAGAGCCATGGTTGAATGCAGAGAGGAGGCATTTGCCGGGGTTTGAGATATTCTTTGACTTACACTTGTCTAGGGATGATGTTGCTGAGGAGCAGACAGACCTACCAGCTGAAGTTGAGCAATGCAAGGAGGAGGACTCCGAGAGCGCAGAGATTGAAATGGGGGTAGCACTGGATTGTCTACTTTCAGATCCTCCGATCGTACATGAGTGCTTGGGGGATAACTTCTCGGCGTCCATGATCGAGAATGAAACGGCTGCAAGCCCGTCTTCAAACATTCTGGATGCATCCATTGCACCTTCCCTCGTCTGGCAGTACGAGGAAGGATTTTTATCGAGCAACATCGGGTCAGGTTGTGAGTCGGAATCTGATTCCACTGAGTTCGTAGAGCGAAATCAGGTTCCATCTCGTCTGAGTCTGAGTCCGGTATTCTTGGCGGTGACAACCCGGATGCCACAGTCCTGTCTAGGTCGTCTTTTTCTTTTTCCTTTGAGTCTGTTGTAACAGAGGAATCAGACGATGTGGAAGTGATTAATGAGAATTGTGCAGCTGTGGCCTTTGATTACTTTTCTGTGCCTTTAATTTATTGCATTAATCAGGACTTTCAAAATTTTGATGAAAACGACGAGGAAGAAATTCTTTCGGTTTTGAAGTATTTGCTTGATCAAGAGCATGAGAGGTTTGTAAAACCCTTGGTTGATGATATCACCCAAATTAATGTTGGTACTGAGAAGGACCCACGGCTGGTCCAGATTGGGTCCACGTTGTCTTCGAAGGAGCGCGAACGCTTAGTCGCTTTGTTAAAAGATTTCAAAGATGTTTTCACGTGGTCCTACGAAGACATACCTGGAATCTATCCTGAGATTGTGTAGCACCGGATCCCTCTTGACCCAGAGGCCCGACCTGTTAAGCAGAAGCTCAAAAGGATCCGCCCGGATTGGGTTCTCAAGATTAAAGAAGAGGTCACCAAGCAAATTGACGCAGGGTTCCAGCTGGTATCCGAATACCCAACTTGGTTGGCCAATATAGTTCTGGTACCAAAAAAGGACAGCAGAATTCGGGTATGTGTGGACTTCAGGGATTTGAATAAAGCCAGTCCGAAGGACGACTTTCCTCTGTCGCATATCGATGAGTTAGTGGACGTCACTGCTGGGCATGCGTTGTTCTCATTCATGGACGGGTTTTCAGGTTACAATCAGATATTAATGGCACCCGCAGACCGGGAGAAGACCGCTTTCACCACCCCATGGGGAACCTATTGTTATAGGGTAATGCCATTTGGACTGAATAACGCTGGGGCTACGTATCAACAGGCTGCGACCACAATTTTGCACGACATGATCCATAAAGAGGTGGAGGTGTACGTGGACGACATGATTGTCAAGTCCAAAGAAAGAGAGGGCCACTGCACCGCCTTGCAGAAATTCTTCCAATGGATCAGGGAATATCAGCTGCGGTTGAATCCTCAGAAATGTACGTTCGGTGTTACAGCAGCGAAAATGCTGGGGTTTTTTATCACACAAAGGGCCCTCGAAGTCAAACCTTCCAAAATCAAGGCCATCTTAGAAATGCCACCACCGAGGACTGAAAAGGAGGTGCGAGGCTTGCCGGATAAAGTGTAATTCATAAGACGGTTTATTTCTAAATTAACCTTGACTTGTGAACCACTCTTTGGTCTCCTAAAGAAAGGAATGAAGTTCCAATGGGACGGCTGATGCCAAGCTGCTTTCGATCAGATCAAGCAATAGTTACAGAACCCACCTGTGTTGTCACCACCTGAGCCTGGGAAACTGTTGATTCTGTACCTTTCAGTGACTGAAACTATAATGGGCTGCATGCTGCATGCTCGCGCAAGAGTCTGAGGACAAAGTTGAGAAGGCTATCTATTATCTGAGCAAGAAGATGCTGCAGTACGAGACCCACTACACTCTGCTAGAGAAGGCTTGTTTGGCCTTGGTATGGGCTACCAGGAAGTTGCGACACTACCTGTTAGCACACTCCGTAATACTGGTTTCAAGATTAGATCCCATTAAATATCTTTTCGAGAAACTGGCACTTACGGGTAGGCTAGCCTGTTGGTTGCTTTTGCTTTCTGAATTCAATCTGAAGTACGTGACACGCAAGTCAGTAAAAAGGAGAGCAGTAGCAGAGTTCCTAGCCGATCACCCAGTTGAAAGGGACGAAGCAGTTGTGTACTTATTCCCAGACGACGCCATTCTGCATGTCGAAGACGAAACTTGGACGATGTACTTTGACGGAGCGTCAAACCAATACGGGTATGGAATAGGAGTGTTGCTGATAGCACCCGACAATTCCCACATACCTTTAGCCTTCAAACTCTGGTTCAAAGTATCGACCAATGAGGCAGAATATGAGGCATGTATTGTCGGTTTAGAAGCCACCCTAGAACTAGGGGCAAAACGGTTGGACGTCATTGGGGACTCGAACCTTGTTGTATCTCAAGCTAAAGGAGATTGGAAATTCAAAGAAGAAAAGATGAGAATTTACCACCAGACCTTGGACGTGTTAATTCCTCGGTTTGAGAAGTTGAATTTCACCTATCTGTTAAGAGAGAATAACAGGTTCGCAAATTCACTAGCAACTCTATCTTCCATGATAGACATCCCTTTCGGAGTCTGGACGCGTCTAATCACCATCGAACAGAAATTTGTGCCGGCCTACGAGCTGATTGCTGCCATAGATGAGGTACAAGATGAGAATCCTTGGTATTATGATGTCTGGAACTTCTTAGAAAAAGAGGCATATCCACCAGGGGCAAATGCCAAAGATAAGAGGGCAATTAGAAGAATGGCCGCTCAGTTCATCGTCTGCGGAGGTAAACTGTACAAGAGAGGTCATCTCGGGATGCATAAGCTGTGTGTTGATGTTGAAGAGTCCAAGCGCCTGATGGAGGCCATCTATGGAGGAGAGTACGGAGCGTATATGAACGGGGTGATGTTAGCCTGAAAGATCCTTGGACAGGGTTATTACTGGTCCACCATGGAGGAGGATTGTATTGGCTTTGTTCGACAATGCCACAAATGTCAAATCCATGCAAACCGCATGAACATTCTGTCGTCGAAGTTGTACAACATGACTTCGCCATGGCCATTTTCAGTCTAGGGGATTGATGTGATCGGGGCTGTCACTCCAAAAGGGTCCAATGGGCATGAGTACATTCTGGTAGTGATAGACTACTTCACAAAGTGGGTTGAGGCCCAGTCTTATGCAGTGTTGAAGGCATCACATGTTGCTAAGTTCATCAGGAACAACATCATTTGCCGTTATGGGGTCCCGAACGAGATTATTTCAGATAATGGTTCCCACTTCAAGAAGGAAGTAATCGACTTGTTGGAGAAGTACGACGTGGCTTTTCATAAGTCATCCACGTATCGGCCGCAGACCAACGGAGCAGTTGACGCCGCCAACAAGAACGTCAAGCATATACTGCAGAAGATGGTGGCAACCTATCGGGATTGGCCAGATAAGCTGCCATTTGCTCTGTGGGGCTACTGAACTTCAATTCGAACTTCTACTAGGGCGACTCCATATTCCTTGGTCTATGGGATGGAGACTGTTTTGCCCATCGAAGTTGAGGTCCCATCATTATGAGTATTGGCTGAGTGTCAGATAGCTGAGGCAGATTGGCAGCAGAGCAGGTTCGAAGAACTCATGCTGTTTGACGAAAGAAGGTTGAAAGCACTGTATCATGTTCAGGGTTATCAACGAAGAATTGCAAGGGCTTTCAACAAGAAGGTTAAGTCCAGGAATTTGAAAGAAGGGGATCTAGTGCTCAAAGACAACCGAGCTCCCATTCACGATCCTAGGGGCAAGTTCAGACCCAATTCGACTGGCCCTTACATCATCAAATCTATCTGGTCAAGTGGAGTTGTAGTTCTAATAGATCTAGATGGCCTAGAGTTCTCCCAGCCGATCAACATGGACAAGTTAAAGAAATACTTTCCCTGAGAGGCTCGCTAGGCCGAAAACCCGAAAGGGCGACCTAGGCAAAAGTTAGAGCACAGAAAATTTGAAATTATAAAAACTGAGCTCGCAAGGTTGAAAACCCAGAAAGGGCGGCCTTGGCAAAAGTTAGAGCACAAAAGGAGAGTGTTAATACACGAGTGAACCCAAGCCGAACTACGTAAGGCTTGATTCCCATCTTTGGGATACGTAGGCAACTTCATCCCGAAGTCTAGCCATAAACACTTCCCCGATCAACTTTGTTCATATGATCATGTTTGGTCGTCTTTGTCTGTTCTGCATCCAAGAGCTCGGTTGTGATCTCTAGTGCAGTGCTATTTAGACTAGGGGCAACTTTCCAGTTACTGGAATCCGGGGTTGTACATCTCAGTGATAGATCTTAGGCGTGCCCAGTTGTGATCCATATCGAAAATGGTTTTGAAAAGGTTTAATAAAAGTTGATTTTGTTCAAATTAATCTTTTTACAACCTAGACCATTTTTGGACCAAACGGAAAATTTTCAGTACCCACAACCTTCAATTTCATTGATTTCAATACAGAGTTCTCTTACTCTTGAATACAAATTGAAGTTGCTTTTTATTACATTCATAAAGAAAACTTGAAAGTACTGATAAAGCAATAAACTCGGGGCATGGATAAGTCAGGTGTTCCTGCGCCCCCTCCCAGAGCTAGTCGAAGCCTCTGATATCAAAGTGGGCCCGATCTGTGCCTCTTCATTGAGCCAATCTATGCATTCATCAGAAAGGGTGCAACTGAAAGTGGGAGTGGGGGCCAAAAGCTCTCTAGTCCTCCATGCCATGGCATACCAAGCTAGCTGTGCGCCTCGGACCGGAAATGCAGCAGGATACTGCTCTATCCCCTCTGCAGGGCAAGTCTGATCATGTCCGAATTGACGCCAGAATCGGAAAGGAAAGTAGAAAATGCAGTGTGTTAGGCCAATCAAGTGAATCCCGGCCTGTCGGGACATGTTGTAACTCATTGCCGGTAGATTGAGCCAAGGACAGTGCCAAGTAATGCCATCTGTGGACAAACTGCACATCCAGTCGTACCACCAATCCTCATCAAGGGCATCGACTAGACGTCATCGGAAGAAATAGCCGTGAGCTGAGTATGTTGGGCATGAGTCCACAACCTTCAATTTGTCTATCAACCATATCTGGGGAGGGATAAAAAATGAGAGATTAAAAAACAGAGAGGTGTACGTTGAGAGAAAAGTAAGAAAAGGGTTTTGAGAGAAAAACCGAGCCTGAGGGCCGAGTGAAGTGAGGAATATACGTGAAATGGGGTGGGAAACATTACCTGCAATAGTAGTGGACTCCGCGCAAATCTGGTCGTCTTTCGGCGATGAAAAGCATCTAAACCCATCAATGTCTCAACTAGTGTCATGGCGATGCAGCTCTTGCCCTCTCTCAAGCCCTCGGCAATCTCGATCAAACGGACGCTAGACCCTCCGGAGCCTAAGGCAAACAAGAAATGAGATAGCATGCACAAGAAAAGTGCATGTCGCCGAAAACCCTGCCAATGATGATCTTTGCAATCACCAGCATCAGCAAATTGATAAACTAAGCGGGGAATGTCCAATGCTCCATCGCGGATCAAATACCGAGCGTCATGCATACTGAGCCCGCACATCCGTCCTAAGGCTTGGACGAGGCCGAAGCGAAATTGCGGCAAAATTTCTTCATCGCGCTCAGATTCCATTAAAGCTTGGAAGTCTTCCAATGTGGGACATACCTCTTGTCCGCCGACGCTAAAGACGTGTGTTACCGGATTCCAAAACCTTGCCGCGGCATGAAGAAACAGAAAATGCAGCGAGGTGCGACTCAACATGAATAGTGCATTTATGCCGAAGCTCTAGAAATTCACCTTTTCCGAGCCATCCAAGGAAGCAATCCAATTTGTGAGATTTTTAATGGAGAACACCTCCATTTTGGTGCAAACCTGAGTTAGAATGAGGAAACCACGAAGCTGGAACCTTTATAAAGGATAAGACACTGTTTGGAGGACAAGTGTCACAAAACTGGAGGTCTTTGGGCCAACTAGTAGGCCGACGACTTCTCTTGGTCGGCCAGCCACTTGTTTGGGCTACAGCAGAAGAAAGTGGTCGGCCAGCTCCTATAGTGGTCGGCCATGTGCAAAAAGCTGGTCTCCAGCTGTTTCTTGTCTCCAGAAGAGAGTCACTAGCTTTCCTATGTGCTAAGAGTGTTGAAGGTTCGAGTTTACATCTGTTTCGGATGCATTTTGTTGCTTTGTTTGTCTCAAAATGCATTCGCTCTTCGAGTGGTTAAGTTTCGCTCTTCGAGTGGTTAAGTTTTGCTTATCGAGTTGTTAAGTTTTGCTTATCGAGTTGTCAAGTTTTGCTCATTGAGTTGTTGCTTTTTGTTTATCGAGTTGTTGCTTGTTGTTTTTCAAGTTGTAACTTGCTAAGGTTTTGTTGTTTCTTAGTAAGATAAGTTGTTTAGTTTGTTGTGTCGGTTCATTACCTGACTTGGTAATACACGATGTTCAAATTCTATTCAATTCCTTTTTTGTGTGTGTGCAAAATAGTGCGATGCGATGCTTAGAATACATGTACAACACTTTTGAACAAAAAATCATTTTCATTCCATCATAGCTTCTTTTTACAACATTTTACAAAAGAGTACAAGTTTTGAAGAAAGAAAATAAAACTGTCTAAGCTGTACAATGTGCTACAACTACATGTAAAAAGAACAATAAAGTAGGGAGCATCTGTATCAGTGATATCAAGCTCAAGACCGAGAGGCCATCTTCGTCCTCTTCGACTGAGCAGCCTCTGCACCACCACCATCCGAATCGGAGTCATCGTCCTCGGAATCCTCCTCGGCGTCACCTCTGTCCTCAGGACCGGAACCAGAGTCATCATCCCTACCCGCAGATGTCTTTGACTGTGGATATGCTGACTCATCCTCCTCGTTGGACTCCTCGTCATATCTGACAGGTGCTCTACGCCTCCCTCGGCTGCAAGTCGAACCTTCTCTCCCAGTTGCTCAGGTAGGCCTGGACGGCCCGGGCCGTGGCAATAGAACCTGAAAAGAGCAGTTTGAATACATCAACCAGAATATGTATATCAAGATGCAAGTGAGATGCGTGAAATATGTGTATGCAGATACAATATGGGGATGTGATGTGTCAGATGTACTCTACACGTGCAGTGAATCAATATGGTGAAATGTGCAGTTTCAATGTCATCGGAAGTATGATGAATACAAGGAAATTGAAAATACCGAAATGCCGGCAGCATACAGCATCATCTCCCTACGCAAGACCATGCTCTCGAGTGAGGCCACCACTCCGAGTAACCCCTCAGTATAATCTCTGGGAGGCTGCAGACACAAGTTCAAGTCATTAGTGAATGAATGAATGTCTAAATATCTGAGTGATAAATGAAAACTGTAAAACATACTGGTGGCGAGTTAGGGTCACTGACGTATCGATGGTCGGGCATCGGAGGCTCCAGTGGAATCGGGTAAGAAGTCTCGTACTGCCAGCCCATCAGCTCGGTCGGAAGATCTGGCCACCCAGCATAATGACAAGTCGAGGGCATCCCGCTAGCCATACCCCTCGATGTACCGGCCCTGCTAGTGGAAGGGACGTCGGCAGCTCGAGCGCAACTCGATAATGGCATATCAGTAGCCCTTCTCGTAGGGGTATGGACACCTGTCAATGGAGGCATCAAGTATGTGTGGTGGTATGTCGTGTAATCCCCCTCCTCCAGGAACAGAACTACGTCAACACCCAACATAAGGTCCTCGACCTCCCGGGGAGCGAGCTTCTCCGTGGACTGCATATCCAATGGAGGCACTGAGGGGACCTCCTGATCGGCATTGCCCATCGTCTAACGCATGAAGCGATCCACAAGAAACCAGGCTCTGCCGGCCGGTCCCTCAAACAGAACTCTATATCTGGAGGAGGCCCATGCCCTAAGGAACTGAAACTGTAGAGACCCGAGCATCGCCATCCAAGGCTGCCAAGTAATTTGCGGATAGCAAGTGCATAAACTGATTAGATGTCATAAATATGCAAGATGAATCAAAGCTAAAAACTTGAAGGATTAAGAGTTTTTTGTTTACCTCGGACGCCCGCACAGTGTCAAAGTACTGCTGGAGATATGGTAGAGTCTCCCGAGGCCTGGACCGGCACCGACCCTCAAATCTGCGTGATAAAGGGATCTCAAGAGGTGCTTCGAGCTCGAGCTCGAGAGCGAGTGCGAGGAAGTATGCGTAAACCCATAGCTGTGAAAAGCAAGGCAGTGGCTGTCAGAATACGGAATTCACAGAAAATGTAGAATGTTGAGTACAGAATGCTGTGTTCAGTGTACAAATAATGAAAATAAGAAAAAGTAGAATGTTGAGTGCAGAATGTTGTGTGCAGTATACAAATATTGAAAAAGCAGAACTGTAAATCAAGAGTGTAGAATGTACCTCCCAGGCTCGCCAGTAGCATTCCAACTATGGTCCCCCGCTCGCGGGAGGTCGCACTCATGTAGCAATAAAGGGTTGCGAGGGCAGCGCCACCCCAATCAAAATGTCGGACCTGTGATAGGTCTACCAAAGCATTGAGCAGATAAAGCCCAACTGTGTTCCCCCTGTCGGAGAACAAAGTGGTCCCGAGCAGGAACATCAAAAATCCCCGGGCATACCACTGTATGGCCTCGAAGGTCTCTAGCATAGACCCTCTGTAATGCTCGGCAAACCAGGTGTACCTGACCCTACCTGATGATCTGTCGATCGGCAGACGAGCTCCGAGCAGGTAAACCCAAGTTGCCTCCTACTCACCCATATCTGCATCGTATAGGATCGACTGGCCCGCCACGTCGAGGCCCGTCAGCATGGAGAAGTCGTACAGGGTCATCGTCATGTCCCCGGTATCTGAGAAATGAAAGGAGTTGGTGGTGTCCCACCATCTCTCTACCAGTGCGCCCATGAGGGTCCTGCTTGCTGGATGACACCACAACCCCATACAGAATCGGCTAAATCCCGCCTCATCCACAATATGTCGAAAGGGATCCGGGAGCTCCATGTACCACTCCCTGGCAATAATCGACCCGTAACCTCGCGTGAAACGGACGGATACCTGCGGGTAGAATGAACAGATGTATTCAATTTCAGATTGAAATATATGAGCTGTGTGTTCAAAATGAAATGTCTGAGCTGCGTGTTCAGAACGAAAAGTATGAGCTGTGTGTTCAGAATGAAATGTATGAGTTGTGTGTTCAGAATGAAAAGTATGAGCTGTGTGTTCAGAATAAAAATATGAGCTGTGTGTCCAAATTGAAAAGTGTGAGCCGTGTGCCCAAAATGAAAAGGTGTACTGCGTTATGGACTGCATGTTCAAATTGAGCAGTGTGCTATAAAACCGAATACCATGTTATGAACTGCGTGTTCAGATTGAGCGGTGTGCTATGTTATGGAAAAGTGTATTGTGTTATGGACTGTGTGTTCAAATTGAACAGTGTGCTATAAAACCAAATACCGTGTTATGAACTGCGTGTTCAGATTGAGTGGTGTGCTATGTAATGAAAAAGTGTACTGCAATATGGACTGCGTGTTCAGATTGAGCGGTGTGCTACGTAATGAAAAAGTGTACTGCGTTATGGACTGCGTGTTCAGATTGAGCACTATTATGGGCTGTGTGCTATAAACCGAATACCGTGTTATCAACTACGTGTTCAGATTGAGCGATGTGCTATGTAATGAAAAAGTGTACTGCGTTATGGACTGCGTGTTCAGATTGAGCTGTGTGCTATAAAACCGAATACTGCGTTATGAACTGCGTGTTCAGATTGAGCGGTGTGCTATGTTATGAAAAAGTGTACTGCGTCATGGACTGCGTGTTCAGATTGAGCAGTGTGCTATAAAACCGAATACCGTCTTATGAACTGCGTATTCAGATTGAGTGGTGTGCTATGTTATGAAAAAGTGTATTGCGTTATAGACTACGTGTTCAGATTGAGCAGTGTGCTATAAAACCGAATACCATGTTATGAACTGCGTGTTCAGATTGAGCGGTGTGCTATGTTATGAAAAAGTGTACTGCGTTATGGACTGCGTGTTCAAATTGAGCAGTGCGCTATAAAACCGAATGCTATGTTATGAACTACGTGTTTAGATTGAGCGGTGTGCTATGTAATGAAAAAGTGTACTGCGTTATGGACTGTGTGTTCAGATTGAGCAGTGTGCTATGAACCGAATACCGTGTTATGAACTGCGTGTTCAGATTGAACGGTGTGCTATGTTATGAAAAAGTGTATTGCGTTATGGACTGCGTGTTCAGATTGCGCAGTGTGCTATAAAATCGAATACCGTGTTATGAACTGTGTGTTCAGATTGAGCGGTGTGCTATATTATGAAAAAGTGTACTGCGTTATGGACTGCGTGTTCAGATTGCGCATTGTGCTATAAAATTGAATACCGTGTTATGAACTGCGTGTTTAGATTGAGCGGTGTGCTACGTTATGAAAAAGTGTACTGCGTTATGGACTGCGTGTTCAGATTGAGCAGTGTACTATAAAACCAAATACCGTGTTATGAACTGCATGTTTAGATTGAGTGGTCTGTTATGCAATGAAAAAGTGTACTGCGTTATGGATTGCGTGTTTAGATTGAGCAGTGTGCTATAAACCGAATACCGTGTTATGAACTGTGTGTTCAGATTAAGCGGTGTGCTATGTTATGAAAAAGTGTACTGCGTTATGGACTGTGTGTTCAGATTGAGCAGTGTGCTATAAACCGAATACCGTGTTATGAACTGCGTGTTCAGATTGAGCGGTGTGCTATGTTATGAAAAAGTGTACTGCGTTATGGACTGCGTGTTTCGATAGAGCAGTGTGCTATAAACCGAATACCGTGTTATGAACTGCGTGTTCAGATTGAGTGGTGTGCTATGTTATGAAAAAGTGTACTGCGTTATGGACTGCGTGTTCAGATTGAGCAGTGTGCTATAAACCGAATACCGTGTTATGAACTGCGTGTTCAGATTGAGCGGTGTGCTATGTTTTGAAAAGTGTACTGCGTTATGGACTGCGTGTTCCGATTGAGTAGTGTGCTATAAACCGAATACCGTGTTATGAACTGCGTGTTCAGATTGAGCGGTGTGCTAAGTCAATAAATTGAATACTGTATTATGGACTGCGTGTTCAGATTGAGTAGTGTGATATAAAGTATATCGCGTTATGAACTGCGTGTTCAGATTGAGAGGTGTGCTAAGTCAATAAATCGAATACTGTGTTATGAACTGCGTGTTGAGATTGAGCAGTATGCTAAGCGGTATGCTGTGTTCAGACTGAGCGGTATGCTTTGTTCAGACTAAACAGTGTACTATGTTATGGACTGTGTGTTCAGATTGAGCAATGTAATGAGCTGTGTAAAACTGAGCTGCGTGCCCAAATAAGCTGTGTGCCTGAATATGTCGTGCCCAAATGAGCTGTGTGCCAAATGAATGAAATACTATACCAAGAGTTGCGTACCTGATGAGCAAAGTGTTATGTCGGAAGCTGCGTGCCAAGTGGACAAAATGCTGTGTGCAAGTTGTGTTCAAGTATAAGCAGAAGCATTGTGTATGCAAATGTGTTCAGAACAAGCCGATCAAATACTTCGCAGAAAATGTATCATCGTGAAGTCCAGCCCCCAACGCTTTCATAGCGTCTCAGTCCATGCAATGGTTTCGATTTCATCCCAAAGTCCAGTCGCCAACACCTTCCAAGGTGACTGTGTCCATATATTTGTTGTAACCGTCTTCGTTATCTCTGTGTCCAAGAGTTCGACCACCACCAATGAAGACTGTTTACGGACTGCTGCGGCACCGTCCAAACAAGGGGCAACTTTCCGTTGCCACGAGTCGTCGTGAGCCGCCATTCAAACCAGGGGCAACTTTCCGTTGCCACCCACCCCTTTCAAGCCAGGGGCAATTTTCCATTGCCTCCGATCCGAGGTGGCGCATCTCAAAGAGTAAGTTCCATGCTCGTTGAGCATTGACTGTTTGCAAAATAGTTTTTGAAAATTTTTACTGAGGTTGACTGTTTTCTCGAAAACTATTCCATTTTCCAAAACTGGACCATTTTCTTGGACCCAAAAAGGAAAATTTTCAGTGCTTATAGCCTGACTTGCATGGCTTTCAAATCAAAAGTCGAACAAGTACGTTAATCCGACTCTCATTTTGATCAAAACTGTTTTTAGTTGAAAGCAAAAACAAAAATGGTCAAAGTAATGAACTAAGGGCGCAGTTGAGCCAGACGCTCTGTCTCCCCCCCCCCCATCGTCAACATACTTGCTAGAAGGGCACTCTACCCACCAGAAGAAATAGCCGTGAGCCAACGGCATTGGGCATGAACCCGCAACTTCCTATTCATTCATTGATCACCTTGGGGAGGGACGAAAAATGAGAGAAAGAAGAATAGAGAGGTGTGAGTTGAGAGAAAAGTGAGGAAAAGGGTTTTGAGAGAAAATCTGAGCCTGAGTGCCAGAGTGACGTGAGAATCACAAATGAGAAAAGGGTGGGAAACGATACCCAGAGAAACTGGCTCCTCGTGATCAGAGGTCCCCCGTCTTCGTTAACGCGTCTGTATGTCGTGTCTTTTGTTTTGATTACCTCAACCTGTGTTTTAGGTCTTTTCCGAGCGTGTCTCATTATGATTAGGTCGTGTACCTTTTTGTCTTTCCCCGTTGTGTTCAGTTGTAGGCTCGATACCCCGGTTTGAAAAACCCTTACTCAATTTCAAAAATCATTTATGCTCAGAATGCTGTGACATTCTCTATATTTGAGCGTGCTTCAACTCCAGCTGGTTTCACCCCCGTAGGCCGTCTTGTCAGATTGGGCTGTTTCGTTTAAAGTTTACTGAGTGCAGAATAAACCGAATGATGTGTTATGGGTTGTATGCAGATTAATCCCCAGTAGAGTAAGGGCTGTGTGTGTCCAGAATCAGGCAGTGGGCTGTTTGGGCTATTTTGCTGTTGGCTGTTTAATTATCTGATTATTACCACAGTGCAAGTGTTCAACATTCAGACCACAGATCAATTCCATTTACATTGAAGTTTAACATGATGGGATGCGATGCAATACATGAGATATGTAAATGTAACACTTTTTAAGCAAAAAATTTGTTCATTTCATAATCTTTTTCAAGTACAAAGTTTCGAGGAAAACAAAAATCTGCCTGCGGCAGTACAAAATATCCTGACTACCAAAAAAGAGAAAAGTACAAGAAAGAAAAAAAACAACAAAAATCTATATCCATGTCCAGCGACTCCGAGGGCTATCGGTCTGTCCTAGTCCTCTTCCTGGACGAAGGTCCAGGAGCATCATCAGCATCGTCGTCAGACCCCAAGCTAGTGCCGCCTCCGGTCTCCTCCTCCGATGACTCCGCCTCCGACTCTGCCTCCGCCTTGTCATCATCATCATCGTCATCATCAGGGACGGGAGCCCGCAAACTGCTCCTGGCATGAGTGTGCCCCGCTTTGGTGAAGGGGAATACTCTGCCCCCCTCATCTCTCCCTCGGGCGGGGACGGAAGGTCCAGCCGGAGCACCTCCTACCCCGGGAATCTGGAAGGGAGGCTGAAAAAGTACACAAAAGACAAATGCATCAGTGTACTGTGGACAGTTTATCAGTGTAGGATGCAGTGTATGAGTACAGTGTGTGAATGCCGTGAGCAGTTTATCAGTGCAGAATGCAGTGTATGAGTACAGTGTGTGAATGCCGTGAGCAGTTTATCAGTGCAGAGTACAGTGCAGAATGCAGTGTATGCGGTGTATCAGATGCTGTGAGATCAGTGCGTCGGGTGTTGCGTCGTGCATCAGATTACGTGAATCAGCTTGTGAGTGATTTGTGGTTGTGATCAGAAAAACATACCGGAATGCTGTAGAGGGCCAGGAGATCAAAGGTCCATTGTAATATCCCCATCATGGAGGCATTCATCTCCAATGACTGCCGGGTGTACTCAGAAGAAGCCTGCAAAAATATCAGATGCATCAATATTCTGTGGAATATCAAATAAACTGAAATGAAATGACTGTACAAAAATGCAGTAATGCATACCGGAGGCAAGTCGGGGACACCGACAAACTCGTGACCAGCCGGCGGAGGGGCGAAGGGGATCTGATAGGTTGCCCCGCCCTGCCCTCGGAAAGTCAGTGAAATAGGCAGAACAGGCCAACCGGTCCCCCGTCCCCCCTGAACTCCGCCCCTGCCACGGACTCGGGCCCTCCTCGAAGCTCCAGCTCCAGCTCCCGCTCCTGTCCTCGCTGCTGGCGCCACGGGTCTAACTCCCTCATCTCAACGGCCGCCGCTCAGAGGCCGCATAAGATACATCTGTACGTACTCTCGGTAGTCGCCGATGCCTCTGAAGCGGGTCGCCTCCCAACCGATGGTATAATCGGCCATCTGCTCCGTAGTGAGCCTCTCGGTCTCCCTCATATCCTCGGGAGGGTGAACCGGGACTATCTGCTCCGGTAACCCTAGGGTCTGGCGTAAGAAACGCTTATCCAGGTACCAAGCCCGACAGACCAGGCCCTCCAGCAAGATCCGGAAACGCGAGGTCTCATCGGCACCGGCAGACCGATCCCGCGTCATCGCTGGCAAAGGAGCCCAAGGTTGCCAGGTGATCTAAAAATGCAATACAGTTTGTTATCTACTGTTATTGAAATATGCAGTGGAAAGGCGAAGCTTAAATAAACTGCAAGTAAAACATACCTCTGCGGGGGTAATGGTGTCGAAGAAGCGGCGGAAGAAGCTAAAAGTCTCTCGCGGTCTCCGGGTGCATCTCCCATCAAAGCGACGCGAAAAGGGGACGACCAGAGGGGTCTCCGTGACTGGCACGGGTGCAAGCCTAGGAAAGTAGACGTAAACCCACAACTGCAGAGAAAACATCAATATGATTATCAGATAAAGCAGAATATAGAGTAAAAGCAGAAATAGCAGAGCCACGTGTTGTGCAGCGTATTGTGCAGAGTGTGCAGTGTGAGCAGTGTACAGTCAGTGTAAAGCAGAGTGTATGTGTGTGCCGTGTGTACAATATACAGCAAGTATAAAGCAGACTACAGTGTGTGTAGTGTACAGAGTACATAAAATATAGAATAGAAATGAAAAGCGGAGAAAGAAATGTACCTCCCAAGCCCGCCAGTAGCCTCCGAGCAACTGTCCGCTGCCGCGAGAAGCTGAGCTCATATACCCATAGAGAGTGGCCAGAGCGGCGCCACCCCAGTCGTAATGCAAGACCCGCCTGACGTCCACCAGTGCGCTGAGCAGGCAGAGAGGCACGGTGTTCGCCCGGTCGGCAAAAATGGTCGTCCCAAACAAGAACATGAGGAAGCCGTGTGCGTATCTCTCCACGGCCTCCGGAGTCATCGTGGCTGCATCAAAAAGGGTGGGCTGGACCCGGAACTGCACCTCGAACCATGAGTATCGGACGTAGCCAGGACGCGCTAGAGGTGGCACCTCACCAAGTAGATGGATCTGAGCGGCAGTCCACTCGTCCATGTCAGTATCAAAGGGGATCGGATCACCCCCTACCCCGATGCCTGTGGGCATCGAGAAATCGTAAGGGATCATCGTCATGTCCCCTGCCGCGGAGAAATGGAATGAATCGGTGGTGTCCCACCACCTCTCCACCAGAGCGGCGAGGAGAGGTCTGCAAGTCGTGAGCCTGGATAGTCCCCTGCAGAAGGCGCCGAAGCCCGCCTGGTCCACGATACGACGGACCGCATCAGGAAGCTCGACATACCAGTCCCGGGCACCGATGTTTCCATACCCGCAGATGGTATGGGAATCCCCCTGTAATCAAAAGCAACAATTGCAAGGCAATATTCAAAATGCAGTTTTAAGAAGCTTACAGTGAACTACAACGTGTGATGTGTCAGCGTGTTCGGGTGGTTCAGAACAGATGTAGCATGGGTGCAAGTTTGACAGATTTGAACAAAATATCGGGTGCCGGTGTGCTTACAGTGAACTACAACGTGTGATGCGTCAGCATGTTCGGGTGGTTCAATACAGTATAGCATGTGTGCATATTTTCAGACTCAAGCAAATACTGGGTACCAGTGTGTATGCAGTGAAATACAGTGTGCGCCGTGTGTTTGGGTGATTCAGGGCTAGTGTAGTGTGTGTGCATGTGTCAGTCTCAAGCAGGTATCAGTTGTACGAATGTTTACAATCAACTACAGTATACAGGGTATCTGAGCTAAAGCAATTAAAGAGTACAACCAGCTACGACAGTTTTGTATTCTACATTGCAGAAAGTAAAGCAGAGAAAAGAGAGTTACCTCGGAAGCGTCGAAGGACAGGTGGGAGGTAGGCTCACGCAGTAATAGCTCGGGTGGCATGTGCCTCTCGAAACTCCGAAACTGGCGCAGTCCGTCAGGGGGCAGAACATGAATCGTCGGCCGGTAGGTCGCCGGGTCGAACGGACACTCGCTCAAGGGTAGGAGCTCGACCCCGGGATCCATCTCGTGATCCGGGGGAGTCCCACCGCGTGGAATGTCATCCGCTATATCAAGAATGATGAGAAAATAGCCGGAGGGAGGAAAACCGGGCTAGAATATGGAAAGTCAACCGAAAAGTCAACCCCCGATAAGGCCGAAAATGACCGAAAAGGCCGGGATGTGAAAAAGGTACAGAAATCAAGAGGAAAGTGAGGGGAACAAACCCCAAAAAAGTGGGAACGGCAAAAGAGGCACCGAAACAAAGATTTGTTCGGTTGAAAATGTCCGAAACGCGAAGAAAATCGCGAATCCGACGACGACACGGGCGTAGAACGCGAAGAAACGGAGAAAAGAGGAGAGGAAAACACTCTAGAGAGAGAGGGTGTGGATTTTCGACGAAGGAGGAAGTGAGAAATAGGGTTTAGAAACCCTATTTTAAAACACCCATGGTGAAATGTCGAATCTGCCCCGACTCAGGAACTTTTTGCCGGTCGGCAACATTTTGTGCCGGCCGGCAGAATATTGTGCCGATGAGATTGTTTTGCAGCCGGTGGACAGCCGGTGGCTTCCCCTCCCGGCCGGTGGTGTTCCCACGACATTGTTTAGGCCATATGAGTAGTTTTTGGTCTTCATAGCTCAAGAAAGTGCAAGAAAGTGTATCTCCGACGCTTAACCGGCCTCCGTTTTGACCTCGGACCGCGTCTTCTGTGCGTAGCACTCCAACTCATACAATGTTGTATCCTTTGGTATCCTTTTTTCCTTTTACATGATCCAAAGCTACCCCGTGTGCGTTGCACGCATTCATCGCACTATTTCGGTGCATTACATCGCGCTATCATGCGCCTCACGGTAGCATTGTTATGCACATACTACATGCGTTGTAACACGCACCCCTTGCATTGTCATGCACCTCTCTCATAGATTGTCATTGCATTTTTATTACGAGCATTGTCATGTATTTCAATACATACGTCGCCTCGCGCATCGTTCGCGTTGTCGTGCATTCCCTTACCATGCATTGTCATACATTCCAAAACATGTGCGTTGTTACGCATTTAAGTCCTTTTCTCATTTGTTTCATTTTACATTCCGTGTAGTATGCATGTCACACTTGCATTATTTTGCATCTTATGAGGTATGCGTGTCTCATTTGTTTCATTTTACATTCCGTGTGGTATGCGTGTCACACTTGCATCATTCTGCATCTTATGAGGCATGCGTGTCTCATTTGTTTCATTTTACATTCCGTGTGGCATGCGTGTTACACTTGCATCATTCTGCATCTTATGAGGCATGCGTGTCTCATTTGTTTCATTTTACATTCCGAGTGGCATGCGTGTGACACTTGCATTATTTTGCATCTTATGAGGCATGCGTGTCTCATTTGTTTCATTTTACATTCCGTGTGGCATGCGTGTCACACTTGCATCATTTTGCATCTTATGAGTCATGCGTGTCTCATTTGTTTCATTTTACATTCTTTGTGGCATGCGTGTCACACTTGCATCATTCTACATTTTATGAGGCATGCGTGTCTCATTTGTTTCATTTTACATTCCGTGTGGCATGCGTGTCACACTTGCATCATTCTGCATCTTATGAGGCATGCGTGTCTCATTCGTATCATTTTGCATCTTATGAGGCATGCGTGTCTCATTCGTATCATTTTGCATCTTATGAGGCATGCATGTCTCATTCGTATCATTTTGCATCTTATGAGGCATGCGTGTCTCATTCGTATCCTTTTGCATCTTATGAGGCATGCGTGTCTCATTCGTATCATTTTGCATCTTATGAGGCATGTATGTCTCATTTGTATCATTTTGCATCTTATGAGGCATGCGTGTCTCATTTGTATCATTTTGCATCTTATGAGGCATGCGTGTCTCATTTGTATTATTTCCCATTTTCATCGGCATGTGTGCCTCATTTTCATTGGCATGTGTGCCCCATTTTCATTGGCACGTGTGCCTCATTTTCATAGGCACGTGTGCCTCATTTTCATTGGCACGTGTACCCCATTTTCATTGGCACGTGTGCCCCATCTTCATTGGCACGTGTGCCTCATTTCTATTGGCATGTGTGCCCCATCTTCATCGGCATGCGTGTCTCATTTCCATTGGCACGTGTGCCTCATTTTCAAAGGCATGTGTGCCCCCATTCTCATTGGCACGTGTGCCTCATTCCCATTGGCACGTGTGCCTCATTTCCATTGGCACGTGTGTCGTCATTTACATTAGCATGCGTGCCTCATTTGCATTGTCTTACATTCCTTGCGACCTGCGTTGTCTGGCTTTCACTGGCATTATCATGCATGTTACTAACGACATTGTACCTATTTAGTTTGTTTTCTTTGCAGGCATGATATTGTATGTATGGTTCATTTGAGACTGGAGCGACCAGACAAACCGCACAGGTATCACCACGGTCTAGGAGACCTTAAATCCTTGGAAGGTGCGAAACCTTTGGCACATTGATGTGTGTAGTTCAACTGCATTGTTATGCATTTCTTGTGCAATCTCCACGGTCTAGGTGACCCTAAATCCTCTAAAGGTGCAATTCCTTTGGTGTTTGTCGTGCCCGAACGACTTTCGATAAGTTGCATTATATATGTGTTTTAAAGCCGCGTGTTGTCGCGCATTCCATGCAACATGCATTTTATACATCATTTGCATTTCAAAAACAAAACAAAAAAAAAAACACATGCATTGTCATGCATACATTTTGCATCCCGGTCCAGGAGACCCTAAATCCTCTGAAGGTTCAATTCCTTTGGTGTTTGTCATGCCCGAACGACTTTCGGTGGTTTGGTAAAGCCACCTACCTATGTTCGCGGTGAGTTCCTAGAAGACCAACTGGGACGGTGGAAATTAGAGTTCGAACGGCTAATGCCTAGAACGTAAAGGTTCGGGAGTTTCGATACTAAAGTCTGGTTTAAATACCCAGGGGTGTATCCTCGGCTTGAAATCTGTATCGAAGCCCCATAGATTGAGGCAGCATGTCGGCGCCTCAGTCCTGGATACTGAACCAACCTAGTATATCGCCCTGTTGGTAAGATAGGGAAAGCTGCAATCATAGTCGTTGCATCATAGTGCATTGTCATGCATTTCCATTGTAGCTTGCATGCATTCATTGCATTTTCCCCAATAGATCGCATCATACTGCATTGTCATGCATTTTGTAAATATCCATTCCATTGCATATTTGTAGATATTGCATTGTAGATTGCATGCATTCATTGCATCATCTTCCATCTATGGCTTGCGCCTTTCCATAGTGAGCTTGGTCTGGTATGTGCCCTTACTTTTCACGTTAAAGAACAGTTTTGCATGTGTACGCGCCTATTCCACGCTGGTATGTTGGTTTGAGGGTTGCGGCACCTTTTCTGTGTTAGACATGGCTCGTATACGTACATGCCTTTCCTAGGCAAGATTTGGTTTGGCTTGCGTGCCATATCCATTGTATCCATTTCCATCCCATTGCATATTTGTAAATATTGCATTGTAGATTGCATGCATTCATCGCATCACTTCCATTTATGGCTTGCGCCTTTCCATGTTGAGCCTGGTCTGGTATGTGCCCATACTTCTTGTGTCGAAGCATAGTTCAGTGGACCGTTCTATGCTAGACGTGGCTTGTATGTGTACATGCCTTACCTAGGCAAGATTTGGTTTGGCCCGCGTGCCATATCCGTTGCCACCTCCCCAGCATATCCATATATATATATATATATATATTGCATTGTAGTGTAATTTTTGCATCCGGCATTAGGATCATTGTCCTTTCTCCAGCGGGTCGTTTCCCCACTTGTGTCAATCCCCCCGCAATACTTGTTCTTGTGTTTGTCTACGTTGCTCATAGTTCAGTTGACCGTTCTATGGTAGACAGACTTGTTACCTCCATCAATCTATTTGACATAGGTGTGGTCTCGAACCACTCGTGATTGGATCATGATTCAATTGCTTTGCATATAGTTTGCATTGTTTCAATTGCATTGCATTTTCATTTGCATTATTTATACATTGTTTTGTATATATTGCATATCATTTTGCATTCTTTTTTGCATTGTCTTGCATTTTGCCCCTGTCTTCGGGCGCATATCTTGTTTGTCTTGCATGTTTGTCTGAGTCTTCGGCCTTGTCAAAAATGGGTCGTCTCTGGGCTTTGACATTCACTCCCATCATTGTTATGACTTTCGAGTTCTGTCAAAGAGGGGCAACTGTAGACACCCCATTTTTGACCGTCCTCAAGACTTGGACGTCACCGTTTGAACACTCGGTGATCATCCATGTTTGTGTTCGTTTGGAGTTCCCGGAGGTCTCGGCTACGCGCCCTGCCTCAGGATCTCCGAACTTGACCGTTTTGTGTCTGGTTTTGCACCAAACACTTGTGTTTTGCCTTGGAGGGGCAGGGAATGCCTTGTGAGGCATCCCCACACACCACCAGCCATGGTCAGGGGCCACCGGCTGGTTTTTGTTTCCATCGGCAATCTATTTTGCCGGTCGGCACCTTTTGTTGCCGATCGGCACTCCTTTTTGCCAAAATGGCATCTTTGGCCGGCCGACTACTGTGCATCTGCTTTTGCAGATATTTTATCACAGCTGTCTTATGGAGGGATCTCTCTCTTTAGAAGTTTGTCTTGTAAGCTTTACAAGACAAAAGGCTCTATAAGAGAGAGTCTTCTCTGTTGGCTTGAGGGTTAGACACTTGAAACACCTTAGATATTTTTAGACAGCCATTTTTAGGGTTTTGAGTTCTAGGGTTAGAATCCATACACTTTCTATCTCTATATCTCCCTCTTGTGTGTGTTAAATTGTGTTTGTGTCTTACTATTGCACACAAACACATAGTGTTTCACCTCCACTTAGCTACTGAGGTTCTAAGAGGTTGGTTTTGAAGTTTTGGAGCTGTTTTCAAGCCAAGGAGGGCTGTTGGAGCATCATTTGTGAAGGTGGTCTACAAGGGTGAGAAACTTCCCTTTTATTCCCCATTTTTGCATTGCTTTTCTACCTGTCTTAAAATCGTTTTTGAGCTTAGTGTATAATACAAAAAAGTTCTGTTTTTTAGCTCTCTTGACTGTTTATTAAGAGTGTTTTGTGGTTTGGAGGTGTTTGACCCCTCTTAGGCCTTGAAAGGCCCCATTTTGTGCTATTTTGAGCAAGCTTCGAGACTTTGGTGTTTGGGCCTCTTCACCACTGAAATCTTGAGGGATTTCAGTGGCGGAGATGGTGCCTTGAAGTCTCCAAAAGGGGAGGGCCACCCCCCTCTCCTTGTTGTCCTTGAAAGGGACCCTTTTTGGCCTCTTGAGAGAGCATCATGTTAGAGTGTGTATTGATCATGTCTTGGTTGTTTTCCATGCTTATTATACCATGATATAACCTTGTTGTGTGTTGGTTTTGGTACACCATGCATGCTTAGCATACCTACCATGTAATGCCATGTTATTGCCTTAATATGCCTTAGGTTGTTAGCCTTTGTTCTAGCATGTTTTAGGCTTAGCCTTGTGAAGGTTTTGTGCTCATTTTTCCATGTTTAAGGTCTGTCCTAGGTTGTTTGGGTCGGATTTGGCATGATTAGTATAGCTTCTTTGCATTCCGGCTTGTTGGCCTTAAGTGTATGAATGTATAGCATGACATTCTTGCATTGATTTAGTGGTTTGGAACTATCCACCATGTCATTTCAGTCCCCTTTGCATGCCTATATGTTTGCCTTGGATGTCTCCTTAATGCTTTGAAAGCTTGTGTAGCATGTTCCATGTTTTGGCCATTGTACATGCGTTTGAATTTGAGCCATTTAGATGCCATCTAGGGGGTCCCCTTTTCATGGTCTAGGTCTGCCTTGAACCTATTTTAAGTCCCCTTAGCCTTGTGAGGCTTGGTTGGCTTGGTCATGGTTCAAGCCCCTTTGACTTGCTTCAAGTACTTGGGCCATTTGTCGCATGTTTAGCTTGACTTGTTGCTTGGTTTGGCACCATGTTTTAACATGATTTTCAATGCTTACCTTGCATGCCATATGTCCATGATTACCTTCTTTCAAATGTGTTTGAGAGTTGTCCCATTTGTGCCTAAGTTTTGGCTCCTTCAACATGTGTATGTGTGTATGTGTTTAGTCCTTTATTTTGGTCACTTTGGCCACTGTTTTAGGCCTATTTAGAGTTGCCTAAATCATGTATAAGTCCACCTTTCCATCAATTTGCATTGCCTCATGTTTGCTTGTATGCTTGCATAAGTGTCTTGCCATGCCATGTTGCATCCTTAGCTTGTATGCCTAGGTTGCATTGCATCTTGCATGCATGCCTTATTCCTTGACTTGGTGATAGGAATTGGGCCTTGGTTTGTTTGTTTGGTTTGCATTTCATTTGACATGAAAGTTGCACACTTGATTCTTTGGGCCGTCATGCATGGAAATGCGTGATTGGCGGTCCGAGAATCGAGACACATGCTCGTTTGAGTCACAAACATGATAGGGGACATGATTGATGCATACATTGCTTGAATTGTATTGCCATGCAAGTTCTGTCCTCTGCTGCTGTGAGTTGCAGGTTCTGCAGGCACTCTTTGCCGACCGGCAGTATACATTGCCGACCGACAGTAATTCACCAACCGATGGATTAATTTTGTGCCAATGACCACCATTCACTGCCGGCGGTAATTCTACTCAGCCGGTGGTGATTCCCAGTATCCAGAGAAACATCCCTGAGGTTTTGGTAGCCTCCAGAGGAGCAGAGCAGGGAAAACAGAGGCAGACTATGCATGGCCGTGCACTTCCGAGCGGGACCCGAGCGTGCGCTGCATCTGGCTCTCCTCCCGAGGCGGTTTACTGCTTTTCCTAGCTTAATTAGTTTGTTAGCTGATTAGGCAATTTGTAATATTTAATTAGCTTGCATAGTTAATTGATTTGTATTATTTATTTGGTCCCTCCGGGCGAGGACAAATCTGTAATAAGTGCGTGTGAGTGGTGTGCATGTCTTCCAATCCCCACTTCTTTCTTCCCTTTTATTTACCTGCTTTGATGGTTAGTATTAGGGCATGTTTAAATTAGCATACCTTATGCTATGCATACGTGCATTCATCCATTTGTTTTACATGCACCGGGCTCGGTACATCACGCTAACTGCATTTGTATTTCAAATTCCAAATTGAATACGTGCATCAATTGGTTGCATTTCATATGCCATGTTTAGGTTAGCCAAGCCTACTCTAATTACATCTTGCATGTGTTGCATTAGTCAACTTGACATGAACTAGGACATGCATGTTTGCTAACTAGTTTGTTGTTTTGGCACGGAGTACGATGTAAGTATTTTCGCTTTAGCATATTGCATGCGTGTGAATGTTGCCATGATAATGTGCTTACCATGTGGCTAAGTGCTTATATGAGATAAACTGTTTGAATGCCCGTGGGTGCAGGTTGGATTGTTTGAATTGGAAAAACTCGTTGAAATCCGTGTTTTAGCCTACTTGCGAGTAGCAAATTCCAAAGCGCTTTTCAAAACAAACGGATATGCAATGTTTGTTTCCAAATTAGGCAATCTAGTCTATACTTGTTTGTTGTGCGCATAACATAGTAATTCTAGGCTAACAAATGGAATAAGAACATATAACGTTTTCAAAAAAAGGATATCACGGTTAGTAGAGGCCGATCATCGAATCGGGCGAGAGGGGGTGCTCATAGCTGACCTTCCCCAATCATACCCTAGCTCCCGAGCCGAGGCAACTCTGGTGATGACGGACATGTGGCCTTCGACACCGAGTCAGGGTTTCCTAAATTCCCCCATAAAAAAATATTTAGGTGGCGACTCTGTATCTGGCAAAGCAGTCCATGTTTGGCACTTCTTTCCTAAAATCTGTTTTCTCAAAACGATTTGCCAGATTTGGACTCTTTGGTTCAAGATTAAGAACCGTGACACAAATCGAGTCTGAACTGTAGTAGCGAGGTCCCTCGCGGATGCGTCTACAACGTATAAAGTGCAGATCTAAGAGAGAAAAGGGTCTAGGGAGAAAGAGAAGTGTATTTCGACCTTGGAGGTGTGGGCAAAACTGATTTGGAGTTGTGTACTTAAAGAACCGAGCATGAAAAGACAAAACTGCCCCGAATTTTGAAAACTGGTCGGCCGACCACTTTGGTAGGCAACAACTGGTCGGCCACTGATATAACTGGTCGGCCACCCTCCTGGTTGATCCTCAGAACTCCATTGTTCTCCCTGTGTGTTTTGGTGGTGATTGGAGCTCTTTTCTTTCGGGAAAGTACAAGAAAAGTACACTTTTCGGCGCGAAATGTCCCTGTGAGAACTCCAAATTCAATTCTTCGATGTATGGCTCATCGTTACTCGTCAAGAGCAAGATGTATCCTTTTTTAGTACAGTGTGACCCCTCCGAGAGGTAACTCAGAGGTTCCGGTTAAATAGCTCGCGTTAAGGCTTGTATTTCCTTATTCGGCGTTTTGTTTCAAACATATTATTGAAGTGGTACTTCTCTCGCATTGTCATGCACACTTTTCTCTCTTGCATTTGTTATGCACACTTTAA
Source organism: Camellia sinensis (assembly GCF_055761805.1). Lineage (NCBI taxonomy): Eukaryota > Viridiplantae > Streptophyta > Magnoliopsida > Ericales > Theaceae > Camellia > Camellia sinensis. The sequence goes on along the minus strand of NC_138961.1, from coordinate 185,674,968 downwards.
ACGTGTTGTTATGCACATCGCTTGTCGCATCGTCGTCCATGTTTCTTTCATATTTTCAGGTACACTTTATTTGCGTCATCATGCACTTTTTGCTCGCATTGTTTTGCATCCCTACCGTATTGTTATGCATCACACTTAGGTTGCATTGTTTTCCATCCTTACCGCATTGTTATGCATCACACTTAGGTTGCATTGTTTTGCCTCCCTTCCACATTGTTATGCGTCACACTTAGGTTGCGTTGTTATGCACCCCTTTCCGCATTGTTATGCGTCACACTTAGGTTGCACTGTCATGCACCCATTCACCTTTGTTGTCACGCACTTTTCACTTGCATTGCTATGCACGTTTCTAACAATATTGTACCTGTTGAGTTTCTTTCTTTTGCAGGAACGATATTGTATGTACAATTCATTTGAGGCTGGTGCGACTAGACGATATTGTATGTACAGTTCATTTGAAGCTGGCGCGACCAGGCGAACCAGACGGTATTGTATTCTCCGTGTGAGACGTAGCGAGAATTGTATAATTCTCTTACATCCTTTCTGCATGTAATGTAGTTTGGTTCATATTCGCCTACTTAAACTGTTGCATTTATTGTGTATATTTGCTTCATTACAGCTTTCTTTGCATGATCATAAGTTATGTTCGGCATCTTGCATGTCCTTTGCATTTTGCCCCTGCCTGCGGGCACATCTCTTTGTTATCTTGCCTGTTTGTCTAAGTCTTCGGCCTTGTCAAAAATGGGTCGTCTTTGGGCTTTGACATTCACTCCCGTCACTTATGACTTCCGAGTTTTGTCAAAGAGGGGCAACTGTAGACACCCTATTTTTTACTGACCTTAAGACTCAGACATCATCGATTGAGCACTCAGTGATAGTGCGTGTCGTGCTCGTTTCGAGGTTTCGGAGTTTTGGCCGAGTGCCTTGCCCCCGGGCCTCTTAACTCTTTGTGCCTCGGCTCAGTTTGCGGACCAGGCCTTGTTTCTCATCCCTGAGGGATGGAGTGGTCTAGTAGACCATTTTTTTGTGGTCATAGGCCACTTTTCCCGTTTAGAGACTAGTTTTTGGTTTTCTTCGGCCGCGTGCCTTGTCTCGGGACCGCTTAACGTTCTCCGTTTGGCGTGGTTTTTGAACCACCCCTTGTTTCCTTGGCCTAAAGGGCCACTGTGGTTTGGGAGACCACTTTTGTGGTCGTAAACCACTTTTGTCAGCTAGTTTTCGAGGCTCTCCGCTGCGCGCTTTGCCTCCCGAACTTTCGTCTTGCATCCGTTTTGGTTTGTTTTTGGTACAAACCTTGTTTTCCTTGTTTGGAAGGTGGTCCAAGGGTGGGAGACCAGTTTTTTTCCTTGGAGACCACTTTTCTTCCCGCCAACCAGTTTTCTGATCTGACAATTGGTCTTCTAGGTCTTTGAGCCATCTTTTCTGGTTGACCACCCCACCCCTGGCTTGTTTTCAGTGTGCTGATCATCTCTCACCATAGCCGACCACTTATTGTCTTAGGAGACCATTTGTGGTGGTCGGCTGCTTTTTGCCACCTTTTTTGAGATATTTTGCTCTAGCTACAGCTGGAGAGCACTTTGCTTTGAACCTTAGCTTCTCCAAGAAGCTTTGCTTTTGGTTCTCTATAAGAGAGAACCGCCTCCTCCCTCCTCTAGGGTTAGAAAAATTAGGGTTTGAAGTTATACATATAACTTTGTATCTATCTTGCCTTGATTCTTCTTTTTTGTGTTCAAAAGTGTCATTTTGTCTTACTTTAACACACAAACACACACTCAAACACCATCCTTTTGCTACTGAGGTGCATAGGAGTTGGTTTTGGTGTTCTTGGGTTGGTTTGAGCTTGAAAAACCTGCTGGAGTTGCAGCCTTGAAGAAGTTCATCAAGGGTGAGTCTTTAACCCTTAAAACCCCCATTTTTGCTTAAGCTTTTGAGCCCTTTTGCATGCAGTTTTGAGCTTAATTTCCTACTGAAAAAATTTCTGTATTTTGGTGCTTAAAATCTTTGTTTAAGGTCACTTTTGTGTTTGGGGTTGTTTACCCCCTCTTAGGCCTTGTTTGGCCTTGCTTTTGTGCCTTCTTTGTGAGCTTTGGGATCACATTGTTTTAGCCTTCTCACCACTGAAATCCAGAGAATTTTTAGTGGTGGGAAGGGTGTTTTGAGGTCCCAAATAGGAGAGGGTCATCCCCTCTCCTTGTGTCTTCAATACTTGCCATATTTGCCTCATGTTTGAGCACCTTTGTTAAGCTTGTGTTAGCTTGTTTTTAGCATGTATTTGTGGTTATTTTGCTGAGGCTTACCACTGTTTTTGCTTGGTTTGGTCATCCCTTGCATGGTTTATACACTTGTAGTGTAAAACACACACACTAGCTTTGTATGCTTCATGAAGTAGCATGTCATTCTAGCTTATGTTGAGTCCATTTCAGCGTGTTCTTGGGCTTGTTTTACCATGTCATACCTTTGTTAGGGTTTGGTTTGGTCACCCTTTGCATGCTCCATGCACTTGTAGTGTATTTCCATGAAATAGCCTAGTGTGTCTCATGCTTTAACATGTCATTCTAGCATGCTTTTGGCTTAACTTCATGAAGCTTTTGTCCATGTTTTAACATGCTTTAGCTCTAATTTTGGTTGTTTTGACCATGTATGCCTTGCTTTGTATAGCTTTGGTTCATTCTAGCTTGTTAGCTTTTTGCATCAAGTCCACTAGCATGCATTACTTGGACTTTTTGAATGATTTTGCATCATTTATTATGTTATTTCAGTCCATGTTTCATGCTCATGCACTTGCATTTGTCACTCATTCAATGCGTTGTATGCTAGTATGCTAATTGCATGTTTGCATGCCATTTGCATTAGATGTTTGCATGCTTAAGTTACATAGCATTGTGCATGCCATGTTATGTGTTGCATTGTTGTTCGGAACAGGTGTTAGTCCAAACACGGGAAAATAGGGACGTTTCATACTTATAGTGATGAAGCGTGCCTTAATTCCTGGTCGCCGACGCTCTTGATCATACATGATAGAGTTCTAGGCTTTATGTGTTTACTTGTGCATTCATTTTTACATTGAATTGTGCAACTTCGCCTCTCAGCCATCATGCATTGAAATGCACGATTGGTGGCCCGAGGGTCGAGAACTACACTCCCTTGAGTTCATGACATGATAGGGAGGGTGGTTGTGCACACGTATCTTGCAAATACATTGCCATGCCCTTTCTTGCTCTCTGTTGCAGCAAATTGCAGTTCAGCTGCAACAACTGGTCAGCCAGCCAGAAAAACTAGCTGGCCGACCACTTTTTCTGAATTTCAACAAAGTTAGGTGGTCGGCCATGGCTGCAAACACCAACAACTAGTCGGCCACCCTCCCACAGCTTCCCAAGGTGGAGTTTTAGCTTTCTGGAGCTTGGTGGAAGGTTCTGAGGACAATTGAAAACAGAGGCAAATCGGGGCATCGCATTGGATTTTCGAACGAGGCGACCGAGCATGCATCCAGTCTTCTCCCTCTAAGAACCTCCTGCTTTTATTGCTTTCCTTAGCTGCCATGCTTAGATAGCTAGCTTTCGCTTTAGTTTGTACTTTAATAGTTAATGCGTTTAGCTATTTCAATTCGTTTTGTAATAATTAGTTTAATTAGCTTAGATTAGCTATTTAGCTTCTTATTTGGTCCCTCCCTCGAGAGGGCATAATGTTGTAATAAGCGTGCATGTGTGTGATGCATGTCTTCCAACCCCCATTTCTTTCTCCCTTTTACTTAACCGCTTACAATGGTTAGTTTTAGGGCATGTTTCATGTATCAGACCCTATGTTTGCATGTGTGCATCCATTCATTTGTCTTGCATACACCGGGCTCGGCGCATCATACTAATTGCATAGTATTTCAATTCCAATTTGAATACATGTACCAAGTTGCATTTCACATGACATTCTAGATAGCCGAGCCTATTTCTAGTTGCATTTCGCATGTGATGCATTAGCCATTTTAACATGAACTAAGATCATGCATGATTTCTAACTAGTTCTATGTTTTGGCTCGAAGTACACTGTGAGTGTTTATGCTTTAGCATACTGCATGTGTGTTATTGACTACCATGAAAGCATGCTTACCATGAGGTTAATTGCTTATTTGCTATAACTGCCTGAATGCCTGTGGGTGAAGGTTGGATTACTTGAATTGGAATAATTCATTGAAATCTTCAATTTAGTCTACTTGCGCGTAGCAAACTTCAAACCATTTCCAAACAAACGGATATGCAATGTTTTGTTCCAAGTTAGGCAATCTAGTCTATACTTGTATGCTGTGCACATCACATAGTAATTCTAGCTAATTAACCGGAATAAGAACACATGTGTTTTCAAAAACAAAATATCATGTTTAGTACGGGCCGATCTTTGATCAGGCAAGCGGGGGTGCTCATTACATGACCTTGCCCTCTCGTACCCAAGTTCCAGAGCCGAGGCAACTTAGGTGATGACGAAGACGTGGCCTTAGGCACAAGTCAGGGTTTCCTAAATCCCCCAAAATAAAATATTTAGGTGGCGACTTTGTATCTGGCAAAGCAGTCCATGTTTGGCACTTCTTTATTAAAAATCAATTTTTCAAAACGATTTGCCGGATTTGGACTCTTTGGTGATTTTTCGGTCTTACATCGCACATTATAAGATTAGATTCAGAACCGTGACATTAGAGTCCGAACTGTAGTAGCTCGGAGAACAAGACGAGATTCGCCGCCGCCCTCGCAGGCGCAGCGCGCGGATGTCGGGAAGTTCTCCCGGGAGCGCATCCACACTTGGAAACTTGTAAACCCTTGGGGGTATTTATTTATTTGTTTATTTACTTGTTGTTGGATTAATGTATTGTTGCATGAAGAATTATTGTATCATGTAATATAAGTTTGGAGATTTATATTTGGTTTTTCATGAAAGAGTCATGATTGTTGTATTATCATTTGGGCTAGAAATTGGGGGCGCTACATGCTATATGCATACATTGTGATAGTCAATCAACAATTGGTAGAGCAGAGAGTCATATGTATAACGGTAAGTCACGTCACATTCGTCGTCGACATAACACCGTGAAACAACTACTCTCTAATGGAATTATTTCCATTAAATATGTGAAGTCTAAAGACAACATAGCGGATCCACTAACCAAAGGGTTAGCAAAAGAGCTAGTTGAGAATTCATCAAGAGGAATGAAACTTAAGCCTATTAAATAAGAGTTACCACAACGGCAACCCAACCTAGTTGACTGGAGATCCCTTGATCTAGGTTCAAAAGGACAACCGAGTTGTGTATGACTCAGAAGGATAACTAGGGAGTCAAACTTCTACCCATTTCTATGATGAAACAGTGATGTTTGCAGTGTTTTAGGTTAAGTAAAATTTTAATGATTCTTATATCTAGGTAAATCTAGTGGAATATGGCAGGTTCTATGAGATTTGTGAAGGACTACAATTCTCTAGAGCACTCATGAAATACCAAGTTGTTCAGGACCAAAATGAACACAATAGTGAGAACTAAACTGTGTTTAGTAATATACTGTGTGAGTTCTATTATCTTGGTTTACACAAACGGCTGAACAGTTCAAGACATCATATTCACTGGTTAGCTAGTATATCCAATAGTGTCTCACAAGGGAAGGTTCAAAGCCAAACGCTACCTATCCTTTGCAGAATATTTCCAATTTCTGTACTCTCTATAATTAGATCATGTTGTTGCATTTTCTCTCTATCAAATTCCATTCATATGGAGGATTGTTGAAAATTTGGTTTTATATAAGCTTATTTTGGGCCATTTTTTAGCCCAAAATTGAGTGGGCCTCAAATGTCTTTTGGGGTGAGTCCGAAGAGGTGATGTGTTCCTTGCCGCATGGTAAGTCACATAGTTAAGACGGTTCGTCAAAATCATTCATGAGTGAATGGAAAGTTGACGTCAATTTCAGGTTCGTGGAATTGGACATTTAAAGATTTAAATGCGGGTTTCTTTGTAAAGCTAGTCCCACATTGAAACTTTGAGAGAGCTTATGTATGTATATAAGCACTTGGTGTACTAACTTAGGTTGGGCCCCAAGGGACACCCCATGTTTGCAGAATGGAGGAGTTATGGACAAAATGAACCTTAGCCTAAACCACCACACACGCACGCGGGCGCCGCCGTTACCGTCCGGCCGAGCCAAGCCGGGTATAGGTCAGGTCGGTTCTTATATTTTTTTTTTTTTTTGAGAAAATATATTTGAATTCTTAACGAAATTAATTCAAATTTTGTGCCGAATTTGAATTTACTTTTTCTGTCCATTGTTACCTCTTCCAGCCCAATTTTTTCCAAACAGGTTAAATAGTTTAAATAGTTTCAGACCTAGTTGGAACCCGAACAGATTCATAACTGTCTAGAAAGATTCAAAATCTGGACAGTTTATTTAACTGCAGTAGTTATCTATTTGAAATTCAAACCGTATCTGTTCGAAACAATGCACCTGTTCCATATCTGTTCCAGTTTGAAATTAACACCTGTTCAGGTCTATAAAACCATATTTGTTCCAGTATTTTTCTAGATCTGAAAATAATCTGAAAATCCATTTTCTTGTTGTCCAATCTTTGCTTTATTGCATATATTCTTCATATATTTTTAGGAAAAAATATAGAGAGTATAGAACACCGGTTCTTGTTCGCCGGACAAATTTGTTTGGAGTGCTACTACAAATTTGTGAAGATCATTGTATCCTGGAAAATAGACGCCATCAGTCCGTAAGCACCGTAGCAGGGCGAATCTGTCTTAAGGATAGAGTGTCACACACTCGACTTGATCTTTTTATTATTCTTCGGCTCGGTAAAATAATTTTGGTACGTTATTTATTTTATTTCTTTGATTTAGTTTCAATTTATTTATTGTACACAGAAGATTATTCCAACATAAATGTCATCCAAATACCAGGCCTCAATACACTTGGCATCTCCTTAGCTCACATTGGTTTTGCACCTTATGGCCTCAACCCACCCCATACACACCCTCCTGGAACTGAGATCCTCGTGGTCTTGGAGGGTACTCTCTATGTAGGCTTCGTGACCTCCAACCCTGACAACCGTCTCTTCACAAAGGTGTAGTACCCAGGAGATTTTTTTGTGTTCCCATAAGGTCTCATTCACTTCTAGTTTAATCAGGGAAAGACTGATGCAGTGGCTCTTGCTGCCTTGAGCAGCCAAAATCCCGGTGTCATTGCCATTGCTAATGCCGGGTTTGGGTCAAATCCAAAGATTTCCGATGATGTTCTTGCCAAGGCATTCCAAGTGGACAAGAAGGTGGTAGACCATCTTCAAGCTCAATTCTGGTGGTCTAACAACTAGATAAATAAACAAAAAGAAAGTACCCACATGTATCTATTGTTTGTTAAAATTTAAATAGATATGATTTGATATAGCATGAATAAGTTGGTTGGTAGTGGATGATTTCGTTATAATTGTTTTCCTATATTTTTACAATAACAAAGTTTGCTGAATAATACACTCTCTCTCTCTCTCTCTCTCTCTCTCTCTCTCATACAAGGATGCCACCCTCTTGATCATTCTCTAGTCTCCCATATTCAATAGTTAGAACACGGCAATGGACCATCAAACCTTTGGTTATTGAAATCCTCAAATCAATCTAACTTGGTTACACTCTTTATGTGGATGATTTTAGAATTTAGAAACAAGGAAAAATATTAAAAAAATAATTCCAACCGACCATCTAAAATTTTCCAGTGAGGTATAGCTATTTGCCTTCTTTTTTTTTCTTTTTTTTTTCTTTTTTTGGATAAATTAGAAATACATCTCTTGAAGTTTTCTTAAAATATAGATTATCCCCTGTAATTTGAAAAATTACAAATACCCCCTTGTTAGAATTTTTTATTTAACAAAATTAACTAAAAAAATGAAATTCATAAGTGTTCTCTTGTACAATAATAAAATTATAAAAATTATTAATTGAAACATATTTTTAACATCATTAAAAACTGTTAATTGAGTTGATGATTTATTAATAAAATGGGTGATTTGTTATGAATTTAAAACCTCAGGAAGTAATTTGTATTTTAATCAAACTTCAGAAGGTATATTTGTAATTTACCCTTTTTTTTCCCCCTACTTTTTGCTAGCCAATTTTAGCTGGTCAAAATCACTAGCTAAACATTAAAAAAATTATTTACTCCTCAATTTCCTCCTTTCTCTCGCCTCCTTTGTAGATGTTTTGATGTTTTGACCTGCAACAGTTGCTCTATTTAGATGTTTTGTTTGGCACCAATTGCACTTATTGTATCAGAATTGGAGGTTGAGTGAAACCGAGCAAGTCTGGTGACCTGCAATAGATGGGATTATTATGTGTATCATGATGCTGGTTTTGTTTGATGCTGCTAGGTGCTTTGCTGGACTGTTTTGATGTTTGTTTGGCTCCACCAGTTTGCTCTTTGTTTGTTTGTTAGTTTGTTTGCTGGTTTTGTTTCTCTGTTTCTTTGGTTGGTTTCTTACCAACTTGGGGTGCTAGCAAATGATTATTATGTGTATCATGATACTTTTTCACTTTCTTTTTTCATTTATGTGAGTTCTGTATTTGTACTTTAATTTACATCAATGAAATCTTTTTCTTTGCTGATAAAAAATAAAAAAAAAAAACTTCTATGATAACTAGCTAAGTGCATCTATAACCGGCTCTTCAAAAGAGGTTTGTTGGTTATTGTATCTACTTTCAATCCGTTTTAATCCCTCTAGCAGGATAGCTACTACAATAACTATTTTAACACTTTCTCCATGCTAGTTGAATTTGAAGAGATTTGGGAGGTTCTTTAAACACTTTGTATGAATGGATAGGCAAAACATATAGTAATGTTGGAGCACATATTAAAAATAATAATAAAAAGATAAAAAAAATTCTAAAAACAAACAATATGTCTTTTTTGTATTTTAATTAATGAAAAATAAATAGTAGCGTTCGAGTTGCTAATAAAGATTAATATTGGAGTAAATGTTAGTTAAAATGAATTACTAAGATAAGGATTATTTTTTATATGTACTACTTAGCTAGTAAAAATAGCTGTAGCCTTATAACAACATATTATTATTCTTTTCTAATTTTCTAGAAAGAACGCAAACTCGATCACAATGTGCATAGCTATAATGACTAAACACCCTTGGAAGGAATTTGCAAGTTTTTTGTGAAGTGCAGATCCATGAGATAGGGGTACACTTATTATTATTATTATTATTATTATTATTATTATTTGCATTATTTGCATTATCGTTCACAATAACAAAACGGTCTATCCTGATCTATGAATACTCTTAAAACAATAGAGTTTCTACTTCATATGTAGGATGAAAGATATGTTCTTTTGCAAGATGATTGAACACAAGGAACATCACAACAAATTAATGTTTTAGAAAAACAATTTATGGACAAAACCATTTTTATAGACGAAATATTTTAATTATCAAAAGTGTCATTGTTGAATTTTTAGCGACAAAATTTAACATTTAGGGATAAATTAATATCGTTTTATGATCAAAATTTTTCTCTCAAAAATTAAACTTCTTTGGCATCAAATTGTTTTGATCTTAAGGTGAATTTATTAGCAACATTTTCAAAATTGTCGCTAAAATATTTTTTTTACATATCGAGAGGACTTTTTAGCGACGACCCCTGTGACAATAAGAATTCTTTTCCAAATATTTTTTGCAACATCTTTATTTTTTTAGACCCAAAAAAATTGATTTCTACAATTCTTATATGTCGTAGTGAAATCTGGTGAGGCCTCACCATTTTGTGCTATGCATCAACTGTAACATATATGTTTGATCAAAGCATTAGATGATATGGCAAATTAAAAATACATTAATCTCAAGACATTATCTAATAATTAAAAGTGTATGATAAGATAGTAGCCACAACAACTCAGCTCCAGCAGAACACAGCCACAACAGCACAGCAGCTCAAGCAGAGCAGTAGCCACAGCAGTTCAGCAGCTTCGAAGCAATAGCTCCAGCAGTCACTGTTGGAAAATGGCTTTTGAAACTTTTGAAAAAACCTTATTTTTTGCTAACTTTGAGAATAAATTAAGGTACGACCCAAGCGTTATTTTTAACGTTTTCATTGGGTTCATGTTTAATGCCGCGTAGTGAATAAAACTGTGTATTTGGTTACTCAAAACCATTTTCGAATGAATGAGAATTCAACGCGTCTTTTCGGGTTCGTGGAAATGAATTTAGGTGGGTTTCCTACACATTTGTGAAATGTGCTTGTCCCACATTGAAAAAGCATAAGGATCTATTTGGGTTTATATACCTAAGCTTGGGCTACTTGGGATGGGCCCCAAGGGGTACCCAAGTTTGTGGAATTGTGAGGCTATGGGTGAAATGGGCTAGACCCATTGGACCCAAAACAAAAACCACACGCGCGCACTGCCGCTACTGCCATCCGTCCAGTCGGCTGGGCTGGGCTTGGGCGTGAGTGCGTGGTGTGCGGTTGGGTTGGGCTTGTTCGGCCCAATACTTATCTTTTTGGGCTAAAAACCTTTGTAATTTATTTATTTATTTTTCATTTTGGTTTCAAAATTCAAAATAAATTGGTCCAAGTTTTTCCTCACCCAGACAGGTCCCAGGCAGTTTTTTATCTGTTAATTTCCACCCGAATAGGTTCAAAAAGTTCAAAACAAACCAAATAGATTTTCTATTTATCCGCTCAGTTTCCTATTTGTTGGCACCTGTTCGAAACAACCTTCATTCCTCCTATAAATAGACTGCTTCCAGCAATTCGTTTGGATATGAAAATTTCCAAATCTCTTCCCTTTCTCCTTCTGTTCGTCATCCTATTGCTCCTGCATCTGTTTCCGCATTTATTTTTAGGAAAAGAAAGAGAAAGAGTTACAATATTATTTGGTTCGCAAGGCTTGGTTTTGTAGTGCTGCAAAATTCAAGTGTTAGTTGTTGCATCCTGAGAAGTAGACGCCGTTAAAACTCAAAGCATCAAAGCGAGGGTGAAATCTACTTTAAGGAGATTGTGTCCAACACAAGCCTCGACTTTAATTTATGTAAGTGTTTGTAGACACCCCATTTTTGACCGCCCTTAACACTTGGGTGCTACTGATGGTTTACTTGGTGATGAAGATGATGGTTTACTTAGTGATGAAGATGTGCAGTGAAAAGGGTCGATTTCTTCGGCAAGAAGAGAGTCCAATCCCAACTTCACACCCCATTTTGGACCAAAGCTATTTTGGATGGTTTTTAGACCTTAAAACCCTTTTTTAAAAAAAAAATTCAAATAAAGTTTATGCGATGTTCCGACGCTCGCATTTTGTCAAATGTTGCGCTTTTCAGTAAACCGAGCAAGGACAAAGTGGAAATGAATGAAAAAGAGATGAAATCTTTGAAAAATATTTCAAAACACCTTTTTTAGGGGTTTGAAGTTGAAGAAAAGAGGAGAAGAGGGAAGAAACCAAGTTGGGGGAAAGGTCGGGCATGAATCGTTAAGAGAGAAAAAAGTAGTCCTCGCTAAATCGGGCCTATCCACTTGTATACTTGGATTTAAGCTATGAGGCCACCACCGTTGGAACGCTTACTTTGGGGGCTTCATTTTTCACTTAATAATCTCCTAAAACCGAGTCCAGATGGGGGAGATATGATTGGTTGAAGTTGGGCATCATTCCGGTTGGACCGAAACTGAGCAGCCTTCACTAAAAAAGGGATATCTCTTAGAACACATGGAATTTTTATGTGAGGCCTCCATAATTGGAAATAAGACTTCTGGGGCTACAGTTTAGGCTCAAGAATGACCTGAAAAGGGGTCCACATGAAGGAGTTAGGCTTGCTTCAAGTCAGGGACCAGGACTGATTTTTTCCATCGGCCTCTATGGGAGTGCATTGGCCACAATTGGAGCTCATCGGCCATAGGTCGGCCAAAAGTGAACCTTATCGGCCACAAATGTTGGCCGGTCGGCCACAAATGTCCAGAAAGCCCAGAATTGGCAAATATTTCTCCTCCAGCTGTTTCCAGCTTTTGCCACATGTCCCAAATCAGATATTTCGACCAAACTTGATATTTTGCTATATATGAGAGCCTTATATCTCATATTCAAGGGGTTAGAACATGAAAAAAGGCTTAGAGAAAAAAAATTGGGAGCGTCTCACTCTAGAATCCTCTCTCTCTAGAAGATTTGTGAACAAAACTCTCTCCCTCCCTAGAATTCTCTCATTAGGCTTAGAAATGAGAATTTCCTACACTTTTGCAAAAAGACCCTTAACCAAAGTTGATCATCTTTGGGTTGAGGTAGCTTGGGACTTTGTTTGAGCTCCAAAAGACTGATTTTGGCTCAGATTTTGGCTGGTTTTGCTGCTGTGCTTCAAGGTGCTTCAAGGGTAAGCACTTCTCCCTTTCAAGCTTGTTTTTGCACATTTGCTTTACCCTCCTTTTTCCATTGTTTTGGACTATTTTGAGGCTGGTTTTGAACTATAAAAAACTCTGATTTTGAGGTTCTAGAATGATGGTTTAAGCCTTGTTTGGCTAGGGAGTGTTTCCTCCCTTTTGCTCCTTGGCTTGTAAAGCCTTTTGAGCCATCTCTCAAAGCTTTTCAAACAACCTCTTTTTGGCCTTTTAACCACTGAAATCCAGGGGATTTTCAGTAACAAAAAGCTTGTTTTGAGGTCCCAAATGTGAGGGGATAGCCTCCCCTCCTTGTCTCTTCATGCCATGCCTTGTTAGCACTATAAAGTAGCATCTTTTTGTGGCTTATGTTAGCTCTTTTCAAGCATATTTTTTTGACTTCTTAGACCTGCCATAACTCTTTTTTTGGCTGGTTTGGTCACCTCTTGCATGCTTCATGTACTTGTAGTGCAATATGGCCCATTAGCCTAATATACTTGGTGTTTTGGCCCTTCATGCTAGCTTGTCTTGGCTATACTCCATACATGTTTTAGCATTATTTTGACATGCTTTAGGACTGTTTTGGGCTACCTTGGTCATATGACTCATGTTTTGTATAGCTATAGTGCAAATGCCTTGACTAGTCTTGAGTTTTGAGGTCCCTACCATGCTATACTTGTGATGTTTGCATGCCTTGGCATCATTTGCATAGTATTTCAGAGCATATACATGTGTCATATTCTCATGTTTTTCACTCTTTAAGTGCTTTTAAGAGTTAAGCCTTATGCCTTGTTTGTGGGTCATTGCATGAGCATCATTTTCTTGCCTTTCAAGCCATCATCTCAGCACATTTTGGCCACTGTTTTGGCATGCATGAGGTCTGTTTAGGGCTGGTTTAGTCCATTGAGCATTGTATTGCATGGTTCTAGTGTTGTGTTCTTCACTAGTTTCAATGTTTAAGCCTACTAGCATGTTGTACTTGAAGTGTTTGCATGTTAGAGTGTTGTTTATCATGCCACTTTAGCACTGAAAAATCTTCCATCTCCCTCATTTCTTCATTTTTGATTTGGTTTGAGGATTGGTTAGTCTTGAGGTTGTGTTTAATGCTTGGGATTGAGGCCTATGCTTAAATGGCTTAAACCCTCTTTTTGAGGGTTACTCAAAGTCAAAGGCATTGGCCTCTCCCATGCCTTAAACCATTCTCTTTGATAGACCTCTCTCTCATTAGAGGACTCTAATATTTGGACAAGTTGATTAATGAATGGATTGGTAATGTTAAAATGAGTAAACAAAACCAATCAAGTAAAATGTGCCAAGATAAGCATGTTGCATGTGTGCATTGCATTGTGCTCAACCGTACGTTATGTTGAACACAAAGTGAATTGGTCCATTTCATACTTAAAGTGATGAAAATGGGCCAATCCCCTTTGTCTCCATTGCCTTTGATTATCCATGATAAGATGATGGTCCAAGTGTCTTGTTTGTCATGCATTTATTGAGTTTGTGCAAGCTTGACTCTTTGGCCATCATGCATTGAGATGCGTGATTGGTGGCTCGAGAGCCAAGCACTACACTCCTTTGAGCTTTAGACATGATAAGGAGTGTGGTTGCACATACATTTTCTTGCAAATACACTGCCATGCCTCTGTTAGTGCTCTATTGTAGCAAAGGGAGAATTTGCAGGAAACAGTGGCCGACCGGCCATCAGAGCTGCCGACCGGCCATCAAAGTCTGTCGGTCGGCTATCAATTTGGCCGATAGCCATAAACTTTGGCCGATGGCCATTCCTCTTCGCTGACCACCCCTCAGCATATTCCTAAGGTGGGTCAGAAGCATCTTGGAAGTTGGCACAACTTTCAGAAGTTCAAAAGAGTGCAAACAGAGGCAACACGAGGCATGGTAGTGGATTTCCGAGCGAAGCTGACCGAGCATGCATCACTTCCTTGCCCGTGAGGCCATTTCATTGCTTATGATTAGTTCGTGTAAATTAGTCATTTGATTTGTTTTGTAATATTCTAATTAGCTTAGCATAGCTATTTGTTTCAATTTGTGTTGTAATAACTAAATAGTTAACTAGCATTAGTTAATTAGCTTCGTTTTGTAATAATTAGTTTAATTAGCTTAGATTAGCTAGTTAACTTTTTATTCAGACCCTCCGTCGAGAGGGCTAATGTTGTAATAAGCGTGCGTGTGTGTGATGCATGTCTTCCAACCCCCATTTCTTTCTCCCTTTTACTTACCGCTTTCGATGGTTAGTTTAGGGTCATTTTCAATTAGCATCCTTATGCTTCGCATGCTTGCATCATTCATCTGTTTTGCATGCACCGGGCTCGGCGTGTCATACAAACTGCATTGTATTTCAATACCAATTTGAATACGTGTTATCAAGTTGCATTCACATGACATCTTAGAATAGCTGAGCCTATCTTAGTTGTATTTTGCATGCGTTGCATTAGGCATTCTTAACATAACTAGGATCATGCATGATTACTAACTAGCTTTTGTTTTGGCTCGGAGTACACTGTGAGTGTTTGTGCTTTAGCATCCTTGCATGTGTGTAAGTCACTGCCATGATAGCATGCTTGCCATGAGGCTATCTGCTTCAGTGTATAACTACATGAATGCCTGTGGGTGAAGGCTTCATTGCTTGAATTGGAACAATTCATCAAAATGTGCATTTTAAGCCCACTTGAAGTGGCAAATCATCATGTTTTAAGCCCACTTGAGGGTGGCCAATCCATGATTTAGCCTACTTGCGAGTAGCACCTTCAAACCATTTTCAAAAACAAACATGAGATGTTTTGTTCCAACTCGAGCAATTTAGTCTATACTTGTATGTTGTGCGCATCACATAGTAATTCTAGATTAATAAACTGGAATAAGAACGCATGTGTTTTCAAAAACAACATATCATGTTAGTAAAGGCCGATCTTTGATCGGGCGAGCGGGGGTGCTCATTGCATGACCTTCCCCTCTCGTACCCAAGTTCCCGAGCCGAGGCAACTTTAGTGATGACGGACACGTGGCCTTAAGCACGAGTCAGGGTTTCCTAAATTTCCCAAAACAAAATATTTAGGTGGCGACTCTGAAATCTGGCAAAGCAGTCCATGTTTGGCGCTTTTTGATTAAAATCAATTTTCCAAAATGATTTGCCAGATTTGGACTCTTTGGTGATTTATCAGTCTTACACTGCACTTTGTGAGATTAGATTCAAAACTGTGACAGGAGTCCGAACTGTAGTAGCTAGAACAACAATTAGTGCCCTCGCGCGCGGAGCAAAGTTCGGGGCGGTCTACAGTGTTTAATTCAGAATTTAATTTATATAATTATTTTCTGAATTATTTTATTTTTGTTGTTTATTTAATTTATACATTTAGTTTACACACACACCTCTGTGGGCATAACAATCACATGTGTATTATCAAGGCTAGGTAGTTAGTTTGTTAGAGTTTAACTGTAGTTTAGTTAGACGGTTATGGTTAGGTTAAGTGTATCAGTCTTGTATATATACTACCTCCTGAGTATAATGTGTATCCATTCAGTAAATCAATAAAATTTATATTTTCTTGTTTTCTCTTTATGGTATCAGAGCAATAGGCTCTTGCAAGCTTTGATCCTTCAGAGAAGTTCATCAATGGCTTCTCCAAACACCATAGCTATCCTTCTTTTCCCTTTCAACACCATCTTCTTCAGCTTCTATGTCTTCGTCTATCACAGTGCCAGCAAATCTCACATTATTAATCTCCAATCTTAGTGCCTTTATCACTATAAAACTTGACTTATCAAATTACGTAGTTTGGAAAAGTCAAATGCAGAATATCTTGCGAGCAACAAAGCTTCTTGGTTATGTGGATGGATCTAAGGTATGTCCTCTAGCAGTTGTGTTAGATTCAAGCAATCTTGAAGTTTTGAATTCAAATTACACTGTATGGAGCACCATTGATGCACACTTATTGAGCTGCATCACTGCAACTCTTTCTTCATCTATCTTCACCACTGTGATTCATTGTCAAACTAGTCAAGAAATCTGTAGTGTTCTTGCCAAGAGATTTACGTCTATTTCAAGATCTCATATCTATCAATTAAAGAATAAACTAAATCGAATTGTTAAGAAAAGAGCCACCATGGAAGAGTATTTGAATTAGTTCATACTGATATCAGATCAGCTTGCCTTGGCTTCATCACTTGTTGATGATGAAGATTTAGTCTTCTTGATCTTGAATGGCATACCTGAAGAATACAATGCTTTAAAAACCACCATACGAGCTAGATTTGAACCTATCTCACTGGATCAACTAAGTGCTTTACTTTGTTCAGAATGTATTCATGTGGAATCTACTCTCAAGAACACATGCTTCAGAAATTCCAGGTTCTTTTGCCTACACTGCTCAAAGAAGTAACTATTCTCATAGAGGAGGTCCTAGAGGCTCCTATAAGGGCAAACGTGCTTTAAGAGGCAGAGATGGGGGTAGATTTCGAGGTCAACACAGTCATAGTCAGTTTCCGAATCAGAGAGGAGGCAACACTCAATCTCAGAGAAGTAGAGCTACAACAGGCTACAATTCACACAGTTATAATACAAGTAGTCCTAATTTAGGCTACAATACACATAGCTATCCTACAAACAGTCCTATTGTGATCTGTCAAATTTGTGGAAAAGGAAACCACACTGCTTTAGACTGCTGGTATAGACTAGATGCAACTTTCCAAGTTCAATCTCAGAATTATCAATCTAGTCCTTTATCCTCTACCAGTCATCCGAAAGCATATGTTGCAGCCAACACAGTTCCACAGTCTGAATCCAACTGGTTTGTTGATTCTAGTGCTACAACTCACATGACACATGATCTGAATAATCTCTCTCTATATCAACCTTTTCGTGGCTCAGATCAAGTACTAGTAGGTGATGGAACCACACTTCCTATTGCTCATACTAGTAAAGGACTTCTTGCAACTCCTTCATTTCCTTTCCAACTTAATAAACTTCTTCATGTTCCTACACTTTCTTCAAATTTACTTTCAGTTCATCAATTGGCCATGGACAATCATTGTACTATTACTTTTCATTAGGATTCTTTTATTATTCAGGACAAGAGTACTTAGAGAGTCCTATATAGAGGTTGCTATTCCAATGGACTATATCCATTCAGTCCATCTCCTGATTCTACTGCCTTCTCTTCTGAAGCTTGCCTTTTCTGCTCCACTACTCCAGCTACGGCAGCTCCTCCAAATTGGTACTTTTGTCTTGGCCATCCTTCCACACCAAGAAGTTTGATTACATCATTTCTCATCATCACTTAGGATTTTCATCTTTATTTCTGTCTAATAAAGGCTCTAGTTTGTATGAACATTGTTGTGTGTCCAAGAGTCATAGGTTACACTTTTGCTTGTCCAATTCTACTGTAAATAAACCTTTAGCACTCATTCACACTGATGTTTAGGGCCCATTTTCTTTCTCTCTTTCAGGTTTTAAATACTATGTGTTGTTCATTGATGATTTTAGCAAGTTTACTTGACTCTTTCCTCTTCACTATAAGAGTGAAGTTTTTTCCAAATTTCTAGAGTTCAAAGCTTTTGTTGAGACACAATTCTCTATTAAACTTCAAGTTTTAAGGAGTGACAGTAAGGGTGAATATCTAAGCACTCAATTTTAGGTTTTTCTTAAACAAAAAAGGATTGAACACCAGTTGACCTATCCCCATACACCTTCTCAAAATGGTGTGGCTGAGAGAAAACATAGACATCTCATTGAAACCACAATTACTCTCATGCATCACTCTTCTCTTCTTTAATCTACTGGTTTGATGCTCTTGCCACTGTAGTGTTTTTGATTAACAGACATCCTACTCTCAAGCTCAATAATCTTATCCCTTATGAGGTTCTGTTTAAACAAAAACGTAACTACCAATTCTTAAGGTCTTTTAGGTACAAGTGTTATCCTTGGCTCAAGCCTTATACTACTCATAAACTTCAACCAAGATCCATACCTTGTGTTTTCATTAGTTATCAACCTTCTATTAAAGGGTATAGGTGTCTTGATTCTCAATCAGGAAAAGTTTACATTTCCAGACATGTAGTCTTTGATGAGTCTTGTTTTCCATTTAAGGCTTCTTCTTCTTCTTCTTCTTCTTCTTCTTCTTCTTCTTCTTCTTCTATAGTTTCTCAGTTGGTTAACTTTTTCTGGTCAGCTTCCACTGCTGCTGCACCTCAGTCTTACTCAACAGCCACAACAGCTCATATCATCTCTTCATCACCAGCTTCCTTCCAGCAGCCAGTTTCATCTTTACAACAGCCAATTCCATCTTTAGCTCATGTTCCTCATTCTTCTCTCTCACTGCAATCAATTCCATCTTCAGTTGATGTTCCTCATCTGTCAACTGATCCTTTTACTCAAATTCCTATCTCTTTAATTTCTATCAATCTTCCCTGTGTTCCATCTACTGCTCATCTCATGCTTACTAGGTCTAAATCCAGAAGCTTCTTTCCTCTTCTACTTCTATTTCTCTCATTGCTTCCACTGCTCCCTTGAACCTCAAACCTATTCTGAGGTTGCCTCTTCTTCTGCTTGGCAGGCTGCTATGCTTGACAAATATGCAGCTCTTCAAAAGCAAGGTACTTGGACCTTAGTCTCTTTACCACATGGCAAATAGGCAATTGGCTACAAATGGATTTATAGGTTGAAGAAGAATTCAGATGGCACCATTGCTAGACATAAAGCTAGACTAGTTGCCAAGGGCTTTCTTCAAACTGAGGGAGTGGACTACCATAAGACTTTTAGTCCTGTGGCTAAACAACCAACTATCAGAATTCTTTTGTGCCTTGCTCTTCATTTTGATTGGCCAATCAAACAGCTTGACATTTCTAATGCTTTTCTACATGGGGTTCTTGATAAAGAGGTGTACATGGTCCACCCTCAAGGGTTTGTTCATGCTTCTCAATCTCATCTTGTTTGCAAATTGAACAAAGCTCTTTATGGCTTAAAACAAGCGACTAGAGCTTGGTTCTCTACTTTCTCAACCTTTGTCCTCTCTTAGAATTTTGTTCCTAGTCAATGTGACTCATCTTTGTTTGTTCTCAAGACTCATACTTCTATTACCATTGTACTTATATATGTGGATGATATCCTGCTCACTGGCAGTGACCCTCTTTATATTGCTTCTTTGATTCAACAAATGTATGCCACTTTTTCTATGAAAGAACTAGGATTTATTAGCTACTTTCTTGGTATTTCTATCACCAAGACCTCTGCTAGATATGTTCTTTCCCAATAGAAGTATGCTTCAGAAATCCTAGCCAAAGCAAGCATGAGTGATTGCAAGTCTTACTCTTCTCCCATGGCTACTAAAGTTTCTACTGTTTCTTGTGATGCTGACTTACCCTTTAGTCAACCATCTCTTTACAGAAATTTAGTAGGTGCTCTTTAATACGTCACTATCACTAGGCCAGATCTTGCCTTTGTGGTTAACCATGTGTAGCTCGACTTTTTCGCGCCCCCTCTCAGAAGTCGAAATAAGCTCTACAGTATCGAACTCCTACAGTTCTGAATCTGATTCCACAAGTGCAATGTGAAATAGATAAACACCAAAGAGTCCAAATTCGGTGAATCTTTTGGAAAATTGATTTTGAATCAAATTGCCAAAAATGAACTACTTTGCCAAATACAGAGTCGCCACGTAAATGCTTTACTTTGGAGAAATTTAGGAAACCCATGACTCATGCCAAAGGCCACGTGTCCATCATCACCAAGATTGTCTCGACTCAGGAACTTAGGTACGAGAGGGGAAGGTCATGAATTGAGCACCCCCGCTTGCCCGATTAAAGATCGGCCTCTACTAATCATGATATGAATCTTACTTTGGATTGTATGTTCTTGTTCCGGTTATTAATCTTGCATTACTATGTGATGCGCACATACAAGTATAGACTAACTTGCAAAAATTGGAACACTTGAGTCATGTTTGTTTTCTGAAAAGAGTTTGAATTTGCCACTTGAAAAGTGGGCTTAAATGTGCATGGTTCAAATTATTCCAATTCAAGCAATTAGCCTTCATCCACAGGAATACAAGCCGGTATATCAATTAAGTACTTAGCCTCATGGTAAGCATGTTGGACATGGCAACAATCACACTCATGCAATATGCTAAAGCAAGTAAAGGCTCACCTCGTACTCCAAGCCAAAAAGACATAAGAGAGTTAAAAAAAATACATGATTCCTCTTTAAGCAATATGACTAATGCAATACATGCGATATGCAATCTAAAATAGGCTCGGCTACTTAACATGGCATATGAATAAATTGATAGCATGTGATTTAAGCACGTATTCAAATAAGTATTAAACTAACAATGCAGTTGGAATGATGAACCGAGCCTCGGTGCATGCAATACAAATGGATGCAAACATGAAGAATGCTAATTTAAATGTGATGTCCCTATACTAACCATCATAAGTAGTTAAATAAAAGAGAGAAAGACATAGGGTTGGAAGACATACACATTATTACAACATTACGCTCTCACGAAGGAGAGTCCGAATGAATAAACTAACTAGTTAACTATTTAAGCTAAGCTAGTTAATTAACTATTACAAACCAAATGAAATGAATTAACTCATAACTAATTAACTACTTTAGCTAATTAAATAATTACAACACAAGTATAATTAAAAGAAGTAAGTAAGCTAAACAACTAATTACTCCGCCTCGAGAAGCGAGGAATGTTCATGCGCATGTTCGATTTCCACCCGAAAAGTCGTTGTTTTGCTTCTAGAGAGCCTCTATTGCACAATAGAACACATACGCTGTTGCCCACTTCCAGAATGGCTCTACTTAGACAAAGGAACACACTGCTGAATTTTGCATTAGTGGCCGGCCGGCTACTGGTGAGGGATGTCGGCCATCAAAGGTGGTCTGCCGACCAATGCTGGCCATGGAAAGTGGTTTGCCGGCCACTGCTGCCCAGTTCACCTTGTTGCAACAGAGGACAAACAAAGCGTGCACAGGGTATTCTCTAGGGTTGTCTGCACAGCTCACCCCACCTTTTCATGAACGAATTAAAGGAGAAGTAAACTTAAGCCACAAACCACTAACTCAAGAAATTTCATTGCATGATGGCTAGTGAATCAAAGTGTGCAAGTTCAATAAATGCAACAAAATATGACTCTAACCTCTTCCCTTTCATGAATTGATCAAGGGAAGTGGTGACCTTGGAAACTTGAATCATTTCATCACTAATGAGTATAAACTGCCTCAAGTTTCCATGTGTTCAATTAATGTCCGATTGAACACAACCAAACTATTATCTTGCACCATGTTAGCCTCAATTTTAGTTACTCAATTTTAAATTACCATCCGTTCTTTAATTCATTAAGTCCAATGGTGTGTTTAAGTCCTCTAAATGGAAAGAAGTGTCAAATAAGGAGTTGTTCTTGGCATGAGAGAGATGTAATGCCCTAGTAATGAACCTCCGAAGAGATTAAACCATTTAGCATGGAAGGTCTCTTTCTCATGCTTAAAAACAACATATATTGGTTATCAATTCACCACTTTCAATTAGATTACAACAATATACAGTATAACAATAAATCAAAGCAAAAGAGCAAAAGAGCAAAATAAGTAAGAAATGCAAGAAAATGAAAGGTTTGTAAAATTCACCTTCCAAGGAAATGATGAACTCCTTAGTTCACAAACTCCCTCTTGATCACCCTCAAGTGTAGGAAGTGTGTTCTCAAATCCTCAATTCGAAATTATGGAGTTTATGGTATGGAAAGTGGCTAACTCTCTAGGTTCTCTCGCTTTCAATCACTAAACACTCTTCCTTATGATCAAGGCTATTGATCTTTAGCTATATCAGAATTTTTGGAGTGTTTTTGGTGTATGGAAATGAGGAATTTCAGTAGCTATACAAGCTTGGAAGTGTTGGCTCAAAATTAAAAATGTAGACAATCTTTTACTCTCTTTTCTCTCTAACTCTCTTGAAGCATTCTTATATTCTTTTTTTTTTCTCCCCTAAGCCTCTCCCTCTTTGGCTTTATATAGGCAACAAAGTATAATATAATAATATAAATATAATAATACAAAAAGCTATAGGCATATAATATAATAATATAGATATTATATAAAGATTATATTTAATATACTATATATATGTTATGCTGAGATTTAAGGGCTGACCGACATCAAAATAAGTTTTTATTATTTTTCTTTTATAATATGTATATATATAATATATATAAAATATCTAAAAATATATAATTTATACCAAAATAATAAACATATAATATAATAATATAACTATATATAAAATACTAAACATATAATATAATACTATAACTATACATAAAATACTAAACATACAATATAATAATATAACTTATTATTATTTTATTTTATATATATAAAATATATAATTTATACCAATTTATATAAAAACACCAAAAATATGAACAAACACATAAAATTATGCAAAATTACAAAAATACTAAACTAATGAAATATTTAGTATTTAAAAACAATTTGGCCATAATGGTGAAAGTTGGGATTAAAGTTCAAATTCCATCTCTTTTACTGAAGATTCTGTGAGAAACACATTCTACTTGTCATCATCGAGTAATCAAAAGAAAGCGCCCAAGTCTTAGGGCCGGTCAAAATGGGGAGTCTACATCATGCCTACCAATTCACCCTTGAATAGCCTCTGTCAAAAGGTTGATCAGATATCTTAAAGGCACATTAGGCCATGGTCTTGATTTCTCTAGTGGTCCTCTTCTTCTTAATGCTTACTCCGACTCAGACTGTATAGCGATCTCGGATTTACCCTTGTTGTACAGTGATCCGGACATGTGTCCGTGGATGTTGGTTGTTGTTTATTATCGTGTTTGCATCCTTTGTACCTTGTATATCGAGTTATAGGATGTGTTGGGCGGATTTGTTTCAGGTTGGTTGAGTTTAGAAACCAAAACTAGTTGCCCAGATTTTTGGCCTGTAAGCTCGAGCGGAGGTGTTGGCGCTCGAGCGTAGATTACACCCATTCAGTAATTGTTGTGCAGTGTTGTACGCTCGAGCGTAGGGTTGGGAGCTCGAGCGGAGGCCTGGTTCTGCAAAAGTGCTGGGCGAGTGCATTCTGCGCTCGAGCGGGAGGTTGGCCGCTCGAGCGGAAGTCTGTGAGTGGCCGCTCGAGCGGGGTGTTTTACGCTCGAGCGGAGACCTGGGTTAAAGTTCCGAATTTGTGACTCTTTAAATCACTTTTTCACTTTCTCTTCTCTCTCTTACTTTTCCAAAATCACCATTGTTGAGCCTCTCACTCTAGACTCTACCTTCTCTCTAGGTTTTGATCTAGTAGGAGTGATTTACTCACCTTTGGCCTTTACAAAAAAGTTGTTGATCGTCGAGGGCTACATTTTAATCTGAAAATCACGGGTTTTGGAGCACGTTGGGTTTTGTCGTCTTCTCCTTTGGGACTCCGAATTTGAGGTAGGGATAACCTACTCCTCTCTATGGGTTTTGTCTTTAAATTTTTGGTATTTTGAGATGTTGGGCTTGGTTTGGTAATTTTGTGAAAGTTTGGGGCTTTTGTGTAATTTTACAAAAGTTGGGGTTTTATTCATAATAAACCTAGATGCATGTTTGGCATAGAAAATGGAATGATTGTTGAATCATTGATGAAAATGGGACCTAAGGGTTGAAATAGTAATTATGGAAAATGGCCTAATTACATTGTTTAATTAATTGGGATAATTAATTGGTGAGAAATGAGGAAATAAAATGTTGATTGAATATCCATTTGAGCATTTATTTTCTATTTTAGAAATAACTGCTTTGGGCTATTGGTGGAGGATAGTCGAGATTGTTGTAGACAATGCATGATGATTAGGTAAACGGAAACTAATCAATGGAATGTGTCATGGAACTTGACGGTTGATAGAATACATTAATTGTGTGTATTGTGTGATTGTATATAGAACCAATGTGTTTATATACGTTATGTGTAGAGGAGGAGATAGGGGATGTACTCCGCGGTTTAGGGGAAGATAGGGGATGTACCTCTAAACCGGATAGGTATTGGGAGGAGATAGGGGATGAACTCCGTAGACAGAGCTCATATGCTTGTCTAGAGAAGTGAAGATAGAGCTCATATGCTTATCTTTGTGAAGTGTGGATACAGCTTGTATGCTTATCTGTGGATATTGTTGATATACATATCTGTTGTAGAGTGTGGATACAGCTTGTATGCTTATCTGTGGATATTGTTGATATACATATCTGTTGTAGAGTGTGGATACAGCTTGTATGCTTATCTGTGGATATTGTTGATATACATATCTGTTGAGAATGTGGATATAGCTTTTATGCTTATCTGAATGTGAGATATAGTTTTTTATACATATCTGTGGAAATGATGATAGAGCTAGCAAGCTTATCTGTTGAAAAAGGGAAAATGAAAAGTAATTGGGACTTGTAAGTCGTTGACATAAATATGTAATTTATGTGATTGTATCAGTGTTGACCAACTATCAATTGCTAATGTTTTAGTCATTATCCATGGTTGGTTTAGTGTATTTCTACTGGGCTGTGGCTCACCCTATATAGGAATATCATTTTCAGGTGCAGGAAGCATGCCACCTCCAAGGACATAGCTTGGGAGGCTAGAGGCGGACATAGTGTAGTTGTTTTACTTTTGATGTATTACATGTAACTTCAAGCCAAGGGCTTAATGTGTAAACGAGTTAGTACTCTTTTGTTGAAACCAAGTGTTAACTTGGAAAGCTGTAAGCCCGTAGGGCATTTTGTTTTGATGTTAACATGTAATACTTATGTAATGGAATTCGAATGAATAAAGGAATGCGGTTAGTTTAAATGTAAATGCATGTCCTATTTGATGGGTTTAATGTTATTATTTTGAGGGCGTTACAACTTGGTATCAGAGCGTACCGGGTTCGAATACTTTGGGTACGTGGGAAGTGATTAGTATCACAATGGGTTTGTCTCGCTTGGTAGAGACTTAGATGTAGTATCATATGCTATGTGCTTAATTGATAACATGTTTATGTGACTATGTGGGTATGGGATTTAATTTCTGGGATATTGATTGGATCCTTGAGTTTCTGGGAGTCTTGTTGGAAAAGCACTTGATCAATGCTGTTTCTAACCGGAACTCTAGTAACGCCTCGGGACTATTATTATCCGGAAATGAAGTTCGTAAGTGCTTATGTGTTTATGTGCTTATGTGGAGTGAATTACAGTTGTCCATGCATTAGGACGTGAGTGTTTAGTTTCGGCACATTTATGAATGTGCTAACGTTCTGTGTTGCCTTTATTAGGATGTCAGGACGAGGAAGAGGTGCTAGGCGTGGTAGACCTGCGAGGCAGGAAGTACCGTTACAGGGTGAGATTCCGGCAGTGCAGGAGGGAGTTGGGCAGGCCAATGTGGCCGAGCCAGTAGGTCAGCAGGCTATGGGTGCCTTGGCCAGAGAGATAGCAGGAGCTTTAGGTATTCTTAGAGCTGGGAATCAGGCAGCTGAGACAGGGCCTTCCTTCTTGAAGAGGGAGTTCTTTCGGTGTAATCCGGACGAGTTTATCGGGGATCCTAAAGAGCCGCTTAAGGCAGATGAATGGCTCGAACAGACAACGAAGACGTTTGAGATGCTTGGCATCGAGGACGGAGCACTGAAAGTGACCTTGGCATCCTTCCAACTGAAGGGAGATGCGGGTCAATGGTGGAAGTACGAGAAAGCTCGTGTTGGTGGTACTTGGGAGACGTTTGTGAATGCTTTTCAGGAGAGGTTTTTATCAGCAGCAGCTAGGGAAAAGCTGAGGGATCAGTTTAGCCGGCTTAATCAGCAGGGCTTGTCAGTGGCCGAGTTTGAGGCTACTTTTACCAGTCTGTCTAGGTTTGCACCTGAACTGGTGGCGTCTGAGGAACGCCGTTGCTATGAGTTTGAGCGGAAGTTGAGGCGGGGCCTCAAGTTGAGAATTGGTGGGTCTTACATTCGAGAGTATAGACACCTGGTAGATGCTGCAGCTCATATGGAGCTTATGATGCAGGAGGAGGATGAGGGTCAGAGAGGCTCCAAGAGGAGCCAGGATAGTCAGAGTGATGGTAGGAGGCAGAGGGGTTATAACCCTCAGCAGTCTCAGGGTGCAGTCTCTAGATCGACCTTTCCAGTGCCGAGTGTAGGCTCGGGGAGAGGCAGTCAGGGGGAATTCACTTGTTACAAGTGTGGCCAGCTGGGTCACAAGGTATCTGTTTGCCCGCAGAAGGGTGGGGGTCAGAAAGCTGCTTCTTCTTCAGCTAGACCGCAGAGTCAGAGTTTGGGCAGGGGGCAGCTCTTGACTTGTTATCAGTGTGGACAACCTGGGCACATGAAGAGGTTTTGCCCACAGTTGAGTGCCACTTCGGGAGCGTCTGGTTCTAGGCAGACGCAGGGTTTTCAGCCAGCTCAGTCTGTGCAGGCCTCGAGGGCCAATCCGGGAGCTTCGTCATCCCAGTCTGTGCAGCAGTCTTTTGCTCCGAGAGGTGAGCAGGTAGACCAGGGGCCTACGGGGCGCGTGTATGCTGTTACCGCGCAGGATTTAGTACCGGCTCCATCAGTAGTGAGAGGTACTTTTCTATTTTGCAACTCAGTTGCTAATGTGTTGATAGACACGGGTGCATCTCATTCTTTTGTATCTGCTGCATTTGCATCTGTTTTGGAATTGGAGTTAGCACAGTTAGCATCTCCTATTTGTGTGGTATCGCCTTTGGGTGGTGAGTTGATTCTGAAACAGGGTGTTAGAGGATGTGATATAGAGGTCGCCGACTATAGGCTTCCTTTTCCGTTTGTTGTCATGCCCATGAAGGGTTTTGATGTTATTTTGGGTATGGGCTGGTTATCGTCATACCGGGCTGTTATTGATTGCTACCGCCAGAGGGTTACATTGTGTACCTTGAGCGGGGAGTGGTTCCATTTCTTGGGAGACCGGGTTGGTAGTGTTTTGCCACCGGGGTATGATTCGCGAGGGCGAAGTGAGCTTAGTAGTCTACTTGCTAGCTTTGAGAGTGGTGAGAGTGGTGAGACCCAGCATGTATTGCCGAGGGTGGTTTGTGAGTATTCGGATGTTTTTCCCGAAGATCTTGTTAGTTTGCCACCTCACCGAGAGATAGAGTTCTCTATTAATTTAGTGCCTGGTACGGCGCCGATTTCTATGGCACCTTACCGTTTTGCTCCAGCAGAGTTGGTTGAGTTGAAAGTTCAGCTCCAGGAATTGCTAGATAAGGGCTTTGTTCGCCCTAGTGTTTCACCGTGGGGAGCACCGGCCCTCTTTGTTAAAAAGAAAGATGGTGCCTTGAGATTGTGTATAGACTACCGGAAGTTGAATCGGGCTACGGTTAAGAATAAGTATCCTATGCCCCGTATAGATGATTTGTTTGACCAGTTGAAGGGTTCCCGTTGTTTCTCTAAGATAGACTTGAGATCGGGTTACCATCAGTTGAGGGTCAGGGAGGAAGATATTCCTAAGACGGCATTCCGTACGCGGTATGGCCATTACGAGTTTCTGGTGATGCCATTCGGGCTTACCAATGCACCGGCAGTTTTTATGGACTTGATGAACCGGATTTTCCGGGAGTTCTTAGACCGATTTGTGGTTGTCTTCGTGGACGACATCCTTATCTATTCGTCTTCTGAGGAGGAGCACGAGGCACACTTGAGAGTGGTGCTTGAGTTACTTAGAGCCCATAGGCTGTATGCCAAGTTTGGGAAGTGTGAGTTCTAGCTGGGGAAAGTCAAATTCTTAGGCCACGTGGTATCCGGGAAAGGGGTGTCTGTTGATACATCCAAGGTTGAGGCAGTGCAAGATTGGGCACAGCCTAAGAGTGTGTTTGAGATCCGCAGTTTTCTGGGATTAGCTGGGTATTACCGTCGGTTTGTGAAAGATTTCTCCAGGTTAGCGTCACCGTTGGCTAGACTGACTCGGAAGGGAGTCAACTTTGTGTGGAGTGAGACTTGTGAAAAGTCGTTTCAAGAGCTGAAAGTTAGATTGACCACCGCTCCGGTGTTGATTATTCCGGAGAGAGGGTTGGGTTATACGGTTTATTGTGATGCCTCACGAGAGGGTTTGGGTTGTGTGTTGATGCAGGAGGGGAAAGTGGTAGCTTATGGCTCACGTCAGTTGAAAATTCACGAGAAGAATTACCCCACACACGACCTAGAGTTAGCAGCTGTGATCTTTGCCTTGAAAATCTGGAGGCACTACCTTTATGGTGAGAGGTTCGAGGTATTCTCGGATCATAAGAGTTTGAAGTATCTGTTTACACAGAGAGACTTGAATCTGAGGCAGAGGAGATGGATGGAGTTCATCGAGGATTATGATTTTGAGTTACATTATCATCCGGGAAAGGCCAATGTTGTGGCCGATGCCCTTAGTAGGAAAACCATTAGTGATGTAGCTTGTATAGCCATCCGGGAATGGGAGATGTTGGGAGCACTTGGCGAGTTTGATTTGCTACTGGGCGAATCTGTCGAGGCTGCGGCCTTGTTTTCTGTTGTTGCGCAGCCTACACTTGTGATTAGAGTGTTAGAGGCACAGAGAGGTGACCTTGAGGTAGAATCCCTCCGAGAGAAGATCTCCAGTGGGAAAGTTGAGAAGGGTTTGACGGTGTATCCCGACCTGAGTGTGAGATACCGAAACCGTTTGTTTGTACCGGAGTCTTGCCGAGAGGAAGTACTCCGAGAGTTTCACCATTCGCGCCTTGCGGTGCATCCGGGAGGTACTAAGATGTATCAGGATTTGGGTCGCCAGTTTTGGTGGCGGGGTATGAAGAGAGATGTGGCTGTTTTCGTATCAAGGTGCCTTACTTGCCAGCAAGTGAAGGCCGAGCATCAGAGGCCAGCGGGTTTGTTGCAACCCTTGCCTATTGCCGAGTGGAAGTGGGAGCATGTCACTATGGACTTCGTTGTGGGTCTTCCGAGGACTCAGCGGGGTAGTGATGCTATTTGGGTGGTTGTAGACCGGTTGACTAAGTCGGCGCACTTTATTCCTATGCGCGTGAGAGATTCGGTAGATCATCTTGCCGACCTGTATATTCGGGACGTAGTGAGATTGCACGGGGTGCCAGTGACGATCGTCTCAGATAGAGATCCTCGTTTTACTGCTAGGTTATGGCAGAGTTTGCAGAGTGCCTTGGGCACTAAGTTGACCTTTAGTACGGCTTATCATCCTCAGACTGACGGGCAGTCCGAGCGTACTATTCAGATCCTCGAGGATATGCTTCGGGGTTGTGTCCTGGACTTCAGCGGGACGTGGGAGAGGCACTTGCCATTGGTAGAGTTTGCCTACAACAACAGTTTTCAGTCTAGCATTGGTATGGCACCATTTGAGGCCTTGTATGGCCGACCGTGTAGGTCTCCAGTGTGTTGGGCCGAGGTGGGTGATGCACCTTTGTTGGGTCCGGAGTTGGTTAGGGAGACGACGGAAAAAGTTGAGCTTATCCGTAAGAGGCTTGTTACAGCCCAGAGTCGACAAAAGAGTTATGCCGATCGTAGGAGGAGGCCTTTGGCGTTTGAGGTAGGTGATCATGTCTTTCTGAAGATATCACCTAGGCGAGGTCTGATGAGGTTTGGGAAGAGTGGGAAGTTATCCCCTCGGTTTATTGGTCCTTTTGAGATCCTTGAGAGGATTGGTGAGGTTGCTTATCGGTTAGCCTTACCGCCGCAGTTGTCCGGGGTACATGACGTGTTTCATGTGAGTATGCTTCGGAAGTATGAGCCAGATCCATCACATGTGTTGGATTGGACTGATTTAGAGGTAGATGAGGATGCCTCGTATGAGGAGAGACCGGTTCGGGTCTTGGATAGGCGGGATCAGGTCCTGCGTGGCAAGACCATTCCTTTGGTGAAAGTCTTGTGGAAACATCACGGAGTGGAGGAAGCCACTTGGGAACGTGAGTTGGAAGTCCGAGAGAAATATCCGGACTTGTTTGTTGATATGTAATCTTATATTTAAATTTTACATTTTTGTTGAACTTAAGAGCTTTTATATATGTCTTAAGTTGTGAAACATTGAAAATGTTTTGATTATTGGAAGTATGTTTTGGAACTTGCCTCATATGGAAGTTGAATGTAACATTATATGTGTTAAGTATATTGTTGAAATTGGAAAGATAGTGCATAATGTTGATGCATGTTGAAAATACATATGTTGTTTACACATTGTGATATGTCTCTTGTTAAAGGGATGGGATGACCGGTAATGGGTCGAATTGTTGAATGTTCAAGTGTAACATTGTCTAAATTGGAGAAAAACTTGTTTTTGAAAACTTGTGCTTAATTTCGGGGGCGAAATTCTTTAAGGGGGGGAGGTTATAGCGATCTCGGGTTTACCCTTGTTGTACAGTGATCCGGACATGTGTCCGTGGATGTTGGTTGTTGTTTATTATCGTGTTTGCATCCTTTGTACCTTGTATATCGAGTTATAGGATGTGTTGGGCGGATTTGTTTCAGGTTGGTTGAGTTTAGAAACCAAAACTAGTTGCCCAGATTTTTGGCCTGTAAGCTCGAGCGGAGGTGTTGGCGCTCGAGCATAGATTACACCCATTCAGTAATTGTTGTGCAGTGTTGTACGCTCGAGCGTAGGGTTGGGAGCTCGAGCGGAGGCCTGGTTCTGCAAAAGTGCTGGGCGAGTGCATTCTGCGCTCGAGCGGGAGGTTGGCCGCTCGAGCGGAAGTCTGTGAGTGGCCGCTCGAGCGGGGTGTTTTACGCTCGAGCGGAGACCTGGGTTAAAGTTCCGAATTTGTGACTCTTTAAATCACTTTTTCACTTTCTCTTCTCTCTCTTACTTTTCCAAAATCACCATTGTTGAGCCTCTCACTCTAGACTCTACCTTCTCTCTAGGTTTTGATCTAGTAGGAGTGATTTACTCACCTTTGGCCTTTACAAAAAAGTTGTTGATCGTCGAGGGCTACATTTTAATCTGAAAATCACGGGTTTTGGAGCACGTTGGGTTTTGTCGTCTTCTCCTTTGGGACTCCGAATTTGAGGTAGGGATAACCTACTCCTCTCTATGGGTTTTGTCTTTAAATTTTGGTATTTTGAGATGTTGGGCTTGGTTTGGTAATTTTGTGAAAGTTTGGGGCTTTTGTGTAATTTTACAAAAGTTGGGATTTTATTCATAATAAACCTAGATGCATGTTTGGCATAGAAAATGGAATGATTGTTGAATCATTGATGAAAATGGGACCTAAGGGTTGAAATAGTAATTATGGAAAATGGCCTAATTACATTGTTTAATTAATTGGGATAATTAATTGGTGAGAAATGAGGAAATAAAATGTTGATTGAATATCCATTTGAGCATTTATTTTCTGTTTTAGAAATAACTGCTTTGGGCTATCGGTGGAGGATAGTCGAGATTGTTGTAGACAATGCATGATGATTAGGTAAACGGAAACTAATCAATGGAATGTGTCATGGAACTTGACGGTTGATAGAATACATTAATTGTGTGTATTGTGTGATTGTATATAGAACCAATGTGTTTATATACGTTATGTGTAGAGGAGGAGATAGGGGATGTACTCCGCGGTTTAGGGGAAGATAGGGGATGTACCTCTAAACCGGATAGGTATTGGGAGGAGATAGGGGATGAACTCCGTAGACAGAGCTCATATGCTTGTCTAGAGAAGTGAAGATAGAGCTCATATGCTTATCTTTGTGAAGTGTGGATACAGCTTGTATGCTTATCTGTGGATATTGTTGATATACATATCTGTTGTAGAGTGTGGATACAGCTTGTATGCTTATCTGTGGATATTGTTGATATACATATCTGTTGTAGAGTGTGGATACAGCTTGTATGCTTATCTGTGGATATTGTTGATATACATATCTGTTGAGAATGTGGATATAGCTTTTATGCTTATCTGAATGTGAGATATAGTTTTTTATACATATCTGTGGAAATGATGATAGAGCTAGCAAGCTTATCTGTTGAAAAAGGGAAAATGAAAAGTAATTGGGACTTGTAAGTCGTTGACATAAATATGTAATTTATGTGATTGTATCAGTGTTGACCAACTATCAATTGCTAATGTTTTAGTCATTATCCATGGTTGGTTTAGTGTATTTCTACTGGGCTGTGGCTCACCCTATATGGGAATATCATTTTCAGGTGCAGGAAGCATGCCACCTCCAAGGACATAGCTTGGGAGGCTAGAGGCGGACATAGTGTAGTTGTTTTACTTTTGATGTATTACATGTAACTTCAAGCCAAGGGCTTAATGTGTAAACGAGTTAGTACTCTTTTGTTGAAACCAAGTGTTAACTTGGAAAGCTGTAAGCCCGTAGGGCATTTTGTTTTGATGTTAACATGTAATACTTATGTAATGGAATTCGAATGAATAAAGGAATGCGGTTAGTTTAAATGTAAATGCATGTCCTATTTGATGGGTTTAATGTTATTATTTTGAGGGCGTTACAGACTGGACCTGAAATGTGCTTGATAGAAGGTCCACTACTAGGTATTGTGTTTACCTTGGCCCCAACTTAATTTCTTAGTCTGCCAAGAGGCAGCCAACTGTGTCTAGGTCTTCCTTAGAGGCTGAGTATAGAGCCTTAGCCCAGACCTCAGCTGAACTTAGTTAGCTTGGCATGTTGTTGGCAGAGCTTCGCTATCCTTTACTTGTTCCTACTCTTTGGTATGACAACTTATCTGCTATTGCTATGTCTCACAATCCTTTGTTTCATTCTCGAACTAAGCATATTGAAATAGATTATCATTTTGTTCGAGAAAGAATTACAGCTAAGAAGCTTCACATTTGTCACATTCCTACCACTGATCAAAATAGCAGAAATTTTCACCAAACCTTTGTCTGTGGCTAGGTTTCACTTTCAAAGCAAACTCTTAGTTCTTCCAAGTCCTATAAGTTTGAGGGGTAATGATAAGACAGTAGCCATAGTAGCTTAACTCCAACAGAACACAACCACAGTAGCACAGCAGCTCTAGGAGCTCAAGCAAAGCAGAGCAACTGTGACAACCAGGTCCTTTTTTCTCTCTTTCTTTTCCTTCCTTTGGTCTCGTTCTCTTTTGTCCTCATTGGGTTTGAAAACCTCAGAAGTTATTTCCAATTTAAGGCTCTCGTTCTTGTTCGTGTGGGTGTGGCAGTTTCTTTCTTCCGGGAAGTGCAGAGTCAGGTCCAGAATGCCCGGGAAGCAAGACAGAAAATTTTGGGCTACTGGGAAAAGGCCACACGTGCGGTGGCCCAAGGTCGCACGTGCGGGGTTAGGCCGCACGTGCGGAATTTAGGGGTTTGCGTGGCTAGCATACTGCAATATATGCAGGTGCGGAGCAAGGTGCGTGCGTAAAGGGCCGCACGTGCGGGGGTAGGAGCCGCACGTGCAGGAGTGAGGCTCCGCACGTGCGGGGCACGTGCTACACGTGCGAGACAGCTGGACAGTCCGAGGCTCTATTTTTCTCTCTCTTTTGGGCTGTTTGTATCTCATTTCTCTCACACTTTTCTCTCTCTAAACACATATTTACTCTCCCTTCTCTCTAGAAAACATCTTCAAACACCAAAACCCCTAGATTCTTGCAATCCTTGGGCCAAGATCCTCATCATCTTCCTCTATATTTTGAAGATCTAAAGTTAGGGCTTCACTTGGTGAAGCGGAAATCGAAGGTTTCTCTCATCTTTGAAGTTAGTGTTTCATCTCCTCTCCCTTCATCAAGCTTGAGGTAGGGTTTCCTTTGAGTTATATGTATGTTTATGCAAGTTTTGATTGATTTTTTGTGAACTTCTTCTTGTATTTTGAAAATGGGGATTAGGGCTTAAGAGATTTGTTGATTTTGTTTGAAGAAATAGTCATCTTCCTTTCTTTTAAAAGATTTTGTGAGATATTGAACCATATGGGTTGAGATTGAAGTGTATGATGAAATTTTATAAAAGAAATGGACAATGGTAGGGTTTTTGTGATAACCTAGAAAATTGGGACTTTTTTGAAAACATGGAAATGTCCATGGAATTCTCTCTTTTCTTTTGATAAAAAGATGAATGAGTATAGACTCCATAATGTGGTTTGCAAAAAGGGGCAATTTAATTAACATCTTGAAATGGGGAAATTGTTTTAGAAACTATTATTAATAAATGATGAGGTATGGTTGTGAGATGGCAAGTTTTGTGCACTATGGGCTTTGGAAATTTTAACATTTAAGGTTAATGTTTGAAAACACCATATGTGGTTTTGAAGAGACTAGATTATTGAGACTTGTGAAATGTGGAATTGTAGCCATGTGTTGATGACACATGATTAACTTGCGAAGGAACTTTTAAGAGAAGTAATGAGAAATGTGAATGTTGACATTTTTGTAGAGATGTTCGAAATGGAGAGATGTGATGAGATATTACTTATTGCACCGCATTCTCATTTGATTTATTATCATTATTGCACATTCTCATCATATCATTTTGAGAAGATTTATGTTGTAATGAGAACTAACGGGAATGTTATGTGGTAAATACGGCGGTAAGTGAGGATAGGGGGTGTAGACGACTTGATAAGTTAGCCTGAGTGTCCTTGGTGAAAGACCAGAAAACCGCGCGGATAGGTGTCGAGCCTTCTGGTTAATACCGGTAAAAATGAGAATATGGTAGTACTTGTAGAGTCCACTTGCAGACACCAGTCTAGGGATTACCAGTGTCGTATTTACCGCCCCTTATGATTTAAAATTTGAAGTTGGGAATTGATGAGATTGAAAAAGACGTTTATTGAAAACTAGGTGATTTTCAAGAAAAGCATGACATGAGATTATCTTGAAATGGCATAGCATAACATTTGCATTTACAGTCAATGTTGAGTATCTTGCATAAATGTATATACTTTGCTAAGAGTTCTCTACTGGGCTTTATATGCTCACCCCTATGGGTTTTGGTGCAGGTAAAGATGTAGTAATCCCGCCGAATTGAAGGCGTGGGAGTGTTGTGAAGAGTAATACTCTGTTTTGTTGTGAATTTTTGTAAAGCCGAGGGCTATGTTTGTATGGGTCCGAGAGACCACTTTTGTGTAACCAGGCTTAAGCCTCGTAAGTTGTAGCCCGTAAGGGCATTTATTTATTTTGAGACTATATGTTTCACATGCTATAGATTCAGGTGTTATCTTATCATTGAATGCATATTTGCATGTGAACCCCTGTATAAGCCATGGGGATTTTTGATATAAAGGATGGAGAATGGTTGTAATTAACGAATGTATGTGGTTGATGTATTATTCATGTCCGTTTATTTTCGGGGCGTGACAGCAGCCACAATAGCTCCAGTAGCTCAAGCAGAGCAGCAACCATAGCAGCTCAGCAGCTTCAAAGCAATAGCTCCAGTAGTCACATGTGTATTATCAAGGCTAGGTAGTTAGTTTGTTAGAGTTTACCTATAGTTTATTTAGACGATTATGGTTATGTTAAGTGTATCAGTCTTATATATATACTACATCCTCTGTATAATGTGTATTCATTCAGTAAATCAATAAAATAGATATTTTCTTGTTTTCTCTTTATTAGGATAAATGAACATAGATTTTGAGATAAAGGATTCCCAGTTAGAGATTCTCTATTTATTTCTTTATAGAGAATCTCTAACTGGGAATCCTTTATCTCAAAATCTATGTTCATTTATCCTAATAAAGAGAAAACAAGAAAATATCTATTTTATTGATTTACTGAATGAATACACATTATACACATATTTTCATTATTACCACTAATAATCACTACCTATCTCTACCAATATCACACATAGAGAAATCTTATCCATATATCAAGTTTAAACTTGACAATGTTAATTAACACCACCAAAAAACAAAAACAAAAAAAAAGATATAATAGGACTCATCATATATTGATATTTTGAGAGACAATATAGAAGTAGCAAATGACAAGTAATGCTCTACAATCATTTTTTTTTTTTACAAACTGATGTAGCTTGTTTCAATGATTTTTATTTAAATCCTAAACCTTTATTATTGGATGCCAAGTCAGTTTGTAAAAATGGTTTGTATGAAAACGTTATTTGCATATTATTTTTGGGTAATCAATGTGAAAACAATGTCCCAAACACACCCTATATATATTTTCATATATGATGCAATTTTGTTTTGTATATATTTAGATGTGGCAAAATGGTAGGTATAATACACTTGTTTACCACATGATGTGTTACTGATAAGAATACAGTTCTGCTGCAAGACCAAGAAGAAGATGAGTCAGCTACTGAAACATCACGATGAATCAATTGTGTACATCAAGCCTTAGCAGATTAGCAGCAGCAGCACCAAATTAATTCTCATCTATCATAACTAACTTCTAACTAATTACTGTTAAAGAAGTTAGTTATGTAACCTCTCTTAGTTAGGATCATAGTTATGTTAACTGTAGTTGAGTTAACAGTTGTAACCATTTTCTCTATAAATTGTAATAGTTCCATATGAATTAATAATGAGAATAGATTCAAATTCAAAATATTCTTTAGTTACTACTATATTGGTAGTAGTAAAATTCATTAAACCAATGTAATGGCAAATAAGATAGTAAATAAAATATGATAAAATAATATAATTATTGTTCAATTATTAGGTATTGTGAATGTCAAAGTAAAAGTAATGCCAAGGGACACTTTCCTAATTTCCAAAAGGTGGCACATTAGTTAAATAAATTAAATATATATATATATATATATATTAATTTAACAAGTATATAACCTTTAACATAACATAATTGTAAAAAGATCATTAATATTCAAGTTTAAAAAATAAATTTATTTTTCAAGCCCAATAATGTGGCAATCAATTAGGAAATCTAAGACAATATTGCCTCTCATATCTTCTCAAATTATCAACCAATTATATCATTTACACATCATTAAATTTAGAAAGTAAACTTATATATCACTTTCTTTTTAGAAAAACATTCATATAAGTGACCTCGATTAATTGAAACACAAGGTTTAGTATGGTATGGTACGGTATGGTTTGGGGTGGAAAGCCACTTTCATAATTTCCCCTCAACCATTAAACTAATGGTAGTAATAAAACTCATTAAACTAATATAATAATGACATATGAGATGAGTAAATAAAATGTGACAAAATAATATGATGATCATAAAATTGAGCGCTTTGATTGGTGGAGAGTGAGACTTTTGTAATTTATTTATTTTTTTAAATGATTTTGAGGGACACTTTCATAATTGTCCCCCTCAATCAGAAAGGAAATGAAAAACACACAACAGACATGGCTTTTATTACGAGTGCTCTTAAATAGTTCCATCTTTTTTCCTTGGAACGCCACCAACATATTTTTATTCTTTTTTTTCTTTAAGCACCCACCTTAATCTCAAATCTACCATCATTCCTAGCATTTGAAATCCTAATTTTACCCACCATTTTAAGTAGCATCCAATTGCCATCACTACAGCCTCCCCACCCCTCCCCTCTAACCCTTACCCCACTCCTCTCATGCTCTCTCCTTCAGCCTTCCCCACCAACATGAATCCCCTTTTTTCTTATTCTTCTTCTTCTTCTTCTTCTTCTTCTTTCCTACAACATATAAGTTTTTTTTTTTTTTTTTTGTCTCTGAACGTGTAAATTATGTTGCAAAAAATGTTTAATGACTAATTTCACTTGTCACGAGCACAGTCACTAAAAAGTCGTCCCAAAAAGTCAAAAAATGAGCTTCTAGAGATAAATTTTTGAAAATATTGCTAATAAATGCAATTTTAAGAAGATAAAAAAAAATCTTAGTCTTAAAAAGGTTTTTTTTTTAGACAAAACTTTTGATCCCAAAAGATTAGTAATTCATCACTAAATGTCCAATTTTGTCGCTAAAAATAAAATAATCACTTTTGACAACCAAATTTTTTTGTCCCAAAAAAGCGGTCTTGTCCTTAAATGTTTCTCTCTAAAACCTTAATTTCTTTTAGTACCACAATCTCTCTATCAAGATATATCTCTCTCTCACATGATTTTTCTCCCCATAAAAGGGGTGGGGGCCACTGCGTCTTTGCCCGGTCGATCGGCTCAGGGCCCCGAGATTAGTCGAGGTGTGTCACTCTGAATGGGTGCTGACCCGGATACTCGGTTATCAAAAAAAAATAAAGGAGGTGGGGGCTGTTGGAGAAGAGGATAATGGGCTGAAGGTTAGTGATGGAGGGTGGGAAGGAGCTAGAGAGGGTCCTGGGAGGGTGATGGGTGGTGAGGAGGGGCTAGGAAAGGGAGAGGGGTGAAGGGGGGTTGGGAGTGGCAATTGATGGTGGTGATAGTCAAGCGGTGTAAAATTAAGGTCAGGGTTTAAAAGGTTACCTGTAAAAGTTGCATTGAAATTTTGTAATACCTAAACCTGTGATAAAATATAAAAAAAATTAAAAATTATGAAGCGGTGGGTCCAAATTAGGTGGTTAGGTGCAATTAATAGCACTATTTTAATATAAGATATAGATGAGTAAACGCATTTATATGAACATAGGTAAATTAAACTGGTGGTGATTTTATTTTAAATAAAATTTCACTTTAGTTCTTATAGTTCTAATTTGTACAATTTAAATTCGATATTTTTAACTTTATTGCAGTGTGATTCTTCTGTTACTTATGGTTAGAATTTTGAACAAAACAAATTACGTGCAAAATTAGAATAACCAAAGTAAAATTCAAAAAATTAAGAGATAGACTTAATGGATGAGATACTATCTCAACAAATGTAATATTTTGATTTAAATCTTATAGTTACCAGTGCAATTTCTCTTTCATTTTTCTCTTATTTCCAATTGTTATTAAAACAAAAAAGAACTAATCCACTCAGGAGAATATTTGTTGAGGTTTGTCCAATAAAAAATGAATGGGTGCAGTTGAAGAATTTACTTAGGTAAATCTTACATAGAAGACTTCTCTGCGTGGTATTCGTGGAAAACACTAGTCGAATTCAATAACTTTTATTTATATATTGGGACGAATTCAATAACTTTTATTAATATATTGGTGCACGCATTATGCATCGCATGATTAGCGCTAAAAAAATAAAAATAAAAATATTGTGAGGTGTCTTATATTTATTATACCTACAGTCTGGTGGTGGGACAGGCACCTGCGATGCATCGAAGGTGTGTTACAATCCAAACAGGTCTGGATTGTGCCGAAATTGATATTTATGGGCCTATAATGTTAGTTTCAGTCCATTAGACTTTACCCTATATATTGTATCAGTTTATACGTCTTAGGATTAAGAGAGAAAACAAAGAGTTGCGTAGTGTTCTAGTAATCCTTATTGCATATAGTCGATTTGATCATTTTTCCACCATAGACGTGGGTATCTCGCCGAACCATGCATATCTTGTGTTTGTGTGCATACTTGTTCTTCTTGTTATTGTTTATTGTGTAATTGAAATAAGGTTCTTGGATAACAAAAATAAAAAAATAAAAACATCTAAACTAAAGCATAAATTTTCTTTTTCTTTTTTTTTCTTTTTTTTTTTGTATCAGCTAAATTACTAAAGTTATACAGCTCTTAGAGTATAATATGTGTGTAATTTAATATTCATTTGTTGCATGAAGCATTACGACGATAACGATACAAAATTCTAAAATATACTAGTACATATGAATGTTATTTTTTTATTTTTTTATTTTTGGAGTTTTCACTGATTATGGTTAAGGAATTTTATTTTCTATTATTATTTTTAAGGAAAACTTGTCAGTTATAGAAAACATGAAATAAACAAAGAGTTTTTTTTTTTTTTATCAGCAAAGAAAACTTTATTGATGAAATACGTACAGAGTACAATGGAAAACATCAATAAAGAGGAGCTTGGAGATAGAACGAGCTCTAACCTCCTAGTTGGTGAGGAACCAACAAACAGAGAGAACAAGAAACAAAGAAAACCACCAAAAACAAGCAGCAAAGAAAACTACAGATCAAAGTCAAAAAGAGCAACCAAAACACTGCAATGCACTGCACATAAAACCAGATCAAACACTACAATGCAACCAGATCAAACCAGATCAAACACTGCAATGCACCCAGATCAAACCAGATCAAACACTGCAATGCACCCAGACTCCAACAGAACCAGATCAAACACCCAGATCAACACAAGACTTTAACAGAACTAGAGCAAATATCAACAGCAGACAGTTCAGACTACAACCCAGAACAAACAGACAGTTCAGACTTCAACCCAGATAGCTGCATAGCAGATTTCATCAGCTAGCAGAATACTCCCAAATAGCTGGAGACTCCTAGAAACACTAAGTACCACCCCTGATCTGTCTCCAATTGAAGACAAGATCATCAACTGTGTAGGGGAAATCCTTAATGGAAGCTTTGAGCCAAAGTGCAGATCTGAATTTGATGAGTTCTAGAAGACCAGAAGAGATGGGTTCTGCATTAGAAAACACACAATCATTTCTGAGTTTCCAAATAGATCAAAGGACAATTAAGGGGATTGCTCTCCAAATTAATCTTTCAAGCTTATGAAATTTACCACTCATCCACCAAGAAAGCAGACCATCAACTGATTTAGGAATACACCAATAGAATCCTCATTCCTCAATAATTGCAGACCAGATTAACCAATAAAGGGGGCAATGCAGCAGAACATGAGAAGCAGATTCCAACTCTGAGCTGCAAAAGTGACAGAGGGGTGAAGCATTGCTGTCCAGGATGCCAATCTTGAGCAAAAAATCTGAACATTTGATCCTATTTTTCCAGGCCAACCAGGAAAAAAAAGAAACTCTAGGGGGCAATAAAGAGTTCCAAATACATTTTCAAATCTTAAGTTGAGGGCCAAGAAGAGAATAATTGTGAGAATAGAGGGCAGAGACAGAAAAACCAGACACGGAGTCAGAGTTCCAGACCTGACAGTCTTCACAATCCAAACACACAGAGGGAGCTGAGAGGGATAAAAAGGCATTCACATCTCTCTTCTTCAGCCAATTCCCATGAATAGAGCTGTCTTCTGTGGGGTAGGTTCTAAGCAGTTGGACTTGATTTCCTAGCAAAGTATGTTGGGTATACCTCCTTATTGGAGTGTGGGACCCAATTGGTTTGTTAAAGAATTTTAATTTGACTTGGTTTAGGTATAATATATTTTTATATATTATATTTGAGGAGACCCAATTCAATTTGGGTACAATTAGGACTTGTTTTTAAAACCCAA
This sequence comes from Camellia sinensis, assembly GCF_055761805.1. Taxonomy (NCBI): domain Eukaryota; kingdom Viridiplantae; phylum Streptophyta; class Magnoliopsida; order Ericales; family Theaceae; genus Camellia; species Camellia sinensis. Next base: position 185,633,429 of record NC_138961.1, on the reverse strand, counting down.
GATTCAATATATATATATATATATATTGTTTATTTTCATAAGAGATTTTTTTGGTACGGCTTTCACAAAGTTTTTGTTCAAACTTTTCGGATTCGGGATTCGTGCCAATGAATTCACCTTTGGTGATTTTTGGTTAGGAGTAGCAGTGCCTTAATTGATTTGTTTTTCCTGAAGTTGAGAAACGCAGCAGCAAACATTGATTTGTGTGGGTGCGCAGCGGTTTATTTCGGCTTTGTGTGGAAGTTGATTTGGGTTGTTATTTTGGATCTTCTACAACTCTGGTTCTGAAGATTTTGGTTCATCTATTTGGTGAGGTCTTTCCTCTTTGTTTATTTGTGATTATTTGAAATTCACCTAAGGGTGATTTTGTGAGACCATTAGTGTCTCGTTTGTAATTGTTTGGAATTATTTGGTTGATAGTGGAATCGGATTTCGATCCCGTGGACGTACCTCACATTGAGGGAACCACGTAAAATTCTTGTGTTGCCTTTGATTTAATTTTTCCGCATTAGTTTTTATTCCCATTGATTGATTTACTTGTGGGGAATCACATCGATTTTCCCTAACAACTGGTATCAGAGCTTACGGTCTATTTGAGTTTATTTATTTGTGTAAATCAATGGAGGGGAATGTGGGTCGTATGTCTAGCTTCAATGGAAGCAATTGGGTAACTTGGAAAACTAAAATGGAGGACCTATTATTTTGTAAAGATTTGTATGGACCCATTGAGGGTGATTCTGGCAAACCCGATGGTATGAAAGATGATGAATGGAATAGGCTTAATCGAAAAGCCGTTGGTGTTATCCGTCAATGGATTGATGACAGTGTGTTTCATCATGTTGCTACTGAAACTTCAGCACATGATTCATGGAAAAAATTAGAGGGTCTTTATGATAGGAAATCAGCCACAAATAAAGCTTTTCTGTTTCGTAAGTTGGTTAATTTAAAATATAAAGAAGGCAGCCCTATTGCAGAACATCTGAATGAAATAAAGAGTATTGTTAACCAACTTGCTTCTATGAAAATTGTTTTTGATGATGAGTTGCAGGCTTTGATGCTACTTAGTTCTTTGCCCGAAAGTTGGGAGACTTTGGTTGTGACGGTTAGTAATTCGGCGCCCGATGGAGTTGTCACAATGGGCCAAGTCACTAGTAGCCTGTTGAATGAAGAAACCAGAAGAAAATCTATAGCGACCCCGGTCTTTTCCCATTTGACTATTGTGTCCGGACATAGGTTCCGTAGATTCGGTCATTGTAAATTGTTGTTGTTGTCCCTTATTTTCTCATTTGGAATTATAGGATGTGTTGGGCAGGTTTGTTTCAGGTTGGTTGGATTTAGAAACCAAGTGTTGCTGTCCAGATTTTTGGTTCTTCGCTCGAGCGAGGAGTTGTTCGCTCGAGCGAGAGGTTGCGTCTGATTTGGACCTGTAGCTGTGCATTCTTGGCTCGAGCGAGCTTTTCTTCGCTCAAGCGAGTTAGTTCGTCCTTCGCTCAAGCAATAGTTCCTTCGCTCGAGCGTGTGTCTTGGTGCAGACCTGAGGGTTTGAGTTCTTCGCTCGATCGAGCTTTCTTTCGCTCGAGCGAGCTTTTGAGTTGTTGGCTCGAGCAAGGCTTCCTTGGCTCGAGTGTGGTTTCTCTGTGTCTGGTCGCTCGAGCGACCAAGTCTTCGCTCGAGCGAGCCTGTCCAGTTTATATACGCAGCAGCGGGTTTTGATCAGTCTTTTCTTATTCTTTTTGGTTCTAAACCCTAGGTCCGACTTCTCTCCCTCAAAACTCATCTTCTCTTTAGGTGTTCATCTACTTCTAGGGTGAATCCATCTTAAGTTCTTTGTAAGAAAGATAGAGGGCGGCTTGGGCTTCATTCTAATCTGAACATTTGGTGATTTGGAGCACATTGGAATTTGGGCATTCATCTCTATCTTCTCCTTTTGGGTTGTTTTCTTTGAGGTAGGGATTTCCTACTCCATTTTATAGGTTTTGATCTAAGTTTTGGTATTTTGATATGTTGGGGATACTTTGGTAATTTTGGGAAAAACCCTAGTGGTTTTATTAATTTAATCCGTATAATTAATTCATGGAATTGGGAAAAGATGGTTAAATTCATGGAATTGGGGAATTCATGGATTAAATGGCATAATTGGATAATTTGAATCATTTGTCTATTGAATTATTAACATAGTTATTTTCAGTTTAGAAATAACTGTTTTGGGCTATCGGTGGAGGATAGTCGTGATTGTTGTAGACATTGCATGTGGATTAGGAATAACTGAAACTAATCACAGTGGTTAAGTCATTAATTTTGACTATTGCATTGATACAGAAAATACGTGTATTGATTGAGCATTGCATTTGCATTTGCGTTTATATTGTTTTGTGTGGGAGGAGATAGGGGATGTACTCCACGGTTTAGGGGAAGATAGGGGATGGACCTCTAAACCGGATTTTGTTTGGGAGGAGATAGGGGATGGACTCCATTAGCATCACTTTTATGTGTGCTTATTTATATAGAAGTGTTTTATTGATACAGCACTAAAATGTGTATCAATCTGGAAGTATGAAGTGTTTGATTTGAGCTTGAGTCTCATTTGTTTGTTGATATTGGAAGAATGTGAATATGATATATATAAATCACTATTGTAAGTTTGGCCAGGTTCTGTGCCATGTTGATAGAATTGGAGATTAAAATGTGTCTTAGACAATAGTGTCATGAGACAGTAAAAATGAAGTATTTGATTATCTTGGTTAACCATCTGTTGAATGCTATTGCTTTATTCACTGCTTATATGTGGTTTAGTATATTTCTGCTGGGCTGTGGCTCACCCTTTATGGGAACATCATTTTCAGGTTCAGGTGATAAGCTACCTCCAAGGACTTAGCTTTGAAGGACTTGGATTCTGAAGACTATTTTTAGTTGTTTGCTTTTGGTTGTTAGTTCATGTAAACACTCAAGCCTAGGGCTTTAATTGTAATTGAGTTAGAACTCATACTTTTGTGTCCAAGTGTTGGCTTGGAAAGATGTAAGCCTGTAGGGCATTTAATTTGATGTTACATGTAATGCTTTTGTTTAGTAAGACTCTGATGAATATTATAATGAATTATCAAAGTGTTTTCTTTAAATATTGCATGTCAATGATGTAAATAATGGGTTCTTTTTTAGGGCGTTACAAAATCAATGGGTTCCTCTCATTCAGAAGCATTTGTTGTGAGAGGCCGAAGCAAAACAAGGGGGAGGAGTAAGACTCCTCATGGTCGTGATCAAAGCCGTGACAAATCAAAAGATGGTTCTTTTTCAAAGAAAGACATTGAGTGCTATTATTGCCATGAGAAAGGGCACATGAAGCGAGAATGCCGAAAGCTCAAGAATAAGGAGAAAAGGCGTGACAAAAGTGTGGACAAGAACCAAGAAGACACAACGGCAGTTACTACCAATGGTGATCTCATGGTCGTTTGTGAAGATGATTGTATCAATTTTGTAGGCCAAGAGAGTAATTGGGTGATTGATTCCGGTGCTTCTTTTCATGTGACTTCTCGAGTTGATTTCTTCACTACCTACACCAAAGGAGATTATGGTTTTGTTCGAATGGGTAATGAAGGTTTGTCCAAGATTATTGGCATGGGTGATGTTTGCTTGGAAACAAATTTGGGCTGCAAGTTGTTGCTTAAAGATGTGAGGCATGTTCCCGACATTCGCCTCAATTTGATCTCTACCGGGAAACTAGATGATGAAGGCTACAACAACAAATTTGGTGATGGAATATGGAAGCTCACAAAGGGTTCCTTGGTGGTGGCTAAGTGTAAGAATACTCATACACTTTATTCGATGCAAGGAAAAATTTGTAAAGGTGTTGTCAACGTACTTGAAGATGATACTTCTACTGAATTGTGGCACAAGCGGCTTGGCCATATGAGTGAAAAGGGGCTGCAAGTATTGCTCAAGAAAGAGCTTCTACCCGGTTTGAAAGGTACACATCTTAAAACTTGTGTTCATTGTTTGGCGGGTAAACAACATAGAGTTTCTTTTCATAAAAATGTTGTTTCTTGAAAAGAAAATGTTTTGGAGTTGATTCATTCGGATATTTGTGGTCCTTTAAAAGTTAGAACACACAGTGGTGCACTTTATTTTGTTACTTTCATTGATGATTATTCAAGGAAAGTTTGGGCTTTTCTACTAAAAACTAAAGATCAAGTTCTAGAAGTATTTAAGTATTTTCAGGCCATGGTTGAAAGAGAAACAGGGCAGAAATTGAAGTGCATCCGATCAGACAATGGTGGTGAATACATTGGGCCATTTGATGAGTATTGTCGTAGCCAAGGTATTCGGCACCAAAAGACAGTTAAGAAGACTCCTCAACAAAATGGAGTTGCCGAGAGGATGAACCGCACAATTGTGGAAAGAACAAGGTGTTTGCTTTCACAAGCTAAATTGCCAAGATCCTTTTGGGGTGAGGCATTGAAGACAGCGGTTGACGTGATCAATTTGTCTCCTTCCTATCCTTTGAATGGTGATGTTCCAGAAAGAGTTTGGACTGGTAAAGATGTATCTTATGCGCACTTGAGAGTGTTTGGTTGCCGAGCTTTTGTTCACATTCCAAAAGATGAGAGGTCCAAGCTTGATAGCAAGTCAAGACAATGTATTTTTCTTGGCTATGGGCGTGATGAATTCGGGTATAGATTGTGGGATCCGGTCGACAAGAAAGTCATTCGAAGCCGTGATGTTGTGTTTCTTGAAGACCAAACAATTGAAGACTTTGGCAAAGGTGATCAACCGGAGCAAAAAACTAGTGATCTCATTGACATGGACCTATCTCCTTCATCTTCAGTTGATGATGAAAATAGGGGAGATGTGCAGCCACCTATTGAAGATGTAGAGGATGATGCTAATTCTAATGAAGTTGAGCCAGAAATTGAGGAAGAGCATCCAACTCAAGAACTACCACCACAACTTGAGTTGAGGAAATCTACAAGGGACAGACAACCTTCAAGAAAGTATCCTCCCAATGAATTTGTGTTGATTTCTGATCAGGGGGAGCCGGAGAGCTACCAAGAAGCAATTGAGCATGCAAAGAAAGGTGATTGGAAAAAGGCCATGGAAGAGGAGATGAATTCCTTAGTTGAAAATCACACTTATGATTTAGTGAAGTTGCCTAAGGGGAGGAAAATTCTGAAAAATAAGTGGGTTTTCAAATTGAAGAATGATGGCAAGAATCTGAGGTACAAGGCACGTCTTGTTGTGAAAGGCTTTGGGCAAAAGAAAGGTATTGATTTTGATGAAATTTTCTCACCAGTTGTGAAGATGTCTTCTATTCGGGTTGTACTTGGCATGGCTGCAAGTATGAACCTTGAAGTTGAGCAACTTGATGTGAAGACCGCATTTCTGCATGGTGATCTTGAAGAAGAAATTTACATGGAGCAACCGGAAGGCTTTGTGGAAAAAGGGAAAGAGAAATTTGTTTGCAAATTGAAGAAAAGTTTGTATGGTCTCAAGCAAGCCCCGCGGCAATGGTACAAAAAATTTGACTCTTTCATGATGAATAATGGTTTTTTTAAAACCACTTCGGACCATTGTGTGCTTGTGAAAAATTTTCCAGATGGTAAATTTATTATTCTTTTGCTTTATGTTGATGACATGTTAATTGTGGGTCAAGATTTTACCATGATAAACAGGTTGAAATTGGAGTTGAGCAAGTCTTTTGCTATGAAAGATTTGGGACCGGCAAAGCAAATTCTTGGTATGAAAATTGTTCGTGATCGCAAAGAGGGGCTGATTTGGTTGTCTCAAGAAAGCTACATTGAGAAAGTTCTTGAGAGGTTCAATATGGATAAAGCGAAGCCGGTTGGTTGTCCACTTGCGGGTCACTTCAAGCTTAGTTCGAATCAATGTCCTATAAGTGAGAAAGACAAAGAAGAGATGTTGAAAGTTCCTTATGCTTCAGTAGTTGGTTCTTTGATGTATGCCATGGTTTGTACAAGGCCGGATATTGCTCACGCCGTTGGTGTGGTGAGTCGTTTTCTCTCTAATCCGGGTAAAGAACATTGGGCAGCGGTAAAATGGATTCTAAGGTATCTTCGAGGGACTTCGAAGGTGTGTTTGTGTTTTGGGGATGGTAAGCCGATGCTTGATGGGTTCACAGATTCTGACATGGCTGGTGATGTTGATTCTCGGAAATCTACTTCGGGGTATTTGATGACTTTTACAGGGGGAGCTGTGGCATGGCAGTCTAAATTACAAAAATGTGTTGCTCTCTCAACTACCGAAGCTGAATTTATTACTATTACAGAAGCTTGCAAATAAGAGTTATGGTTGAAGAAATTTTTGAAAGAGTTGGGTTTAAAGCAAGAAAAGTATGTGCTTTATTGTGATAGTCAAAGTGCTATTCACTTGAGTAAAAATTCTACTTTTCATTCGAGATCGAAACACATTGATGTGAGATACCATTGGATTCGTGATGTGTTAGATTCGAAGTTATTACAACTCGAAAAGGTTCACACAGATGATAATATTTCAGATATGTTGACAAAGACTTTGTCGAGGGACAAACATTTGAAGTGTCTAACTTTGGCGGGTATGGTTGATATCTCTACCTAAGTCGGTAGGGGGAGAATTGTTGGGTATACCTCCTTATTGGAGTGTGGGACCCAATTGGTTTGTTAAAGAATTTTAATTTGACTTGGTTTAGGTATAATATATTTTTATATATTATATTTGAGGAGACCCAATTCAATTTGGATACAATTAGGACTTGTTTTTAAAACCCAAGATTCAATATATATATATATATATATTGTTTATTTTCATAAGAGATTTTTTTGGTACGGCTTTCACAAAGTTTTTGTTCAAACTTTTCGGATTCGGGATTCGTGCCAATGAATTCACCTTTGGTGATTTTTGGTTAGGAGTAGCAGTGCCTTAATTGATTTGTTTTTCCTGAAGTTGAGAAACGCAGCAGCAAACATTGATTTGTGTGGGTGCGCAGCGGTTTATTTCGGCTTTGTGTGGAAGTTGATTTGGGTTGTTATTTTGGATCTTCTACAACTCTGGTTCTGAAGATTTTGGTTCATCTATTTGGTGAGGTCTTTCCTCTTTGTTTATTTGTGATTATTTGAAATTCACCTAAGGGTGATTTTGTGAGACCATTAGTGTCTCGTTTGTAATTGTTTGGAATTATTTGGTTGATAGTGGAATCGGATTTCGATCCCGTGGACGTACCTCACATTGAGGGAACCACGTAAAATTCTTGTGTTGCCTTTGATTTAATTTTTCCACATTAGTTTTTATTCCCATTGATTGATTTACTTGTGGGGAATCACATCGATTTTCCCTAATAAAGTAATGATAGAGAGAGCCTTCCTTATCGGATGACAGATTAAAAAGAAGAGGGAAAGTAGGTTTCAGACAATGGGCACCGCACCATCTATCAAACCAGAATCTGATTCTGGTACCATTCCCTACTTTGATAACACAGTTGTCGGCATGTTTGATTGGGTGGATTAGAGCATGGGATTGGGATTATTAATCCGTGGGTCCAATTATTCTATGTTTGTTTTAACGTTTTGGTTTAGGATTATTAATCCAATGGATAATTACTCCAACAAATTTGTAGGATTATTAGTAATGGGGCTAATTGGATAGTGAATACCACACTAATTTAATAGGATTGTTAATACTTCACTATTAATCTTGTGAATCAAACATGGCCAAAGAGAGTTAACAACTTCATTTTTCAAATAGATGGAACCACTACAACATATAGGAGTTTTAGAGACCAGATATTTTGGTCTCTAAAAGTGAAAATTTTATTACAAAAGATATTCAGGAACCAATTTCTATCATCATGAGGATAGTCGTTGAAAAGTCGTCACGAAAAGTCAAAAACAAGGCTTTTAGCTACAAAATTTTAAAAATGTCACTAATAAATAGACTCTTGGGACAAAATAATTTAGTCTCAAAATTTATTTTCTTTTTAGACAAAAAATTTGGTCCAAAAAGATAATAATTCATCACTAATGTTTAATTTTCGTTGCTAAAAATATAATGACACTTTTCACAACAAAATATTTGACCCCTAAAAAATAATTTTATCCCTAAATTTTGATCTCTAAAACCTTAATTTTTTATAGTGAACATTCTTTCTGATATAAAGAAAACTTCTTGAGTTGTTCTCTGGAATAGTTTTAACACATGATGGACTACAAAAATGATTTAGACCTTTAAAAGAAGAGCTCTAATAGAGCATTAATTTGTCTTTTTCTTCCCTCTTTTTTGCCTTTTACTTCACTGTTATTTTTTTTTTTTTTTTTATTGGTTGACAGCTCATTAGAGCTGTCCTCTTGTAGCTCTAATTAGAGCTCCGGAGCATGACTCGATGGACTATGTGCATACTTATATTTCATTGGCTACATTATTTTAGTCTGTATTCCATATTTATTAGGATACAAGAATTCGATATACATGTTGCGGTTACAAAATTGATATTTTACATGTTAGGTAAAATAAATTCCAGATTAAAATTTTGTATCTAGATACAACATTTGTGTGAAGGTTGATATATTGTATCTAGATCCAACATTTTTTTTTGCAACATCGGAAAGAACTTTTTCTAAGCATATTCAATTTGTGGTAGGGAGTAGGCAACACGTTAGCCTCTTTAATGAATTCAAATTTAATAATAATAATAATGAAGACAAAGTGTCCACACACCCCCCCTAAAAAAAAAAAAAATAGAACCGAATTATAGGTCAAGTTTGACATGTCACAAAAAAGTTAAAAAGTTATTCAAAAAGTTAAAAAGTTATTTATCAAAAAAAAATATTTAAAAATTAATATTATCACTATTCACCAACACATCAATATGACGAAATCAGATCTGTGCTGCAGTTGGGTGAAAAAAAGTTGCACAATTGGGTGCAATTTTACCACATTGTTGTTTGCCCATGGGGATCCATCACGGGTCCCGTTTTAATAATCTGAACCGCTCAATGTGTAGAACTCATCAAGTACTATATGTCTGTAAAAAATCACATTGATCGGATATCGATAACTACATGATCAAATAAGTTTTGTACAAAAAAAATAAAGATGTTATAATTAACGGTTGAAAAAAACAAATCTGATCAAATAGCTATCGATATCAGATTAACGTAATATTTTACAGACATATAGCACTCAACGAGCTTTACACATTAACGACCCAGATTATCAAAACGGAACCCGTGATGGCCCCCACGAGCCGAATAGACAATTACTTCTTACCATCTATTCCACTTTGCAGATTTGTCAGCCGTACAAGTCAGCTCTAATCTTCTCCTACACTCATACAATATTTTAATACACATTTTTTCATAAAAAGTCAAAAATTTAACTCAAATAACCATATTTTTTTCCTCAACTTTTTAGTTCAAAAAGTCAAAAAGTGCACTTATTTAGGACACCCCAAACAACCCCCGAATTCAAATTTAAGATTTTCATGTAATTCCACTTGTTGAGATAAATTTAAAAAAAATAAATAAATAAGAAAACTAATTATATAATTAAATGGTTGATGAGCATGTAAATTAACATTGAAACTGAATAATAAAGTTCATATTATTCATAAGACAGACATTTGTTATCAACATACAACATATAAGAATTTTAGGGACAAAATTTTTTGTTCCTTAAAAGTGTAAATTTTGTTGCAAAAAATATTTGAGAATCAATTTTTATCATTGCGAGAATAGTTGCTAAAAAGTAATCCCGAAAAGTAAAAATAAAAAAATGCTTTTAGAGATAAATTTTTAAAAGGTCACTAACAAATGTACTTTTAGAAACAAAATAATTTAGTCTCAAAAAAATATTATTTTTTGAGACAAATTGTTGTCGTAAAAGGATATACGAATTCATCATTAAATGTTCAATTTTGTCTCGAAAAATATAATATTAACACTTTTAGCAATAAAAATATATCATTATTAAAAAGTGAGTCTGTCTCTAAATTTTTTATCTCTGAAATCTTAATTTGTTATAGTAGGTGATTACCTGAAATTTTCTGTTCAATGCTCTCAAGAACTAAAATCATCTGGTTTAGTGGGCTAGTAGTAACTGTATTAATCAAGCAGAAACAACATTTTACTTTACTAATAATAATAATAATAATAATAATAATAATAATAATAATAATAAAAAACACAATTTTATAAAATAATAATAAGGGTAAAATTACACTTGGCATCTGCACTTCATGTCAAATCTCATTTTGATCCCTTGTTATTTTTCAATTGTAATTTATAATAGTTAATTCCTTACACTTTCAGTTTAAGTTAATGTGACACTTCTATTAGCGACCAAAATACAAGTCTTTAGCGACCAAAATTTTAGTCGCCAATAGTATTTTACACTTTTGAAAATCATACATTTACCGACTAATAGTTTAGTCGCCAATACTCACTCAATCGCCGACTAAACCGTTTAGTCGCCAAAGGTGTTTCAGTCGAAAAAAAAAACCCCACTTTTTTTTGCTTTTTCTGATTTTTGAACCCCAACCGTCCCACATTCCGAACCTTTTTGCAACACACTCCCTCCACTATGCCACTACAACATCACATGATTATATATGCAATATATATTATTTATATAGTATATTAACCGGTATTAATACAACATAATATATATAAATATAATTTTTTTAATTCAATATAATTTATGTAAAAAATAAATTATTTACTTAAAAAAATTTAAGCCACTTTTGGCAACTAAATTAAATTTTTAGTCACCAATTCTATCATTTTTGGCTACTAATTATTATTTAGTCGCTAAAAAATGAAGTTCCACCTAGAAATAAGCAGTTTTGGCGACTAAACCTATTTTTAGTCGCCAAAAATGTCCTCTTTTTGCTACTAAACTGAATTTTAGTCAGCAATGGACTATTTTTAGCTACTTTTTTTTTTTGTAGCCAAAAAGCTTCACTTTCAGCGACTAAACTGTTTTTAGTCGCCAAAACCATCACTTTTGGCTACTAAATCATTTTTAGTCGCCAAAAATCGTGACTTTTGGCTACTAAACAACCTTTAGTCGCTAAAACCCCTACATTCGGCGACTAAACTGCCTTTAGTCGCTAAAACCCCTACATTCGGCGACTAAACTGCCTTTTAGTCGCTAATACCCTTATATTTGGCGACTAAACTCTTTTAGTCGGCAAAAATGATCAATTTTGGTGACTAATTCTATTTTAGTAGCCAATTGTACTACTTTCAGCGACGAAAAATGTAATTTTAGTCGCCAAAAGTGCTTTTTGTTGTAGTGTTAGCATTTAATTGTCTAACACAAATTGTCATGTGACTCTCACATTAAGCATTTTTGGGGGGCAAAACGTTATGTTTTCATTTTCTTCTTCTATATTTTCTCATAACTTTTTTCCTTTCTACTATATTTTCTTTATAAAATACAATAGAGAGAAAATGTTATGTAAAAAATATAAAAGAAGTAAAAAAAAATTAAAAATTAAAAGAAGAAGAAGAAATAAGAGGTGTAGTGAGAAAATTCATGAAAGTTAATAGAAGTACGAACCCGCACACTCGTTCAGTTGTTAAAGGATTGAGATTCTTGTAATGGAGGTTATTCAATAATTGTAAAATAGCTTTATGAACTTAGCTTTATTTTCAAACGGGACTCTAAACTCTCAACATGACGCAAAAACGCTCAGAAAGTTTATTCTTAAAAATTTATATTAGATGATACGATGAGACAATTAAAATTGTCTTTAATAAAAAAATAATAATAGTAAATAATTAACATATATAATAAAAAATTCAATAGAATGATGCAAGCAATCAAAAAAATAAACTAGAAACGGTTGCAGTTGTTGAAGAACCGTTCAAGTTTTTTTTTTTTTTTTGGGAAAGATGATTGCTGAAAACAATTAGCCATTGAAGACTTGGCATTCTGATTGGTATTGGAATTTATATAATAACAAATTTAACTACTCTTGTCTATCTTTTTTTTTTTTTTATCGTCAAAAAAGGAAACTTTGTTGATGAAGAAGCTATATACAAGGGGAGAACTTACATCAATAAAGTAGGGCAGTGCAACAAGTATCATAACTAAACTCAACAATCTCAACTAGGTTGGCATCGAAGAGCTAGCCCAATCGTATGCCATTACAAGGCCCAAGATTGGAAAGAGTTCAATCAAACAGCCAAGAAAGAAAAAGGAAACTGAAAAAAACAGAACACCCCCAATCAAATAGCCAATACAACTCTCCAGCAGCAGCAACATCTAGCAGCAGCTTTGCATCCGCAAAAACTGATTCCCTACTTCACACAATAGCATACCTAATTCATATTCTCCACAATATCATGCACTGAATAAGGGACCACAGGCAACCCAAACTTCACCCACAACCCAATCTTCACCTTTACAATTTCACCAAGCACCTCCTTGTTCGGCTAACTCCCATTATAAGCACAGACCACAGCATTGCAACTAGTACAAGCTGTCAAATCTTCCTAACTATCTTCTTAAATTTTGTTCCCAGCCACCATAGCAACACTCCATCAAAATAGCAGGTGTGACCCAAGATAAGCCCCACCAATTCAGCAGAGATGACCAAACCTTCCAAACTTTAGAGCACTGGAATAGAATATGATCCACTGACTCTTCTTCCAGCTTACAAAAAGGGCATAGATTCTCCACAATAGTACTCACAGCCCCAAACCTCTTTAACATACCAGTTGTTTTCACCCTCTCTCTCCATGCCAACCAACTCAAGAACTGAGCTTTTGGTGGAGCTACACCTTTCCATATTAACCTAGAGACCTGAAATCTTGGACCTCGACTCGACTCATACCATTATCTAATTGCTGCTATAGTAAACTGACCATCCAGGGATGCATTCCACCTAATTGAGTCCTGTAGCCCCACTTTAAGCCAAGGAGCATCTCTTATCAACACTTGCAGCCTACTAACCTCCTCTTCCTCCCAAGCAAGAAGTGGTCTTCTGAACAATAGCTTTCAATTCCAACCCTTGAGCTATCCCTCATTTGCATAAAAGAACTCAATGACCCTTCTTTTTCTACAGATAATTGAAACAACCTAGGAAATCCCACTTTTAAATAGACACTTTTTCCATACTAAATCTACAACCGTCCTTTCAAGCACAATTAGGCATAGAAATTCCAATTTTCTTCAATTAAAATGGGCACTCACTTTATCCTTGTAAGCATAGCCATTATGGTCTTAGCTTCTACAATTGTCTCTGTTACTGACTCAAGTCCTCTACAAGACTTCTGTGTTGCTGTTAATGACTCTAAATCTGCAGGTAATTCTGTTAGGTTTTATTTATTGGCAATCCCGTTTGACAAAACTCCTTTCAGTTGTATTTATTTTCGCACATTTATTTCAATGAGGCTATGAGTGTTTAGATGCGAATCCAACCCGAATTGAGCCTTTCAGAGAAGTTTGTGATGCAAATATTTTCAAGATTGCCACTTCGCTGATTATGACGGGGGTCGAGCTGCCCGGTCAGCTCGCGGCCCGAAGCAAAATGCAAAAATGCATTCAAAGTTGCCTGTCCGATCATGTTATATTTTTCCAGTTTTTCTAGTTTTGGCCTTCCCGCTCGAGCGGGGAAAGGGACGCTCGAGCGGGGATTGGAAGCTCTCAGCATCTCTGCAGTCGCCTGAAAAAGTACTGGATGGTGTGATTTGCCGCTCGAGCGGCAAAACCGACGCTCGAGCGTGGAGCCTGTATGAAATCACAGAATTTGAAGTCTCCGCTCGAGCGGAGAAAAGGGCGCTCGAGCGGACCGCGCGATCCCAGATTTCCAGATTTGATTAAAGAGTTGGTTTTCTTGTGAAATTAGGATTGCTTTGGTTCTCTATAAATACTTGGGTTTCTCCCAAAAACTAAGGGATTGATGGAACTTCTCCAGATCTTATTTTTGGATCTTAAGGTTTATATCTGGAGAGATTTTGCTAGTTTTCTTTGATGTTTTTATTGAGTATTCAACTCATGGTTTAAAGAGAGTACATCAAAGGTTGTGTTTTGTTCTACAAAAGAGAGTGTTGTTCTTCAGTTGTGTATTCTGAAGAATTCGAGCCTGAAGCTGTGGTGGAATCCAGAGTGGCTCATCAGAAAGACAATTCCGTGGTGAAGATGGGGTTGGAAGAGGCACATAAAGGTTGGTTCAATTAGGCGTTGTGGATTCGCTAGGTAATTGAGAGTATACCTGTGTAATTCCTTTAAATCTTCTTAGTTGATTGTCTTGTGGCTGTTGCCCGTGGTTTTTTGATCACAGTTGGAGGTGTCCAATTGTGGTTTTTTCCACGTTAAATCGTTGTGTCTCTTTGTCTTGATTGTTTGATTGTTTGATTGGGATTGTTATACTCTGCTTAAAATTGATACATAATCACAAATCAACATCTAGGGGATTTCTAGATTTTTCAAATTCAACTCTATCTCCCAACTTTATACCTTCCTAACTCAAGTCCCATGTTTTGAAATATGATTTTAGTAACCAGTTATTTAATGCAATTGCATTTTGATTATAATTAAAACTTCAACTTCTAATAGTCCATATGGGCTTTTCATTTTGAAGTCATTTATTGAATGGTTAATTATATATTTTGGTTGTCAAAATATGCAGTATATATGATTTTGGTTTTTTAATTTGTGTTAGTTTTATTTCCAAATTATTAAATACGTATTACGGCGGTATCCATAATTACTACCGCCAATATTCATTGTCAAAATCATAAGCATTTTTGGGACAAAAAATTACACCACAGCAAAAATTAAAAAATGATTAATTACAAATTATGCTTTCTAAAATATACATTTTGTTCATTTTTTATCCCTAACATCTTTTTTTCCTGGGGGGTCAATTTGTAAATGGATGTGTTTTTTTAGGTGTATTGTTTTTGTTCAAAAAACACTCCTGATTGTAATGATGAATATTGATGGTGTTAGCCATGTTAACCACTTTAAAACTCTTAATACTTTATTGATGGTGTTAGCCATGTTAACCACTTCAAACTCTTAAACCCTGTTTGTTTTGGGGTGTAATGGATGGGAGGGGATTAAGATGGAGTTGGAATTATTAGTGTTGTGTTTGTTTGTAGAGTTGGGGAAGGGATTAGGATGGAGGAGGGGATTAGGATGGAGGAGGGGATTAAGATGG
Organism: Camellia sinensis; assembly: GCF_055761805.1. Lineage (NCBI taxonomy): Eukaryota > Viridiplantae > Streptophyta > Magnoliopsida > Ericales > Theaceae > Camellia > Camellia sinensis. The sequence continues at coordinate 185,618,278 of NC_138961.1, read as the reverse complement.
AGGTTGGAAGTGGGATTGGGATGGAGGAGGTGGAGGTGGAGGTGGAGGTGGAGGTGGAGGTGGAGGTGGGGGTGGTATTAAAAAAATAGTAAGGGGATTAGAAATTTTTTTTATTTTTTTTATTTTCTACATATTGAGAATTCTTTTTAAAACATTAATGTTTAATTTTTTATATTTTTTATTTGTTTTATTATTTTATATAAAAATAATTTAACAATTCATACACTAACAACTATCATCAAAACAAATACAATTTTACTTAATCCCCTCACTAACAATCCCCTCACTTTGAATCCCCTCCATTTTACCTCTGAAAACAAATAGAGCCTTAACACTTTCAGTTGAAATCGACACAATTAAATTGTTGGTAGGCTATAAATGAAACGAGACAAGATGAGTGTTAGGTTGTTGTTTAAGTTCAAATTAAAAACTCAAGGAGTTTCAAAATACGTTCTAGTTTTGTTTGTTTATCTTTCTAGTGGATCTTAAATGAGTTTTAATCAAGCTGATAACAAGTCGAGTTCGAGTAGTTTGGTTTTTATAACATATATATAAGTTTATTTAATCGAGTATTAGGATGTTTAAGATTAACTTGAAAATTTAACGATTTTTAAAATATATTTAAATTTGATTTATTTACATAACAAATCGAAGTCAAATGAGTTTTCAATAAGTCAAACTCAAGTAATTTAGTTTGTTTTATAACTCTAAATGTTGGAAACTAAAATGATACAAAACGTAGACTTTGAAGATGAAAATTGTAGTTAGCCTAATATTGTGATGATATTCTTTCACCCAATATTATTTCTTTGCAAGCAATGTTCGTAAATGGGAAATTCTGCAATGACACAAAGCTTGCCACCGCTAATGACTTTTTCTTCTCCATCCTCCTCACTCCACGAAACACATCCAATCAAGTAGGATCAACGGTCACTCCCGTAAACATGATGCAAATACCTAGTCCCAACATTCTTGGCATCTCCTTAGCTCGCGTTAATGGCCTCAACCACCCCACACGCACCCTCGTGCAACTGAGATCCTCATGGTCTTAGAGGGTTACTCTCCATGTTGGTTTCATGACCTCCAACCTTGGCAACAATCTCTTCATAAAGGTGTTGTATCAGGAGATGTTTTTGTATTCCCAGAGAGTCTTATTCACTTCTAGTTTAATGAGGGAAAGTCTAATGCAATAGCTCTTTCTGGCCTAAGTAGCCAAAATCCCGATGTCATTACCGTTGCTAATGCAGTGTTTGGGTCAAATCCAAAGATTTACGATAATGTTCTAGCCAAGGAATTCCAAGTGGACAAAAAGGTGGTGGACAATCTTCAAACTCAATTTTGATGGCCCAACAATTAGAGAATAAAGAGAAAACTCATGAATCCACTCTTTGCTAAACTTTAATATATTTTCATGATCCCTAGCTTTTCTCTAAATAAGTGGATTGGCTATGAATGATTTCCCTACTAGTATTGATTAAATGGTTGGTAGTCAAATATTGCACTTTAGTTCTTAATTTATTTTTAAAAAATTTTGTCAATTTGATTCCCAAACTACAAAATGGAAGTTTAAATTATAGCGATCCCGGTATTCCCTGTTGTTATTGAACTGTAATCCGGACTTGGTTCCGTAGGTTTGTTGTTGTCTTATCCTCTTTTCTATCCCTTACTCTTTGTCTTAGAGTTTTGGGTTGTGTTGGACTTGTTGGGAATAAGTTGGTTATGTTTTAGAACTTAGAATCTTTGCCCAGCTTTTGGCCTCTCCGCTCGAGCGGGGGTTTCAGCGCTCGAGCGGGAAAACCACCTTCCCAGTATTTTCCTCTGTAGTGTTGGACGCTCGAGCGTGAGGATTGACGCTCGAGCGGGAGTTTGTGTTTGACGCTCGAGCGGGGCGTTGGACGCTCGAGCGGGGAACTGCTCTGCAAAATTTCTGGGAGCGTGCATCCGCTGCTCGAGCGGGGAATTGGACGCTCGAGCGGGGATCTGTGAGTGACGCTCGAGCGGGGAGTTCGACGCTCGAGCCGGTCGATCTGTATAACACACCGAGATTCAGCTTTTTGAGTCACTTTTTGATTTCCTTTCTCTCTCTTACTTTTTCGAAAAGCCATTGGAGAGCACCTCACTCTAAAACCTAACTTCTCTCTTAGGATTGACCTAGCTAGAGTGTTTTCCTCACCTTGGGCCTTTGTAAGAAGTGTGTTGATCGTCGAGGGCTTCGTTGTGATCCAAGAAATTTGGGATTTGGAGCACTTTGATTTCGGATCATCTTCTCTATTTGAGTTCTTCATTTGAGGTAGGGATTCTCCTTGTTCTTTTTCAATACTCCGTCTACAGATAGACATGTGGTAATTTTTGTATTGCATGAAAATTGTATCACGTTGGATTTGTTTGAAAATCATGAAATAAACCTGGGGTTGGTTGTGTAGAGAATGGGTTGGCTTCATTGATTGTTGTCTTGGCTAAAATAAATATAAATTAGCATGTTGTAGTTAAATGAGGAAAAGCCCTAAATTATATTTTGGTTGAGTAAATTATAATGGGGGTTTGTTGACCATTGTGTGTAAATCTCTTTTGTCAAATGAGTGTGGTAAGGGTGTTAATACCTAAAGGATTAACCATGGCTTGGGAATTGATTTTATGGAAACAAGATTAGTGGAGTTGGTTTTGTGATAACAAAAAGGAAATGGAATCGTTTTTGTGAAAATGAGGGAAGTGTTTTCGAAATAAGTTTGAGAATTGGATTGTGGTATCTTGAGTGTTGAACACACAAGTAGAAGTTGTATCTTTAACTATCATGTTAATATTGTTGTTGGGTTCGTGATTCATGATATTTGAGTCTTTTAATAGATGTACTAACTATATGCATCTAGAGGTTTTGTCCTTGGTCATCGGTGGAGGATGACACGGTTGTGTAGAATTGTCGGGTATGCATTGTGCCATTGATTGATTGAACATCGTATGTGATGAAGTGCTAGATACATTATATATATGTATATTTGCTCGGAAGGAGATAGTCATGTGTTCATATATTTTAACACATTGCTGGTGTCTTGATAGTTTATGTATATGCATTATACATGTTGGTTATGCCTTGATGTGCTGTGATTGTTGGTGTTATACCCCGCGCTTATAATCAAAGGTACCGTTACCTTCCAGCTAGCGCCTGGAGAACTGACTGCGCTAATAATCGAAGGTACCATACCCCTCCAGCTAGCGCCTGGTAAACTGGCTTGTTGTTAATGTTGTTGAGTGGGGTGTATTGTTGGCTTACTACGCACATAGCTAGTAGAGCGAAATGGGATTGTTGTTGTTTCGTTGTAACTGAAAATATCATGGATTTGATTGGTTACAGTTCGGAGGACCGAGTTGCTCCATTGGTTGATTGTATACATGTTGGTGGGTCGTAAATTTATATTTTTACAAAGATATGCATGTATAGTTATGATAGAAATGGAAACGAACCAAAATGTCTTTTTGTCTTTTGGAAAGTGTGGAGAAGAATGAATGTTTTATAGATAAACATGTTTGAAAAGGTACATCTGAGTATGTATAGGAAATGGAAGAGGGTATCGGGCTTGGTGAGATTATTTCCTAAGTATTTGTTAATGTTATGAAAGATTGGGAATGGGGATAAATGAAAGGAAAAAGGAAAGACAAACCACTTGTAGCGTTGAATGAAACGGTTGTTTTCGAGAAAAGTTCATACATATATATTTTGTATAAACGGTCACATTACTATTCTAGTACAAGAATGAGTGTTCATGATCATAGCTATCTGTAAGTTGTTATTGTTGAGGATCATGTTGAGTTCCCTACTGGACTATATGTTCATCCCACATTGTTGAATCTTTTTCAGGTATTAAGCAGGTTGAGCTGCAAGATTTGGATCTACTTATTTACTGGCCACGGGGCCTCAGTTATGTTGGCGGAATACCATTGTTGTAAAAGGGTTACACCCTTTTTCTTGTATCTTAAGTGATGTAAGCCCAAGGGCAATTTATTAAGTATGTTCATGTAATATTTACTTTGCATACGAATGAGAGTATTGTTAATCACTTCTACGGATTGAATGTATGAGTTTATTTTCCGTATGTTATCCTTGAAATTGAATTAAGTTAATGAATTTGGTAATGACTTCGAGTAATAAAAAGTGGGGCGTGACATAAATGATCCCTAGTTTTCACGCTGTTTAAATATTAAAGGATAAACTATCAATTGATCATAATAGTTGGATTTAATTCTCATCAAGTCTTATTACAAATAAGTCGTAATAAAATCGTTACTAAAAATATTTTTTTGTGACGATTGGTTTGCCCATGTCACTAAAAATTGATAATTAGTGACCTTTTTTGTAACGATTTTATAAATTGTCGCTAAAAGTTACAATTAGTGACATTTCTGTGGCGAATTTTTCAAACTATCACTAAAAGTTAAAAATTAGTGGCTTTTTTTTAGACAATTTTTTTAAACTATTGCTAAAATTGTAATTACTGACTTAATTTTTAAATTCTCACTGAAAATTAACTAGGGTAAATTACAAATACACCCCTAAGGTTTTCTTAAAGTACAGATTGCTCCCTATGGTTTGAAAAATTACAAATACCCCCTTGTTAGAATTTTTTATTTAACATAATTAACTAAAAAATAAAATCCATAATCCCTCTCCTACACAATAATAAAATTACCAAAATTATTAATTGAAACATAATTCTAATATCATTAAAAAAGTTAATTGAAACGCCCCAAAGTATTTAACATAAGAAAACTCAACATATTCCAACAACATGATCTTTTTTTCAAATTAATAGCTTCCATAGCATAAGTACATATGAGATATAATGCCTCATCATTAACATCATCATCAAATCTCTAACATTTGTATTCATTATACTCTAGAGATTTACAAAAGTATTCCGCATGCGATTATATATTCAACATCCCTAGAATATGAATCTATCGCATGTGGCACAAGAAGTCCAATAGAATTCAATGCCCTAAAGGACTACAAGTTTCCAAGGCTTATGGCTGATTACACAAAATGGTTATCAAACCCATACATGTAAAGCCATTGTCTTGCCAAAAATAATTATAACAAAAGAAAAAGAGTCTTGTACCCTCAAAATACACTTCACGTCTTTAACTCGGGAGGATCATCACATCTTTTTCTCTACCAAAATACACTAGGGCGAGCACAAAACCTAGTAAGAATATATACATTTTTTGCAGTCTCCTGAGATGGATGCACATGTCATGTTATGCTCAAGACATGTATCTCTATCTTGTGAAAATCTTGTGCACGATGCAATTTGAAAATGCAACAATTCAATAACTTTAATGTCGTTTCAAGTGGTGGTAAATACGACACAGGTAATCCCTAAGTTGATGTCTGCAAATAGGCATATCATGCACTATCAATCACCACTTTACCGGTTAGTAACGAGAAGGCACATAGTACCTTCCCCACACGTGTTTTCAGTCTTTCACTATGGACACTCTGGCCAACTTAACCAACACCAAACTACACCCCCTATCCGGACTTACCAACGTATTTACCCCAGAACAAATTCAAGATGTTTTTGTTTCACAAAACAATTCCTTTCTCAAAGCAATAATTTTCAAATGCACAATTCAAAATCAATGACAACAATGATTAAATGGAATGACAATGCAACATGTAACAATGCATTTATATAGTTCCATTTTCAATTCCACCACACAATCTTCTATTGTGATCAAATTTCCACATCTCTTATCAATGTAACATCATAATATATCTTCCAAGAGATAATATAGCAATATCATCATACGTACATTTTTCACATACTAATCATCATTTTAAACTTAGTCCTTCCAAGACAAACCAACAACAAGCTACTCATCCAGCTTCAAAATTGAAATTCTCATTTCTCTATGAAATCCCTCATTTGACACAACTATAGAAATTTCTCCACCATTTACTCACATAATATATTATCAAGCTTGAATTTCACAATATCTCAACCTCTTTCCCAAAATCCCCAAATTGCTAGGGTTTCTACCAAAACTAGGTTTTAATCACATTTTGAAAGGATTTTTCCAAAACAGCACTCACACTTTAGAACATAGCTCATGCTCTCAAAAGTTTTGGGAAAATATAGAGAAAACCCACTCTTAAAATCATCTAGAGTTCATGACCCAAAAATCATAGTTCAAACATGAAAGAAATACTCCAAAACAAGCATAGACTTCCAAAAATCTTAATGGTATATGTTTTAAGAGCCTAATAGATCTAGTTATCATCCTAAAAGGCTAAACTTCAAATGAACAATTAGATAGATTCTAAGTTTACCAAAGATTAAATAAGATGTGTACAAATAAAAAGGTATGTACAGCACAGCTAAATCAATACTTTGCACATACATGTCTAAAATTTCCTTAAGGATTCTCTTATTTCAAAACTAGGCAAGATGCCAACCTTCAAACTAAGTGGCTTGGCATAGAAACATGAAGATTCCCTCAAACAACAAGCTATAGGTTATCAAGCAAACAACAAACATTCTATACACCAGACACTCATCATATCCCATAGTTTCTATAACCTCACACAATCGACAAATAATATTTATAATAATTCGACATTCTTCAATACCTCCCACAATACAATATACTTGCAACCAACAAAACTCCAATCAAGGTCATGATTTCCTTGCAATATCAAAATTTCCATAATACATCTTAACTCTCAAGTCTCCACACTAAACTCGCCAAAACATGCTAGAATTATAGGCTAAAATAGCAAGCATACAAGGCTAGTTTGCAAGGATTACACTACAAGTGTATAAAGCATGCAAAGAGTGGCCAAGCTAGCCACAAAGAGAGCTAAAACATGTTAAAAAAGTCACAAAAACATGCTTAAACTAAGCCTCAAGAAGGGAGAAATACATGCTCATTTGATAGGCCAACAGCACATGCTAACAAGACAAGAGGAGGGGGGACCACCCCCTCCCATTTAAGACCTCAAAACACACTTTCCACCACTGAAATTCCTCTGGAATTCAGTGGTGAAGAGGCCAAACAAAGGTGATTACAAAGGCCTAAAGTGATGGCCCAAAACAAGGCCAAACAAGGCACAAAAGGGGGTAGATCACCCCCAACACCAACAAAGCCTTAAACAAACATTTCAAATGCTTGAAAATGGAGCTTTTTATAGTTGAGAGTTAAGCCAAAATAAGCATGCCAAAATAAGCATGCAAAGTTGGCCTAGTAAGCAACTACAACAAGGCTTTAAAAGGATTAAAGACTCACCCTTGAAGAATCAAAGCAAGACAGCAACTTCTGAGGGGAAAACCAAGCCTTGAGCTTCAAACAAACCTCCAAGAACCTTAGCCCAAGATTGAAGGTGTTTCACTATGTGTTTGTGTACAAAAGTGTGAAGAAATGGCACTTTTAAGCACAAAACCAATGCAAATATAGAGGGAAAGAGCAATATAGAGATAGAAGTGTATGTATAGCTCTCTCTACAAAATTCTGAACCTGAGACAAGAGGGAGGAGGCTCCCTTTTATAGAAAACCAAGCATCAAGCTTGTTGAACAAGTTTTAAGCTTCAAGCAATCCCTCCATACACGTGTATGGAGGATGCTTTCTGTGCCCAACAACTGGCACAGCTGGCATGGAAAATATCTGTAGAAAGTGCAGGAAAGCTGCCGACCAGTTGAAGTGTCGGCCAACTACTTGCACTGGTTGGCAAGCTACTTTTTCTGGTCTACAAGAAGAGAAAGTGGTTGGCAAGTGGCTGGCAAGGCCAAAAAGTGGCTAGCAAGTGTCCAAATTGAAGCCCCAGAAGTAAGCTTTCCAATGGTGGCAGCCTTGCATCAAAATTCCAACTTTGCAAAAAGTTATGCCTGTTTTGGTGAAGTCGCGCAGTTTCATTCCTACCCGGATTCTTGCCGAACTTCTCCCAAACTAGTTTTCTTCTCTCCTCTCTCATGTTCTTCAACTCCAAATCCATAAACAAGATGTTTTGAAAGATTTTTCAAAGATTTCATCTCTCTTTCATTCATTTCCACTTTGTCCTTGCTCGGTTTACCGAAAAGCGCAACATTTAACAAAATGCGAGCGTCGGAACATCGTAGAATCATTTTTCAAAAATATTTTGAAAGAGAGGGTTTTAAGGTCTAAAAACCATTCAAAATGGGGTGTAAGGTTGGGATTTGACTCTCTCCTCGCCAAAGAAACCGAACCTTTGCACTGCACAACTTTCAACACCAAGTAAACCATCAGTAACACCTACGTCTTAAGGGCGGTCAAAAATAGGGTGTCTACACCAACCTACAAGTTCGAATTACATTCCGTCTATTGTCACAAATCCTATTTATCATGGGGAAGACGTCCATGAGAACCACATAGTGGTTCAGTAGCTGTTTTGAATTTCCAGCCCCAAAACACCCTTTTTCGACTAAGTTTAAGGCGTTTTTGGCTCAAACTCCCAACCTACGGGGTCGAATTACATTCTGTTAGTTGTTACAAATCCTATTTGTCATGGGGAAGCTTTTTGTGAGAGTGACACAGTGGTTCAGGGATTGTTTTGAATTTTTGGCCAAGAAACGCCCTTTTTCGACTAAGTTTAGGGTGTATTTGGCTCTAACTCCCAACCTACGAGTCTGAATTACATTCCGTCAATTGTCACGAGTTCTATTTATCATGGGGAAGATGTTCGTGAGAGAGACATAGTGGTTTGGGTGCTATTTTGCATTTTCGGCCCCGGAACGCCCTTTTTCGACTAAGTTTAAGGCGTTTTCAGCTCTAACTCCCAACGTATGGGTCCGAATTACATTCCGTCAGTTGTCACAAGTCCTATTTGTCATGTGGAAGCTATCCATAAGAGCCACATGGTGGTTCGGGGACTGTTTTGAATTTTTTCCCCCGGAATGGCCTTTTTCAACTAAGTTTAAGGCGTTTTCGGTTCAAACTCCTAACCTACAGGTCCGAATTACATTCCGTCAGTTTTCACAAGTCCTATTTATCATGGGGAAGCTTTGTATGAGAACCACATAGTGGTTAGGGGGCTGTTTTGAATTTTCAGCCCCAAAACGCCTATTTTCGACTAAGTTTATGGTGTTTTCGGCTCAAACTCCCAACCAACGGGTCCGAATTACATTCCGTCAGTTGTCACAAGTCCTATTTGTCATGGAAAAGCTGTCTGTGAGAGCCACACGGTGGTTCGGGGTTTGTTTTGAACCTAGAACGCCCTTTTTCGACTAAGTTTAAGCCTTTTAAACAGGTTTGTCAAATTAAAAGCACGCTTCTACTCCTTGAAGATACTGAGTACACATATTTTAATTCTTGTCCTCATGCTTAATTCAAAATATTATATTCATGCAAAACCACCATTTAAAAATAACAAACAAAAAAAAAACAAAAAAAAAGAAGAAAAAAAAGAAAGTAGGTACTCAATTTTAAAGTTATGATCATGTGATAAACAGCCCAAAAATAGAGTATTTGATTACTATATTTGCCAGAAAGCTGCTCACAGTGGAAGAAAAATCATGAAGTCAACTTTGGATTACACTTAAGCAATAACAATAAAGAGATTGTATTCTTTAGTGAATATGTAAATCTAGCAGCTACATATATTACATGGGCTATTTTTTACAACAAAGCCTTTCATGCAGAATGACTAACGGTAATAACTATGGTAAAGCCATAAACATTCCTAGTGGGCTAATTGAGTGCCAAATGAGAAGTTACTACATGTGGAATCTGATTCAGAATTTCTAAAAGAAAAATTTCATTCTCCAAGTTAAGGGAGCTCCTAGTTGGTAGTGAAAGCTATAGAGGAAGAGCACCATATAAACAGACAGTTAAATGATTTCTTATCAGAAAGTTGGCTAGCATAAAGTAAAAAGTGATTTTAGTTCAAATAAGAATTTTAAAGGAATTATAAAAATCACCAAAAATGACCCAAAAATGCTAAGGAAAGTTGTCAAAATAAATAGATAAGTTAGAGTAAAAATGAAATGACATGTTTATCTAGGCATACAAGCACATGCACGTGTGCATAGATTCTTTTGACCTTATATTTATCTAAGGTTCATATGTTTCTTAAAATTTACAACAATTTTCGGCGTATGATGGTTCAACTAGTTAACCCACCAGTCGAAACAATGACTAATAGGACTTGTTCCTTAATGGTTAATGTCAGGCCAAGTTTAAAAATTATATAAATGAACGTCACAAACACTTAATTTTAGTGTATGTTCCGCCTAGTTGTGTATATTTGTTTCATTTATCTATACCTTCTTCGAAGGATTTTCAGAGTGATCCAAGTACCAAGAGGATGCTCTTTTGATTATGTAGATATTTAAAAAAATAATAAATAATAATAAAATTTGAAAGAAAGAAAGAAAAAGAGCCAACAAAAACAACAACCAAGCAAACTCCCGTTTGCTTTACCAGCTTTTAAGCGTTCCTAAAAAATAGGAATTATTCAAGAATTAGTACATATCAATGCATAATACACAACTAAAGCAATAGAGTCGCTTATATTTGTTTGTTACCAAATGAGATGCATCCTTCCAAGCCACATCAATCATATGTTTCCAATTGTCTAAGCAAACTCCTATAGGCAGATGACTATATGGGTCATCAACACCCTCTTCTATAAGTTTTTCAAAGTGTTGCTTTAGGGTGTACCTCCAATCCTTGTACAAGAAATACGCCTTTGTATCAACGATCTCTTGAGCTTGTTGATCAGTATAAAAATCCTCACCAATTTCAAACTTGTCCTGCACGCATAAGTTTGTGACGTATTACACAAATTAAATGCAGCAATTGCAAATTTACGTAATGAAGACATTTAGTTTAAGGTCAGAAATTACTAGCACAGCTTGTACAACAACATCTTTGATGCTCTGATCAATTTTCTTCCACGACTTCACTCCCTTGACAGGGCACAACCGCCTGATCTGCAATCCCAACTCATTTGTTGTAGGGGTGGCATTCCCTCCAATGAGTGCATTCAACATGCGATTGACATCAACATGTAGTTTCTCTTCTTTTTTGCTCACAATTTTTTTTTTTTTTTTTGCACTCCTTTTCCGAGTGTAGGTCTACATACACGAGTTGACGTACTTTTCCCTGGTCAAGAAGGGGCAACAAGTGTAAGGCCTTCAAATTGTAAATAGTGTCTCAAACGTATAATTGACAACAATTAATATTAAATTTTAAATTTTAAATTTTATCAACAAATTTTCTTGGGGTTTATAATTTTTTTATTTGAACTTGAATGTAATTTTTTTGTACATTCAAGAAATTTTCTTTATAAGTGAAGAAAAATCATTTGCTTAAGTTCAATAAATTGATCTTTTGGGGCCGAAACACACCTACAAAACTACCCAGAAGAAGAATAAACATTGTAGTTCTCAGTCACTCAACCCTCAAGATACAACAAAAAAGTACAATGGACTTACCTACGCCATGAGCCTGTGTCTCTTCCACAACTGTTTGTGTGTCATCCGACAGTTGTGTCTCATCAAATAAAGTCAGTGGGGGTGACAATGACATGTGCAGATGTTCGTGAGGGTGATGCTATGGGGTCAGTTGCTGTTTTCTTACGCCGTCGTACCTTCATCCCTGGAACCATGCTGGTAGCTGCAATATAGTTGCAAACATTATATATTAAGTAAAAACATCACATGCATCATTGATATTATGGCCAATAAGGATTATTTATATAAGCTAAAGTATTCACAAAATTACAACAAGGCAACAATAGGAAAATAATTGATAATGATTGTCAAAGAAAGGTGTTGTACATAAACCAATGTTAAGCATAAATGTCAAATGACGAGGTTCATCAATTCAAGAGGTTCAACATTGCGAAAAATTTTACAATATAGCTCAGCATGATGACATAAAGAACAACATAAACAAAAGGACTAAAGTCTCATCTAATTATATTGCACATAAAGAACAACAATCTCCTTCATCCTTTTCCCCATTACATCAACAAAAGGACAAAAAGACAAAACAACGACTACCAAGAACACACATCCAATTTTAGAACCCATACATCGACACTCATGTCTATATCTGTATCAAAATCACTGTCAAGCTTATCTTCTTCTTCATTGTCACCCTCCAATGTCGGTTCATCTCCATCATCACAGATAAAGTCATCATCCATACCAACCTTGGGTTGTACACGGTTGTTAGACTGCAAAACTTCCATTGGAAAAATTTGAGCGTCAATATCATCTCGATGCAAAACCACATCGTCATCCATAGGCTCAGTTGGTACAACATCAGTGCTTTCATCTTGTTAAAACACATTATCAGGTTGTGGCACATCCAGCTCGGGGCACATCCCAAATTCTTCTATATTGAAACTTTTCTACTACTCTCCAATTGGCACCTAACTTTGTATCATGCACGTAGAAAACTTGTTGCACTTGACTTGGTAACGCAAACGGGTCATCTTTATACCGTCGACTTGTTACATCAATAGTAGTGAAATGTGGTTTGACACGCAAAGTTCTATTACTACCAATGTTATACCATTCACATTGGAACAAAACAGCACAATGCCTAAACAAATATGTCATTTCCCAAACTTTGCAAATGTAGCCGTAGAACTTTATGAATTGGCCTTCATGGTCCCCTTCCACTACCAATCCACTATTTTGAGTTTTACAACGGTTGTCACGGTCGCGAGCTTGGAATCGAATGCAATTACAAATGCATCCCGAATATGTGTTCACTAAGCTGTTAGGACCATTTGCCAGTGTCCACATTTCATCGGTTGCTTTAGGTGACTTTTTGTGCCGCAATTGGTTCATCTACACAAAGAAAAAAAAAAGTGTCATGTTACATAACTTAACTTCATGTGTAAACTACACTATAAGGAATTTTAGCATACGCGATCTTTGAACCATTTAGGAAATTCTTTGCATTATATCTTGGGAATGTCGCATGCACTTCCATGTTGTTATTGCAACAACATCCTGTGTTCCCTACGTAGGACAATGTAATTCATAAGTAATTTGAAGAATGATTACTAAAAAAAACATATAGGTCACATAGAGTATGTCATAGGTTTGAGTCGTACTCTAGATATTATTCCACTTTTAAGCTGTTGTGCAGGACAAACCAAGGAGCCCTTTCACAGTCTGCTACAGACACATTAGTTACCCTTGTTAGTAGACCAAGCGGATAAGCATTTTGAGTGAAAACCGCTAACCCCGGGCCATTGTCACCCCCGTCACAGTTTCTTTCTTCCCGATTAAACACCGTTTCAACGCCATCTAAATACATTGAACAAAACGTTGTACGCTCTTTTGAAATGTAAGCCTCCGCAATGGAACCTTCTGGCCGAGCTTTATTGCGAACAAATCCTTTTAGAAGTCCGAGCATCCTACATGGCAATATGATTTGAATGTTAATTTTTACATTATCTACTATATTTAAATAAGGATGTTTGGGAACTCGTGGTATTACCTCTCAATGGGATACATCCATTGATATTGCACAACCCCTCCAAGCATAATCTCGTAAGGCAAATGAATTACCAAGTAGACCATGACATCAAAAAAAGTAAGAGGAAAAATCTTCTCAAGCTTACAAGGTATAAGTATGATTTATTCCTCCATTTTCTCCAAATCAGTGACCCTCAATGTCTTTGAGCACAATGTTTGAAAAAATTTCCCAACTCAAAAAGTGTGGTCCCAATCTCCTTCGAAAGGTATCCACGCATCCTAATTGGAAGTAGTCGTTGTAGAAGGACATGACAATCATGAGTTTTGAGGCCAGCTAATTTTCCACCATGAGCTGTGACACAATTGGATATATTTGCTGCATAGCCATCAGGGTACTTAATCGATTTCAAGAGATCACTAAAACCTTGTCTCTCTACCGGGGACAATGTGTACGATGCCACGATGCCGGAGGCTTCTCGAATGAGCCATTGGAACGTCTCTTCAAGTGTAACTCCTTTCATATCCACATGTCTTCTAGATCTAAGTGTGCTTTATCCGTGTCCTTGTTCTTGTCATCAATGCTCAGGAGTGTCCCAACCAGATTGCCACATATATTCTTCTTTATGTGCATAACATCAAGGTTGTGTTGAAACTTTAGCGTTTTCCAATAGGGTAGGTCGAACATAATGCTTCTTTTTGTCCAATTAGAAGGTGGATTTTCATTCCGTTGTCTTTTTTTGGTTGTTTGGATGCTTTCCATACAACCTGTATGTCCCCGAATCAATTTGCTGCAGTATTTGTTCTCCCAATAACTCCATAGGTTTGGACCGATGCTCATTTTGACCATTGAAGAGCTTACTTCTTTGCCAAATATGGTTCTCAGGCAAGTGGCGGTGGGCACCCATATACCCTATCTTACTTCGCAGACGCTGAGATGATGCATCCATGTTATAATTAGGGCAAGCCAAGTAACGTTTTGTAGTCCAACCAGACATGGTACCATATGTGGGGAAGTCATTGATGGTCCACATGACTGTTGCATACATTTTAAATATTTGACCGTTTGAGACATCATACGCACACCATGCTCCCACAAATTCATTCACTCCTCCACTGATGGTTGCAAGTAAACATCGATGTCTCTTCCAGGGGCGGATGGACCGAGAATAAGCATTGACATCATCAGAAATGGCTCTTTCATAGAATTCCACGGGGGAAGATTGTAAGGTATTAAGAGTACAGGCCGCATGTTGTACGATGTGCTCATATTTCCAAACAATTGAAACCATTCGTGGCAAGCCCTAACCTTACATGTTGGGGTTCCACAAAAAATGTAGGATGATGCATATCAAAGTCCTTTCATGCTTGATCATCGGCTGGATGCCTTAACATTCCATCATCCACACGCTTCTCTTTGTGCCATCTCATATCTACAGCTATTTTTTTCGACATGTACAATCTTTTCAACCTCGATGTGAAAGGAAAGTGCCTCAATATTTTATAAGCAATCTTTTCACCACTTTCATTGTTGAACTTGTATCTAGACTCCTTATATGTAGGGCAATTCTCCAGTTTTGCGTTGTCCTTCCAAAACAGCATACAATCATTCTTGCATGCATGAATGGCCCCGTATCCCAAACCCAATTCACATAAGAACGTTTTCGCTTCATAAAGGGTCCATAGAACAGTTTCATCACACTTTGGGAGAATATCTTTGAAAACTTGCATAACCATATCGAAAGATTTGTTGCTCCATTTATTGTACACCTTAATATGAAGCATCTTAATAACGAAAGACAACACGAAAAACTTTTCACACTCTGAGTAAACTTTGCGTCGAGTATCATCAAACAACCTAATGAACTTCACTAAATTTTCTCTCTCCAAGCTATTAGGTTCTTCGTCGATATGATCATTCATGAGGCCACTCATGTAAATCTCTTCCAACATAGTAGGCAACTCGCCCAAATTATCGTCAATGTCAAAAATTGTAGCTGCATCTCTTTCACCATCATCGTTTCACACACTAGGCTAATCATGACACAATGGAACATGTTCCCCGTGGTGCACCCAAGTTCTATAAGAACACGCGATTCCTCTTCAAATCAAGTGCAGCCATACAACTTGTGGAGTATGTTTTGTGCCATTCAAGCAATCGACACACGGACAACGAATGCCATCATGTGGGCCTAAACCTTCCTAGCAAAGTCAATAAATGACTTAACACCTTGTTGGTACTCTTTACTTTTCAACCTATCTTTTATCATTATCCAACTCTTGTCCATCTTTTGAACCCTACAAGTCAAGCAAATATTAACGTAGGAATGGACAACAAATAAACAAAAATACTCAACAATGGAATTGCGTATCTTTTATCATCATCCAACTCTTGTACATCTTTTCCGACAAAAGTTTTAGTTTTCACTTATTTGCAACATAGATTAAAATTTGGAAACACATGGTTTAGGGATTGAATTCAAAAGTTAGGGTGAAACAACTAACTATTTGGACTATACAAGCACAACATAAACAAGGAGAGGTAAAAAAGAATGAGAAAATTCACCAAACACAACCATCGTAAGTAGAAGAAACAACCAAGCTATTGTCAAAGGTTACAAATTATAGTAAACAACCAAAGTTTAAATGCTTGTTCCACTGTGGGTGAAGTTGTACAATGTTCCTTAGGAGCAAATATGGTTTAGGTATACTGCTAGCATCATTGGAACTCCTCTTTACTTGAATCAGCTCACGTTTACTAGAAGCAAATTTACTTTTGTTATAGAAGCAGACTTACAAAAGTGTGATGTTTGCAAGGGTTTGGTCTCATAAGCAAAAGACATTTCATCCTCCCTCTTATACAGGCAATAGTGGAAAGTAAAGAAGACTCAAACAGAAAAGCCAACAATGTAGAAAGTGGTGAAGAAGAAAAAGAGGAAAACTGGTATGCAAGTTTCTTTAGTAAATATAAATGAAGAAAGGGCACGAGGTCCTCCACCTCTTCTATATCTATTGTCTTTGAAATCCTCAAATCTTGTGAAATGGGAGTTTTAGGTAATAGCAAATTCACTTCTAATCAAGAGTTGCCATGCCAAAAGAATATTCTAAATTATTCTCAAGGCACACCCAACAAGGATAACAAAAAGGACCACCATAGAATCCACATTGTGATAAGCTAAAAAATTTTGTCATAACTCAAGCTAATGAAAGACCGACTAGGACTTTTGAGGATGACCATAAAATATGACAATTTGGGTGAAGTGGGATTATAAAGAAAATACAAACAAAATTTAAAAAATAAAAAATAAAAAATAAAAATAAATCACACATAATGATGGATCTTATTTATATTATTTAATAAAAATTAAAATGTCTATCAATTTAGTTTATAATTATAAAAATAACATTATTTCATCAATTTTGCCTTTAATATCATTTTTGTTTTAATAATGGAGCATCAATCTCGTTGTATTGTCTTTCAAGTGTTAGATGAGACTTTTGCACTATATTTGACAAAATTTACGAGAAGAATGATACAAGACATGAGCAAATAATTAACCAAATATCTCCATTTATTTATGATGTCTTCAACATAAATAACCAAACATATACTCATTACTAAAAAGGTTATTGTCGACTTGGTTTATTACTTTTAAATCCTTGTATATATAAAAGATTATTTTGAGATTCTAAGATTATTATAATATTGTAAGATTTAGTGAGATAATTGGTGAGAGAAAGAACCAACTCATTGTAATCTCTAATTCATAATGAAACTTGATAGACAGAGATTTATCACCAAACCACGTAAATGTTGTTATGTGTTTATCATGTTTTCATTGCTGTCATATTTAACAATCATATTTTACCACAATAATAATCAATCAAATGCCCAATTCTTCCAACCATACCAAACCACTAACCAACATAAACATAGATGAAAAATTACAGTTAGAAATATTCAAGAAGTATAAGTAATGATGGAAACAAAATTGGGTCAAGCATACAAAATTTAATAAAAAATAAATAAATAAATCATATCCATTACATTTATGAGAATCCAAAGCAAACAGAATGTGCCTTACCAACTCAACAATCCATTAGTAAAAGCAGAATCAAAAACTTTGAATATATCTAAATCTAAATTTTACACTATTCGTAGCGATGTGATTCAAATTTGTTTCATGCCTGAATGTTTTGAAACGTACCTTGTAGTAACTTGGCATAACCACGTTACAAATTAGTATAGCAACATAAATCCAACCTAAATTGTTTCTTTCAGATAATTTCACAAATAAAGGCAATAATTTCCCAAACTAGAAACCACCAGAGGATAAACTATGTATATTAATACTTGCCCCAAAACAAACAATCAAGAAAATGGTAGGAGGGATGAAAAATATTTTTGGAATACATTCCATGTTGGGCCAGCACAATTTTTCTTTATTGCATAAATGTGAAAATTAGGTACACAAACTAATAAGAGACAAGCTACCGTAATCTAGTGAACATGGAAGCTTAGAACAACAAACATAGAGGGTCTTTCAGTTCTGTACATTGCACTGTCACAACAGTAAAAAACTTCTCAAATTTAACATAATTTTACTGTGGGATTATGTTTATCAACATCTATTGGTAGAATCAATTTTGTCGCAAGGAAAATGAGTAGAGAACTACAATAATAATAGCATTACAAAAACAAATGGAAGCAAACATGACTGTAGCAATAACAAAATCAAACTAAGCCTCGTGTCCCAACAACAAGGCTTCTAATCAAGGACAGAACTTGGTGGTGTAAGAACATAGATAATCTGGGAATAACTCAAATATTAACAAATCAAGTTTATCTAGGAATGAACACGAACGTACAATACAAGACCCAAAATGCTTAAGAAAATTAGCAAGTGCTAGGCTATGTTGTCACAAAGTTGTAAATATCAGTACCCACCTAATATTTTACACATGGTTTGCCAGTTAGAAGCTAAATCTTAGACATTGATAAATTGGCCAGTACCTTGTACATATGCTGGTAAAATTTCTACAAGACTCCTTAATATTTACAATTTAAGGTGCTTATTTTCGTATGGATTCAAAGTTGCATCACGAAATCAACAACAATTAATACATGAAACTAACAAAACTCAACTTCCATAAGGATTTTAGTGGCTTTAGTATCAGAGGGAGAGAATGTATATTCTCTCATACAATCCTCCCTCTCTTTGTAAGAGCCGCTTGTAGTGAGAGGTCCAACTATATGTAGGCCAACAATAATAGAGAAGGGGTTTCATTTTGTTGGGAAATTTTCAAAATGGGTTTTCAAATTTATACTTTATTTTTGGGTGTTTACAAAACCTTCCATGTTTTTCTTTCGAAAGCATGAAATAAGCTTGGGACTTTGTCCCACATCGGAAAGAGAGGAAAACATGGAACACTTAATAAAGTGCTACATAGAATATTCCTTTGAATATGGAATTGTGAGGTGAATGCTAGTTTGCATGCATCCACACCGTAACGCACACACGTGTGCACTCGTGTCGTAGGTAGTGGACTATGTGGCGTTTGATGGCGCACTTAGCACGGACGCATCGGTGCAAGGTGCCGTGAGGGCGCTTTCCTATTTGTATCGGACAGGTTGGAGTGATGACGTGGATCCAACGTGGCATGGGTGACGTGGAATACAGTCAGCTCCACGTGGCAGTGACGTGTTGTCCATTGGCAATGAGTCAACCAACCAATCAAACGGTTGTGTGTCCAATCTGAAGCAGGTTGATCATAGCCGTTGATTGGAGATGCGCGTAATCGTACGGATGAGATGGCACCCAATCATGATCAGGTGTGATTAGCCAAGGCATCTATTCGGTGTAACGCCCTCAAAATTAACCCATTATATATCATTGACATGCATTATTTAAAGAAGACAATTTATTAATTCATTCATCAGAGTATTACTAAATAAAACATTACATGTAACATCGAATAAAATGCCCTGCAGGCTTACATCTTTCCAAGCCAACACTTGGATTCAAAAATATAAGTTCTAATCTCAATACAAGAAAAGCCCTAGGCTTGAATGTTTACATGTATTAATAATTAAGACAATTAACTAAAGGTAGTCTTCTTCAATCCAGAAGCCAAACCCTCCCAAGCTAAGTCCTTGGAAGTAGTTTATCACCTGAACCTGAAAATGATGTTCCCATAAAGGGTGAGCCACAGCCCAGTAGAAACATACTAAACCACATATAAGAAATGAATAAAGCAAAAGTATTTGACAGATGGTTAACCAAGATAATCAACCACTTCATTTTACAGTCTCATGACACTATTGTCTAAGATACAATTTACTTTCCAATTTTATCAACATGGCTCAGAACCTGGCCAAACTTACAACAGTGAATTACATATACCATATTCACATCCTTCCAATATCAACAAACAAATGAGACTCAAGCTCAATTCACAACACTTCATACTTCCAGATTGATACACATTTTAGTGCTGTATCAATAAAAACACTTCTATATAATAAGCACACATAAAAGTGATGCTAATGGAGTCCATCCCCTATCTCCTCCCAAACAAAATCCGGTTTAGAGGTCCATCCCCTATCTTCCCCTAAACCGTGGAGTACATCCCCTATCTCCTCCCACACAAAACAATGTATGCAAATGCAATGCTCAATCAATACACATATTTTCTGTATCAATGCAATAGTCAAAGTTAATGACTTAACCAATGTGATTAGTTTCAGTTGTTCCTAATCCACATGCAATGTCTACAACAATCACGACTATCCTCCACCGATAGCCCAAAACAGTTATTTCTAAACAGGAAATAAATGCATCAACTAACATAATTCCAACATTTTCATAGGTGAGTGATTAAACTAACCAACTACACCATTTACTCAATATTTTCCCCCAATACAATGAATTTAGCCATATTCCCCAATTCCCTTAAATTAATTTTACAAATTAATTTAATATTACAACCAGGGTTTTCCCAAAAATTACCAAAGTAAACCCAACATATCAATATACCAAAACTTAGAGCAAAACCTATAAAATGGAGTAGGAAATCCCTACCTTGAAGAAAACAACCCAAAAGGAGAAGACAGAGATGATACCCCAAATACCAAAGTGCTCCAAATCGCCAACTATTCAGATTAAATGGAAGCCCTCAACTCACTCTATCTTTTTTAATGAAGGATCTAGGGTAGAAACACTCCCTAAGTGGATCAAATCTAAGAGAGAAGGTGAGTAGAGAGAAAGAGAAGTCGGACCTAGGGTTTGGAATCAAAATAAGATGAAAAAGACTGATCAACTGGACAAGCTCGCTCGAGCGAAGACTAGGTCGCTCGAGCGACCAGACACAGAGAAACCACGCTCGAGCCAAGGAATCCTTGCTCGAGCCAACAACCCAAAAGCTCGCTCGAGCGAAAGAAAGCTCGATCGAGCGAAGAACTCAAACCCTCAGGTCTGTAACCAGACACACGCTCGAGCGAAGGAACTATAGCTCGAGCGAAGGATGAACTAACTCGCTCGAGCCAAGAATGCAAAGCTACAGGTCCATACTGGACGCCAACTCTCGCTCGAGCGACCAAACCCCAGCTCGAGCAAAGAACCAAAAAGACATCTCGCTCGAGCGACAAACTCCTCGCTCGAGCGAACAACCAAAAAGACATCTCGCTCGAGCGACAAACTCCTCGCTCGAGCGAACAACCAAAAACCTGGACAGCAAGACTTGGTTTCTAAACCCAACCAACCTGAAACAAACCTGCCCAACACATCCTATAATTCCAAATGAGAAAATAAAGGACAACAACAACAATATACAATGGCAGAATCTACGGAACCTAAGTCCGGATACAATAATCAGATGGGAAAAGACCGGGGTCGCTATATTCGGTGTGAGAATTATCTGCACCGTAGATTGTCGATCTAATAGTCAAATATGATCGAATGTGATCAAGGGACATGACCATTCAATCAAGTGCATCAAGGCCTATAAATAGGCTATGAAATCAACCATTTCATTCAATCCAAAAAATTCAGAATTCATTCTTGCAATTCTCTCTCTCTCTCTCTCTCTCTCTCTCTCTCTCTCTCTCTCTCTCCCTTCCTCTTGATTTAGAGTTTTCGATCAAGTGTTTCTTAAGCAAATTTCTGCTTTTCTTACTGGTAATCAAGTTCTGCAGATTTGATTATCAGTGTCCTGGTTTTCTTGATTATATTAAGAGTATTTTGATCTACTGTCATTAGTACAGACACCGGTAGATTTAATCTTTAGATCAGGCTTCATTGTATCCTAAAGGTAAATTAGCTGTAACCCCCTGCACACATTTTGGTGGGTGCAAATATTGTCTTTAGGAAAGCGGCTTAGTAATGCGACTTGAAGCACTAAATTTCTGTTCTACATAGACACAATCATCGCCAAATTTTGAGGACTCGAAAATCACCAACTGAAGAATTCAAGACGAATTGTTCCAACAATCTAAAGACAATATTTCGATATGGTGATGTCTATTCAGAAAATGACTAAAGATTTCATGAAGCTTGACCGGTTTGATGGCGAAAATTTTCGTCGCTAGCAAAAGAAGATGCACTTTTTGCTCACCACTCTCAAAGTGGTCTATGTGCTAACTACCCCCTATCCGGTGGAGTAAGAAGACAAGACTATGGAGCAAACCTGTGCTAGAACCAAATGGGAGAATGACGACTACATTTGCCGAGGACACATTCTGAATGCATTTTCAGACTCTCTGCTCGATGTGTATCAACATTTGAAAACGGCAAAGAAACTCTGGGACATATTACAGTCAAAGTACCTCACCGAGGATGCCACCAGTAAGAAATTTCTTGTTATTAATTTTATACGTTTTACTATGATTGATACAAAGCCTATTATAGAACAATTCCATGAGATCCAACATATTCTGAGTCAGTTTTGACAAAAGAATATGAACATGGATGAATCTATTGTAGTTTCGTCTATAATAGAGAAACTGCCATCTTCTTGGAAGGATTTTAAGAAAACTCTGAAACACAAAAAAAGGAACATCTAACTTTAGAGAAATTGGCTCAACACCTCCAAGTTGAGAAAGAGTCAAGACTTCTTGAAAGTAGAGAAAACCAATTGGCTCAAACTTCCAAGATTTACATGGTGGATGATGGCAAGAGGTTCAACAAAAAGAAGCATAAGCGCGACCCCTAACCTGACAAAGATGCTAAGAAGACGAAAGGCGCTTGTTGGCACTATGGCAAGCTAGGGCACTTCAGGAATGAATGTCGGTCATACAAAAAGAAGCCAGAAGCGTCAAATGCCAAGAAGAAGTTTGTGGCTATTGTATCTGAGGTGAACATGCTCGAAGATGCTGGTGACTGGTGGATTGACTCAGGAGCAACAAGGCACGTCTACAACGACAAGAGCTGTTTCACTACTTATGAACAAGTTAGTGATGGAACAGTTCTCTACATGGGCAGCTCTTCAACTGCTACTATCAAAGGCAAAGGGACGATGGATCTAGAGTTCACATATGGAAAAGTCTTAAATCTTAATGATGTCATGTACCTGATGTCAGGAAAAATCTTATATCTGGAAGCCTGCTTAATAAGCATGGTTTCAAGTTAGTATTTGAGTCGGACAAATTTGTCCTATCTAGGGGTGGTATTTTTGTTGGGAAGGGCTACATGTATCAGGGAATTTCAAACTTAACGTTATCAATAATACATCTGCTTCTGCTTATATTGTTGATTCTCTTTCTTTATGGCATGCTCGTTTAGGTCATGTTAATACTAGGAAAATGCATGATATGGTTAATTTAGATTTAATTCCGAAGTATGATATTGATATGTTTGAAAAATACAAATTTTGTGTGCAATCTAAAATTACTCGCTTTCCATTTCCTAAAGTAGATAAAAACCACATCTCTGCTTAAACTTGTGCATAGTGATGTATGTGTCATGCATAGTACCCCCACTAGAGGTCGTAAGAAATATTTTGTAACATTCATTGATGATTTTTCTAAGTACTGTCATATCTATCTTTTGCATTCAAAAGATGAGGTGCTTGATAAATTCAAGATTTTTAAGACAGAAGTAGAAAATCAGTGTAATGTCAAAATAAAGAGACTTAGGTCTGATAGAGGTGGTGAATACCATTTTCCATAATATTGTGAAAATGTTGGTATTATTCATGAGAAGTCTACACCGTAGACACCACAACAAAATGGAGTAACTGAAAGAAGGAATAGGACATTAACAGAAATGATTAATGCTATGCTTTCTTACTCCAGTTTAAGTTCTGGTTTTTGGGGTGAAGCCTCGCTCACTGCATGTCACATACATGATAGAATTCCTCTCAAGGAAAGAAATGTTAATCCTTATGAACTTTGGAAAAACAAGAAACCTAATCTTGGTTACTTGACAACATGGGGCTGTAGAGCAATAGTCAGATTGCCTGAACCTAAAAGGAAGAAATTAGGTGAAAAGGGTATTGAATGCAGATTCCTTGGCTATGCTATACATGGCAAAACATATAGGTTTCTGGTAGAAGAGCCCAATGGTTCAGTGGAAACAAATACCATCATTAAATCACGTGATACGGTATTTTATGAGAATTGTTTCACAACCATTCCAAGGTTGGATTCTAATCAAGAAAATAAATTAACTTATTTGATGTCTACAAAGGAAAGTGAACAATATGAACCCATTGAGCCTAATCAACCTAATGAGCCTATTAAGCTAAGGAGGAGTAAAAAGGCTAGGACTGAGAAGACTTTTGGCCTTGATTTCGTTATTTACACTTGTAGAAGGAACTAGGAAAACTTATTGTAAGAAAACAATGATATCTTTGAATATGGATTTAGATCCATTAACCTTTGAGGAGGCTATGAAGTCTCAAAATGTTGCTTTCTGGAAAGAAGCAATAAACAATGAGATGGATTCTATCATGGGTAACAATACCTGAATACTTGCTGATTTGCCACCTGGATCCAAACCAATTGGTTGTAAATGGATTTTCAAAAGGAAAATGAAAGTTGAAGGCACAATTGACAAGTTCAAAGCAAGATTAGTTGCTAAGGGTTTTACTTAAAATAAGGGTATCGATTATTTTGATACATATGCTCCGGTGGCTAGAATTGCTACCATTCGAGTGTTGATTTCCTTAGCCTCAATCTATAAGCTTGAAATCCATCAAATGGATGTTAAGACCGCTTTCCTAAATGGAGAGTTAGATAAGGAAATCTACATGCAACAACCGAAAGGATTTGTTGTACAGGGTCAAGAGCACAAAGTGTGTAAACTCGTGAAGTCACTATATGGACTGAAACAAGCTCCAAAACAGTGGCATGAGAAATTTGACAAAGTAATAGTGTCAAATGGTTTTAGGATACATGAATCTAATAAGTGTGTGTATAGTAAGTTTACTGGAAATAGAGGTGTAATCATATGCCTATATGTAGATGACATGCTTATTTTTGGCACTAACATGATGTCATTGAAAGTACTAAAAGTTTCTTGTCATCTAACTTTAGTATGAAAGACATGGGCTTGGCTGATGTAATTCTGGGTATTAAGATCAAACGGGAGGACAATAATTTAATTCTAACCTAGTCGCACTATATTGAGAAAATTCTTAAGAAATTTAATCAATATAATTGTACACCCATGTCTACACCTTTTGATTCAAATTTAAAATTGCATCCTAATACTTGAAGAGCTGTTGATCAGCTAGAATACTCAAGAGTAATAGGTAACCTGATGTATGCCATGACTTGCACTAGACCTGATATTGCTTTTGCAGTGGGAAAAGTTAGATAATAATCCCAGTAGTGTGCATTGACATGCAGTTAACTGAGTACTTAGGTACTTGAGGAAAACAATAGACAATGGAATAGTCTATAATGGCTATCCAGCAATGCTGGAAGGATTCACAGATGCTAGTTGGATAACTGACCGTAAAGATCACTCGTCCACAAGTGGTTGGATTTTTACTCTTGGATAAGGAGCTATCTCCTAGGGTTCTAAGAAGCAAAGATGCATAACAGACTCAACCACGGCGTCAGAGTTTGTAGCATTGGCTTCTTGTAGCAAAAAGGCAGAGTGGCTAAGGAATCTCTTGTTAGGGATTAAGATATGGCCAAAACCTATGCCACCAACATCTTTGCATTATGATAGTGAAGCAACTCTATCATGGGCCTATAGCCATGTCTATAATGGAAAGTCCAGGCATATAGGACTGAGACATAGTTGTGTTAGGCAGTTAATCACAGAAGGTGTGATTACCATTAGTTATGTAAAGTCAAGTGAAAACTTGGCTGACCCCTTAACAAAGTGACTTGCAAGGGATTTGGTGTGGAAAACATCAAAGGCGATAGGTCTTAAGCCCACTTAACAGAATCACTCCTGATGGAAACTCGACTCAACACTTGAAGAAACATCAAGTCTTGAGTTCAATGAGCCCAAGTACACCATATGTTGTGATTGTAAGCACTTAGTTTTATTTCAATTTCATCCCAAGGTTGAAGTGCTTGGTACCTGTAGTGTAAAAAGAAGATGATGAGTTAGCAAACTCTTAATAAGCTTACAACTAAGTTGTTAGGATACTGTAAATTACAGGGGTACTCTTAGTAAGCTTACTTATGTAAGTGTAGGAGGTGGTGCCGTTTCCTATGAGTCCAAGGGCTTGGCACTAGAGCGCTCATGAAGTAGGATATAGACACAAGGCCAATCCACGAGTCAGTTTGTTTGAATACTTGAGGTAACCTGTACTATGCATGAGACATGTCCAGTTAGTCGAATAAGATCGCTAGTTCAAAGACAAGTCTACTATGCCATCTTGACTAACTTTGAGATGTCTTCAATGAGTGAATGATTCAAATCGTAAGATATCTTCTCCTATGCACAAGGCTGCCAACTGAACCAAGACTCATATTATGGTATTTTGAAAATGGTGGCGGAATGTTGGCAAATTTTCAAAATGGGTTTTTAAATTTATAGTTTATTTTTGGGTGTTTTCAAAACCTTCCATGTTTTTCTTTGGAAAGCATGAAATAAACTTGGGACTTTGTGCCATATCGGAAAGAAAGGAAAACATGGAACACTTAATAAAGTGCTACATAGAATATTTCTTTGAATATGGAATTGTGAGGTGAAAGCTATTGTGCATGCATCCACACTGCAAGGATGGTACTTCGCACCATCCGCACACGGACACGGACACGCACGAGCACACGTGGTGTAGGCAGTGGGCTGTGTGGCATTTGATGGCTCACTTTGCACTTAGCACGGACGTATCGGCGCAAGGCGCCATGAGGGCGATTTCCTATTTCCATCGGACAGGTTGGAGTGATGACCTGGATCCAACGTTGCATGGGTGACGTGGAATATAGTCAGCTCCACGTGGCAGTGACGTGTCGTCCGTTGGCAATGAGTCAACCAACCGATCAAACGGTTATGTGTCCGATCTGGAGCAGGTTGATCATAGTCGTTGATTGGAGATACACGTAATCGTAAGGATGAGATGGCACCTGATCGTGATTAGGTGTGATTAGCCAAGGCGTCTATTCGGTGTGAGAATTATCTACACCATAGATCGTCGATCTAATGGTTACATCTGATCGGATATGATCAAGGGACATGACCATTCGATCAGGTGCATCAAGGCCTATAAATAGGCTGTGAAACCAACTATTTGATTCCATCAAAAAAATTCAGAATTCATTCTTGCAATTCTTTCTCTCTCTCTCTCTCCCTCCCTCTTGATTTAGAGTTTTCGATCAAGAGTTTCTTAAGCAAATTTCTGCTTTTCTTACTGGTAATCAAGTTCTGTAGATTTGATTATCAGTGTCGTGGTTTTCTTGATTATATTAAGAGTATTTTGATCTACTATCATCAGTGCAGATGTCGATATATTTGATCTTTAGATCAGGCTTCATTGTATCCTAGAGGCAAATTTGTTGTAACCCCCTGCACACCTTTTGGTGGGTGCAAATATTGTCTTTAGGAAAGCGACTTAGTAACACGACTTAAAACACTAAATTT
The DNA here is from genome assembly GCF_055761805.1 of Camellia sinensis. Lineage (NCBI taxonomy): Eukaryota > Viridiplantae > Streptophyta > Magnoliopsida > Ericales > Theaceae > Camellia > Camellia sinensis. The sequence continues at coordinate 185,590,790 of NC_138961.1, read as the reverse complement.
CTGTTCTACATAGACACAATCATCACCTAATTTTAAGGACTCGAAAACCACCAACTGAAGAATTCAAGACAAATTGTTCCAACACATTTCAAGTTGCTTAAAAAGGAACAAAGGCAACAATGAAAACCCAGTTGGGCTTTAAGAGAGAAGAGCCATGGGCCATCAAATCAAAGGGCGGCAAGTTGGTTGTGAGATAGTGTTGCAGAATGTTGTTATACCCTTTAGGAGAGTAGATAATTTTGGGAATGCAGGCAGTTTGGTTGAGTTTTCAGAACTTGTTTTATGAATTTTTTTTTTTTTTAAAGTAAGAAACTAGTTTGACAAAAATAAATACTAAAAAAAAAATAATTTTCAAAAATTATTTCTTTCCCAAAAAAGAGAACTATTTGAAAATAATGAGTGTTTTTATTTTTTTTCATTTTTCTTACCAAACTAATTTTTGGCAATCAATCATAAACTCGAACAAACAAAGCTGATGCTTGAAGTAATATTGTGCACTGTCTAAATTACTTAGGCCAACCAATTTTTACAAAAGAAACATAGATCTGGGAATTGGAAACTATGTCCTGCATTACATACATTAAACTTAAAATATAATAAAACACTGATTTCCTTACTTTTTATTTTTTGGGATTGGAGTTTTGTATGTAGCTAGTTCTATTTCTTGTATTTTCTTTTTTTTTTTTGGTAAACATCTTGTCCCCCTTGTTCTTTGAGCTTCTTTTGTATTTCTCCTCTTTTATTAATATAATCTCCCACAGCTTTAGTAGAAGCTATGTTACCTAAGACACGGATTGTTTTGGTATGAGGAATGGAAATGAAAACGAAATACACCACATGCTCTAAAATGTGATACGATGGGGGTAGAGTTGTATAAATCACGTTACTAGAATTTAAAGTGACTATTAAATATAATAACAACTATATTCTAATAGTTAGACATTCAATAAGATATTGTTATAAATTAATCATGTAAAACATAATTCAAGGAGTATTGTGGTTCATTTGTCTTATATTTGATCATGCAAAAACTCCATTTTCTCTAGATTTTAGTTCATTACATTTGATTTTTCTTCCTCTTATAGAAAAATTTAAGATATAATGGAAAAAAAATTAAATTTGCTTTGGATTGCTAAATTTTGTGTTTTGAAACAAAAATGTACAATGTCTCAAAACGTGTGTTCCATACCGTAAATCGTTATAGTATTAGTGTTTTTGAGTAACAAAAAGTAGAAGACTATGCACAAGGTGCCTATATATGGGACCTATTGACAGATCTCAACCACGAAGTCTGTGGAACAAGGTAATCAGATTAAATTAGATCCGTTGGCTCTTTAGATTGTATCCATCGGCTCTGTAGATTGTATAAGCCCTATATAACCAACTTTAGGAGCATAAGATGCAGTTGTTTTGCTATTTCACATTTTAACAACCATATGTGAAATTTATTCCATTCTATATAAACTAGAACTCATTCTGGAGGCAGCATCACATAAGTTAATAGTTATTTGTCATCACCAAGCCCATAAAGAGCATAAAGAGATAATAAACATTATTAAAACACAATAATACCCACTTCATAAAAAAATTCAGGATACAAACTCGGTACCTTATGTAGTGTAGGTTGAATGATCCAGTTGTTGTTGAGTGACAAAAATTGTAGTGATTGATTCACCTGCATATGTAGACAGAGCATTATATATACACACATTAAATTAGGGCCACATACATTATATATTAAACATCTGCATATATCCACACAACATTATATATACACACACATTCACCTGCATTTATTACACATCACGTTTGAAATTTATCATAAATTACACCCACAAACATTAAATTTTGAATAAACCCTAAAGCAACAATGTAAGAAAAGGGGGAAACAGAGCAAGGGAGATAGAGACAGAGACAGACTATGCGTGAGAGAGCGAGAGCGAGAGAGAGCCGCCTACAATACGTGTACAAAGCATTATATATATACACACACACACATATATATTAAACATCATCTTTGAAATTTTTAATAAATTTGAGGCGCATACATTCAAATTTGAATAAACCCTGAACCATCAATGTCAGAAGAGGGGGAAGCAGAGTAAAGAAGAGAGAGAGAGAGAGAGAGAGAGAGAGAGAGAGAGAGAGAGAGAGACTATGTGAGAGTGCTCAAGTGACAAAGAGAGAGAGATGCACGAACAGACCATGAGCGAAAGCGAGAGTACGAGAGAGAGAGAGAACCTGCGATGTGCGGCTATGACGGTGGTGATTTTTGACAATGGTGATTTGTACCGGTGGTGGTGGCCGTCGTAATGTCCACCGTACGGTAGGCTACGGTGAGAGGGATGCTTTTGTGAGGCTTGGTGAAAGACGGTGTGTATGTGATACAAAGTGTGAAGTTGTGTTGTATAACAAAGAGAGGGGCGCACACAAAAATAAAGGAATTGGCGGGTTGAAAATTGAAGCTTTAGCTACTAATTTCTCTATTTGTCGGCAAAGGAATATATATGCTGACTAAATTTTTTTGTAGCCAAACGGTGACTAAACAGCGACGAAAATCTTAGTAGCCAAAAGTCCTATTTGGCGACTAATTTTAATTTTAGTCAGGAAAAAACAATAGTGTTGATTAATTTGATTTTTTGGGGGCCTAAAATGTGGACTAACGGCGACCAATCTCCTTTTTAGTCACTGAAAGTGGAGTTTCTACCTACTAAATTTAAATTTAGTTGCCAATAAGTAATATTTATCGATTAAAATATTTTAGTAACAATATCTTGAACCAACGCCGACAAAATTAACTTTTAGTCGCCAAAAAACGTACTTTCGGCGACTAAAAACCGTTTAGTCGCCAAAAGTGGTCACCAAAGGTGCAATTTGTTGTAGTGAATTTACATTTCAATATCAAATATATGGCAATATCATTTTTCAACTATATTACTAATAGCATGATTGATGGTCAGGGACAAAGTGTTATAAGAATTTATTCTTTAAGATATAGTGTAACTGTACCAAACTTGTGGACTTGCCTATGTTTTTCTCAAATTTTTGAGGAGGTTAGTGTAATTACCCTAAATTATATGAGCATTAAGATTTTGAAAATTTTCCTGCTTTAAATTTAGAAAAATTATGAAAATTCCCTCACACTATCAACAAATACAAAAATAGCTCTTATTACATCAGAATTTATAAAGTGGCCATAAGAAAAAAAATCAACATTATTACAATTACAAAAGTACCCTTAATTCTTTAACCAAAAAAACTCAAAATAACCAAAAAAAAATTCTTGAAAATGTTTCCTAATATAAATTATAGTTAATATAATTATATTTTAAAAGCTCATGATAACAAGTATAACTTTTAGTTTGTATTTTCATTGGTTGACATGAATATTGATGATACTACTAGCTTCCGAGTAACGGGTCGGACTGACCCAGGCCTCCCACACGGTTGTCTGATCGCTAGTCCGCAAAGAAACCTGCACAAAAGTTCAATGGGGAACGGGGAGTCCCCCAGCGAACCCTCCGACGAGCAAGTTAGACAAGCGAGAGTGATGAAATGTAGAGATAGGGTGGTGATAAAAACTTAACATTCTCTTTGTCTTAGAAGCTTGCTTATATCCATCGTTCATCATTTCCTTGTCCACTCCAAGCTGTCATCCACCCCGAGCTGTCATGTTGGCTGAAAGTCTATGTTCTAGCTTGCCTTGTTCATGGTGAGGCTATTTTGTTTCGACGGTAAGGGGTTATCGTAATAAATGCTGCAGGGGAACTCATTAATGGCGGATGTGTGGTGCAATAACTCTACAGGATCTTTATCTGCTGATGTGGCTAGTTCAATTCTTGACAAGTGTCTAAATGTCATTGGTTCTTGGTGTAACGTTGGGTTCCATGAAAGTTGGGCTTTAGTGTTTGAATCATGGATTGGGCCATAAGTGGTGGGCCAACAGCTCCTATAGGCCCACCCACATCAGTAGTCCCCCATTCCCAAGTGCAATTTCAGTCCAACAAAGGGAATAAGGAAGAAAAAATGGGGGGTGAGAGGCCGACAGAAAGAGGACCGACTGGAAGATGTACCGACTGCGAGGGGTGACCGAGTGGGAAGGCCGACCGCTAGGGGTGTCCAAGTGGAAAGGTGACCGAGTGGACTGACCGACTGCGAGGAGGGCCGACTGTAGACGTGCCCGAACGTCCCGGCTCCGCGCGCGAAGATGCGGAATCTGTTTTGTTCATAGCTACTACAATTCGGACTCAATGTCACGGTTCTGAATCTAATCTCGCAAAGTGCAATGCAAGACTGATAAATCACTAGAGAGTTCAAATCCGGAAAATCGTTTTGAAAATTTGATTTTTATTAAGAAGTGCCAAACATGGACTGCTTTACCAGATACAGAGTCGCCACCTAAATGTTTTATTTTGGAAAATTTAGGAAACCCTGACTCGTGCCTAAGGCTACGTGTTCGTCATCACCGAAGTTGCCTCGGCTCAGGAACTTGGGTACGAGAGGGGATGGTGATGCATTGAGCACCCCCACTCGCCCGATCAAAGATCGGCCTTTACTAACATGATATATTGTTTTTGAAAACACATGTATTCTTATTCCGATTTATTAGCCTAGAATTACAATGTGATGCGCACAGCATACAAGTATAGACCAAATCTCCTAAGTTGGAACAAAACATCTCGTGTTTGTTTGTTTGAAAATGGTTTGAAGGTGCTACTCGCAAGTAGGCTAAGACGTGGATTTGCCACCCTCAAGTGGGCTTAGAAAACATGATTTGCCACCTCAAGTGGGCTTGAAACTCGCGTTTCAATGAATTTTTCTAATTCAAGTAATTCAACCTTCACCCACAGGCATTCAGGCAGTTATATCAATTAAGCAGTTAGCCTCATGATAAGCATACTATCATGGCAACACTAACACACATGCAGTATGCTAAAGCGTAAAAGCTTACCTAGTACTCCGAGCCAAAACAAAGAACTAGTTAGAAATCATGCATGATCCTAGTTCATGTTAAGATGGCTAATGCAACACATGCAAAATGCAACTAGAAATAGGCTCGGCTATTCTAAGATGGCATATGAGATGCAACTTGATAATCATGTATTCAAGTAGGAATTGAAATACAATGCCGTTAGTATGATGCGTCGAGCCCGATGCATGTAAGACAAATGAATGAATGCAAACATGCATAACATAAGGATGCTAATTGAAATATGCCCTAAAACTAACCATCATAAGCGGTTAAGTAAAAGGGAGAAAGACGTGGGGTTGGAAGACATTCACACACTCACGCACGCTTATTACAAAATTCGCCCTCTCGACGGAGGGTCCGAATGAATAATACAAATCAACTAATTAATTAACTACCCTAGCTAATTAATTATTACAAAACTCTTAACTAATCAAACAAATTAATTAAGCTACAAAACCAACTGAGTAAGAAAAGAGAGAAGCTGAATTGAGCTGCCACAGCTCTGCCTTGGAATGATGAATGATGCATGTTCGATCGTCTCGCTCGTAAATCTGTTGCCATGCCTCATGTTGCCTCTGTTTGCACTGTTTTTGACTTCTGAAAACTGTGAAAATCTCTGCGATGCTTCTGAACCACCTCATGGACACTCTGAGAGGCCATCGGCCAATTGGTATGGTCATCGGCCAAAGTATGAGGGTCATCGACCACTTATGAGGCTATCGGCTAAACACTGATAGTCGATCGGCCATCTCTTCCTGCAGACTGCTCCTTTTGTTGCAACAGAGTACAAACAAAGGCATGGCAATACATTTGCAAGAAAATGTTGTGCAACTACACCCCTTATCATGTTTGAAACTCAAAGGAGCGTAGTGCTCGACTCTCGAGCCATCAATCACGCATTTCAATGCATGATGGCCAAAGAGGCCGAGTTGCACAATTCAATGTGAATGAAATGCACAAAAACACATAATGCCTTAACCTCCATCATGCATGATCAAGAGGGTCGACGACCGAGGATTGAGGCATGTTTCATCACTTTAAGTATGAAACGTCCCTCGTTCCTCGTGTTTGGCTTAACACCCAAACCAAACACGATGCAATGCATGCAACATGGAGAAGCTATGCAATGCAACATAAGCATGCAAATATGAGGCAATGTAAAAAGCATGCAACAACATGCAATGCAATAAGAATGCAACAACATGCAAACCACATACTCAATGGACTTAAATCGAGAATGGACAGACCTCAGCCATGCCAAAAATAGTGGCCAAAATGATGAATTGATGACATGAAATGCAAGACAAGCATGCATGCCAATTGGCCCAAGAATTAAGGCATAAAGAGGGCAACTCTCAAGAGCACTTAAAGAGTGAAAAGCATGCAAGTGTGACAATACTACATACTCTGAAATGATATCAGGAATGATGCCAAATCAACCAAACAATGCAAATATGGCATGCAAGAAAGCTCAAAGCTTGAAGCTAGCATAGGCACTTGCACTAAGGCTATGCAAAACATGAAACAAATGGCCTAAGCAAACCAAAACAGTCCTAAAGCATACCAAAGTGAGTCTAAAACATGCATGAACCGAAGCCAAAACAAGTCAACATGAAAGGCATTAGGCATGATGCAAGTAAGGCCAACAAAGAGGATTGCACTACACCTATCAAAACCAAACATGGCATGACTTAACCAATAAAAATCAGAGTTAGGGCATGGTACAACAAGACCAAAAATCCACTGAGATGGCATCCCAAAAGCTCAAGCAACAAGACATGGATAATGGCTCATGTTCAAGGCTTAAAACACAAACCTCCCAATGCATGGACAAGGTGACAAATGTGAGTGCATGACCACTTTATATGGACTGAAATAACATTTCAAATGATGCCAAATAATGAGAATAGTCTAAGCAATGCATGCTAGTGGCTTGGACACTCAAATCAAATAAGCTAGATTGAACCATGGCTATACAAAACAGTGCATGCATGACTAAAACAACATCAAACAGAGCTCAAGCATGGTAAAACATGAGGGAAAACTTCTTTGAGTTGAGCCAAAACATGCAAGAATGATGGTCCAAACACATGATGCATGTTATGCTAGCATGCAAGATTGCTCTACAAGCATGTGAAGGATGCAAGATGCTATCAAACCAACTTAAAACAAAGTTGAAGCATGCTAAAATAACACCAAAAAGTTGCTAAAATAGAACCAAAACATGCAAGGCAACACATGCTACTATTATGAGCCATTTATACTAGCATATGAGACACAAGGAGAGAGGGGTGTCCCTCTCCTATTTAAGACTCCAAAACCACCTTTCCACCACTAAAAATCCTCTGGATTTCAGTGGTGAGAAGGCCAAAACAAGGTGGTTCCAAAAGCTTAAAAAGGAAGGCACAAAACAAGGCCTAAGAGGGGGTAGACTACCCCCAACACAAAAGTGACCTTAAACAAACATCACGAGCATGCAAAATTAGAACTTTTTACAGTAGGAATTTAAGCTTAAATCAGCATGCAAATAGGTCCAAAAGCTTAAGCAAGAACAAGGGATTAAAGGCTTAGAATCTCACCCTTGAAGAACACCTTCAAGAACACAACTCTAGCAGCTTTTCTGAGCTTAAACCACTCCAAAAATACTAAAACCAACTCCTCAATACCTCAACAACAAAAGGATGGTGTTCTAGTAGGTGTTTGTGTGCAATAGTATGAAGATTTTACACTTTTGGGCACAAACAAGAGCAACTATGAAGAGAGAGAGGAAATATAGGGAGAGATATAGAACTTGTATCTTAACTTTTTCAGAACCTCTGGAAAAGGAGAAGGGCCTCCCTTCTTATAGAAATTCAATTCTCAAGCTTGTTGAACAAGCTTGAGTCTTGATGCAATCCCTCCATACACGTGTATAAAGGATGAGAATTGTGCTCACCAGCTGTCACAACTGGCACAAAATATCTACAAAGAGCAGATGGAAAGGCCTCAGCCAGAAAAAGTGGCCGATCGACCAAAAGGAGTGTCGATCGACCAAAAAGAGTGCCGATCGGCCAACACTTATGGCCGATGGCAAGGAAACATGGCCGATGGCACAAAGCCTTAGCCGATGGGTTGTAGGGATGGCCAACTAGCCACCCTCTTCCCATAGAAGCAAAACCACAAGTCCTTGGTCCACAACCAAGCACAAAACAGACAAGTTGAGAGATTCTAAGGCAAGGCACGCAGCCGACGCCTTCTGGAACTCAAAACGAACACGAGCATGGATAATCATTGAGTGTTTAAACGATGATGTCCAAGTCTTGAGGATGGTCAAAAATGGGGTGTCTACACCGACCGCGAAGGGTGGCCGAGTGACCGGACCGACCGCGAGACGGGCCGACCGCGAAGAGTGACCAAGTGGAGAGGGCCGACCACGAAAGGTGGCCGAGTGAAGGGGAAATGGCGGTGCGTGGGGCTCGAGGAACGGCGGGGCACGTGGTGATGTGAAGTGGAATAGACAGAGAAGGGGAATGGAGTAATGGATCGTGGGCGTACACGTGGCATTATCCTTTTATGGGGAAGGTGACACGTTGGTAAGAAGGGATAGGGACAGGGTAATATAGGGTAGTGAAAAGGTAGGGGCGGGAGTTTTTCAAAAATTTTCAAACTGGCAAAATTTAATTTTGACCCTTGGAATATAGGTAAGCCGTGGACGTTTGGAGTTATTTGCTTTACCTACCTTTTTGCAAAAAACGAGCACATCCTAGAAGTAAACTCATTTGTTTCGTGCGATACACCTCTGCAACACTTTGTGAACTTACTTGTGCCAGCATCTGAAGCTATTCGCAGACACATAGGAGAGATGGCTCGAGACGAAGTGCCACCCATGAGACTAGATTCTTTGGGGGAAGACGACGCAGTGGAGTTGGCGAAACAGTACCGATCGAAGCGGAGGGAGGAGAGGGAAGCTATACAAGGGGTGCGAGCTCGTCTATCCACAATGATCGCGGCCACCAGGCCGATTAGCCAAGTGGAGCCGGACCACTGGCAAACCAAGGCAGGCAGGTCTATGTTTACAGTGGAAGAGTTGGAAGAGGTATGGAGGAAGTACCAATTCCCGCAGAAATAGAGCTGAGCCTGCCCACATCGAAGGAGAGGGCGTTAGATGTACGGGTGAGAGAATTTACCTTGTACAAGGAGGCGCTGCGGGGGGGCCTAAGGCTACGCCTCCCCCAAATAGTGGTGGACATTCTTAACAAGTTAGAGGTGGCACTAGGGCAGTTGATGTCGAACGTTTGGAAAATAGTGATGGCTTGTGCGAGCGCCTAGCCGCAGGCTACCGGAAGGGTGGCGATGATGGTGGAGGAGTTCTTCTCCTACTACAAGGCCTCCGGTCAGCAAGAGACATGGGTGACGTTGCATGTAGTGGCGGGCCGGGGTTTGGTGGCTGGCTTGCCATCATCGGTGTAGGGGTAGAGGCCGAGATGGTTCTATGTGTTAACGAATGGTGGGGCAGGAGTTCGCATAACATGGAAAGTCCCCACAAAATCGGTGGAGCCAAAGTTAGATGTGGCAGCCGAACACAGGGTGAAGAAGGTGAAGGAGTAGAGAAAAGAGAAGGGGGTGAAGTGGGATGAGCTGATCCTTCCTTCAACCCTGTTTGCTGTGAGATTGGGACCCAAGCCGACGGAGGAGCATCAGGCGAGGAAGGAGCTGGAGGCGCGAAGGAAGGCGGAGGAGGCGGAAGAAAGGAGAGTGTTTGCCAAAGTGGACAAATATAAGGAGACAACACTGGGGCCTACCCCAAAACTGACGATGAGGGAGCGGGTTTGACCGCGTCCCAAGCCGTTGGGACAAAAACCTGACTGACTTTGCCCCGTTGCCACCACCCGTAGATCCACTGAAGGAGAGGAGCAAACAAGAGGTGGAGGCAGTGTTGAAGAAAACAAAGAAAAAGAGAGCTGCCACTGAGGGGAGTAAGAAGGCCCCAATTTTGAAGAAGTTGAAGGAGAGGAAGACGGAGGGGGACTCAGAAAAGGAGAAGTCGGAGGAGGGAAAGGTGAATGAGGCTCTAGAAAAGGAGACCGCCGAGGCCGCAAAGGGTGACAAGGGCCTAAGCGCCCAAGTGCTGGAAGAACACGTGGAGACCGCCCAGGCGGCGAAGGAAGACAAAGGTCCGAGTGCCCAAGGGGTGGCGATGGTGATAGAAGTAACCCCCAGTCCTAGGGAAGGGAAGGCTGGGATCAGCACTCCAGGGACGAGTGTCGCACTGACGACCGCGTTGTACCGCACGCGCGCTAGCAGGTCGTTCGGCAAACGAAAGGGGAAAAACTAGAGTGGCAGCCGACCGCCTGGTCGGAGTGCTGGAGGACGCTGCCATTCGGTCAATGGCACGACTAGGGGAAGCCAACCTCCTAAAAGGGTTATGCTCGGCCCAAATGGAGGCAGCGACCCTGGCGGCTGCCCTGCTGAATAAAGCGGCGTGTGTGAAGATAGAGATAGAGCCACCGAGGGTTCAACTAGAAAGGGTGAAGGGGCAGCTCCAGAAACTAACGGAGGAGACAGCGGGCTAGAAGAAAGCCGCTCGGATTACATGCACAAAGGGGTGGGAGAGTGCACAAAGAGCGAAGAAGATAGAAGTGTTGGCTGTGGTGCAGGGCTATGCAGTAGAACGTGCTGGTGCTGAGCTCCTCTCAACCAAATCAGAGCTGGAAGCGGAGCGCCGTAAGGCGATATCGCTGGAGTTCGAACTGGAAGGCGAGAAGAAGCAACTGGAGTCGGTCCGAGAAGCCTGCACCACCGCCAATGAAAGGTGGGAAGAGGCTCTGGCCAATAATGAGGATTTGCGCACTCAGTCAATCAAGGACAAGGAAGAAGCAGATCAGCGGATCGCTGAGTTGGAGAAGGCTTTAGCGGAGGAAAGGGTCAAATTAGCATTGGAGAGAGCGGCGTACCCCGACCTGTGCAAGGCGGCGGTGGAGCAATTAAAGGAGTCGGTCGAATTCCAGATAGCCATTGATGTCGCTGTCGCCAGGAGCTTGGCGAGAGAGGGGGATGGGGGGGTTAGGCCATCAAGAGCGGCCGTTGGAAGTAGGAGCGAAGAGGAAGTGATCCAAAGCTTCCAGCGGTCAGACTTCTATGAGCATGAAATGGCTGAGTTCTAGGATAGCGGCTGGATGACCTTCAAACGTAACGCACAAGAGCTGTTCCCAGACGTGGACTTCAGCCCAGACCCCCTTGGACGAGGGGATTGAGGAGGAAGATCTGGCGTCTAGTGAGGAAGAGTGATCTATGTAAAAATTTTATTTTTGTGTTTGTGTATGTGTTTTTTTTTTTTTTTTGTATGTAGATTTGGCCTCAAATTGTATGAAAGCGTAAGTTTGTGAATAAAGCCATGAGATTTCTTTTGTATTGTTGTTGTCCTTATTTCTTGTGAGTTGTAAATTTGGAAGAGTGGAAATGGCTGAGCCGAATCCAATGAAAAATAGGTGTGAAAGTAAGACTTGTGCGTTGATTGTGAAGCTTGCTAGTAGACTGCGATGTAAAAAGTTTGGAAATGGGCAGCCAGCCTAAGTTGTGAGAAAATCATGATGCGAAAAACGTTAAAAATGGGCATATAGGAAAATGTTAAAAATGAAAAATTGGCTTGGACGACTATGGACCTGGACTTTAACTAACTTAAAAGTTTGGAAACGTAAAATTGAAAATGTAAAGAATGTTAAAAATCTCATAGTATGGACCTGGCGTAATTAACTCAGTCTGGCTGAGGCTTAATTAACTCAGTCTGGCTAAGCTCTTCGTGCTCAGTCTGGCTGAGGCGTAATGAACTCAGTTTAACAAGTCGTTATTGAAGCACAACACAGATAACAGAGATATAAAATCATTGTCATTTAAGGCGTATCCTATTGATCACAAATTTACACCATGTATGAAAAGGACGAAAACAACCAAGTGTGTAGATTGTCAAAAAGAACATACAGCAATTGATCAATACAAAAATAGGACATGGCACTTTACTGGAAATAACACTTCAAGTGCTTGGCGTTCCACGGGTGGGGGAGGTCTCGGCCTTCCATATCCTGGAGTTGGTAAGTGCCTGGGCGAGGTCTGGCCTTAACAACGTAAGGTCCTTCCGACTTGGCAGCCAGCTTGCCCTCGGAAGAATTTTTGGTGGCAAAAGTTGCTTCGTGTAAAACTAGGTCCCCCACTACGAACTCCCTCGGTTGGACTTTGCAGTTGTAGTGTGTTCTTATTTTCTGTTGATATGAGGCCCGTTTGATAGCAGTGGTCTCTCGGAGCTCTTTAATCAAGTCTAAGTCAGCCCGATGCAATTCTTTGGTGAGTTCTGGATTCGGGTGCAAAACCCTCGGGGTTAGCAGACCGATTTCCACGGGGATGACCGCTTCAGCATCGTATGTTAGGCGAAATGAGGTCTCCCCAGTGGGGGTTCGGGCAGTAGTGTGGTAGGCCCAGAGTACATTTGGTAATTCCTCAGCCCAGAGCCCCTTAGCGGCTTCCAACTTAGTTTTCATCATCTTCAGGAGAGAACGGTTGGTAACCTTAACTTGCCCATTGGCTTGGGGATGACTTGGGAAAGAGAAACATGGTTGAATGTGAAACTCTGCACAGAATTTTTTGAACTTGGCATTGTCGAATTGCTTGCCGTTGTCTGAGACGATGGCTTGAGGGATTCTAAATCGGCATATGATCGACTGTCAAATGAATCGGGTTGTGTTTCGTTCGATGATTGTGGCGAAGGGTTCCACTTCTACCCATTTAGTGAAGTAATCAATGGCGATGATAGCAAACTTGGTTTGGCCCCTACCAGTGGGTAATGGGCCAACTAAGTCGATCTGCCATTTGGCGAAGGGGTAAGGACTGCAAAGTGTGATCAGTTCCGTAGGAGGAGCATGGGGGATGTTGGCAAAGTGCTGGCATTGATCACACTTAAGCACGAATTCAGTGGCATCTTGGTTGAGAGTAGGCTAGAAGTAACCGGTGTGAAGTATTTTATAGGTTAGTGACCTGGCACCCGAATGATTACCACATACACCCTCGTAGACTTCCCTTATCACATAGGTCGCTTGAGCAGAATTGAGGCATCTGAGGTATGATCGTGAAAATCCACATTTGTACAAGAGGCTACTGATGAGGATGTAATTGAACGACCGGGCCCTGACTTTGGCAACCTGCTGTTTGTCATCTGGCAACTCCCCACTGGTCAAAAATAGAAGGATGTCTACCATCCATGGGATAGGTTCATTTTGGAGGAAGTGGACCTCCTGCTGGTTTGGCGAAATAGCTGGGTGGGCTGGGTATTCAAGGCGGACGCCATGGCTGAGGTCTGACTAGTCGGCCGATGCTAATTGAGCCATTTCATCTGCCTTAGAGTTTTCTGACCAGGGGATGTGTTGGATATGGAAAGTGTTGAAAAGGCGAACAGGTGGGAGCGCAATATCCCTGTAAGCTCGCATTGTGTCTTCCTTTGCGTTGAATTCCCCCGTAATTTGTCCGACCATCAGTTGAGAATCGCTAAACACCTGGATATGGCTTACACCAATGTCTCTAGCTAGGCGAAGACCTGCTATCAAGGCCTCATATTCGGCCTCATTATTGCTTGCATCGAACAAGAAATGGAGAGCACACTTGAAATAATCACCCTCGGGAGCGATGAGGATGAGACCGGCCCCACTTCCTTCTTTGCGGGATGATCCATCGACATGGAGGGTCCAAGAGTGGGGATCTTCTGCCTTAGTGTTGAATTGCCTGGGTGGGAGGGGGGGCGTGGTTGGGGTGGGATTGGTGAATTCTAAGATAAAATCAGCGACAGCCTGCCCTTTGATTGTTGTTCGAGGTTGGTAGGAGATTTCAAATTGGCTGAGCTCGACAGACCATTGCATAAGTCTGCCAGACAACTCTGGTTGTTGCATTATCTTCTTCAAAGGTTGGTCAGTGAGAACCACTATGGAGTGAGCTTGGAAGTAAGGTCGGAATCGTCTAGAGGCTATGACCAAGGCCAAGGCCAAGGCCATTTTTTCCAGCAATGAGTAGTTCTGTTCCGCTCCCTTGAGAGCCCGGCTAATGTAATAAATCAAACGATGGACTAAGTCGTCCTCCCTGATGAGGCACTGACTGCAGCGTTTGATATGGCTAAGTACAGAAAAGGGGGCTCACCTGTGAACGCCTGAGAGAGTAGGAGGGTTGGCCATGCGCTGCATCAACTGTTGAAAGGCCTCTTTAGATTCAGTCGTCCACTCAAAAGCCTGCCGAAGGACTTTAAAAAAGGGGAGGCACTTGTCTGTTGCACGGGAGATAAAACGGTTGAGGGCGGCGACTCTGCCTGTAAGCCTTTGAACCTCTTTAATCATTCTGGGTGACTGCATTTCTATCAGGGCCTTGATTTTTCAGGGTTGGCCTCGATACCCCGTTGACTGACCAGGAAACCCAAGAATTTCCTCGATCTGACGCCGAAGGCATATTTCTCCAGATTCAGCTTCATTTGATACTTACGCAAGGTTACGAAAGTCTCTCGTAGGTCTGCCAAATGATTAGAGGAGAGTTTGCTTTTGACAAGCATGTCATCGACGTAGACTTCCATGTTCCGAACTATTTGATGGTGAAAAACGGCGTTGACCAACCGTTGGTAAGTGGCTTCGGCATTCTTCAATCCGAAAGACATAACACGATAGTGGTAAGTTCCTCTGTCTGTGATGAAGGAGGTATGTTCCTAGTCAGCCAAGTGCATCGGAATTTGATTGTAGCCAGAGAAAGCATCCATGAAATTGAGCATCTGATGTCCGGCCGTGGCGTCGACGAGCAGATCTACGCGGGGGAGGGGATAACTGTCTTTGGGGCAAGCCCGATTGAGGTTGGAGTAGTCGACGCAGAGTCACCATTTGCCGTTGTTTTTGCGAACCAAGACCACATTTGACAGCCATCTAGGGTAGTCTACGTTCTTGACAAACCGTGCCTCCAGCAGTTGTCTACCTCGGAAGCAATAAGTGCATTGCGTTCTGGGTGAAAGATACGTTGCTTCTGGAAAAAAGGTCGGAAGTGGGGCTCGATGCTGAGACGATGAGTGATGAAGGAAGGATCAATACCCGGCATGTTGGAATGGGTCTAGGCAAACCCATCATTGTGCTCGGTTAGGAGGGTTGTAAGGTCGGCATTGGCTTGGGGGGATAGTTGGCTGTCGATCTTGGCTGTTTTGGTTGGCCTGGTGAGGTCGATGAAGACTTCAACAAGTTCTTCCACTAGTTCCCCTCTGACTAACTCGTCTTCGTCTCTGACGTCGAGTCCTTCGATGATCATAGTCTCCTTCAGCTTGACCTCTTTGAGTGAAGCGACGTAGCATTCTCTGGCCACAGTCTGCTCTCCCCTCACGATGCCGACTCCGAGGTCGGTAAGGAATTTCATGGCCAAATGGTACGTAGATGTGACCACTTGAAAAGCGTTAAGGGCGGTGCGGTCGAGGATGATGTTATAAGCAGAGGGACAGTCGACGACGAGAAAAGTGAGCAACTTAGTGGTCTGCCTCCGATGGTGATGGGAAGATCGATGGATTTATTCCCCAACTTTGAGTTAGCGATAGGCGTTCAGGAAGATGATGTCTGAAGAGCTACCATTGTTGACAAGCACCCGTCTGACTTTGTAATTTGATAGGAGGGCAGAGATGACGAGGGATCGTCATAGGGGTAACGGATGCGTAAGCAATCGGCCTTCGTAAAGGTGATGGGCTCCATCTACTGCTTGGGGTGTTTGAAGGGGCTATCCAATGTCATGACCTCTTTATCGGAGCCCTGCCTGATTTTTCTGAGTTCTGTTCGTTGGGCCGAACGGGATGGTCCTCCGCATGCAAGCTCGCTGGCAATGACTCTAATCTCACCAACCGGGGGGGCAGGGTTGCCTTGTGCTCGAGGTTATGGTAGGGGTCGTTCATTGCCTTGGTTAGGTTGTGCGGGTTGTCATGGAGGGGTGCGTCGGTGGTTACCTCTGGCGGGTTCGGTCCTTGGCCGTTGCTGGGGGCGGGCTACCGTGAACCGACTGAGTCGGCCCTGGCGTGTCAGGCCCTCGACCTAGTCTTTAAGGTTAACACACTCCTCGGTATTGTGGCCGTGTTCCTGATGGAAATGACAGTATTTAGACTGGTCTCGCCAGTTAGAAGGAGACCGTGATGGTTATGGCCATTTCACGGGATTATCTCATTGGATTTGGTTTAAGACTTGTTCCATGGGAGAATTAAGGGATGTGTACCATTCGAATCGGCCGGGCGGTCGGGAGGGTGCCGACCGATCGGCTCGAGCAGGTCGGTCGGTATACTGAGGTGTTTGCTGTGTGTACTGGGTGGTTCTGGTTTCAGAGTCCTTTCTCTTCTCTCTGAGGGTTGGGTTTTTGGTTGTGGAATCTTGTCGGGCAGTTAGGGAATCTTCGGCGTTCATATACTTTTGGGCTTTGGAGATGAGGGTTGCCATAGAGGTTGGAGGGTTTTTGGAGAGGGAGAAAAGGAAATCAGATGATCGTAGACCGGCCATGAAAGCCGTGAGAATGACCTTGTCATCGTTTTCCGCCACTTGTAAGGCTTCGGTGTTGAAACGGGTGACGAAACTGTGCAACGACTCTCCCTCTGTCTGGCGGATGTTGAGGAGTTGGGTTGCCGGACACCGCTAGCACTGGACACCAATGAAGTGGCTAAGAAATGAGTCACTTAGGTGCTGGAAAGTAGAGATAAAGTCCGTCAGCGGCTGACTGAACCACAGCCAGGCCGACCCCTTAAGTGTTACATGGAAAGCCCAACACATAATCTCATCAGGGAATGCATGGAGGACCATGAGGGTCCTATAAGTCTCCAACTGGTCGATGAGGTCCGTTGTACCGACGAAAGAGTCGATCGAAGGCATTTTGAACTTAGGAGGTAGGGGTTTGTCCCTGATGGAGGGGACAAATGGTGAGTTGGCTGTGGTAGAGGGTTTATTCTGTATGTTCTAAATGGCTCCCTGAAGCTGGAGTTTCATGGCTCGGAGTTCCGCATCCCAAACAGGAACGTTGTCACTACCAGAATGCAATGGAGGCTGGACACTACTGGCCTCTCCCTTGGAGGCGGGTGCTTGGACTGATGGATGTGGAGCCCGAGGTGGCGGGTTCATATCTTGGGGTGGGGGTCGCAAGCCCTCCAAGTTGGATGGATGGGATTGTTGGAAGGGATGGCTCGGAGCCCATTCTGGGTTGGGTGGGATATCTTGAAGTGGTGGAGGAGGCATAAAAAGGTCTCGTTGAAGCAAAGCATTAATCAAGGCTTGGTTTTGTTCGGCTAGACGGTTAATGCTGTTGGTGAGTTCTGTGAAATACTGCGGTGGGTCGTTTGGGTTAGGAGGGTCGGCAACGTTGTGTTGAGAAGTCATGGATCTAGTTGTGACCATCCACCTTGGTGGGTGGGAGGTAGGGATTATCGGGAATGGATCTCCGGCGACAATGAGCACAATTGCCACACGAAGCAAAAGGGTTCCCACAGACGGCGCCAACTGATGATACTACTAGCTTCCGAGTAACAGGTCGGTCTGACCCAGGCCTCCTACACGGTTGTCCGATTGCTAGTCCGTAGAGAAACCTGCTTATATCCTTCATTTATCATTTCCTTGTCCACTCCGAGCTGTCATCCACCCCAAGCTGTCATGTCGGCCAAAAGTCTATATTCTAGCTTGCCTTGTTCATGGTGAGGTTGTTCTGTTCCAACGTGAAGGAGTTATCGTAATAAATGTTGCAGGGGAACTCATTAATGGCTGATGTGTGGTGTAATAACTCTGTAGGATCTTTGTCTGCTGATGTGGCTAGTTCTACTCTTGACAAGTGTCTAGATGTCATTGGTTCTTGGTGTAACGTTGGGTTCCATGAAAATTGGGCTTTAGTGTTTGAATCATGGATTGGGCCATAAGTGGTGGGTCAACAGCTCCTATAGACCCACCTACGTCAAATATAACCTGACCCATGAGCAACCCGACCTTCTCTTAATATTTTAAAATTTATCAATCCTCTTCAAATTTTAAAGTGAATTTAAAATAATCCGACTTTGTTAATTAAGAGATATGTTATATATCATTTAAAAATTTGTCAAACTTTTCACTTCTTTAAGTGATTTCTCATGAGACATGATGGTTCCATCATTTTTAAAATATGACGAGCCTCATATATACGGTGGAGCATTTATCACATGAATACATGAAAGAGGAAAAATAATTACAATGATTAATAGCAATTCACATTATTTAACCATCAATTGACTAACTATTTTTACTAATATCATTATTATTTCTCATAATATATATACACTTATGTTTATTATCAAGGTAATAAATTTATTTGATGAAAAAATGAAATATAAAAAATATATATATAATTTTATCCTTTGTTTTGTGAACCACATTTCAAATCCCCTCTCCTCTAAAACTCAAAATATATATATTCAAAACAAAATTTAAAAAAAAAAAAATCAAAACTAAAGGAGTACGTAGAGGCTGTACTTGGTGGAGGTTAAAAGGAATTGGTGGAGGCTTGAGAAAGGGTCCCGCTATATTTTTTTATTATTATTATTAGCAAAATGAAAGGTAAAATAAAGAAACGGCTAATATTACTATCTTGCCTACACGAATTTTTTTTCCAATTTAGTTTTGATTTTCATTAGTTTTGATTGAATTTCGCAAAAAGACAAAGAATAATGTTTAAATTGACAGTTGTGGTTTTCCATGACAAAAGGTAAAATTAAGTTATGAAAACTAGGAGTGAAATGTATTTTTTAAAGGTTTGTCATAATTGTGCTTTTATAATTTGCTAATTGTGTTTGAAATAGGACTGAGTAAGGAATTTGTAAAATTCGTAATTTGATACAGTCCAGTCTAATTCAATAGGTTTGGATTGATTTTTTGAATCCGTGATTCGGTTTCGGATTGAAAAATTAAAAATTCGTAGTTTACGGATTGGTTTCGGATTGAACCCCACGGTTCCGAATTGGAATCGATCCGGACCGTATACAAATATTCTATATTTTTATTATACACCCTCCTCCATAGTATTTTCTCTTATTCCATATAAAACTTAAATCCAAACCTAACCTCGCATAGTATCTTCTTTTATTACTTTTGTTTGCTAGTTTTTAACGTTAATTTGTAATGGTCTAAATACTTATGGTAGAATTAGTTTTCTTATAATTGTTTAAATTCTAGAACAATATGTCGCTATTATGAAAAGGCATGTTGCTATTTTGAAACTAATATGGTGTTATATTTATATTTTTATGAAATTAAAGTGTTATATATTTTTTTTGTTATTTAATTATGTAAATCCGTGGTCCTAAACCGATCCAATCCGTGTTTAAATGGATTGGTTCAGATTGGTTCCACGATTTAAACGAATTGGATTGGTTCCAATTTTTCAGGAACCGTAGATTGGTCCTGGTTTTACCCAAATCCGGTCCAATCCAGACTATGCTCACCCTTAGTTAGAAAACATGTGTTTCCGCCCTCCAATTTATCCACACAAAAAAAAATGTGTTTATTTGAGACATACAATACATTTTTTTTTTATCAGGAAAAATCTATAATGATAAAAGAAACATACAATTCATATGCAATTACATCAATAAAGAGGTGGAAGTGCCAAAGCATCAAAGCGAACTACCCCAATCCCAACTAGGTTGGCACCAAAATGAACGTCCAATCGTTTAGCACAACCACAAAAAATTGGTGAGAAACCAACACAACACCAAGGAAAAAAAGAAAGACCACACAGCAGCCACAACACGCCACACCAAACAGCTACAATCAGCAACCCAACTCTATCTTAGTGGCAGTACTTCACTTGCTGGAGGTTATACACTATAGCATTCACAAAGTAATTAAAAGAGGGGGAAGAAGATCTGAACCATAACGCAATCCTGATTTTGATAGCATTACACAACTCTTCAAAGTCCACCTGAGAGCCATTAAAGATACTGTCATTACGCTGCCTCCAAATAGACCAGAGTACTACCAACGGAATAATGTTCTAAAGCACCATTTCCTTTTTATTGAGTTTTGTACCAGCCCACCAAAGAAGAAGGCTACCTACAGGCCTAGGTATTGCCCATTTTACTCCCCACCAATCCAAAATTTTGGACCAAATTCTCCAGGTAAAAAGGCAGAACAGCAACACATGATTAACAGTCTCCAAACCATTATTACAGAAGATACAGTTCACATTTGACCCTCTACTAAGAACACCAAGCCTTTGAAGAAAGCAGGATGTCTTAATCCTCCCTTTCCATGATAACCAACCAAAAAACTGAACCCTTGGTGGAGCCACATTCTTCCAAATGAACCCAGCTACTGTGCTAATAACCTTAGAAGATAAAACATTCCAGTTATAGGCAGAGGCAACAGTGTATAAACCATATTTATCTGCCTTCCATCCGATACTGTCTAACCTACCAAACCTAAGCACTGGTGCATTGAATAAAAATAAATTCAGCCTCCCCAACTCCTTCACTTCCCATTGAAACAAAACTCTTCTGAAGTTAAGCCTCCATTCTTGAATACCAATTCCCCTGCTTCTCACCCCTGCCACGGTCTTAGTTTTGTCCAGAGACATAGAAAATAATCTGGGAAATTCATCTTTTAAATAGGTATTCCCAACCCAAATGTCAGTCCAAAACTTTGTTCTCCTGCCATCACCAATGTCCATAACTATGTTTTGCTTGAAAAAATTCACCAGCTCACGACACAAGCCAGCAACACCCACAATATCTCTCCAGATCATAGACAGCTTGTTATTCTCAACAGGTAAAGGCCACCATCCTCTACCAACCTCTAGGTATTTACTGCATATCACTTGTTTCCAAAGTGCATTATCTTCAATTCCAAATCTCCACCACCATTTCAACAGAAGACAATTATTCCAAAGTCTAACCTTTCTAATTCCTAAACCCCCTTGACTTTTACTTTGAGTGATCTCTCCCAATTTGACCAATTTCCTCCTAAGCTCATCACCACCCCATAAGACTCTAGGTTGAATTTTCTCAAACTCATTTGCAACCCCTTTTAGCATCTTAAACAAAGATAAGTAATAAACTAGTAAAGAAGATAACACAGACTTGATCAATGTCAACCTACCTGCAAATCATAGGAATCTCCTTTTCCAAGGAGCCAATCTTTGTTTACATTTGTCAAGCACTGGTTGCCAGGTCCTTCTTCTCTTTGGATTAGCTCCTAAAGGTAAACCCAAATATTTGAGTGGTAATCTTTGATGCAAACAATTCAATTTAGCAGCAAGATTGTGGGGACATATTTTGTGAATGACAACACGTAGCCAAGGTGACACCGAATTGTCAGTCGAGGTGTGACGTGTCTTGGTCATGGCGCTGAGGTGATCTCGGCTAGGCCGAGGTTATCTGTGGAGATACCGAAATCCAAGGTGAGTGGATAAGGGACAAGAGTCTTAGAATGGGGGAGGACCTCAGTTTGGATAAAGATAAAGCTCTTAGGAGTTTATCTCTATCTAGTTGAGAGAGTCCTCGATAAGCATTGAGCCAGAGTCCATTGAAGCTAGGCTTCTACAGGATCAGGCTAGTGCTGGCTATAAAAGTGAAGCACCCTCTTGGGTCTAAGGTATGCTTTTTGTATTCTGGCTTGTGAATTAAGAATTATTTGTTATCTTTGAGAGATAAACTGAGTACTGACTTGATCGTTGAAGTGCCCCCGAGTGGACGAACCACCGCCAAAGTCTTATCTTTCTGTGATAGGTTGTTCGGGTGTAATCTATTTTGCCTGTGCTCTTCAGCTGAGTTCCCTATTTGGCAGTGTGGTCAGAAATCAGCACCTACAATTTGGTGCCCTCTATGGGAAGCGTAAGGAGAATAGATGGCCAACGACGGGCAGAAAGAAAAAATTGGGGGTGACATCCCTAGTGGGAATGGTAAAAATGCTGATCCTAACGTAGAGGAGGACAACTGTAACGAGGAACCTTGGGATAAGAATCCCAGAGAAAAAGACGTCGGCCAAGAGGGAGACATACCGAAGAAAGCATGTCAGGGCGAGTATTACAATGAAAGCGACCTCCAGGTATGGAAAGATAAATGCCTGAGGAGGGATGGCGAGATGAAGGGGATAGCAAACAGATTGGTAGACTTGCAATTGGTTGTCAATTTTATGATGCAGAACAACATCATGTAGCCATCGTTCCCATTGGAGGACACGCCGATTCTAGCGGCCAAAAACGATACCCAGAAAGGAGGGCAGAAAGCAATCCCCGCAGTCCCTCAGCATGACAAGGCAAGGGAGCATTCTCATCAGTCTTCACGGGAGGTCGAGCGAGGAGAATCGATAAGAGGAGAGTCTCAGAAGACACATTGTGCCAAAGAAACCTACGTGAAAGAACATCGACATGTTCAAGGGAAGGAGTTTTGTTTTGCCATGATGAATGAAGGGAGGTCTAAGAGGACTCATAATGACACTGGGAGCAGCGCACCAAAAAGGCTGAAATTCGGTGACAACCGGGCTCCTGGACGGACTAAGGAGGATTTAAGGGATTACTTCCAGAGGAAACGACAAGGTGCCGAGGTAACATCTTCGGTCAAGCCGAGAACATCGTTCTCAGTAGAATTAGACAAGTTTGAGGCCCCGAAAAGGTTCCACATGCCAAGATTCTAGATGTACGACGGTAAGTCTGATCCCAACTTTCATGTCGGCTTATATTTGAACTCAATGGCACTGTATACCGGGAATGAGCCGTTGCTCTGCAAGGTGTTCCCCTCATCCATTGGGGAAATCACATCAGATTGGTTTCACAAGTTGCCGAAAGGAACTATGAGAAGTTGGGAAGGCCTAGCCGAGATGTTTGTGGCCAGGTTTGTTGCAAACAAACTGCAGCCGTTGAAGGTAGACTCCCTGATGGCTTTGAGAATTGGCGAGGATGAAAGCCTTAGGGCTTATGCCAAAAGGTATTATGAGGTGTTTAACTGAATACCAAGGTGCAACCAAGAGATGGCGGTCGTATCTTTTAAGAACGGCCTGAACGATGACTGTCTGCTTCGAAAATCACTGGCAAAGACACTGCCAAAAAGTATGGAGGAACTTATGGCCAGAATCGAGAAATATGCAAGAGTAGAGGAAGACACGCTAGGGAAGGTGTCAAAGCAAGAGAAGAGAAATGGCTCGCCGAAGCGAGACCGAGGTAATACAAATTTTAACAGACAAAAAAGGGACTGAGGGCTGCACAGGCAGTCACCACAGTGTTCCGGATCCCGATTTACAAAGTCCTGGAAAGGATGAGGAACCAGCCTTACTATAGAGCACCAGAGAAGATTATTGGCGAATTTATGGGAAGAAGCCTTGGGAAGCACTGTGCCTACCACAATGAGGATGTGCATCTGACTCAGGGGTGCAGAGCCCTAAAGACACATCTGGAAGATCTGGTAAGACAAGGTCACTTAAGGGACCTAGCAGATGAGGCCAGGACAAGGGAAGAGCAAGCAAGGCTGCCCTAGGCACCAGCAGCACCAAATCCACCAACACCACAACCGCAAGCAGACGGACCTCGAGTAATCAATGTGATTCACTCGAAGGTCAATGAGAACGAGGTATGTAGGAAGACTCAAAGGGTGAAACACTTATAGGATGTGTATCAGGTCCAACAAAAAAGGCTTAGGGTAGACGAGTATCAGAGACCAATGGTGTCCTTTACTGAAACTGACCATGACATGGTGCAGCATCCACACAATGATACTCTGATAATATCCCTCAAGATTGGAGAGGGCCAGATAAGGCGCATTCTGATTGACCAAGGCAACTCTTGTGACATCATGTATGACAGTTGTTACAAGGAGCTCGGCCTTCACCAAGATGATCTGGAGTAGTCCAACAGTCTAATGGTCGGGTTCAATGGAACACTAATGTGGCCCCTGGAAGCAATAAGTTTGGAGGTGCAGGTAGGCACCAAGAAGGTAAGCACGGAGTTCACAGTAATTGACACCCCCTCTCCTTACAATGTTATCTTAGGAAGGCCATGGTTGCACGTAATAAGGGTTGTTCCCTCTACACTACACCAGTGGTTGCAGTTCCTAACAGAGCATGGAATTGAGGAGGTCAGAGGGGATCAAGTGCAAGCAAAGAATTACTCCATGGCAGTAATGAAATCCACCTGCAACGTGCGAGAGGCAAAGACAGTAGAGATTGAGGACGAGGACATGGAGGTCCTAGATGACGTCAGCAAAGAGCCTGCCGACAAAAGCGAGGAAGCCTTGAAGAAAATTCTGGTCCAACAAGGGGATAAAGAGCGCTTCTTCCTCCTCGGCTTAGGCTTGGCCAAGAAAGAGGAAAGGGAGTTTGAAGCGTTCTTACGAGCAAACATAGAGGTGTTCGCTTGGACGCCATACGAGATGCCTGGCATTGACCCCAAAGTCACATGCCACAGACTAAATGTAGACAGGTCGGCAAAACCCGTTATTCAGTGAGCGAGAAGGCCGACAATGGTTCATGTGGAGGCAATAGAGGAGGAAGTGGACAAATTATTAGAGGCCAGAGCCATCCGAGAGGTAAACTATCCTACTTGGCTGTCCAACACTGTGGTTGTGAAAAAGAAGAATGGGAAGTGGAGGGTCTATGTGGACTTTACTAGCCTGAATAAGGCTTGTCCCAAAGCAGTTTCCCACTCCCCAAGATCAATCAATTAGTGGATGCCACTTCAGGACATGGAAGGATGAGCTTCCTAGACGCTTATAGGGGATACCATCAGATAGCAATGTACCCCCCCTGATGAAGAGAAGACTGTATTTATCACCCCAAAAGGGCTGTATTGCTACAGAATGATGCCTTTCGGGTTAAAAAATGCATGAGCAACGTATTAGAGGTTAGCGACCAAGATGTTCAGACATCAGATTGGCAAAACAATGGAAGCATACATCGACGACATGGTCGTGAAGACCAAGGAACCTGAGGACCATCTGGCTGACTTGAAGGCAATCTTTGACATCTTAAAAACATATCGGCTCCGACTCAATGTTTCAAAATATGCATTTGGAGTTGGGTTTAGTAAGTTCTTGGGGTACTTGGTTACCAGAAGCGGCATTGAGGCAAGCCCAGATCAAATCATGACCATCCTGGATTTGAAAAGCCCAGAGTTAGCAAAGCAAGTGCAGATGTTGATTGGAAGGGCTGCAGCCCTGAACAGATTCATAAGCAGAAGTTCAGATAAGTGTAAACCATTTTTCAGTCTGTTAAAAAAGGCCACCGACTTCTTGTGGACAGAGGAATGTGAAGTCGCCTTGGCCGACTTGAAAAGATACCTGACCACAGCCCCAGTTCTCTCAAATCCAGTACCTGGAGAGGAGTTGTTCTTGTACTTGGCAGTTTTAGAGCATGCAGTGAGTGCAGTGATAATTAGAGAAGAGAAGGGAGAACAAATGGCAGTATACTATGTGAGTAAAACCCTAGCGGGCGCAGAGACCAGGTATTTACCCCTGTAGAAATTAACATTGGCCTTAATGATGGCCTCTAAGAAGTTGAACCATTATTTCCAAGCCTACAAGATTGTGGTATTGACTGAGCACCCTTTGAAATCCCTGCTACAGCAAGGAGATCTAACAGGCAACGTAGCCAGATGGGCAGTAATATTGGGCCAATACGATGTAGAGTTCAGACCCAGAACAGCAATCAAAGGCTAAGTTCTGGCCGACTTCATGGCCGAGTTCACACCTGGTGCCATCCCACATCAGGCTCCGGTGAGCTGCGGGTTAGGATGTCCAGGAGAACAAGAAGAGACCCAGCTGGGAATGAAAAACCCCACAGTAGAATAGAAGAAAGATAAGAAACTCAAGCCCTGTGACATTTACATCGGCGACTCCTTCCGCCTGTTTGTTGACGGGAGTTCAAACCGTCAATGAGCGGGGGCAGGAGTAGTGCTAGTATCACTAGATGGGCGGATGCTAGAATAATCTATTCGACTAGGGTTTGAAGCCTCAAATAATGAAGTAGAATATGAAGCACTGATCACAGGATTAAAGTTGGCAGCAGCAATGGAAGCCAATGAGGTGGTGGTCTTCTGTGACTCCCAGCTCATTGTAAACCAGGCAACAAGCGAGTATGCAGCCCGAGATGAAAGAATGATAGCCTACGTCAAAAAGGTTGTCAGACTGCTAGCCTTATTCCAAGACTACAGGCTACAGCAAGTCAGCCGAGATGACAATAGCCATGCCGATGCCTTGGCTAACCTAGCTAGTGCAATGAAATTAGGGAAGGCGAGGACAATAATGATTGATTACTTGTCAGGCCCAATGTGGAACCACTGATCACAGAGTACGAAGCAATGTGTGTGGAGATGGGTCCAAGTCGGATGGATGCAATAGTAATGTTCCTTAGAGATGGGAAGCTACTAGATAACCGCAAAGAAACACACATGACCAGATTAAAGTCGGCTAGGTTTAACCTAACAACAGAAGAACATCTCTGCAAAAGGTCTTTTACTGGTCCCCTTTTTAGATGTGTGCATCCCTCACAAGTTGAAGACTTCTTGTATGAAATACATGAACGAGTATGTGGAGGCCATGTTGGGGATAGATCTCTTACTGATAGGGCCATTACTCAGGAGTACTGGTGGCCCTACATAAAGAAGGATGCTGAAACTTATGTCAGAAAGTGTGAGAAATATCAAAAGTTCGCACCTTTGATACATCAACCAACAACAGATTTAAACCCAGTGTCCAGCCCTTGGCCATTTGCCTAGTACGGCATGGATCTTGTTGGACAACTACCCCAAGCAACTGGACAAAGGAAGTTTCTGCTGGTAGCAACAGACTATTTCACAAAGTGGGTAAAAGCTGAACCCCTTGCGAAGATCCGGGACATTAATGTGAGGAACTTCATATGGAAGAACATCATCACCAGGTTTGGGATCCCAAGGGCAATAGTAGCAAACAATGGTACACAATTTGACAGTAAACTAATCAAAAGCTTCTGTGCAAAGTACAAAATCAAGAACTATTACTCGACTCCAAGTTTCCCTCAGAGTAATGGTCAGGTAGAAGCATCCAACAAAACTATCTTGGATGGGATCAAGAAGTGGCTGGAAGCAGCGAAGGGAAAATGGGTGGAAGAGTTGCCTAATGTACTCTGGGCATATTGAACTACGCTGAGAAAATCAACTGGGGAATCCCCATTTGCCATGGCTTATGGCACTGAAGCAATTATCCCACTATAAGTCGGCATTCCAGGGATCAGAACCTAAGGAGTGGAAAATAGTACTAATGAGGCATTCCTGGCTCAAGATCTAGACTTACTTGAGGAAAAAAGGGAGTGAACGGAAATTTGGCTGGGGGCATACCAGCAATGACTGGCTAGGGCTTATAATAAGAAGGTCAAACCCAGAGAGTTCAAAGTTGGGGACCTGGTGCTAAGGAAAGTGGTCGGCAACAAGAAGGATCCTAGGGAAGGCAAGCTGGGCCCAAACTGGGAGGGGCCTTATAGAATCATCTCGGTCACCGGCAATGGATCATATCGGCTTGAGGACAATGAAGGCAAAGAGTTACCAAGACCTTGGAACACTTGCAACTTAAAGTTTTTTTATCATTAGACTTTTTTGTTTTTCGAAATTTATGTCATAATTGTCTTAGCCAAGGTAGTAATAAAAAATTTTTAGCCTAATTTTTTAAGAATTTGAAAATTTGTGTGATTGGACTGACCAATCCTTTGGCGATGTTTCTGATTGAAGCATAACGAATAACTTAGACTTATTATACAGCAGAGTTGAATTATACTTGCATATAATAGAGTTGAACTAAGTTGGCAATGTTTCTGATTGAAACATGACGAATAACTTAGACTTATTATACGGGAGATGTCATGACCCGAACCCGCCCCCGTGGGTTAAGGACATAACCGACCAGTAATCATGAGATTACCTATGGCCTCAAACCAAGACAAATGTATTTTTAGCAGAGATATTAGGGGTCCAACAGAAGCATTTCAAAACTTTGTCCATAGAGCTGTACTTACATGGCACATCAATACAACCAAACACATATACATTAATAACTCACAACAGAAATGCAGTAGCATAAGTTCTGTACAAATAGGATCATCCAAAAACTAAGTCAACCCATGACAACTATATACAGACATATGCAAAGTCCTCGCCAACATGACAAAAATAATATAGCATAGTAGAAAGGCGAAGACGAGTCTCGTGCGTGAGACACTAGGGCTGACTCTCCAAAACTTGGTTGTTCCACACAGACTTCATTGGGGCTGGGTCTGGACCTCTCTTGGCTCACCTACAAACACATGAATGAGCGTGAGCGATAGCTCAGTGAATAATATCAAATAAGAAGATACCAACAATATATATAACAACATACTCCGAACGGTCTTGGGCCCAATTCACATTTTTGTTTAACATTTATATATGCAATTTAAGTCAAGTGACTGTAGTTTCAAACATACTGGCCTTTGGCCCATTTATCTTTCATTCCTGTCAAACGGCCTCTAGCCCACTCATTTGGGTCGAAACGGCCTCTAGCCCATCCATTCATGTCAAAATAAGCAATTGGACAATTGACAAACTTCAAAATATCGATATTGCTCACTGCAGACACCCCATTTTGACCATCCTCAAGACTTGGACGTCATCATTTGAACACTCGGTGATCATCCATGTTCGTGTTCATTTTGAGATCCCGAAGGACTCGGCTACACGCCTTGCCTTAGGATCTCTCGACTTGACTGTTTTGTGCTTGGTTGTGGACCAAGAACTTGTGGTTCTTGCACTTGAGGGTAGGAAGTGGCTTGTTAGCCATCCCCTAAACCCACCAGCCGTGGCATGAAGCCACCGACCTTTATTTCTTTCTACCGACCAATTGTTTGGTCGGTCGGCACGGATATCTGGTCGATCGGCCATTTATTTGGCCGATTGTCTCTTTTTCTTGCTGATACCTCATTTTTGCCTTTTTCAGGCATTGTGCATGCCAGCTGTGCCAGCTGGAGTGCACGGACTTGTCCTCCATACACGTGTATGGAAGACTTGCACCCTTTGCACCCTTTTGCTCTAAGCTTCTTGGAGAAGCTTAGACCCTTTGTCTTAGCTTCCTCCAGAAGGCTTGCACCCTTTGTCTTAGCTTCCCCAAGAAGCTTGGACCTTTAGTCTAGCTTCTTGAGGAAGCTTGGCCCTTTTGCCTTAGCTTCTCTAAGAAACTTCGGCCCCTTGTTTGTTCTATAAAAGGAGGCCCCTCCTTCCTTTAGAGAGGTTCAGCAAATCAGGCATATATATCTGATATATCACTCTCTCTCTATATATCTTCCTCTCTCTCTATATTTGTGTGTGTTAGAGTGCCTTAAAGTGTGTTTTGTTCTTAGTTTTGCACTAAAACACCTAGTGTTACACCATACTTGAGTTGTTAAGGTGTTGAGGGACTGATTTCAGAGCTTTTAGGTTGGCTTTGATTAGAGGAGTGGGCTGGAGTTGTTGTTCTTGAAATGTTCTTCAAGGGTGAGCAATATTGCTTTATATTCCCCATTCTTGCACTAACTTTTAACCTATCTTGCATGCTGTTTTAGGCTTAGTGTATGCTGTGTTTGTGAAGCTTTTGGTCATGTTTATCATGTTCAAACTCTGTTGGGTGTTCATTTGGTCATGCTTTCCATACTTTGTATAGCCTCTTTGCATTTTAGCTTGTTGGCTTCGGGTGTGTGAGTCTTTAGCATGCATTACTTAGGCTATTTCAGTGATTTGGAATCACTTATCATGCCATTTCAGTCCATGTTTTATGCTTACATGCTTGCATTTGATTACCCTTTCAATGCCTTGAAGAGTTGTGGTCCTATGCTCTATGTTTGAGTCCTTGGTGTATGCCTTTTGTTTAAATCCTTGGGCTGCCATATCAGTGGGTTTTAGGGTGTATTTTGATGCATTGAAACTCTATTTTTGGTTGTATAATCCATGCCATGTGTGGTCATGATAGTTGTAGTGGAATTGCTCCCTTTTATGCCTTAGTTTTAGGCCCATTGGTGTGCATGTTTGCATGAGCATTTGTCAATCATTTCCGTCACTTTTGGCCACTGTTTATGGAAAGGTTGAGGTCTGCCCTTTGTGGTTTAAGTCTACCATTGCATGTTTGTCGCATGTTGGTTGCATATTTGGTTCATTGTGTGTTGTCACATGCTAGTTCCGTTGCATATTTTTCCATGTTTGCCACATTGCATTTTGCATGCTTGGCATATTGCACATTTGCATGTTTAGTTTGCATTACATTTGGCATGCTTTACTAACTTAGCCTCATGTTACATACTTGAGCCATTTTACATATTTGAGCCATATCGCATGCTTACATTGCATTGTGTTTGGTTTGGGGTGCCAAGCCAAACATGAGGGATGAGATGTGTTCGTACTTAAAGTGACGAAACATGTCTCACTCCTCGGTCGTCGACGCCCTTGATCTCAACATGATAGGGCGTGAAACATCCATTTGTTTTGTTGCATGTATTTACATTGATTTGTAAACTTGGTACCTTTGGCCATCATGCATAGAAATGCGTGGTTGGTGGCCCGAGGACCGAGGGCCACACTCCCTTGAGATCATAGCATGATAGGGAGGGTGGCTATGCACACACTATCTTGAAAATTCCATGCCATACACTGTCTGTCCTCTGTTGCAGCAAAACCAATATTCTACAGGAAGAAATGGCCGGCCGGCCACTCTTGCTGCCGACCGACCATCAAAGTCTAGCCGGTGGTCCTACTTTTGGTCGATAATAATTTTCCCATGGTGGGTGGACCTACATCCAGGCCGGTGACATCCCACCACACTCAAGGAGTGATTCAGAAGGGTTCTGGAAACTTTCATAACTTTCAGAGGAACAAGGCAGTGTAAACAGAGGCAACAGTGGCATGGCAACGGGTTTTCGGACGAGGCGAATCGAGCATGCATCATCCCATCATTTCGAGGCAGGGCTGCTGCCACCTCCCTTCTGATTTTAATTTGTTAATTAATTAGAAGTTTTGTAATATTTAATTAGGTAAGGTAGGTAATTATTTATTCGGGTTTGTATTATTTATTCGAACCCTCCGAGCGAGGGCAATTGTGTAATAAGTGTGCGTGAGTGTGTGTACGTCTTCCAACCCCACGTCTTTCTCCCTTTTATTTAACCGCTTACAATGGTTAGTTTTATGGCATGTTTCAATTAGCATACTTATGATAGCATGTTTGCATTCATTTATCTGTCTTACATGCACCGGGCTCGGTACATCATACTAACTGCATTGTATTCCAATTCCGAGTTGAATACTTGTTAGTTGTAGCATTTCACATGCCATCTTTAGAATAGCCGAGCCTATTGTAGTTTCATTTCTGCATGTGTTGCATTAGTCATTCCAGCATAGTTAGGATCATGCATGGATTTCTAACATAGCTTCTGTTTTGGTTCGGAGTACTCGGTGAGTGTTTATGTTTTAGCATCCTTGCATGTGTGTGAGTGACTGCCATGATAGCATGCTTACCATGAGGCTATTTGCTTATATAATATAACTGCTTAAATATCTGTGGATGAAGGTTGGGTTATTTGAATTGGAACAATTCACCGATTGCGAGTTTTAAAGCCCACTTGAGAGTGGCAAAATCATGTTTTCTAAGCCCACTCAAGGGTGGCAAATCCACGTCTTAGCCTACTTGCGGGTAGCACCATCAAACCATTTTCAAATAAACAAACATGAAATGTTTTGTTCCAATTCAGGCGATCCAATCTATACTTGTATGCTGTGTGCATCACGTAGTAAATCTAGGCTAATAACCGGAATAAGAGCACATAATGTTTTCAAAACTCGATATCATGCTTAGTAGTGGCCGATCTTTGATTAGGCGAGCGGGGGTGCTCACGAAGTGACCTTCCCCAATCGCACCCAAGTTCTCGAGCTGAGGCAACTTTGGTCATGACGAACACGTGGCCTTAGGCAACGAGTCAGGGTTTCCTAAATTCCCCCAAAATAAATATCTAGGTGGCGACTCTGTATCTGGCAAAGCAATCCATGTTTTGCACTTCTTTCTAAAAAAATTTGTTTTCCAAAAAACGATTTGCCGGATTTGGACTCTTTGGTGATTTATCAGTCTTGCACTGCACTTTGCAAGATCAGATTAAGAATCGTGACAATTTGAGTCCGAACTGTAGTGAGCCCTAATGAAGAAAACGGGAGATTTCCTCCCGGGACGTTCGGGGACGTCTACAGTTTCTGGCGACTCCGCTGGAGTTTAGAGAGATTGACTCGAACTCATGATATCTTGTTTTGATTACACTTATGTGTTTCTTTACATTGCATTTGCATTGGTGCGCCTAGGACACCGTGTTTGCCATCTGCTATTCCTGAACAGTTTGCCGGAGGCTCGCTTCGAGAAGCGTGACATAAGGCTGACCAGTTACGGGCTCTGCCACGATGGGAACACAATCCCCAGTTTTTACCGGGGCACCCTTTTTGACCATTCGACCTAGTGCATATTCAGAATCCATAGTGACCATTCCAAGCTAGGACAAGTTGCTTACCCGATTATAGGTTGTTTGAAACCGCTGCGTGCGTAGTGAAACCCTAGCCCCTGACAACATAGGACAGGGAAACCCTACCCCAACATAGGGGTGTTTTGGCTCTCACTTGTTTGCTATGTGCTTTTAGAGTGTATCTCTACAGGAATGCATGTATCAGTTCACAAGTTTGAGGATCAGGCCTGCGGGCATCAATTCAGTATTTTGAGAATCAGTTATCTGCAGGTTTCAAATTCAATTTTAGGGGCAGTGATTTGGGGAACCATGATCAATGTTTGGGAACGGTGTATTCAGCTTATTGACTGCGTGTTGTTATACCCAACTGCGTGTTATGTTTATTTAAGCTGTTATGTTGTCCGCTTTCTGGTTGTTTATTTCCTTATTATTGCTTTATTTATCTTTTTGCTAGGTAGTTTAGCGCAATTGCTTCCAACCAAGCAGATATTCCCCAAGCACTCTGGACTAGAGGTCGTCGACTTCATCAATCTGAGGATCTGGTAGACGGACAACCAGTGTTCTATTCTTTACCCCCCATTGCTAGACAGAGATCGAAAAAACGCAGTATATCGGTACCGAGATTGCCAGATCAGTGGTTTGTGAACAGTCGGGTTGAGATTTCCGAGTCTACTACAGAGGCAGATACACCGGCAGCTCAGATAAATCGGGGAAGTATGTCAGGGATGGAAGATATGGTGCGCCAGCTCCAGGAAAGCATGAAAGCCATGTAGGAGGACGCTGTTCGACAAGCAGAATTTGCTAAACAGTAGGCCATTGTCATGGCCCAACAGGCAGAGCTAATTACCCGGTTACAACAGCAAACCAGAGCATCTGCTTCACATCAGGCTCCTCCCCCAACAAGAGTCCCAATACCTGAGGAGACGGCGAATGTCCAGAATGTCTAAGAGGATACAGACATCCCAACGGGGCCGGCTCCGCCCCCAATTCTACCTCAACTATCCAAGGAACCCACGCCTATCAATCAACCAGACTCCCCATTTGAGTTCGAGGTGGACCCTACAGCATTGAAGTTGAGCAAGCTTGAAAAGTTGTTCAGAAAGTCCCAAGGGGTAAAGTCCATCCCAGATATTGAGGACGGGTATACCGACGCGGCTGTGACGCTGTCAGATCGGTTCAAGATGCCACAAATCGACCGCTTTGACGGGTTTGGGGATCCCATGGTGCATCTACGTTTTTTTTCGGATATATTAAGGCCGATGGGCCTTACCAAACTATAGAAGTTTTCATTGTTTGGCCGAACCCTGTCGGGTGTGGCGGCCATCTGGTACGCAAAATTGGAAGATGATGTCAAACGGAACTAGGATGAGATGGCCGAGGCTTTTGTCGCCCAGTACTCTTATAATACACAAATCGAGATTACAACCCGTGATCTCGAGACAACAAGGCAAGAGCCTAAGGAGAGCTTTTCTGAGTTCGTAACCCGGTGGAGGGCCAAGGCCTCAATGCTGACCCTAAGGCCCACCGATAAAGATCAAATTTGGATGATTGTGCGCAATCTCCAGCCCAAGCTCATACAGAAAATGATTGTTCTCCCCTTTCCCACCTTTCTAGATCTACATGAGATGGGAGTACAGATCGAGGATGCTTTGAAGCAGGGCTTGATTGACAATGACAGAGAGCAACCCAGGAGAACCTTCGACAACCGCAGTACGAATGCAGGCACAAGCAGTGCTGCAGCTGCCAGATCTCAGGAAGTAAGCATGGTCACCACCAATACCCCAAGAACCCTTGCGGCTACGCCATTCACCGGTGCGTCCGGTAGTAGTTCGCAAACAGCCAGATTCCCACCCAAAAGCCAAAGAACCTTCGCTCCACTATATATGCCCCTGTCCAAAGCTCTGGGGGTTTTAATCAAAAAAGGGCACTTGAAGCCCCTAGAGCCACGCCCATTGCCGGAAAAACTCCCCCCTTCCCATAACCCAGCCAAATACTGCTCGTTTCACCAACAGCACGGTCATGACACTGACCAGTGCTTCCGATTACGCCATGAGATTCAGGATCTCATCGATAATGGGGTGATCGTGCCTCCAGAGAAACCCAATGTCACAACCAACCCTCTCCCACCATACAACCAAGCTCCACCTCCTAAACGCATCAACTTTATCCAGACCGGGGTTACGTCATACGACCCCAGTATATATATCACCCCATCCCACCTACCTAAGCCGGAGGTGTTCCTTCATGACTGCACTGACTTGTGTATGTTGGACATCTCTAGAACCCAACCCGAACCAATGGTGGTGACTGTCGAAGACAGAATAGGGGTGACTTCAGTAGAGAATGGGATTGTTGAGTCAGACTCTGAGGAATCTGGGAGTTTTGCTGAGGAGGTATACAGTCCGAGTGACTATATTCTGTCAGTAGGCCAGGTTGGACCAAATGTGGAATTGCCGGCAGGGGCATAGCTTTGTGTGATACAGGGGGATGAATTTAATCAAAGGATAGATGACTTAGCAGCTTTGGAATGGGACATGGCCAACTTGCAGTTTTTCGAAAAACCAGACTCGACAATCAATGGGTTTGATTTTGAGAGGTCAACGAGGCTACAGGGTGGCTTGAGGACCAACCAGATATTGTTGAAGAATCTCAGCTGGAAAATGGCCCGTCAGGGGCAAGGACATCAATTGTGGCCGGAATGGTCGGAGATTAGAATACATCGCCGGAGAGCACCGACGCCAAGAATTTCGCTCAGGATCTGGGCATTTTGGATACAGGAAATTTTGAACAGCAGACTACGTTGATGCAGCTAGAACAGGAAAGAAGTAAAGACTCTAAGAGAGCCAGAAAAGCCAAAGCCCTTATGGGGACTGAAAGTGCTGTATGCACAGGAACAGAGGGTGTTGCGAATGCATGGACAAAAGGTACCGTGAGTACAAGGACGGTGGTAACGGAGCCGGATAGGTGTCTGTTGGCTGCCGATGGAATGTGGTGGGAGGACGATGATCTATGTCTTGCCCACACGGATGAGGACTGGGGAAGCAATCAACCGGATGATACCTGGTACATTGGTGAAGTTGACCATATGACCAGGAGCGGGCGGTATTTCAAGCCCCCGCATCTAGATCAACCAGAAGGATCTGGGAAGGACAAGCAGGCAGAGAAACAAAAAGAGAAGCAACTTGAAGAAGAGGCTGTACTGAAGCAGCTGAAAAAGATACAAGCAGACATCTCCATCTGGGGACTGCTTATGGCTTCGCGAGTACATAGACAGGCCGTCCTATCGGCAATGAATAAGGCCAAGCTCTCAATAGAAATCACGCCGGAACAGCTGGTGGGATTGGTCTTTTCGGGAGGGGCTTTCCCGATGTTGACCTTCTCCGACAAAGAATTGCCACCCGAGGGTGCGAATCACAACAAACCACTCCACATCTCTGTGGAGTGTAAGAACAAATGGATACCGGTGGTTCTTGTTGATACTGGATCCGCCGTCAATGTGTGCCCAGCAAGGACAGCCTATGCAATCGGGTTGAAACCCGCAAACTTTGTGCCAACCACCCAGGTGATAAGGGCGTATGATAACACAAGTAGAGAGGTAAAGGGGACCGTGAAAATTCAAACTAAGGTTGGTCCGGGACAACATGAGATAGACTTTCACGTCCTGGAAGTTCCTACAGCCTTCAATCTACTCTTAGGGCGACCGTGGTTGCACCAGGTAAAGGCAGTTTCATCCACCTTGCACCAGATGTTGAAGTATCTCCATGGGAAGAGGGTGGCCATTGTTTTCGAAAATTCATCGATCCATCCACCGCCAGAAGTATCTACGCCGATTTTGGAAATCGAACATGGTATGGAGGATGTGTTCTTGTCGGGTTTTACCTTAGCCGAGGCTCGGGTTGTGCAGGACATCATGGCCGTTAATGAGGGGATCTATGTTAGTGCTCAATCAGTATACCTCATGAACAAGCTCCAACACATCCCCGGGAAGGGATTGGGAAAGAGTGGCCGGAAGGGGGCTGCAGCATTGGCCGAAATACCACACATCCCACATACCTTTGGCTTGGGTTATCTACCCACCAAAGAGGATTGGGTAAGAAAAGGTAAGAAAATGGCTGGGAGAGCTAGAGCGAAGCAGGCAGGAAAGCCTTTTGAGTTGATGCACCGGCCCATCCAGGGCACCCTAAACGGACGCTTCGTCTGGGAAGAGGAGGACTTTCCATTTTGTGGCTTCCCAGAACCATGGTTGAATGCGGAGAGGAGGCGCGTGCTATGTTTTGAGATCTTCTTTGACTTGCAGTTATCTAGAGATGATATTGCCGAAGAGCAGGCAGACCCATCAGCTGAGATTGAGCAATGTAAAAACGTAGATTCCGAGAGTGCTAAAATTGAAATGGGGGTAGCGCTGGCTTGTCTACTTTCAAATCCTCCAATCGAACAGAAGTTCTTGGGGGATAACTTCTCGGTGTCCATGATCGGGAATGAAACGGCTGCGGGCCTACCATCAAACATTTTGGATGCGTCCATCGCACCCTCTCTCATCTGGCAGTACGATGAGGGATTTTTATCAAGCAGCACTGGGTCAAGTAGTAAGCCGGAATTTGATTCCACCGAGTCCGTTGAGCCAGAATCAGGTTCCAGCTTGACTGAGTCTGAGTCCAGTATTCCAGGGGGTGATAACCCAGATACCACAGTCCTGTCCAGGTCGTCTTTTTCTTTCTCTTTTGAGTCTGTTGGAACAGAAGAATCTGACAATTTGGAAATGCTTAATGAGAATGGAATGAATGTGGTTTCTGAGTACTTTTTTGTGCCCTTGATTTATTGTATTAATCAGGACTTTCAAAATTCTGATGAAAACGACGAGGAAAAAATTCCTCTGATTTTGCAACGCTTAATTGATCAAGAGAAGGAAAGATTTGTTAAACCTTTAGTTGATGAAATCACTACTGTTAATGTTGGTATTGAGGAGGACCCGCGGTTGGTCCAGATCGGGTCCACGTTGTCTTCGGAGGAATGTGAGCGCTTAGTCGCTTTATTAAAAGATTTCAAAGATGTTTTCGCGTGGTCCTACGAAGACATGCCTGGAATTGATCCTGAGATTGTACAGCACCGGATCCCTCTTGACCCAGAGGCCCGACCCGTTAAACAAAAACTCAGAAGGATCCGCCCGGACTGGGCCCTCAAGATTAAAGAAGAGGTCACCAAGCAAATTGACGCAAGGTTCCTGCTGGTATCTGAATACCCAACTTGGTTGGCCAACAACGTTCCAATGCCGAAGAAGGATGGCAAGATCCGAGTATGCGTGGATTTCTGGGATTTGAACAGAGCCAGTCCGAAGGACGACTTTCCCCTACCGCATATTGATGAGCTAGTGGACTTCACAGCGGGGCATGCTTTGCTTTCGTTCATGGATGGATTCTCGAGCTATAATCAGATAGTGATGGCACCTGAAGACCGGGAGAAGACTGCTTTCACCACCCCGTGGGGGACTTACTGTTACAAGGTGATGCCATTTGGGTTAAAGAACGCTAGAGCTACATATCAACGGGCCGCGACCACAATATTGCACGACATGATCCACAAAGAGGTTGAGGTGTATGTGGACGACATGATTGTCAAGTCCAAAGAAAGAGAGGGCCACTACACTGCCTTGCAAAAGTTCTTTCAAAGGATCAGAGAATTTCGGTTGCGGCTGAATCCTCAGAAGTGTACGTTCGGTGTTACAGCAGGAAAAATGCTAGGGTTTCTGATTACACAGAGAGGTATCGAAGTCGACCCTTCCAAAATCAAGGCCATCTTAGAAATGCCACCACCAAGGACTGAAAAGAAGGTGCGAGGCTTTCTGGGTAAAGTGCAATTCATAAGACGGTTTATCTCAAAATTAACCTTGACTTGTGAACCACTTTTTGGTCTCCTGAAGAAAGGAAAGAAATTCCAATGGGACGGCCGATGCCAAGCTACTTTTGAACAAATCAAGGAATACTTACAGAACGCACATGTGCTGTCACCGCCTGAGCCAGGGAAGCTGTTGATTTTGTATCTTGCAGTGACTGAGACCACAATGGGCTGCATGCTCGCACAAGAGTCTGAGGACAAGGTGGAGAGGGCTATCTACTATCTGAGCAAGAAGATGTTGGAGTATGAAACCCACTACATACCGTTGGAAAAGGCTTTCTTAGCCTTGGTATGGGCTACTAGGAAGCTGCGGCATTACCTGTTAGCTCACTCTGTAACGTTGGTTTCAAGATTAGATCCCATCAAATATCTCTTCGAGAAACCGGCACTTATGGGTAGACTAGCTCGCTGGTTGCTTTTGTTTTTCGAATTCGATCTGAAATATGTGACGCGCAAGTCAATCAAGGGAAGAGCGGTAGTGGAGTTCTTAGTCGATCATCCAGTTGAAGGAGGTGAAGCAGCTGAGTACTTATTCCCAGATGAGGCCATTTTGCATATCGAAGACGAAACTTGGACGATGTACTTTGACGGAGCGTCAAACCAATACGGGTATGGGATAGGGGTGTTGCTGATAGCACCCGACAATTCCCGTATTCCCCTAGCCTTCAAACTCCGTTTCAAAGTCTCGAACAATGAAACAGAATATGAAGCATGCATTGCTGGTTTAGAAGCAGCCCTAGAACTAGGGGCAAAATGGTTGGACGTCATTGGGGACTCGAACCTTGTTGTATCCCAAGCTAAGGGGGATTGGAAGGTCAAAGAAGAAAATATGATAATGTACCACCAGACCTTGGACCTGCTGATTCCTCAGTTTGAGAAGCTAAACTTCACTCACCTACTAAGAGAAAACAATAGGTTCGCAGATTCACTAGCAACTCTATCTTCCATGATAGACATCCCGTTTGGAGTCCGGATGCGTCCAGTCATTATCGACCAAAAATCTGTGTCAGCTTACGAGTCGATTACTGCTATAGATGAGGTTCAAGATGAGAACCCCTGGTATTACGATATTTGGAATTTCTTGGAGAATGAAGCATATCCACCAGGGGTAAATGCCAAGGATAAAAGGGCAATCAGAAGAATGGCCATTCAGTTCATCATCTGCGGAGGTAAATTGTATAAGAGAGGTCATCTAGGAATGCATAAGCTATGCGTTGAAGCTGAAGAATCAAAACGCCTAATGGAGGCCATCCATGGAGGGGAATGCGATGCGCATATGAACGGGGTAATGCTAGCGCGAAAGATCCTCAAACAAGGTTATTATTGGTCCACCATAGAGGAGGATTGTATCGGCTTTGTTCGGCGATGCCACAATTGTCAGATCCATGCAAACCGCATGAACATTCCGTCGTCGAAGCTGTACAATATGACTTCGCCATGGCCATTTTCAGTTTGGGGAATCGATGTGATAGGGGCTGTCACTCTGAAGGGGTCAAATGGGCATGAGTTCATCCTAGTCGTGATAGATTATTTCACGAAGTGGGTTGAGGCCCAATCTTATGCGGTGTTGAAGGCATCGCACGTTGCAAAGTTTATCAAAAACAACATCATCTGTCGTTACGGAGTCCCGAACGAGACTATCTCAGATAATGGTTCCCACTTCAAAAAGGAAGTGATTGACTTGTTGGAGAAATACAACGTGGCTTTTCATAAGTCATCCACATATCGACCGCAGACCAACGAGGCAGTTGAGGCCGCCAACAAGAACATCAAACACATTTTGCAGGAGATGGTGGAAACCTACCGGGACTGGCCAGATAAGTTGCCATTGGCTCTCTGGGGCTATTGGACTTCTATTAGAACTTCCACGGGAGCAACTCCGTATTCATTAGTTTATGGGATGGAGGCCGTTCTACCTATCGAGATCGAAGTTCCATCGTTGAGAGTGCAGGCTGAGTGTCAGATAGCCGAAGCAGATTGGCAGCAGAGCAGGTTTGAAGAACTCATGCTCTTTGATCAAAGAAGATTAAAAGCACTGTACCATGTTCAAGGTTATCAATGAAGAATCGCCAGGGCTTTCAACAAGAAGGTTAAGTTCTGAAATTTGAAGGAAGGAGATTTGGTACTCAAAGACAACTGAGCTCCCATCCATGACCCTAGGGGCAAGTTCAAACCCAATTGGACTGGTCTCTACATCATTAAGTCTATCTGGTCAGGTGGAGCTGTGGTTCTGATGGACCTAGATGGCCTAGAGTTCTCACAACTGATCAATATGGACAAGTTGAAGAAATATTACCCTTGAGTGGCTCGCTAGGCCGAAAACCCGAAAGGGCGACCTAGGCAAAAGTTAGAGCATGAAAAAAAATTGAAATTATAAAAACTGAGCTCGCATGGTTGAAAACCTAAAAGGAGAGTAAAAAAATACTCAAGTGAACCCGACCCTGAACTACGTAAGGCTTGATTCCCATTTTTGGGATACATAGGCAACTTCATCCTGAAGTTCAGCCATAAACTTTTTCCCGATCATCTTTGTCTATTCAGCATTCAAAAGCTCGATTGTGATCTCCGGTGCAGTGTTTTTCAAACTAGGGGCAACTTTCCAATTGCTGGGATCCAGGGTTATGCATCTCAGTGACAAATCTCAGGCGTGTCTAGTTCTGATCCATATCGAAAATGGTTTTGAAAAGTTTTAACAAAAGTTGATTTTTGCTCAAATTAATCTTTTTACAACTTAGACCATTTTTGGACCAAAGCGGAAAATTTTCAGTACCCACAACCTTCAATTTTATTGATTTCAATACAGAGTTCTCCTGCTCTTGCATACAAACTGAAGTTTCTTTTCATTATATTCATAAAGAAAACTTGAAAGTTCTGATTAAAGCAAATAAATTCGGGGCATAGATGAGTCAGGTGTTCCTGCGTCCCCTCCCAGAGCTGGTCGAAGCCTCTGATGCCAAGCTGGGCCCAATCTGCGCCTTTTCATTAAGCCAATCTATGCACTCATCAGATAAGGTGCAACTGAAAGTGGGAGCGGGGG
This sequence comes from Camellia sinensis, assembly GCF_055761805.1. Classification (NCBI taxonomy): domain Eukaryota; kingdom Viridiplantae; phylum Streptophyta; class Magnoliopsida; order Ericales; family Theaceae; genus Camellia; species Camellia sinensis. The sequence continues at coordinate 185,549,419 of NC_138961.1, read as the reverse complement.
CCAGGAGTTCCCTAGTCCTCCACGCTGTGGCATGCCGAACAAGCTACGCACCTCGAATCGGGAATGTGGCTGGATACTCCATCCCCTCTGCTGGGCAAATCTGATCATGGCCGAACTGGCGTTGGAACCGGAACGGGAAATAGAATACACAGTGAGTCAAGCCAATCAACTGAATCCCGGTCTGCCGGGACATGCTGTAGCTCATTGCTGGTAGGATGAGCCAGGGACACTGCCAAGCAATGCGGTCTACGGACAAATTGCACATCCAGTCGAACCACCATCCCTCATCTAGGGCTTCAACTAGACAATGTCGGCAGAAATAGCCGCGAGCTGAGTATGCTGGGCAAAAGTCCACAACCTACAACTTATCCATCAACCACACCTGGGGAGGGATGAAAAACGAGAGATTAAAGAATAGAGAGATGTACGATGAGAGAAAAAGTAAGAAAAGGGTTTTTGTGAGAAAAGCCGAGCCTGAGGGTCGAGTGATGTGAGCAATACATATCTGAGAAAAGGGTGGGAAACATTACCTGCAACAGTAGTGGACTCCCCGCAAATCTGGTCGTCTCTCGGCGATGAAAAGCATCCAAGCCCATCAATGTCTCGGCCAAAGACATGGAAATGCAGCTTTTTCCCTCCTTTAAGCTTTGAACAACCTCGATCAACCGAACACTAGATCCTTCGGATCCTGAGGCAAGCAAGAAATGAGATAGCATGCACAAACAAAGGGCATGTCGCCGAAAGCCTTGCCAATGATGGTCACCATGGTCACCGGCATCAGAAAACTGACAAATCAAACTTGGAATATCCAGTATTCCGTCACAAATCAAAGATCGAGCATCGTGCATGGTGAGTCCACACATTCTCCCTAAGGCTTGGGCGTGGCCGAAGCGAAGCTGGGGCAAGATTTCTTCGTTGCACTCGGATTCCATCAAAACTTGGAAATCTTCGAAGGTAGGACACACCTCTTGCCCGCCAAAGCTAAAGACATGTGTTACCGGATTCCAAAACCTTGTCGCGGCATGAAGAATCGGAAAGTGCAGCGGAGTGCGACTCAGCGTGAATAGTGCATTTACGCCAAAGCCTTGGAAATTCAACTTTTCCGAGCCATCCAAGTTGGCAATCCAAGTTATGAGATTTTGGGAAAGAAACTCCTCCATTTGGTGTAAATCAGTGTTGAAATGAGGAAAACTACGAGGCTGAGGCTTTTGTAGAGGATAAGGTATTGAGTGGAAGACAGGTGTCAACATTCTGGAGGTCCTTACCATTTTTGGCCGATCGACCAAAAGTAGTGCCGACCGACCATCTATTTTGGTCGATCAACTAAATATTGGCCGATCCCAATCAATTTCGACAGATGATGTCTCCCTTTGGCCGGTAGCCTCTAATTGTGCTCTAAGTCAAATAAGTGTTAAGCATGATGAAAAACTGGTGATTGACACCATTTCCAATGCTTTCTGGTGATATTTTGCGAACTAACACCTGTTACTCCGTCTTGTTTATCGAGTTGTTGTACATCTGCTTATCGAGTTGTATTTTACATCCTTTAAGTCTTTGCTTTGCTTATCGAGTTGTATTTACAGTTGGTTAACTTATCGAGCTCTTTGTTTTGATTATCGAGTTATTTTTGTCTTTACTCGGTTCACTACCTGATTATTACGAGGCAAGTGCTTGCTTTTCAAACAAAGGTTCAAATCTCTTTTACATTGATTGTGTAATGCGATGCGATGCATAAAATACAACACCTTTTGAACGAAATAGCTGTTTCATTTCCATCATGTCTTTTGCAAAAAGTACATAGTTTTGAGAAAGTGAAACCTGCCTGAGGCGGTGCCATGTGCCTAAACTACCAATAAAAAGGAAAGTAAGGCGAAAAGGGACAGGAGCAGCAGAGTGTCTGGAATAATACCGGTGGCCACCCCTTATGGTCGATACACCTCCCACGCCCTTGTTCGGGTCAGTCATGTGGTTTGGGCACTTTCATTACTCAGGGCAGTGCAAGGAAATGCACTTTTGAACCCTAGTAGGCCTTCGTGTTGACCTTTAGCCGTGTCTTTTATGAGCGATGCTCAGTACGTGCGGGGAGTATCCTTTATCGTATCCTTTTGGTATCTTGCGAATTCCACAAATCGCTTCAATTATGTGTTATTACATTGCTTCGTTTTGACTTCAACGAAACACGCTCGTTACGCGTCTTGCGTTGAACGATGCCTCGTTTTGAAGTTGCATTTCAACATCATGAATAACATGCCTTTACAATGCTTCAGTTGAATTGCACCTTTCTCTCATTCTCGCATTGTTATACACATTGTATGCGTTGTCGCGTTATGCTTTACTTATATGTGTTCAAGTTCCTATACACATTGCATGCGTTGTCGCGTTATACTTTACTTATATGTGTTCAAATTCCTATACACATTGCATGCGTTGTCGCGTTATGCTTTACTTATATATGTTCAAGTTCCTATACACATTGCATGCGTTGTCGCGTTATGCTTTACTTATATGTGTTCAAGTTCCTATACACATTGTATGCGTTGTCGCGTATTGCTTTACTTATATGTGTTCAAGTTTCTATACATATTGCATGCGTTGTCGCGTTATGCTTTACTTATATGTGTTCAAGTTCCTATACACATTGCATACGTTGTCGCGCTATGCTTTACTTATATGTGTTCAAGTTCTTTTATTTTCACACATTATACATGTTGTCGCATGGCTTTACTTACATGTGTACATTACATTCCTGCTATACCCATTGCATGCATTGTCGCGCATACTTTACTTACATGTGCATGCTCTTCCTCACCTCCACACATTGTACACGTTGTCGTGTGTACTTTACTTATATGTGTTTGTACCTTCATAGCGTTGTTATGCTTGTTTCAAATCGCATTGTTATGCACACACTCGGGTTGCGTTGTTATGCGCCCTTCCCACCTACATTGTCATGCACCCCTCTTCGCTCGCGTTGTCGCGCACTTTTTACTTGCATTGCTATGCATGCATCTAACGATGTTGTACTTGTTAAGTTCTCTTTCTTTTTCAGGCACAATATTGTATGTACGGTTCATTTGAGGCTGGCACGACCAGACAAACCAGACAGGAACAATATTATATGTACGGTTCATTTGAAGCTGGCACGACCAGACGAACCGCACAGGTATTATATTCTCCGCATGAAACATAGCGAGAATTGAATAATTCTCTTACATCCTCTCTGCATTGTAGTATAGTATGGGTTCTACTAGCTTAAAACTGTCGCATGTAATGCTTCGTTACAGCTCTCTTTGTATTATCATAAGTTGTGCTCGGCTTTGTGCATTGTTCTTGCATTTTGCCCCTGCCTTCGGGCACATACCTTTGTCTGTAGCTTGTATGCTTTGTCTAAGTCTTCGGCCTTGTCAAAAATGGGTCGTCTCTGGGCTTTGACATTCACTCCCGTCATTGTTATGACTTTTGAGTTCTATCAAAGAGAGGCAACTGTAGACACCCCATTTTTGACCGTCCTCAAGACTTGGACGTCATCGTTTAAACACTCGGTGATCATCCATGTTCGTATTCATTTTGAGATCCCGAAGGACTCGGCTGCGCGCCTTGCCTTAGGATCTCTCGACTTGACTATTTTGTGCTTGGTTGTGGACCAAGAACTTGTGGTTCTTGCATCTGAGGGTAGGAAGTGGCTTATTAGCCATCCCTTAAACCCACCGGCCATGGCATGAAGCCACCGGCCTTTATTTCTTTCTACCGACCAATTGTTTGGTCGGTCGGCACGGATATCTAGTCGATCGGCCATTTATTTGGCCGATTGTCTCTTTTTCTTGCTGGTACCTCATTTTTGCCTTTTTCAGGCATTGTGCATGCCAGCTGTGCCAGCTGGAGTGCACGGACTTGTCCTCCATACACGTGTATGGAAGACTTGCACCCTTTGCACCCTTTTGCTCTAAGCTTCTTGGAGAAGCTTAGACCCTTTGTCTTAGCTTCCTCCAGAAGGCTTGCACCCTTTGTCTTAGCTTCCCCAAGAAGCTTGGACCTTTGGTCTAGCTTCTTGAGGAAGCTTGGCCCTTTTACCTTAGCTTCTCTAAGAAGCTTTGGCCGCTTGTTTGTTCTATAAAAGGAGGCCCCTCCTTCCTTTAGAGAGGTTCAGCAAATCAAGCATATATATCTGATATATCACTCTCTCTATATATATATATCTTCCTCTCTCTCTACATTTGTGTGTGTTAGAGTGCCTTAAAGTGTGTTTTGTTCTTAGTTTTGCACTAAAACACCTAGTGTTACACCATACTTGAGTTATTAAGGTGTTGAGGGACTGATTTCAGAGCTTTTAGGTTGGTTTTGATCAGAGGAATGGGCTGGAGTTGCTGCTCTTGAAGTGTTCTTCAAGGGTGAGCAACATTGCTTTATATTCCCCATTCTTGCACTAACTTTTAACCTATCTTGCATGCTATTTTAGGCTTAGTGTATAACTAATAAAAGTTCTGATTTTTCATGTTTAAGAAGTTTCATTAAGGTCATTTTTGTGTTTGGGGTCGACCTCCCTCTCTTAGGCCTTGTTTGGCCCTTTTGTGCCTTCTTTGTTTGAGCTTTGAGAACTTTCGTGTATTGACCTTCTCACCACTGAAATCCAAAGGATTTTCAGTGGTGGTGAAGGGGTTTTGAGGTCTTGCATAGGGGAGGGACACCCCTCTCCCCTTTTGTCTCATTTGCTTGTGTTTTTGACTCATAAAGGTAGCATGCATGCCTAGCTTTTTTTGGCTTTATTTCAGAGGTTATTTGGTGTTTATCTAGCTTGTTTTACCTCTGTTCCATATTGGTTCGTCGACCCCTTGCATGCACCATACACTTGCCTTGCATTCCTCTATTTTGCCTAGAGATGCATCTTGCATTTGGATCACCATGCTTGCATGTTTTGGCTTAACTTTGTGAAGCTTTTGGTCATGTTTTATTATGTTCAAACTCTGTTGGGTGTTGATTTGGTCATGCTTTCCATACTTTGTATAGCCTGTTTGCATTTTATCTTGTTGGCTTCGAGTGTGTGAGTCTTTAGCATGCATTACTTAGGTTATTTCAGTGATTTGGAATCACTTATCATGCCATTTCAGTCCATGTTTTATGCTTACATGCTTGCATTTGATTACCCTTTCAATGCCTTGAAGAGTTGTGGTCCTATGTTCCATGTTTGAGTCCTTGGTGTATGCCTTTTGTTTAAATCCTTGGGCTGCCATATCAGTGGGTTTTAGGGTGTATTTTGACGCATTGAAACTCTATTTTTCGTTGCATAATCCATGCCATGTGTGGTCATGATAGTTGTAGTGGAATGCTCCCTTTTATGCCTTAGTTTTAGGCCCATTGGTGTGCATGTTTGCATGAGCATTTGTCCATCATTTCCGTCACTTTTGGCCACTGTTTATGGCAAGGCTGAGGTCTTCCCTTTGCGGTTTAAGTCCACCATTGCATGTTTGTCGCATGTTGGTTGCATATTTGGTTCATTGTGTGTTGTCACATGCTAGTTCCATTGCATATTTTTCCATGTTTGCCACATTGTATTTTGCATGCTTGGCATATTGCACATTTGCATGTTTAGTTTGCATTACATTTGGCATGCTTTACTAACTTAGCCTCATATTGCATACTTGAGCCATTTTACATATTTGAGCCACATCACATGTTTACATTGCATTGTGTTTGGTTTGGGGTGTCAAGCCAAACATGAGGGATGAGATGTGTTCGTACTTAAAGTGACGAAACATGTCTCACTCCTCGGTCGCCGACGCCCTTGATCTCAACATGATAGGGCGTGAAGCATCCATTTGTTTTGTTGCATGTATTTACATTGATTTGCAAACTTGGTACCTTTGGCCATCATGCATAGAAATGCGTGGTTGGTGGCCCGAGGACCAAGGGCCACACTCCCTTGAGATCATAGCATGATAGGGAGGGTGGCTATGCACACACTCTCTTGAAAATTCCATGTCATACACTATTTGTCCTCTATTGCAACAAAACCAGTGTTCTGCAAGACAAAATGGCCGGCCGGCCACTCTTGCTGCCGACCGACCATCAAAGTCTAGCCGGTGGTCCTACTTTTGGTCGATGATAATTTTCCCATGGTTGGTGGACCTACATCCAGGCCAATGACATCCCACCACACTCAGGGAGTGATTCAGAAGGGTTTTGGAAACTTTCATAACTTTCAGAGGAACAAGGCAGTGTAAACAGAGGCAACAGTGGCATGGTAACGGGTTTCCAGGCGAGGCGAATCGAGCATGCATCATCCCATCATTTCGAGGCAGGGCTGCGGCCACCTCCCTTCAGATTTTAATTTGTTAATTAATTAGAAGTTTTGTAATATTTAATTAGGTAAGGTAGGTAATTATTTATTCGGGTTTGTATTATTTATTCGGACCCTCCTAGCGAGGGAAATTGTGTAATAAGTGTGCGTGAGTGTGTGTACGTCTTCCAACCCCACGTCTTTCTCCCTTTTATTTAACCGCTTACAATGGTTAGTTTTAGGGCATGTTTCAATTAGCATACTTATGGTAGCATGTTTGCATTCATTCATCTGTCTTGCATGCACCGGGCTCGGCGCATCATACTAACTGCATTGTATTCTAATTTCGAGTTGAATACTTGTTAGTTGTAGCATTTCACATGCCATCTTTAGAATAACCGAGCCTATTGTAGTTTCATTTCTGCATGTGTTGCATTAGTCATTCCAGCATAGTTAGGATCATGCATGGATTTCTAACATAGCTTCTGTTTTGGCTCGGAGTACTCGGTGAGTGTTTATGCTTTAGCATCCTTGCATGTGTGTGAGTGACTACCATAATAGCATGCTTACCATGAGCCTATTTGCTTATGTGATATAACTGCTTAAATGCCTGTGGGTGAAGGTTGGGTTATTTGAATTGGAACAATTCACCGTTTGCGAGTTTTAAGGCCCACTTGAGAGTGGCAAAATCATGTTTTCTAAGCCCACACGAGGGTGGCAAATCCACGTCTTAGCCTACTTGTGGGTAGCACCATCAAACCATTTTCAAATAAAAAAACATGAAATGTTTTGTTCCAATTCAGGCGATCCAATCTATACTTGTATGCTGTGTGCATCACGTAGTAAATCTAGGCTAATAACCGGAATAAGAGCACATAATGTTTTCAAAACTCGATATCATGCTTAGTAGTGGCCGATCTTTGATCGGGCGAGCGGGGGTGCTCACGAAGTGACCTTCCCCAATCGTACCCAAGTTCCCAAGCTGAGGCAACTTTGGTGATGACGGACACGTGGCCTTAGGCAACGAGTCAGGGTTTCCTAAATTCCCCCAAAATAAATATCTAGGTGGCGACTCTGTATCTGGCAAAGCAGTCCATGTTTGGCACTTCTTTCTAAAAAAATCTGTTTTCCAAAAAACGATTTTCCGGATTTGGACTCTTTGGTGATTTATCAGTCTTGCACTGCACTTTGCAAGATCAGATTAAGAACCGTGACAATTTGAGTCCGAACTGTAGTATGCCCTAATGAACAAAACGGGGGATTTCCTCCCGGGACGTTCGGGGACGGCTACACTCACAGTGATCGGTTGGTTGGTTTGCCCTGGAGCTCGACCCTACACAGTCCATGAACACAAAAGGGTCACCAACAATTCAATCCGTTCTTAAATTCATATTTTCCTCTTTAGGCTTTATTCTTATCTCTTTAATTCAATTACAATGCTCAATGCATGCCTAAGAGTACTTAGAAGTGAAAGAGAACAGAAAACGAAACTCAGAATGCATAAACAAAATTTCAGAAAACAGGGTCCCCGCTTGAGCGTGGACTTCCCCGCTCGAGTGGACCCTTGAGGCCTGCAAAAGTACTGGGAGCATCAAAATTACGCTCGAGCTTGAAGTCTAGCGCTCAAACAGAAGGCCTCTCTTCGTGGCTCCCCTCTCGAGCGTGAAATTACCCCGCTCGAGCGGAAGCCATGTCTACAAAAAGTGCTGGATGCATCGTTTTTACACTCGAGCGTGCATTCTGGCGCTCGAGCGGAAGTCCATCCTACATAGCTCCACGCTTGAGCGCGGACTTCCCCGCTCGAGCAGACATCATGCCTGCACAAAAATACTTGGAGCATGAAATTCACGCTCGAACGGCGGTTTCCCTGCTCGAACGGACATCAAATTTCTGGAAAATCCAGAATGTGTTCTTGAGCTCCAACTTCGAATTCAAAGGCTCCAAGTGCATGATTTTGGCTCAAACTTCATATATATGTGTGCTAACATGATACAAACACTAAATTACAACATTTTGAAGCTCAATTTCATAAATCAAATCCATGCATGGCTCATTTTCCACCAAATTCATCACTAACATAACAACTTCATGCATTCAAAGCTTCTACTCCCATGGATTGTACATGCATGTGACATATAACCCTCATTCTCACCCCATATGATGAAAATATGGTCAAATACATGGATTTCAACCAAGATTTAACATGAGTCATGTAATTCAAGCTCAATTATGCAAATTCAAGACAATTATATACATGCATGCATACATTGACCTTCAATTCAACATAAACAACTCAATTCCACTTCAATCCTTACTCTTGATCATTAATCCACCTTGAATACACAAAATTACACATTTAGCTCATGGATTTACTTACCTAGAGGCTCAATTCTTCCAATCTATAGCAAATTCTTGAGTAATCTTCCAAAATCTCCAAGCCTCAAGACTAAAACTTCAATCTCCTACACTCTCTCCCTCTATGGCCGACCCTCTCTTCTTTCCTTTGAGTTTATGATCAGCCAAAATAGACTAAAAGAGGGAACTTGAGGGTGTAGTGACTCAATACAACTAATCCCACTAAGTCCAATATAGTAATAATAAATAATTGGGCACTAATTCTCCAATTTAATCAACTTAATCTGGTTTGAATCAATTTTTCAATTAAACTTCACCGTAGGCTCTAAAAATTATGTCAATCACAATGGCACAATCAATTTTGGTTTCGGTGGCCATTAAGGCCTTCAATTTAATTTCCAAAGCAGATAATCAAATAGATATTCCTACGGTGAATAGATAGAAATTCAAAACCACATGTTTTCACATAATGGCACACAAAATCATATTAAACACATAATCATACTTGGATTAAGGACCAATTAACATATTACGGAATAGGGGTATCACAGTCTTCCCCCCTTTAGGAAGTTTAGTCCTCCAAACTTAATTTACCTTCGTTGGGAAACAAATGTGGATAGCGTAGTCGCATTTCCTCCTCTTTTTCCCACATGGCATCCGTTCTAGTGTTCTTTCCATTCAACTTTCACCATTGGGATGGACTTGTTTCTCAGTTGCTTCACTTGTCGGTCAACAACTCGTTCCGGCCATTCAGCGTACTCCATATTTTTATCTAAAGCTACCCGGTGATAATCAATCACATGAAGTGGGTCTCGGAGGTAACCCCTCAACATCAACATGTGAAACACATTATGGATTTGTTCAAATCCTGGTGGCAAAGCAACTCTATAGGCCACCGGGCCAAGCCTTTCCAAAATCTGAAACGGCCCAATGTAACGGGGCGACAACTTGCCCTTCTTTCCAAACCTGACTTGGCCTTTCATCGGAGAAACACGGATGAACACATGGTCACCAACCTCATACTCAAGAGGTCTTCTCTAAATATCTGCATAAATCTTTTGTCGGTCCTGAGCTGTTTTGAGCCTTTGCCGAATGAGCTTGGTTTTCTCAGAAGTGTCTTGCACAATTTCAGGCCCCAGTAAAGCTCTATCCCCAACTTCTGTCCAACAAATAGGTGATCTACACCTTCTACCATACAAAGCCTCGTATGGTGCCATACCGATGCTGGAGTGGAAGCTGTTATTATAAGCAAATTCTCCAAGTGGCAAATAGTCTTCCCAACTCCCCTGAAAGTCTAAAGCACAAATCCGAAGCATATCTTCCAGAGTCTGTATTGTTCGTTCTGATTGCCCATCTGTCTGTGGGTGGAATGCAGTACTAAATCTTAGTTCTGTCTCCATAGCTTCCTGCAAACTCTTCCACAATCTAGATACAAATTTCAAATCTCTATCCGACACAATAGATACCGGAACTCCATGTAAACAAACAATCTCATCAATATAAATAGTAGCCAATCTATAAGCAGTAAATGTAGTTTTGACAGGCAGAAAATGTGCAGATTTAGTCAGTCTATCAACTACAACCCAAATAGAATCCATACCTTGAGAAGTCCAAGGTAGGCCAACAACGAAATCCATAGTCACATGCTCCCACTTCCATTCGGGAATAGGGAGAGGTTGAAGTAGACCGCCTGGTTTCTGATGTTTAGCTTTAACTTGCTGACACTAAAGACATTTGGACACATATTCTGCAATCTCTTTCTTCATCTTAGGCCACCAATAGGTCTGTTTCAAATCCCGATACATTTTATTGTTACCCGAATGCATAGCAAATGCGGATCTGTGGGCTTCATCTAAAACCCTCTTCTTTAGTTCCGGAATATCTGGGATACACATTCTGTTCCGAAATCTCAACACTTCATTCTCAATGCCAAACTCTGCTTTCGGACTTGTCTCAAATTCATCAATCACTTTCTTGAGGAATTCATCATCTTTCTGTTTCTGCTTGATTTCATCAATGATTGTCGGCTCGGCCGTAATAGCGGCTATCAATCCGCCTTGTTCACACATTACCACTTCAATTTCAGACTTCTCAAAATCTTGCAAGATTTCTTTCTGTTCAGTAAGCAAACAAGCCATACTCCTCGTTGATTTTCTGCTCAAGGCATCGGCAACTGTGTTAGCTTTCCCGGGGTGATACTGAATCTCTAAATCATAATCCTTTATTAGTTCCAGCCATCTCCTCTGTCGCATATTCAACTCCTTCTATGTGAAGAAGTATTTCAGACTTTTGTGATCCGTGTAGACTTCACACTTTGCTCCATACAGGTAATGCTGCCAAATTTTCAAAGCAAAAACAACTGCGGCCAGTTCTAGGTCATGCGTTGGATAATTCTTCTCATGTGGCCTCAACTGTCGGGAGGCGTAAGCAATAACCTTTCCGTTCTGCATTAACACACAACCCAAACCTTTATAAGACGCATCACTGAAAATTACAAAATTCTCCGTACCTGAAGGTAGTGTTAAAATTGGTGCGATGGTCAATCTTGTTTTTAGTTCATGAAAGGCAGCTTCTCTTTCGTCGTTCCATTCAAACGGTTGTCCTTTTCGTGTCAATTGGGTAAGAGGCACAGCTAATTTTGAAAAGTCTTTCACGAACCTTCTGTAATAACCAGCTAAGCCCATGAAACTGCGAACTTCTGTCACATTTGTCGGTGTAAGCCAATTCACAATTGCCTCTATTTTCTGTGGGTCCACTGAAATTCCTTCCTTGTTAATCATGTGCCCTAAGAAAACAACTTCATCTAACCAAAACTCACATTTCTTTAGTTTAGCAAATAATTTCCTTTCCCAAAGTATTTGTAAGACAGTTCTCAAGTGATGTTCATGTTCAAGTCTATCTTTAGAATATATCAAAATGTCATCAATAAAAACCACAACAAATTCGTCAAGGTAGGTTTTGAAAATTTGGTTCATTAGGTCCATAAATGCTGTCAGAGCATTAGTCACTCCAAATGGCATAACAAGAAACTCAAAATGTCCATACCTCGTTCTGAATGCAGTTTTCTCAACATCCTCTGCCTTAACTTTCAGCTGATGATACCCGGATCTCAAATCAATCTTAGAAAACACCTGTGACCCCTGCAACTGGTCAAATAAGGCATCAATACGGGGTAGGGGATATTTGTTCTTTATTGTTACCTTGTTCAATACCCGATAATCGATACACAAGTGTAGGGTTCCATCCTTCTTTTTCACAAACAACACTGGTGCACCCCAAGGCGAAGTGCTGGGTCGAATAAACCCCTTGTCAAGCAGGTCTTGCAACTGTTCTTTCAATTCTTTCATTTCGGCAATAGCCATTCTGTAGGGAGTTTTAGAAATAGGCTGGGTGCCTGGCACAGTCTCAATAGTGAACTCTATCTCCCTGTCCACCAATTCCCCTGGTAGTTCATTTGGAAACACATCTGGAAATTCTCTAACAATAGGGATATCATTCAATTCAGCATTTACAGATTGTTCAAACAACGCATAGCACAAATAACCCTGACACCCTTTCCTGATCAGTTTACATGCTTTCATTGCAGATATCAAATAAGGTGGAGGCACTACCCATTACCCACAAACACAATCTCTTTATGTTCTGGTGGTTGAAATACAACTCGTTTTGTCACACAATCAATGGTGGCACAATACTTGGTCAACCAATCCATGCCCAAAATTACATCAAAATGCCTAAAGTTCAAGGGCAGCAAATCTACATATAGGATAGCATCCTCAACACGCATATCACAAAACCGGTATATAGATTCACACAACACAGATTCCCCAGATGGAACCGACACACATAGTAGATATGGCAGTAATTCTAAAGGTCTATTCAGTCTAGATGCAAATGCATATGTCACAAAAGAGTGTGTGGATCCGGAATCAATTAATACAAAAGCATCCTAATTACATATAGAAATAGTACCTGAGACAACTGCGTTGGCATTCCGTATATCGCCCAGAACAAGCGCAAAAACTCTCCCCTGTCTCACGGTATCCCCGGTGGTAGCGGATCTCAAAGTATTTCCCGGCTTTGGGATCGATGCAGTGGAACTAGCAGTTACCTTTCCACTATTCTGATTACAATCTCGGGCTATATGCCCTTGTTTCCCACATTTGAAACAAGCTCCTGACACATGGTAACAAACTCCACGATGCTTTCTGCTACAAATGTTGCACATGGGAGCTGTGTCTCGGGAAGAATTTGAAGTATTTGAGGAGCCCGTATTTTGCTTCTTTGAAAACTTCTTCTTTGAAAAGAAGCCCTGTCTTTTGTTGCCTTTCCACTCTGTTGTTGGCTTAGCTTGTCTAGCTATGTTAGCCTCTGATATGATGGCCGTATCTAGCACCCCAATGTAGGTCTCTAGCTTCAAGACATTCACTCTTTCTAGGATGTCACTTCGGAGCCCACCTTCAAAGTGTCTCACCTTCTTATAGTCAGTATCAATTACATGTGGTGCAAACTTGGCCAATTCGGTCTCATACTCAGCTACAGTCGTGCTGTCTTGCTTTAGTTCCATGAACTCAGCTACTTTCCTATCCTGAACACACTGCGGGAAGTACTTGTCATAGAAAATTTCCAGAAATTTCACCCAATCAACATCTCTATGATTTTCTCTCATTAACATCCACCATCTTCTTGCCTCGTCTTCTAGCATAAAAGTGGATAGAAGCACTTTCTGTGTCTCTAAGTAGGGGAACACTTCAAACAATTTCTCAATGTCGAGAACCCATGCTTCGGCTTTCAACGGATCTAATCCACCATGAAACTGTGGTGGTTTCATTTTCTTGAATTCTTTGGTGAGAGCTATGATTCGGTCATCATTCTGATTGTTTGGCACGGGTGGTGCCGGAGGTGGAGGTGGCAGATGTGGTTGTTGCCATTGTTGTTGCCACTCCTGTTGCTGTCTTTCTGCCATTTCCTGTATCAGTCTTTCCATTCTGTCCATTCTGGCAGTAGAGGATTCCTCTATCTCATCACCTCTTGTTCTCACCATCTGATTAAACTTACATTATACTTCATACAATAGATTTACAAGTATGCATATATTAAAGAGCATACATATTCGAATAATTTGCAAAGCAAGCAAATCACAAACTTATAACACATAATTGTTCACATTTAACAGTTAAGCGTATTCTTGATGCTTTCAGATTCATACTTATCACATAAATGCATCCTAGATCTTTTCTAGACGCTTATTGCTCTTCTGGACAAGTGTGTGAGTTATTAACTCGTGCTTTGATACCACTCTGTCATGACCCGAACCCGCCCCCGTGGGTTAAGGACATAACCGGCCAGTAATCATGAGATTACCTACGGCCTCAAACCAAGACAAATGTATTTTTAACAGAGATATTGGGGGCCAAACGGCAGCAGTTGAAAAATTTGTCCATAGAGTTGTGCTTACATGGCACATCAATACAACCAAACACATATACATTAATAACTCACAACAGAAATGCAGTAGCATAAGTTCTGTACAAACAAGATCATCCAAAAACTAAGTCAACCCATGACAACTATATACAGACATATGCAAAGTCCTCGCCAACATGACAAAAATAATATAGCATAGCAGAAAGGCGAAGACGAGTCTCGTGCGTGAGACACTAGGGCTGACTCTCCAAAACTCGATTGTTCCACACAGACTTCACTGGGGCTAGGTCTAGACCTCTCTTGGCTCACCTACAAACACATGAATGAGCGTAAGCGATAGCCCAATGAATAATATCAAATAAGAAGATACCAACAATATATAGAACAACATACTCCGAACGGCCTTGGGCCCAATTCACATTTTTTTTTTAATATTTATATACGCAATTTAAGTCAAGTGACTGTAGTTTCAAACATACTGGCCTTTGGCCCATTTATCTTTCATTCCTGTCAAACGGCCTCTGGCCCACTCATTTGTGTCGAAACGGTCTCTATCCCATCCATTCATGTCAAAACGACCTTCAGCCCATCCATTCATGTCAAAACAGCCTTCGGCCCATCCATTCATGTCAAAACGACCTTCGGCCCAATCATTTATGTCAAAACGGCCTTCGGCCCAATCATTTATGTCAATCGGTTGTCCATAATTCAAACTAGCAAACTAGCAGAGAAATAAGCAATTGGACAATTGACAAACTTCAAAATATCGATATTACTCACAGTGATCGGTTGGTTGGTTTGCCCTGGAGCTCGACCCTACACAGTCCATGAACATAAAAACGTCACCAACAATTCAATCTGTTCTTAAATTCACATTCTCCTCTTTAGGCTTTATTCTTATCTCTTTAATTCAATTACAATGCTCAATGCATGCCTAAGAGTACTTAGAAGTGAAAGAAAACAGAAAATGGAACTCAGAATGCATAAACAAAATTTCAGAAAACAGGGTCCCCGCTCGAGCGTGGACTTCCCCACTCGAGCAGACCCTTGAGGCCTGCAAAAGTACTAGGAGCATCAAAATTACGCTTGAGCTTGAAGTCTAGCGCTCGAGCGGAAGGCCTCTCTTCGTGGCTCCCCGCTCGAGCATGAAATTACCCCGCTCGAGCGGAAGCCATGTCTGCAAAAAGTGCTGGATGCATCATTTTTACGCTCGAGCGTGCATTCTGGCGCTCGAGCGGAAGTCCATCCTACATAGCTCCACGCTCGAGCGCGGACTTCTCCGCTCGAGCGGACATCATGCCTGCACAAAAATACTTGGAGCACGAAATTCACGCTCTAGCGGCGGTTTCCCGGCTCGAGCGGACATCAAATTTCTAGAAAATCTAGAATGTGTTCTTGAGCTCCAACTTCGAATTCAAAGGCTCCAAGTGCATGATTTTGGCTCAAACTTCATATATATGTGTGCTAACATGATAAAAACACTAAATTACAACATTTTGAAGCTCAATTTCATAAATCAAATCCATGCATGGCTCATTTTCCACCAAATTCATCACTAACATAACAACTTCATGCATTCAAAGCTTCTACTCCCATGGATTGTAAATGCATGTGACATATAACCCTCATTCTCACCCCATATGATGAAAAGATGGTCAAATACATGGATTTCAACCAAGATTTAACATGAGTCATGTAATTCAAGCTCAATTATGCAAATTCAAGACAATTATATACATGCATGCATACATTGACCTTCAATTCAACATAAACAACTCAATTCCACTTCAATCCTTACTCTTGATCATTAATCCACCTTGAATACACAAAATTACACATTTAGCTCATGGATTTACTTACCTAGATGCTCAATTCTTCCAATCTATAGCAAATTCTTGAGTAATCTTCCAAAATCTCCAAGCCTCAAGACCAAAACATCAATCTCCTACACTCTCTCCCTCTATGGCCGGCCCTCTCTTCTTTCCTTTGAGTTTATGATCAGCCAAAATAGACTAAAAGAGGGAACTTGAGGTTGTAGTGACTCAATACAACTAATCCCACTAAGTCCAATATAGTAATAATAAATAATTAGGCACTAATTCTCCAATTTAATCAACTTAATTTGGTCTGAATCAATTTTTCAATTAAACTTCACCGTAGGCTCTAAAAATTATGCCAATCACAGTGGCGCAATCAATTTTGGTTTCGGTGGCCGTTAAGGCCTTCAATTTAATTTCCAAAGCAGATAATCAAACAGATATTCCTACGGTGAACAGATAGAAATTCAAAACCACATATTTTCACATAATGGCACACAAAATCATATTAAACACATAATCATACTTGGATTGAGGACCAATTAACATATTACGGAACAGGGGTATCACAGGAGAGTTGAATTATACTTGCATATAATAGAGTTGAACTAAGTTGGCGATGTTTCTGATTGAAACATGATGAATAACTTAGACTCATTATATTGCAGAAATGAAATTAGACTTGCATATAATGGAGTTAAACTAAGTTGGTTTAACATAGCCTTTCTATGTCGGCAGAATTAAGCTTAGAATGAAACTAAATGCATTTCAGTTAGATTAATAAAGAAACCAAGGTTGGGAACCTTGACTAGTCTTTCTTTGAATCTGACTTCGGTAAAAACTATACGTACTTAATGTGGACAAGTAAAAGTTTAAAGTGCTTGGGAGTTGGAATTTTATAGAAAAATTTACAAGTTAGAGTTGGCTTAACACTTTTTGAAATTTTCAGAAAAATTTACATGTTGAAGTTAAGCCGAGGTAATATTGCGAGAAGTGCATACATACTTGCCGAGATGACCATGTTGCCAAACTTGGGAAGTATAAAAGACAGAAGTCTTGATAGAAGACAGTAAGTAAGAGTGAAGTGACAAGATTAAAGAAACAACATTTGTAAAAATATTACAAAATATTTTTAAGTGTTAAGCTAAGGCCAAGATAAACAATTAGAAGTATATTCAAGGTACTTCACTCTGAGGAGATTATACAGTTAAAGGTATACTTTGAAGACATGCAAAATTATTCTAAGTATGAAATTGGTAAACATGCATAAGAGAAAAGAAGGCATTCAAACACTTAGAAGAAAGGAGGAGACTTGCATTCAAAAAAGATTACTTGTTCTATTACATAAATGGCACATCGGCCAAGTATGAAGCTAAACATTTGTTCAAACAAAAACAAAATACAACTGAAAGAAGAGACAGTACAAAGAAAAGATAAAAGATCCTAAGTACTAGGACTGATTTGTGATTTCTCAACCTCGGATGGGGGTGTCGCATTCTGTTCGGCCGCTATCTCGGTGTCTATCTCCAGCAAAGTCTGATCCACGCTCTTTTCAGCGCACTGGACCTCAGCCTCAGATGTAGTTGGTTTGGGGGAGACGCCCTTGGAAGCCAAGTCATCCTCCTCATCCTCAGTCAGATCAATTTGCTCATTAAGGGTGGTAGACTTGACATCAGTGGCAGCCTCCTCCTCCACTTCGTCGGTTTCATCATCCTCGGCGCCATCTTCGGGCTCTGGAGGGAAAGGCACCTCAAGCTGGTTGATGTCTCAAAGGTAGGAGTCCATCAGCACAGATAGCTTGTTGAGTGGCACCGTCCAACCAAAGTAGTAACCTCGGTTGCAAGCCAGGTCGACTTGCTATCTGTCTTGGTCACGGACGGTGGCCTGCCCCTCTTCAAATGCTTTTTCATCAGTCGCCCTTACCTCAGCCTCCTTAGAGGCAAGGGCCTCCTGAAGCTTGGCCTCCAAGTCAGCTGCCTTGGCCTTGGTAACTTCAAGGTCGGCTCTTGCGGCCTCGGCTTCGTCATTGGCCATTTTTGCTTTTTCCTCAGCCAAATTCTGAGCAACTTTGGCATCCTTGACCTGGCCTATTAGAGCTCGGTTGCTGGCCTCAGCTTTGTTGAGTGAGGATAGGAGTTTGGCTGCTTCTTTTGTCTTTCTGGCCAACTCCTTCCTCATTATCTCGGTTTTGACAGCATATGAGTGAGCATGCTGAATAGCCTGCAAGAAGTAAAATAGATTTGTGAGATTTTTTCTATGTATAGAAAGAACTGTAAGGAAATTGGTAAAAGAGGATTACCAAAACTGAGTGTTGCATCATGAGAGCAAAATTTTCATACTCATGTAACTCGGCCATCCGGTTCATGTCTTTTGGCATAAGAACAGCCGTTTAAAAGGCTGCCCCCGACTTCAAGATTTGTCGCGGTGTCACCGACAGTAAGGGGTCTGTCGTTGACCATAACCTCGGGCGCCCAGGTCATGTTTCGGGAGTAGCTGCTACCTTCTTGGTGGTCGGACCTCAGCTTTTTGGCCAGTGGGGCATCGGATGATAGGGCCTCAGCTGGCCGTTTCTCAGCAGAGGGAGCACTCTTTTCAACCTCGGCAAGTTTGGAAATCAGCACAGTGTCCTCAAAATCGATCTGAGTCACTGTGGCCTTTGCTTTGGCCTTTTTCATCCTTTTTGGCTTTGGATTTTGTTTGGGTAAGGAGGATAAGGATTGCACAGTGACAACCCCAGGGATATTGGCAACTAAGTCTTCAACAACTGCCGGTTTACGGCCCATCTCATCGGTAGTGGAGGCAACTGTGACTTTAGTACCAAAATGTATAGCTAGAAGTGCAGTAGGTAGGTTCAATGGGTCGTAGACCGATGACTCAAAAAATTACAGTTGCGGGTTCTGCCAGCAGGGGCAGAAATTAGAACTCAGCAACGACATTAGCGCTGGACAGGAGGAATCAGTTGTGGAGCAGATATTGATGGCTGCTCCGCCGAATCAGAAGTTGAGGCTTGGTCAGGCCATGGTGACGAAGTGGTAGCGGGAGTTGTTGCGAAGGTAGAGACTTGCTCATCTTGGGGACATCAGGCAGTGCGGATTTGTACGTTGGTATATAGTTGAGCAGTAGAAGGGCTATGCGTTGGTTAATTGGCAAGCCCAGCAGCTTCTTGAAGTCCTTGCTGGGGAAGAAGGTTTTGCGGAAATCTTTTGATGGCTGAGGTAGAGCTGCAAGTACAAGAATCAGACATTAGAATGTATACGGGGAATAAAGTGATAAAACTTAAAAGCATGTAAAGTGACACTTGGTTCTTACCATCACTGTCTTTGAACACTGTTCGGCTCAAAGGATAGAAGTGGAGGCCGTCATCGGGTGAGAACTCCTAGTTGCCCGAGACGATGAAATAATCATCTCCAGCACCTTTGTTCGAGTTTGGGAGGTCGGCTATGAGTTTGTACTCAGTGGATCTCGGCTTGAGGTAATAGACATAGCCTTTTCGGATTTCAGGCCACACATGGTATAACAGCATTGGATATCGGCTAGTGTTACCCTAGCGTTTTCTTGGCTAACTACAACAATTATACCGTTTATGACTCTATAGGAGTTAATGGCCAGTTGCATCGGGTTGAGCTTGTAATAATGAAAGACTTGTCGGAAAAGGATGTTTAGAGGGAACCTAAGTCCACACTCTATAAAAGCAACTACGGGGAAAGACATGGAGTCCCCATCAAGTATGATGGAGTCCTCCTCCCATGCCAGCCTAAGGTGAACATCGGCTGGGATGGAAAACTCTCTCCTAAAGTACTTACTTTTTTTGGGCGTATCTACCTTCCACCTGAACATACCCATGATGTCGGCTAAAAAAGGAAGGTGTAAGATTTCAGAGGAGAATGGTTGATGTGGGTTTGGAGGACCTCGGCTAAAACCCTAAACAGGAATGGAGGCAAGGTTTTTTAAGATTTAGGGGAGTTTGTTTCAATTCGCCTAAGTATGTGATTTCTCTATCAAAACCCAAGCCTAAATCTATATGGAAAACAGGAAATCAAGGGAAAGATCTGGAAATAAACAAAAAAAACATAAAAGAGAAATTCGAAGAACACTATGTAAGCGTGTGCAGACGTGCAAAAATCAAAGAACAGTGGCAAGATTACTAAGGCATCAAGTGTATGCACAGTTCGTATGTACATACACCCAGAGACTGAGTGGACAATACCAAATCGCAAACAAATATGCTCGACACACACATAATGAAATTCAAGGCCCAAGTAAAGATTCAGAAATACGAAACAAATTCACAGTGGCAAAAAATAGCGTGTGAACATGCAATAAAAGTTTGAAATAAGTCAGAGACCGAATTTAGGGAGGAAGGAATTGTAAACTTACCGAGTGAAATAAGTGCCGATATGAAGGTCGCCGGAGTCAGACGAAAAGAACGATCGAAAGCAGATGATGAAAAGAGCGCCGGAGGTGGTAAATATGGCAGTGGCAGAGCTCGAAAGGAATGACAATGGAGGATTTGGGAGAGAAGCTTTAGAGTGAGAAAGCTTGAGCAATGACGAAGGAATGCAAAGTGAAGAGACGGAGAGAGAGAAAGATGTTTTATTAAAACACAAAAATGCGGCAAAACCACAATGAATGTGCCTTAGACGACGTGCCTGTCAGGCGGCGCGAGTAGAAGCACCACGACTTAATAGCTCGTGTCAGGTCCGAATCAATGAGAAAGGGACACGTGGTGGAAACGATTGAGAAAATCGTGTGTGACAGCTCATGCGTAGATAGAACTCTTGGAGTTCTTGATTGAATGGAGTGAGAACCTCGGGTAGAGGAACGGTCGTAGTTAAGGAACTTGAAAAACTTGGTTCTTGGTTCTTTGTCATTGATAAAGTAGACTACAGAGTCTTGGTCATGTCAAGCCGATGTATGATGTTACGGTCATGAAGGATGAAGTCTTAGCCGTTTTGCTATATGAACAAACGATATAGGTTCCATCACCTCAGGATGCCAAGGTAATAGAACCTAGGGGGTAGTTGTGGGGACATATTTTGTGAATGACAACACGTGGCCAAGGTGACACCGAAGTGTCAGCCGAGGTGCGACGTGTCTTGGTCATGGCGCCGAGGTGATCTCAGCTAGGCCGAGGTTATCTGCGAAGATACTGGAATCTGAGGTGAGCGGATAAAGGACAAGAGTCCTAGAATGGGGAAGGACCTCAGTCTGGATAAAGATAAAGCTCTTAGGGAGTTTATCTCTATCTAGTTAAGTGTCCCAAATAAACATTGAGCCAGAGTCCATTGAAGCTAGGCTTCTACAGGATCAAGTTAGTGCTGCTATAAAAGTAAGGCACTCTCGTGGGTCTAAGGTACACTTTTTGTATTCTAGCTTGTGAATTAAGCACTATTTTCTATCTCTGAGAGATAAACTAAGTACTGATTTGATCGTCAAAGTGCCCCCGGGTGGACGAACCACCGCTGGAATCATATCTTTCTGTGACAAGTTGTTTGGGCGTAATCTATTATGCCTATGCTCTCCAGTTGAGTTCCCTGTTTGGCAGTGTTGTCGGAAATCATCACCTACAAAGATCTTCAAGAAAATCATCATTGATCCCAACCCCACTGACCACAGTCTTATGGTAGTTAATCTTGAGCCCTGACAAAATTTCAAAACATCTCAAGATCCTTTTTATGGTGACAACCTCCTCCCAATCAGCTTCACAAAACAATACTGTGTCATCGGCAAACTGCAAGTGGGTTATTTGTATACCATTAGATCCAACAACTGCCCCTTTAATCAACCCCATTTGTAAAGCTCTGCCCAACGGGATGTTTAAACCCTCAACCACAATGTTAAAGAGGAATGGTGATAATGGATCACCCTGTCTAAGCCCTCTCAGAGGTTTGAACTCAACTGTTGGTGATCCATTAACCAAAATAGAGATATGGGCTGAAGATACACACTCTTTCATCTAACTGATCCATTTAGAACCAAACCCAAAATTTGACAACATAGAGAAAAAGAACCCCCAATTTATTGAGTCATAAGCTTTCTCAAAATCAAGTTTCAAGACAATACCTTTTATCTTATTCTTCTTCCACCCATCAACAACTTCATTGGCAATCAATACTCCAACCAAAATATTTATGCCTCCAATAAGTGCTAATTGAGTCTCGCTAACAATCATAGGCATCACTTGCTTGATCCTATGAGATAGTACTTTTGCAAGAATTTTGTACAGAGAGCCTATGAGACTAATAGGCCTATAATCATTAAGGCAAGAAGGATTATCATTTTTTTGGTAACAAACCAACAAAAGAACTATTAACTCCATGAGCCAGCTTAGAATTTTGATGAAACTCCTTCATAAATTGAAAAACGTCACCCTTAAGTGACTGCCAACATTTCTAGAAAATCAACAGCTTCCAGTGCATCCCTAATTGCATCACCCCCAATAGACTTAAAAGAACCAGATAAGTATATCTCAATTAAAAATTATTAGAATTTACTTGATTGTAATCTATTTTTAAATCATTTTCATCACTAATTCATTAGTTATATAAATAAAAAAAATAATGTAATTATTTTTACTTATTTTTGTATTTACACGCCACTTGTATTAGCCCTATTTGCTTTAAATCATCTTAGGATAAACTACCAATAGGTCCTAATAATTGGACTTAATTCTCATAAAATCCTACTAAAATTATAGTTAAAAATAATTTTTTGTGACAATTTTTTACATATACCGCTAAAAATTGGCAATTACTGAATTTTTCTATCACAGTTTTTATAAATTATTGCTAAAACTTACAATTAGTAACATTTTCTGAGACGAATTTTTCAAACTGACGCTAAAATTTGAAAATTAGTGACTTTTTTTGTGATGATTTTTTTAAACTGTCGCTAAAACTTATAATTAGTAACATTTTTTATGACAATTTTTAATCTGTCGTTGAAAATTAACAATTAGTGACGTTTTTTAATAGTGTTTGATAAAAAACGTCATTAATTATCATAGAACCTATTGGATAATAAGTTCACCTATTAAGACATATATGCAAGTCTCCCCTAATCTTATTGAAAGATAAGTCAATATAGTTATATACCAAACTTACAAGATTTATTATATTTTTTACAAATCTAAAAAATGGTCATTATGATTTCCTTAATTAAAAAATGGATTGGTGCAGTTGAAGAATCATTCATAATGTAACCGCGGAAGACTGGGTAAAACACATTATCATAAGCTTTGTATTAGAAAATATGAGACAAATTCATCAATGACTCTTAAACATTGTATATACCTATGTCAATGCCATGCTAGCTTTGTTACCTCATTATGGGACCTACATTTTTATGTTAATTTTTGATATACAATATAATAAATGTGGCAAAATGAATAATATGCAGCATTGCGGACCACCAAATAACAACTCCGTTGAAAATATAATCACAAATAAAAAAATTATTTTACTCTGCAAATTATCACTTAAAAATCAAATTTAATCCATACTTTTTTAGTTATATCAATTTTATAGCTAAATTATTTGATTTTAAATCAATTTTATCGCTGTCATCCGTTGTCATTTATAATAACAACATTTACTAACGTGCCACTAAAACTTTTATTTTATAACCTAACCAATCTCCAAAAATCAATTAGACTCATGAATATTTTTTTGACTAACTAGTATAATAACATATTGTCTTTTTATTTTTTTTATTATTATTCTTTTTTTTGGTAAAAGAAATCATCCATTAATTTTAAATAATTCAATATATCAATCATTTATCAGTTTTTAATTTTCACTAAACTTTATTGGGGCCTTCAAAATTCAGAATTTTCTTTTTTTTAATGAAATAGTATAATAGTTAAAATAAAAATAAATAAATAAAAAATAAAAAAACCTTTTTTATTAATTAGTTTTCAAACCCAAAGCGATGATTTTTTTTTTTTTTTTTTTCTTCAAAGAGATGATTTTCTGGCTTTGGACCAAAGCCACCCTGATGTTGATGTAAGCAGTTAGAAGAACCGTTCATATCCTTGATTCAATGGTGGTTGAGGAAAAAAGTTAGCCATTGAGGACTTGGTAATTCTTATCATATTGGCATAGGAAATAATATAATCACAAAATCCAACTACTTTCGTCTCTATCTGTATCTATAAATAGTCAGGTTTTCCATGCTGGATATCTATCACCTCCTTCAAGCAATTAGCCCATATATAGAAATTTTGTGTTTTTGCTTTCAATTGATAAAAATTCAAATTTTGTGTTTTTGCTTTCAATTGATAAAAATGGGCACCCACTTCATCCTTGTAGCCACAGCCATCATGGCCTTGGCTTTTACACTTGCCTCTGCTTCTGACCCAAGTCAACTACAGGACTTTTGTGTTGCTGTCAAAGACTCCAAATCTGCTGGTATATTTTTACTCATCTCTATCTCCCAACTTTTTACATTCCAAACTCGAGTCTCATGCTTTCAAATATGATTTTAGTGGCAAATTTAATTTAATAAAAAACAAAGCCAATTAGTATATTTTTTTGTCATTTTAGTAATCAACATTTAATTGTGGCAATTTCACTTTCAATGGATTACATGTGTATCAAAGTTATCTTCCAAACTCGCTTCATTAGTATTCATTGTCAGAATAAGAATTATTTTTGGAACAAAAAATACACATAAGCCAAAAAAGGGTTAATTGCACTTTTGCTACCGGAAATATACTCTAACATTTTAATTATTGAAGTTTGTAAGGGGTCAGTTTTTATTTTCTTAGATTAGATCATCGTAACAATATTGAAATTTTATATTTTATATAAGATTTTCTTTCTTTCACCCAATCCTTACTGAAGCACAACTTGATTTCATTTGCATACAGTTTTCGTAAATGGCAAGTTCTGCAATGACCCAAAGCTCGCCACAGCCAATGACTTTTTCTTCTCTGGCCTCCTCACTCCACGAAACACATCTAATCCAGTTGGATCGACAGTCACTCCCGTAAATGTCATGCAAATACCAGGCCTTAATACTCTTGGCATCTCCTTAGCTCGCATCGACTTTGCACCTTATGGCCTCAACCCACCCCACACACACCCTCGCGGAACTGAGATCCTTGTGGTCTTGGAGGGTACTCTCTATGTCGGCTTCGTGACCTCCAACCCTGACAACCGTCTCTTCACAAAGGTCTTGTACCCAGGAGATGTTTTTGTGTTCCCACAAGGTCTCATTCACTTCCAGTTTAATCAGGGAAAGACTAATGCAGTAGCTCTTGCTGGCTTGAGCAGCCAAAATCCCGGTGTCATTACCATTGCTAACGCAGTGTTTGGGTCAAATCCAAAAATTTCTGATGATCTTCTTGCTAAGGCATTCCAAGTGGACAAGAAGGTGGTAGACCATCTTCAAGCTCAATTCTGGTGGCCCAACAACTAGAGAAATAAACAAAAAGAAAGTACCCCATGCACTGTCTTGCTAATCTGAATCAGGTAGAGGAGTTGCTGGGGTGTGATGCTGCTCATGCACTGTCTTGCTAATGCTATAGTTTGTTCTGCTGGTTTGGTTGTTAATGTTAGTGTGTGCTTCTGCTCTGCTGCTGTTCTGCTCTGCACTGTCTTGCAAATCTGAATCAGGTAGAGGAGTTGCTGGGGTGTGCTGCTGCTCATGCACTGTCTTGCTGCTGCTATAGTTTGTTCTGCTGGGTGTATTAATGTTATGTCTTTTTTTCTGTTCTTTTTTTGGGTGCTTTTGATTGGTTCCTCACCAATCTTGGGTGTTGATGTTTGTTTTGCATGTATTGTGCCCTTTTAATCAATAAACTCTTTGTTTGCTGATAAAAAAAAAAAAAAAAATGAATCTATTGTTTGTTAAAATTTAAATAGATATGATTTAATATAGCATGAATAAGTGGGTTGGTGGTGGATGATTTCCTTATAATTGTTTTCCTATATTTTTACAATAACAAAGTTTGCTAAATAATACTTTCTCTCTCTCTCTCTCATATAAGGATGCCACCCTCCTGATCTTTCTCTAGTCTCGCATATTCAATAGTTAGGAGACGGCAATGGACCATCAAACCTTTGGTTATTGAAATCCTCAAATCAGTCTAACTTGGTTATACTCTTTATGCGGATGATTTTAGAATTTAGAAACAAGGCAAAATATTAAAAAATAATTCCAACGGACTATCTAAAATTTTCCAGTGAGGTATAGCTATTTGCCTTTTTTTTTTTGGATAAATTATAAATACATTTCCTGATATTTGCTTAAAATATAGATTGCCCCTTATAATTTGGAAAAAAATTTATTTAACAAAATTAACTAAAAAATGAAATTCATAATTGTTCTCCTATATAATAATAAAATTATCAAAATTATTAATTGAACATATTTTTAACGTCACTAAAAACTGTTAAGTAACTTGATGATTTATTAATAAAAGGGACAATTTGTTATGAAATGGGTGGAATATAATTTCTAGAACCACAATGAGTGATTTGTATTTTAATCAAACCTCAAAAGGTATATTTGTAATTTATTTTTATTTTTTTTCCCCTACTTTGTGCTAGCCATATTTGTATATTTGTAAATTATTTACTCCTCAATTTCCTTCTCCCCCTCTCCTCCTTTTTCATCTTTTCATAAAAAAGCATTAGCAAAAAAACAAATTTTCTATAACAATTAGCTAAGTGCATCTGTAATGGGCTCTTCAAAAAAGGTTTGTTGGTTATCGTAGCTACTTTCAATCCATTTTAATCCCTCTAGCAGGATAGCTACTACAATAATTATTTTAACACTTATTCTCCATGCTAGCTACATTTGAAGAGATTTCGGAGCTTCTTTAAACACTGTGTGAATGGATACACTACAAGAAATGTCACTTTTGGCTACCAAAATATTGGTCGCCAAAAGTCACTTATTTAGTCGCCGAAGGTGTTTAGCGACCAAAATTTTTTGTCGCTAAGTTCGTCGCCTTTACCCTGTCGGCGATAGTATTGGCGACTAAAATTTGTTTGGTCGCCGAAAGTGTACACATTTGGCTACTAATCTTAGTTTAGTCGCCAAAAGGTATGTTTCCGCCACTAAAGTATTAGTCGCCGAATGAGGCTTTTTGGCTACTAACTTGTTGTGGTCGGGGAAGGTATCACTTTTAGCTACTAAATAATTGGTCGCCGAAAGTACACATTTGGCTACTAATCTTAGTTTAGTCGGCAAAAGTTATGTTTCCGCCACTAAAGTATTAGTCGCCAATTTTTTTTTCTCTCATTCTCAAATCTTTTAGCTACTAATTATTTGGTGGCAAAAACGTTTTGGGTTATGTTTTTGCTACTAAATTATTAGTAGCCAAAACTTTTGATTACCTATTTGGCTACCAAAACATTTGGTGGCCAATAGTTTCTTTCTCTCATTCTCAAATCTTTTAGCTACTAATTATTTGGTGGCAAAAACATTTTGGGTTATGTTTTTGCTACTAAATTATTAGTAGCCAAAACTTTTGATTACCTATTTGGCTACCAAAACATTTGGTGGCCAAATAATTTTTTGTTTTTTTTTTTGAAAAAAAAAAAATTTGTAAACAACCTGTATTCATTTATATTACAACCTGTACCCTGTATAAAACAATATAATCTATCAACACCAAAATATGTTATCAACCATTAAAGCATTCAACAACGTGCACACATTTCTGTTCCAAGCATCCAAAAAAGTAATCTTCAACGTCCAATTCTATATATATTACAAATTCCATACAGTCCAAATCTAATCCAACGTCAATAATTTAAATCCATACATAATTTAAAATCTTCAAGCAAACACTTGAAGTGACTCAAAACATCCATATGGCAGCCTAAAGAATTCTACCACAAAGCACAACCACAACCAGACTTCAAACAATGGCTAAAGAATAACTAAAATGGTCTCTTCTCCGCGATACATTCACCTCTCATACACAAATCCTTCGATAGCGTTGAAATTTTTTTTTAGAACTCATATTAACTAAAGGAGCACGAAAAATGATAGCAAAAAGCTAAAGTCATGAGCATTAGTCAAATGCATCGTCATCATCATCAGGAAGGGGTTGGCTAGCCGCTGCAGCAAGCTCAGCTTCGTGCCTGTAAAGAATACCAAAGGGATAAGAAACACCACAAATTGATCATTAACAGCAACTCATAAATTTTCATTCCTGGAGAGAGATAAAGAGATAAAGAGATATAGAGAAAGAGAGAGACAGAGAGAGAAAGAGATAGGGAGAGACATATAGAAAAATAGAGAGAAACAAGAGATGAGAGAGATATATAGAAAGAGAGCGAAAAGAGATGAACGAGAGAGAGAATAGAAAAATAGAGAGATAGAGAGAACAGAGATGAATGAGAGAGACAGAGAGAGAAAAGAGATGAGCGAGATAGAGAGAAGAGAGATGAGTGAGAGAGGCATAGAAAGAAGACAAATGAGAGAGATAGAGAGAAGAAAGATGAACGAAAGACACACAGACAGATAGACAAACAGACAGAGAAAGAAGAGTGATGAGTAAAAGAGAGAAAGAGAAGAGTGGTGGTAGTTGAATGGCATTTGCAGTAGTGGTAAATGTGGTAGATAAGATGGGTAGTGAGAGAGAGAGATGAGTGAGAGACGAATAGAGAAAAAAGATAAAGAGACAGAGAAAGAGACAGAGTAATGAGCGACAAAGTGTGCCGTCGCAAATAGTTCCGTCGCAAAAATTTATTAAAATGCTAAATAATTGGGATATTTTGTCTTTTATTTGTGAATTTTGATTTATTCTTAATTTATTAGTGTTATTGAAAAATGATGATGTAAAAAGTATAAATAGTTTAATTGTACTTTTTAAAAATAATAAATTTATTATTAAAAATTAAATTCATCAGACTGACCTGTAACTATGCCTTTAAATTTTTGCAATGTAAAACTATCGACAAACAGCCAATAACAAGTTGCCCATTTTAGCATACCTTTCGCGTGAGGGCCCAATTATTAAAAGATGTGTTCAACCCATCAAATGAAAGCCAACAACTTCTTCCATCTAAAAATAATAGTCTATTTTCAGAATTTAATTTCTTTTTATAATACAATTATTACATTTTAAAAATATTAATTTTTCAAAATTACCTTTTGATAGTATATTTTTGTAGAAATATCAATTGTCATAATTGTACTTTTTGTATTATTAATGGAGTTAAAAAAGGACAAAATAAGAAATTCATATTATTTTAATAATTAATTTTTTTTAAAAATTAATATTCTGAGATAATAAAAAATAAAATAAGATATTAATAATTTTGGATGGTGGGTGCACAACCTAAAAATAAAAATAAAAATAACTATTTTGTTTAGTCAAATTTTCAAGTGGAGACTAATGGTATTGTTATTAATAAAATAAAATAATTATTTTGTTAATTTTTTTTATTTTCATTCAGCTACAAAATAATTTAGTAGCTAAAGGTAGGTCTTTGGCGACTAAAAGGAAATTTGTCGCCGAAAGTTAACATTTGGCGACCAAGATTTTGGTCGGCAAAGATTAAAAATTAATTTTTTTATTTTCATTCGGCTACCAAATAATTTAGTAGCTAAAGGTAGGTCTTTGGCGACTAAAAGGAATTTTGTCGCCGAAAGTTAACATTTGGCGACCAAGACTTTGGTCGGCAAAGATTAAAAATTAATTTTTTTATTTTTATTCGGCTACCAAATAATTTAGTAGCTAAAGGTAGGTCTTTGGCGACTAAAAGAAATTTTGTCGCCGAAAGTTAACATTTGGCGACCAAGATTTTGGTCGGCAAAGATTAAAAATTAATTTTTTTATTTTCATTCGGCTACCAAATAATTTAGTAGCTAAAGGTACCTCTACAGCTACTAAATTTTCTTTTAGTCGCCAATTGTGATATGTTTAGCTACTAAAAATTTTTTTAGTCGCCAATTGTAATATTTTTAGCTACTAAATTTTTTTTAGTCGCCAATAATCAACATTCCCCTACTAAAAAAATTAGTAGCTAAAAAGTTGACTTTTGCCGACTAATATTATTTTTGGTAGCTAATTCCGTGACTTTTGGCGACTAAATTGTTTTTGGTAGCCAAAAATGGTCGGCAAAAATGCATTTTCTTGTAGTGATAGGCAAAATATGTAGTGATGTTGGAGCACATATAAAAATAAATAAATAAATAAATAATTAGAAAAATAAACAATATGTCTTTTTTGTATTTTAATTAATGAAAAATAAAGAGTAGCGTTCGAGTTGCAAAGTAAAGATTATTAGTAGAGTAAATGTTAGTTAAAATGAGTTACTAAGATAAGGATTATTTTTTGTATGTGCTATTTAGCTGGTAAAAATAGCTATAGCCTTATAATAACCTATTATTAGTTAAAATTCTTTTCTTTTTTTCTAGAAAGATTGCAAACTTAATCACAATGTGCACAGGTATAATAACTAAACACCCTTCGAAGGAATTTGTATGTTTTGAGTGAAGTCTACATTCATGAGATATGGGTACACTTATTATTATTATTGTTTGTATTATTGTTCACAATAACACAACGGCTTATCCTGATCTATGAATACTCTTAAAACAATAGAGTTTCTACTTCATATGAAGGAGGAAAGATATGTTCTTTTGCAAGATGATTGAAACACAAGGAATATCACAACAAATTAACGTTTTAGAAAAAAAAATTATGGACAAAATCATTTTTATAGACGAAATATTTTAATTATCAAAAGTGTCATTGTTGAATTTTTAGCGACAAAATTTAACATTTAGTGATGGATTACTATCCTTTTATGATCAAAATGTTTCTCTCAAAAATTACACTTTTTTGGCACCAAATTATTTTGTTCATAAAAGTGCATTTATTAGCAACATTTTCAAAATTGTCGCTAAAAGTTTTTTTTTTTTTTACATATTGGGAGGACTTTTTAGAGAAGACCCTTGCAACAATAAGAATTGTTCCCTAAATATGTTTTGCAACAAAATTTTTACTTAAACCTGGTGAGAAGATTGGAGTAGGGGAAAATGCAAGAGATGTGGTTGAAGAAGATGATGACTGGGCTGATGAGTCAGCACAGCAACTGGACCAGGCTCAGGACGTGTCTAAAGGGAATGTGTCATGTGGAGGTAGGAGGAGTGATGAGGTGTAGGAGTTATATTGGAGAACTGAAACGGTGGTGGCAGAATCAGCTGGTATTGAGCTCGAGGAGAGGGCAGAAGGCATTATGAAGGTAGTTGGGAACATAGGCAACGGCTGTGAGTTAGGAAATCAGAAAAGTTCTAATCGGGCTATAACGCATGGTTTTGTCAGAAGTTTAAGTAGCTCTAGTTTACTTAAACCTGGGGTAAAGCTAGAGGTGGAGCTGGGCCTGGGTTCTGAGATGGGCCGAAGAGATGGATTAGATAATAAGAAGAAATGGGTCGGGATGCAAGCCCAGGGATTGAAGTTTGACTTTCAGTGTGGGCTTAAAAGTGTAGTAGGGCCTATGTTGATCTGTTCAGACATATCACAGACCCATGGTGATGCAATATACTTAAGTAAAGAGATTATAAAGAAAAAATGGAGAAAGAGTGTAGTTCAAAAATCAAGTGGTAAGAAGATTAAAGAGATGAAGAAGGGTTATCTTGAGCTTGCTAAAAGACATGGCCACAATGGAGCTTCATCAAGTAAATTAGGCCCAAAAGGGGCAATTTGGAGAGCAACCGCTGCGGTGGCATCAGTGTCCTTATCATCTGCCAGTGGAGTGGCTAGAGATAGAAAAATGCTTAAAGAGGATAAAGAACCTCTACAACTGGGAAAATTATTGCGAGTAAATTACAAAGGTAAAGAAGAGGAAATGATGTCCAAAATTATGGAGCTAGAGGCACAGGATAGAGCAAGAATGGGAGAGGGTTCTGATGCTGCAGTTTAAAGTGTAGCATTGAGGGTCAGAGGTCAGTGATATTGGTTAATGATGAAGGTCCTATCATGGAATGTGAGACGTCTGGGAAGGAAGGAAAAAAGGAGTAAGATAAAAAAACATGTTGAAAACTAGAGGGGTTGCCATTGTTCTGTTTCAGGAGACAAAGAAAGCAATTATGTTAGAAAATGAGGTAAAGGAATTATGGGCCAGGGATAGGATGGAATTTATGTCAGTTGATGTTGAGGGAACTGCTGGTGGTTTATTATGCATATGGGATCCTTGTGTGCTGCAAGTATCCAGCTGTTGCTGTAATATAAGATTTATTCTTATATCCCTATTCTTCTCTTTCGAATGTGTTATAATTAATCTGTATGCACCTAATTAAGTGGGCCTTATAGGGAAACTTTGGAAGTGTCTCTTGAAGCTAAAAGAGGAGTTTTCAAATCCCTGGTGCTTGGGGGGTGATTTTAATGAAATCAGAAACATTGGAGAGAGAAAAGGATGTTCTAGGAAGGAGAAGGGTATGAAGAAATTGAATGATTTATTTGTTAAAGTGAGGTGAATGACTTGCCCTATTAGGTAAAAGGTACACATGGTGTAATGCCAGGGAAGGGAAAAAATGGAGCAAAATTAACAGAGTACTAGTAGAACCAAAATGGTTGGAATCTTTCAATCTGAAGTTGTGGGGGTTGCCCAGAGCCATGTCTGATCATAGTTCTTTACTTTTGATAAAAGATGAGAGAGATTGGGGTCCTAGACCATTTAGGTTCTTAAATGCATGGTTACTACACCCAAATTTCTTACCTTTCATGAAACAATGGTTAGAGCATCATGTGAAGGGTTGGGCTGGTTTCAGATTATTTCAGAAGATGAAGGAGATGAAATTAGCACATTAACAGTGGAATAGTGATGTATTTGGTAATATAAATACTAAGTTGAAGCAAGCAGAGGAAGAGCTTCACAAGATTGATCTGATAACAGAGGCAAGAGAGCTTGAAGAGACAGAAAAAACAAGAAGAAAAGAGGTTAGAGATGAAGCTTGTAGATTAAATAGAATGGTAGAATGGTTGTGGCTTCAAAAATCAAGACTGAATTGGAATCTGAATGGTGATAAAAACACAAGATATTTTCATGTGATAGTTAAGTGCAGACAAGGGAGAAATGAAATCAATTCGTTAACTATCGGGGATGTAGTATTTGATGATCCTTGCAAAGTTAAGCAAGAGGTTCTAACTCATTTTCAAAAACAATTTACTGAGGTTTGGCAGTGTAGACCTATATTGGAGGGTCCTTTCAAGTCAAAGAGGGATAGCCCATTTTTTTATTTGCTGGAAGCAGAATTCTCTAAGGAAGAGATAAGGTGCGCTGTTAAGGACTGTGATGGTAATAAGGCGCCAGGCCCAAATGGGTTTAACTTGGCTAGTATTCAAAAGTTGTGGAAGGTGATGAAGACTAATGTGCTTAATTTCATGGCTGAGTTCCATAAAAATAGTAAGCTGGTTAAAGGGATCAACAGTTCCTTCATCACTTTGGTCTCCAAGAAGGAGAATCTAGTGGGCTTAGCTGACTACAGACCAATTAGCTTGGTTAGTTCACTATATAAAATCCTTACTAAGGTTCAATCCTCCAGGTTGAAAGCAGTGATTCCTCAAATTATTAGTGAAAATCAATCAGCATTTATTGGAGGTAGAAACATTCTAGATGGAGTGTTGGTGGCCAATGAGGTTGTGGATAGTTGGAAGAAAGCCAAGAAAAGAGGTTTGATCATAAAGTTAGATTTTGAGAAAGCTTACGACTCTTTGAATTGGGACTTTCTATTGTCAATGAAGTTAAACTTTGGGTTTAGTGAAAAGTGGGTGAAGTGGATAAAGGAGTGTATAACCTCTGCTAGGTTATCTGTGCTTGTTAATGGAGCACCAAATGATGAGTTTAGTCCACAAAGAGGGCTCAGACAAGGTGATTCACTATCCCCTTTCTTGTTCAACATAGCAGCTAAGGGTTTAAGTATATTAATGTCAAGGGCTTTGGATTTGGAGTTGATAAAAGGGGTGACAATTGGCATAGATGGGGTAGTTATTACTCATCTTTAGTTTGCTAATGATTCCCTAATTTTGTGTGAAGCTGATGTTTTGGAAGTTCGTAATGTGAAGAGGATTCTGAGGTGTTTTGAGTTGCTGTTAGGTCTGAAGATCAACTACCACAAAAGTGTAGTTAGCGGAGTGGGTGTTCCGGTTGAAGTTATGAATGAGATTGCATCAGTGTTAAGCTGCAAGGTGAAAAGTATGCCATTTCAATACCTAGGACTACCATTGGGTGTTAACCCCAGCAGAAAAGCATCTTGGAGACCTATCTTGGACAAAGCTAGAAGCAAACTGGCAGGTTGCAAAAGGAAATTACTCTCATTCGCAGGGAGACTTACTTTAATTAAATATGTCCTTTCTTCTTTGCCTATTTACTATTTGTCTTTGTATAAATTGCCACAAGGGGTTGGTAGAGAGCTAGACAAGATTCAGGCCTCTTTTCTCTGGGAGGGTTTGATTTGAGAAAAAAGGTTCACCTAGTAAAATGGAAGGAAGTATCCAAACTAGTTGCGCAAGGGGTCTTGGAGGTTAGCAGAGCTAAGGAGGTCAATGATTGCCTTTTATTGAAATGGTGGTCGAGGTTGGTGTTGAGAGCAAAGCATTATGGAGAAGAGTTATCTGTAGTAAGTATAGGATTGAGGAAGGGAATTGGAGGCCTTTAATTAGCCTTAATAGCAGGTGCTCTAAACTTTGGAAGGATATAGTATCAGGCCTTGAACAGAGCAGCAAGCTGATGGAGTTTTTTCTAGATAATTGTAAGATGAAAGTGGGTAATGGACATAGAGTCAAATTCTGGGTTGATAAATGGTGTGTGAACTTATGTCTCAAAGATGAATTCCCACTATTGTATAGATTGGTAGTAAATAAGGGGGAGTCTCTATTTGCTATGGTGGACACAAAAAAGGAAACTGGTGAGTGGATGTTCCAATTTAGAAGGGAGTTATATGATTAGGAAAGAGTGGAGGCCACCAGATTGGTAAGCCAGTTAGAGGCTTGTCCTGTTATTAGGCAATCATCAGAAGATACACTAGTTTGGAATGCTTCTATAACTTGGAGATTTACAGTGGGATCAGTATACAAATTTTTGGCAGGTGGATTTGGCAACCTTAGTCCTATTAGCAAAAGGATTTGGGTCAAGACATTCCCCCTAAAGTTCAATGTTTTGGTTGGTTTGCATGGAAAGGTAGGTTAAAGACTGCAGATTTTCTTATCAGGATTGGTGTTATGAATGCTAATGCATCTTCAGTATGCTGTCTGTGCAAATCTGTGGATGAGTCACTCAACCATGTGTTATTTTCATGTACATTTTCTTGGAGAATATGGTCAGCAATGCTCAGATGGTGGGGTGTTCAAGGCCTCTTGAGTGGTGGGCAGGGGTGGGGCTTAGCAAAAAAAAGACGATAATGTGGAAAGCTATTCCTTTTTTTGTAATGTGGTCTTTGTCGAATCTTCGTAATGAGTGTTTGTTTAGGGGGGTTGTCCCAAATGAGGCTGGTGTAAGTGATCTTATTAAGTTTAGATTGGCTGTTTGGTTCAAGGAAGTATATAAGGTCCATCTATTCACTATGAATGATTTTATTTCCAATCTGGGTCAAATTAGATTTTGCTTGGGAGGTGGTTCTCGGGGTGAACCTTGAGGAAGATTAGTGAGAGGTGTTTGTTGTTGTCTTGGCCTACTGGTGTATTTACTGCTGTTATGCTATTGTCCTGGCCTCTAAAGAATTATGATGTTGTCATGGCTCCTGATATTAAAGGGAGTGATCCAGATGAAGAAGGGTTGATAAATTTTCTTGTAACTGATATGGGTTCATCAGTGGAAAAATTTCAAAGGCAATAGAAAAACCAATGTAGCCAAGAGCAAGTCAATTTAGGGCTGGAAACAAATGTGAAGGCTGAAAAGGAAACTAATAACAAAAAAGCCTAAGGCTGCTGTTTTGGTGTCTGCTTAATTTGTTTACCCTAGGTCAGAAAGGTGAAAAATGGTATATACTTTGGTGTTTTTAGTTGCTTGTTGCTGCTGATGTTCTTTCTTTATTTCTGTTTCTGATGTTATGGTTGAGTCTGGGCTGCTTGGGGCTGTGTTTGATTCTGAGATGCTTGGGGCTGTTGAGGACTACTGCTGATAGCATCATGGGATTCTTTTCCCCTGTGTTGTGTTCTGCTTTGTGTGTGAACAGGGCTGCTGATATGGTTGACTATGGTTGATTTTGGGCTAAGGTGAGAAGTTGCTTATAAGATTCAAAAGAGCTTCTGGGAGGTTTTTAAGTGTTGGTATGGGCTTTGAGTGCAGTGAACCAGTGGAGACTACTGCTGATGCAGTTGCTGCCTTGCTCTTTCTTTTTTTGCTACTGCTAAATGTTCCTGCTTGTGTTGTGTTTGCTTTTGTTTTGTATCTGCTAGTTTTGAGTTGTCTCTAGCTCTATTGGCTGTGTTTGGGTTTCGGTTTGCAGGTTGTGGTTGGTTACTCACCAACTCCGGGCGGTGTGCTAGCATATGATTGGGCGATCTTTTCAATGCCAACCTAGTTGGGATTGTTCTGTTTCGCTATGATACTCCTTGCACTCCTCTTCCCCTTTCCCTTCCCCTTCCCTTTTTCCTCTATGGGTGTAATTCTATCTTTGTTCATCAATAAAGTTCTGTTTTCTTTGCTGATCAAAAAAAAAAATTACTTTTTAGACCCAAAAAAATTGATTTCTAAAATCCTTATATGTCGTAGTAAAATCTAGTGAGGCCTCATCATTTTGTGCTATACATCAGCTTTAACATATCTGTTTGATCAAACCATTAGATAGTATGGCAAGTTAAAAATGCATAAATCTCGAAACATAATCTAATAATTAAAAGTGTATTAGGATATGAGAACAAAGATTTTGACATAAAGGATTCCATTTTAGAGATTTTCTATTTATCTATTTATTTATACTAGTGGTTTGGCAGATGTGCACTTGCCATCCACATCGCCCATCGGATTATTACTTGATATTTTCATTATTACCACTAATAATCACTACCTATCTCTACCAATATCACACATAGAGTGTAGCGATCCCAGTTTCGATCCTTCTTTTATGTTTTGCCACTTCGACTAGGCCGGTCGGGGGTTAAGGGGGTAGCGCCCCTTTGCGAGGGTCCAGGGGGCAGCACCCCTTGGTGGGTCTAAGGGCAGTCCCCTGGCGGGGGTCGAGCTGCCCGGTCAGCTCGCGGGGGTCCAGGGGGCAGTGCCCCTCAAAACAAAAATGCAAAACGCATTCGAAGTTGCTTGTCTGCTCGGTCGGTCTGAAGTGTCGGAAGTTGAATCGAGAGAATTCCGGGCTGAGGACCAGGGCTGCACGTGCAGGGGATGAGGCTGCACGTCCGGAAAACAGGGCAGAGGCCTGAAGCACACTGCTAAAAAGGCAAGTGCGACTGGAGGTGCGAAGGAAGAAGGGCCGCACGTGCAGGGGTGTTGGCCGCACGTGCGGGAGCACGCGCCGCACGTGCGGGAAGTTAGGTAGATCTGGAATTTTTCCTTTTCTTCTCTCTTTGGGCTGATTGAATGTCACTTTTTGTATATCTCTCTCTCTCTCTCTAAAGCATTTCCTCTCCCTTCTCTCTACATTTCCTACCAAAACCCTCACAAGATCTTTGATTTCTCCAAACCCATTGAGATTTAGATCCAAGTCCTTCATCAAAGTTGGTTATCTAGGCGAGGGCTACGTTGTGTGCGGTGGAGATCGAGTTTAGGCATCGTTGATTTTGGGGTTTCAACTCGTTTCTTCTCCAAACTTGAGGTAGGGATTTTCTTTGAGTTATATATATGTTTTTGCAAGATCTAGATGATTTTGAAATCATCCTTCGATTTGCTTTGAAAATGGGTAGTTGATTCAAAAAGATGAGTAATTTTTGAAAGTGGGTTTACTTTCTTAAAATTAGAAATTGAGGGTTTTAAGCTATGTTGATTGAAGAAAGAGGATTTTGGTGAGATTTTTCTCAAATGTTTGTAGGTGGATGGTTTTTGGTGAGAAAAACCTAGAAATTAGGGATTTTTAAAAGAAGTTAAAAATCCATGGTTGATATTGTTATATTTATTTTGAATGCCCAAAATAAGTGATATTTGGAAAATTTTTTGTTTATATTGTATAAATGACAAATTTTGAGAAATATGAGAGTTATTGTTTATTTTGAAAATTGTTATTCAAAATGTTGATTTAGTCTTGAAATGGCTAATTTGTTGAAAATGGTCGGAATATGGAAGATGTGTTTATTCCTCGGATGAATTGAAATAAATGTATATTTATTCATCTTGTGAAATTGCATGGAAAGGAGAAATGGGAATTTTGATCACAATGGTAGTATTGTGTGGAAGAATTGGAAATGGAAGAATGGTTGTATTGTATTGATTATTATTGCATTGGCATATCAATTTAATTGATTATATTGAACTTTGAAAGTTGATTTGAAAACTTGCATTGAGAAGAGAATGTAGAGAAATGAGTTTTCATGAAATGGTTTTAGGGTAAATACGGTGGTAAGTCATGACAGGTGGTGTAGATGATAGGTGTCGAGCCTTCCAGTTGACACTGGTAAAAATGACAATTGATAGGTGTCGAGCCTTCCGGTTGATACCGATAAAAATGACAAATTGGTAGTACTTGTATAGTCTACTTGCAGACACCGACCTAAGGATTACCAGGGTTGTATTTACCGCCTCTGAATTAAATTATTAAGTTTTGAACAATGGACATTTCATGGCATCATTGAGCATGATGGTTTTCAAAAGATGAAGATATGATTTATTTGCAAAAAGACATAGCATGGCATGTGCATTCATCTCGAGACTTGTATAAAATGTATATACTTTGTTAAGGATTTCCTACTAGGCTTTATGCCCACCATACGGGATTATTGCACAGGAAAAGATGTGGTGATTCTACCCAACTGAGAGCGTGGAAATGTGTGTGTTGGGAGTACAATGCTCTCACTTTGCGTGACTCTGTTTTGTAAGCCAAGGGCTATATTTGTATGGTTTGAATAACCGATTTGTGTAACCGGGCCTAAGCCTTGGAAACTTGTAAACCCATGAGGGTATTTATTTGTTTATGTCATCTTGATTTGAGGTGAATGTATTATCGCATGAGGATTATTTGTATCATGTATTGCAAGCGTGAAGATTTACTTTCAGTTTTACTTTAAAGAACCATGATTATTGTATTATCATTTGGGTATGAAAATTGGGGCGTTACATAGAGAAATCTTACCTATATATCGAGTTTAAACTTGACAATGTTAATTAACACCACCAAAAAAATGATATAATAGGATTCATCATATCTTGATATTTTGAGAGACAATATAGAAGTAGCAAATGACAACTAATGCTCTACAATCATTTTTTTACGAACTGATGTAGCTTGTTTCAATCATTTTTATTTGAATCCTAAGCCTTTATTATTGGATGCCAAGTCAATTTATAAAAATGGTTTGAATGAAAAAGTTATTTGTATATTATTTTTGGGTAATCAATGTGAAAACAATGTCCCAAAGACATCCTATTTATGTTTTCATATATGATGCAATTTTGCTTTGTATATATTTAGATGTGGCAAAATGGTAGGTATAATGCTATAAAGATCACATTGCTATTACACTTGTTTATCACATGATGTGTTATTACTCTATTGGTAGTAGCAAAATTCATTAAAACAACGTAATGACATATAAGATGATAGATAAAATATGATAAAATAATATAATTATTAGGTATTGTGAATGTCAAAGTAAAGGTGATGCCAAGGGACACTTTTCTAATTTCCAAAAGGTGGCACATTAGTTTAAAAAATTAATTATAAATATTTTTTTAATTTAACTAAGTATATAACCTTTAACATAACATAATTGTAAAAAGAGTATTACTATTCAAGTCCAAAAAATAAATTCATTTTTCAAGCCCAATAATATGGCAATCAATTAAGATATCTAAGGTAATATTGTCTCTCATATCTTCTCTAATTATCAACCAATCATATCACTTATACATTATTAAGTCTAGAAAGTAAGCTTGCATATCATTTTCTTTTTAGAAAAAGATTCATATAAGTGACCTCAATTAATTGAAACACAAGGTTTAGTATGGTATGGAATGGTATGGTTTGGGGTGGAAAGCCACTTTCATAATTTCCACTCAACCATTAAACTAATGGTAGTAATAAAGCCGTTAAATTAATGTAATAATGATAAATGAGATGAGTAAATAAAATGTGACGAAACAATATGATGATCATAAAATTATTGAGTACTTTGATTGGTGAAGAGAGAGACTTTTGTAATTTATTTCTTTTTCTAAATGATTTTGAGGGACACTTTCATATAAGATTTTTATCTCTAAAAGTGTAAATTTTGTTGCAAAAAATATTTGAGGACTAATTTCAGTTGTCGCGAGGACAATCGCTAAAAGATCGTCCCGAATAGTCAAAAAATAAGCTTTTAGAGATAAAATTTTAAAAATATTGCTAATAAATGCACTTTTAAGAAGAAAAAAAAAAGCAACTTGGTCCTAAAAAAAGGCTTTTTTTTTTAAGACAAAACTTTTGATCCCAAAGGGTTAGTAATTCATCACTAAATGTCTAATTTTGTCACTAAAAATAAAATAATCACTTGTAGCAACAAAAATATTTTATCCTTAAATATTAACCAACCTATTAGAGGAGAGTCAGAGGTGAATGGTGTCATGTCGCATGCATTATAAGGTACTTAATTGAGGTTAAGAATAATTAAAATGAAATGACAATTTTGAACTTTGTTAATTTGGCAGTGACATTTATAGTGTAAGACAAAGTCAGATGGATAAAAGTTGAATAAATCAGCATAGGTTGCACCCAGATTATATAGAACGGGTTAAGGAATTTGTTAAACTTGCATGCCAAAATAATCCTCTATCAAATGAAGTCACATGACCATGTAAACGATGTCGGAATGTCAAACTAGTAAAGAAAGACTTTTTGGGGGAACATTTAATGGTCAATGGGTTTCTTCCAAGCTACACCAAATGGATTTTTCACCGGGAAGATTTACCGGTGCCTGTGCCATTGAATGAGAATATAGGTGATTCGAATGATGGTGATGAAATCAATGAAATGATATATGAGGGGTTCGGACTTCCTCCACCAAGCTTGGTTCATCTTTCTAGTAATGAGATAGGAAGTTCTAACATCGAACTAGGCCCGAATAACAAAACTGAAAGATTTTGTAGTTTATTGAAGGAGGCCAAAAAAGAGTTGTATTCAAAGTATCACAAGTTTTCAATGCTCTCATTTGTTGTTCGATTATTGCATATCAAGTGCCTTAGTGGATGGAGCGACAAGGCTTTCACGAGCTTAAACTTTTGAAGGATGCATTCCCCAAAGGTGAAACTTTGCCAAAGTCGTTCTATGCAACGTGGGTACTCCTTAGGAAATTGGGCCTCGATTATCATAAGGTACATGCATGCCCAAGAGATTGCTCACTGTATTGGAAGGAGACAGCTAGTAGGGATGATTACATAGTGTGTCAGATGCCTAGATACAAACAGTTTGAGCGAGAAAAATAATTATAAAAAGAAGCAGCAAAGAATTCCCCAAAAGGTTGTGAGATACTTTCCTTTGATTCCAAGGCTTCAAAGATTGTTCCTGTCATCCAAATCTGCTTCATTAATGAGATGGAATGCAGAGGGACGAATTGATGACAGCAAAATGAGGCATCTTGACGCTTCATTACTTTGTCACTTAAACAGGCACCATTTGTGGAAGCAATTGTGGTTGGTAGGAGTCACTTGAGGGACTACAAAATTTACAAGTAGTTAAAGTAGGTATGCTGCTGTGTGTATGCTCATTTATTGGTCTGCTGCTGTATGTATGATGTTGTTGAGTACTTAATTGTTAAAATTGCCAATTATTTGCAGGTTAATACAAATGCTGACGAGTCGATGAAGAAGTTTATTTTGGCATCTATTGGAAAAAAAATAAAGAGAGTGGAAGGCTAGACTTAAAAAAATGAGGTATATGTCATTCGACAATGATGTTGATAGGTTAACTCATCGACCCGAAAGAGTACATGAGCATCAATGGCGGAGCTTGGTCTATTATTGGGGCACTCGGAAGGCACATGTATCAATTAATGTTGCTAGTTCAATGAATTGTTTGTATTAAATTGTTTATTGAACTCTAACTCTATTGTAATCTCATAAGATGAGTTTGTTAATTATTAAATTATCTTGTGTTTGTGTTCATATGTAATTGAAAAAAAAAAGTACGAAAAACAAAGAAATTCAAAAGAAGACATTAAATCACATAATCGGCAGAAAACCATTCTCAATTGTTCGAGTAGAGGTATATAGTTTCTTTATATTTCAAATTGAAATTGTATATTTTGATTTTGTTACTTAGTGGGTGTTTGGGAAGTTGTTATTTTAGTAAGTTTTTTTAGCTTTTGATTATTTTAGGAGGTTAAAATTTTTGTGTTTGGGAAGATAGTTGGGTTTTTTTGTAGTTGGATGTGTTATGAGAGAAAAAATGAAATGATTATGGGTTTGATGTGACATTTTGTCTGGATTTATTTTATTTTATTTTATTTTTGGTTTTTTAACCAATTTTGGCTTTTATTGTTTTTTTAGCAAAACAAAACAAAACAAAACACTTCCCGAAACACCACCTTAATTTTAATTGTAATTATAGGAAACAAATAAGAAGAATGGAGTTCCTGCAACTCACTTAGAGGTGTGGATGTCTGGGTACTCAAAGGATAACAAACCAAGTACTGATAAAGTTGCTGAGGTCATAGTATGTAGCAACCAAACTAAGAATTTGGTGGAAAGGAAAAGAAAAGAAAAGAAAATTTGTTGTTGAATCAAGAAACTTTAGAGTAAACTCCCCGGATAGATTGTTAGGTCTCAGTTATTAGTGGATTTTGGTTTTCATGGGATGGGATACTTAATAAACAATATAAGATTTTCCAAATCTCGAACTTCTAATTGTTTCTGATCTTGCACTTTCACTGTAGCCAAATGGATCACTGAGTTTTTTTAATATTGGCCAGTATACAATTATGTTATGTAAAACTTTCTTATTCTTCATTTTCTCTTTGACCAAACAGAGTTGCTTGTTTTTTTTTCTTTTTTTACCATTTTCATTTTCCCCTTCAATATAGCTGAAAAATCTAGAAATCCCCTAGATGTTGATTTGTGATTATGTATCAATTTTAAGCAGAATATAACAATCCCAATCAAACAATCAAACAATCAAGACAAAGAGACACAGCGATTTAACGTGGAAAAAACCACAATTGGACACCTCCAACTGTGATCAAAAAACCACGGGCAACAGCCACAAGAACAATCCACTAAGAAGAATTAAAGGAATTACACAGGTATACTCTCAATTACCTAGCGAATCCACAACGCCTAATTGAACCAACCTCTATGTGCCTCTTCCAACCCCATCTTCACCATGGAATTGTCTTTCTGATGAGCCACTCTGGATTCCACCACAGCTTCAGGCTCGAATTCTTCAGAATACACAACTGAAGAACAACACTCTCTTTTGTAGAACAAAACACAACCTTTGATGTACTCTCTTTAGAACATGAGTTGAATACTCAATAAAACATCAAAGAAAACTCACAAAGTATCCCCAGATATAAACCCTAGAAACCAAAAAGAAGATCTGGAGAAGTTATCCAAAAATCTGACCCAATACGCGAATTTATAGAATCTGTCCCGCGATCTCCGCTCGAGCTCAACACAGCCCGCTCGAGCGGACTGACCAAAAACTGCGTGCGAACAAACTGAGATGCGCTCGAGCGTAGGAGCATCCGCTCGAGCGTAAAATCACACCTTCCAGTATTATTACAGGCGACTGCAGAGATGCTGAGAGCTTCCAATCCCCGCTCGAGCGTCCCTTTCCCCGCTCGAGCGGGAAGGCCAAAACTGGAAAAACTGGAAAAATATAACATGCTCGGACAGGCAACTTTGAATGCATTTGTGCATTTTGCTTCGGGGGCGCTGCCCCTCGACCCCGCCGTGGCGCTGCCCCGGACCTGCCAAGGGGCGCTGCCCCCTGGACCCCCGCGAGCTGACCGGGCAGCTCGATCCCCGTCATAATCAGCGAAGTGGCAATCTTGAAAGCATTGTCATCACAAACTTCTCTGAAATGCTTGATTCGGGTTGGATTCGCATCTAACAACTCATAGCCTCACTGAAATAAAAATGCGAATAAAATTACAACTCAAAGGAGTTTTGTCAAACGGGATTGCCAAGAAATAAAACCTAACAATCTCCCCCTTTGGCAATGCCGTGACAAAACACACCTAACAAATAAAATCCTAAACACCCCAACCCATTACAGCCAACAAAAGCCAACTTCTTTTTTCAAGGTCTTGATCTGCAAAATAGTTATTAGTGCCACAATCTCCAAAACAACTATTAGTCCCACAATAGTATATGAAAAAGCAATAGACATATGACACGATTATCTTGAAACATGAGATGGAAAACATGAATAGATGAAAACTAAGACTCATGAACAACAACTCTCAAACAACAAAAGCAAGATCATAAACCCCACAAGCAATGATATGACGATGTAAAAACCATGAACATACAAG
Source organism: Camellia sinensis (assembly GCF_055761805.1). NCBI lineage: Eukaryota > Viridiplantae > Streptophyta > Magnoliopsida > Ericales > Theaceae > Camellia > Camellia sinensis. Next base: position 185,504,967 of record NC_138961.1, on the reverse strand, counting down.
AAGGGCAAATAGTGTATAGCAACATGCAAAACATATAGCCAATCTCCCTTATCAGACATAACAAAGTGTTCATGCTAAACAACTCTTGCAATGAAAAACCAAACTCACTTACACACCCAAATCAAGATGAACCAAACTCCCCCTCACTAAAAGCAACCACAAACACTGAAAAACAGTGAACAAGAAGAGAATGATAAAAATAATATGGTGGAGCAAGTAAGGAATTTCAGATTAGTACCTTAAAACACATAAGATTATCCAAGAAGCACCATTACAAGAAAACACAATGTGCACAGTCTGTAGAAGATTCCTCATGCAAGAAAGTGATGCATTATGTGAAAAGCATAGATCCCATGATAAAAATGTGTGTGTGACTCTTGGAGTTCGACAAATACTAGATTCAATCCTAGTAGTGATATGAAGGCTGGACCTCCGACAAGAAAATCTTAAGCACGACAAAGGAAAGTCAAACCACTAGGAATCAAGGGGTATTTGGTGAGTAAAGGCGGAGGCTCCCCCTCAATCAATGAATTTTTTTTTTTCTTTCTTTCTTTTGCACTTTTTTTCTTTCTTTTTCATATTTTGTCTTCTTCTTTTTTTTTTCCTTTTTCTTTTTCTTTTTGCACAATCATTGGTGGCTGACACGCTCAAGAGTATGGAAACTGAACCAGAGAAGCATGGATATAATAAGGATGGCCTGGTAGGTGACTTTGAGGTAGCCTTTTCCTCATGGCTAGACTGCAAAGAATTAAGGGGAAAGCCATGGAGATGCAAAAAGATGGTAGGTGGTTAAGAGACTCAACATCACCCATGATATGCTAGTATAGGTCAATTCCTCTAGAAAAGCAAAAGATACAATGCCAGAAGTCCATAGAAAAAAATAATCACTAGGGCGGAAGACTCCAGAATTTGCTAATCCAAGAATGTGTACAGAATGAGACATACTAATCAAAGAACACACACTCCAAAATGAGTAATGACCCCAGAAAGCACACACATATTAACATGTAATGGATTTTCTCATCAATTCCAATATGTACCAAGGACCACTCAAAAATTTCAAGCTTGCAAAACCATACTAAGAAAATCTTTTTGGAATTTTTCTTTTTTTTTTTTTTTTCAATTTTTTTCTTAACCAAAGCAAGACAAAAAAACAAACAAGCACACATTAAAAGACCCGAAAAAAAACACACAAAAACCTATAAACTAAAACGACCAAACAAATTAACACAAGTCAACTTTTCTCACCCAAATCTTTTTGGTCTTAACAAAATCAGGTCTAGCGGTCTTGGTAAGTGTCGTGGTGTAGTGAACACCCTCATGAATCTTGGTATTCCGCTTAGACATGTAAGGCTGTCTCCTAACCCAAAAAGTATTCGAATTTCTACCCTTTTGAGACACTTTCCCATGCAACTTATAACAATAAGGGCGAATATGACCATGCATACCACAATGATGACAAACAAAAACAGGGTGTACCTTCTTTTCTTTTACCTTACCAACTCTAGGGAGTTTGAGAAGTCTTTCCTCTTGTTGGATTTTTTGTTCTCCCTTTCCTTGAGTTCTTGTATCATGAGATGTTGAAGCACTCTGTTTTTTATCTTTCTTACCACCAAAGCCAATACCACTCTTGTCACAACTCATGTGTTGAGACCCAATGATATCCTCCAAAGTCTTTGATCCTTTGTTCCAAAGACCAATGGTAGCCATAGCACACTTGAGCTCTTCCTCTTTCTTGACCATTAGTTCTTCCAAAGCAACTTGTGACATCTCGAGAGATTCAATCTTTTCTTCATACATGACATGGGTTTGCAGTAGCTCATTCCTCTCCGTCTCACAAGTCAACAGTTTTGCACAAAGAACTTGTTGATCATCAGCTACCTTGATGGCATTAATTCTGGCCTCGGAAATCTCCTCCTTAAGTTTGACATTCTCACTTTCACATGCTTTGAGTTTCTTTGTGAGCTTGTCATTCAATTTGAACAAGTTAAGAGACTCCTTATACAACTTTTCATAAGCTTGCTCAAGCTCTTCATGATCACTCTCCGAGGATTCATCATCAGTGATATTCTCAACTGACCTCTTCGGAGAATCTGTTTTTCCTTCAGCTTCGGAAGCCGCCATGAAAGCCAGAAATTGTTTATGACCCTCTTCACCGTGATCTTCATTGTCACTTTCATCTTTATCAGATTCTGATTCATCATCCCACGTGATAGCGAGGGCTTTCTTCTTCCTCAAACGAGTAGGGCATTCTGAAGCAAAGTGGCCAAATCCTTGGCATTCATAGCATTGGAGTCTTTCAGAGTTCTCTTGTATCTTTCCTTTCTCCTTCTTGGCTATAGGCTTAATTTTGAGTTTATCTTTGCCTTTAGATTTATGAGAATGAGTAGATTCCAAAAGATTAGGATTCTTTTTCAAAAAAGATTTTTTAAATTGTTTAACAAAAGCAGCCATAATCTTGGAATCTATCTCGCAATCCTCATCAGAATCCTCTTCCACTTTATGAGCACTACTAAAAGCAATATCTTTTTGTTTCTGTTTGAAATTCCTGTGTGCCTCATAAGTTTGGAGATTTCCAACCAATTGATCCAGCTTGAGGTTGTCAACATCTTGAGCCTCCTCAATAGCCGTAACTTTTGGTTGGAACCGATCGGGCAAGGATCTCAAAATTTTTCCACAATTTTGGATTCTGGAATTTTTTCACCTAAATTGAAGCTGGAATTTACAATGTCACTCAACTTCGCATAAAATTCATCAAAGGTCTCACTATCTTTCATTGAAAGGTTTTCGAAACTAGATGTGAGCCTTTGAAGTTTTGAACGTTTCACAGAAGGAGTGTGTAACAAGCCCGCGGGGGACCTCGCCACAGCTCGGACTCGACTTTGTAGTCACGGTTCTAAGTCTGAACCAAAGAGTCCAAATCCGGCAAATCGTTTTAGGAAAACAGATTTTTTGAAAGAAGTGCCAAACATGGACTGCTTTGCCAGATACAGAGTCGCCACCTAAATATTTTATTTTGGGAAATTTAGGAAACCCTGACTCGGTGCCAAAAGGCCACGTGTCCGTCATCACCAAAGTTGCCTCGGCTCGGGAACTTGGGTACGATTGGGGAAGGTCACTTCGTGAGCACCCCCGCTCGCCCGGTCATAGACCGGCCTCTACTAACCATGATATCAATTTTTGAAAACATTGTGAGTTCTTATTCCGGTTTATTAGCCTAGGTTACTATGTGATGCTCACAGCATACAAGTATAGACTGGATCGCCTGAATTGGAACAAAACATTTCATGCTTGTTTTTGAAAATGGTTTGCTACCCGCAGGTAGGCTTGAAACAATTGATGATTTATTCCAATTCAGATAACCCAACCTTCACCCCCAGGCATTCAGGCAGATATATCAGATAAGCACATAGCCTCATGGTAAGCATGCTATCATGGCATTCACTCACACGCATGCAAGGATGCTAAAGCATAAAGCTTACCGAGTACTCCAAGCCAAAACAGAAACTACATTAGAAATCATGCATGATCCTAAGTATACAAAAATGCTTAATGCAACACATGCAAAATGCAACTATAGTAGGCTCGGCTATTCTAAGATGGCATATGAAATGCTACAACTAACATGTATTCAACTTGGAATTGAAAATACAATGCAGTTAGTATGATGCGCCGAGCCCGGTGCATGCAAAACAGATGAATGATGCAAACATGCTGTCATACTGTATGCTAATTGAAATATGCCCTAATCTAACCATCAAAAGCGGATAAATAAAAGGGAGAAAGACGTGGGGTTGGAAGACATACAACACACTCACGCACACTTATTACAGTTGTGCCCTCACTCGGAGGGTCCGAATAAAAATACAGTCCAAATATTACAGTCCCCAAAATAAAAGAATATTACAGTCCAAAATATCACAAAATTCTAATTAATTAATGAATTAACTATGAAAGCAAATAAAACTGGCGTGCAAGCCAGGGACTGCCTTGCTTCTGATGAGTGATGTATGTCCGGGTTGTCTTGCGCGGAAATCCACCGGAATGCCCCAATTAGCCTCTGTTTGGCAGTTATTCTTGAAAAGCGTGCCAAACTCTGAAAAGTTGCTGATTCTTCATTTTGCTGCAACAGAGAGCAGGAAAGGGGCATAGCAATGTGTTTTCACAGATATATGCATGCCTCGATCCTCGTGCCACCAATCACGCATACCGAGGCATGATGGCCGAGGAGTCGAAATGCACAACTCAATATAGGATGAATGCACATGAAACTACAGCTAAAACCTAACTCCATCATGGATAATCCGGAGTGTCGGTGACTGGGGAATTGAGACACATTCCGTCGCTCGGAGTACGAAATGTACCTCGTTTCCCGTGCCCGGGCGAACTCCTATTCCGGACACGATGCAATATGAATGATATGCATGAAATGCAACTAAGATACAATCCTAACGTACACAATGCTATGAAATGAGATGCCTCGAAATGCGTGCACGCAGGCACGCAAACCGAGAAAATGCAGAATGCTATGAAAATGAAATGCCACAGAGTGCGTGAACACGGGCACGCAAACCGAGAAAATGATGTGTGTCTCGAAATGTGTGCACGCGGGCACGCAAACCGAGGCGATGATATATGTCTCGAAGTACGTGCACGCGGGCATGCAAACCGAGGCAATGATATGTGTCTCGAAGTACGTGCACGCGGGCACGCAAACCGAGGCGATGATATGTGTCTCGAAGTACGGGCACGCGGGCACGCAAACCGAGGCAATGATATGTGTCTCGAAGTACGTGCACGCGGGCACGCAAACCGAGGCAATGATATGTGTCTCGAAGTACGTGCACGCGGGCACGCAAACCGAGGCGATGATATGATATGATGAAATGATATGGGAATGACAAATGGGCTTATACCAACATGAGTGAGCCTCAGCCACACTCACATGGGATGCCGTCGGATAAAAATGGAGTGCCTCGAAATGCGTGCACACGGGCACGCAAACCGAGGCGATGCGAAAGCGATGCGAATGTCATGAAAAATGCAACATGGACTTATGCTAACATGAAAGAGCCTCAGCCACACTCACATAAGATGCCGATGGCAGAAAATGAAGTGCCTCGAAATGCGGGCACACGGGCACGCAAACCGAGGCAATGCATACGCAATGCAAATGACATGGAAAATGACAAATGGGCTTATACCAACACGAGTGAGCCTCAGCCACACTCACATCGGATGCCGACGGATAAAAATGAGGTGCCTCGAAATGCGTGCACACGGGCACGCAAACCGAGGCGATGGCAGAATGCGATGTAATGACATGAAATGGATGGCAATCATTCTAACAGAATTTCAGCAACAAAATATGGGGGAAAACAGTCCCGAAATGAAGCGAAATGACACCAAATGCATGAAATTGTCCCGAAATATGAATTTAGGCACCCGAAATGGCCTATAGCTAGGCCAAACATGCACAATATGGACATGCAATGCAAAGACAGAAGCTAGACAGTCCCAAAATAAACACTTTTCCAGTTTATAGCATGGCCAAACAGTAAGTATAGATATGGCAAAAATGGCATGCAAGAATACGGTATTTTCAAGGGGTAATGAAGCAAGTGATATAAAAAAAACCCAAAATGAAAAATTTCCTTCTACAACACTGAATATGGACCAAAAATATGAACATTTACAGTATATGGAAGCCTCAAAATCAGTATAAAAATATGCTAAAAATGTGATGCAAAACAAAGCTCAAAAGGTGCTATAACATGAAGTATACAAAATAATCACCAAACAGAAAAAAAGTGTTAATGAAACATGAAGTATAGATCAAAATAAGACTATCTCTAGGCCTGTAAAATGGCCGAAAACAAAAGCATGGTAGGCTAACTAAACATGCAAGAAAACGAACCAAAAGGTAGCCAAAGAGGCAAGTGGTATATTCAATGCTCAAACTGAAAAATTCCCTTCTACAACATTGAAGAGGGACCAAAAATAAGCATATTTCCAGAACTGTAAAACAGCCAAAACAGAATACAAACATGCTAGAAATGCAATGCAAAATTAGGCTCAAAAGTGGCTATAACATGAGGTATGCAAAATAATCACCAAATAGCCAAAGACCCTTAATAAAACATGAATTATAGGTCAAAATAAGACTATCTCTAGGCCTGTAAAATGGCCGAAAACAAAAGCATGGTAGGCTAACTAAACATGCAAGAAAACGGTATTTACAAAGGGTATTGAAGCAAGTAGCATATGGAGGGCTCAAACAGGGTTGAGCCCTTAATGAAAAGTGACAATGAGCTCAAAAGAGGGCCCTTTTCAGTTAGGGCCGGAGCTTGAAACAAAAGGCATGGATGGCTTAGAGATGGTGCAAGAATGAGCTAGAAAAGAGGGAAATTGGACTTACCTTTGAAGACCAACACTTTTGTTGCTTCTTGGACCAGATTTGGTGACTCTAAGCTGCTGGAATTCTTCCCCTTGCTGCTGGAATGGAAGGGTGGTGGTAGAGCTTGAAGATGATGAAGAAATGGAACCCAAAACTTGAAGGAAATGGGGTGCTATGTATGTATCTCCTCCAAGAAAGCCTTGTAACCCCTTTCTTGAGTTGGGAGGTCAACAAAATTTAAGAGAGAGAGAGAAGAGCCTCTTCAAAAGTCTAGTGAAAAATGATCCTTTTTCTTCTTTCAAAAGGGGCCCCGGATGTAGATATTTTTTGGGGGAAAACCAAGGCACAGCTGGAATGCACTCAACCTGAAGAAGCAGGCCGGCCAGTTACTTTTTCTGCAAATGGCCGGCCAGCCACTTAACATAGCCGACCGGCTAGGTCAAAGAAAAAAACGGCCGGCCGGCCAGAAAAAATGGCCGGTCACCCCCTAGGATGAAGCCCCAGAAGTTAGCTTTCCAATGGCGCAAACCTTGCATTAAAATTCCTCCTGTAGAAAAAAGTTATGCCCTTTTCCGTGAAGCCGCGCAGATTCAGTCCAAGCGGACTTCAACCAACCACATCTCTCCCCCCCGGACTTGGACTTGGGAGATTCTTGAGTGCAAAATGAAGCCCCGGAAGTAAGCTTTCCAATGGTGGTGGCCTCATATCTTAATTCCTCTTGTGCAAAGATTTACGCCCGTTTCGGTGAAGCCGCGCAGCTTTTTCTCCTTCCCGGATTCATGCTGAAACACTTTTGACCAAAAAGAAGTTGGCTTTTTGGCAAAATTACTAGCCTCCCACCAACTTTTGGTGTCCTCTCATGTGTGTAGATCACATATATGTGGTTTGGGGTTGGCAACAGTGACTCCAGGGTGTTCAACATTTCATTTGAAGAGGAGGGGCAAAAATGGAAAGAAAAATTAATGGCCGGCCATAAACTTTTAGGGTCCTCCCAAGTGTGTACATCACAGATATGTGGTTCAAAGTTCAAGAAAGTGGGCCCAAGGTGTTCAACATTGGCCCGGAAGAGGAGAGGCAAAAATGGAAATAACAATTAATGGCCTGCCATGACTTTTTTGGGCCCTCCAAGGTGTATAGATCACAGTTATGTGGTTGAAAGTTGGCAACACTACCCCTAGGGTGTTCAACATTAGCCCGGAAGTTGGAAAAACGGGCGCCGGGAGGCTCCGGAGGAGAGATAACTGGTTGCTGCAACAATTACTAGCCTCCCACCCTCCAGTGACCTTCCTGGTGATAAAACAGAGGTACCTGCCAAAAATGAACGAAAACCGATGCAAAATGAATGTTCGGGGGCCAAAACACGCAGTTCGGGGCCCCGGAAACTGCCCGTTAAACACCGAAAGTGGCGTTCGGCCACGAAGTGGGTTTCTCAGACCCCAGTGTCCCTCAAAAGGGAGAAAATAAGATGTATGCCAAAAATCAGAGCAAACGGAGATGGTTAGGCGGTCCCGAACCGAGGCACACGGCCTGACGGCTCCGAAAATCGGGAACCGGACTCCGAAATGGGCAAAATGGCCTACGGCCACCAAATGTAGCCTACGGACATTGAGAGATGGTCTACGGAACCTCTCCCTCCCCTTAGGAAAAGAAACAGAGAAAACCGAGTCTGGTTCGCAAACCGAGGCAAGGCACCGAAGAAGGTCCGGAAGTCCGGAGGCGGGGCTCGCAGCCGCGACTCTGAAACTTCTGAACGAGCACATTATGCAATATCACCAAGTGCTCAATCGGTGACGTCTGAGTCTCAAGGTCGGTCAAAAATGGGGTGTCTACAGAGTGCCCTCATGAATAGTTTGTAAGATATCCCAAGCCTCTTTTGCGACTTCACAATTACAAATACGACTAAATTCTTCAGGTGTGACGGCGCAAAAGAGAGAATTGATAGCTTTACTATTCCAGCTACTATTTTGGTAATCAGTTGTGTCCCACTGATCAACTGGTTTGGGGATTGTAACTCCATCAACAGTAATTGTTGGTTCAGTCCACCCATTCATGACGGATTGCCAAACTTTTTCATCAATAGATTTTAAAAAAGATCTCATCCGAGCTTTCCAAAAAGGATAATTGGATCCATCAAGTAGGGGTGGTCGAACCATAGAATTTCCTTCACGAATTGTATCCATTATCACAAATCAAACAAGATCTCGTTCTAAAAGAAAATATTTTTTTAAAAAAAATAGAACGACCCGTTCTGATACCAATTGAAAAATCTAGAAATCCCCTAGATGTTGATTTGTGATTATGTATCAATTTTAAGCAGAATATAACAATCCCAATCAAACAATCAAGACAAAGAGACACAGCGATTTAACGTGGAAAAAACCACAATTGGACACCTCCAACTATGATCAAAAAACCACGGGCAACAGCCACAAGAACAATCCACTAAGAAGAATTAAAGGAATTACACAGGTATACTCTCAATTACCTAGCGAATCCACAACGCCTAATTGAACCAACCTCTATGTGCCTCTTCCAACCCCATCTTCACCACGGAATTGTCTCTCTGATGAGCCACTCTGGATTCCACCACAGCTTCAGGCTCGAATTCTTCAGAATACACAACTGAAGAACAACACTCTCTTTTGTAGAACAAAACACAACCTTTGATGTACTCTCTTTAGAACATGAGTTGAATACTCAATAAAACATCAAAGAAAACTCACAAAGTATCCCCAGATATAAACCCTAGAAACCAAAAAGAAGATCTGGAGAAGTTATCCAAAAATCTGACCCAATACGCGAATTTATAGAATCTGTCCCGCGATCTCCGCTCGAGCTCAACACAGCCCGCTCGAGCGGACTGACCAAAAACTGCGTGCGAACAAACTGAGATGCGCTCGAGCGTAGGAGCATCCGCTCGAGCGTAAAATCACACCTTCCAGTATTATTACAGGCGACTGCAGAGATGCTGAGAGCTTCCAATCCCCGCTCGAGCGTCCCTTTCCCCGCTCGAGCGGGAAGGCCAAAACTGGAAAAACTGGAAAAATATAACATGCTCGGACAGGCAACTTTGAATGCATTTTTGCATTTTGCTTCGGGGGCGCTTCCCCTCGACCCCGCCGTGGCGCTGCCCCGGACCCGCCAAGGGGCGCTGCCCCCTGGACCCCCGCGAGCTGACCGGGCAGCTCGATCCCCGTCATAATCAGCGAAGTGGCAATCTTGAAAGCATTATCATCACAAACTTCTCTGAAATGCTTGATTCGGGTTGGATTCGCATCTAACAACTCATAGCCTCACTGAAATAAAAATGCGAATAAAATTACAACTTAAGAGTTAGATTACAACGCAGACCAGTGTCTCCCCCATCGACTCGAACCTGAAACATCAAAGATGTATGTATATTTGTAGAAGTATATATACAATACATATAATTGTTGCACAAAAAATGTTATATGTCACTGAGCCTGCACTTCTTCTTTCTAGTTTGATTGGTTTGAATATGCTTGTAATGCACCTTGCTGGCTGATTTTTTTTATTTGTCCAACTGGAGACATGGTTATTTTTTTTCTCTCTTCTTTCTGCTAATATGATTATTTATGTTTGTTATTAAGCTTCATTTGGCCCCTTTTCTTTTTTCTTTCTTTGTAGTTTTCAACCCGTTTATTTTCTTTGATTCTTCTTGTTCCCTTGTTAGATAAATTTTATAAAAATATAATTTTTTAATGTGCCCCAAGCGTGTTGTGTCTTGCATTTTTTTAAAAATTGTCATGTCTGCATGTCCATGCCGTGTGACATGTCTCATGTCTATACTACTTAGTTTATGTTTATCACTAAAGTTGAGAATACATAGTTCTAACCAATGTAGACCCTTACTTTTGTGTGTTATGTACAAGTTTTTTATTGAAAAGAAGGCAGATATAGTATCATTTTGTTACTTGGTTTGATCAGCTTAGATTGAATATGTTTCTTTGATCCGATTAATTAGCTACAATATTGGTTGTCCCAAACATCTTTCTTGGATGGATTGTAGGGTCTTGATCTAATTTTTCTACTCCTAGCCATTATGCTAAATGGGTATTGTATTCATTACCTTGAAATTGTTTGATGGAATCACTGCAATCAATGCTTATGGGATTTTAACATCATAGTATTTTTTTTGGTTATATGCTCTACTTGTGATAAGTCTAACATACTTGCATTGTTGGATTTGATTCTCTGTCTCTTAGGAATTAGTGTTCTTGCGTTGAAGAAACAATGAGGAAGGACAAGCACAAACAAGATGAACACCATGATGGTGACAGAGGGCTTTTCTCACATCTTGCTCATGGCGCCAGTGTATATCCTCCTGGACAACACCCTCCACCTAGGGGATACCCTCCACAAGGCTATCCGCCATATTAACTAAGACCTAACAATCTATCCATTTGGCTGTGTTTGCTGCTAGTGCTTCAACTGTGGCTGCAGCTGTGATTGTTTTCATGATTCTCTTATCAGTTTTGTTAATATAAATTTTATTGGTGGCTAATTAACTAATTAACAATTGCAGACACAAATGAAGGAGCTTGGGGCGCAATCCAATGCTACAAATGAAGAGATTATCACACAGGTTCTAGGACCTGAGCGACCTGGTCATGTTCGAACATATGGATTGGGTCCTTCTACAACAGATATATTTGGAGGTATAGGCAATCACAAGAACAAACTCATATCATCCAAACGCAAGTCCAAGAGCAACTTAACCAATATAAAGCACAAATGGAGATACAAATGAACGAGATGATGGATGCTATGCTTAACCAAAAGAAAGTACAAATGAAGATGTAAAGCACAATCCAAGCTCAACAAGAACGAATAAAGCAATTGGACCTATTGCACCAGCTACTGCACATGTGCATTCACAACAACAATCCCATGCATACACCTTATCGTTTAATTGCCATCATTCGTCCGAGGAAGTGAGTAAATAGTTAATTATGAAATTTTTAATATGACATTTTATTTATGTTATTTGTTCTTGTCAAATGCAGGTTCACATATCAAAGAAAGGAAAGAAGAAGAAGAAGCAGATATGACAAACTCAATGAAAGAAGGCCGCTGGAGTCTACTGAATTCAAGGTTAGAACTGTTCTTAATTTTAGTTTATTTGTGAATTTTAATTTATCCTATTTAGGTGTTGCCATCATGCCATGTGATGCCTATTTACTGTTGCATCAACTAAATGACTAGATACAGATGCCAACTACTAGCATTATATTATTGGGATTTACCTGCAATAGAGACATATATATATATATATATATATATATTACAACTTTTCAAGATTGAATAGCAACAAAATAAATTGGGCAAGTAAGAAGCTATTTATCACAAACCCTTTAGAACACCACTTTCAGAGTTCAACTTGAACCCACTCTCCTCAATAAATTGATTGAGGCTTTTGATATTTCTCAATTGAGATTTCAGATGATGCGTGGATACAGTGACATGATTAACTGCATAACCATTGACAAGAATCCAGGCAGCATATTCACTTCCCTGAAAATACATAAATCAAACAGTAACAGTTGTAGAATGAATGATGTCATAATTAATCCTGCTAGTATAAACTTCCAAACTAAATGTGCTGAAAACAAAAGATCACTTGAAAGGAGAAAAAGGATTGCATCACAACAATTAGGTAACAAACCATAGAGGTTGGAATGAGCTGAAGCTGATTGAGATTATTTATACAAATTTTGCCCCATTTCAAATGTTAATGCAGCAGCAGTCTTATATGCTATTTTTTATTATTATGTTTATGAGATCCAAGGACAAATTTGTGATGATAGAATCTGAATTTTCATGGTTTTTTTTTTTTTTTTTTTGTGGAAATTTCAGGATTTGGAGATATAGGTTTTGTGCTAGTGTATTAAGACTTTAGATATGGCATCAAAACCCTTAATGGCAAGCAGATCGTCTCCATTGACAAACTCAGATGTGCCAGAGTCGCAACATGTCTCTCTTGTTTCAAGCATTTGAGCTTTGTGAGAAGTTGGTGATTTTTTATTTTAATTTTTAAATTTTTGGATTGAAGAGTACATATATTTTGTGTAGTAAAAGTGTACGTCTAGAGACCATGTTTAATGAGCATAATGAAGACATTTATGCAAAGTTTCTATTAAAAAGATGCAATTGCACTCTCAGTCACACTTTTAGGGAGGGAAACATAGTTGCAGATAAGTTAGCAAATATAGGAATGGCCCAAGATGAACATTTGGTAATATTGGAGGATCCATCAGATGAAGTTAGAACTGTGGTCATTGATGATATGACTGGAATGAGTATTGTAAGGGACTAATCCTCTAGTGTTGTAATGCTGCTTTAACAGTTTATGCTTTCTATTTCAGTTGAATCAAAAAAGAAAATACTAATAATAATAATAATAATGGAGTCATTTGAAAATTGGCGAATAAATTCATAAATCACGAAAGCTACCCCAAAAAAAAAAAAAATAGAAGCAAATCAAAATTGAAGTTGTTGACTTTTCAGCCTCTTTAACGAATTCAAATTTAAGATTTTCATGTAATTCCACTTGTTGAGATAAATAAAATAAATAAATAAATAAGAAAAATAATTATATAATTAAATAGTAGATGAGCATGTAAATTAACACTGAAACTGAATAATGAAATTCATATTATTTATAAGAAATAGTAGATGTACATGTAAATTAACATTGAAACTGAATAATAAAGTTCATATTAAAAGACATTTGTTATCAGCATACAACATATAAGAGTTTTAGGAACAAAATTTTTTGATCCCTAAAGGTGCAAATTTTATTGCAAAAAATATTTGAGAATTAATTTTTATCGTTTCGAGAATAGTTGTTAAAAGGTAATCCCGAAAAGTAAAAATAAAAAATAAAAATAAAAAATTTTTTAGAGATAAATCTTTTAAAAGGTCACCAATAAATGTACTTTTAAAAATAAAATAATTTAGTCTCAAAAAAACTATATTTTTAAACAAATTTTTGCCCTAAAAGGATATACTACTTCATCATTAAATGTCCAATTTCATCTCTAAAACTATAATAACACCACTTTTAGCAACAAAAATATAACAAAATATATCATTACTAAAAAGTGAGTCCATCTCCAAATTTTTTATCTCTAAAATCTTAATTTGTTATAGTGGGTGATTACCTGAAATTTTCTTTTCAATGCTCTCATGAACTAAAATCATTTGGTTTAGTGGGCTAGTAGTAACTTTATTAATCAAGCAGAAACAACATTTTACTTTAATAATAATAATAATAAACAGAATTTTATAAAATAATAATAAGGGTAAATTACACTTGGCACCTGCACTTTTTGTCAAATCTCATTTTGATCCCTTGTTATTTTTCAATTGTAATTTATAATAGTCAATTCTTTACACTTTCAGTTAAGTTAATGTGATCCTTCTATTAGTTTAGTGTTTAATTGTCTAACACAAATTGTCATGTAACTCTCACATTAAGCCTTTTTTGGGAGGCAAAACGTTATTTTTTCATTTTCTTCTATATTTTCTCATAACTTTTTTACTTTGTACTGCATTTTCTTTACAAAATACAATAGAGAGAAAATGTTATGTAAAAAATATAAAAGTAAAAAAAAATTAAAAATTAAAGGAACAAAAAAAAAAGAAGAAATATTTTTCTTATGGTGCTTCTATGTACGCCTACTAATTTTCTCATTACACCCACCTCTCTCAAGGAAATTGTGCTCTCACATAAGAGGTGTAGTGAGAAAATTCACGAAAGTTAATATAAGTACGAACCCGCACGCTAGTTCAGTTGTTAAAGGATTGAGATTCTCTCCATTACATGTAATGGAGGTCATTCAATAATTGTAAAATAGTTTTATGAACTTAGCTTTACTTTGAATTGGGACTCTAAACTCTCAACATGACGGAAAAAAAACACAGAAAGTTTATTCATAAAAATTTATTTTAGATGATAGCATGAGACAATTAAAATTGTCTTTAATAAAAAAATAATAGTAAATAATTAAAATATATAATAAAAAAATCAATAGAATGATGCAAGCAATCAAAAAAATAAACTAGAAATGGTTGCAGTTGTTGAAGAACCGTTCGTGTTTTTTTTTTTTTTTTTGAAAGATGATTGCTGAAAACAATTAGCCACTTGGTAAGTCTTTTCTGATTGGTATTGGAAATTATATAATAACAAATTTAACTACTCTTGTCTATCTATAAATGGACACTTTTGCCATACTAAATCACTACCACCCTCCTTTCAAGCGCAATTAGGCATAGAAATTCCAATTTTCTTCAATTAAAATGGGCACTCACTTTATCCTTGTAAGCATAGCCATCATGACCTTAGCTTCTGCACTTGTCTCTGCTTCTGACTTAAGTCCTCTACAAGACTTCTGTGTTTCTACTAATGACTCTAAATCTGCAGGTAATTCAACTCTATCTGGAAGATTTAATAATACATGTAATAATAATGCGGAATTAAACTTTACAGGATCTTGAATTCAATGCAACTCAAGAATAAAACGAATATACCTTTGTCAGCCGTTGAATTAGAGAAGTTGAGAAAATACCCCTTTAGAGTTGAACCTTTAATTTTGGCTCACCTTCTTCTCTCTATCTCTCTTAATTAGGATGATTATAAAACTTAAAGTGATGGAAAAATACTCATGATATGAAAGGGGAGTCACCCATGCTTATATAGAGGAGAGAAGAGGGCCAGATAAACTCTATCAGAAGAATTCCTAATCCATCAAAGTTTCCTTCTTATCTTAGAAAAGTGATTATATTAAAATTCTATTTACTGAACTTGATCTCAAATATTGGCTTTATCTATTTGTGGAGTCCAAATAAATTAAAACATGTAGAAAATATGTAGGCTATTGGGCCACACTAGAAAAATAAATCCAACATTCTCCCACTTGACTCATTAAGCCGATTATGATGCAATTATGAGTTTTTTTTCAAAAATATGCAACTTAAAAAATTTTGACTCATTGGATTCCACACTAAAAACTTTGACATGTAATCACGAATTTTAAAAAAAAATAGCCAATAAGTTCAGATATATTAGAAACTATAATACTGTGATTACTTCAGATCACCAATGTGAGTCATAGCGGTTATATAACATTTATGTCATATTTCCTTCTATGCACCACACCATTGATAACCTTCACCAACCCAGTCCTTTATTGGGATATATAATTATTTGCCTGAAAGGCCCCTGTAATTTGTCTTGTTAAGACATTTCCTGTTTATCAATATTCAAAATAATGTGTACACACACTTTTAGAAATAGGAAAAATAGAAACAAAATTATTATTGCGCAAATAGTGTTAAAAAATAAGCACTCATGATTAACCATACACATCAAGGGTTGCTTAAAAGACCTATCCTGATAACATGCTCTTTGTATGTCTTTGGTGGCAATCCCTTTGTGAATGGATCAGCAATCATAAGAGAGGTGCTTAAGTTTTCAATTAACACTTGTTGTTTCTGGACTCTCTCTCTAACAACCAAGTACTTTACTTCCATGTGTTTGGAACCACTGGAGTACTTTCCATTCTTAGAGAAGAAAACTGCTGCGGTATTTTCACAATATATCTTTAGCGGCCTGGCAATTGAGTCAACAACACCAAGTCCTGAGATGAAATTTCGCAACCATAAAGCATGATTTGTAACCTCAAAGCATGCCACAAACGCAGCCTCCATAGTAGATGAAGCAATAGTGGACTGCTTCACACTCTTCCATGAAATTGCTCCACTAGCTAGTAGAAAAACAAAACCCGATGTAGATTTTCTACTATCAAGGCAACCAGCAAAATCTGAGTCTGAGTATCCGATAACTTCCAACTGTTCTGATCTCCTATAGGTGAGCATATAATCCTTTGTTCCCTGAAGATATCTCATAACTTTCTTTACTGCTTTCCAATGTTCCATTCCAAGATTACTTTGGAATCTTCCCAACATTCCAACTGCAAAACTAATATCTGGCCTGGTACATGTATGGGCATACATCAAGCTTCCTACAACTGATGCATATGGAATTTCCTTCATTTGTTTTCTTTCCAAGTCATTCCTTGGACACTGTTTTTCACTTAATTTATCACCCTTCATGATGGGTGCATCACCGGCTGAACAAAACTGCATATTGAATCTCTCCTAAACACGATCAATATATCCTTTTTGAGATAGTCCTAGCAATCCTCGAGATCGATCCCTAAAGATCTCTATGCCAATAACATAGTTTGCCTCACCCATATCGACCATTTTAAAGTTCTTGGAGAGATATTCATTGGTTTCATGCAATAAGCCAAGGTCATTACTAGCTAACAAAATGTCATCCACATATAGCACCAACATAATGAACTTGCTCCCACTAACCTTCAAATATATGCACTGATCAACTACATTTTCCTTAAATCCGAAAGAGGTAATGGTATCATTAAACCTTAAATACCATTGCCTAGAAGCTTGTTTAAGGCCATATATGGATTTTTTTAATTTGCAAGCTAAATGTTCTTTACCTTTCTTTGCAAATCCTTCGGGTTGCTCCATATAAATTTCTTCATCCAAATTCTCATTTAAAAAAGCAGTTTTCACATCCATTTGATGCAACTCTAAGTCATAATGAGCTACCAATGCTAGGATGATTCTAAACGAGTCCTTCTTAGATACTGGAGAGAAGGTCTCTGTATAGTCTATGCTTTCTTTTTGAGTAAAACCTTTGGCAACAAGTCTGGCTTTAAATCATTCGATATTGCCTTTTGCGTCACGCTTGGTCTTGAAGACCCATTTACACCCGACCTTTTTGCAGTTATTAGGCAATTCGACGAGATCCCAAACACTATTCTGTTCCATGGATTTTAACTCTTCATTTATAACATTGACCCATTTAGAAGAATCATCACTATTCATGGCTTGTGAAAATGAGACTGGATCTTTGTTAATCCCAATATCAAAATCAGATTCCTGTAGATACACCATGTAATCATCTGGAATGGCAGGCTTTCTTTCCCTCTGAGATCTTCTCAGAACTACCGGTTGTGGTGGTTCTACAATATTTTCAATGGTGGTATTTTCATGAAGTGGTGAAACATGAGGTGGTGAAGGATTTTCATCATGTTGTTCGTTTTCCTCAGCCTGTGGAATAGTCTGAGGAACAACAACTTTTCGATAAGGGTCAAATGTTGGTATATCTACCCTAATTTCCTCGAAATTCACCACTCATGTTTTCTCACTCCCACTGATTTCACCATTTTCTAGGAATCTAGCATTACCAGTCTCCACTATCCTCGTACTGTGATTAGGACAATAAAATTTGTACCCTTTAGACTTGTCTGGATAACCAATGAAATATCCAGATATTGTTCTTGAGTCCAACTTTTTCTCTTGTGGGTTGAAGATTCTTGCCTCTGCTGGACAACCCCAAATATGTAAGTGTCTCAAACTAGGTTTCCTACCAGTCCACAACTCAAAAGGAGTTGTTGGGACCGCCTTACTAGGAACCCTATTTAAGATATACATTGCAGTTTTTAAAGTTTCACCCCACATTGAAATAGGTACAATTGAGTAACTTAACATACTCCTAACCATATCTTTAAGTGTACGATTACGCCTTTCAGCAACTCCATTCTGCTGTGGCGTACCAGGCATTGTATATTGAGCACAAATGCCTTTCTTTTCTAAGAATTTGGCAAATGGGCCAGGATTTTGGCCTGACTCATCATATTTACCATAATATTCACCACCCCTGTCTGATCTCACTATTTTAACCTTTCTATCTAATTGTCTCTCGACTTCAGTTATGTACACCTCAAGGATGTCAACAGCCTGAGACTTTTCATGAATTAGATACACATATCCATAACGTGAGAAGTCATCTATAAATGTGATAAAATATTTTTCACCCCTAAGACATGGGATGTTGAGTGGCCCGCAAATATCTGTATGAATTATCTCAAGAAGCTCATTACTTCTTGCGGCACCTTTCTTGGTGTGTTTGGTTTGCTTTCCTTTAATGCAATCCACATATATATGAAAATCAGTGAAGTCTAGGTTTTCCAAAATCCCATTCTTCACCAATTTTTCAATTCTATTTCTGGAGATGTGCCCCAACTGTCTATGCCACAAGATCGATGATTTTTCATTAATTAGACCACGTTTTAAACCAATATTCGAATGCAGAGTTACTAATGATTGTGCAAACTCATGATTTAAGGTAATTTTATATAAACCATCACATAAATTACCAGAACCAATCACTTTTGAATTAAACATTAAATTGAGTTTTCCACAATTAAATAACACTGAATATCCAACACGATCCAATTTGGATAACGAAACTAAATTCCTAGAAATTGAAAAAACATAAAAAGTGTCTTCTAGATCCATCTGATGACCCGTCTCTAAGATCAGTCGATAGGTTCCTACAGCTACGACTTCAGCTTTGAGACGGTTCCCCATATAGACAAATCTTTCACTTTCCTTCGGTTTCCTGGTTGAGAGGTATCCCTGCATGTCATTTGTAATGTGGGTCGTGGCCCCAGAGTCAATCCACCACGTATTAGAAGGTACTTCAGCAAGATTTGATTCATAACAAACAAAAGAAAATTTCTTACCTTTCTTTTCGAACCAAGCCTTTCGCTTGCTGCAGTCTTTCTTCACATGTCCCTTCTTGCCACAAAAGTAGCACTTGACAGTGAAACCATTCTTAGCCTGATTTTCTTCCCCAGGTTCATTCTTTTTCTTTGGTGGATTTTTCTTTGATTTTACAAACTTACCCTTCTTTTTCTTTATAGCTCCATGAGTTACAGCCAATGCAGTTTGACGTCCTTCCTCCCTCAACCTCACTTCCTCCTGAACACACATATTAGTCAGCTCATTCAAATTCCACTTATCTTTATTGGTGTTAGAGTGAATTTCGAATGCGCTGTATTGTGATGGAAGTGAGTTGAGAATAAACTGCACGAGGAAAGTTTTATCAACTTGCATTCCTAAAGTTTTAAGCTTTGCAGCTTTGTCAGCTATATTGAGGATGTGATCCAGAACTCCTCGGTTGCCATCATATTTCATTGTTGTCAATTTAGCCATAATAGTGCCAGCAAGTGACTTGTCAGCAGATCTAAATCGATCTTCAACAGCCTTTAAGTATTCCAATGCATTAACAGTTTGAGGTAAGGAGGTCTTGATGTTATTTGCAATGGTCATCTTTATGAACATCAAACTGAGTCTATTGGACTTTTTCCAGGATTCAGAAAGAGCAACTTGTTCTGCAGTACTATATTCATTAATGTCTGCAGGTTTATCTTCAAGCAATGCCATATTGAGGTCCAACACACCCAGTGTAAACTGAACATGTTCATACCATTCCGAAAAATTCGAGCCAGTAAGTAGAGGGACGCCCGATGCAAGAGAGTGCAATGAGGTGGGAACTTTTACTGAAATAAGATAGAACAATATACATATTAAAGCTTTGAGAATTATGATGAACTATTGATATCACATAAGTTTTTCCTTTGGGCAAAACTTAGGTATATCTATTGTCCATTCGTCAAGAATCACTTATGTAGGTCTAAAGTAATTTATGCAATTTTTCAGCTAGTCATGTTACCTTTGGGTATTCGATTCTAATCTTTCAAATTACATAAGTTACATTATCCTACCCAGTTCATAATTATTTGAAAGTGACTCTCCTTTGGGCTAGTCTCAATCTCCTAATTATAACTGCAATTGAGAATATTATCGACCTTAATGTTACCCTTTTTAACAATTCTTTTATGTAGTTCTATATTCATAAGTTTTACAAATCTAGGCCACTATGGCAGTTACTAAATTAGTAAACCCTATGAATACGGAAATAACCAACAATATTCTCTATTCATTAATTTTTAGTTATTTAATTATCATTAATTCAATCACAATTTTAATGAGATCACTATTTTTATGATTTCTAAAATTTCTTTTATGTGATTGCTATTACCAATATAATAATAATAACTCTGGATGAACAGGAATATTTAGATATGTATTATAACAATCATGAATATCTAAAATAATGGTTAATAAGAATTACACCTAATATGAATTAACCACTTTAATAGTTAATATTCAATGTCATAAAATTATATCATGATATCAATTTTTAATCATGAAAATATATAAATATTTAACAATAATAGACAATAAGTGTGCATAATTAAACAAAGCAAAAACATAATCCTTTAATGTGATACAATCAAATAAATATATTTATTTAATAGTCCGAACGATTCAGTAAAATTCTAAAATTGCTTTTAATCTATGCACTTTATCATAACGGCAAGCAATACACTCAATTCAATAACATATTATGATGATTATAAAAATTATTATCACTAAAATTGATAATAAATCAAAACATGCATATGAATAGCATATAGAATTACATAAAAGATTGCACCTAACATATCACAAAACAAAGTGAGTGAGGGAGGCCATGATGTGCATACTTAGTCACGATTCAGAAATCAGGAATGAAATCTTCTTTCACACAACCTTTGACTTTTAACAACACAAAAAGAGTTTCTTTGATACATAATGAATATGAAAGAGATTAGATGTACCATTCAGACACTGCCTAATAAATATGGCATGCAACTTACAAGGTTGAACATACAGCGTATATTCAAGATAACCAACACATGCCGAGAGTTCAAACCTTATAAACAAAAAATATGTTGTTATGAATAATTATAACTATAATAACAATATTCATAAATATATTATTATTCCAAGGTATATTGATTCACAAACTAAAGCTCTGATACCACATGTAAGATTTAATAACACATGTAACCATAATAATAATGCGGAATTAAACTTTACAGGATCTTGAATTCAATACAACTCAAGAATAAAACGAATATACCTTTGTCAGCCATTGAATTAGAGAAGTTGAGAAAATACCCCTTTAGAGTTGAACCTTTAATTTTGGCTCACCTTCTTCTCTCTGTCTCTCTTAATTAGGATGACTATAAAACTTAAAGTGATAGAAAAATACTCATGATATGAAATGGGAGTCACCCATCCTTATATAGAGGAGAGAAGAGAGCCAGATAAACTCTATCAGAATAATTCCTAATCCATCAAGGTTTCCTTCTTATCTTAGAAGAGTGATTACATTAAAATTCTATTTACTGAACTTGATCTCAAATATTGGCTTTATCTATTTGTGGAGTCCAAATAAATTAAAACATGTAGAAAATATGTAGGCTATTGGGCCACACTAGAAAAATAAATCCAACACTATCTCC
This sequence comes from Camellia sinensis, assembly GCF_055761805.1. Lineage (NCBI taxonomy): Eukaryota > Viridiplantae > Streptophyta > Magnoliopsida > Ericales > Theaceae > Camellia > Camellia sinensis. The sequence continues at coordinate 185,483,256 of NC_138961.1, read as the reverse complement.
CAAATTTATACCTTCCCAACTCAAGTCCCATGTTTTGAAATATGATTTTAGTGACAACTTATTTAATGCAATTGCATTTTGATTATAATTAAAACTTCAGCTTCTAATAGTCCATATGGGCTTTTCATTTTGAAGTCATTTATTGAATGGTTAATTATATATTTTGGTTGTCAAAATATACAGTTTATATGATTTTGGTTTTTTAATTTGTGTTATTTTCATTTCCAAACTATTAAATGCGTATTACAGTGGTATCCATAATTACTACTGCCAATATTCACTGTCAAAATCATAAGCATTTTTGGGACAAAAAATTACACCACAGCAAAAATTAAAAAAGGATTAATTACAATTTTTTTTTAAAAAAAATATGCATTTAGTTCATTTTTTATCAATAACATTTTTTTTTTTTTTTTGTCAATTTGTAAATGGATGTGTTTTTTTTAAGGTGTATTGTTTTTGTTCAAAAAACAGTCCTGATTCTAATGATGAATATTGATGGTGTTAGCCATGTCAACCACTTTAAAACTCTTAATACTTTTGGTTGAAATCGACACAATTAAATTATTGGTAGGCTATAAATGAAACGAGACAAGACAAGTATTAGGTTGTTTAAGTTCAAATTAAAAACTCAAGAAGTTTCAAAATATGTTCAAGTTTTGTTTGTTTACCTTATTAGTGGATCTTAAATGAGTTTTAATCAAACCGATAACAAGTCGAGTTTGACTAGTTTGGTTTTTATAACATATATATAACTTTATTTAATCGAGTATTAGGATGTTTAAGATTAACCTAAAAACTTAATGATTTTTAAAATGTATTTAAATTTGATTTGTTTACATAACAAATTGAAGTCAAATGAGTTTTCAACAAGTTAAAATCGAGTAACTTAATTTGTTTTATAACTCTAAATGTTGGAAACTAAAATGACACAAAAGGTAGACTTTGAAGATGAAAATTGTTGTTAGCCTAATATTGTGATGATATTCTTTCACCTAATATTATTTCTTTGCATGCAGTGTTCATAAATGGGAAATTCTGCAATGACCCTAAGCTCGCCACAGCTAATGACTTTTTCTTCTCCAACCTCCTCACTCCACGAAACACATCCAATCTAGTCGGATCAACGGTCACTCCTGTAAAGTCATGCAAACACCTGGTCTCAATACTCTTAGCATCTCCTTTGCTCGCATCAACTTCACACCTTATGGCCTCAACCTCCCCACACGCACCCTCGTGCAACTGAGATCCTCATGGTCTTAGAGGGTACTCTCTATGTCGGTTTTGTGACATCCAACCTTGGCAACAATCTCTTGGTATTGTATCCAAGTGATGTTTTTGTGTTCCCAAAGGGTCTCATTCACTTCCAATTTAATGAGGGAAATTCTAATGCAGTAGCTCTTTCTGGCTGCGTAGCCAAAACCACGGTGTCATTACCGTTGCTAATGCGGTGTTTGGGTGAAATCCAAAGATTTATGATGATGTTCTTGCCAAGGCATTCCAAGTGGACAAGAAGGTAGTGGATAATCTTCAAGCTCAATTTTGGTGGCCCGTCAACTAGAAAATAAAGAGAAAACTCACGAATCCACTCTTTGTTAAACTTTAATATAGCATAAATAAGTGGATTGGCTATGAATGATTTCCTTACGAGTATTGATTAAATGGTAGTCAAAGCATGCATATTGCACTTTAGTTCTTAATTTATTTTTTTTAAATTTTGTCAATTTGATTTCCCAAACTACAAAAATGGAAGTTCAAATGGTCCTTAGTTTTCACGCTGTTTAAGTATTTAAGGATAAATTATTAATAGGTCCTAATAGTTAGACTTAAGTCTCATCAAATCTTATTGAAAATAAGTCTTAATAAAATTGTTGCTAAAAATATTTTTTTGTGACGATTTTTTTTGCATGTTGCTAAAAATTGATAATTAGTTACTTTTTTTGTCACAATTTTTATAAATTGTCGTTAAAACTAAGAATTAGTGACATTTTCTGTAACAAATTTTTCAAATTAGCGCTGAAAGTTAAAAATCAATGAATTTTTTTAGATATTTTTTGGGTAAATTACAAATACACCCCCTGAGATTTCTTTAAAGTACAAATTACCTTTGGTGGTTTGAAAAATTACAAATACCTCTTGTTAAAATTTTTTATTTAACATAATTAACTAAAAAAATGCAAATCATACTAGAGGTTTGCAGTTTTCAATAGAGGATATAGTCAATAATCTTGATAGGATCAAAGCCTAATAGTGGTGGTGGTGTTTGGTGTTCTGGTGCCTTTGGTTTCTGTATCAGTGGGGTGTGGGTGTTGTTTATCTTCTTTTTTGTTCTTTGTTTTGCTGGGTTGGTCTCTCATCAACTTGGGTTTGCTTGCATCTGTTTGTGCTTCCTAAGTGGTGCCAACCTTGTTAGGATCATTTTTGTAGCTATGATGTATGCAGCCTTCCCCTCGCTTTATTGCTGAATGTATGAGTTGTCTCTTCTTTTCATCAATAAAGCTTCTCTTTGCTTATCAAAAAAAAATTAATTCTTCTCCTATACAATAATAAAATTAACTAAATTATTAGTTACAACATAATTCTAACATCATTAAAAATTGTTAACTAACTTGATAATTTATTAATAAAAGAGGCAATTTGTTATGAAATTATAAACCTCAATGGGTGAAATGTAATTTCCAAAACCACAGGAGGCGATTCATATTTTAATCAAACATCAGGGGATGAATTTATAATTTACCCAATTAACAATTAGTGACGTTTTTAATAGTATTTGATGAAAAACGGCATTGATTATTGGACAATAAGTCCACCTATTGAGACCTATACATAAGTCCCCCTTAATTAATTAACAGAAGTTAGCATATATTTGAAATTTTACATGAAACCTCAACAAAATTAAAGGGACTATATACACTCATGATCTCTAAAATATGCACCGTGCTACATTTTAGACCCTAAAATATGTGTTTTTTTTTTTTTTTAAGATTGATAAATATGTGATTTTAATCTCAAACATTTGAATTTTCCTGCAATTTATTTTGTGAAATTTCAAAAATACCCCAACTCATGATAATCAATTTAGACGACATAAGAGTTGGGACCATTTAAGGCCTGGAGGCCAAATTACAAAAGAGAATAAGCCTCTATCAAAACCAATGAGCAATAGATGAAAAACATCTCTTTCATTCAAATCCTTGGATGAGGCCATTCTAGCCAAACAATGAGCAACATTATGATTCCCTTCCTTCAGAATTAGGAGCGAAATCAGAAATTTTATTAAGGTCACGGTGTGTACATAAAAAATAAGTTATTTTGATATATGACTAATTAAATATGATTCTTACATGAGCGTTGTAAAAGTAATAATTCATAAGGAAAATAATTAAATATATGTAATGAGTCTTTTTTTTTCTTTCTTTTTTTGTTCTTTTCCAAAATTTTGAACTGCCAACTGGGACTCAATATCTAATTGATTAGATAATAATTTTAAGTCATTTTATTAAAATATGCATACTTCTTTGATTTTTAAAATAAAATGAAAGAAAAAGTGATATGAAACAATTGATTTTTAAGATGAAACAGTTGGAAATCATCTCACACTATATATTATGAAATGCTAATGAAATAGAGAATTAATAAGGTAGCATTTAGTTTTATTTTGGAATCAAGATTCCAATCGAAAATTTTCAAAACTCATAACCAAACACTCAATTTAAAACCCTTTTGAACAAAAAAAAATTTCAAAACTCATAACTAAACTTTTTTCAAAACTCTATTTTTAAAACAAAAATATATATATATATTTCAAAAAACAAATATTTTTGATTTTTTTAAAAATATTTTTTTGAAGAAGAAGAAAAATTATTGTTTTTTTTATTTTTTCAAAAAAAAATTTTTTTTTTTTAAGTACCGGCCAAATAATTTGTTATGATTTAGATATATATGGGCTAAATTGATCTACATTGAGCAATCGAATATATGGGCAATTCAAAAAAATTTAAAATTTAAAAAAATATATATTTTAAAAAATAAAAAAATATATTTAAAATATTTAAAACAAATATTTCAAAAATATTTTAAAAATAAAATAAAATATTTAAAATAAGAAAAATAGGAAAATATCTTAAATAAAAAAAATTAGATATTTTTAAAAAAATACAGCATACAAATGTAGTAAATACAGTGCATATTAAAAAAATAAATATTTACCCTACAAAAATAAAATTATTAAATATCTAAAAAAAAATAAATCCAAAACAATTTCAAAATACAATTCAAAACTCTTTTCAAAACTCATAACCAAATAAGTTTTCTTTTTGGGAATTTTTTTTAGGGTCCCTGGTATTAAGATTTTATAGCATAAAGGACATTCAATATTTTCATAATATCTAAGGTCCCTCAATATCGATCCAGAGAAAATTCGATGCAGAGAAATTCTCTTCATACTTTCCAGAAAAATTTTCTCCAAAGAAATTCTGGGAGATCTTTCATACAACAACCAATCCAATATTAAGTGGTTCACTTCTCAAAAAAATTCTCTCCAGAAAAATTAGGGGAAGAATTTCTCTAAACTTCATTGAAAAATTTTGGAAGATCTTTCATACAACAACCAATCCAATATTGAGTGGTTTACAAGAATTTCTCTAAACTTCACAAAGAAATTCTAGGAGATCTTTCATACAATAACCAATCCAATATTATTGAGTGATTCACTTCTCAAAGAAATTCTCTCCAGAGAAAAATTTCTCTGAACTTCACAGAGAAATTCTGGGAGATCTTTCATACAACAACCAATCTAATATTGAGTGATTCCTTGAGTTGAAAAGTAATCAAACAACAAATAATTGAATTAAAATACAAAAATGGATACCTGACGTTGTTTTTTGTATTTGTTGAAGTGGAAAGATGCAGAGTAGTGTTTTATATTTCTAATCAAACTACTAACACTCTCTTTCCTAACACACAAATTCATTTTTTAGATAAAGAATAGCTAACAATCTTGATGCAGATTTTAAAAGCAGTTTCTCTAGTCTAGAGAGATAGAACACAACACACATCTATTGCCCCTTGAATTGAAGAGAGAGAAAGCAAAGCAAATACGCAAAAAAAAAAAAAAAAAAAAAATTCCACATCTACACTTTCTCTTACTATATTTACACATGTTTCTGTGTATCACTGATTCGAAACCCTAGAGATTGTGTGTATCTCGAGAAGGTTTTGGTGTTTGATGTGAGATATTGTGGTAGATTCGAGATAGAGGAAGTTTCTGGCAACGGCCGGCAACGGCGGATGGACGGAGATCTATTACAACGGTGGTACGAACAAGCCTTCAGCAACGGTGATTGTTTGGATGGTGGTGATGGCGAGAAGTGGAAGAGGCGACAGAGCAAGTTTCGGCAAAGAGATTGATGGAAACGAGGCATTGTCGTCCTCTAATAGCAATGGTAGAGAGAGAGAGAGTAAAGAGAGAAGAGAGAGACCAGGTTATGGACATTATGGGATGAGACAATCGAGATCACCTGGGATGTGAAGGAGACTTCGGAGAAGGAGTTTGAAGAGAGAGAGAGAAAGAGAGATGAGGTTTGATTTGAGAGAGTTAAATTTCTTTGTGGTAAATGTGTGTGGAGTTAAGGGACCTTAAATATCATAAAATAATATTGTAGATCTCTTCCACTACTAAAGGGACCTTAGACTAATTTTCTCCTTTTTCATTTCAAAAACTTATCTTTAAATATACAACTTTTTTTTTATCTAGTTTAAAAATACAACTATACACTTAAATTATGATTCTAAAACTAAATCAAACGGAGAAGTGATTTTATTAAAATTGGGGATCATCCCATTACATATTTTACAACTACTAATAAATATCGTTATAATAATCAAATTTTCAAAACAATCAACAATTCTTAGATTTTATATATATATGTATATGGGAGGATACTCCTAACCAAAACAAAACAATTCTTAGAAATTGAAAAAGTAACCAAAAAAATGCTTTTGCAAATTACTAAAAAATTATCAAAATAAAATATCACTTTGTCAATCATCTTAGTATCTGTTAGGGAAAAACGATGTGATTCCCCACAAGTAAATCAATCAATGGGAATAAAACTAATGCGGAAAAATTAAATCAAAGGCAACACAAGAATTTTTACGTGGTTCCCTCAATGTGAGGTACGTCCACGGGATCGAAATCCGATTCCACTATCAACCAAATAAGTTCCAAACGATTACAAACGAGACACTAATGATCTCATAAAACCACCCTTAGGTGAATTCCAAATAATCACAAATAAACAAAGAGGAAAGACCTCACCAAATAGATGAACCAAAATCTTCTGAATCAGAGTTGAAGAAGACCCAAAATAACAATCCAAATCAGCTTCACCAAAACACCCAAACAAGCATGCACCGAAAGAAAATTCCAAAACTCATAATGAACTAAGCAAATTAATTGGCACTGTTACCAAGGCTGAAAAGGAATTGCTGCTGCCGTTTTTTATCTTGTGATCACACCCCGAGCAAAAAACATAAACCAATATCTATATATATTGTTAATCTAGGGTTTTGTAATCAAAACCTAATTGTACCCAAATTGAATTGGGCCTCCACAAATATAATATATAAAAATATATTATACCTAAATCAAGCCAAATTGAAACTCTTTTAATAAACCAATTGGGTCCCACACACCAATAAGGAGGTATACCCAACAATTCTCCCCCTACCGACTTAGGTGGAGATATCAACCATACCCGCCAAAGTTCTACACTTCAAATGTTTGTCCCTCGGCAAAGTCTTTGTCAACATGTCTGAAATATTATCATCTGTGTGAACCTTTTCGAGTTGTAACAATTTTGAATCTAACACATCACGGATCCAGTGGTATCTCACATCAATGTGTTTCGATCTCGAATGAAAAGTAGAATTTTTACTCAAGTGAATAGCACTTTGACTATCACAATAAAGAACATACCTTTCTTGCTTCAAACCCAATTCTTGCAAAAATTTCTTCAACCATAACTCTTCTTTGCAAGCTTCCGTAATAGCAATAAATTCAGCTTCGGTAGTTGAGAGAGCAACACATTTTTGTAATTTAGATTGCCATGCCACAGCTCCCCCTGCAAAAGTCATCAAATACACCGAAGTAGATTTCCGAGAATCAACATCACCAGCCATGTCAGAATCTGTGAACCCATCAAGCATCGGCTTACCATCCCCAAAACACAAACACACCTTCGAAGTCCCTCGAAGATACCTTAGAATCTATTTTACCGCTGCCCAATGTTCTTTACCCGGATTAGAGAGAAACCGACTCACCACACCAACTGCGTGAGCAATATCCGGCCTTGTACAAACCATGGCGTACATCAAAGAACCAACTGCTGAAGCATAAGGAACTTTCAACATCTCTTCTTTGTCTTTCTCACTTATAGGACATTGATTCGAACTAAGCTTGAAGTGACCCGCAAGTGGACAACCAACCGGCTTCGCTTTATCCATATTGAACCTCTCAAGAACTTTCTCAATGTAACTTTCTTGAGACAACCAAATCAGCCCCTCTTTGCGATCACGAACAATTTTCATACCAAGAATTTGCTTTGCCGGTCCCAAATCTTTCATAGCAAAAGACTTACTCAACTCCAATTTCAACCTGTTTATCATGGTAGAATCTTGACCCACAATTAACATGTCATCAACATAAAGCAAAAGAATAATAAATTTACCATCTGGAAAATTTTTCACAAACACACAATGGTCCGAAGTGGTTTTAGAAAAATCATTATTCATCATGAAAGAGTCAAATTTTTTGTACCATTGCCGCGGGGCTTGCTTGAGACCATACAAACTTTTCTTCAATTTACAAACAAATTTCTCTTTCCCTTTTTCCACAAAGCCTTCCGGTTGCTCCATGTAAATTTCTTCTTCAAGGTCACCATGAAGAAATGCGGTCTTAACATCAAGTTGCTCAACTTCAAGGTTCATACTTGCAGCCATGCCAAGTACAACCCGAATAGAAGACATCTTTACAACCGGTGAGAAAATTTCATCAAAATCAATACCTTTCTTTTGCCCAAAGCCTTTCACAACAAGACGTGCTTTGTACCTCAGATTCTTGCCATCATTCTTCAATTTGAAAACCCACTTATTTTTCAGAATTTTCCTCCCCTTAGGCAACTTCACTAAATCATAAGTGTGATTTTCAACTAAGGAATTCATCTCCTCTTCCATGGCCTTTTTCCAATCACCTTTCTTTACATGCTCAATTGCTTCTTGGTAGCTCTCAGGCTCCCCTTGATCAGAAATCAACACAAATTCATTAGGAGGATACTTTCTTGAAGGTTTTCGGTCCCTTGTAGATTTCCTCAACTCAAGTTGTGGTGGTGGTTCTTGAGTAGGATGCTCTTCCTCAATTTCTGGCTCAACTTCATTAGAATTAACATCATCCTCTATATCTTCAATAGGTGGCTGCACATCTCCCCCGTTTTCATCATCAACTGAAGATGAAGGAGATGGATCCATGTCAATGAGATCACTAGTTTTTGGCTCCGGTTGATCACCTTTGCCAAAGTCTTCAATTGTTTGGTCTTCAAGAAACACAACATCACGGCTTCGAATGACTTTCTTGTCGACCGGATCCCACAATCTATACCCGAATTCATCACGCTTATAGCCAAGAAAAATACATTGTCTTGACTTACTATCAAGCTTGGACCTCTCATCTTTTGGAATGTGAACAAAAGCTCGGCAACCAAAAACTCTCAAGTGCTCATAAGACACATCTTTGCCGGTCCAAACTCTTTCTGGAACATCACCATTCAAAGGATAGGAAGGAGACAAATTGATCACGTCAACCGCTGTCTTCAACGCCTCACCCCAAAAGGATCTTGGCAATTTAGCTTGTGAAAGCAAACACCTTGTTCTTTCCATAATTGTGCGGTTCATCCTCTCGGCAACGCCATTTTGTTGAGGAATCTTCTTAACTGTCTTTTGGTGTCGAATACCTTGACTGCGACAATACTCATCAAATGGCCCAATGTATTCACCACCATTGTCTGATCGGATGCACTTCAATTTCTGCCCTGTTTCTCTTTCAACCATGGCCTGAAAATGCTTAAATACTTCTAGAACTTGATCTTTAGTTTTTAGTAGAAAAGCCCAAACTTTCCTTGAATAATCATCAATGAAAGTAACAAAATAAAGTGCACCACTATGTGTTCTAACTTTTAAAGGACCACAAACATCAGAATGAATCAACTCCAAAACATTTTCTTTTCTAGAAACAACATTTTTATGAAAAGAAACTCTATGTTGTTTACCCGCCAAACAATGAACACAAGTTTTAAGATGTGTACCTTTCAAACCGGGTAGAAGCTCTTTCTTGAACAATACTTGCAGCCCCTTTTCACTCATATGGCCAAGCCGCTTGTACCATAATTCAGTAGAAGTATCTTCTTCAAGTGCATTGACAACACCTTTACAAATTTTTCCTTGCATCGAATAAAGTGTATGAGTCTTCTTACACTTAGCCACCACCAAGGAACCCTTTGTGAGCTTCCATATTCCATCACCAAATTTGTTGTTGAAGCCTTCATCATCTAGCTTCCCAGTAGAGATCAAATTGAGGCGAATGTCGGGAACATGCCTCACGTCTTTAAGTAACAACTTGCAGCCCAAATTTGTTTCCAAGCAAACATCACCCATGCCGATAATCTTGGACAAACCTTCATTACCCATTCGAACAGAACCATAATCTCCTTCGGTGTAGGTAGTGAAGAAATCAACTCGAGAAGTCACATGAAAAGAAGCACCGGAATCAATCACCCAATTGCTCTCTTGGCCCACAAAATTGATACAATCATCTTCACAAACGACCATGAGATCACCATTGGTAGTAACTGCCGTTGTGTCTTCTTGCTTCTTATCCACACTTTTGTCACGCCTTTTCTCCTTGTTCTTGAGCTTTCGGTATTCCCGCTTCATGTGCCCTTTCTCATGGCAATAATAACACTCAATGTCTTTCTTTGAAAAAAAACCATCTTTCGATTTGTCACGGCTTTGATCACGACCATGAGGAGTCTTACTCCTCCCCCTTGTTTTGCTTCGGCCTCTCACAACGAATGCTTCCGATTGAGAGGAACCTGCTGATTTTCTTCTAGTTTCTTCATTCAACAAGCTACTAGTGACTTGGCCCATTGTGACAACTCCATCGGGCGCTGAATTACTGACGGTCACAACCAAAGTCTCCCAACTTTCGGGCAAAGAACTAAGTAGCATCAAAGCCTGCAACTCATCATCAAAAACAATTTTCATAGAAGCAAGTTGGTTAACAATACTCTTTATTTCATTCAGATGTTCCGGAATAGGGCTGCCCTCTTTATATTTTAAATTAACCAACTTACGAAACAGAAAGGCTTTATTTGTGGCTGATTTCCTATCATAAAGGTCCTCTAATTTTTTTCCATAAATCATGTGCTGAAGTTTCAGTAGCAACATGATGAAACACACTGTCATCAATCCATTGACGGATAACACCAACGGCTTTTCGATTAAGCCTATTCCATTCATCATCTTTCATACCCTCGGGTTTGCCACTAGCACCCTCAATGGGTCCATACAAATCTTTACAAAATAATAGGTCCTCCATTTTAGTTTTCCAAGTTACCCAATTACTTCCATTGAAGCTAGACATACGACCCACATTCCCCTCCATTGATTTACACAAATAACTAAACCCAAATAAATCGTAAGCTCTGATACCAGTTGTTAGGGAAAAACGATGTGATTCCCCACAAGTAAATCAATCAATGGGAATAAAACTAATGCGGAAAAATTAAATCAAAGGCAACACAAGAATCTTTACGTGGTTCCCTCAATGTGAGGTACGTCCACGGGATCGAAATCCGATTCCACTATCAACCAAATAAGTTCCAAACGATTACAAACGAGACACTAATGATCTCATAAAACCACCCTTAGGTGAATTCCAAATAATCACAAATAAACAAAGAGGAAAGACCTCACCAAATAGATGAACCAAAATCTTCTGAATCAGAGTTGAAGAAGACCCAAAATAACAATCCAAATCAGCTTCACCAAAACACCCAAACAAGCATGCACCGAAAGAAAATTCCAAAACTCATAATGAACTAAGCAAATTAATTGGCACTGTTACCAAGGCTGAAAAGGAATTGCTGCTGCCGTTTTTTATCTTGTGATCACACCCCGAGCAAAAAACATAAACCAATATATATATATATATATATTGTTAATCTAGGGTTTTGTAATCAAAACCTAATTGTACCCAAATTGAATTGGGCCTCCACAAATATAATATATAAAAATATATTATACTTAAATCAAGCCAAATTGAAACTCTTTTAATAAACCAATTGGGTCCCACACACCAATAAGGAGGTATACCCAACAGTATCTTGATCAAATAAATAAATAAATAAATAATAAAAACAAAACATTTCTCATTGAGTACAAAAAGCTTATCAATATTACATTTATATATCTTTCATTCTATTTGTCAAGACAAAAATGTCTCTTTATATTTCTCTAAATTATAACAAAAATAAAATCCTCATTATATTTCTTATCACTCTCTCAGTTATGTCAAAGGACAAAATCTATTATAACTCTCTTTTTTTATTTATTTATGTTATACCTTCAAATTAAAGTCTCTATCTTTAAATAAAATTCATCATAACTCATTTTCACTCTCTTGATCATATCAAAATAAAATTGTAATTATATAGAATTCTCTTTATTTCTCTTTCTTACCAAATAAAAGCAATGGAAACGCGTACTTCAAACCTTTATGATATTGGAAGGTGAATTGGTACGCTTCTCTCTTGTCAAGCACATGACAATAACATATCTCATATCTTTATATCTTCCTTTTTCTTTTTTTTAATTGCGCTTCTTTCTTTGTATTATTAAAAAAAAAATTAAAATTATAACATAAAAATTATAAGGATTGCAATTAAAATTTTTACTATACTTCAATCATAAATTACACGTCTGTTTTAGGAAAATAAATGTTTATTTTTTTAAATAAATATGTTGGTTTTAAGTTTTTTTTTTTTTTCAAACTAGTGTTGGCTTTAACATTTTCACTAAGCTCTTGTTCAAAAACAAATTTTGTGTTCAATATAATTTGTGATTTTTATCAAATGTTTTATTTAAAAAAATTCTACATTAAAATCCCTTAAAAAAACTTAAAAATTGAGCCAAATTTTAAAAAGTTGACTAATGAAAAAAAAAAAAAAAAAAAAAGAACCAAGAGAATGGACATTTTTTCTTTTTTTGATTCAAAATTTTTAAAAAAAAAATTATTAAAAATAATGTGAGCCGCTATTTCCACTCCATTTTATACCATATACACTCCTTTTTATGTTCTTTCTATACATAGTTACTATTCTCACTCCACTTTACTCCAAATATACTCTCCTCTCCTCTATGTATAATATGGAGAAAAAAATGTATTTAGAACAAAATAGAGTGAAAACAACTATTCCCAAAATAAAAATTATTTGTTTATCCTTCTTTTATTTTTGTTATGTAGGTATCTTGGTTAATTTGTACACACCAACACCCTACTAAATTTTTACTATCCGAAGAATTCTTTGAAAATAGAATTTAAATCCTAAAAATTTTTGCTGTCAAAAGGAGGGGGAATGACTCTCTTCCATACTTTTATTTTTCATACTTCTATATACTTTATTTTTTGGATTCCATTCTAGACTCACATTGATAATCTAAACCGTTCATCTCGTAATCCCAACAATTTAAATGAGTTATGCAAAAAAATAGTTTCGTCGAATATCACTAGATATATGAATAAATTACATTTTATTTTTTAAAATGGACAGTAATTATGAGTTTAAACTTCAACCTTATATTCAATAAAATAAAAAGTGTTTTGTTTATGTATTCATCGTTATCTAATGAAATTATTTTTGGATGAAACATCAATAAATTTCAAAATGTGATCTTGTACACTGTTTACTCCTCTCTTTTTTCTTATGAACCAGAAAGTCCTATTAAAATGAAAATTACATAAAAAAATGTAGTCATTTACATATTTAGGTTTAATTTTTTGGAGATAAAAGTGAATTTCTCCAAATGTAAAATTACACATTTGGGTAATCGACATTATAGAAATTTTGAATTTTCTCTCTTCCTAGAACAAATCTTACATTATGAATAAAAACGTAACACTCTAATGTAATACTCTAATAACGTAACACTCTGATGTAATACTCTAATAACGCAACACTCTAATGTAATATATTAAACAATTCATTAGTGTATTTTTCCCAAACGTAACACCGTAATACTAAAAAAAAAAAAAAACTCCTTAATGTATTTTTCTCAAATGTAATACTCCAATCAATGTAATCTTAAACATAACACTCTAATGTAACGTACTCCAATGTAATACACACAAAAGCATTAAGAAACTCTTTGGTGTACTTTTTCCAAACATAACATTCAAAGTTTGAAATTATACATTTGTCCAAAACTTAAAAAAAAAATTATACTCCTTTTAAAATGACTTGAAGAATTCTTAAATTTTTTTTTTTTTCTTGGAGTTTTATGTTTGGAAAAAGTATAATAAGAAGTTTTTTTTTTTTTTTTTGTGATCCATACCTGTCACACCAACATTTTCGACCCTATTACAATGCCAACATATACGAAAAATATAAAACAACAAATGACATTTGACATTATAATCATAAAATCAACTGTGCGTGTGTGATGTTAACAGCGCACAACACACTCACACACAGGGGCAGAGGTTGAAGGGTCGGGGAGGTCCAGACCCCTCTAACCTTCTGAAAAATCTCCATTATATATGTATGCTTTTGCCAAAATAAATTTATATATTGCATAATGACCCCTTCCCAACTTCTATCTAACACTCAAAAAAATTGTAAAAACCCTAATGTAGTAGAATTACCTTTCAAAGAAAACATTTACAATAATTGTAGGGATATATTTTCAGAGTACCAACACGTGGCCAAGGTGACGCCGGCATATCAGCCGACGTGCCACATGTCCTGGTCATGACGCCAAGGTTATCTCGGCAAGGTCGAGGTTATCTCCAAAGATATCGAAATCCGAGATAAATGGATAAGGCACAAGAGTCCTAGAAAGAGGAAGGACTTTAGTGTGGATAAGGATAACACTCTTAGGGAGTTTATTTTTATCTCTTGGAGAGTCCAGGATAAGCACTGAGCAGAAGTCCATTGAAGCTAGGCTTCTATGGGGACTAGGATTGAGTTAACTATAAAAGAAAAGCACCCCCGATGGGTCTAAGGTACGCAATTTATATTCTGAACAGTGAGTTTAACACTATTGATTATCTTTGAGAGATATACTAACTTGATCGTCGGAGTGCCCCCGGGTGGACGAACCACTGCCGGAATCTTCTCTTTCTGTTGCAGGTCAGACAGGTGCCATCTATTCTGCCAGTGCTCTCCAGCTGAATACTGAGTTGGCAGTGTGATCAAAAATTCACTCACACAATTTGGCACCGTCTGTGAGAAAGAAAGGAGAATAGATGGCCAACGACAGACAGAAAGATAAGGTTGGGGACGAAATCCCTACTGGGAGTGGAAAACACGTTGACCCAAACGTAGAGGAAGATGGTTGCAATGAGGAGACTCAGAACCAGAATCACGGCAAGAAAGACATCGGCCAAGATGGCGACGTGCCAAAGAAACCAGATCGAAGCGGATACTACAACCTACGGAGGGACGAAGAGGTGAAATAGATGGCAAACAAGTTGGTAGACCTGCAATCGGTCGTCAATTTTATGATGCAAAGTAATGTCATGCAGCCACCATACCCACTGCAGGACACGCCGATTCCAGTGGCCAATGCCCAGAAGGGAGGGCAGAAGCCAATCCCAATAGCCCCTCAGCACACCCGAAGCGAAAAACACTCTCACCGGCCTTCCAGGGAGGTCAGGTGAGGAGAGTCGAAAAAAGAAGAGTCACGAATGACACATCGAACTAAAGAAACAGACCCCAAAGAACATCGGCATGTTCAAAGGCAGGAGTTGTGCTTCGATACAACTCATGGAGAAAGGTCGAAAAGGGCCCATAACGAAGCTGAGAGTAGTATGCCGAAAAGACTGAAGTCGGGAGATAGCCGAGCTCCTAGGCAGAGCAAGGAAGACCTGAGAGATTACCTCAAGAGGAAACAACATAATGCCGATGCTGTAGACACCTCATTTTTGACCGACCTTAAGACTCAGACGTCACTAGTTGAGCGCTCGGTGATACTACATATTATGCTCGTTTATAAGTCTCAGAGTCACGGCCGTGAGCCCTGCCTCCGGATTTCCGAACCCTCTTTTGTGCCTTGCCTCGGTTTTCTCTGTTTCTTTTCCTGAGGGGAGGGAGAGGTCCCGTAGACCATCTCTCAGTGGCCGTGGGCTACATTTTGTGGCTGTAGGCCATTTTGCCCAATTCGGAGCCCGGTTCCCGGTTTTCAGAGCCGTTAGGCCATGTGCCTCGGTTCGGGACCGCCAAACCACCTCCATTTGCTCCGATTTTTGGCGTACTTCCTATTTACTCCCTTTTGAGGGACACTGAGGTTTGAGAGACCCACTTCGTGGTCGAGTGCCACTTTCGGTGCTTAACAAACAGTTTTCGGGGCCCCAAACTGGACGTTTTGGCCCCCGAACATTCGTTTTGCATCGATTTTCGTTCATTTTTGGCAGGTACCTCTGTTTCATCACCAGGAAGGCCGTAGAAGGGTGGAAGGCCAGCAATTGTTTCAGCAACCAGTTATATATCCTTCGGCGCCCTCCGACGCCCGTTTTTCTCACTTCCGAGCCAATGTTGACCACCTTGGGGCCACTTTCTTGCACCCAAAACCACATATTTGTGATATACACACCTGGGAGGCCACTAATATCATATGGCCGGCCACTAATGTTGCTTGACCCTTTTGAACCCCTCCTAAAAGTGGGTTGTTCTCTCTCCTAGGTCACTTTTTCCACTGTTTGACCACATGGTTGTGTTGTACACACATGGGAGGACACCAATATCATATGGTCGGCTACTAATTCTCATTGACCTTTTTGACCCTTGGCCGGCCGGCCATAAGAGGTGGCCGGCCGGCCACCTGCAGCTGAGATAACTGGCCGGCCTTGATCCTTGCCCCCTGCTTAGTTCAGAACTGACCTTTTTTCCCCCAAAAAACCTGTATCCGGGGGACAACCTTTTGGGGGGGAAACTTGATCCATTTTCCCCCCACTTTTTCCCTCCATTTTCCCCCCATCTTGGGCTATATACCTGGCCTCCAACTCTGGAAAAAGGGTTAGAAAAAATTCCCTCAAGCCCTTTTGCATTGGATCTCTCTCCCTCTCCATCTCCAAGCTTCCATACTTCCAACCCTACACCATTTTACACTACACCACCAAGCCCCACCCTTCCCTCCTTCATTCCAGCAGCTGGAGGCTGTTCTTCAAAGCCTAAGGAGCCACAAACTCAAGCCAAGAAACTATCAAAGTTTGGTCTTCAAGGGTGAGTACCAATTCCCTCTTTTTGAGCTTAATTTTGCAACATTTGTTTAGCTATTTTGCTTGCTGTTTTGAGCTCTGACCAAAACTGAAAGTACCCTTTATTTGAGCTCTATTTCATGTTTCATTAAGGGAATTTTGGCATTTGAGGTCCCTATCTTTCACTTGCTTCATTATCCTTCTTATATACCGTTATCTTGCATAGTATTTTTAGCCTATGTGTGATCTGTTTTGGAGCATGATGTAAACTGTAGATAGGCTTATTTTGAGCCCTTACTCAACATTGAAGAAGGGCTCATCACTGTCTGGGACCTCCATGTGCCACTTGTCATTATATCCCTCTTTGGTCCCCATTTTTGCATGATCTATTAGCCTATTATGCTTCTGTTTTTGGTCATTTTACAGAACTTAAAACAGTCTTATTTTGACCCCATATTCATGTTTCATTAAGGGTCTTTGTCTGTTTGATGAATGTTTTGTATACTTTGTGTTTTGACCTCTTTTGGGCCCTATCTTGCATGGCATTTTGAGCATACTTGTATACTGATTTAGGCTTGGCCATCAACTGTAAAATATCATATTTTTGGCCCCTCTTCAACCTTGTTGAAGGGCCCTAATCTGTTTGGGGTCAGCAGCTGTGAGTTGTTTCATTATCTCACATTTAGGGCCATTTTTGCATGCTATTTTTGCCCTATTTGTGTTTACTGTTTGGCCATGCTTTTAACTGTAAAAATGCTTATCTAGGGGATTCCTTTCTTCTGTATTTTCATCTCATGTTCAAATTGTGCATGCATTGCATAGCTATAGGCCATTTCATGCGCCAAAATTCATGTTTCGGGACTTGTTCCATGCATCGGGTATCATTTCGCTTTGTTTCGGGGCTGTTTTGCCCCTCGTTTTGCTACTGATTTTTGCATGTTTGCATATCATATTCCATGTCTTTGCCATGTCTCATTAGAGTGGCATTTCGACGCCTGAGGGTCGGTCCTCGGTTTGCGTGCACGCGTGCACGCATTTCGAGTTGTCTTGTTTTCATCTGATGGCCTCCTATGTGAGTGTGGCTGAGGCTCTCTCATGTTGGTGTAAGCCCATTATTGCATTGCGTATGCCATTTCATCCATAGCATTGTGTATACTCGGTTGTGTATTACCTCGTGCAGCTTGTATACCATTCCATAACATTGTGTATGTTAGGATTGTATCTTAGTTGCATTTCATGCATGTCATGCATATTGCATCGTTTTCGGGATAGGAGTTAGCCCGGCCACGGGAAACGAGGTGCATTTCGTACTCCGAGTGACAGAACGTGTCTCAATTCCCTAGTCACCGACACTCCGGATTGTCCATGATGGAGTTAGGTTTCAGTTGTGTTTTCATGTGCATTCATCCTATATTGAATTGTGCATTTCGACCCCTCGGCCATCATGCATCGATATGTGTGATTGGTGGCACGAGGATCGAGGCATGCATACATCTGTGAAAATACATTGCTATGCCTCTTTCCTGCTCTCTGTTGCAGCAAATCAAGAATCAGCGGTCTTCCGAGGCTTGGCACGCATTTCAAGAATAGGTGCAAACAGAGGCTAATTGGGGCATCGTCATGGATTTCCACGCAAAAGCAACCCGAACATGCATCATTCATCACCCGGAGCGGAATCAAGGCAGTCCCTGGCTTGCATGCCAGTTTTCATAGCTTTCTTAGTTAATTTGTTAATTAATTACGAATTTGTACATTATTTGGACTGTAATATTTGGACTGTACTGTTCTTTCATTTAGGACTATATTATTTATTCGGACCCTCTGCGCGAGGGCACAACTGTAATAAGTGTGGGTGAGTGTGATGTATGTCTTCCAACCCCACGTCTTTCTTCCCTTTTATTTACCTGCTTATGATGGTTAGATTAGGGCATGTTTCAATTAGCATACAGTATGACAGCATGTTTGCATCATTCATCTGTTTTGTATGCACCGGGCTCGGCGCATCATACTAACTGCATTGTATTTTCAATTCCAAATTAAATACATGTTAGCTGTAGCATTTCATACGCCATGTTTAGAATAGCCGAGCCTGCTATAGTCGTATTTTGCATGTGTTGCATTAGGCATTTCTGTATAATTAGGATCATGCATGGATTTCTAACCTAGCTTTTGTTTTGGCTTGGAGTACTCGGTGAGTTTTTATGCTTTAGCATCCTTGCATGCGTGTGAGTGACTGCCATGAATAGCATGCTTACCATGAGGCTATTTGCTTATGTGATATAACTGCCTGAATGCCTGTGGGTGAAGGTTGGGTTACTTAAATTGGAACAAATCATTGACTGTGAGTTTTAAGCCCACTAGATAGTGGCAAAACCATCTTTTCTTAAGCCCACCTGAGGGTGGCAAAATCTGCATTTTAAGCCTACTTGCGAGTAACAAATCATCTTTCAGAAACAAACATGAAATGTTTTGTTCCAATTCAGGCGATCCAGTCTATACTTGTATGCTGTGCGCATCACATAGTAAATCTAGGCTAATAACCGGAATAAGAACACATAATGTTTTCAAAAATAGATATCATGGTTAGTAGAGGCCGATCTTTGATCGGGCGAGCGATGGTGCTCATGAAGTGTCCTTCCCCAATCGTACCCAAGTTCCCGAGCCGAGGCAACTTTGGTGATGACGGACACGTGGCCTTTGGCACCGAGTCAGGGTTTCCTAAATTTCTCATTAAAAAACATTTAGGTGGCGACTCTGTATCTGGCAAAGCAGTCCATGTTTGGCACTTCTTTCAAAATCTATTTTCTCAAAACGATTTGCCAGATTTGGACTCTTTGGTTCAGACTTAGAACCGTGACAAATTTGAGAGTCCTTGAGCTATAGTGACCCCAAATGAACAGAACGGGAGCTCGTTCCTCCCGAGGCGTTCGGGGACGTCTACAGTTTCTGGCGACTCTGCTGGGGATTTAGAGAACTTGACTCGAACTCGTGATATTTGTTTTTGACTACACTTGTGTGTTTCTTTGCATTGCATTTGCATTGGTGCGCCTAGGACACCGTGTTTGCCATCTGCTATTCCTGAACGGTTTGCCGGAGGCTTGTCTTGTCAAGGCATGACCATAAGGTTGACCGGTTGTGGGCTCTGCCAGTATGGGAACACAAACCCCGGTTTTACCGGGGCACCCTCTTTGACCATTCGACCTAGTGCATATTCGGATCCATAGTGACCATTCCAAACTAGGACAGGTTGCTTACCCGTTTATAGGTTGTTTGACAACCGCTGTGTGCGTAGTGAAACCCTAGCTCCTGACAAAATAGGACAGGGAAACCCTACCCTAACATAGGGGTGCTTTGGCTCTCACTTATCTGTTATGTGCTTTTAGAGTGCGTCTCTACAGGAATGCATGTATCAGTTTGCAAGTTTGGGCATCAGGCCTGCGGGCACCAGTTCAGTATTTTGGGATCCAGTTTACCTGAGGGTATCAGTTTACGGGCAGAATTCTGTAGAGGCACAATCATTCAGCTCTGCTCATATGGGTTATCGTGAAATCAGGCTGAGGTGCTGTCTGTTTTCTCTTTTGCTAGGGTAGTTTTGGAACTATAGCTTCAGAAGGCTCCGATATCCCCCGAGGTTCATCGAACTTGTGCTGATAGACTTTGTCAGGTCAGAGATTCAGTTCAAGGGCAATCAGTGTTCCTTTGCCAGAGGCAGGGTAAAAGGGCTAGTCGGGCACAAATCACCAGTTCAGCAGTTACCAGATCAGTGGCCCTTATCCACCCCACCAGTGAACAGTCAGGCTGAGGTCTCAGTTTCTACTGCAAGGATAGATACCAATCAGCCAGATGGATCAGCAGAACACGTCAGGGATGGAGGCAATGATGCGCCAGATGCAAGAAAGTATGAAACTCATGCAGCAGGATGCTGCCCGTCAGGAGGAATTTGCCAAACAGCAGGCTGCGATCATGGCTCAGCAGGCCGAGCTCATCATCAAGCTGCAACAGCAAAGCGGTGCGTCCGCTTCATAACAAGTTCCTCCCCCAGCAGGAGCTCCAGCACCTGGGGAGACGCCAAACGTCCAGGATGATACGGACATTCCAGGCGGGCCGGCTCCGCCCCCAATTTTACCCCAACTATCCAAAACACCTACCAATCTACCGAACTCTCCCTTCGAGTTCGAGGTCGACCCCACAACGTTGAAGTTGAGCAAGCTTGAAAAGTTGTTCAAAAAATCCCAGGGGGTAAAGTCCATCCCGGGCATTGAGGACGGGTACACTGACGCAACTGTAACTCTACCGGACAGGTTCAAGATGCCTCACATCGACCGTTTTGATGGGTCAGGAGATCCCATGGTTCACCTAAGCTCGTTTTCAGATGTTTTGCGCCCGATGGGCTTGACAAGATTACAGAAGCTCTCCCTTTTTGGCAAGACCCTGTCGGGTATTGCGGTCACCTGGTATGCCAAATTGGAGGATTCAGTGAAACGAAGCTGGGAGGAGATGGCCGAGGCCTTCGTCGCACAATATTCATACAATACACAAATCGAGATTACTACCCGTGATCTTGAGACGATGAGACAGGAGCCGAAGGAGAGCTTCTCAAAATTCGTAGCCCGCTGGAGGGCCAAGGCTTCAATGATGACCCTTAGGCCCACTGACAAAGATCAAATTCGGATGATTGTGCGCAATCTCCAGCCCAAGCTAATGCAGAAAATGATCGTGATCCCCTTCCCTACCTTTCCAGACTTGCATGAGATGGGAGTGCAGATTGAGGATACTATGAAGCAGGGCCTCTTTGACCAGGAGAAAGAATAGCCCAGGAGGGCGTTTACCCGCAGTTCGAATACGACCACCAGCAGTGACGCAGCTGCAAGATCTTTCGAAGTGGGCATGGTCGCCACCACCACACCAAAAGCAGCCACCCCCTTTGTTGGTGCATCTACTTCAAACCCCCGAACTTCAGACTATCTACCCCAAGGCAAGAGGGTTTTCACCCCACTCTATATGTCTTTGTCTAAAGCCCTGGGGGTCCTACTCAGGAAGGGACACCTGAAACCGTTAGAGCAACGGCCCCTACACGATCCTCTCCCTGCAAAGCATGACCCGACTAAGTACTGTGCTTTCCATCAACAAACCGGTCATGACACCGACTATTGCGTCCGTCTCCGCCACGAGATACAAAATTTGATTGACAACGGGGTCATCCCCGCACCAGGTCCTGCAAAGTCTATCGGCACTTGATAAGTGAACTTGTGGGGGGGATAATGTGATCTGATCAGAGATTGAACCAGCTGCGGGTGGCACTCGATTTACTCCAGACGTGGGAATGGCACGCACTGTTTTGAGCAATGTGCAAATACCAGTTTTTTTGTGCTTTCTAATTTGGGTATTGGGTCATTTTTATTGTTTTGTTTTGAGTCTGTCTTTTTGTTTTGAGTCAGTCTCTTTTGTTTTGGGTCTGTCTTATCGTATCGAATCAGTCCTGTTGTATAGGAGTCGGGTGATTCCGGGGAGTGTTACCTCGGACGTCACCATTTTGTTTTATGCTTGTCTTTTCGTTTTGTTTTGAGTCTGTTTCTGCCTCCAGTTGTGCCGACAGATTTGAATGAAACAGCAGTGGTTTTTCATGCTCTTGTGTTTGCCTCGGCCATGTGCCAATTGTGCCAGAAAGTTTGAATGAAACGGCAGTACTTTTCACCTACTCTTCTGCACCCCAAAATCATTACATCGACCTAAGGTTTTCAAAACTTTTTTAAACTCTGCGGTGAAAACGAAGAGGAAGGAATTCCTCGGGATTTGCAAAACTTTAATCATTTGAGAGAAAGAGAGGCGTGCTAAGCCCTTAATGAATGAAACCATGCTTGTTAGCGTGAGTACTGAGAAGGACCCTGGCTTGATCCAGACTGGTTTCACACTACCTTCAGCGCGAGCGATTTGTCGCTTTCTTAAAAAAATTTCAAAAAACAAAATGTTTTGCGCGGTCTTGCGAAGACTTGTGTGGAATCGCTCTTGAGATTGTGCAGCCTAAGATCGCTCTCAGCTTCGAGACTCAACCCCTTCGCTTCCAAACCGTGAACTTGAATTCAGAAAGTTCGACGGTCAACTACGATGTGAGGCCTGTGTGGCCGGATTTGAAGCAGCCCTCAAATAAGAGGCCAGGAAAGTCAGACCAAAAAGGTCAGAAAATCAGAAGAAGCTTGCAAAGCTAGAACAGAAGTACCCCTTGAACTAGGGGCAAAGATATCAGACATGCTCGAAGAGCAGAAGATGAGTCCTCTTGCAAATCAACAGCCACTCTCCTGGATACGGATGGCTTTGAAACCCTATAACCATTTGGCATGGACCAAGCTACACTTTTACCCTTGAGAGGCTCGCTAGGCCAAAAACCCGGAATGGTGACCCAGGCAAAAGTTAGAGCAAGAAAAAGAACAAAAAGAACAAAAAAGAAGAAAAAGAAAAGAAAAAAAAATGCAACAAAAAGAAAAGAAAAGAAAAGAAAAGAATATCAAAAAAAAAAAAGAAAAGAAGAAAAGAATTGAAAAGAGAAAGAAAGAAGAACAAAGCTCGCAAGGTCGAAAACCCACAACGGGCGCCTTGGCAAAAGTTAGAGCCTAAAAAGGAGAGGTTAATACCCGAGTGTACCTTAACCCCCGAACTACGTAAGGCTTGATTCCCATGTTTGGGATACGTAGGCAACTTTATTCTGAAGTCCAGCCGTAAAACACTTCAAATTCGATTGTGTCCATGCGATGGTTTTGGTCATCTTTGCCTTCTCTGTATCCGAGAGTCGGGTTGTGTTCATTACTCTGAAGACTGCCTACAAAGCGCTGTGGTGCCATCCAAACAAGGGGCAGCTTCCCGTCGCCATTCAATGCGCCATGGCGCCGTTCAAACAAGGGGCAACTTTCCGTTGCCATTCGATGCGCTGAAGGGCCATTCAGACAAGGGGTCACTTTCCGTCGTCATTCAATGCGCCGTGGCGTCGTTCAAACAAGGGGCAACTTTCCGTCACCATTCAATGCGCTACGGTGCCATCCAAACAAGGGGCAACTTTCCGTTGCCATTCAATGCGCCGTGGTGCCGTTCAAACAAGGGGCAACTTTCCGTTGCCATGCAGTTCCCCTCAAGCAAGGGGCAATTTTCCTTCGAATCCGAGGTTGTGCATCTCGAGAGTAGGTTTCGCACTCGTTGAGCAGTGGTCATTTCCAAAAATAGTTTTTGAGAATTTTTACTAAGGTTGACTAATCTTCTCGAAAAGTATTCCATTTTTAAAACTGGACCATTTCTTGGACCCAAAAGAGGAAAGTTTTCAGTGCTCATGGCCTGACTTGCATGATTTTAAATCAGAAAATTGAACAAGTATGTTAATCTAACTCTCATTTTGGTCAATTTTTTTTTTTTTTAGGAGAAAACTAAAACAAAAAATGGTCAAAATGATGAACTAGGGGCACAGTTGAGTCAGGCTTCCTGTCTTTCCCATTGTCAACAAACTTGCCAAGAAGGGCACTCTACCTGCCAGAATAGGGCACAACTGAAGTTAACAACAAAGGGCTGAAAGCTCTCTCATCCTCCAAACAACGAGGTATCAAGCCAAGTGCGAAGCACGAACCGGAATGGATCAAGATATTCCACTCTCTTGTCTGGACACATCTGATCGCGTCCAAACTCCCCAGCAGAGCACCATCGACCGATGTTAGCTGCAGATTTGCTACACACCCAGTTGTGGCGCAACCCCTCTGCGGGAGAAACTCACTGTTGTGAGCAGAAGAAAGAGAATCTAGCAGAACGCTAGGGGCGCGAGCCCACAATTTGCTGTTCATCCATCAACCACCCAGGGGAGGGATGAAAATGAGAGATTGAAGAATAGAGAGATGTGCGATGAGAGAAAAAGTGAGAAAAGGGATTCTTTTTTTTTCAGAAAAATAGAGCTTGAGGGCTGAGTGATGTGAGGATCACAAATGAGAGAGGGTGGGGAACGATACCCGGTGAAACAGGCTCCCTGTGCACGTCTGTGTGTCGTGTCTTTTGTTTTGTTTGTCTCGATTCTTACTTTAAGTCGTTCCGAGCGTGTCTCGATGTGTTTAGGTTGTTTTACTTTGTTTTTTCCTTTGTTGAGTGGTGTTTAGGTTGTGGGCCTTTTAATTTCGTGTTGAGTTGTCTTGCTGTGTTCAGTCGTAGGCTCGATACCCGGTCAAGAGCTCATTTACCAATTCCAAAATAAAATCGTTTTGCGCTCCGAGTGCCGTGCCGTTCTCCACATCTATTCAAAACAAGATTCGTTCTTTCATAAAATCGCAGGGTTCAACCCAGGTCATGTCAAACAGCAAAACTAGGACCTATCTGAAGCCATATGGGTTCCAGACTACAAAGCAAAAGCAAAAGAGGAAATGTCGGGTATCCGAGTTTGTTTCAACTTCAGTAAGTTCCGAGACTACATTCCGTGTGTACCCCTTCAAGTCTTGCCAAATGCTCCGAAGTATGAGTGCGCCTTTACCTCAAGCTCAAACTCAAGCCTACTTCAGTGCCAGAATGGTAATCAAAGTGCTCCCTCAGAAAACCAGCCCCTGCCAGATGCATCTTGGCTGTGTTTGCCATGAGTTCCTAGGAGACCAACTGCGACGGTGGAAACTAGAGTTCGGACGGCTATTGCCTAGAACGCAAAGGTTCGGAATTTCAGAGACTAAAGTCTGGTTTAAATACCCAGGGGTCTATCCTCGGCTTGAAATCTGTATGGCAGCCCCATAGATTGAGATAGCATGTGAATGCGCCGCGATTCTGGATACTGAATCAACCTAGTCTATCACCCCGTTGGAGAATAGGGAAAGTTGTGAACATGGCCAAGAAGGAAAAGTAGTAACCGCGGTTTAGGAGTACAATCAAGAAAGTGCAAGAAGAACCCACTCTTTTCAGCTCAAAAGGTTTCTGCGGAATTTTCAACTCATGTCTTCGATGTGCAGCTTATCGTCGGTCGGCATGCGCGAGGTGCATCTTTTTTTGGAATGTATCGTGACCCCTCCGAGAGGTAAATCGGAGGTTACGTTTGGAAATTGGTCTACTTAAGGCTTGTATTCCCTTATTCGGCTTTTTGTTTCAAATATGCGTTGTCACGCACATTCCACTTGCATTGTTATGCATCCTTTCACCCGCATTGTTATGCACTTCTCATGCTTACATTGTGATGCACATTCCAATTGCATTGTTATGCACCCACTTCACTAGCATTGTTATACCCATTCATTGCATTGATTATGCACATCTATCTCGCATTGTTATGCTCAATTACATTGCATTTTTATGCACCAATTTCACTTGCAATTATCATTCTTTCTCCTCGCGCGTGCGACGAGTTAGATCCTCTTCGGTTAAAAGCATTTGGAATACGTTCCAATGCTCACACCATCCTGAAACGCCGGGATACGTCCCTATGTTTCTCCCTCCTCGGTTAAAAGCATTCGGAATACGTTCCAATGCTCACACCATTCTGAAACACCGGGATATGTCCCTATGTTTCTCCCTCTTCGGTTAAAAGCATTCGGAATACATTCCAATGCTCACACCATTCTGAAACGCCGGGATATGTCCCTATGTTTCTCCCTCTTCGGTTAAAAGCATTCGGAATACGTTCCAATGCTCACACCATCCTGAAACGCCGAGATACGTCCCTACGTTTCTCCCTCTTCGGTTAAAAACATTTGGAATACGTTCCAATGCTCACACCATCCTGAAACGCCGGGATACGTCCCTACGTTTCTCCCTCTTCGGTTAAAAGCATTTCGAAATACATTCCAATGCTCACACCATTCTGAAACGCCGGGATACATCCTTATGTTTCTCCCTCCTCGGTTAAAAGTGTTCAGAATACGTTCCAATGCTCACACCATTCTGAAACGCCGGGATACATCCCTATGTTTCACATTCCTTGCGAAACACCGGGATACGTCCCTATGTTTCACATTCCTTGCGGAACACCGGGATACATCCCTATGTTTCTCATTCCTTGCGGAACAACGGGATACGTCCCTATGTTTCTCATTCCTCGCGGAACACCGGGATACGTCCCTATGTTTCTCCTTCTTTTCTAACCTTGGGATACGTCCCTAAAACCTTGGGATACGTCCCCAAACCTTGGGATACGTCCCCAAACCTTGGGATACGTCCCTAAACACCGGGATACGTCCCTAAACACCGGGATACGTCCCCATGTTTCTTTACATGATCATAAGTTATATTCGGCTTCTTGAAGTATCATTTGCATTTTGCCCCTGCCTGCGAGCATGCCTACGGGCACATCTCTGTTTATTTTGTATGTTAGTCTAAGTCTTCGGCCTTGTCAAAAATGGGTCGTCTTTAGGCTTTGACATTCACTCCCGTCACTTATGACTTTCGAGTTCTGTCAAAGAGGGGCAACTGTAGACACCCCATTTTTGACCGACCTTAAGACTCAGACGTCACCAGTTGAGCGCTCGGTGATACTACATATTATGCTCGTTTAGAAGTCTCAGAGTCGCGGCCGTGAGCCCTGCCTCCGGATTTCCAAACCCTCTTCTGTGCCTTGCCTCGGTTTGCGAACCAGACTCGATTTTCTCTGTTTCTTTTCCTGAGGGGAGGGAGAGATCCCGTAGACCATCTCTTAGTGGCCGTGGGCTACATTTTGTGGCTGTAGGCCATTTTGCCCAATTCGGAGCCCGGTTCCCGATTTTCGGAGCCGTCAGGCTATGTGCCTCGGTTCGGGACCGCCAAACCACCTCCATTTGCTCCGATTTTTGGCATACTTCCTATTTACTCCCTTTTGAGGGACACTGAGGTCTGAGAGACCCACTTCGTGGTCGAGTGCCACTTTCGGTGCTTAACAGGCAGTTTTCGGGGCCCCAAACTGCGCGTTTTGGCCCCGGAACATTCGTTTTGCATCGGTTTTTGTTCATTTTTGGCAGGTACCTTTGTTTCATCACCAGGAAGGCCATAGAAGGGTGGAAGGCCAGCAATTGTTTCAGCAACCAGTTATATATCCTCCGGCACCCTCCGACGCCCGTTTTTCTCACTTCCGAGCCAATGTTGACCACCCTGGGGCCACTTTCTTGCACCCAAAACCACATATTTGTGATGTACACACCTGGGAGGCCACTAATATCATATGTCCGGCCACTAATGTTGCTTGACCCTTTTGAACCCCTCCTAAAAGTGGGTTGTTCTCTCTCCTGGGTCACTTTTTCCACTGTTTGACCACATGGTTGTGTTGTACACACATGGGAGGACACCAATATCATATGGTCGGCTACTAATTCTCATTGACCTTTTTGACCCTTGGCCAGCCGGCCATAAAAGGTGGCCGGCCGACCACCTACAGCTGAGATAACTGGCCGGCCTTGATCCTTGCCCCCTGCTTGGTTCAGAACTGACCTTTTTTCCCTTCAAAAACCTGTATCCGGGGGACAACCTTTTGGGGGGGAAACTTGATCCATTTTCCCCCCACTTTTTCCCTCCATTTTCCCCCCATTTTGGGCTATATACCTGGCCTCCAGCTCTGGAAAAAGGGTTAGAAAAAATTCCCTCAAGCCCTTTTGCATTGGATCTCTCTCCCTCTCCATCTCCAAGCTTCCATACTTCTAACCCTACACCATTTTACACTACACCACCAAGCCCCACCCTTCCCTCCTTCATTCCAGCAGCTGGAGGCTATTCTTCAAAGCCTAAGGAGCCACAAACTCAAGCAAAGAAGCTATCAAAGTTTGGTCTTCAAGAGTGAGTACCAATTCCCTCTTTTTAAGCTTAATTTTGCAACATTTGTTTAGCTATTTTGCTTGCTGTTTTGAGCTCTGACCAAAACTGAAAGTACCCTTTATTTGAGCTCTATTTCATGTTTCATTAAGGAAATTTTGGCATTTGAGGTTCCTATCTTGCACTTTCTTCATTATCCTTCATATATACCGTTATCTTGCATAGTATTTTTAGCCTATGTGTGATCTGTTTTGGAGCATGATGTAAACTGTAGATAGGCTTATTTTGAGCCCTTACTCAACATTGAAGAAGGGCTCATCACTGTTTGGGACCTCTATGTGCCACTTGTCATTATATCCCTCTTTGGTCCCCATTTTTGCATGATCTATTAGCCTATTATGCTTCTGTTTTTGGTCATTTTACAGAACTTAAAACAGTCTTATTTTGACCTCATATTCATGTTTCATTCAGGGTATTTGGCTTTTTGATGAATGTTTTGTATACTTTGTGTTTTGACCTCTTTTGGGCCCTATCTTGCATGGCATTTTGAGCATTCTTGTATACTGATTTAGGCTTGGCCATCAACTGTAAAATATCATATTTTTGGCCCCTCTTCAACTTTGTTGAAGGGCCCTAATCTGTTTGGGGTCATCAGCTGTGAGTTGTTTCATTATCTCACATTTAGGGCCATTTTTGCATGCTATTTTTGCCCTATTTGTGTTTACTGTTTGGCCATGCTTTTAACTGTAAAAATGCTTATCTAGGGTCTTCCTTTCTTCTGTCTTTTCATCTCATGTTCAAATTGTGCATGCATTGCATAGCTATAGGCCATTTCATGCGCCAAAATTCATGTTTCGGGACTTGTTCCATGCATCGGGTATCATTTCGCTTTGTTTCGGGGCTGTTTTGCCCCTCGTTTTGCTACTGATTTTTGCATGTTTGCATATCATATTCCATGTCTTTGCCATGTCTCATTAGAGTGGCATTTCGGCGCCTGAGGGTCGGTCCTCGGTTTGCGTGCACGCGTGCACGCATTTCGAGTTGTCTTGTTTTCATCTGATGGCCTCCTATGTGAGTGTGGCTGAGGCTCTCTCATGTTGGTGTAAGCCCATTATTGCATTGCGTATGCCATTTCATCCATAGCATTGTGTATGCTCGGATGTGTATTACCTCGTGCAGCTTGTATACCATTCCATAACATTGTGTATGTTAGGATTGTATCTTAGTTGCATTTCATGCATGTCATGCATATTGCATCGTTTTCGGGATAGGAGTTAGCCCGGCCACGGGAAACGAGGTGCATTTCGTACTCCGAGTAACGGAACGTGTCTTAATTCCCTAGTCACCGACACTCCGGATTGTCCATGATGGAGTTAGGTTTTAGTTGTGTTTTCATGTGCATTCATCCTATATTGAATTGTGCATTTCGACCCCTCGGCCATCATGCATCGATATGCGTGATTGGTGGCACGAGGATCGAGGCATGCATACATCTGTGAAAATACATTGCTATGCCCCTTTCCTGCTCTCTGTTGCAGCAAATCAAGAATCAGCGGTCTTCTGAGGCTTGGCACGCATTTCAAGAATAGGTGCAAACAGAGGCTAATTGGGGCATCGTCATGGATTTCCGCGCAAAAGCAACCCGAACATGCATCATTCATCACCCGGAGCGGAATCAAGGCAGTCCCTGGCTTGCATGCCAATTTTCATAGCTTTCTTAGTTAATTTGTTAATTAATTAGGAATTTGTACATTATTTGGACTGTAATATTTGGACTGTACTATTCTTTCATTTGGGACTATATTATTTATTCGGACCCTCTGCGCGAGGGCACAACTGTAATAAGTGTGGGTGAGTGTGATGTATGTCTTCCAACCCCACGTCTTTCTTCCCTTTTATTTACCTGCTTATGATGGTTAGATTAGGGCATGTTTCAATTAGCATACAGTATGACAGCATGTTTGCATCATTCATCTGTTTTGCATGCACCGGGCTCGGCGTATCATACTAACTGCATTGTATTTTCAATTCCAAATTAAATACATGTTAGCTGTAGCATTTCATATGCCATGTTTAGAATAGCCGAGCCTGCTATAGTCGCATTTTGCATGTGTTGCATTAGGCATTTCTGTATAATTAGGATCATGCATGGATTTCTAACCTAGCTTCTGTTTTGGCTTGGAGTACTCGGTGAGTTTTTATGCTTTAGCATCCTTGCATGCGTGTGAGTGACTGCCATGAATAGCATGCTTACCATGAGGCTATTTGCTTATGTGATATAACTGCCTGAATGCCTGTGGGTGAAGGTTGGGTTACTTAAATTGGAACAAATCATTGACTGTGAGTTTTAAGCCCACTAGATAATGGCAAAACCATCTTTTCTTAAGCCCACCTGAGGGTGGCAAAATCTGCATTTTAAGCCTACTTGCGAGTAACAAACCATCTTTCAAAAACAAACATGAAATGTTTTGTTCCAATTCAGGCGATCCAGTCTATACTTGTATGCTGTGCGCATCACATAGTAAATCTAGGCTAATAACTGGAATAAGAACACATAATGTTTTCAAAAATAGATATCATGGTTAGTAGAGGCCGATCTTTGATCGGGCGAGCGAGGGTGCTCACGAAGTGACCTTCCCCAATCGTACCCAAGTTCCCGAGCCGAGGCAACTTTGGTGATGACGGACACGTGGCCTTTGGCACCGAGTCAGGGTTTCCTAAATTTCCCATTAAAAAACATTTAGGTGGCGACTCTGTATCTAGCAAAGTAGTCCATGTTTGGCACTTCTTTCAAAATCTGTTTTCTCAAAACGATTTGCCGAATTTGGACTCTTTGGTTCAGACTTAGAACCGTGACAAATTTGAGAGTCCTTGAGCTGTAGTGACCCCAAATGAACAGAACGGGAGCTCGTTCCTCCCGGGGCGTTCGGGGACGTCTACAGATACCGAAGTAACTTCACCTGTTATGCCGAGAACACCATTCTCGGTAGAATTGGACAAATTTGAGGCGCCGAAGAGATTCAGTATGTCGAGGTTCCAAATATACGATGGTAAGTCAGACGTCAACTTCCACGTTGGATTATACTTGAACTCAATGGCATTGTATAGTGGGAACGAGCCATTGCTCTGCAAAGTGTTCCCCTCATCCTTCGGGGAGATTGCATCAGATTGGTTTCACAAACTACCAAAGGGAAGTGTGAAGACATGGGAAGGCTTGGCCGAGATGTTTATGGCCAGGTTCGTGACGCCATTAAGGGTAGACGTGTTGATGGCTCTGAAGATCAGTAAGGAAGAAGGCCTTAGGGCCTATGCAACAAGGTACTATGAGGTGTTCAACTGAATATCAGAGTGTAATCAAGAGGTGGCGATCGTATCTTTCAAGAACGGCCTAAAAGACGACTATCCACTACAAAAATCTTTGGCAAAGACATTGCCAAAAAAGCATGGAAGAGCTCATGGCTAGAATCGAGAAGTATGCCAGAGCTGAGGAAGATACATCAGGGACTAAGGAGACAAAGCAAGAAAAAAGAAACGGCTCGCCGAAGCGAGGCCGAGGTAACAACGGATCCAGCAAGCAAGAGATAGGACTAAGGGCTACACAGGCAGTTATGACTGTGTTCTGAATCCCAATTCACAAAGTCCTGGACAAAACTCAGAACCAACCCTATTTCAGAGCACCAGCAAGGGCACCAGGGGAGTTTATGGGAAGAAACCTTGGCAGGCATTGTGTTTACCACAATGAAGATGGGCACATGACTCAGGGTTGTAGAGCCCTGAAAACACACTTAGAAGACCTGGTGAGGCAAGGCCATCTGAGAGACCTTGTCGATGAGGCCAGGATAAGGAAAGAACAAGCAAGATTGCCTCAGGCGACAGCAGCTCCACCTCCCCCAGCACAGCAACCTCAAGCAGGAGGACCTCGGGTAATTAATGTAATTCACTCGAAGGTCAATGAAAACGAGATTCGAGGGGAGACCTAGAAGGTAAAACACCTACAACATGTCTACCAAGTCGGGGAGAAGAGACATCGGGTAGAAGAGTGCCAAGGACCAGTAGTGTCCATTACTAAAGCCGACCTTGAGATGGTGCAGCACCCACATAACGATGCCTTGGTAGTATCCCTCCAGGTTGGGGAATACCAAGTGAAGCACACCTTAATCGACCAAGGCAACTCTTATGACATCATATACGTCAAATGTTACAAGGAGCTTGGCCTTCACCCAGACGATATGGAGCAATCCAATAGCCCAATGGTTGGGTTCAATGGAACGCCGACATGACCACTGGAAACGACGAGCTTGGAGGTGTAAGCTGGCACCAAGAAGATAAAGACAGAGTTCACCGTGATCGATACACCCTCCCCTTACAATATCATCTTGGGAAGGCCGTGGTTGCATGCGATGGGGGCTGTTCCCTCAACATTGCATCAACTATTGTCGTTCCCAACAGAATATGGGATAGAGGAGATCAGAGGAGATCAACTGCAGGCAAAGAATTGCTCCATGACAGTAATGAAATCCACCTGCAGCATACGAGAACCAGAGAAGGCAGAGATCGAAGGCGAGGACGTGGAAATCCTAGAGGATGTCGGCAAGGAGCCAACCAAGAAGAGTGAAGAAACATTGAAGAAAATCCTCGTCCAGGAGGGGGATGAAGAACGCTTCTTTCTTCTCGACTCGGGCTTAGCTGAAGAAGAGGAAAAAGAGTTGGAAGCTTTTTTGAGAGCAAATATTGAGGTGTTTGCTTGGACGCCTTACGAAATGCCTGGCATTGACCCCGAGGTCACTTGCCATAAACTAAATGTTGATAGGTCGGCAAAACTCGTAATCCAACGAGCAAGAAGACCGACGTTGATACACATCGAAGCAGTGGAAGAGGAAGTAGACAGATTTCTAGAGGCCAGGGCCATTTGAGAGGTAAATTACCCGACATGGCTATCAAACACAGTGGTGGTGAAGAAAAAGAATGGTAAATGGAGGGTCTGCGTGGACTTTACCAGCCTGAACAAGGCCTGTCCCAAAGATAGTTTTCCTCTACCCAAGATTGACCAGCTGGTAGACGCCACTTCGGGGCATGGAAGGATGAGCTCCCTGGATGCCTACAAGGGATACCATCAGATAGCCATGCATCCCCCAGATGAGGAGAAAACTGCGTTTATCACCCCAAAAAATCTGTACTGCTACAGAGTGATGCCTTTTGGGTTGAAAAACGCAGGAGCAACTTACCAAAGACTGGTAACCAAGATGTTCAAACACCTAATTGGCGGAACGGTGGAAGTTTACATCGATGACATGGTCGTGAAGACCAAGGAACCTAAAGGTCATCTGGCCGACCTGAAAGCAGTCTTTGACATCCTTAAAACATATCGGCTCCGACTCAATGCAGCGAAGTGTGCATTTGGAGTGGGATCTGGTAAGTTTTTGGGATACCTGGTGACTAGAAGAGGCATTGAGGCCAGCCCAGATCAGATTAAGGCCATCTTGGAATTGAAGAGCCCAACGTCGGCAAAACAGGTACAAATGTTGACTGGAAGGGCCGCAGCTCTGAATAGGTTCATAAGCAAAAGCTCAGACAAGTGCAAACCTTTCTTCAACTTAGCGAAGAAAGCCACAGATTTTTTATGGATAGAAGAATACGAGGTCGCCCTGGCCGACTTGAAGAAGTATTTGACCACAGCTCCAATTCTTTCAAATCCAGAACCTGGAGAGGAGTTGTTTTTGTACTTAGCAGTCTCAGAATACGTAGTAAGCGCAGTAGTAATCCGAGAAGAAAAAGGGGAGCAAAAGGTTGTTTACTATGTAAGCCAAACCCTGGCCGATGCAGAAACAAGGTATCTACCCTTAGAGAAATTGGCAATGGCTTTAGTAATGGCTTCAAAGAAACTGAACCATTACTTCCAGGCCCATAAAATTATGGTGCTAACATAACACCCCTTGAAGTCCTTCCTGCAACAAGGAGACCTGACAGGAAGAATAGCCAGATGGGCAGTGGCCTTGGAACAGTATGACTTGGAGTACAGACCCAGAACAGAAATCAAAGGCCAAGTTTTGGCCGACTTCGTGGACGAGTTCACACCAGAATCCATCGTACATCGGGCTCCGTTGAGCCGAGGTGAACGATGTCCAAGAAAGCAAGGAGAAGCCCAGCCGAATGCAACAGAACAAAGAAAAAAGGAAAAAGTCAGATCCTGCAGCATTTACATCGGCGACTCCGTTCGACTGTTTGTCGATAGAGCTCAAACCGACAAGGAGCAGGGGCAGGAGTAGTACTGGTATCTCCAGATGGAGAGATATTGGAACAGTCCGTTCGATTGGGGTTCAAGGCCTCAAACAATGAAGCAGAGTATGAAGCATTAATTGCAGGACTAAAACTGGCGGTAGTAGCAGAAGCAGATGAAGTGATAGTCTTCTATGACTCCCAGCTCATAGTCAACCAGACAATGGACGAGTTTGCAGCCCAAGATGAAAGGATGTTAGCCTACGCAGAGGAAGTCAACAGGTTAGTGGCCTTGTTTCAGAATTGCCGACTACATCTGGTTAGCCGAGATGATAACAGTCACGCCAATGCACTGGCCAATCTGGCTAGTGCAATACAACCTGGAAAAGCAAGGACGATAATGGTCGAATACCTGTCGGGCCCGAGCATTGAACCGCTGATCGCAAAGCACAAAGCAATGTGTGTAGATATGGGACCAAGCTAGATGGATGCAATTGTAGCATTCTTAAAGGAAGGGAAGCTGCCAGATGACCACAAAGAGGCACACAAGATCAGATTGAAGTCGGCAAGATTCAGTCTGACAACGAAAGGACATCTCTACAGAAGATCCTTCACTGGACCCCTTTTGAGGTGTATACATCCTTCACAAGTTGAAGATTTTTTTATATGAAATACATTAAGGAATTTGTGGAAGCCACACTGGGGGCAGATCACTAGCTCATAGGGCCATCACCCAGGGATATTAGTGGCCCTACATGCAGAAGGACATAGAGGCCTATGTCAAGAAGCGTGAAAAATGCCAAAGGTTTGCACCATTGATACACCAACCAGCAGTAGACCTGAACCCAGTATCTAGTCCTTGGCCGTTTGCCCAATGGGGCATGGATCTCGTTGAAAAATTGCCCCAAGCAACTGGACAAAGAAAGTATTTGCTGGTAGCAACTGGACAAAGAAAGTACTTGCTTTTTGGGGAGCCTAGGGGGAATCTTGCTTTCGAGACCCCGATGTGGTTGTAGCGGATGACCTCGGCTTCTTTGATTTTGGGGATTCGGATGGTTAGCCCTCGGCGGCAGAATGGGACTTGTCACTCTCAGCCAATTTGGAGATTGGCAAGGTATCCTCAGTATCGACCTGAGTCACCTTTGCCTTTGGCTGAGCCTTCTTGATCCTTTTTGTCTTCAGCTTTGGCTGGGTTGGCGCTGATTGGGCATCAACTGAATCAGGAATATCGGCCAAAAGATCCTTAACAACTACTTTTTGGCGGCCCATTTTAGCAGCAAAAACTATTCGGCGTCGTCGACGGCGCTGGGATATTGGGATCAGATATGGAGCCGAAGTTGATGGCTGATCTGCTGGGTCAGAAGTTGATCCTTGATCTGGCCGAGATGAGGAGGCAGCTTGCGGAGTTGTAGCGGAAAGCGGAGAAAGGCTTTTCTTCTTCTTCTTAGGGACGTCGGGCAGAGCTGACTTGTAGGTAGGAATGAAATTAAGTAGAAGAGGGGCCCTCCGTTTGAGGACTGGCAAATCCAACAGTTTCCTCAAGCCTTTGCTGGGAAAGAAAGACTGACGGAAGCCCTTTGGTGGCCAAGGGAGAGCTGCAAGAAAAGCAAACATTAGAATCAAATAAAGTATTAAAGACTTTAAAACAAACAAGTTAATATGGACACAGGGCTCTTTACCATTGCTCTTTACAAAAACTGTTCGAGGAAGAGGGTAAAGATGGAGGCCCTCATCTGGAGTGAACTCCCAGTTCCCCGAGGTAATGAAGTAATCGTCTCCAGCTCCCTTGTTGAAATCTGGGAGGTCGGCTATGATTTTGTATTATGTGGATCTTGGCTTGAGGTAGTAAACGTAGCCCGTATCTTTTTTTAGGCCACACATGATGTAGCAATACTGGATATCGGCTAAGGTAACCCTAACGTTTTCTTGTTTGGCTAAGGCTATGATGCCATTAATGACTCGGTAGGAGTTAATGGCAAGCTGCATTGGATTCAACTTATAGTAGTGAATGATCTCACGAAAAAAGATATTAAGTGGGAGCCGAAGTCCGCACTCGATGAAAGCTACAACAGGAAGGGGCATGGAATCGGCTGTGGGCATGATAGAGTCATCCTCCCCAGCCAACCTCAGATGGACGTCGGCAGGGATGTCAAACTCACGCCTAAAGTGATCTAACTTGGTCGGGGTGTCAACCCTATGTTTCCACATACCCATGATATCGGCCTAACTAGGAGGAACTGGATTTCAGAATGAAGGTGTTTTAAAAGGGTTATTGGGACCTCGGCAAAAACCTAAACATTTGTGGGGTAAGAAATTGTGGGGATCATTTTCGATTTTTCCTAAGAATTTATGGGTTCTACAAACAAATCCCAAACCTAGATCCATGGAAACGAAGATTGAAGGCATGAATCTGGAAAACAGAAATAGGTAATGCGATTCAGAGTTAAGAATAGTGAAGGATCATCAAGAAACACAAGACAGGTGTAACAGACCAAGAACAGTGGCAACAGTCAACAAATGTGTGAACAGTGTGAATTCGAGACATAAAATGGGCAGAAACAAAAGCGTAAGATAAACGTGCTCAAATACATGATTCGTAAATCAAATACTTGAGCAAAAACAACAGCAGCAATGGATAAATGAAGCGAAACTTCTTGAAAAGCAACAAAAAACTGAAAGTAGGAGGAACAGTGACTTACCAGAAAAAAGGAAGCCGATGTTGAGTTCGCCGAAGTCAAACGAACGGCAGCAGCGGAGAAGAGTAGCAAGAGTCTCACCAGAGGAGGTGAACAACGGTGATAGCAGAGCTTGAAAGCTTGGAACAATGGAAGATTTGAAAAGGCTAGAGAGAGAGAGAGAGCTTCTGAAACAATGTAAAGTGGAAAGACGGGGCAAAGAAACAAGTTTTGTCAAAACTTGAAACGGCGGCAAAAAGGACAATTAATGCCTGGAACAACGAATGCGTCAGACGGCGCATGTAGGCGCAAGACAACTTGCAAACGCGTCCGGAGTACGATCCAGTAAGGGGAAGACGCGTGGCTAAAACGGTCGAGTTATTGTGTATGACAGCTCATATGCTTAAGAAGAGCTCTTGGGATCCTTGTTCTTTAAAAAGACATGTCGGCATTAACAGTGATCTCGGCTGAGATACTTTAAACCGACGTACTGGCAGGAAGTACCGATATAGGTTCCATCACCTCAGAATGCCGAGGTAATAGAACCTAGGGGGCAATTGTGGGGATATATTTTCTGAGTACCAACACGTGGCCAAGGTGACGCCGACGTGTCAGCCAAGGTGCCACGTGTCCTGATCATGACGCCGAGGTTATCTCAGCAAGGCCAAGGTTATCTCCGAAGATATCGGAATCCGAGATAAACGGATAAGGCATAAGAGTCCTAGAAAAAGGAAGGACTTTAGTGTGGATAAGGATAACACTCTTAGTGAGTTTATCTTTATCTCTTGGAGAGTCCAGGATAAGCACTGAGCAGAAATCCATTGAAGCTAGGCTTCTATGGGGACTAGGATTGAGTTAATTATAAAAGAAAGGCGCCCCCGATGGGTCTAAGGTACGTAATTTATATTCTAAACAGTGAGTTTAGCACTATTGATTATCTTTGAGAGATATACTGACTTGATCGTCAGAGTGCCCCCGGGTGGACGAACCACCGCCGAAATCTTCTCTTTCTGTTGCAAGTCATACAGGTGCCATCTATTCTGCCAGTGCTCTCCAGCTGAATACTGAGTTGGCAGTGTGATCGGAAATTCACTCACACAATAATGTTATGCTAATCATATTTTCTTATTATGTATTACTCTTATGTGTCAGTGCAATATTATTATCAAATATGAGTGGTTAAGGTAATGAACAAATTATGGTAAAAAAGATTATCATTCTATCATTATTGTAGTTCAAAAAAAAAATTACAACATTATTGAAAAAAATTAATTTGGTCCATATTAAAAATAATATAGTTTATTTGTGAGTTTCTATAATGTATTTAATGGAATCACTTGTAAAAATTTATGTACCTAAGGATATTGTATAATAGATAAATTATATTAATATTTTTTTTAACTATTACCAACTATTACCTTAACGTTTATCTATAAATTCTTACATTTTGACATCCTTAACCAAAAATTCATATAAATAATATTTAATTAAGACAAGTATCTTATAATTTTATTAGTCCAATTGACCTCTATTGAGTAATATTTAATAATGATTTAATCAAATAAAACTCTAAGGAATCCATCAACAACTCAGTAGATATATCATATGCCTTCTCTTTGGCGAAATGGCCCCCTCACCAGAGAAATCCTGGTTCCGCCCCTGCACACACACCACACTGACGGCTAACACCCAAAAAAATCATCATAACAACAACCAAAATCAACGATACACCACCAACACCACGTACAAAATAAATGTACAAATGTAAAATACACCAAACAATCGAAATATCCACTTGTTACCATATAATGGGTGTGCAAGCAATATCGGAGCAAACCCAGTAAAACACCACCAAAAAAGGGTCACACAACTGGATTATAGTCACCATCGGAAAAATGAAACATAGCACACTCAATAACCCCCACACTCTCTCTCTCCAAAACGATGAAATCAATGTTAAACAATCAAAACTTCGTTCCACACATTAACATTATCTCATCCAAACCGAATCACTCATTTAGGGAAAAAAAATCATACAGGGTATTTATGTAAAATTAAATGAAACCAAAACACCATAAACAAAGCTTACCAAAAAAGTAAGATTAATTGGTTTATAAAAAAAACTCTCAAAATTAAATAGTTTAACTTTCCTCTATATAGAACTTATAAGTAATTTTTTTATTATTTTTTTGTACAAACTATTTTTATTATAAAATTTATAATATAAATGGTTTAAATGATTATTATCAACCTAAAATGGAGATAGAAAAATAAAATATGAAGAATAAGGGTACGGATGGAGAATTCAGATCCCCCTTTAATTTCTCTTCTTAACTTCTTACTTGTTAGGTCATTGCGCCCTATTTTGATAATTCAAACCGTTCACATTTTAAGATTTGTTGAGTATATCATACTTGTAAAAAATTAAGTTGATCGGATATCAAAAACTACGTGTTCGGATCATTGAACTACAAACTATTTTTTAAAAAGATTTAATAAACAGTTTTCCGAACACGTACTTTCTGATATCCGATCAATTTAAGTTTTTATAGGTATGATGTACTCAACAAATCTTAAAATATAAACAATTCGAATTATCAAAATTAGACCTAAAAGTGGGTCCATTGACCTAACAAGTAGGGGTGAGCAGCGGATACACCGATCCATCAAAACTGACCGAATCGAACCGATCCGCATGCATTTTGGAAGGATGCATGATGACGAGCGGACGGTTACGGATTGATTTTCTCCAATCCGCCAAATTGGTGAACGGATGGCGGATTTGAGGTTTATTTGGCCGCAACCCAACCGCCAATTTGTGTTTTCAATTTGTTTAAATATTTTGTTTGTGTTTCAATTGAAAAAGAGTTCAAATATTCTGTTGGAAAAAAGTTTTCAACTTGAATATATTTTTTGGTTTTTATATCTAACTCTAAAAGTAATAAATAGAAAATATGATATATGCTGATTGACTTTTATTTTCAAAAACTATAGACACCCCATTTTTGACCGACCTTTAGACTCAGACGCCACCAGTTGAGCGCTCGGTGATGTTGCGTATTGTGCTCGTTCTGAGGTTTTAGAGTCTCGGCTGCAAGCCTTGCCTCTGAACTTCGGGGCTCTTTTGTGCTTTGCCTCGGTTTGTGAACCAGGTCCTGTTTTCTCTATTTTCTCTTCTCGAAGGGAGGGAGAGGTCTCGTAAACCATCTCTCAGTGGCTGTAGGCTACGTTTCGCGGCCATAGGCCATTTTTCCCATTTGGAGGCCGATTTTCGATTTTCGAAGCCGTCGGCCGTGTGCCTCAGTTCGGGACCACTTAACTACCTCTGATTGCTCCGGTTTTTGGCACACATCTTATTTCCTCCCTTTAGAGGGACACTATGGCCCTGGAGACCACTTTCGTGGTCATACGCCACTTCCGGTGCCCGACAGCCTGTTTTCGGGGCCTTAAACCGCGCGTTTTGGTCCCCGAACCTTCGTTTTGCATCCGTTTTGGTCCATTTTTGGTAGGGACCCTATTTTCATTGTTAGGAAGGTGGTAGGATGGTGGGAGGCCACCTTTTCCCCTGAAAACCCAATTTTCTCATTTTCTCTCTCCAAAAGCCAGTTTTTCTGACCGAAAGCTGGTTTTTCTCACTTTTGAGCCACATTTTCTGGCTTTTCATACCACCATTGTGTTATGCTCATCTGGAAGGCCACCAATATGGGTAGGCCGGCCAGAAATTCATCTTGACCCTTTTGAACCTTGCTTAAAAGCTAGCTTTTCTCTCTCTTGGGTCACTTTTTCTAATTTTTCACTACACAGCTGTGTTGCACTCATCTGGGAGGCTACCTTTTTGGGGTGGCCGGCCAGAAATTCTTCTTGAACCTTTTGACCCCTGGTCGGCCGACCAGGGGGAGTGGTCGGCCGGCCACTTGAACTGGCGGACCTGCTTCTTGCTTTTGCTCTCTCTGAGTGTAATCCAGCTGTGCCAGCTGGAGGCCATTTGGTGCATCCTCCATACACGTGTATAGAGGATACTTGGGGTCCCTTTGGGATATTTTGAAGCCTCTCCTCTATAAAGGAGAGGTTTGGCTTCATGTTGAAGGGTTGAGCAATTTTGGTGAAGGCATATATCCTCCATCCTCCATAGTCACTATTCCAAGCTCCAAAACCCTAGTTTTCTTGGCCTTTTTGCACTACAACCCCTAGCACCACACCGCCATCATCCATTCCAGCACTTTGGGACTGATTTGCAAGGGTTGAAGGTTCACCAACTTGGTCCAAAAGCTCCAGCTTTGCTTCTCTTCAAGGGTAAGTGCCTATTTCCCTTAAACTTGCATTTTTTTGCTCTATTGATTGGCCTTACTTGCAAGTATTTATGGACTTTGTCATAAACTAGAAAGTGTCATATTTTGAGCTCCTCTTGAATATTGATTAAGGACACTTCTCTATTTGAGGCCTCCTACACCCTTACATGCTTTATCCCTCTTTGTAGGCTTATTTTTGCATCCTATTTTAGCCTTACTTGTGAGCATTTTCGAGATTTTCTATAGGAAAAAGTCTTGTTTTGACATCCTCTTCAAGTTTAGTTAAGGTCCCATTTCTGTTTGGGGTCATCTTCCCCCTATACATGCTTCATCTCTTCATGATTAAGGCTGTGCATTAGAGCACTTGCATTGGCCATGGTTTGGCCTCTTTTTTTTGAGGGCCAAAATTAGAGGGGGGCCGACCCCCTCTCTCCTTGTCTTGTTTGGTGGTCTTTTGGGCCTTCCAAAGGGACCCTATTTTGCATGCATCAAAGTCTTGTTTCAGGTCTCATTCTGTGAGTTTTGGGGTCTGCCTTGGCTTTGTCCAAGGCCCTTTTGGCCATATTTTATACCTACAATGCATGTGTAGAGCAATCCCATCCAAGGCTCTTCAAAAGAGCCTTTCTTTGCATGTTTCCTAGACTGATTTCAAGGCCTATTTGGTGAGTTTTAGGGCTGTCATATTTGATTTCCAGAGTTGGTTTTTCCATGCTAAGTGTCTATCTTGTATGTGCTTAACAACCCCTTGCAAGGCCCTCCAAAGAAGCCCCTCATTTTTGCATGCATTGGCTGCATTTCAGTGATTATTTGGGCTTATTTTGGCATGTTTTATTCACTGTTTTTGGCTAGTTTGATGAGTTCTCATTTACATCATATACATGTCATGTAAAGCATGTTTGCTAGCCAATGTTGCATGCTATTTTAGTCCATCATGTTAGCACTTTTTGGCCGTGCTCTAAACTAGAAATGTGCATGTTTTGGGACTGCCTTGGCTCTGTCTTTTGACTTCATGATCAAATAATGCTTGCTTTGTATACTTGTGGCTCAATACATGTGCCTAGTTTTGAGTTTCGAGGCTTATTCTCGGCATCGGGAGCCATATTTCCATGTTTCGGGACCATTTAGCATCATGTTTCAGTGCTGGAAATTGCATGTTTGTATGCCATCTTTCATCCCTTACCATGCTTTGGTAGAGTGGCTTTTGATGCCTTAGGTTCGGTCCTTGGTATTCGTGCATGTGTGCACGCATTTCGGTTGTCTCATTTTCATCTAATGGCTACTGATGTAAGTGTGGTTGAGGTCCACTCATATTGGTGTAAGTCCATCGTGTATTGTGTGTGCCATTTTAATCCATAGCATTGCGTATGCTAGGTTACATCACGCGCATTGTGTATGCCATTTTAGTACAGAGCATTGCGTATGCTAGGTTGCATGTTAGTCGCATTGGGCATGCCATTCCATTTGCATGGTGCTTGGAATAGGGTTTAGTCCAAGCACGGGAAACGAGGGGCATTTCGTACTCCAAGTGACGAAACGTACCTCGATTCCCGGTCCCCGACGTTCTTGATTATCTATGATAGAATTGTTGGCTTCATATGTTTATACCTGCATTCATGTCATATTAAAACGTGCAATTCGGTCTCTTGGCCATCATGCATCAAGATGCATGATTGGTGGCTTGAGAACCGAGGGCCACACTCCCTAGAGCTTGTGCAAGGACGGGGAGGAGTGGTCGCACACACATATGTTAAAAATACATTGCTTTCTCTCTTTATTGCCTTTGTTGCAGAAAAACCAGAGTCCAGGGGGAAGAAGTGGTCGGCCGACCAGGTTTTCTGGTAGGCCGACCACCTTTTTTGGTTTTCACCATGAGGGGTGGTCAGCAGGTGTTTCCCAAGCCAAGAGCTGGTCGGCAGCCTTTCCCAAGTGGAGTTTCAGCCTCCTGGAGCTTTGTATAAGTTTCTGAAATCAGTTGCAAACAATGGCGAGACAAGGCATCGCGATGGAATTTACCGACAAAGCGCATCGAGCATGCATGCATCCATTATCATCCAAAACAGAGCCGGGGCAGTCCATTTGCATGCCATTTTATAGCTTACTTAGCTAATTTGTTAATTAGTTAGTGGTTGTGTAATAATTAGCTGTAATTCGTTATTCATTTCGGACTGTATTATTTATTCGGACCCTCCGAGTGAGGGCACAATGCTGTAATAAGTGTGCGTGCGTGTGATGTATGTCTTCCAACCCCACGTCTTTCTCCATTTTATTTGCCAGCTCATGATGGTTAGATTAGGGCATGTTTCAATTAGCATACAGCATGATAGCATGTCTGCATTCATTCATCTGTCTTGCATGCACCGAGCTTGGCGCATCATACTAACTGCATTGTATTTTAATTCTGAGTTGAATACTTGTTAGTTGTAACATTTCACATGTCATCCTTAGAATAGCCGAGCCTACTATAGTTGCATTTTGCATGTGTTGCACTAGGCATTTCTGTACAGTTAGGATCATGCATGGATTTCTAACATAGCTTTTGTTTTGGCTTGGAGTACTCGGTAAGCGTTTATGCTTTAGCATCCTTGCATGTGTGTGAATGACTGCCATGATAGCATGCTTACCATGAGGTTATGTGCTTATATGATATA
This sequence comes from Camellia sinensis, assembly GCF_055761805.1. Taxonomy (NCBI): domain Eukaryota; kingdom Viridiplantae; phylum Streptophyta; class Magnoliopsida; order Ericales; family Theaceae; genus Camellia; species Camellia sinensis. The sequence continues at coordinate 185,439,185 of NC_138961.1, read as the reverse complement.
CCTACCTAAATGCCTGTGGGTGAAGGTTGGGTTATTTGGATTGGAACAATTCATTAAATGCGAGTTTTAAGCCCACTAGATAGTGGCAAATCATCTTGTTTTCTAAGCCCACCTGAGGGTGGCAAATCCACATTTTAGCCTACTTGCGAGTAGCAAACCGCTTTAAAAAACAAACATGAGATGTTTTGTTCCAATTCAGGCGACCCAATCTATACTTATATGCTATGCGCATCACATAGCAAATCTAGGCTAATAACCGGAATAAGAACGCATAATGTTTTCAAAACTAGATATCATGGTTAGTAGAGGCCGATCTTTGATCGAGCGAGCGGGGGTGCTCACGAAGTGACCTTCCCCAATCGTACCCAAGTTCCCGAGCAGAGGCAACTTTGGTGATGACGGAAGCGTGGCCTTAGGCAACGAGTCAGGGTTTCCTAAATTTCTCAAAATAAAATATTTAGGTGGCGACTCTGTATCTGGCAAAGCAGTCCATGATTGCCACTTTTTTCAAAAAATCTGTTTTCAAAAACGATTTGCCGGATTTGTTCTCTTTGATGATTTCATCGGTCTTGCATTGCACTCTGCGAGATTAGATACAGGACTGTGACATTGAGTCCTAAACTGTAGTGAGCCTAATGAACAAAACGGGGGGGGGGGGGGGGGACTTCCTCCTGGGACGTTCGGGGACGTCTAAAGTTTCTGGCGACTCCGCTGTGGATTTAGAGAACTTGACTCGAACTCATGATATCTTGTTTTGACTACACTTATGTGTTTCTTTGCATTGCATGTGCATTGGTGAGCCTAGGACACCGTGTTTGCCATCTACTATTCCTGAACGGTTTGTCGGAGGCTTGCTTTGTCAAAGCATGCCATAAGGCTGACCGATTGTGGGCTCTACCAGTATGAGAACACAAACCCCGGTTTTTACCGGGGCACCCTTTTGACCATTCAACCTAGTGCATATTCAGAATCCATAGTGACCATTCCAAACTAGGACAGGTTGCTTACCCGATGATAGGTTGTTTGAAACCGCTGCGTGCGTAGTGAAACCCTAGCTCCTGACAAAATAGGACAAGGAAACCCTACCCCCAACATAGGGGTGTTTTGGCTCTCTTTGCTTGCTATGTGCTTTTAGAGTGCGTCTCTACAGGGAATGCATGTATCAGTTTGCAAGTTTGAGTATCAGGCCTACGAGCATCAGTATTTTGGGGCAATCAGTTTTACTTGAGGGTATCGGTTTACAGGAAGAATTTTGCGCAGAATTCAGTAGAGAACACGGTCATTCAGCTTTGCTCATATCTGTTTTGGTGAAAATGGGCTGAGATGCTGCCTGTTTTCTCTTTTGCTAGGTAGTCTGGGAACCATAGCTTCAAAACGTTCCAATATCCCCCGGGTACATTGGACTAGTGCTGATAGACTTTGTCCAGTCAGAGACTCAGTTCAAAGCAACAAGTGTTCTTTCGCTGAGGCAAGGCAAAGAAAGGCCAGTCAGGGCTCACCGGTTCATCTGATCCGTCAGTCGCCAGTCACATCACCTTTGTTCGAACTCAGCAGACCGTGATGGCACAGGGTTCGAAAGAATTTGTGGCCCTGATAGCAGCGTTAAATCAGGGAACTGCCATGTAGGCCGAGACCAGTATTGAAACGCAGCGCCCATCTGGGGCATCTACCTCACATCCAGCTTTGGGACCCCAGCCGAACTTTGACCCACTTCCGCCAGCTGAAGATTTGTAGGGTCCAGATCCTCGAGAAGGGTTGGCTCAAGCCCGAGTTTTCAGACCCCTGGTGCAGCCTAATGAGAGGCTTTATCCCCTTGATATTAATGAGCTCGATCTGACTGCAGTGAAAATTGAAAACCTTGAGAAGCAATTCAAAAAGGTACATGGCCTTAACTCCATTTCCAACATTAAGGATGGGTACACCGAGGTTGCCGTACGGCTCCCAAACAGATTCAAAATGCCACATATTGACCGTTTCGACGGGTCTGGAGATCCTATGGTACATATCCGGCTTTTCTTGGATATCCTGAAGCCGATGGGTCTGACTAAGCCACAGAAACTCTCTCTGTATGGAAGAACCCTGCCGGGTGCAGCAGCCACTTGGCATGCCAAATTGAAGGATACAGTGAAGCAAAACTGGGAAGAACTCGCTGAGGCCTTTGTCGATCAGTATTCCTACAATACCCAAGTTGAAATGACCATCCAAGAGCTTGAAGCAACTCGCCAGAACCCAACAGAGCCTTTTGTGAAATTCGTTGCAAGGTGGAGAGCAAAGGTAGCACAAATGACAGATCGTCGCCCTTCTGAGAGGGATCAAGTGCAGATGATGGTGCGAAACCTCGAGCATGATATGTTGCAAAAGTTGATAGTCGCTCCGCTATTCACTTTCAAAAGTTTGCATGAACTGGGGGATCAGATCGAGAATGCGTTCAACAGTGGGATCATTCCCAGAACAAGTGAAGCGACAAGGAGGGTGATTTCAGGGAGTGCCAATGCTGGTAGTAGCGCTATTTCCAAACCCGCAGAAATCAATACAGTCGCCACAGCCAACCCTTTTGCCAATCTAAGCCTATAAACCGCCGGCCCAGCCCGAGCTCAGGGCAGAACTTTCACCTCTCTCTATATGAGCCTGACTAGCGCACTAAAAGTCTTGATGGAAAGAAGGTATCTCAAACCCCTCGATCCTCAACCTCTGCCTGACCCACTCTCAGCCAGACATAACCCCTCCAAGTACTGTGTGTACCATCAGCAGCGCGGTCATGGCACCGACCGTTGCTACCGCCTTCGTCACGAGGTCCAAAATCTCATCGACAACTGGACAATAGCCCCACCTTTAGATCCCAATGACCAAGTACCTCATCCACATCTCAATCTAATCCATACACTGGCCGTCCCTTACGACCCCAGCATATACATCACCCCAGTCCATCTACCCAAGCCTGAGGTGTTTATCCCATAAAGCATGGACTTATGCATGATGGGTGCATCTGAACCCCAATCATCTCAAACCTGTGAGCCCACCACTTCTGAGTTTATGAGAATGATCGAAGATCTTCAGAGAACTGTGGCAGACTTAGCCTTTGGAATTTTGGCTCCATCATCGACCACATCACAAGCTAGAAGTTTCAATCCAAAAGGCTCCTTAATCTTCAAGCAAGCTGCAACTGAAAAGGGCCAACCTAAAGCCATCTCAGATCTGGGTGTTGGCGTGTCGACAACAACTGGGCTCCGCTCAGATATAGCAACCCGATCCTTTGATAAAATGGAGGCCAGTGGTAAGAACAAGGTAGGGGTAGACATTGATCCCCATGAACACCTCATGTGGGCTGTTGAGGCTTTAAAAGCCGAAGGACTGAACAAACAGCAAGTGATTGCAGTTGTTACAAAGGCTGTGGATGACACTTTCGCTACTCAAGTTGGGGGCAGTCTGAATCAAAGGGAAAACTGGGAGAAGGGCCATCATACCAAAGACAATCCTGTTAGCTCTAATCCTTCACTCGGAAGAGATCAGCAAGCCAGGCCAGCACTTGCCAATCTCTTTTCTGGTGCGCCCAGCAAAAATCCACAAACCTTGAAGTACCAACCCCGAGGTCAGAGGGTCTTCCATGCCCTCTATATGCCTTTGTCCAAAGCTCTCCAAATCCTTGTTGGACAAGGCCATCTCAAACCCCTTGAGCCTTGGCCTCTCCCGAACCCTCTTCCGGCTACACATGATGCTACCCAGTACTACGCGTACCATCAGCAAACTGGCCATACTACCGACAACTGCTTTCGTCTTCGCCATAAAGTACAGGATCTGTTTGACAACGGGGTCATCCTCCCGCCGAGCTCAGCGAAGTCTATCGGCACTGGATCGGTGAACTTGAGGGATCATGTGATGTGATCGGGGGATGAACCACCTGCGGGCGGCGCTCAGTTTACTTCAGATGTGGCGTATGGCACGCACAGTTTTGAGCAATATGCGAACACTAGTTTTTGTGCTTTCTGACTTGGGTATTGGGTCAGTTTTGTTGTTTTGTATATGGTCAGTCTTTTTGTACTAAGTCGGTTAGGTCTGTCTTGTTATATCGAGTCAGTCCTGTTGCGTTGGAGTTGGATGATTCCGGGGGTGTTACCTCGGACATCACTACCATATTTTGTGTTTGTCTTTTTGCTTTCTTTCGAGTCTATTTCTGCCATGGAGCCAATTACACCAACAGTTATGAATGAAACAGCAGTGGTTTTTCATGCTTTTGTGCTTGCTTCTGCCTTGTGCCAGGTGTGCCAGAAAGTTGAATGGAACGACAGTGCATTTCACCTGCTTTTCTGTGCTTTTAAGTCATTGCGTTGACCTAAGTTTTTCAAAGCTATTTTTGAACATTGTGATGAAAACGAAGATGAAGGAATTCCTCGAGATTTATAAAAACTTGATCAATTGAGAGAAAGAAAGGCATGCTAAGCCCTTAATGATTGAGATCATGCTTGTTAATGTGAGTACTGAGAAGGATCCTGGCTTGATCCAGATTGGTCTCGCATTGTCTTTCGCGCGAGCGATTAGTCGCTTTCTTAAAAAAATTTCAAAAAAAATGTTTTGCGCGATCCTGCGAAGACCTGTGTGGAATCGCTCTTGAGATTGTGCAGCCTAGGATCACTCTCAGCCTCGAGACTCGACCCCTCATTTTTTAACCTTGGACTTAAAATCAGAATGTTCAATGGTCAACCATCAAAGGAGGCCTGTGTGGCCATATTTGAAGTAACCCTTGAACTAGGGGCGAGAATGTCAGATGTGATCAAAGGGAAGATCAGGAACACCCCTCGAACTAGGGGGCGAAAAATGTCAGATTGTGCTCGAAGAGCCGAAGATAGATCATTCTGCAAATCAACGAAGATTGGCAAGAATGTCAAATCCCAGAATAGAGGAAAGAAGAAGGTATCACTGAAAGACAACTGAGTTCCGATCCACAACACTAGGGGCAAATTCAGCCCCCGTTGGATGGACTCCTGCATCGTCAACAAACAACAGTTGTTCTCCTGGATTCAGATGACTTCAGGATCTTAAACTATTCAACATGGACAAAGCTACACGTTTACCCTTGAGAGGCTCGCTGGGCCGAAAACCCGGAAGGGCAACCCAGGCAAAAGTTAGAGCAAGAAAAAAAGAAAAAGAACAAAAAAAAATGAAGAAAATGCAAAAAATGAAGAAAAAAAAAAGAAGAAAAGAAATGAAAAAGAATTGAAGAACATAGCTCATAAGGTTGAAAACCCGCAAAGGGCGGCCTTAGCAAAAGTTAGAGCACAAAAGGAGAGGTTAATACCCGAGTGTACCTTAACCCCGAACTACGTGAGGCTTGATTCCCATCTTTGGGATACGTAGGCAACTTCATTCTGAAGTCCAGCCGTAAAACACTCCAAATCGATTATGTCCATGCAATGGGTCTGATCATCTTTGACTTCTCTGTATCTGAGAGTTTGGTTGTAATCGTCACTTTGAGGACTGATTACAGTGTGCTACGGTACTATTCAAACAAGGGACAACTTTTCGTTGCCATGTAGCTCTCTTCAAGCAAGGGGCAATTTTCTATTGCTTCCAAATCTAAGGTTGTGCATCTCAAGAGTAGGTTCCGTGCTCGTTGAGCAGTGTCTGTTTGCAAAAATAATTTTTGAGAATTTTTACTGAGGTTGACTGATCTCTCGAAAATTATTCCATCTTTTCCAAAACTGGACCATTTCTTGGACCCAAAAAGGAAAATTTTCAGTGCTCATAACCTGACTTGCATGATTTCAAATCAAAAATCGAATAAGCATGTTAATCTAACTCTCATTTTGGTCAAAATTGTTTTAATAGAAAACAAAACAAAAAAATGGTCAAAATGATGAACTAGGGGCATAGTTGAGTTAGGTGTTCTGTCCTTTCCCCTTTATCAACACACTTGCCAGAAAGGGCACCATACCTGCAGGAAAAGGGCACCACTGAAGCTAACCGCAAAAGGACAGAAAGCTCTCACATCCTCCAAGCAACGAGGTATCAAGCCAAGTGCGAAGCACGAACCGGAATGGGACAAGATATCCCATTCCCTCATCTGGGCAGATCTGATCACGTCCAAACTCCCCAGCAGAGCATCGTCAACCGATGTCAGCTGCAGATTTGCTACACACCCAATTGTAGAACAGCCTCTCTATGGAAGAAACTCACTGTTGTGAACAAGAAGAAGAATCTAGCGGAATGCTAGAGGCAAGACCCCGTAACTTTTTGTTTATCCACCAACCATCCAGGGGAGGGATAAAAAATGAGAGATTGAAGAATAGAGAGATGCGCGCTGAGAGAAAAAGTGAGAAAATGGCTTTTTTTCAGAAAAACAGAGATTGAGTGCCAGAGTGATGTGAGAATCACAAATGAGAAAATGGTGGGAAACACTACCCGGAGAAACTGGCTCCTCGCGAACTGAGAGGTCTCTTGTCTTTGTAACACGTCTGTGTGTCGTGTCTTTTGTTTTGTTTACCTCAACTCTTGTTTTAAGTCTTTTTCGAGTGTTACTCGATGTGTTTAGGTCGTGTACCTTTTGTTGAGTCATTTTGGCTGTGGTCAGTTGTAGGCTCAATACCCAGTTGAGAACCCTTTTCTCATTTCAATTTCAAAAATCGTTTTGTGCTCAAAGTGCCGTGTCGTTCTCCACATTTGTGCAAAATAGGATTGGTTCTTTCATAAAACCGCAGAGTTCAACCCAAGTCATGTGTGAATAGTAAAACAAGGACCCATCTGAAGCTATTTAGGTTCCGAACTGCAAAGCAAAAGAAAAGAGGGAAAATTTGGAGCATCTTAGCATGTTTCAACTTTAGCAAAATCCGTGACTGCATTCCAGGTACACTTTCTCATGCCTCGCCGTTTCTCTGGAGTATGAGTGTATCTCGACCCTAACTGTAAGCCTGCTTCAAGTCAGAATGGCAGTCCAAGCAGCACTCGAACGTTTCACATGCAGATGTTATCTCTCGCCAATATGAACAGGGTGTGCCCTTTTTGAGCTGAGTGTGTTGCGAAGTCCTCTAAGAGGCAAATCAGAGACACCAGAGTACATATTTGATGCTCCTCTATTGTATAGAATGTACACTTTCATATACACTGTTGTTGCATGTGTGCCGTGCATCGTTATGATTCATGCATAGAATATGCTTGCTTTCGATTCCGCATAGAATATGATTTACTTGTCTCATACATAGAATATGCTTTCCTTATTGCATAGAAAATGCCCTCGTACTTGCATAAAAGATGCATTTTATCACACTGTCTTGTGCACTTACATTTTGTATCTCACTAGCACTGTCTTGTGCATCTTGTGGTTGTATATCACTCACACTATTTTGTGTATTTCAAATCACTCGCGCTGTTTAGCGTATCGTACTGTTTAGTGCATTTCAAATCACTCGCGCTGTTTAGCATATCGCATTGTTTAATGCATTTCAAATCATTTGCGCTATTTTGCGCATCGCACTGTTTTGTGCAGTTTACATTCGCGCTATTTTGCGCACCTCAATCGCATTGTTTTGTGCAGTTTACATTCACGTTATTTTGCGCATCGCACTGTTTTGTGCAGTTTACATTCGCGCTATTTTGCGCACCTCAATCGCACTATTTTGTGCAGTTTACATTCGCGCTATTTTGCGCATCGCACTGTTTTGTGCAGTTTACATTCGCGCTATTTTGCGCATCGCATTGTTTTGTGCAGTTTATCATTTGCGCTATTTTATGCACCTCAATCACACTGTTTTGTGCATTTTACATTCGCGCTATTTTGCGCACCTCAATCGCACTGTTTTGTGCAGTTCACATTCGCGTTATTTTGCGCATTGCACTAATTTGTGCAGTTTACATTCGCGCTATTTTGCACACCTCAATCGCACTGTTTTGTGCAGTTTACATTCGCGCTATTTTGCGCACCTCAATCTCACTGTTTTGTGCAGTTTACATTCGCACTATTTTGCACATCGCACTGTTTTGTGCAGTTTATCATTCGCGCTATTTTGCGCACCTCAATCGCACTGTTTTGTGCAGTTTACATCCACGCTATTTTACGCATCGCACTGTTTTGTGCAGTTTACATTCGCGCTATTTTGCGCACCTCAATCGCACTGTTTTGTGCAATTTATCATTCGTGCTATTTTGCGCATCGCACTATTTTGTGCAGTTTACATTCGTGCTATTTTACGCACCTCAATCGCACTGTCTTATGCTTTGCACATTGCATCGCGCTACCTTGCGCACCATACCTGCACTTGTTAGTGCATTGCATCGCACTATCTTGCGCACCTTACCTGCACTTGTTAGTGCATTGCATCGCGCTATCTTGCGCACCTTATCTGTATCGCATTGTTTTGTGCATTCACCATGCTCTTTTAGCACTATTTTGTGCATTCACTCTGCATCGCACTATCTTGTGCACATTGTATTTTTGCATTATTCACACTGTCTTGTGCACTCCTTGGTCTAGGAGACCTTAAATCCTCTAAAGGTGCAAATCCTTTGGTGTTTGTCGTGCCCGAATGACTTCCAGTGGTCTGGTATAGCCACCTGCCTGTGTTTGCGGTGAGTTCCTAGGAGACCAACTAAGACGGTGGAAACTAGAGTTCGAATGGCTCATGCTTAGTACGCAAAGGTTCTGGATTTCCGAGACTAAAGTCTGGTTTAAATACCCAGGGGTATATCCTCGGCTTGAAATCTGTATGGCAGCCCCATAGATTGAGATAGCATATGTATGCGCCTCAATTCTGGATACCAAATCAACCTAGTCTGTCACCCTGTTGGAGAATAGGGAAAGCTGCGACCATAGTCAGGGAGAAAAGTAGTACCTGTGGTTCAACTAAGAAGAAGAGGAAGATTCCCACATCAGCATGAGGTAGGATATTGCCGAGGTAAGTCATTGCCAATTGCCCCTGTAAGGTACCTCCCTTTTCCTAGCTATCACATTGCATTTTAGTCATTAGAGTGCATCGCATAAATCCTGAATTTTCAAACCGGCTTCGCTTAGCGTATAAGTCCAATTTTCAAACCGGCTTCGCGTAGCGTATAAGTCCAATTTTCAAACCGGTTTCGCGAAGCGTATAAGTCCAATTATCAAAATCTTTCTGCATATCATTTTGCATTTTGCCCCTGCCTGCGGGCACGTCTTTGTTATCTTGTATGTTTGTCTAAGTCTTCGGCCTTGTCAAAAATGGGTCGTCTCTGGGCTTTGACATTCACTCCTATCACGAATGACTTCCGAGTTCTGTCAAAGAGGGACAACTGTAGACACCCCATTTTTGACCGACCTTTAGACTCAAACATCACCAGTTGAGCGCTCAGTGATGTTGCATATTGTGCTCGTTTTGAGGTTTCAGAGTCTCGGCTGCAAGCCTTGCCTCCGAACTTCGGAGCTCTTTTGTGCTTTGCCTTAGTTTGCGAACCAGGTCCTGTTTTCTCTAATTTTTTTTTCTTCCTGAAGGGAGGGAAAGGTCTTGTAGATCATCTCTCAGTGACCGTAGGCTACGTTTCGTGGTCGTAGGTCGTTTTTCTCATTTGGAGGCCGGTTTTCGGTTTTTGGAGCCGTCGTGTGCCTCGGTTCGGAACCGCTTAACTACCTCTGATTGCTTTGGTTTTTGGCACACATCTTATTTCCTCCCTTTAGAGGGACACTGTGGCCCTGGAGACCACCTTCGTGGTCATACGCCAGTTCCGGTGCCTAACAGCCTGTTTTCGGGGCCTTGAACCGCGCGTTTTGGCCCCCGAACCTTCGTTTTGCATTCGTTTTGGTCCATTTTTGGTAGGGACCCTATTTTCACTGTTAGGGAAGTGGTAGGATGGTGGCCAGCCACCTCTTCTCCTGAAAAGCCAGTTTTCTCATTTTCTCTCTCCAAAAGTCGGTTTTTCTGACAGAAAGCTGGTTTTTCCCACTTTTAAGCCACATTTTCTGGCTTTTCATACCACCATTGTGATCTACTCATCTGGGAGGCCACCAATATGGGTAGGCCGGCTAGAAATTCACCTTGACCCTTTTGAACCTTGCTTAAAAGCTAGCTTTTCTCTCTGCTAGGTCATATTTTCTAGTTTTTCTCCACAGGGCTGTGTTCTACTCATCTGGGAGGCCACCTTTCTGGGTAGGCCGACCAGCAATTGTTCTTGAACCTTTTGACCCCTGGTTAGCCGACCAGGGGGAGTGGCCGGCCAGCCACTTGAACTGGCCGGCCTGCTTATTGCTTTTGCCCTTTCTGAGTGTAATCCAGTTGTGCCAGCTAGAGACCATTTGGTGCATCCTCCGTACACGTGTATGGAGGATCTTTGAAGCTTCCAAGAGAAGCTTTGGCCTCTCTTCTCTATAAGAGAGGCCCTCCTCTTCATATCTAAGGGTTAGACATTTTTGGCCAAGGCACATAACCTCCCTCCTCCATTGCCACTATTCCAAGCTCCAAAACCCTAACTTTCTTGGTCCATTTACACTACAACCCTTAGCACCACACCTCCATCATCCATTCCAGCACCTCGGAAGCCATTTGCAAAGGTTGAAAGCTCACCAACTTGGTCCAAAATCTGCTAGAGGTCGGCTCTTCAAGGGTAAGTCCTCATTTCTCCCATTTTTGCATTAATTTGCCCTATACCTTAGCTCCATTTGCAAGAATTTTCGAGCCTTGGTGTAAACTGAAAATATTCTTATTTTGAGCTCCTCTTCATGTTTGTTTAAGAGCACTTTTCTGTTTGAGGCCTCCTACACCCCTGCATGCTTTACCCCCTCTTTGTAAGCCTATTTTGCATCATATCTTGGTCCTACTTGTGAGCACTTTTGAGATTTATTATAAACTGTAAAGTGACTTATTTTGAGCCCCTATTCAACTTTGTTTAAGGGTACTTTATTTTTTGAGGTCATTTACTTCCTTGTTTGTTCAATCTCTCTTTTAGGGCTATTTTTGCATCCTATTTTAGCCTTACTTGTGAACATTTTCGAGAGTTTTCATAAACTGAAAAAGTTCTTATTTTGAGCCCCTCTTCAAGTTTTATTAAGGGCATTTTTCTGTTTGGGGTCATCCTCCCCTATACATGCTTCATTCCTTCATGATTAGAGCCATGCATTAGAGCACTTGCATTGGCCATGATTTGGCCTCTTAGCCACTGAAATCCAGTAGATTTTCAGTGGCTTATATGCATTTTTGAGGGCCAAAATTAGAGGGGGGTGACCCTCTCTCCCCTTGTCTTGTTTGGGGGTCTTTTGGGCCTTCCAAAGGGACCCTATTTTGCATGCATCGAAATCATGTTTTAGGCCTCATTATGTGGGTTTTAAGGTCTGCCTTAGGTCTGTCCGAGGCCCTTTTGATCATATTTTATATCTATAGTGCATGTGTAGAACAATTTCATTCAAGGCCTTTTGAGGGGGCCTTTCATCATATGCTTCCTTGACTGATTTTAGGGCCAATTTTGCGAGTTTTAGGTCTGTCATAACTCATTTCTAGAGGTGGTTTTGCTATGCTTCGTGTCTATCTTGTATGTGCTTAACAACCCCTTGCAAGGCCCTCCGAAGAAGCCCCTCATTTTTGCATGCATTGGCTGCATTTCAGTGATTATTTGGGTATATTTTAGCATGTTTTATTCACTGTTTTTGGTTAGTTTGATGAGTTCTCATTTGCTTCATATACATGCCATGTAAACCATGCTTGCTAGCCAATGTTGCACGCTATTTTAGTCCATCATGTTAGCATCTTTTGGCCATGCTCTAAACTAGAAATGTGCATGTTTTGGGACTGCCTTGGCTCTGTCTTTTGACTTCATGATCAAATAATGCTTGCTTTGTATACTTGTGGTTCAATGCATTGGACTAGTTTTGAGTTTCGGGACTTATTCCATGCATCGGGTGCCATATTTCCATGTTTCGGGATCATTTAGCATCATGTTTTAGTACTGGAAATTACATGTTCATAGTCTATCTTTCATTCTTTGCCATGCTTTGGTAGAGTGGCATTTTATGCCTTAGGTTCGGTCCTCGGTATGTGTGCATGTGTGCACGCATTTCGGTTGTCTCATTTTCACCTAACGGCTGCTGATGTAAGTGTGGCTGAGGTCCACTCATGTTAGTGTAAGTCCATCATGCATTGTGTATGCCTTTTCAATTCATAGCATTGCGTATGCTAGGTTGCATGTTAGAGCATTGTGTATGCCATGTTACATCGAGCATTATGTATGCCATCTCATAGCATTGCGTATGCTAGGTTGTATGTTAGTCGCATTGTGTATGCCATCTCATTTGCATTGTGTTTAGGATAGGAGTTAGCCCAAGCACGGGAAACGAGGGACGTTTCGTACTTCGAGTGACGGAACGTGTCTCAATTCCCCGTCGCCGACACTCCGGATTACCCATGATGGAGTTTAGGTCTTGTTGTGTTTTTATGTGCATTCATTTCATATTGAGTCGTGCAATTCGACTCCTCGGCCATCATGCATCGATATGCGTAATTGGTGGCACGAGGATCGAGGACTACGCTCCCTAAAGAGTAGTCATGCATACATATGTGAAAATACTTTGCCATGCCCCTTTCTTGCTCTCTGTTGCAGCAAATCAGAAATCAGCAGCTTTTTAAAGCCTTGCACAGCATTCCGGCATTAATTGCAAACAGAGGCGAATTGGGGCATCGCAATGGATTTCCGCACCGGGCAACTCAAGCATGCATCTCCCATCATTCGGAACAGAGCTGAGGCGGTCCATAGGCTTGCATGTTAATTTACTCACTTTCCTAGTTAATTTGTTAATTAATTAGGATTTTGTATTTATTCGGACTATATTATTCATTCGGACTGTATTATTCATTTTGGACTGTATTAATCATTCGGACTATATTATTCTTTCGGACCCTCCGAGTGAGGGCACAACTGTAATAAGTGTGCGTGTGTATGATGTATGTCTTCCAACCCCACGTCTTTCTCCCTTTTATTTACCAGCTTATGATGGTTAGATTAGGGCATGTTTCAATTAGCATACAGTATGATAGCATGTCTGCATTCATTCATCTGTCTTGCATGCGCCGGGCTCAGCGCATCATACTAACTGCATTTGTATTTCAATTCCAAGTTGAATATGTGCTAGCTGTAGCATCATCATATGCCATGTTTAGAATAGCCGAGCCTATCTTAGTTGTATTTTGCATGTGTTGCATTAGGCATTTCTGCATAGTTAGGATCATGCATTGATTTCTAACATAGTTTTGTTTTGGCTTGGAGTACTCAGTAAGTGTTTATGCTTTAGCATCCTTGCATGTGTGTGAGTGACTGCCATGATAGCATACTTACCATGAGGCTATGTGCTTATATGATATAACTGCCTGAATGCCTGTGGGTGAAGGTTGGGTTATTTGAATTGGAACAATTCATTAATTGTGAGTTTTAAGCCCATTAGATAGTGGCAAAATCATGTTTTCTAAGCCCATCCGAGGGTGGCAAATCCACGCCTTAGCCTACTTGCGGGTAGCACCATCAAACCATTTTCAAAACAAACATGAGATGCTTTGTTCCAATTCAGGTGACCCAGTCTATACTTGTATGCTGCGCGCATCACATAGTAAATCTAGGCTAATAACCGGAATAAGAACGCATAATGTTTTCAAAACTCGATATCATAGTTAGTAGAGGCCGATCTTTGATCGGACGAGCGGAGGTGCTCACGAAGTGACCTTCCCTAATCGTACCCAAGTTCCCGAGCCGAGGCAACTTTGGTGATGACGGACACGTGGCCTTAGGCAACAAGTCAGGGTTTCCTAAATTTTTCAAAATAAAATATTTAAGTGGCGACTCTGTATCTGGCAAAGCAGTCCATGTTGGGTACTTCTTTCAAAAAATCGATTTTCAAAAACGATTTGCCGGATTTGGACTCTTTGATGATTCATCGGTCTTGCATTGCACTCTGCGAGATTAGATACAAGACCGTGACTTCGAGTCCTGAACTGTAGTGAGCCCAATGAACAAAACGGAGGGGATTTCCTCCCGGGACGTTCGGGGATGTCTACAGTTTCTGGCGACTCCGCTGGGATATACAGAGATATACAATACAGAGATATACAATCTCTACTATTACTCTGTTCATGGTTTTGGTGGTTTGAATTATTTTTATATTTTAAGAACCACAAATTGTAATATTTTATGTGGATAAAGCATGTTGTGATTGTAATTAGGGGTGTGCGCGGTGCGGGTCGGTGCGGTTTGAGAGAAAAATAGAAACCGTATGGCGGGTGGCGGATTGATAAAAGTGTCACTAGAATTTGTCATTTTCCTTATCAAAAACCGGCGGTTCGGTTGGCAAATAATGACGGATTTGCCTTGGCGGTTCGGGCGGATTGGCGGTTTATAAAAAATATAATTTAAATTATAAAACTTAAATCAAAGAGTAAAAAAAAGACGAGAGATACCGTGATGTTAAGCATCTTGAAAAGTGAATTGGAATCCAACTTTATTTTGGATAACTAACATCTTGAATTCCCCTCGAGCAGTAATGTAATACTATATTCTAAGGTATAGAACACCAAGAAAACTTAAGTAAAAAATAATTTTTAGAATCTTATAAAAACATGATTTAATAGCGGTGCGGGTCGGTGCGGTTTGGAAGAAAAATAGAAACCGGCGGATTGATAAAAGTGTCACTAGAATTTGCCATTTTTCTTACCAAAAACCGGCGGTTCGATTGGCAAATAATAACGAATTTGCCTTTGCGGTGCGGTTCGGTGCGGTTTTGGCGGTTTCGGCGGTTTCGGCGGTATTATGCACACCCCTAATTGTAATATGTGGATGAGGTATGCAATGATTGTGATATTCTAAAGTTTCAAACTTTCTTTTTTTTTATGAGACATGCAGTAATTGTAATACTTTTTTAAGTCATTGACTATAATACTTTCTTTTTTTTCTTTTTTTTTTTTTCTTAAGGAAGTGCACAAGTTGAACTATGTTGAAAATTTATAAAATTTCAAACCGCCAAACCGATTCACCGCCAATCCGCTCAATCCACATCCGCCGGATTGGCAGACGGATGCGAATTGATTTTCTCTAATCCACCAATCTGACAGACGGATGGTGAATTAGAGATTCCATGGCCACAACCGACCTGCGCCCACCCCTACTAACAAGTAAGAAGTTAAGGAGGATGATACGAACAAGAATCTTTTCCTTACTTTCTCTACTTAGCCCTCCTTGTAACGCTTAAGATTCAACTTAAAAAAATCTAATAGTTCAAATCATCTCAAAAAAATTACTTTTTAATTTTTGATTTTTTAAAAAAATGATCTCATAAATTCTTGGAGTGAATCTTAACCGGAGAGGGCAAGTAGAGAGGGCAAGCAAGAATCTTGCTCGAGCCATACCGCTAGTATTTGTGTAACCCAACGCAGCGATCGCGCTCTTTGTCTCTGTCTCTAGGGTTTTGTATCGTCGTCCACCACCATAGTTACTCTCATTTGTATATACAGAGGGAAGAAGAACAAGAAGAATGTTTAAAAGGGGAAAGAAGAAGGACGAGGAAGAGTACGCATCCGACGGCGACGCTCCCCCTAAGAAAATCTCAAAGAAGGACTCCGCCGATGATGATTCCGACGACGGCGACGACGTCGTTGTCTGCGAGGTCTCTGTCAATTCACTTGTCTATTTACATACACATACACTGTATATATGTTTATCGAATGGGGAATTTGTGTTTGGTGTTTATAGATTTCGAAGAATCGGAGAGTTTCTGTGAGGAACTGGCAAGGAAAAATTGTGGTCGATATTCGGGAATTCTATGTCAAAGATGGCAAGCAAATGCCTGGCAAAAAAGGTTCATTTTTTTTTATCAATTTTTGTCTACTCTTCTATGTATGCTTTCGATTTGATATACTATCACTATGTGCTTCTTCTGTATGTACCACTGTTGCAGTGATTTTTCGTATTTGGTAGTTTCGTTTTGGTTTTGTTTGGAATTTGGAATTTGAAAGGAAAGGAAATTGACAAGGAAACCCCCAATGATATGAAACCCTAATTCACATCTACAACTAAAAATTTGTCAAAAACTTGATTTTGTGTCGTAACGTAACCGATAAACCATGAATAGTGATTTCTTTAGCATTTTCTCTTCGTCTCAATAAATCCACAAACCAAACAGGGAATCTGGATTTTGCTTTCTTGATAATTTCTAAGATTGATTGGAGTGTGATGAGCGTACTGACCTAGTTCACTCACTCACTCAGCAGTTATAATTTAGGTTTTCGTATTCTTAGACTCTTCATAGTTATGATGAAAGGAACTGTTAAATTCCCTCTAGTTATAAAGGTAGAATCATTACAATTTTGATGAGAGAAAAAATGATTGAAGCCATTGAGTATTTGATTGTCTTGAATGGTTATTGTTTCTTATTATGAAGATTGCATCTTTAGAAATCATATAAATAAATCTAGTTTCTCTGCAAAACCTGCACCCCAACACTTTACAAATCAACTCAATTTCACCCTCTCCATTCTTACAAACACACAAACTTTGTGTGTAGGGCTAAGTTGAGATACTAAGAAGAAGAATTTCAAAACAACCCTTTCAACCCTAGCAGCCATTGGCAATTGGACCAAAGTGGGAAAACTTAGCTAATTTTAGGACCAAAGTGAGATAATCTTTTTTTGAAGGAGCAAAGTGATAAAAGGGACATACATAGGGGTGCAATTTGAGCGGGTTCAACCCAAGCAACCTGAACCCAGCCCGAATTATTTTTAGGGTTTAGACAATATATTTTTAAATTTAGTACGAGTTTGGGCAAAAATTCAAAAGCTCGCCCAAATTTTTTTAGGGCTTAAATAAGATATTTTTAAATTTAGTACGAGTTTAGACAAAAATTCAGAAGGCCGAATTAAATTTAGGCCGGCTTAGGGAAAGGCGCCAAACAACCCGAGCAATCCGAAACCCGAATTATACATATATAGATATTTAAAAATATTAAATATACATATAAATTGTTAGCCATTACATGATATTAAAGTAATTTATATTATTAAATCATATTGAATATATATTATATATACAAATAATATAAAATCTTACTTTTTTTATTTTCACTCATAAATTGTAAAGGTTACTATAGCGACATCTCTCTTACATTATATGAATTATTTGTTTTGATGGTATTAGTGATTTTCTATAAATAAAAAAAATGTAAATAGAATCAAATTTTAATAATTTAATAATGTAACTAAAAAAAAAGTTATAAAAAAAATATATATTAAAATTCATTTACAATTCGGGCTTAACTCGGGTCGGACTTGGGCAGGTAACCTCGGGTTACAATTCGGGCCTGAGCAAGTCTCAACACAACTTGTGCTGGGTTTGGACAACTTCTCAATCCGACCAAACCTGTCCAAGTTGCCCCTAGTCATACATACTTTAAGGGGTGAAAGTGAAAGTGCAATTTATCTTTTAATTAATTACAAACTAAGAATTATGGACACAGACATGTGACACGACATGGATATGACACGGACACGCCTACACGTTAATTTTTAAAAAATGCAAGACACGACATGTGGGAACATACATAAAATATATAATTTTATATTTTTATTATATGTTATATATATGAATATATCATTCAAAAATAATAAAAAAAAATGTAATATGAGACTAATCCCTATAAATTTATATGGTTTTAGTTTTATTATTGTATTCTAAGTTGTTTTGTTTAAAATTATAATTAGTTTCACATGTGTCTAATCGATAGACACGTGTGTTTAAGAGATACACGCTTGTCTTCCAAGTGTTCAAAGAGTGTCCAGGTCTTTTAAAAATATGACATGTTTTGAAGAGTGTTGGACACGTGTCGGGGAAGTGTCCAAAGAGTGTCGGTGTTCGACACACAGATACGTTACCTTCTTAGAAGTGTCCGTACTTCTTAGACTACAAATGAATGATGCATTAGCTATTTGCAGTTGCACATTACTTATTTAAAATGGGAAAAGTTAGATAATTTAAGGACGAAGGGACATTTTTTAGCCCGTGGTACTGGTTAAATTAAAGGTGAATGGTGTTTCAAATGTATCTTCCTATCCTTTTTGTTATAGCATATTTGAAATGAATATGGAAAGGACATGGAATATGGAAGCTATGAAACTCTTTGTAAAAGTACATGGGATTTGTCATTTGTGTAAATCACATGGAATTTAATTGGCACCTAACAATAATATCATTGGACATAGAATTTGTTAGAACGTGCTAGATCACATGAGAAAGTAGATATGTTAGAGAAAGTGTTGAAGAAACTTGTGCATTGTGAACATACTTTATACAATTGTTATTGAAAATACTGACAAATTGTACAGTTTTCTTATGGAGTGCTTAATAAAGCTATGTTAAAGTGTTTCTTATTATGAATTACACATTTATATATGACAATGATTGTCTTGCATATTAATTTTTTAAACAATTATAATAAAAGATAGCATCTAAAATGAAAATCATTATCTTTACAAAAATAAGGGCATTATTTTGGACTAAAATAAGGGCAACATATATATATGTATGCTCTTGGTATTGTATATATTTGCGTATTTTTGGTTAGCATGTTATATATTTTAGGTGTTGTGTTGTGTTGTGTGTATCTAATTTACCATTTGGAATATTATAACTTTCAATGTAAAAGTTAAGCTCTACTTATTTTTTTCATCTTTATATTGCTTTTTTGAAGTGAAAATTGCTTCTTCTTTTTTTAACTTTATCTGCAAATCGGCAATAATTTCCTTAGGCTTTTCTTCATTCTAATATTGTGCAAACCTTACAGTATTTTCCTGTTTGAGTCTGTAGAGAGTTGCTACATGTTCCCTGCCTACTTATTCAATTTGAAACTAGCTTTTGTGCTCTACTCCAATCCCTTACATTTTTTTTTTATTATAAATACTCCAATCCCTTACATTGACTTCTGCTGGCAGGTTTCAAGTTGAACTTTTTATTGGGAAAACTATATATACTGTATAGAATGTCAGTGTTAGAGTGCTTTACCTTGACTAGTTTATTGAAATATTTTCGTTATTTTTTTGAGTATTCGGTTATGTAAATTATCATGACTTTTTTTTTTTTTTCTAGAAAAACTTAGGGCTATGATTGTAATTGCCTCTCATGAAAGAACTTGAGGATTTTTGTTTAAATGTGTCATGTATAGATGTTGAGTTTGTACATTAGATGAGATCAAATAATAATAGTCTCATTGCACTGTTTCAGGTATTTCACTACCCATGGATCAGGTATGTTTTGGATGTCCCTTTTTTGTTTTTCTTTTATCCTATTGAAGGAATTATATTTAATTTACCTTCGTTTGTAGTGGAATGTACTTCGAGACCATGTTGATGAAATTGACCAGGCAGTTGCTGAGAATGGTTAGAAAGCTGGAGGATATGAGTATCTGTTTGATGTCACTGAAGGAAGCGTTGTCAATGGAACTGAAATTGCTGTATTTTGTCTACCTTCTAGGGAACTAGGATGGAATGGTGAATGAAACTGTTGATTTTGTATCTATTTGAGGAGTAACTTTTAGCTAACTTGCTATTAAATGTTATCAAATTGCTATATTTTGTCTATCTTGTAGGGACTAGGATGGAATGGTGAATGAAACTGTTGATTTTGTGTATCTATTTGAGGATGGAAACTGGGTAGCTTTTGGCAAACTTGCTATTAAATCTAGGATGCATGTGTTTCTTGGTGTTAATTTAGAAAGTCTTGAGGACTGGAATCATTTCAAGATTTCCAACCATTTGAACAGACAATGAGCATTGCCCTAGCGAGCTCCCAGATTTGCTATACTCCTGATATGATTTGGGGTGGGCCCCGTTGCCATTATCACTATAGGATTCACGATAATTACTATAGGATTCATTGATTGTGCAATGAGTTTAGATATCTTGTATTGGTGGATTCATGGAAAATTTGAAAAATGATCAGTATAGGATTCACGATAATTACTATAGGTTTCATTAATTGTGCAATGAGTTTAGATATCTTGTATTGGTGGATGCATGACAAATTTGAAAAATGATTGTTCAAGGTGACCTCACAAAGACAATTCATGTTAATTGGATGCCAAATCAACCAATTTGTTGTATCAATATAATTTAATAGTGATAATCATGAACGACAATGTTAAAACACAATTTATCCATATTGGAACTGTCGTTTAGGACTTTGGTCATATCCGTGCTCATAGGTTCTCTTTCTGGATCATTTGGACACTATTTAGGGCTGCAAACTAACTTTGTTAAGTTGAGCTTTACAGGGATTGAGCTTGGCTCAATAACTAATCCAGCTCAAGGTGGACTCAAAACTCAATAATAATTTTTATTTTTATTTTTATTTACGTTATTTAAATAAAGATAAATAAGTTTAGTTTACTCGAGCTTAAGTCGTTTACTAATAATCTGACTTGAGTTTATTTATTTACTTAACAAACCGAACTCAGTTCACAACCAACTCAGGGATTGTTTGGAGTGTTTGAGGTTGAAAATATGGATGTTTGGGTTAACTTTTTGACTTTTTATAAAAAAATATGTAATAAAAAATTGTAAAAATTAATTTGTAGAGAAAAATTCGAATTGAGAGTTGTGCAGCCGTAATTGTTGACTTTTGGTAAATAATGTTAACTTTTTAACTTTTTGAATAACTTTTTGACCTTTTTACAAATTCCCAAACTTGGCTTCAATTCAATTGCAGAACTAGTATTATCCTTTTTGTTACAACCTCTAACATACTTTTAAATCAGTATCCAAAGAATTGTCACTTTATGATGAGTAAAACATTACTCCCCTCTAATGTTTTCTGTCTATTTTTAAAATAGACTTGTCTCTACTTGCAAGTTGCAAGGTCTACTTTGCAAATAACTTCTATAAAAAGTTCATGCATTTGCAAGCGAAAGTTAATACCTTGTAATGTACTTTTGATGGTGGTGTATTTGTTGCTTTTGTGTACATCTCATAATGAATTTATGCATTTGATTGTGAGTTTTTGCTTATTTTTTGCTTCGACAAGAGAAGCCAATGAAACACTCACACTAAGCCATTTTTGTCTAATAAGTGAACGAGCTGACTTTCCTTCCTTCCAAACACATCATCATTATTTGACGGGAAAGAAATTATATAAACATGTACAAGCTAAGCTATACACCAAAATAAAAAATAAAATAAAAAATTCAATATTCGTACAATGTTTAACACAACATACAAGACAAAATGGATCATCCACAAAAAAATTAAGCCGATGATGGACCTTGAATCAGGCAACAACAAATATTCAAGCAATGCTGTCTTTTAAAAGAGTCAAGCTCTATATTGTATCAAATCTATTTTCTTGTACCATCACTAGAGAGCAGGAATGCTGAGGGAACCAAAATCAAGCAATCTTGGCAATATCTGCACCAACAAACAAAGCGATTTTATGATCAGATAAGCTATCACACCAGTTGCGAAGAACTTGCTGCTTAAGTAATTCCAAGGAACCAGACCTCTCCGAGTCGAGCATTGATTTTTAAGGGCACAAAATCATCAGCCCGGGTCACACCTACATTTACAATTGCAGTAGCAGCACCTGCCTCATGAGCAGCTCTGTAAAATCAATTTGAAGAGCCATATCAACCAGAGATTATCAATAATTTGGAGGAAAATACAGTATACATTACTCTCTTAAATTTTCCTCAGATTAGATATGATATTCAATTTTTCCAAGGTAAATACGAATCCAAATTTTTTTCATACATAAAGCTTATCTGGTAACAGACCCAATAGAGGAAAAGAAAAGCAACAACATTTTGTACCTAACAAGTCTGAAAGCAGACATGGTCATGAGAGCTGATCCAAGAACAAGGAAAGCATCACATTCTTTTGCAGATTCCATTGCTTTATCAGCTCTATCCTTGGGGACATTATCGCCGAAGAAGACAACCTTCAAAATTATCAAATACATACAAGCATCTAAGGGATTACCTCGGGATATATATTTTTTATGTAGTTCAAGGAAGTGTGTGCGCAGAGAAGCTAAATGCAATGATATAAAACCAAGAGAAACTACAAAGAACTCCTACTGACCATACAATTCAATAAAAAATAATAGATCCTCTCTGTCAGTGGAGCAAAAATAATTTGAATCAATGACAAATTATGACAATGAGACCATAACCAAAGGAAGTTCTACTCCACATTTCTTTCTTTGGTATCACAACACAACATAATATCGACATCGAAACATATGCAACTTCGCTACGCAGGAAGGTTAAGAGATCAGTATGTGTATGTTGTCCTCTAAAAATGCATCTGCGGTAACAGTTCCCTTTTCTTTTTTACAAAGAACAATGGGGGCACATTAATTATCATTTAGTGTCTAAGGTTTTAATATGTAAAGCAATAGACAGATATAAGGGTTTGATCAGCAGGTATTGGCTATTCAGTGTGCATATCTTTTCAACATCACCTACAATCATACCAAATCATATTCTTCTTTCAGGGTGAGAATTATAAGCACCCTCCAAGAAAGCAAACTGAAACACTGCAAATACATATATTAAAAGTCAAATGTATTACGTCAGGTTTGAGCACTCCATTGCATTTCTGGCAAGTTGGGATTTGAAGACCTTCCTCCCAAAATTTCTCATCAATCTCAATGTCACCATCAGGCCTTTGCTTCATGCCAAAGCTCTTATCTGACCGGCTGTCATAGTCCAAACTTTCAATTGCCGCAGCCCACTGCAAGGAAACGATACATTATTCAATTGCCACCTCAAATAAAGGGCGAGTAAATTGAACTATGACTATGAGGCTACGACTAAATTCAATTTCTACCATTCTAATGCATACAATAGGACAAAGTATTCAAAAAGATAACTGCAACGGAACCTACAGAAAAGATTCATATGTATTGTTCCTGCCGTCATAGAAATGGGACTACATTGCATGATACGGAACTCAAAGCCGATTCTTTTAGATCTGAACTGATTACTAATAAAAGATGTTTCCAAAGGGTAAATAGTAAAAGTTATTCTTATGCATGCCATGAGGTCAATGCATCTGGAAGTTTATGAACAGCCGGTAATGCCAAACACCTTGCAAACAATGCTATGTATAAACAAATTTGGCTTCAATTTAAAGTGATCATTATCTGGTAACAAAAAAAAAAGACATCACACAATTTCATTCTTCTACATAATTCTGTTCGCCTGAGCACTATATCATCGTAGTTGGGTTCTAAATCTTCACTACATGAAGAAGCAAAATTGTACTGCTTAAAATTTGAAAAGCATTTGAAAATGGGAATAAGTTTTGTTTTTCCAGCATTGTTAATCATTCCCTTGCAAAAAAGCATGATGTAACAAGAGCAAATTTAAGTATAAAAGTTTCCATGAAGATATTTAACTTTAAAATCATTGTCTTTGGAATCCCAAGTTAAATAAGATATTCAAGAAATTACAGGATTTGAAAACACAGGATTCAAAACTCCATGACAAATCCTATACATTTAAATAATGAGACAAAATCACAAACTTTTAGTAATTTAACATCCAATAGAACAATAATGGTTTTAAGTGATGGGCTCACTTCTTGAGCTCTGATAGATAAATACTGCAATGTAACATATGGTATCAGGGAAATACATTATACAGTCATTATTCTGAATCAATGAGTTGTGCATCAGGAGACTAACCTTTGGATTAAGGGCCTTCAATTGATCTTGAAACAATTGACGGCAGCTAGAAAAACCGCAATCTATACAAACTACGTTATAGACAGTTCCATGTAATTCGAGTGGGTTGCTACCAGCAGAATGGTGCAGCCTGTACAAGATGTTGATGAATTGGGTCCATCAGTTTTGCTCAGGGTACTGCAGAGCCTTGAAATTCAATATGAAAAAAAAGTTGGTTACCTGTCAACATTTTGTGTAATCATGAAATTTATCCGGCTGGCTTTTTCAAGTGATGACAAACCAAAATGAGCTGGACCAGGCTGTGCTGCAGTGAAGCGTCTCCATCCAGCATAGCTCCTCGCCCAATACCGCCTTCTGGCCCGGGTTGAACGGAGAAACTCCTGTACACAGAAGATCCCAAGAGGGCATAAATTAATCATGGAGTTTCAGCCAGTCAATGAAAACAAGGACAATTACAGTGGACTATTTCAAGTAACTGATCAATTGTGCCAAATTTTTGAAAACCAAGAGGAAATGTTAACCGTAAAATTTCATGCAGTTTTAAGGAAGACTGGAAGGATCAGATGAATAAAACCTCACTTTACATCAGATCCGTATCAGAAAGATTAATGTCCATGGTTCCATCAGTTAAATTCAGAATAAAATCAAGAAAACAAAGAACACTGATGAAATTAAGGGATGAGGCAATGTCACTATGATGTGCACGGGTTGCACTGAATCTTTTTTAATGAATAGGAAGCATTTGTGCCACAAATGACTTCACATAAATAAGTACAAGAAAATTTATTTATTTTCACAATATTTTCAGCAAAATATTAAAGTGCTTTGTTTCAAATAGAAGAATGGCAGTCTCAAGCCATTTCACAGATCCTTTTTTCGAGCTCCAAATGTGGGATACCTAAGTCATTTCCATTCCGTACTAGTTCCAGCTTGTGTAAGACTGATTAATGTTATGATCACTAAAGTGAGCTACAAAAATTCAACTTAATGGAGCATAATTTTCATTTTTCAGTGAGTATGCAATCCTATAACACAGTTACAGGTCGTTGATGTAATGGAGCTGATACCAACTGTCAAAAACTTATGTGTTGCACAAGAAGCACAAAACATAGAAAATTTATTAATCTAAGTTATTCGTTATTACAAATAAATTAATACACAAAACATGAAATTTGCAAAATTTGTAATGCGTGCATGCAGGGGCACATGCCCCCCCTGGGTTTTGCAAATTTTTTTTTTTTTTAAAAGCAAACATAAAGAAAATACTTTAAATAAAAAAATTTATAAAAATACTATTTTAAATGTCAATGACATTTTTAAAATAATAAGGATAATAATGGTTATTTTGATTGAAAATAAAGTGATTACTATATTATTATCTATGAAAATTTCAATGTAATGGTGATGTCTATCACTATTGACATGCAAACATAATTAATCTCAATGAAAATATAAAATTTATTGAATTATTAGTTACATTTGACATGTAGCGTTCATTCTTTATGTGTTTCTTTACTATTGGTTGGTGATATCACATGTTAATAATGACGTGGTATAACTATTATATTGAATTTTTACGCATATTTTGTATAAAAAAATTAATTTATCATTATATAATTTATTTTAAAACTTTATATCCATGACTTTGTTTAATATTGTCCATGATACACTAATTACAAATAATATTTAATTTATTTGGTTCTAGTTTTCAGAAAACAGTTTTCAAAAAATTCTATATTTTTATTTTCCGTATTTTAATGTTTTCAATAATTTTTTTTTAATATTTTAAGCAAATTTTTTTAATTTTTAGACACACCTAACATAAATATACCTAAAAAGTATAATATTTGTGAATTTTTAAAAAAAAAAATACACTAAATACCAAAAAATAATATGAAAATTCAATACATTTTTTGTATTTTTGTGTATTTATTAATTTTTTTTAAATATTTTTTCACAAATATTTTACTATTTGGATATATATCTAAGTAATGTGCATCTAAAAAAGTAAAAAAATTGTTTAAAATTTAAAAAATATTCACTAAAATAAAAAATAAAAAACTTGGTTTTCAGAAAACTAAAACCAAACACACTGATTAATTTTTTTTTTTATCTTTCTTGAAGTTAATGGTAAAAATTTATGTTAAATATTTTTATAAAAAAATTTAATATTGTAATTAATAAGTGCCTCCTCTGCTTTAATTTCTTGGCTCCGCCACTGCGTGCATGATATCTATTCTCAAACCTTGATGTATCTATATGATCCAAAATATTTCATTTTTTATTAATTTCCGAGTTTTTTCAAGAATGACATCAATTTCTTTGATTCATCAATATATCCATGTTCTTTTAGGTTGCAATATATCTTCTTCGTATTGATATTTTATTCCTTGTTGAGCCTTTGGATTAAATAGATGATGTAGAAAGTAGCTTTTTTGTTGGATAATAATTAATAAATGTCAGGCTATCTTCATCTCTTTCACAGTCGTTCTCTAATGTTTTGACTCCATAAGGAGCTGCTCCCAATTGTTTCATTCTTTTTATTATTACTCCTCGCTCTAATTTCCTTCTGATCAAGGTAACTCCTAAAACCAAATAGAAACAGTTACCCCTTCCACAAAGAAACATGATAACAGATCAAGAAAATAGAGCACATGTCTTCAGATCACCTGGTGAGTAATTGGTCTGAAGCCAGAACTGTAAGCTCCATTTGGGCTGCATTGAAACAAAACAATCCAGTATATTCATAAGAATAAATAAATAAATGAAAACAAAATATGAAAAAATTCCTGTAAGCATTGAATTTAGAGTAGCAATGATAATGTCTATAAATTAAAAGATATAAAAAATAAACTGATAGAGAGAGAGCATAAATTGTGTATATATTATGATTGATATATTGATTGATATATATTACAAATGGTGAGTGGCTCATTATATAGGAGAGGGTGAGTGTAGTAGGTGAGGAGTAGGTGATGGTAGGTGATGGTAAATTGGTGGTAGGTGATGGTAAATTGGTGGTAGGTGATGGTAAATTCTAACAGCCCCCCGCAAACTCAAGGAGGATAGAAACTAACCAACTTGAGTTTGAAGAGAGGAACAAAACAAGAAAATACATAAAAATAAAAAAGGATAGGTGACACTGTATGGTCGTGTCAGACCATTGGTGAAGACACTGGATGGTGGTGTCATAACGTTGTAGAGGACACTGTATGGTGGTGTCATAACATTGTAGAGGACACTGTATGGGGGTGTCATAACGTTGTAGAGGACACTGTATGGTGATGTCATAACGGTGTAGAGAACACTGGATGGCGGTGTCAGACCGATGTAGAAGACAGTTTATGGGGTCATGTCGGACCGTTGTAGAAAACAGTTTATGGGGTCATGTCGGACCGTTGTAGCAGACAATGTTGTGACAGTTTACGGAGTCTTGCTGGACCCTTGTAAAAACTAACCGGAATCAATGTCGGGACAGTTTACAGAGTCTTGTCGGACCCATAAAAGAGCTAACCGGAATCAATGTCGGGACAGTTTACAGAGTCTTGTCGGACCCATGTAGAAACTAACCGGAATCTATGTCGGGACAGTTTACAGAGTCTTGTCGGACCCATAAAGGAGCTAACCGGAATCAATGTCGGGACAGTTTACAGAGTCTTGTCGGACCCCTGAAAAGTCGCACCCTCAAAAGGGGTGCCCAATCTTTCAAAAGGCGTGCCATCAAAAGGCGTGCCCAATCCATAAAAAGGCGTGCCATCAAAAGGCGTGCCCAATTCATCAAAAGGCGTGCCATCAAAAGGCGTGCCCAATTCATCAAAAGACGAGCCATCAAAAGCGCGCCAGACACGCGGCGATGCACGTGATCGACAGTGCGCGTGTCGGCCTCTTCGTCATGTTCTATATAAATCAATGCGGAGGCTAAGAGAACATGTGGAAATCAAACCAGTCTGAAACCTCTGAAAATCCTTTGAAAAAACTCTTCCGTTTCTGAGAAAGAGATTCTGGAACCCTCTGTTGCCATTCTGTAACCAACCCTTCTCTGAAACACTCAGCAACCCATAACATGGCCTCGTCTTCCCGTTCAGCTACCCAGAATATGGCCTCTTCGTCCCGTGGTCTGCTTACGCTCTTTCCAGAACTGAACGAGTCCACAAGAGAAATAACTGGTGCGGTGGCCAGTGAACCTCAACCAAACACCTCTGGTTTTGCTCCATTGAACTTTCCGATGCGGTCGGTGGAGCAAAAAATGGCGGTGCAAACTGATATTGAGGCCAATCAGTATACTCTGAAGTCATGTGTGGAAACCATGACGGCGGTCACAAATTTGTCGAACCGGCTGCAGAGTAGGACAAATGAGGTGCAGCATTTAAACGCCCAACTGGCTCTGCTCCAACGCATGTATAAGGATGCGCGAGCAGAGATAAGTGTGCTGAAAGCAGAAAATAAGGAGCTGAAGCGGAAGGCCACCGTGATGTTCCGATTTGGAGGTCCGCCATATGCTGTAGTGGAGGAGCAAGGAGGAGGCAACTTGCTTGGTGGTCTAGGAAGCACGGAGGCAACACCGTCAAGGACCGCCCAAGACGGAGGCAAGAAGAAGAGACCGGCGGCAGAGTAGAGAAGAAAAATCCCACTGTTTCGATTTGTGTTGTTGTTGTTGTTGTTTTTTTTTTTTTTTTTTTTATGTAAAAAGTGTGATCGGGGTTGATCCCCTGATATGAATAAAATGACAAAAATAACAAATCATCTTGTTTTTCCACAATAATAAGAAAATTACAAGCTAGGAGAACAAAAGTAATAATAATAATAATAATAACAAATGTAATCATGCTCCTGAGAAAGTTCAGCCTGCTAAGCCTTGTTTTTATTTGATTTGATTTTATTTTATTGTATTGATTCACGTGGGTTGCGTGGCCCATGTTGGTGAAAACCTGTAATGGGTTGGAATTGATTTTTTTTTTTTTTTTTTTTTTTGTGTAAGAATAATAATAATAATAATAATATAAGCATGTGCCCTGTGGAGCAGCTGCAGATAAAGAAAAAGTGAAGATAAAATAAAATAAATAAAGGTAAAGTGGGGGTATTATTTTATGAGAGAGTGAGAGGAAGTGATAATAAAAATAATGTATGGATCTGTGTATGATAGGAGAGAGAGAGAGAGAGTCCAAGACCAAGGGGACAAAAAAGTGGGCTGCTTCTGGGTCTGTGCAGAAATTAGACGAAGAGGGGAGGGCAAGCTCTTTGCTGAGGGAGTCTATACCTGTGCTGGATGTGGAACTCCTCTCTACAAGGCAACAACTAAATTCAACTCCGGTTGAAAGTCTTCCTGGAGCCATAAACCGCAATGAGGATTGAAATTACATGTGCAGCTTGTGGTGGCCATCTGGGTCATGTATTTAAAGGTGAAGGCTTTCCCTTAGTTAAAAAAGCGGATCTACGCCATCTGATGGTGGAGGATGAAGGCAACACAGATCTGAAATCGAAGGCGACGCGACAACAGAAGGATTGCTGCAGGAGGCGACAGAGGTTCAGAGGTTCGCCGGCTGATTTGGGTGATGGCTTGTCATTTCGCCGGCGAACATCCATTTTTAGCCGGAATTCGGCCGGCGAGGAAGAGAAGGATTTAGGCAGTGATGGGAAGGTATGTGTAGAAAAATAAGCTGAATAGGTTGAGGTCCGGCGGGCGGCTAAGGCGAGGTTGCCGCCCGCCGGGGAAGTGAAAAATATTAGGTTCTACACCTGCTCTGATACCATAAAAAATAAACTGATAGAGAGAGAGCATAAATTGTGTGTATATTATGATTGATATATTGATTGATATATATTACAAATGGTGAGTGGCTCATTATATAGGAGAGGGTGAGTGTAGTAGGTGAGGAGTAGGTGATGGTAGGTGATGGTAAATTGGTGGTAGGTGATGGTAAATTCTAACAAAAGATAATGTAGCAAACTCCAAATGTAACAATGCATTGTACGGGAGGAACCTTATGACAAACTAAAGCCTTGCATTTCTTCCCAAGAAATGAACAAGCATCAAAGGCCATTAAAAGCCATGGTACTGAGACCCACCGCTCACCCAACTCATAGTGCGTGGTCGAATTCCTAGGGCGGGCCACACTATAGAATGGTTTGAATAGATGGCTAAAGTAGATGTATTGCCTCTTGTTGTTATGCCCCTGGTTTGGGAGGAAATGATGAGTCAGAAGGTGGAGTTGTAACCCGAGTCATCCCGAGTAGCTGAAGGAATGAATACAAGTTCTAGAAGTAGGTTGTGTTGGTTGGTTGGTTCAATCTTGAGAATTCAGTGGCTATGTTAGAAAGTACTCCGAATATCAAATCATGAACGCTCTTTTAGATTTAAATACACCAAAAACCAGATAAGCAACAGAAATTTTATTATATTCTTTTTAGATAATGATGGTAATCAACAAGAAGACCCATACACAATTCATTTAGAAGGAAAACAAATAAATTCGATTACAAGACATGGTGAAAGAAAATCTTTGATGGTGAAGAAGGCCCACGTGCTACACATTAAGATAGAAGGCAAAGGTAAACCTAGTCAACTACTGCCAACCAAAATGCGGCATTCTGAAATATATACAAAACCAGTAAGGAATAAAAACAGAACAAAAGTTGTTGCAAATGATTTACAAATTTTGCTTTTGCAACAACCTGCAAGTACTTTTTGGTTGCCACATTGGCAAAATATACAAAATACAATAAAATTCAAACTAACATTCAGAATTACAATTCATATCTAGAAAATAACCAGAATGCCCATTATTAATTAGTAAAATTTCAAAAAGCTTACAGCTACGAAATTCATGCTTCCCTGAGACATACTTTTACAAGTAAATTATGATTGGAGGTTGCAATCAAAATTTTTAGGGACTAATATGCTCCACATAAACTTTAAAAAATTGGAAATAGAACCTTCTATAATCAGGAATTCCACATTCTGTGCTTATTCCAGCTCCAGTCAAAACGACAAGTTTGGTACTGCACAATAAGTACATAATCAATACAACAGAACCTAGGAAGAAACATACACATAGTTCTGAACCGCATTTATTATTAAGAGAATGTCAAATTTGGAAACCTCTGATCAAAGAATTGGTACAAAAGCTCAACATCTTTGATGCTTGGGGGATCTGAATCAGGAACCAATTGCTTGTCCCTCAAAAAGTTTGAAGACACATTTTCTTTAGTTATTGATGAAGTCCCAAGAACAGATATTCGACATGTAGTTTGTACAAATTTTACAGAGCCCTGAAAAGGAACGATTCTTTTCACTTTCCTTGAAGACCACAGATTTTTACGACTTGACTGAAGCAAATCTGTAAAGACAGAAAACAGAATAACAAACAATTATACCAAAAGTATAGAACATTGCAGGACAGGAGCTGAAGAGATGGTAATAAAAATAAATAAATAAGCACTAGCCTTTCGTTGTAGTCCCAAGCATTTTCTTCACATCTTTGACAGTCTGTATGTTCAGATAGCAGGGAGGGATGTTAATAAATTCAAACCTGGGACTAGAGAAAACTAAAGGATAAACAATGTATTCACTAGTATACCTTTTTTCCATTTGTTTCTCTTTCTAATAAACAATGTATTTGCTAAATCTGTATGTATGGTCACAAACATCTTCTATTCAGAATGTAACTCGGTCGTAGCACTGCCCACACACAAGTTATCATCTCAGTCTTGCACTAGTTTGAATGTATTTAGTGTGCCAAAGATATCAACTCCTAGGTTGCTTTTGCATTCATGGATTCAAACTAAAAATTAATAAATAAAAAAGTAAGGATGTGCAATGCTAAGAAGCACAGACACACAAATTTTCAAAAAATGCATGACATGTTGGAAACATATGCAAAACATATAATTTATAATATTTCATTATATGTCTTAGGTATGTTATTTTAGTAAAAATAATTAAATTTTCTTTTTTTCTTTTTGAAAGTGGTCTTCAGCGTGTCTCTAGCATATCCCAACGAGTCCACAACATGTTCGACTCTCTCAAGCATGTCAAACACCTGTATGCCACCTCCGGAGAGGTGTCAGTGCATCATAGTTGCAATGTATATGTCTTTTTAGTGTTCTTTCCTGGTGTAATGGTTGTGTTCATTAAAAAGGACTTATTGTCCCCTTCTTGTTTTTCATAAAATTACTTTTGTTGTTGATCAAAAAAAAAAAAAAAGGATTTGAGTGCCTTGTTATGAGTAGGTTTCAAATGAACTGAAAAACTTACAATTTAGATATAAACCAATGAATGCAAGGATTTGAGTGCCTTGGTATAAGTGGATTTCAAATGAGAAGGTGAAAATAGTTGTTTTTCATCCATTACAACAAAGATTCTACATAAAATAAAACATCATCTCAACTTGAACAGAGTCCTATTAATGCCCTGTTAATTCAATTAAACATTTGGTTTCTGTTAGAAATTCTTCATGAGAAAATGATAAAAATAAATAAATAAAAATTATAAGCCCAATTACTTTTATGATTCCTATGAGAAAGTAGTGGAATCAGATTACACATAGTAGAGAAATTTGATTCTGGAATTGGTACCAGAAATTACACTCCCATTACTTGAATATTCTTATTATCCAAACATACATAGCCTTAACTGTAATTCGTTCGTATCAGAATTCACGAGAGAGAGAGAGAGAGAGAGAGGACTTACAGACAGGAAGGATCGGGAAGGCAATAGCATCGCCATGACCTTTTTTGATTTTGATTTTTCTCACCCTTTTCTCGCAAACCAAACGCTGAGAAGAGAAGGGTCAGCCTCTCAAGTCTGTGGATGTTTTTGTGGATTGTAAAATTTTTACGTCTCCCCTCTCTCTCTCTCTCACTCTCTGTGTGTCGGAACATTGAACACATCGTTTTATTTCGTTTTTGTCTTCATATTTTTGCATATTATCATGCAAAATATTTGAGACCGTAATAAAATTCCTACAATTTAACCGATGTGAAATCAGAATGGTAAAATGAGTTAATATTTTATAGGTCAATATGAAAATGTGCCATTTTGATAATATTTATAATTTTTTTATTTTTTATTTATAAAAACAGTAAACATGTCTTTTTATTTATTTTTCGTTAAACAAGTGTTACATGCTTCTTTTTTTTTTTTTTTTTCTTATACGTGTATTTTAAGTATTTAATTTTTTTTAAAATAATTAAGTGAAAGCGATTATCTCATAAAAGGTCATTGTTGATGATCACATATGGTAATCGCCAGATGCAATTGACAGTAGCTAAAAGTGATTATAAGATGATAGTTAGCTGTCAAAAGTAATGGCAAAATTTGTTTTCAAACAGAGGTGCTAGTTGGAGAGGTTGGTAGGAGGGAGTTCAGATTCTCTCCAGCGTGCCTCTCCAATCTTCCCTCCAGGTGATGACCCAGATCACTCTACTGAACATCTATGATTGAGATTAGCTTAAAAAAAATAAAAATAATTCAATAAAGTCACTTACACACATCCCACCACACTCACTCTCTATCTCTCTCTCTATTCTAATAAAAAATTTAAAAAACTGTTTTAATTTTAAAAAATAACCAAACGAGTTTAATTTTAATAACTTTTAATTTAATTTTATTAACCAAACGAGTTTAATAAAATTAAATTAGAAAATAATGACTCTTAATTTTATTTTATTAACCAAACAAGTTTATAATTTTTTTAAAAAAAAATAAAAAACATATTGTATTTGGTTTGCACCTATGCACAAATTGAATTTGTGTTTTAAAGAAAATAAAAAATATTTTATTTGTACCTATGCACAAATTGACTTTGTATATTAAAGAAAATAAAAACATGTGATTTTTTTTTTTTTTTGGAATGAAAATTGTTTTTGAGAATTTCAAAAATATATTGTGTGTTTATTTTCATCAAAATAATTTTTATATTTAAAAAATAATAATTTGAAAACATAACTAAACATAGTATTTACTTTTTATTTATTTTAAATTTTTATTAAATATATTTAATATTAGTCTCATTTTAAAGGTATATTTTCAATAATATTAATTTTATAAAATTAAATTTTTATATTAAAAATTATATATATATATATATATATATATCTTGTGAAAATAAAATGAAAAATATTAAAACAGTTTTTTAAATTTTTGATTAGGGGAGAGAGAGAAAAAGGAGTGAGTGAGTGTGGTAGGACGTGTATCAGTGGTTTTATTTTTTTTTAAGCTAATCTCAACCATAAATGTTCAGTAGAGTGATCTAAGCCGTCACCCGAAGGAAAGGCTGGAGAGGATCCGAACTCGATAGGAGGGGGGGTGTCCGATGATGAGGGATTGGTGGTAATTGAAGGGGGTGAAAGGAGGAAAGAATAAAATGATTTTTTTTTATAAAAAAAAAAAACAATTATTAAATTGAAGGATAAAGACTTTATCCATTAACTTTTAGGTATAAAGCGATTTCAATAATTTTTATATTCGGTGTACACCATTACTGGGGGGGTCAATGTTAGTGCCAACTATTACGGCCTTCGGTAAGTTTGTTTTTTTTTTTTTTTAAATAAATAAATCAAAGATCCTGACTAAAATATTAAACTATTCAAATTCAATATTTTAGCTCTTGATGTATTAGTTACGAGATGAATGGAACTAGCTAGCTAACTGGACTCGTTTTAGTTAATTGTATAGAAGCTAAAGTCAATTTGATAAAATTAACTGTGACTTATTTTGGTTGGTAAATAGGCAATAAGGCTGATCTCATTCATTATCTTACCACTATGGAATGGTTGAATGTGATTAATTTTCTTAATGTTTATAAATAATAAATAATTTCATTAAAAAAAAAAACAAGCCAGCCGCTAAGAAACTGACAACAACCAATGCTATGACATATATTAGGAACAATGTGAAAAGATGAATATTACATTCCAACATTTCCAAATTCCCAGTTCAACTGAGATTATATCGAACACAATCATATATCAATTAATATTAAACAATATCAATCGATATATCAATAATTCAGTATTAGAACTTCATTTGAGATTTTTGCATCTAAAAATCTCAACTCCAAAAAGTAAAGAGCAAAAGGCACAATAGTAACTAATACCAAAGAACTGCAAAAGTTGAATCATAAGAAATTTCTCAAGCAAAATAATGTCCATATGCCATTTAAAAAGACCAATCTTCATAAAACAATCCTTATTGCATAATGCTGAACTATCATGATGGCAATGAGTGCAAAAAAGATAACCATAACTAGAAATATTCATTGTTTGAGGGCAATGAAAATCAGCGCAGCCTTCGAGCTTCCCTTTCAGACTCGAGCAGGGTGAGAACATCCCCAACCCTGACCGGTCCCTTGACATTCCTCATAAGAGTACGCTTCGACTCATCCATAAACATCACTCTTACCTGAGTCACCTGCCCTCTTGACCCTGTCCTCCCAATGACTTGTATCACCTGTGCATTCTTCACCTGAGACTCCATTTTGCTCTGCTAAATCAAAATAACAAAACAACAGTTTAATGCATGTTCTTCTTTTTATGTATGAAAAGACACACACACACATACAAAAGGAATACAATAGTAAGTTCAAGGCAACAAGGAGCAAATCAGCATATGCAAATTTCAGAGGGCTTTGCATTATATTTAATGCAGAAAAAGGATTTTTTTTTTTTTTTTTTTTCCCTTTCTTATGTCTTGTTTGTCCTGCAATAGTCTCACAGAGAGACCAAGACAGAAGAAACTCTGCCTCTAAGCAGCATGGACAGGGACACAGAAACGCAATGCGATATGGCCCTGCCAACACAATAATTATAAAAAAGAAGATAAATAAATGCACTATTAGATATGTGTGAGACATTCAGAAAATATATAAATTAATTTGTTTATTATATCATTCAAAGACAATGACAAATGCAATCTAATATTAATTTTTATAAATCAACATCATTTTTCTTTTGTGATTGTATTATCTTAAGTTATTTTGCCAAAATTTATAATTAGTTTGACTGATGACACAGACTTACAAAAATTTAAATTGTAGGACACGTTTGAATAAGTGACTGATTTGTATCAATATTTATTCTCTAAAACCAGTATATTAAAGTAAATAATACTGCAAACACCATTTTCAAAAATTGTTCGGTTTGATTAAAATATGGGGGAAAATTCACTAAAACAAACAAAAACCGTCTACAAACAGTTTTTGAAAATCAAACTAAACTGAGTCAAAAATTTTATCTAGAAAATTACCCATACTTCAATTCTAGACAGAAATCTGGGCAATAATTCTAGGTTCCCCTAGTTCCTGGGGTACTAAAATTTACATGAACCACCAAGAATACCAAGAATGAGATGGCATAGACCATTGCAGATAAATTTTTTTTACAAAAGTCCATGTTCCAATCAATGATATAGTTTTTTTTTTCATGACTGGGTGTTTGGACTCGTTTACGCACATCTCGACTAATTTCGGAACCCATGCAAAATGCTCCTCTACGTGGATCGGGCAAATATCTGGCAGAGTCCACAGACATGATAGATCAAATAAAAAGGTGAAGAAAAAAAAGGAAAAGGAAAAAAAAATTAAATAAAGAAAAAAAACCTAGGGTTCACCACACGCATTGAACATGGACATGGTAACGTATACAAAATTAACAAAACATGTAGAAGAAATCATGGTATTCGAGTTATGCATTCATAGCATCTCAATTTTTGAAAATCTCAGATGCATTAACACAAACAAAGTCTATCATAAAATTTACATGAAACACCAAGATTGAGATTGTCATAGAGTTGATACAAAATACGAATAATAACAGATCAATCATAAGGGGAAAAAAAAAAAAAAAAACACAAAGGAAAAGAAAGAGACGAACCTTCTCTTGCTAGGTTAAATATGAGAGATCAAACAATGGCAGAAACTATAGGAAGAACAAAATTATGGGTTGTGGTGTGTGGGTATTTATAACCGCTGGTAGTAGGGTTTCAGGGTTTTTTGTTTTTGTAAATTGTTTTTCCAAAAAGATTAGGATGAGTTTGTGAAAGGGCAAAATTAGCCTTTCTTGAATCTTGGGAGGTAGTTAAAGTAGTTAGGCCACTCTGAAAAATAATAAATCATAAATTTTAACACAAAAAAAAAAAAAAATTTAAAAAAAATAACAAGAAATTCAATTAATGTTCATAAAAAAGCAAGGGGTCCGTTTTTGGGCCCTTTAACAATTATATTTTATTTGAACTTATTTAAAAAAATTAGGAGTTTTTTTCCACTTTATTCTCAAATTTACTAAAAATGTTTTTTTTAAAACGTATTGTTTTTTTTAAAACATATTTAATAATTGCACCTTCAAATCTTAAAATAATAAAAAATAAAAGAAATAAAAAATAATAATAATAATTGCGCTTTTAAATTTTTTCATTTTAAAATTAGATTTGGAATAGAAGTTTGATAATAGTTGAAGTGTCGGGAATTTGCTTTTTATTATGGGTTTGGTTAATGAGTGCGTTGAAAAGGGTATTGGTTAACATTGTTTTATGGATAAATTATAAATATATCTCATGAGTTTTACTTAAAAAATAAATTATTTTTGTTATTTTAAAAATTATATTTCGCTTCTTGAAATTTTTAATTTTATAATAAATGGTCCATTTTATTAATAAATTATTAAGTCAATTAACAATTTTTAATTATATCATAAATTTATTTCAATTAATAATTCAGATAATTTTATTATTATATAGGAGAACAGTTAAAAATTTTATTTTTTTAGTTAATTTTGTTAAATAAAAAATTTATGATAAAGAGATATTTGTAATTTTTCAAAAAATATAGGGCAATCCGTATTTTAAGTAAATCTCAGAAAATATAGTATATAATTTGCCCTTGTTTTAATTGGTTGTATAAGAACTCTCATACATTATGTACAAACAATTTAAATATTTTAGGATTGAGTTTCTTTCATGTTGGGATCTCAACATGAAAAAACTTAAAGAGCCTGTAAGGCCCACCACGAGTTTTATTTTGATAATCCAAACCGTTCATTTCGTAGAACTCTAAATGTATACTATTCGTGAAAAAAATTAGTGTGATCCAATAATCGTAATCTTTTTATTTTATTGCATTTGTTCTTAAAAAATTGAATAGTCAATTTTAAAAATATATTTGTCATTCATTTTTTTGGAAATAAATGCAATAAAATGAAAAAGTTATGATTATTAGATATAAGTAATTTTTGGGAAAATTTTTTTTTAAGGTCCCTCATATTAAGATTTCATAGCATAAAGTCCAGAGAAATTTTGAAGTACAGAAATTTCAATCTAGAGAAATTTTAATTCAGAGAAATTTTTGAAACATAGATAAATTTGTCTGGTTTGCTCTCAAATTTCTCTGTGCTTTGACCAATTTTGTCTGATTTCCTCATAATTTTCTCTGTATTTTGAAAAAATTAGAGAAAAATGAGCTACTCACAAACTAGTTTTTTTTTTATTATTATTTTATAATTTTACAAGAAACACCATGCTAAGTTCATCAAAGAATTTAAAATACAAAATCTAAGTATAATTTAAAAAACAGCAAACACTACATATCCCAAAAGATCAAAAATAAAATTCGAAGTTAGAAATCCAATAAAAATCAAACAAGCAACATAAATTAGTGGGAGCTTAATGTGGATAGGGAAAAATCAAATGTTAGAGAAAATCAAAGAGACAACTAGCCAGAAAAAATCAAGCAAGGCATAGAGAGAAAGAGAGTCCAATGTGTTCAAAGAAAATTAATCTAAAGGGAATATCTTAGTGCTACAGAAAATGCATCTCAAAGGGAAAATTACACACAAGAAGATAACTAATCAGTGAAAATCAAACAATTAACCTAAATTAGTGAGAGTTTAATGTTTTTAGGAAAAATTCAAATGCCAAGCTCAAGGAACAAGTAACCAGTGAAAATCAAACAAACACCACAAATTAGTGAGAGTTCAATGGAACTGAAATTGCTGTATTTTGTCTACCTTCTAGGGAACTAGGATGGAATGGTGAATGAAACTGTTGATTTTGTATCTATTTGAGGAGTAACTTTTAGCTAACTTGCTATTAAATGTTATCAAATTGCTATATTTTGTCTATCTTGTAGGGACTAGGATGGAATGGTGAATGAAACTGTTGATTTTGTGTATCTATTTGAGGATGGAAACTGGGTAGCTTTTGGCAAACTTGCTATTAAATCTAGGATGCATGTGTTTCTTGGTGTTAATTTAGAAAGTCTTGAGGACTGGAATCATTTCAAGATTTCCAACCATTTGAACAGACAATGAGCATTGCCCTAGCGAGCTCCCAGATTTGCTATACTCCTGATATGATTTGGGGTGGGCCCCGTTGCCATTATCACTATAGGATTCACGATAATTACTATAGGATTCATTGATTGTGCAATGAGTTTAGATATCTTGTATTGGTGGATTCATGGAAAATTTGAAAAATGATCAGTATAGGATTCACGATAATTACTATAGGTTTCATTAATTGTGCAATGAGTTTAGATATCTTGTATTGGTGGATGCATGACAAATTTGAAAAATGATTGTTCAAGGTGACCTCACAAAGACAATTCATGTTAATTGGATGCCAAATCAACCAATTTGTTGTATCAATATAATTTAATAGTGATAATCATGAACGACAATGTTAAAACACAATTTATCCATATTGGAACTGTCGTTTAGGACTTTGGTCATATCCGTGCTCATAGGTTCTCTTTCTGGATCATTTGGACACTATTTAGGGCTGCAAACTAACTTTGTTAAGTTGAGCTTTACAGGGATTGAGCTTGGCTCAATAACTAATCCAGCTCAAGGTGGACTCAAAACTCAATAATAATTTTTATTTTTATTTTTATTTACGTTATTTAAATAAAGATAAATAAGTTTAGTTTACTCGAGCTTAAGTCGTTTACTAATAATCTGACTTGAGTTTATTTATTTACTTAACAAACCGAACTCAGTTCACAACCAACTCAGGGATTGTTTGGAGTGTTTGAGGTTGAAAATATGGATGTTTGGGTTAACTTTTTGACTTTTTATAAAAAAATATGTAATAAAAAATTGTAAAAATTAATTTGTAGAGAAAAATTCGAATTGAGAGTTGTGCAGCCGTAATTGTTGACTTTTGGTAAATAATGTTAACTTTTTAACTTTTTGAATAACTTTTTGACCTTTTTACAAATTCCCAAACTTGGCTTCAATTCAATTGCAGAACTAGTATTATCCTTTTTGTTACAACCTCTAACATACTTTTAAATCAGTATCCAAAGAATTGTCACTTTATGATGAGTAAAACATTACTCCCCTCTAATGTTTTCTGTCTATTTTTAAAATAGACTTGTCTCTACTTGCAAGTTGCAAGGTCTACTTTGCAAATAACTTCTATAAAAAGTTCATGCATTTGCAAGCGAAAGTTAATACCTTGTAATGTACTTTTGATGGTGGTGTATTTGTTGCTTTTGTGTACATCTCATAATGAATTTATGCATTTGATTGTGAGTTTTTGCTTATTTTTTGCTTCGACAAGAGAAGCCAATGAAACACTCACACTAAGCCATTTTTGTCTAATAAGTGAACGAGCTGACTTTCCTTCCTTCCAAACACATCATCATTATTTGACGGGAAAGAAATTATATAAACATGTACAAGCTAAGCTATACACCAAAATAAAAAATAAAATAAAAAATTCAATATTCGTACAATGTTTAACACAACATACAAGACAAAATGGATCATCCACAAAAAAATTAAGCCGATGATGGACCTTGAATCAGGCAACAACAAATATTCAAGCAATGCTGTCTTTTAAAAGAGTCAAGCTCTATATTGTATCAAATCTATTTTCTTGTACCATCACTAGAGAGCAGGAATGCTGAGGGAACCAAAATCAAGCAATCTTGGCAATATCTGCACCAACAAACAAAGCGATTTTATGATCAGATAAGCTATCACACCAGTTGCGAAGAACTTGCTGCTTAAGTAATTCCAAGGAACCAGACCTCTCCGAGTCGAGCATTGATTTTTAAGGGCACAAAATCATCAGCCCGGGTCACACCTACATTTACAATTGCAGTAGCAGCACCTGCCTCATGAGCAGCTCTGTAAAATCAATTTGAAGAGCCATATCAACCAGAGATTATCAATAATTTGGAGGAAAATACAGTATACATTACTCTCTTAAATTTTCCTCAGATTAGATATGATATTCAATTTTTCCAAGGTAAATACGAATCCAAATTTTTTTCATACATAAAGCTTATCTGGTAACAGACCCAATAGAGGAAAAGAAAAGCAACAACATTTTGTACCTAACAAGTCTGAAAGCAGACATGGTCATGAGAGCTGATCCAAGAACAAGGAAAGCATCACATTCTTTTGCAGATTCCATTGCTTTATCAGCTCTATCCTTGGGGACATTATCGCCGAAGAAGACAACCTTCAAAATTATCAAATACATACAAGCATCTAAGGGATTACCTCGGGATATATATTTTTTATGTAGTTCAAGGAAGTGTGTGCGCAGAGAAGCTAAATGCAATGATATAAAACCAAGAGAAACTACAAAGAACTCCTACTGACCATACAATTCAATAAAAAATAATAGATCCTCTCTGTCAGTGGAGCAAAAATAATTTGAATCAATGACAAATTATGACAATGAGACCATAACCAAA
Organism: Camellia sinensis; assembly: GCF_055761805.1. Taxonomy (NCBI): domain Eukaryota; kingdom Viridiplantae; phylum Streptophyta; class Magnoliopsida; order Ericales; family Theaceae; genus Camellia; species Camellia sinensis. Next base: position 185,397,834 of record NC_138961.1, on the reverse strand, counting down.
GGAAGTTCTACTCCACATTTCTTTCTTTGGTATCACAACACAACATAATATCGACATCGAAACATATGCAACTTCGCTACGCAGGAAGGTTAAGAGATCAGTATGTGTATGTTGTCCTCTAAAAATGCATCTGCGGTAACAGTTCCCTTTTCTTTTTTACAAAGAACAATGGGGGCACATTAATTATCATTTAGTGTCTAAGGTTTTAATATGTAAAGCAATAGACAGATATAAGGGTTTGATCAGCAGGTATTGGCTATTCAGTGTGCATATCTTTTCAACATCACCTACAATCATACCAAATCATATTCTTCTTTCAGGGTGAGAATTATAAGCACCCTCCAAGAAAGCAAACTGAAACACTGCAAATACATATATTAAAAGTCAAATGTATTACGTCAGGTTTGAGCACTCCATTGCATTTCTGGCAAGTTGGGATTTGAAGACCTTCCTCCCAAAATTTCTCATCAATCTCAATGTCACCATCAGGCCTTTGCTTCATGCCAAAGCTCTTATCTGACCGGCTGTCATAGTCCAAACTTTCAATTGCCGCAGCCCACTGCAAGGAAACGATACATTATTCAATTGCCACCTCAAATAAAGGGCGAGTAAATTGAACTATGACTATGAGGCTACGACTAAATTCAATTTCTACCATTCTAATGCATACAATAGGACAAAGTATTCAAAAAGATAACTGCAACGGAACCTACAGAAAAGATTCATATGTATTGTTCCTGCCGTCATAGAAATGGGACTACATTGCATGATACGGAACTCAAAGCCGATTCTTTTAGATCTGAACTGATTACTAATAAAAGATGTTTCCAAAGGGTAAATAGTAAAAGTTATTCTTATGCATGCCATGAGGTCAATGCATCTGGAAGTTTATGAACAGCCGGTAATGCCAAACACCTTGCAAACAATGCTATGTATAAACAAATTTGGCTTCAATTTAAAGTGATCATTATCTGGTAACAAAAAAAAAAGACATCACACAATTTCATTCTTCTACATAATTCTGTTCGCCTGAGCACTATATCATCGTAGTTGGGTTCTAAATCTTCACTACATGAAGAAGCAAAATTGTACTGCTTAAAATTTGAAAAGCACTTGAAAATGGGAATAAGTTTTGTTTTTCCAACATTGTTAATCATTCCCTTGCAAAAAAGCATGATGTAACAAGAGCAAATTTAAGTATAAAAGTTTCCATGAAGATATTTAACTTTAAAATCATTGTTTTTGGAATCCCAAGTTAAATAAGATATTCAAGAAATTACAGGATTTGAAAACACAGGATTCAAAACTCCATGACAAATCCTATACATTTAAATAATGAGACAAAATCACAAACTTTTAGTAATTTAACATCCAATAGAACAATAATGGTTTTAAGTGATGGGCTCACTTCTTGAGCTCTGATAGATAAATACTGTAATGTAACATATGGTATCAGGGAAATACATTATACAGTCATTATTCTGAATCAATGAGTTGTACATCAGGAGACTAACCTTTGGATTAAGGGCCTTCAATTGATCTTGAAACAATTGACGGCAGCAAGAAAAACAGCAATCTATACAAACTACGTTATAGACAGTTCCATGTAATTCGAGTGGGTTGCTACCAGCAGAATGGTGCAGCCTGTACAAGATGTTGATGAATTGGGTCCATCAGTTTTGCTCAGGGTACTGCAGAGCCTTGAAATTCAATATGAAAAAAAAGTTGGTTACCTGTCAACATTTTGTGTAATCATGAAATTTATCCAGCTGGCTTTTTCAAGTGATGACAAACCAAAATGAGCTGGACCAGGCTGTGCTGCAGTGAAGCGTCTCCATCCAGCATAGCTCCTCGCCCAATACCGCCTTCTGGCCCGGGTTGAACGGAGAAACTCCTGTACACAGAAGATCCCAAGAGGGCATAAATTAATCATGGAGTTTCAGCCAGTCAATGAAAACAAGGACAATTACAGTGGACTATTTCAAGTAACTGATCAATTGTGCCAAATTTTTGAAAACCAAGAGGAAATGTTAACCATAAAATTTCATGTAGTTTTAAGGAAGACTGGAAGGATCAGATGAATAAAACCTCACTTTACATCAGATCCGTATCAGAAAGATTAATGTCCATGGTTCCATCAGTTAAATTCAGAATAAAATCAAGAAAACAAAGAACACTGATGAAATTAAGGGATGAGGCAATGTCACTATGATGTGCACGGGTTGAACTGAATCTTTTTTAATGAATAGGAAGCATTTGTGCCACAAATGACTTCACGTAAATAAGTACAAGAAAATTTATTTATTTTCACAATATTTTCAGCAAAATATTAAAGTGCTTTGTTTCAAATAGAAGAATGGCAGTCTCAAGCCATTTCACAGATCCTTTTTTCGAGCTCCAAATGTGGGATACCTAAGTCATTTCCGTTCCGTACTAGTTCCAGCTTGTGTAAGACTGATTAATGTCATGATCACTAAAGTGAGCTACAAAAATTCAACTTAATGGAGCATAATTTTCATTTTTCAGTGAGTATGCAATCCTATAACACAGCTACAGGTCGTTGATGTAATGGAGCTGATACCAACTGTCAAAAACTTATTTGTTGCACAAGAAGCACAAAACATAGAAAATTTATTAATCTAAGTTATTCGTTATTACAAATAAATTAATACACAAAGCATGAAATTTGCAAAATTTGTAATGTGTGCTTGCAGGGGCACGTGCCCCCCCTGGGTTTTGCAAATTTTTTTTTTTTTTTAAAAGCAAACATAAAGAAAATACTTTAAATAAAAAAATTTATAAAAATACTATTTTAAATGTCAATGACATTTTTAAAATAATAAGGATAAAAATGGTTGTTTTGATTGAAAATAAAGTGATTACGATATTATTATCTATGAAAATTTCAATGTAATGGTGATGTCTATCACTATTGACATGCAAACATAATTAATCTCAATAAAAATATAAAATTTATTGAATTATTAGTTACATTTGACATGTAGCGTTCATTCTCTATGTGTTTCTTTACTATTGGTTGGTGATATCACATGTTAATGATGACGTGGTATAACTATCATATTGAATTTTTACGCATATTTTGTATAAAAAAATTAATTTATCATTATATAATTTATTTTAAAACTTTATATCCATGACTTTTTTTAATATTGTCCATGATACACTAATTACAAATAATATTTAGCTTATTTGGTTCTAGTTTTCAGAAAACAGTTTTCAAAAAATTCTATATTTTTATTTTCCGTATTTTAATGTTTTCAATAATTTTTTTTAATATTTTAAGCAAATTTTTTTAATTTTTAGACACACCTAACATAAATATACCTAAAAAGTATAATATTTGTGAATTTTTTAAAAAAAAAATACACTAAATACCAAAAAATAATATCAAAATTCAATACATTTTTCGTATTTTTGTGTATTCATTAATTTTTTTTAAATATTTTTTCACAAATATTTTACTATTTGGATATATATCTAAGTAATGTGCATCTAAAAAGGTAAAAAAATTGTTTAAAATTTAAAAAATATTCACTAAAATAAAAAAAAATACGAAAAATAAAAAACTTAGTTTTCAGAAAACGAAAACCAAACACACTGATTAATTTTTTTTTTTTATCTTTCTTGAAGTTAATGGTAAAAATTTATGTTAAATATTTTTATAAAAAAATTTAATATTGTAATTAATAAGTGCCCCCTCTGCTTTAATTTCTTGGCTCCGCCACTGCGTGCATGATATCTATTCTCAAACCTTGATGTATCTATATGATCCAAAATATTTCATTTTTTATTAATTTCCGAGTTTTTTCAAGAATGACATCAATTTCTTTGATTCATCAATATATCCATGTTCTTTTAGGTTGCAATATATCTTCTTCGTATTGATATTTTATTCCTTGTTGAGCCTTTGGATTAAATAGATGATGTAGAAAGTAGCTTTTTTGTTGGATAATAATTAATAAATGTCAGGCTATCTTCATCTCTTTCACAGTCGTTCTCTAATGTTTTGACTCCATAAGGAGCTGCTCCCAATTGTTTCATTCTTTTTATTATTACTCCTCGCTCTAATTTCCTTTTGATCAAGGTAACTCCTAAAACCAAATAGAAACAGTTACCCCTTCCACAAAGAAACATGATAACAGATCAAGAAAATAGAGCACATGCCTTCAGATCACCTGGTGAGTAATTGGTCTGAAGCCAGAACTGTAAGCTCCATTTGGGCTGCATTGAAACAAAACAATCCAGCATATTCATAAGAATAAATAAATAAATGAAAACAAAATAACAAAAAATTCCTGTAAGCATTGAATTTAGAGTAGCAATGATAATGTCTATAAATTAAAAGATAATGTAGCAAACTCCAAATTTAACAGTGCATTGTACGGGAGGAACCTTATGACAAACTAAAGCCTTGCATTTCTTCCCAAGAAATGAACAAGCATCAAAGGCCATTAAAAGCCATGGTACTGAGACCCACCGCTCACCCAACTCATAGTGCGTGGTCGAATTCCTAGGGCGGACCACACTATAGAATGGTTTGAATAGATGGCTAAAGTAGATGTATTGCCTCTTGTTGTTATGCCCCTGGTTTGGGAGGAAATGATGAGTCAGAAGGTGGAGTTGTAACACGAGTCATCCCGAGTAGCTGAAGGAATGAATACAGGTTCTAGAAGTAGGTTGTGTTGGTTGGTTGGTTCAATCTTGAGAATTCAGTGGCTATGTTAGAAAGTACTCCGAATATCAAATCATGAACGCTCTTTTAGATTTAAATACCCCAAAAACCAGATAAGCAACAGAAATTTTATTATATTCTTTTTAGATAATGATGGTAATCAACAAGAAGACCCATACACAATTGATTTGGAAGGAAAACAAATAAATTCGATTACAAGACATAGTGAAAGAAAATCTTTGATGGTGAAGAAGGCCCACATGCTACACATTAAGATAGAAGGCAAAGGTAAACCTAGTCAACTACTGCCAACCAAAATGCGGCATTCTGAAATATATACAAAACCAGTAAGGAATAAAAACAGAACAAAAGTTGTTGCAAATGATTTACAAATTTTGCTTTTGCAACAACCTGCAAGTACTTTTTGGTTGCCACATTGGCAAAATATACAAGATCCAATAAAATTCAAACTAACATTCAGAATTACAATTCATATCTAGAAAATAATCAGAATGCACATTATTAATTAGTAAAATTTCAAAAAGCTTACAGCTACGAAATTCATGCTTCCCTGAGACATACTTTTACAAGTAAATTATGATTGGAGGTTGCAATCAAAATTTTGAGGGACTAATATGCTCCACATAAACTTTAAAAAATTGGAAATAGAACCTTCTATAATCAGGAATTCCACATTCTGTGCTTATTCCAGCTCCAGTCAAAACGACAAGTTTGGTACTGCACAATAAGAACATAATCAATACAACAGAACCTAGGAAGAAACATACACATAGTTCTAAACCGCATTTATTATTAAGAGAATGTCAAATTTGGAAACCTCTGATCAAAGAATTGGTACAAAAGCTCAACATCTTTGATGCTTGGGGGATCTGAATCAGGAACCAATTGCTTGTCCCTCAAAAAGTTTGAAGACACATTTTCTTTAGTTATTGATGAAGTCCCAGGAACAGATATTCGACATGTAGTTTGTACAAATTTTATAGAGCCCTGAAAAGGAACGATTCTTTTCACTTTCCTTGAAGACCACAGATTTTTACTACTTGACTGAAGCAAATCTGAAAAGACAGAAAACAGAATAACAAACAATTATACCAAAAGTATAGAACATTGCAGGACAGGAGCTGAAGAGATGGTAATAAAAATAAATAAATAAGCACTAGCCTTTCATTGTAGTCCCAAGCATTTCCTTCACACCTTTGACAGTCTGTATGTTCAGATAGCAGGGAGGGATGTTAATAAATTCAAAACTGGGACTAGAGAAAACTAAAGGATAAACAATGTATTCACTAGTATACTTTTTTTCCATTTGTTTCTCTTTCTAATAAACAATGTATTTGCTAAATCTGTATGTATGGTCACAAACATTTTCTATTCAGAATGTAACTCGGTCGTAGCACTGCCCACACACAAGTTATCATCTCAGTCTTGCACTAGTTTGAATGTATTTAGTGTGCCAAAGATATCAACTCCTAGGTTGCATTTGCATTCATGGATTCAAACTAAAAATTAATAAATAAAAAAGTAAGGATGTGCAATGCTAAGAAGCACAGACACACAAATTTTCAAAAAATGCATGACATGTTGGAAACATATGTAAAACATATAATTTATAATATTCATTATATGTCTTAGGTATGTTATTTTAGTAAAAATAATTAAATTTTCTTTTTTTCTTTTTGAAAGTGGTCTTCAGCGTGTCTCTAGCATATCCCAACGAGTCCACAACATGTTCGACTCTCTCAAGCATGTCAAACACCTGTATGCCACCTCCGGAGAGGTGTCAGTGCATCATAGTTGCAATGTATATGTCTTTTTAGTGTTCTTTCCTGGTGTAATGGTTGTGTTCATTAAAAAGGACTTAATTGTCCCCTTCTTGTTTTTCATAAAATTACTTTTGTTGTTGATCAAAAAAAAAAAAAAGGATTTGAGTGCCTTGTTATGAGTAGGTTTCAAATGAACTGAAAAACTTACAATTTAGATATAAACCAATGAATGCAAGGATTTGAGTGCCTTGGTATAAGTGGATTTCAAATGAGAAGGTGAAAATAGTTGTTTTTCATCCATTACAACAAAGATTCTACATAAAATAAAACATCATCTCAACTTGAACAGAGTCCTATTAATGCCCTGTTAATTCAATTAAACATTTGGTTTCTGTTAGAAATTCTTCATGAGAAAATGATAAAAATAAATAAATAAAAATTATAAGCCCAACTACTTTTATGATTCCTATGAGAAAGTAGTGGAATCAGATTACACATAGTAGAGAAATTTGATTCTGGAATTGGTACCAGAAATTACACTCCCATTACTTGAATATTCTTATTATCCAAACATACATAGCCTTAACTGTAATTCGTTCGTATCAGAATTCACGAGAGAGAGAGAGAGAGAGAGAGAGAGGACTTACAGACAGGAAGGATCGGGAAGGCATTAGCATCGCCATGACCTTTTTTTATTTTGATTTTTCTCACCCTTTTCTCGCAAACCAAACGCTGAGAAGAAAAGGGTCAGCCTCTCAAGTCTGTGGATGTTTTTGTGGATTGTAAAATTTTTAGGTCTCCCCCCCCCCCCTCTCTCTCTCTCTCTCTCTCTCTCTCTCTGTGTCGGAACATTGAACACATCGTTTTATTTCGTTTTTGTCTTCATATTTTTGCATATTATCATGCAAAATATTTGAGACCGTAATAAAATTCCTACAATTTAACCGATGTGAAATCAGAATGTTAAAATGAGTTAACATTTTATAGGTCAATATGAAAATGTGCCATTTTGATAATATTTATAATTTTTTTATTTTTTATTTATAAAAACAGTAAACATGTCTTTTTATTTATTTTTCATTAAAGAAGTGTTACATGCTTTTTTTTTTTTCTTTTTTTTTTATACGTGTATTTTAAGTATTTAATTTTTTTTTAAATAATTAAGTGAAAGGGATTATCTCATAAAAGGTCATTGTTGATGATCGCATATGGTAATTGCCAGATGCAATTGACATTAGCTAAAAGTGATTTTAAGATGATAGTTAGCTGTCAAAAGTAATGGCAAAATTTGTTTGCAAAGAGAGGTGCTAGTTGGAGAGGTTCATAGGAGGGAGTTCAGATTCTCTCCAGCGTGTCTTTTCAATCTTCCCTCTAGGTGATGACCCAGATCACTCTACTGAACATCTATGATTGAGATTAGCTTTAAAAAAATAAAAATAATTCAATAAAGTCACTTCCACACATCCCACCACACTCACTCACTCACTCTCTCTCTCTCTCTATATATATATATATCTTTCTCTCTTCTAATAAAAAATTTAAAAAACTGTTTTAATTTTAAAAAATAACCAAACGAATTTAATTTTAATGACTTTTAATTTAATTTTATTAACCAAACGAGTTTAATAAAATTAAATTAGAAACTAATGACTCTTAATTTTATTTTATTAACCAAACAAGTTTATAATTTTTTTTAAAAAAAATAAAAAACATATTGTATTTGGTTTGCACCTATGCACAAATTAAATTTGTGTTTTAAAGAAAATAAAAAATATTTTATTTGTATCTATGCACAAATTGAATTTGTATTTTAAAGAAAATAAAAACATATGATTTTTTTTTTTGGAATGAAAATTGTTTTTGAGAATTTCAAAAATATATGATTTTTGTGTGTTTATTTTCATCAAAATAATTTTTATATTTAAAAAATAATAATTTGAAAACATAACTAAACATAATATTTACTTTTTATTTATTTTAAATTTTTATTAAATATATTTAATATTAGTCTCATTTTAAAGGTATATTTTCAATAATATTAATTTTATAAAATTAAAATTTTATATTAAAAATTATATATATCTTGTGAAAATAAAATGAAAAATATTAAAACAGTTTTTTAAATTTTTGATTAGGGGAGAGAGAGAAAGAGGAGTGAATGAGTGTGGTAGGACGTGTGTCAGTGGCTTTATTTTTTTTTAAGCTAATCTCAATCATAAATGTTCAGTGGAGTGATCTACGCCGTCACCCGAAGGAAAGGCTGGAGAGGATCCGAACTCGATAGGAGGGGGGGTGTCCGATGATGAGGGATTGGTGGTAATTGAAGGGGGTGAAAGGAGGAAAGAATAAAATGATTTTTTTTTTTTTAAAAACAACAATTATTAAATTGAAGGATAAAGACTTTATCCATTAACTTTTAGGTATAAAGCAATTTCAATAATTTTTATATTCGGTGTACACCATTACTGGGGGGTCAATGTTAGTGCCAACTATTACGGCCTTCGGTAAGTTTGTTTGTTTTTTTTTTTTAAATAAATAAATCAAAGATCCTGACTAAAATATTAAACTATTAAAATTCAATATTTTAGCTCTTGATGTATTAGTGACGAGATGAATGGAACTAGCTAGCTAACTGGACTCGTTTTGGTTAATTGTATAGAAGATAAAGTCAATTTGATAAAATTAACTGTGACTTATTTTGGTTGGTAAATAGGCAATAAGGCTGATCTCATTCATTATCTTACCACTATGGAATGGTTGAATGTGATTAATTTTCTTAATGTTTATAAATAATAAATAATTCCATTAAAAAAAAAAAAAAAAAAAGTCAGACGCTAAGAAACTGACAACAACCAATGCTATGACATATATTAGGAACAATGTGAAAAGATGAATATTACATTCCAACACTTCCCAATTCCCAGTTCAACTGAGATTATATCGAACACAATCATATATCAATTAATATTAAACATATCAATCGATATATCAATAATTCGGTCTTGGAACTTCATTTGAGATTTTTGCATCTAAAAATCTCTACTCCAAAAAGTAAAAGAGCAAAAGGCACAATAGTAACTAATACCAAAGAACTGCAACAGTTGAATCATAAGAAATTTCTCAAGCAAAATAATCTCCATATGCCATTTAAAAAGACCAGTCTTCAAAAAACAATCTTTATTACATAATGCTGAACTATCACGATGGCAATGAGTGCAAAAGGATAACCATAACTAGAAATATTCGTTGTTTGGGGGCAATGAAAATCAGCGCAGCCTTCGAGCTTCCCTTTCAGACTCGAGCAGGGTGAGAACATCCCCAACCCTGACCGGTCCCTTGACATTCCTCATAAGAGTACGCTTCGACTCATCCATAAACATCACTCTTACCTGAGTCACCTGCCCTCTTGACCCTGTCCTCCCAATGACTTGTATCACCTGTGCATTCTTCACCTGAGACTCCATGTTGCTCTGCTAAATCAAAATAACAAGACAATAGTTTAATACATGTTCTTCTTTTTATGTATAAAAAGACACACACTCACATACAAAAGGAATACAATAGTAAGTGCAAGGCAACAAGGAGCAAATTAGAATTTGCAAATTTCAGAGGACTTTGCATTATATTTAATGCAGAAGACAGGTTTTTTTTTTTTCTTTTTTTTTCTTTCTTTCTTATGTCTTGTTTGTCCTGCAATAGTCTCACAAAGAGACCAAGACAGAAGAAACTCTACCTCTAAGAAGCATGGACAGGACACAGAAACGCAATGCGATATGGCCCCGCCAACACAATAGTTATAATAAAATAAAATAAATAAATGCACTATAAGATACGTGTGAGACATTCACAAAATATATAAATTAATGTGTTTATTATATCATTCAAAGATAATAACAAATGCAATCTAATATTAATTTTTATAAATCTGCATCATTTTTCCTTTGTGATTGTATTGCCTTGAGTTATTTTGTCAAAATTTATAATTAGTTTGATTGATGACACATAGACTTACAAAAATTTAAATGTGTGACTGATTTGTATCAATGTTTACAATATTTATTCTCTAAAACCAGTATATTGAAATAAGTAATACTGCAAACACCGTTTTTAAAAATTGTTTGGTTTGAAAATTCACTAAACAAACGAAATCGTCTACAAACAGTTTTTGAAAATTAAACTAAACTGAATCAAAAAATTAATCTAGAAAATTACCCACACTTCAATTCTAGACAGAAATCTGGGCAATAATTCTAGGTTCCCCTAGTTCCTGGGCCACTAAAATTTGCATGAACCACCAAGAATACCAAGAATGAAAGGCATAGACCATTGCAAATAAAAAAAATTTACAGAAGTCCATGTTCCAATTGATGATACAGTTTTTTTGGGACCCGTTTACACGCATCTCGACTAATCAAGAAACCCATGCAAAGTGCTCCTCTACCTAGATCGGGCAAATATCTGGCAGTGTCCGTGAACGTGATAGATCAAATAAAAAAGGGGGAAAAAAAAAAGGAAAAGGAAAAAAATTCAAATAAAAAATAAAAAAACCTGGAGTTCACCACACACATTGAACATGGACATGGTAACGTATACAAAAATTAACAAAAACATGTAGAAGGAATCATGGTATTCAAGTTATGCAATCACAAACATTCATGCAATCACAAACATGTAGAAGATAATACAATCACAATTTTTGAAAATCTCAGATGCATTAACACAAAGAAAGTCTATCATAAAATTTACATGACACCAAGATTGAGATTGTCATAGGGTTGATACAAAATACGAATAATAACAGATCAATCATTCAAGAAGAAAAAGAAAAAAAAAAACACAAAGGAAAAGAAAGAGACGAACCTTCTCTTGCTAGGTTAAAACTATAGGAAGAATAAAATTATGGGTTGCGGTGTGTGGGTATTTATAACCGCTGGTAGTAGGGTTTCACGGTTTTTTGTTTTTGTAAATTGCTTTTCCAAAAAGATTAGGATGAGTTTGTGAAAGGGCAAAACTAGCCTTTCTTGAATCTTGGGAGGTAGTTAAAGTAGTTAGGCCACTCTGAAAAATAATAAATCATAAATTTTAAAACACAAAAAAAAATTAAATTAAATAAGAAATTCAATACTGTTACCAAACGGCACCTTAATGTTCATAAAAAACAAGGGGTCCGTTTTTGGGCCCTTTAACGATTATATTTTATTTGAACTTATTTACAAAAGTGAGGAGTTTTTTTTTTCCACTTTGTTCTCAAATTTACTAAACATGTTTTTTTTAAAAAAACATATTTAATAACTGCACCTTCAAATCTTAAAAAAAAAAAAAAAAAAAAAAATGGCAAATTACCCCTAAGCACTTTTTGAAAAGTGTGTATTGTATTTAATCTCAAAATCTTTTAGATAGATCTAAAAATTCTATACCCATTTATCTTCTTCTCTTTCCTTACACCTTGTTTCTTCTTTGTATCTCTTTTTATTTGATATCGGCGATGACCATGACCACAATGACGCCTTTCTTTTTTTCTTTCTCTTTCTAATCTACAACCATCGGCAACCACATTGATTGGGGTTCACAGGTAACTACCGAGCACTAGCTCCTTGATTCGTACTCACTGACGGCGAAAGAGATGAGTTTCCAATAAAGAAGATGAGTAGATCTACTCAGATCTACATCTGATCTGAATAGATCTATGTTAGATTCAGTTAGATCTAAACCAAAAAATAGTTGTCAAAGTACAAACATCTCTTTATATCTGTCTCTTTCCTTTGATCTATCAGTTTTAATACTTTTATTTTCCTGTTATAATGGAGAAAATTTTCAAATTTTAAACAAGTTGTTTTTGAATTTTAATTATAGGCGGTGAAAACTGTAAAATTTTAAAATTTTACAATTTCAGTTTTTTTGGTGCTGAATTGAATCATTCTTTAGAACGGTTTTGCAGTTTCATAACATGTTTTTCAGTTTCAGTTTGATTAATAAGGATAAATACTTAATATAATTATACTTTGTAACTGTAACATTTTACAGTTTTAAAACTTACTTTTCAGTTTGATCAATATTAGAAATTATTTGTTTAAATCCTACAAAAATTGAAAATAACATATGTTTTTTTTTATTGTTGTTGTTTGTTGTTCTTAGGTTTTTTTTTTTTTTTCTTCTTTCAGTTTATCAATATTTAGCACATTTTGCTAAGTTTTTTCATTTTAATTTCTCAGTTTGCTCTTTTTCTTTTTTTGGTAATATTCTAGACATTTTGGTGAATTTTTGGCGATATTTTTGACGTCCAACGAATATTCTAGACATTCCGACGACTTTCACTGACGTTCAGAATATTCCAATAATATATTCTTACAAATTTTCGATGATATTTTGGAGACTTTCCGGTGATGTTGAATATTCTGGCTTACCTCCAATGATTGTCTAACGGGAGTTCGACAGTAGTAGGATGTAGGAGCGTCTTTAATTTTTTTTTTTTTTAAATTGTTAGAAATGGGCGCCCATGTGGCATGACCATTTCAATACTTTGAATTTATAACTGTAACTCCTGCATTAATGGGGTTTGTAACTCCTGTATTAATGGGGTTTGTAACTCCTGCCTTTATTGCAGAGATTAATGATGCATTAATGACCAGCCATAAAGGCTGAAGGCTTTTCCTCTCTCCCCTATACATGTATAAATTGAGACCCTCCTGTCAAGTCTAAAACACTCAGAAATTTCCCATATTCTGACTCTCTCTCAAAAACAACGATCAAAGTCGTTTGCACTGTGATTTGTGTGGGCATGTGATTTACCCACGAGATTTTTTCTATTCAGACTCTGCAGGAAAGGTATGACCATAATTTTTATTCCGTTATACTGCTGATTTACATTGGTATCAGAGCCTAGTTGGGTATTTTCGTATTTTCTTAATCATGTATATATATGTACACATTATATAGCATGAATTGTTTGTAAATTTACATGAAGATGCTATTGTATGGAATTTATCATGCTTTTTGACATGCCATGGTCAGTGGGAGGTTGTTCGGTTGAGAGAAATCTTTGTAGATTTACTCCCGAAAACTAATATTTTGCGCATAAATTAAATTGAATTTTGGATAATTGTCACCTGTGGCGCAAGAGATGATTACGAGCGTAGTAGATTTTCGATCTTGCGACTTGTGTAATATTGTCACTATTTAATTTAGATTTTTGCGGCAAAATTATATTATGCTAATCAAATTAATCCCAATGCGAATTTCTCTCTAAATTGACTTAACTTATGGAAGTTAATTGGTTGACCTAGACTTAGTAAAGATGTTCAAATGTAAACAATGTAATCCCATTCTTTAGATGAGCAAAAGTCTTAGAGACTTTAGGTCGAGTCTTAATTGAGCCAAAGTAAGGAAACATGACTCAAAGTCGCCGTGGTTTTGTTGCCTTGTTTGGCATAATAAAAACTAATGTGTGCGCTATGGTTAGCGGCACGCTACGTAGTGTTTGGTTGGCGAGTTTTGGAGTTATGAAATTAGTAAGTCCTCAATAGATCTGTATATGATCTTGACTATTGAGCTGCGCAGATTGACTTTGTAATTTGACTTGTAAATAATGTTACATTATTAGATGAAGTAACATTCAAGAGTCACATCATCCAAGAATGCGAGCTTAAATAAATTAGTCATTAAGTGTAAGACGAGTAAGCAGTATGAGTAGCGTTTTGCTCTCTACCCAATTATTGGGAGTGGATGGAGCAAAATTTCATGCACTATAATAGTGTGCGTTGAAATATCACGTGAAGTTAAAAGATTAGCGCTTAGAAGCTGCAAAATCTATTAACACTAAGTGAAAAGATTAGCGCTTAGTGGCTGCAAAATCTATTTACACTACGTGAAAAGATTAGCGCTTAGAAGCTGCAAAATCTATTAGTATTGCCAACTTGTCTAAGTCTGGACACTTACTGTTTTCACACTTGAGTGTGAGACATGAGGAGGGGCTTCTTTGTATGATTCTTTAGCTAGGCTAACGTTTTTTTTTAATAACGTTTAGCACTAAGCGCAAACGTTGCGGCATAGTGATGAAAAGGTCAAGGCCGACAAGGTTGTTATGACTCTAAGAATTTGACGCATCGCTTGTGAGAGCATTGTGTTGAATTAGACTCTTTAGCCTAATTCGCGCTTAAGTTACTTTGGAGCTGTCATAGTTGATAGCTTATTCTCTCTTTCTTGTGGATAGTAGAATTAATTGCAAGTAACTATGAAGCGAGAAATTGATATGGCAAGAGGAGTATCGTCATGTTTCAACTAGATGCAGTAAAGTGTATGGAGAATAAAATTGACTTGAAGATGCAAGGGGATTAGCACTTACTAGTTATATTTGCGACTTAGGCGCACTTGATATCTCCATGACATCCTTTTATGATCTAGTGAATGTGAATTAGTCGTGAGTCATTACCTAGTTGGGCCTAAACCTTTAAAACTTGTCTTCGAGAACTCACACATTAAGATGATTGGAATTAGTTTATGACATTGGTCATGAACCAATGGCTTATTATACTTAATCACATTAATGAGATGATGACACGATGGTTTGAGTAGGCCTTATCGGGCCCACTCGCTTATGACATCCTGCTCTCATGTGAATGTGTAACTTTGTTCGCAATGGGTGCGCACAAGTAAGTAGAAAAGCCGTAGAAAGTCATTTGTTTTGGCGCATTTAGTCCACTACGATATTTGTGACTAGATATGTGTAAGGGTATGATAGTTAAGCCTCCATCTCGACACATTTATAGATTACGATACACATCTGAGTCAAGACTATTTGATCTCCCATAAGTCAAAAGTTTTGAGATGATTTTTGACATTGCACATATGAGGTTGAGATCAATTAGATAACAGCTTTCGTGCTTTTAGTTTTGACCAAGGTGGCGAGTATCTATTTGAGTAATTTTTAGAAAACTCTGTAAAGAGAGATGGATGCTTAGAAAATTGATTATTCCTAGTACTCAACAACACAATGGTGTAGTAGAGATAACGAATTAAATATTGTTAATGTTAGGTGGATAATGGCGCAAGATGTTTCCCAGTTGGAAATTGAACTAGTTTGTTGCCTATATCCCTAACTAAGAGCCTTCCATATCAGATTTTACACTCTAATTTTGAGTAATAGGTTAGCGGAGAGCCATCTATGGGCGATCTGTAACCGTTAAGCAGCTTATCTTTATTTTACTTCTCATAAGATTGTGAAGTTAAGACCTAGGGTTCTATAGCGCATTATCGTATGTTGTCTTGTAAACACAAAGGGTCGTGTGGTGCATTATTGTATGCGGTCATGCAAACCCTCCAGGTCATGTGCATATAGGTAAGCAGCTTTGTGGTAGTGTAACTAAGTCACATAAAGTTTTATTAGTAAAGGTGACATGAATAGAGTTTTTGAAACTCTATAAGATAGAGAATTCTAAGCATAGCGCTCTATGTAGCCTAGTTGAGAATGGAAAGAAATTTCCAATATCCTAGGGACAGTGGGAGCGATGTGCCTACTAATGGATTACTCCATTAGAGAAGAATACTCTACATTCTTAGTTGCGTGGTAGCAAATGTGAAAATTTTCCACGTCATCACTAGGTGATTGAGAGGGAAACATTCATGATTGCTCCGCAAGATGATAAAGAGCCTAGGATAATACCAAAGGCTCTAGTCCCCTGTTTTTAGAAAGTAGATCAATGTTGCGCAGTTTAAGACAAAGTCTTTGAGGATTAACCATTTCTATAATTTGGTTGACTTTCCATTATGACACAAAACTGTTCTAAATTTATGTGTAATTTGGATAGTCATTGTTGAGGCATAAGACTCGCTAGATACCGAAAAGTCACACCATTGAGAAAAGTGTAGACCGTGAGAAGACTTCCTCCTAGAGAGTGAGGTTATTTCGACTTAGGCTATGATTAACATAAGTTCGGAACATTGACTTGTGGACATTGTGACCCGATTTCTCGTTAGAGAATTGGATAAGTAGATCCGTAGGGATTTACCATCTGCTTTTATGGTGAAAAGTTATGAGCGCAAAAAAGTTGCTAGTTCCAATAAATCTTTTACAGCCTAAAGCAGTTATCCAAACAGTGGTTCTTAGATTTCGTCAAGCCATGATAGGCCAACGATGATCGATGAAGACCACTGAGGCATGATCAATGGTCCAAAAGAAGTTTTTTC
Organism: Camellia sinensis; assembly: GCF_055761805.1. NCBI lineage: Eukaryota > Viridiplantae > Streptophyta > Magnoliopsida > Ericales > Theaceae > Camellia > Camellia sinensis. Next base: position 185,381,175 of record NC_138961.1, on the reverse strand, counting down.
CTTACTTAGTCATTATGAGCCAGGAATTTATAAGGTTGTCGCCACCTAGGGTGGGCAGTCCTCTATTTTAGATGTGATGGACATGGGTGATGTAATTTATATACCCGGATGTATGATCCTTAGGGATTGTTTTAGGAAAATTCTCGATTTGTCTTCGATGACTTACATAAGGAATATCCTAGAACGATTCTAGATGCAAAATTACAAACCCATTGACTTACCTATCGGTAAAAACTAAAGCCTTAGCTATTGAGTGAATCCTCGGATTGTTTTTGGGAGAAACAGATGACCTATATTCCTTGATCTTTTCTTTGTTGTGGGAGCCTAAAGTAAGCTATGTGGGCGTATTCGGCATGATAAGTGTTATCTTTGGTAAATGGTCAACTGAGTTGTTTAGACATTGACCTTGCTCATTAGACTGTGGATAAAATGCTTTACTAGTAGTATATTAATTTGCTCATTGTAAGATTCAATGCGCTAGTTGGGCGCATCTGTGCTAGTTGGGCGCATTAAGAATGAACGCAAATTGGTCACCAAAATATCTTTAGAGAGGTTATTGTGCAAGAGGTAGTGATCTTAAATTACTTCATACGAGGCGCACATGGTGGATTCCGTTGTATATACTTATCACAAGAGGTGCTGATAAGGCTTATGTTTGGAATCTATAATTGCGCAAGCTGTGGTTTTTTTTAAATCGATCACTTATTTTGAGATGATGGGATGTTGACACTATTATGGTTTATGTCATAATGATTAGCAGATTATGATGTCAGCAGGCAAGATTGGCTTACTCAAACGAGCAATCGCCCTTGGCGCTTGGGAGCGAGCAAGGATGAGACTAGTGATTTTTTTATTTGGAGCCAAGAGAGGCTTAAATCATCCACTATGTATGTCGCCTTGGTTATAACCAAGATGAGGTCAAGTTAAGGACCAAACATGGATGTTAGTACCCACTTTCCATGTTGTGCCTGTTATGATTAGCCAGATGCGAGATCTCATTTGGCGCCTAGAAGGCAAGCAAATAGAGAATTCAGGTTAGGCGCTAGAAAGCAACTAGACTAATATCTGTACGATGTATCGAGTATGACGTCACTCTTTATGGAAGAGTTACTCCACCGTAGCATGTATTCATACTATATGTGCTTGGCGACCGAGTAATGAGGTGAGAGAATGGATCCCTACTTCCTCACCGTGTGAGTCTTACATGTCATTATTGATATGACTTTCATTTATGTACCCTTTTGTGACTTTTGACTATGTCATGAGGTAAAGGGTTGATGTTCTGCTACTTTGGTATGTTGCCTGAGGTCATGTATGATTCGGCCTTAAGGGACATCACTGGGAAAACGGTCAATCTTAAACTAAATGGCATGAGGGCAAAGGGAAGATCATCTAGTATTACACCACTATTGTATATTCATTGCCGGCAACTGACATCGCTCTGTATGAGAGGCGGATTGAGTGTGAATATATTGCAAGAATTGAGAGGGTCAAATATGCTCTTTTTTTAGGGATTAGAGATTTTTTTTTGTGGACCGGTGTAATTAGATGGGTCTAGGGTATATGAGGCACTATTTCTGTTCTTTTTGGGTTGATGTCTCTATGCTGGCTCATTTTGAGTTTCTAGTATAGAGCTCCCACATGCAGGTGTTCTCAGCGGTCGCACGGTGCATTGGCTAGTATGAGACTGTTCATTTTTTGGGGAGATTGAGATAGAGATGTGGCAGTGTCATGTCAACTCATGTGCGAGTGGGAGATGTTAGAAATGGGCGCCCATATGGCATGACCATTTCAATGCTTTGAATTTATAACTGTAACTCCTGCATTAACGGGGTTTGTAACTCCTGCCTTTATTGCAGAGGTTAATGGTGCATTAATGACCAGCCATAAAGGCTGGAGGCTTTTCCTCTCTCCCCTATACATGTATAAATTGAGACCCTCCTGTCAAGTATAAAACACTCAGAAATTTCCCATATTCTGACTCTCTCCCAAAAACAACGATCAAAGCCGTTTGCACTGTGATTTGTGTGGGTGATATTCACTGTTGTAATATCACCCCACTGCTGGGTTGACTGATCAGATTCAGGAATTACGTGATTTACCCACGAGATCTTTTCTATTTAGACTCTGCAGGAAAGGTATGACCATAATTTTTATTCCGTTGCGTTATACTGTTGATTTACAAAAATAAGATTTTTTTTATAACAATTAAAAATATATAAGACTAATTGACATAAGTATTTTATTTTGAGATTAAATGAATTTTAAATTTTATGTATGAAACTTATCGATAAATTCTCTTAATAATAATAATAATAATAATAATAATTACGCTGTTAAATTTTTTCATTTTAAAGTTAGATTTGGAATAGATGTTTGATAACAGATGAAGTGCTGAGAATTTGCTTTTCATTATCTAATGGGTGCGTTGAAAAGGGTATTGTTTAACATTGTTTTATGAATAAGCCTTTGTTTGGGAAGTGGGTTAGCTTTTTGATTTTTTGGTTATTTTAATTTGGGGTTAAAAAGTTTGATTTGGGAAGAATTTTTTGGCTTTTTGACTTTTTTTATTTTTTTTGTGAGAGAGGAGTGTAATGATTATGGGTTGAATTTGATGTTTTGTTTTTTGTGGCTAAAATAGTCTTTTTTTTTTTTTTTTTGTGTGGCTATTTTAGCCCCTAACTCACCAAAACCAACTTCCCAAACTATGCCTAAATTATAAAAGCTTTGCTTAAAAAATAAATTATTTATGTAGTTTTAGAAATTATATCCTTATCTTTTGAAATTTTTAATTTAAAATAAATGGTGTCTTTTATTAATAAATTATTAATAATGTTTTACAGCTCTAATTTGAGAGCTCAAATGTAACTCTAATGATGTGAAAAGTACCCATGTGAATGTAGGGTCTACACTTCTCTCTCTATCTCTCTCTACTCTCTCTCTTCCACCTCACTAGAGCTCCATTTAAAACTCTCAAATTAGAGCTATATATCATTACTCATAAATTATTAAGTCAATTAACAATTTTTAATAACATCATAAATTTATTTCAATTAATAATTTTGATAATTTTATTATTACATAGGAAAACAGTTAAAATTTTCATTTTTTAGCTAATTCTGTTAAATAAAAAATTTCAAATAAAGAAATATTTATAATTTTTCAAACTACATATATAGAACAATCCATATTTTAAGCAAACATCAAAAAATGTAGTATGTAATTTGCTCTTATTTTAATTAGTTGTACATGCACTCTTATACATTATGTACAAACAATTAAAATTTTTTAGGATTGAATTTCTTTCATGTTGGGATCTCAATATGAGAAAGGAGCTCGTAAGGCCCACCACGAGTCTCATTTTGATAATTCGAAACTTCATTTTGTAGCTTTTAATGTATATTATTTATGAAAAAATTTAGTGTGATCTGGTAATCGTAATCTTTTCATTTTATCGCATTTGTTCTTAAAAAATTGAATAGTCAATTTCAAAAATATATTTATGGTTCATTTTTTCAAAGACAAATGCGATAAAATTAAATATAAAAAAAAAGTTATGATTATTAGATAGAAGTAATTTTTTATAAATAATATACATTGAGGATCCTTAAAAATAAACGATTCAGATTATTAAAACGGAACCCATGATGACCTATATAGATCCCTTAAATTCTCTCATGATGAGAAAAGCTCCATCCATCTTGAAACACCCATTTTTGAAAGGGGCAGCTAGTAATAATTAGGAAGCATGTTCATCAAACTAGTTATTTTTAATTTTTTTTTTCATTATTTTTTTTAGTTAAAATAATGAGTAAATTGCCCAATTTCAATTCCATCAATCTAATTATCAAATTTAGTTTTGGTGGTTTTTACCCAGCAAATAGCTATTTGACTAGTCAAACATCAAAGATATATTATTTTTTTATTTTTAGTTACTTGTGTTAAGCGTATAAAAGATAATTTTAAATAAAAAAAATATTTAAATAATTTAAGAAAAAAAAAGATTTTATAATCTTGAGTTTTTTAATTTTGTTAATTGAAATTTTAAATTATTTATTTATTTTTTATCAAAATTATTTGTCTATTTTTGTTTAATAAAATTGATAAAAAAAATTTATTTTAGTTATTAAACTCAACAAAAATAGGTTTTTTTTAAACATTTTATATATATATATACATTGAGTTTAAGGTTTTAAATACTATTTTTTTTATTAATTTTAATTAATGAAAATAGAAAAATAATTTAAATTAAAAAATCAAAAAATTAATATTTAAATTAATAAAATTTAAAATTTATTTTATTACAATTGTCAAACTATAAATTTTATTTTTATATATATAAAATTGTCTAAAAAAATTAAATAAGTAAAAAAAATGGGCATATATGATTTAGGATTAGGTCTAGCCTCCTCTGGTGTTATCATCAAATTCAGCAATAATGGCTGTGTCGGGTGTTTGCTTATTCCCCTTAGCCACACCAACAACAACACAGAGGCCTCGCCCAAGTCTCCTCTTCTTCTCTGCATACACATCCTCTTCTTATTCCCACAAATTCACAAGAGAATCAAAAGACACTCCTAAAGATTACCCCTCAATCTGTTTGGGAAAGAGAATGCTCAGCCTCTCCATTGTAGCACTTGTCTTTGCTTCATCACCAATAACCACCAGCATTTCTATAGCCATGGCTGAAGATCTTCAGCTTCAAAGATACACTGATTCGAAAGAGGGTTTCACTCTCCTCACACCCCCTTCTTGGATTAAGGTCTTTCTCCCTCTGATCTATCTCTCTTTGTGTGTGTGTGTGTGTGTGTGTATGTGTACATATATTTATGTAATTACATAAACATGGGATGCCACTATAAATTTATTTAATTTATCTCAGCATACAATTGTTGTCAAAAATGATTTATCTTGATTGGGACACAAGGTTTAGTTTAGTTTGGTTTGATTTGGTTTATATGCATGTGTACTTGTGTTTGGGTTTGTGGGTATCTTTTGAAAATTGTTTAATATGGGTATTAAGGTTGACATCCAGTTTGTTTCTTATTTTTCTGAAGGTAAATGTGGTTAGCCTTTTGGATGATTAATTAGGTTGATAAAGCAGGGGCAACTGTTCTGTTTGAGGAGCCAAACAAAGGAGCTAACAATGTTGGTGTTGTGGTTAACCCTGTTCGTCTTACCAAACTTGAAGAATTTGGGAGTCCTCAATTTGTTGCAGATAAGCTTGTTCAAGCTGAAAGGCGCAAGGTAACCCGGTTGCTTTGCTTCTGTTTGCTCCGCCGACCATCCTGAATAGAACTGATTAAATAAAGAAACAATTTGAATTATGTACTAAAGGGAAAAAGCAAACAATTTAGGGGGATTAATGAAAATCACATGTAGATGTACATATATGATTTCATTATTTTGTGTAATATGGATGTGATGTATGAAGAGTCCCATGTATATGTTCTTTACTGATCTTAATCAATGTAAACTGATTTAGAGCCGCGAAGACACTTTAGAGTTTCGCCCTCTTAGCAAGACCAAAATAAATTATGTCGAATCAAGTTTTACTGTTGTAAGTTATAAGGAGGGAGGGGTTTGAAATTGAAGAAACAGTAAAGACTTAAGCATTTGTCTTTGGGCTTTTCAAAAAATCTTCAAGGAGTGTTGTGTCGACATTCAGGTGGAATGTAAAATAGGCAACATTGATGAGTGCAGATAAAGAAGCTAGTCCAGGATTGTAGGTCTAGTTGGCAACTTGAAATATAGCAACATTAATATGTAAAACAATGGAATTAGTAGATACTAGCTACTATGATTAAAAGATAATGTCATTAGAAGCATGGTACATATAGCATGCTTACAAGTAACTAAGTGGTGGGTGAGAAAACAAGATTAATAGAATAAAGAATTAGCTATACCGATAAGATAGACACAATAAATGGTCTAGAAATAATTGTAGATTTACCATCTTAAAGATAATTGAGTAACCATTGTGACAAAATGAGACAAAATAAAGCTAATTAGACTTAGAGAAAATATGATTAACTTGATTAGTGCCTGCGCACCCTAAATATGGTCAGATGAACATGCTAAAAGGCAATTTTGGGATCAAATAGATGAGCTAATTAATGCAAGAGGTACTCTTTCCCCCATCCTCTCCCTCACTACTCCAACTGGGCCACCCATAGAAACAAACTCAGATTCCCCCACCTCCAACCCCATCAAATCCATTCCACCTTCTTGAACCAACAAAGAGTTGTCCGTCTCATCCAAGACCAAACACTACCACCCCTAAACCTTGTGTTAGCTCCATGAGCCCCTCTCATTCTTTATAAGCCCTATAGTTGCCCAGTATATGCATTCTTAGCTCAATACCCTTCTTACGCTAATGTAAGCCCTTACACATTACCACCATGGCAAAAGCATTATCCTTCCCTTCCCCATCATATTCCAACCGTGCATCCCCTTTGGAAGTCCTACATATAAGATCAAGAATGATGAGAAACCACATTGTAATTTTATAATGCAAAATACTAACTTTTAAGAATTGTGTATTAATTTAAGCCAGTAGTTAGTTTACTTTTTAAATTTTCAAATATTTATTTTCAATATCAATTCTAATGTGTTTCTATTACGATAACAGAACAATTCACAATTTGTCTGCGTTTTTCCTTTTTACACCAGTCAAAAATGTTATATGTAAATTTATTTGCTTATTTATTTATTGATATTTAATTATATTGTTGTCATCTTCTCTCGTTAGCCCTTATTTTCAATGTATTTATAGAGGACATGCATGATACAATGAGGATACGTCAATTTTACAAATTCTAATACTTCTACTTACTATATTCTTCTTATCAAAGTACTAAGCAAAGTATTGAAAAAATATTCTTATATGTATCCTCGCAATTATATTATATCATAATGCTGTGCAAGAAATGCTACAATTCTAATTCGTAAAAATAAGTATCCGATACATATCCGTAAGTATCCAAGGAGTATTGATATCCGATATGGATACAATATGGATACGTCTCCCTTTTAGAAGTATATATGCTTCATACTGTATGATATTGGATTCAGCAATCTGCAGCTGTTCTTTTCTTTTTTTTTAATTAAGAATAAAAATAATAACAAAAAGCTATATATAAATTTTGTGTGTGCAAGTTCTAAGTTGTTTTCCGTATTCATGAGTTTCACTTTGTACAGGAAAGTACAAAGGACGCTGAGGTAATTGCAGTTTCAGAGAGATCAGGCAAGGGAGGCCTACGAGTGTATGAGTTTGAGTACAAAGTTGATAGCACCAGAGGAGGGCTAAAAAGGATATTTTCAGCTGCATTTGTGGCCTCTAAGAAGCTCTACATCCTTAATATTGCCCACTCTGACAAACCAGAGAGTCCTCTGGACATGAATAGAAGAAAGATACTGGAACAAGTTCTTCATTCCTTTGATGCTGCGCCTTCAACATGAATGAACATCACTGTTCATTCTTTTGTCACAATGATTTCATTCTTTACACTTCTGCTCTAGTGTTCAAAGCCAAAGGTACCACTCACTTATCCTATTTCTAATTTATCTCGACGGGCAGGGTATCAAATGGTTACCCTTTGTGCCTAGGTTAGGCTTCCCTTTGGAATATAGATGAATCCATTGTGTGTTTCTGTGTCATTTGATTTCATAAGTTTATTGGTTGGCATGGATTTTTAAGACATGATTGTGAACTATTCTTAGAAAGAAATATTCTACTTGCGTTTATGGGATTTGCCTATACAGGTCACTGATCTTGTGATGCTGGACTGCCGACAAAATGTAAAAGAAAAGAACGGCCACACCAAACGAAAATAAGAGAAACCCTTTCTGATTTCAATATCCAAAATTCAGTAACCATAGTCTGAGTGTTGCATAATTGCCTATTTATAGGCATCCAAGAGAATCCTAATTAAAAGTTATCAAAGATAAAACAATACAATGTTTAAATCCTAATTGATATCCTAATCTTCAATTCTTTCCTCATCCAACACTTTGTCTATCATCATCATTTTCTTGTCAACCATGATAGCAATTTATATGTATATTATTTATTTTTTATTTTTTTTTGTAAGTAGCCATGATGAGATTGAATCTTAGCTTTGTGTGCCTGTGCGGGGCATGTGTGACCACACTATACATTGTGAGCAAATGGATAGAGACAACATAAGATTTATACTTAGCAGAACTTGTGTAGATCATGAGTTGTCATCCATTGAAGAATTATTATTTTTGGCATCTGATCTTACTGAATCATCTTCTTTCCAGGTGCTAATGCTTGAGCATGGTAAATGACATCGGTGTCTTTGCATGGTAAATAATGAATGAATGTTCGCATTCTTGTCAATGTTAGATTCATTAGTACGATGAGGATCCTTCCTATGATTCTCTAACTTGATACGTTATTTTGTTCAATATTGAAATGGGAAATACCCAAATAAGTAGAGAGGGATTTGTATATCCGATGAAATTGTATTGGACAATTCAATTTGCTTTTTGTTTTTTGGCCCATCCAAAATACAGTTTTGGACGGCTATTTTAGTGTGTGCTTGATTTCCATCTATATGCTTGAAGTAGTCAGTTTAATCATTTTTTTGTCTGCTTTACCCTTTTCTTGGTGATTTTCTATTGAAAGACGCTTCTCATTTTATATTTGTTATGGGCGCTTGCAAGACATATTGCATGGGTTTTGTTTTTTTTTTTTAATGGAAACTAAGCTATTGACCTTTTTATTTGGATCTTTCAAGAGTTTGGTGGTGGTAGAATTTCCTGTGTTTTATATTTAAGCCATGATTGTGGGCGGCATGATATGCCTAATTGGTCAAATTTCAAAGAAATACTACTTGCTCAGCGTCTGGAAGTAGTCAGTGGCGTAATCAAAAATTCAGTGAAGAGGGGCACAAATTACTGATAATATTAATTATATAATAAATAATAATAAGATATTACTAAATTTAAATATTAAGAGTTCATTTGGATAAATATGAATTTTAAATTAAAGGATTTGAGATTAAATTTTATATAAATATTGGAGAATAACTATTTTATAGGTGGATTGGAAAATTAAAAAAGAAGATAAGTTGAGATAGAAATGATATATTTTAATAGAAAATTTTTATAAAACATATCCCCAAAATATCTATTATATGTCGCAATTATGATTTTCATAGTTTTTAGTTATAACACATTATAGTGTTAGATATAATTTAGTTATAATTTCTTGTGATTGTTATTTTGGTTTTGATTATATATCAAGTAATAGTTAGTTATGACTCATTCTGATATTAGTTGTGAACTATTGTAATTTTTTTATTTATTTTTTATTTTTTATAATTGAAGATGTGTTGCTTGATTATAATTTATATAGTGGTTATTTTAGTTATGAATGGAAAGAAACATATGGAGGATAAACTCTACATATCAAATGTAACTAACAATCTAATAAATTACATATCTTTATTAAAATTAATTATGTTTGCATGTCTATAATGATAGATATCACCATTATATTGAAATTTTTATAGATAATAATAAGACTTATCATAGTCTCTTTATTTTTAATCAAAATAACTGTCATTGTTCTCATAATTTTAAAAATGTCACTGACATTTTACTTTAAATAATATTTTTATAATTTTTTTATTTAAAATATTTTCTTTATGTTTAAAAAAAAAATCCTAAAACTCAGGGTGGCACGTGACCTCCTAGGCCTTATGTACCTCCGCCACGGGAAGTACTCAACACTTTCTTTTACTTTCAAATTTAATATCACATCATATATATAGTAGTGTTTTTTTCATACTTTGGTAGCACATTATAAAGGTTTTTTATTTTTATTTTTAAGAGAGCAATATTAACATGTATTTTCTTAATTACATATAGAATTCTAAATAAATCAAAATCTAATTTAAATTATATTAACTCTATCTATTTTATATGGATTCTATTTGACAAATATTTATTTTTCATATATTTTTCATGATAAATTGAGATAATTTGCAAACTCAATATCAATTTTGCATTTTATGTTTTTCTTCTTAATTCTTCCAAGGGTATTAGGATTTTTTTTTTCTAATGTTAAATTGCCTCCTTTTTTTTCAAAAAGTGCATAACAATGATACTTTCGAGGAACCTCAAAGTTTGGATTTATTGCTGGAGATAATTTTTCAATTGTTGAACAGTAATTTCTTTAATATTTTGACATCATATTTCAGACGATTAATCATTTCACACAATGAGATATATCTATCGTTTGGATGTTTTTATTATTTTTTCTTTTTGGAATTTAGATGTTATGTGATTCTTTTTTAGTTAGTCGTTGTTCAATTTCATTTATATAATTGGTAATTTAATTTAATTAAGAGTATTTATTTTATCAACTTATAATTTAATATATATATCACATAAAATCATTATATGACAATTTAGCAAAAACAAATTTGTATTTAAATTTTTTAATAAATGATATACAATTTCTATTTCTATATAATTTTATTTTCCAAATGAATATAAAAGAAAATTAAATAGTTAGAATTACTTTTAATTTTATATTACTAATTTTTTTTTTTCTAATTTAACTATTACTTTATTAAAAATGAGTATTTATTTTACTATTTTATAATTTAACATATATCATACAAAATTATTATATGATAATTACACTTATATAATACGATGTAATTAAAATTATCAAAATATACAAATAATTTAACTAAAATTAATACATATAGGGTAAATTGCACTTACCTCCCTTGAAATTTTTGACAAATACAGAGACATGCCTTGTAATTTCAATAATTACAGTAATCTTCTCTACTTTACCTGACAATGCCAAGTTTTTCCCATTTTTTATCGTCGTTTACACACTTCATAGAACCTGCTAATGTCATCAAAACTAAACACTAAAATGCCTATAATGCCCCTCAAGTGTCCTCAACTCATCTATATATACAATACCAAATGTTTGCTCATCATCCACCTAGACGTTCGGACGGTCGTTCAGTCGAACTTCCAGAACAGTGCTCTTTTTAATTTTTTTTATTTTTTTTTACAATTGTAACCTTTTATTTAAAAACACAACAACAGGTAGGTTATCCATAACTATCAAAATTTATCTTAAAATTTATTCTTATTTATTTATTTTATAGTAGGGCGAATTATACGAAAAGTTCCTATAGCTTGGAGCTCGTGTCATTTTGATCCTTGACTTTTTAATTGTGGTACATTTAATCCTAAATTTTAAATCTTATTCTAAATAAGGACAATTAAAGATACTATTACTTAATTTCAAGAGTAAAATCTTCAAATGGATAAAATATAAACTAATTTGACAAAAATAAATGTCAAAAAAATATTTAAAATTTTTAAAAATTATTTCTACCCACCAAAAATAAAATTATGTAAAATTGATAAATCTTTTAGACATTTATTTATTTTACTAATTTAATTTTTATTATATGTTTGGATGATAATCATGTAATGTATAGTTGTTAAGTTTTTAATGTGTAATCAATATATTTAATATATGAAATATCTTTAGTTTTGGATTTTTTGATTTAATGGATTGGTTTAATAATGATATCAAAGTTGTCGTCATATTTGAGTTTTGGAAAAACAGAAACTAATTTAATAAAAAAAAAATAACCACCCATTACATGATTATCATCCAAACATATAATAAAAATTAATTTAGTAAAAACATAAATGTCTAACAGATTTATCAATTTTACATAATTTTATCTTTGGTGGGTAAAAATAATTTTTAAAAATTCAATAATATTTTTTTGACATTTATTTTTGTCAAATTAGTTTATATTTTATCAAATTGACGATTTTGCCCTTGAAAAATCCAATGGTATCTTCAATTGTCCTTATTTGGAACAAAATTCAAAATTTAGGATCAAATGTATTATAATTGAAAAGTCATGAACCAATATGACACAAACTCTAAACTATAGGAACTGTTAATGTAATTCACCCTTTATAGTGTTACATCAATCAAAATTTTAGTTTATAATGATGTGAACACTAGAAACGTAAACAATTAAGGCCTCGTTTGGGAACATGCTAATTTAGTAACTTTTTGGCTATTTGGCTAAAATATGAGCTAAAAAAACCTAGTATGTTTGTGATGACTTTTTGACTTTTTACGAAAAGATGTACAAAAAGTAGAGAGAAAAGAGAATCTTTGACTTTTTGGTATGGGTTGTTGGCTTTTTGGCTAATTTACTAACTTTTTGACTTTTTAGCTAAAAATGAGGGTTCCCAAACGAGGCCTAAGTAACCAAACAATAACAAAGAAGCATGTTTGGTTCTCTTTTAGAATCATAATTTCAATTAAAAAATTTCAAAAATCATTTCAAAACTCATAACCCAATACATAACTCAAAACTACTCAAAACTCAATTCAAAAATTATTTTCAAAACTCATAACCAAAAATACAACTCAAAACTCAATTTAAAACTCTTTTTTAAACTCAATTTTAAATTCTATTTTAAAAGAAAAAAAAATTAAATATTTTATTATTTTATTTTTTAAAATTATTTTTAGAATCACGATTTGAGTGTGGAGCTATATTTTGAGTTGAGTTTTGAAAAGAGAAAATTTGTATGTTATAAGTTTTGAAAAAAGTTGAGTTGTATTTTGAAATTTTTTGGATTTATTTTTTTAGGGTAAATATTTTATATTTTAAATATTTATTTATTTTAATGTACACTATATTTCATACATTTATGTGCTATATTTTTTAAAAAATATTTAAAAAATTTAAATTTTTTTAATTTTAAATATTAACTTTTTATTTTAAATATTTTTATTTTTTAAAATATTTTATTTTATTTTATAAATATATTTTTAAATATTTTAATTTTTTTTTGTTATGTGTTTGGTTACTATTTAAGTGTAGAGTTTTGAAAATAGTATGGAGTTTCGAGTAATGTGTTTGGTTATGAGGTTTGAAAATAATTTTTGAATTGAGTTTTGAGTTATGTGTTTAATTATGATTTGAGCGTGAAGTTGTGTTTTAAGTTTAAAATATTAAAATTTAAAAAATTAAAATATTTACAAAATAAACTAAATTATTGAAAATAAAAAAAATAACAATTATTTAAATAAAAAATATATATTTAAAATAAAAAATAAAAATTTCTTAAACATTTTTTAATATTTTAAAAAATTGAATCCAAAAAAGCAGGGGCAATAAGAGTAATAAATCCTAAAAAATAATACATGATTTAATTACTGTATAACGTAAACAAAGGGGAGAATGGTATTATCGTCTTTTTGTGCTCAAAATGAAGGGTGAGAAACACCATTTGTTCTAATTTGACGGAATGAGAGAATCTAGACAATGTCAGTTAAAGTATGGGAGGTTTGTGTAATTGTTCAAACCACAAGACCAGGGCCGGCCCTGAGATTTGTGGGGCCTAAGGTGAATTATGAAAATGGGGCCCCTCTAATATATTTTTTTTTAATAAAAAATTTATGATTAAAATGATAAGTATTCACAAATTTTTTATTTAAGTATACTTGCACATATAATCATTAAAATTATAAACTAAAATTTACTTTCATATATTTAGTGAACAATGTTGTATATTGTATATATGGTTTGCGCTGGCCCAAACACTTTATTTGTTTTTTTTTTTTGTTTTTTATATATTTTTATTTTAATAAATATGGGCCAAACCACATAAATATGGACTAAACCAACCATGGGCCCAATAAAACATTTTGGGACCTTTAAATTGATCCTAAAACAAAAACAAAAACAAAAAAAGAAAAGAAAGGAAAAGAAAAAAGGTTGAGCCTATAACAATTTATTAAATTTGGGGGCCCTTTTTTTGGGCCAAAATTGTGGGGCCAAAGGCACAAGCCTTATTGGCTTTAGGCCAAGGCCGCCCTGCACATGTCTCTATATTTGTCAAAAAACTCATGGGAGATGAGTGTAATTTATCCATATATATAAGTATTCAAGTAATAATTTTATAGAATATTATCAAAATAAATAATTAAAATCATACTTTAATTTTAATTTAATTTAATTTTAAATTAAAATTAAAATTATTCTTTTATAACACACATTATACCATTAAATATTTTTTAAAAAATAATATATATATTATACGGATCGAGTGCTAGTTTAAATTTATTTTATTATTTAGAAGTGGATATGATTGATTATTATTTATTTATTTATTTGTAATTCTTGGGCATAAATAAATACAACAATGATAGAGAATTATAATTTTGGAGTTTTAAAAAAAGCTTTAATAATATAACCAAAATAAAATAAAATAAAATAAAATAAAGATACACACATTACGTCACATATAGATATCACTTTTTACCACATCATTAGAAATTCTTTTAGAATTTCAAAGGGCTATTTTGAAAAGATTGTTATAATCAACTTTTTAATAAAAAGTTACTTATAGTAATTTTTTTGTAAAAGAAGAAATAGATTATAATATAAGAAGTGGATTATAACCCATCTCTCAAAATAGGTCAAAATTAGAGTTGTAATTTATGGTGGTGTGGTGTCACTTATTGCTTGAAAGTCAAAGTCAAAATCTTGGAAGAATCAAAATATAGTTATGTGTTTGATTAGTTAACGTGTAGAGAGATACACGTCCCTCCAACTTGTCTTTGCATGAATATCTCTAATTTCAATCAACATGGACAAATGAGTATAGGACAACTTTTTAAAAATAATCACATATTTATAATATAAAAAAATTATGTCCTTAATAATTAAAATTTTATCACTAATTTAAATTTTTTTTTTTATTTCTTCATGAATATAAAGCATTGGTGTTGGAAGGTTGTGATGTACTGGATCATCTCTACTTCCTTATTATTGAAGCCTTTGACTTATCTTGAACCATATCTAAACCCTTTATTAATTTTTTCATTTAATTTGATTCTAGTTTGAATAAGAAAAATTTAATTTGATATGAATTATTTCAATTTTTTTATAGATTTTTTTTATTTTAAATTTCACTTTTTTTATCAAATTTGACGAAAAAAATCACCTTTAATACTTCATCTTTTTTATTCTTTATCAAATTCAAATTTTATGAAAAAAAATTACTCTTGATTTGATGAACATTTGATAAAAGAATTGAAAATAATTTTTTGAGTACTATTTATTTTAGTAATTTTTTGACTTTTTACGAAAAAATGTATAAAAAAATAGAAAAAGTGATGCAACAACTTATAATAACTTTTTGACTTGTTGACTAAAATTAAAAATTGCCAAACGTGGCCTTAAATTTGATAAAAGAAAATGTGAAAGATTAGAGCTGTTTTTAAGAAGCAACATTTAATATATATATATATATATATATATATATATATATATATATTTTAGGTAATAAGCAAAGTTAAACAACAGAAAAAAAGAAAAGAAAAGAGAGGGTTAATCCCTCTCATACACAATTCCAACCATATCAGCCACTAAAATGGGCCTTAACAAAATAGGGGGGGGTCTTCATAGATCTTCAAATCTTCCACCTGGTTTTCCCCCATATGAGCAAGGGCATCTGCGCACTGATTGACTTCTCGAAAAATGTGTTTGATAATACAGTCCATACGAGAAGTAAGGAATTTAATATCTTCCACAAAAGCACGGTAAGAGCAGTTTGGATGAGCTCCTTCATTGATGAGGTTGGCAGCATCTTGACAGTCTGTTTCAATTATCACATTTCTCCAACCTTTTTCATGAATGATGGTTGTTCCACGATAAATAGCCCATATTTCTGCTTCGAGGCTTGTTGCTACATCCAACTTTCCAGAGTATCCTAAAATCCAAAAACTTTTTGCATCTCTAAAGATTCCTCCCAAAACTAGCTTTTTCCAAACTTTCCTTGGCACATCCATCAGCATTTAGCTTGATATTACCTGTAAGAGGAGGCAACCAATTGATTAGTTTAATTCTTTGATGATCATGGATCCAAGAGAAGGCCTCATGGATCTCTTGAGTATACTGGAACACTGGGCGTAAGCTGTCACTAATGCGAACATCACAATTATCAAAAACAATTTTATTTCTACCTTTCCAAATGAACCAAAGGGTGACAGTGAATCATATGTTCCAGTTGATACTTGCAAGTTTAGTTTTATCACAAAGATTAAAAGAAAGCCAAGCATCCAGAGGCTTATCAATGCCATCCCTAATCCATCGATCATTTTTCAAATTTTTCCACAACTCCCTTGAGTAATAGCAATCTCTAAAGAGGTGGCTCATGCTTTCCCCATTAGAATGGCATCTAGGACAAAGATCGTTGCTGTCAAAACCTCTGCTGACTCTGAGTTGGTTTGTGAGGAGTCTACCATGCATAACAAACCATAAGAAGCCTTTGAATTTTTGAGGAATTTTTAATTTCCAAATCCAATTCCAACAAAAGTTATGATCTTCAACATTAAAGATGAGGTCATAAGCAGATTTGGAAGAAAATCTACCTTGGGGAGAACCTGTCCAGTGGGGTTTATCAGGAAAAGTCACAAATTGGGGAAGTTTGACTTTATGGATGTTAGCAATATCAATAGGTAAACGGTGACAAGCAATCGGGTTCAAATTCCAGTCCCCCTCCTCATTGATGATAGAGTTGACAGTGTTATGAGTGGTAGTGTGAGGGCCAAGTGAAGTATTAGCTAAAGGTTGGGTTCTGCACCACCAGTCATTCCAAAGAGAAGCTTTATTACCATCTCCAATAGTCCATTTATATATATTTACAACTATAAGTTTTACAAAAGTTCTTATAAAAATGATGTGTTGATGGTATTTTTAAAATTATTATCTTTAATAGTGAATGTTTTAATTTGAAATATAAAAATAAAAATCATAAACAACCACATCATTCTTCTATATGAAAATTATGTGTAAAAATTTTCATTGGAAGAAATTACATCAAATTAATATTTAGAAGCTCAATGACCAACCTAAGAAAACCTACAATAAAAAATAAACTAATTTTTTTTGCCCTTGTTATATATAGGTTGCTTTTCAAATTTAATTTTATGTATATGTGAAATTTTTTTAACAGTCGTGCATCACAAATATATGTTTTTGGGTGTTCCCATCCACAATTTCCAAACTTGCATTTGAATGAAATCGTGTATATAAGTTGCACGACTACAAATGTGAAAGGGGAAATTACTATTTAGGATAGATTTTGAAAAATTATTACACATAAAAAATTTAATAATTTTAATTATTAATATTTATGATGTTTACCACCATCTTGTAATTTTCCAGTGTGAAATTGGAGATGATAATTTTCCAATGTGAAATTGGACATGATTCAAAGTAGCCGTTTCCACATATTTAGTTGAAGGAGACTTGTTAACGAAAATTCAAACTTCGGCTAATGAGCAAAATAATACATATATCACCTAGTTTTTCAACACAAATCTCCACTTTTAAGACACAAACCAATTCTATATCTGTATAAACACATGAACGAGTCAACTCTTTCTTTCCACCTCTCTCTCTCTCAAAACCCATTTCCATATGAGTGGTTGAATTCCATTTTGAGTTGGGTTTTCATTTTGAAATCTTGATTTCTTTGGGTTGGGGAAATCAAGAACAACAAGAAGGACAAGAAACAAAAACCCATCAGAAATCATGTCCATCCAAGCTGAGGAAATGGATTCAGGGGAGAAACGGCTCAATGAACTTGGATACAAGCAAGAACTCAGAAGAGAGATGGTGAAAGACATCCCAAAAATCCTCACTTTGTTAACTTTTCTTCATGATTTCAATCAGTGATCTTGTTTCCTCTTCTTTCTCTAGTTCCCCTTTATGCTTTCTTTGATTGGTTTACAATATTTTTTGCTTCTTTGTATAATTGTATGGTCTTAATTTCATTGATTTGTTTGTGCAGACTCTGTTCAAGACCCTAGCAATATCATTTTCAACAATGACACTTTTCACTGGAATCACACCTCTGTATGGTTCAAGTCTGCAATATGCAGGACCAGCAACTCTTGTTTGGGGATGGGTTGTGGTTTCTTTTTTCACTTGGTTTGTTGGTATTGCTATGGCTGAAATCTGCTCCTCTTTCCCTGTAAGTCCATTCATCATTAGCATTGATGCACGTGTAAAATATGTATCAAATTGTGTGAAAAAAATGCATAGAAATGTGTAAAAGTACATTGGAAATACGTAAACTATTTTGGCACTATTTCCGTCTTAGAGTAAAGTCATTAAACTGTTATTAGTATGACCCTTCTCTATTTATTTAGTTCTTTCAATTGTGGTTTGATCACATATCACTTTAGTTCACATGGAATGGATTAATTGAAAGTGCAATAAGCAAACAATCAACTTTTTATTGCATGTCTTGTAAAAACTGTGCAATGAAGTAAGAATACTTGGAGAAATAGGCTTTTAGCAACAGTTAAAACCATGAATGTTTTCTAAAAATTGAGTAGCTTGCTATGTTATTTTTTCCAGAAGGATGAATAACCACTAAAAGAGTCTGAATACTGATCATTCATCGTTTTTTTTTTTTCAAAAGTAAATTTATGGTGAACTAATCCAATTAATTTTTTATTTTTATTTTTTATAAATGAAATTGTGAGAAAAAGCAACATAGTTCGCTTTTCTGTTGCTGTGGTGCATTACAGTGAAATCTTTGGCTACTATCCCAAGTTTTGCACATGCATGGACATGTTTTCCACTGTCAACAAACATTGAGAATGCCAATTTTCAGTGAGAAAAATCATTCTATATTTCGTATTGTAAAAAGGTCTTGAGAAAGCCTACTTAGCATGCTTTGTTTTGAAAATTTTGTCTAACTTCAAAATCTACAGACAACCGGTTCTCTTTACTTCTGGGCTGCCCATTTAGCAGGCCCCAAATGGGGACCATTCTCATCGTGGTGCTGTGCTTGGCTTGAGACAATAGGCCTGATTGCAGGCATAGGAACACAGGTACTTCCTCTACTCTCAAGGTATAACACGAGTCTATGAACACAGAAACCAAATACAAAATCAAACACAGAAAACACAGGATGAACATAATTTTACATGAGTTGTTGGTTTCTGTGTTTCTAACCCTTTTACTATTGATGGTTTTGTAGGCATATGCAGGGTCTCAGACTTTGCAAAGTATCATTCTATTATGCACTGGGACTAACAAAGATGGAGGGTACTTAGCCCCAAAATGGTTGTTCTTATGTATGTATGTGGGTCTTACTGTCATTTGGGCATTCCTCAACACATTTGCATTAGAAGTCAT
Source organism: Camellia sinensis (assembly GCF_055761805.1). Classification (NCBI taxonomy): domain Eukaryota; kingdom Viridiplantae; phylum Streptophyta; class Magnoliopsida; order Ericales; family Theaceae; genus Camellia; species Camellia sinensis. The sequence goes on along the minus strand of NC_138961.1, from coordinate 185,361,913 downwards.
TGCTTTTATTGATATCATTTCAATATGGTGGCAGGTATGCTGTTTTTTGCTCTCTACCTTGCTTTCAAGTTTCAAATGTTTCTTTTTCAATTGCTTCACCCCCCCATGCTGTAGAATCACTTTGGCTGAGTTTGGCTACAATGGAAGTGGTCGAAGATGCAAGAAGGATAAAATTTTGAAAAATTTCCCACATTTGTTTAGCATGAGAATGATGGAAAATACAAGAAAGTTAAATTTCTTATACAACCCCATCTCAACATGGTAACTTGATTTTAGAAAAGTGAGTTTCAGAATACTTGGAGGCTAGATCGGACTAGGGTTCTAAGTTTCCAAGAAATAGAAACACACATTAGTTTCAAATTAGCAACTATAACAAAACATGGATTTAATCCAAACTAACTCCAACTTTGGCTGTGACTTTTGGTTCCAAATCTGTGGAAAAAAAACACTTAATTGACTCGAGTTTTTGGCAGGTTATTGGAGGAACGGTCATAGTTATTATGCTTCCACTAGTGGCAACGACAAGACAATCTGCTTCCTATGTTTTCACTTCTTTCGAACTGGCAACAGAATCAACCGGAATATCAAACAAAGTTTACGCAGCAATTCTGGCTCTGCTTGTCAGTCAGTATTCGCTATACGGATATGATGCTGCAGCACATCTAACTGAAGAAACAAAAGGCGCAGACAAGAATGGCCCGATTGCAATTCTTTCTAGCATCGGGATCATTTCCATATTCGGATGGGCTTATATTTTGGCCCTCACTTTCAGCATTAAGGTAACCATTTAAGATTAATCATCTTTGCTTTTCTTGGGATATTTGGAAGCATCTTGAGGTGGAGTTTGGCAATTGGTTTTTTAGGTTTTTTTCGTTTTTTTTTCTTTTTACTTGTTTGCTATTTTAGAATCTAAAAAAACTGATGCGTTTGGTAATTGCTAAAAAAGTTGCTTTTTATGTTATTGGAAAACTTTATTTTATTTTTTTTAAAAGCTTTTTTAGCTCAAGACAAATAGGCTTTTCCTTTTTGAATTGTTTAGCTAAAAAGCAGATGTTTTTTAGCCATGCCAAAGAGGAAGAAAAATAAATTGTATTTGATACAAAGTAACTTTCGCAGGTAAGAGTCGCTTTTAACCAATTTTGGATCCACGAAAACTAGGACTACGGACACCACTCATATCCCTATCTCTTAAAGCCCTAGCAAACTTCTGATCCATCACTTGTTTGCCAATTGAAGTAAGCCTTGTATGATCTCAAACAAGCAAGAAAATCCCTATATATGTCATCAGTAAAAGCCTAAAGACCCTGCAATCTTTCTAAAGCACTAACGCATCCCTTATTGACTAAAATTTTCACGCAACACCTTGAAGTCAGAGAGCATGTTTATTGTGAGGTCCAAAACAATTAGATAGAAATTAGAATGCTAGTGGCTATTAGTGCAACTCACTATTGAAATGCATTCCAAACACTTAATTTGACGTGGACTAGTTAAATTTTGGTTTATGTGATTACAAATTTACAATTCCTCATTCAGGATCCGAGCTACCTGTATGATACATCAAATGAAACTGCCGGGACATTTGTACCAGCTCAAATACTCTATGATGCGTTCTATGGGAGATATCATAGTTCTACCGGAGCAATCATTTTACTCTTTGTCATCTGGGGCTCGTTCTTCTTTGGTGGGCTTTCAATCACTACTAGTGCAGCCAGAGTGGTAAGCAAAGTACCATATCTTTTTCTTTTTAATTTAGCATTTTGGGTAGCATATGCTTTTGAATCACATTTCAAACCATTTTGAAACATGAAAAAGTCTATGGGCACAAAAAGAACCAGACACATAATGTACAGATGTGAATCAAAATGTGAAATTCTTTGTCCTATTTTGTGAAATTCTTTCTGTGCATGTAGCGCAACTGTTGAAGCATTGCACAATTTAAAAACTATGCATGCGTTCGTGTCTCTTTACGTGCCATTGGTGATTAAGTGTTTGTGTGTGATCATTGGCATGATTCAGGTGTATGCTCTATCAAGAGATAATGGAATTCCATTTTCATCTATATGGCGAAAAGTGCACCCAAAACACAAAGTTCCCTCAAATGCAGTGTGGCTTTGCGCAGCCATCTGCATTCTGCTCGGGCTCCCCATCTTGAAAGTCAATGTAGTCTTCACTGCCATAACTTCCATATGCACGATCGGTTGGGTTGGTGGTTACGCTGTTCCAATCTTTGCAAGATTGATAATGGCAGAGAAGAACTTCAATGCCGGACCATTTTATTTGGGCAAAGCGAGAAGGCCTATTTGCTTGATAGCCTTCTTATGGATTTGTTATACTTGTTCAGTTTTCCTTCTTCCAACATTCTATCCGATTACATGGAACACTTTCAATTATGCACCTGTTGCATTAGGTGTTGGCCTAGCCCTCATAATGCTTTGGTGGGTGATAGATGCCCGAAAATGGTTTAAGGGTCCAGTTAGGAACATTGATGCTCAAAATGGGAAAGTCTAACTTTCACAGCTCATGTATTATTTTTGATGTTGATTTTATATTGGCAAACATTATTTGCCTGAAGATTTAGTAGAATGATACAACATTGTCAATCATCACTTGTTGCTCCATAATATTGATTTTATTTCTTTATTTATTCTTACATACATAACTCCTAGTCAATCAGTAAGATCACATCGCGAAGCACTTTTTTATTTTATTTTTTTCCTTCCTGTTAAACAATTGGTAAAATGGAAATAGGGGAAAGAGAAGTTGCATAGCGCAACAAGACGACTTGAAACCAGACTTCTTGTCTAGTAAAGGAGTGCCTCTGCCTGCCTCTGCCTTGCTTATCAATCTTAGAATATAATCTATGGAACGACATTCCCTTTAAAAAAACCTGGGAACTGAGGGGGGAATTGCTGCAGCTGTGATTTTAGTTCTCCCCATTCCTTCACCCACAAATGGTAGCTTGAATTTTCTGCCAAGACATCTGTCGACACTTCCTTTCTTTCAACAATTCCACTTGCATACTGTTCAAACTTATCAATATTCTCGAGTAACATAGAGAGCTTCCTCATATCCCTCTCACTCCTTATGTTCTCTGTCCACTCCCTCGCTTCCTCCACTCTCGCCCAGAAACATGAGTCTTGTGTCAAGCCAGCAAATTTGCTCCTTTTGTTATTTTCTTCATTGCCAACCTTCCTATTCCTCCACCATCTATCAAAAATCTCATACCTCCTCTCTCTCCCATGCTTCACATAATGGCCTTTGACTCGATGCATTCCCATTCGATAATACTCTGCAATATCCAACGGCTCAAATAGGAGTTTATAAGAATGGGAAGCGTTTACGAATTTCGCTCGCTTCTGAAAATCATGGGGTAGTTGATTGGTGTCCAACATATGGATTAGGTCATCCCAAAACCGGGCAAGCTTTATACGGTTCATGTTGACTTTAGCATCCCTTTTTGACGCTCCCCTTAGCTTGAAAGTGTCATAGTACCCCATTCGATTCTCATCAGACTCATCACAAGTCTTTTTATACCACTCTACTTGCGCTCTTAATGGTGTGATTTTAGACAGTGCTATAGCAAGATTAGCACTATTGAGGTTTGGCGTACGTCCCATTCGTTTGGCTGTCTTTAGGCATTGTATCACTGGTTCAAAAGCCGGTTCCTGTAAAAAAATAATAATAAATAAATAAATAAAGAAAATGATCAGAAAAATAGGAATACTATATTGGAATGAATCTTAAATGGGTATTTTTCGGTTTACATGACTAGAAATTTCTGAGGACTGCAATGCCAGTCTAACCCCGGCTTCATAGCTTGAATAATCCAAAAACTCCCCTTCCAAGAGGCCTCCAGTTTTCCAGAATTGCCAAGAAAGGAACTTCCCAACATACTCTTCATATTTGAGATGATCTTCAATACTAGAGCTCGCAGAAGCGGTTGAAAACATCAAATGCAACAACTTAACAACCGCGATTTCATTGTCCACACAAATCGCTCCCTTATTAGTACAAAACACGTAACTCCCAAATGGCCAAAAGGACTCTCTACCAGGCCTTTGTCCCCCTTCTAGCTTTGCTGATGACTCGGCATAGGCCAACACAGAGAGAAATATTTCATTTTTCATTTCATTGGGTAATAATTGAATGTTTTGAACCGCGAGGTCTTTCATAGAGAAGTGATAATATTGGAGGAGGGAATGGAGGTGAGGAGTGAGAGGAGATAGGGGGGCTAAGAGAAGTCTTGGCACAATGTCATGTTTTGAGACTACATGGCAAAAGTTGGATCCCCATCGTTCTTGGAGGATGGCTCGAGAGAGAGATTCATTGCCAAGGAGAGGAGAGCCAAATGTGAAACAGAGGACAGAGGTGAGGGGAGAGGAAATGGATTGGAGGTAGGAGAGGAGATAGAGAGTTGAGAGTGAAGCTATTGTTCCTCCAATTGAGTGGCCTGTCAAGACTATTGATTTGCTTTGCTTCATTAGTTCAAATAGCTGCATTGTTGGATATGTAAATGAATCATTTAGTGGGGAAAAAAAATCTCAGTTTTTGTGAATTGGAAATTAAGAGTTCTGTAATGAGAAGCAATTGTAAATTTGAGACAACAAAAAAAGATTATCAGTTGCAATGCTTGTTTTGCCAAGTTCCAGGCTTAATCATGAAATAGGCTAACCCAAAAAAAAAAAATATTTCACAACAAACTACATGTGTAAATGTACGACTTACTATATATTTAAACATAAGGAGATTCACCATGACGCATGAAAAATTACATAGGTTGCAAGAATTTTGAAGAAATATTTCACTGATATATAACAGCTTAGTTAATATTTTTATTGCAAAATAAGTAAAATTTATTCTTTTAACAACTTAACTTGAGATTATTTGTTGCGAACTTATTTTTTAGATGGGTCTGTCTTGAACTTATCTCGTCAAATTTTTATTCCAATTCTACTACAAAACAAATACATAAGGTGATCATAAAAATATACACAAAATATATTATAAAAAATCTATAAAATTTGTGCGAGAAATCTATTTTTAAATTTTTTATCTGGTCACATACATTGTGTGGGTCGCGTTTAATAACACTACAAACTCAAACTTATGAACCCAGAATTTACCCAAAAAATTGAATCAATGGTTTAAATTTATTTTACTGATAGACTCCACCAATTTAATCTCCACCACACTTTATCAATTTAATTTTTACCGCACAGGGTAAATTATGAATTGATAGGGTTCATTGCATTTTGGGATCACGCTCGTTATATGACTTTATGGGTTAGTAGTAGATTTTATATTCATGTAATTCAGAAATCAAACATTTGATTGCTTAAAGCAATGATGAACAACGAAAATAGAAGAAGCTATGGTGGTGACCAATTGGTTATTGACTTAGAAAAGTATTTATGTGAATAAATAAATTTTATGGAGGACTGGGTCGACCATAATGGCTTGACCCCATTTCCATTAAGCCGTGGGTGCATTCTAAGTGTGAAAATGATACAGACACATCCATGATCATCATCTTCTCTATCCCAATGATCCTTGAAATTTGTGCACTTAATTGTATATTTTTTTACCACTAATGATACATGACCTAATTTAATACCTAACTTTAAAATTTTATTCGATACATCATCAATGCATTAAGTATAGAGAAAAAAAATGGAACTCTTTAAAATTGCACATTATTAATACAATAATATTATGGATTCGGACTTAATTACTTAAAAATTATTTAGAATTATCATATTATAATACAGATTTAATCTACATATAAATCTCACACTACATAAATTTAATTTTCACTAGACTTATTACTATTAGGCTATTAATATGGTTTGCATAAGGTATGGTGAAAATTAGTAGAGAGAGAGAGAGAGAGAGAGAATGTTATGTGCAGTGAATAGCAGTTATTGACATAATGAAATTACTTTTTCAACTACGTAGTAATTGCTAGGCAATAAAAATACAGTGGGAAAAATATAATTGAGGGTTTTTTGAAAATTAAAACTATAGGACAAAAATAATTATACAAAGTGAGTTCTATGATTTATATAATAGTATAAATAATATGTTTGTGATTGCTAACATAATTTAACACTAGACATAAATTGAAAAGAAATTCAATAAGTCTTACTTTTTTTTCATTAAATTTTCATTAAGTTCTATAAACATATCAACCAGTCCTCTTAACGTGGTGTCAAAAATACCAAATGAAAAGTTTTTGTAAAAAGTATGACTTGATATTTTCATTAATTTCCATTAATATATTGACCAGTCCTCTTTTTTTTCCCTTTGGTTATAAGTAGCAAAGATTTTTTTTTTTTTTTTTTTTTTTTTTTTTGACCCGCTTACAGGAAAGAAATTATCTATGGATTTGGAGCACCACATCAACGGTATACCTAACCAATAGAGGTGTAGGAAAATTGGTAAAAGTAAAATTCTCTAAGTCATCCCATCCATATACATAAGGCTTACTTGTTCTATTTTTATACACTTTTATTGATCGAGCACACTGCAAATGGGAAGTAGTGAACCATCTTTGGCGAGACATATAGTCCTGAGTCGGCACTTTTTTTGTAACAATAATTCAGATGATTATTTTTAAGAATTTGATCCTGTGCATGGTTCTTAAATTGTTTGTTTGTTTATTTTATTTTTTTATAGCAAAAATAATAAAATTAATCTGTGTCCAGTTTTTCCAAATTTCTAAATGTATCGGCAAATATAATAATCTAAAGCCGTAAAAGTATTGATTATAATAATCTAACCGAATTCTATGACCCTGGTGGCGGCTTTGGTAAATCTCTTATTTATTAGGGTTGGGAGATGTTTTTCACCTCTAAAAAGGTAGAAAATATTTTTTTGCCAAAATCATCACAACTTACGTTAATTACGAAAAATATTACATTTAAATTATAATTATTTTATTTTTTTTTCTCATAATTATTAAATCAACTATACAAAAAATAAAATATAATAAAATAAAATAAAATAAAATAAATAACTAACTAACTAACTTTTCAATGACAACTTTTTTTAGTTAGACATTATTTTTTTTTATTTATCAAAGATAGAATGTAGTATGTTAGTAAAGTTAAGTCACAATTTAAAGAGGCCGACCTTTCACTTACTGCACCCCAAGGCGCAGCAACTGCCACTTCGTCACGAGGGATGAACTTTTTAATCAGATTAAAATACTCAAAAAATTAAAAAATTAAAAGGCCTAGACAAATTATTAAATAAGACCATAATAATAAAGGTGCCGTTTGGTAACACTTACGTTTTCAGTTTATATTTACAAAAATTTTAAAAACTTAAATAAAAACTTGTTTGGTAAAATTTTTGATTTATAAATCAGTGGTCTCAGTTTATAAATTTGGCCAAAAAATAAAAACAGAAAAAATGTGTTTCCATTTTGAGTTTTGAGTTTTTTTTTTTTTTACCACCCAACACTAGCCACCACCCGCCACCATTTTCCACCACCGTCTTCCGCCACCACCACCCACCACCACCCATTAGCCACCCACTAGCCACCACCACCACCCACTACCCACTTGCCAACCACTCGCCACCACCACCACCGACCCCTCGCCGCTACCACCACCACCACCCACTACTCACCAGCTACCTGCCATCCACCCGCCACCTACTTGCCACCACCACCCACCCGCCACCACTATCCACCACTTGCCACCCACCACCACCAGCCACCTGTCATCCACCCGCCAACACCACCACCACCACCCACTACCCATCACCATCCCCACCACCACCACCATCACCCACCACCCACCCATCACCCACCTGCCACTACCACCCACCACCCACTCGCTACCACCTACCACCCGCCACCGTCACCCACCCACCCACCACCACCACCACCATTCGCCACCACCCGCCACCACCCGCCATCCGCCACCCACCTGCCACCACCACCCACTCGCTACTACCCACCACCCGCTATCGTCACCCACTCATCCGTCATCACCACCCACCACCCGCCCGCCATCACCACCCACCATCCGCCACCACCCACCACTCGCCACTGCCACCACCACTACCACCACCACCCACTCGCTACCACCCGCCACCGTCACCCATCCACCCACCACCACCACCATCACCCACCACCCGCCACCCACCTGCCACCACCACCCACCACCCGCCGCCATTACCACCACCCGCCACCGTCACCCACCCACCACCACCACCACCCACCGGCCACCAGCTACCCACCACCCACCGTCACTACTTTCCACCACCGCCTTCCGCCACCACTTGCCATTTCTCACTCTTTTTTATATTTTTAAAATTTTTTAAACATTTTGTCAATTACCAAACGCGTTTGTAGTTTATGTTTTTCTAAAAATAAACAAAAACCAATTTATTAAATTTTTGTAAATATAAACTGAAAACGTAAACGTTACCAAACGCACCCTTATATTTTCAGTTTTCTGTTTATATTTATAAAAATTTTAAAAACTCAAATAAAAACTTGTTTGGTAAAATTTTTTATTTATAAATCAGTGGTCTCAGTTTATAAATTTGGCCAAAAAATGAAAACAGAAAAAATGTGTTTCTATTTTGAGTTTTCAGTTTTTTTTTTTTTACCACCCAACACTAGCCACTATTTTCCACCACCGTCTTCTGCCACCACCACCCACCACCCACCTGCTACCCACCACCCACCTCTCGCCACCACCTACCACCCACCACCCGCTACTACCATCCACCACCCGCTACCTACTTGCCATTACCACTCACCACCCACCTGCCACCACTATCCACCACCTGCCACCCACCACCACCAGCCATCTGCCACCCACTCGCCACCACCACCAACCCGCCACCCACCTGTCACCACCACTCACTACCCACTCGTTACCACCTACCACCCGCCACCGTCGCCCACCCACCCATCCACCATCCGCCACCTACCTACCACCACCACCCGCCACCACCCACTCGTTACCACCTACCTACCGTCACCCGCCCACCCACCCACCCACCACCACCCGCCATCCGCCACCTACTCGCTACCACTCACCACCGTCACCTACCCACTTACCTACCATCACCACCCACCACCACCACCCGCCATACCGACCTGCCACCACCACCCACCACCCGCCACCACTACCACCACCACTTTCTCGCTACCACCGACCACCCGCCACCGTCACCGTCACCGTCACCCACCCACCACCACCACCCACCATCACCCGCCATCCACCACCCACCTGCCACCACCACCACCACCCGCCACCACCACCCACTCGCTACCACCCACCACCCGCCCCGTCACCCACCCACCCACTCACCCACCACCACCAGCTACCCACCACCCACCGCCACCACTTTCCACCACCGTCTTTCACCGCCACTTGCCACCACTTGCCAATTCTCACTCTTTTTTATATTTTTAAATTTTTTTAAACATTTTGTCAATTACCAAACGCGTTTGTAGTTTATGTTTTTCTAAAAATAAACAAAAACCAATTTATAAAATTTTTGTAAATATAAATTGAAAACGTAAACGTTACCAAACACGGCGAAAGTGTTTCGAATTCAATTTCCCCACAAGCTACTGAACCTTTGGGCTCCATTCTTGTCCGTTGTTCAAGGTATTTTATTGAGATTATCTAATTTTTTTAAAAAAGAATTATGTCAAAATATTTGGTAGGAACTTAAAAAAGAACTAAAAAATCTACATATAATCAACAATCAAAACTCAAGATTTGCACAATAACAAGTTTAAATATACACTATCGACTTAAATTTTCAGCCGTCATTTTTTGATTTGTTTATACATTAAGAAATATTATATATATATATATATATATATATATATTTATTTATTTATAATAGTAAACAAACTAACACGTATAAGTAGGGATGCAATTTAAACCCGGTCTGACGGGGACCCGACCCTGATTAGAACGGGTTTTTTTCGAAAATAATCCCCATAGGGCTGGGGATGGTATTGAAAATTAAATTCCCATTGATTTTTGGGCTGAGAACGGTGATTGGCGCCCCGGCCCCGACCTCGGCCTTGCCCCGAAGTCCTCGAACAGTCCCCCATGTATATGTATGTTTAGGCTTTATTGCTTTATTATATTATATCTAATATAATATCTATCTCAACTTAATGTCTATCTCATCTCTCTCTCTCTCTCTCTCTCTCTCTCTCTCTCTCTCTCTCTCTCTCTCTCTCTCGTTCTTCTCCCTCTACTCTCTGCGAGAGAGATAGACATTTTTTATTTGAGCACCTTCCAGATCCAAGCCTCGATGGAGAAGTCTAGAGAGAGATCAGTGACAGAGAGCATTTCTGAGCACCACCGTCGCTGCGAATCTGCGATGAACATTTCTGAGCACCACCGTCAGCCGCTGATCGCACCACCGTCACTCTCTCTCTCTTTCTCACACCTCTGTTTGCTGTCCCGTCTCTAGATCTACCGCCACTGTTCTTCTCTCACTGGTTATCCTCTAGCCCTCTCTCACTGTAATATATATACACTGGTTCTCAAGATCTTCACTATATCAACACCATTGATATAGATATAGATATACATGTTGTTGTTGTTGTTGTTGTTGTTATTGATGTCGATGATGATGATTATTGATGATGATTTTGTGGACTATAGTTGTTGTTGATGTTGATGATGATGATGATGATGATGAGATGAAACAGATACTGTTTTGCTTCTTTTTTTTTTTGGGAAGGGGAGGTGGAGAATTTTTAGGGTTGGAGAAACTCGATCTCCGTTAGAAGACAGGGGCAGGGGCGGGGGTGAGGACGGTGATAGGTTCCCCGTCGGGAATCAGGGCCTGAGACGGGGAAATTTTTACAATTGAGGATTGGGGACGGGAAGTGTGATCCCCGGTCCGCCCCGGCCTGTTGTCATTCCTACTTATGAGGACTGGTGTTTAAATTTTTCTAGTAACTTTTATATTATTATTTTTACGGATTCTCCTATGGTGTGCACCCTTTTAGGAGTGCATACCATATGCACCCCTATCACAAAATACCATATGCACCCCTATCACAAAATATATAACTTGTAATATAAAAAATAAAAATAATAAAAAATAATAAAAATTGGATAATCTTGTTACAAATTGGCGCAATGAAAAATGTCATAACCAAGCCATAGGCTTTTGCAAAATCAACCACAAAATTGTGGACATTTTGTTATTTTAATTTGTGGCGAGGTTACGCATTTTATGATTAATGTTACAAAATTTTGTAATAAAATTACACATTTTATGATAGTGCCATAGCATTTTCCTATTTTTACACACAAAACTAATTAACAAATATGTTACGATTAAATTATAACCAAAACTTTAGAATTAGGAATTGGACGATTTGAATGGGTCAACTATTTTTAAAATTGGAACCAAAATCGAAGCTGATAAAAATAAAATCAAATTGGCAATTTGATTCGAATAAAATTTTCATTGATTTTTTTTAACACCCTGGTAAAAAACTTAATCAAATTGTTGTAAGTTGAAAAAAGTTTTGAGTTAATTTTCTACCTAATATGTGATTGTAAGTGTAAATTATTAGAGAGAAATACTTTTTAAAAAAATTTAATTAATTAATTAATTAATTTATATATATATATATATATATATATATATATTGCAGTAAATTGGACCAAATAAATGAAGTCAAATAACGTGAAAATCCCGGCCGAGATTTAGTAGAGTCACAAATTGGTACCCTGTGGGCTCCTCCTCAGAATGGCCTTCTTTGACCCAACAAACAAACGTGTCCCTTCGAACATAGGGCCGAAATTGTACTCTTCAGAGACAAACAAGTCACACTCATTTAATTTGCCAAAAAGCTGAAGTCTCAGAATTTGGGACTCCAAATTTAATTAAAAATTGATAGGTTTAATAGAGATTGAATTAATTAAGTGTGAGATTCATATATAAAATAAATCTGAATTATTGATATAAAATTTTAATTAATTTTAGATTTTAATTAATTTGACCTTACACTAAAATGTGTTGGGAATTTGTTTTGGTTAATTATTATCGCGCTCTCATTTTCCCTTATTGATGATGAAATCCTTCATGGATGTTTTCTTTACTCATTTTCTCTATAAACAAACAAAGTTAGGCCTCTTCTTTTTGATTGGTAGTAGGCCTAAGTTGTTCTGGCGATCTATGCGTATTACTGTTGATTTGTTATGTCTTGTTTTTTTATAATTTTTTATTCATGGGTCGATTTGCTCTGTCTTGTTTTTTTATAATTTTTTATTCATGGGCCAAATTATGTAGATTTTCTTTAGTCATGACATTTGATTAATGAAAGTTCAAACGGTCTCCTAGGCCTAACTGCTAGAGTTGTTTATTATTTTTATACGTTGGTTGGTCTTTGTGGACGCATAATGGAATTCAAATGGATGATCTAATTTTTAAATAATTTAATTACGTTGATTGGATAAAAATAATTATTTGGTTAGATTATATTTGTGTAAAAAATTTATTTAAAAAAAAATTAGTCAAAACCTCTCCATTAGATCCTTGTTTAGTGAAAATGATAGCCCAATTTATTTTGCTTCATAAACTCCCTAAAAAGGAGGCGCATGATTGAGTAAGGATAAAGTAAAATATCTTTTTTTTTTTTCTCTTGAACAATATTGTCAGAGTAATATGTTACTGTGAGATAAAGTAACATGTAACATGTTACTCTCAAATAGAGTATTATGTTACTGTTTATATCAATTTCAAAGGTAATATTTTTTTTTATTATAAAGAATTTCATAATCAATATAGATCTTATTTGATAGATCTTGATGAAAGAATTTTAAAAATACTATTTTTTATAATTAAAAACCGACATGTAGATCAAAATTTATATTATTTTAAAATTTAATATTTTCGTAATAGTGGTATGTGTTGAACTTTTCAAGCAAAACTTTTTGTACTTGTCCTTAACACATTAAAGTTTTATTACGAGGGGGCTTTAACTAAATCCCTTTTTTTTAAAATCATACTTATTATTAACACAAATTTGATCTAATCAATTGGCTATCGATATCCGATCAATATGATTTTTTATAAAGATGAAGTACTCGATAAGCCTTACATATCAAACATTCAAATCATTGAAGTGAGTTCTATACCACGGAGTCCAACATCACGCTCCAGTCCAATTTTTAGACCGAAGAAAAGTCTGATCCATTTTTATATGAAAAATGATATACAAATCGACTTTCTAAACCCAATGATGTGTAAGTAATATGATTAGTTGATGATTAGAAAAGATATGAGAAAGAGTATTGTTTTTAATATTCTAATTGATTTTCACATCATTGAATTTGAAAATTGAGTCTAATTTTTTATTTTTGAATAATAATACTATTTTTATATATATGCAAAGAATGCCAACATGTTGTGTTTTAAAAATAATCAATAAATAATCCATAAATAATAACAATAATAAATTCGTAAACCATAATTGTCTTTGTATCCTTCTTTCTTTCTTATTTTTCTATATCAAATTGTTTATTAGATGTATAGTCAAGACAAAGTTGGTGTGTAGTTTAGTTCATTTTTTAAAGGCATATTCGGTTGTGTTTTTTGTTTTATGTTTTCTGTTCATTTTTGGGAAAACAACAAAAAATTGTTTGTGATTTTTTTTTTAAAACAGCTTACTTTAAAAAAAAAAAAACAAAAAGTTGTTTTCTAATTTCAGAAATTATTTTTACACAAAAGTAAAAACAATATGAAGATGATGGATATTTTAAAAAATTTATAATTTTTTCCTCTAGAGCACAAAAAATAAAAATAAAAATGACATTGACAATAAAAAGACACAAACAAAACTACCCTTATTACTTATTTGGTCAAACTAAAACTAAAAATAAATTTTACTCAAAAAAATAAAAATAAAAAGTAAAGCCTAATAAGTGGCAACTACTCTCGTGTTGGATCAAATTAATAAAGAGTCATGATTTGAGAAATTCTATTATACACATTTGAAGAAAAATACACGTTATGTGCATTTCAATTTTTAATTATTGAATTAAAAAATAAATTCAAATTATTGATCATAGTCATTAAGCCGTAACCAGTCTATAATTTAACAGATGAAATGAACTCCTAACTAACCTATTTTTAAGTCGTTCTTTGGCAAAAACAGTTTTAATTGATTTTTTGGAGTTAGGCTTTTTAATTTGGGATTAAAAAATTCGTTTGGCAAATTTTTTTTTGACTTTTGTGAGAGAAAAAGTAAAATGATTATGGTTTGAATATAACATTTTATCTTATTGACTTTTTAATCTATTTTATCTTTCAGTGACTAATTTAGTCTCACCCAACCCAACCCAACCCAACCCAAAGGAAGCCAAATACCATGCCAATATTTTCTTTCTAGTATTCACATAGTTGCTAATAATTTAGTGAAATATTTCTCTAAACTCCAAACAAAATGAAAATAAAATTACTTTTTTTTTTTTATAACCGGGTGTCCGGGCCAACTTAAGCGCACCTTGACTAATCTCGGGACCCATGCAAAGTGCCCCCTCCATGTGGATCGAGCAAATCTTGAGCAGATCCCGCTAGCGTGGCCATAAGAAACGAATTGCTCCTAATGGGAGTTGAACCTAAGATCTAAAGAGAGCACACCTCTAGACCCGAAGTTGCACTCACTAGACCAACCCTAGGAGTGTAAATCTGGCCTAGCCCGGACTCGGCCCATGTCAAGTCTCACGGGCTCTCGCCAAAATTCGGGCAGGGCTGGGTTGACCCACGGTCCAAAAATTTAAGCCCAGGCCTAAGTCTAAGCCCAAGGGTATTCGAGCCTTGGGCGGGCCGGTGGGCAGCGCCTGAGCCTGGCCTAGGGCTTAGGCTGAGCTTGGGCGGGCCTGACCATTTTTTTTTTGTTTTTTTAAATTTTTTCTATTAAAATTTTATTATTTTCTATTAAAAGAAACACTGAGCCTCAAGCGGGCTGGGCTTCAGGCCGAGCCTTGAGTGAGCCGATGGGCTGGGCCTGGCTGGGCTTCAAAATGATGGCCCAAGCCCAGGCCCTAAGGCTCAGGCCCGAGCCCAAATGGGTCGGGCCCACCCCGAGATGCAGGCGAGCTTTGGGCTACCTATGGGCCACGAGTCATTTTTACACTCCTAGCCAACCCCTTGGGGTTGAAAATAAAATTACTTTAAAAAACTCTTTTTGATACTATAAGGGTTGGTATTAACAATTATGTGAATCCCATATAATTCATGTCTATTTACCAAAAAAGATGTCACAAATAATTTCATGAATGTGTTAATCTCCCAAAATGAAAGGATTAGAAATACGAGGAAGGATGTTATCCTCTCTAGTATGAAACAATTTTATTCTTGCTATGTATAAATAACAAAACCTAATTTAATTACAACAAACTAGCACAAAATAAACATGAACAATTGTTATTTATGTAATAATTATGTGGTAAACAATAATGAGCAATTGATATTACATTTTTCACTTGGCAATATCATTGTCATCACTTACATCTTCTATATTTCTCAGTTGATATCGCATCTCTTACTTAATCTCACTTGCACTAGTAGTAATTCCATCGTTTAATTCCATAAAACTCATAATCCTACACAATTTGTACAATCGAAAACCTAAGAGATTAATGAATGTATAGTGATTCCAAATCACAACAAAATCATGACTATATGGAATTATTTGTATGAATATATCAGCTATGATATGATAGCACTAAAATGGCATTGTTTGTATATAATATAACAGCCAAATGCACTGAATTTAGACCACCGTCACCCTACAAGCTTTGTTTGGCATATTAACTATGGAAGGGCCACATGCTACCACTTCCAAAAAATATATATATATTATTTGAAAAATGGTCAGAAAATAAAATTTATGAAATAAATTTATTTTAAATGTAAGCCACATCATATTAGGTGGCTACATTGATAATTAATATGGATATATCTTGTGGTTTTTAAGAATATTTTCACCTCATGCATTGGAGTGTCAAATTAAATATTAAATAAATGAATCTAAATTAAGAAAAAGGTGTAGAAAAAAATAAACAACTTAAGGAAGAATAGTTATTTGTTTTTCTTTAACAAAGATTAATCCCAAATTTCTCTATTACAATATGTGAAGGTGACCAACTAAATTAACTCAATTAATTATAACTTATACACTTGCATGTTGCTTCTAAACATTTGATGGTGTTCATTGAATTTTTAACATGTGATATACCATTTTTCTTTTTCACCACCATAGATTAATGTCTCTATTTTTATTTATTTTTTTAGAAATATAAGCAAACTAATAACTTAATTGCAAAAAAAGCCTACTCATAATTTCTTTCATATTCAGCTCCAGCTCCAGCTCCAGCTCCAGCTCCAGCTCGAACTTGTAATAAAAAATTTAATGGATCGACCTTTTTTTTGAGTAAGGATCCTCTAGAGTTTTTTTTTTTCTAAAGTTTCCTAGAGTAGTGCATTGTGTGGTTGAGATTTAATGACAAGTCACATCAATTTTTCAGCATTAAATCTCAACCACACAATACACCACTTTAGGAAACTTTAGGAAAAAAAATACACTAGAGGATCCTTGGTGCTTTTTTTTTGTTTGCTTTTACGATTTCACATCACCTAACAATAGACTTTAGTCACATAAATATACATTCCTTAGACATCCTCCCTTTGCAAGCCGAGTTTCATGCGTGAATTCTGCCTAATAGTTTATATCATTTGGTATAGCAAGTCACCATGTTGACTAGAATCAGAGGCAACCCAAATTGAATATGGCATTGCATGAACTGCCGACTTTAATCAACATATTTGCTAAAGTACCCTCGCCTTATAAGTCGGGTTTCAAAAATAAATTCTACCTAATAATTTATATTATGCATGAACTGCCGATTAAATCAACAAAATTGCCAAAGTACCCTCGCCGCATCTTATAAGTCCGGTTTCAAAAATAAATTCTACCTGATAATATATATCATTTACCCAGAAAACACAAAAAAATATATGTTAATTTTTTTTTAAAACAACATTGTTACCTTCACGAAATTTGTTCAGTTCAAATTTGTCCGAGACTTTTCCGATTGAAGTTTTATTTAGTCCAACTTTATATTTGTCTGAGACTCTTTCCAGTAAAAGCTTCTCGTTTTAAAAACTCATGAAAGACTCTTTTGATAAAAGTCTCATTCCGACTGATCAAATTCGGTGAATAAAATATTAATCAATTTAAAAAAACTGGACTTCAAACCATGGAAACTAACCTGGAATTGAAAGTCTGTGTACTTGAACATAGAGAGGAAGAGATTTAACATGCCAGCATGAACCATGACAGGTTCCTCCTCCGCCTCGCCGCCGCGGCATCGCAGCTCCGAGAAAAGTCCGGCAGCGGCGTCGCAATCCAATGCCACCAAGTTCCGGCATCCAGTAAGGTCGAAATCCAATCCGGCAACGGTCTGGACACCGGAAAACGCCACATAAGCGACGCCGGCGATTCGGTTGACGAGGAAACCGTGAGGAGCGGCGGAGTTGGCGTGGCGGCAGAGATTCCATGAATCCGATAACAATGGGGTGGAGCCTAGAAATGTTGCCAAAATTTCACTGGTCTCGAACCTGCAGAGAGCAAAAGCAATAGATAGGGTTCAGAACAATTTCCATGAAATATGTATGTTTGAGAATTGGAATTTCTAGGTCAAATTAGGCGTGGAAGGAATTGGAATTACGATGAAGCTTCGGCTTCCATTGATTTTCTTAATTTCGCCCTGTGAGAGTTTTAGTGGAAGATATTTGATATTTTTTTTTTTTTTTTAACCAGAATATATTTGATATTGGTGCACTCAAATTTCGAAGTGGGGGAGAGGATTGTATAGAAATACTATAAGGAGCATATGGTAAGTGGGCCCCTTTTTTTTTTTTTTTTTTGCAATAATTTAATTTGTTTTATAAATGCTATCACCCTCCCTTAATTACTTTAATTTAGTATGAATAAGAGTTGTATGGTTGAGATTAAATTTGTATAGTGTAAAAATGTTTGAGGTCGGTTTGAGTAAAAAAAAATAAAAAAAATAAAAAAATACTCATAAACAATAAATTTCAAAGGGGATTTTCTTCAATTGCCAACTTGAAAAGTATTCTAGGGTTTTAATAGGGTCATGATACTTACTTTAATGATTTGAATCGTTATTAATTTATTAGGTTTTTTTGAATGAATTATTTATAAAAATATTAGATTGATTGAATAATTGTAGTGAAATTATCATATTAGATTTTTTATAATAAAAAAAATTAGCCTATTAACCCGTGCAATGCATGGGCTAAATAAATAATTAAAAATAATTTTAAAATTAAATAATAACATAAAATTTATTTTTAAAATATAGAAAAATAATATAGAATAAATTGGATTTTAATCATTCTATTAGAATTTATTATGTCATTAATTGTATATTTTAAGTTCAAAATAAGAAATAGATGTCATTATTTAATTGGTAAAGATAAAAAAATAGAAAAGATTGAAAAAACTTACATTTATGGAAAATAAAATAAAAATTCATTTTATAAATTTTTTAGTTTTAGTTTATTCTATGTTAAAATTTTTGTCTTAAAACTTAAACATACCTTTTAGAAATAAAACAATATATATATCTATATATTGATAAAATTGTTAAAATCAGTCAAAAGACCAACCAGCTTACATAAAAATTATTAGTTAAAACTTTTTAGTTTTATTTTATTTTAAAATTTAAACGGTTTTCAACTGAAACATTCACAACACTACAATATTAAATGAGAACATATGTTTAATTTATGTAACTGAAACAACTCACTTTTTCCTTCTTTATCGATGTGGGATTGTGTAAAATAAAAATTAACAATTTTTCGGGGCAGAAAATTTATTTCGAATCAAACAATATTAGTCATTTAATCTTTAATTAGGTCAATCTTTAATTTATTTTGAATTAAACAAATCTAACAAATATATTTTGATAAAACCGTTAAGATCGCGGTTAAATAAGCGAATCAATCAAACTAAAAACGGTCTTTCATTAGGTCAATCTTTAGTTATTTCAAATCAAACAAATCTAATTAATGTATTTTGATAAAACCACTAAAATCGCAGTTAAATCAGCGAATCAGTCAAACTGAAAGCGATTCAACCTAATCGGCTAGGTTAAAAGACCAACCAACTTATATAAAAATTAATTAATTAAAATTTTTAAATGATTTAAAATGTCTTGAATTGAAGCATACACAACACTACAATATTAAGATTTATATTATATAAGTGAAATAACTCACTTTTTCCTTCCTTTCTTGATGTGGGACTGTAAAATAAAAGTTAACAATTGTTTGGGCAGAAAGTTTATTTCTAATCAAGCAATCAGTTGTTCAATCTTTAATCACGTTAATCTTTAGTTTATTTCGAATCAAAGAAATCTAATTAATATATTTTAATAAAACTGTTAAAATCACGGTTAAACCAACGAATCAGTCACACCGAGAATGATTCAGCCTAATCGGTTATATCAAAAGACCAACCAACTTACACAAAAAATTAAATAATTAAAACTTTCAAATTTTATTTTAAAATTTAAATTGTGTTGAACTAAAATATTAAATGAGTATAATATTCACTTTATATAAGTGAAATAATTCACTTTCTCTTTCTTCTCCCAATGTGGAATTATAAAATAAACCATATCATAGACTAATTAGAGTTTTTTATTTTAAAATTTAAACTGCCTTGAACTAATCTATGCACAACACTACAATGTTAAATGGGAGTATAAGATTTACTTTGCCTCCGAGTTAAACAACTTACTTTTTTCTTCTTCTTCCAATGTGGGATTATAAAATAAATCATAAACTAATTAGAGTTTTTATTTTTATATGCTTAAAGGAAAGTTAGCTAATAGAATTTTTTTTAATTTTTTAAAATTAAGAAAATCAATATGAGAAATCGCGATTAAACCAACAACTCAGTCTAACAGAAAATGGTTCAGCCTGATCGATTAGATCAAATGGCAACTAACTTATACAAAATTAATTAATAAATTAAAACTTTTTAAATGTTATTTTAATTTTAAAATTTAAACTGTCTTGAATTGAAACGTGAACAGCACTACAATATTAAGGTTAGACGGAAAGTTCATTTCTAATCAAGCAATTTCAGTCGTTTAATCTTTAATTTATTTCGAATTAAACAAATTTAATCAATTTATTTTGATAAAACCACTAAAATAGCGGTTAAACCAACGAATCAGTCAAATAAAAAATGATTTAGCTTAATTGGCTAGGTCAAAAGACCAACCAAGTTACACAAAAATTAATTAATTAAACCTTTTACATTTTATTTTAAAATTTAAACTATATTGAATTGAAACATGCACAATACTACAATATTAAATGAGAGTATAATTCACTTTATATGAGCAAAATAACTCACTTTTTCCATCTTCTCCCGATGTGGAATTATCAAATAAATCATAGATTAATTATAATTTTATTTTTATATAGTTAAATGGAAATTAATCAATGGAAATTTTCTTAATTGTTTAAAATTAAGAAAATTAAAAAAATTAGTATGAGATATTGAAACTCAAGGTTCCTCACTAAAAATCCCATTTTTTACTTATACAACTAGTAGTTGACCTGTGCAATGCATATGCTATTTTTTTTTTCAAAAAATATTTGATGGTATAATGTGTGTTACAAAAGAAATAATTTAAAATTAAAATTAAAGTATGATTTTAATTATTTATTTTGATAATATCGGCGCAATCGTTCTATAAAATTGTTAATTGAATACTTATATATATTATTTTAGTTAAATTATTTGTGTATTTTGATAATTTTAGTTCTGTCATATTATAAACGTGTAATTATCTTGTAATAATTTTGTATGATATATATTAAATTATAAAATAGTAAAATAAATACTTATTTTGATATTAAAAATAATAGTTAAATTAGAAGAACAATTAGCAATATAAAATTAAAAGTAATTCTACCTATTTAATTGTCCTTTATAGTCATTTGGAAAATAAAAATATGTAGAAATAGAAATTATATAAAATTTATTAAAAATTAAATATAAATATGTTGTGGTTTGATTATCATATAATAATTTTATATGATATATCTATATATATATATATATATTAAATTATATAATTGTAAAATAAACACTCTTCATTAAATTAAAATATCAACTATATAAAAGAAATTCAACAATGATTAACTAAGAAATAATCACATAACAACATCTAAACCCAAAAAGAAAAAATAATGAAAACATCCAAACAATAAATATATCTCTGTGTGTAAAGTAATTAATTATCTGTAATATGATGTCAAAACATAAAAGAACATATTTTTCAACAATTGAAAAAGTAACTCAAGCAGTAAATCCAAATTTTAGAGATTCCTTGAGAGTATCATTGTTGTATAGATTTTTCTTCCTATGAGTTGTGATTATATAAAATAATATAGGAATATAAACTTATAAAGTATAATTTCATATATAGAATCACTATAAAATTTAAACGATAAATTCATAATATAAAATTGGTATTGCATATAGAATAATGTAAGGGAAAATAAGAAGGGAAAAAAATGCAATTCAGGGGTTGTTTGAGATATTCTAAATAAGTACACATTTTGACTTTTTATGAAATATGGATTAGAATTTGAAGTGATGTGGTAAAGAAGTGATGTGACTTAAATAAGATGATGCGACTTAAATAGAATAGTGACTTTTTGACTTTTTTAATATATGCCAAACAAGGCTTTAGCATTAAAAAAAAATTCTAACTTTTCTGGTTTTTTGGTTTTTTTGGGTTACATCACCTTTCTATTTTTTTACACATTTTTTCAAAAAAATTAATGATAACTTTTAACCTACTTTCAAAATATGCCTAAGTCTTTCATTTGAAGGAGAACAATAATGGTTGATAATTTATATTTAAAATTTTATGAGAAAGATTATTTGAGGATTCAACTTAACTATTGTATAATAAAATCTACACTTAAAATGAATCTAAATAATATAATAATTATAAAAATGCAACAGTCATGAATAATTTGGTTCAAACTTATACATTGCCAAGGTAAACATTGACCAACTTCAGAACAAAAATACATTCTAAGATAACAAAATTTTAGAATTGTAGTAAGTATAAATTGTAAACCTAGAGATCTTCGAGGAGTGCCTCTGACACTTAGGGGCCGGCTTGAGTTTTCAGGGGCTAAGGTGAAATAATTTTTTGGAGATTTTTTAGATATTTATAAAAAATAAAAATAAAAATCACTCTGTTTAGTTTAGAATTTTCAAAAATAATTGTCTAAGTTGGTAATTCGTATTTTTTGTATTTGGTAATGTTTTTTTTTTAAATATATATAAATATTATAGTTTTTAAACGTATCTAAATTAGATGTATTTATAAAATAAATAAATAAAAATTATGTAAAATATTTTTTAAAAAAATACTAAAAAACACATAATTGGGCCATAAAAGAGAAAAAAAAATAGGCCACACAAAATTAGGCTAACGACTAATACATGTACATATATTTTATATATATATTTTTTTAATTGGACCTTTTATCAATTAGGCCGAATAGATTTTTTGAGGCCCCCTTTAAAATGGCCTAAATTAATTAAATATAATTGGGCCATTTTGCAAGACTAAATTTGGGGGTCTTTTTTTGGGCCCTGGGCCCAGGCCTCACCAGCCTTAGCCTAGGACTGACCCTGCTGAGACTGCAAACGTGTAATAGCCAGAGACAAATCTTTTTGGAAAAGGTTTAATATGATCATAAATTCCAAGTTGCATGGATTATCTCAATTTACCATGAAAAATATATGAAAAAGTAATATTTATCAAATAGAGTCCAAATAATATAGGTAAAGTTAATATAATTTAAATTAAAATTGAGTTTGTATAAAACTTTACATGTAAATGGAAAAGACATACTGATGTGACTTTTTAAGGAAAAAAAAAAGAGTAAACATTTAGAATGTGCCACATAAATAAAGGAAAAACATTACTTTTAATAATATATATATATATATATATATATATATGTGATAGACGATAAATATGATTTTAAGAATAGATCATGATCAGATTATATTTGTTATGATAAAAATAAATAAACGATAAATATGATTTTGAAAATAGATCATTTATTATTTCGGACACAAGTATAATCTAATCATATTTTTATGATGAATAGTACTATTCTAGCCTAAAAGTTGTACTTACTTTACAATTCAATGATATGACAGTCTAATAAAGCATTTAAAACAATTCTCCCTCTCATGTATTATATAAATCATCTCTTTTTCCATATCATTTTGCATCTATAGTTTGTATTATATAATTATTAGTCAACCATCTCTTTTTCCATATCATTTTCCATCTATAGTTTGTATTATATAATTATTAGTCAACCATCTCTTTTTCCATATCATTTTGCATCTATAGTTGTTTAATTAATTTAATTTCTTAGATGAGTGATTTACTTGAATGGTCCTTAGATGTCTGGTCCAATAATGTATGCTTTAGTTCGCTCAAAATGTCAAATTAATAGTAAAGTGATCATTCTTATATCACAATCACATATTGGAATTTTTGAAATCAAAATTGCATAGATGGTTTTGTCATTATATTTGTGTTTGTAAAATTAGTTAAGTGTTGTTTCACCTAAATCGTATAAGATTTTAGTGGACAAGATCTCTATTCCAATTTGTTGCTCCATGTCCTTAATACACTTCTAATTACATAATCATATTTTCAAATTCTGATTATGTCTAGTGATTCACAATAATGTGTACAAGCTAACACGGTTAAATTTTTAATTACTATTTGATGTATTTTATGAACAGTTTTTTTTTTTTTTTTTTAAATTTCTTTCAAATCTAAGAGGTTTGGCCTAGTAGGTGGAGAGACAATTAAACGATTGACTACCCAAGAGGTTGCAGCATCGAATCTCATAAAAGCCAAATATCCCAAAACTTGGAGCCACTAGAGTTTGCTTGATCATTAACTTTCTAAATTTTGAAGTTACTGAAAGTTTGTCCAAGTGTTAACTTGAGAGTCCTAAGTTAGTCCGAACACTCAATTATAAAAAAATAAATAAATAAAAAGAAGTTTTCTTTTTATATTTTCTTAATCAGAAAATGACCATTTTATTCTTATTATTTTTTTTTATAATCAAAGGAATCCCAATGAGTAGTTTTTTGGCATATTGAATAAGTTCAAACGAAAGATAAATGAGTTTATCTATTATTTTTTTATTTGGCAATTTGTGATTTGTCAATTTGATAGTCCAAAAGAGTACAAAGAAATGGTAAACATTAACGACCACTAATCGGTACAGTCCACATTTCCAAAGTCGTGTCCAAGTTGGACTTGGCTTGGGATCCCGCCTTTCCCTCTGATAACTTTACCTTCATATCCCATCTATCTATTGTTTTTATATCTGTTTTAATTAGAATTTGTATCGATGATTTGAATTGCCTATTTTATAAGTCTTATAATAAAAATTATTTATACAAAAAATTAACATTATTAAAAAATTATAAATATAAAAATAACTCATAATTTGTTTTATAAAATAAATGTTAAATATAATTAAATCTAAATCATTTATTTTATAAAATGAAATGTGATTTATTTTTCATTTATAATTTTCTCATAATATTAATTTTTTATATAAATAATATTTATTGTGAGACTTATGAGATAGACGATTCAAATCATCTATATAGATTTTAATTGAAACCTATAAGAAAAATATGAAAAAATATAAAAAGATGAGATGTAGAAAAGTACTTATCCCTTAAAAATTACATGATTAATCAAAGCAAAGCCTCTCGAACATTGAACATTCTTAAAATATACATAGATAAAATTAAAAATTAAATAAGATACAAGTTTTTTTTTTCTTTTTTAAAAAATAAAATAAAAGTTACTAGTGTATGTTTAATTCCCGACCACTATTGTAACATTCTCACGTTTGATATGTGTGTATGTAATAATTTATACTATTATATATGTAAGTATTTAGATTAATATTTTAAAATTTTATCTCTCTTCATGCCAAGTGTCCAATGTTCTATCCAAAAAAAAAAAGTTATAGAAAAAAATGGGTTAAGACTTGAACTCAAGACCACAAATTTAGGGTTAGTTTGGCAAGTTTCAAAAAAATCAAAAAGTCACTATCTTATTTAAGTCACATCACTTTTTTAATACATCACTTCAAACCCAATTCAAATTCAACCCATATTTTATAAAAAGTTAAAAAGTATAAATAAAGTCTTAATAAAAAAGACTTTTATTACTTGAGATTACAACTGATATATATTAAATATTTTATTTATTTAATTTAAACACCTAACACATTTGCCAACCACTAATAACAACAAAATATAAACGCGTTTGCGTCTTAAACGGTGGCGGTGAGGCATTTGATAATAGTGAATTCATCAATGCGTCACACTGCAACTTGTACGCGCAGATCCACTCCTTTGACTTTGTACGGACTAATAAAGAGATTGTTTGAGGTGTCTTAAATAAGTATATTTTTTAATTTTTTATAAAATATGAGTTAGATATAGGTTGAGTTTGAAATGATGTAAAAGAGATGGGATAGTGACTTAAATAAGATGATATAACTTAAATAAGATAGTGATTTTTTGACTTTTTAATTTTTTTTAGTTATGTCAAACCAAGCCTACGTTTGTAAATTTAGAATAAAATATATACATCTTCTAGATTTTGTTGAAAAAACAAATATTTTATTATTACAAATTTTCCTATAACTAACCTAACCAAAAATAAAATAAAATAAATTATTCAAATAACCAATACTAAAATAAAATTATTGTTTTATCTTTATTTTTATTTACCCACCGTCTCTCTACACCTTTACAAGGTTTTCTAATCTTGTTTTGACCATACATTAAATCTCTATAGATGATAATTGTAGTGGTGTTGATCGAGAGTATGATATAAATACGTAATAATTGTTTAATATTATTTTTTAATTAATTAGCAAATTAAAACCGCCACAAACTATTCAAACTACTCTTGATTATTGGATAATCCACCATTCATGTTGGTTTATAATTTTACTTTTAAATTATCTAAATCATACTGTGCACACCTCTAAGTCTGATGATTGGATAACGCAGTATACTTTATTGAAAAAAATAGAGAATAAAGAAGGTGAGTTAAGACAAAAGAAAAGAAAATGAAGTGTTTAAGTTTATAAAGATTAATTTAAGTATTTCTAGAAGAATATATATATATATATATATATATATATTGTTTACGTCACACACGCTCTATTCGTTTGACTTTATGATTGATTAATCGAGGGACATTTGTTATCAAAGCGGAGCTACCTGCTGTTTAGTGGGTTCAATTGAACCAACTCAACTTTGAACCTTTTTTTAGAATTATATAATATTTTGTAAAATTTTGGGGAGATTTTTGTAAATTGACACCACTAAAATTGTTACAAAAATATTATAATGGTGTCAAAATAATTTACAAAAGGAAAATCTATAAAGAAAATATATTCATAATGTTGTGCCAATAATTTTTTTGAAATTATGAGAATAATGGTGAGTGTTTTATCACTACAAGAAATTAAGGTTTTAAAGACAAATTTTTAGGGACAAAAATAATTTGCCTATAAAAATTATACTTTTAAGGACAAAATGAAAGAATTTTAAAAATATATATATTTAATCATATTATTACATTTTCTAGACAAATTTACTTGGTTGTAAAAAGATCAATCACTTTTCCTTACAATTTTAATTGGTTCCTAATAAACCCAAATCATATATTATTGTATTTTATATGTTAATTTTTGAACTTAATAATCGAGACTATCAAAAAACAAAAAAAAACATCAGTTTCATCACTCACTCTCTCCCTCTCTCTTAAATCCCTAAACTCTTTTCATATACCAGGTTTCAAATCCCTAATTTCTTTTCATCACTCACTCTCTACGGATTCGATATTCTGATCTGTGGTTCATCATTGTCTCATAGCATCTCTCTCTGTTGCCGCCTCATCTCTTCTCGATTCTCCGATTTGCCGGCGACTCTCCAGTAGCGATTCCAATCAGGTACCATTATATATGTATATACATATATGTATGTATCCGTATAATCGATTTGATATCTCAATTTTAGCCATGTATAGATTCATGTGTTTGTTCAATCAAATTTACCAAATTGAAATATACAGATCTTGTAAGACAATCTTCACTGTAATTAATTAATTCAGTTTGTGTATTTAACAACAAATATAAAATAAAAGAAATAAAGGAAATGAGAGAATTTGTTTGATTACAAAAATCAAACTTGAAATAAAAATAAATAAATAAAAACAGATTTTATTTTGTTACAAAAACAAAATTAAAATCTGATTTAAATAAATAATAAAACACCGAAAATAAATTAAATAACTTACTTGATTTAATTTGTTCGAATTATAATCTGATCAAGTCCAGTGTTTGACACTGTATCCTTAAGACAGATTCGTCCTCTCCACGGTGCTTTCAGAATTTGGACGTCTATCTCCCAGGATGAAATGATCTACTACAAACAATAGCAACACTACAAATTGTTTGCCTTACTAACACACTAAGTGTTTACACTCTTTCTTTTAGAAATTAAATGCAGCAAAATGCAGAGATTTATAGCAGAGGATGAAGTACGAAAATTGGAGTAAAATCCAAATGGGAGGCTAGTCTATTTATAGATGTAAAGATGGCTGCTGGTTTTGAATTGAACATGTATGAAACCTGTTGGTTTTGAATTCAAACAGATTTGAATATGTTGGGTTCATAATTTAAACAGATACAAAAACGGGAAGGGCCCTGTTTGGATGTATGTTAAAAACCAGACTAGTTTATTTCGGGAAGGGCCCTGTTTGGATGTACAGTAAAACCAAACCAATTTATTTCTGGTTTAATTTGAATTCTGGATTTTATTTTATACAAAATAAAATTAAATTCAAATATTTTTGGCCCAAAAAGATTAGTATTGGGCCGAACAAGCCCAACCCAACCTCACACCACGCACCCAAGTCCAGCCCAGCCCGACCGACCGAACGGCCGGCGGTGCGCGTGCGTGTGTGGTGATTTTTGGGTCCAATGGGCCTAGCCCATTTTGCCCATAACCTCTCCCTCTAAAACACTTGGGTACCCCTTAGGGCACACCCCAAGTACCAAACCCAAGCCTTATAAACCCATTCAAAACTTCCCACCAAATCAATGTGGGACAAGCCATTTTACAACCTCAAGGAATTTCCACCAAAACTCCATTTCCATGGAGCACACTTTGGCTTCAATTTCCCATTCACTCGGTAATGGTTTTGAGCAACCAAATATACCACGTGAATCACAACGCGGTATAGAACACGTTACCACTTTGACCCGTGAAAATCGACGCACGGGGCCCACCTAAAAAATAGACCAAACTTAGGAAAAAATTCTGGTTTTACCCAGAATTTTATAACCATTTCCAACAATCCCCCACATGAATGGAATTTGATAACAACGGAAATGCAACAATATGCAGACTATATCGAAAGAGTATAAGTCGAAAATATCTTGCATCAGGATACGTAGCTTTCGGTCTTGAACCTTCCCTAGTGATAACCTATCGGACTTATTGGCTAACCAATGGACGCGATGCCTTGAATTGTTCAGCCGTTTGTGTAAGCCAAGACAATAGATTTCACACAAAATATCTTCTAACACATCGTGGTTCTCACTGTTGTGTTCATTTTGGCCTTGAACGCGCCTGGTTTTCATAAGTGTTTCTAGAGAATTTAGCCTCTTCATTCTCATAGAACCGGCCCTAGTTCAACACTCATATAGGTGATTCTTATTGTGAGTATCTCCTTATACTCATCTTGATTTATGCTTCAATCAAGATATAAGTAATCATTAAAAGCAAAGCTTATCCTTATGCCCCTGTATACAACATATGTTGCAGATATCACTCTCACCATAGGAATGGGTAGGGAATTTTTTATCTCTTGGTGATTTCTGGCGAGCCATACATAACTTAGTTGTCCCTTTGAACTTAGTTCTTGGGATCTCCATTCATATAAGTAGAGTTACCATTATGACGACTCTTATGTAGTAGGCTTTAATCCCATCCCCTTTAATGAACTATACACTAGCTCTTTTGTCAAACCTTTTGTTAACGGATCCGCAATATTCTCTTTAGATTTTATATAATCTATTGAGATTATTTTATTTGACAACAACTGCCTTACGATATTATGTCGACGACGAATATGTCGTGACTTACCGTTATACATATGATTTTGTGCCCTACCTATGCAGATTGACTATCACAATAAATGCAAATAGCTGGCACAAGTTTTGGCCACATTGGAATGTCTTCTAAGAAGTGACGAAGCCATTCGGCTTCTTCCCCTGCTTTGTCTAAAGCAATGAACTCGGATTCCATCGTGGATCGTGCGATGCATGTTTGTTTCATGGATTTTCAAGAAACAGCAGCGCCTCCCAGAGTAAAGACATATCCACTTGTAGATTTTGAATTTTTAGTATCCGATATCCAATTTGCATCACAATAACCTTCCAGTACTGCTGGATATCAAGTAAAGTTTAAACCATGATCACGGGTGAATTTCAGATATCTAAGAACCCGAATGATCGCTTTCGAATGGTCTTCTCTGGGGTTACTAGTATACCTACTCAATTTATTGATAGCATAAACTATATCAGAACGAGTACAATTCATTAGGTACATTAGGCTTCTAATAATTTGGGAGTATTTTAACTGAGACACTGCATCACTTTTATTTTTTGATAAATAAAGATTGACGTCTACAGGTGTTCTAGCTAAATTCATATCATCCTTGATAAATTTATTAAGAATTTTCTCAATATAATGTGATTGAGATAATGCATATCCGTCAGATGTTTTAGTAATTTTGATTCCTAATATAACATCTGCGACCCTCATATCTTTCATATCAAATCTTTTGTTAAGCATTTGCTTAGTTGATTTGATCATGTTTTGACTGTTTCCAATGATAAGTATGTCATCCACATAAAGACAAACTATAACATATCCTTGGTCAGTGTTTTTAACATAGACACATTTGTCACATTCGTTTATCTTAAACCCATTAGTAAGCATTGCATGATCAAATTTTTCATGCCATTGCTTAGGTGTTTGTTTTAATCCATAAAGGAATTTTACAAGTCGACAAACTTTCTTTTCTTACCCTGATACTACAAACCCTTCGGGTTGCTCCATATAGATCTCTTCATTTAGATCACCGTTTAAGAAAGCTGTCTTAACATCCATTTGATATATTTCTAAATTAAACAACGCTGCTATAGAAATAAGCATGAGAATGGATGTTATTCTTGTCACAGGGAAATATGTGTCAAAATAGTCCAGACCTTCCTTTTGTCTGTAACCTTTAACTACAAGTCTTGCTTTATACTTGTCAATTGAACCATCTACTTTCATTTTTCTCTTGAAAATCTGGACCAAAGGATTTTGATGTTCTCGCTCTCTTACTTCGTCTTGGTTCATCATCAGTTAAATCCTGTTGGTCGAGACTATTACTAGTCTCTTGTGTTTGTTTGTCATTAGTCGCTTGACTTTGTGTACAAGCATAAGTTCTTTTCTGTGAACTTAATTCCTGTCCTTTCTTGTAAGAAAAGACATGTTCAAAAAACACAACATTCCTTGACTCTATAATAATGTTCACATTTATATCAGGTATTTCTTATTTATAAGTCAGAAACCGATATGCACTACTATTCTGAGCATAACCAATAAACACACAGTCTACTGTTTTTGGTCCAATCTTAGTCTTTTTAGGAACAAGAACTTCAACTTTTGCCAAACACCCCCACACTTTTAAGTATTTATAGGAAGGTGGTCGACATTTTCACAATTCATAAGGAATGCTTTTGGTTTTCTTATGGGGTATTCTATTAAGAACATAATTAGTAGACAATATTGCTTCCCCCCACAAGTTCTGTGGTAAGCCTGAACTTAGTAACATGGCATTCATCATTTCTTTTAGGGTTCTATTCTTCCTTTCAGCAATTCCATTTTGTTGAGGAGAATAGGATGCTGTAGTTTGGTGAATAATGCCATGTTGTGCACAAAATTCTTTTAATGGTGCATCATATTCACCACCCCTATCACTTCTAACCATTTTAATGGTTTTACCAAGTTGATTTTCAACTTTTGTTTTGTAGAGTTTAAACATTTCTAAGGCTTCATCTTTACTTCTAAGTAAATAAACATAACAATATCTTGTGCAATCATCGATAAAAGTTATAAAATACTTTTTACCTCCTCTAGTTTGAATAAATTTTAAATCGCATACATCAGTATAAATTAATTTTAGAGGTTCGGTTTTCCTTTCAACCGATTTAAATGGAGCCTTAGTTAATTTCGCTTCTACACAAACTTCACATTTATGATTAGGATTAATTTCAAACTTTGGTATATAATCCAAACCAATTAATCTACGCAAAGCATCATAAGTTACATGTCCTAATCTACCATGCCATAAATTAGACTCAAGAATATAAGCAAAAGATGTGTTATTCTTATTCATAGCAACTTTCGGTACAACTGTCATTACATTCAACTTAAAGAGACCATCACTCATGTATCCCTTACCAACATACATACCACTCTTTGTTAATACAAATATATCAGACTCAAATACAAGCCTAAAACCATTTTTACTTAACAAAGAATCAGAAACTAAATTCTTCCGGATGTCAGGTATATGCAGTACGTTGTTGAGGGTCAGTTCTTTCCCTGATGTCATATTCAAGATTACTTTTCTTTGTCCAGCCACAGTAGAAGTAGAAGAATTTCCCATAAAAAGTTGTTCACCATTTGCAGCCTCATTGTAAGTAGTGAACATCTTCTTGTCCGTACATATGTGATGAGTTGCTCCAGTGTCAACCCACCACTCTTTGGGATTTCCAACCAAGTTAGCCTCAGACACCATAGCAGAGAGGTTGATGTCATTCACTCCGTCAGAGATGTAATCTAATTCAGTTACATTGGCTTGATTGGTGGTCTTTTTGCTTGTACTTCCATGATCCTTCTTAGGGCGGCGGCAATCAGAAGTTCGATGTTCAGTCTTGCCACAGTTATAGCATTTTCCTTTGAACTTCTTGTTGCTATCGCCTTGTTTAGGACCATTTCCAGTAAACTTCCTCTTTTTGTTATGTGGTTTATGAACTTGTTTAACCACATTAGCCTTGGAC
Source organism: Camellia sinensis (assembly GCF_055761805.1). Classification (NCBI taxonomy): domain Eukaryota; kingdom Viridiplantae; phylum Streptophyta; class Magnoliopsida; order Ericales; family Theaceae; genus Camellia; species Camellia sinensis. The sequence continues at coordinate 185,329,573 of NC_138961.1, read as the reverse complement.
TCAATGGGATTTTTCCTATTCCTCTTTTCAGCCTTTCGGTTATCTTCCTCAATTCTTAATCTTATAATCAATTCATCCATAGTCATCTCTTTGCGTTTATGTTTTAAATACTTTTTGAAATCTTTCCAAGCTGGTGGTAACTTTTCCACTAAAGCAGCGACTTGGAATGACTCGCTAAGAGACATATCTTCTGAATGAATATCATGCAAAATTATTTGAAAACTTTGAACTTAAGAAATTACCTGTCACGACCCAAACCCACCCCTATGGGTTTAGTACCGTAACCGGCCAGTAATCCGAGATTACCGAAGGCCTGCTTAACAGTAGAACAGTAATACAGAGTATAGGGGCTGGCGGAAGCCAATACAGTAAGGGTGTGTTTGTTTGGACAGACTGGATAAGGGAGGATTGTAATCCATCGGACTGTTAGTCCCGGGATACATTGTCCTGGGACTATTTGGTTGGATTGGATTTGTATCTTATGTTTGTTTAGTCATGGGATTAGATGTCTGGATTAGACTATTTTTAGTAAATCCAATGTTTGGTTAGACGGACTGGATAAGGATAAATGTTCAAAAGACTATTTTACCCTTATAATCTATAATTTATAATTTAACAACACTAAAAAAATTTAATTTATAAGGCCACAATTTTTAATTTATTATTTTCAATTAAATTAAATTTATATTTTATATTTTATATTTTTATTTAATATATAATTTTAAATAACGACAATAAAAAAAATAATTTTATTTAATATATAAATTAAATTTTCAACAACACTAAAAAAATTTAATTTATAAGGCCATAATTTATAATTTATTATTTATTATTTTTAAATAAATTTAATTTATAATTTATATTTATTATTTAATATATAATTTTAAATTAACAATACTAAAAAAAATTTATTTAATATGTAAATTTAATTTTTTAACAACACTAAAAAAAATTTAATTTATAAGGCCATAATTTATAATTTATTATTTTTAATTAAATTTAATTTATAATTTATAATTTAAATTTTTTATTTAATATATAGTTTTAAATTAACAACACTAAAAAAATAATTTATAAATGTTCAAAAGACTATTTTATCATTTTCTAATTGTTCACTAAGTAATAGCATGGAGGGTAAAATGGACATTTCACAAAATAATCCCATGGGATACCAATCCCATGGTTTCTATCCCACACCCCCCCATGGGATAGGATAGTCCCATGTTTGTGGGACTAATAGTCTGGGGGGACTATTAGTCCGGAGCAAAATTTTTCAAACAAACAATGGACTACTAATCTGGTGGGACTAATAGTCCAATCCCACCCTCTTATCCCTCAAAACAAACATGCTCTAAGTAAACAATGTCCAATGAGTTATGAGTCTGTATGCAAAAAGATTTTTCATACACATATACATGAACAGTACAGAACAGTATGTACATATATACAATCATTCAGTTCAGGGACCTTGACAAAACTGGAGTTACCCCAACGCTTCTAGCCACAGTCTGGTGCCTGTACACCTACAAATATATATGAGCAGTGAGCTAAAGCCCAGTAAACAACGTAATGCGTAAAGAGATTAAGAATGAATGTCCTTACAGTAATGAAAATAGTTCGTTAATTCAGTATATCAGTCATTCAGTCATATGTGGTACATCTATTAGCATAACAGTATAGTAAACAGTAGATCTTAAAAGACCGAACAGTAAATGATGGCTATCAATCAGTAACAGTAGTGGTTCCAACAAGGGAACCGACAGAGATCTCTATAACAGTAACAGTAAACAGTAGTTGCTAAGGATGCCACAATACAGTTCAGAATATAGGACATTCATTCATTCAATTAACAGTATCAGTTCAGAAAGCAGTACAGTTCAATTGTTCAGAAGATAATCATTTTGAACATATCTTTACACAGTTGTTACTCACAGAGTTCTAGGTTACAGCAAAGCTAGAGCGCGTCCCCAGTCGCCAACCCTACACAGTTACAGATTGAACACACACTAAGCTACACAGTTGGGAAAGATAATAACTTAATCTCTAATTTGCCTCGGTGTGTTCTACATCTATATCCTCATTAAGATGTCTTAAACTAGGCCTAAGAATGCCTAGGATGGGATGAGGATGCAAAGATGCATTCAGAAAACATTTTCAGAATTTTCAGAAAACAGAGGTCCCGCTCGAGCGTAGGTTTACCCGCTGGAGCGGACATACAGGCAAAGGTATCCGCTCGAGCATAGACTTTCACGCTCGAGCGTTCTGCAAAATAGGGCAAAAGTATTGGATGTGTGAAAATCGCGCTCGATGGGTACTCGATAGCTGCTCGAGCGGGCTCGAGCGTGAGACACAAGGTCCCGCTCGAGCGTCAATTATTTCGCTCGAGCGGACATCAAAACAGTGCAAAGTACAGAGAGCACGAATTTCCCGCTCGAGCGCCACTTCCCCCGCTTGAGCGGGAGTTCAAAATCTGAAATTTCCAGATTTGAACTTCCAAGCTCAAACCAAGTTCAAATGCATTAAAACCAATTCCTTCGGGCCCTTTTCCTGGAAAACATTTGTAAATACATAGAATAACATGATTCAAAGCTCAATTTGTAAAATCAAGGCCCAAAAGGAAGATCAATTCAACTCAATTTGAAACCAATTTTCATGAACATAATTCAAACATAACATGCATGAATTTAAACCATTTCAAAGCTTCAATTTCATGCTCTAACGAGTCAATATCTTCAAAGACAAGATGAAATCATGGTTTGCACTCCAAACATGGACATGCATGTGAGGAATTATGGACTACAACCTCAAAACTTCAATATATATACATGCATGCAACACTTAAGCTCCAATTCAATAATTTGAGCCATAAATTGGCTCTAGACTTCAACTTTGCTCAAAAACCATGCAAGAACAAGCTTAAACACAACAATAAGAGGTTGAATTCCCTTACCTAGGTCTCCAATACAAGGTGAGGAAGCTTAATTTGCAACCTATATTCCAATTCTTCAAGCCAATACACAAAATCAAGTTGAATTCATTCCAAACCTCTCACTCTCCTCTCTTGGTCGGCAATAACAAGGAAAGAGGCTGATGAAATGTTGTGTTGAATGTATAATAAAGCTCAAATATGTTGCCTAAGTGGTCCACTAAGTGGCATGTTGGTAATTAAGCCAACTATTGCAATTTAACTCATTTTAATCCAATTTAATCATACCAAATTACATTTTAGATAAATACACCATAAAATCATATAAATTCCAATGAACACAAATCATCAATCAATTTCAGATTCGGCCGGCTATAAGGCCTTCAATTCGCAATTTAAACACAAAGACATGAACAGATAATCAAACAGTCAACAGATAGACATACAATTAAACAGATATACTTAATCAATTCAGTTTCAGATTTCAATCAGTCAGTTCAGTACTTCAATCAATTCAGTTATCAATCATAATCAGTCTCAGTTTAGCAGTAATCAGTGGTTAATCGGTAAACAGTGACGAGGGTTGTTACATTACCGTTTGAGAGTCTACCATAACAAAGTCCAGAAATTTACCGACGACAAATTTCTTCGTGCCGACATCTTCTGTCTTGTATTTCTTCTCCAAAGAATCCCACAATTCTTTTGTTGACTTCAAAGGACTGTATATATTATACAGCATGTTGTCAAGGCCATTGAGGATGTAGTTTCTGCACAGAAAATCTGAATGTTTCCAAGCATCTACAGCGGCAACAACTTGCCGATCACTTTCACCCTCTTTAAGTGCTGAAGCCTCTTCATGGAGAAACCGGGCCAAATTAAGAGTTGTAAGATAGAACAACATCTTTTGCTGTCATCTCTTAAACTCGGTACCGTTAAATTTTTTAGGTTTTTCTCCATGATTGATTGGTACGTGAACATGGTTCTGGACCAGTGTTGGTGTAACAATAGAAGTACCACTACTAGATGCAGTTTCAATTGCAGTAGCCATAATCTATGATTACAAAAATCAGAAAAAATTAAAACACAATTTAATTTTCTAGTTACTAAAACCAGAAAATAAATTATATCACAAAATAATTTTATTTTCCTTGTTACTAAAACTAGAAAAATAAAATATCACAATAATTTTCTGTAACACAAATTAATATTCTGCAATTGTTAATGACACCAGTATATTACTACTAGTTGTCAAAGAAAAGAGACAGTATATTACTACTATTTGTCAAATAGCATTAACCACTATTTATTTTTCCAACCAGAATATGTCTTATGAAATCACAGAAAATTAAATAGAATGAAAATACCAAAAATAAAATTCTGTCTTAAGATTGTAGGACAATCTTCACTATAATTAATTAATTCAGTTTGTGTACTTAACAACAAACAGAATATAAAAGAAATAAAGGAAATGAGAGAATTTGTTTGATTACAAAAATCAAACTTGAAATAAAAATAAATAAATAAAAACAGATTTTATTTTGTTACAAAAACAAAATTAAAATCTGATTTAAATAAATAATAAAACACCGAAAATAAATTAAATAACTTACTTGATTTAATTTGTTCGAATTATAATCTGATCAAGTCCAGTGTTTGACACTGTGTCCTTAAGACAAATTCATCCTCTCTACGGTGCTTTCAGAATTTGGACGTCTATCTCCCAGAATGAAATGATCTACTACTACAAACAATAGCAACACTACAAATTGTTTGCTTTACGAACACACTAAGTGTTTACACTCTTTCTTTTAGAAATTAAATGCAACAAAATGTAGAGATTTATAGTAGAAGATGGCGTACGAAAATTGGAGTAAAATCCAAATGAGAGGCTAGTCTATTTATAGATGTAAAGGTGGCTGTTGGTTTTGAATTGAACAGGTATGAAACCTGTTGGTTTTGAATTCAAACAGATTTGAATCTGTTGTGTAACGCCCTCAAAATAATACATAAAACCCATTACTTTAAACATGCATTGTTATAAAAGAAATCAGCCATTTCTATTCATCAGAGTAATTCTTTAACTGTATTACATGTTAACAACAAAAGCAAATGCCCTATGGGCTTACAGCTTTCCAAGTTAACACTTGGTTACAAAAAAAGAGTGCTAACTCAATACATATTAAGCCCTTGGCTTGAAATTACATGTAACACATCAAAATAAACAAAAAGAGTCTTCCACTCTCATCATCATCCAAGCTATGTCCTTGGAGGTGGCATACTACCTGTACCTGAAACTAATGTCCCATAAAGGGTGAGCCAACGCCCAGTAGAGATATGCTAAACACAACATGAGCAATGACTAAGACATTAACAATTGATAAATGTTCAATTTCCATAAACCAATTCATAACCCATTTCCATTTCATGACCACTATGTTCATGTTTCATTTCAGTTTCCATTTCTTATCAATTTCACAATTTACATCAACGGCTTAGAACCTGGCCAACCACTTATATGAGACAGTGACTCATATTACATATTTCCCATTTTACCAAAGATAAACGTACTAGTTGTATCAACATCTCAACAGATAAGCATACAAGCTGTATCCACATTTCAATAGATATGCGTATTAGCTATATCAACACTTCCAATGATAAGCATATGAGCTATATCAACACTTCCAAAGATAAGCATATGAGCTATATCAACACATTATCTGACAAGCATATGAGCTGTATCAGTGGAGCCCATCCCCTATCTCCTCCCAAACAACATCCGGTTTAGAGGTCCATCCCCTATCTTCCCCTAAACCGTGGAGTACATCCCCTATCTCCTCCCACACACACAACGTATATACACAAAGGTCATATACACAATCAACCAATACATAACGTTAATGTATTCTATCAACCGTCATGCTCTATGACATATCCAATTAATTAGTTTTAGTCTGCCTAATCATCATGCATTGTCTACAACAATCAAAACTACCCTCCACCGGTAGCCCAAGCAATTATTTCTAGATAGATAATAAAAGCTCCAACAGATAAAATATCAATGTTTTCAAAAGTGAGCGATTGATAAATCTAGCTCCACTATTCACCCATATAATAAGTCAATTTCATTATTTCCAACGCAATTCCATATAACCATCATTTTCCCAAATTAATCATACAAATTAATTTATACAACCAATTAGGGTTTTCTACCCCATTTCCCAATATTGACCCAATGGTCTAAATATCAACAATCAACATCAATAACACCATTTTGAAATCCAAAATACACATTATGAGCCCAAAATCACAAAACCCTCTTTCAACACTTTGAAACCCTAAGTCCCAAAATTACCCAACTTCAACCCTTTATCAAAACAACCAAAAATCTATGTCAAAGACCATGAGAGTGAGTAGGAATCCCTACCTCGAAGTTAGAGCTCAAACGGAGAAGGAGAAGAAAGTGAAAATGCTCCAAACACTATGATTCTCGGATCAACACGAAGCCCTCGACGATCAACACACTTTTTACAAAGGCCGGAGGGTAGTGAGACACTCTAACTTGATCAAACCCTAGAGAGAAGGGAGTTTCTAGAGAGAGGAGCTCTCAAAATAGCTTTTTAGAAAGTAAGAGAGAGAGAGAATGTAAAAAATGATTTGAAAATGCCCAACTGCCAACTGATATACGACATTCCTGCTCGAGCGGAGAACACAACGCTCGAGCGTCAGGAACAAAAAACTAGGTACGCTCGAGTGCAATAAGGCTCGCTCGAGCACCAAGACACAAGAATAAAATACATCCACTCGAGTGCGAAAACCAGTCCGCTCGAGCGCGGATTTCCCCCTCCCAGAACTTACACCAAAAAGTACTACCCACTTGAGCGCTACCGCTCGAGCGTAAAAATCACATCTGCAGAAGTTTTGCAAGGACACGAAAACTGGGAGCGTGCAATCTCCGCTCAAGCGCAAGAAGACCCGCTCGAGCGGACCTCCTAAAAACTGGGCAATAAGGAATTGAAACCAAAGCCTAACCAACCTGTAACAACTTTGCCCAACACATCCTAAAAATCAATCAAGTGGAATTAAAGGATGACAACAAGGTATACCACCACCAATATCACGGAATCGAGTCCGGAATACAACAGAACAGTAAAGGGACAACCAAGTCCGGAATACAACAAGATACGTTTGATATTTTCTGTTTGGTTGTTAAGAAATCAAGAAAGGAATATAAGTTGATGTTCATACTAGTATTTTTAGAGTAATTGTTACAAAAATAAATAAATAATAATAATAAATAAACAATATCAAACTTTTAGAGACCAATTTTAGTTGTCTCAAAAAAAATTATAACCTTTACACACTACTTCCATTTGTTCCAAAAAGTAAAACTTTTGGAGACCACTTTCATTTGTCCCAAAAAATAAACTTTTAGAGACCAATTTCGGTTGTCTCAAAAATTAATTTTTGTCTCCATAACTACTCCGATTGTTGAACTATAATCAGACTATTAGAGACAAATTTTGGTTGTCTCAAAATCAAAATTTTTTGCAGCCACATATTTTTGTCTCTAAAAGTCTATTTATAGTGACAAATGTAAAATTTTGTCTCTGAAAGTCATTTTTTGACTTTTCCGGACGGGCCATTTGGGACAAACTTCGCGACGAAGAAAATTGGTTTTCAAAAGTTTTTCCCAACAAATATTATACTTTTAGGGACGAAACAAATTTGTCCCTAAAGAGTTGATTTCTTGTAGTGTATAAAGACTAGCAAAAATAAAAATTACATCATTCTATATAAATATTTTTGTTATATATCATTATCTTTTTAAAATATGTATAACTTGGCTAAGAGTTTATTCCAAAAAGCACCTTTGGCCTAATAATTATGTAGCACCATTTTGTGGTGTGAGATTGTGGATTCCAACTCTTCTGGAGACAAGTTTGATATTATTTGTGGTGTTTATTTTTACCCTTGGAGTTGTAGATTGTTGATTATTTTTTGGGCTTGGTGTATTGTTGAACGAGTTATGATTATTGAGCTTAGTATATTGTTAAACTTTAATTATCTACTTTGATATAATATTTATTATACTAGTAATTAATCTCCCACCGATTGACAAAAAAAAGTTAAAAGTTATCATTTTATTTTATCATGAAATTCTTAAATGTTTACATTTTTTTTCCCTCTCTTTGCTCAATCAATATGAAATAATATCAATCATAACTAATTAAATGATAAATTTCCTAACTACACCAATGTTTGATATGTGATTGTAAACTTCAAACTTCGTGATGTAATTTCTCAAACATGAAAAAAAAAAATTATATTTTTAATAATTGCCAAGGAGTGTATTTAAATTTTACCCTAAATTTTAAGATTTTGACTTGATTTAAGGACCGTTAATGAAGCCTTTGACCTAATGATTGTGTAGTACTACTTTGTAATATAATATGAGATTACGGAATCAACTCCTATAAAGAGGAATTTAATATTTGTGATATTTATTTCTTGTCATTGTAATGGTGCCAGGTTACTTGTTTATTTATTCTAGAGTTTGAGCTAATGGACACTTCCCGTTTATTTGTTAGGTTAGTAGTCGAGTTGATGTAATACTTTTCATATTTATAATTATTTTCCAACCGATTGAAAAAATAAATAAATAAAAATTTAGGGGCATTTACTCTACAAATCAAAGTATTTGACCAAAACTAGTTACAAATATGGAGTGAAAATTTTTTATTTGTAGGAAAACACAACAAAAGTTGTATCCCACAAAAATTCTCACATTTTTGTAATTATTTGTCTTACATTGATTTGTTGTTTCCCCTCAATTTTAAGCTCAAATTCATCATCTTAATTTAATTTCATGAAAATTTGGATCAAAACTACTAAATAATCTAGATTGTATTGTTAATATATATAAATAAAAAGCCATATTAACAACAAAAGAGTGGATTACATATCAACAAGGGAGAAAAATATCAATATGAAAATAGAATCTCAATCTATTTTTTACAATATTTTTACGTATTTATATATTATTTTTACCCATTTTCACTAAGGCTAATGACAATGCTTTGAAAATTGGAAAGATTACTCATAAATCTCAATTGGAGATGTGGGGACATAATTTTTGAATGACAATACGTGGCCGAGGTGACACCGAAGTGTCAGCTGAGGTGCTACATGTCTTGGTCATGACACCGAGATGATCTCGGTTAAGCCGAGGTTATCTGCGAAGAAATCGGAATCCGGGATAAGCGGATAAGGGACAAGAGTTCTAGAATGGGAGAAGACTTCAGTTTGGATAAAAATAAGACTCTTAGTGAGTTTATCCCAATCCTACTAGAAGTCCAAGATTAGCAGTAATCCTAAGTCCATTGAAGCTAGGCTTCTATTGGGATTATGTAAGTGTTGGCTATAAGAGATAGGCACCCCCATGGGTCTAAAGTATACTTTTTATGCTCTGAATAGTGAGTTAAGCACTTTTGTTATCTTTGAGAGATAACTAACTTGATCGTCGGAGTGCTCCCGGTTGGACGAGCCACCACCAGAATCTCTTCTTTTTGTTGACAGGTCGTTCGGGTTTAATCTATTCTGCCGGTGCTCTCCAGCTGAGTACCTGTTTGGCAGTGTGGTCGGAAATTGACACACACAATTTGGTGCCGTTTGTGGGAAAGAAAGGAGAATAAATGGCCAACGACGGACAGAAAGATGCCCAAAAAGGGGGGGAGAACACAGTTCCTGCAGTCCCTCAGCACGATAGGGCAAAGGGGCATTCTCACCGGCCTTCACGGGAGGTCGGGCATGGAGAATCAAAGAGGGCTGGAGAATGATGCTTGGGAGTTGAAATTTACAAGCTAAGGTTGGTTTAACACTTGTTGAAATTTTAAAAATTTACAAGTTGAAGTTAAACCGAAGACATGTTTAACACTTGTTGTATTTTTAAGAAAAATTTACAAGTTGAAGTTAAACTGATGACATGTTTAACACTTGTTGAAATTTTAAAAATTTACAAGTTGAAGTTAAATCAAGATCATGTTTAATACTTGCTGAAATTTTAAAAATTTACAAGTTGAAATTAAACCGATGACATGTTTAACACTTGTTGAAATTTTAAAAATTTACAAGTTGAAGTTAAACCGAGGTCATGTTTAACACTTGTTGAAATTTTGAGAAAAATTTACAAGTTGAAGTTAAACCGAGGCCATGTTTAACACTTGCTGAAATTTTAAAAATTTACAAGTTGAAGTTAAACCGAGGTCATGTTTAACACTTGTTGAAATTTTAAGAAAAATTTACAAGTTAAAATTAAACCGATGACATGTTTAACACTTGTTGAAATTTTAAAAATTTAGAAGTTGAAGTTAAACCGAGGTCATGTTTAACACTTGTTGAAATTTTAAAAATTTACAAGTTGAAATTAAACCATGATCATGATTAAAGGAAGGAATAATATAGGTTCCATCACCTTAGGATGCCGAGGTAATAGGACCTAGGAGGCAGTTGTGGGGACATTATTTTTGAATGACAATACGTGGCCGATGTGACACCGAAATGTCAGCTGATGTGCCACGTGTCTTGGTCATGACACCGAGATGATCTCGGCTAGGCCGAGGTTATCTGCGAAGAAACCGAAATCTTGGATAAGCGGATAAGGGACAAGAGTCCTAGAATGGGAGAAGACTTCAGTTTGAATAAAGATAAGACTCTTAGAGAGTTTATCTCAATCCTACTGGGAGTCTAAGATTAGCAATAATCCTAAGTCCATTAAAGCTAGGCTTCTATTGGGATTAGGTAAGTGTTGGCTATAAAAGAGAGGCACCCCCATGGGTCTAAGGTATGTTTTTTATGTTCTGAATAGTGAATTAAGCACTTTTGCTATCTTTGAAAGATAACTAACTTAATCGTCGGAATGCCCCCAGGTGAACAAGCCACCACCGAAATCTCTTCTTTTTGTTGACAGGTCGTTCGGGTTTAATCTATTCTGCCGGTGCTCTCCAGCTGAGTACCTGTTTGGTAGTGTGGTCGGAAATTGATACACACAGGAGAAATATTAGTTCATTTAGTTCTATATGTTTTCTTATAAATCAATTAGTCATTTTTATTTGTAGTATGTATTATTGATTTGATTTAGTAATATTAGAGTTTACTTGTTTGGGATTTGGGTGTATGTGGGTAAGGTATGGTTTAACATTTCCACTTTTTTAGGGATTTCGTGGAGTGATTGTGGGGACTGTTGATATTACCTACTTGGTGTTAGCCTAAAATAATTACATAAATTTTAATTGATAAAAACTAGTGGGCTTCATATCCACAAAGCGTATTAACCCACTAAAAAGTGTAATACTTCAATGTAACATTCAAACGTAACACTCCAATATAACACTAAAAAAAAAAATATTAGTGTAATACCTTAATGTAACACGTAAAAAAATTCATGACTGTAATTTTCTCAAACGTAACACTCCAAAAGAACTCTTTAGCATAACACTCTAATGTAACATACAAAAAAACTCGTTAGTGTATTTTTTCCAAATATAACACTCTAATATAACACTCCAAAAAGTCTTCTTAGTGTAACACTCTAATGTAACACATAAAAAAACTCCTTAGTGTATTTTTTTCAAACCTAACACTCTAATATAACACTCCAAAAAACCTTCTTAGTGTAGCACTCTAATGTAACACACACAAAAAAAAAATTCTTATTGTATTTTTTTCAAACATAACACTCTAATATAACACTCCAAAAACCTTCTTAATGTAACACTCTAATGTAACACAAAAAAAAAAAAAAACTCCTTAGTTACTTTTCCTAAACGTAACACTCTAATATAATATTATAAAAAAACTCCTTAATGTAACACACAAAAATTCTTTAGTGTAACATTCTAATGTAACACACAAAAAAACTTCTTAGTGTACTTTTTTTAAACTTAACACTTCAATATAACACTCTAAAATAATTTCTTAGTGTAACACTTTAATATAACACACACAAAAAAAACTATTTGGTATACTTTTTCCAAACGTAACGCTCCAATGTAACCAAAAAAAAAAATCTTAGTGTACTTTTCCTAAACGTAACACTCCAATATAATATTAAAAAAAAATGTGAGATTTTTTAAATCATTCCAAAATAAGTACAAATATTCCTTAGTAAGTTTTAGGCAAATGTATAATTTCAAACTATGAGTATTACGTTTGGAAAAAGTACACTAAGAAATTTTTTTGATATTTTTGTGTGTTATATTGGAGTATGTTACATTGACGTGTTACGTTTGAGATTACACTGATTGGAGTGTTACGTTTGGGAAAAGTATACTAAAAAATTTTATTTTATATTATTTTTTTTTTGGTATTACATTGGAGCGTTATATTTGGGAAAGTACATCAAAGATTTTTTTTTTTTTTTTTGAGTTTTATGTTGTTACGTTTGAAGAAAGTACACCAATGAGTTTTTTAATGTGTTACATTGAAGTGTTAAGTTATTAAAGTGTTACATTAGAATGTTAAGTTTTTATTCATAATAAGAGATTTATTCTAGAATGAGGGAAAATTCAAAACTTTTATAGTGGAAATTGCCTAAATGTGTAATTTTACATTTTGAAAAACTCACTTTTATCCCTAAAAATTAAACCCAAACATCTAAGTGAGTATCCTTTTATATAATTTCCACTTTAATGGGGCTTTTGGGTTTATAAGAAAAAAGAAATGAGTAAACAGTTTATAAGATCATATTTTGAGACTTATTGGTGCTTCACCATTGAAAATTTCATAAATTTTTTTATAGATTGTATATAATAAACATGAAATATATATAATATTGATCATTTTCCCTGGTTAGATTAGACCAATATAATAAAGTTTATTACTTGGTACATGACTTAATCCAAGTTTCTAATTATTTTTCGTATTTTTAATTTTTTAAATATTTTTTTGCCATTGATTTAGAATAATTAAATTAATTTTCCTAACCCAACTATGTTAGACCTAACTGATTTTTTTTATAGTAAAATTTACACAACCCAAATCTAGCCGAACTTTTTAACTAAGAGGTGTTTGACAAGTTGTTTTTTTTTTTTTTTTTTTTTTTTTGTCTCTTCTTCTTCTTTTTTTTTTTTTGGTTAGAATAGTCAATAATATGTTAAAATAATTAATAAGATAAAATGTGACATTTAAACCATAATTATTTTATTTTTTCTATCATAATCACAAATCAACTACCAAAAAAATCAAATAGCTTTTCAAATATAACTTTTTTTTTAGCCAAACTAAAATAATTAAAAATTATAAAACTAACTAAAATAACCAACTTTCAAAACGAGTCCTTTGAAAAATAATGCCACCATCCAAAAAAATTAAATAAATAAAGCAAATGAAAACGTCAGCTAAATGTTCCGACAAAACAAGTCCCTTTTACATAATTTTTATTTTCTTTCTTTTGATTTTACTTATTTTACTGTATTTGAGTTGTGGATCTAAGTAGGCATTTGTGGAGGAAAAAGAAGATGAGAGAAAAATATAAATAAAATATAAGTTAATATTTTTCACATTTTATTCATCTTCTATTTTCTTTACAATTTTTTTCTTAAATCCATAATTTAAATATACAATTTGAATTTGACATCCAAAAGTGCCCTCTATTATTCTTAGACTTTTCTTTCTTTTCATATGTCATATTAGAAATTATAATTCACAGGGGTTATCAACGAGTTGAGTCGGGCCTTCTCAACTCGTGACTAATGTGCTCAAATCCTATACACGGACTGGGCCTCTTGGACTTTGATCAGTCAACGGATCGAGCTGGGCTTATTCAGAAAATTGAAATCACATCCTACTTATAAGCTTTAGTCTTATAGGCCAAAATCAATTCGAGCTGAGCTAGGTTAACACTATAGACCATTGAGCTTATATTATTATCGTCTGTACGTTTAACATTCTCAACATCTAATTTCATAATAATGGACTCAAATGAGCATATAATCAAAATTTAGCAATAAGTAACAGTGTTGAGCTTGTACACAGTAATTATTTTCAGTGAACAATTTAGGTTACGGGCTAATAGGATGGTCGGGTTGGGTTTGCTTGTGCTATTTTTTGTAGGCCAGGTTTATGGGCGGGCTTGGATTACAAACCCTTGACCAAAGCCCTAACAATTTTTTATGGGTTGGGATAAACTGGGTACTGAAGTGGACCGGGTTGAGCCATCAAACGAGTGGGCCAGACTGAATAGTATCATATTTTCTGCTCATGAGGCACTTGATGACTCTTATATGTTCAGTTTGAAAAGTTAAAAGTTCTAATTATTTTCATATTGTTCTTTCTTTACATTTATGTTTAATAAAACCACAATTTTGAGAGAAAAAAATTCTATGAAGAAGTTTATATTTTCGTGAATTTATTATCGTCCAAATATTCATTTTAGTCAACTACGAGAAGTGAACACGGTCCCAATCGAAGCATTGAATGAATAGTATATTAAAAAGGTGAAATTAAAGACAATAAATTGACAGGAGATGTCTTGCAAATCTTGTTCACATACTTTTTTAGAACAATATATACATTTTGATTGATATAAAATACTAGGACATATTATTTTGGAGGGAGTTATTATAATTTGGAAAGATAATTCAATGTTAACTTTTAGCTTTTAATTTATTTTTGGATCATATCACATCTCATATTTTTTATACACAAAAAGACAAAAAAAAAAAAATCAAAAAGTCAAAAAATCAGTTTTTAACTAACTTCCCAAATCACCCGTATACTTTTTAAATATAAAATTCATATATTTAAATTAATTATAAAATGTTATTCACATACTAGAAAAATATATATAAACAAATTCATTTTCGATGATTTGCCGTGTAAAAGAGGAGAATGAATGACAACATTGAAAATGAGAATGAGTCTCTTTCCTTGACTCCCAAAGTTCACTCGTTATTGAGTTATGGGTGAAGTGCCCTATTTATGGGTGGCATTGACTCACTTTGATATCAAATAATTAAGGCAGCGGCTTTGGTCCAATCCAAGATCAGACTGGACCGTATTGTTGGGTTCGTGGAGGCCCACCACAGATTCTGTTTTGATAATTCGAATCGTTCAATATGTAGAACTCATCGAGTATTATATGCTTGTAAAAAATCACGTTGATCGGATATCGATAGTTATGTAAACAAAACAGTTTTTTATCAACTGTTAATTGTTTCACCGTCTATTTTTTTTTATACAAAACTAATTTGATCACATAGCTATTTATATCCGATCAACGTGATTTTTTTTAGGCATGTAGTACTCGACGAGTTCTACGCATTAAACGGTTCGGATTATCAAAACGAGCCCAAAAAATGGTGCCCATGGGCCGAACTGGACGGGTCCAGTCTTGATCTCAACTTGAGACAAGCTGGACCCAATAATTAAACATTTGATTAACAAGTGTCCTAATGATATTGGTTGATATTGTTTAAATTGATTATCCCTTGTATATTGCACGCACTCTTATTCATTATGTAAAAATATTTTAAATTTCTTATCAAGTGTCCAAAGGCACTCATTTACAAAACTTAATAATTAATAGAGTGGTATAATGTGTCTCAAGGGTTTTGTAAAAATTTTTCTTTTTCTAATTGTCTGATCGAGAGAAATGCAATACAATCTCCTTTGGTATTAATAAGAATGAGACAATTTACCAACACCTCTACAATTTCTTACTCTATCCACCAATTTATATAATCTTAGAATATCTTAAAGTGGCTTTTATTGAGACATATTAAAATGCCCAAAGGATGATGCTCCTCGTACTCTCAATTGGGGATCAACCCTAGAGAGAGTCACACTTTAGCCTCCTTGGTACTATACCATATTTTTATGCATGGGATGCTACGCTCACTAATTTTATTATTTAAGAAATTTTAAAGTTTCTAAAAGAGTTTTGTTTTACTATAATACTCACATTTCTTTTCGACAATCTTTTTTGACAATTATATCTGGCCATCACCCCAGTACCCCCCCAGCAACTGACAATCATCTTTGGCCACTACCTCTTAGTCAAGAATTATTTCACCGACAACCACCTTCAAACAAGTTTTTGAGATGTGTACACACATCACGTTTTTTTTTTTATTTTTTTTATTTTTTTTTTCATTTTGCCTAAAAATAAACATAAAAAAATTTAATAATTTTATAAAAAAAAAAAAAAAAGGTCTTGCTAACAAGTGCCCATAGAGTACAAGTAAAAGATTAAAAAAAAAAATAAAAAATAAAAAATATTTTTTCACTAAATTCAATGTACTTTTATTAAAATCAATACATTTTTTTTTTGTTGTTGACATTTTCACATATTTTTAAGACACTTTTAACACAGTTTTGAACATTAAACAATGTTTAAGGGACACTTGTTAGTATTTGCCAACAAAAAATAATGAATTGTAAATATTACCAAACAACCCCTAACGTCTCTTTTCTAGGTTTTTTGGGCCCATTTTGACAACTGTTCCAAACAGTAACTAAAAGCCGTTTTGTACAACTTCCATGCAATGCAATCCGATGAATGCTGGGTTCAAAAAGGATCACAAATGAAATGGATAAAGACCTGGGCTTCAGCCCAACTAATCAGATCCAATACCACTATGGGCTGTGAAATGATCTTTTATTTGTTTATTTATTTTTATCACGTTTACTATTTTTTTTATATTTATTTCTGTCTTCTTTCTTTTTTTTTTTTCTTTAATAAACAATGAAAATTGTTTTCCAAAAAAATGGGCAAATTTTCCAACCATGTTTGGGATTGGGTTTTTTTTGGCCGGCGGGGGGAGGGGGGCTTATTTTCGTCTTTAGTGAATTTTTTTTTTTTTTTTTTAATTTTCAAAAAGTTTTAGGTTTCTAAATTCAACTTGATAAGATGAACAAGAAAATTATAATTAAAAAAAAAATCAAAAAAAATCCAAAAAAGATAAAAATATGCCAAAATAAGTAATCTTTTTTAGCTTATTTTCATCTTTAGTGATTTTTTTTTTGAAATTTTTCAAAAAAATTTTTACTTTTTAGATTCGTCTCAACAAGATAGGCCGGGAAAATAAAAGAATTTGACATAATTTAAAAAAAAAATCACTAAAAATTTAAAAAAGATGTGGCTTTTTTTTTTTTTTTTTTGGTTGCCCAAATGGGCCAAAAATCTCAAAGTTTTAGTCTTTAAAAATTGTAATTAAGCGAAACGATTTTGATTGAGGAGAGACAACATTATTAAATCAAAATCGAAATCGAAATCTTATGGAGATTTATTACAACACAATCAAAACAAATTTCATTTGATAAGACAATTAAAAATTAGTGTAATGTCAAAGTTACATGTTACTAAATGACTAGAAGACTTTTTTACTTACGATAAAACTATTTTTTCCCACTAATTGTACATATATATTGTTGCATACTTTTTATTTTGAAATAATTTTCTGTAACTTCAATCTCAAATATTTTTAATAGTGAAATAAATAAATAAATATTAAAAAAAATTACTTCCATCTCTTTTCCTTCTATCTAATAAATAAATAAATAAATAAATTCTCCAACTACGTTAAAAAACAAAAAATATATGTGTATCTATATAAAGGTTTAGACGAATGTGTAGCTCATTTCGAGTTAGTACTAAATTCATACGAAATTAATCTTGATTGATGATTTTTAAATCTGTAATAGAATTAATCATTTTTATGGAAATGAATTAAACCAACTCAATGTAACTTGAGTTAGTTTAAATCATAACATCGGTTCTGTCATAAGCACTATGACCGATCAAATTGATTTGATGCAACTTGTGTTGGTTCAAATTAAAATTGCAATTTTCAAAAACATGAAAAAGAACAAAAACATTACTTTAATTTTGAGAGATGATTAATTCATAATAGATACAGTGGAGGCCTAAAATTAATTAGAAATAAATATGTATTTCTAAATTATAGTTCTATGTATGGAAAATGCATTGTCAAAGTACTTAAACAAGCAAATGCATGCATAAATACTCTAACAAAAAAACATACATAAAAATATTAATTAAAATAACTCATTCTTACTTCTTTCAATTTATTTACCCGACATGACCTCTAAATGAATTTCAAGGGCTTGACCTCGTGGGTCAAGATTTGAAATTTGGGGGTGTTTCTTCCATAATCTCAAGTTTGAAATTTATTATGGCTATGTTTGGCGTGGGTTATTTGGGTTAAAATAGTCACAAAAAAGATAAAATAGGCTAAAAAGTCAATAACACAAAATGTCACATCCAAACCATAATCATTTCATTTTTTCTTTCAAAAAAGTCAAAAAAATCAAAAAAATCAATCTCAAACGAGGCTCTTTAGCCCCAAAGTAAAATAGTAAAAAAGTCAAAAAATTGAAAAGCCTACCCACATCCCAAACAAAAACTATGTGTAAATAATATTTTAGAACCAATTTATACAGAAATTTATTAAGACTTTAATTGTATAACGATCTGGGTTTTGGACCCGACCTTCATCGTATTCCGGACTTGGGCTTGCAGCGTAATATTGTATCTGTGTCCCGTTTTCCTCATTTGCCTCTTGAATTTGAGTTTTTATTTGTGTTTGGCATGTTTGGGACTTGTTGGTTGTTTGTTGATTCAAATATTTCCTTCCCAGATTTGGGCTTCTTCGCTCGAGCGAGGCTTTCTGCGCTCGAGCGAGCTTTGTGAAATCTGCTTCTTTGCTCGAGTGAGATTTCCTTTGCTCGAGCAAGTTTTGAGGGTCTTCAGATTTTTCTTAGACGCAATTTCCGCTCGAGCGAGCCTTTTGGCGCTCGAGCGAGGCTTGTGTATTCTTTCATTCGCTCGAGCGAGAACTCTTGTGCTCGAGCGTGCGTCTGTTTCTGTGGCAGACCTGAAGTTTTGAATTGTGCGCTCAAGCGAAGCTTCTTATGCTCGAGCGAGGCACCCTAGTTGTTTCTGGTCGCTCGAGCGACAAGTCCTTCGCTCGAGCGAGGATTGCAATTTCAGTTTTTTTAAACATAACGATTTTAGATCATTTTGAACACAACACTTTTCTACTCTTCATTCCTTTTCTCTCCCTCTTTGAAACCCTAACCTTCTACCATCAAATACCTCTCATACACTTGTGATTCACCCAAAAATCGTTTGCTAGGGGCGGAGAGTACTTGAAGAGGGTCATTCTCATCCGATTTGATTGTGGGTTTGTGGTAGATTCGTGGAGGGGCATGGACATTTGACTCTAGAGTTGAGGTAGGGATATTTTTACCCTTGTATGTCTTCATTATTGAAGAGATTTATGGTAATCAATGTGATTTGTGAATTATTGTAGGTTTGGTGATATTGAATCAATATATATATATATATATATATATATTTCTTTCTTTTTTTTTATTTCTTTTCTTTTATTTTATTTATCAAAGGTTAGGAATCTCTCATCTCTTTCTTTAAAAAATGACTAGAAATGTGATTGACAAGTTGGTTTAATGACGAGGAAAGAGAAACCCCAAATTTGGTAAAACCCCAAGTGTCTAATTTAACAAAAATTACTTAGTGTAATGAAAGTTTCTCTTGAAATCATAGACATGTATGAGTAAAGGAGAAATGAAATGTGGCATTTGTTGTGATTAGAGAGATGGTAATTTGAATGCTATGATTCATTGAGCCTTTATGTGTTGTTTATCTATGACTATGCTTGTTGCTCAAATGTGGAATTGAAGTGTGATTTAAATTGTTGACTTGCATGAGTCCTTGTGTGTGTCGGTAAAAAGTAGAGGCGGTGTTGTGTTGGTACCCGCGCGGGGAGTTTAAAAAGTTGCCCAATTTTCCTGTCTAGGCTTATCACTGGACAAATGTGGGAAAAATATTTTTAGGTGTCCACACAGTCCCGCCGTATAGTAGCCGACAAAAGTGGAAAAACAGATGATTTTCTTAGGGTGCCCACCTCCCGCCGTATAGTAGCCGGCGAATGTGGGGGTTGACTTTACAAAGTAAATGATGCTCTTGGTTGAGTGTAGAGAGAAGTATAGTCTCTTGTGCATGTTTGTGGATGTTTGACTGTAGTCTATGATTGACTTGAGTTGTATTTATCATTTTGTCACAAAATACTTTCTTATAAACTGTTGATCTTTTCTTGTGAAAATAAATCTTATTAAAGCACTTTATCTCATGAATGCCATTATCTTATTCAAATGACTAGATACATGGGTACATGTGTTTCTACTGGGCATCTAGCTCAACCCTAATCTAATTTTTTAGGAATTAATGAAGGACAGCCTCAATGAAAACTGGTCCAAGTATTAGCTTTATCAACTTTGGGGGAATTAATTGAAGACAAGGACTCTATTTTTCATGTGCTTATTATGATGCTTTTGTAATAGAACTACTTCTTTTATTTTGTAATCGTAAATGCCCTGGGGCCCTAATTTTGTAAGTGGTTTAGTTCTCTGAACAGAGAGAAATTGCTTGAACATCTTGGGAATGTAATGAATGTAATGTAAACATTTAACTCTTTGTTCAATGAGAAAGATGATCTGGTGGCCATTTGTGTATATGGTATTGGTAGATGTAATGGTGTGTTTTTTCTAGGGCGTGACAAATTGGGCCCCGCTGTATACGATAAGATTGGTCCACTGATGTATATACATATTAGATGGGAAAATTACCCGTAGGTCCTGTTTGAAATATGTATACACTATTTAATCCAATAACTTTTTAAGTAGACCTAAAAATCCTACACTTTCCCCTCTCTCTCTCTCTCTCTCTGCGTTTTCTCTCATTCTTTACATTTTCCTCTCTCTTTTTTTTTTGCGTTTTCATCTCCTTCTTTTTATCATGTCCGACAATCGGTGATCACACGTTCCTTATTCTCTTTCTCTTTTTAATATATAGTCACCGGTGACTAACGACCACCATTGATTGGGGTTCACCAGCAACCACCAACCACCGACATCAACTTGTTACTTCATCTTTACCAACGACGAAGAAGATGAGCAGATCTACATCAGTAGCTCTACTTAGATCTACATTAGATCCGAGTAGATCTATATGAGATCCGACTAGATCTAAACCAAAAATAGTTCCCGAAGTACAATCAGCTTGCTTGGTTCCCATTTTCTAAAAACAGTTTTCAGAAAATTCTACTTTCTTATATTCCGTGTTTTTTGTTTTTACTAAATTTTTTTAATATTTTATGCATTTTTTTTTACTTTTTAGACACACCTAACATAAATACACCAAAAAAGTAAAAAAATTGTAAAAAAATCTTTTAAAAATTCATTAAATACCAAAAATACAAAAAAAATACAAGAATTCAGTACATTTTTTGTATTTATATGTATTTCTTAATTTTTTAAAATATTTTTTCACAATTTTTTTACTTTTTAAATATATCTAAGTAAGGTGCATCTAAAAAAGTAAAAAAAAAATGTTTAAAATTTTAAAAATATTCACTAAAAATAAAAAAATACGAAAATCAAAAAACTCAGTTTTTAAAAAATTTAATCCAGAAAACTCAAACATCTATTCTTTCCTTTGATTTCTCAATTTTTCTACTTTTTCTCTATTACACACGTCAATTTTTCTATTTTAATGGAGAAAAATTTCAAATTCTGAATAAATTATTTTTAAGTTTTAGTTACAGGCGGTGAAAACTGTAAAATTTTACAGTTTCAGCTTTTTTGGTGCTGAATGCTTTAAAACTGCAAAATTTTGCAGTTCATAACATTCTTTAAAACTGTAAAATTTTGCATAACATGTTTTCAAGCTTAATAGAATAATATTTTTAAACTGTAACATTTTACAGTTTTAAAACTTACTTTTCAGTTTGATCAATATTACAGATTATTTGCTTAGTTGTTTGTTGTTGTTATGTTTTTTAGCTATAATTTCTCTATTTATTCCTTTTTTTTCGGGGCAATATTCTAAATATTTCGGTGAGTCTCCAATGATATTCTTGACATTTTCTAGTGACATTCAGAACACTCTGGCGAACTTCCAACGATGCTCAAAGCACTCTGACAATGCTCTGGCGACTTTCCGGTGATGTTGAATATTCTAGCGAGTTTTTGGTGAGTCTGACGGAAGTCGTTGGATGTAACAGCATTTTTAAAGTGATAAAAAAATAATAAAAAGTTTTTGGTAATAATTAAAAATATGTAGGACTAATTGGTGCAAGTATTTTGTTTTGGGATTACATGAATTTTGAACTTTGTATATGGGACTTATTGGTAAGTGCCCCATATTAGATCTCGTGTTGGTTCGAGCTTAACCCAAAAATTGAACTGTTGGTTGGATTCGTTATTTTTAGACTAAGAACTGAAACAAAATATTAACAAAATTTAATTAAAGTCTTGGAATTTGGGAGTGTGCTCCCTTTAAAATATAAAGTTCGAAATTTTTTAAGATTAGTCCATACGGGACTTTTACTCTGACTTTAATTGAGATCCCTGCAAGTAGACGATAGGATTGATTCTCAAAATTAATTGGTCCAATGGCTGCGTTTGGTTTAGTTTTAAAATTAATTTTTTAATTTTTGAAAAGAGTTTTGACAATTGAAAATTAAAAACTTATTTGATTATGAGTTTTCAAAACTAGTTTTTTGAGAGTTTTTGGATCTTGTGTTTTTTGTCTTGGAGTCAATTTTTTTTTGCAATATTATAATCAAATTTGTTTACTTCTTTCATATACCTAATCTAAATTTACTTTTTCGATACATCTAATCTAATTTATAGAGCAAAGTTTTGCTCTATATTTTTTATTTTTTATGAACATTTTAAAAAATTGAACACTTCAATTTTTATATCCACTCAATCTACATAAATGTATCACATTTAAATATAACTTTTTATAAAATTACTGGATAATGAGAAATATACACAAAAAAAGAAAATGACACAGTTTAAAAATTAATACAATTTTAATGTTTTATGTATTTATTAAATTTATTTTTGCATTCTTTATATTTTTGTTTACTTTTTAAGTCTATCTAGATAATATACATCTAAAACATAAAAAAATTATTTGACCAATTTATGAAAACCAAACAAAATTTATTTTGTGAAAACCCTAAACCAAACAAGTTTGGGGTTTTAGAATGAGTTTTCATAAACCCTAAACCAAACAAGTTTTGAGTTTTGAGTTTTGGAATGAGTTTTTAAAAATCCTAACAACAATGATTCATTCTCCCTTGTCCTCCCACCCCCTTTGACCCCCTCTCTTTCTCATTGGTTACATTTTCTTTTTCTTTTTCTTTTTTTTCCTGCTCCTCCAATCACCACCCGCCACGTGGCAAAGGGGGGGGTGAGGGGGTGACCCCCAAAAGGGGGTCCCAAGTATTATTCAAATCCTAAATCAAACAAGTTTTAGATTTTGAATTTTGAAAAATTGATTCAAATGGACTATATAAAGCCCCCGTTTGGGAAGACAAAGTTTGGGATTTTTTGCTTAAAATAGTTACAAAAAAATAAAATAGACTAAAAAGTCAATAAGATAAAATGTCACATCTAAATCATACTCATTATATTTTTTCTCTCACAAAAGTCAAAAAAGCTAAAAAGTCCATCCCAAACAAGACTTTTTAACCCCAAGCTAAAAAAAGTCAAAAAGCCAACCCACATCCCAAATCAACCCAAAGTTCAATTCATTTTGATTATCAAATTTTCATCATAACCCTAAGTTGGTTATCAAATTTTGATTGTAAATTATCATTTGTCTTGTAATTACTTAATAAAGGTAAGTTAACATGCCACACCCATAAAAATTTGAAAAAATTACTCATAAATTCTATTTGGGAAAATGTTGGTCCATTTAGTCCTACATGTTTTTTTTAAAACCAATTAGTCTTTTTATTTGTAATATGTATTATTGATTTGATTTAGTAATATTAGAGTTTACTTGATTGCCCTTATTTGAGATTTGATTTTAATGTTTTTTTGGGATTTGGGTGTATGTGGGTAAGGTAAAGTATGATTTAACATTTCCATTTTTTTAGAGATTTCGTGAAGTGATTGTGGGGATTGTTGATGCTATCTACTTGGTGTTACATTATTGATGTTATCCTGCCATTAGCCCCCACCAATACTAACATTGCAAGAGATCCAAACAATCATAACAACATTAAATGAAACAATGTGTTGGTTACATTATATGCATGTACAACATCACATTTGGAATCACTAGTAACCCCCACAGTTGCGAAAATAATAACATTACCCGAGACCCAACTAATCATACAAACATTAACTAAAACATCATGTGTCTGTCTCATTATGTACATGCAAAACGTCACATTTAGTGGCACTAGTAGCCCCCAAAACTGTGATGTTAATGACATCACCTAAAACCCCACATTACGCACCATTTAAACAACATCCCATTGTTGGGATATACCTCCTTATTGGAGTGTGGGACCCAGTTGATTTATTAAAAGAGGTTTAATTTGGCTTGGTTTAGTATAATATATTTTTATATATTATATTTGAAGAGACCCAATTCAATTTGGATACAATTAGGACTTGTTTTTAAAACCCAAGATTCAATATATATATATATATATATTGTTTATTTTCATCGGAGATTTTTTGGTACGGCTTTCACAAAGTTTTTGTTCAAACTTTTCGAATTCGGGATTCGTGCCAATGAATTCACCTTTGGTGATTTTTGGTTAGGAGTAGCAGTGCCTTAATTGATTTGTTTTTCCCGAAGTTGAGAAACGCAGCAGCAAACATTGATTTGTGTGGGTGCGCAGCGGTTTATTTCGGCTTTGTGTGGAAGTTGATTTGGGTTGTTATTTTGGATCTTCTACAACTCTGGTTCTGAAGATTTTGGTTATTCTATTTGGTGAGGTCTTTCCTCTTTGTTTATTTGTGATTATTTGGAATTCACCTAAGGGTGTTTTGTGAGACCATTAGTGTCTCGTTTGTAATCGTTTGGAATTATTTGGTTGATAGTGGAATTGGATTTCGATCCCGTGGACGTACCTCACATTGAGGGAACCACGTAAAAATTCTTGTGTTGCCTTTGATTTAATTTTTCCGCATTAATTTTTATTCCCATTGATTGATTTACTTGTGGGGAATCACATCGATTTTCCTTAACAATTGGTATCAGAGCTTACGGTTTATTTGAGTTTATTTATTTGTGTAAATCAATGGAGGGGAATGTGGGTCGTATGTCTAGCTTCAATGGAAGCAATTGGGTAACTTGGAAAACTAAAATGGAGGACCTATTATTTTGTAAAGATTTGTATGGACCCATTGAGGGTGATAGTGGCAAACCCGAGGGTATGAAAGATGATGAATGGAATAGGCTTAATCGAAAAGCCGTTAGTGTTATCCGTCAATGGATTGATGACAGTGTGTTTCATCATGTTGCTACTGAAACTTCAGCACATGATTTATGGAAAAAATTAGAGAGCCTTTATGATAGAAAATCAGCCACAAATAAAGCCTTTTTGTTTCGTAAGTTGGTTAATTTAAAATATAAAGAGGGCAGCCCTATTCCGGAACATCTGAATGAAATAAAGAGTATTGTTAACCAACTTGCTTCTATGAAAATTGTTTTTGATGATGAGTTGCAGGCTTTGATGCTACTTAGTTCTTTGCCCGAAAGTTGGGAGACTTTGGTTGTGACCGTCAGTAATTCGGCGCCCGATGGAGTTGTCACAATGGGCCAAGTCACTAGTAGCCTGTTGAATGAAGAAACTAGAAGAAAATCAGCCGGTTCTTCTCATTCGGAAGCATTTGTTGTGAGAGGCCGAAGCAAAACAAGGGGGAGGAGTAAGACTCCTCATGGTCGTGATCAAAGCCGTGACAAGTCAAGAGATGGCTCTTTTTCAAAGAAAGATGTTGAGTGTTATTATTGCCATGAGAAAGGGCACATGAAGCGAGAATGCCGAAAGCTCAAGAATAAGGAGAAAAGGCGTGATAAAAGTGTGGATAAGAAGCAAGAAGACACAACAGCAGTTACTACCAATGGTGATCTCATGGTCGTTTGTGAAGATGATTGTATCAATTTTGTGGGCCAAGAGAGCAATTGGGTGATTGATTCTGGTGCTTCTTTTCATGTGACTTCTCAAGTTGATTTCTTCACTACCTACACTGCAGGAGATTATGGTTCTGTTTGAATGGGTAATGAAGGTTTGTCCAAGATTATCGGCATGGGTGATGTTTGCTTGGAAACAAATCTGGGCTGCAAGTTGTTGCTTAAAGATGTGAGGCATGTTCCCGGCATTCGCCTCAATTTGATCTCTACCGGGAAGCTAGATGATGAAGGCTACAACAACAAATTTGGTGATGGAATATGGAAGCTCACAAAGGGTTCCTTGGTGGTGGCTAAGTGTAAGAAGACTCATACACTTTATTCGATGCAAGGAAAAATTTGTAAAGGTATTGTCAATGTACTTGAAGATGACACTTCTACTGAATTGTGGCACAAGCGGCTTGGCCATATGAGTGAAAAGGGGCTGCAAGTATTGTTCAAGAAAGAGCTTCTACCCGGTTTGAAAGGTACACATCTTAAAACTTGTGTTCATTGTTTGGCGGGTAAACAACATAGAGTTTCTTTTCATAAAAATGTTGCTTCTAGAAAAGAAAATGTTTTGGAGTTGATTCATTCGGATGTTTGTGGTCCTTTAAAAGTTAGAACACATGGTGGTGCACTTTATTTTGTTACTTTCATTGATGATTATTCAAGGAAAGTTTGGGCTTTTTTACTAAAAACTAAAGATCAAGTTCTAGAAGTATTTAAGCATTTTCAGGCCATGGTTGAAAGAGAAACAGGGCAGAAATTGAAGTGCATCCGATCAGACAATGGTGGTGAATACATTGGGCCATTTGATGAGTATTGTCGCAGCCAAGGTATTCGACACCAAAAGACAGTTAAGAAGACTCCTCAACAAAATGGCGTTGCCGAGAGGATGAACCGCACAATTGTGGAAAGAACAAGGTGTTTGCTTTCACAAGCTAAATTGCCAAGATCTTTTTGGGGTGAGGCGTTGAAGACAGCGATTGACGTGATCAATTTGTCTCCTTCCTATCCTTTGAATGGTGATGTTCCAGAAAGAGTTTGGACCGGCAAAGATGTGTCTTATGAGCACTTGAGAGTGTTTGGTTGCCGAGCCTTTGTTCACATTCCAAAAGATGAAAGGTCCAAGCTTGATAGCAAGTCAAAACAATGTATTTTTCTTGGCTATGGGCGTGATGAATTTGGTTATAGATTGTGGGATCCGGTCGACAAGAAAGTCATTCGAAGCCGTGATGTTGTGTTTCTTGAAGACCAAACAATTGAAGACTTTGGCAAAGGTGATCAACCGGAACCAAAAGCTAGTGATCTCATTGACATGGATTTATCTCCTTCATCTTCAGTTGATGATGAAAACGGGGGAGATGTGCAGCCACCTATTGAAGATGTAGAGGATGATGCTAATTCTAATGAAGTTGAGCCAGAAATTGAGGAAGAGCATCCAACTCAAGAACTACCACCACAACTTGAGTTGAGGAAATCTACAAGGGACCGACAACCTTCAAGAAAGTATCCTCCCAATGAATTTGTGTTGATTTCTGATCAAGGGGAGCCGGAGAGCTACCAAGAAGCAATTGAGCATGCAAAGAAAGGTGATTGGAAAAAGGCCATGGAAGAGGAGATGAATTCCTTAGTTGAAAATCACACTTATGATTTAGTGAAGTTGCCTAAGGGGAGGAAAATTCTGAAAAATAAGTGGGTTTTCAAATTGAAGAATGATGGCAAGAATCTGAGGTACAAGGCACGTCTTGTTGTGAAAGGCTTTGGGCAAAAGAAAGGTATTGATTTTGATGAAATTTTCTCACCGGTTGTAAAGATGTCTTCTATTCGGGTTGTACTTGGCATGGCTGCAAGTATGAACCTTGCAGTTGAGCAACTTGATGTGAAGACCGCATTTCTTCATGGTGACCTTGAAGAAGAAATTTACATGGAGCAACCGGAAGGCTTTGTGGAAAAAAGGAAAGAGAAATTTGTTTGCAAATTGAAGAAAAGTTTGTATGGCCTCAAGCAAGCCCCGCAGCAATGGTACAAAAAATTTGACTCTTTCATGATGAATAATGGTTTTTCTAAAACCACTTCGGACCATTGTGTGTTTGTGAAAAATTTTCCAGATGGTAAATTTATTATTCTTTTGCTTTATGTTGATGACATGTTAATTGTGGGTCAAGATTCTACCATGATAAACAGGTTGAAATTGGAGTTGAGCAAGTCTTTTGTTATGAAAGATTTGGGACCGGCAAAGCAAATTCTTGGTATGAAAATTGTTCGTGATCGCAAAGAGGGGCTGATTTGGTTGTCTCAAGAAAGCTACATTGAGAAAGTTCTTGAGAGGTTCAATATGGATAAAGCGAAGCCGGTTGGTTGTCCACTTGCGGGTCACTTCAAGCTTAGTTCGAATCAATGTCCTATAAGTGAGAAAGACAAAGAAGAGATGTTGAAAGTTCCTTATGCTTCAGCAGTTGGTTTTTTGATGTACGCCATGGTTTGTACAAGGCCGGATATTGCTCACGCAGTTGGTGTGGTGAGTCGGTTTCTCTCTAATCCGGGTAAAGAACATTGGGCAGCGGTAAAATGGATTCTAAGGTATCTTCGAGGGACTTCGAAGGTGTGTTTGTGTTTTGGGGATGGTAAGCCGATGCTTGATGGGTTCACAGATTCTGACATGGCTGGTGATGTTGATTCTCGGAAATCTACTTCGGGGTATTTGATGACTTTTGCAGGGGGAGCTGTTGCATGGCAATCTAAATTACAAAAATGTGTTGCTCTCTCAACTACCGAAGCTGAATTTATTGCTATTACAGAAGCTTGCAAAGAAGAGTTATGGTTGAAGAAATTTTTGCAAGAGTTGGGTTTAAAGCAAGAAAAGTATGTGCTTTATTGTGATAGTCAAAGTGCTATTCACTTGAGTAAAAATTCTACTTTTCATTCGAGATCGAAACACATTGATGTGAGATACCATTGGATTCGTGATGTGTTAGATTCGAAGTTATTACAACTCGAAAAGGTTCACACAGATGATAATATTTCAGATATGTTGACAAAGAATTTGTCGAGGGACAAACATTTGAAGTGTCGAACTTTAGCGGGTATGGTTGATGTCTCCACCTAAGTCGGTAGGGGGAGAATTGTTGGGATATACCTCCTTATTGGAGTGTGGGACCCAGTTGATTTATTAAAAGAGGTTTAATTTGGCTTGGTTTAGTATAATATATTTTTATATATTATATTTGAAGAGACTCAATTCAATTTGGATACAATTAGGACTTGTTTTTAAAACCCAAGATTCAATATATATATATATATATATATATTGTTTATTTTCATCGGAGATTTTTTGGTACGGCTTTCACAAAGTTTTTGTTCAAACTTTTCGAATTCGGGATTCGTGCCAATGAATTCACCTTTGGTGATTTTTGGTTAGGAGTAGCAGTGCCTTAATTGATTTGTTTTTCCCGAAGTTGAGAAACGCAGCAGCAAACATTGATTTGTGTGGGTGCGCAGCGGTTTATTTCGGCTTTGTGTGGAAGTTGATTTGGGTTGTTATTTTGGATCTTCTACAACTCTGGTTCTGAAGATTTTGGTTCTTCTATTTGGTGAGGTCTTTCCTCTTTGTTTATTTGTGATTATTTGGAATTCACCTAAGGGTGTTTTGTGAGACCATTAGTGTCTCGTTTGTAATCGTTTGGAATTATTTGGTTGATAGTAGAATTGGATTTCGATCCCGTGGACGTACCTCACATTGAGGGAACCACGTAAAAATTCTTGTGTTGCCTTTGATTTAATTTTTCCGCATTAATTTTTATTCCCATTGATTGATTTACTTGTGGGGAATCACATCGATTTTCCCTAACAACCATTTCGAGCATTGACCTTAATGTCGTATTGTTCCACAAACAATCAAAGTAACATCAAAGACACCCATACATGTTGTCATCGCACCAATACACGATCAACGTTGCCGCCTACGGATTGATGTGAAATCACTGATGTTACGTCGACAACGTTAATGGCACTCCTAGATGTCCTAGTGCCATGCCACTTCACCTTTGTAATTTTGCTAGGGGAATAAAGAATACTAGGTGCAACGTTGCCAAATCTAGCGTTCAACTCACATAAAATGATAATCAACATTATAACATCTACAAGAAAACATTGAAGTTTCAATTTTTGAGCTTCCGTTTTGTTCGCAATTGAGAGAAAATGAAAAAATTGCTTTAGTATGCTTTTGGGCGGTTTGGTAACTATAACATCACCTAAACACCGAATTTATCCCTCCAAACAACCAACCCAGGTGTTACATTCGTAGGCTTAAGTGTAAATAACATTGACTTGGGATCTTTCAGTTTACAAAATAAATTGCAAGACTATATGGTTTAAACTATCTAAACTTGGGATTTATTAGTGTTTTTCCCTAAAATTTTTTGTTATACAACATAAATAATATCACATAATTTCTAAAATCATTTAAGAATTGGTCTTTTTTGTGGCATTTTTTTTTATTGTGTTTTTAATACTTTTACAAATAGTTTAAAAAAACCTCTGCACTACTGTGTTTTACTCGACTAAGCTGCCATTTGGTATGTGACTTTTTAAGTTTGTTTTTTTTTACTGTTTAGCTATTCTAACTTTGCTGAGAAAGTTTGATTGGGCTTTTTTTTTTTTTTGAATTTTTATGCCTTTTGTAAGAGAAAAAATGAAATGATTATAATTTGAATATGATATTTTATTTTATTGACTTTTTAGTCTATTTTGTCCTTTTATGACTAATTTAAACCTAAAAAGCCAATGCCAAACAAAAATAAACTAGTAAATATAATTTTATTTTTTTAAAAAAAATTATTTTTCATTAGACAGACTTAAAAAGTGTAAAAAATGACATATTTTTTTAAAAAAATTAACTAAATTTAAAAAAAAAATAAAAAGAAAAATACTTTCTTAAGTGTGACTAAATTAGCCTAAAACGCCAATGCCAAACGAATATAACTAGCAAATATAATTTTAATTTAAAAAAAAATCTTTTTCATTAGACAGACTTAAAAAGTGTAAAAAATGACATAATTTTTTTAAAAATTAACTATATTTTTTTAAAAAAATAAAAAGAAAAAGATTTTATTAGAGCATCTCCAACGGTTATTCAAACCTTTCATCAAATTTGAATTTGATGAAAAATTGCGTCTTTTTTTTGCTCCAACAGTTTTATCAAATAGGTATCAAAATCAAGATTTTACTTTTCTTTCATCAAATTGAGGACGAATGTGTCTTCATCAAATCACTGTTCATAGCCGTTTGATTTTCACTATTAAATGTCTCTGTATATATCTTTTTGGATACCTACCTCAAGACAAAAATTTAGGAAAAAAATTGTATTAACCGATTGACCACCTCAAGGGAAAAAAACTACACTAGTTGAACATTCGCCTAATTGACCGATATTCTAATAAAGTTTCAAAATCTTATGTTAAAACACTTGATATTAAAAAATTTATTACTTAAATTTAATAAAAAATTTAATACACCGTTCAAGATAGATCAGCCTCCTCTCCTGGACTCTTGCGTCCGGCCCTTTCCTGCACTTTACATAGGATTGAGACACTTGACATTTATATTCAACCATTCTAAACTAAAACACATAGTGCACACTGCCTTGATAGGAAAAAACGATGTCGTTTGGGGTACAGTTTCTCACACCTCTTCACTTTCAAAAAATAATTTTTATTTTTTTTATTAACTATGCATAAACATGTTCATATTTATTATTTTATTATAAAAATACTAAAATATATTTATTTGAAAATTTAATAAATAAATGAGTTAAGTGGTTTATGTTTAGGCATAGACTAAGACAATCTCTAATGATTAGGTCATGGTCAAGTTGAGATAAATGTTGAGTCAATTAGATTATGTCACTTTTAGTGTCTAACACAACTATAATTCCTCAAACTGACTCTTATATATTTTATTATAAAAAATACTAACATATATTTATTTATCAATTTAATAAATAAATGAGTTAAGTGGTTCATGTTTAGGTATAGACTAAGACAATTCTCTAATTATTAGGTCATGGCCAAGCTGACATAAATGTTGGTTTAATTAGATTATGTCACTTTTAGTGTCTAACATAACTGTAAATTCTCAATAATTTTAAATATAAATATAAAATTTTATCCAAATTTTAATTTTCTTAATAACTATGCATAAACATGTTCATATTTATTATTTTATTATAAAAATACTAAAATATATTTATTCACCAATTTAATAAATAAATGAGTCAAGTGATTTATGTTTAGGCATAGACTAAGACAACACTCTAATGATTAGGTCATGGTCAAGTTGAGATAAATGTTGAGTCAATTAGATTATGTAACTTTTAGTGTCTAATACAACTATAATTCCTCAAGCTGACTCTTATATATTTTATTATAATTTCTGCATTTTTATTGCCTTAAAAGGTAGTACAACTCCAAGGAGATCTACTAGATCTAATGAGTTTTTTCTGGAGAAGAGTATTTATTTCTGTTTTACAGAGTTCCAAATACTCTTTTTTCATTTGACTGGGTCGAGCGCGAGTAGGGATTTTCCGCTCATCATATCCTGGCTCATAAGGCAAAGAAACTATGTGTTTCTTACGATCCCAAAATGCCTTAGGAACATCACTACAAATTTCAATTTGAAATTCTTTTTCAAGTGACTTTATTTTTTGCTGGAAAGAAGACTGTTGAAGTCTTTGTTCTGTAGTTAAAAAAGTAATTTATGTCTTAAGAAAATTAATTTGTTTTTCTTTGAAATGAACTAGATCCTTGATTTGATCTAATTCTTTTGTATATGGTTCTGTAATAAACTCAAAAATAATCGACTGATTAAAAGAGTTTCCATGAATTCTGTATTGTCTTTTTTGGGTTTTAAATTAAAATTTGTTACTGTAGGAGTAGGCTTGAAAGCTACTGGTTGGATATCTGGAACTTTAGGTTGAAGATGGCACGTGTCCTTTATTTGAACAACTGTTTCTTCAATTCTGGTCAATTGTTTACCCATAGTTTGACAAAAAAATGTTAGTATAATTATTCTGTTTGAAAAGAGGAATAATTTCCTTAACTGTCACAGCATGAGTACTTTTAGCAGGAGGTTCTACATAAGCAGAAATGACTAAAGGCTGGGTAGTTGAATCATTTGGAAGTAATTCCAATGATTTTGCAGGAGGATGGATTGAAGTGATGATATTACCATCAGTAGTTACCCAATTTTTTTGAATATGTTCTAATACATTTATTTGGGAATTCTGGATTCTACCATTTTCCATAAACCATAATGGAAATGGTTGAAGTTTTTGTTGTTTTTCTAAAAACTTATAATACTAAATTTTAAATTCCTGTAATTTTTCTGGAGTGTGATTAGCAAAATACCATTCTCTGAATTTTGCATATTTATCCTGGTAGAAATCCTGATTTAGGATTTTTCTGTTTTCACTGCCTGGACTAAAATCCATTAAGCTTCAAAATTCATGTCACTGGCAGTAGGACTATAAGGTCCTTTGCTACTGGATTCCCTAGGTTCATAAATACCATGTGTGATTCTATTAGTCGAAAACTGTAATCCTTGAACGACTGGATCCATTGGGTCTAGGTGTTCTGGATTACTTGGTGGTCTGGATGGCATACCTTATATGACAGATTCTACTGGTTCATCACTAGAGTGCCTTGATGACTCCGGAAAATCTACCCTGTAGGCTTCTCTGAAAGAGGGAGTAGACCTAATACTGGCAGTTGACATACTCCTGAATAATTACCTTTGAGGTCTTTGGAAACGAAGGTAAACATTACTTCCTTCCATCTGTATCACATCATCCAAATTGTGTCTAACAGTTGGTCGAGGGGGAACAACACTAGTTATCTGCCATTTTTCTGGAAAAGTAATTTTTTTCCATTCTATCATTTTAGGAATAGCAACTTGACTACTGTATAGATTAGTGTCAATGAGCACTGTGTGACCTTGGTCACTCTGCTTTCTTATGTACGGGTTTAAGGTTGTGAGAACCTTCAGGCATATTCTGGAAATAACCGCAAAGGGTGGTGATCCTGGAAGATATTCATAACCATTAGATAAAACTCTTAATTCCAGAACTTTAGAAAGATCCTGATCTGAAAGGGCTATACTCAGATTTGGATATATATCAAAATATACTGGACCATGAGCTAGGCTGGTTTCTATGGCTCCCATGAGCGAAGC
Organism: Camellia sinensis; assembly: GCF_055761805.1. Lineage (NCBI taxonomy): Eukaryota > Viridiplantae > Streptophyta > Magnoliopsida > Ericales > Theaceae > Camellia > Camellia sinensis. Next base: position 185,295,395 of record NC_138961.1, on the reverse strand, counting down.
TCTCCAATTGGTACACCTACCATCCCCTAGTGTACATTGAATACTGGTATTTTGACCTAAAAGGGTTAATGGTTTAAATGCGACCTGGACAAGTCCTATATGGACATATTTGTATTCCTGTAAGAAGGGTAATAGATCGTGGAGATGGAGTAAATACATTAACTCATCATTATTCTGAACTGAGGCTGCATGCTCAAAGATCTTAATGATTCTACGACTGGGAAATCGAGTTTACTTATCTTATAGATGGTATTTGGTTTGACCTTCAGGATTGTCCATTTATCAAGTGCCTCCTTGACATCTTGATAAGCGACTAATTCTCTGGCTTCTGATGTAGAAGCTACTGTATTGGCCACTGTGTTGGCTACTGTATTGCTATCTTCTGTAGATTCAGTATTCATTGAGATGTATGATGACCATAAATGTATAATTAAAATAAAATAAGACTAATTATAATCAATAGTAAACATGGCTCTGATACCAAAATAATGGTGCTTGACACAAGGTAAAGCTAGCACGTCTGTCAACGACTTATGAGACTGAACTAACCGCAATCACTGCTAATGGTCTATCCTCTATGCGACTTGGGTGACGTCCTACTAACCCTAACACTGTTCTACCCATTACTAAGCACTTAACCAGGAATATCATTAATCATAATTTTATTTTATTTTGTCCTAATTATAACATCTATGGTCTCATGATTTACTGTGCTGGAGGGGGAGGCCTTACGACCGTAGCCAAGAGACAAATTTGTTCCTAGATTTGCAACTTGGTCTGATTAATTTGTTGATTACAGATTTCTAATTGCTGGAGACCCCAAGGGTCATTCGGCTAGATCGATAAATAATTGTTTAGAAAATTATTTTTTCTTTCAATATGAAAAGCTAATATATCATTTAAAATAGCAAGAGTATATACAGACATACATTACATTAGAAGGAAGGAAAATACAGAAAGAGATATTTACAATCAATGCTGCAATATTATTATACTTCACACTTTTATATTACAACCTGAAGAGAGAGAAAGAGAGAGAGAGAGTACACACTTATAAAACTGAAAAACAAAGAAAGAAAAGCGTGCCTTCAACAAGGGTGAGGCATCCCTTAAATAGAAAATAAAAATAAAGGGATAAGATTAAGTGAGACAAGTGGCGTGTCCTGAATGGTGGTGGAGTCGAGCATCTTATCTCCTTGGATTCCCTTATCTGGAATAGTGTCGGTGGATGGACAGCTGGAAGGTAGGCAGATAAGGAATCTGCTTTTGGCCGAAAGCATTCTTGGCGTTTTGTGGAGCTGGAAAGTAATGCTGGAGGAGTGGGGGACAAAGAGGTGTATTATTCCTCTTTTCCTTTTCCTTTTCTGTCTTTTTCTCGGGCCATCTTTTCTGCAATAATGCCCGTGAGTGAATCCCAAAAATCACCAAGATTGGGTTCTGTAGCTTCTTCGTCTGGATCCTGTGATTCTCCTGCCAATACATTAAATGTATTGTTGTCATCATATGGGCCAGCATGACCTTCTTCTTTTGGATCGCCATGACTGTTACCAGATTTCATACTGGTATCATCTCGGGAAAAAGATTGAATAAATTGTTCTTTCATAAAATCCATACTTTTAATAATTAATTCAGATTCTGAAAGTGATGGATATTTTTGCCTTAATTCATTCTGAATTTGGACAAAAGGATTTTGAACTGGAGGTGCAGCTGGGATAGCCTTAGGAATAGCATCCCAACAGGCCTGTGTATGACCTTTAATCTTCTAGAGTAAATCCTGATGAGGTTTAGGGTCATCCATCTTATTCCACCATTTATAGAAAAATACTCTTTTTAAACGAGGAATTTTATTCTGGAAGTCACATTGGAAATCCCATTTCCATATCCAAGGGATCCCAAAACGGATAACAAAATGAACTGTAGATTTGGACATAGAGATGTCCTTGTATCCTGGAAGGTGACTGTATGCAACCTGCCATTCTTTGAATGCAGCACGTACATCATTAGGAAAGGCATCAATCTGAATACCAAATTTATCCCACCAAACGAGAAACCAATTTGGGAGATCGTTTTGTAAAAGTTCGGGAAGAACACGGATAAACCAAGAATGATTCCGTGGGGATTCATATAATAGAATGCTTGAGAAAAAGCATTAATATAATCCCAATTGGTCAAGTTGGGATAAATGTTGAGTCAATTAGATTATGTAACTTTTAGTGTCTAACACAACTATAATTCCTCAAGCTGACTCTTATATATTTTATTATAAAAAATACTAACATATATTTAATTATCAATTTAATAAATAAATGAGTTAAGTGGTTCATACTTAGGCATAGACTAAAACAATTATCTAATTATTAGGTCATGGACAAATTGACATAAACGTTGATTTAATTAGATTATGTCATTTTTAGTGTCTAACATAACTATAAATTCTCAATAATTTTAAATATAAATATAAAATTGTATCCAAATTTTAATTTTTTTAATTACTATGCATAAACATGTTCATATTTATTATTTTATTATAAAAATATTAAAATATATTTATTCACCAATTTAATAAATAAATGAATTAAGTGGTTTATGTTTAGGCATAAACTAAGACAATACTATAATGATTAGGTCATGGTCAAGTTGAGATAAGTGTTGAGTCAATTAGATTATGTAACTTTTAGTGTCTAATACAACTATAATTCCTCAAGCTGACTCTTATATATTTTATTATAAAAAATACTAACATATATTTAATTATCAATTTAATAAATAAATGAGTTAAGTGGTTCATACTTAGGCATAGACTAAGACAATTATCTAATTATTAGGTCATGGACAAATTGACATAAACGTTGATTTAATTAGATTATATCATTTTTAGTGTCTAACATAGCTATAAATTCTCAATAATTTTAAATATAAATATAAAATTGTATCCAAATTTTAATTTTTTTAATAACTATGCATAAACATGTTCATATTTATTATTTTATTATAAAAATACTAAAATATATTTATTCACCAATTTAATAAATAAATGAGTTAAGTGGTTTGTGTTTAGGCATAGACTAAAACAATTCTCTAATGATTAGGTCATGGTCAAGTTGAGATAAATGTTGAGTCAATTAGATTATGTAACTTTTAGTGTCTAACACAACTATAATTCCTCAAGCTGACTATTATATATTTTATTATAAAAAATACTAACATATATTTAATTATCAATTTAATAAATAAACGAGTTAAGTGGTTCATGCTTAGGCATAGATTAAGACAATTCTCTAATTATTAGGTTATGGCCAAATTGACATAAATGTTGATTTAATTAGATTATGTCACTTTTAGTGTCTAACATAACTATAAATTCTCAATAATTTTAAATATAAATATAAAATTTTATCCAAATTTTAATTTTTTTAATAACTATGCATAAACATGTTCATATTTTTTATTTTATTATAAAAATACTAAAATATATTTATTCACTAATTTAATAAATAAATGAGTTAAGTGGTTTATGTTTAGGCATAAACTAAGACAATTCTCTAATGATTGGGTCATGGTCAAGTTGAGATAAATATTTAGTCAATTAGATTATGTAGCTTTTAGTGTCTAACACAACTATAATTCCTCTATTTTATTATAAAAAATACTAACATATATTTATTTATCAATTTAATAAATAAATGAGTTAAGTTGCTTATGTTTAGGCATAGACTAAGACAATTCTCTAATGATTAGGTCATGACCAAATTGAGATAAATGTTGAGTCAATTAGATTAGGTCACTTTAAGTGTCTACTACAACTATAAATGCTTAACCCAACTCTTATATATTTTATTACAAAAAATACGAACGTATATTTATTCACTAATTTAATAAATAAATTAAGTGGTTCATACTTAGGCATAGACTAAGACAATTCTCTAATAATTTGGTCATGACCAAGCTCAAATAAATGTTGAATCAATTAAATTTTGTCATTTTTAATATCTAGCACAAATAAAAATCCTCAATAATTTTAAATATAAATGTAAAATTTTATCGAATTTTAATTTTTTAATAATTATGCATAAATATGTACTTATTTATTATTTTATTATAAAAAATACTAATATATATTTATTAAGTGTCTCTCCCAAACAACATTTTTTTTTTTTTTTTTCTGTCAAATGAGTTGTGCACTACGTGTTTTAGTTTGGAATGATTGGATTTATTAAATGTCACGTGTCTCAATCTTATGAAAAGTGCAAAAAACAGGGCCGGAGGCAAGAGTGCAGGACAGGAGAGGAGAGGAGGCTGATCCGTTCAAGATGCTATTAGTTGTCTCCAAACTCACTAGCCTCGGAGAAAAAAGAGTCTATTATTAAGTGACTGATCAACCACTTCAGTAACGAGGTGGTAAAAACGTTTGTACAATTTTCACATGGCCCAAAACTTTAGTAGGTCAAATTTTAGACAAACGTGTTCCAATCTATAGTAAAATGAGTATTAAATTATTAACCAGGCAGTACAAAAAACTTGTGGTGGAGAATTTGTGGGGTTGGGCACGGAGGGGTTTGGGTTGACTTTTCCCTTCTCCCTTTTTTTTTTAGATTCTTTTTTTCAATTTAAAAAAAAAAATTGTACTTTTAAGTTCTACTTAATTATTAAAATTGAAAACATATAAAAATAGAAAAGAAGTTCAAAATGCCAAAAAAAAAAAGTCAATTTTTTTTAATTAGTAAAAAGTCTATACCTACGGTGCCATATGTTATTTGATCCAAAATTTAGACCATGTTTAGTTTAATTTTCAGAAATTTGTTTCAATTTCCCCCCCCTAAAACTCTAAAAATCAATTTGGTGAAAAAAATAAATAAAATAAAAAAAATACTATCATTTTTATATAATTTTATTTTTCAGAGGTCAGAAATAATTTTTAAAAATTTAAAGATATTTTTTAATATGATTTTTATCAAACTAGTTTTCATTTTTTTTTAAATTCTGTTTTTTTTCTTCTAAAAAATAAACCAAACAAGGCTTAATCTTTTTCTATGATAAAAAAATATTTAATGAAATTATTTGGTAAATTGACAAATTATTATTTAAAAAAGTTATTTTTCAATGTTACCCCACTGTTGATATACTACTGCTAGACTGTCGTTGGTCAGTCATCTAAAATTTAATCATTGTTGGAAAAAGTTGTCAAAAATGGTTGGCCGCGATAAGGGGTGGTTGACTACAACAGTGGTGATGGTAATATTGGACATAGATAATTAGTTTAGGTAAATAGATACGTAATATATGAGTAAATAAATAGATGACACATGGATAGATTAGAAAGACAGATAAATGACACTTGAATTGATAAGTAATGTAGACAAATAAGTGGTAAGTGAATAAATAGGTGTCGTTCACAAATTGGTAATTTTTTGAATATTTTACTTTTTTAAAAATTTGGACATAATTTTAATACACAATTGCTAAAAAAAAAAAATTATGCCAAACACCACCCCAAGCCATTTCAAGAAGTTTTAAATCAATTGTAAGGAAAAGTGGAGTCCATCCAACAAGCAACCCCATTAATCAATGCCGTCTATCATGCAATTAGACGTACTACATATAGTCCTACCATGTGATGATGTACCCCTCACTCTCTTTTTATTCTTCTTCATGAGATAGATGAAAACCTCAGAACCGTTTTAACCTAACCAATTGTGGTAATTTAATTGATTATTTTTTTAATATATAATTTGAACTGTGAGTTTTGGAGAATCAATCATTGTCGAATTCAAAATTTAATACTATACAGTTTTGAATGTTTAGTAAGGTATTATTTGACATCTCCTATTTTAATACATTTTTTTAATTATATTATTTCTCTATTTTTTTTATACATTTTTTTATTATAAAAAGTTAAAAAAATATACTTATTTAGATTATTCCAAACACTCTCTAAGTTTTTTTTTTTTTTAATTTTAGTTAATTTTTAGATATATTCAATTTAGATACATTTAAAAAGTAGATGTAAAATATTTGTGAAGAAATTTTATAAAAAAAAATAATAAATACAAAAAGATATTAAAAAAGGTACTTTTTTTTTTATCTTTTTGAATTTAATGAATTTAAAAAAAATTACAAATGTTTTACTTTTTTAAGTTATGTGCATTTAAAAAGTAAAAAAAAAAAATTTGTTTAAATTATTAAAAAAAAGTTTACTAAAGACACAAAATACAGAAAAAAAAATTCAAAATCTAAAAGCCTGTATTTGAAAACTTAAAATCAAACAAATTAAATTATTTATATCCTGTTATGAAGATTTTGTTATATTAAATTTATTTTCTCTCACTTTGAATTGTCTTTATTCTCATCATATATAAAAATAATTTCATGTTGGTTTAAAATTAAAAACTTTAATCTATTTATGTGCCTTCTACTAAGCAACTTTAACAATATTTTTTATTTTTACTATAGATTTTATGTAAAAATTGAGTTCTCTACTTTGGAACTAATTCTTTAACAATACTCTCTATTTCTACTATTTTTCAATTATTTTTAATTTTTATTTATTTAAAACTTGATGATCTTATTATTTGGTAAGAAATGGCAATTAAAGGCATTTTTATACACTTGTTGGTGTCTTAAGTAGCTAGCCATATCAAAAGGGAAATGACTTCCTTCCATACTACTCTCATTCTTATCCCTTCATATTTCATTTTGTGAGATGTGGCTGTTAATAATAATTCTAACTATTCATATCGTAGGCTTAGCAGTAAAGATGAGTTGTAAAAAAGAATAGTTTCATTAAATATCACTAGACACGTGAATAAATTATATTTTATTTTTTAAAATAGACTGCAACTATGATTTTAAATTTAAATTGTCCATTGTATAAAGTAAAATGTGATTTGTTCATCTATTCATCGGTATTTTATGAATTGATTTTCTTCACAGATCATTTGCATTGTGAGATTTACAAAATGAACAGTTTAGATTATCATTATCGGTCTAAAGTGAGGCATACAAAATAAAATATGAAAAAATACAAAGAATAATAGTATAGAGATGAGTCATTCCATATTTGAAGAGCTATTGTAGAAGTTTTTTAAAATAGGTTGCCATTTGGGGAAGTTAATGGGGCGTGATTTTTGAAGTGAAACTGTCCAAAATAACAAAATAAATAAATAAATGGGGTTAGAGAATTGTTGGCCAATCTAAATTTGAAAAGTTAGACAAATTTTATAATATATATTTTTTAAAATGTGTGTACTATTTACCACTTATAGCCTAGCCTAGTTTTGATCAGTGGGAAAATAAAAATAAAAATAAAAATAAAGTAATGTTAGTTATGATTTGAAAGCGGGGTAGAGCCACTATTCAAAATGTTGTTTGGTTACTCACTCCAAATTATTATATTGATTTAAAAATTATAATTTGAATTTTAAATTTATTCATCTTTTCAAACAACAAAAAAATTATAACTAAGATCTTTTTTCTTTTTTTTTATAGTAAGTCTTACACACAAAAAAAACTTGCACCAAATACAGAAAAAAACTTAAGCCTTCAAAAAACCATAGCCGTTCTCTCTGTCTCTCTAAGAAACACTAGCTTCTCTTCTCTCTCTACTTTTTAGAAGAGAGAAAGTGGTGTTTCTAGCTGCCTTCTCTCTGTCTCTCTAAGAAACTCTAGCTTCTCTTCTCTCTCTACTTTTTAGAAGAGAGAAAGTAGTGTTTCTAGCTGCCCTCTCTCTTTCCATTTATTCTCTTGCGTGTTCTTTTTTCTTTTTTATTCATCACCATGTTAATTACTACAACTTGTATCTATCATCAATTTGTCACCAAAAAAGCTTTTAGATCTAATTCTTGACCAAGATCTGACACTATTAAACACATTTTTATACGTTAAGCAACCATCTTAGATTTATAATGCTTTTTTTTGTAATATAGAGGCATGGATTAAAATATCACAACTACCGGTAATGATAATGAAAATGGATCGTGAAAGTAATTAATAACATTTGTTTGGTGATAACTGTTTTGATATTGATTTTTTTTTTCTTTATTGCAATAATGTCTCTCTGTATATATGTTTCCTTTTTCTTGGAGGTTTTGTGTGGAGATTTGTTTTTTTCCTATGTGGAGACTGGTATTTTCCCTATGTGGAGATTATCTTTATCTATTTTGGGATCTATTTTGTACTTTGATGTACTTTATTTGATGACTTATTATTAGATGTGCAAAGTATTAAATTTCATGTTTTTCCATCTAAAATAAAAATTATAACTAGAATCTCTTATCATTTAGTTTGTTTTACGTTAAATTAATCTTTCTTGATTAGTTGGTCGTAATAATTTTAGGAATTTTCTCCGGTATACATTATTATTGTAGAGATATATTAAAAAGGAAAAGGTTTTTCTCTAGTCTATTTATTGGATTCAAGAATCCAGCGGAATAGATTGTGGCCTTATTCTAAGCCCACCTCAACGATCTGTATAGTTTATGTTGTAAAATCTATTGAGAGGAAGCAAAACAGTCGAAATGTTTTGTTGGCCGCACGTGCGGAGGTGTTGGCCGCATGTGTAGTCGCTAACACAACAAATTTCATAGTCTAACTTCAAATTATCATATCTTTTTCATTCGGACTTGGTTTTGGGTAATTGTTGAGTCTAAATTCAAAACTTGAAAGTCTAGTTTCTAATAGTGGTAGTCTTACATCCAAATTCCCAATATACAAATAAATATGGTTGAATTAGTGGCGGCTGCTCACTTTCTCTTAATCATTTCAAGTCAAATTATTTCCCAACTCATGTAAGAAATCAAGTTGATTGAAAATTAGTAATCACATTATTGGGTCACATTTGTTTTAAAGAAAGATGGATGGTCTATTGTTTTAAAGAAAGATGGATGGTCTATTGTTGAAATCATCTTGTTGTCTAATTTTTAAAAATTTAATCCAATCATATAATTATTAATATAATTTTTTCTCATAAAAAGGTCTACTCGATAAGTACTATAAGATGAACAATTCAAATAATTTTAAATTACAAGTCACTTTTAATTCTTTTAGTCATATTCTAATATTTTTTCTTAGAAAGAAAATTTAGTTCCAATATGATTTTTATTTGATATATATGTTTTTTGAGTAGATTTTTAAAATATAAATTTTATAAATGATGTTATATGTAAAATAAAAATTTTAATATTTAAAAGTTTGAAATCATAAAAATAATATGACAATGGCATAATAGGCTCACCGTTTAAAATAGGAGCAAATTAGTTTAAAAATCGGGAGGACCTATATACATAACAAAAGTGTAATGAGGCCTAATTTATACATGATTTGTTGTGAAATATTTGGATAATTATTAAAAGAGATGTGTGTGTGTTGATTTTTGACCACACAACCAAACGGGGAACTCAACTGGAAAGCATCGGCAGAATAGATTAAGCCTGAACAACCTATCACAAAAAGATAAGAATTCGGCGATGGTTCATTCACCTGGGGGCACTCTAACGCTCAAGTCAGTAATCAAATATCTCTCAGGGATAGTAAATTGTGCTTAAACTCACTAGAAAGAACTTACCTCAGACCCACGAGGGTGCCTGCTTTTATAACCAGCACTGACCTAATCCCTGTAGAGGCCTAACTTCAATAGACTCAGGCTCAATGCTCGTCTTGGACTCTCAGCTAGATAGGGATAAACTTCCTAAGAGCTTTATTTTTATTCAGACTGAGACCCTCCCCTGTTCCAGGACTCTTGTCCCTTATCTGCTCATCTCGAATTCCAATATCTCCGCAGATAACCTCGGTCTAGTCGAGATCACCACGGCACCAGGACCAGGCCACGTGGCACCTCGGTTGATACTCCGGCGTTACCTTGGCCACGTGCTGTCACTCACAAAATATGTCCCTACAACTGCCCCCTAGGTTCTATTACCTCGACAACCTGAGGTAATGGAACCTACATCTCTTATTCATATAATATGTCGGCCAAAATTCATTCCTTCTTCACGACCGAGATCATTTCTCGTCGGCTTCAAGTACCCAGGACTCGACTGTTCATCTTTTCCAATGGTCAAGAACCAAGAGTCAAGTTCTTTTTATATCTTAACCGAAATCGCTCCCCTAGCCAAGGTTTTTGCTTCATTAATCAAGAACTCCAAGAGTTTTGACTGCACATGAGCTGTCACGCACGGGTTCCTTAACCGTTTCCTCTACGCGTCCCTTTCTCATTGGTTCGTACCTGACACGCGCTATCAGGTTGCGTCGTTTCTACACACGCCACCTGATAAGCACGTCGTCCAAGGCATACCATTATGTTTTTCCACCTTTTCGTATATTTAACAAAACTCTTCCTTCTCTTTCTGTCTTTTCACTTTTGCAATTCACAATTTTCCCTTGTCTCTCAGACTCTCTCTCCCTCTCTCTAACATTTCCAAATCTTCCATTGTTGCGTTCACAAGTTCTCTGCACTCATTCTGTTCACCACTTCCGGCGAGCTTTTTACTATCTAGTCACAGCCGTTATCATTGTCCAACTCCGGCGAGCCTTGTTCCAACGTCCATGTTCTCAGCCCCATTTGGTAAGCTCTTAGTTTCACTCTCTTCTAGTTCAGTCCTCCACTATTCTGAATATATACTAATATTATATCTATTGCCATTGAATTCATTTTTATAGTTGTACTTTGCTTTTGTCTTCATGAAAATCGAAACGAACTCCCCTTAGGGTTTAGTCAAGGTCTTTAGACCCATACCAACCATTCTTTTTTGAACTTTTCACCAATCTTACTAAACCGACATCATGGGGATGTTTAGGTGAAGGGTAGGCACCCAAGAAAAACTAGAGCACTTTAGGCGAGAGTTCTCTATTCCAGTCGACGTCTATTTGAGGTTGGCTATGGAGGAGGGCTCTATCATGCCCGACGGAGACTTCATGCCCTTCCCTATTGTTGCATTTATTGAGTGCGGACTTCGATTTCCCCTAAACATTCTTTTTTGAGAAATCCTCTACTATTACAAACTCAACCCCATGCAACTTGCCATAGACTTATATAGGGTTATTAACGGCATAATCAAACTAGCACACAGGGAAAAGACTAGAATCACATTACCCGACATCTAATTCTGTTATATCATGTGCGACCTTAAGTATGAAAAAGGCTATATATACTACCTTATGCCCAGATCCATTGCTTTTAGACTAATAATCGACCTCCCAAACTTCAACAAGGGTGCTGGAGATGATTATTTCATCATCTCGGGCAACTGGGAGTTTGCACCTGATGACGATCTTCATCTCTATTGTCACGACCCGAACCCGCCCCCATGGGTTAAGGACGTAACCGGCCAGTAATCCTAAGATTACCTACGGCCTCAGACCAAAACAGACTTAACACATCAGAGTAAAGGGGCCAAAAGGGAAGCAAAATTTAAAACTTTGTCCATAGAGCCGTGCTTATATGCACATCATAACATTCCATACCAACTCATGTTAATAACTCACGTCAGAAATGTAGTAGCATAAAATTCTATACAGACAGGATCGTCCAACTAAGTCAACCCATGAAACTATATACAAACATAATCAAAAACTTCGCCACCATGACAAGATATAAATACATAACGGAAGGGCGAAGACGGGTCTCGTGCGTGAGACGCAAGGGCTGACTCTCCAAAAACCTCTGTTGTTCCTCACAGACTTCACTGGGGCTGGGTTTGGACTTCTCCGGGCTCACCTACAAACACATGAATGAGCGTGAGCGATAGCCCAGTGAATAATATCAAATACAGAAATTACGTAAACAATGTAGAACAACAGGTTCCAAACGGCCTTAGGCCCAATTCCTATTTCTACTTAACAGATATATAAGTATACGAAATTCAAATCAAGTGACTGTAGTTCCAACCATTCTGGCCTTTGGCCCACTCAGATTTCCATTCATGTCAAAACGGCCTTCGGCCCATTCATTTCTGTCAAAACGGCCTTCGGCCCATTTATTTCTGTCAAAACGGCCTTCGGCCCATTCATTTATGTCAAAACGGCCTTCGGCCCATTCATTCATGTCAAAACGGCTTTCGGCCTACTCATTCATGTCAAACGGCCTTTGGCCCACTCACATGTGTCAAAACGACCTTTGGTCCATTCATTTACATCAGGACGACCTTTGGTCCATTCATTCACATCAAAATGACCTTTGGTCCATTCATTCACATCAAAACGACCTTTGGTCCATTCATTCATTTCAAAACGACCTTTGGTCCATTCATTCACATCAAAACGACCTTTGGTCCAATCATTCATTTCAAAACGACCTTTGGTCCATTCATTCACATCAAAACGACCTTTGGTCCAATCATTCATTTCAAAATGACCTTTGGTCCATTCATTCATCCATATCAGACTTACGTCCACAAACCCAATTAGCAATTCATAAAGCTTAAAAGGGAGTAAACAATTGGACATTTGCAAGCATTCAAATATTGATATTACTCACAGTGATTGGCTTGTGGATTCGCCCTGGAGCTTGACCCTACACATTCCATGAACACAAAAGGGGTCATTAACAATTCAATCCGTTCCTTAATTCACATATTCCTCTTTTAGGCTTTATTCTTATCTCATTAGCTCATTTACAATGCTTAACATAAGCCTAAGAATGCTTGCAAGTGAAAGAGAACGGAAAACAGAACACAAAATGCAAAAACAGGATTTCAGAAAATAGGGTCCCCGCTCGAGCGTGGACTTCCCCCGCTCGAGCGGACCCTTAGGTCTGCAAAAGTACTGGTTGCCTTCAATTCCAGCTCGAGCGTGAACTCGGCCGCTCGAGCGGACTGCCTGTCTACATAGCTCCCCGCTCGAGCGTCAACTTCCCCGCTCGAGCGGGAACCATGTCTGCAGAAAGTGCTGGGAGCTCGATTTCTCCGCTCGAGCGTCAGGTTCCCCGCTCGAGCGGACATCAAAATTCTGGGTTTTCCAGATTGTGTTCTTGAGCTCCCTTCAACATTCAAACCGTCATTCCATGCTTTTGGTGGCTCCAATTTCACATATACTTGTACTAACATGGTATAAACACCAAAATACATCTTCATGGAGCCCAATTTCATAAATCAAATACATGCATGGCTTAATTTAATTCAAGCTCAATTCTATCATACACATTCATGCCTTCCAAAGCTCCTATCTTTAATTATTCAACATGCATGCTAATCTTGACTTCATTTTCATTCCAAATAATGCAAATGGTGCTCATTCTCATGGAGCTCAACAAAAACATGCTTGTATGTAAGATTTAACACCTTTATTTCCATGTTTAACTCAATACATGCTAGATTATACATTTTCATGGCAATTCTATGCATGCATGTGCATATAAACTTCAATTTCATCATACTCAACACCATTCATGTTCTTGATCAGATATCCTCTGCGAATTCACATTATTACATACACAAATTCATGAATTAGGTGTTGATCACTCACCTAGGAGCTTCAATCTTCACAACTATGGTTAATTCTTGAGCTAGCCTTCAAGACTCCAAAGCTTCAAGAGCAAACTTAGATGATTTCCCCCTTTCTCTCTCAATTTCGGGTCTCTCACTCTCTCTAGAGAGTTTAATCAGCCAAAGCCACATAAGGGAAGGAATTGAGGGTGTAGTGCCCTTTTGCATCAAACCCCACTATTCCAAAATAATAATAATAAACAATTGGGCACTAAATTATCAATTTAATCAACTTAATCTGACCCGAATCAATTTCTAATTAAATTTCACCGTAGGCTCTAAAAATTATGCCGACCACAATGGCGTAATCAATTTCGGGTTCTGCGGCCGATAAGGCCTCCAATTTAATTTCCGAAGTGGTAAAATCAAACAGATATTCCTACGGTGAACAGATAGAAATTCAAAACCACATATTTTCACATAATGGCATACAAAACCATAACAAACACATAATCACATCTTATTAAGGACCAATTAACATATTACGAGACAGGGGTATTACAGTCTTCCCCCCTTTAGGAAGTTTGGTCCTCCAAACTTAATTCACCTTTAGTCAGGCACAATTCGGAACACTTTTTGTTCAATGGTTCCAACCCTTTTGGTAGTTAGCTGCTTAGTCTCAAAATCGAGCAACACTCCGCTCTCAATCAGTCAAAGACTCAACTTTTCCTCCATACAAGACTTGTATGGTGTCACACCAAACTAGAGCGTAGGCTGTAGTTGTAGGCAAAGTCTGCCAACAATGGATAGATCTTTCAAATTCCCTGAAAAATCTACTGCATAAATTTGGAGTATATCTCCCAGAAATCTAACAAGTTCTTTCTGATCATACATCAATTTGCGGATTGGAAACAGCGCCGAATCATAATTCAGTTTCATATCAAATTCATAATTTGTCCAGATCATATACAGGAGTCATAAGTCATGATTAAGTTTACGTGATACATTCATTAGCATTAACAGAACAAAACAGAACGGAACAGAACAGAACATATACACGTGAGGTTACGAATAACCAGCCCCATAAGGGAACCTCCGGGTCTGGGAAACATAACAGAGCAGAAGCTGAGCCCCCATTGCCTCTTGAAGGCTTTTCAGAATTCAAACACATTTTAGAATTCCTGTCTAAACAATAGATACTGGGACCCCATGTAAATGAGCGATCTTGTCGATGTAAACAGTGGCTAGTCTACAAGCATCATACAAAATTTTATAGGGAGAAATGGACACTTCAATAATTTTACCTACAACAGCCCAAATGGGACTTATACCTTGGGTGCTCAAGGTAGCCCTACAACGAAATTCGTAGTCACATATTCCCATTTCCATTCCAAATGGAGAGAGGTTGAAGTAGTCCAGCCACTATCTAAAATTCAACTTCGACCTGTTGGCACCAAAAAAAAAAAAAAAAAATATTTAGACATATTCACCAACTGACCTCTTCAAGGTAGGTCACCAACATATTTATTTCAATGTCAGCTAACTTTATCACAGAAGTTCGGTCTATTCCGTGTTACGAAAGTTCAATTCATTCTTCAATAATTCCACAATTCACAATCCGATTCGGTATTCAGTCCAGTGACTCATCACAGTTATCCAAGGTCAATCAAAAGTCTTCAGAAATTCAGAGTGGATCCAGACACTGATTCCCTAACCAACAAAGGTAGTATCGGGGCAATTACCCATACAACGCATATAGTCCGTATATCCCCATAGTACCAATTGTAAAATACAACAACACTGAGGCAATCGACCTCTAATAGAATACACGTATTCTCAGTTCATTCAACAGTTTACAGTTTGCAATTCACAATTCAGTTCAGTATTCAATTCTCTGTTCCATCGAGTCTTTCTACTTTATCTGGTAGTCGTTAAAAGCATAAGGCAATTCATATACGTAAATCCCCATGATGTCAAAGGCGTTATCAAAGGAGTCGATCGCATGCCAAACACAATTCACACATTCTCAAGGTTCCACTCACAGAATATAATGACACTGGGTGGTTATTCCCAAGACGTACTGAATTCGCGCATTTCCGGACAATCAGGGTTTTTCAAAGCTCCTTGGATGTTAAAAACATCTACATAATACCAAGGGATGACATTCCGAACAAAACAAAGGAATAATCGTCTCGGAATCGAAGCACACCCGTTCGCGACCGTCGGTGGCCGATTCCAAATTGATTATTCAAACCCACCCGTACGAAACCGTCGGTGGCAAAAGGTATCTCAATCAAAGGTGCTACATAGGCTTAACGTCCCTTAGCACGAAAGGACACTCCAAGAATGTCATCAAAGCAACACAACGCCATTCACTATAACCTGATTTTCCCAAAATCTGGTGACATTGAAACAACCACTCTCCCTTACAAAACATGTTCTGATCAGTCTAAGACAAATGTTCAGTACTGCTCGAAATCAAATCAATCTACCGTCATCGGTTCCCATAACGTCAATCAAACAAAGTGGAACAACACTCCTTACAACACCTAATCACGGGGTTTGTACAATTCGGTTCATTTTTAACACATATGTCCTCAATAGTTGGGGATTGGTTCTCAACGGTGTTCATAGTTAGATCAATCTGTTGACAGCCCACAAAAGGTCTTTCAAATAAGTCAAGTATCCCAAATGAATTCAAGTTTTGGGCCTATCAGTTTTTCTGCCAAGAATAATCTGGCTATTTATTTATAGACAATTCTTAACCCCCTTTTTTAGAATCAACTTAGATAGAGGTTCTTATCAATCAACCCAAGCAAAGGTCTTGTCAGATTAGATCAAACAAGGGCTCCATCAAATTATATCAAATGAGGGTTCCATCGGAACAATATCAGGCAAAGGTTCTATCGGATCGAATCAGATAAAAATTTTCTCAAACAGGGCACATTCGGTTCTGTAAGGCATACTTCGTTTGCTTAGGTACATGGTTGATAGTTTCTCAACTGCCCTAAGTTCATCAGTTCTCAAAGTCAAATCGGAATCATTCTTCACAACTGTTCATATCAAAGTGTTTCAAATTACGTACAATACGGTATTGTCCACATAAGTTCAGGTATAGTTACATAAGCATGCAAGTGTTCATATCAGGAGGTACGTATCATAATCAGTATAGCAGTTCCCAAATAAGCCTTATATGTAAGAACCTGGTGCACAGTAATACATTATACAAAGTTCCTCGGGTACACATAGTATGGGATTGTTACGCAAAAGTTCCAAATTAGTCACATCACTCAGTCAACTTTCTACCAATCAAAATATGTGGTCTCACGATTTCAGAATCATAATCCCAGTGGTTTAGTCATTGAAGACGGTAACATAATAAATCACCCTGAGCATAGGTGTAGATAGATATATGTGCATGTGCATAGTCAATCAATATCCCAAAACGTACTTCACAAATCTCCCAAACGGGACATATACCTCCAATGAATACAATCTCGATCATGTGGGTCTAACCAATCTAGATACACACGCAGCAGACATGAAATATATGTCGATCCGAATCAAATAATATCCCAAGCGAAGATGTACAAACGTACTAATTCAGAATCAATCAACACATAAGCATTCATTTGAAAACAGTATAGATACCTGGGATAATGGTTACAACATTCTGAGTGCTTTCTGGGATGAGTGTGATTACTCCATCCTGAGTAGCAATTCCTACCACTGGTACGGATTTAGCCAAGGCAGAGGATTTATTCACATTCCGTTCATTCCGGGGACAGTTCCTTGCTGTATGGTTCATTTTACCATATCTATAACGAGCCCCAGAAGTCTGATAACAAACTCCTCGATGTTTCTCACACTGGTGGTGGCAAAGGTTCTTGCCGTAGCGGCAACTGACGCTATTGTCTCAAGATCTCTGCCAATTCTTGTACTACTCTTTCCGGACTATCAAGTCGGGCTGTGGAGGAACCCTCCAACCCGTATGCCCTTAATTTGCCCATACTCTACACAATTCTTATCAAACTTTACCAAATATTGGGATGCCCAATACGAAATTAAACACAGAATCACATGAGTACATTCGCACATAGGCACATTGTTATATTCTCCTTTCACATATCGTACGCAATTAATCACTTACGTGACAGATAATTGCATATTTATCAAATATCGCATGCTGAACATTTGCTAAGTAATTCTATACTCAAATCATGTTCATATTTCAAATAGACACCCGTAGGCAGAATTGAATGCACATAAACAACTTTTCATGTATGTGCATTATAACAAAACAAACTTGTTGTACACGTTAGTGTAGCAATTTATATCTTATATTCGAATCATGTGTGGTACTTCTTTTAGCGTGACATATCATGTTGGTCAAGCATATCAACATATCTCATACATAGGCCACGGTATTATTTCCCCCGGGCGAGGGCCTGTGCCACGGTATTATTTCCCCCGGGCTAGGGCTTCATGACCATAAGCCACAGTATTATATCCCCTGGGCGAGGGCCTCCGCTAAGGATACCACAATTATGTTCAAGGAGAATTTAGGAAATCATTCATTTATATCAAACATAGCTTTATACTTAATACAGAGATTCACAAGTATGCATACACCAGAGAGCATACGTATTCCAAAGGTTTACCATGCAAGCAATTTACAAATTATAGCACATGACTGTTCATACCGAAACACTTAAACATATTCTTGATGCTTTCAGATTTATATTTATCACGTGAATGCATCCTAGATCTTTTCTAGACGCTTATTGCTCTTTTGGACAAGTGTGTGAGTTATTAACTCGTGCTCTGATACCACTCTGTCACGACCCGAACCCGCCCCCATGGGTTAAGGACGTAACCGGCCAGTAATCCTAAGATTACCTACGGCCTCAGACCAAAACAGACTTAACACATCAGAGTAAAGGGGCCAAAAGGGAAGCAAAATTTAAAACTTTGTCCATAGAGCCGTGCTTATATGCACATCATAACATTCCATACCAACTCATGTTAATAACTCACGTCAGAAATGTAGTAGCATAAAATTCTATACAGACAGGATCGTCCAACTAAGTCAACCCATGAAACTATATACAGACATAATCAAAAACTTCGCCACCATGACAAGATATAAATACATAACGGAAGGGCGAAGACGGGTCTCGTGCGTGAGACGCAAGGGCTGACTCTCCAAAAACCTCTGTTGTTCCTCACAGACTTCACTGGGGCTGGGTTTGGACTTCTCCGGGCTCACCTACAAACACATGAATGAGCGTGAGCGATAGCCCAGTGAATAATATCAAATACAGAAATTACGTAAACAATGTAGAACAACAGGTTCCAAACGGCCTTAGGCCCAATTCCTATTTCTACTTAACAGATATATAAGTATACGAAATTCAAATCAAGTGACTGTAGTTCCAACCATTCTGGCCTTTGGCCCACTCAGATTTCCATTCATGTCAAAACGGCCTTCGGCCCATTCATTTCTGTCAAAACGGCCTTCGGCCCATTCATTTCTGTCAAAACGGCCTTCGGCCCATTCATTCATGTCAAAACGGCTTTCGGCCTACTCATTCATGTCAAACGGCCTTTGGCCCACTCACATGTGTCAAAACGACCTTTGGTCCATTCATTTACATCAGGACGACCTTTGGTCCATTCATTTATATCAGGACGACCTTTGGTCCATTCATTTACATCAGGACGACCTTTGGTCCATTCATTCACATCAAAACGACCTTTGGTCCATTCATTCACATCAAAACGACCTTTGGTCCATTCATTCATTTCAAAACGACCTTTGGTCCATTCATTCACATCAAAACGACCTTTGGTCCAATCATTCATTTCAAAACGACCTTTGGTCCATTCATTCATCCATATCAGACTTACGTCCACAAACCCAATTAGCAATTCATAAAGCTTAAAAGGGAGTAAACAATTGGACATTTGCAAGCATTCAAATATTGATATTACTCACAGTGATTGGCTTGTGGATTCGCCCTGGAGCTTGACCCTACACATTCCATGAACACAAAAGGGGTCATTAACAATTCAATCCGTTCCTTAATTCACATATTCCTCTTTTAGGCTTTATTCTTATCTCATTAGCTCATTTACAATGCTTAACATAAGCCTAAGAATGCTTGCAAGTGAAAGAGAACGGAAAACAGAACACAAAATGCAAAAACAGGATTTCAGAAAATAGGGTCCCCGCTCGAGCGTGGACTTCCCCCGCTCGAGCGGACCCTTAGGTCTGCAAAAGTACTGGTTGCCTTCAATTCCAGCTCGAGCGTGAACTCGGCCGCTCGAGCGGACTGCCTGTCTACATAGCTCCCCGCTCGAGCGTCAACTTCCCCACTCGAGCGGGAACCATGTCTGCAGAAAGTGCTGGGAGCTCGATTTCTCCGCTCGAGCGTCAGGTTCCCCGCTCGAGCGGACATCAAAATTCTGGGTTTTCCAGATTGTGTTCTTGAGCTCCCTTCAACATTCAAACCGTCATTCCATGCTTTTGGTGGCTCCAATTTCACATATACTTGTACTAACATGGTATAAACACCAAAATACATCTTCATGGAGCCCAATTTCATAAATCAAATACATGCATGGCTTAATTTAATTCAAGCTCAATTCTATCATACACATTCATGCCTTCCAAAGCTCCTATCTTTAATTATTCAACATGCATGCTAATCTTGACTTCATTTTCATTCCAAATAATGCAAATGGTGCTCATTCTCATGGAGCTCAACAAAAACATGCTTGCATGTAAGATTTAACACCTTTATTTCCATGTTTAACTCAATACATGCTAGATTATACATTTTCATGGCAATTCTATGCATGCATGTGCATATAAACTTCAATTTCATCATACTCAACACCATTCATGTTCTTGATCAGATATCCTCTGCGAATTCACATTATTACATACACAAATTCATGAATTAGGTGTTGATCACTCACCTAGGAGCTTCAATCTTCACAACTATGGTTAATTCTTGAGCTAGCCTTCAAGACTCCAAAGCTTCAAGAGCAAACTTAGATGATTTCCCCCTTTCTCTCTCAATTTCGGGTCTCTCACTCTCTCTAGAGAGTTTAATCAGCCAAAGCCACATAAGGGAAGGAATTGAGGGTGTAGTGCCCTTTTGCATCAAACCCCACTATTCCAAAATAATAATAATAAACAATTGGGCACTAAATTATCAATTTAATCAACTTAATCTGACCCGAATCAATTTCTAATTAAATTTCACCGTAGGCTCTAAAAATTATGCCGACCACAATGGCGTAATCAATTTCGGGTTCTGCGGCCGATAAGGCCTCCAATTTAATTTCCGAAGTGGTAAAATCAAACAGATATTCCTACGGTGAACAGATAGAAATTCAAAACCACATATTTTCACATAATGGCATACAAAACCATAACAAACACATAATCACATCTTATTAAGGACCAATTAACATATTACGAGACAGGGGTATTACATCTATCCTCTGAGCCGAATAGTTTTTAAAGGGGGTGATAGTAAAATTTAGTCATCCTACTGTAATTCCATTTTGGTTAGAGCTTGCCAACTCATTTATCTCTATTAACGTTTGCTTCTTGCTTTTTACAGCTCTTCCTCAGCCAACCAAAGGATTCCAGCAAACATACGTCCCCAGCCGAGATCTAAAGAAACTCTTGGATCTCCTTGTGCAGAAACGTAAGGCCTCTCTGCTGTGGAATTACATTCCAACATACAAATCGACCATGCCCGACGTTCCGCGCCTAAGTAAGACTCCTCATTTTGCCACAACTCCACCAGCCATTTCATCCCCTAGGCCAGACCAGGCCTCCTCCTCAGATCCAGTTGATCTGCCATCAACCTCTGCCCCGCAACTTATCCCGATATCCCAGCGCTGACGCCGACGTCGTGCCCCAAAAAACGTTCCAGCAGGCAGGACTCGTAGCCATAAACGTCAAGACTCTGAAACGTCAGCTTACGATCCAACAAACCCACCCATTGCACTTCCAGCAATTCACTTTGGGACCAAAGTCACCCTCGCTGCAACCGTTGACGACATGGGCCGTAACAAAGCCATTGTCGAAGACCTTCTGGCCGACTTGCCAGGAGTGGTCACTGTCAACTTTTCTCAATCAGAGTCCCAACCCAAGCCCAAGGCAAAAAAGGTGAAGCGTGACAAAGCAAAAACTATTGTGACTCAAGTTGACACTGAAGACACCGTGTCGATCTCGAGGTTGACAAAGGTTGAAAAAAATGCCTTCAACGCTAAGAAGCGTCCTGCCGAGGCTGAACTATCCGATGTAGTTCAATCGAAGAAGCCGAGGTCCAAAACTGTCAATAACCTAACTTTTTCAAAGCTGATAAGCCTTGGGCCCTTGTAATCATGATTGGTGATAAGCCAATGAAGGCTGGAGACAGTGCCATCAATAGCATCAAAGTCGGCACTGCTCTCTCCACAATCATGCTCCTTCCAACTAATCTCAATCGTATGGCCAAGATCAATGAATATGAAAATTTTGCTCTGATGATACAGCATTTCGTCTTGGTTAGTTCTCAACACTTGGAACTTTTCGACTTTTCTTTTGGGTTCTTCATACTAATTTGTTTGTTTCTTTCTTTCCAAGATATCCAGCATGCCCATTCTTTTGCCACAAAAGTCGAGACATTCAAAGAAGAGTTGGTCAGCAAGACCAAAGAGGCTGTTGGCTTCTTCGCCTCCCTTAACAACACCGAGGCAAAAATGAAGATGCTACTGAATCAGGCCAAGGCTGCCAAACAAGCTTAGGATCAGGCTGAGGAAAAGGTGGAGGCTGCTAAAGCAGTTACCGATGTACTCAGGGCTAAAGCCAAAGAATCCAAGGCCAAGATTGCCAAAGTTGAGGCGGAGTTGCGAGAGGCCTTGGTAACCAAGGTTACTGAAATCAAGGCAGTTGATAAAAAGGCCTACGCCGAAGGCCAAGCCGACGTGCATGATGCCTACAAGGAGAAAATAAACCAAGCCTACAACCAAGGTTTTTATCTCGACTGGACTGTTGCCCTAAACAAGCTGTCCATTCCAATGGATTCTGATCTTCGTGATATCAACAAACTCCAAGTGCCCTTCCACCGCCTCCAAAAAGATCGATCGGTGAGGCCGAGGAAGAGGAATCCAAATCCGACGACGTCGAAGAAGAGGAGGATACTACTAAGGGGGCCAAGTCCCCAACATTAAATGATCAAGTCCTGGACTTGACTCATGATAAGGAGGAAGACTTGGTTTCCAAGGGAGCATCTCCAAAACAAACCACTTTTGAGGCCGAGGTCCAGGCAGCCGAGAAGAGCTTAGACCAAACCTTACTGGAAATCGATGCCGAGATAGTGGCAGAGAAGGAAGTTATATTTCCAACTGACGCCGACACAACGCTAACAGCCGAGGTTGAGCAATCTGAGACCAGTGTCTATAATTCCAACACTTAGGAATTTTTACTTTGTACTTTTGAATAGTTTTGCAATTTTTGGACAAATCACCTCTTTTGCCAGGCCGAAGTGCCTTTGTTTCTGAACAAGTTTTTCTTAAATGCATGCTTACCTTCTTCTTTTTTTCCTAAGTGTTGAATGCTTTGTTGACTGTTTTCTTTCTATGCATTGTATGCTTTCATACTTAGAATATTTTTGTATGACTGCAAAGTATACCTTAACTGTATAATAACTTCGGGGTAAAGTACCTTGGATACAAACCTTAGTTGTTGTTTCGGCCAACAATTTAAATACCTCGGCTAACACTTAAAAATATTTTGAAATTTTTTACAAATGTTGTTTCTCTAGACTTATTTAGTCAAGTATTGCTCCTTAATTCCACTTACTGTCCTCTATCAAGACTTCGCCCTTTCAATCTTGACAACCGAGTTGGTCACCTCAGGTACTATGTATCTCGGATACATCTTTCATAATTACCTCAGCTAACTCCAACTTGTAAATTTCTCTGAAATTTCAACAAGTGTTAAGCTAACTCTAACTTGTAAATTTAGAAATTTTCAACAAGTCCCAAACTCTTAAACTTTTAAGTTTATTCACCATTCTCCAGCTCTCTGCCTCCTAATGTGAACCTAAGTTCTACTTAAGTTCATATTATGTGTTTATAGCCTTTTGCTGAAGTCAGATTCGAACAAAGACTAGCCGAGGTGTTCAACCTTGGTTTCTCTGTTAATCCGACTAAAGCACACTTAGTTCCATTCGAAGTTTAACTCTTTCGACATGGAAAACCTAGATTAATTCAACTTAGTTTAACTCTATTATATGCAAGTATAATTCAACTCTACCATATAATAAGTCTAAGTTACTCATCATGTTTCATTCAGAAACATCGCTAACTTAGTTCAACTCTATTATATGCAAGTGTAATTCAACTCTGCCATATAACAAGTCTAAGTCATTCGTCATGTTTCATTCAGAAACATTACCAACTTAGTTCAACTTTATTATATGCAAGTATAATTCAACTCTGCCATATGATAAGTCTAAGTTATTCGTCACGTTTCATTTAGAAACATCGACAACTTAGTTCAACTATATTATATACAAGTTTAATTCAACTATGCCATATAATAAGTCTAAGTTATTGTCATGTTTCATTCAGAAACATCGTCATAGGACTGGTCAATCTGTCGTACAAATATCAAAATCATTAAAATCAAACTAACAGTTTATTATAGCTTCAGCTAATAAAATTATGACATAAATTTTTGACAGACAAAAGACTAATGATAAAAAAACTTCATGTTGCAAGTGTCCCAGGGTCTTGGAAACTCTTTGCCATCACTGTTTTCAAGCCGGTATGCCCCATTGCCGGCGACCGAAATGATTCTATAAGGCCCCTCCTAGTTTGGGCTAACTTTTCCCTCCATGGGATCCTTCTTGTTGCCGACAACCTTTCTTAGGACGAGGTCCCCAACCTTAAACTCTTTTGGGTTGACCTTCTTGTTGTAATCCCTAGTAAGTTGTTGCTGGTATGCCCAGAGCCGAATTACTGCTTTCTTTCTTTTCTCTTCCAGTAAGTCCAGATCTCGGGCCAGGAATGCCTCGTTAGTCCTATTCTCTACTCCTTAGGTTCTGATCCTAGGGATATCGACTTCTAGCGGGATAACTACTTTAGTGCCATAAGCCATGGCAAAAGGAGACTCCCAAGTTGATCTTCTCGGCGTAATCCGATATACCCAAAGTACATTGGGCAACTCTTCCACCTACTTTTCTTTTGCTACTTCCAGCCTCTTCTTGATCTCGTCCAAGATAGTTTTATTAGATGCCTCTGCCTGACCATTGCTCTGAGGGAAACTTGGAGTGGAGTAGTAGTTCTTGATTTTTTGCTTTGCACAGAAACTTTTGATTAGCTTACTGTCAAACTGTGTATCATTATCTGCTATTATTTCCCTCGAGATCCCAAACCTGGTGATGATGTTGTTCTATATGAAGTTCTTCAAATCAATGTCTCGAATCTTTGCAAGGGGTTCAGCCTCTACCCACTTCGTGAAGTAATCAGTTGCTGCCAGCAGAAACTTTATTTGCCCAGTTGCTTGGGGCAGTTGTCCAACAAGATCCATACCCCATTAGGCAAACAGCCAATGGCTGGATATTGGGTTTAAATTAACTACTGGTTGATGTATCAAAGGTGCAAACCTCTGACAGTTCTTGCACTTTCTGACGTAGGCTTCAGCATCCTTCTATATGTAGGGCCACCAATACCTCTAAGTAATGGCCATATGAGCAAGTGATTTGCCCCTAACATGGCTTCCATATACCCCTTCGTGTATTTCATACAAGAAGTCTTCAACTTGGGAGGGATGTACACATCTTAAAAGGGGACCAGTAAAAGACTTTATTTGCCTAGTTGCTTGGGGCAGTTGTCCAACAAGATCCATACCCCATTAGGCAAACAGCCAATGGCTGGATATTGGGTTTAAATTAACTACTGGTTGATGTATCAAAGGTGCAAACCTCTGACAGTTCTTGTACTTTCTGACGTAGGCTTCAGCATCCTTCTATATGTAGGGCCACCAATACCTCTGAGTAATGGCCATATGAGCAAGTGATTTGCCCCTAACATGGCTTCCATATACCCCTTCGTGTATTTCATACAAGAAGTCTTCAACTTGGGAGGGATGTACACATCTTAAAAGGGGACCAGTAAAAGACTTTCTATAGAGATGGCCTTCTGCTATTAGGCTAAACCTTGCCGACTTCGGTCTGGTCTTATGCACCTCTTTGCGATCATCCAGCAGCTTGTCGTCCCTAAGAAACATCACTATTGCATCTATCCAACTTGGACCCATCTCCATACATATTGCTTCATACTCTATGATCAGTGGTTCCATACTTGGGCCTAACAAATAATCAAACATTATTGTCCTTGCCTCCCCTAATTTTATTGCACTAGCTAGGTTAGCCAAGGCATCGGCATGATTGTTATCATCTCGGCTAACCTGTTGTAGCCGGCAATCCTGGAACAATACTAGCAGTCTAACAACTTCTTTGACATAGGCCATCATTTTTTCATCTCGAGCTGCGTACTCACCTGTTGCCTGGTTCACAATAAGTTGGGAGTCACTAAAGACTACCACCTCATCAGCTTCCATTGCTACTGCTAACTTTAACCCTGCGATCAGTGTCTCATACTTTGCTTCATTGTTTGAGGCCTTGAACCCCAAACGAATAGACTGCTCTAACATTTGCCCATCTGGCGATACTAACACTACTCCTGCCCCTGCTCCTTGCTGCTTTGAACTTCCATCAATAAACAGGCAAAATGAGTCGCCGATGTAGATGTCGCAGGGCTTTGGTTTCTCTATCTTCTTCTGCTCTTCTGATGTGGGGTTTTTCACTCCTAGCTGGGTTTCTTCTTGTTCTCTTGGACACCTTAAGCCGCGGCTCACCGGAGCCCGACGTGAGACAACACTAGGTGTGAACTCAGCCACAAAGTCGGCCAGAACTTGGCCTTTAATTACAGTTCTGGGCTTAAATTCCAAGTCATATTAGCCTAACACTATTGCCCATCTGGCTACCCTGCCTGTCAAATCTACTTGCTGCAACAGGGACTTTAAAGGATGCTTAGTTAGTACCACAATCTTGTGGGCTTGGAAGTAGTGATTCAGTTTTTTCGAATCCATCACTAGGGCTAGTGTTAATTTTTCCAAGGGTAAGTACCTAGTCTCTGCACTTGCTAAGGTTTTACTCACATAGTATACTGCCATTTGTTCTCCCTTCTCTTCTCTAATTATTACTACACTCACTGCATGCTCTGAAAACGACCAAGTATAAGAATAGTTACTCTCCAGGTACTGGATTTGACAGGATTGGAGTTGTTGTCAGGTACTTTTTCAAGTCGGCCAAGGCAACTTCGCATTCCTCTATCCACAAGAAATCTGTGGCCTTTTTCAACAAACTGAAAAATGGTTTACACTTATCCAAACTTCTTCTTATAAACCTGTTTAGGGCTGCGGCCCTTCTAATCAACATTTGTACTTGTTTTGCCGATGTCGGGCTTTTCAAGTCCAAGATAGCCTTGATTTGATCTGGGTTTGCCTCAATGCCCCTTTTGGTAACCAAATATCCCAGGAACTTACCAAACCCAATGCCAAATGCTCATTTCGAAGCATTGAGTTGGAGCCGATATGTTCTAAGGATATCAAAAACTGTCATTAAGTCGGCCAGGCGATTCTCAGGTTCTTTGGTCTTCACGATCATGTCATCAATGTACATTTCCTCTGTTTTGCCAATCAGATGTCTGAACATCTTGGTCACCAACCTCTGGTAGGTTGCTCCTTTAGTTTTTAACCCGAAATGTATCACTCTATAACAATACAGCCCTTTCTGAGTGATAAATGCAGTCGTCTCCTCATCAGGGGGATACATTGCTATCTGGTGGTATCCCCTATAAGCATCTAGGAAGCTCATCCTTCCATGCCCTGAAGTGGAATCTATTAATTGATCAATCTTGGGTAGTGGGAAACTGTCTTTAAGACAAGCCTTATTCATGCTGGTAAAGTCTACGCAGACCCTCCACTTCCCATTCTTCTTTTTCACAACAACTGTGTTTGACAACCAAGTTGGGTAGTTTACCTCCCGAATGGCTTTGGCCTCCAACAATTTGTCCACTTCCTCCTCCATTGCTTTTATATGAACCAACGTCGACCTCCTTGCTCGCTGAATGACAGGTTTAGCTGACTTGTCTGCATTTAGCCTATGTTAAGTGATCTCGGGATCAATGTCAGGCATCTTGTATGGCGTCCAGGAAAACACCTCTATGTTTGCTCGCAAGAATGACTCCAACTCCCTTTCCTCTTCCTCGGCCAAGCCTGAGCCAAGAAAGAAGAAGCGCTCTTTATCCCTTTGTTGGACTAGAATTTTCTTCAAGGTTTCTTTGCTTTTGTCAGTCGGCTCTTTGCCGAAGTCATCTAGGACCTCCATGTTCTCGTCCTCAATTCTATTGTTTCTGTCTCTCGCACATTGTAGTTGGATTTCATTGCTGCCATGGAGCAATTCTTTACCTGCACCTGATCCCCTCTAACCTCCTCAATTCCATGCTCTGTTGAGAACCGCAGCAGCTGGTGCAGTGTTGATGGAATAGCTCTCATTGCGTGCAACCATGGCCTTCCCAAGATAACATTGTAAGGAGAAGGGGTGTCAATTACTGTGAACTCTGTGCTTACCTTCTTGGTGTTTGCTTGCACCTCCAAATTTATTGCTCCCAGGGGCCATGTCGACATTCCATTGAACCCAACCATTTATTGCTCCCAGCTCCTTGTAACATCGGACATACATGATGTCATAAGAGCTGCCTTGGTCGATCAGAATATGCCTTACCTGGCATTCCCCAATTTTGAAGGTCACTACTAGAGTATCGTTGTATGGATGCTGCACCATGTAAAGGTTTTCCTCAGTAAAGGACACCATTGGCCCTGGTACTCGTTTGTCCTAGGCCTCTTTTGCTGGATTTGACACATATGCTATAAGTGTTTTACCTTCTAGGTCTCTCCTCGTATATCATTCTCATTAACCTTTGAGTGGATCACATTGATCACCTGAGGTTTTGCTTGCTGTGGTTGTGGTAGAGGTGGCGCTGCCAGTGCTTGGAGCAGTCTCGCCTGCTCTTCCCTCGTTCTGGCCTCATCTACTAGGTCCCTTAAGTGACCTTGTCTGACCAGATCTTCCAAATGCCCCTTTAGGGCTCTACAACCCTACGTCAGGTGTCCATCTTCATTATGGTAAGCACAGTGCTTCCCTAGACTTCTCCTCATAAATTCGCCAGGGATCAGCGCTCTGTAATGCGGCTGGTTCCTAATCCTTTCTAGAACTTTATAAATTGGGATCCATAACACAGTGGTGACTACCTGTGCAGCCCTCAGTCCTGTTTCTTGTCTATTAAATCCAGTATTACCTCGGTCTCGCTTCGGCGAGCCGTTTCTCTTTTTCTACATTGGTGCCTTTGCTCCCGGTGTATCCTCTTTGCTCTGGCATATTTCTCGATCCTTGCCATGAGCTCTTCCATACTCTTTGGCAGAGTCTTTGCTAGTGACTTTCAAAGCATGCAGTTATCCTCCAAGCCGTTCTTAAAAGACACGACCACCAACTCCTGGTTACATCCTGGTATTCGGTTGAACACCTCATAATATCTTTTGGCATAAGCCCTATTTCTTTCACCCTCGCCAATTTTCAGAACCATCATGGAGTCTACCCTCAACGGCTGCAATTTGTTTGTAACAAACCTGACCACAAACATCTCAGCCAAGCCTTTCCAACTCTTTACAGTTTTTTTGGGCAACTTGTGAAACTAATCTGATGTGATTTCCCAAAGGATGAGAGGAACACCTTGCAAAACAATGGTTCGTTCCCGGTATACAATGCCATTGAATTCAAATATAAGTTGATGTGAAAGTTTGGATCAGACTTACCATCATATATCTGGAACCTCGGCATATGGAACCTTTTTGGGGCCTCAAACTTATCCAACTCTACTGAGAACGACATTCTCGGCTTAACTTGGGATGTGACCTTGGCATTCTGCCGCTTTCTCTAGAGGTAATCCCTCAAATCCTCCTTAGTCTGGCTAGGAGCTTTACTGTCAACGGATTTCAGCTTTTTTGGTGCGTTGCTCACGGTGTCGTTATGAGTCCTTTTGGACTTCT
Organism: Camellia sinensis; assembly: GCF_055761805.1. Lineage (NCBI taxonomy): Eukaryota > Viridiplantae > Streptophyta > Magnoliopsida > Ericales > Theaceae > Camellia > Camellia sinensis. The sequence continues at coordinate 185,265,797 of NC_138961.1, read as the reverse complement.
CTTCATTTACTGTATCGAAACAAAGTTCCTTCCCTTGAACATGTCGATGTTCCTTGACATACGTCCTTTTGGTACGAGGCGTCCTCTAAGACTCTCCTCTCATTGACTCTGCTCACTCAGCGTCTTGTTGTAACAACCCTGACCCATGATTAACGTTAATGTTACGACCCAAACCCGCCCCTATAGGTTTAGCATCGTAACCGGCCAGTAATCCTTGGATTACCAAAGGCCTCTGAACAGATTAACAAAATTAAGGGGCTAGCGGAAGCTAATACATGAATATAGTTGTCCAATGAGTTGTGCTGACTTATATGAACAGAATATTTAAAAACTTTATATACAATAACCGGTAGTCAACATACATTATACCCACACACATTACAGTATTTTAAGTACAACCAACGATATCAAATCAAGTCTTAAATAAACAGAAACCACAGAAATTAAACATAGGACGCTTCAGGAACCTCCACATGAGGCACAATGGTTGGCTGACAATAGAACATAGATCCAGACAAAAACCTTCAGACTCGAACTCCAGAATTGTCTCGACCCGAACCCGCCCCCATGGGTTAAGGACATAACCAGCCAGTAATCATGAGATTACTTACGGCTTCAAACCAAAACAAATGTATTTTAACAAAGTTAATGGGGGCCAAACGGAAGTAGTTCAAAACTTTGTTCATAGAGCTGTGCTTACATGGCACATCCAAACAACCAAACATATATATATTAATAACTCACAACAAAAATACAGCAGCATAAGTTCTGTACAAACAAGATCATCCAAAAACTAAGTCAACCCATGAAAACTATACACAGACATATACAAAGACTTCGCCAACATGACAACATAAAACAAAATGACAAAAAGGCGAAGGCGAGTCTCGTGCGTGAGACATGTGGGCTGACTCTCCAAAAACCCAGTTGCTCTATACAGACTTCACTGGGGCTAGGTCTGGACCTCTCTTGGCTCACCTACAAACACATGAATGAGCGTGAGCGAAAGCCCAGTGAATAATATCAAATAAAGTAAATACATTGGAACATTATACATCAGACGGCCTCAGGCCCAATTCATTTATGTCAAACTGGCCTTTGGCCTTTTCAAACTCAAACTGGACCTTAGGCCTTTCAAACTTTCATATCAAACTGGCCTTTAGGCCTTTCAAACTTTCATATCAAACTGGTTTTTAGGCCTTTCAAACTTTCATATCAAACTTTGTCCACATTCAAATTATTGAACTTTACAAGACTTACATAGAAGTAAGCAATTGGAGAATAACATATTTCAAATATTACTCACAGTGATCGGCTTGTGGATTTGCCCTGGAGCTTGACCCTACATATCACATAACACATATGGGTCACAATTAATTCAATCCGTTCTTTGATTCACATATTCCTCTTTAGGCTTCATTCTTATCTCTTTAATTCAATTACAATGCTCAATGTATGCCTAAGAGTGTTTAGAAGTGAAAGGGAACAGAAAACAGAACACAGAATGCATAAACAAAATTTTAGAAAACAGGGTCCCCGCTCGAGCGTGGACTTCTCCGCTCGAGCGTACCCCTGAGGCTTGCAAAAGTACTGGATAGGTGAAATTTACGCTCGAGCGTTCATTATAGCGCTCGAGCGGAAGGCCTCCTTACATGGCTCCCCGCTCGAGCGTGAACTTCCACGCTCGAGCAGACATCATGGTCTGCAGAAAATACTTGGAGCACGAAATTCACGCTTGAGCGGCAGTTTCCCCGCTCGAGCAGACATCAAATTTCTGGGTTTTCCAGATTGTGTTCTTGAGCTCCAATTCGATTTTCTACCCAACCTTTCTTGCATATAACAGCTCAAACTCCAAATATACTTGTGCTAACATGCTATAAACACCAAATTACAACATTTAGAAGCTTAATTTCATAAATCAAACACATGCATGGCTCATTTTCCACTAAATTCTTTATCAACATAATAATTTCATGCATTTAACACTTACACCTTTTTGAATGGCACATGCATGTGGCTTATTACTCTCATTCTCAACTTAGATGATACAAATGGTGATCATAACATGAGTTTTAACCAAAACTCTACATTAATCATGTATTTCAAGCTCAAACATGCAAATTTAAAACAATTTCTTACATGCATGCACATATTGGCCCTCAATTCAACAAAACCAAATCGATTACATCATGCTCAAACAAATTCATGTTCTTGACCATTATTCCAATTTGCATTCACAAAATTACAACTTAATATTCATGAATCCACTTACCTAGAGGCTCAATTCTTCACAAATTATGGTCAAATTTAGAGTTGATCTTCAAATTATCAAGCTTCAAAATCAAACTCACAATCTCCTTCTCTCTCTCTCTCTAGCCGGCCTCTTCCTCTCTCCTTAGAGTTGAAATCAGCCCAAAATGTAACAAAGGAGAAGAATTGAGGGTGTAGTGCCTCTCCAACAAAACCCACTAATTCCAATATAATATTACTAAAGTAATTGGGCACTAATTTAACAATTTAATCAACTTAATCTGGTCCGAATCAATTTTTCAATTAAACTTCACTGCAAGCTATAAAAATTATGTCAATCACAATGGCGCAATCAATTTCGAGTTCTGCGGCCGATAAGGCCTTCAATTTAATTTCCAAAGCAGATAGTCAAACAGATATTCCTACGGTGAATAGATAGAAATTCAAAACCACATATTTTCACATAATGGCACACAAAATCATTTTAAACACATAATCATACTCATATTAAGGACCAATTATCATATTACGGAACAGGGATATCACAAGAATGCTCACCTATACATATATATATACAAACAGCGAGCTAAAGCCCAGTGAATAACATTAAAGTAAAAGGGGTTAGTAAATGAAATCCGAATATATCATAAGCAAAAAATAGACCAGAGCATAATCATTATCATATCAGAACATAATAATGGTACATCTCATAGAACACATCACAGAACGTCTTCCGACTAGAGTAATCGGTTCCAGATACCGATTAAACACATATCACCACAATGAAGTGGCTAACAAGATCTCGTAAACTTGTATGACATGGACCCGCATTTTCATGCCGTTCCCCATAACTTGGGACTATCTATGGATGCCATAATAAATTTCAAACTTGGAATATTCGTTCACGAAAACAGATATCATTTCAGAAATCAGAACTTACCATATTTCATTTGGAACGTAATTCATATGAACGTATCTTTACAATAACGTTACTCACAGTGGTTCCAGTAAGCGGTCAATCAATCCTCGAGTCTTGACCTACAATCACAAAATACATAACACAAGGATGCCTTATCATTACACATTCATGTGGCCAACACGGCTTAGCTTACATTATGTTGGTTCTTGTTCTTATTTAATACATTGCTCAAAACACACTCTTGAATCTCATAACTAAGTACATTATTTCCTTAGTGTGTTTCTAATCTATCACCTCATTATTATGGCTTAATTAAGGCTTAGGAATGCCTAAGATGTAATGAGGATGCCAAAACATGCCTCGGAACACTTAGTCAAAATTTCAGAAAATAAGGTCCACGCTCGAGCGTATATTTCCTCGCTCGAGCGGACATGCAAAATGTAAATGGTCGCTCGAGCGCACATTCCTTCGCTCGAGCGATCTGTAAAAGACATGAAACTTCTGGGAGCTTGCAATTCACGCTCGAGCGGACTTTTGGTTACTCGAGCGGAGTGCACGCACTCAGATTGGTCGCTCGAGCGTGAACTCCCACGCTCGAGCGTAGATGCAAATTCTGGAATTCCATATTGCACCTTCAAGCTCAAAACTCGAATTCCAACCTTCAAAACACATCTCTTGGGCCCCAAAACTTGAGATAACATAGTACACTTGTAAAACATGAAGAATTTAGGATCATTTCATAAAATCATGGCCCAAGGGTTTGTTAAAAACTCACAATTTCAACTTAAAACATGATGAATGTTCATGAACACAACATGCATGAATTTTTCTTGTATCAAACTTCTCAAAACATGATCAAACAACACAAAACAACTTGAAACTTGATGATTTTCCCAAATAAAGATGAATTTCAAACATGTAAGAGAAGATTTATGGAAATCATGCTCAATTGTAAGAAAATATACATGCATGCATGAATTGCCACTCAAATCTTCCTTCTAAGCTCAATGCACACCCTAAACACATAATCTTGAAGAAATTTCATGTTAAATGACTTAGTCACACAATCTAGAGGTTGTAATCTTACCTAGAGTCTTGAATTACTCTTGTTCTAGCACAATCTTTGACCAATTCAAGCTATAGGCTTCAATTTCTCCTTAATCTCTTCTTATCTCTCTCTAGAATTGCACTCTCTCTCTCTCTCTCTCTCTAAAATGAATTCTCACATTTTTCCACTCAAGGGAGATGAAAGAAATGAGCTCAAATGAGCTTATATCTCAAATATAAAGCTATGATGCTAAAATACACTAATTAGAACATAAGGCTTGCCAAACGCGACTTAACGAATCAGACTAAATCAATTTTTAATAAAACTTGCCATATGGTTCTAAAAATTTCAAATATCATATTGGTGTAGTCAATTTCGGTTTTGGATGCCGATAAGGCTTTCAATTTACATATTAAAGTGGAATTCCAAACAGATATTTCTATAAGTAACAGATAGAAAGCCAAATATCATGCAAATCACATAATAAACCCATAATTTATTTTATTCGCTTAATTAACATCCTTAATTACCGGTTAGTGGCTAATTATGGATCGGGGTTATTACAGTTAATCTATGATTTCATGTGCCTAATAAGTTATTAAGATCAGATTTTGGATTAATGACATATGCATTGCATCATATTGTGTTCATATCTGTTTGACGTAGAAAGATCTGTTCATGTTCTAGTTTCGATTCGCGAATCAAAGGCCTTATCGGCATCTGATTCTGAAATTGATTTGATTTATGTGTTATTTGGAATTTTTAGAACCTTATGGTGGGTTTAATTAAAATTCAATTTGGAACGAGTAAATTAGATTAAGTTAATGTCCACTTAATTAACTACACTTTTATCCAAGCCTATTTAAGGCACCAATTGAGCTCCCACTCATCTCTTTTCCTTCATCTCAATACATTTTGAGCCTATTCAAGTAAGAAAATGTGAGAGAGGGAGAGTTGGGAGAAATTGAGCTCAAACAAAGGATTTGCTAGGAAATGTTGTGAGATTGAAGAGAATTTGGGAGTTTCAACTTTAACCTTTGTGAATTCAAGTCTCTAGGTAAGGAATCAAACTCTTAGTTGTGTAATTGAGTTAGATTTTACAAGACTTCAAGTGAATTAGATGAATTCATGTAGGAATTGAATTAGAATTGAAGATAATTGAACTATACCATGCATGCATGTCCATTTCTTCACAAAATGAGCATGATTTCAAAGAATTCTTTCATGCATGTGTTCATCTCACCTATGTTTTGAGAATTTATCATGTTTTTTTTATCAATTTGCCTAATTTGATCATGTTTTGAGAGGTTTGAATTCAAGGGAATTCATGCATGTTATGTTCATGAAACATTCATAAAGTCTAAGTTGAATTTGTGAACAATTGGCATGCTTTTGGGCCTTGATTTCATGAAATGATCTTTAAATCATGATGTTTTGTGAGTTTTTAAATGTTTTCCAGAATTTTGGCCCAAGAGGATGAGTTTTGAAGTGTTTAGTTTGAGTTTGAAGCTTGGAGATCAAATATGGAAATTCCAGAATTTGCATCTACGCTCGAGCGTAGGAATTCACGCTCGAGCGAGCACTCTGACTGCGTGCACTTCTGCTCGAGCGACCTGAGGCCCACTCAAGCGTGAAATGCATGTAACTAGAAGTTCATATGTTTTACAGCACGCTCGAGCGACAAAAGTCACGCTCGAGCGAGGGTCTAAGTCTCACACTCAAGCGGAGACTGAGCTCAAGCGGAGACTGAGCGTCCGTCGAGCGTGAAAAGTAAGTAACCAGTACTTTTTCAAAATTTACAGTACGCTCGAGCAAAGAAAATCACGCTCGAGCGAAACCTTCACATTTTGCATGTCCGTTCGAGCGAGGAAAGCCACGTTCAAGCGTGGACCTTGTTTTCAGCAAGTTTTGAAAAATATTTTCGAGTGCATTGTTGCATCCTCATTCCATCCTAGGCGTTCCAAGGCCATGATTAAGACACTATAATGAGAATAAAGGTTAGAAACACACTTAGGACAAGAAAATGTGTTATGTGCAATTTGAGCGTGTTTCAATGTATGTCTCTGTCATGTTATGTAGGTCACACGCTGTGAGTTAAGTGAGTTACGTACTCTACTTGTTTACTTGGAGCCATCTGTTAACTGTGAGTAATAACTCTGTAAAGTTATGTTTAATTACAAGTATTTTATGATCAATATGATATGATCTGGTTTCTGAAATGCTATTTTATGAATTGCGAATGAATGTCCATTTTTCTAAAATGTATTTGTGGCATCCTTAGTTCATGTGGCCCTCGCTCGAGGGTAACAATGCCGCGACCAATATGCACGTGGCCCTCGCCCAAGGGTAACAATATTGTGGCTTATATTCACGTGGCCCTTGCCCTATGGTAACAATATTGAGGCCTATATTTACGTGGCCCTTGCCTGGGGGTAACAATACCATGATTACTCGCGCGCAAGATATGAACCTTTATGGTCATCGGTACCGACTATACATGTGGGTCTCAAGACCAAGTTGATATGATAGCTAATGGGTGTACCACATATGATCTTATGCAAAATCTGAATATGAATATGAGCATGTATCTGAATCCAATTCTGATTTGAAATCTGAATATGCATAAGACTCTGTTTCCGATAAGAATATGTTTTTGATATAAACTCTGATTTCTAACTCTGTGATGGACATCGTCCATTAAAACCCCTTTACCTTGTTATTATTCATTGGGCTTCTGCTCACTATTTATTTATATGTATGTAGGTGAGCAGGCGCGTGACCAGGCCTAAGTTGATGCATGGCGAGTTTTGGTGTTAGCTAGCCATCATGCCTCCCGTGGAGGTTCCCTTTTGAGTTCTGCTCAAGTTTTTATGTCCTTGGGACTGTTGTACTTTCTAAATGCTTATGTCTGGTCTGAACACGTTTGAAAGTTTTATATAAGTGGCTTGGTTAATGTAAGACTAATGTATTTTTGACGCCACATTTGTATATATATATATATAAGTTGTTTTGAAAATTTCCTGTCCCATGCATATCTGCACAGCTCTATGGACTATGTATGTTTAGTATATTTGTTTCCGCAGCCCCTGTTTATATATTAGTCTGTTCAGAGGACTTTGGTAATCCCAGGGATTTTTGGCCGGTTACGATGCTAAACCTATAGGGGCAGATTTGGGTCATGACACCCGTGAAGGCCGATGTGAGCGTTCCTTCACCTTGTCATGCTGAGGGACTGATGGGATTACTTTTTACCCCATTTCTAGGCATCGTTCTTGGCCGCTGGAATCAGCGTGTCCTTCAATGGAAATAGTGGTTGCATGACGTTGTTCTGCACCATGGAGTTGACAACCGATTGTGGGTCTGCCAACTTGTTTGTCACTCCCTTCATCTTGCCGTCTCTCATCAAGCATCTGTCTTTCCATACTTGGAGGTCACTTTCGTTGTAGTACTTGTCTCGGCCTGCTTCCTTCGGTGGGTCTCCCTCTTAGCCGACGTCCTTCTCCCCAGGATTTTGATGTTGTGGTCCTTCATTAGGGTTTTCCTCCTCCATGTTAGGATCAGCATGTTTACCACTTCCACTAAGGATGTCATCCCCAATATTCTCTTTCTGTCCGTCGTTGGTCATCTATGCTCCTTATGTTCCCAAAGACAACGCCAAATTGTGGGTGTCGAATTTTGACCACACAACCAAACAGGGAACTCAGTTGGAGAGCACCAGCAGAATAGATTAAGCCCAAACAACCTATCACAAAAAGATAAGAATTCGACAGTGGTTCATCCACCCGGGGGCACTCTGACACTCAAGTCAGTAATCAAATATTTCTCCAAGATAGCAAATTGTGCTTATACTCACCAAAAAGAACTTTCCTCAGACCCACGAGGGTGCCTTGCTTTTATAACCAGCACTGACCTAATCCTTGTAGAGGCCTAACTTCAATGGACTCAGGCTCAATACTCATCTTGGACTTTCAGCTAGATAAGGATAAACTTCCTAAGAGCTTTATCTTTATCCAGACTAAGACCCTCCCTTGTTCTAGGACTTTTATCCCTTATCTGCTCATCTCGGATTTCGATATCTCCGCAGATAATCTCGGTCTAGCCGAGATCACCTCGGCGCCAAGAGCAGGCCACGTGGCACCTCGGTTGACACTCCGGCGTCACCTTGGCCACGTGCTGTCACTTACAAAATATGTCCCCACAAGATGTAATTAAAATTTTAATGAGTTTTGGGCCAAAGTAAAAATAAGGTAAGTGGGAAGTGTGGTATGCCATGTGGTAAACTACATGGTGTGATGAATAGTGGTGTATAGTGAAAGTTTTATCACCTATAAATAAGTGAGTTTGCATGGTAATAAAGGTATAGAAAAATTGTGTTTTACTTGAGTGATCTCTTATTATGGCTTTTCTTTCGTTATTTTCTTTAGTTTTATAACACGTTATTAGTACGAGATTGTAGCCAGCTGAGAAGATAAAGTTACTAGATAGTTGTACTAAGTATAAAGAAATTCTAAGGCTCATTTTATATTTCGTTAATATATTTACGTGATAATAAATATATTGTTTTTGTTAAATTTAGTAGTTGTTTGGATGTGCTATATAAGTGCACTTTTTGACTTTTTGGTTAAAAAAGTAGAGAAAAAAAATGTATGTTTAGAGTAACTTTTTGACTTTTTACAAAAAGATGTGTAATAAAATATTGTAATAAAATCAAAATGACCATTTTACCCTTTTGACTTTTTGACTATTTGGGTAGTTGAATTCAAAGGACAAAATAATAATTTTGCCCTAGTGGCTTTCCCCACAAGCTACCTGTAGACACCCCATTTTTGATCGTCTTCAAGACTTGGACGTCATCGCTTGAATACTCGATGATTATCCACGCTTGTGTTCGTTTTGAAAGCTCGAAGTTCTTGGCGGAGTGTCTTGCCTGTGAGCCTTTGAAACTTGTCTGTTTTGTGCTTGGTTGTGGACTAAATGCTTGCTTCTTTGCTCCTGAAGGAGAGGGTGGCTTGCCGGCCATCCCTATAATCCATCGGCCAGGGTTTATTCCCATCGGCCATCAGTGGTGGCTGGTCGGCTACACTGATGGCCGGTCGGCCTCATTGATGGCCGATCGGCCATTAATGATGGTCGACCGCCATTTTTCTCCTTTTTCAGATATTTTATGTGCCAGCTGTTGGTTACTGAAGCCATCCTCCATACACGTGTATGGAGGGATGGAAACAAGCTTTACGCTTGTATTTCTATATAAGGGGAGGTCTCTCCCCCATTTTGGGGGTTCAGAAATTTTGTGAGCAAAAAATCTGTCTCTTTCTAGAACTCTCTCTCTCTCTCTCTCCCCCTTATTTTAGGGTTGAAAGTGAGTTTTCTCTACATATTTTCATATAACCCCTTAACCAAATTAGACTACCTTGTTACTGAGGTGCTTGGAGGTCTTATTTGGGCTATTAAAGTTGATTTTTGGCTCAGGAAGTTGCTGTTTTGCTACTGTGCTTCAAGGGTAAAGCTTTACCCTCTTTATAGCTTTATTTAGTTGCTTGTTTGGCCAACTTTGCATGCTGTTTTTGGCTTAGTTTTCAACTACAAAAACCTTTGTTTTTAAGGTCTAAAAGTGGTGGTTTAAGACACTTTTGGAGTTAAGGGTGGTCCACCCTCTTTTGTAGCTTGTTTGCTAAGCTTTGTGCCATCTTTTAAAGCTTTTAAAACAATCCTTTTTTGGCCTTTTAACATTTCAGTGGTAGAAAGTTGGTTTTGAGGTCCCAAATAGGAGGGGGTGGCCTCCCCTCCTTGTGTTTTGTTTGCATGTGTTGATGGCCTAATAAGTGTGCTTCTATTTCTACCTTTTTGAAGCTTAGTTCAAGCATGTTTTAGGCTCTATTTTGACCTGATTTAACTCTATTTTTGGCTGGTTGGGTCACCTCTTGTTTGCCTCTTGCACTTGTAGTGCAATCTTGCTTACTAGCTTAACATACTTGATGATTTAGCCTATCATCCTAGCTTGTGTTAGCTCTATCTCAGCATGTTTTTGCTCATATTTTAGCATGCTTTAACTCTATTTTGAGTGGTCTTGGTCATATATGCTTTGCCTTTCATGGCTATAATGTAAGTGGCCTTTACTAGCTTTGTGTTTTAGGCCCTCTATCATGCTTTATGTGTGATGTTTGCATGATGTAGCATCATTTGGCATGTGATTTCAGAGCATATACCTCTGTCACTCTCTCACATATATCACTCTTTAATTACTTTTGAGAGTTGTGCGTTATGCCTTGCTTACAAGCCAACATGCGAGCATGTTTTTCTTGCTTTTTGTGCCCAAGTTTCAACATGATTAGGCCACTATTTTGGCATGATGTAGCTCTATTTTTAGTTGGTTTGATCATTTGAGCATTGTATTACATGCCTCTAATGTTGTGTCATTCACCAATTTCAATGCTTTTGGTTATTGGAACATGTTGTGCATATGTTGATCACATGATTTAGTGTCTTGAGCATGCCATTTCAGCACTGAAAATCTGTCACCTCCCTCCATTTTTCACTTCTTAATTCGTTTTTGAAAGTGGTCTTAAGCCCCTTGTTGGCTTGAGCATGAATTTAAGGCATTCATGTCTAATGGTTTTAATCCTCTCTTGAGGGTTTCTACTAACTAACAACAAGAGACCTCTTTCATGCTCAAGGCATTTGTGGCTTAGACCATCTTTCTAATTAGAGGACTTTCACATTGGACTTAACCGGTTAAAGAACTAATTGGTAAGCTAAAATGTGTAAACAAGAATTGAACCAAGTAAAACTTGTGCAAGATAAGCATTTGTGTTGCATTGCATGTGTTTGGATCGGACGTTAATCCAAACATAAGAAATGTGGGACGTTTCATACTCAAAGTGATGAAACATGTGTCACATTTCTTGGTCGCCAACACCCTTGATCATGCATGATAGGGTGGAGGCATTTTGTGTATTGTGTGTGCATTCACTAAGCTTGTACAAGCTTGGTTTTTTTAGGCCATTATGCATTGAGATGCTTGGTTGGTGGCTTGAGAGCCGAGCGCCACTCTCCTTTAAGCTTGAGACATGATGAGGAGAGTGGCAGCACACACATTTCCTTGCAAATACATTGTCTTGGCTCTGTTGTTCTCTATTGAAGCAAAAACAACATTTTGGGAAAGGAGGTAGCCAACTGGCCACATGCAGTAGCCAACCGGCCACTTGCATTAGCTGACCAGCCAGTTGGAGTGGCCGGCAGCCACTTTTGGTGGCCGACTGGCCACCAGTCCATTTTTGGTGCAAAAATGTTTCTGTTTTGAGGCAAAAGTAGTCTGGAGTTGGTACAATATTCAGAAAATAGAGGCGAGCGCAACCAGAGATAATTGACGACAAGGTGATGAATTTTCGGGAGGACGCGACCGAGCATGCATGTCTCCCTCGCCCACGAGGCCACTTTATCGCTTTATTAGCTAGTTGTAGCTGATTAATACATGCGTTGTAATTAATTAGTTCAATTTGTTTTGTAATATTTTAGTTAGCTTAGAATAGTTAGTTGATTTATTTCAATTATGTTGTAATAATTAATTAGCTAGAATAGTTAATTAATTTCATTTTGTAATAAATAGCTTAGCTTAGCATAGCTAGTTAGCTTATTTATTCGGACCCTTCTTTGCGAGGGGGCAATGTTGTAATAAGTGTGTGCGTGTGTGTGCATGTATTCTAACCCCACGTCTTTCTCCCTTTTATTTATTCGTTTTCAGTGGTTAGATTAGGCATGTTTTGATTAGCATACCTTATGCTTGCATGTTTGCATTATTCATTTGTATTGCATGCACCGGGCTCGGCGCATCATTCAAACTACATCGTATTTCAATACCTATTTGAATACGTGTATCAAAGTGTTGCATTCATATGCTATCTTAGATAGCCGAGCCTATTTAGTTGCATTTTTGCATGTGTTGTATTAGGCATTGTTAACATAGTTAGGAGTCATGCATTTTTCTAACTAGCTTTTATTTTGGCTTGGAGTACGCTGTAAGTCTTTATGCTTTAGCATACTTACATGAGTGTGACTGTTGCCATGATAGCATGTTTTCCATGAGGCTATGTGCTTAATTGCTAAACTGCATGAATGCCTGTGGATGAAGGCTTCATTGCTTGAATTGGAACAATTCATCGAATGTGAGTTTTAAGCCCACTTTGCAAAGTGGCAAAATCATATTTTAAGCCCATTTGAGGGTGACAAATCCGCGATTTAGCCCACTTGAGGATGGCACTTTCAAACCATTTTCGAAAAACAAACATGAGTTTTTTTGTTCTAATTCTTGCGATTTTAGTCTATACTTGTATGCTGTGCGCATCACATAGTAAGTTAGCTAATAAACCGGAATAAGAACACACGTGTTTATAAAATAGCATATCATGCTTAGTAGAGGCCGATCCTTTAATCGGGCGAGCGGGGGTGTTCATGTCATGACCTTCCCCTCTCGCACCTAAATTCCCGAGCCGAAGCAACTTTGGTGATGACGGACATGTGGCCTTTGGCACAAGTCAGGGTTTCCTAAATTTCTCAAAAATAAAATATTTAGGTGACGACTCTGTAATCTGGCAAAGTAGTCTAGTTTTGGCATTATTTGATTTAAAATTTGATTTTCCAAAATGATTTGCCGGATTGGACTTTTTGGTGTTTATCAGTCTCACATTGCACTTTGTGAGATTAGATTCAGAACTGTGACAGGAGTCCGAACTGTAGGAGACCAATTCGCGCCTCTCCGAAAGGGGGGCGCACGAAGAAAGTCGAGTCTACACTACCCTTGAATAGTATAGACTTTTTAGTTTTTTTAGTAACTTTTTGACTTTTTTAGTTTATCCCAAACAAGGCCTAATCATGTCAAATCTTTCAAAATTAGCTCTTGACATTTCTGGAAAAAATTATTTATCTTGGATTCTTAATGTTGAAATCCACCTTGAGGCAATGAATCTTGGAGATACCATAAAATATGAAAATGAAGCATCTCTGCAGGATCACACAAATGCAATGATATTCATTCACCTTCATCTCCAAGAAGAATTAAAAAATGAGTATCCCATGGTAAAAGATCCACTAATTCTATGAAATAATTTGAAGGAGAGATAAGAGCACCAGAAGATCGTAAGAGTCCATTATGATTGATTGCACCTAAGGTTGCAAGATTATAAGTCAGTTAGTAAGTACAATTCTGCTTTATTTAAAATAATCTCTCGATTAAAATTATGTGGAGAAAAATTACTGAAGAAGATATGCTTGAAAAACATTATCCATATTTCATGTTGATAATGTACTCCTGCAGCAGCAATATGGAGAGCATCATTTTTCAAAGTACTTTGAACTGATTTTATGCCTTCTTGTGGCTGAACAAACTTATCAATTATTATTAAAAAATCATCTATCCCGTCCAACTGGCTCTGCCCCATTCCCTAAAGTGAATGAGGTTGCATTTCATGGTCATGGACGAGGGAAAGGTCATGGTTTTAGACGTGGTTGAGATAGAAATAATTATTGAATCCGTAGAGGATATGTTCAGAAAAATAACATGACATTTCACCAAAAGTGGAATAATTCTAAAACATAACAAGAAAATGAAAAGAGTTACAGAATAAATCTCCCAAGAATCATGAAAATGTTTGTTACTGATGTGACATGACATGGCATTGGGCGCGTACATGTTGTACGCCTAAACATTTAGTAGATCTCTATCAAGCCTTAATAAAAGAAAAAAGAAAAGGAATTGAGATGCATTTCACAGATCATTATGAACCTATTGATATTAATCATCTTGATGTTTTTGATTTCTTTGAAGATTTTGAAGGAAAAATTGATCATTTAATTGGTGATGTAAATGTTCACACTAATTAACTTGATTTTCTAGATATTATATTTTTGAGTTATGCTTTGTATTGTCCTGTTTTACGATTTTGAAATTTGTGTTTTTCTGTTTTGGAGTGTTCATTTTCGTGTTTTAATTAGGCCTTTAGAGTTTGTATTTTTGAGTTTGACAGTTTGTATCTTTTCTATTTTGAGCATAATGAATTTCAATTTTTTATAGGCATGGTTATCATTGATGGATTGACTAACTCCAAAATAATTGGTGATGATATTTGTCTAGTGCAATCACACACGCAATCTTACGTGATGCAAAATATTTTATATAATTAGTCATGGAAAAAGCTAATGTCAATACAATTTCAGATTCTACAAACCTAATTAAGGGCTCCAGAAGAGCCAATATCATGTTGTCAAATGGAACAAAAATTTGTATTGGTGAAGCTTTGTATTCTACCAGATTCAGAAGAAATCTGTTAAGTTTTAAAGATATACGTAAAGGTCAGAAAGAGTATTTATTGATCACTTCAACTAATTCTAGTCAGAAGCTAGTATTAGAAAAACTTCCTACATTTTCATCTAGATTATATTATACGGAAATAAAAATAATTGAGTCACATATTGTCATGCACCAGAAGTGCTCTGACCTAAAAACGTTTATGCTATGGCATAACTGACTCGGGCATCCGGGATTTATAATGATGCGTCGAATAATTAAAAATTCACATGGACATCTATTAAAAAACCAGAAGATTGTTTTACCAAGTGTTTATCCATATTCTTCCTATTCACAAGGGAAATTAATTTTCAGGCCATCACCCACAAAAGTAATTGTTGAATCTCCATCATTTTTGCAAAAAATTCAAGGACCCATATACCCTTCTTGTGGACCATTTCGTTATTTTATGGTTTCAATCAAATGGTTACATGTTTGTTCACTTTCTACACATAATATTGCATTTGCTAGATTCCTTGCGCAAATAATTATATTGCGAGCACATTTTCCAGACCATCCTATCAAGACAATTCGTCTTGATAGTGCTAGTGAATTTACATCCCGAGCATTTGATAACTATTGCATGTCCATTGGCATTGATATTGAACACCCTGTTGTAAACACTCATACCCAAAATGATTTAGCTATATCTTTCATTAAGAAACTTCAGTTGATTGCTCGACCTTTGGTTATGAAAAGCATATTACCTGTTTAAACATGGGCTTATGCTATATTGGAAGTAACATCTTTGATTCGTGTCAGACCAACTGCATAGCATGAGTACTCGCCATTATAACTTGTATTTGGTCAACCACTAAATTTTAGTCACATTATAGTGTTTGGTTGCGCGATTTATGTCCCTGTTGCACCTCTACAGCACACTATGATGGGTCCACAACATAGGCTTGGAGTTTATATTGGTTTTGATTCTTCATCAATCATTAGATATCTAGAACCTTTGACTGGTGATATATTTAAGGCATGATTTGAGATTTGTCATTTTAATGAAACAATTTTCCTATCATTATGCGGAGACAAGTCGCAGCCTGAAGCTCGACAGGAAATCACTTGGAATACTTCGACGTTATCTCATCTTGATTCTCGTACTAATCAATGTGAACTAGAAGTTCAAAGGACCATTTATTTACAAAGTATTGCAAATCAGTTACCGAATGCATTCACCGACACATATATTGGACAAATTCCTGAAGATCTTGGCCTTCAAGACCATCAAATAGAGAGAGAAAGAGATGAGGAGACAGAGATACCAATAGATATAGAAAGAAATAGATGATGAGAAAGAGAGAGAGAGAGAGAGAGAGAGAGAGAGAGAGAGATACCAACAAATAGAGAGAGAAAAAGAGAAAAGTGGATTTGTTTGAACATTTTAAACAAATCATCTATTTTTTTTTTTAAAGCAAAATAGATCACCTCTCTATATATATTAGAATAGATTTGTTAAAAATGCTACAAATACTTCAATAGATAATTTTTTTAATAGATAGATAATTTAACAGATAAATGTTAAAAACAAATAGGTAATTTAATAGATAGATTATTTGGATAGATATTTGAACAAATAAGGGGGGGAAAATTCGAACAGATAGTCAAAAAAATTTGAATATATAGATATAAATTTGAACATATAAAAAAAAAATTGAGCAAATAAATATAAATTTGAATATATAGTTAACGAAAAGTCAATAGATAAAAAAAAGTCAACATATAAATTAAGGAATAAAATTAAAAACAAAATGTTTTCCAAAATCAACGAAAGGACTCCTCTCTCACCATACTATTTCACAAAAGATAAACCTCTCATCAGTAAAAAAATATTCACTACACCTAATACCCTATAATTTTCTTACCTTGGACTTTTCAACAATTAATTTTTTTTTATTTTTTATATTTCAAAAATAAAATAAAGGACATTCCTGAGAACCACCAAATAATTTCTCAAATTTGATCACATGCACCCTTCTATACTGGCCTGGTCTTTTCTTTCACCTGCTCTTCCATCTCTCTCTCTCTCTCTCTCTTTCTCTCTCTCTCCTCTCTTAATAGCAGTAGCAGTAATTCTCTACCCAAGGTGTTAGGGACATGTGCTATCTACATCACCTATAAACATACTCACTGGCCTCCATTATGATCTGTCCAGAACAACAGGACGAGGAAGAAGAAGATACTTCTTAAATATCGCTCTCCTGTCTCTCTCTCTATCTATAGACTTTTCGGTGTTTGACACAATCCATCTCTCAAAGAAATTGAGAGAGAGAGAGAGAGAGACATGGCAGAGGAAGAAGTGAATATTAGTAGTAGTGAAATAGTAAGTGCACCGATTCGCCGAGTTCTTCTCATCTCTGCTGGTGCTAGTCACTCTGTTGCTCTCCTCTGTAAGCTTCATTTCCCCTTTTTTTCTCTCTCCAGTTCTCCTTTTTCGATACATAATCATGCCCATCTATCTATATATGTCATGTTTTATTATCTGGTCTTGTTTTTTAGTGGGTGCAAATTATGTTCTAATTTTGGGTCTTGATCTTATACTTCGAATTTCTTCTTCTTTTATATTTTATTTTAATTTTTATTGAAGAAAAAAAAACCCAATTGGAAGTTATTCTTATACATTGCTTGGGTAAACTAGTTGTTTTGTTAAATTCTCTTTTCATGTGGGAATAGTTGGGGTGTTGTAAATTGACCGGTCTATGCAAAATTGGTTTGATGAATAAGAAAAACAAAGAAGGAAAATATTGTTTCTTGTCATTGTTGAAACCCATTCTTCTGAGTGTTGATCAAAACAATTGTTACATGAAACCATTTCTAGTTTCCATTCTAAAGAAAAGCCCAAACATATGGGTCATTGAAGGCTTTTCTCTCCATACTGTCCCTTATGCCGAATCATATACGAACGCAGACAGCATGCCAAAGTAGTTGAGCACCGACCCTTCATGGCATAGTCAAATGTCACAAAGAAAGAACAATGTAATGACCTCTAAGACTCACATGATGAGGAATTACGGATCCATTCACTAACCTCTCGTTGCTAAGCACATGTAGTATGAAAACCTCCCTCTGTTCCAACTCTGTCCCAAATTGTTTGTCCATTTTCGGCATCGTGCCCTTTAGTGGGTTCAATAAATAATGTATTTTTGAGAATTTTTCCTGATAAATTAAAAGATCTCAATTTGTTCTTATAGATGAAGTCTTCAAAATTCTTGAAAACAGAATAAATTTAAAAATATAAACGATTTTTTGGGATGTCTGGGATAGTGAAAATGGGCCTACAATTTGGGACATAGGGAGTATATGTCATGGTGGAATACTCTTCCAAAGAGCCGTGTCAATCTCCATATTTTTTAAGCAACAATGATTTTATTAGAAGAAAAGAGTAAAAGAGATACAGAGAGGTTAAGGAAACAAAAGCTGCATTTCATATACAACCCTCTGACCTAGAAATCAAAAACAAAAGAATTCCCTTAAATGGAGAAGATACAAAGCCCCAAAAGAGGATAAATGACAAATCTTATCCCACAACCCTTTAATCTCTTCCACATTGTCTTCAAAAACTCTAGCATTCTTTTCCAATCAAATTACACAAATAGCACAATTCCAAAGTACTCTTGCCTTCTCATTGGATCCGAATCCTTTAAAATCAAACATTTGGACACTAGACATCAGGGCCACCTAATCTACTTTTACCAAACGAAACAATTTGTACCATATAGCCATATCGACAAGGCAATGCAAAAATAAATTGTCAATAGGTTCTCATTTCCCTTTACATGATACACCATTGTGGGAGCAAAAACAATTAGCACAATTAAGGAAGCAAAAAGCAATTGGGTCATCTCTTCTAAAACATGCCATTGGTGTCCATACAAAATTTTTAACTTGAGGCACAATACCATTCCAAATCATCTTATAAGGACCAAAAGAAGGCACATTTGGGACACCAATTATCTTAACAAAGAAGGATTTGCAAGAAAATAAGCCCAATGAATAAAGAGTCCACCTCCTATGAAAAGGTTCCTCATTTAATTGTGACCAGATTGACCTTTACTTGATAGAACTATGGGTTACAGCTTCTATAAAAAGAATAATTTCATTACCAATCTGTTG
Organism: Camellia sinensis; assembly: GCF_055761805.1. Classification (NCBI taxonomy): domain Eukaryota; kingdom Viridiplantae; phylum Streptophyta; class Magnoliopsida; order Ericales; family Theaceae; genus Camellia; species Camellia sinensis. The sequence continues at coordinate 185,247,125 of NC_138961.1, read as the reverse complement.
GGATGATAAATGCATTTCTTTAGAAGAGTAAAAGCTAAATGCCGTAAAGAATAAAATATTTTATTGTTTATCTTAAAGCTTTTCAGCTTGGTTTATCCTTTTGTTATTCTGTCTTCATCCATGATTGATTTCCATGTATGTAACTTCCTGCTATATAAATTTCATTTGTAAAATTTGCATTAAGGAGACAAACTGACTTTGTAGATCTTTTACAGCTGGAAATTTTGTTTGCTCTTGGGGGCGGGGAGAGGATGGTCAGCTAGGTCATGGTGATGCTGAAGATCGACTTTTTCCAACTCAACTAAGTGCATTAGATGGCCATGAGATAGTATCCGTTACTTGTGGAGCTGATCATACAATTGCATTTTCTGAATCAAGTATGCAAGTGTACAGTTGGGGATGGTAGGTTTTTTTAATTTGTCTATCAGAATACAGAAACAAAACTTTTGAATCTGTGTGGAGATTGAACCATAAAGGCCTACTTTGCCTCTGTAATGCTTAGGTAAAATTTGAGAACTTTGCTTTTTTGGGAACAAATTTGAACCTTAAAAAGCCAACTTTCCACTGTTTGGTTTGTCGGCATTTGATCTCAACTTAAGTCCATTTGGGAAGGATTCATATACAGAGACGAGTACAATCATATTTACAATTGAGAAAGTGTTCGTCGAATGGGATTGCCAGAACTAAGTTCAAATCTAAGTCCAAACATTTACATTTAGCCATTTCACCATCATTATAATTGATTTTTTTCTTTAGGTCTTCATATGTCTATAGGTTGATTATTTTGTTTTCTTAACTTTCAAAATGAAACAAAGATCTCTAAACCCATCTTTATCTTTTTCCTTTCCCTTTCCAGATCCTTATCCAAATCTATGATCGAAACATAGCCTAAGAGTTGTTTCTTGAATCTATAAAGTGTTGCAACATCAAGTTTGTGTTTTCTTTTGATAATGGTGTTAGATTTGTCATGTGAGGTGCTCATGGACATGAGATGAATACCTTGATTATGTAAATATAGCTACGCATCTTGGTCATTTGTAGTGTTTCATGTATTGCTGCTTTGCAAACCATTGGGCATAACTATTCGTGCATAATTAATTCACTCACTTGCATGGAATGATATGGTGCGTTCTTGTTTCTGTCTTATGATTATCTCAATGTTTGTTTTATGTGGTTCGTATTTGATATATAAGTAGTTTTTCTTCTGCCAATTTTGTAGGGGTGATTTTGGGAGGCTGGGTCATGGTAACTCTAGTGACTTGTTTACCCCTCAGCCAATCAAAGCATTGCAGGGTTTACGGATAAAGCAAATTGCATGTGGGGACAGCCACTGTTTAGCAGTGACCATGGAAGGCGAGGTGCAGAGGTTGGTTGTCATTGCTACTCTTTCTTTTCTATTTCTTTTTTGAAAAATCACAAGGAGTGGTTAAACTAGCTTTGGGGGTTGCTTGTGAATTGACCCACCGATTAAAATTCTTGTGAGGTGCTAAACAGATAAGGAAAGCAATTATAAAAACATGCACATCGACATTTTGAATTGTTATGTGGAAACCCTCTTAAGGGGAAAAACCACGGGCACCTTTGCCGAAGAAGATAATCTACAATTCAAAGAGATTAATACAAGATCCAACTAGCGACTTACAAGTTACAACCAATAATACCTCAGATGCATTTTTACCTTGACCTTGACCTCAAGAGACATATCTCCCAGATTTCAATTATTCTGGTGATTTATTTATTTTTGTGAAGGTTAAGCTTTCTTTCGAAACAGGTTATGTTCACTAGTTTAATATTGGTTTTTTTGTGGTTTTTTATTGAAGTTGGGGGCGGAATCAAAATGGTCAACTTGGTCTTGGCACTACTGAGGATTCTCCCCTGCCACAAAAAATTGACGCTTTCCAGGTATTGCTGTTAATTCTTATTCAGAAATAGTTGTCTCATTAGTCATTTAATTGTACTTAATTTCAATACGTGAGAACCCTGTTTATAAACCATATCAACCTTGTTTAATTTCTTAGTCTTGCGAGACATGCTAACATCCAAAAGTTTCATGTGTTCCTATTAATATTGCATAATGTACCTTATAAAAAAAAAAAAAAAAAAAAAAAAAAAAAAAGAAAGAAAGAAGAAGAAGAAGAGAAAAAGTGCACAATGATAGAGATAATGGAGGTGACAAGACTTGAACCCAACATCTTCTGTAACCATATCTCTAAAGATCACCAATTATCTCAAAAGCTTGAGTTTTTAAAGAGAGGGCTAACTTTATTATGTGGGTGTTTGGGAAGTGGGTTTTTATGTAGGTTTTTTTAGTTGTAGGATATTATTGGAGAAATTTTTTTTGGTGTTTGGGAAGATAGTTGGGTTTTTTTGTGGTTGGATGTGATGTTTGTGAGAGAAAAAGTGAAATGATTATGGGGTTGGATGTGATATTTTGTTTGGATTTGTTTTTTTTTTGGTTTTGCAAAAACTTTGTCTTTTAGTGGAAAAAATAAAAAAAAACCCACAAAAATTTTTCTCCAAACACCACCTATATATATTCTCAACAACACTTTCACTAGTTCTAAAGAATAGTGGAGACTCCATAACATACACAAAGGAATTTCAACTACCTTAGACAATTTCCGTGGGAGCAGAAGAGGCTTCTTCCTTTTCATGGTCCATGTGCCCTCTCTTATTAGGTCGTTGTTACAATATCATGCTTGTTGAGCTTGTTATTAAATTGGTTATAGAATTTAAAGCTAATGTTAAAAAATACAAAATAATAATAATAATAATAATAATAAAGAAAAAGAAGAAGATAAATAGAAACCCGTTCATTTCTTTATTTAGAAAAAGAATATTCTTCCTAATATCGCATTATTACCAAATTTCATGGTTATTAATCAGTAAAAGAATAGTGTACTTCAAGCATGTTTTTCATTGAGATTGTCATGGAAACACTTTTCTGAAATCTTGCATGGCACTTCACTTATCTTTGCTTCACTTTTTGCAGGGGATCTCTGTCAAACTGGTTGCTGCGGGTGCTGAACATACAGCTGCTGTTACAGAAGATGGTCAACTTTATGGTTGGGGCTGGGGCAGATATGGAAACTTGGGTTTAGGTGACAGAAATGATCGCTTAGTTCCTCAGAAAGTTTCGAGTGTTGAGGTATGTCACTCATCTGCGATTATTTTTCTAGTATTCACAATTGACCTACAAGATATCTAGACGCTTTCAATATAAAATTTTTGCTTTCAGTTCTTACTAATTGGGAAATGTAAGTTAGCCATTAGTTGGGATGTTATAACATGAACATGGGGTACGAGTGTTAGGTGTCGGTATGTGTCCAAGTGTCAAATTCATCTAATCCCTATGGCAAGGACACAGGAATATGACAAATATTTGTATTTCTTAATTTTTTATTTTTTTTTATTTTGTAGGATACGATGGTGTTTACAAGGTTACAAAAAACATTTTATGCATATTCAGGTAGTTTTATTGCTAGTTATGTAGAAAACTTGGATCAATAGACATGCGTGCTGGCTGAACATCCAACTACACGTTGGACACATTCTGATCTCCTACCCAAGTGTCAAGTGTCTGACAAGGGTACTTCACACATTTAGAAGAGACTACATAAAATGTCTCTTGATGAAAATGTCAATTGATTTTGAAAATGTCTCTTGACTACTCAAGTGTCAATTGATTTTGAAAATGTCTCTTGACAAGGGTACTTCACACATTTAGAAAATTTTATGAAGTTAACAACAGTCAGGGAAATATATTCATCCTCTTTCTATTTAACAAAAAAAAAAATATTCATCTTCCATCTGAACTTGAGCTTTTCTTTTTTCACTACAAGCTGCAGAGATAAACACCTGTGGGAACCTACTTTGTCCAAATGAGTTAGCTAACAAGTCATTGGCTAGAATCAGATCCATATTTTTATTAATAACTGTGAGTTGGGTCGGAATTGAGTTACTACCCATCAATTATACAAATGGAACTGTTGAAGATTTTGGTAGATATTATCCACTCGAATTTGTTGCAGCATGTCTGTCGAGGAATTTTGTTGTTTGTCTGGCTTTTGAAACAAAAAATGGAACAAGTGTGGGAACTGTTGTTTAGTTAGCTCTTGTTAGCCAGGTGAGCAAAGACATGGCCTAGTTGTGTATTTTATACCCTATTGTGGGCAACAGATAATTTTAGAAAAAGTCTTGGGCTGCAGGCTCCAGTGCAACCTTGAATTGTTGTAAGTAGTTGATTGTATTGAAAACCTGGTGAAACATGGCAGTTCTGGATAAATTGATTGCCAACTTCGTTTGGTAGCTCTTATAAGATGGCTTAGAGCATCTCCAATCCTTAACCAAAACTTTTATCAAATTTAAATTTGATGAAAATTTTGGTGAAAATGACCTTTTAGACCATCTCCAACGCTGCATCTAATATTTCATCAAATTTAAATTTGGAAAAAATGGCAACTGTTTAATCTCCGACCCTTGCATCAAACTCATATCAAATGAGGGACGAACTAAAACTTTTATCAAATGAAGAGAGCCTTTCATCTTTCATCAAATTTAAATTGTTACCATTGGGTTGAACATCCTCCCGGATATCCTCTCAGATGTCCACCCAAGATCAACTTTGACAACCTTTTTTGTTCATGTCTGGATGACCTCTAGGACATCCGCCCGGATGTCTTCCAAGACAATCGGGGATGTGAAAAAATCTGATGAAAATTATAATTTTAGTATTGGTGTGAATGGTATCAAACCAAACTTCTCATCAAATTTTTACTCAAATTTGATGAAATTTTTTATTCAACGTTGGAGATGCTCTAATCATCAATTCATCAAACTTGTATCAAATTAAGTTTTCACCAATTTTTCATTAAATCTAGGCAAAAACAAGTTTTTCACTAAATTTGATGAAAGAAGCTTTTGGGGATAGGCTTGTAATTTTTAAAAAGGATTTGATTAAATTTTTTAGTGAGGATCAGAGCATTCAATTTTTTCACCAAATCAAACTTTTGGTTAAATTTGATGAAAAGCTATTGGAGCATCCCATCAAGCTTTTAACCAATTTTTACTCAAACTTGATGCTCTTATAAATCCATTTTTCTAAAAAAAAAGCACTAGGTCGTTTGGCATGTCCATTTCCCACCAAAAAGCCAACTTTAGCCACTTAAAAATGCCATTAGTTAGGCCAAAAATGCTAGAAAGCTAGCATTTTTGGAACTGTATGATTAAGGAAAATAAAACCCTTGTATTTTCCTCTATTAACTTTGTAGAACAGTCTTGTGTTTCCATAATAGGCAATTTTAGCAGAAGCTGTTTCCAATTACTTTGTTAAAGCTTTATAATTTGCTCTGTGTTAATCTCTGTCTCTCTCAAACTTGTTTACTTCAAATATCAAGTTGTAATATTTCCAAGTTCCAGGCAGAGAAGATGGTTCTGGTTGCCTGTGGATGGAGGCATACAATATCTGTCTCATCTTCTGGTGGTTTATACACTTATGGGTGGAGTAAGTATGGTCAATTAGGACATGGAGATTTTGAAGACCACCTCATACCTCATAGGCTGGAAGCCCTGCGTGAAAATTTTATTTCACAGGTAACCTTTTCGGTTTTCATGGAGTTGATTATGATTTCCTAATTTGGTATCAGTTCCTTTATGTTCTTTTCTTTAGACAGGAAAATCTAGTGAAAAGAATAAGAATATGGAATTTGTTGTATTCTTTATCTGCTTGAATTTGTTGTTTAGAGATCTCAATACTCTGTTCTCTTTCTCTGCCTTCTTGGTGACCAGGTACTGTTTAATGAGTCAATAGAGTTCAGTTGATGTATTCCAACTTGTGAAGAGTTTAGTTGCTGTGTGGTTGACAGAGATTTTGAAATTTTTAAAGGAATTTACTTAATAAAAGAGCATCAGTAGCTAAAAATATTAGCGTAGCTATACACTTTCATGTGTTCACCAACAATAATGTTATATATATTATCAATACAACAATACCCCTCGTACTAATAACCATAATTCCCAACAAATTTATATTGCCTGTCCAGTTATATATGTGTGTGTGTGCGAGTAAGTGTAGATACGTACATTTGTTCACTTGTCTGCAACTATGACTGATGTTTTTATTGTCCTGTGTTTTTAAACTTTTCTTGGCTTTAAAATTTTTCAGATATCAGGTGGTTGGAGACACACCATGGCACTGACATCTGATGGAAAACTTTACGGTTGGGGTTGGAATAAGGTTGATGACTTAATTCTCCTTTATTTTTTTTAATTGAATGCTACTGCATCTCTATATCATGAAAAAGTTTGCTAGTTTGATAACAAACAGAAGAAGGTATTGCTATCTCCATCAACCAATTCGAACTTTCTTTTTCTTGTACAGTTTGGACAGGTTGGTGTTGGTGACAATGTTGATCATTGCTCTCCTGCACAAGTTGGATTTCCGGATGAGCAGGCAATTCTTATTCCCCTAATCTCTGATGGAATATAGGAAATCTTTTCAATATACTCTTTTTAGACGGTGTGTACAATATGCACCCTCTTACGTATTTTTTTGATACATGTTACATATTTCTATGGCAAATGTTACTTGATCTTCTGGTCGAGTTGCGATAATTTGTGGTTTAGAGATGGACAAAAATGCGTAATTTCATTTTTGAATCACAAATTGTTGTAACTCTATCAAAAGATTACATTACATCTGCCACCAAAATGCATAACATGTACCAGAAAAATTAATAACGAGGTGCATATGATACACACCTATAAGGGGTGTGTACCAAAGGGGTTCCCATATTATATTACTTGGTCCATTGGCCTTAATGTTTAGTTAAAGGAGAATATTGCTGGTTTTGATTTCTTATATGGGGTCTTTTTTAATTATCACTATCTTTTGCTGGTTTGGTTTTTCACTTGCAGAAAGTAGTTCAGATCTCATGTGGGTGGAGGCATACACTTGCTTTTACTGAAAGACAAAATGTATTTTCTTGGGGAAGAGGTACAAATGGACAGCTTGGGCATGGGGAGTCAGTTGACCGGTAATAACTTTTGGACTGGCCCAATATTCTGACATTATGAGTTTCATATGATACTTTGTATTTGGCTTTGGGCATGGAATGCCTCTGAACTGGTACCCAAGGCTATTAAATAGTTTTTAAGTTGCGCATTTTATTTCCTTTTAATTGTTTTCTAGCATAAGGTTGTACATTGTAGAATGGTCTACTTGTTCATACTTATTTGAGTTTACTTGTTTTTTTTTTTGTTTTGTGGGACTGAACACCTAAGAAGTGCAGACACTTCTAAGGTGTGTCCATGTTGGACATTCGTCCAAGCGTGTCCTATTATTTTTTTGAGAACCAGACATGTTTTGGACACTCGGGGAACACATAAGTCTGTCATTTAGACACATGAAACACAATATAAGTTTGAACAAAATAACTTAAAATACAATGATAAAAGAAAAACAATGTATATTTACGCCTATTAATCCCTGATCCTTTAAACTTTAGGAATTCATGTTATGTTGTAATTTTTAAATTTTTTAAATAAATATTTGTGTATTTGACATATGATAAATTTTAAAATTATATATTTTGCACGTTTTCCGCACGGTCTGTGTCCTGCATTTTTTCAATGTCGTGTTGTGTGTCTGTTTCTGTGCTTTGTAGTTGAACATCACATGCCTTCTCAATTATGGAATACACTTATGTAACTCATAAACTTCTGGAATTTTTTTTCCTCGAAAATTTGTAGAAACATTCCAAAGATGATAGAATCTCTGAGTGCGGATGGATCTAGTGGACAACAGATAGAATCTTCAAAACTTGACCCATCTACAGGTGCGTGACTTCCCTTTCTCTGTCTATATTTGTTTTTTAAGCAACTCAAGTTAAGAGTTTATTACACTATTTTGGACTACATTGAATTCCATTATTATTGTTATTATTATTATTTTTTTTCCGTGAGCAGGGAAAGCTTTGGTTTCTCCAATTGAGAGATATGCAGTTGTTCCTGATGACAACGTAAGTGTTCCTTCCACAGTCTTCATTGTCTTCATTACTGGTATGATGGAAGCGGTACTCATTAAAAGAAAAAAAAAGGGGTGGTGGAAGAGGCAAGATTAAGTGTTCCTACGAGTAAATCAAATTCTAGGGCTTGAAGCTACAAACTAGTTATTCATATTTAAGTTTCAACAAGCACTGCATAGTGCAATACAAATTATATTTAAGCATACACGTATTTGAATATGATCGGAGGACATTTGAAATTTGTCAAATATCACAAAGTCTGTCACTAACACAGTTCTTTTCTGGCATATGAACTTCGTATGTTATGAATCCTAGTTCTTATCTTTGCTTTGTCATTTCTAGTGTCAAATAATTTACCTGTGTAACATTGTTATAACTGTAAAAAAACATGCAGAAAACTATTAACTAAAGTGCAAATTTAGTGCTAGACATAAGAAAATAATTGTGTTACTTTGTGCAGGTCCAAGGGCAAACAGTAGCTACAGTTAAGGGTAATGGAAATGAAGCAAGTGTTCCCCAGGGTGATGTGAAAAGGGTGCGCCTTTGAAATAGTTACCTTCCACAAAACTAACTGCACATTTGTTGTTGCTTCTGAACTTTCGGCATCACTAGTGTCTTTGAAAAGTGATGGCACGTGTTATGCCCTTCACCTCTGTTTTTTGTATGACCGTATTATTTTCTGAAGACGGTGTTTTTGTTCGTGTTTTATATTTCCAGTCTTTCTTTCCAGACTAGTCTTGGATTTTTGTTGAGGTGAAATTATGCTTGTCATAATCTAATGAATGCTTGAATGGTGCTTTGCTTTGTAATGGGTGTTCATGCTTATTTTACCTATCTCTTGTTTGGAAATGGTGAATTATCGGGATCCGTAATCATTTACCTAGTCTTTGCACTTGTTATAATGTCATCCGATAAACCTGCTTCAGCGGGAGTCTCGTGTTGAGTGACCATTTTTAGCATATCTGCCTGCCTAATTCCGTTCCATGTAAATTGGGAAACATGATTTTATTAAATTTGAGAGAAGTCAAGTTTGTGGAAGTTTCTCTCCTGCCTAGTGGTAAATTATCATGTATGGGATGAAACTGGAAAGTTTTCTTACATAAAGCGTGGTGCATAATAGTAAAAAAATCAATAAATCTATATGAATTATTTTTTAATAATTATCTCAATTGTTTCATAAAATTTTTGACCTATATAATTAGATTTTTAGCATATAATTTATTAGACTGTCGGTATAAGACATAAATTAAAAAAAAATGTTCTATGATTTTATAATTGAAAAAACAACAAATGGCATTTATATTAATTGAATTAATAGGGTTGTGCCATATATATTGTAGGAATATTTAAGATGAGTTTTTTCAAAAAAAAAAAAAAAAAAAAAGACTTAAAAGAGGACCATTTTACCTACATTGTAAAAATACACATAAACCGTATGGGAAAAAGAAAGTGAATAAAATTGAAACTAAATTTTCATCCTTTTTTGTTTTTTCCTCTTTTCTTTTATAAGTTTCGTTTCAAATTTAAGATTCAAATACAACTAGAACGTGTGGAAGTTGAAACTAGAAAGTAAATGTTTTTGATTTATATATAAGTAAAAATAAAATATCTAACTTCCAAATAATTATAAATCTTTTACCGACTTCACTGTAAATAAAAGTTAAATTTCTTCTTTAATTGTTATAATCTCTCTCTTATTGCAATTCAACTAATTTGATCCAAAATTTAACAAATACAAGTAGAGAAATGACATCAAAAGGAAATGACAACGGCCAGATACATCGAAAATAAAAATAAAAAATGAGACCCAATGGATATGTTGGCGGACGTGATGTATCAATTTTTTTGGTTTTATACATTTTTTCCACCAGAGTTATTGAAGATTGATGAATTTGATAATGGTAACTATTTGATATAAAATAAATATATGGCATATAATATAATAAAAGGCACTCAGGTTAGAGGTCCATTTCTGAAACTATGGAGCCAATAGATTTAAGCTTCAATCTTTTTAGACCAAAATGGCATTATCTGTCAAAAGGATACCTATTTGTGCAAAAACCTACCCATCTTATAACCTATTTGCCCAAATGTCACTTATTTGTCCAAATATCACCTATATGTATACGTGTCATCTATCTATTCACTTATTTGTCCAACTATCTGTCTAAATTATCACTTACCCGTACATGCACCACTTATCTATTTACTTATTTGTCCAATGTCACCTATCTGTCTATGGCACTGCCGCTAGCCGCCACTATCAGCCACCAACAACTTTTCAACTAATTTTTCGGTGTCAACAATCTGTTTCGGCTACTTTGAGATGGTGTCCTTATCACACAAAAATATTAAATGTTAAGCCAAATAACATATGACCCAATAAGTTTAAATTTTTCACTAAGGCCTAGTTTGGGAAGACTAAATAAGTGCACTTTTTGACTTTTTATGAAATATGGGTTGGGTTTGGGTTAGATTTGAAGTGATAAATTAGAGAGGTGATGTGACTCAAATAAGATGATGTGACTTAAATAGGATAGTGACTTTTTGTCTTTTTTCAATCTTCCCAAACTAAGCCTAATTAACCTTTTAAAAATATATATTTTGCAAGAATTTCTTATCACATCGTGTTTTATATATTAGTGTCCACATCAATATCATGTTTGTTTTGTGTAACATCACGTGACAGTATCCACATGTATAATTGTTACCTCATTTGTACGTATGGTTCAAATTTCACAACCAACCACATGATTAAATGAACATACATGCATGATCAATAGCTTTCTTTAAGATATTCTATCAAATAATTATTGGATATATTTGTTTTTGTCGGTCCATTGCATGGTTAGCTTGGTTTCATTTGATTTGATTCTTTTCTTTTGTTATATATTGGTCAAAAAAAATTTATTTTTTTATTGAAAAAAATAAGAATAAAAAGGAGCACTTTTGCTGGTACTATGTTTGCTTTAGATGTATACCATCCAAAGTGTTCAAATTTTCATTCGTTTTTTAATTTGATCTCTAAACTTCAATTAATATTAAGTTTACACTCAAACTTTTGAAATTTTGATCAATTTCACCTCTGCCGTCACATTTTGTCAATAATTGGACGGAATGTGCTGACGTGATACCAAAGTTCATTTGAAATTTCATTTTACCTCCCAAACTATATCTTAAAAATCAATTTGTCCCCCCCTCACGTCAGCACATTCTATCTAATTGTAAACAGAATGTAACAACAGAGGCCAAATTAATCAAAATTTGGAAAGTTTGAGTGTAAAATAGATATTAATTAAAGTTTGAGGGTCAAATTAAAAAATACATAAAAATTTAAAAAGCGAAATGATATTTTCTCTCCAAAATGTTAATGATTTTGAATGGTTGGTTAGAGTCATTCACTTGTCCATGTCTAACATATTACATTTGCTAGTTGTTTTATTTATTTTTATTTTTTCACGAAGCAATTTTGGTGGTGCTTAAGAATGAATTATGGATCTGTTTGGTGTTGTTTATTTATAATTTTTTTTTAAAAATATGTGCTGCAATGTTTAGTATTAACTTATGGTTACAATTTGAGGTAAAAATAACTTCAATAAACTAAATATATATCATTATTAGAAAGCTAAGAAAAAATATTTTGACTTTTATTTTCTAATTATTCAATTTTCAGCTAACAAAAATTTACACCAAAATATTTCTTCTAAACAAACCATGTCAATTGTTCGAATGGTTGTAATAATCGACTTATTTAGTTGATAAATCAATTACTATTAATTACTTTTGGATATTTGTATTTCTCTTCTCTTATTGATATTGCTATATCAGTTTTGGGTATCTAATTAAAAATATGTGTAAATTATACTTTTCATCCCTGTAATATGATTCATTTTTCACTTTGGTTTATATTATTTCAAATTGAACAATTTGGTCCGTATCCTTATAATCCGATTTTAATTTGGTCATTTTATACAATTTTTTGTTAATTTTTCTATGTACACATAAATAGACTAACAACTATTCTAAAATCGTTAATTAACTTCTAACTTGAATATAATGATCAAATTAAAATTATATTTAAAGTGTGAGGATCAAATTGTTCAATTTAAAACAAAGTGAAACTGGGGTTGAACTACAGGGTTAAAAGCGTAATTTATCTTAAAAATATTCAAGCTACTTTAAATTAGCTAAAAAGTCATTAAAAAATCAAAAAATTGTAAAAAAAAAGTTAATTTTTTTTTCTCATTCTCTCTGTCTTTTGCACGTTTTTTCATAAAAACTTATTTCCGAACACTTAATTTTTTTTTTTCATTAACTCAAGAAAAAATTGCATATCAAGAAGAATGGACTACTTTAAACATGATGGCATAACCTTTATAGTGCACACGTGCACTATAAAGCGTGGAAAATACATAAAAGTAACTTCTAACTGGAATATAATGATCAAATTAAAATTATATAATGATCAAATTAAAAATAACTTCTACCTTGAATATAATGATTAAATTAAAATTTTATTTAAAGTGTAACGACCAAATTGTTCAATTTGAAACTGTTGGCTTATTTTTCCTACGAAGGAAAATATCATAAATGCGAGTGTGCCACCAAGGATTGAAAAATCCTTACAGATTAATTCAAGCCAATTATCAAGCGATTGTGTTGACGGTTCTTTTGCCTCAACGAAGAGGACTTCAAAATTGTCAAGTGTAGAGAAAAGAAGAAGTAAAAGAAGAAAAAGGGACAGAAAAAGATGATTGAGTGAACAATCGAAATAATAATTACTTACCTCTACTCTTATGTCTCGAAAAGAAAGTGCATAAAATGCTTCGAAATGGAAATGCTGAAAATAAATATTTCGAAATATAAATCTATGTTAAACTACTCCTAAGATAAGAAAAATGACAAGAAATATTAAAATCAATTGTCTTTGATTTAAGTTCTGGATCCCTTTACAATATAGCCATTAATGGCTATTTATAGAAGAAAAAATACAGCAATAACTACTTAGTAACTACCCATTTCTTCCATCTTCATTTTTGTCTTGCCATGTGTCCTTCCACTCATCCATTTTGTCCTCCCACTCATCCACTTTGTCCTTCATATTCTCCATTATCTCTATAACTTCTTTTAACTTTCAAATAAATAAGAGGATGCCACGTGTCCTACAATTATATAAATAATAAATAATAATAAAAATTACAGATTTATGGTGCTAACATTACCCCCCGCGGCCCTTAAAAATGATGTTTACTTGAATTTTTGAAGGGCCGAACCAAGCACATGACTAATCTAAGCAACAAAATGCTTCGAATAATATCAACAAAGTGCTTCGAATGATATAATAGCACCAATGAAGTGTTTTGAATGAGTATGACATTATGACTAGATGTCTCAAATGCTAGCTATTACAGACTAGTAACAAGCTTCGAAGGTGGTATAAAAGACTAAATTCATCGTTCGAAGGTCTTGTGGCACAAATTTGAAGGAACAACATCACCCTTCGAAGGTCGGAAAGCATTGATATAGGATGATGATACTTACAATGAAGTTTCAAGGTTAGGCTTGATGCTTCGAATGTATTTTCGAAGCTTTATACAGCTTCGAAGGTGAAGTAATCAACCTTCGAAACAACTCTTGATACTTTGAACGTATCTTCAAAGCTTTATACAGTTTCGAAGGTGAAGTAATCAACCTTCAAAACAACTCTTGATGCTTCGAATGTCGAAGGTGAAGTAATCAACCTTCGAAACAACTCTTGATGCTTCGAATGTATCTTCAAAGCTTTATACAGCTTCGAAGGCGAAGTAATCAACCTTCGAAACAACTCTTGATGCTTCGAATGTACCTTTGATGCTTTGATTGTGTACAACTGGCCATCAATTTGAAAAGATAAGCCATTCTCAACCATTTATTTAAATGCATAGGCTTTTTCTAGCTAAGTTCATGCATTTTAAATGGTCATCCCTTGTTCTAGCCAAGTTCATGCTTCGAACTCATAAGAACAATTTGTTAATTTTATTAGCCACATCATCAGAATTATATTTTGATGTGAACCACAAATCCAAAAAGGATTTTGAACACCAAAAGTCATGGTATAGTGTGACCATGAAAATTCGTACTTTTTGGCATTTTGAAAAATGTCAAAAATTTTGAATTCATGAACAGTGGCTTGTTCATTATTCTTGACCATGTTTGGTTTAAAAACATGACTTTCGCCGAATTGATTTTCATAATTCTTTGGCAAAGTGGGTTATTTTTCCATGTTAGCCATTAATGGCTTATGAAAATTCCTCATAAGAATGTTATTTTCATGACTTGACTCTCTAAAAATTGGTTTTTGGACCCCCTGAGCCATGTATGAAACATCATTCTTAGCCAAATTTGGCTCAAAAACATGCTCTTTCGTTATGTTAATTTCATAATTTGGCTCTTTAAAAACGAACTCTTAAACCCCCCGAGCCATTGATGAAATCAACTCTTTGCTTTTGCTATTTTCAACCATGGAAAAATTCTGAAAAAATTCACTAATTCCGGCCATTAAAGCCTCAGTTAAAGACTTGGTAGTGAGAGTTGATAACTCATCATTCCATTGGCGAATTTCCATATCAAGTTGATGAATTTCTCCAATTAAATGGTGTCTTTTTTCTTCCACCAAATAATATTGTAATGGATGAAAGTTTATTTCATCAAGAAAATGGATCTCTTCTTGAAGATCCAAAAATTTTCTTTCACGCCAATATATTTCAAATCGACAAGTTCGAATGACGAAATCCAAATTGTTTGTCATTTCTTACACTTGGCAGTCCCACTGGGCGTGCCAAAAAATATTGGCTTATTTTTCCTACGAAGGAAAATATCATAAATGCGAGTGTGCCAACAAGGATTGAAAAATCCTTACAGATTAATTCAAGCCAATTATCAAGCGATTGTGTTGATGGTTTTTTTACCTCAACGAAGAGGACTTCAAAATTGTCAAGTGTAGAGAAAAGAAAAAGTAAAAGAAGAAAAAGGGACGGAGAAAGATGATTGAGTGAACAAAATGCTTCGAAATGGAAATGCTGAAAATAAATACTTTGAAATATAAATCTATGTCAAACTACTCCTAAGATAAGGAAAATGACAAGAAATATTAAAATCAATTGTCTTTGATTTAAGTTCTAGATTCCTTTACAATATAGCCATTAATGGCTATTTATAGAAGAAAAAATACAGCAATAACTACTTAGTAACTACCCATTTCTTCCATCTTCATTCTTGTCTTGCAATGTGTCCTTCCACTCATCCACTTTGTCCTCCCACTCATCCACTTTGTCCTTCATATTCTCCATTATCTCTATAACTTCTTTTAACTTTCAAATAAATAAGAGGATGCCACGTGTCCTACAATTATATAAATAATAAATAATAATAAAAATTACAGATTTATGGTGCTAACAGAAACAAAGTGAAACTGGGGTTGAACTACAGGGTTAAAAGTGTAATTTATCTTAAAAATATTCAAGCTACGTTAAATTAGCTAAAAAGGCATTAAAAAGTCAAAAAATCGTAAAAAAAAGTTAAATTTTTTTTTTCTCATTCTCTCTATCTTTTGCACATTTTTTCATAAAAATTTATTTCCGAACACTTAATTTTTTTTTATCACATATTTTAATAAAAAGATAAAAAAAAAAAAAAGTGACAACCAAACTAACTCAAGAAAAAATTGCATATCAAGAAGAATTGACTACTTTAAACATGATGGCATCCCCTTTATAGTGCACACGTGCACAAACGCACGCATCACATGAGTAATCTTAAAGAGCTCAAAATTGTTCCACTCTTGACGGCATCTTCACTTGTTTGTTGGAAGACTTGTGGTTTTCAAGTGATCAAAGCACTTGTACCAGAAAAATTTCCCTAGTTAGAGGTGTTTGGGAAGTTAGGTTTTTGGTTAAAAAAAAAAAAGTTAGAAGTCAAAATAAAATAAATCAAAAAATCACTTAAAAAAGCAAGTTATGCACTTTAGTTAATTCATTTTTTTTTTCTAAATAAAAAATTTCAAATACATTTTTTTTTCACCTCATAAAAATATTAAAAAATTAAAAATTAAACCCCAAACCGCACGTGAAGATATGCAAAGTTTCGAGCACTCTCTACTTCTTAAGTCAATAAATTGAACCTTTCCTTGTAGAGAATGTATATTGTGTATCTTTGCCCATAAAAGAAAATGCAGTCTTTTGGATTTTTTTTTAAAGCACTAGTAAACAATAGCATTCCTGTTTGGAATGTATATACATGGCTTGACTTTATTTAGGCGGTGTTTGGCAACGGGTTAGGCAGGCTATTTTAGCCTCAAATGTAAAAAAATTCGTGTAGCCGCATTGTAACTGAGTTAGAGAGCTACAGTCCAGCTAGATGGCATTATCTGAATAAAAAGGCATTTTTACTCTATGCTACTCATATCCAAAAAGTCTACTAAAATAGTTAAAAACTTAAAAACTTAAAAAATAACCACTTCCCAAACACCCACTTATTAGGATCAACAACACAGAGTAAAGCTTATATTGGGCATTGGGAACATTTTGAGAAAGCTTATTCCCATATATTGTCCATATTTCACTCTTATTTCATATTCTTAGGACATATAAGACTTAAGTGTTACACATACATTGATCGCGCTTGGTAGAGCTTAGAGAATTGTGGTGTGATTGACTTCACTGGTACAAATCTAAAGTACTAATAAGAGAGATTGAACATACAATTCTAAACAGTTGACTGAGTGGTAAAAACTTGAGAATAAAATTTAATGTCTTAAGTTTGAGTTACCTTAAGGAGCCGTTCGAATTAATCAAAGTGCGCAAACTGACCCAGACATTCTGTAAAAAAAAATGAAGAGATTGAACAGACTCAAAAACAAATTAGACTATAAAACTGCTCTGAGTGTTAAATTCATTGTTGGCTCAAACATTGCTAAAGAAACCCATGATTTTATTTATTTAATTATTATTTTTAATTCCTATGTATGAATGAAGCATATCTTTCGAAAGAGGCAGGTAAGGTATTCATGGGAAAAAAAGACAAGAATTGGCATCAACCATATCATCATTATATAATAAATTATAGAGATTTGATTCATTTTTGAGTCACATATGGTTATAAAATCATGAATATCAAGGCCTGTAAAGGTGACAAAATTGCTGTCCTTGTTTACAAATTAGTTAAGAATATATTAGCAGAGAGAGACTATATCAACAACTGCGTGGCAACCTTTATCTGATGATTCTTGTTGCCTTCTTTTAATTGCCTTTTCAGGTTACCGTGTAAATTTGTTTGTTAGTTCTGGCTTGAGTGTGACACTCCTATTTTGATTCATAAATGCTGTTGTTTCAGAATTTTGTTTTCAGATTTTTCTGAGTAAAGGTGTTTATGGGACTGTAGATTGAATTCATGCAAGTGTGGGTCCAAATATAAAATGAATGTAAGTCATAAGTTGATGTTTTTGAATAATAAGTATTATTGAATTTGATTAGCCGTTAGTCAAAGGAAAAAAAAAATTTACTTGATTTTCTTATTAGAGTGATTTACTGTCAAAATCGAGGATTTTAATTCTCTCAATTCTATGTATGTAGTAGAAATTTTTTATTACATATCTAATGTCTATGACAATGACTTACAAATGCAAAATCTGTAGATGCCATAATCGAAATCTCTAGACTGCCGAAATGAAAGACTCCAAAATCTCATCTACATTCCAAAAGGGTAAGAGTGTCAACTACATTCCAAAATAAGACTTAATTCATTGAAAAACTCTTACACCCGACTTGAGCTACCACACTTGCTATCATTAGGACTTTTAGGTAATTAATTCTCTTTATTATTACAAAGTGATGGGTCTTAAATATATTAATTAACATAGACTCCATTATCTTGGTGTCTAGTGATAAGAAAATTAAGCAAGAAATCTCTTTATGTATAATTGCACTTAGAATCAATTTGGATAGATGTAGATTTCAAATAAAGAGATTTGAAGTTAGATTTTATAAAACTATTGAATAGTTATGGGTGGATTAGAAAAACTAGAAAAGATACATTTTAGTAATCATATATTTTTTTTGTAGTTAAAAGAAAAGGAAAATCAATAACATGATTTCATCTAAACTATTGTTGCATATGTATTTCAAATGCATTGTAGTAGAACTCTTTTATGTAATCTTGATATACTTAGGTAAACTATCATATCTAAATTTGAGTTATTCTTATTGCTTTCTCCTTGAATGATTAATGCCAAATCCATGCATTTTAAATCCATAAATACAAACGAAGCCTTAAACTCTGTTTGAATCAAAGATTTGAGGGAAATTTGTAAAAGGGAAGGGAAAATTGAACAAAATTTGGTTTCTATTTCATTCACTTTCCCCTTTGTTTTTTCTTTTTCCTCAATAAATTTCTTCACAAATTCTTGATCAAACACACCCTTGCTCAAATTTGAGGACTAAATTCACACAATTGAAAGCTTGTGAACTAAAACAACACAGACCACATGATGTACCAACTAACCCAATAATTTAATTACTTGACAAAGGTTTTGCCTCTCCTTGAAATACTAATTTCAAAACAAGAAACTGTTAAGGAAACCATAGTGAAATTACAAATGAACATCACCAACACCACCACGTAGCTATGAACATTCAACTTGAGCTAGTCCCTTAATTCCTCTACCATTGATTAGAAAAACAAAAAAAAAAAAACAATGGTGATTTAGAAACTAGTTTGGAATGGCTTATAAACTTTGAGATCAAGCACAACACCAGCAATAGAACCGACAGCAGCCATGACTGAGATTATAAGACAAGCAATGCTAAGCATTTGGAGGCATACCCATTTGGTACTCCACCGCGGCAACTTCTTCTGTGCGATATACATTTCCACCGGAAAATACACTGTTAAAGGCCAAAAACCAATCGCCCCCAGAAGTCCCACAATGTCGTTGAAAAAAGGCAAAACCATTGACAAAACAGTACTAATTATCACGAAAATCGTCCTCCATACCAATCGAAAGAGGTTTAAGTTATAGTGGCCAAGACCCGGGATAGGAATTTTGATTTCCTTGCTGATGAATTTGCTTTGAGGCCATTTATGGGCTGCCCATTTTTCTACAAATGCGAAAAGTGGTTGGCAGTAGACTTGGTAGGCCCCGACAAGGTGGATGACTATGGCGGCATTGGCAATGTCAAGGAGCCAATAAGGGTTGAAGAAGCCGAAACCGGTGAGGAGATTACCGGGTGCAACGTCCCCGAATGCTGCATAGCCCATGCAGCCACAGAGCATATAGAAGGCTGTTGTCACAGCAATGCTTAGCAATGCCGCCTTTTTCATCGTCTTTGATTCTGATGGTGGTGATTTAATTGTGTCCTATTATACATACATATCAAATCAATTAGTTTTTGTTTTTTTTTTTTTTTAAATTTTTAAGTACAATTAAGTGATAAATTAACGTAGTTACCTGAATTTCGATGAGGATCATTGAATATGAGTAGGCAAAAGCTATGTTTCCGAGAGCTTGGAAGCTTCCCCATATCTTTTGGGCTTGAGTTACACTTCCAATGCTTATACCAGTAACACTACCCTTAATTGTTCCATTTTCTGATCGAAAATCCAAGAAAATGAATGAATTGGTTTACTATGCATAAACATGAAATTTGAAGTGTTTTTATTTATATAAATATTACCAGCAACTTTGACAATTCCAAGGCCGAGGCCTATTGAAGAATAGGTAAAAGACATGACAGCGGCCACAATTGAGAGCCACCATATCTGATCAAAATCTGGAATCTGAGAAAATATAATTTCTGTGGTGCCAAACAAGATCATGTATGGGTTGCTTGATATTTGACACGGGTTCTTCCCGCCACTCGCGTGGAAGCAATTTGATCGTTTGATCGCCCTGTTAATAGATAAAATTATCCAAGATTGCTAAACAATGACCAAAAAAAAAATTTACAGCAAAACAATTTGATTGTTGATTTTTACTTACATCATGCTTATAGATGCTGCAATAGTGTACCCAACTGCAGTTCCAAACAGATTCAAATACTGAATTAGGCCACACATTTTGACCTGAAACCCACCTGAAAAACATCAAATTGTTCATCATTAGCACATTAAAAACAGATCTCGTAAATGTATATATCAAGAATTTGAAGAATTTATACCGAGATTGGATTGTACGACTTCCATGTAAGTATAGTTTCTGCGTCCAGTTATAGGGTCGCCGGACCGGTGACAGTCAGCGAGGAGAACCGCGGTGTAGTAACTTACAAATGAGAACAATAACATAACGGTCGGACCAGCTATCCATCCCAGCTGAGCTATGGCCCAGGCTAGGGAAAGAACCCCAGATCCAATCACGGCCGTTATAATGTGAGCGCTGGCGGTCCAAACAGTCCCTAATTAATTAACAAAAAGAAGATCAGAACATGAATTTTTTTACAAAGTGGTTTTGAAAAACAGAGGATGCTCTGTTTTTGGAAACAGGGGAGGACTTTACCGGTTCGTTTGGGGCGGCCGTCGTCGTCGAAGCATTTGGAGGAGTTGCTGAGTGGAAGGATATCAAAGGAGATGTCAAGGGATTGGTGGTTCTTTGTGGCAGCATTCTCTGTCTCACCCATCTTGTATTGAAAAGAGACAGACAATACAAGGAAGACTTTTTGTGAGACACAAAAATGAAAAATTATGGTTTATCAATTATCAAATTAACAAGAAAAAAATGAATTTTCAGGTGTTTAGGCAGTTTGTGTATGTTTTGGTTGCGTTTACACACATATTCAAAATGCGTGAACTCAACAAGAGAGAGAGAGAGAGAGAGAGAGAGAGAGTTCAATGTTGTGTGTTGGGGATGGTTTTGGAGAGAGAGAGAGAGTGAGGAAAATAGGGAGTTGAGTAGGAGTAAAATGAAGGAAGAAGAGGGTAAGGAGGGTATAAATAATAAAAGCGGTTGTGAGGGAATGATGATACAAAGCTAAAAATAGAAAGAAGATTGATATGTCAATAGAGACCAACACAAATGAAACAACATTGTTTTAAAGTCAATTGACCAATGCTCTCTCTCTCTCTATGTAAACCAATACACTAAACCAAACATGACCTAACTATTTTTTTTCTTCTTAAAATTTTTAATTAAAAAATATAAAGTCATTTTACATTTTTTAATTATTTTATTCACAAATTACATAAATTCCTTTTTGTAATTTGAAATAAAAGACTGTTAGAACATCTTCAAATCATTAAAATTGTCAAAACTGTAATATAATAGCTTTACATCAAAAGTGATTCTCTAATGATTGAAGAAGCCAGCTACTAAATTTGATAAATGTCATAACGCAAACTTTGACAAATACCAAATATGTCGATTCACCCAAAACCAACCCAACCAGTTTCTAGCTTCCCTCCCTCATCCTTACCAGCAAAACAGCCATTTTTCTTGAATTTTTTGTAAAATTAAATTCCCAAATTTTTTTTTTTAAAGCAGAAATTTGTTTTAAAAAATTAAAAATTAAAACAGAAATTGGGTGAAACAGCCAACCCTTTGCGTGAGGGTTTCAAAGAGGATCGAAAGAGAAAGCAGAGATCACAGGTGGATTATACGGCTTGAGAGAGAGAGGGAGAGAGTTGATCTTCGCCGGACTGATCTGCCTCGAAAGAGTGTGATGATCTTGGTCGGACTAATCTGCAAAAGATAGTGACTCTTCGCCGGACTGATCTGCCTCGAAAGAGAGATCCACATGAAGAGATCCAAATGGAACAAATAAAAAAAAAAAACAGAGGAAAGAGAGAGAGGAACAAAACTGTTGGAGAGGGAATATGTGGGAGACAGATAGATCATGGATGAAGTGATAAGGCAAAGATGAAGATAGACAGTGAGAAATTGAAGGGAGAAAAGAGAGCCGTTGAATGTTCATATTGTTGATCCAATGGTTATCAAAAGGTAAGAGTTTGGAAGATTAATGTAGGTTAGTGTTTTGGGTTTGGTTATTGTGTGCAACTTACACCTTACACTTTATACCTTACACTTATACCTTACACTTACATTTTTTGTAAAAAATTAAACCTTACACTTACACCTTTTTTGAGGTTGCACACCATGTGCAACCCACTTACACCTTACACCTTACATTTACACCTTACGCTTACACTTTTTGTGTAAGTGGCACATGGTGTGCACTTGCACACTTAAGAAAACTCCTAGTGTTTGGGTGAATTACAAGAAGAATAGTCTATGAACCTCACTTTAACTATTTTGATGTGTAATTAAGGTTAAATTTGTGTAATATAGAAATTATTTGTAGAATAATATTTAATTACAATATGATAATTCTACATAATTTCTGAATAGTTAAGTTTGGATTTGTAATATTACTGTTAAAAGAATTTTTAATTACTTTTTAAATTTTAAATTTTTTACTTTTTTTATTTGATCGTAAATATATAATTTTTTTCCAAAAAAAGTTTTAATAAGATTACAAAAGATGTCAAAAATCAATATAAAAAAAATCACTCAAAAAAATAAATCCAAACACCACCTAAGCAAATAGAAAAAGTTGGCTGGTATTGTGCCAAAATCATATGTCATCATTGAAGTACCGTTGTTATAATTTGACAATTTACTACTATAATGTGCCAAATTATAATTTTAATAATAATCATTAAAGATGCTCTTAACAGTCTAAGGCCCCGTTTGTTTGGAGTTATAGGGAGGGGATTGGATTTGGTAGTGAAGAGGGGATTGAGAATGAGGTGTTTGTTTTGAGAGATAAGGAAGGGATTAGCAATTCCTTGGTATTAGTAAGGAGGAGGAAGGGGATTAGTAAGGAGTAGGTAGAGATGGTATTAGAAAAATAGTAAGGGGATTAGAAATTTTTTTATTTTATTTATTTTTTATATATTGAGAATTTTTTTTTAAATATAATGTTTAATTTTTTATATTTTTTTATTTATTTTATTATTTTATATAAAAATAATTTAACAATTCCTCACTATCAATCCCCTTACTATTAATCCACTCACTATGAATCTCCTCATTGTAGTAAAAGTATACTCATTTTTTGTTTTTTTTTTTTTAGCAGCTAGTAAAAGTGTACTTGCTAACCATGTTTTTATAACAATCATGTTTTTAATGAAGTTTGAATGATACAAATAAATAAATAAATAATTTAAATTTTGTGGTTACTAAACACTTTTTAAGAAAACATGTTACTTTCCTAACAGGAAAGATAATTTTGTTAATTGTTTTTGCCCTTAAATTTGGATGAAAATGCTCTTTTTTAATATTTGTAAATGTGTTAAATTTTTTAAAAATCAAACACAACATAACTTACAACCACTCACATAACTGTAGATTCCATATTCCATAAATTTTTTTATTACGGGAGTGTCTATAATCTATTATGTGTTTGATTTATATATTCTTGATATTTTCTGTTATAAAGTTGTAGTTAATGTTTGTAGAGTTAAGTCAAAGTAGAGGTGGACATCTGTCAAATCGAGCCAAATTTAGACTATACTTATACTACTTAATAAAAGACATTTTATGTTTGTTCAAGTCCGATCCAAGAATATCGGGCCTATCCAAATTCAACCCTAAAACAAATGCACTTTCGGAATATCATGCCCATAATGTTTATCTATTGCATTAATTAGAATATGATAATTTAATTTGCAATAAGATTTAAAATATATGTTACATTAATTTTGCTGAAAGTTGCAATAATGACTTTTATCTCATACCACTTGATTTCCCATTGCATTAATTTTCAATATATTAGATTAGTAAATAATTATAAAATAAAATAAATATTTAAATATATTAATTCCAGACAAGTCACGCCGGATTACATACATAAATTTCAAACTTTACCCATTTATCAAACGAGCTTAAAATATTAATCCAACCTAATCTTATTGATCAAAATACTTCCTTGAAAAATGAAATTAAACTGGACGAATTAGGCGAAGCAGGGCGTTGTGGACACAATTGACCTGCCCTATTCTTTAGGGTTGTGGGCACAATTAAGAATTGAATGGGGTTTGAAATGACGCAACCAATTAATTCCAATGGTCAAACTCTATTGGAAGAAGAGTGGTGAAGCTAAGGACTTCTTTTGGTTGGGATTTTTAACCCAAAAAAAAAAAAAGAAAAAGTATTGTACATTTTGTATCATAAGTTCTAAAATATTTTACAAATTCAAAAAGTTCTCTCACTATGCAAAAATCAAAAAATTCATTTTTTTTTAATATCGTTCTAAAAAAAGATAATGGAATATTGTTTTTTTTAGAGAAAACCACTGAAGATATCTGAGCTTTTAGTTATATTTTAACAGAAATTTATATTTTAAGAGAAAATCATATCAGTTAAAATATTTATTTATTTGGATTTATTCTTCTTGTATAAATGTTTATATTTATGATGAATGTGAAAGCTATAAACTTTAATATTCACACTTTTAATTAATATATAAAATAATGTGAATTTTTGTAAACTGTAAAAATTGTAAGCTTAATATTTACAATTAAAACTGTGACATAAAAGTTGTAAGCGTTAAACTTCAAACTTTCTATTAATAAACTTGTTAAAACACTATGATATACAATAAACACATTGAACATAATAGACCTACCGTGTAAATCTTTATAAGAAAAGCATACAAAACTCAAAATAATAATAATAACAATAATAATAATAATAATAATAATAATAATAATAACGTTTATGATGAGAGAGACAAGGTTGTATGCCCATACTAAAATTATGGGAATGGTAAATTGGTGGAAGAAAAAAAAAAAAAAAAAAAGTGCAAGTAATACTTGCATCTGAGCACACACTGTACCTGTACTTTTATACTCTTACAATTATTTTTAGTTTCTTTATTCTATCTATTAGCAATTTTTTTTCCTTAAAATTAAATAGATTGAAGGACCAATATCATATTGAACATAAGTATCAGAATGTAAAGTGAATAAATACAAACAAAAACAGAACACAAAGAACCACACTCTTACAAACATATATGCAAACAGACATACGAAAATTTATCTGCATTATGTTCTTCTTCCTCTCAATCAAATAGAGGAATTATATATATATATATATATATACATACAAAAGAGAAAAAAAAGAGAGGGTTTATTAAAAACAATGAGAGAGAGAGAGAGAGAGAGAGAGATGAGGTTAGGGTTCAATTGCTGCACTCACTTTCGGTTTGCTTTTCAATGCAAGTTTTTATGAGTTTCATTTTGATAAATTGCATTTTTTATTTTATAAATTTTTTTTTATATATCATTTATAAAAAAAAAATTAAATTAATATGATAATTGTAACAAATACAATTTATTGTATATCTCCAAAAAAATAGACAACTGTGTTTTTAAAAATATACCTTCTATTTATTTTGTGACAAACGCGATAAATTGAACCGGTTATGATTATGGATTGACTTAATTTTTTGTGTACACATGAAAAGACTTACAAATGGAACGATTCATGTCGTTGAAATGAAACTCATGGTAGATCTCAAGGGTCATCAAAATCTCCCCTAATAATCTTATTAGCAATGCTACGTTTATGTCTAGAATGCGTTGAATCTCTCACATAAAGGTGAGACCTATACATGCGGGACTTATGTGAGACTCACCCTCTTGTAAAAACTTTTTTATACACAAATTTTCTTTATAAATAATATTTCTCCTAATTATGAAATCATATTATATAGGAAACATTACAGACTACTTTTGAATTTCCAAAAAAAAAAACGAGACTACTTTTGTATTGTCTTCCCAGTCTCCCTCCATCCTTATTGAAAGAGAATAAATGCTCCTCCATAATATTCATGATAATTGCTCCATTTCGATCTTAGCGTGACGAATTCAAATTACAAAAATAATTATTTTATTTTTATTTATTTTGTTTTTTAACATCTCGTGCACTAAGACTGTCTTTTATTTAACATGTGTAGGGTATAATTTGACAATAAAACAATAATGTGTGGGAGTTCTAATTTAAAAGTTCTAATAGAGCTCCAATAATGTGAAAAGTGTTCAAGTGATATGAGGGCCCACACTCCCAACAATGACCACTAATTTTGGAACTCTAAAAAAGACCACTAATGACATGGCACTCAATAAAAAAAGAAAAAAAAATACAACACCAAGGCCAAAACATAAAATCATTCCTGATGGGGCCTACTGCCACATCATTAGTGATAGCACTAATTAGTACTCTCACTCATTTTCCCCCACACTCCTCTATTTATCTCTCTCTATTCTTTCTCTTGCATCTTATTAGAGCTCCCATTAGAGCTACTATTTTAGAGTTATGTATCACTATTCAAAATAAAATTATAATCAAATCGTGAATGGCAGATTGACAAATTTGCTATCCATAACCAAACTGCGGTTTGGATGGTTTGAGTAGTTTCAACTTGTTAGTTGAGTGAAAAATAACTTTCAACAATTATCAAATATTTACGTAACATTTTTTTGCATATATAACATTAACTAATTTTACATAATATTTTTTCTATATATAACACTAATTTGCAACAAGTTTTTCATATACATAACATCAACTGATTTTATATAATATTTTATATATATATATATATATATAACACTAATTTATAACAAATATCACATCTCAGATCTCACTCATATTGATTTTTACTCTGATATTTTATCGGAGTTAAAAAAAAAATTATGTATTAATTATGGTTGGACAGGATGATTTTGGAGACAGATTATAAATTTCAAACTGCTGATCAAACCAACTTGCAGTTAGCAGATTGAAAAATCTAAAATCCCCGATATATTAATTTGTAATTATATTTCAATTTTAAACAATGAATAACAATCCTAATCAAACAATCAAAGATAAATCGACACAACGATTTAACCTGAAAAAATCACAATTGAAGCGACTCCAATTATGATAAAAAAAAATAATAAATTACAGGCCAAAGTCACAAAACAATCCACCAAGAAGACAAAAAAGAATTGCACAGGTATATTCTCAATTACCTAGCGAATCTACACCCAAATTGAACCAAACCCAATGTGTCTCTTTTACCACCACCTTTATCTTGGAATTGTCTTGCCCAACATTGAATTTACAACACTGATGTTGAATCCACGACGATGAGCAACTCTAGAATCCATCAAAACTCCAGGCCCAAGTTCTTTAAACCCCCCGAACAACACCTCTCTCTTTTGTTCGCGAAATAATAAGAACAACCCTTAACATTAGACAATCTGTAATTCGTTGATCAACCGATCACCTTCTATACACCAAGAAAACACAGATAATCCACACATACAGACCTACAAATAAATGGATTGAATCATTGGAATAGAGATAGGCTCCATACAGCCTATTTGAATCTCCTTAATAAATACATGTAGAACTCACTACCTCTATGTTTAATAATGAAAAATCCGGTTATATGTTAGTATTATTTATATTTTTTATTTCTCAGTGCTCGATAACAGGGTGTTGTCTAAAATTTTTAAGATTGAAAATTCTGGATGACCATTCAATCTTTCATGATTTAGAACAAAAATCATTAAGCAGTATCGTATTCCCATATCTTTGATTGCCAAAGACTTGAAGAATGATTGGTTATGGCACAATCCAAGAGTTCTTATCTTTAGGGGTATATATCCTTGACATTTGAATTCTCTTTTGAGGATTAACTATAAAAAAAAGGTATCGATTAATGTAATGTTAAATGTAATTAGGCGATGCTATACAATTCATCACCCATGATGGTGTCAAAGGGGGAAAAAGTGTGATTTAACTATCAAACCTGAGTTCATTTTTAAAATTATTATTTAAAGAATGTAACATATTACAAATGAAACCAAATCAATTATAATTACAATAAGAAAAAAAAAAAAAAAAAAAAACCATTTTAATTGAGAAAATGAAACTCCAAACAAATATAGTAGAACTCAAAAAATGGGAAAGATTCCAAACAAATATATGGGGAGAAATTACTCGATACTTCTGGAGCAAGTTTAGATGGTGCTCCAAATAATAATTCACTATAAGACATTTTTTTGGAACAAAAAATTTAGAGACAAATAACTTTTTAAGGGCGAAATATTTTAATTGTCAAAAAATGTCATCGTTATATTTTTAGTGACAAAATTAAACATTAGTGAATTATCTTCTTTTTTGGATCAAATTTTTTGTCACAATTAGTAAAATTTATTGGCACCAAATGGTCAACGTATTTATTACCTATATTTTCAAAATTGTCGCTAAAAGTCGTTCTTTTGACTTCAAGCCAACCTTTTTTGCAACGATCATAATTTGTCTCCAAATATTTTTTACAACAAAATTTTAGTCTTGGGAATAAAAAAGTTTAGTCTTTAAAATCTTTATATGTTGTAGTGATTATTTGTCCAAATTATGAAACCCAACACTTTTGTTTTGGAGTTTTAGAATAATATACAATATGTCAATTAGTAAATGGAATGGAACATTGTTTCAAAAGTATCAATAATTTCTCACATATGGAGAATAAGACACATGCGTGTTTGCAATTTAAATCCTACTAAGATGCAAAAATTCTGATCAACAGGCTAATCGAACTATCAACCTAGCACTCCATTTGTTTTGACTAGAAAATATTTTTCTATATTTAATTGTGAACTTAAAACTAATGAGTTTGGGGTTGTAGTGGTGGTGCCCTGGTGGGCTGGTGGTGCTGCTGCAGTGGAGGCGTAGTGATGATCCTATACAAATTGGGTCAAGATTTTTTAAAACTTTTTTTAAGGTATGTATATAAATTCTATCATTATATCTCAAATTTATTTATTAGAATTTTTTTATTTTTTGAATTAAATTATTAAAAATAATGGTTATTTTGTCATCGCATGAAATGAATATTACAGTAGTTTCAGTTCCCGATCAAAAAAAAAAAAAAAGAAAGTTTTAATTTAATTTACATTTATTTTGAAAAGAGGGATATGATTTATAATTTTTATTTTTTGGTTTAATATGTTGATTGAGTTTATTTTATTTTAACTACATGATAGTTAGAGGTCTACACCAAATGTTAGGATCTTTCAACTTTTTATTTTATTGTATTTCCATTGCAAATAGAAAATTTGTGTACAATTGATTCTGTCTTTAAAAATGTATTTTCTTGTAAGTTGAAATTCTGATTTCGACCCTGTCGAGAGTTAAAAATAATAGGGTAAATTACACTTTATCCCCTTCAACTATTGTTTTGTATCACTTTACCTTCCTCAATTAAAAATTGTAACAATTAACCTCCCTCATCTATTAATGGTTTTTCAATTTGAACCTTTATGATTAAAATATCCTTTTATCAATTGGATAAATTATACTTTAACCCCTTGAACTGTCACCTCATATCAGTTTACCCTCTTAAACTATCACTTAATATCACTTTCAATTTAAACTTTCTTATTATTTTTTTTTCATTTTATCACTAAATTAACTTTTAATTTGTTAGAAAAAAAAATTAAAAACCAAATAACGAAAATATTTATGAAAAAAATTAAAAAATGTTCACTAAAGACAAGAAAATAAAAATGTAGTAGTTTTTTGTTTTTTATATTTTTATTTTTTCGTCTTTAGTGATTTTTCAAAACAAAAATCTTCAAAAATATTTAACTTTTAGGTGTATCTAAAAATTTAAAAATTTGACTAAAATATAAAAAAGGATTACTAAAAATAAAAAATATGAAATATTATATAAAAAAAACTTATAAAGTAATAAATAAAACATTTTTTAAGTTGACGAGGTAGAGTGATAGTTCAAAAGGGTATTTTTGTCATTAAGGTTCTAATTAAAAAGAATTAATAGATAGGGGTTTAAATGTTACAATTTTTAGTTCAAAGGGGTAAAATGATATGAAATAATAATTTATACAGATAAAATGTAATTTATCCAAAATAATATTATCATGGAGGGATTGATGAGCCCTCTTGTTGAAGTGTCAATCCAAAGATCACATTCATATAAATATATTCTTATTTTTTCATGTTTTGAAAAAATCAATTTGCTCTAAAAATATGTCCTACTTCTTTGTCACATCCATTTAGGATTTGGATTCTCTCCAATATTTTCGTGGTCCAACCATACTCCAACACTTGATTTAAAAGTCACAAAATATGATAATAACTAACGGTTGAAGTATAACTTTTAAATCAAATATTGAAAAATGGCTAAACGAAAATAGTGTTGAAAAGGATCATCATCCATACATATGGCCCTAACAAATTGAATGGTATGGTATATATTCTTTAACAAACAATTGCAGACAGATAACATTGTTTTAGAGCATCTAAACCTCCACTCCACCAATCCACAATGGGATTCAAATGATATATGGACACCTATCTATGCTCTTACACATATTTTATCTATCATTATTTCATTTTTTATTATTATTTATGCCATGCCATGGCTTGGCTTCAACTAATAGCTAGTATCCATCCAGTCAAAAGGTTAGAAGTGTTTCAACTTTGGAATGCCACTTTCTTGTCTGAAAATGGATAACTTAATGCTAAAAGTCAGAATAATTGGTGCAAACGAGATTTAGTAATAATATAATATATTTTTATTTATATTTTAAAATTAATATTTGGTTAGAAGTATTTTAGTTTAGTATATAATAATGTAAAATTATTATATTTCCTGATTTTTATATTTCTTGTTTTATAAGAATTAATATATATTTTTAGATATTCATATCTTCTGGTATTGTAAAACATGGTAAAGGTGGATGAAATGGAATTATGATAAAGGAAGTTGGACCAAATTTTTTTTTTTTTTTTTGTTCAATCATAATAATGCCCACATTTCATTATAGAAAACCATATACAAAAAGTTATGTACTCCGAAGATACATAACAATCATAATAATGTCTACAAAGTATGTTGCGTTTTGATCCCACTTATAATTTTGTTTCAATTTTATTTGTGAAGTTTGAAAATAATCAATTCCTGATAACTGATTTAGACAGTATGAGCACTTAGAACCAATAAATAAAACTCACATTTTATAATTTCAAAATCAAATCAATAAAATTATTAGATCAAGATATAAAAAAAAAACTACAACCATTGGTATAATTAAGCTCTACGGATGAAACATCACTCTAATCTAGGGATAGCCATGGGTCCGATGGCCTATCCAACCCAACATGGTATTTTTATGGTTTGAGAAAAAAGAATTAGCGGGTTGAGATTTTGAGCCAATTTAATTTTCGAACTAAGTTTAGAACAAAGAGTTTTAGCTCAGTTTGACCCAGCACGGCCCTCCCATTATAAATGATAATTTTTATTTTATATTAACTAGCTACAAAAACAAACTAAAATAATATTAAAAAATAAAAAAATAAAAATAAAAAGTATATCCATATAGTTCTTTATAGGACTTAAATTAAAATATTTATTAATTGATCATATTTATTTTATAATTAAATTTTAAAACTTAATGTTTTAAGTTCAAATAATTATTAAAAGGGCGAAATAATTTAAAACCACTACAAAACAAAAAAATAAAAATAAAAATAAAAATAAAATTAGGCTATATTAATTAGGTTAACCGGATAAACTTGAAAATTAAAAGTTCCTTTTAAAGCCGAGCTTGCTTGGAATGGGTAAATTAAGCCCGCTGTAAAATCTGACCAGATCAGATCAGATCAAGCTAGAGATAAAACATGCTCTTATTATACCATTACAAACCCAACAAAAGCATAAACAAATTCATAGATAACCATGCAGCATGTTACACAGAATTGGGCTTTCATAGAATGACCATTTCTTATTAATTTTGAAAAACATAAATAAGTAATTTTACTTTTTGTTGGAAATACATTCTAGTGGAATGCTTATTCGTATTTATGTATATCAACCACGAGAATTAGAATGTAAGGTTAAAATTTACATTTCATTTTTAGCATACCAAACATAATTCACTCTAAAACTGAGCAATTTCAACTCCAAACAGGTCACCAAAATTATTCTTTTGAAGTTGGTATATGAGTTCACTGAAATTGCACAATTAAATATAATACTAGTGTATAAAACCAAGGAACTCAACCATTCTTATAACAAAATCCATAAGATGGAACACCTGATTTTTTATCACCTATTACGCGCTAAAAATTGAGAAAAACCACAAGTCCATCCTTACAAAATTTTAATTGTCCAATCATCTGCAATACGGACATTAGGTCTGCGGATGGTGAGAACAATTGGGCTGTGCCTCTTTCGAAGGTAAAGTGGGGCAAGTTCAATATCAGCCTTCTGGTTTGCCGGTTCAATTAAGGCACTTTTTGGTCCCGGGGAGTATCCTAGTAGTATGATCCTCTCAACAACGCAGTCCGAGGAAAATTGGGTTTTGCCAAGGGCAGAAGGTGCCATGTTTGAAGATGTAAGCTTCCCATTGGAGAACACAAAGCGCCGGTGTATGAAAGCTCCTTGTGCAAAATCAAAGGTCTTGCCATCGTCAGCATAGAGTTCACCTTCGGCTTCCTGGGTACTATTAAGAGCTATCACCTGACGTTGGGAACAGAAGTGAAAGAATAATTAATTTCTGTCCAACTGGAAAACTGCCATTCGCATTACAAAGAAAATTAAACGTGAACCCAAGTGGAATCGCAGAAAAGGATATGCTCTTTCGAATAGAAACTTCTTCATAAAGTCTATATCTAATGCTCTTTCGAATAAGCATTAGAAAATGTTGCATTTTGTTTCCTATCATTTCTTTGGTCACAGAAAAACCTAGATGAACAAATATATATATATATATATATAACTAATCAATAAATTAATTAAAAAAACATTAATTTTCGGTTGATCGCAAGAAAATAATAAGAGTAATATCAGAGAATTGAATATGAATAAATGCATTTTAGATATATTAATTTGTCTTGGGTGCTTTAGCTTGTGATCAAAGGAGCACAGACATTTCTGAGGGAAGACGGACCTCCCTAAAAAGCATGTATGACAATTCTACAACATATCTTTAACTAAACAATCAAATTTATAATATCGACACTTTACTAACACTTCTTACTCCGAACACGTCTTATGTGATGAATCCTTCCATACGAACATGTCTTATGTGATGAATACTTCCATAATAATAATCACCATGTTTGGTTTCAGACAATTGAGTCCACTTTTCAAAAAATTGAGTTTTTTGTTTTCTATATTTTTTTGTTTGTGAATTTTTTTAATATTTTACGCAATTTTTTTTTTATTTTTTAGATACACCTAATCTAAATATGTTTAAAAAATATAATATTTGTGAAAAAAACTTTAAAAAATTCGCCAAATACAAAAAATACAAAAAACAAAAACTCAATACATTTCGTATTTTGTTATATTTAATGAATTTTTTAAAGATTTTTGTACAAAGTTTTTACTTTTTAAGTATATTAAGATTTAAGTGAATCTAAATTTTTTTTAAAAAATTGATTAAAATATTTTAAAATATAAAAATACGAAGTGAAAACTCAAAAAATTGTTTTTGAAAAATGGCATTCTTCAAAACACAATTTATGCACTATAAATATGTTTTGAAGCATCGATAAGATGAAATACATTATGTGTATTACACTGTGTTATAATTGTTTCGCATTCTTTAATATGTAATTGTTTACATGAATGATATCTTGATATTTAAGTTATGAAATATATAAACCTTATAATGTATTTAGTGTTATATTTTATATTTTTCATTATCCTCCAATAAATTATTTATATATATGACATATAATACACAATAGATTTATAAAAATATAAAATTTTAACGTGTCTGAGCATGTCATGTCCTATATTTTTTGAAAATTGAAGTAGTGGCTATCCTACTTAGCTCGTGATTATAAGATTACAACTGGGTATCAAATACATACCAGAGTGTAAGGATCATTTGCCATCTGGGTGGAGCTTCGGCGAAACCGATCTTTCCTTGGTATGATGGTTCCAGCCCTTTGAAAAGCAGGAACGCCATCATCTGAAACCTCAACCTTATAGGTTGTGCCTCCCTTGTATGCAGTCCCAGAATTCAGGCAATACCATGATTGTCCACCAGGCAAATATACCGATGCATGTTTCACTCGCTGGTACGAAAGTAATGAATTTATTTATCACTTGCTTTTTTAACCATATAAGATTAAAAAAAAATAAAAAAAGAACGAAACAAGAGAAAACGTAACATAATAATATTAATAAATATCCCATGCACCTCAGTAAATATCCCCTGCACCAAGAGACCGCTTCCAACCATGAAGGCTTCATCATTGCTGAAAGTAGCTTCATCAGAAGGGAACTCCATCCAAAGTGGACGCATAACTGGAACACCAGTAGTGTTTGCCTCTCTGAATAATGTGTAGAAATATGGGAGCAACATATAACGAACATGTATGGCTTCCCTCATGAGTTCTGTATTTCGCTCTCTGAAGTCAATGGAACAATAAATAAATTACTATTGATTTACAGTAGGGTAATTAGATTACAACACTAGCCAAGCTATAACCAACAAATGTTATTTTTACGAAAACTGAAGGTGTAACTAATAACCAGCTGTGGGATGTAATAATCCAATCAAAAATAAGTAAGCATTAATTTTATTCACTTCTTCAATTTTCCAATAAACATAAGATAACAGTAATAAACTTTACCTTCAACCAGTTATGCTCAACTTAAAACACTGGAAAGGGTACACTAGTGTGTGAAACACCACCAATGTGATACATGCATAAATTGTTATATATCTTACTTATCACTATCAATTTTACAGCCCTGCCATCCTAGGGGAAAGATAATTATAAAACCTTGAAGTCTCTCTCAGTGAAGCCTACAGAAATTCTACCAGTGAGAGAAGATAAATGGTGCCAAACTTAACCAGTTAGTGAAATTTTTCACAACTTGTGCAGGACAATGGGCCACGAGTCCACAACCTCTAATCAGTTCAAAGAGTAAAACATTAGGGGATTCCCAGCAAACCAGATAAAATCAGTTAAGTCCTTAACATGCCAGCAGATCCAGCCTGAAGTAAAAGCCTGTTGGAACCCCCACCTATAGTTTGTTTTTTGATGCATGTCCTAGAAACTAGGAAGCGCATACACGCCTCCAAAGGTGGCATGTCCCACACATTGCAGTTACAAATGCTCGTCAGACACAAGCCAACATTTGTTAGGCATGCATCCAAACATATCAGATTATTTTTTAAATCTTTTAAGACCATACACACTTCCCACACACAAGGGACATGCACTGCATACATTGACCATGCGTGAAAGATTTTGGCACAAGTTTAAAAATAAAATAAATTAAAAACTTTGAACGTATTCAACCCTTCTTTAGTCTTTTTAATTTTTCAAACGCTAAACCCTAACAACTTTTAATTTGTTTGCAAACATTTGTGGCTTCTTTACATGAACATTAAGTTTTTCTCACTTCTTTTCCAATGTATAAATGTACAATTGGATGATTGTAATTATTTTTCCACTTATCTTGCTCACGTCCTGATTCTTTAAAAAACGTGCCGTGTCAATGCACCTATATGACTGAAAAGGGGGAAGGGGGAAAAGTGGGAGCTTATCCCATTCTTATCTCTCAACTATAAGATCATAGAATGGTGTTGTAATGACACTTGTAGCTTTGAAAGCGAGAGATCTGGCCATGTCTATCATGTTGCTGAGAAAGGTCGGCCCCCTAAATATGTGATGAGTGTCGGTGTCTGGCGCGTACCCAACATGGACACGCCACTTTCTAAGAAGTATCCATGAATTTTAGTATATCAATAACATACAGACACAGAAAGGAATGTATATATGTATGTATATGTAGAATCTCACAACAGCTACAAGCACACTAGTAAACAGTACACAACATTATGATCCTACGAATCCAAAGATCTCAAAATTGAAGAACAAGGTATTTTGCTTTTAAATCCAAATTAAAAATAAATATTCTCATTTAAATAGTAGAGGATACCTACCCAAATAACCAAGGTTCTCGTCTTTTGGTGTCATGATGGGCATGGGCTCTAAAGAAAGGATAGTAGGCACCTATCTGATACCAGCGAACTAACAACTCCACCTCGGGATTTCCAAAGAACCCACCAACATCCGCGCCTGGAGAAAATACTTGTTACGAATATCATCTATGAGAAAAAGGAACTTGTAACCAATTGACCAAATAAGAGGAAGTTCTGTTACCAGAGAATGTCAATCCAGTAAGACCAAGTGTCAAAATCATTGGAACTGAAACCCTGAGGTGTTCCCACTCTGCCATGTTATCTCCCGTCCAAACTGCTCCATACCTTTGGCTTCCAGGAAAAAATGCTCTAGACAGAACAAAAGGCCTGTCTTTCCCATCTCCTCGCTTTACAAGCCCATCCATAGTAGCCATGTGAAAGTAATATCCATAGGCATTATGTAATTCTCGGTGCTCGACACCTCCAATATGTAAGGCATCTCTGGGCATTGTCACCTGGTTGTAGAAAAGTAAAAATTCATACATACACACACCAGCATATGAAACATTAAATTAGAATTTAATGGAATCTAATGGAATCACCTTTTTGTTCATCATAATACAAATCTAATTCATACCAAATCAAGCATCAAAACTAGTTAGTGTGATTTTATGTGACCATTGTGAGTGTGAAGTCTTTAGATTCTAATTTCTACCTCTTATTCTCTTTCCCAAAATAGCAAAATTATTATTTCCAAGTTGTTCATAGCCCATCATGAACAACTTTAGTTACTATGGTAGCAGTACATAATAGAAAACCCTGTTCAAAACTAGTTAGTATGGTAACTACATTGATTATCAGAACCTTACAATTCACCATTCGATTTACTATTATCAATGCAAATCTATGGGTGAAAATATTTTGGTATAGAATTGACGGTGAATCACACGATTCATAAATTGATTCACGCTTTTACAATTATGCAATTCTTGAAATTATCAGATCCGACAAATTCTGCCCCCTTTGTACATCTTTTTTGGTGAAAATGACTTCGAACAAGTTGTAGTGTGTAGTATGAAAATAACCAATAGTTATGCAAAAATTGTAGTTTAATAAAATCCAATCCAATCTATAGTATAGCCCATCAGAATCTTAACCCCTTTTTTTTATCTCAGAAAAATGTCAAAATACATCTTATAAAGCTAAAGCAACTTGCACACACAAACTATCTATTGTAATTTTGATGAAATAAACACGATTTAATAAAACATGGGGAAATTGCCACAATTGGTTTTTACTTCCGTTTTTTAACAATAAGCACACACGCCTTTTAAAGTGTTTTAGATATTAAAACAAAGGATCGCCACTTACTCTTTCTTTGTAATATACTAAATTTGGGATTTTTAGGTCTTTCTTTTTAAATATTAAAGAGAATATATTATAGTATATGAATCATTATATAGTTAGTGGGATTTAGACCCACATCTCTTGCTATACAGGCATTGTCTTCCCAATTAGACATTGTAACCACGTCCTCGTATATATAAAGCATTGTATACATGTTTCAATATCAATTAATTTTAAATTTTTTTATATATACAATTGTTTCATAATTTTTATAATTTGTGCCAATCTTACTATTCACTAGGGATGGCAATTTGAAACCGGCCCGACGGGGACCCGACCCCCCAACCCCGATTAACGCGGTTTTTTCCCGAAAAATATCCCCTACGGGCCGAGGATGGTACTCAAAAATAAATCCCCGATGATTTTCGGGCCGGGGACGGTGATATATTTTTCACCCCCGACCCCGGCCCGTCCCCGGCCCCGACCCCGTCCCCGTTAGCCCCCCGAATCAAACTTATTATATATGCCCCTTAATAGTTAATATATAATATAACCCTCAACTATTCTGTTCTGTCTCTCTCACTCTCTCTCTTCCCTCTACACTCTCTCAGTCTCGCACCTCTCCTCTCTCTCACTCTTGCATCGCACCTCTCATCTCCACCTCCTCAACGCAGCCGTCACTGTCCGCGACGCCGGAGTCGCTGTCCACCTTGCTGTCGTCTCCGCCATTCGTCTCCTCCTCAGCGCAGCCTTCACCTCCGTCAACTCTTCCGTTCGCTCCACCTCCATCGCTGCCCTCTCTCAGATTTGTGTTGATCTCGTCCGATCTACGCCGATCAGCTGTTCGTCGCCGCCGATCAGCCGATCTACGCCGATCTCCTCCGTCGTCCTCTCTCTCTGTGTATACATGTATGTATATGTCTCTGTGTGTATGTATAATGTATGTGTGTGCTTGTGAATGTATACATGTAAGTATGTATGTATGTATTTGTTGAATGCTGTTGAATGTCTCTGTGTTGAATGTATACATGTGAGTATGTCTCTGTGTTGAATGTTGAAACGGATTTGGATCGGGGAACTTTCGGGGTCGGGGACGGGGACCGTGATAGGTTCCCCGTCGGGGATCGGGGCCGGGGACGGGGAAGTTTTGGCCATCGGGGATCGGGGACGGGGAGTGGGATCCCCGGCCCCGCCCCGCCCCGTTGCCATTCCTACTATTCACGATATAATTCAGTTCAGGATTTGCAAATTACGATTTCGATTTACGATGCAATTCTCGATTTGACAACTATGGTAACTACTTTATACAGCATATCAAGTTGTAAAAACTGTGTGTAACAATATATCCATATAAAAGTTCCCTAGGGTATTTGTAAAATCCAGTTTATAACTGAATGAAGCATCTGTTGATCTTCTGATCCAGTATACAAAAAAACAGCCAGCATACTACTACTAAACATCTTATTTATCACTGTGTTTCACTTGGAATTTCCAACAACCTTTTTCCCTAAATTCCGGCTTCAAATCACCATAAAGAAGAAGACCAATCCATTTCCATCAACAACCATTCAACCCCAAAACCTAAACAATACCAACCAGCCGTTCATTATCATTCACATGTACCCTTCACGACACACACAACAGCACCAAATTTGTATTTCTTTTGTAACTGGTCCCGAAAAACTTCATTTCTTGCATATAGTAATACAAATTGTTAATACTACATGTCCTTACTAGGCTTTCCACCGCCCACTATGAACCGAGTACAATCATCCCTAATAATGTTTTCCACGCTGCCCTGCATCAATTGTAGGAATCAAAGCTTGTGGCAAAATATTTATCGTACTCATCTCATTTTATAATAGATTAAAGATCCATCTCTAATGGTAAAACTAATCTGAGAAAAAAAGTCTGGAACAACTGCAAAAAGGCTTTCCAAGGACAAAGATGAGATACTTTACCTGCTAAATTGGAATCACATTCATTCTCCTAAATAATTTACGATCGCTTATAATCTTTTGGGGTTGTTTTTTGCAAGCATTAAATGTGACCAAGGCTGTAGTTTTGGCACACATTCTATGCATTTTGGTTAAACCTATGAAGCACGGGTACGGATACGAATACTGGTATTTGTACGATACGGGTACATCGATATAGTAAAATCTAAAAAAAGTAGGATACGGGAACGGCTTGGTAAGCTTGTAAAAAAAATAATTATTTTTAGTTTAGAGTAATGCAAAAAGTAATTAAATAGTTTAATTTGTTAAGATCCAACCTATAATTAACATTCAATGCTAAAAGTAAAGGTATAAATCAAAATTAAATATCAATATATTAAATAACTTATAAACTATACCTTAATTTTAAAATCATGCTATGTATAAAACTAAAAATTAAAAAGAAATCTAAGTGAGAGGAGTTTTATTTTTGTAGTGAAAGAAAATATTATTTCAATTGAGGTACGGTACGCCTTGGGTATATGATAGGTACATCTGGGTACGCCAAAAATTAAGAAGAAAATATTTGAATACGTGTTTCATGTACCTGGTAAGTATGTGCAGAGGTACCATACGAGGTACCATATGCCAGTAAGTACCCGGTACGAATACGGCATGTTTCTCGAAGTACCCATGATTCATAGGGTTAAACTAATACCTCGATCACACAACTCCAATCATATCTAAAATCAAATCGCATGATTGACTACAAATGACACAATGAAGCTACAACAAAATATAATTGTTTGCTTTACTGAAGTATATTTTGTCATTTATCCCTCTCTTTCTCCACTATTTTTTCTACTTCATGTCTTCTTCCCTCCTCCACAATCATCACAACTTACTTACTCACAGCTAGAGTGCCTAATTTAAAAGTTCACGATTTATTATGAAAAATCTAAAAACTCAGGTTTTAATTTTTTACGAGGGTCAAACCTAGAGTTTTTCTATTTTCTTCTCTCTTCTTCTTCCATTTTTTTTTTTTTTTTTTTTTTTTTTTTTTTGAGTGTGTGTGTGTGTGTGACTATGAAGCACGGATATTCAAAAAATGTTGCCGTACTCGTACTGGGTATTGATACTCGTACCGATAGGGTTGCATGCGTACCAGATACTCGAAAAAAAATACCGGGTACTTTTTATACATTCTTTGATAGTTGGATCCTCTATGGGTACTTCATGGATACAGAATGGGTATATCGGGAGTATACCAAGGTATTGGACATTGGTAGATATATATATACTTAATTTATTAGAATTCTGATTTACTTGAAATTGCAAATCCTTTACCTGATATGCCAAAGATGAAAGACGTATTATTCAATGATGAAATTGATGGAAGTGAAAATTGAAATTTCAAGTTTTCAAATTTGGCTTAGCTTTGCTTTTGGAATGAAACTTTGTTTTGTAATTTCTCCTATTCAATGGCATTAAAATAACTTATAGACTTTGCTTTGATATGAATATTGTTGAACTATGATTTCTCTTTTAGTTTTGTAATTTCTCCTTTTAATTTTGGTATTAAACTTTGATTTGTAAATTGAACGTCAAACTATAAATTGTAAAAAATAAAAATAAAAAATTGACGTATCCCAACCGTATCCGTATCTTTTTTTCTTTAAGTTTTGTTGTATCAGCATACCTGTCACCTAGCCGTACCAATATCCGTATCCACACCCGTGCTTCATAAGTGTGTGATTTCCCCCAATTAGTTATCATTGGAACAAAAAAAATTTTTGATAAACATCATTGGAGGAAATTTATGCAGCACATGAAATCATAAACAATGTTAAGATTAAGAACCATGTAAAACTGCATTAAAGAATTGGCAAATCCAGTCTATAACCAACTGGAGCATCTGCATATAGTGGTCTCATGCTGCAATGCGCAGCATATAAATGTTGGCATACTGCTACTAAACATTAGTATTACTTATCCTTTTGTATTATGTGTAAATAATCATTCCAAATGAAGGTTTGACAATCTCAGGAGTATTATTTAGAACACAGTACAAAACTACATGCGCCCACATGGCATGGCTACTAAAAAAGACAGAAGCACAAGAAAGAAACACAACCAAAACCAAGTAACATACCTCTGGACCATTAAAAACTGAAGGTTCATTCATGTCATTCCAGATGTACAAGGAGGGAGTTGAACCGACATAATTCTCATATGAGAACTTCTCAGCCCACCATGACCTGATCTCTGGGTTTAACATATCTGGGTACGATGAAGATCCAGGCCAACACCACCCATCATAATCCCTGCCACTTGCATCCTTAACATAATAACCCTTCTGGGTAGCCTCCTTGTGCAAATGGAAGGACTCATCCCTCTTAATATGAGGGTCCACAATAGTAACCATGTGCCTACCCTTTGCAGCCAACTTCTTCTGCATCTCTTCGGGGTTAGGGAAGTGCATCCTATCCCATGTGAAATATTTCTTCCCATCTGTGTGCTCGATATCAAGCCACAAAACATCATATGGGATATCATGTTCATCAAATTTTGAATCAACTTGCTCAACATCCTCCTCATCCCTGTAATTCCATCTACACTGATGATAAGCCGTGGCAAAAAGCTGTGGCATTGCTGGAGTTCCCGTCACACTAGTATACTGCCTAACAACATCTTTTGGCCCAGGACCCACAAAAAAGAATGCATCAACAACACCAGCCTCAGACATCCACAGAGTATCGATCCGGTTTTGATCCGAAGGAAGCACAATTGAGGACTCGGCATTCCAACCAGAACCAAGAACATCAATCTGCATTTCAGCAGCATTCAACCAGAAAAACCCAGAAGTCCCCCGAACTTTACCATGGGCAATCATGAAAGGAATGGACCCATAAATCCCAAATGGTGATTCATGTAAATACTCAAACACATCCAAATTGAATAGCCTATAAGGTTCAGATTCTTCAACCCCAGGTCCTCTAGTAGGTTTCAGAGCAAGACTAGTGGCATGTTCAGGAATACCGTAAACAAAATCAGCACCATAAAACGATACATCAAAGCTAATTGATTGAGGACCATAAGGCCTCGTATCAGTGTGCCCTTTAAACCTCTCTTCCCAATCTTCCTCTTCTTTTTTCACCCTCAATTGCTCAAAATCAAACAACCCATGTGAATTCAACGAGACTACGACCTTACCTCCATCCTCTCTTACATAGATCTCAAACGGGTCGTGCTTAAGAACAGCCTCGTACCCATCTGACAAATAAACAACCGAGGAAGGACCCGAATCGCCGATCTCCTCGGAAACACTCTGCAACCAGAGCTTCGTGGTCAAGAACTCAGGAAGGATCACATCGGGGACTTGGAAGCGTATTTTGGGGGGATCAAGACTTGGGTCTTCGTCGATCTTGAGCCTCAAAATACCATCTTGGTAAGCAGAAAGTGTAAGAATCAACGGGTTGATTGGGTCTTCAGTTTGTGGGTCTTTGAGGATGAGCTTGGCGGTGAGATCGCCGTCGAGGATGGAGACATGGGAGGCGATGAGGGAGGAGGAACCGGGTTCGCGGGATCGAGCTCGCTTGCAGAATGGGGTTTGATTGCAGTTCCTGAACTCGTCTCTTTTCCAGGAAGAGACTAAGGTGGTCAAGTGAGTGATCAAGAGGAGATAGAGGAAGAGAAGATGATAGAGATTTTGACTTGTCATTGTTCAATTGTCTGCGACTACTATGGATGAGTAGCTCTCATCTCATGCTACAATTCCAGGCTTCTTCTTTTTCTTTTCTTTTTTTGTTGTCTTTCAGAAGGGTGTTTAGAACCCTAACCCTAGAAATGGAGAGAGAGAGAGAGAGAGAGAGAGAGAGTCTTGTGGTGTGGGTATAAAAAAAACTATGTAGAGTTGAATCTGTTGAGATGCGAGGCCCGGAGGAAGACAGCCATTGCACTTTCTCAGTTTACATCCAATTTTTTATTTATTTATT
The DNA here is from genome assembly GCF_055761805.1 of Camellia sinensis. Lineage (NCBI taxonomy): Eukaryota > Viridiplantae > Streptophyta > Magnoliopsida > Ericales > Theaceae > Camellia > Camellia sinensis. The sequence continues at coordinate 185,203,823 of NC_138961.1, read as the reverse complement.
TATTTGGTATTAATTAACAAAAATTAATTATTTAAATATTAACAATCAAATTAGGCTTTATACAGTTTTTTTAATATTCGAAAAAATTCATTTATTACAAATTTCATGATTCGCAAATAAAAGTTTCTTACTAATTAGTAGTGTGGCAAACCAAGAATTTTTTTGATTAGTTGGCTTATAAAACAAAACAAATTATTTGAATTATTTCATTGCCTGAAATCGATATATTACATAAAGGGGATTTTTTTTTAAGGTCCTTAATAATAACAATTTAGAGGGTAAAGGACACACAAAAAGATAGTGATGCCTCACGTCCCTGAAACAACTTCGCGCGCGTTTTTAATTATTTTGTGAACCAAAATACCCTCGCCAAAATCAACACAGAACCAAACTCATTCCGACTTCTCAGTTACATTCCAAACATCCAGCACCTTCACGAACAGGAGAACAGCAGAATTAGGGTTTCAACATCATCTGCACCATCGACATTACAGCTTCGTTATCTTCTCCAAAAATCATTCCCATTCCTTCCTCACAAATTTCTCTGACCTAGGTTAAAGCTTCGTTTTCACGGCTCATCATCATCTCAGTCCATCTTCGTCACGTCGCATCTTCATCGCGGGCCATATCAGCTCATCATTCAAGGTTCATCCTAACTCTGGTCAGTTTTTCTACAATACAACTAGATTTTCTCTGGAAACACAGTTAATAGCATTTTATAATAACCTTTCATAAATTAGGGTTTCAATTTCGTAATAAAAAGCTACCTGAATTTGAAAAAATTTATTTCTGTGTATTTTGAAATTATTCTTCAACATATTTGTGTGATTTTATCTGTAAATTTCTCTGGCATTTGAATTTCTCTGATTTTTTATTAATGTAATTTTCTTCTTTCAATTTTCTCTGGCATGTTTATTTTCACAACAATTTTTTGTGTTTTTATCTTATTCTTGAACTTGTTTCTGTAATTCTGTCTATAAATTTTCCTGCTCCGTAAATTTCTCTGTAATATGTATTTTTAATTGCAATGTCTATCTTAATCTAGAATGTCTATTGCTTTCTTGCCTCTGTCTTAAGTTTCTCTGGTATTTATAATTTTCTCTGACCACATCACATCACTTTCCTCCCTTGTGTCTTTGTCATTTTCAATTTTCTCTAGAATTTTAATATTGTGGACTGGAATGAATGTTTCTTCTTGGAATTTTCTCTGCCATATGTACTTTGAGAAAAAGTTATTTCTCTGAATTTTGATCTTATTCTTGAATATGTTTCTGTCATTTTGTCTCTGAATTTCTCTGCTTTGTAAATTTCTCTGGAATATGTATCCTTCTCTGCAATGTCAATTACACTCTTGCCCCTGTCTTAAGTTTATCTGGTATTTATAATTTTCTCTGACCACATCACATCACTTTCCTCCCTTGTGTCTTTGTCATTTTCAATTTTCTCTGGAATTTTAATAATGTGGACTGGAATGAATGATTCTTCTTGGAATTTTCTCTGCCATATGTACTTTGAGAAAAAGTTATTTCTCTGAATTTTAATCTTATTCTTGAATATGTTTCTGTCATTTTGTCTCTGAATTTCTCTGCTTTGTAAATTTCTCTGGAATATGTATCCTTCTCTGCAATGTCAATTAAACTCTTGCCCCTGTCTAAGTTTCTCTGGTATTTATAATTTTCTCTGACCACATCGCACCACTTTCCTCCCTTGTGTCTTTGTCATTTTAAATTTTCTCTGGAATTTTAATATTGTGGACTGGAATGAATGTTTCTTCTTGGAATTTTCTCTGCCATATGTACTTTGAGAAAAAGTTATTTCTCTGAATTTTAATCTTATTCTTGAACATGTTTCTGTCATTTTGTCTCTGAATTTCTCTGCTTTGTAAATTTCTCTGGAATATGTATCCTTCTCTGCAATGTCAATTACACTCTTGCCCCTGTCTTAAGTTTCTCTGGTATTTATAATTTTCTCTGACCACATCGCACCACTTTCCTCCATTGAGTGTCTCTATCATGGTTAATTTTCTCTGCTTGTGTATGTAAATTTTTCTTGCATTTTAATATTATGAATTGAAATTTTCTCTGGAATGGAAATTTCCTCAATAATGTGTAATTTTCTCCAGAATGTGCATTTTTCTCTGGTATGTTTATTTTGTTCAATTCTTGATTTCAATATGGTGTACTTCTCAGTGCCATGTTTACATTACTTTGTTTATTTTATCTTTGCTAATTGTGGAATGCAAATTTTCTTTCACTTGCCATATTTACTTTTTTCTATCATTCATTTTCTCTGGTATGTTTACTTCTATCTGTAATTTAAACAATTATTGAAAATTTCTCTCCCATGTTTATGATGCCGTGTTGATTTTCTCTTACATGTCAAATTTTCTGTAATTTTCCCTTATCTGTAATTTTCTCTGGCATATCCAATTTTCTTCCTTATCTGTAATTTTCTCTGACATTTTCATTTTTCTCTGGGATTTAATGTTGACATCTCTATGCTTTAATCATTGTCTAGAAATGGCAAAACGTAAAGGCAGCGAAACACCGGAAACACCAAGCAAAAAACAGAAACTGTCTCAGTCTTCTTATGGACTAGGATCAAAAACCAGCAGCAAAACACTAGAAACACCAAGGAAGCAAGAACAACTCTCTCAGTCCTCTTATCATCTAAGATCAAAAACCAGCACTAAAACACCACAAACTCCTTCCCAAAACACACAAGTCCAAGCTGATGAAGCAACTAGCATCCAGATGAGTACCCCAACTTCAAAAGACTCAAGCTCAAGGGGGAAAAAACCTGTTAAACTCCACAGAAAGAGAGCTCACTACAGCATTCAATTCCGATCCAACCTCTCATCTGTCGTCTCCTTCTTTCAAACACTTAAATTCAGTTCAAAACATCTTCTAGAGCTTCAAAAGACCCCATTCTGGTATTTGATCCAAGCTCTAACCACTGGAAGGATGGATCCAAAGAAATCTAGGAAATCCGATGATGATGTAGTTGCCATAATCCAATGTTACAATGAAAAAACAAAAACATTCACAGTTGGGAAGAAGAACCTGACCTTTACAACAAATGACATGACCTTGATTTTTGGTTTGGAATGAGGTAAAGGAGCCATGTCATTAAGATACTCTAAAAAGCCAAAATCTGCATTCCTCAGGAGAAGATTCCAAAAGGACACAAGGCTCACTGGTCCTGTTCTTAAAAATGCCTTGGTCAAAGCAATGAAAGGCAAGCAACCAACTGACTTCAAAGATGTAGCAATCATTGTTACATTGTACTTGTGTCTCACCCTATTTTTTGCAACAAGTGGGAATTCAATAGGTTGGGTTTTTATAAAGTATGTGGAACCTCTTGAATCAATGAAACAGTATGATTGGCCGGAAGCAATCACATCAACATTGATTGATTCTATCATGGCATTGCATAGAACTCCAGAAAAAGTTACGGGGTGTGTCATTGCATTGCTGGTAAGTATAATATCCATTCAAATTTGCAGTTATCATACTTACAAATTTGTGCATTTACAAAATTTTATTTACTTTCATTTTCATCACAGTATTGGCTATGTGAACATGCAACTATCATTGACTCAGAAGACAGTAACACAACAGACTTCCCAAGATGTGCCAAGTGGAACCTTCAAACCTTGACAAAACAGCTGCAGAAGACACCAGTCCACTCTCTTACACCTCGACAGGTTAGATTCCTATTGCTACCGAAATCTCAGTGAAATTTCAAAATTTCTCTGACCACTGCTTTGTTTCCATCCTTGTGCATTGATTGATTAAGATTAATTTTCTCTGAAATATCAATTTCTGTTTTCTTCTTTGTTAACCACTGGTCTATTTCTGCCATTGTAATCAATTTTCTCTGCCATCCAAATTTCTCTGACCACAATTGTAACACATTAACTTATATGCCCTGATTCATTTTCTCTAATATCTGAATTATGTTCTTTGTTACATAATTTTCTCTGGCCCATCAAATTTTATCTCCTTGTGTGTAATTTTCTCTGCCCATAACTTGTGTGCCTTGCATCTTTGATAAACACTGTTTATTTCTACCCTTCTAATGAATTTTCACTGGAATTCAAATTTCTCTGACACAAATATAGTAAAACATTAACTTATAAACACTACTTATTTCACTGTTTCATAATTTTCTCTGCCCCATAAAATTAACTCCATGTCTCTAATTTTCTCTGGCCCAATACAATTTTCTCTGAAGTTTGTTTCCAATTAGTATCATTTAGATGAATTTTATTTTCCTTATTTGAATTTTTTCTCTCAGTGAATTTTGTAACATTTCTCTAATAAAAGAGTCTCCTGTTACAGATTGATAACAAGCAGCTAGTCAAAAACCCATCTGAGGAGTTCTGTCTTGGCAAAAAGACGAAGAAAGAATTAAAAAAGGCAATTGTCATATTCAAGGAGACATTACAAGATCCATCTGAAGATGGAGGAAATGAACAAAAAGAAGGCAACACAGAAGAATACGAAGCCAGCAATGGACAAGAACATCAAGCAAGCAGCACAGAAGAAGAAACCACCAAAGAAAGTGAAGAAACAGAACCAGAAGACAAAGAACAAAATGAACAGAAAGAAGAAGACAGTGAACAAGAAGATGAAGATGAAGATGAACAAGAAGAAGAGAACAAGGATGAAAGTGATGAAGAAGAAAATAATGAGCAGATGGACCAACAACATGATGGCATTTGTGGCTCAACAATGCATCAGCCTGAAGAATTTGAGGAATCAAAGGATGCCCAAATTGCTGATCTACGTCAAAGACTGAAGGCACTGTCTCAATCTAAAAAAGAAGAAGACAGAAATTGGATGGAATTACTTGCTGAAAAGGATATTTCAATAAGAATCCTGACATCACATAACTCAGAACTTCAAGAAAAAGAAAGCACAATCCGAATGAAACTAAGGATGTTGGAGGTTGAAAAACAGACGATGCAAAAACAATTCAACAGTTGAGGTGTTCAAATTCGGAGCTTGAAACTGAAAATGCCAAATTGCATGAACAAGTTCAAGAACTATCTGTCCAACTAGCAACACAACCATACCGAACACCACCACAACTTCAACCACAAGGTCAGTGAAAATCTTGAGCCACAAAAAGTTATGTCCTTGTGCCATCATAACTCAGAGAAATTTCTATTTATTATAATTTTCTCTGTCATTGGTAATTTTCTCTGGAAGTTATATCTCTCTCAACACATTAGTTATATTTCTACTGCTCATTTCATTTCTCTGTATATTTTCTTATTCCATTTTTGCGGCTTGTTTGATTTTCACTGTGTATAGTTGGAATGCAACTGGAACAACAACCAACAACCCAACAAGAGCAAATCCCACACAAACAACAACCGAAACAAAAGAAGAAACTCTATGGTAACTTCAAAATATTGAATTAAATAAATTTACATATTGAAATATCATCTGTTGCTTCAGAGAAATTTCACCTTTCCTAATATTTTCACTGCCTACAGTCAAAAAAGATCCAACCTCAATGATAAAAAATTTAAAGGCAAAAGAAAGGAAGGAAAAGCAGCATGATCCAGAATTCCAATATCCGAAAGTTGTGAAAGTGACCAGAGCTTCAAAACAAGCTGCAAAACAAGTTGAGCAAAGCACGAAGGACAAAGAAGTGCTTGATGCTGATGCATACGTCTTGCCTCAACCTATAAACATCACAAAATCTTGGGTCTTTCCACAAACTCTTCCCATTTCAAGATTGATAAAAGATCATATAAAAGACATCTTGCAGCACATATCAAATGTGTCTGGGCTTGAGTAAGTACAACAAACAAAATAGAACATAACAAACAACAAATTACAAACTTATGTTGCATTAACAACAATTCAATCCCTTCTTTGTCATCTTGTATAGCTTTAATTTGGACAAGTGAGTTGAATATCATTACCTTTGAAGACATTGGAAACCTCATAAAGCAAAAAGAAATTGCCAACAATGTAAGTCTTTCCCTTTCATCAACATTTCTCTGCAATGTTCCATCAGCCTTTATAAAACAATATTACAATTATAAATCATATTTTTCAGGTCATTGATGGCTATGGAGAGATCCTTTTGGCTGACCAAATCAGAGAGAAACAACAACCAACCTCATTTTTTTTCACATCCATGTGCCTGGTATGTTACTACTATTTTATTTGATTTTCTCTGGAATTTACTTTCTACTTTCTCTTCTTAATATACTTCTTGAAGTCAGTTGTGTCACTAACAAAACCATTTTTTGATTTTCTCTGAGCACAGAATTTCATCAACATGACAGAAAATCAAAGTTTTCGAGTGTCCTTATTTGACAAGCATATTGAAACAGCATAGAGGAACTATAGGTTCCTCCATTTCCCAATAAATACTGGAGGTAATGAGAAGTCCACACATGGAAATCACTGGACCTTGCTTGTCCTGGACAAACAAGACAATTTATGGAGGTTCTACAACTCACTGAGGCCAAGGAGAGATGATGCAGAAGACAAATATGTCAAAGATGCAAAACAATTGGTAACGAGTGCAAATTTCTCTGATCCATCATCATCTTTATGTGATGATAATTTTCATAGAATCCCATTGACTTGTCCGTAAATTTCTCTGTTATATAAAAATTATTTTTTTGCAGCAAGATTACGTGGAGAATTTTTTGAAAGCTTGTCTTGAAAGAGACGCTCAATCACAACCCTCCTTCAAATTAATTAACTCACAAAACACAAGTTATGACTTTGAGTATGTCAACAATGCTCCACAACAAGAAAGCGATTCGTAAGTTTCATACATCTATAAATAAGATAATTTCAGTTGCATGTTTCTTAAAACTAACCATACCTATAATTTGTATGCAGTCTGGATTGTGGCCTCTTCGTCTGCTATATAATGAAACAATATAGCAAGCATGAACCTATCAAATCCAAATTGTCCACACAAGAGATAAGGTTGATGAGGGCAGAACTCATAGAGAGATTTGTGACCGAAGTTGGCCGGTCATGGACTGAACCAATTGAAATACCCCCAGAAGAACCACAAATGTAATAGTGAAACTAGTGAAAGGAAGACAATGTACATATCCACACAGAGAAAATTGTCTCACATATATGTATATATCCTTTCTTGTTGATACATTGAAGGAATGATGATCCTTGACGTATATGTATATATCCTTTCTTGACTAATCTAAATTTCATTTTTTTTTTTTATTTCGACTAATGTAAATTTCAACAATTGTCTGCCAGAGAAAATTGTCTGCCAGAGAAAAATGTCTGCAGAAATTTCTCTGGTATAAACTACCAGAAATTCACAGAGAAATTTAACTTTTATCGTCCCAAGGGGATGCCTATATGATCATGTAATTTGTAAAACTTTGTGTTGGTACAAAACAATCATCAAACTCAACAAAACACAAAGCACACAGTAATTTTATCTGCCACTGGAAAATTTCATTGCATGAATTTCAAATTTCAGAACACAATGCCCATATAGTTTTCTCTGATGGTGAAAAATTTCTCTGGTGAAAATTTCTCTGGCTTTGACACAAATTTCTGAGTTCAAGTGAGTCCAGAGAAATTCTTCCCTGGTCCAGAGAAATTCTCAACTCAGAGAAATTCTCAACTCAGAGAAAATCCAAAAGAGCTTGATTTTGTTTCTTGGTTGTAGAATAATTTTTTGAATGCTCTGTCTGCTGTGCACATTTCTTGAAATGACTGATATGAAGCTACCAGAAATTTACAGATAAATTTAACTCATATCTCACCAAAGAAGGTGCCTATATGATCATTCAATCTCTAATGCACTGTGTTAGTACAAAACAATTATCAAATTGAAAAAACACAATCCACACAGTACTTTAGTCTGCCATTGTCAAATTTATGTGGATGAATATGAAGCTTCAAAACACAACACACAGAATTTTCTCTGCCATAGGAAAATTTCTCTGGATAAATTTGACAGGTACTACAAACCCACTGCCTATAGCATATATCAACAAACACACTTTAACTGATATTGAAAAATTTCTCTGGATGAATTTGATTGATATTATTATATACACTGTCAAAAAAATAAATTTCACAAAACAAAATACACAAAGTAATCATCAAATGTATTATTCCATCAATAAAATGTATAATCCTCAACTATTTACCAAAGGTTCCTTGCATGTCCTCTTATTATGGTGACCAATACTCTCACAACGACTACACTTAATCACCCTTTTAAACTCTCCAGTAGAAGCAATTCTGTTCTTCTTCGGCCTCCCAGCAGGTCTCTTGCTCAATGGAGGTAAAATCATAGCATCTTCAATGCTACACACAGGTTTTTCAACAGTTGGAACTGGGCCAATCGAAAAGGAGTATGCTTGACGATACATATCAGCATGAAAAAATGGTTCAACAAATGAATTCAAATTCTTTCCACTCCTAAAAATTGCAGCAACAGCATGTTGACATGGATACCTATTTATTTCCCATTTTCGACATGAACAAGTTCTCAACCCAAGATCAACCATAACCGAAGGAAAACAATGCACTTCAAAGACATTATCAGATGATAAACTCACATTCCATGTCCTCCCGTCCAAAAAAGACTTCTCCAACACACTATCCATACGAGGACACAAAATTTTATTCCATTTACTAGAGAGCAGCCTCCTATCAGACCTCATATTCATGATTTGCAACCGTATCATGTCCACCAAATTTGTTATTGGCAAGTGCCGAGCTTCTCGTATCCATGAATTGAATGACTCAGCAACATTTGAATACATCTCACCATAACGTTTCCCTGCAAAATATGCATCACTCCAATTTTCATATGGTAAACTTCTCAAGAAAACACTCACAATGTCTCCTCCCTCACTTTTTAACTCATTTAACTTGAAATGAAATGATGCCTTTGTTGGAGCATATGCACATTCTGAAAACTTGGACACAATCGTCTCCCTAACCAAATTTGTGTTTCCACATGACAACTTATCCCTCAAATTTCTCTTTAGATGTTCCAGACAAAATCCATGAAAGCAGTTCGGGAAAAACCTAGCAATTCCCTCCACAATTCCACAATGTCGATCTGATATGAAACTTATCACCCTTTCTGATCCTAATACTCCATATAAATGTTCAAGAAACCAACACCAATTGTCTTTATTCTCAGCATCAACAACAGCAAAAGCTACAGGAAAAAACCTACAAAACAAATAGGAACAAGCATATTAGGTACACACATGCAGAGAAAAATAGAACAATAAACAACCAGAAAAGTTTGACACTGCCAACATCCAGAGAAAATTCACACATTTGCAACATCCAGAGAAAATTGAATAAGTGACCAGCTACAGAGAAAATTCACACAATCATAATATACAGAGAAAATTCACTTGGTGACCACCTACAAAACAACAGAGAAAAATAGAACAATAAAACAACCAGAGAAGTTTGACACTGCCAACATCCAGAGAAAATTCACACATTGGCAACATCCAGAGAAAATTGACTTAGTAACCAGCTACAAAGAAAATTCACACAATCATAATATACAGAGAAAATTCACTTAGTGACCACCTACAAAACAACAGAGAAAAATAGAACAATAAAACAACCAGAGAAGTTTGACACTGCCAACATCTAGAGAAAATTCACACATTGGCAACATCCAGAGAAAATTGACTTAGTGACCAGCTACAGAGAAAATTCACACAATCATAATATACAGAGAAAATTCACATAGTGACCACCTACAGATACAATTCACACAATGACAACATCCAGAGAAAATTCATACACTGACAAAAATCCATTGAAAATTCTCACAGTGGCCACAACAATAGAAAATCCACAGTGGCCAAAACCAGAGAAAATTCACATTCACTCAATTCCTACATGTATAGAAAATTCACATACTTAGATAAAAATAGATATATTTACAATTACCTTCATTCCCATCTTTCCCCGTTGCAGCAAGCATAACTCCTTTGTATCGTCCTTTCAAAAATGTTCCATCAAGAAAAAGTAATGACTGACAATATTTGAAACCAGCAATGCATGCATGAAAAGCCACAAACACCCTTTTGAAACGCTTGTTATCTTCAAAATCTAACTCAAAACGACTCCCTGGATTGTTCTTCAATGCCTCATCAAAATACCACCGTAATTGATCAAATGACAAACAAGAATCCCCATATGTACTACATTTTGCTTTCTCAACACTCAACCAACCACAGTTATAACTAATTGAGACCCCATACTTGTCTTTCATTTCTTTCACAACATCCACTGGACGAGTTAAAGGTTTTGCACTTACCTCTTCAAGTATCAGCCCAGAAACCAAGCTGGAAGTCATCCTCGAATGTTTACTCGTACGAACCGCCACACCACACGTATGTTCATTGTTCAAAGTCCTTATGTAGAAGAACCCATTTGTTTTTTCAACAGAAGCATGTACACGCCACATACATCCCCTTGATTCCTTATATGCACATTCTGCCGTAACCTTCAGCTTGTCATTTTTAACATACGTAAACTGAAAACCAACCTCAATAGCATACTTGCATAAAAAAGTACGGAACTCAACCACACCACCCTCAAACTTTTGTCCAACACTCGTAATATTATTCCGCCAACTAGCCGACAATAACACCTTTTCTTGGTGAGAACAAAACTTAGAGAGTGAATTCCTTTCAACATCCACCAGCCTATCACACTCACCATCCACAACATCTACCCAATTAGACCCCACTTCATCCTCTTCATCAGAAGTACTACATCTACTAACTGAAACATCAACTATATCAACACCGCGTGCACAAACAACCCTCAACATATTCAGAAAATCAATATTATTTCGAACCATACAATTCGGATGGCCCAAAATAGAATATGAAATATACATAGTCTCAGGTTTCAAATTCTCCCATATTTTACACAAAATGCCAACCAATTCCTCAAAATTCAATTCGCATGAAACATTAATGACAATAGTATCATTCCCATATTTGCACAGCAACAACACTGCACTGTCCATTGAAACTGAAACAAAAAACAACAAAGAAAATCACAGAAACACTTCACAATAACAACATAAATGTACAGAGAAATTTCTAAAAATCATAATTTTCTCTGAACTTAAAATAAAACTCCAAAGACATCTACAAACTGATATTCACCTTCAAGATGATAAAAAACAAAATCACAGAAACTTAATGAATCACAGAGAAATTTACTGCTAACAATTAAACACAATTATAGAAAAAAAATCACATAGAATACAAGTCCAGAGAAATACTTTTCTCTGAACTACAAACTGAAAGTGAGTAACAAACTTACAATTTTCTCTGAACTACAAATACAAGTATAGAGAAATTTATGAACTTACATTCACTTTCTCATATTCTATCTCCATTGCAAACTTCTAATAATATGTCCATATACACTTATAATTTCCTCTGGACTACACAAACAATAGTGCAGAAAATGAAATTTCTCTGGTTTGAAAAAACATAGAACACAACTATAATTCATCAGCATGTTGATAAAAAACAGAGCACCAAAAATGAACTCTAAACATCAAAATCACCTACACTGTCAACACTATCTGAAATTGATCAAAAAAACAAAGAATGAAAAATTAATTCCAAAAATAAAAATCAACTCTATCAAGCTGGCCTCTCTCTAAACAAAAATCAAAATACATTTGGAATCTAAATCGAAAACAAACCTAATTCAACTCAACTCAAAAACCTACGCGATCAACACACTGTCAACACTCTTTCAAATTGATTAAAAAACAAATAATAAAAAATTAATTCCAAAAATAAAAATCAACTCTATCAAGCTGGCCTCTCTCTACACAAAAATTCAAAACAAATATCAAAATGCATGTGCTATCTCCATCGAAAACAAACCTGATTCAACTCCACTGAAAATCTACGCGATCAATACACTATCACACCACTGAAATCTCCGACGAAATCTCCAACAAAATCTACACGATCGTAGCAATCTTTCTCGTCAACTCCACTGAAATCTCCGACGAAATCTCCACCATAAAATCTCCACTGAAATCTCCGACGAAAACTCCGACAAAATCTCCCCTTCAAATTCGGTTTCCAAAATGTATCAGTTAAGTCAACCATATAATATTCAAACAAATTTATGTTATAAAGGAAGGGTAATTTAGGTACTTTATAACCTAAAATAAATTTGAGGGACCTTAGCCATCAAAACATATTATAAAGGACCTCTCCTCATATCAAAAGTAGAGGAGGGACCTTAGGCCAATTTTCCCTTACATAAATAAATCAAACTTAAATATATTATAAAATTTGTTAAGTTTTTAATTCAAATTTAAATAACCAATCTATTACTTATCCTAACTCGATTGTAAGAATTTTACAAAAAAATGTCATGCCTGACTCTTGTTCAACTCAATTAAAACTCATTTGAAATTGCTATGAAAGATAAATAAATCAAATTTAAGTAAGTTTTTAAAATCAGGATTAAGCAAACCATTACTCAACTCAAGTTAGTTCGTTCGTTTTCAAACAACATAACTTCTGACTCTCTGCATTTGCACTGGTAGCTCTACAAGAGACTTCATAGCCTTCTGATTATTATTGTTAATTCTCTATGGAAAGTTGCACTATCATTCTCATCGTTGCTTCTGACTTTCCAATTGTTCGTGCTTGTCTGGAACACGGATCATTCATTCCAAGTATCAATAATTGACTTAAGCCTATTGGGTGTAAATTTTGCGGGTTGAAAATTTGATAATTAAGCACCAACTAAAACTATTCCTCCTCCAACTTTCTAATAAATAATTTTCTTTTTAACTTATTTAAATTATTTTTATCTAATAAATTGTATAACAAAAATTACACCAAATATACTAGAACAAATTTCAAAAAAATAAAATAAAATAAAAAGTAAAAGTAAAAATAAAAACTATAAACAAACCCTATAAGACCATTTTCAATCCAGACTCACATCTTTTATCAAATTTAAATTTGATAAAAATTTAGTAAAAATAATATTCCAACCATTTTACCAAATTGGTATCACAAGTGAAAGGAGGCATACCTTTTTTTATCAAATTAAAGAAGCGTTTAATCTTTTATTAAATCTCGTAAGTGACCACTTGTGAACGATCAGGTGGATGACCAGCCGAAGAACCGGGTGGACAACCGGATTGGGAAAGATTTGATGAAAATTTACACTGGGCCGAATGATTAGCCAGATTTGATAAAACGATTGAAGCACGTCATTTCAGATCAAACTTTTACTCAAATTTGATATAAAAAAATAATAATAATTTGAATAAGCGTTAGAGATGCTCTAAGTTGCACCAAATAGGCCAGTAGTCTTGCATCTTCATCAAGCATCAATCAGTGGCATCTCTCTCTCTCTCTCTCTTGCACGCGCACACAGCCAGCAATAGCATGCAAGATGGAAAGATTCATGCAAAACATGAATCTGCACTGCTTCATTCCTTAACAGAACAAATATTAGCACAAAAATGAGGGGGATGAATTGGCAGATCCAACCAGCAACCTGATTATCTTTTCCCTAATAATGATTCAAGAAGAGCAGCCTCTTCTTCCTGCAAATGTATAAATAAACATATACAATAAATGTGAGAAAAATCAGTCAGCTCCAATCAATAAATAGGGGGTGCAAAGAGCAATTACATACCACCAAGGCATTAAATTCCGTCTCCTCGTCTATGGCGCTTATTACAGCAGGGTCCTCCAAGAGATCCTGTTTCCATTTTCCAAGCATAGATCAATTGGATGATAAATTTGAAAGAATAATTTTCCACAACTTTGATATTTTGAGAAAAAAAGGGAATCATATAATAATAAATGAATTAGACTGTACACTCAATAATAACAAATATATCATGTATAGCAAAAGTCAAAAGAATACTAAAGTTACTGTAATTTACAACAGTTTATGAACTTGTAAGCTTTTCATCTCAAACTATCATTTGAGAGTTCTTAAGGAAAAACGGACATCCTACATGAAGATTCAGTAGTATAACAAATAAATTATGATAGAAGAATAAATACAATAACATCATCTTAAGTAATCATTTCAACATGAAGTTGTTACATAGGTGAATACAGTATGCTTTCAGACGGAAGAAGACAGGAAAGGAAAAAACACAAAAAGCATTCAAAACCAAAGAGCATGAAAGAGGCAGATATATGCATGGTTGTTAGAATCGTGCCAATCACGATTTGATATAAGTTTCAGCCAAAATGATTTGAATTGTGCTGTTGAATCAAAAAAAATGAGTGAATCGTGCAATTCACTATCATTCACTACGATTCACGATTCACAGCAGTAAATTTATTTATATATCCATTTTTCATAATGCATGAAACTCTCTTAATCAACCATTCACTCCTTAAGCCACCATCATTATTCATAAACCTAATAAACAAAGAAAACTACCCAATCTTCAGATGAAGTTTCCAGCAATTCAGCCTATAAGATCCATATAAAGCCATCATAGTAACATCACATTGCAGATCTAATTCTGATTCTTGTGCAAAATTTGGCATATCAGAACTTGCAACTTTTCTTCAATATCTTTTGCTTCTCTTAATTATAACCTCATTCATGGATAAATCAGTAGTCTTAAATTTAAGGATATCTAATTCCCAAGAACGTTAATAATGCCAATATACATATAACTAACCATAGAAAAGGAAGCACAAAGGAGGATGCTACTCAAAGAAAATACTCACTAACTACTGTATCATTGAATACAATTGCAAAAATACTGTTCCGGGGAAGGGAAAGGTAAGCGGATCTTATTGTTTGATATGAAGTGATTTATGGATTAGTGTAGTATGACAGCAGTAAAATTTATATATATATATATATAAATATAAACAGGGTATAAAACTATGATCTCTGAGCAAGTGGGCACAATTTATATTAAATCAATCCATCATTTAGTATAGAGAATAAGCATGGATAATAGTTAAACAATATCAACTATGGCATCAGGATTGCTTACATCATCCACAATTTGCAACTGACCATTCTGATCCTGCATTAGAAGAAGTTTTAAGAAAAAAAATAAAAAAGAAGTTACATAAGTTCTGGTTCCACCTCAAATACAAGAGTATGAAGTTCAAAATCAAGTTCTTCTGGGTAAGAGTAATTTGCAAAATAGTTCACAAGGCCTTTGTACAATAGAACTAATAAGAAAAGCAAAGCGCAGTTGCTTTTCAAAAGCTGCAACACTAGTTTCCTTGTGCAGAGGAAAGCTAGTTGTTTACCTTCACAGCAACAAAAAGAAGTGGGTCAGATGGTGTGTAAATCATGTAATGGCCTCCATCCTGCATGGAATTCTTTCAAGATTAGAAGGCACTAGAAACAAAGATCAGAATGTAATTTTTCATCAGCATAATAGTTGTCAAATCGGGATTCGTATCGTGAATCAAAATGATCTCGTACCGAATCGCGAATCGAATCGAATCGTGAATCGTAAAGATTCGGTCACTTCTTATAAATTATTTAAAAACATATATTTACACATTTAGATGTTAAATATATCTTATGAATATAAAATATTTAGACTTAAATCAATAAAAATGTTATTTTGAATGATAATCACATAGTTTAATAAGTAAGAATTTAACAAATATTCCTATGTAAGATCACCATCTTACTTTTTTTTCTTTTTTAGATATTTCTTATCAACCATTCTTAATAAAAATAATAACCAAATAGACAAACTATCAATTTCTAAAGTAACAATAATTAACAACGATATTGATATTTTGACAATAAGCATACATACTTTTCTAAGTAACAGTGAGCAAACAATAAGAAAGAATCATTTAGAATCTTTTTTTTTAAAGCCTAAAATATTTTAAAAAGTATAATTTACCTCATAGATGTAATATTTAATTTAATAAAATAGCAATAGATAATTCATAGTGTAATTTTAATCTTAAACATCTTTAGAAGATATATTACGATTTTTAAAGGGAAAAAAAAAATGAGAAGAAAAGTTAAAAATATGTTAGGTCTGACTAAATCTAATTGGATGCTATTAAAAACTTCATGATCACTAAAATAATAGCAAATCATGTATATATGCTGGTTATTTTGGTATTAAACGCTATTAGAAGTTGTATTATGTCATTTTTACTAAAAAGATGGAGGAAAAATAGAGTCGAAAATATATCAGACACAATAATTTTAAAAATTGCATGAATCGTAAAAAGTGAATCGAATCGTGAATCGATTGTGAATCGTGCGATTCACTAGAGATTCAGTTCCAAAATAGATTCACCCTTAGATTCGTATCGATTTTGCAAAAATTACGAATTGAATCGCGAATCGTAAGATTCTGATAACAGAGAGCATAAGTAACAAACAGGAGACTGGCACAACAATGTCACAATGACAAAGTAGCAAAAGCTGCATAAAAATCAACGGTTACAGCTATTTGGATATGGGCAAAATGTAATGCACAACATTGATGCCTATAACCCAAAGTTTTTAAACTAACAGAACTGTATGTCTCTTGCTGAACAAATTCTTCCCCACCATGATCGGGTTTAGTAAATATTATCCTGATTCAAAATTTAAAAAATGCTTGTGTAAAAGTTCTACATTAAAAAAAAATTTAAAACAATGTTTACATTTTTTCTTGTTCTTTTTTACATTGTTTAATTTTATTTTTAATTTTTTTGGGTAGGGGGAAGTGGGGTTGGGGGAGGGATCGCGGATGGCAGATAGGGACTTGCTGTGGTGACCAGCAAGGGGTGGCCAACGGTGGGGGAGTTGTAAAGTTAAGAGGAAGAGGAAGAGGTAGAGGGAAGATGATGGGAAAAGGGAAGAGGGACCAGATTTTATGGTGCAAAGGTAAAATCTGAATTGATAGCATAACCAGAACTCCATAAATGACTATATTAACAAAAAGTGCAAGTAAACTAAAACAGAGACATATATGCAGTATTTATCAATGTTCAATAAGAGAACCACACCATATCAGCCATGAAGCATAGAAGCATTATAAGACACTTTACTTCAGTAGATGCAAAACATGATTGTGTAAGATTAAAGGGTTAAATAAGTGCAACACATTGTATATTTTCTAGATCACCCTTGACAGATAATACATGAAACAAGGTTTTCTCAATCACACAGACATTTAATGGTGAAAAGGTTAAAAAGCTCAGGCTTCCAAGCTTAAAAATGCATATTCAAGTCAGAATGTGCAGCAATAGTTCCGAAGGTTAGGTGTGTATTAATCCAACCCTCCCAACACCCTTGATAATGGGGAGCAACACAAAAGTAATTTCCTTACATCATTAATACTGCCCAAAATATGTTGCAACAACAACATGATCCATTCATAGAATAGAATAGATTTCTAAAACATTACCCAATGGAAGCATGTAATTTCTATGCCTTCAGTTGGCAAGCCATCAACATCTTCACCATCATCTACAGAAGAGTAAACACGCTTTGTTAACAAACTTGCAATATGTCACATAAGAGAGTAGCCCGAGGGAACCAAAAAAAGTGTCAAAGCAATATAGTAAGAAACGCTTGGATATGAAATATGTGGCAACTTTTTTGTTCAAACTAGAGTCCAAATGTGAGAAAAGAAATCTCTCAAACAATGTCTCCAATCATCCTTCCGCTGACAAACCAATTTAGACTAACAGCATCCTATCTACTATCTAGGTAGTCAATGCAAGGCCATAAGATAGAATACATTAAAGAAGACTGAAAATCATCCTTTTGTCCCTATTAGCAGTCAACTGCTCTAAGAGCTTAAGCTCTTGGAGACAGTAAATTTCAACACTACACTGAATAGGTTATCCAGCTCTGGTACAAAATGTGTGCAAGTGAATGGCAGTGTGGGATGTTAGGATTCACAGGCAAGTTTGTGATTGGGATGTTGCCTAATTGGTGGATTTGTTGGCTTTATTGTATGGTACTTGAGGGGTTGGGGTGGGGGAGGATGTGTTGGTGTGGAGTTGTAAGGGTGCTAGAGGGATTTTCTCAGTGTCTTCTTTTTATCAGGCACGGGTGGGTCTTTTGAATGTTTCTTTCCCTTGGCGGAGTGTGTGGATTGTTGGTGTTCCTTCCAAAGTTTTTTTTTTTATTTGGAAGGCTGTGCGTAATAGGATTTTGACTTTGGATAACTTGATTTGTCGCAGTCAGATTTCGGCTAATTGGTGTTGCATGTGTTGTCGGGATGCAAAGTTTGTTTTTCATCTTCGGCTTATGTGCCCGATGGCTTACCAGCTTTGGAGTTTGATTTTTGTAGTGTTTTGGGTTGGATTGGGTGCAGTAAGGGACGGTGAGGGAGGTGTTGTGTAGCTAGAGAAGGGATCGGGTGGGGAAGAGGCGTCACAGGGCTTGGGTCCTTGCACCTTTGTGTATAATGTGGTTGGTTTGGCTAGAGCGAAATTGACAGACGTTTCACAGGTTACAAGTTTCAGTGCCGTGTTTGAAGAATAAGTTTATGTTGGTCTTGTCGAGTTGGGTGTCAGGGAGAGTGGAGCCAGATTTATTTCTTTTCTAGATTTTGTTGATTCTTTATTTGTCTAGATATAATTCTGTTGGCCTTGGCTATATTTGTTAACATCTTCTTGATGCTCTTTTTCTAATACAGTTACCTCTTA
This sequence comes from Camellia sinensis, assembly GCF_055761805.1. NCBI lineage: Eukaryota > Viridiplantae > Streptophyta > Magnoliopsida > Ericales > Theaceae > Camellia > Camellia sinensis. Next base: position 185,185,138 of record NC_138961.1, on the reverse strand, counting down.
TTTACCAAAAAAAAGTAGGAGGAAAGTAGAAGGAAGACTGAATGGTTTGAAGGGGAAGGATTGAAACAATCTGCAACAACTCCTACTACTTTTAAGAGGGTTTGAGTTTCAATTTCTCCCCTTTTAAGGGGATTTTTTTTTTTTTTTGGGTGCTAGTCTTCATATTTTTGGTAGACTACGTGTCCTCCATTTCCTCTTGTATCTCTTTTTTATTTTCTTAATATGATTTTCTTTGTTGCCAATCCAAAAATACATTATCCCAAACAAAAGGTCATAGAACTCCTACACTCTTTTTGTGAGACAGGTTTCCTTGTTTGTACACTCAAATAACAGCAACATATTTGACAAAATAAGGTGAGACATAGATGTTATTTATTTGAGTGAAATGGAGGTACAGTGAACCAGTGATAGATTGAGATTTTTGGTGTCTTTGCTTGGGGATTTCTTGGTTGGTTGAATGGAGCAGCAGGAAACGGAAGAGAGGGGTTGAAATGAGAATTCACAGAAAATGTTGCACATGAACACCACAACTGCTTCTCGGGGGGCAGCCTAGCACCATTATAAGCATCAGGCACTACACATAATATGTTGCAAGTGAATGTCATGATAGTTTAAGAACTTGACATATTGCCTTAATAAGAACTAAATACCAAATCAATTGCTTCAACTAGAGTCCAGTAAACCTTATCTTGAGTTTACAATGTTCTAAACTAGAAATTTAAATACCCAAAACTCATCAAAAACCTTCATCATTACACATTTAATAACAATTTTATATGCTATGGAAGAAAATTCATGTTCATTAACTACCCAGACAAACTAGCCATACAAAAAGAGTAGTACCCACATAAAAAATCAAAAGTCTTTTGTTTCGTGAATAAGGAGGTCAGAACTAATTTAATGATCCAACAAGCTTAAATGGTTAAAGATGAACACATTACCTGTACGAAATTCAAATAGGTCATCTTCTGTGTAGCAAAATCCTCCCCGAGCTGTATAACAAAATCTGATTGGAAGAAAAAGAAATAGCTAAATAATATCAAATAACTGGAGGAAAATAAGATAAAATGAGTTTGTGATTTAGCAAGCAAAGAAACAGGATAATCAGAATCTTCATTACAAATCATGTATTACAGTTGTCATACCCGCTATGTACCAGATGCATGTGAATCTTGGCAAGTGCATACGCTGCAGTAGGGAGTATAGCTTCAACTTCTTCATCACTAACCTAAAATGCAGTTGCATGCAGATCGAGATCATAAGGAAAGTGAAGTCAAGCTTTACAGGAAAGACAAACAATTAAATGTGAGAGAGAGAGAGAGACTCCCACAATGAAAGGCAAAACATCGATGGTATAATCTCAAAAACATTTTTATTTTTTTCTTTTTTTATAACTTGGTATCCGGCCCTTTGGACAGACTAACCTGGGGGACCAACCCACCGTCCATTTGCGGGGGTCCCAATTAAAGCCAGGGCTTTGCCCTATCTAGACATGGCTCCAAAAGATTGTTTACACCTAGGAGGTTTTGAACCTGAGACCTTGGAGGGAGCACACTCCCAAGCCCCCAAACCTAGACCACCAGGCCAACCCCTTGATAATCTCAAAAGCATTCTTATAACCGTAATCAGAATATCCATGGAGAAAGAAGCAGACCAAGGCAAATATTTAGAATATAAAACAATACATGAAAATGGTAATAATTACATCTTACGTATTATTGACATTCGTAGTTGCCTTGCTTCAACTCCCTTCATTTTATACATTTGCCATCCAACTCTCCATATCTCTATGCTTTTACAAATTCCTTAGGATGCCAACCTTAAAGAACTTAACTTTCACTCTTTCTTCATCTACACTTCTACACAAATCAAGCCCTCTCACACGCCAAAGCAAACTTCCAAATTTCACACATTTAATGTTTTTATTTTAAATTTCACTCTTTCTTTATTTACGCTTTCAAATCAAACCCTCTCACACACGAAAGCAAATTTCCAAATTTCACACATTAAATGTTTTTATTTTCTTTCTTTTTTATTAAAAAAAAAAAATTGTTGTTAGTCATTTATGCTGCATAATGTTCCATTTGCTTCCAATTCAGTTACATGTACAGTTTAATCAATCCTTATCCAAAAACATGTATTATTGCTTCGTTTAAATTTATCCCACACAATTAAGTTAATGACAGATTCATTATAAATTAGTTTCTTCAGTAATAAGGCAGAGACAACCTATGAGCCATTTTCCCAAATATATGACATTAGTTAATTTATGAATGATTCCAAACTCAAGCACATAAATACATACTGTTCCATGCGATATAATCATTTAGTGCATTTCTACTGTACGAGTAATGTTGGATATTATATTTTTTTAATATCAATGTTTTCAGGAAGTAGTAATTATTATGAGATAGAGAGAAACCCTACTCTATTCTTTCTTTCTTCCTTGAGTCTTTTTCTTGTTCTTCTTAGTTCTTCTATTCTTCTACATTGTTTATCAAAATACACATGGTACAAGAGCAGGCAAAGGTCCTATGTTCATAGCTCACAGTGTACCTATTAATACTTCCATGTATTAGACCCAACTAGGGTGGGGAACCTAGCCACGCACGAGGAAGCATGTTAAGGTATAAATAATTAAGTTACACCACTCTCTACAAGCTTAAACTTTTAGATGAGCTGCTTTCTAAGAATTTAACATGTAATTTTTAAAACTAGCTTATCGTGATTTCAAATATCAATGAGAGATGGGAGTAGAAGAAGAAGGGATAAAGAAGAAACCAAAAGATATTGGTTTGCTGGCTCGCAAAAACTTTTCCAGTATTTGAGGTCCCAATTGAATTCTAAACGTTACACGGCAGATATGGATGAAAAGATAAATTTTATTTCTTTACACACAGAAATATTATATTGCAGAATGACGGATAAAATGTAGAGGGATAAGAATAAAAATGTTAACAAGAGAAAGAAAAAACAAATAACAGGAGCAAATGTTAAAAGAACAAACTGTAACCTAGTTTTAAAATATGATAACAACTTATTACCAAGTTTATAACTTAATATTTGTCCCCTTTTCTCCTCTTGCAGTTGCTGTCAATATGGGGAAACAACTCTAAACAGAATGATACTGGTCTGGGGATTTTAACATCTAACAAAAAACAAATATCCACTCCAATTCAAACCAACACAATTGAGAATAAATAACTTGGCCTGGTGCCCAGAGGACAGAGACCAGATCTTGAAAAAATAAACTATCCTAAATTGTAACTGGATGGTGCCTCAATGAGGGTTGCCAACAGAAATGCAATAATATCCTGTAATCTTCCCCAACAGAGTTTTGGTTACTGATCATTGAAAATTATTCACAAAAAAGGCAAATGCTTCTCTCAAGCATGACGCTCATTAATCAGAACAGCTAAAAATGTATTGTTATCTAAAAATGTATACAGAGGAATCCTCAAAATCAAGAGCTAAATAAATTAGCTACTTCAGTTAGAAGTGAAACAAAAGACATACAGCTGACCATCCCTCAACATTCGTGCTCTTCAAAATCTGAACAGGCCTGCAGGAGCAAACTTAACATTAGCTGTAATCCCAGAAAAATAAGAAACATGTTAACTTTGTCTGGATATATTGTGTTAGAATTTACCATCACCTACCATCACTACCACCTCACCTACTCCACTAAACCTAACCCACTACACCACTACCACCTCACCTACTCCACTAAACCTAACCCACTACACCACTATCACCATCCACTACACACCATCCACTACACCTACATCTATATAAGGAACCATTTGTAATATACACAATATCAATATATCAATCAATAATAATACATACAATTTATTCTCTCTCTTTCTCTATACATTATTTCTTACATGGTATCAGAGCTGGTTTAAAACCTAGTATTTTCGCTTCCCCGGCGGGCGGCAACCTCACCTTAGCCGCCCGCCGGACCTCAACCTATTCCGCTGATAAAATCAACAAAGATTTGTGCAACTGTAGTCATGTGTGAGGCTGATGGAGAAGAATTCTTCACCTCATATGACGAGACAGTCTGGAACTGGAAACACTGCAACATTCTGCTCTGGAATTCTGCAGCAGCTAGATTATAGCTTGATTGTGTGCCAAGCTTTGGTTCTTCCACCCACTCTTGAACTTGCCCAGCAAAGTGTGAAGGTTCATGCTTGCGTTGGAGGGACTAGTGTGCGCGAAGATCAGCGCATTCTCTCCAGTGGGGTTCATGTTGTTGTTGGTACTCCTGGTCGTGTGTTTGACATGTTGCGGAGACAATCACTTCGCCCTGTTTACATCAAAATGTTTGTCTTGGATGAAGCTGATGAAATGCTGTCACGAGGTTTTTAAAAATCAGATCTATGATATTTTCCAGTTGCTGCCACCCAAAATCCAGGTTGGGGTGTTCTCAGTTGCTGCCACCCAAAATCCAGGTTGGGGTGTTCTCTGCCACAATGCCACCAGAGGCTCTTGAAATCACCAGGAAATTCATGAATAAGCCTGGAAAGAGAAAAAGCTCATGCTAGGATTTGCGAAGTGATTCACTGCAGGAATTTTGGCTTTGGATGAAACCCTTACCATACTCCACTCATTCTCTCCAACTGTTCTAACTTTTTATTTTTATTATTATTATTATTATTATTATATCAAATAATCAATGCACTCATGTTCCCCACTAACAGTATCCACTTTTGACCCAAACCATTTTCAATCCATCATTTCTCCTTCACCTTTTGCACCCCACTCACCGACTCTCTCTCCACTTTATCACATGGGTTTGTCCCTCTCTCTCCTCCATTTGATTTCAAAAATCACTTATTTTTATTTATTTTTTCCAAGTCACTTTTCCTCTTTTTTAAATACCCCACTTTATTTTGAAACAATCGCACTGATGTTTTTCATATAATCCATCTATAAATATTTTTTATCTATTTTCTTTCTCCCTTGTTTTCTTTCATTTTATTTTTATTTTTTCAACAAAACACTCCCAAAACAAAACAAAAAAAAAAACAAAAAAAACAAAAAAAAAAAAAAACAACATTTTACAAACTTGTCATTTCTTCATGCCGGGGATCAACCCCGATCAGCATTTTACACCATAAAAAATAAAAAAAAATAAAAATAAAAAAACACAAAACAAAACAAAACACAACCAACACAAATCGGAACAGTGGGATTTTTCTTCTCGCCTATTCCGCCGGTCTCTTCTTCTTGCCTCCGTCCTGGGCGACCCTTGACGGTGTTGCCTCCGTGTTTCCCACTCCACTGGGCACTATCACTACTCCCTGCTCCTCCACTGCAGCATATGGCGGCCCTCCAAATCGGAACATCACGGTGGCCTTCCGCTTCAGCTCCTTATTTTCTGCTTTCAGCACACTTATCTCTGCTCGCGCATCCTTATACATGCGTTGGAGCAGAGCCAGTTGGGCATTTAAATGCTGCACCTCATTTGTCCTACTCTGCAGCCGGTTTGACAAGTTTGTGACCGCAGTCATGGTTTCCACGCATGACTTCAGAGTATACTGATTGGCCTCAATATCAGTTTGCACCGCCATTTTTTGCTCCACCGACCGCATCGGAAAGTTCAACGGAGCAAAACCAGAGGTGTTTGGTTGAGGTTCACTGGCCACCGCACCAGTTATTTCTCTTGTGGACTCGTTCAGTTCTGGAAAGAGCGTGAGCAGCCCACGGGAAGAGGAGGCCATGTTCTGGGTAGCTGGACGGGAAGAAGAGGCCATGTTGCTGAGTGTTTCAGAGACGGGTTGGTTACAGAGTATTACAGAGTTTCTCTCTCAGCAAAGGAAGAGTTTTTTCAGAGGATTTTCAGAAGTTTTTTGTCTGCCTCAGCCTCAGCCTCAACCTTGGTTTAAATAGCCAGGGCCGATCCGCGCATCGCGCGCCACTTGCCGACAGCCGACCAACGGGCGCGCAAGCCAAGGCGCCCACGTGCCTCGCCATCATGTCAGGCACACCTTTTTATGACTTGGGCACACCTTTTGATGGCACGCCTTTTTATGGATTGGGCACGCCTTTTGATGGCACGCCTTTTGAAAAATTGGGCACACCTTTTGAGGGTGCGACTTTTTAAGGGTCCGACAAGACTCTGTAAACTGTCCCGACATAGATTCCGGTTAGTTTCTACAAGGGTCCGGCAAGACTCTGTAAACTGTCCCGACATTGATTCCGGTTAGTTTCTACAAGGGTCCAGCAAGACTCCGTAAACTGTCACAACAACTGTCACAACAGTGTCTGTTACAACGGTCCGACATGACCCCGTAAACTGTCTTCTACATCGGTCCGACATGACCCCATAAACTGTCTTCTACATCGGTCTGACACGACCACACAGTGTCTGCTACAACGGTCCGACATGACCCCATAAACTGTCTTCTACATGGTTATGACACCCCCATACAGTGTCCTCTACAACGTTATGACACCACCATCCAGTGTCTTCACCAATGGTCTGACACGACCATACAGTGTCTCTTATCCTCTTTTATTTTTATGTATTTTCTTGTTTTGTTCCTCTCTTCAAACTCAAGTTGGTTAGTTTCTATCCTCCTTGAGTTTGCGGGGGGCTGTTAGAATTTACCATCACCTACCATCACTACCACCTCACCTACTCCACTAAACCTAACCCACTACACCACTACCACCTCACCTACTCCACTAAACCTAACCCACTACACCACTATCACCATCCACTACACACCATCCACTACACCTACATCTATATAAGGAACCATTTGTAATATACACAATATCAATATATCAATCAATAATAATACATACAATTTATTCTCTCTCTTTCTCTATACATTATTTCTTACATATTGTGTAATAATGAGGGTCCAACATCACTTACGTATCAACAGGGCAGAGCAGCATGCACTCATCCCCTCGTGAACTTCTAAATACTCTCCTAATGATGCACTCTAATGGGAAATTATTGATAGGATCAACCTGTCCATGAATGCAATAACATTATTAAAATTAATGAAATGAAAAGACCGAGATTAAATAATACAAAAAAAAAAAAAGACTACGATATCACTGCACTTAAACAACATTTAACACGTTCATGAACGAGAAATATTTATTCACAACCAGAAGCACTCCGCATGTTTCACAAATCAACAAAATGCTATTGAGAAATCATTTGCCTACAATTTTGTTTTCGTCTACCCAAATTCATTTCTCTTTATCAATAGTAGACAAAGATCAAAGGGTATCCAAGGTGTGGCGGTCCTTCAGGCAAATAAGATCAAAGGGTATCCAATGTTAACTTTTCATATTTTTAATTAACAAGATTAAGAACAAGGTCTAATAAGGTCGGTGCCAAATAGAAGCTCAAAAACAAAAGGTGCAGAGGGTCAATTGGGGAAGGGAGTTCACAATTGTATGATAAAACATAAGAAATGCTAGGATAGAGGAGACTTAACCATGTTTATTTTATCTTCACCTCTCCATCTATCAGATTCTTTAATAAATGTTACGTTTTTCTTTGTTCTCAAATCTTTTAATTTTTAAGAAAATAAGGCAAATAGAAACAGCTCTCACTAGATGTTGCTAATAGGTGCTGACCAATTTCAATTGAATTTTTACTTTATTTTTATGAATATTGTAAATTACTACCTTTTAATATAGTAAATTGCATTTTTATTAATAGACAAAGCTCCAACATCTCTCAATGAATGGGTCGAATCGTGAAGAGGAAGACAGGATTGAACTGGAAGGCAGGTAAGGCGCTTCTTCCTCTTTGGCTTTTTCCAACCGTGAGAATCGATATTCTTAGCTTAGAAAGAAGGGCTTTTAGGCCCGCTAGCTAGTGTCATGGTAAGTTTTTACATCGAAACACTGGAATTTTGGAATTTTACAACTGTCTCATGTCAGTTTCCAAGAAAAAATAATTGTTTTTACTGTTTTATTAGAACAAAACAAAATTTGTTCTTCAAAACTGAATTTCACTACATGAATGTCCAAATAACCAAAACAACATATACACATATCATATATCTGAGTTTTCACTAAAGTTTTCAAATGCTACCAAAAATGTGTTTTTTAAAATAATTAAAAAAAAAAAAAAAAACCAGCAAAATCTCAGCCCTCAAAGTCAAAAACTAACAGAAAAACAATCAAAGCACAGAAAGGAAACACCAAAGAACCACCTATTCACAGATAAAACTAAGTGTATTATATATATATATATATATATAGAGAGAGAGAGAGAGAGGGTTACAATGATGGCAATTCGTTTGTTGGAAACCATGAGAACTTTTCCTTGGTCATCAACGATGAAGCCAGCAGGGGGATTGGGAAGGGGAAGAGGTTGGTAGCGTTGCGAAGACCCCTCAATCTCTTCCGTTCTCGAATCGGGACCAAACCCATCTCCATCGTCCTCAATTTCAACATCCTCCAACCTCAAAACGCTCGAACCATCACTTCCACCACCGCCGCCGACCTTCTTTTTCTTCTTGGGTTTTTTAACAGGGCCGCTCTGCTGCTTGGCGGCGCGGCAGAGAGCGAGTCGAAGGGGTTTAGGGATAGAGATTGAAATTGAGAGCGAAGAAGAAGAAGAAGAAGAGAAAGAAGATGGTCTGAATTGGGGATTGAGATGTGGAAGCATAATAGAGAGGTTTGAAGGGGTGGTGGTGGAGATAGAGTTCACCATTGTTGTGTTGGGTCTTGCACTCTGCTTGTCTTGACTACGGTGTGTCACTCACTACCACCACACTCGCTGCTGCGGATATGGTCCCTGTGATGAATGAAACATTTGTCCTGTATCATATTTTTGGTTAATTATACCACCTCCTCTAAATGGGATGGTGGTGGGATCCACGTGGAAAATTTAATACTATAATACTATTTTATATTTTTTTTTTGTGGTGTTACTTGGATTAATTAGTGTACTAATTAACCTACATTATATACTATATTATTATTACGGTAATATTATATATATTAATTAGTATATTAATACTCGTTATGATATTATTATTGACCCTACTTATTATATAAATTACAAATATCAAAAAAAATTTAAATTATGTCACATCATCACTAGTTAGTACACTAATTGGTACATATAGTATTATTTTTATTATTGACTCCACTCATTATACAAATTACAAATATTAAAAATCTCTTAAATTATATCACATTATTAATTGTTACACTAGTTAGTGTATTAATTATTGCATATAGTATTATTTTTTTCTATATATATATATATATATATATTAGTAGGTGATTCGTGCCATGCACATAAATTTATTTTTAAAATAAAAAATTAATTTTGAGTCGTAATATTTCATGTGTAAAAAAATTTAACAATTGAAAGTTAAATAAAATAGATTTATTAATGATTGATAACTCCGCCGGGGTTGTTAACAACTCCGCCGGTCCCAAGCCCGGATTAAGGAAGAGGGTTGTGTGTTAGGTAGCCGACAGCCAACACGTAAAAAAGCCGCTCGGATCACTTATGAAAATGAATATTACTTTGAATCATTTGGTTTGGCTTATTAATGATTGATAACAAATTTTGCCATTACGTGTGATATTATGTAAAAGGCTCATAAAAATAATTTCTTTCAAAGTTATAATAAAAAATGATTTAATTACCAAAAAGTCTTGTCTACATATTTGGTGGTAGCTTAGGTCCTATCAAAAAGTTTTTGAACCAATAAGTCCCATTTATAGGTAAAAAGACGTTTTGTCCTTTAATTCCAAAACTGATAATGTTCTCAATTTCAAAACTAAGATTATTCTCAATTTTCAAACAGAGAATAATTTCAGTATATAATTATTAAAAAAAAAAAATTGTTTGGCTTCTGAGAAAAGTATAGGACTGAAAAGAAAGATAATTCTGCGAATATTCTAAGAAATTTATAATTATCAATTTTGAAAAAACTTTTTCATGATTAAAATTGAGAATATTATAAACTGAGAAGGTTCTCAATTTTAAAAAACTCTCTCTCTCTCTGTGCAATCTGTCTCAATCTCCTAATTGGTTCTCTCGTCTCACCAGTCTCTGTTGCCTCAAGTTTCTCTCCATCAACCCTATTGATAAAAGGCGAAAGTGTACCTCACGACAACACTCAAAGTCAACCCCCCAAAAACAACAACAACAACAATAATAACAACAACGGATATGCTGAAATGGAGGAGGATTCTGAGAATGATGATGACATTCTCATCCCTAATATACTTATGAGTGAAGATATAATCAAGGGGTTTCAAGAGCTCAGCAGAGGCTATCTTGGTTGTACTGGTTTGGATTCGAGATATGACATCAGCGGCAAGTTTTCGACTCGATTTCCGGCTCCATGAACACCTCCTCCGCCGCCAAATCCACCTCTTCCGCCGATGGAGGTGGTTGTTGAGGGCCGCTAATGTCGGGAGGCTTGGATTTTCCAGAGTCCGTATCTGTAGGCACCATATCTGTAGGCACAACTGTAAGCTACCACCTCTTCTGCCGATGGAGGTGGTTGTTGAGGGCCGCTAATGTCGGTTCACCTCCCGTCTCTTCACCTCCATCGTCGCCGCCGCCACAAGTGGCTGTTGAAGCCGAGCACGACAAAGATGATGAGAAGGAGGTGGTGGAGCAGTCAGATCTGATGATCTCTCAGGTGATCTCACCAAACACAATTCACTATTGGAAGGATAAATTAGGGTATTAAAAATTAATGGGACTTGAAGGAGCAAATGATTTTATTTAGGACTTAATGGAGTATAAGTTCACAAAATGGAACTTGTATATAAATGCCCCATAAAAAATATATATTCACAACCTAAAATCAAATCCTCAATTGTGTTAATTAACTTTATCAAAAATTATGAATTCCACTTATATCAAAATATTTTTTTTCCTAAAAAAAATAAAAACAATGAAAAATTATATAATATACAAATTATGACTTGGTTATAACTCATGGTTTATTATATTATGATATATATTACAAAGAATAATATTAATTTTAATTATTTATTTTAAAAATCTTAACATTATCGTTCTATAAAAGTGTTATTTGAATAGTTATGTATAATAAATTTAGTTAAATTATTTATTTATTTTAATAATTTTAGTTATATTGTGCTATAAAAGTGTAATTATTATACAATAATTTTATATGATATATATTAAATTATAAAATAGTAAAATAAATACTCATTTTGATATTAAAAATAATAGTTAAATTAGAAAAAGAATTAATAATATAAAACTAAAAGTGATCTAATTATTTAATTTTTTACTTTTATATTTATTTGAAAAATAAAAATATGTATGTATAGATCTACAAAAAATTTATTTAAAGATTAAATACAAATATGTTGTGATTGGATTAAGAAAAAAATACATAAATTAATTACGTAGAGTATTTATTTTTTCTTTAATATTCTTTTTGAATTATTCATACATAAAATTTAAATTAAATATAAATATTTTGTAATAAATAATTTCATATTAAATATAAATTATTATTATTAAGACATCAATAATGTAGACAAAAAATATAAAAATATAAAAAAAAACATTAATTTGATTAGTGTGATGTACATAATTAAGCACATTTTGTCTTATTTATTTATTTATTTGTATATTGTGATAATTATTTTTTAAATATCATAATAATTAAATTAAAATATCAACTATATAAAAAAAAATCTAATAATGATAAAACCTAATACACAATGAAAATATATAGAAAATAGTATTTTTCAAATAGGGTCTATATAAAATTGGTTATTATATTTTTAGTTAATAGTAAAAAATTTTGACATAACATGTTGGCACGACACGAATCGGACATGTATCGAAAATGACACAATACAATAACACGAAATAATAAAAATATAAAAATATAACACAAAAATATAAATTAAATAAATATATATAATTACATTAAATTAAAACACAACAAAAAAAAACATTAATTTGATAATTTTAACCTTTCATACTAATTATAAACAAACTAGATACGGATCGAAAATAATACGACAAGATAACACGAAATAATAAACATATAAAAATATTACACAAAAATATAGATTAAATAAATATATATATAATAATTTTAAATTATATTAAATTATAACACACAAAAAATAACACTCATCTGAAAATTTTAACCTTTCGTGCTACAAAAATATAACTTAAATAAATATATATGATATTAAATTTTAGGTTTGAGCCCTAAACAATACTAAAGAAATTCACAGAGAAAAGTATAAACACATAACTTTATATAGAATTGTGAGTGTTGATTTTTTATCACACAACCAAACTGAGAAACTCAGCAGGAAAGCACCGGCAAAATAGATTAAGTCCGAACAACCTGACACAGAAAGATAAGAATCTGACGGTGATTCATCCACCCGGGGGCATTCCAACGATCAAGTCAGTAATCAATTATCTCTCAAGGATCACAAAATAGTGCTTAACTCACTGGACAGAACCTAAAAAGCGTACCTTAGACCCACGAGGGTGCCTTACTTTTATATCCAATACTAACCTGATTCCTATAGAAGCCTAACTTCAATGGACTATTGCTTAATGCTCATCTTGGATGATAAAGATAAACTCCCTAAGAGATTTATCATTATTCAGACTAAGGTCCTCCCCCATTCTAGGACTCTTGTCCCTTATCTGCTCATCTTGGATTTCGATATCTCTGAAGATAACCTCGGCGTAGCCAAGATCATCTCGGTACGTGACCAAGCCACGTGGCACCTCCGCTGACACTTCGGTGTCACCTTGGCCACATGTTGTCATTCACAAAATATGTCCCCACAATTGCCCCCTAGGTTTTATTACCTCGGCATTCTAAGGTGATGAAACCTACATCGTTTGTCCATATAATAGGTCGGCTAAGACTTACTCTACCCTTCATGACCGAGATCATCACCAGTCGGCTTCACATGACCAAGACTCTGTAGTCTGCTTTATCAATGACCAAGAACCAAGAACCAAGTCCTTCAAGTTCCTTAACCGAGATCGCTCTTGTAGCCAAGGTTTTTGTTTCATTAAATCAAGAACTTCAAGAGTTTTATCTGCGCATGAGCTGTCACACACGGCTTACTTAACCGTTTTCTCCACTCGTCGCTCCCCCATTGGTTCGTACCTAACATGCGCTATCAGGTCGCATTGCTTCTGCGCACACTGCCTAACAGACACGTCGTCCAAGGCATTCCATTGTAGTTTGCCGCCCTTTCAAATTTTAACAAAAACAATTTCTCTCTCTCTCTGTTGTTTCACTTTTCGTTCTTTCGTTTTTGCTTAAGCTTTCTCTCTCTAAAGCAAAGAAAAACCCTCAAACCACCATAGCCACTTCTTCGAGCTTTCTGTAACTTCTCCGACCATCTCCTCCGGCATTCTTTTCACTGTTCCGCTCCAGCGTTTACTGCCATCTTACTCCGGCGATCATTACTCTGACTACAGTTCCTCAGCCCTATTTGGTAAGTTCTTAATTTCTTTATTTTCAGCTTTCCACTAGTCTGAATATGTTCTTTCTTTGCCTTATGACTATTCTGTTGTTGTGGTTGTACTCTGTTTCTTCTTTGATTATGAATCAATTTCCCGTCTCTTTATACTTTTGTCATTCTTTAAGCTTTATTATTGTATTGGCTTGTGATTCGTTACTGTGCCAATATATACTTGTGTCTATACACACTTATTCGTGATTCTCGCACACACACTTCGTATGGTCCACAAATTTGAAGTTTTAACAAAGTTTGTCACTGCTTTTGGTCTTTGCACATCCGCACACACCCACTCAGTGTTTCTTGGAAAAATGTTGCTTTCTTGACTCTGAATCTTGCCCTTTTTTGTTTTTATTTGACTTGTTTCCAGATTCTTGCCATTGATTCTTATTTCCATATAGATTTAGGCTTGGGATTTGATAAAGAAATCACATACTTAGGAAAAACTGAACCAAAACCCCCCTTAGATAAAAAAAAAACCCTAGAAGCTGTCAGATTAGGGTTTAGCCGAGGCTTTAAACCCACACCAAACATTCGTTTCTAAAATTTTTCCCTAATCTTCATCAACCGACATCATGGGTATGTTCAGGTGAAGAGTATAGACACCCCAGAAAAAATAGAGTATTTCCGTCGAGAGTTCTCCATCCCAGTCGATGTTCACCTCAGGTTGGCTGGGGAGAAGGACTCTATCATGTCTGATGGGGATTCCATGCCCTTCCCAATAGTAGCCTTTATAGAGTGTGGACTTCGATTTCCCCTAGACATTCTCTTTAGGGAGGTCCTTCACTACTATAAGCTTAACCCTATGCAGCTAGCCATCAACTCATATCGGGTTATCAATGGCATAATTGAACTAGCACACAGAGAAAAAGCTGGGATCACTTTAGCCGACATCCAGTTTTGATATACTATGTGTGGCCTCAAGTCCGAAAAAGGCTACATATACTATCTCAAGCCCAGATCCGCCGCCTTCAAACTAATAACCGACCTCCCAGACTCCAATAAAGGTGTTGGAGATGATTACTTCATCGTCTCAGGCAACTGGGAGTTCTCACCTGATAACAACCTCCATCTTTATCCTCTGAACCGAACAGTGTTTAAAGAGGGTAATGGTAAGGACTGAGTCATTCTTTTAATCACATTTCTGTTAGGACTTGTCAACTCGATATATCTTTGTCCAAATACTTTTGCCTTCTTACTCTTTTTTGCAGCTCTTCTCCAGCCAACAAAGGGATTTCGGCAATCATTCGTTCCCAGCTAAGATCTAAAGAGGCTGTTAGATCTCCATGTGCAGAAGCGCAAAGTGCCTCTTCTACTGAACTACATTCCAACATACAAGTCGGCCCTGCCCGACGTCCCTCAAAAGAGCAAATCTCCACCTTTTGCAACATCTTTCCCTGCTACTTCATCGCCAAGGCCTGATCAAGCCTCAACTTCTGATCCAGCAGAGCAGCCATCATCTGCTCCCCAATTGATTCCTCCAACCTAGCGCCAACGCCAACGCCGAGCTCCAGTCTTCGCTCCTGTAGGTGGAACTCGTAGCCGTAAACGTCAAAACATTGAGGCGTCGGCTTAAGATCCAACAAACCCACTTACTGCACTTCCAGCAATCCGCTTTGGTGCCAAAGTCACTATTGTCGCCACCGCTGAAGAGATGGGTCGTAAACCAGCCATCATTGAGGATCTCCTTGCCAATATCCTTGGGATTATGACGGTGCAATCCTCGCCTTCTCCATCCCAAACAAAGCCAAAGCCAAAAAGATTGAAGAAGGTCAAGACCAAGGCCACAGTGACTCAGATTGACTTTGAGGACACTGTGCCAATTTCGAAATTGGCCAAGGTAGAGAAGAGTCAAACGGTCGCTGAGAAAAGGCCAACTGAGGTTGATGCATCCGATTCCCAACTACCCAAAAGGCCGAGGTCTAACCAACCAGACAGTAGCCCCAGTTTCCCTCCCAATATGACCTGGGCTCCCGAGGTCATGGTGGATGGCAGACCCCTGACAGCCGGCGACAACGCAAAGAATCTTGAAGTTGGCGCAGCCCTGTTAACCGCTGTTCTTTTACCAGAATATATGAACCGTATGGCCGAACTGTATGAATATGAAAACTTCGCCCTTATGATGCAACACTTGGTCATGGTAAGTCTTTTCCTTACTCTTTTGTAATCTTTCTATACTTAGTCAAATTTCACTAATCTGTTTTACTTCTTGCAGGCCATCCAACACGCTCATTTATACTTGGTCAAGACTGAGATGACAAGGAAGGAGTTGGCAAAAATGACTAAAGAAGCTACCAAGCTCCTCTCCTCACTCAATCATGCCGAGGCCAACAATCGAGACCTGCTGGATCAAGACAAGGCTTCCAAAGCTGCTCAAGATTTGCCCGAGGAAAAAGCAAAAAAGGCTGATGCTGAAGCCAAGGCTGCCAGAGCCGATCTTGAGGCTGCCAAGGCCAAGGAAGTGGATTTAGAGTCTAAGCTTCTAGAGGCCCTTGACTCAAAGGAGGCCGAGGTCAAGGTGGCCGATGAAAAAGCTTACGAAGAGGGGCAGGTCGTTGTCTGTGACCAATACAAACAGTAAGTCAACCTGGCTTGCAATCGAGGTTATTACCTTGGTTGGACGAAGTCGCTCAACAAGTTATCTGTTCCAATGGACTCCGACCTCCGAGACATTAATCAGCTTTAAGTGCCTTTCCCTCTAGAGCCCAAAGACTCCGGCGATGAAGCCGACGAGGATGATGCCGAGGATGGTGATGCTAATGAAGTGGAGGAGGAGGCTGCCACTGATGCCAAGTCCCCCACCCTAAATGAGCAAGTCCTTGACTTGACTCAAGATGAGGAGGATGACTTGGTTTCCAAGGGCGCCTCTCCTAGACCAACCACTTCGGAGGCCGAGGTACAATGTGCCAAGAAGAGTTTGGATCAAACTCTACTTGAAATAGATGTCGAAATAGAAGCGGAGAAAAAAGAAGAATGCAACATTGCCAGCCAAGGCCAAGGCCGATGCCCATGCCACTAACACTTAGAATTTTCTTATTTTAGTTGTACCTCTGTTTTTTCTAAATAATGTTTAGCTTAAAATTTGGTCGATGTGCCCATTTTGTAATTTGAACAAGTAATGTAAGTGTGATTTCTTTTTCCAAGTGTTGTATGCCATATTTTCTTCTATGTATGATTACCACTCGGATATAAATCTTGAATGTTTTCTTAGGCCAACCATCGGAATACTTCGGCTAACACTTAAAAATATCAAAATATTTTTACAAATGTTATTCAGTATCACTTTTTACCTTCATATGCTATCTTCTTAGACTTTACCCTTTTCGAGTATGGACAACCTGGTTGGTTACCTCGGGTAAGATGTATCTCGGATACTTTATTTGTAGTTATCTCGGCTAACTCCAATTTGTAAATTTCTAAGAAATTTCAACAAGTGTTAAGCCCATTCTAACTTGTAAATTTTTCAAAAAATTTCAACAAGTCCCAAGCTCTTGCTCTCAAGTTTATTTTATCACTCCTACCTCCTGCCCCCTAATGTGAACCTAAGTTTCACTTAAGTTCACATTAAGCACGTATAGCCTTTCGCCGAAGTCAGATTCAAACAAAGACTAGTCGAGGTTCTCAACCTTGGTTTCTCTGTTAATCTAATTGAAATGCACTTAGTTCCATTCTAAGTTTGACTTTGCCGACATAGCAAGTCTAGTCTCAATTCAACTTAGTTCAACTCTATTATATGCAAGTATAATTTAACTTTGCCATATAATAATTCTAAGTTATTCGTCATGTTTCACTCAGAAATATCGCCAACTTAGTTCAACTCTATTATATGCAAGTATAATTCAATTCTGCCATATAATAAGTCTAAGTTATTCGTCATGTTTCACTCAGAAATATCGCCACAGGACTGGTCAGTCCTATCACCCAAATTTCAGATAAAAATCAAACTTAAATTTTATTATTACTTCGGCTAATGACATTAACTTCAAAAAAACAAAAATCTAATGATAGAAAAACTTTAGGTTGCAAGTGTTCCAAGGTCTTGGCAACTCTTTGCCATCACTGTCTTCAAGCCGATATGCCCTATTGCCGACGACCGAGATGATTCTATAAGGCCTCTTCCAATTTAGGCCTAGCTTGCCCTCCCTAGGATCCTTCTTGTTACCGACTATTTTCCTCAACACAAGGTCCCCAACTTTGACCTCTCTTGGGTTGACCTTCTTGTTGTAAGCCCTAGCAAGTTGTTGCTGGTATGCCCCCAGCCAAATTGTTGCTCTCTCTCTTTTCTCTTCTAGTAGATCTAGATCTCGAGCTAGAAATGCCTTACTAGTACCATTTTCCACTCCCTAGGCTCTGATCCTTGGAATGCCGACTTCTAGTGGGATAACCGCTTCAGGGCCATAAGTCATAGCAAATGGAGACTCCCTAGTTGATCTCCTCGGCGTAGTCCGATATGCCCAGAGTACATTGGCCAACTCTTCCACCCATTTTCCCTTTGCTGCTTCCAGCCTCTTTTTGATCCCATCCAAGATAGTCCTATTGGATGTTTCTGCTTGACCATTACTCTGAGGGAAACTTGGAGTAGAGTAGTAATTCTTGATTTTTGTACTTTGCACAGAAGCTTTTGATTAGCTTATTGTCAAACTGTGTACCATTGTCTGCTATTATTGCCCTTGGGATCTCAAACCTGGTGATAATGTTCTTCTATATGAAGTTCTTCACATCAATGTCTCGAATCTTCACAAGGGGTTCAACTTCCACTCACTTTGTGAAATAATCAGTTGCTACCAGCAGGAACTTCCTTTGCCCAGTTGCTTGGGGCAGTTGTCCAACAAGATCCATACCCCACTGGGCAAATGGCCAAGGTCTGGACACTAGGTTTAAATCTATTGCCGGTTGATGTATTAAAAGTGCGAACCTTTGACACTACTCGCACTTTCTGACATGGGCTTCAGCATCCTTCTGCATATAGGGCCACTAGTACCCCTGAGTAATGGCTTTATGAACAAGTGATCTGCCCTCAGCATGGCTTTCACATACTCCTTCATGTACTTCATACAAGAAGTCTTCAACTTGGGAGAGATGCACACATCTCAAAAGAGGACCAGTAAAAGACCTTCTGTAGAGATGTCTTTCTGCTGTTAGGCTAAATCGCACCGACTTCAGTCTGGTCTTGTGTGCCTCTTTTCGGTCATTTGGCAGCTTTCTATCTTTAAGGAACATCACTATTGCGTCCATCCAACTTGGACCCATCTCCACACATATTGCTTCATACTCTATGATTAGTGGTTCGATACTTGGGCCTGACAAATAATCAATCATTATTGTCCTTGTCTCCCCTAATTTCATTGCACTAGTCAGGTTAACCAAGGCATCGGCATGGTTGTTGTCATCTCGGCTAACCTGTTGTAGTCAGCAATCTCGAAACAAGGCTAACAGTCTGACAACCTCTTTTACATAGGCTATCATTCTTTCATCTCGGACTGCATACTCGCCTGTTGCCTGGTTCACAATAAGTTGGGAGTCATAGCAGACTACCACATGGTCGACTTCCATTGCTGCTGTTAACTTTAACCCTGCAATTAGCACCTTATATTCTGCTTCATTGTTTGAGGCTTTGAACCCCAAACGAATAGACTGCTCTAACATTCGCCCATCTAGTGATACCAATACCACTCATGTCCCTGCTCCTTGACGGTTTGAACTCCCATCAACAAACAAGCAGAAGGAGTCGCCAATGTAAATATCGCAGGGCTTGAGTTTCTCTTCTTTCTTCTGCTTTGATGTGGGGTTTTTCATTCCCAGCTGGGTCTTTTATTGTTTCCCTGGACACCCTAAGCCGCGGCTCACCGGAGCCGGACGTGGGATGGCACCAGATGTGAATTCAGCCACAAAGTCGGCCAAAACCTAGCCCTTAATTGCTGTTCTGGGCCTAAATTCCAAGTCGTATTGGCCCAATACTACTGCCCATCTAGCTACCCTGTCTGTCAGATCTTCTTGTTATAAAAGGGACTTCAAGAGATGCTCAGTCAATACCACAATCTTGTGGGCTTTGAAGTAATGATTCAACTTTTTGGAAGCCATCATTAAGGCCAGCATCAATTTCTCCAGGGGCAAGTACCTGGTCTCTGCGCCTGCTAAGGTTTTGCTCACATAGTATACTGCCTTTTGTTCTCCCTTCTCTTCTCTGATTACCACTGCACTCACTGCATGCTCTGAAACCACCAAGTACAAGAATAGCTCCTCTCCAAGTACTGGATTTGAGAGAACTGGAGCTGTGGTCAGGTCTTTTTTCAAGTTGGATAAGGCGACTCCGCACTCCTCTATCCACAAAAAATCTGTGGCCTTCTTCAATAAATTAAAAAATGATTTACACTTATCTGAACTTCTGCTTATAAATCTGTTCAGGGCTGTGGCCCTTCCAGTTAACATCTGTACTTGTTTTACCAACATTGGGCTTTTCAAATCCAGGATGGCCTTGATTTAATCTGGGCTTGCCTCAATGCCCCTTTGGGTGACCAAATACCCCAGGAACTTGCCAGATCCGACTTCAAATGCGCATTTTGAAGCATTGAGTTGGAGCCGATATGTTCTCAGGATGTCAAAAATCGCCTTTAAATCGACCAAATGATTCTCAGGCTCTTTGGTCTTCACGACCATGTCGTCAATGTATACTACCACTATTTTGCCAATTAGTTGTCTGAACATCTTAGTCACCAACCTCTGATAGGTTGCTCCTGTATTTTTCAACCCGAAAGGCATCACCCTATAACAACACAGCCCTTTTTGGATGATAAATACAGTATTCTCCTCATCAGGGGGTAAGTTGTTATCTGATGGTACTCTTTGTAAGCGTCCAGAAAGCTCATCCTTCCATGCCCTGAAGTGGCATCCACTAACTGATCGATCTTGGGTAATAAGAAATTGTCTTTGGGGCAAGCCTTATTCAGGCTAGTGAAGTCCACGCAAACCCTCCACTTCACATTCTTCTTTTTCACAACAACTGTGTTTGACAACCAAGTTGGGTAGTTTACCTCTCGAATAGCTCTAGCCTCCAACAATTTGACCACTTCCTCCTCCACTGCCTCCACATGAACCAATGTCGGCCTCCTTGCTCGCTGAATGACAGGTTTAGCCGACCTGTCTACATTTAGTCTGTGGCATGTGACCTCGGGGTCAATGCCAGGCATCTTATAGGGCGTCCAGTCAAACACAACTATGTTTGCTCGCAAGAATGCTTCTAACTCCATTTCCTCCTCCTCGGCCAAGCCTAAGCCGAGAAGAAAGAAGCGTTCTTCATTCCCTTGTTAGACTAGAATTTTCTTCAAGGCTTCCTCGCTTTTGTCGGCTGGTTCTTTGCTGACGTCCTTCAGGACCTCCATATCCTCGTCATTGATCTTAATTGTTTCTACTTGTTGTACATTGCAGGTGGATTTCATCGCTGCCATGAAGCAATTCTTTGCCTGCACCTAATCTCCTCTGATCTCTTCAATTCCCTGCTCTGTTAGGAACTGCAACAACTGATACAGTGTTGAGGAAATAACCTTTATTGCGTGGAACCATGGCCTTCCCAAGATAACAATATAAGGAGAGGGGGCGTCAATTATTTTGAACTCTGTGCTTACCTTTTTGGTGCTTGCTTGCACTTCCAAATTTATTGCTCCTAGGGGTCGTGTCAGCGTTCCATTAAACCCGACCATCGGGCTGTTGGACTGCTTCAAATTATCTCGGTGAAGGTCGAGCTCCTTGTAACATCTAACATACATGATGTCACAAGAGCTGCCTTGGTCAATCTGGATGCGCTTTACCTAACATTCTCCAATCTTGAGGGATATCACCGGAGCATCATTGTGTGGATGCTGTACTATATCCAGGTCGGCCTCAGTAAAGGACACCATTGGTCCCTGGTACTCGTCTGTCCTAGGCCTCTTTTGCTGGATCTGATACACATGTTGTCAATGTTTCACCCTCTGGGTCTCCCCACATACCTCGTTCTCATTGACCCTCGAGTGAATCGCATTGATCATTCGAGGTTCGTCAGCTTGTGGTTGCGGTGCTGGTGGAGGTGGTACTGCCGGTGCCTGGGGCAGTCTTGTTTGTTCTTCCCTTGTTCTGGCCTCATTTACCAGGTCCTTCAAGTGGCCCTGTTTGACCAGATTTTTCAAATGCACCTTTAAGGCTCTACAACCTTGCGTTAGGTGTCCATCTCTGTTGTGGTAGGTACAGTGCTTCTCCAGACTTCTCCCCATAAATTCGCCAGGGATCTTCTTCAGCGCCTTGTAATACGGTTAGTTCCTGATCCTTTCCAAGACTTTATAAATCAGGATCCGGAACACGGTGGTGACTGCCTGTGCAGCCCTCAGTCCTGTTTCTTGTTTACTAAAATTTGTATTACCCCGGCCTTGCTTCCGCGAGCCATTTCTCTTCTCCTATTTTGACGTCTTCGTTCCTGGCATGTCTTCTTCAGCTCTCGCATATTTCTCAATCCTGACCATGAGCTCCCCCATACTTTTTGGCAGTGTCTTTGCCAGTGACTTTCGAAGCATGCAGTCATCGTTCAGGTCGTTTTTAAAAGATATGACCGCCAACTCTTGGTTACACCCTGGTATTTGATTAAACACCTCATAATACCTTTTGGCATAAGTTTTGAGGCTTTTATTTTCGTCAATTATCAAAGCCATCAAGGAGTCTACCATCAACGGTTACAACTTGTTTGTAACAAACCTGGCCACAAACATCTCGACCAGGCCTTCCCAACTCTTCACAGTTCCTTTCGGCAACTTGTGAAACCAATCCGACGTGATTTCCTTAAAGAATGAGGGGAAAACCTTGCATAGCAGCAGCTCATTCCTGGTATATAGTGCCATTGAATTTAGGTATAAGCCGACGTGAAAATTCAGATCAGACTTACCGTCATATATCTAGAACCTCGGCATGTGAAACCTTTTTGGGGCCTCGAATTTATCCAATTCTATGGAGAATGGAGTTCTTGACTTGACCGGAGATGTGACCTCAGCATCTTGTTGTTTCCTCTAGAGGTAGTCCCTCAAATCCTCCTTAGTCTATCTAGGAGCTTGGCTGTCAACGGATTTCAGCCTTTTTGGTGCCCTGCTCCCGGTTTCATTATGAGTCCTCTTGGACCTCCCTTCATTCATCCTGTCAAAACAAAGCTCCTTTCCTTGAACATGTCGATGTTCCTTGACATAAGTTTCCTTGGCATGAGGTGTCCTCTATGATTCTCCTCTTATTGACTCTGCTCGTCCGGCGTCCCGTGAAGGCCGATGTGAGCGTTCTTTCACTTTGTCATGCTGAGAGACAGTTGCGATTACTTTCTGCCCCCCTTTCTGGGCATCGTTCTTGGCCGCTAGAATCGAAGTGTCCTCCAATGGAAACGGTAGCTGCATGACGTTATTCTGCATCATGAAGTGACAACTGATTGTAGGTCTGCCAACTTGTTTGTCATTCCCTTCATCTCGCCGTCTATCATCAAACATCTATCTTTCCATACCTGGAGGTTGTTTTCATTATAATACCTACCTTGACATGCTTTCTTCGGTGTGTCTCCTTCTTGGCCGACGTCCTTTTCCCCGGGATTCTGATCCCGAGATTCTTCATTATAGTTGTCCTCCTCCACGTTAGGATCGGCGTTTTTACCACTTCCACTAGGGATGTCGGCCTCAATCTTTTCTTTCTGCCCGTCGTTGGCCATCTATTCTCCTTACGTTTCCCACAGACGATGCTAAATTGTGGGTGTTGATTTTTGACCATACAACCAAACTGGGAAACTCAGCAAGAGAGCACTGGTAGAATAGATCAAGCCCGAACAACCTGACACAGAAAAATAAGAATCCGACGGTGGTTCGTCCACACGGGGGCACTCCGACGATCAAGGTAGTAATCAATTATCTCTCAAGGATCACAAATAGTGCTTAACTCACTGGACAAAGCCTAAAAAGCGTACCTTAAGCACACGAGAGTGCCTTACATTTATAGCCAGCACTAACCTGATCCTTGTAGAAGCCTAGCTTCAATGGACTTTTGTTCAATGCTCATCTTGGACTCCCAGCTTGATAGAGATAAACTCCCAAAGAGATTTATCCTTATCCAGACTGAGGTCCCCCTCCCATTCTAGGACTCTAGTCCCTCATCCGCTCATCTCGGATTTCAATATCTCCGAAGATAACCTTGGCCTAGCCGAGATCATCTCGGTACGTGACCAAGCCACCTGATACCTTGGCTAACACTTCAGCGTCACATTGGCCACGTGTTGTCATTCACAAAATATGTCCCTACAAGAAATTTTTTTTTTCTTTTTTTTCTTGTTTTAAATAAACATATAAATAAAATCAACTAAGAAGCAAATAGAGAGAGAGACAGACAGACAGACAGACAGAGAGAGAAAAGGCTTACGGGGAAGAGAGACACACCGTCTACGTTCGAATAAGAAATTTAAAAATCAAACAATACAAATCTTCGAGCGATTGGTAATGGAGATGTGTTTTAGAGAGAGAGAGAGAGAGACGAAGAGAAGTTTGGGCAGTGGTAGAGGGAGTGAAAAAGGGAATCTAACAATTTGTGCAGGTTTTCTGATTATATAAAATGATATAATGAAGATTTTCAAACTATGCTCAGTGAGTTGTGATTGTATAGAATGACAAAGGGAAGATTTTCAAAGTATAATCCATATAGATTTTCAAAGTATAATCCATATAGGTTTTCAAAGTGTAAGCCTTTATAATGCACCACCTAAGTATGAAAAAAACACTACTTTTAATAATATATATGATTCCTTAAAATTTGAGTCCCATTTTGATGAACTCTCATTTAGCATAATTATATTAATTTTTTTTTACATAAATTTAAATTAGAAAAATATACTTGTCAATGTAAAAGATATAACAATGCCATTTTTTGAAGTATAGGGTGGAACAGAGACCATGGAGCCAATTATTACTGTTGGTGTGCCAAGTGGGATTTGGCACACTGGATGGAGTTGCTCTAACGAATTATTGATAAAAATAGACTAAATTATATGTGAATTGGAACTTTTTGATAGTCAAATATAATTATGTCAAAATTGTGATATTTATTGTATTCTCTTAAATTTTTAAAGGAGGCCAATGTAATTTATCCAAATATTTTTTTTATTATTTATATATTTTAGTTTTTTTGGATAAAAAATGCAATTACTTTATTCTTCTTTTTTTAAGTTACAAAAAAAAAAAAAAAATGCAATTGCTTTCATGTGTAGGTATTATTGCAAACATTGTTCATGTGTCAGATAGATGTGCCCATGTGTGATCCTTGCAATGGAATCAATATCTATGGGTAATCTTGTAATTTTCATGACACTCAGAAATAATGTGAAAGGGGGAAAATATTTTATCTAAATCATAAATTTTTCTTAAAATTAAGCAAAAGATTAAAAGGGGCACATTGGTGTGTTAGAAATTTTTTTATAAAAAAGTGATAAATTTTATAAATATTAATAATAATAAAAATTCACTATTAGGTTATAATTTTTTAAAACTCTCCCTAAAATTCTCTCTCTCTCTCTATCTATCTATCTCTCTCTCTCTCTCTCTCTCTCTCTCTCTCTCTCTCTCTCTCTATTTTGCAATCTTTTTCATCATTATCATTATCATTATTATCATCGAGAACAACAATAACAAAAAATAAATAAATCAACAACAATAAAAACAACTACAAAAATTGAATCTATTTGTATAGTGACCTTGATCGAATCTATCTGTTCAAAATTAAATGGTACTCTCTCAAGAGAGAATCTTCTAGCCAAACACAAACATATTTGAACAGGTCTATTAACAAAAAAATGAATCTGGACAGTGACCTATTTGAACAAATCTGCTCAAATAAATCTTTGATGCTCGGTCTCCGTCGATAGTGGAGCTGCAATGGTGGTAGAGCATAAGGACAGAGAAGAAATAGGAGAAAAGGATCGAAAAAATCCAAAATTACATCAACTTACACGGATCAAAGCAAGTAAATGAACATATGGTCTACTATTATTCTCACCATTAACAGATCTAACAACTATAAATCTCATATTTGAAACTGACATAACTATAAATGAACATACATAGATCCATATGTATGTATATTACCTTGCTCTTGGTGACTTGCAGATTTGCACCG
Source organism: Camellia sinensis (assembly GCF_055761805.1). Lineage (NCBI taxonomy): Eukaryota > Viridiplantae > Streptophyta > Magnoliopsida > Ericales > Theaceae > Camellia > Camellia sinensis. The sequence goes on along the minus strand of NC_138961.1, from coordinate 185,159,479 downwards.
ATGAGCTCTCACAAATGCAGATCTACGCCATCGACTTCTACATTAGCCTTGTTTAGGAAGAGAGTTGGGCTAAAATAGCTAAAGGCTAAAAAAGTTATAAGACAAAATGTCACATCCAAACTATAATCATTAAGTAATTCTACCTACACAACTACCTTATCTCTTCACACCCTTTATATGAGGTGTTTTTTTTCCTTCAATTTTATCCATGCGTGAAATTACCTTTAAGGACAAAACACTAAAATTAAATATATTTTATTATCTACTTACACCCCTTAGTCTTCAATCTCTACTCCTCTTCTTCCTTTCTCAATTCTTCTTCTCTCTTACACATCTCTTTTCAAAAAGTGAGAATCATAGTGTTTTAATCATAGAAGAATGCAATGGATGAAGAAACGGTGGTGAAGAACCATAAAAAAAGTGAAATTATGAGTTTTTTTTATTTGTTTGGTAGGTTTTTGTTTTGTTTTTCTAGATTGTTCTTCGACTTTTGTTTGGTGTTTTGAAATCGAACAAAATAAGTCCGCCATTACATTACCGAACAAAAAATATATATTTGGTAACCAACTGCTGAATAAAAGATACATTTCCGGTAACCCAAGATCGAATGTTTTTAATTTGTTCAAATATGCATTACCGTATATTTCTAGTTTCATTTTTTTTATTTTTTATTTTATGTTTTTTTGCTTGGAAGGATTATGCTTCTACTCATTGCAACAATGCAAATACTGCATTACTAGTGGACTCCAGTCATGAATTCATTGCAGACGATGTTTGTTAAATTTTTTCATGAATACGATTTTTTCTTATTTTTAATTTGTATTGAGTTTTATTAATAATTTAATGTATAAACGTATTTATTATCTTTAGATTTTTAGTAGTCATCAACCATTAATTAAATGGGCTTCTGACGTTAGGAAGAAGACTGGATTTGTCATTGTTATAAAGACATCAGATGGAAAATAATTAGATTTGTTTTCATTACCTATATGCTAATGGATGGGAGAAAGCATACACTATCCATATTCATCAATTGTGTACGCTTGTCAGTCCTAATGTAATAACTACCGAAAGTATCGATATGGACAAATTGTGATAACGTGTTTGACTGATGGATGTAAATAATGACAGATTTTATGAATGTTTTTATGGATGTTCGTACACTTAATGTTTTTATGAATAATTTTATGGATACTTTTTTATGTATAATTTTATGGATGCGTGTTTGATTTATGGATGTTTTTTATGGATGCTTGAAGGAAAAAAATAAATCTTTCAATGTACAGCGATAGATAGCTAGACAAATCTATTATAGTTTGGCAATATGACACTAGAGTAATTTAATTTGTATAACAATGTATCACCGAACAAGCATTTCACAAGTGGCCCCGAATTAATTTCTTGTTATTATCCAATCGAACGGTAACATATTGCTAGGGGAAAAATTTTGTCTGGTAATATGGTACTGGATTAATTCAAATTCATTAGCATTGTATTACTGAACAGGTCCGGCACAAATTTAAAAATCATTGTGTGGAAGAAAGTGGCTTGTAAATGTATAGCAACAAAATGCTAGAGAAATATATTTTTTCTGGCAACATAACACCAAAAGAATGTAAATTGTTTAGCACTGTGTGATCGAACAGACACTTCATTGTGGGCTCCACTTGTAACACCCTGCAAGTTCACCCTGTTATACACGCTAATAATATGATCACAAAATCCCCAAAAGGGTCGTCTTCCCCATTGAACTAAAAGTTGAGTGTTTACACTTCATATAGAACATTCCCAAGATGTTCAAAGTCTTCTCTCAGTTCGGTGAGCTAGATAACTCAACAAACACATAAGTCCATAAGGCGTACAACATTACAAATACAAAAGATAGTTCTGTTACATAAATCCCAAAATAAATGCAAAACAACTAAAAGCCCTTGACTTCAATTAGCTATCCAAAAGAAATAGGATTGGTGCTTGCAGCAATCCTTCAATGAGGTTGACCTTCTTCGACTCCTGAAAAACAAGTTAGGGTTGAGCTATATGCCCAGTAGGAATACATTTATCCAGGTATCTAATCCTCTTAATAAGGTCATGGCATCTATGTGATAAAACATTATAAAGAAGTTTGCTTTCATTATAGATCGTTAACAATTCATAAGGCAACACAAAATACAATGAGGCTTATGTAACTTGTATCATCATGCACAATAATTTAGTATCTACAATTATGGAAATCAGACCACACATTACTCTACATGGATCCAAATGAAAACAACCTTTCACTTTTTAAAGACAACCCCCACATTCGCCGGCTACTATATGGCGGGAAGTAGGCACCCTAAGAAAGTCATCTGTTTTTCCACTTTTGCCGGCTACTATACGGCGGGACTGTGTAGACACCCAAAAACATTTTCCCACATTCGTCCAGCGATAAGCCTAGACAGGGCATTTGGGCACCTCTTTAGACTCCCCGCACGGGTACTAACACAACACCGCTCTTAAACATCACCAACACACACATGGACTCATGCATTCTCGACAATTCAATCACATTCCAGTCCCACAGTACAACATTCAACATTATCATAAATAGCCATCACACAAAACCTATCAAACAATAACATTTTAGTAACCATTTCTTTAACTATATCAGTCCCCACCTTTTTTTCTCTCCATTCTTCCTCAATTTCCATGAATCAAGGAAGAGTTCATTATATCAAGTAATTCCTATTCAAATAGAACTTAGGGTTTTATAAATTTTGGGGGTTTTCTCTCTTGTCGACAACCTAGGGTTTATCAACATTTACATTTGTGTTTAGAGAAGAAAATTGAGAGATTTCAAACAAATTGTAAAATAAGGGCTTAGATATATGTAATAAAGGTTTAAGCCAATGGAATCCCCAAATTTATTAACACATTACATACATTGCCATAAAATCCCACCAATAAAGAAGAAATACATAGATAAAAGCATCCCTACCTCAAATGACAAACCAAAACCCAAGCTCCTTCACGGTTCTACTGCAAACCCACAATCTAATCGGTAGAAAACAATGATCCTTAAGTGTATTTCGGTCCTAGCAAGTGATTTCGGGCGGATTCCTATGGTAGGAGAGGTGTTGGATGATAGGAATTTAGGGTTTCCAAGAGAAGGGGGGAGAGGAGATCAAGAATAGAAAAAGGAAGATGTGAGAATGATCTAGAATTGCTGTGCTTAAAAAGCTGCCATCGCGTTCCCCGCTCGAGCATGACTTCTCACGCTCGAGCGCCCAGACATGATCAAGAAGGCCCGCTCGAGCGACGACTCCCTCGTTCGAGCGGAGAAAGAAGAGTCTCAAAGGTTTCTGCAGAGCTACAGGATAATTACTGGATGCTATCATTTCACGCTCGAGCGTGACATCCCACGCTCGAGCGTGACACGCTTGAAATGCAACAAAGTGCTGGAAGCAACAAATCCACGCTCGAGCGGCGAATTCCCCGCTCGAGCTGACCCAAAAACAGAATGTAAAGTTCCCTCACTATCTTCCTTGCGTCTTTCTCTATTCTCTTATTCCCTCCAAAAATTATTAGTATAAAGAGATGAAAGGGTTTTGAAGAATCTACTTTAGGGTTAGTTTTGCTAATATAATTGGTATAATAAGAATCGTATATATATATTTTTTACTGGTGTAATGAGATTGAGAGTATAAAGAGGTAAAGTAGTAACGTAAGTAGAATCACTCTAATCATTTCATTTTTTCTTTCACAAAAGTTAAAAAAGTCAAAAAGTCATCCCAAATAAGGTTTTTTAGCGCAGGCTAAATAGCCAAAAAATCAAAAAGCCAATCCACTTCCCAAACAAAGGGAGTGAAGCTTTCACATTTTGCTTTAGCTTCAACAGTTATTCTTTCGATAAATTTGAGGAAATTACCAATAAAGTCACCAAAGAGTGTATCAGAGACAATGATGCTCTAGAGATCAAATTCCGCGTCAGTGGAACCTCGTCAATGATGACCTCGATGTCATTACCATCAACGATACACACAGATATATATATATATATATAGCAAGAGAGAGGAAGAGAGAGAAATGGATATATACATATACAAATCTGTGTGTATCGTCAAAGTAGCAGAGGAGGTAGGCGAAGGATGGAGATTGAAGACGACAATGGTGATCGGTGGTGATGGTCCGTCGATAGAGAGAGAGAGAGAGAGAGAGAGAGAGAGAGAGGAGGAGAGTAGAAAGAGAGACGATGGATGGAGACTGGTTTGGTTTGATTAGGGTTTGGGAAACAATATATATATATATATATATAGTTTGATTGTTTGGTAGGAGGTTGTCCTTATGAACCAAGTGTTTTAGAGTGTGTATATTTGAACAAAGAAAATTTAAAATTAGATTTATGAACTGAATGCCCATAAAAAAAAGATATTTTTAAACTTTTTATTTGTTCTTAATTATAAAATCACTAAAAAATAAAAACACCAAAAATGAAAACAGCACCAAATAAGCCCTACTATATTTTCAGTAGTTTTCACTTCGGACTGACATACTCTTCAATATCACTCCTACCCTTTCACTTCGGACTGACATACTCTTCAATATCACTCCTACCCTTTAGTATTATCAACAATGATAGAGACCATTAATTTTGGAGCTCTAAAAAGACCACTAATGACATGGCACTCAATAAAAAAAGAAAAAAAATAAAACACCAAGGCCAAAACATCAAATCATTCCTGGTGGGACCCACTGCCACATCATTAGTGATAGCACTAATTAGTGCTCTCACTCATTTTCCTAGTATTATATCACAAAGCAAGAATAAAGTCTTACACTCATATTGCATATTGTTTACCATTTTTAAATAAAATATTATAACTTATTTACAAATATATTTCAAATTAAATAAAATCTATGAAAATTAAGAAATTAATATGTCTCATTCCTATTAGAAGCTAAAAATGTTTTTATTAACAAATGTGAACATGTTCATTGCAAACATCATATAAAATTAAAGGATATAAATGTCTATATTACGAATATAATATACATATCACACCCCCTTGCTCTTATCATGAATCTATATAAATAACAAATGTGACAATTAAATACAGCTTATACTTGTCTAGCAAACAATTGGTGAAACCAACTTCAAATTTATTTATTGCATCATTTTTTTTTTCCCGTTGGAAAACAAAATTAAATTGACATAGTAGAATACCTTAGAATTAACAGTAATCAGTTTAATGCCCTCTCAAACATGTTGTACCTCAATTACTGAAAAAAATTACATAACAGCAGTATTCCCTGCTAGATGTAAAAAATAAAAACAAATAAATAGAAGAAAGAAAAACTAAGAGAGTCCCATGACAAACGAAAATGATTTAACCTTCTTCGTGTGATCAAATATAAATGCCGACATGAACTAGCCAACTCAGCTGCAAACCACTTCAACCGCGAGTTTCTTTATTGTGCCGGGACACAATCCCTTGTTGAAATTCACTCGTGTCAATTCTACCCTGCACTCATTTTCATTTAAGCAAACCTGCAATAGTGTTCAGGCAAGTTAGAGAAATAAAGCATTACAAGCATTTAAATAAAATGAGAAAATACTTGGTACACAAAACTCTTGATGTGTGAAAAAAAGATGGGGTGAATGGAATATTAACATGGTGCTTCATGCCAATACATTTGTGGTCAAGCTTCAGATGGTAGTAGTCTCTACATTCTTTTATTTTTTTTGTAAAAAAAAGAATGAAGATGAAAAATCAAAATCAATAAGGTAACAACTCAAGGACATGTTTAAAAAAATAACAAAGATGTTTGGATGTGTGCTCGAGACGTGTTGGAAATGTCCAATGAGTGTCAAGAAGTGCCGGTGTCCGACATGTGTTGGGCACGGACACAGACATGCCATCTTCAAAGAGTCTGTTCTTCTTAGATTATATTTACGAGTATATAACTGTATTATAATGTCACCATTTCATCATCATTTTTCATTTGTCTATATTTGAATAAGGAAACCATTTCAACACTAGGGACAGCATGCGTTTACCTTTTCAACCACAGAAGTTGAATTGGGATCGTGGCAGTCACCCATGGTATAGGATCCACAAGTCCCCGAAGGAGTTCCAAAGCTAGCAAATTTGACAGTGGAAATGTGGGTATTTATTGGGCATTTCAATTGGACAACTGCACTATTTTTGTGATCCCGAGTTCCATCTTCAAGCAAAGATTCAGGTTCAAAGGAGGGGTGATCCTCAGAAACGAGAGCGCAGACACCTGAGGTCTTCCGTTTGGAGAATCTAATATTAGTAGGATCTCCACCCTTCTCCTCAAAAATCACCAGAAAGTTTCCAGATGGCTTGAACCAAGATCTTGGAACATGGTACCTGTTCCATACAGAAAACAATAAACTTCCATACCAAAAAATTACATACAATGTTCATTTTTCTTCAACATCGGTTAAATGAGAAAGCTTAATGAGAATTAAAACCTAATTGTTAAAATATATGATACCAAGAAACTAATGGAAGTAAAAGCAGCAAGTTTCAAGACAATTTGATGTTTATCCAAATCTTTGTGGGTCTTTGATGAAGTTAACGACATAGATGTTGGAATGTGTCTCACATCGCCTGAAGTTGCCATATCTGTGTTGGTTATAAGGCTTTAGTTTCCCTCTTCTTTAAGTTGAAAAGCCCAGCTCACACTTCTTAAAATCCAAGTATAAAGTGTTGGAATGTGTCCCACATCGCTTGGAGTTACCCCATCTGTGCTAGTTATAAGGCTCTAATTTCCCTCTCCTTAATACCTGGGTTTTAAGGAGAAGTGTGGGCTGGACTTTTCAACTTGATATCAGAGCTTGGTTGGGCCTGTGACTGATGGGCTATTTGTCCAGCTAGCTAGTGTGTTTTGTGGTCCGAGAGGGTGTGTTGGAATGTGTCTCACATCGCTTAGAGTTGCCCCATCTGTGCTGGTTATAAGGCTCCAGTTTCCCTCTTCTTTAAGTTGAAAAGCCCAGCCCACATTTCTCCTTAAAACCAAGTATTAAGAAGAGGAAAACTAGAGCCTTATAACTAACATAGATGGGGCAACTGCAAGCGATGTCAAACACATTCCAACACACCCTCCTGGACCACAACACACACTAGCTGCACAAATAACCCATCAATCACAAGCCCAACCAAGCTCTAATACCAAGTTGAAAAGCCCAGTTTACACTTCTCCTTAAAACCCAGTTATTAAGGAGAGAGAAACTAGAGCCTTATAACTAGGCCCAAATGAGGCAACCCCAAGCGATGTGGGACACATTCCAACACTTTATACTTGGATTTTAAGGAGAAATGTGAGCTGGGCTTTTCAATTTGGTATCAAAGCTTGGTTGGGCCTGTGATTGGTATGCTGTTTGTCCGGCTATTGTATGTTGTGTCCAAGAGGGTGTGTTGGAATGTGTTCCACATTGTCTGGAATTGCCCCATCTGTGCTAGTTATAAGGCTCCAATTTCCCTCTCCTTAATATCTGCATTTTAAAGAGAAGTGTGGGCTGGACTTTCCAATTATAGAGATATCCCAGAAGTCAAAGTGCATCTACCTTTACACTGATCATTATCCATTTTCTCTCAACAACCATAAGAGTAACTCCAATGGTCATTGCTCAAATGGCCATTTTTTGGCTAGCTGTATTGACAAAATTCCATTTTTGCCAATATTGTTCCAATGGTGAAGGAGAAATAGAAGAAATTTAGATAGAGCCATTTTTGCGGGGCCCATCATGAAGAAAAAACAAAACAAAACAAAAAAATTGGAGTTGAATTTGTTATAGATCTAGGCAATATTTATCCTTGGAAAACTTGCTTAAAAAACTTAATCCTGAATGCATCATCTTCTGACCAATTCCCTCAGAAGCACTTTAAGCTATGTTGGAACTTTGAAGATTACAAGAGTTCTTTAGGCTGTGTTTGGATCTTCGATTTGCCAAGGGATTTATGGAGGGGGAAAAAAAAAATTGAGAGAAGTGTAAATCAAACATTAGCTAATTTTTGTCAGTTTCCCATTCCCTGTTCTTTTACTTCCAAAAGTCCCTCTCCAAATCCTAGATCCAAACACAGCCTCAATGAACATCCCCTACAGTTGCATGTTGGTTGGACTCCATTGAAAAGAAACAGAATGTTAGTTATTAGCTCTTCGTTTTCATTCTTTTTGGCTTACCATCTCTGCGTTGGTTCTCCACACCCTGTGCTGCATTTGTTGGGGCTGAATTTGCCTCTATAATCACATTGTTGTACACACTCATCATGTTTAGAGGCTTTTATAGGCCAGTATCTTCCAATCTCTTCTCCATTTAACCACGCTAGGCCTTTCCCCATATGAATCATGTCAAGTCCAATAGGTTCATCCCCGGGTGGAGCATTCACAACAGCCTGCAAGATTTGAAGCAATTATTTTTCTTCTAATGTGAAACTATTAAATACAGCTTTTAAAATTCATTTCAGAAGAAAATAAAAAAACTAGCTTAATTTTCTGCAAAGTGATCTTTAGGTGTCTACCTTGTACCATGTGAGAGGCTGTTCCTTTGGTGGTTCTGAAGTTGGTACCCACTTTACACTATTCAAACCATCAGCCTTGTAGATACTTAGGTGTTCTCCTTCCAATCCAATCTGAAACACAGAGGGAGAGTGGGGGGGAAGGCGTCAGTGTTAGATCACCAATTGTCCCCAAAACTTAAGTTGTTGGGAAATGGGCCAAACAATGTATATCAAACTATCCAATACCCTCCCTCGCTTGCAATCCTGTCTTGCACGTGGAGAAAAAAATAATGCAAACAGAAAGACTTGAATCCAATATTTTTCCCAACTTGAGCTCTGATACCATGTTAGATCACCAATTGTCCCAAAAGCTTAAGATGTTAGGAAATGAGCCCAACAATGTATATCAAACTATCCAATAGTCAGATGGAAATCATGAAAAGAACCCCTCAATATCAACGAAGACTTTTCACATTCAATCTCATCCCATAAAAAGCCATAATCATTTTGAGGCAACTTAACCAGGAATCATATTCTGCTTCTCATTATAGTTACATTAAACATTGTATATTCCAAAACTCCATGTGTCACAACCTTTGGTTGCTCCTGATGTTTAGAGAGCAGTGGTCAACAGCATGACAATTTGACTGAAAACCTGCTGGAGTTGAGTCAATTGACGAGTTGACTAAGAAGGAATTCACTGCATTTTAAACTCAAATTAAAAAGTTGAGTTGGCTATGTCAACTTGAAGCTCAACCAAATTTGAATGGTCGGTCAGTGAGAGTTAAAAAAAAAAAATCCCAACTTTTCAGCAAATTAGTGTGTTGTGGAAAATTCACTTTTTACTGAGTGCTTTCATTTTCCAGACTTAATCAAATGATCACCAACAAATTATTACAACCATTTTCATAAACAATGACACCCTTACAAATAATCCTAGCCATTAGATCAAATGAATATTAACAATCAAACAAGACCTAATTTAAGCAAAACAAAGGCCACATAAACCTTAAAAGTTCCCTTTCCACAACTAGAGTTGTAAAAGCTATTCTAACATGATCAATGACTAGCAGTACTGCATCAGCCATTTAATTTCTACCAGTATTGACCATCAGACCTATGCTATTTAATCAAACCAACATATTTTCCAATGTGAATAACATTGACCTAAGGCCAGTATATGTAAATAATACAATTTGCACGCACTTTCAGACGTGCACAAAAATATAAATAGAAAAATTTAAAAGAAAAAAATGAATCACCTTGTAGTTCCAATTATATGTTGTCAAGTCCTTTGTTCCATTGCGGAAACCCTTTATCAGTACACTAGTCAACCCTGCTCCAACCCATTCATAGAATGGTCCTCCATTCTAAATACAAGAAGCAAATACAATAAAGAGTTGAAATAGTATAACATAAAGAAAATTTTTAAAATTAAACACCAAGATATCAAATATAAGTCATGTTACATTATATATTTCCCATGATTTGAGAAAGCAGGTTTATTATGAATAATGAAGTTATCTTAAAAAATGTCGGACATAGTTATCTCATCGTTGATGCCACATCCTAAGAAGCACGGATACAGATATAGATATGTACACAATGATTTTCAAAAAATCAGGATACGGGCATGGTGGTAATACGCCAAAAATATATTATTTTTATATTTCTATTTATATGAATATTACACTAACAAACAACCAAAAATAATGAAAAACCATAAAATACTATTTTTTCAATCATAAAGCATTACCTCACTAATATTAAAAGTAATTAACGTAATAATAAATAGATAATTCATGAAAACAAATAATCACAAATCAAACGTGTCCTAAGGCATGTTTAGAGGCAGGACATGCATATCCGTGATATGTCCCCAATGTGTCTAATGAAAAAGGAAAAAAAAATAGACACATGTTTTGGTGCGTCTAAAACATGTCAGTGTCTGACACATGTCAGACACAGCTACGACGACTAATTTGATGTGTCTATGCTTCATAGGCCACATCTTAGTAGCAGGAATCGTCTCAGATGGCGACGACTCTGAGGAAAAAGTGCGATTTTGCGCTTCTGAGGAAGAATCGTAGCAGAATCGCGAATTTGAGGAGAGGGAAACGCGAATCTGATGCGAGAAGGGAGCACTATTGAGAGGGAAAGGAGAGTACCTGGTCGCTGACTTCGATCTCGCCGTTTGACTTCCCCGTCTCAGCCCTAGTCTTCGTCCCTCTTGTCGAAGCCCTAGGTCTTCGTCTCTTTCTCTCTCTCGCTTCTCTCACTCTCGATCTCCTCTTCGTCTCTGCCTCTCTCTCTTTCTTCGTCTCTGTTGCGTCGCTTGTTTCTCCCTTTCTCGATCTATCATGTTCTCTCTCTCTCTTTCCCTCTCCGTTTTCATTGATTTATATGATATAATTTATCATATAATATATATATATAATTTATAAATTATAAATTATAACATAATTTATTATAAACAATATAATTTTTATTTATTATTTATTTTTTAAACAATTATTTCTTAACTTTTTAACATATAATAAATCATCTAATTGTTTAAAAGAAATCTATTTAAATCATATATAATAAAAAAATCTTTAAAAAATTATAAAATAAAACATCTAATTTTTATTTATTATTTATTTTAACATAATTTATTATTCATTATAATAAATAAAATATAATTAATAAAAATAATACATAAGCGCTTCTAATTTACGACTCCTCTAAGTGGCCACGTTCCCCCGCTCCCGCCCCCGCCCCCGCCCCCGCTCCCGCTTCGTGCAACTAAGGGCCACATCTAACCTTGTCAAGAAAGAACTCATAATCACCCATCATAAAGTGACTACCTTCATTTACATTAAGAAAGTTGTTCAAGAACAAAAATGAGATAGGCATCTGTTATAAACCTATTATTAAGGTCTTCCTTTAAAATTTTTATGTTTCTAGTTCTAGCACTAAGAAACCAAAGGCACATAAAATAACCCACATATGCACATCTACAATTATATTTGTACCCTATGGCCATGTTTGTTTGGGCGGACTAGATTATGTTGGATTAACATTCTCATGACTAATAATTCTAGGACTACGAATCCCTTTGGATTGTGAATCATATCCTATGCTTGAATTGAGTTAGGATTATAAGGAGGGACTAATAGTCCAAACTTTGGCTTAGTCCTCCAATTTATATCCCACCCCCCTCTGTGGGATTGAATAGTCCATCATAGGTGGGATACCATATCCGGATGGACTGTTAGTCCGTACTTCAATTGTTTAACCAAATATCGGATTAATAATTTTATTGGACTATTAATCCTATTAATCCAATCCCAAGCTCATGTCCACCAAAACAAACATGGCCTATATCTAGAGTTTGGGACTAGCCATTGTGAATTCATGTCCATGTCATACCATTGCACTCTCAAGTCTCTGTCCATGGATTATTGCTATTACTAATAATATTTTAGAAATATTTCCTAAGTAGAAGTTCAAAGGCATAACAATTTCACATACTATAGGGCTTAGCCTCACAATAGGCCCACATGTCCTATGATTTTCAACTCAAACATACACAAGGGCCTGAAACCAAAACTGTTATCAGCTTGAATTTGGAAAAATAAAAGCAACTCCAATATCTGAAAAAAAAAACAAAAAAATAAAAACACTTAGATATCTGACAATGGAAATTGGTTTGGAAGAATAGTAACATCACAGGTACTGCATTGTCCAGACTGAAGTTTCTAGTAGTAGCCACTGAGCTACAAGTATTGTTTGTGGGTGATTTTCTTATATAGGTAAATAATTATGTCTAAGGCACCAAACAAGGGGAGCTTCCTCTGTACAATTGAGTATACAAAAAGCCTGCCTTGGAGCACCTCCGAAAGATATCTTGTATGAAATCAATAGAAGCTATAGAAAAATCAGAAAACTTCCTTCCATAGGGAGTAGAGTTACCATCCCTTCATGCTAGCATTTTTGTCCTAATGTTGGAAAGAGTTATGTGGTAGTCAAATGAGATCTGGTCAAATCCAAAGTTGATTGCGTATGTGTGTCCTCATTCTTGTTACTGTATACCAAAATATCTAAGAGGTTGTTTGGTTAGCACTAAAAAAATTGCATTTTTTTAGTTCTTCATTTTTTTGGATCATATCATCTCTCTATTTTTCTGTATATCTTTTCATAAAAAGTCAAAAAGTATACTAATATAGTATATCCCAAACAGCCTAAGTATTTGCTTGACATCTCCTAAATAAGTGCACTTATTTAGATAAGTGTACTTATTTGGGTCACATCATTTCTTTATTTTTCTGCACATCTTTTCGTAAAAAGTTAAAAGTGTACTTATTTAGATCATACCAAACAACATAATGTGTGAATAGATTCTTAGCCAGGAAAAACTGAAGGGGGCAGTAGTAAATGAACACAACAATGCATGGGGAAAAACAGAAAAATTTATGACATATTTCCCAATAAGGGACTCTAAAACGATCAAAATATGCATCAATTGAAGAGAGGAACTCAAATATTGAAAAATGTTAGTTTTTTTTTCCCTTTTTTCGTAGGGGGGTCAGTCCAGTGTGTTCACTGCAATTTGAGCCCTGTTTGAGACTAAAGCAGGCGGGGTGGTGACCCCATCCTAAGATAAAGTCTAGGCAATAAGACTTTGAGCGCACTGGCACATCAGAGGCTATAGCATATTGTAAGAAGGTTGAGTTATTATTATTAATGTTGTTGCTATAATCCCATTTAGGGATGGCAATGGGGGTTAATGGGATGGATATTAATTCTCCATCCCCATTCCCCTAAAATAAATTTTCCCCATTCTCCATGGGTACCACCCTTCCCATTTCTTAATGGGTTTGGATTTTCCCCAACCCACTTTAATCCTCATTTTTATTTTATTTTTATTTTTTATATTTAATGTTAACTACCAAGGTTCACAACAAAAGCTAAATATACCTTCAATCTTTTTTCTTTCTTTTTTAATATATTTAATGTTAACAATTTTAATTTTTTTTTTTTTTTAAGGTTTTAGCTAAATATACCTTCAATATTTTTTCTTTCTTTTTTAATATATTTAATGTTAACAACTTATTTTTTTATTTTTTTTTAAGGTTCACAACAAAAGCTAAATATACATTCAATCTTATTTTATTTTATTTGGTTCAACAACAAAATCAAATACACATTAATTAATTAATTAAAAAGTTTGTTTTATAATAATCAAATATATAATTTTGAGACAATCAAATAAGTTTTAGTAATTGAAAAAAAAAATGTGAAAGAACGTGGAAGATTAAAAAAAAAATTACAACCATCTCTCTCTCTCTCTCACTCTCACTCTCTCCCAAACATGTTATAAGAACCTATTTATAATGTTATAAGAGCCTGTTTGAAGAAATAAAATGTGAAAGAACCTGTTTGAAGAAAGTGTTATAAGACCCATATTAAATTGCATCAGGGCATAAACAAGGAATTGTTTGTTGATCTCTTAGCCACGGACATTTTAGACATTAAACCATCTTTCTCTTAGCAAATTTGAATCATTCATTTTAATTTATCCAAAATCTAATTATACATTTTAACAAATCTGAACCACTCATTTTAAGATATCTATGCCTTACCACACCCAATCCATCCTCCATCTTCTTCCTTTAGTCCCCCACGAATTTTGTTGTTTGTTACTTTTAAAAAACAAAAAATGTTGATTTTCTATCTAAATATATTTTTATAAAAATATAAAAAAATAAATGAAGCATAACATTGGGAAACAAGCTGATTTCAGTTAAATCTGTTCATAACTAAGAAAAATTCTTTTATTTTAAAAAAAATTATTTAGTAAGACTTTGTATCCCCTTTTTGTTTTTCCAGCAAATAAATCTTTATACCCATGCTTTCTAACCAATCACAACTCATGCTTGTTTCGATTCTCTACAATTTCCTTATTTTCAAATACATTCGTATATATATATATATATATATATATGTTGTATAAATTGTGTGATAACATAAAACAAATAGATTCATATTCGTTAATTGAAATTTCAGAACAAGCAAACCATTCTGAAAATTACAATACATAACAAAATAAAATAACATAGAAAAACAAACCGAAACCTGCACTAGACAGTGTCCTTAATTTTTTTAAATAAATTTAAAAAATTCTAGATATGCATAAAATTTGACAAGAATAATGTGACAATATGTGTATTTGATTTTATTATTGAACCAAATAAAATAAAATAAGATTGAATGTATATTTAGCTTTGGTTGTGAATCTTTAAAAAAAAAAAAAAAAAAAAAAAAGGTTGTGAACCTTAAAAAAAAATTTAAAAAAATAAAAGAAAAAAGACTGAATGTATATTTAGCTTTTGTAAAAATTGATGTATATTATTGATTGATGTATTGATATTGTGTTGTGTTTATTACAAATGGTGAGTGGCTCATTATATAGGAGAGGGTGAGTGTAGTAGGTGAGGAGTAGGTGGTGGTAGGTGATCGTAAATTGGTGGTAGGTGATGGTAAATTGGTGGTAGGTGATGGTAAATTTTAACAGCCCCCCGCAAACTCAAGGAGGATAGAAACTAACCAACTTGAGTTTGGAGAGAGTAACAAAACAAGAAAATACATAAAAATAAAAAAGGATAGGAGACACTGTATGGTCGTGTCAGACCATTGGTGAAGACACTGGATGGTGGTGCCATAACGTTGTAGAGGACACAGTATGGGGGTGTCATAACGTTGTAAAGGACACTGTATGGTGGTGTCATAACGGTGTAGAGGACACTGGATGGCGGTGTCATAACGGTGTAGAGGACACTGGATGGCGGTGTCAGACCGATGTAGAAGACAGTTTATGGGGTCATGTCGGACCGTTGTAGCAGACAATGTTGTGACAGTTTACGGAGTCTTGCTGGACCCTTGTAGAAACTAACCGGAATCAATGTCGGGACAGTTTACAGAGTCTTGTCGGACCCATGAAGGAGCTAACCGGAATCAATGTCAGAACAGTTTACAGAGTCTTGTCGGACCCATAAAGGAGCTAACCGAAATCAATGTCGGGACAGTTTATAGGGTCATGTCGGACCGTTGTAAAAGGCGAACCGGAATCAAATGTTGGGACAGTTTATAGGGTCATGTCGGACCGTTGGAAAGGCTAACCGGAATCAAATGTCGGGACAGTTTATAGGGTCATGTCGGATCGTTGTAAAAGTTGCACCATCAAAAGGCGTGCCCAATCTTTCAAAAGGCGTGCCATCAAAAGGCGTGCCCAATTCATCAAAAGGCGTGCCATCAAAAGGCGCGCCCATATTGTCGGCGAGCGTCGAGCGGCGCATGATGCGCGTGTCTGCCGCTTCGTCATGTTCTATATAAATCAATGCGGAGGCTGAGGCAGAAAACCTGCTAAAATCTTCTGAAAAACTCTTCCTTGCCTGAGAGAGAAACTCTGTAATACGCTGTAACCAACCCGTCTCTGAAACACTCAGCAACATGGCCTCTTCTTCCCATCCAGCTACCCAAAACATGGCTTCCTCTTCCCGTGGTCTGCTCACGCTCTTTCCAGAACTGAACGAGCCCACAAGAGAAATAACTGGTGCGGTGGCCAGTGAACCTCAACCAAACACCTCTAGTTTTGCTCCGTTGAACTTTCCGATGCGGTCGGTGGAGCAAAAAATGGCGGTGCAAACTGATATTGAGGCCAATCAGTATACTCTGAAGTCATGTGTGGAAACCATGACTGCGGTCACAAACTTGTCGCACCGGCTGCAGAGCAGGACAAATGAGATGCAACAGTTAAACTCCCAACTGGCTCTGCTCCAACGCATGTATAAGGATGCGCGAGCAGAGATAAGTGTGCTAAAGGCAGAAAACAAGGAGCTGAAGCGGAAGGCCACCGTGATGTTCCGATTCGGAGGTCCGCCATATGCGGTAGTGGAGGAGTATGGGGGAGTGAACGTGCTCGGTGGACAAGGAAACACGGAGGCAACACCAGCAAGGGCCGTCCAGGACGGAGGCAAAAAGAAAAGACCGGCGGCAGAGTAGAGAAGAAGTGAGGTCGATGTGTGGCCGCTGCAGAAAAGAAAACAAAGCTTTTGTTGTTGTTTGTTTGTTTGTTTGTTTGTTTTTTTTTGTTTTTTTTTTTTTGTGTAGAAATGTGATGGGGGTTAATTCCCTGTCATGAATAAAACGATGTGTGGTGTGTTTTGGTTTATGATTTGTGTTTTTTTTTTTTTTTTTTTTTTTTTAAATAGATATGTGATAAAATAAATGAAATTATAAAATCAATGGGGAACAGGTTGGCAAAAGAAAAGTTTAAAAGAAATGATGGGAAATATTAAAAGAAATGTGAGAGAAATGATGAGTGTAATGTGATGATGATAAAAGAAAATAAAAATCATGAAGAGACATGCCACGTGAGTTAAAGAATAAAAAATAAAAAAAGGAAAAGGTTGAAAGATTAAAAAATCAGAGGTGCATGTGTGAGTGTGTGGATCTCTTGTTTATATTAAAAAACCAGTGTGTGAATCTGTGAGTGAAGATTATATATTATAATAGAGTATAATGGCAACAGCTTTATCAAAAGGCCACCCTCATGGCTACTCAAAGCACGTGATCGCAGAACACCCCAAAGAGAGAGAGATTAGAGGGAGAGAGAGAGAGACAGTTTGGTTTCAGCTGCACCATCTTTTTTCCATCTTCCGGGCCTCCAAGACCTGTAAAACCCTCAAGCTCCAATTCTTCCAATATGCCTTCCTCACCTATTACATAAACCTTCTTTTCTCGAGGGAAGTCATGGACTTTCAAGAACATAGCCGCTGCAAATGATGAAGAGAATATCTCCTCCTCGCTGACTGAAATTCCAAGGGAATGAAATTTTTTGGCATAGTGCCTTCTTGACTTAGTGGAATTGTTGGTCACAAAAACCAGCTTCTTCCCCTTGGAACGAAGCATCTGTAAGGTCTGAGGGACTCCATCAATGAGCTTATCGCCCTTCCAAATTACACCATCGCAGTCAAAGAGAAAAGCATCAACAGAATGCAAGAGATCTGTAACGCTGTGAGGACAGAGAAGCTGGGGTTGTGCCGCACAGTCTTCGCCGTCATTCATGGTTGCAGGGCAGTGCAGGAAAGAGTAAGAGAAATTTCAAGGTATGTGTAGAAAATTCGAGCGGACTAGGTTGAGGTCCGGCGGACGGCTAAGGTGAGGTTGCCGCCCGCCGGTGAAGCGAAAATATTAGGTTCTAAACCTGCTCTGATACCATGTAAAAATTGATGTATATTATTGATTGATGTATTGATATTGTGTTGTGTTTATTACAAATGGTGAGTGGCTCATTATATAGGAGAGGGTGAGTGTAGTAGGTGAGGAGTAGGTGAGGAGTAGGTGGTGGTAGGTGATCGTAAATTGGTGGTAGGTGATGGTAAATTTTAACAGCTTTGGTTGTGAATCTTAAAAATTAAAAAAAAAAATGGTTGTGAGCCTTAAAAATAAAAAAAATAATAAAAAAAAAGATTAGATGTATATTTAGCTTCGGTTGTGGATCTTAAAAAAAAAAAAAAAAAAAAAAAAAAAAAAAAAAAAGTTGGTTGTGAACCTGAAAATAAATAAATAAATAAATAAAAGAAAAAAGATTGAATTTATGTTTAGTTTTGGTTGTGAATCTTAAAAAAAAAGAAAAAAAAGAGGACATATGGGTAAATTAGTGGTACCCACCCCCAACCCATCCCCTGTAGATATTTAAAGAATATCACTTACCCTACCCAATGGATAGAAAAAAAAGGGAAAACCCATGTATTTGGGTTGGGTCTCCATGGATACCCACAGGGTAGGTTATCCATCGCCATCCCAAATCCCATTCTTCCATTTTCTTCCAATAAAAGCATACAAATTAAGAAGTAAGCATAGTCATCTGTATGATCAAGAGCAAACAATTGCCACATACGAATAAGAAAATCATTATGTCACCAAATTTCATCACAATAGTCAAAGCAACAAAGTAGATAATGGAAACAACACCTGCAAAATGAATCTCTTATTATAAAAACCAAATCCTATTGCGCTGCTGCAGACTACCATTAACTCAGTTGATAGTCCCTTTTCGACAACATGAAATTAGCTTTTCAGGTGTAACTAGTATTGACCAATTAAAACCTTCAGCGACCATAAGCAACACAGTTTTACTAAATAAATGAGAACTTACTTGTAGGCCGACAGTCATGCTTAAAAGAGCAATTTCATTTTTCCCAGCCTTGAGAGAAATGGGTGTCTGAAATTTGAAAGGGGATACTGAGCCATTTCCGGATGCACTAGCTAAACAGCAGCAAGTAAATAATAATTAAGCTTAGTTAGGGACACACGTGGCACTTATGTTGTTTGGATCATGGATTTGGGTACAGATTTGGAAAAGGAAACAAAAAAAGCAAGGTAAATGGAGAAAAAAATTAGCTTACATTTCATTCACATTTTCCTCACCTTTTGCTTTCCTTTTCCAAATGCCTTACCCAAATCCACGATCCAAACACAGCTTTAATCTAGTACCATAAGTGAAGGATATTCTCCAGACTAGTCAGAATGGCATGAAGTGACCATTCCAGTTCTGATACAGAGCCATAACTATGGAAGACTGCTTATGAACAGTTCTTTATACCATAAAAGGATACTACTGTAGTAGAATCTCAGGAAAATAGATAATAACCTTGAAGTTTCTGATTCACAAAAGCATGGAGAGCATGACCCTTTGATTCAACTACGAGCATTGGCTGGCTTCCTTTCTTCAAGAACTCTTCATTCTCATCAACATGTAAGCTGCCATTAAGGATACGCTGTAAGAACTTGAAGCAAACTTAGAGTGCCAGTAAATGTAAATTTAAATGCATAGATTGACTATTTCAGATTTATTATACCCTTCTGGTCACCTGTACACTTAAGAGCACTAACTAGCATAACAAATCACTTTATTTAAAGAAATTCTGGTTAAGAACCACTATTTAGTTGAAAAGCCTAGCCCACGCTTCTCTTTAAAACCCAGGTATTAAAGAAAGGGGAACTAAATCCTTATAACTAGCACAGATAGGGCAACTCCAGGCGATGTGGGACACATTCCAACACACCCTCCTAGACCACAATATACACTAGTCGGACAAACGACACACCAATCACAGGCCCAACCAAACTCTGATACCAAATTGAAAAGCCCAACTGTTAGAATTTATCTCCACCTACCACCTCCACTATCACACACTCCACACCTACCACCTCCACTATCACACACTCCACCTACCACCTCCACTTCACTCCTACACCTACTACCACATTTTCTTCTATATATAGGAATCCTTGTAATTGTAATCAATATCAATATATACTACAACATATCAATAAATATCAATCAATACATCAATCAATAATACATAAATTATTACATGGTATCAGAGCGAGGTTAAGAACTTAGTGATTCCGCTTCACCGGCGGGCGGCAGCCTCGCCTTGGTCGTCCGCCGGACAAACCCAGAACCAAGATTTTCCAGTCCAGAACCAAGTCTCCGAAAAGTAATCCCAAAAGTGAGCTCAGGATCCAACCCAACATCCAAAAACTCCGACCCATCTGGTTTCTTCCCAACCAGACCCGTTTGACCACTGCCCTGGCCCGACGCACCAAGCCTCCGTGGATCCGCGATAGTAGTTGGGTTCAGAGTCTCCAACCTAAACCCTCCGCCGCCATTGCTGAACCTAGAGAATGGCTTCTTCGCTGGGTGGAAATCGACATTTCTGCTGAACAGAGATTCGATTGACGGCGGAGCTGGAGAATCCGATGACCCATCTGGGTGTGAATTGGGTGTTCTCTTCAACCGGACTCCTCCGCCGCCGGGAAGAGAAGGAAGTGGGAGGACTAGGAGCTTCCTTGCTACATTACCAGCTTTCTATCGTCATCTGCGGATTCGGCTTCAACTCCAAGACCGATCTCACCATCGAGTCGTGGGCTCACCACAAAGCCCTCGACCAAATGAAGTTCTCTGCCTCGTCTAATGAATCTGACTGAGTCCTCTCTCTGATCTTTAGAGTGGTGCCGCTCTCATGGTTCCCGCGGCGTCCAGTTTGCATCACCGTAGAGGGAGAGAGTCCTTGGCCTCTTCGTCGTGTTCGGCGGCATCATGGGAAGTACTGAGGCCTCTGATCGTCTTTGGCATCGTGGCCCCTTCGATCTGTTTCACAACCTCGCTGACGTCCCCTTTGCCGCTGACTCCAGCGATCCATGGCCATGGTAGTCGATCCCTCCTTCTCTGACTCCTCCTCCACCGCCCTAAACATCTCCCAGTTCACACACCCACCAACTTTCTCTCTCTCACTTTTCACCCTCTCTTTCTTTTTTTTTAATATTGCCATCCCTACTTTATCATTCCCATAAAGCCGCTGTCTGATCCCACCGCCCATCACCGACATATTTTTTCTTATTTTATTTTATTTTCAACCCCTCATCATATTTTATCATCATCCTTTTAATCCCATCATTATATTCTTCCCCATATATATATATATATATATATATCTTTTTTTTTTATTATTGTCTTTTATTTTATTGTTTTTGTTTTGTAAAGAGGGGCACACGTCCAATCCAAAAAAAAAAAACAAACAAACAATTTCCTAATTTGCCCAACACTCATATTTTATTCATTTTATTCATATCAGGGGCTCACCCCGATCACCATTTTACATCAAAAAAAAAAAAAAAAAAAAAAAAAAAAAAAACAACCACAACAAACAAAACAATTTGTTTTCTTTTCTGCAGCCGGCCACCAACCGACCTCACTTCTTCGCCTATTCCGCCGGTCTTTTCTTCTTGCCTCCGTCCTGGGCGGCCCTTGCCGGTGTTGCCTCCGTATTTCCCACTCCACTGGGCACGATCACTACTCCCTGCTCCTCCACTGCGGCATATGGCGGCCCTCCAAATCGGAACATCACGGTGGCCTTCCGCTTCAGCTCCTTGTTTTCTGCCCTTAGCACGCTTATCTCTGCTCGCGCATCCTTATACATGCGTTGGAGCAGAGCCAGTTGGGCGTTTACATGCTGCACCTCATTTGTCCTACTCTGCAGCCGGTTCGACAAATTTGTGACCGCCGTCATGCTTTCCACACATGCCTTCAAAGTATACTGATTGGCCTCCACATCTGACTGCACTGCCATTCTTTGCTCCACCGACCGCATCGGAAAGTTCAACGGAGCAAACTCCGGGGCGCTTGGTTGAGTTTCCAGTGCCACCGCACCAGTTCTCTCTCTCGTTGACTCGTTGAGGTCGGGAAAGAGGGTGAGCAGCCCGCGGGAAGACGATGAAGCCATTTTCTAGGCACCAGAGTGTTACACAGTATCTCTCTCAGAATTCTCTCAGAAAACAGAGTGTTACAGAATCTCTCTCAGAAATCTCTCTCAGAATATCTCTTGCAGGTTTTTTGCCTCAGCCTCAGCCTCTGTCTTATAGCCGAGGCAGCCACGCGCATCGCGCACCTCTTGCCACTAGCCGACAAAACGGGCACGCAAGCCAAGGCGCCCACGTGCCTCGCCATCATGTCTGGCACGCCTTTTGATGAATTGGGCACGCCTTTTTATGGCACGCCTTTTTATGAATTTGGCACGTCTTTTGATGGCACGCCTTTGATAGATTGGGCACACCTTTTGAGGGTGCGACTCTTTAAGGGTCCGACAAGACTCTGTAAACTGTCCCGACATAGATTCCGGTTAGTTTCTACAAGGGTCCGACAAGACTCTGTAAACTGTCCCGACATTGATTCCGGTTAGTTTCTACAAGGGTCCGACAAAACTCTGTAAACTGTCCCGACATTGATTCCGGTTAGCTCCTTCATGGGTCCGACAAGACTTTGTAAACTGTCCCGACATTGATTCCGGTTAGTTTCTACAAGGGTCCAGCAAGACTCTGTAAACTGTCACAACAACTGTCACAACATTGTCTGCTACAACGGTCCGACATGACCCCATAAACTGTCTTCTACAACGGTCCGACATGACCCCATAAATTGTCTTCTACAACGGTCCGACATGACCCCATAAACTGTCTTCTACATCGTTATGACACCACCATACAGTGTCCTCTACAACGTTATGACACCACCGTCCAGTGTCTTCACTAATGGTCTGACACGACCATACAGTGTCTCCTATCCTTTTTTTTTATTTTTATGTATTTTCTTGTTTTGTTACTCTCTCCAAACTCAAGTTGGTTAGTTTCTCTCCTCCTTGAGTTTGCGGGGGGCTGTTAGAATTTATCTCCACCTACCACCTCCACTATCACACACTCCACACCTACCACCTCCACTATCACACACTCCACCTACCACCTCCACTTCACTCCTACACCTACCTCCACTATCACACACTCCACACCTACCACCTCCACTATCACACACTCCACCTACCACCTCCACTTCACTCCTACACCTACTACCACATTTTCTTCTATATATAGGAATCCTTGTAATTGTAATCAATATCAATATATACTACAACATATCAATAAATATCAATCAATACATCAATCAATAATACATAAATTATTACACCAACCTACATTTCTTAAAACACAGGTACTAAGGAGAGGAAAACTGAAGCCTTATAACCAGCACAAATGGAGTAACTCCAGGCGATGTCGGACACATTCTAACACACTATCCTGGACCACAACATACAGCAGCCGGACAAACGGCATACCAATCACAGGCCCAACCAAGCTCTAATACCAAATTGAAGAGCCCAGCTCACACTTCTCCTCAAAACCCAGGTATTAAGCCTTACAACCAACACAAATGGGGTAACTCTAGGCGATATGGAACACATTCCAACATAATTCTGATTAAGAGCCAGTTGTATGATTGTTAAGCATATATAAATGTCATAATTATACTTTTTCTATTTCTGATTCATCACACCCTTCATTTCACTAATATACTTAGAATGAAAACTAATTAGTAGATCAAACACTTTTAGATAGAGAAACTCATTTAAGGAAGCACTAGTAAAACTATAGGACATGTACACCAGATTTTGTTCTGGTCCACGAAAGAACTAGCTATCATAAACAAACTGGAGATGGGAACGACAATTGTTTCTATTCTATTTACTGTTTATCAATTATATTATAAAATCAATTTTTCTTTATGTACTATCTCTAGATTTTATATTTCATTAAAAGAACTTGTATAGTGTTTAACATCTTGATACAGTTTTGAGCAGTGATTGAGATTATCAATATCAGCACATTAGTGTGGAACCTATCAGCCTTTACTCTTCAGAGGTACAGGAGACAAGCTAGTGTGCAAGCAGCTTTGGAAGGACTAAAGCTGCTCAATTGCATAAGATTAGGCTCTCTAAACCAAACCAAGCTTTGTGTTCCAATCAATTAGGGTTGGCAACATGAATCCTTTTATGTCAAGGGCTATATGCTCAGCTAAATATAATCAATTCATAATCTTTTTTACTACTATATCCCATGTTAGTTTAGGTTTTTCCCTCTCCCTAACATTTCCATTTACAGTGATCATATCACTTCATTACCATTGCATCTACCAGTTTTCATTGTATATAAGCAAATCATCTTAGTAAGTTCTCTCTTAACTTACCTTCAATTGGTGCTATTCCTATCATTTCACAATTATATTCATTTCTAATTTTATTTTTCCTGACCTTACCACAAATCTATCTTAGCATCCTCATCCCAGCTACACTTAATTTATTAACGTGTTGTTTCTCATTTACCCATTTTGTCCCATGAAGCTATCACTGGCCTTGTAACTGTTTTATAAAAAAATTCTTTCAATTTTGTTATTATCTGTGGATTGCATAATATACCAGAAGTTCTTGTCCACTTAAACCAACCAATTTTGATTCTATGGGTCACCTCATCTCTAACCTCTCCAATCTAAATAACGAAATTATTCACTCTTTGGTTTCTTTTTGTTTTCGGTGTGCACTTTTCACTATTTCTACTTCTATTCTTACTAAAGTTACATTCTATGTATTCAATTTGAGTCCTACTTAATTTAAACTTAATTTCCACTTAATGTATTCTATGTATCTTGTGACTCAAGTGTTTCTTTTAATTCCATCCACTAGGCCAATATCATTTGCAAACAATATATCCTGAATATGCCCACTGACAGGGGGGTTTAAAAAAACTGGTGGAACCAGTAAATCAATACAGACCAATACAAACAGTAGGTTTGGTTTCATTTTATGAAGGAATAGTTAGGTTTCGATTCCAAATAATTAAGAATCATTGATTACAATTCAATTCACGGATTAAGGCATAAAAATACCGCATTAAACCAAACACTTCCCATTTTTTTTTATTAATTTTAATATGTATAAGGGTGTTCCACAAAATACTTGCTCTCCTTCTCATTGGCTTCCTGGAGCCCAATCTCATTCAAATGTACTTTTTTTTATGAAGATGTGCGTTTGTGTAATGTTTTTCATTATGTATATGATTTTTACACTTGTTATATTTTTGACAATTGCATTTCTCTAGTATAGTATAAAATATCAAGAATTTGGTGTGTCTTATACATTTTATAAAAGTTTATTTGGTGAATAATCTGAAATTTTGAAATATGCTAGTTGATTTTTTAGAATGCTTCTATAGGTAGAATCAAATTTTAGGGAGACCAACCTGGTTGTATACCAAAGGTAGTCAGTAGTATCTTTTGTTGTATTGATGTGATCAACAAAACCATTTTTAACAAAATCAGCTTCTCCCCAGATCCCAGCTTTCTCCACAAAGACTTCCCATTGAAGTCCTTTCAAGTCTTTATTTACAGATGATGGCTGCAAATCCTCTGGTACCATCTCAACATTAGAAGTTTGAGACCCAACCTGTTAGAAGTACCAAATGTAAATTCCAAACTGTAGTTAACAGGGAAAAACTAGATGAAATGCAACCACACCCATCACCAACTTGTGGACAATTGATGTGAATGTTATGGATGACCATAATTAGAACTGAGAAGTAAGATGTGGAAATGAAAAGTACTTTGTCATCATTTAAACATGATGGCACATGTGCCACGTCTGAGAGACTGAGATCGCTTAGTTGTTAGAAAGATCCATTAACACACCAATCACTATGTTAGTTATTGCTTTGAAAGTAAACTAAATGGAATTGTCGCCTCCTATGGATGTTTGATCAAAATCAAAGAAAGAAGTTCCAAATTAATGGACAAATCTTTTTAACAGGAAGTAAGGCCACCTTAAAACAAAAACAACCCCTCGTTTCACTTGTTTTTTGCACGAGTTAGCTACAAGAAGAAGATGAAATTACAAGAGCAAAAAATACAGCAAATATGATTTACACGAGATCACTCTACCACCTGAGACTTGTTTCTGAATGCAGCTGACCCCAGGAAATGATGCTCACAATGCACAATATCTATACTCAAGTAAATTCATACTTCCTTGAGAAGTAGACTGATAAACTTAAAATCACAAAGAATTGAACATTATAATGTTTGGCTAAATTCAGGGACATCAAAATACAAGAAATTACCTTCGCAGTGTTAAATACTACATTCTTGCAGTCTGGCAGAATGCTAACTGACCATGCTGGCAGGTGATATGACATATTCTGAAACTCTACTATCTTGTCATTTTTATCATCATTGTTAGCAATAAAGGCAGCACAAGCACCTGATGGGTCTGCATAGACATCAGCCTATAACAAGTGGTTAATCAGTAAATGTTTCTTGAACTGACAAGAGAAAAGACTAAAATCACAACACAAGCAAACCCAACCCAACCAGGAGTCGTACTCATAACTAAAAATCATTAAATATTTGAGAGTAAGCAGAATATGATGATGATAAATGCATATCTGGACTAAGGTTGTAGGACTCCACTATAGAATGCTCAAAGGTAAGCTTTTATAGTAGATTGTTGTAAATAAATGGAGGAAAAATTTTCCTCATTTTTTGTTACTTAGCCAAAGTGAATCCACATAGTTTCTCCGCCTATTTTATCAAAGCTAATACTTATATAAGAATCAAACCTCTGAAGCGTGTAACTTATAACTCAAAAAGTTGATCAAAAAAAGAAGAAAAAATTGACGTCTCTAAAAGACATGAATACAAATTACAAACATGTCACATCATCAAAAGCTCTCTTTTTCAGTACCAATGGTACAGTACCATACCAAGTACAGTTCCTGAAGAACCACCAATAAGTTTCCCCACCAATAGCCTTTTCAATATTTATCAGTGACAATTTGAAAATCAATTAATTGATACTTATTCACCCCCGTCTTAATTTACCTACTAAAGATTTGTTTCTTTGTTTGTTTGTTTTTTTTTTTTTTTTTTTTTGCTCCAATTGTGTTATCACAGAATGGTCTCATCAAGGACCAAAGCCACTTTGGTGCAAAGGGTGATCTACAATGCTTCCAAATAAATAAAAAAAGAGATTTTATGGAGTTCAGTTTAGGGAGAGGAACAGACACATTTTTCATGAATTATGAGTCAAAATCACGAATCCATAAGCTTAAAGCGGTTCTTTTGCATACTTCTTATTTTTGGGGTAAAGGATTTTTTTGTGAACCCTCTCATTTATCGTAGATTTCATTGTTGAGTTGAGCCTTTTTGACTCTTTGTACATGGTTGCGCCTTTTGAGGCATTTTTTTATATTATATTATATGATCTATACTTTATATTATGTGATCTTTACTTATCAAACAAATATATTCATGGGTTTAAGCCTTTTTAGCTTGCATATGCTTGGGTTTTTGCCGTTCTTTCAATGCAGTTTTAATTGATTTCAAATATTTTTCTTAAGCATGTAATTCTTTCCAAGTTTCCAACCAACTCAACATGAACAACATGAACAACCAATGATGCATAAATCATAAATTATTTTACAACAAATGGGAAAAAGTAAAATAAAATAAAACATAATGAATGAAATATTTGCATGCTTGACTAAAACAGAAAAAAGAAAAAAGTAATACTTGTCTCTTAGATGGATAACATAAATGCTTCACTAAAGGTGTGCAACAAAGCCCCACAGTTTTACAAATAGCAAAAAGCAAAACATTTAAAAGCAGCAAAGGGAGTGCAAACCATGTACATGCATGGCACGCAAGGGAAAATCAGAACATAGTGAACTACACAAGCCGATATTAGATGCAAAAACTAAAAATAAAATCCACATCCTGAAAACATTTGAACCACTGAAAAGCATACTGGTTTAATTAACTTATAACATTACAATGTCCAAAAATGTAAAATGTATTTTAGCAATTTTGAAGCTCAAAGGTAGGAGAGGGAGGATAGTCACCTCTTGTAAAGGACCTAGTGAAAGCAAGGTTGACTCACTGTTCAGCAATGCATGCTCACATAACTTTATAGCCCTGTGAAGTTCCTTAAGGTGTGCCCACTTGGGAAGCCTAGCTAACCCTAGAAGAAATATAAAAAAAAAACATTCAAATTTAAAAACTTCCGCTCTGGAAATCCATATGAGCAGGTTTCTTTGGAACGAGAAACACAGATAGCTCACCATATTCATCAATAGGTGCATTATAATCATAACTTGTGGTAATGAATGGCCCGCCTGAAGTGCGACCAAAGTTTGTCCCACCATGATACTAAAAGCCAAAGAAGACAGCACAAAAATGTAGAACATGAGGCTTCACGTAGAAGTTAACTGGCATGGTACATCAAGAACTGAATGTCTTTCCCACTTAATGACAAAGTACATGAAAATAATTCTATACCCATGAGATGGAAAATTATTAAGAATACCATGTAATAGTTTTGTAAGCTACCGCCTTTTTGGAAAAAACGAGCAACGGAATAAGCAATATCTTCAGGTGGTCTGTGAGGATCTCTGCCCCCAAAGGTTTTGAACCTGAAAATGTTCAACACTGATTGCATTATTATGCTGAACAACAAAAATAGTACTTCAAAGTTCTAACATACCCATTTAATAACCTTTTGTATATCAATAAAACAGAATCAACAATGAAGTAAGAAATTCAAACAGTTCTAGTTCATATCAGTAGGAAAATCCATACATTGTATGTGAATTATGTATTTTATTGTATTTTATATTATTCATTAAGAGTAGTTTAGTAGTTTAGGTTATTAGGATTTTATTCTGTCTAGATTATATATTTGTACTCAGCCTTTTGGTTGATTATTCAATAATATACAAATTCATCCTCTCTGTTAACATGGTATTAGAGCAGGTCCTGCAATCCTAGCCGCCATTTACCTTCCGACGACCTGCTGGAGGCTTGCATTTGCAGTTCGCAACTTGAGAGTCTCATCGTGTTTGCAATTCACAGTTCTGTCTTCGTAGCTCTCCACATTCGAAGTTTGCAACCCTTCGATTTGCAGCCTTCTTGACTCGCGATCTTTGTTCAACACTTTTGTTTCTTCCCTCTAATTCTGGTTCAACACTCCTACACCTCCTGGTTGATGTCTCTGTTTCAGTCAGAGCCCTAGCCTTTCACACGAAGCAGTCATGTCTCACACAGACCTGCGACTACCCAAATGCAGTCATCCTTCTTCTTGACTTCGTTTTTCCCTCTGATTCTGATTCAATACTTCTCTGATTCTTGACTTCGACTGTTTGGACTGTGTTCTACTGTTGAGCCCTAAGAAGCCTTCATCGCTGGTCTGGTTCAGTCGGAGACCTAGGTTGCGTATCTCACACAGGTCGTTCATCTCTCTCTCTCTTTTTCTCTCTGCTGCTTTTCACTCTACTTTGATTTCACTACGTTGTTTAATTATAACAATATGGCTGATGATAAACTGCAAGCGATGGTACCAATTACCCTTATTGGTCTCATGAAATGAAAAATTTTATAACGGGTACAGGCATGTGGAACTATCTTATTGGTATAACTGTTAGACCTATGGAATCCAAAGACACTGAGGCCAATGTTGCAAAATGGGATAAGGAAATGCACAAATTCTTACTTGATTTCATAATTCAGTTTAAACTACCATTGGTATGAATTTTTCCAAGTATTCTACTTCTAAACAAGTTTAGGACTATTTGAAAACTATGTATCTTGAGTCTAACTTCGCAAAACAGTATGAACTTTAGATGTCTATTCACAGCACTAGTGAGAAAGATAAGTCCATTCAAGAGTTCTACAATGAGATAACTACTTATTGAGATCAACTTGCTTTAATGGAACCATCGCAGTTACTTGACAGTTATACCAAGTATCGGGAGAAGTAACGTCTTGTTCAATTTCTTATGGCCCTTCGTTATCAGTTTGACCCACTTTGGGGAGCTATTCTCCATCGATCCCCCTTACCTTCTGTTGATGGTACAGTCCGTGAACTTATTGCAGAATAAAATCGATTCAAGGTGGCTCATGGTGCTCCTACTTGCCCACCCCACCATCTCCTTTATTTTAGGTTACTAATAAGCCCAAGCCTTGGGTTTCCATGGATGAGTGCAGCTTCTATCATCAGAAAGACCATTGAAAACATACTTGTCCTAAACTTTTGCAGCCCAAGAGTCATTCGTCTGGTCCACCGTCCTCTAAGCCGACATCTTCGGGATCTCGTTCATCTGCTGCCTTTTTAGCACCCATTTCTGAGAATGGTCCGTCTTCTAATGTGCAGTCTATGTTTGAGCAGTTCAAATATTTCATGGCAGCCAATCCAAATCTTTCGTCCCAGGCCTCCGCTATGACTACCACTCAGTTAGGTTTGTCTGGTTCATCCTCTTCAAGTAATATTCACACTTCGTGGATTTTTTATTCTGGTTGTTCACATCATATGACCCTATTGCATCTCTTCTCAGTAATTGTGTCTCCCCTTCTTCTCCTATCACTATTGCTACCACTAATGGTTCTTCTATGCCTGTACACTCTGTTGGTTCTATTTCGTCTTCTCATTTGTCTCTTTCTCCTGCATTTTATGTACCTCACCTCTCACTCAGTCTTATTTCTATTAGTCAATTATCTAATTCCGATTTTGATGTTGTTTTCTCTTCTTCTCATTGTGTTGTGCAGGTTTGGGTATCCAAGAGGCAGATTGGGATCGGGCGTAGAATTGGAGAACTATTTATCTTGGACAGCTTGCATGTTCTTCTAGTTGTGTCTCCTACTGCATTGTCTTCCTTTTGTTTAAACAATATTTTATATTTGGCATTTTAGGTTAGGTCATATGTCTAGTGACAATTTGAGGATGTTAGTTTGGTCTAGACATTTAGGCAATTTTTCCATTGATGATATTTCTAAGTGTCATAGTTGTAAATTGGCTGAAATGCTTGCTCTTCCATTTAATAAAAGTAGTTCTATTTTATCTTCTCCTTTTCAATTGGTTCATACTAATGTTTGGGGTCCTTCCCCTATAATTACCAAGAGTGGTTCGCAATATTATGTGTCTTTTGCGGATGATTACAGTCGATTTACCTGGGTTTATTTGATGACCCGAAAATTTGATTTTTACAAAATATATTCCAATTTTCACTCCATGATTCGCACTCAGTTTTCCACCACCATTAAAGTTCTCCGTTCTAATTTAAGAGGTGAGTATTACTTGTCTAAGTTTGAGGAGTTTTTAGCTACTAATAGCACTATTCATCAGTCTTCGTGTTCTGACACTCCTGCCCAAAATGGTCAAGCTAAGCGCAAACATCGACATCTCCTTGGTATAGCTCGCTCTTTGTTGCTCTCATCTTTTGTCCCTTCTGTCTTTTTGGGAGAAACTATGCTCACGGTTGCATATCTTCTCAATCGGATGCCTACTCCTCTTCTCTCAGGTTCACCTGCGTATGAGCGTCTTCTTAGTGTTACTCCCAATTATTCTCTTCTTCGTGTTTTCGGTTATGCATGCTTTGTGCTCCTTGCTAAACGGGGAATGCTCTAAGCTTAGTTCTCGTTGTGTCCTATGTGTCTTTTTAGGGTTAATCAGAAAGGTTATCGGTGCTATGATCCTGCCACCAAAAAGCTATAAGTGTCTAAGCATGTCACTTTTTTAGAAAAACTACCCTACTACACTATACCTTCCACCCATGTCCCTATCACCAAGGATGAATTAAGCCCTGTTTGGTAGAGCTGTGGGAAAGTGCTTATAACTTATGCCTAAACAGCTTATAGCTTATAACTATGAACATAAGCTGATTTCTGACTTATTCTTAAAGCATCTCCTACCCCACTCAAAGAATAAGCTGATTTCTGACTTCCAAAAAGCTATAAGCTATAAGCTAT
This sequence comes from Camellia sinensis, assembly GCF_055761805.1. Taxonomy (NCBI): domain Eukaryota; kingdom Viridiplantae; phylum Streptophyta; class Magnoliopsida; order Ericales; family Theaceae; genus Camellia; species Camellia sinensis. Next base: position 185,127,748 of record NC_138961.1, on the reverse strand, counting down.
AAGCTATAAGCTAAACCAAACACATCAAAATAGCTTAAATTAAGCTGAAAGCTGAAATAAGCTGATTATAATTTCTGCCAAACAGGCACTTAGTTCATATTGACCCATTTCCTCCTGATGTTTCTCCCGATGAGTTTGTTTCTAATCTTAAGGTCTCTACCTTGCCTCTTACTCGCACTCCTGATACCTCGCCAGCTATTCTCTCTACTGTTTCTCCAGCTCCTGCTTCCCCTGCTCCTCTTCTTGTTTATCAGCGCCGCAAAGCACTTCCGAGCTCACCTGCCTCTAGCTCTACTGTCCCTCTAGCTGTTTTTTTGGATCCCGCTCCTCTTACACATTGCTTTCCAAAGCGAGAGCATCATCCTCCAAATTGATTTGGTTTTGGTAATAAATGTTTTTTCCTTTCCTATCAGTCTTTTCTCTCTTGCCTTCATACTTATTTGGATTGCTACCATGAATGACGAGTTAACTGCTTTGGCTAACACTCAGATTTGGGATTTGGTTCCATTACCTACTGGCAAGAATGTTGTGGGCTATAAATGGATCTATAAGGTCAAAACCCTTTCTAATGGTTCTTTGGAACGGTACAAAGCTCGTTTGGTTGCCTAGGACTTTTTCCAGGAGTATGGGATTGATTACGATGAGACTTTTGTCCCCGTTGCCAAGATGACTACTGTTTGCACTCTTATCTCTGTTGATACTGCCCATCAATGGCCTTTGTTTCAGTTAGATGTCAAAAATGCTTTTCTGAATGAGCACCTTGCTGAAGAAGTGTATATGCGCCCTCCACCGAGTCTCTTTCACCCTCTTGATGTTGTTTGTCGTCTTAACCGTGCTCTATATGGTCTCAAGTCTCCTCGTGCTTGGTATGAGCGATTTCACTCTGTTGCACTTTAGCTTGGCTTTTGCCCTAGTCATCATGATTGTGCTCTCTTTGTTCGGCGCACTTCTGTTGGGCTTGTTCTCCTTCTCTTATATGTAGATGATATGATCATCACTGGCTCTGATTCTAGTACTATTGAGGAGGTTAAGCATCAGTTATTTTAGGAGTTCGAGATGAAGGATTTAGGGTCACTTCGGTATTTTCGTAGTATTGATATTACTACTTCTCCCGCTGGGTATCTTCTCTCTTAGACTAAATATGTCGTGATATTCTTTCTTGTGCCAATCTCACTGATGACAAAATTGTCGACACTCCTATGGAGTTGCATGCTAAGTTTTCTGCTTCTGATGGCGTTTCTCTTGAGAATCCTACTTTGTATTGAGAGTTGGTTGGGTCCCTTGTTTATCTCACTGTTACTCATCCGAACATCTCTTATGTTGTGCACATTCTCAGTCAGTTAGTTTTTGCTCTTCGTTCCACCCATTGGGCTACCTTACTTCGTACTCTGCGCTACCTTCGTGGCACTCTATTGCAATGTTTGTTGTTACCTGCCTTTTTGAACTTGACTCTTCGTGCCTATGCTGATGCTGATTTGGCAGGCGACATCTCTGATAGCAAATTCACTTCTGGTCTTTGTGTTTTTCTTGAAGATTCTCTCATTTCTTGGAAGAGTAAAAAACAGCCTGTTGTTGCTCGTTCCACCGTTGAGGCTGAGTATCGTGTCATGACTCATGCTACTTCCGAGATAGTTTGGCTTCGGTGGCTTCTTTCTGATATGGGTGCCTCTCTTTCTACTTCGACTCCGTTGTATTGTGACAATCAGAGTACTGTCCAGATTGTCCATAATTTCGTTTTCCATAAGCAAACAAAGCATATTGAAATAGATTGTCACTTTGTCAGGCAGCACCTTCAGGCTGGCACTATTACTCTCCTTTTTGTTCCCTCCTCTCTTCAGTTGGAAGATTTTTTTACGAAGACTCGCACTATTGATCGTTTTCATTTTCTTCTTGGCAAACTTTCGATACTTTCTACACTCGCATCCTCAGTTTGAGGGGGGTGTAAATTATGTATTTTATTGTATTTTATATTATTCATTAAGGGTGGTTTAGTAGTTTAGGTTATTAGGGTTTTATTTTGTTTAGATTATATATTTGTACTCAGCCTTTTGGTTGATTATTCAATAATATACAAATTCGTCTTCTCTATTAACAATGTACATATAATTAGTTGCAGTTTGCCTATAGGCAATTGTTTCTGTTATAGACAAGTAACACAACAATACTATATTTATCTGATCCTAATTATATCAATAGTATACTAAGTTCTTCCTTGCGCTATTTGAATGTGTATTTGGAACATCTAAGAGCATTACAAACCCAAACTTGCGTAGGGAAAAAAAAAAGTACTGAGCAGATTTATCATACTGTTTCATTGAAGGCAGATGATAAGAATGATCACACAACAATGGCAAAAGAAAATTTCAGGAGCTAATTTACATAGAGAGGAGAAACAAAATTTCGTATAGTAATAAAAGTAACTTGAATAATACCATCCAGGCCAATTTTCAGTCCACATTTTGGGCTTGTTCGGTGAATTTGGTGTGAATTGGTCACAGTAAAATGAATTACATGTATTGATCTGCAAAAGGAACAATTATGATCATCTAAGCCAAATTAATATTCTAAGTATACTTACCCAAAAAAAATAAAATACAAAGTATAGGATGTCAATACATAAGCTAAATGATGCCCTTTGGCAGTTTATGTCCTAACAAAAGCTCTGAAAATAACAGCCATAACTAGTATAATGCTTCAAATTTGGCCATAATTGAAGTCTCAAGCTACCTCTCTGAAGTATTTATATTTTCAAATGTCTGCCACCATACGAGTCTTCCTGTCCTACACCCCCACCCCGTGCAGGGCCAAGAAAAGAAACAAAAAATTCCAGCTATGGGTGTGGTCTTGGTTATGCACCAGCTATTGTAATTCATGGCACAGCGGTTGAAACAGGTCAGTTTTCTGTGATTTAAATGGGGATAACATTGGTGCTCAACATTTTTTTTTTTTTCTCTCAAGACAATAGGAGCCATAGAATTAAACTAAATTGTAAAAGACCCAAAAAGGGCATAACCAAATCACAATGTAAAGAAACAATAATTTCTTCAAACTGCACGACTCTTAGAATGGTAGTCAAAAGTGCATAAGGCAAAAACAAACTAATACTGATTCTTAGAGCTTTGATATATTGCTGATTTGTACACTTACATGTATCTTCGCCAGGGCTGGCCTTAACATTTAGGGGGCCTAAGGCGAATTTCGAAAATGAGGCCCCTCTTACATTTAAAAAAAAAGTTCATAGATTAAACGATAAGTTACAACTTTTTTATTTGTTTGTAACCACAAAAAAAATTTACTTGCACATATAATCATTAAAATTATAAACAAAACAATTTAAAGAAACAAAATTAGGACAAAAAAATTAGGAAAAAATTATCAATTAAAACTGATAAAGACCTAGGAAAAAATTAGGGCAAAATTATTTATTCCACTAAAATCTAATTGATAAAGAAGGTAAAAAAAAATTAGGGCCAATATATTGTATATAGTGTTCTTCTTGGGCCCAAACACTTTTTTTTTTTTAAATATATATTTTCATTTTAATAAATATGGGCCTAACTATACTTATAAATAAATATGGGTTAAACCATATATGGACCCAATAAAATATTTTGGAGCCTTTTAAATTGATCCTAAAACAAAAACAAAAACAAAAACAAAAACAAAAAAACATTGGGCCTATAACATTTTACTAAATTTGGGGCCCTATTTTTAGGCGGCACAAGCCTTACTAGCCTTAGGCCAGGGCCGGCCCTGATCTTCGTTTGTGGATGGTCATGTAGAATTGATACATTATTTAATATATTTATAAATAGATATACTACTAATCAACTAGAAAACTATAAAAGGACAAACTCTCACCACAGGATCAGGAGCATCATACTGCTGGCACATTATCCAAGGTACACCTATATTTTGAGAAACAGCCATTTTGGCAGCCCACATGGCATATGGCTTTGCCCCATCTCCATAAATTCTTTCAATGTCTCCATACTCATTTTCTACCTGTAGAAGGAGAAAATTGCTTATTGAAACTAAACAACTTTGCATGTTTCAAGAAACTAACATAAGGCAAGCACATAGTGAAAAGTGGGAGATATTCAGGGAGAAAATTAGCACAACCCAAGAGTGGAAAAAAGATGTGCATTGTTATCATACTCAGGCAGTCAGATATTTTTGTAGTAAAGCTATACCTTAAAGTTCATAAATACACTATACAAGAACCAAGGTATTCCAGTATTGTGTAGTATAACACCCCCTATTGAAGTTGGCAATGTCAAGACTCCAAGACACCAAAAGTTTTACACTTTTGCTTACCTGGGCCAAGATGATGGGACCTCCTTGTGATGCAAAAAGCTTCTCTTGCTTCATAAGGTTCACTATGAACGTCAAGAACTTTTGCATGTAATGCTAGAATTCCACAAATAAATTAGAATGATCCACATTTCATTTTAAATAACCAATCAGATAGTGAGATTTGAGGGGAAAAAAGTTTTTCAAATGGAATTAAATCTTCCTAAAACTTGGAAATAACCAAGAACATTTCTGTACCTTGAAGGGTTCATTATCAGTCCGAAAGACAGTGCCAGGCACATAATGCAACCAAACAGGTACCCCACTGTATAACAAATTTGCTACTTAAGAACAATTGAAGATCTATAGAAGTCTAAACATCGCAACATAAGTGATTGTGTAATTCATAATCTCAAATACCAAGGTTACAATTTCCAATAACTATCAACATACCCAAAGTTCCATTCAGCAGCGACAAATGGACCTATTCGAAGAATCATATACATGCCAGCCTGCTGAACAATCTTCACAAACTTGACCAAATCGTATCGTCCACCAAAATAATACTAAAAACAATAAATGAGAAATGAATTAAATTATTCACAAAAGATATATGTGAAGCAACCAAATCACATGACTACTAGATACATCCAATTTCACTCACGTTGTCCGGTGAAAGTTCATGACCATTCCAAAACACATAGCTCTCAATCACATCCACGCCTCCCTCTTTAGCAGTTTGAACCAGTCCTGGCCACATCTACCGTATACCACATTCATATAGAAAAATTAGAATATGCATTTTAACAATCATTTAAATACATTTGAAAAAATTGGTAGTCAAAATTAATAAATATTTACATCACACAATAAAACCCAAAGTCTGCACTGCTACGAAAATAATTACTAGTAAAAAACTTATTAATACAAAATGTGGATTAAAACAAACAAACAATCACTTAATTGCACAAAGAAATATCGAACTTTCAAACAATAGTACCCTGAATTGGTTGTACATACCAAACAAATAATTACGGAGGCTCCGTTTGGGAAGGGCTTTTTTTGGCTATTTTAGCCGCAAAAGACCAAATAGGCTATTTTAATCACAACAAACAAAACATCACACCTACCCCATAATCATTATACTTTCTCTCACAAAAAAAAGTCAAAAAAGCCAAAAAAATCAAAAAACCCTTCCCAAACTAAGCTTCTTAGCCCAGGCTAAAATAGTCAAAAAAAAAAAAAAAAAAAAAAAAAAAAAAAAAAAAAAAAAGAGAAGCCAACCCACTTCGGAGTAAAATAAAACCCTACCTCGCATTATGGAGAAAACAATCAATCAAACAAACAATTACTAATCCAATATGTGGATTATGGAGATAATAGAAAATCCTTTAATTGCACAGATAAACATCAAACTTAAAAAAATTAGTAGTCTGAATTGGTTGTAACATTGATAAATATCAAGCAGACAATGACAGAGTGCAATAAAACCTAAAATATGCATTGCGTAAATTTTCATTACAGTGATAATTAACCAAACTAAGAATTAATGATCCAAAATGTGGGTTACAAGGAGAATTAACACTGATCCAAACAAACTCTTCAAAGAAGTAATTTGAAATGTAAAATAAATAATCAATCTTTGCTTGATTGGTGAGAGAGCCAAAAAAAAAAAAAAAAAAGAGGAAGAAAATGGAGATCAACAAGATAAAATTACAGAGAATATAGACACTTTTCACATTAGATTCCTTTCCTACATTTTCTCGGAAACCCAAATAGAAAATTACAGAAAATGAGAAAATTAACAGTGATAGAAAGAAACAAATAAATATGAACCCAACATGCGCAATCAGACAAAGACCCATCAAAATGCGCAACCACAGAATAAAGATCAAGTTATGCTATTGTACGGAAACTTTACTCTTTCTTTTTTCTTTTTTTTTCTATCTATTTTCCCACATTTTCATGGAAACCCAGATGCAAAATGATTGAATGAAGAGGAGAAAAACACGGGTCTCACCGCAGGGACACTGCGAGGGTAGTGAATGGAAGCAGAGATGAGGAGCTTTCGCTGGCCATCGATGATGAGAGAGCGATGATCGTACGTAACATTGTTGGCTGCAGAAGCGAATGCGATGAATGATGCAAACAAGAGAGATAATAGAAGAGGGGTTTTGATGATGGGTGTGGAAATGGAACAGGGGTTCACCATTGTGTAGTGTGAAGCTCTCAGAGAGAGAGAGAGAGAGAGAGAGAGAGAGTGTGTTTTGCTTCAACGTGGGAATGGTGAGAAGTAGGACTGAAGTGTGTAGCTGTAGATAGATACATATATCAACATAGATGCAGTACAGACAAAGGCCAGTCCAACCATGTTTCTGGGTTTGAGAGAGGACAAAGTGCCCAGCTACAACCAGGATAGACAACAGCTCATTCTGGTCTGTAATCTGCAACTGTATTACTGAAATACTGATGTTATAGTCACTAACATCAACATTATTAGGGACAAATTACAAACAGTTCGTGAAAATACAAATTACATCTCATTTTTTTAGGTTTATATTTTCATAATAAATTATTTCTTGAGAATTTTATTTTCATACAGACTCCTAATTTTTCTTAATTTGTTATGAAAATTTGACCTTGAAATAATTTATAATTTCTCAAATCTTAAGGAAAAATCTGTATTTTTACCAAAATTCGAAGGGATGTTTGTAATTTGCCCTATTATTAGTTATGAAATTATTTATTATATAAATTTTAATTATTAAAAAATAAATAAATTACGTCATATCATCCATGAGTGTACTAGGCTCAACTATTTTAATTGATTATTTAATGTTTTGCCTATTTTAGTCTCAATAAAATAATTTAATGTGTTTAGTTTGAATTTTTTTGATTAAATTTTTTAAAAATGAGTTTTTTGATTTTCATATTTTTTTTGTTTGTAGTGAATATTTTTAAAATTTTAAACATTTTTTTATTTTTTTAGATGCACTTTACTTAGATATATCTAAAAAGTAAAAAAAATTGTGAAAAAATATTTTAAAAAATTAATAAATACATAAAAATACAAAAAAATATACTATATTCTCATTTTTTTGTATTTTTGATATTTAGTGAATTTGTAAAATATTTTTTTCACAAATTTTTTACTTTTTAAGTATATTTATGTTAGGGAGTATGTCTAAAAATTAAAAAATTACTTAAAATATTTAAAAAATTCAGTAAAAGCAAAAAAATAGGGAAAACAAAAAAGTAAAGTGATTATATCTGATAAGTTGATTGGCTAGTTTTGATAATTAATTTGATGGCTGTGAGAACAAAATTAAAATGATTATGAGTTAGATATGACATTTTATTTTAGGAGGACTTTATGATATACTTCTCACTGTCTAATTTGTCATTCAAAATGACAATAATTATATTAATGCTTTCAAAATTCTCTAATATTTTAAAACTTATTTCTTTTACTATATTACCTTTATATATATATATATATATATATATGTTGTTCAAATTTATCTTCTAAATACGAGTCTGAAAATATATTTAAAGTTAATTATTTTATATAACAAAATAATTTTAAACAATAATTTAACGAGTTAAATATAAATCAAGTTGGTTAGAGATGAATACTAAAGCCTGATCTGGATTGCACGATAAAACATTGCTATCCTTCTTTTCTATATATATATATATATAAATTCATATAAATATACATGAGTTTATACTATTTTATAAGATTTATTATTGGAGTCTACATTTAAAATTTTTTATTCATTTATAGACATTTTGTGACTAATTTTTATGTTGATAGGCTTAGGGGTTGTTTGGATGATCTAAATAAGTGCATTTTTTGACTTTTTATGAAATATGGATTGGGTTTAAAGTGATGTGATAAAGAGGTGATACGAATTAAATAAGATGATATGAAATAAGATAGTCACTTTTTGACTTTTTTATTTTTTTAGATTATGACAAATAAGGCCTTATTTTATAATAAGGTGACTTGATATAGCTAGTCCAAATTTAAATCCTAATCCTAATTGTAATCTTTGTAATTTGTTTATCTAATGAAATCAATAATTTTGATTTAATTTATTTTACCCTCGCAATTATTACTTTCATCTTTCATTGCGCAATCAACAAGTAGTTGCCTTACTAGTTCACAATGTCAATGACATATTTTAATGATGAGTTAGTTATTTGATCAATATAAATTGTATTTGAATTTTAAATCTGTAAAAGAAATTGTCAAAAAAAAGAAAGAAGAAAGTGAAGAAATATACACAAATACAAATGAACATTTTGGCAACAACCTAAAAAAGTCAATTTTTTGACTTTTTAAATTTTTTAGTCAAAAAGTCAGCTTTTTAATCCAAAAGAAGCTAGTTTTTGCAAAAAAAAATCAATTTTTTTTTACCAACTTTTCAAAACACTCCAAGATACAATCACAACCTACATAAATTAATTTATCAAAATCTTTACTTATCTTTATACTTGCATTATGCAACTTTTAGTACATGCCCAATTAAGGTAGCGTTTGGTAGAGTTTTGTAAATATGATTTGAGAGTATGAGTTGTATTTTGAGTTTGTGTGCTGTAGAATTATAATTTGAGTATAGAAAATTTGTTTACGAAAGAGTTTTAAAAATAGTTTTGAAAAGGGTTTTGATTTGAGTAGAAATTTATTGATGTGACATTAGATATGTGATACAAAAATTTACAACTCATAACTAAACATACAACTCAAAATTATTTTAAAGCACTTAAACAATTTTAAAAATTTCAGAAAATATTTTTTTCGATTATATAAATCAATTGCAAAAAAAAAAAAATCACTATTCCAGTCAACCGGCCGGACGACCCGTCAAGCAAAATTTTCAAAAAAAAAAACGCTAAAATGCGCGGCTGAGACAGAGCAGAGACAGAGCTCTCTGCAGAGCGTTTGAAACATGATTTCAAAACACTAAACAAACATCATACTCAAACTATGATGTAGAATCACGTTTCGAAATCACAACCAAACACAGCCAAGTGTTTCACCAACAAATTACTATAATAAATGGTTTATATGTCAATGGAACATAAATAAAAGACAAGTCAAATTTGTAACTTGACCCTTGTCATGTATTATTGTATATTGACATACAATCGATGAAGATTAAATGAAGTCCACCAAAAAATAAAATTATACTGATTCAAATTTTGCTACCTGAGTTCTAAGGCTTTGTTTGGGAAGTAGGTTGGCTTTTTGGTTTTTTGGCTTTTTTGGCTATTTTAGCCTGGGCTAAAAAGCTTGGTTTGGGAAGGGCTTTTTGGCTTTTTGACTTTTTTGACTTTTTTTGTGAGAGAAGAATGTAATGATTATAGGTTGGATGTGATGTTTTGTTTGTTATGGCTAAAATAGCCTATTTTGTTTTTTGTGGCTAAAATAGCCAAAAAAGCCTGAAAACCATCTTACCAAACAGAGGCTAAGTGAAAGATAAAGAAAAGAAAAATATTATAAAAATAGAAAAATATATCATATAAATATAAATATAAATATAAATTAATGACATAGAGGTAGGACAAGTTCAATGAGTGACAATTACGTTCTCACTTACACGCACTTACAACCCAATAATTTATAATTATTTTTTTTCATATATTCTTTCATAAAGAGATATTTAACTAAATTTTAAATATAAAAAATATCTAAATAATTGCAAAATTTAGGCATTGTTTGGGGTGTCTTAAAAAAGTTAACAAGTCAAAAAGTCATTATTCTATTTAAGTCACATCATCTTATTTAAATCATATTACCTCTCTATCACATCATTTCAAACCCAACCCATATTTTATAAAAAATCAAAAAGTACATTTATTTAAAACATCACAAACAACCCCTTGGTGATAAACTTTAATGAATAGTTTACCCAAAATCAAATGGTGAGATAATATATAAAATTTTACAAAAATACTTGGGAGCTCTAATTAGAGTCACTATTAATGATGTGGCAGTGGGTCTCACCCATTACCACAGTGTATATTGTGTCTTTTTTTTTTTATAACTAGTGGTGGATTTAGAATTCCTTATTTAGACCTCTAAATCATTTCTGAAAATTTTAAAAAATTTGGACCTCATAATCATGTGTGTTTGTTTTTTTTTTATTATTAACAAGAAAGGGCATCAAGAAAAGCTTTTTTTTTTTTTAATGTTTTATTGGCAGTATATTTTTAGTTTGCTGGTAGTATCTATTATTTTAGGTTATCCAAACAAAAATGAGAAATAAGAAAAAATATTCTAATTTTAGAAACATGCGGCAGCAAATCTAGATGTCAGATTTTGGAATAATAAAAATCTATGCACAATCCGCTGTTTGGGCTGTGATGATTGATTGTTTTTAATACTGCTACACACATTAATTAATATATATTATTATAATAATTAATATTATCTCAATATTATTGACTTTAATTAATATATATTATTATAATAATTAATATTATCTCAATATTATTGACTTTAATTATTATATAAATTATAAATATTTAAATTTTTTAAAATTATACTATATTATCGATTAATATAGTAATCAATGCATATTATATATAATTCTTTTGGATGGATGAACTTATACCATGCGAATATGATAAAAAGCGTGCCAACCGCCCGCGAAAGGTGTGCTAACAAGGCTTTTGGAAGCTAAGGTCAAGTTTGGAAAGATTAAATAAGTGTATTTTTTGATTTTTTTGTATTATGTGTAGAAAAAGTAAAGAGGAGATGTTAATTGATATGACCCAAAAAAGATAAAAAGATGAAATAAGTGCACTTTTTTAGGTTAGCCAAACTTAGCCTAAGTTTGAAGTTTTTTTTTTAGTTATTTTAGTTTAAAAAAAAATAAAATAAACTTTTTAATTAAATAAAATAAAATATCACATATAATTCATAATCATTATATTTTTTATTTTACAAAAAAGTTAAAAAAGTCAAAAAAATCAAAAGTCCTTTTCAAACGAGGCTTTTTAACCCTAAGCTAAAATAGCTAAAAAAATCAAAAAACCAATCCACTTCCCAAACGAATCCTAAAGAAAAAGCTATTTCATAGTTTTTTTTTTTTTTTTTTATAAACACTCAAAACCATTTCATAGCTTTTTTTTGATAAATTACAGATATACCCATTGATATTTGTTTAAAATATGAATTGTCCCTTATAATTTGAAAAATTACAAATATCTCTCTGTCAAAATTTTTTATTTAACAAAATTAATTAAAAAAGTGAAATTTTTAACTATTTAGCTGTACAATAATAAAATTATCTGAATTATTAATTAAAATAAAATTGTAACATTATTAAAAACTGTTAATCAGTTTGATGATTTATTAATAAAAGAACATATTTGTTATGAAATTATAAACCTTAAGGGATATAATGTAATTTCTAGAATCACATAATGTAATTTGTAATTTAAGTAAAGCTCAAGGAGTGTGTTTGTAGTTTACCTTTTTTTTTTTATGAGCAAAAGAAACTTTATTGATAAGAATTAGATGTATAGAATGCAAAGATGAACATCAATAAAGGGAGGTGAGTGGCTAAGCATCAAAACAAACTAGACGATTCCAATTAGGTTGAGACTAGAAAGCAAGCCAATCATCTACCAACACTACACCATGACCGGAGGCAAACCAAACAAACAAGAAATCAAAGAAAATAAAAACTATCCCCAACACCCAAAACGTCGATCTTAACAGTCTATCTACACCTTATACCAAACAAAACCCCTTCCAATTCAGACCCTTATAACAAATAATCACCTCAAATCAATACGTCATCTCTTGAATTGATGAAACACCATTAATGCTTTCTATAACTTATTTTTCTTTTCTTTATTCCTTTGACTAGCAATGTTGGGGTTTGAGACCTTATGAACACATCTACCCTTATGCCTCCTAGAAAATTCATCAATCTTGACCGAATTGATACTCTCTATCGTAATAGAAGGCTTTTCAACAACATCAACTCCTTCCACTACTCCTTTTGGCTTAAGAGAGATTAGTGAACTTGGCCCATGGGATACTAGCACTATCTTATTTTTTTCCCAAAAGGAACTCCTAGATCTATAGTAGTGGATTTAGGCCTCCAAAATAATGAATGAACACATCCATATTTTTGTTGTGAGCCAAGCATACTCCTTAATGTAAGAGGTTTCATTTGCATCAAATTTAGCTCAGATCCTCCATAAAAACCATTTTCTCTTAAAACACTGATTACTAGTTGTTGATGAGTCATTTTACTTGTTTGAATTTGAAGAAAGCACAATTTTTTGTCTCCAAACTCTTTATTCCCTATTGACAGATTCCTCGTTTGATGACTCTTGCTTTTGTCTCAAAACCATTTCATAGTTAAAGCTCAGAAAGTGTGCCAACCCCAGCCAGTAAGCCTAACCAAGGATGGACCCGAGGGGACAAGAGGGACGATCATTCCTATAATTAAAAAAACATTATTTATTATAATAGTATTAGTTATAATTATTTACATATTATAGAGATTCATTTTTTCTACATTTTTCTTCTTTTTAAAATTTTTTAAGTGGCTGTCACTTTATATATATCATACATAAGATCAAAATTAAAAAAATAATTAAAACAATCTTTATTATAACTGTTGCTAATAATAAGTCCAAGTTTCTAAAGAATCGAATAAGGTATTGGCCCCGTTGGCAGAGCTGTGAGAAAGTGATTATATCTTATAACTTAACAGCTTATAACTTATAACTGTGAACATAAGCTGATTTTTTACTTATAAATTAAGCTTCTCCTCCCCCACTCAAAGAATAAGTTGATTTTTGACTTACAAAAAGTTATAAGCTGTATTGTTAAGCTGAACCAAACACATCAAAATAGCTTAAATTAAGCTAAAAACTGAAATAAGTTGTAAATAAGCCCTACCAAACAGGGCCATTAGCTAATTATTTAGGCCTATTTTGGAAAGTTGGTTAAAAGTCACTTCGCAACTTTTAATCCACTTTTCTCTCTCACAAAAAAGTCAAAAAAAGTAAAAAAGTAGCTTTTAACTATTTTCTCAAAACACCCCGCGTTAATTGATAAAGACATTATACAATATTTTAATATCGATTATTGTTGGAAATGGTTATAAATTCTGGATAAAACCAGAATTTTATCCTAAGTTCGGTCTATTTTTTAGGTGGGCACCGTGCGTCGATTTTCACGGGTCAAAGTGGTAACGCGTTCTATGCCGCGTTGTGCTTCACATGGTATATTTGGTTGCTCAAAACCATTACCGATTGAATGGAAAATTGAAGCCAAAGTATGCTCCATGGAAATAGAGTTTTGGTATAAATTTCTTAAAGGTTTGAATAAGGCTTGTCCCACATTGATTTGGTGGGAGGTTTTGAAAGGGTTTATAAGGCATGGGTTTGGTACTTGGGGTGTGCCCCAAGGGGTACCCAAGTGTTTTAGATAGAGAGATTATGGGCAAAATAGGCTAGACCCATTGGACCTAAAAATCACCACACACTCGCGCGCGCCGCCGCCGTCCGTCCGGACTGGGCTTAGGTGCGTGGTGTGTAATTGGGTTGGGCTTGTCCGGCCCAATACTAATCTTTTTGGGTCAAAAACATTTGGTTTGGTTTTTCTGTACATCCAAACAAGGCCCTTCCCGTATTAAACCGGAAATAATCTGATCCGGATTTACTGTACACCCAAACAAGGCCCTTCCCGTTTTTGTTATCTGTTTGAATTGCAACCCAACAGATTCAAATCTGTTTGAATTCAAAACCAACAGGTATCATACCTGTTCAATTCAAAACCTAGAGCCACAATTCCATCTATAAATAGGACATACCTCATTTGGATTTGAAGAACTATAATTTTCGTCATTCATAATTCTGCAAATATCCTCTTTATTTTGCTGCATTATTTTCTTGTCAGAAAGAGTATAAACACTTTGTGTGTTCGTTAGGCAAACAATTTGTAGTGCTGCTATTGTTTGTAGTAGATTATTTTATCCTGGGAGATAGACGTCCACATTCTGAAAGCACCGTGGAGAGGATGAATCTGTCTTAAGGACACAGTGTCAAACACTGGACTTGATCAGATAATTATTTAAAGAAATTAATCAAGTAAGTTGTTTAATTTATTATTCTGTTTTATTTATTTAAATCAGATTTTAATTTTGTTTTTGTAACAAAATAAAATCTGTTTTTATTTATTATTTCGAGTTTGATTTTTGTAATCAAACAAATTCTCTCATTTTCTTTATTTCTTTAAATTCTAGTTGTTGTTTTGTACACAATAAGAATTAAATCTTTTAAATACAGTGAAGATTATCCAACAATTATATCATAGACATTTTTAATGACATGAACTAATGTCGAGTACAATAATTCAAGATGCCTTACCTTAATATATAAATTGTTTTGTAGTTGTTATTTTTTGTAATTAAATATGGATAGAAAAAAATACTAGTTATATATATATTCACCTTATTTTCACTTTTTAAACCAGTAGAAATTGATACTACAATTTATTTTTTGAAATTTTTTTGAAATTTTTGTTAGTATATATGTTCGCCTCTTCTATATGAGAAATCTGGATCCGTCCCTGAGCTGAGCCTAACAGTTTTCTAGTGTGCAGTCTTTACTCAAAGTCTTTACTCCGAGCTGGTTTAGGATATGATTATTTTAGTTGATTTTAATTTTTTTTTTTATAAAAATACATGTAAAAAAATAAAGAGAATTGTGTGATTAGGTGTTTTAATTCTTTTATTATTTTAATCAAAAAAAACTAACAATTAAAATAATCTTTCATAATTTTCTAGACTGAAGGGCACTTTTCAGATTTATAAGATTTATTTGTTTTTAGAGTGTAAAGCAGGTAACCTCAAACGGGATTCATTTGGAAACATCATAAATAAGCTACTTCCTTTTTTAGTAATTTTTAAATTTTTAAATTTTTGTAAATTATTTCAAATTAAAATATTAAAATATTTAGTTCCAATTTTTTAAACTCATTTTTAAGAAAATTTTAAACTAATATCATTTTTTCGATACACATTTGAATATTCTTTTTTTCTTTCTGTCTGTCAGGTGAATTGATGTTTTTTAACCATCTATATAATAAGACAAGAGGGATTTTGAAAATGTCTTAAAATGTATGGGAGATACATTTTGATCCAATGGCTAAGATCAATCCTAAAAATATATTAAGGGTGCAGATCAATTTGATTCCCGCTCAAACCTTCTCTGCTCTCTCCCACCTACCCACGTCTCCTTCCCCATTCCATCTTTTTCTCTTCTCTGTTTCCGAACAACAAGATAGAGCTCCATATATGGATAAGCACTGAGAACAACAATATACAGAATCTTTTGGGATTGAAACAGTTATATATTATATATATTAAACCCTACCACTCGCTGCCTCTCCCCCTCTCCCTCACCCGATCTCTGCCTTTCCTCCTCTCCCCCCACCCTCCAGCTCGCTACCTCTCCCCCTCCGCCTGATCTCTGCCTCTCCCCGTCTCCCTAGGTTTTTGTTTTTGTTTTTTTTTTATCCACAGATTCTTTCTCTGTCTCGGAGATTTATTGCTTCGACGATCCTCTGCCAGAGATGTTCGGTGGGTCTTTCTAGAATCAGCCAAGAATTTCTGATTTTCAGCCTCTCTGTGTTCCTCCCTGTCATATTTTGGCTTCTTCCTCTTCACTCATCGCTTTCTGGGTTTGATGCAAAATACGCAATCAAGCACAGTGGTAAGCCATTTTTTCTACTTTGTTTTCTATATCCTCAAACTGTAGTGTAGTGTTGGTCTTTGATATTTTGTGTATGTGTAATACTTTATTTTCTGGTATTGGTTTTTCTTTTGATTGGAAACAGTAAAGAAAATCAATAATCATTCTTTGATATTTTGTGTATGTGTGTGTGTTATTTTTTGAAATTCCAATTGGGTTTTTGTAATCTTGAATTTAGATTACTATAATCTAGGTTTTTGTTTTTGTTTTTGTTTTTTTTTGTTTTTTTTTTTATCCACAGATTCTTTCTCTGTCTCGGAGATTTATTGCTTCGACGATCCTCTGCCAGAGATGTTCGGTGGGTCTTTCTAGAATCGGCCAAGAATTCAATCTCAAATGCGTCTTCCTTCTGATTTTCAGCCTCTCTGTGTTCCTCCCTGTCATATTTTGGCTTCTTCCTCTTCACTCATCGCTTTCTGGGTTTGATGCAAAATATGCAATCAAGCACAGTGGTAAGCCATTTTTTCTACTTTGTTTTCTGTCTCCTCAAACTGTAGTGTAGTGTTGGTCTGTAATTATTAGGGCTGTGTTCTGATGATTTCAGTAAAGGGGAATTGCTCACAATCTTTATTTGTAATGGAATTAAGGTCTATAATGGTTTAAATTAATGTTTTTGTTTATCATCATCAAAGCATCATCTGAACCCCTCTGGTACCTTTCTCGGTGAGCCAATTGTTGTTTGTTGATGGAATTAAGGTCTATAATGGTTTAAATTAATTGGCTTATTCCTTTTCACTCATCGCTTTCTGGGTTTGATGCAAAATACGCAATCAAGCAGTGGTAAGCCATTTTTTCTACTTTGTTTTCTGTCTCCTCAAACTGTAGTGTAGTGTTGGTCTGTAATTATTAGGGCTGTGTTCTGATGATTTCAGTAAAGGGGAATTGCTCACAATCTTTTTTTGTAATGGAATTAAGGTCTATAATGGTTAAATTAATGTTTTTGAGTGGTGTATAGTATTCTTGGTTTTGGTGTTGTGGTTAATTTTAAATGTTAATTTGGGATAACAATGTGGTACAAGGAAATGCAGTTAGTTTCAGATTTTATTATCAAAAAACATTTTGGGAACATGTTTTACAAGAATATATATAAAAGAATATCAGAAAACAATATCAAAAAACATTTTACTGTATTCACAAGAATATATATAAAAGCTTTTCAAGGGGAGAGAAAAAACAGAGAGAGAAAGAGATCAAGAATTCAAGATCTTTGAAAATATTGTTTGATCTTTAATTAGTTTCTATGATTGTTTGACATGCATACAAAAACATCCACCAAGATCACACTTGGATTCTCTCTCTGTTAAGGACCCAATTGGTTTTTTTTTTTTTTTTTTATCTCTTTTTCTGTGGATAAATGTGTATGTAATTGAAAAAACTGAAATCTGCGGTTAGTTTCAGATTTTATTATCAGAAAACATTTTGGGAACATGTTTTACAAGAATATATATAAAAGCAATATCAGAAAACATATATAAAAGAATATCAGAAAACATTTTACTGTCTTCACAAGAATATATATAAAAGCTTTTCAAGGGGAGAGAAAAAATAGAGAGAGAAAGAGATCAAGAATTCAAGATCTTTGAAAATATTGTTTGATCTTTAATTAGTTTCTATGATTGTTTGACATGCATACAAAAACATCCACCAAGATCACACTTGGATTCTCTCTGTGTTAAGGACCCAATTGGTTTTTTTTTTTTTTTAATCTCTTTTTCTGTGGATAAATGTGTATGTAATTGAAAAAACGGAAATCAAATATGTATATATATGTATATGATTTTGTTTTTGCATCTACTGTATGTGTATATATATATATATATGATTGCTAATATATATATATATATATATGATTGCTAATTATTAAACACCACATTTGAGAGAGAGAGAAAAGTGTTGGGATTAAATTTGAATTTAAATTTAAATAGTGTTGGGGTTAAATTTAGATTTAAATAGTGTTGGGATTAAATTCAAACAGTGTTGGGGTTAAATTTAAATTTAAATAGTGTTGGGATTAAATTTAAATTTAAATAGTGGTGGGAATAAATTTAAATTTAAATAGTGTTGGGATTAAATTTAAATTTAAATAGTGTTGGGATTAAATTTAATAGTGTTGGGATTAAATTTAAATTTAATCCGTGTTGGGATTAAATTTATAATAAATTTAAATAGTGTTGGGATTAAATTTAAATTTAAATAGTGTTGGGGTTACATTTAAATTTAAATAGTGTTGGGATTAAATTTAAATTTAATCCGTGTTGGGATTAAATTTATAATAAATTTAAATAGTGTTGGGATTAAATTTAATTTTATCAAATTAAAAAATAAAAGTTAAATAGTGTTGGGATTAAATTTAAATAGTGCTGGGAATAAATTTAATAATGTTGGGATTAAATTTAAATTTAATCCATGTTGGGATTAAATTTATAATAAATTTAAATAGTGTTGGGATTAAATTTAAATTTAAATAGTGTTGGGGTTACATTTAAATTTAAATAGTGTTGGGATTAAATTTAAATTTAATCCCTGTTGAGATTAAATTTATAATAAATTTAAATAGTGTTGGGATTAAATTCATAATAAATTTAAGTAGTATTGGGATTAAATAGTGTTGGGATTAAATTTAATTTTATCAAATTAAAAAATAAAAGTTAAATAGTGTTGGGATTAAATTTATAATAAATTTAAATAGTGTTGAGATTAAATTCATAATAAATTTAAATAATATTGGGATTAAATAGTGTTGGGATTAAATTTAATTTTGTCAAATTAAAAAATAAAAGTTAAATAGTGTTGGGATTAAAGTTAAATAGTGTTGGGATTAAATTTAAATAGTGTTGGGAATAAATTTAAATTTAAATAGTGTTGGGATTAAATTTAAATTTAAATAGTATTGGGATTAAATTTAATAGTGTTGGGATTAAATTTAAATTTAAATAGGTAACCATGTAAATTTATTTCTACTGATTATATATCTTTTTAAATAAAATTTCAATTTAATAATAATTGAAAATATGGATTTTTTTAGGATTAGATCGAAAAATTTATGGAGCTTAAAAGGAGAAATACAACTAGCTTGCTTTAATGGGGATGTAATAAGATAATTTCAATCTCAAAGTATTTTGATATGTATAATTCCAACAAAAATACCAACTTATATAGATATTTTTTTTGTTTCCACAAATTACCAGATTGTTGTGCATGTTCCTCATTGAGGATTCGTACAAGTTGATACAAAGACTTTTTCGAGAGTAATGAGGAGGAAGTTTGGGCAAATGCATGTTTGAAGACATGTTATTGACACATCTTCTGTAAAACATACAAATTCTGGAAAGCTTTAACCCACTTTTTTTTAATAAAGTTTTAATTCACTCTTTTGATGTATGACAATATAATGTTTGTTTTTCTTATGTAGTTATAATTTGATTGGTAGCAGTAGCATTAACTGGTGTGCATTTTAGTTTTAATTTTCTTTTAAATTAAAGAGCATTAGCTGGTGTGCATTATTTGATATTTAATTTTTTTTTATATTTGATTTGTTTGAAATTATAGAGTATACTCTGTTAAATATATTTTTATAACTGTATTTTAATCTTAATATTATTTACACCGTATCTTTAAGCACAGACATAAGCTAGTTTGTAAATAAAGCGGGATCCACAGGAAATTACAATTGGACTCCTCTTTGTCCTTTTTATTTATTTTTGATGTGATTTGTTGCCTTTCTTCTTTTCTTTTTTCTTTTTTTAATTACTGAATGGTTGGTTGTTGTACCTTAGATCCAAAATCCCAACAACCGCATCTTTAATGGTGGATTAATTTTTTTAATTATATTTGAGTAAAAATTTGAATAAAAATTCTTTTTAATATTAAATATTTTAATGAAATATTTTGTAACTTTATTAAATTATCGATTGACCGAGTAGACGATGGAGCCGATAATCGGTCAATATAATTTTTTTATAAATTTTTGTTTTGAGGTGATCATTCGAAGAGACATTCAGTGGTGAAAATCCAACAGCAAATAACAGTGATTTGATAAAACGCACATTGATTCTCAGTTTGATGAAAGAAAAATGAAATTCTAAATTTAATGATAGATTTTATGAACAGTTAGAGAAGTCAAAAGTAACTTTTTCATCAAATTTAAATTTAATTATAGATTTGATGAACTATTAGAAATGATCTAAGCCATTGTATTTTTGAGAGAATTTTGAGTTGTTCCAAAATTCAAAATATTGGAACAACTAAACAATTATTCATTTTTCAAGAACACTTTTCAAAACAAAATTTTGAAAATTAATTTAGAAAAGTGAAACCAAACAAGGTGATTATCTTTTTACTTTTTTTATATGTCTTTTTAGAATAAGCAAAAAAACTAATTTATAAGTCTTGCAATCCTATAGATTGGACTTATTTATTAAAAAAGTTTTATGCTAATTTTATAATAATAAATTTATCACTATAAAAATACTTTTAAAAATACAAAATGCATAAAGAAAAGTCACTACAAAATGACTTTTTATTTATTTTTTTAAGAACTCATATAACGTTCTCACAATTTAACCCGTGATAATGTGATATGATTTGTCGATTTTTAATTTGTTACACCTTCAATGATATAAAATTTAATTTTCTTGTCAGATCTGTTACTTAAAAGACAACTTAAGAGGGGAGGTGAATTAGGTTTTTACAATTAAGATTAATAATACCTTAATAAAAATTATGACTAGCACAATAGATAAATATAATTAATGAAATAAAAATAATTAAAACAAGTGTCTTAACAACTATGTCAGTTAATGATTTTAACACAGTAAAAATATGAAATATAGTTATGGCAATTTAAAATAAAATAAAGAGATAAGGGAAAGATAGGCAAACAAATTTATAATGGTTTAGTTTCAACTCGGCCTACGTCCACTCCTCAAGCTTCACTTGAGATTTTCCACTATCTTCTAACTTCACAAGGGTGCTAGCAACCTCTTTACAAATGGAGCAATATCCACGGATTTTATACAGACTTCACAAGTCTAAACCCTTACAAATCTTAGGTGATTCACAATCACTCTCAAGATTTCAAGAACACAGTGTTTGCAACACTTTTACAGGATGAAATGATATTTTTGCTTTCAAAGAAAGTTTTCAATAAAGATCTCTCAAAGATAAAAATATAAAATGAAACTTTGATTTTTCTGTAAATGTCACACAGGAAAGATGGGCTTAAAGCTATATGGCTCAGTGTATAATTTTTTAGAATAAATGTAAGTGATTATAGATCAAATAATATTTTCAAGTTTTTTTGTGTAACTTGTTTACATTAGAGGCTTTGGTATATATAATAAAAATTATAGCCGTTTATACCCGTTGTATTCATTTGAATTTATAACCGTTTATACCCGTTGTAGTCATTTGAATTTATAACCGTTGTACTTTCATCATTACCAATTTGAATATCTTCCACTCCATCATTACAAATTTGAATATCTTTCACTTGAACCTTTTGAACCTTTATAGCCGTTTATAACCGTTGTACTTCCATCATTACTAATTTGAATATCTTTCACTTAAACATTTTGGCCTGCTGCTGTGCTAGGCTGTTTGAACCTTTGTTTTGGGCTGTTTGAACTCTTGATTTAATCAAATTTTAAATACATTCTAACAACATTTAGGATAAAGGTTTATGTGAGAAATAATGAGACAAAATAAATTTGGATTCTATTTTTCTCTTTCAAATAAATTAAAACATAATTAAATAAATCATCCAAATAAATAAGTGTAACAACATCATTATGAGTTAATTTATACATCTAAAATTGAGAATTTATTGCATTTTTCTACAAATAAATATAAGGGGAAAGCACCATTAAATCCCTAATTTGGGAATGTTAACCCATTTAGTTCCGATGTTTTTTTGTTTGACTAATAGATCCTATTTTATGTGTAAAGACATTAGTACCCATTTTTTTATGCGGCTGGGTCAGTAATTGAGGGGGTAATTTTGGGCTAGTGTTTATGTGTAATTTACCGAATTTCCCAAAAAGCTTACTATAGACCATTTTGTTTTTGATGTTTGTGGGTGTTTCAAACATTAGATTCATTTAAAAAAAAATTACCATCATCAAAACATCATCAAAATTTGGCAACATCATCAAATCATCACCAAACATCATCGTGAACAACAGCAACATCACAACATCAGATTCATTTAAAAAAATCGGCAATATCATCAAATCATCATCAAACACATCAGATTCATTTAAACATCAGATTCGTAAATCTAACATCAGATTCATTGATGTTAATGGGTGTTTCAAACATCAGATTCATTTAAAAAAAATTTGAAACTATAATTAATGATCCCCATGACCTTGCTCGAGATCCATTATCAAATTCATTAGAACATCAGATTCATCAGATTGTGGGTGTTTGTGGGTGTTTCATCATATTCATTAATTTGAAACATCATCAAAAATCGGCAACATCATCAAATCATCATCATGAACATCATCATCATCGACATCAACTACATTATAAATCTAAAGGAACTGAAGATCAACTACATCAATATGATGTTTGATGATGTAAACATCAACAACATCATCTGTTCAAGCAAGTCCCGCAGATTGCGATTTTCAAATCTCATACACTCCAATTCTTCATCCGACGGGGTCTCTTCTACATCATAAATCTAAAGGAACTGATGATCAACTACATCAATATAATGTTTGATGATGTAAACATCAGAAACATCAAAAGGAACTGAAGATGCCTCATTTCCAAACCGAGGAACTGAGAGCCTCTACACCGATCCCTCTCTATTTTCTCTCTGTCCATATCCTCCGCCGATCAACATCGCTTCGCCACCGCTGACCTCTCATCCTTTGTGGTTCACAAATGGAGCAAGGCTCTGTTCAAGCAAGTTCCGCAGATGGCGATTCTCAGATCTCATACACTCCAATTCTTCCTCCGACAAGGTCTCTTCGAAATTCTACCTCTATTGGACCGCGACCCACCATCTTGTAAGTCTTAACGCTCTTCTTCGACCTCTTATTCTTCTTGTCTCTGGTGGCTACTCCGCCTTCCTTCGGCAGCTTCTTCCCGGCCTTTGGCTTCTTCTCCGCCGGAGCCTTCTCCGCCACTGTGGACTTCTTCTCCTCCGCTGGCTTCTTCTTTGCGGGCTTCTCCTCTGCTGCTGCCGCTTTAGGTGCTATTAGAGAGTCTAGAGAAAGAAAACTAGGGTTTCAAAATCGAGATGAGAGAGATTGATTCGGATGTTGATGTTGATGATGTTGTTCAGTGGTGGGTAAAAATGTAAACTTTATATACAATATATCAAAAACATATATCATACCAAAAATTAAAAGGACTAAATGATTTAAGAAAAAACACTTAGGACTAACTAGAACAACATTTATTAAAATGAGATTTATGAGTAATTTTTCCTAAATATAAATATAAATTCATAACGAAAAGTTAAAATACTTCAATTATTTATCACTTTGATAAATTTCTTAGTTTTAAATGATCAATCACAAACATAAAAAAACACATAAAAAGTCGTAAGAAATTTCCATTATCAAAAGTAAAAGAAAAAAAACCTCTAAAATTATGAATAATTAAGGGGTTTGGTTAATGAACATCCTATGGGCATTGGTTAATATTACTATTTAAATTGATTGTACATTACATATTATATACACTTTCATATATTATGTATAAGAATATCAAGTTTCTTATCAAGTGTCCTAAGACATTCATTAACAAAACTCATAAATAAATGGGAGAATTACACTAACATTGAACAGTAAAAAATATTTAGGGTTTGTTGGAGAAGAACTTTTTTAGTCTGACTTTTTGACTAATTTATCTTGACTAAATTAGCTTCTTTTGGGAAGAATTTTTTAATTTTTTTGACTTTTTTTGTTTTTTTGTAAGAAAAAAAATGATTTAGATGTGACATTTTGTCTTATTAATCTATTTAACTTATTTTGTTTCTTTGTGCTTTTTAAGATCTTAACCTAAACCTAATTCACTTAACAAACGAGGACTTACAAACAAAGGATAATATTATAAATATTAATAATTAATAATATAATTTTTTTCATTTATGTGTAATTAATTTTGTCTTAACCAACTCTTCTGCAGTAAGAATAATATTATATGTATTAACTAGTGTGCTAATTGATGTTGTGACATAATTTAAGAGGCATTTGATATTTGTAATTTGTATAATGAGTGATGTTAATAATAATATCATAACTAGTGTTGGCACACTAATTTATGTAACACCACCGCTGCAGTAATTGTCCCTAAATAAATGTAGTCAAAAAAAATTTGGGTAATTATTTTGGAAAATGTTATAAATTCTAAATAAATGATTAAATTTTATATCAAACCTCTCATATAAGTATGAGATCTACACACATATAATTTGTGTGAATCCTATATTCATATGAGAAATTTAGTAAAAAATTTAATAATTTATTTAACATTCTTAACATAACTCAATTATTTTTGCAGCGTGGATTTCAACCTGGGAAAAAGCGCGTGGAAGAAACTGCGAGTGGGATCACGTTTTCGTGTCCGCAGAGGAAACATACATACACGTGACGTGAGTCCCAAACCAAAGGGTGGGCGCCCCGACCGAGGCAGACTGCTGCCATTGCCAGATACAAATGAATCAGGGGCTGTTTGGATCACACCACAATAGGGCCACCGCCAACCCCCCTTTCCTCCCCTAAAACTAGTTCCGTTTTGCTCTCGGTTTTGCCAAACAGAAGATAGTAGTATTTGATTAATTAATCAAAAGCTTATATTTTCAAATTTTTAATAATTAGTTTTTAAATTTTATTTTAATTACTTTTTGCTAATAAATTATAATTCCTATCAAACCGTCAAAGTTTTTGTAAACTACAAGCTCAAGATAAAAATATATATTTATTTTTTATAAAATAATATTATTGTACCAAAATTATTTGAGCTCACAAGAAAAAAAAAAAAATCCTAATTCTATTAGAAAGTAGATGAGCAAGCCAATTCATTGATAAAGTAAAAAAAAGAAGAAAGAGATAACTAGAGTGTAGGCCTTCTGTCCAATATATCTCTCTTGTTGAAGCTTGAGAAAAATAAACAAAAATTTGATTATTATTATTGTGTTGCATAGTCTCTCCACTAGAATATAAGGATTATACTCTGTTTGATTTTCAGTTTTTAAAAATAATTTTATAAGTTTTTAATTTGTATTGTTTTTTGTTTTTAGTAAAAAAATTCTGATAAATTACAAATATACCTCTTGAGATTTGTTTAAAATACAAATTGTTCATTATGATTTGGAGAATTACAAATACCTCTATGTAAGAACTTGTTATTTAACAAAGTTAACTGAAAAAGTAAACTTTCCAACTGTTCTCCTATACAATAATAAAATTGTCTGAATTATTAATTGAAATAAAATTTTAACATCATTAAAAATTATTAATTAACTTTATAATTTATTAATAGAAGGGCCTATTTGCTATGAAATTAGAAACCTTAAGGAACGTAATGTAATTTCTAGAATTACAGGAGTAATTCATAATTTAAGTAAACCTCATGAGATGTGTTTGTAATTTACCCAAAATTTTAATGTTTTAATCAAATTTTTGTAGTTTTTAGAGCAACTCCAACTATCAGTTGGTAAAAAAGATAGCTAAAGCTATAATTTAATAATGAATAGTGCAAAAAAGTTATAGAATAGTAATGTTGCTCCAAGAGTGAAATTGCTATTTTTTAGCTTAATATGACAACCAATCGGACGATCAGCTGAACGTCCTATTGAACTGTAGGAGAGGGTTCAAGAAAGGAGTTGGAAAATTCAAAGATCTTCGAAGATCCTTGAAGAACAACTTCGAATTCTCTAGAAGAAATGTGAGAGGCTTAGATTCTTCAATGGTCTCAACTCAAGAACACAAGAGTAAAGGAGATGATGGAGATAAGAGATTGGGTGAAGAAGAAGGCAAAATGGCTAGAGAGAGAATAATGGCAAGGCTCTCCCATGGATCTCCAGCTTTCACTCTCAAGGTTGATAATGGAGAGGGGAAATTAGTTCTTTCCCAAGAGTTGAAAAATCTCCAAAATCCATCTCTTGTAAAGCTATGGGTGGGTGCTATTTATAGGCACCTCATGATGTAGGATGGAGCCTATGTGCAAGGCACATGGGGAATATTCTCTCTAACCACCTTGTTCGAGAAGGTGACCTCTCTGAGGATGAGGAAAAACCTCGAAGAGGAGATCAATCTCTCGGCGAACTCTTCTTCTTAGCCACACCTAACCAATGATCCCCAATCATCCCAAAAGGGTCAGGGGTAGTCCCAGAGGATGTTCTGCCGCAAAATATAGCCGAGTCTCATGGACCCCCCGGGGTCATGCCACCTCGACCCAGGTATAGGCTTGTTTAACCGAAGAGTGAATTTATCTCCACTCACCGTCCACGGGATCAGGTCCTTTGTTTGAACTCCATTACGCCCATGGTTCTGATGCGTAGATCCCGGAAAGCTCCGAGCCCGCAAATGTTCTGGGACTCATTAATGGAGCGGCTTCTAGATTGCGTTCGAATCTATTCGAAGCCAAGCGCTGCGGATCTCTAGATTCGTGGATCCGAATCCTTTCGAGTCCGAGTGCCTCGAATCTCTAGGATAGCTCAATACCCTTTCGAGTCCGGGTCCGAGTAAGTCTCTAAGTTCGTGGATCCGAACCCTTTCAAGGCATAGAGCGATTCAGCCCGTTTGATGGCGATAAATCCGGGCCCACTAATCTTAGACTTGCGATAAATTCGGGCCCACTAATCTTGGGCTATTAGGCCTAATTAATTTAGCGGACTGAAATTAGCTCCTCTTACATTTACCCCTTGCGTGTATGAGAAATTTTTTTTTTAAATTTTTCGGGCACGCATATTGTCATTTTTTGGCCCTGCTTCGCATCACGTTCCAAAAAAAAAAAAAAAGCATGTTATCACGACAGAGCCTATGGATAAAGTTGATGACGCACTTCAATTTACAGAAAAAATTGACAAGCAAAAATTTTATTTTTTTATACTTTTATTTTTTTTAACTGAAATATACATTTTTATAAAATCTGAGAAAAATACACATATTCATGCATATATTTTAATTTAACCAAAGAATAATAAAGTATTTTTTTTTATTGGATAATACCACACACTTTTCTTGTTTGACAAGTTGGTGAGTCACCAGGCTGTTATATGTTTGTTATATGGATATACACAATTAACAAAAATCTTGAGGGAATATTCTAGCATCATACAGCATCACACCTCTCGTTTTTTTTTCTATTTAAGGAAAGGCTCTAAACCCTAAACATCACCAACTATTTGCACAACCGTCATACCTATTTCAGCCTACTCTCTCTCTCTCTCTATATCGAGAGACCCATCTTTCTTCCTCTCCAAGAAGGCTACGTTTCTGGACTGCCAGAGGTCACCGCTGTGCTCTTCTTCTTCAACAAACCACATGGCTCCGCTTGCGTACTGACCTTCATCGTGAATCCAGGCCCCATTGCCGCCGGCGTCACTACTGAAGACCCAGCTTCGACTGCCACAGATGCCATGATCGAGCTGCTAACTTGCTCCAGTTCTGACTACTGCGGACATCGCAACCCCGGATGCTGCTATTCTATGCCATCGCCAACTCTATCTCACCGTAGGTGCTTCATTTCGGCCTAGAGATCCAGACACTCCGAAGCTCGGTTCCTACTGAAGTGGCCACCACCCTACGGACCATCGGCTTCTGTACGAACCCACCATGGTGCTGCCCTGTGCATGACCATTTCAACTCATGCGGCTCATCTTTCTTACGTGTAGTTCCTACACCGCCGTTGCACCTGTCAAACGTAACCGACTAGTGACGACCACGCCGCCCCCTCAACGCAGCGTGGGTCTGTCCATGGCCTTTCTCGAACACTGTCGCTGGTTCTCTTCCTCCTTTTTTTTTTATTTGTTTTAAAGCTTTGAATCTGCTGGTTGCTGATGCTTGCTTTAATGGCTATTGATGCTTCAGTTTTTTTTTTACTTTGCTGCTAAAAAAATCTCTGGGCAAGAATATATATATATATATATATATTTTAGCTTTGACTCCTCTTGAATAGGACCAACATAGCTTTTCTTCTTCATGCACAAAGTAGAGCTGCTGTCGTTTGCACTGAACTCCCTCGTGGCTTCAAGCAACGCCGCCAATTTGCCCCAACGCCGTGACACAGCCACTGTCCTGTTTTAGCGTCACGACTGCCGCAGACGTACAATCCAGGCTGTTACTCGCCATCGGTGCTTCATTTCAGCCTAGTGAGCTCGGACATTCAGGCACGCTGGACCTTGGTTTTGTTCCTACAACCGCTGAAATCCACCTCTGTTTGCGTATCGATTGTTGTCTCAACCCTCTGAGTGCCGTTGTCAGCCTCTTTCTGCTTCACCTCCGATCACTGTTGACTTCAACGGTTCCAATGCAGACCGCACACGTTCGTCCTCTCAACGCAACGTGTGTGGTCTTGCTCGGCCTAGCTCAATCTTGTTGATCTTGATCGGCGCCGACTCAGCTACATCTTCAACACTGCCTTCGTCCTCAATTGTCCAACGCCGACTACGCATGTTGCCCTTCCAACGCGACGTGTGTATGGGCCTGCCTAGCACTACTCAGCTCGGTGTCGGCCTCAGGTGTATCTGGCTCACATTTGTGGTCTTGCCACTACTTCCAGCCGTGCTCTTCCTCCATTGGCGTGAATCTGTGAGTAACTCTTTTAATTGTTTTTATTTATTTATATATTTATATATACATATTTTTTGTGTGGTGGCAGCTCTTGTATAAATAAATGAAAGAATCCACTTTCCTTTTTATTAATGGATCTTTGTGCTAAAAAAAAAATATATAAATCCATGCACTGCTATATTAAATAAAATGAATCCATGCTCTGATACATCCATGCTCTGATAGATAAAATAAAAATAAAATTGGTGATTTGAAATTCCAATATAAAGCTTGATGTTTAGGCTTTGCAATTTTTGAAACAGGTTGTGGGATTTAATTAAACGATTTTTCTGACTTGAAATTTGCCAAAGAAATTCTGGGCTATTGCATAACTTGAACCATTGCTGCTGAATTTTGTTGCCGTAATAGAATATTTGCCACTTGAATTGAGAAAATAATATTGACTTGGGAGGAACATTCTTGTAGCTTGCACGACAATCCATTAAATCTTGCTACTGATGAGCAATGTAATATACTTCGGATCTTGGGCTTGAAATTTGCTATTGAACTTCACTCAGTCCAAATTTTGAACCCCGTATAAATTGAACCTTTAATATGGAACATAGTGACTTTGAGAAATTGACCCGATTGAACTTAATCACAAAACAACCTATGACATTGCACCTTTTATTGATGATAGAAACCGAAAATCTGTATGTTGATGATGCACCCATTGGTATTAAAATTTGTTGAGCTTGAAGAATATCCGAGAAAATGAATTATTAATGACGTCCGAAGTTGAATTTGTTGATAAACCCATCATGTTGCATGTAACAATATTCTGAATTTTAATACGGTCAACTCTTTGCTATTTATACCTGTTATTTTAGCCATATGTCTTCTCGAAAGAAACCCGTTGTCCCGAGGTCATCGGAACCGGCTCTCATGGAAGAGAGGGATGTACCTCCGGCATCTGAGTGGAGGAAATCTCCTTATTTTTGTCGGAAGGACCCCTTCTGGTGGGCGGCTACCTCCACCACTTCTCTTCTATCTCTAAAGGGGGCTCCATTATGTCTCACTGAGGACACTGACTCTGGACATGAGGCCCTCATTTCTCCTCCCTCGGTGCTACGCTTCCGGATTGAGCGAGGGGACTTTCCATACTGTTATCCTCAGTTCAAGGCCTTCTCAAACCCTCCTTTCGGTTGGCAGGAGTGGATTGATGATGTCCTCTCAGACAGGAGCCTCTGCTAGCGGCTTCAAGAGACCCGGCTATTGATCCCTGTGAAAATATTTCGATCCCTATCCATCCGTCGCAACAATGCTAGCCTTGAAGCCATAGCTCTTCGGTGGAGCACCGAGACACACACCTTTATACTTGGCCAGCACGAGATGGGGCCCACTCTCGAGGATGTGTTCATGTTGTTGCGTCTGGAAGTGACCGGCCCTGATGCCTTCGACCCTGAGCGGACACCCCCCGAGGATGACTCTTTGATCCAATCTCTGAAGCTAAATCTTCAAGCTTGTGGCCGATGGAGTTCCGTTTTTGATGGTTCAGTGAGGAGAACTAGTCGAGTAAGGACGGACCGTGCCTCCTATACTGTATGGATCCGTCACTTCTTTAAGGATCTTCAGCCCTTGGCTAGAGATGCTGACCCTAACTCTCGGGAGTATGAGGCCGGTCCGATGTATGGCTGTAGGCTCTATTTCTTGGGATTTCTGGCTTGCTTCCTTTCATTCTTCATTCTTTCGAGCACACCTCCGGATTCTCTCAATCCCTTTGTCTTCCTCTTGGTAGTCAGGCTCTTTAGAGGGGATCGGATCCCTTTGGCTCCGCTATTTCTTGGGAATCTCTATTACCAGCTGGATCTACTACATCGAGATATGGTTCGTTCCGTGGGTCGATATGAGCCTGTCTCCTTTATTCACAACCAGTTCCTGCTTTGCTTCTTCTTCGAGAGGTTCCCCAAGTTTGCCCCTACCCCAACTGCATTCGAGGCAAAGGTTATTCGGCAGATAGTGGATAAAGATAGCATCCCCGTGCTCGGTACTGATGGGTCTCGGACGTTTGAGAAAGCAAAGTCTTGCCAGCCGTTGATTACACGTTGGTCACACGTTGGTCACGTACCATTTCCACCTTATCTTTGAATACTCTGGTGGATGATCCGCAGCGTTTTGTGGCACGACCGTACGTATGCCCACCGGTGGGTGTGGCCACACTGCTTATCTATCATGGTTCCTCCCGCTCGGTGTCCTTTCCTTTGCCGAAGAACATCCCTGCACCCTTTGTTGATATGCTGATCATGATCCGTTCGAGTTCATTACCGATATGGCATGAGGAAGGCGTTGATAGTGCCGTTTATAGACCTGACCGTGTAACATGTCAGTTCGGGTTTGACCAATGTGCCCCGGGGTCAGCACCTCCTTTGTTATCATTTTCAAAGAGCTACGGGCGCTTCAGTCGCGGGCTTGTACACACCGTGCTTCCTATATCCGGCTCTTTGACGATGCCAGGCTTGAGCCGAGTAGGGGGTTTCACCCCCTCTTTCAGGCGATATTGGCAGAAGAATATCGATGCATTTATTGCATTTATCCAGAGCAGACCAACCATATGTTTGCCTCCGCTGATCTATAAGAAGGACTCTTCTCTTCGGCTGCCTGAGAGCCGGAAATCGGATCACATGTACGAGAGTTTCCTCACTTCATCTGCTCCAACTGACCCTTCGGCTCGGGTGTCTGCTTCTAGCTTGGCAGTTACTTCTCCAGAGCCCGTCCCTTTGAATAGGGCCTCTGGTCCTCGGACGATCCGCCTTAAGAAGATGGCTCACAAGAGGGCTTCTGATGCCAGTCCTTCGCTCCTCGCCTTTCCAGAAGGCTTTATGAGGTATCCTAAAATTTTTGATTTGAAGTTACTTTCCCTCTTGCGACCATACCTTCTAAAATGAAAACTTTTATTTGCCCATGTTGTGTAAGACCCTGTGGTTGTTGACGTTCTCAATACCGTGGCTCCTAGCCATGCTGCCTCTCCCAGGCCGGACTCAGACTTGGACGACACCCTCCCCTTGTCTGCAAGACTTGTGAAAATGCGCACCCCTCGTATAACAGTTATAGGTGACGATGATGATGAGGCTGAGTCCTCCGATCATTTTTGTGACCTTATTCTACGCATGCGTCGTCACCGCCCTACCGTAGCTGAGGAGGAGCGCTATCTTGGTGACGAGGTTATTGGGGCTCACCGTTCTGATGTTGAGATTGCTGGAGGGACTGATGCCACAGCAATTGATGCCGCAGGCCATGCTTCTAGAAGCAATGTAGAGATGAGGTGCGCCTCTGGGAATGGTGTGGAGTGGATGTGCTAGAAATCTCTGAGACTCACTCTGGCACTTATGGTGATTCTCATCCTCCGGCCCTCCTTCCTTCTTCAGGGATGACTGCTACTGTTCAGGCTTCATCAGACATTGAGATCGATTAGGTGGTCTTTATACGGCCAAGTGACTTTGTTGATGCTAGGAGTCCTTCAGTTGCTCTGACTTTGCATATTGATTCTCCCTCTGGTAATCTTTCTTTCTGAAGTTTGTCATTTACTTCTATCTGTGAGAAATCTTTACTCAAATGGCTTTATTGTTCCCTAACCCTAATATGACTTCCTTATCTTTTCTTCAGTGTTAGCTGCTACCGAGGTCCTGCTTTCACCTGCCTCAGACTCTGCTCCGACTCTCTTTGTGACTCCTCATGGTTCCCCTTCTCAAGGGGGGACACTCGCCTTTGAGACGACTGCTAGAGGTTCTTCCTCGCCAGTGCCTTCAAATATTTTGGATTTGAATCTCAGTGATTTCCACATTGATAGTGATGCTTTTGGTCTTTCCCCTTATCGCTCCGCATTCTCAGGCTCGGGACCTCTGCCGGGAGTTACCCCTCCGGGTGGTTCATCTAACCCGATAGACATTGGGGAGATTCCTGAGACTAGCAGCTTTCCGGCCCCAATTCCTCCTTCGGCTTCTGGCAAAGTATCATTTCTCCATTATTGGGTAGCTCCTGAGTTTGCTTCAGTTCTACAGCTTGTGCATTCGAGTTACCCGGAGACCTTTGCTTCATTTGCTTGCCAGTGTCCACTCATTCAGACTGCTCTTCTCGAGTCTTTTGCCACTATCTTATATAGCTTGGACAGGCAACGGTTGTGTGACCTTAATGGGAAAGTAGTCGAGACGGCGTATCAGGGGATCTCTGACATGGAGCATCACCAAGTGGACTTATCATGGCTTCGGAAGCGCCTGGATATAGCTTCGAACGCCCGTCATCGGGTGGAACTTATGTCTGTGCTTGCCTCTTATCGGACCTCCATAGATGAGGCAAAGGCAACTCTTCGTGAACTTGAGTCGGGCTATGCTCGGGCCTTGGAGACTTTAGAGGCGCACTCTACTGTTTGTCCTCCAGATGTAGATGTGACGGGCAGCTTCTTCGAGGGTGTCTGGAGAGATTGATTTTTTTTTATTACTTTCTTGCCCCTTTCGATAAAAATGTTTTATCTAGGACAATGCAATGAAATGACAAAATTTTTGCTGTTTGGATACTTTCGCATTGTTTTCTCATTCTACTTGATAAAATATTTATTTCGAATGATACAAAAGAAAGAACAATCATACGCACATGTTTATAAAAGCTGAAATATTCTCATTAATTCTTCAACTTTTTTAACAAAAGTATGATAAAACAAACACCATAGAGAAAACTAGCTTTTTCATAACGTAAGGGAAATACAACTTTTAGACAAAGTAAAAAAAAAAATGAAAATGAATTTCAACATAGATGAGTCTAACTATGGGTAGTAATGCTTGATAAACTTTGCATTGAGCGGGCCAGTTCGGAAGCCATCTTCAACCCTTACAAGCTTGTAGTACTCGCTTGAGCTCGCCTGAACCACCCTATAGGGCCCTTTCCATTTTGGAGAAAACTTGGGCAAAGGTTGTCCTCGCATGATTGGGTCTACAATCTTCCATACTAGATCACCTTCTTCAAACTTCCTTGGTACCACAGTCTGGTTATAGGCTCGGGCAATGGACTCATGATACCTTTCTATGACTTTTGCAGCTCCGTTATGCTTTTCCTCTAATGCTTCCAATCTGGTGGTTCGAGGCTCCAATACCATCCCCGAGGCGAGAGCCATCCGAGCAGATGGCGTTTCCAACTCTATAGGTAACACTGCCTCGGACCCATACACAAGGGAGTAAGGAGTTGCTTGATTCGGCTTTCTCTTTGAAGTGCGATACGCCCATAGGGCCACTATCAACTGTTCGGACCAAGTCCCCCCAAATTCATCCATCATCTTGCTCAGAATCCTTATCAGTGTCTTGTTTGTGGCCTCCGCTTGCCCGTTCCCTTTTGGATAGTATGGTGTGGATTTGTGATGCTTCACTTGGTAAGTCTCTAGGAGGCTCTTCATATATTTGTTTATGAAGGGAGTGTTGTTATCCGAGAGGATGGTGTTTGGTACTCCAAACCGGCAAATGGTATTCTCCTTGATGAAGTTTGCAACTGCAGGCCCCGTATCGTTCTTCAGAGGAATTGCTTCGGCCCACTTTGTGCTCAATTCTGTGGCTGCGAGAATCCACTTGTACCCCTTAGAAGGTGTGGAGATGGGCCCTATCAGATCAAAAGCCCAGGTATGGAACGGCCATGGCGTTCGGATGCTATGCAAGTCTACAGCTGGAGCATGGATCAAATTTCGGTGCTTCTGACAAGTCTGGCACCTCTTTACGTGATGGGACGCATCTGACTCCATGGTAGGCCAATAATACCCAAGGTGTATAAGTTGTTCGAACAGTCAAGCCCCTCATTGATGCTCAATTTCGTGGGCTTTTTCGAGGACTAGATCTGATTCTTCCTTGGAGAGACACCTCAGGGGAATGCCCTCAATGCTTCTTCTGTAAAGCTTGTTCTGATCAAGAAAGTACCGCCTTGCTTTTCTCTTGTGGTGCGCAATGTCCCTCGGGCTCTCAGGTAGTGCCCCCTCTTTGAGATAGTCAATGTAGACTTGTCTCCAGTCAGGGGTATCAATTTCAAAGCAACTCTCGCCCTCCCGGATGTATGACTGACACTTGGGGCATTCCTTTTGTAATTGATTCGAGGCCTTCTCCATCTCAGGCCAATAATAGCCTTGTCTTTGGATTCTTCTGTACAGACTGATATCCCCATCCCCGCAAGACTTTTCATGGATCTGTTGTAGTCGGAAGCTCGCTTCTTGTTGGCCAACACATCGAGCTAGGAATCCGGTACCCCCTCGGAAGTAAAGTTCTCCTTGAATAATTATGAATTGGGCAAGCTTGGCCATAGTCACTTTTTCAACTTTGCTTCTGAGTTGTTCGAGGACTTCTCCTCTCCAGTCCTCCCGAAGGTCTTTGTCTTCTGGAATTATTGAAGGTTCTGTTCTCTTCTTGATAACAATTGTCGCCTCTTCCTCTGGAATGTCAACTCTTGCTCCTAATGTTGCGAGGGCATCTGAAAACTTGTTGTCGGAGGGAGGCACATGCTCTATTTCGACCATTTGAAATTTGTCAAGAAGCCTTTGGACTGTTGTTCGATATGTGGCCAAGGCAGGCTCCTTCAAGACGAACTGTCCTGAAACTTGCTTCACTATCAGCTTTGAGTCCCCCCGAATCTGAATCTTCTTGATACTGTGCCTCTCAGCTGCTATCAAGCCTAAAATAAGAGCCTCATACTCGGCTTCATTATTTGAGCAATGGAAATCCAGTTTATAAGACAAATATAACTTTTCCCGACTTTTGCTTGTAAGGACTATCCCGATTCCTCTTTTCTCTCCGGCTGCTGCTCCGTTAAAGCTCAGTGTCCAAAAGCTTTCCTCGGAAGCCATAGCTGCATGCACCTTTCCTCTTAATTCTTCATTCACTGGTTCATAGTCACCACTTGGAAATTGAGCAAGGAGGTCAGCTAAGGCTTGACTTTTGATCGCCTTGGGGCCTACACATGTGATCTCGAATTCACCTAGTGCTAACAACCATCTTGCCACCTTCCCGGTTAGAGTAGGCTTGCTGAGGAGGTATCGGATAGGATCACTTCTAGTAACAATCTGAATCTGATGTGCTAAGAAGTAATGTTTGAGCTTTTGGGCAGTGAATACCAAAGCTAAACAATGTCTCTCTACCGGAGTATATCGGACTTCTGTTCCTTGAATCTTCCGGCTGATGTAATACACCGGGCGTTCTGCTCCATCTACATCTTGGACCAATAATGCCCCTATGGACTTGGGGGTTGAAGTTAAGTACAACATTAGAGGTACCCCGGGCTGCGGGGCTATCATGGTCTGAGGCGAGGTCAAGGCCGCCTTGATTCTCTCGAAGGCTTTTTGGTGCTCTTGGTTCCACTCGAACTTGGCATCTCCTTTTAAAAATGAACCGAAAGGGGCAGAGATCTCTGCAAGTGCTGGGATAAACCTCCAAATATAAGACACCTTCCCGAGGAACTTCTTTAACTCCTTCTGAGAATGTGGGGGAGGCATTGCTTTGATAGACTTGACCTTGTCTTTATCTGCCTCGATACCACGCCTATGTACAAGAAACCCGAGGAACTTCCCAGCCGTCACCCCGAAAGCACATTTGAGAGGATTCATCCTCATTTTGAATTTCTGGCACCTCTTGAATACTTTCTCAAGGTCTCGGAGATGGTCCTCTTCTTTCTTGGATTTCACCACTAGATCATCAACATAATCTTCCACCTCATGATGGATCATGTCATGAAAGATTGCAGTCATAGCCCTTTGGTAAGTTGCTCCGGCATTCTTGAGTCCGAAAGGCATGACTGTATAGAAGAAATTTCCGAGAGGTGTTCTAAAAGCGGTCTTTTCTGCGTCTTCTTCAGCCATCTTAATCTGATTGTATCCGCTGAATCCATCCATGAATGAGAACATCTGGTGTCCCGAGGTGGCATCTACGAGGGTGTCGATGTGTGGTAGAGGGAATTCCTCCTTCGGGCAAGATTTGTTCAAATCTCGAAAGTCTACACATACTCTGATTTGACCATTCTTCTTCTTTACTGGCACTATGTTTGCCAACCACGTGGGGTACTGTATTGGCCGGATGAAACCTGCTTGTTGAAGTTTTTCAATCTCCTCCTTAATCTTCTCTTCGAGATCCGGATGATATTTTCGAGCAGCTTGTTTAATTGGCTTGGAGTTTGGGAACACATCAAGATAATGGGAGACTAGGTCAGGATCTAGTCCGGGCATTTCCTTACATGACCAAGTGAACACATATGAATACCGGCTTATCAACTTTAACAACTGTTCCCGCCTCTCTGGGCTAAGGCTCGAACTTATGAATACCGGCCTTGGAGCATTTTGTCCATCACTCAGATCTATTTCAATAAGTTGTTCGGGCTGAGGCTTTGGCCCATCTTGCATGCATTCTGGAGCCACTTCAGGCTTTATCACTATGTCATTATCAGGAGGCTCTTCTTTTGACTCGGAGTCGGTGACTGAAAAAACCGACTCCCCGCACCTTCATAAATAGTACACCATCTTGCCCCCTTCTCGGACTTTCATCGCCTTCCGAGGAATAGGCGGACTTTCTGGTCTAGAGATTGCTCGTTTACTTGATTTTGCCCTTGGCTCCTTGTCATCTTTGATATCCTCCCAACGAGGAATTTTGACCCCCCGAGGCTTAGAGGTGGTGGGAACTTCTTCGACAGCCAGTTCGGTGAAGTAGATGGCATCAGAATAATGAGCTTCATGGACCTCGAAAGGCCTTTCTGTAGCCTGAATTGTCCCCGTCTTCTTTTCCCATTTAGCCTTAACACATTGATGATAACTTGATGGTATAGCCCCATATCTATGCATCCAGGTCCTCCCTAGGGTGATGTGGTAGTTTGCCTCGGAATCGATAATATGGAACTTGGTGGCTGAGCGAATCTCTCCGACGGCTAAATCAACTGTTACGCATCCGATAGTAACTCTCCTTTCTCCACCGAAGCCAGTGATGACTATCGGCTGCTTCATAATGCGCTCTTCAGAGATTTCGGCCTTTTTTAGAGTAGCGCGAGTCATAATGTTGATAGAGGCTCCACTATCTAGAAAGGCCCTTTTGAACTCAACCCCGTTAATAAAAGCAGTCACATAAAGCGGGCGGTTGTGAGAAAAAGGATACTTCCGATCAGCCTCAGAGAAAGTAATGGCACTAGATTGCTCTTTTGTCTTCCTCAGGATAAATCTCTCAGTCGACATGCATTCCTCATGGTGTGCTTCGGCTATTTAATGATAGACTTGGTGATTTCTATTCTTGCCTCCCTGGAAAGTCCAAGCTGGTCAAAGAACTGCTTGAACTTTACACAGTCTTGCAAGGTTTTGGCATAGTGATCCGGATCTTTTTCCACTCTTGGAGGCTCGTAGTTAACCATCTCCTCGGTCTCTTCAAAATAAGATGCCACATAAACATGGTGTCCTCATCTTCCGTAGTACTCTTCTCCTCCTTCTGGATCAAAGGGATCGTCGACATGAGTTGTGAAGGTTTTGCCCTCTGGATCGAGAGCACTTCCATAGTAAACTTGCTCACCCTCGGGCTCGAGAATGTCGTCCAGATAATAATCATGGTTATCGAGATTGGCGATAGCCTCGATCATCAGACCTTCATAAGCTATCATAGCAACATTCTTTCCCTTGTCTCGGTGCTGAGGATATGATTGTTCTCGGATGTCTTGAGTCCTTTACTTTTTGAACCTCAATTCGTCTGCCTCGACTTTATCTCTGAAGATTTTCTTGAGAGTCCAACACTTCTCTGTCGGATGTTTCAATGTACGATTGTAGACACAAAATTCAGGGCTCTCATGGTCATTTTTTGATGGCATTTCTTCAACATAAGGCAATTTTAGCTCTCCGTCAGCCACCCATTCCTTAACTAAAGCTTTTACCTCCACGAGTCCACATGGATAAGAAACATTCCCCTTTTCACCATTATATTGCTTCCTCTTCTGGCCTTTATGACCTCCTCCTTGTGATTTTCAAGTATCTAGGGCAGAGGCAGCAGCAACAATAGGTCCACGAGACGATTTGAAGCTAGTCTTGTAACTGGCCTTAAATCCGGACTCCTAAACCTGAGGAATGCTAATGTTCTAAGCTGCTTCTATTAATGCTGAGAAGGTGGGTAGCTTATGATTAACTAGAAACATTTTGTACCTGCTCAATGCCCCTTCTAGACAGATTTGAACCAAATAACTCTCCTCCACTGCTTCATGGCAATCCACGGCCTTGTCCTGAAACCTTTTGACGTAGTCAAGGATGTCTTCACTTTCCTGCTGCTTTTCTTTACACAATGTAAGTGTGGTCACCTTCTCCGCCACTTGAAAGAACTTAGAGTGGAATTTGTTAACTATTTCCTCCCAACTTCGGACAGAGTTTGGGGCCAAATTAACGTACCAACTATATGCTCGGTCGGTGAAGGACTTAGAGAATTCTCTCAGTCGGAGGACGTGGTTTGAACCATGAATACCCAGAGTCTCAATGAATCGCACAACATGTTCTCGAGCATTTCCTTGTTTGCCATCGAACTTGATGAATTTCGGTACTGTATACCCCTTAGGGTATGGATAGCTCAGCATCTCAATGGGGTAAGGCGGCTTGATATCCGGATCAGGCAAAGAGGGTAAAGTCCTCTTGCCCCGTTCGAGATCGAACATGGCTTGCACATCGGCGAGAGTGAGAAACTGTTGAGGGAGAGAGTTTGATGGTGGTATTCCCGGAACTTGGCTTATGCACCCAAAGACTGAGCTAGGGGCGACTTGGCCATTCTGGTGCTGCGAATTCATCATTGGTGAGGACATTTGATGATACTGGCCATCAGCGCCTATAGACAAGCCAGTTGGTGATGGGACATTGAATTGAGGCCCGTAAAGTCCACTGCATGACGCCGCTATACCGGGTTGTGCTTGCAAATTTGTTGTTGGCACCAAAGGAGGCCCGTTTGGTGCTTGGGTAACATTTACTGGTGGCGTAACAAGATTAGGTACAGGCAGAGCTCCCTTTTGCACATCATGCTCCTCATGTTTTCCTAGACACCAACAGTCGCCGGAGCGCCATTCATTACACCAGAACCTCCCCTAGTCACCATTGGATCTTGGATTGGTACGCTATGGAGCCCGGGCATGGGTAAACTGCTGCCGCCTACTGCGGTTTGAGCATGTGTTACTGTGGCTGTGTTGC
This sequence comes from Camellia sinensis, assembly GCF_055761805.1. Lineage (NCBI taxonomy): Eukaryota > Viridiplantae > Streptophyta > Magnoliopsida > Ericales > Theaceae > Camellia > Camellia sinensis. The sequence goes on along the minus strand of NC_138961.1, from coordinate 185,087,728 downwards.
CATGAGCCATAGGCTGATTGGGGCCTACTTCTCCTTGGATTTGATTTTGCGCTCCGGCGGGAATAACTCCACCACCAGTTTGATTTCCGTTTGGCGCTGGTGCAAAGTTAGAACTCATCACCAACATGGTGTGAGTGAGATTCTGAAGAGTGGTAAGAATCTCCTGCTGAGTATTTTGAAGTCCTTGAATAGTCTCAAGCAAAAGTGGTTGATCTGGAGCCATGGTTCTGTCATCATCACCATTAGAGGATCCTTGTTGGCGAACTTCATCTTCTCCCGCCATCCTTGTTGGAGTTGTGTGGATTCCAGATCTCGTTGAGACCATTAACCAATCCACCTCCCCAGTGAAGTCACCATAATGTAGGAGAGGGTTCAAGAAAGGAGTTGGAAAATTCAAAGATCCTTGAAGAACAACTTCGAATTCTCTAGAAGAAATGTGAGAGGCTTAGATTCTTCAATGGTCTCAACTCAAGAACACAAGAGTAAAGGAGATGATGAAGATAAGAGATTGGGTGAAGAAGAAGGCAAAATGGCTAGAAAGAGAATAATGGCAAGGCTCTCCTATAGATCTCCCACTTTCACTCTCAAGGTTGATAATGGAGAGGGGAAATTAGTTCTTTCCCAAGAGTTGAAAAATCTCCAAAATCCATCCCTTGTAAAGCTACGGGTGGGTGCTATTTATAAGCACCTCATGATGTAAGATGGAGCCCATGTGCAAGGCACATGGGGAATATTCTCTCTAACCACCTTGTCCGAGGAGGTGACCTCTCCGAGGATGAGGAAAAACCCCGAAGAGGAGATCAACCTCTCGGCGAACCCTTCTTCTTAGCCACATCTAACCAATGATCCCCAATCATCCCAAAAGGGTCAGGGGTAGTCCTAGAGGACGTCCTGCCGCAAAACATTGCCGAGTCTCATGGACCCCTCGGGGTCGTGCCACCTCGACCCAGGTATAGGCTAGTTTAACCGAAGAGTGAATTTATCTCCACTCACCGTCCTTGGGATCATATCCTTTGTTCGAACTCCATTACGCCCATGGTTCTGATGCGTAGATCCCGGAAAGCTCCGAGCCCGCAAGTGTTCTGGGACTCATTAACGGAGCGGCTTCTAGATTGCGTTTGAATCTATTCGAAGCCAAGTGCTGCGGATCTCTAGATTCGTGGATCCGAATCCTTTCGAGTCCGAGTGCCACGGATCTCTAGGATAGCTCAATACTCTTTCGAGTCCGGGTCCGAGTAAGTCTCTAAGTTCGTGGATCCGAACCCTTTCAAGGCCTAGAGCGATTCATCCCGTTTGATGGCGATAAATCCGGGCCCACTAATCTTAGACTTGCGATAAATTCGGGCCCACTAATCTTGGGCTATTGGGCCTAATTAATTTAGCGGACTGAAATTAGCTCCTCTTACATGAACGGCTGGCGAGCTTCAAAATTCTGCTAAGTTGCATTCTTGGTAGTCGACCACCCGATTATCCACATGGTCAACCACCAACCTCTCAATATTGTTGCGCTAATAACTTTAACTATAAGTAAAACTTGTGTCAAATTTGACGAAAGATATAGTAAATGTGTAATTTAGCAGCTCTGATAGCTCACCATTGGAGATGAAAAAAGTAAACTCCATGCTATTTTATAGCAATAGCAGCTCCAATGCCTCATTGTTGGAGTTGCTCTAGATCTACTTTATCTAGATACCTTTAAAAAGTGCAGCAAAAAAAAAAAAGGGTGCAAAAATCTTTCAAAAATTCATTGAATAAAAAAATATCAATACATTTTCATATTTTGCTGTATTTAATACAATTTTTTAAGATTTTTGTACAAAATTTATACCTTTTAAGTGTATTTAGATTAAGTGAATCTAAAAGTTAAAAAAAAAGATTCAATTTTTTTAAAAATTCACTAAAATTTAAAATTTTGGATTGAAAACTCAAAAAATTATTTTTAAAAATTTCAAACCAAACATTAGTTTCTTGAAACAATTGTCATGAATTTATTTTTCTTCGTAATTTTAAGGTGTCAAAGAGTATGAAAATTTATTTATTTAATTTTGTCATTTTGTTGAAAGGAGTGAGAACTCAATTGATAGTTATAAGAATTTGAGATGAAATTTCATTTTCCATATTTCTATATATTATTAATTTTTTAAACAAAACATCAAATTTCTCGGAAAAAAAAAAATCGGATGTGTTTTTGCTATTATTATTATTATTATTATTATTATTTAAAAATCCCCAATTTTGAGCAAAAGATGTAACTCCCTTTGGTGTAGTTGTTAAAACAACGTATAAATTATAGGTTAATAGATTATAGATTATGATTTTAATCAGAAGTTATCAATCTGTTTGGTGTAACTGTTGGATTATAGATTTAAATTGTTGAGTGGTGTTTGTTAAATAAGTTGTGAAATAACTTTTTCAATTAATTTTTATTTTTTGTTATTTACTACTTGTCTACATTTCTTATAAAAAATAATAATAATAATTTATAGCCCATTTGGGTCTTTTTCTATTTTTAAAAAAATAAAAAATAAAAAATAAGAAAATTTAAGAGTATAATCATAAATTAATATGTCCACAGCAGAAGCTGATAATCAGAAGCAAGGGGTGAACAGCTTCTGAGAATCAATTTTTTTGAGTTAAAATAAACTGTTAGAATTAGAAACTGTTTGAAATAAATTTAACCAAACAATCCAAAATAATTTTTTTAAAACTAAAAATTATAAGTTAATTTTGAAAATCTAAAACAAACCCCCCGTGATCTACTTCGGGAAACCACTTTATAGCTTTGTAGAAGCATTTAATTTGATATTACTTTTCTAATGAAAGATGGATACAAACATGTCACCCACTTCAACTTGTCAACAAAAATCATAACTTCATGTTCTTTGTCTGCCTAGCAAACAGATTTCTATTGCACATGACCATATATATTCCTGTTTCTTTTCTGTTTCTTTAAATTTGTCATATCATTTATTTATAAAAGGCAAGTGTAGGAAAAAACAGTCGAATAGAACTAGTCGCTTAAGATTGTTGAAATTTTAGTCTTCAATCAATTTGAATATTACACTGATACCAACCAAATTGTTTGAAATATTATATTTATGTATTTTTTATATTTCAATTCTTTAATCATTTTAAAATAAGTGATCAATAACTACAAGGATCCCATGCTAAAATTTTCAAATCTAAGATGGGCCTCTTAATGGTCTCAGAGGTTGTTGTGTGGTAAAATTTCAAAGTTAGGGTTTTCAGATCTAAAATTTCCAGAGGTGTGGTGGGATAAGAAAGGTGAGGGAAGAGTGAAACTTCTTACCCTTGTCTACCTTAGACCCCTTTATTTTAGCCTTTGAGACCCACACAATACATCTTTGGAAAGAATATATCAACAGGGCCAAAGCTACCTAGGTTGTGAGGCGTAGCACCCTAATCACCTCCCTATGTAATTTTTCTTCATTTTTTAATAACTCAAGCACCACCCCTTTCAAGTTAAATTAGATACCTATAGGATCTCGACCTAGATAAATTAGACGGGTACCTCTATTCATACACCACATTTAAGAGTTATTTAAAATATTTTAAATAAGTGTACTTTTTGACTTTTCATAAAATATAAATTGAGTTTGAAATAATGTAATAGAGAGGTGATGTAACTTAAGTAAAATGATGCGACTTAAATAGGATAGTGACTTTTTGATTTTTTGATTTTTTTAGAAGATGTCAAACCTAACCTTAGTCTCAAGGTACACCACTACGTAGTTCACACCTTTAATAATTTTAAAAAATATAATTTTTCTCAACATGCACCACAATGTTCCATTTTTACCCTTAATCTCACACCACTTAATACACACCTCAAATTAAAAAAATAAAATAAAATAAAAATATCCCTAACTGTTAGACACTTACCACCAGCGACAACAGCCATCACTAACAACCACCATCAACGCCAACCATGGCCACCGTCGTCAACCCTTTCTTTCGTCTTCACAACTGTTGCTACCCATTTCCTAGTCCGGTAAGTCGCCTCCATTCCCAGAGACCCACTACCTCGCAGATCGCCGCCGCCATCTTCAACCTCTCCCTCCTCTCTCGCGTTTGCCGTTACCTCATTCTATAGCGTTTCTGATTTAGACTTGACCCGTTCTGTATGTTGGACTCGGATTTCGTAGCCTCGTATGGTTGTTCATGTCTCTTCTTTCTTGTTTTCCTTAAATTTGGTTACTGGATTGTATTGGTCTTGCTTGGATCAGGTTGGTTGTTTGTTTTTCGAGCCTTTCTTGCTTGGAACAGGTTGGCTTCGCAAACTCTCAGTATTTTTGCAGACCTGCAAAATACTGGAAGAGTGTATTCTACGCTCAAACGGCGTTTCCTACGCTCAAGCGACCAATCTTGAGCTTGAGTGATGTCCTTCGTTTGCAAAATTTCTGAAAATGTGTATTCTTCACTCGAGCGTCACTTCTTGCACTCGAGCGGAACACTGTGTTTGGCGCTCGAGTGTCACTTCTTGTGCTCGAGTTAGCGCTCGAGCAGACTGCGTGTATATCAGTCCGCGAGGACGACTTTTTAGTTCACTTTTTCATTCATCTCTTTCTCTTAAACTTTTCAAAAACCTAGATCTTGAGCTTCTCTCTCTAAGACTCATCTTCTCTTTACTATTACACCTAGATTCATTGGGATCTTCACCCTAGTGCCTTTGAGTAGGGGTGGGTGCGGATCGGTTGCGGCCACAGAACCTTCAATCCGCCATCCGTCCGCCAGATTGGCAGATTGAAGAAAATCAATCCGCATCTGTCCGCTAATCCCGCGGATGTGGATTGAGCGGATTGACGGATTGGCGGTTTGGCGGATGGATGCGAATCGGTTTGGCGTTTTGAAATTTTATAAATTTTCAATATAGTTCAACTTGTGCACTTCCTCAAAAAAAAAAAAAAAGTATTACAGTCAATGACTTAAAAAAGTTATTACAATTACTGCATGCCTCATCTAAAGAAAGAAAGTTTGAAACTTTAGAATATCACAATCGCTGCATGCGTCATCCACATATTACAATCACAGCATGTCTCATCCACATAAAATATCACAATCTGTGGTTCTTAAAATATAAAAACAATTCAAACCACCAAATCATAAACAAAGCAATAATAGAGATTGTATGTCTCTGTATTGTTACATTTATATATGTCTTTGAAAACAAAAACCAACCAGCATATATCATATTTTTTATTTATTACTTTTAGAGTTAGATTTAAAAATTAAAACATATAGATAAATAATACGTTTATTTTTTTTATTTCAAAAAATATATTCAAGTTGAAAACTTTTTTTCAACAGAATATTTGAACTCTTTTTCAATTGAAAACACAAACAAAACATTTAAACAAATTGAAAACATAAAGTCTTATAAATTATTAAGGATACTCGCGGTTTGGTGGTTCGGTTGTGGCCAAAGGAACTTCAAATCCGCCATTCGTCCGCCAAATTGGCGGATTGAAGAAAATCAATCTGCAACCGTTCGCTCGTCATCATGCATCCGTCCAAAATCCGGCGGATCGGTTCGGTTCGGTCGATTTTGGCGAATCGATATATCCGCTGCTCACCCCTACCTTTGAGAAAAAGGTAGAGTGCCTCAAAAGCTCCGTTTTGATCCGATTAAAAGTTGGTTTTGACGTCTTTGAAGTTTCTCCTTTGTTGCTTTGGTCTTCTAAGCTTGAGGTAGGGACTTTCTACGCTTTAATATGGTTTTTAACTTAGTTATTTAGTGATTGTGTAACAATGGTGGGCTTTGAGTGTATTATAGACAAACCTAGGGTTTGGGTTGTAAAATCAAAAGAGGGGTTTCTAAGTATATGTGGTGGAAATGGTTATGAGGTTAAATAAAAGATTGTATGGTTACAAAATAGTTGATTTTGGCCTTGATATTTGGGAAAAAAAAGTTTGCTCTAAAATGATTCAAATATTTATTTTATATAAATTAATGAAATTAGTGTTGTAAATATGAAATTGGACGAATATTGAAATAAATGGTGAAGTTGGATATGTATTACTTCACACCTTTGGAAATTTTGAATAAATTATCTGTCTTGAGATTGAGTATCTGTTTAGAAACAACTGTATTGAGCTATCGGTAGAGGATAGCTATGATTGTTGTAGAAATTGCATGAGGATTAGGTGAATTAAAACTAATCTATTGTTGGTTGTTATTGAATATAACTATGTTTTAAATATATTGTATGTGTATGATGTTTGGAAGGAGAAAAAAGATGTACTCCATGTTTGGGAGGATATAGGGTATGGACTCCATTGAAATTAAGTTGGCCGGAATGTCCTGGGTGAAAGTCCCAAAATCATGCTTATACATGGGTGCCAATCCCGCAGATGAAATTTTCGTAAATTGGCAAATTGAAGTGTTTGTGTAGTAATTGTGTTGATTGGAGTACCACTGAGTTGTAGTCTCAGTTGGATTGAAGAAAGATAATGAAATTGACTCATGAATTGAAATAAATTGAAAGAAAATGGATTGAGATATGGACTTGATACTTTATGATTACATAAAAATGTGAATGTTTTGTCACAAGCATTGTATATGCATAGTGTACTTATATCTTTATTAAATCTTATATATTGTGTTAGATTGTTCATACTGGGCCTGGGCTTTGGCTTACCCTAGTTAGGAAAACCATTTTCAGGTATTGGTGATATGCCGCCGCGAAGGCAATAGCTTGGAGGGACTTTTGGGAGCAAGAGCTTCTGTCTTTTGTTGTATTTTTTTTTGTATAACCAAGAGCTTTAATTGTATTAAGCTAGGTTCACTTTTGTTGTAACCAAGCGATGACTTGGAAAGATGTAAGCCTATAGGGCATATGACATGGAAAGATGTTTAGTTTTCAGTTCTTATATCATTACAACACATGCTGTAGATTTAGGATGAACAATTTGTAAATGTATATCGAATGTGTTATCTTTTATATATGAACTTTGATGAATGAAGGCATATTATTTCTATTATCCTTCCGCTTATAGGTTGTATTTATTGTATTATTTTGAGGGCGTCATAACTTGGTATCTGAGCATACTAGGTTTGAATACTTTGGGTACGTAGGAAATGGTTATTACCATAATGGGTTTGTCTCGCTTAGCTGAGACGTTAGTATGTATTGTATGCTTATGTGATAACATGCTTACCTGATTATATGGGCATGAAATTTAATTTCTAGGAGGTTGATCGAGTCCACGGATTCCTGGGAGTACTATTGGAAAGGCAATTGATCACTGTCATTTCTAACTGGAACATTGGCAACGTCGCGGGATGGTCATTGTCCGGAAATGAAATTCATATGTGTTTATGTGGCTATGCACTTATGTGGAGTGAATTACTGTTGTCCACCGCATTAGAGCGCGAGTGAGTTAGCTTCTGCACATTTGTAAATGCGCTAATCTCTTTTATTACCTTTATTAGGATGTCAGAAAGTGAATGTGGAGGTAGTAGACGTGGTAGACCTAGAAGGCATGGAGTGCCTTTACCGGATAATATTCCGGCACAGGAAGAAGGGGTTGGTCAAGCCAATGTGGCTAAACTAGTTGGTCAACAGGCCATGGGCGCTTTAGCCTGCGAAATGGCCAGAGCATTGCGGAAATCCATAGACATTCTCAGAGTTGAGAATCAAGTCAAGGCCCAAGTAGCTGAGGTAGGGCCATCGTTTCTGAAGTGAGAGTTTTTCCGGTCGAATCCGAATGAGTTTTTAAGTGATCCCAAGGAGCCACTGAAGGTAGGTGAGTGACTAGAGCAAATAGTGAAGACGTTCGAGATGCTTGGCATCAAGGACGATCAGTTGAGGGTAACCTTGGTGTCTTTTCAGCTGAAAGGGGATGCGGGTCAATGGTGGAAGTATACACGTGGGTGCATTGGGGTGACTTGGGAGGCTTTTGTCAACGTCTTCCAGGACAAGTTTTTACCTCCCACGGTTATGGAAAAGTTAAGAGACTAGTCTTCCAAGCTAGTGCAGTTGAACACACCAGTGGCTGAGTTTGAGGCCACATTCACTAGCCTTTCTAGGTTTGCACCTGAGTTAGTGGTGACTGAAGAGCGCCGTTGTTTGGAGTTCGAGAAGCGGTTAAGGACTGGGCTCATGTTTCAAGTGGCCGGGTCCATGATTAGAGATTATGGGCCCCTTATGGAGGCGGTGACCCATTTTGAGACGATTATGAAGATGAAGGAGAAGAGAATGAGGGGCTCCAAGAGGAGTTAGGACAATTAGGGAAACAATAAGAGGTAGAGGGGTGCTAATCCCCAATCGACCCAAGGAGCTCAGTCGAGGTCCACCTTTCCCATGCCGAGTTTGGGTCCTGGAAGAGGTAGTGAAGGAGATTTCACTTGTTTCAAGTGTGGTCAGTTGAGCCGCTCACATGTTATCAATGTGGGCAGACAGGGCATTTGAACAGATTTTGTCCACAGTTGGGTGGCATATCTAGTGCGTCTGGTTCGAGGCAGACATAGAGCCACCAACCTGCACAGTCAGCACAGGCCTCAAGGGCCAATCAGGGAGCCTCTTCGGCTCAGTCAGTGCATTAGGCTTATGCTCCGAGAGGTGAGTAAGTTGAGCAGAGACCTACATGGTGTGTGTATACTGTTACCACGTCGGATCTAGTACCAACGCCCGCTGTTGTGAAGTACTTTCTTGTTTTGCAATTCAGTTACTAATGCGTTAATTAATATGGGTGCATCCTATTTATTTATCTCGTTTGCATTTGCATCAGTTTTGGGGTTAGAGTTAGCTCAGTTAACATCCCCTATCTGTGTAGAGTCACCTATCGATGGTGAGGTTATTTTGAAACAGGGATGTCGGGGTTGTGACATCGAGATTGCCGATCGCCGATTACTTTTTGCATTCGTATTGCTTGATATGTCTAGTTTTGATGTTATTTTGGGTATGGACTGATTATCGTCATGCCAGGCTGTTATAGATTGCTACCGTTAGAGGGTTACTATATGTACCCTAAGCGGTGCCTGTTTTTATTTCTTGGAGGACCAGATGGATAGAGTCTTATCACCGGTATACGATCCGCGTGGACAGGGTGAACTTAGTTTCTTTCTTGCTAGCTTCTTGAGTAGTGAGTGTGATGAAGTCTTGGTGGAGTTGCCAGTGGTAGCTTATGAACACTTGGATGTCTTTCCCGAGGATTTTACTAGTTTACCACCTCACCGAGAGATCGAGTTCTCTATTGATTTAGTGTCTGGCACGACACCGGTTTCTATGGCACCATATAGATTTGCACCTGCTGAATTAAGTGAGTTGAAGATTCAACTCTAGGAATTTCTAGATAAGAGTTTTATCTGCCCTAGTACTTCACCTTGGGAAGCACTAGCTCTCTTTGCTAAAAAGAAAGATGGGGCGTTGCGACTTTGTATAGTTTATCGAAAATTGAACCGGGTAACTGTTAAGAACAAGTTCCTAATGCCTCGTATAGATGATTTGTTTGATCAGTTGAAGGGGCCTTGTTACTTCTCTAAGATAGACTTGAGATTGGGTTACTATCAGTTGAGGGTAAGGGATGAGGATATTCTAAAGACGGCATTCCGTACGCGGTATGGCCATTACGAGTTTTTAGTGATGCCTTTTGGGCTGACCAATGCTCCAACTGTGTTTATGGATTTGATGAACTGGATCTTTTATGAATTCCTAGTCCGTTTTGTGGTCGTCTTTGTAGACGACATCTTGATTTACTCACCCTTTGAGGAGGAGCACGATGAACACTTGCGAGTGATGCTTGAGTAGCTTAGAGCTCATAAACTGTATGCTAAGTTTGGGAAGTGTGAGTTCTAGCTGAGGGAAGTTAAGTTCTTAAGCCATGTGGTATCTGAGGAATGGGTAACTGTAGATTCATCCAAGATAGAGGCAGCGCAAGATTAGGCACAATCTAAGAATGCTTTTGAAATTCGTAGTTTCTTAGGGTTGGCCGGGTATTATCGTCGATTCATGAAGGATTTCTCTAGATTAGCCTTACCATTGACTAGACTGACGAAGAAGGGAATCAAGTTTGTGTGGAGTGAGTCTTGTGAGAAGTCGTTCCAAGAGCTTAAGGTTAGACTCACCACTGCTCTAGTTTTGATTATTCCGGAAAGGGGATTAGGCTATTCGGTATATTGTGATGCCTCACAAGAAGGTCTGGGTTGTGTTTTGATGCAAGAGGGAAAGGTACTACCTATGGCTCATGGCAGTTGAAAACACATGAGAGAAACTACTCTACTCATGACCTAGAGTTGGCGGCGGTGATCTTTATTTTAAAAATTTAGAGGCACTATCTGTGTGGGGAGAAATTTGAGGTGTTTTCTGACCGCAAGAGTCTGAAGTAAGGGTGGGCGTGCGTCGGTTGCGGCCACGAAACTTTCAATCCGCCATCCGTCCGTTAGATTGGCAGATTGGAGAAAATCAATCTGCATCCGTCCGCCAATCCGACGGATGTGGATTGAGCGAATTGACAGATGGATGCGAATCGGTTTGACGGTTTAAAATTTTATAAATTTTTAATATAATTCAACTTGTGCACTTTCTCAACAAAAAAAAAAATTACAGTCAATGACTTAACAGAGTATTACAATCACTGCATGTATCATCCAAAGAAAGAAAGTTTGAAATTTTATTCACATATTACAATCACAGCATGCCTCATCCATATAAAGTATTATAATCTGTGGTTCTTAAAATATAAAAACAATTCAAACCACCAAAACCATAAACAGAGTAGTAGTAGAGGTTGTATGCTTCTGTATTGTTACACTATATCTGTTTTTGAAAACAAAAACCAACCAGCATGTATAATCTTTTTTATTTATTATTTTTAGAATTAGATTTAAAAACTAAAATATATAGATAAATAATACATTTATTTTTTTCAATTCAAAAATATATTTAAGTTGAAAATTCTTTTTCAACATAATATATTTAATAGAATATTTAAACTCTTTTTCAATTGAAAACACAAATAGAATATATAAACAAATTGAAAATACAAAATCTTACAAATTACTAGAGATGCTCGGCGATTTAGCAGTTCGGTTGCGGCCAAATGAACCTCAAATCCGCCATCCGTCCAAAACTAGACAGATTGGAAAAAATCAATCCGCAACCGTCCGCTCGTCATCACGCATCCGTCCAAAATGTGGTGGATTGGTTCAGTTCGGTCGGTTTGGGCGGATCGGTATATCCGCTGCTCACCCCTAGTCTGAAGTATCTATTTACACAGAAAAACTTGAATTTGAGGTAGAGGAGGTGGATTAAGTTCATAGAGGACTACGATTTTGAGTTGCATTATCATCCGAGGAAGGCCAATATTGTAGTCGATGCCTTGAGTAGGAAATCAATTAGCAGTGTGGCTTGTATCGCTATTCGGGAATGGGAGATGTTGGGTACTCTTGGTGAGTTTGACTTGCATTTTGGCGAATTCATGGAGTCTGCAGCTTTGTTTACAATAGTTGCACAACCTACACTTGTGAACCGAGTGGTAGAAGCGTATAAGAGTGATCTTGAAGTAAAAACCCTTCGGGAGAGGATCTCTAGTGAGAAGGTGGAGAAATGCTTGAATGTGTATCTCGATGCGAGTATTAGATACCGTGACCGTCTTTTCGTGCCGGAGTCTTGCCGAGAGGAGGTACTTCGAGAGTTTCACCATTCGCGCCTTGTGGTGCATTCGGGAAGCACAAAGATGTATCACGATCTTAGTCGCCAGTTTTGGTGGAGAGATATGAAGAATGATGTAGTTGTGTTCGTATTGAAATGCCTTACTTGTCAGCAAGTGAAGGCCGACTATTAGAGGCCAACGGGTTTGTTACAACCTTTGCCTATAGTCGAGTAGAAGTGAAAGTATATCACTATGGATTTTGTTGTGGGTTTTCCTAGAACTCAACGGGGGTAATGGTGTCATTTGGGTGGTAGTTGACCGGTTGACTAAGTCGACGTATTTTATTCCTATGCGCGTAAGTGACTCAATAGATTATTTTGCCGACCTTTACATTAGGGACATAGTGAGGTTGCACGGGGCCCTGTGACGATTGTTTCAGATAGAGATCTGCGTTTTACAGCTCGGTTGTGGCAGAGCTTGTAGAGTGCCTTGGGCACTAGACTGACTTTTAGCACAGTGTATCACCCTTAAACTGACGGGCAGTCCGAGCGTACTATTTAGATCCTTGCGGATATGTTTCGAGGTTGTCCTCTTTACTTCAAGGGGTCGTGGGAGAGGCATTTGCCCTTAGTGGAGTTTGCCTATAATAACAATTTCCAATCGAGTATTAGCATGGCACCATTTGAGGCCTTGTATGGCCCACCATGTAGATCTTCAGTGTGTTGGGCCAAGGTGGGTGATACACCTTTGCTGGGGTCGGAGTTGGTTCGAAAAACGATGGAGAATGTGACACTTATTCGTAAGCGGTTAGTTACGACTTAGAGTCGCTAGAAAAATTATGCCGACTGTAGGAAGAGACCTTTGTCTTTTGAGATGAAAGATCATGTCTTTTTGAAGATATCACCTAGGCGGGGTTTGATGAGATTTGGAAAGAGTGAGAAGTTGTCCCCTCGATTTATTGGGCCTTTTGAGATCGTTGAGCGGATCGGAGAGGTAGCTTACCGTTTGGCGTTACCGCCACAACTTTTCGGGATTCATGATGTGTTTCATATTAGCATGCTTCGGAAATATAAGCCAGATCCATTGCACGTGTTGGATTGGACCGACTTAGAGGTAGGTAAGAATGCCTCGAATGAGGAGAGATCAGTGAGAGTCTTGGATACTTGGGACCAAGTTTTGCGAGGCAAGACAATCCCATTGGTTAAGGTATTGTGAAAATATCACGGAATTGAAGAAGCAACTTGGGAGCGTGAATTAGAAGCCCGAGAAAAATATCCGGACTTATTTGTTGGTGTTTGAATATACATTGAGATTTTGATTAGGGTTGCAAATGAACCGAACTGTTCGTGAATAGGCTCGAGCTCGGCTCGATTAGGCTCGGCTCAAGCTCAGTTCGGTTGCTTAATAAATGAGCTCAAGCCAAAAATTTAGGCTCGTTTTCTTAACGAGCCGAGCCCGAGCTTGGTAAGGCTCGGCTCGGTTGGGCTCAAATTTGGAAGCTGCTGTGGTTTTCTCTCACTCTAAAAAAAACGTTGTTTCCATCCAAGCTTTTCCTAATTTGAATAAGTGTGAGAGATTTGGTCTCATCTCTATTTCAAGAAACGTTGTTCTATAAGCTTTGTCTGGTAATCCTCCTTCCTTATTTTCTTATTTTTCGTCTCTATTTCAAGAGATTTGGTCTCATCTCATCTCTCTGCAGACAAATTTTGGGGCTAGGGTCACAACATCGAATCGAACGAAGAACTGTGCTGAATATCAACGTTTCTTTGTTTTGGTAAAGATTTGGGACTAGAAGATAAAATCTTCTCTTCAATCATTTGTGGTAAGTTTTCTATTCCTTACTTTTGTTCTTCAATCTTAGGGTTAGTTTTCTTCTTCTTCTTCTTGAGATAGAACACACCTCTTTGAATCTTACAATGTTGGGATGCCTCTTTGAATCTTACTTTTGGTCTATTTTTTTCTATACTTCGATGCAATGTTGTTGCTATGTTTTTGTTTACTTTGATGAGTAGTTCTTGGCACATCATGAAGCTGTTTGGTAAGCTTGAAAATGGGATGGAAGTTGTTCTTGACAAAAATGATGAAACTGTGTTGGTATATTTGAAATGGGATGAAAACAAAAGTCATTCTCTCAAGCTTTTTAAGCTTCACTTAATTTCACCAAAATATTTACATCAAACCCTATTTAAATCTAGCATTACCAAATTTTAGATTTTTAAAATTTTCTAGAGATTGGAAAATATAGAAATAATAACAAATTCAAGAAAGAATTTCAGTAAGAAAAAAAGGGGAAGAAACTACACATCAGTGATATCTTCTCAAAATAATTATTGTTTCATAAAAAAGTTTATGATTTTAATTATTGAAGTTTGTAAAATTTTTTATTGATCTGAAATTATTTTTACAAACTGAATTGTTATTTTTTTTCATTTTTATTTGAAAAAGGGGTAAAAATGCTGCAGTGTTTACAAAAATAAAAAAGTTTGAAAATTCTCTCAAGATTTTTTGGGGTATAAAATCAGTTTTGGAAAATACAATTCTAGTGTTTCCTAATTAGTTTTGGAAAATACAATACCAAACAACTTTCCAATATTAATTGCCTCAGTATTTGAAAGAAAGATTATGTTGCTGAACATTGTATAAGTTATGGGGTGTTTTGGAAACATGGATTCAATATAAACATTGCATATGTTTTGAGAATGTGGAATACCGTGTGTGTTGTATCATTTTTGGAAGCATTGTCTATGTCGTGTAAATTTTGAAAACTTGAATTTTGATGTAAACATTGTAAAATTTTTGGGAATTGTAAATTGCACTTTCAATATTGGAACTTGTGTATCGAGTTGACGAGAATGGATGACCGGAGAGTGGGTCATAGTATTGAACTTGTTAGATTAACATTGTTGTGAATGGTTTAATAATGATTTTGAACTCGATTTGTAATTTCGAGGATGAAATTCCTTAAAGAGGGGAGGTTATAACGTTTTTGGTTTAGACCCGACCCATTCTGTATGCTGGACTCGGATTTCATAGCCTCGTATGGTTGTTCATGTCTCTTCCCTCTTGTTCTTCCTTAAATTTGGTTATTGGATTGTATTGGTCTTGCTTTGAACAGGTTGGTTACTTGTTTTTTGAACCTTTGTTGCCCAGATTTTTACTCCTTCGCTTGAGCATCACTTCTTGTGCTTGAGCGGGCTTTGCAAACTCTCAGTATTTTTGCAGACTTGCAAAATACTGAAAGAGTGTATGCTACGCTCGAGTGGCGTTTCCTACGCTCGAGCGGGTGGACGCTCGAGCAGCCAATCTTGAGCTCAAGTGATGTCCTTCGTCTGCAAAATTTCTGAAAGTGTGTATTCTGCGCTCGAACGTCACTTCTTGCGCTCAAGCGGAACTATGTGTCTAGCACTTGAGCGTTACTTCTTGCGCTCGAACGAACTGCATGTAGGAATGGCAACGGGGCGGGGCGGGGCCGGGGATCACACTCACCGTCCCCGATCCCCGATGGTGGAAATCCCCCCGTCCCCGGCCCCGATCCCCGACGGGGAACGTATATCCGCCCTTGTCCCCGCCCCCAACGGGGATCGGGTTTCCCCGACCCCGAACAACCCCCGACTTTTTTTTTTTTTTTTTTTTTCTTTTTGGAAAACTGCTTTGAAGCTGAAGGATAAAAAAAAAAAAAGATCAACATGGAGAAACAGAGAGATCAACACCAACACCAACAGATCATCATGTATCATCATCAACAACAGATAAAAAAAAAAAAAAAAAGAACAGAACAGATCAAAAAACACCAACAGATCCAAAAAAAAAAAAAGAGATCAACAACATATTATCATCATCATAGAATAGATCTCAAGATCTAAGCTTCAATCTATAATATATATATACATATATACATATATATGTGTGTATAACACAGAGAAAGAGATAGGGATAGATATCGACGCTGTGAAGAGGAGATCGGCGAAGGAGTCGGCGGAGGAGGGTCTCTTCTCTCGGCGGAGGAGATCGGCTCCGGCGAAGAATCGGCTCTCTCTCTCTCTCTCTCTCCCTCTCACTCCATTTTTCTCACGCAGCTCCCTCTCACTCCATTTTTCTCACGTAGCAGCGAAGTGATTGTGTGGTGGATCATTCACTCAAGACTTGATAAAGTTCAGTGAGAGAGAAAAGAGTGGAGAGTTCAGTGAGAGAGTTGAGAGAGAGAGAGAGAGAGAGTGAAAAGTCAAAGTGAAAGACAGATCTGATAAGCCTAGCCTAAACACATATATATAATATATAATATAATAAAGCTTAGCATATGTATATATCTATAATATAATAAAGCTTAGCATATGTATATATCTATAAAGATGGTTCGGGGAGATTCAGGGCGGGGCCGGGCCGGGGCCGGGTCTGGAGGAGCTATCACCGTCCCCGGCCCGAAAATTATCGGGGATTTAATTTTTAATACCATTCTCGGCCTGTCGGAGGTATTTTTCGGGGAAAAACCGTCCCCATCGGGGTCGGGGGGTCGGGTCCCCGTCGGGCCGGTTTCAAATTGCCATCTCTAACTGCATGTATATCAGTCTGTGAGAACGACTTTTTAGTTCACTTTTTCATTCCTCTCTCTCTCTAAAACTTTCCAAAAACCTAGATCTTGAGCTTCTCTCTCTAAGACTCATATTCTCTCTAATATTACACCTATATCCAGTGGGATCTTTACCCTAGTGCCTTTGAGAAAAAGGTAGAACGCCTTAAGAGCTCCGTTTTGATCTGAGTAAAAGTTGGTTTTGACGTCTTTGAAGTTTCTCCTTTGTTGTTTTGGTCTTCTAAGCTTGAGATAGAGATTTTCTACGCTTTAATATGGTTTTTAACTTAGTTATTTGGTGATTGTGTAACAATGGTGGGCTTTGGGTGTATTATGGACAAACCTGGGGTTTGGGTTGTAAAATCAAAAGAGGGGTTTCTAAGGACCTGTTTGGTAACTATTCAGTTTTCAGTTTATATTTACAAAAATTTTAAAAACTGTCATAAAAACTTGTTTGATAATTTGTTTGGTTTATAAATGGTTGTCTCAGTTTATAAATTTAAGAAAAAAACATAAAATCAAAAAATGAGTTTACATTTTCAAATTTCAATTTTTTTTTTTCAAATAATTTTTTTTTCAAATATTGTTTTTCCAATTAATTTTTTTTTCAATTATAAATGTGTGTGATCCTATTGTCATAAATAATAAATACAAATATAAATATTTTAGGCCTGAATAAACATATTTTTTAGTTTATATTTTAATTTTTTTTAAACATTTTGTTCAAGCCAAACACGCTTGTAATTTATGTTTTTTTAAAAATAAACAAAAACCAATTTATAAAATTTTTGTAAACATAATCTAAAAACGTAAACGTTATCAAACGCTTGTATGTGGTGGAAATGGTTATGAGGTTAAATGTAAGGTTGTATGGTTACAAAATAGTTGATTTTGACCTTAGGCTAATATTTGGAAAAAAAGGAGTTTGCCCTAAAATGATTCAAATATTTATTTTGTATAAATAAATGAAATTAGTGTTGTAAATATGAAATTGGACGAATATTGAAGTAAATGGTAGAGTTGGATATGTATTACTTCACACCTTTGAAAATTTTAAATAAATTATCTGTCTTGAAATTGAATATCTGTTTAGAAATAATTGTATTGGGCTATCGGTGGAGAATAGCTATGATTGTTGTAGAAATTGCATGAGGATTATGTGAATTAAAACTAATCTATTGTTGGTTGTTATTGAATATAACTATGTTTTAAATACATTATATATGTATGATGTTTGGGAGGAGAAATAGGATGTACTCCATGTCTGAGAGGAGATAGGGGATGGACTCTATTGAAATTAAGTTGGCTGGAGTGTCTTGGGTGAAAGTCCAGAAACCGCGCGTATACATGGGTGTCGATCCCACAGACGAAATTTTCGTAAAATGGCAAATTGAAGTGTTTGTGTGGTAATCGTGTTGATTGGAGAACCACTGAGTTGTAATCTCAGTTGGGTTGTTGAAGGATAATGAAATTAGCTCATGAATTGAGATGAATTAAAAGAAAATGGATTGAGATATGAACTTGGTACTTTATGATTATATAAAAATGTGAATGTTTTGTCACAGGCATTGTATATGCACATTGTACTTATTTCTTTGTTAAATCTCATATATTGTATTAGATTGTTCCTACTGGGTTTTAGCTCACCCTATTTGGGAAAACCATTTTCAGGTGTTGGTGATATGCTTCCGCCAAGGCAATAGCTTAGAGGGACTTTTGGGAGTAAGAGCTTTTGTCTTTTGTTGTATTCTTTTTGTATAGCCAAGGGCTTTAATTGTATAAAACTAGGCTCAGTTTTGCTATAACCAAGCGATGACTTGAAAAGATGTAAGCCCATAGGGCATATGACATGGAAAGATGTTTAGTTTTTAGTTCTTACATCATTACAACACATGCTGTAGATTCAGGATGAACAGTTTGTGAATGTATATCGCATGCGTTATTTTCTGTATATGAACTTTGATGAATGAAGGCATATTATTTCTATTATCATTTCGCTTATGGGTTTTATTTATTGTATTATTTTGGGGGCGTCACACATTTTTAGCCCTGTCATCGCCTCATTTCGTAGATCACCTTCACCGCTGTCAACCCCTCTTCTCACTCGCGCTCCGCCACTGTCTCCTTCGTAGCCTAATCGTGCCTCCCTTCCATCACCAACCCCGCAACCCACCACTTTGCAGATTGCGAGAAAGAGAGATCATGGGGATTCGTTGGAGCTGGAAAGGGGTGACGAGATAGTGGTGGTGAAATGGCGGTGGCTGTAACAATGGTGGCTAGGGTTAGGGTTTGGATGTTGCGTACTCAACTAAGATGTGTATTGATATTCTTTTGTGGCCATTTTGGTCATTTTAGGCAAGGTCATTATTGTAATAAAAAATAACCAATTAATGATGTGTCTTGAGACAAAATGTGGTGTGTAAATAGAGACACCTAGATTAGACACCCAAACTTGGCGATAATGAAGAGCACCACTCCTAATCACCAGGCGAAAAACAAGAGCATTAGCTTAGCCAAGAATTAAACTAGAGAGTTCAGAGATTATAGCCCTCAAATAATTGAAATAGGGACCTTGTATTCCTAATTCCACCTTTCCATTCTGTATGACAGTCATCTGAATGCCCTAATGTGACAACACATAGGCTATGTTTGTTTGGAGCACATAGACTTTTTGATTAGATTAATAACCTAACAAAATTCATAATTCCACTCTTGGTTAAATGAAATTGGAGTCCGGGGGTAATAGTCTACCTGGACATACTTTGGATTGATAATTCGAAAGTTAACAGTCTTAGGAAAATACTAATCTCATCTAACCCCAATCCATTCAAACAAACATGGCCTTAAGATATATCAAGCGGAAAAAAAATTTAGTGATCACAATCAATAAATTAGTGATTTTATTAATTTCTCATAAATACAATTTGAAAGACAGTTTTCTCAAATGTTACTAATAAATCTGAACCACAGAGATGCAACATGTTTTGCAGAAGGGTACACACAGATACATTGTTCATTCATAGCTGATTTATTACCTTGTAAATTGAGAGAGGTGATCAACATGAATGTGGGCATCATAGACAGAAATGGCGTCCAAGGAAACCTGAAGAGGGTCCCCTCCAACTTCTTCAAACAAAACTAAGAGGTTTCCAGAAGGTTTCAAGAAGGATCGAGGCACATGGTACCTATGAAAGAAATGATAAAGCAAGAACTATTAGAGAGAGAGAGAGAGAGAGAGAGAGAGAGAGAGAGGGTACATAACACAAACAATTGGCATTCAATTTGTTTAGTTACAGAATACGGAAAATTACGGTAGAAGTCCCCATAGTTTACCATTTGTGTCAATTTGGTACTTGAAGTTCCACAACCACCTCTCTCTCATGAGAGCCCAGCAATGCGGGGGTATTACACATGGGCATAAATTGTCTAGTCTTCCGGGAACACCATGCGGTGGTATGCCCAATCAATAGTGTTTTGTGAATTTTCATATTACTCCTATTTTTTTGGGCCATGTAAGTACATAGACCCTTACTCTTGGGCTGGCACACTGTCACTATGGAATTCCCAGAACCCCTAGATAAATACGCACACGGGGGGATCAACAAACGCTCTCTTGTGAGAATTTGTCGCTTAAAAAAATCTAAAAGTATGAAAAGTAACATAACATACAGTGTTTGCGAAGGAGTTCCCTTAGAGGTATGAAATGAGATCCAATAGCGACCAATGCTTTGTCCATTAACCCAAGCTTCGCCTTTGCCCATGGTGCTGAGGTTCAAAGCAACTGGGTCATCTCCTATGGGTGCATCAAACATAGCCTGCTAATTTTTGGGGGAGTGAGTCATAGCCTACTACATTATCAAAATATGCAATCTTGTAATTGTGCATGCCACATAAAAAAAAAGAAGGTATTTTGTATCATTTTCTCTAGGGATGTACTTAATTAGACTAATCTTTTAAGAAGTGATAATAAGGATAAGAAATTAAAGGTATTATTGTGTAGTAGTTTACCCAGTTGAATCAATGACTGTGAAAATTCAGTTTTAACCTTTGGCTAAATTGAAGATCTTTTTTCACTTTCTTCAAGTCATCATAGAAATTGAACCAAGCTCATGAAAGTAATGGATGTTGAAACTTAATTCAGTGTTAATTTCATTTCAGTAAATTAATGGTATGCATGTTCTTAGACTAATTTTTTTTTTTTTTTTTTTGTTTCTTGAATAATACAATGTATCCTTAAATAAATTATTTGTGACTATAAACATGAAAACCTACTTGCATTATTGAATACCTTATACCAAGTGAGTGGCTGATTAGTGGAGATTCTAGTTTTACTCCAATCCACATTACTTAGGTTTTGTTCATCATATATGTGCAACTTCTCTCCCAAAAGCCCAACCTGAAATGACAAGTCAATTTTGATGATGCTTGAGAACAAAATTTTGGAAGAGCTTCAACTTTGATACATGAATTGTTCTACATAGAATAGAAGAGTTTTTGTGTTTTTTTTTTTTTCCATCGGCTACATAGAATAGAAGAGTTTACTTGATATCCACATTCATGGTCGGTAAAATTGTAAACTTCTTCAGAGCATCGAATCTCCACACTCGTCAATCCAGCAAATCTTTTCTCGAGAAAAGGTCCTGAGTCCTTGAAATAATAGTCAAACACAATTGTCAGTTAATACTTGAGAGAAGAGGAGAAGAAGTTTAATATGGCAAAAATGGTGGAAATAAATACATCCACACAAACTATATTACCGGCAATCCAACCATTACACTTAGTATTGATATATTGCTTATGTCATTATTTAACAATATTGAGTTCTCAAAAGTTAGTCCCTTGACATCATGGCTTCCATGCGCAGTTCCTGAAAATAACATAAACATAGCTTTTAGTTGTGAAGGATTAAATATGCCTAGTCAAGATCAAGAATTACAACTTCATGGAGCTAAACTGGAGTTACTAATTTTTTGGGAGGTTGATGTAATTATCGCAAAACTGTGGGGCTTGTATTTTCTCCAAACCTCAAGTGAGGTCAGTGTAAATTATCCATTTTATTTCTATGGTTTTATTCTCCAGATCATGATCATTCCGCTGAAATGAATAGAAGATATAAAAAATCTAGAAGTATTATGTTCTTTTCATAAATTCCATAAACAGGCATAAACATGACTTACCAAAATACATTTTGTTGGCAAAAACATGAACAACATGTCCAAGAGATTCGATATGTAGTAATGGCTTGGTGCATGTTGAGTTTTGTTGAAACCTATGTACAACACAATTAAATGAAGTGTATGATTTCATTACCCAAACCAACCTATTATTTCAATCGCATTTTTACATGTTTCCAAAGAGATGACAATACCTGAAGGTATACCAAAGATAATCAGATTCATCTTTGGTCATATTCATATGCTCTAGCAATGTATTTGATTTTATTGAGGTATCTGAAAAGTTTGGGATGACATCTTCGAATTCTTCCCATCTCTCTGCAGAATCAAATAATTCGATCGATGTTGTCATTCTCTCATTATGCTCTGTTTTCACCTATGCATGACAAAACAAAGAGTGAAAAACCTTTGTGGACTTTGCACTGGAGTTCCATTAGATTCTCTTGATGTTAATTTGTGTTAACAACTATATATCATGAGAGTCACATGAATTATGGTGTGAGGGTCAGCAAGAAAAGGCGGTATCTTATGTAACGGGCACACTATAGTGATCTACCCGTTGCACATATACAAGTCCAACAAGGAATGGGCAGACTAGCTCTACAGAGATATCCTAGTAGAATTGCATATGTGCCTTGGAGTGCTATGCAAAGCCTGAAAGTAATGCAAGTGGGAAAATGGAGAATTTTAATTGTGCATATTATTATAAGCTTTCACTAATGAAGAAGACCTTATATTTTAGTAGGAAGTTAATCTTTTAGAGTACCTAATTTATCTACAAATGCATTTATGTATGTGAGGATTTAAAATTTATGAAAAAGGATATCATTATCATCTCCACAGTGATCCCATTCATGTACTCTGTTTGAGCTGCATCAAAATTTATAGTGGATTGGTTGTTTATGTGAAACGAAGTCCCAAATCATTTGAGTACTAAATTAATATGTAGTAAATAAGCGTGAAGGCACCCTCACCTCAATAGCTAGTTTTTGGGGTTAAGTTCTACGGGGTGGACAAACATCACGTCAGGTCAGGCCAGGTTCAGGCCAGGCCAACACTAATAAGAGACTCTGTGTCTGTCCAAACCTGGCCCGACCCTAACATCAGGCCTCTATATCTGCCTAAGTCCGATCCAAAAAATAATTACAAATCTCAAACTCACTCATCAAATTATATGTTAAAAAAAAAAATTAAAACATTTCATAATTAAATTCAATCACAAATTATATTTCTTAAATAAATATATTAATAGCATTATAAATTGAAAAATTTTGTGTATAAATTGAAGGATTTCTTAAATAAATTCAATCACACATCACCACAAATGTGAGTTTCAATAAAATTAACAAAGATAAATTCTAGACCTCAATTTTTTTTTAATGTATTATAAATAAATAAATAATGGGTCAGGCCGGGCCAGGTTAAAAATATAAATCCCAAGCCCAGCCTATTAATATTTCATATTGAAAATATTGGCCTAGACTGGCCTTATGGGCTAAAATAACCTTCCCAAGCCCTAGAAAAATTGGGCAGGGCTGGGCTGAGCGGGTCAACGGGCCAATGTCCCACCCCACTGTATAACATGGTATCAAAGCCCGAGTACTAGGGATGGGTAGGGTGTGTGTCCCTTGGCTTGCACGCCGCAGGTGTTGCCGAGTGAGCACACTGGGCGTGAGTGAGGGTATGAAGCAAGTCCCACATTGTTTGAGTACTAAAGTAATATGTAGTAGATAAGCGTGAGAGCACCCTCCCCTCAATGGGTAACTTTTGGAGTTGAGTTCTGTTGAAGACCATGTAACAATTTACGCTTGTACTTGAGAGAAGAAAGTATTAGCCGGTGTATCTCATGCTTTGTTCTTCTTTTCGTTACAAGTTAGAATATCATACATCAGTTTCCAAAAACGAGAGTAACAATGTGGGCTCCAACCGTTATCACATAATCTAAAGAAGCAAGTTTCACTCAAGGGCAGGTGGTAGGTATAACTATTAAGCATGTATAGAAAATTGAAAAGTTAACCGTAATTATGAAAAACTAATACTCTATGCCAAGAAGTTACGAGAGGCATAACTACTTTACCTAGTAATACTGAATTCCGTATTTCTTACCCCAACTATTAAGCTGTGTGTGATTCCAAAACAGATAGACCATAATTGCTTATGGAAATTCCACGTAATACTAAAGCTTACCGTTGCAGTGTTAAAAATTACATTTGAACAGTCTGGTAGGATGCTTATTGACTTTGGAAGCAATTCAAATGATACATTTTGAAATAGGACAGTTGCATTATCTCTTCCATTGTTGTTTACCAGAAAGGCTACACACCCTCCCGAGTCTTCTTGGAAAACATAAGCCTGTAATACATTAAACAACTTATTCTTTATTACTACTATCTTGTATATTGTTGTAAAAACTAACTAACTTGCAAGAGAAACCTCAAGTGTAAAGGGAATACCTCTTGAAGTCGACCTAGAGAGAAATTAGTCTGCACTCCTTGCAGCAAAGTCATGGAGCAGAGCTTCATTGCAGCGTGCAGCTCCTTTAGATGTCCCCATTTCGGTTGTCTCAGTAAGCCTGCATTTGATGAAATATTTGATCTTTCTTTCTTACATTGAAAATTGTTGAGCATGATAAAATGCGAATTACTCACCATATTCATCAAGGGGAGCTTGGTCATAATAACTTGTTATGAAATAGGCAGCACTGGTTCTTCCAAGGTTTGTTCCACCATGATACTAGATTAATGCATGTACAATGTTTGGTTTGAATGTTGGGAGGATGTGTATTCAAAAGCTTTTGTAGCTATGGAGGAATAATGACGAGCATTCATATAGATACTGATAGATTAATGTACAACCAATTAAGAATCAATGACTAACTATAATTGGATTTCAATGTCAGACAAATGTACCATGTAATAGTTCACATAGCTTCCCCTTTTTGCAATGAAGAGTGTGACATGAAATGCAATGTCTTCAGCAGACCTTATGTATGGTTCTCCACCATATACTTGATAGCTTCAGAAGGAAAAATAAATAAATAAATTTAGCCGGTTGGACATAATCGAAATAATCATTTTAACCATTGCTCAAAACGATTAAAAAAGGAGCTGCTTTTATTTGCTTTTTTCCCCTTTCCAATCAGTCAATGGAATGTAAAAACAGTGGTGAAACCATACAATGATGTCCAATTCTCTGTCCACATTGATGGCTTATTTGGAGAGTTGGGTCCTAGAAAAGTTTCTCCACATCTCATCCCATTGCATGTATTGATCTGCAAGTTTGAAGTTCAACAATACATCCATTAAAACACTTCTAGATTATAGATCAAAGTCTCAAACTGTTAAGGGTATGGTTTTGCCACGGGTCTAGTTTATATTTCTGCTAAAACCACTAATTCAAACTGAAAATAGTGGACCAACCACAGGATCAGGAGCATCACTTTGCTTGCACATGATCCATGGTACACCAGTCTGGAGTCCCACTGCCATTGTTGCTGCCCAACGGACATATGAAGGTCCACTTTCATTAAATGCTGCTTCAATGTTTTGATATTCATTCTCAATCTACATTAGCATATATCTTATTAGCAGAGAACAAAAAATATCTTTGTGGTAAAAAATATACCAGTTATTTTTTCAAGGATGCAGAGAATAAAAAATATACAGTCATAAGTCTTATTAGCAGAAAAACCAAGTAGATTAATATCTGAGAAAGTTATTTTTTCACCTGTGATAGTATAATTGGACCTCCTTGTGAAGCATATAAACCTTCTGACTTCATCATGTTCACTATCTTTGTGGTAAAGTTTTGCATGTAAAACTACCACCACCAAAAAAAAGGAAAAAAGAAAAAAAGAGATGAGAAATAAGGTCGCATGAATCTGTTATGCATTTCTTTAGCAGAGTGCTCTATACAAGATCAGGAAAAATACTAGTAAAATATAAATGTAGTCTTCAGCAGAGTGCTCTATAGAACATATTCATTAACCTTATTGCTGAGGAGTTAATACTTAGGTCACACACAAATACACAAACTAGCACGTGTTTGAGTGTGTTTCAGATATACATAGAGAGAGAGTACCTTGAAGGGCTCATTATCTGATCGATAGATAATGTCAGGGATATCATGGAGCCAAAATGGGAAGCCCCTACAAAACCACATCAGCTCAGTCCAGTGCAAGGTGAAGGCAATCCTAATGATTGTCATATGCACGTGAACCCAAAATTAAAAGCCAATCACAGTGCATTCCCATTATCACATCATATAATCAAGAGCATCCTTTCAAGTAAACTTTATGATAACCTGTGTATGAATCTCTCTGTATGTAGTCAGGGAAAATGCTTAAACGTAATTTGAACTGCACCCACCACCATTACGTCGCTTTAAATAATAGTTAAAGATTAATTTATTAAGCATGACATCACAGGAAACAATTGGATCTCACAAGGCCACTATTTTGTCAAATAAAAGTGAAAGTCATACCAGTATTGAGCAAAATAAGGTATCAGCTGCCTGGTTCACTGGCTTAGGTGGTGGCTTTTGAAACTCGAGTTTACTTTATTGGGGTGACCATAGTGTGGTATTATTAGTCCATTCTTTCAAATGAAAACAATACCAGTCAATGACCTTTCTTTCTCACTTTCTAACAATTGAAAGCAAACATTAGGCTGTAGATAATTTCAAACAATATTAAAGTTTTGTGCTGCATTTCTTACTAAACAAACCACTCCATTCTGACATACCATACTATGGCCATGCATGAAAAATAAAAGCTAAGCGTGGGTAATCTATGCCAATTTCCAAAAATTCTTATATCCACAATTCCTCAAGAAAGATATGGTGGAGAGACAGAAATGGTGCTAGGGAAGGCTCCACTCATTGCAGAAAGTATAATGGTACCAACCCATATGTCCATTCACTCTCAATGAAGGGTCCAATTCTCAGACAAGCATACAACCCCTGTGCTTGGATTTCCTTAATGAACTTCACCAAATCATATCTTCCACTGAAATCATACTGTTCAACACAAAACCCACCATTAACATGAGAGAGAGAGAGAGAGAGAGATTTTCGTCTGGGGCTGAGTTGAGACAGTAGCTGACCTGACCAGGTTGGGGCTCATGGAGGTTCCAAAACACATAGGTTTGTATAACTTCCAGCCCTCCTTCCTTGGCTTTAGTAATCAGAGATGGCCACATCTGCGAAAGAAAAATAGGTTCCTGTTACCATAGATTTATATACTCTCTATTAAATTTTTGTTTTTTATTTGGCTGCTAACTAGTAGAACATCCATATAAATAACTTAGCAAAACAAAGTAAATCCATTTAATCA
The DNA here is from genome assembly GCF_055761805.1 of Camellia sinensis. NCBI lineage: Eukaryota > Viridiplantae > Streptophyta > Magnoliopsida > Ericales > Theaceae > Camellia > Camellia sinensis. The sequence continues at coordinate 185,061,042 of NC_138961.1, read as the reverse complement.
TTTTCATTTCTTTCCATTTGAGGTATCATTGTTATACCACCACATAGTGTTACAGTTATACCCAATATTTACTTTTGTTTGTGTATTCATGCGAGGAGGTCCTAAATATACCCAAAAAAAAAAAAATCTCCACACCCACCATTCTATCGTTTTTTCCTTTTAAGTACAAGGGTCTCAATACATAAATTGAGTGTAGAGAGAAATATTTGAGTGTATTTTGAAGCTCCCGTGCATGGTGTGGCACTTGCGACAACGTACAAATGAGATTGAATCATTACTTGTTACTTTATTTTTCTAATCAAACAAAAAAGCAAAGAATGAACATTTTTCGTTTGAAGAGAATTGTTTTTCAAAATACATTTCAAGTTTAGTTAAGTACAACAAACAGATAAAAATAAAAGAAAAGTAAAAAGTTAAATTAATTGATAGAAGAGAAAGTGAAGGAAAAGAAAATAATAAATGTGCACTTCATTTAATTGATTGTAAAATATTACATACAACCTTTTAGTATAATTTGTTGTATTATCTAGTTTGATTAATGCATATTAGTAAAATGTTTTATCCGTAAAAGATCCTCAAAATGAGAGACTAAATTAACTCCCAGCGAGTTATTTTCCATCTTTTAGGACCACATCCCTATTGAAAGAGATATGCTACATCCTGACAGAAAAGTCACAAAATACTCACATGGAGGGCTTCACAAATGGTGCAGTTTATTGTGAGTCCCACTCCTACCGAGTATTTTGTGTCTCATTTTTTTTGCCCGTAGCACTTGCCACATTGAAAATAAATAGGAAAGGACAGTTCAAGAATATCATTCCACTTGTCTCTAATACCAGCAATCACTTTTTGACTCTAGCAGCCATTTCTGGTGCCAACAATGATTTTATGACACGGTGCCATTTTGTTGTGAAGAAATTTAACCTAAAATAGTTATATCATATGTAGGTTTTGAATAGATTCCAATACCAAACGAAAGTCATTGTTAGAAATTTCATTCTTGACAAGTTTCCCAGCACTGCAAGTAAATTAAACTATTCCCTCTTTTTTAAGTCTATTATAAATCACACCTTTTCATCCCATAATTTACTTCTTGGTAAATTAAAAATACATGTCCTAAGGTTTATAGAAAAAACAGATTTCTTTTTGTTTGAAAAAGTACAAATAGCCCATTGTTAGAGTTTGTCTTTGGAAAGGGTTACTAGGAAAAGCAAAATGAGCTAATTACACCCTCCACTTCCAGAATAAAATTACCCTAATACCCCATCCCCTTTCTCCCTAACCCAAAACCTTCTCTCCCCCCAATTACCCCACCACCCCTGCCTTCCCCTCCCTCCCATGCCCTCATGTCCATGTGAAAAAAAGAGAAGTACAAAACACAACATCCTCGCACAGTGGCGCGGCAGGGTGGGTGTGTGTGTGATGCCAAACAGCAATTAAGAAACCTGTCCAACTAGTCAATTGATTCAAAACCAAAAGATATGGAGAATTGATACAAACGGGAAGATCAAAACTTAAGAAGAATAACAACAGAAAAGTTTAACTGTCCAAATATTGTTGTAGTTGTTTTTTTTTTCTCACTCATTGTACCATGATTTTAACCAAGCCCCTAACACTGTTATGCTTTGTTGAAGTGTGTGAATATTGTGGGTTGAGTGATTCAGCCCTCCTAAACTGTGATCTTTGTTATAATTTGTGTTATGGGTGTTGCTTATTTGTTTGTTTCACATGTGTACTATTGTTACTTCCAGGTTACTCTAATCGGTTGGGAAAGAAGTCACATGGACAGCAACTTTGTTCTGGCCAGCTGGAGGCTTCAGGGAGTGATGGAGACACAAAGACCAGGCTGCACTGTTGCGCCAGTCTAAGTGGAAAATCTCCGAATGGAAAATACTGTGTCTTTCGTTTAAATATTGTAATAGTTCCTTTCTTTTTAATTTGTTTAGAGTCTATAGCTGTCTAGTCCTAGATGATTGTAGCTGTTGGTTTTGATTCCCTATCCCTATATGTTGTGCAGGGAAATATTATCTTTGGGTGGGGACTATATGCATGTGCTGCTATGGAAAACATAACAAGGATAGGTTTGTTCTTTTTGTATGCTGCCGAGCATGGTTTATGGAGGCAAGCTTGTTTGCTACCTAGACGTACACTGCTGGTGCTATTGAAGGATGATTCAGGTGCAACGTCTGTACTCTCTTGGGATATGCTGCCCTGGTGCTTGCTGTTTTGGAGTGATATGAGCGGGGAGCTTGATGGCAGCGCTTTATTTTGTGATATGTTGCTGATGTTTGGGGTTTTGAACTTGTTCATTCTTCCTATTTTGGGTTTAAATATAGACATTGAACAAGTTGTATGGTCCAACTTCTTTATTTTGTCTCCTCGTTTCTGTTAGTATAGTATATTTGTAGCTGTTTTGTTTTAGTTGATTTTTTTTGTATAGCTTTGGTAGGACGTAGGGTATACCTTCAGAATCTTGTAAATTTTCTTGTTTTATGTTATGACTTATTCACTTTAAAAAAAGAAAAAAAAAAGAAAAAAAGACAACAGAAAAGGAAATACAAGGGCCACAACCCTAACACATATTAAACCAATGGCTGTAAGATTTATTTATTTTTTGGGGCATAAAAAGTCACATTAAACCAAAAAATAAAAATAAAAAATGCTAAAAGCAGTATTTTAATTGAACAACAAGCTTTAGGGCACACATTGAACAATATTCAAATAAGTATATGGGCTCATGAAAACTGAATAACATGACTAAGGTAATGGTCTTCGCCCAGCCCAGCCCAGCCCAATTGGTAGGGTAGAACTAATCTCGGGTGACCTGAAGTTTAATGACGGGGTAAACCACTAGTAACCCGTGGGCACTCAAACACAATAATACCTTCTATTCAATAACTAGCCCTCGTTCAAGAATAAGTTATTTTAATAATTTTTAATTTTTTTAATTAAAATATAAAGTAAAAAAATTAATATATTTAAAATAATTTTTTATAAAAAATGTGTAAAAAAAAGAAAAAAGAAAAAAAAAGAAGTCTTGTAACTTTTTGATATATATTATAAATTATTTAAATAATTTTTTAACTTATAAATTAAAACTGTTACATGTTAAAGTAGTCTTAAGATTTTTGCCCTCGACTAATTCTTTAGAATTAATATTGTTTTAATCATTATCTTTGCAGTTTAAACCAATCCGAACAGGGAGAAAGGTTTCATTCTCATACCTGCTGCTGGCCCCTGTCCCCAAACTACATTTTTATTACATAAGAATCACAAGTCCAAAAAACAAGAAATTCCAAGATCAGAAATTCAGCCCTACAGTTTAATGTTTATCTCTTTTCTAAGCAACCTTAAAAGCCCAAACTAGTAACATTGAAAAAGATGGCTCAAGAGACCAAAGTGAAGATACCTGATTGTCCACCCATTTGGATTTTCTAGGTGAGGGTCACACCTCAAGCTTCTCTCTCTCATGGAGGAGTCTGCAGGATCGACAGATGTAGATGGGTATATGGAGGAGTATTACTTTATTGTTTTTCATCCCGGTTTTGTAAAAATTTGGAGAGAGAGAGAGAGAGAGACAGAGAGAGAACAAGGAGAGGAGGAAGAAAGATGGACGAGACAGGCTCAGGGAGCTTTTAAACGGCAGTTTGTATGGATAAATAGATATAATAAGTAATAATTTTAAAAATAAATTAAGTAAAATAAAGAGTATATATATATATATATATATTATATTATAGTTAGAAAAAAGTTGAATAATTAATTATTTAAGTTTAATTTTAAAATTTATTTAAGTTTGATTTATTATATTTTCGAGCCGATTTCAAATAAGTTTTTGTTAAATTGAATTTGAATAATTTGATATTTTTATATAATTTTAAATTTATTGAATTGAGTCGAATGACCAATTAATTGTTCAAGCTTAATTTAAAAATTTTGAAAAAATTTAAAATGTATTCAAAACTAACTTATTTAATTGGACCCGAATAAATTTTTAACTAACTAATTTGAAGTTGAACTATTTGATTGGTTTATAAGGGAATGTGGGAGACAAAACCTTGACTTCTGTACAAATACACTGTCAGTCATCAACCTAATTGACACAATAATTTTGCCTCTACAAAGAAAAACAAACCAACCAATTTGAAATAAAAATTTATTAATAGTAGCATCTTCTTTAGTTTTTTTATATAACCAGACTTATTTTAACCATCTTCACTTCTTGACGAGATACGACTTATTTTAACCATCTTCACTTCTTGACGAGATACAAATAATATGTAGATTCAATTTTAACTATTTTGTTAGATGATGTAAATTTAATATTATATAACGAGGCTCCCTATTGAAGCACATCTTTTTTCTAAGTAAATATTTTAAATTCCTAACATTATTGTTAAGAAAATTGAATTAACTACCTGAGGAGTGCTGCGAGGATAGTGAATTGAACCAGAAAAGAGTAATTTTCTTTGGCCATCAATGATGAGAGATCTTCCATCATATGTCACATTATTATTCTCTCTAGCAACATTGCTTCCTCCTCCTCCTTCCACCATTGCCGTTGCCGCCACCACCATCACAATCACCATCCACAGCGACCACTCCATCTCTGACCTCTCTCCCTTACCCAGGTTCAAATTTCAGATAACACCTTATACATACACATATATATACATACATACACTAAGACATGTACTAAAGGAGGTTGAGGCAGGCAAAAAGCAGTAGGTGAAGTCCAAACAACAATGACAACAACAAAAGGCAGTTGGTGTGATTTTATTTATTTATTTTTCTATTTTTTTAATATTTATTTTTATATGCAATCCGTGAAGTTTGTTAGCCAGCCTTGTGATTGTTCTTTGTTTTGATGCGGTTTATAAGATGGGAAATTCTATGCTTTGGGCGTATTACATATGCACTTTGTTATAATTTTATGTCTTTGCTTATGATTGTGGAGATTTTTTATTATATCTTATGTAGTATTTGGTTATAATTATTATTTTTTTAATTATGATTCCCATATAATTGAGTTATGATATTTGGGATAATTAAATCTACAAATGTTATAACTTACATATTGTTAATGGCGATAAAAGAACCAAACAACTCAAGCTCAACTTGTGTTCAATTTGTTAAAAGCTCATTTGAGCTCGGTTCGTTAAATAAACAAGTTAATGTTGAACATATTTTAGAGTTTGCTAAAATTTTCAAACCAAATCTAAACAGTCAATTGCTCGTTCGGCTTGGTTAAATAAGCCTAAAATTATATAAAAATATCAAACTACTCAAGCTCGGCTTGATCAAAACTCGTTTGAAATCGACTTGAAAGTTTAATGAACCAAATTTGAACAAATTTTAAAACTCGTTAAAGTTATCAAACCAAATTTAAATAGTTATACTGTCTAGCTCGTTCAATTCGTTTAGTGTAATACAATTTTTATTTTTCTTCTAGACGAATATGATATAACCTATGGAGTAAAAACCCTATTTGTTGTACTTTACACAGTTGTTCATAATTTTTTTTTTATTTTAAAAATATTTGTTAAAATATTTGGTATAACTTCTGCTTTGCTTAAAGTTTATGAGGCAAAAGTTATTTATATAAACTGAAAAAAGTTGATTATAGAAAATAGAAAAGAGGGAATTACATATCAATAGTAATTAAGAAAAATATTTACAAAAAAAATAGTAAACATTATAAATGTAATAATAAACTTTTTCACCTTTATATAATAATTTTTCAAAAATCATGCTTGGTAATTTCCCCAACAGAGAAAGTGTTGCTTTTAGTTTCTTCATTATCACATTTCATTTTGCAAAAAAATTGCTCGCGTGCACGCGCACACACAAAAAAAAAAAAAAAAAGCTTAAAAGTGACTTAAATAATCTAATTTTTGAGAAATTAAGTGAGAAATACTTATAACCTCTAATTTTGAATTATCAATTTTTAATTTAGATGGATGTTGTTACACCAAACATGGCGTATATGCAGGGACCAGTACTAGATTATTTTGGAAGTGATTATGGAATGGGAATGGCTTGGCTTCTACTGAATAATATCTATCAAATGTAATGACCCGTGACAGGCATGCCCCAACCATGCTGAACCTACTGCTCAACTAAAGCATTTTAAACATTTAGGTTGTAGATGATGGATATATGAAAGGGCCGTGCTACATCCCCTAATTTAGGGAGCCCTAATCCCCCGAAAATTGAGACCAAGGCAAAAAAAAAAAAAAAAAAAAAAAAAAATTTCCCCATAACGACGTCGTTTTGGGAATTAGGGGGATTAGGGGAGACTTTTTTAGGGCTCCAAATCATTTCCCTATATGAAAATAACTTTATGTTTGAATCTCAAACAAAAATTTTATTAGTACTAATAATCACATAGGAAAATAAAAAATAAAAAATTCATGTATCAAATAAAAAGGGTTATTTTATTAGTATTATTAATTGTCCCTTATTGTTTTGAAAATTATATCATGCCTCTTAAAATTTTTAATCGCATAACTAATAACTTTTTTCACCAATTAATTATCAAGTCAATTAATAGTTTTTTATGATATCAACAATATATTACAATTAACAATTTTGGTAATTTTATTGATGTATAGGAGGATAGCTACAATTTTTTTTTTGTTTTTTTGTCAACTTTGTTAAATGACCTTTTGAAAAAAGGGTATTTATAATTTCTAAAATCACATAGGTCTATTTGTATTTTAAGTAAATTTCAAGAAGTGTATTTATAATTGTAGGAGGATTCCCTCTGTAGGGGCTGTTTGGACTCATGGGGCCCACCACAAGTCTCATTTTGATAATTCAAACCGTTCATTTTGTCGGATATTTCGTATATTTCATCCACAAAAAAATTAAGTCGATCCAATAATTGTAACTTATTTAATTAATTATTTTTGTAATCAAAAAAATATACGGTTCATTTAAAAAAAAAAACAATTGTTGTTTATTTTTATAGTGAAAAACACGATAAATTGAACAAGTTATAACTATTGGATCGACCTAATTTTCTTTGTGAATGAAATACACTAAATACCTAACAAAATAAACGGTTCGAATCATTAAAACGGAATTGATAGTAGACCCACGGCCCAAACAGCCTCCTCTGGTCTGGAGGGAATCACATTATTCATATTTCTGATTTATTCCAAACAGTGGGATCATGGAGATTAAGAATCAAACTGTCATTCCACGAAGCTTGAGGGAAATGATGAATCTCATTAATTTTATTACTAGTCGTAAAATTTATACGGTTAAAAAAACTTCATGAAAAAATGATATAATTTTAAATATTATATGTCCAATTATTATTTTTTATTATAAAATAGATAATAGCAGGATAGACATATGATATTCTAAAGTACAAACTATTTGGTTGATTGTGCAGTATTTTATAAGGCCAGAAAGATAAACCCCTAAAAAAAGCAGCATCTTTTTATTTGATACACTTGAAACTGATTCTTGCATACTTCTTTTATTGGAAATTTTTTAGGTCATTAGAGATATTTACGGGTCATTTGGTAATGTTTATATTTATTTTGGGGGAAAAAAAAAAATTGTTTGGTCCAAAAGTATTTAAAATTTTGTTTTGAAAACAAGTAAAAAAGATAGCTACAGGAGATGGTTGTCAATGGTTGAAGATGATGGTTGAAAGTGGTTACCGGCCATTGGAGGTGGTGGCCATAAGTGGCTGTCAACTATTGAAAGTGGTGGCCATAAGTGGTAGGCGGCGACAAGAGGTGGCTAACGGTTGAAGAAGGTGGTGGTCGGAGATGTTTTGTGGAGGAGGCAGCGATGGTGTCCAGTGGTAGTAATGAACAATTTTGGTGGTCGAAAAGGATGGGAGAACGAAGTAAAAATAAAAAATAAAAATTAAACAAGTGAAATTAATTTTTTTGTGTTTTACATTTTTTGTTGAAAATGAAAACAGAAATAAACAAGTTTTTGTTTACAGTTTTAAATTTTTTTATAAATATAAATAGAAAATTAAACATATAAATGTTACCAAACAGGTGCTTAATGTATCAAATTTATTCCAAATTCTTTTCTGGTGAGCTTTAACTTGTATGTATGGCAGCACTGTTGGGAATTTTCTTTCAATTAAAATAAGAACTTCATTATCCTAAAAAGAATTGAATGCTATCCATCACAATATGTGAGACATGAAAGTTTAGGCCTACCAATTGATTGGATTTGATCTAAATATTATCTGAAATTTTCAAATCCAATAAGGTTCAATTTGATCTGATAGTCCAAAAGATCCAAATCTAAAAAATTCAATGATAAATTGAATCGAATTAATCAATATCTAACCCAATCCAGTGTAAATGTAAGTGTAAATCTCGTTTTAAAAAAAAAATCAAGTGTAACCCATTGCTATTGGAAAATGAGTATTTAAACATCCCCAAAAAAAAGAGAGAAAAAAGGAAAAAAAATATAACTAACTGAAACCAGTGAGACACAAAAAATAGAGAATAATAAATAAACAAGAATTTGTAAATTACAAAAACACAATATTTATGTGGTTCACTCTAAATCTAATGATTGTTATTATTTCACTACAATGTACAGACATAATGTTTTCTTCAATTGCATATACATACCGAGTTACAAGTCACAAGTGCAAAAATATCAAGATATTCATACTCCTAAATTCGAGTAAGGGGCAGTCCAACAATTCGAAGATCAAAGGTTTGAATCTTGCTCTCTCCTTACCTGAAAAAAATTAATTTTAATACAAGCTGTACAAGGGAGTTTATTTACAAGACTAAACCAAGAGTTTTTTATTTTTGAACTGAGACCAAACCATAGAGTTTGGGCCTTGTTTTATTTGATTGAGCTTGAGTTTAGGAGGATTCTATTTATACCCAAAGTGATAGCACGTGGCCAAGGTAATGCTGAAGTGTTAGCCGAGGTGCCACGTGGCCTGGTCCTGATGCCGAGATGATTTAGGCTAAGGCAAGGTTATATGCGAAGATATCGGAATTCGAGATGAGCGGATAAGGGACAAGAGTCCTAGAATAGGAGAGGATCTCAGTCTAAATAAAGATAAAGCTCTTAGGGAGTTTATTCCTATCTAGCTGAGAGTCCAGGATCAACATTGAGCCTAAGTCCACTCAAGTTAGGCTTCTACAGGGATCAGGTCAATGTTGGCTATAAAAGTAAGGCACTCCCGTGGGTCTCAGGTATGGGTGATATACTGTGAGCAGTAGGTTTTTTCTCGTGAGTTAAGCACAATTTGCTATCTTTTGAGAGATATTTGTTTACTGACTTGATCGTCGGAGTGCCCCCGGCTGGACGAACCACCGCCGGATTCTTATTTTTCTGTGACAGGTTTTTCGGGCTTAATCTATTCTGTCGCTGCTCTCCAGCTGAGTTTCTTATTTGGTAGTGTGGTCAGAAATCAACACCCACAATTTGGCACCGTCTGTGGGAACGTAAGAAGAATAGATGGCCAACGACGGACAGGGAGACAAGACTAGGGACGACATCCATAGCAGAAGTGGAAAACATACCGATCCTAACATCGAGAAAGAAAACCGTAATGAAGGTGCACAGGATCCAAATCTCAAGCAGAAGGACGTCGACAAGGAGGGTAACACCCCAAGGAAATCAAGCCAAAATAAGTATTACAACGAGAGCGACCTCCAAGTATGGAATGATAGATGCTTGAGGAGGGACGGCGAGATAAAGGGAATGGCCAACAAGTTGGCAAATCTACAATCGGTTGTCAACTTCATGATGCAGAACAATGTCATGCAACCACCGTTTCCATTACAGGACACGCCGATGCCAGGGGCCAAGACTGATGCCTAGAAATGGGGGCAGAAAACAATCCCAACAATCTCGCAATATGGTAAAGAAAAGAAGCACTCGCATTGGCCTTTACGGGAGGTCGGGCGATGAGAGCCGGTCAGAGGTGACTCGCATAAGACACCTCGTACCAGGGGAACATATGTGAAAGAACCCAGGAATATCCAAGGGAAGGTCCTGTGTTTTGATACGGTGAATGAAGAGAAGTCCAAGAGGACACACAATGACACTAGGAGTAACACACCAAAAAGACTGAAATCTGTTGACAACTGAGCTCCTGGTCGAATTAAGGGGGATCTGAGGGACTACCTCTAAAGAAAGTGGTAGAATGCTGAGGTCACATCCCCTGTCAAACCGAGAACGCCGTTTTCGGTGGAGTTGGATAGGTTTGAGGACCCAAAAAGGTTCCATATGCTGAGGTTCCAAATTTATGACGGTAAGTCCGATCCGAACTTTCACGTCGGTTTATATCTAAATTCAACGGCTTTGTATACTGGGAACGAACCGTTGTTGTGCAAGGTGTTTCCCTCATCCTTTGGGAAAATCGCATCGGATTGGTTTCACAATTTGCCGAAATGAACTGTGAAGAGTTGGGAAGGCCTGACCGAGATGTTTGTGGCCAGGTTTGTTACAAACAAGTTGCAGCCACTAAGGGTAAACTCTCTGATGGCTTTGAAAATTAACGAAGGTGAAGGCCTCAAGGCTTATGTCAAAAGGTACTATGAGGTGTTTAACTGAATACCGGGATACAACCAGGAGTTGGCGGTTGTGTCTTTTAAGAACGGCCTGGAGGATGATTGCACATTTCGGAAGTTGTTGGAAAAGACTCTACCAAAGAGTATGGAGGAGCTCATGGCAAGGATCGAGAAATATGCTAGAGTAGAAGAGGATACGTTGGGAACAAAGGCGTCGAAACAGGAGAAGAGAAACGGCTCGCTGAAGTGAGACCGAGGTAATACTGGATTTAACAGGCAATAATCAGGGCTGAGGGCTGCACAGGCAGTCACCACTATGTTCTGGATCCCGGTTTATAAAGCTCTAGAAAGGATCAGGAACCAACCGTATTATAGAGCGTCGGAGAAGATTCCTGGCGAGTTTATAGGGAGAAGCCTTGGGAAGCACTGTGCTTACCATGATGAGGATGGGTACCTGACTCAGGGGTGCAGAGCCCTGAAGACGCATTTGGAAGATCTAGCCAGACAGGGTCACTTGAGGGACCTAGTAGATGAGGCCAGAACGAGAGAAGAGCAGGCGAGACTGCACCAGGCACTAGCAGCACCATCTCCGCCACAACCGCAGCAAGCAGAACCTCGGGTGATCAATATGATTCACTCGAAGGTTAATGAGAATACTATGCGAGTGGAGACACAAAAGGTGAGACACTTATAGCATGTGTATCAAGTCCAACAAAAGAGACCTTGGACAAACGAGTACCAGGGATTGATGGTGTCTTTTACTGAGGCAGATCTAGACATGGTGTAGCGTCCACACAATGATGCTCTGGTAGTGACCCTCAAGATTGGGGAATTCTAGGTAAGGCGCATTCTGATATCGGCCCGTTAGGCGAGCCTATTAGACTGAATTGGAGTTACCCACCCCTTTAAACCTAGGTTTTGTTGGGAGGGAATGACCGGTTTTGAATTCAATTGAACTACCATAGAATGATATTGGAAGTGCCTGTTGTGTCCTTCAATGATGCTCTGGTAGTAGGGATGGCAATTTAAACCCGGCCCGATGGGGACCCGATCCCCCGCGCCCGGATTATAATGGTTTTTTCCCGAAAATATATCCCCGTGGGGACGGGGATGGTATTCGAAATTAAATCCCCGATCAGTTTCGGGCCATGGACGGGGATTAATGTTCAAGCCCCGGCCCGTCCTCGTCCCCATCCCCGGCCCCAAATTTCTCCGAAGTAAAATTACTATTTTACCCATCTCAATATATATATATATATAAACCAACCCTCGTCCGTCGCTCACACAACACACTGTATTGATTTTATCAATACATAAAATCATCCATCCATCACCGCCTCTCATCAATACATAAAACCAACCCCTCTGTATTGATTTTATAATTGATTTTATCATCCATCACCGCCCCTCATCTCTCTCTCTCTCTCTAAAATCCTCCGTCAATATCCCTCCTCCTATTACCGCGATCTCCCTCCTCTCCCTCCTCCTATCACCGCGACCTCCTCCTCCGAATCACCGCAGTTACAGTGACACCATCCGATCTGGCGGCCTCCTCCTCCGTCGCCTCTTGCGGCCTTCTCCGTCGGCTTCGTTGCCTCTCGCCTCCTCCTTTCTCTGCCATGGCAGATCTGAGAAGATCCTCCTCTACCACCGTCGATTTCGTCCCTTCTCTGCCAGATCTGTCTCTATTTTTTTTTGTTGTTGATGATGTTGCTTCCTTGATGAAGTTGTTGATGGTTTTTTTTTTTTTTTAAGATGTTGCTGCCGTTGATGTTTTTGTTGATGAATTTTTTTTTTTTGATGATGTTGCTGAATGATGTTGTTGTTGATGATGAGTACGGGGATTTTCCAGGGTCGGGGAAACCCGATCCCCGTTGGGGCGGGGGTGGAGGAGTGATGAGTTCCTCGTCGGGGATCGAGGCCGAGGACGGGGATTTTTGTAGTTTCGGGGTCGGGGACGGGGATGGTGATCCCCGGCCCCGCCCCGCCCCTTTGCCATTCCTATCTGGTAGTGACCCTAAAGATTAACATGATGAAAGATTAAACGACTAATTGCTTGATTAGAAATAAATTTTCTGCCCAAACAATTGTTAACTTTTATTTTACAATCTTACATAGAGAAAAAAAAGAAAAAATGAGTTATTTCACTTATATAAAATGAACCATATACTCATATTTAATATTGTAGTATTGTGTATATTTCAATTCAAGACAATTTAAATTTTAAAGTTAAAACATCATTTAAAAGTTTTAGTTTATTAATTTTTGTATAAGTTTGTTGGTTTTTTGACCTAACCGATTAGGTTGAATCGTTTTCGATTTGACTGATTGGTTGGTTCAACCGCGATCTTAGCGGTTTTATCAAAATATATTAATTAGATTTATTTGATTCGAAATAAATTAAAGATTGACCTAATTAAAGATTAAATGACTGATATTGTTTGATTCAAAATAAACTTCCCGCTTGAACAATTGTTCAATTTTATTTTATACAATCCCGCATCGGGAGAAAAAGAAAAAAGTGGGTTGTTTCATCAGTTATATAAAGTAAACATATTCTCCCATTTTATATTGTAGCATTGTGTATGTTTTAGTTAAAAATAATTTAACTTTTAAAATGAAATAAAATTTAAAAGTTTTAATTAATTAATTTTTGTGTAAATTTGTTAGTTTTTTGACCGATTTTAATGATTTTATCAATATATATATGTATATTGTTTTATTTCCAAAAATATGTTTAAATTTTACGACAAACTTTAATATAGAATAAAATAAAACTAAAAGGTTTAAAAAATGAAATTTATTTTTATTTTATCATTAATATATATGTTTTTTTTTGTAATTTATTCTATTTTTTCATCTTTACCAATTATTTTTATTTTATGACATCTATTTCTTATTTTTTCATAAAACAAATGAAATTTATTTTTATTTCATGACATCTATTTTTTAAACTTAAACTATACAACTAAGGGGCATTTACACACAAGTCCTAATTTATGAACTTATCCTCCATTAAGTCCTAATCAAGATTTTTTAGACCTTCAATTCCCATTGAAACAAATGTCTCACATTGATAACACTCCATCAACCCCATGAAAGTTCAAGATGGAGAAATCACCGTACATTCACAGACTCAGATTCCACCCTTCTCTTGCCAAGCTCACTTTCTGGTCCTTCATGTTCTTAGGCTTAATCTTGATCTTTTTCTTCAGATCACCCTCTTCATCATCTTCTTCCCCAATCTCTTTAGATCTCTCTCGCCGATCTCTCCGAACCCATTCTTGGGCCGACCTAGTTTGGGAAAAAAGGGTTCAATCTTTTGCCTGAGTAATACTCCGAATTACCATTCAAACAATAATTGTTGATCATTTATAATTATTTATGAAGGATCATAGTGATTTGACATTTATTTTGATTTTCAAAATTTTAAAACATCAACTTTCAAATTGAAAAAACTAAATGAAAAAAAAACTAATTTTTTTTGAAAAAATTGAGAAAACTAAATTATTTTTTTGTGCAAAACTAAAATTTTTGTATCTATAAAGGAGCATGATGATGGAACATTGATGTGCAAAAAAAAAAAACTTTAAAAATGAAAAATTGATAATATTCTCAGTTTTAAAACTGGAAAAAACTGTTAATATTCTCAGTTTTATTGGATAGTTAAATTAAACCAACAAGTAGAAGCGTAAAAACATTTAATCTTATGCTTTGTTTTTTTAATCGGTTAGTGAAATAATTATCTGGAAAATCACTACGCAAAATTGAAAATATTCTTAATTTTAAAAATTAAAAAAAAACTGATAATATTCTCAGTTTTACTAAATAGGACTTATTGGTTCAAAAAATCTTAAATAGGACCTAAGCTACCATAACATTTGTAAATAGGACTTTTAAATAATTTTTAAATAATTAACTCTACAATTAATGACAGAACAATTGCAATATATAATGTAATAAAATGGTTAAAATTTAATTCATTCTAAATTATTTTTCTATACTTTTTACGTAAATTTTACGTTATTATTTAATTTTAAAATTATATTTAATTATTTATTTAATCCGTGCATTGCACGGGTTCGAATGCTAGTTTGAGTTTAAGTGAATGTTTTTTTCTAATTCATGTTTTTGATTTTTTTATTTGTTTTTAAGATGAGAATGAAAATGTGAGGTGCAGAATATTCTTTTTGGAGGGATTAGTAATTGAAGTATTAGTTGTTAAACATGAAAATATACATTTTTGTTAGTGTGATTTTCTGGTGTTACATTAGAGTGTTACTTTTGGAGGAAAAAAAAAAGTATACTAAGAAGTTTTAGTGTGTTACATTGATTAGAGTGTTACATTTGAAAAAAAAAATATAATAATGAGATTTTTTTGGAATGTTACGTTATTACATTTGAAAAAATATACTAAAAAGTTTTTGTGTGTTACATTGATTGGAGTGTTAGATTTGGAAAAAAAATACAATAATGACTTTTATGTGTTACATTGATTAGAATGTTACATTTAGAAAAAATACATTAAGAAATTTTTGAAATGTTATGTTATTACGTTTGAGAAAAATACACTAAGAAATTTTTTAGGAGTGTTACGTTTTTTGAGTGTCACATTGGAATTTTACATTTGAAAAAAAAAGAATTTTTTTAAAATGTTACGTTTAATAATTTCAACATTATAAGAAAATTTACATTTGTCGCTCAACATATAACACACATGTATTTATGTTTAGCTCTTTATATAATTCACATTTGAATGAGACTTTTAAGTTCATAAAAAAAAAAGAAAAAAAAAAGAAAAAATAATCCGTTTATAAAATCACTATTTAAGATTTATTAATTTTTCATAATAATAATAATAATAAAGAAAAAATAAGAAAATGTAATTTAGTCACGTCATATTCTATACACGTGATAATTAATTACCTAATAAAGAAAGGTTGCCGATTGCGGGCTCTGAAGTCAAGATCATGGTTCATGGGCGGTCTGCCGGTCCCACTCCCATTGAATATTCTAGTTTAGTGAAAACAAATTATTTTTTTTAATTTATTTATTTTTTAAATTTCTCATATTTTGAGATATATTGTCATTTAAAAATAATAAAAAAAGTTTCCAAACTTATTGTTCTTTTCAATTTTCAAAAATTTTCGGAAACGAAATTGGCTTCATTTTCATTTGCTAATGTTTTCACTTTTTGTTTTTTTTTTTCTTAGAAGCAATTAAAACCAAAATTTATCTAGTATACTGTTTTTATTTTATTTTTTTAAAATCAAAATTGAAAATTTTTGAATACAAAAAAAAAAAAAAAAGTTATTTTCACGTATTTTTTAAATAAATTTTCACACTCTGCTCTTTTCCCAATTATTTTGGCTACCACTCCTACCATTACCAAGCACCGATCTATTGCTAGTAAGTTTCAACCAACCTTCCACTTTCGGTGACTCTCCGACGAACTCTAATCACATTTTGTAACCTGCGCCGGTAGTGACAGATCGAAGAATTTGATATAGGGGTACTTTCTAACTCCCATAATAGGGGAGAACTAAACAAATTACTAGAAATGGTATCAAACTACTTCGTATATAAGTTGAACTCGATACCTCACACTGTAAAAGGTGTCATATAACCACTAGGCTAAACATCCTAATTAAAATTCATATAAAAAAATTCATCAAAATGACGTGTCAATGACATTTATGAAATTACAAGAATAATAGTGGATATTTTGATTGAAAATGAAAGAATCACACAATCCCAACTCCTTATGTGTACAATTTTTGTACAAGCATTATAAGTATATTATTACTCTTTTTTTTTAAAACATCATAGAAGGGGTTCTTTTTGAAAAAATAAAAATATAAGGTACCTTAAAATAATTTAGTAGGGGCACAAACATAATTTTACAAGGAATGTACTTGATATACTTTTTATATTCATGGGTACTAATACAATTTTAAAAAAAAAATGAGGGGGTCATGAGCCCCCCAAGCCTTCAGTGGATGTATCCTTGTTCGTCGGCCTTTCAACGTGTTTCCATCACCATTTGTGACCTCCAGCCAACTTACGTGCTGCAATTTGACCGCTCTTGTGTAATCGTTGGTAATACTTTAGCCACTTCATCACCAAACACCACATTCATATACTTTCTATCATTGGCCACTACATTTAGCAATTCACTAAACATATTTCTTTATTTTTATAACTTTTGTATACAATACACCAAACAAATTTTTATTTTATATTTTACAAAAATAAGAACGAAACTTGCCACATTCTTACCAATCATGGAGAATTTATTTACTAATCTTAAAATATTACTCATACATTATTTATTTTTAAAGAAGGGTCATTAATTTTTTCAAAAGATATATATATATATATAAAAAGATAACAGGACTCATTATTTTAATTAATAATATTCTATTGAGACACCACCTAAAATTGTCCGGGGACCAATTATGATTTCTTCAACTATGTCTATGAGCCCTAAAGTCAAGATCTCCGTCTGGGTCCCACACCAATCGAACTTTACTCACCAGCACCAAAAACACCAGGTAGGTTGTGAACTAGAGACCATTCAACAATGTTGCTGTATTTGTATATATCTAAAAGAAATTGTTAAAAACAATCTAAACTATCGATGTTAGTATTGAAAATGTATATATAAATGTGTTTTAAAAAGTATATTTATTTTTGTGTTTTTTTTTTTTGTATTAATTTCAATCCATTTAATCTTAATAAAATAAAAATTAATATAATTATGTTAAAATTATAAAATTTATTGTATTTCTTTTTAAATTTAAGAAAATCAGAATAATTTATCTAAAATTTTAATATTATGTAATTCTTGTGGACGATTTTCATTGTAAATAGGGGCATGATTGGTGAGAAGCAAAAATGGTCAAAAAAAGCAGCCTGTAAGCTTCCAAGAAAGTTTCCAAAAAAGCAGGGGACCATTTTGTTCATTTCACTTGGACCTTCCCTTTTTTCCCATGATTGTGATGTTTTCAAACCATATCCATTAGGTTCAGCTGATTGTTGTTACTACTAGTTTCATTGGTATGTAGAGATATGAAAATAGAATGGTTACTGAAAAGGGCTGTTGTAGAATTGAAGAGCCGTTTTGTCGTAGAGCCATTTTTTAGTGTGGTCAAACGAAAAAAGTGAAGAGCCATTCTTTTTAACTTCGTTCATTTAAAATTAAAAAATGAATTTATCTTTTTTTCCTTTGGATTAGTTCATTTCTCTTAGACAACTTATATAAAATACACCCTTCTATTATTATTATTATTGTTATTATATATAGATCATGATTTATGTTGTTTTTTTATTTACAATAGTTTTACCGTAATAATTAAAATTGTATTTGGTTGAACGATTTGAAAACAAAAAAGTAAAAAGTAAATAAAATGTGAATATAATATATTTATATTTCACTTATTTTTACACACTTTTTCCTTTTCTTTTTTTAAATTTCTTTCTAAATCTTTCAATCAAATACAACTTAAGAAAAATCCTATGGTGTGCATTCAGGAGTGCACACCATACGCACCCTACTACAAAAATGTATAATTTTACTATAAAATTTTATAACATCAATCACAAAACGTATAATCTCGTCATAAATTGGCGTAATAAAATATTTTAAATTGTGATTTATATTACAAAAGTTTGTGACTTAGTTATGACACTTTTTGTTGCGTTAATTTGTGATGAGATTACGTATTTTTTTGTTGATATTATGAAATTTGTGATAAAATTACACATTTTATAATAAAATACATATGGTATACACCCCTAAAAGGATGCACACCATACCATTTCTCAATAATTAAACAACCAAGTTTAAAATTAACACAGAACATTGTTATTTTAGAATGTGTGATTTAAAAATCGAAGATAATATTTTAATATTATTTTGTAATAATCTATATATATATATATATATATTATATAAGGAAAATGAGGTTTAATCTACAAGTTTTGTGGGAGATCTAATATCCTAATACTAATTTTCTAATTTTTTGATTTAAAAAAAAAAAGTCTTAGCATTTATTAACTTCTCCTAACTTACAATTTTTTTTGACTTTTCTCATAATTACTGCAGCACCCTTTTCAATTTCTTCCATACGGAAGTGGGGTCACTGCAGTGACCCCACTGTTGTGCCTAAAATGGCACAGTTTCAACCCCCCCTTTTTTTTTCTTTTCATGTTCTCACTATATTTTTTGGCGTAATAAATTATACTTTTTTATTTTATTTTAGGGTTTAATTCTTAAAATTTATTTATTTTTATTTCAGGGTTTAGGGTTTAATTCTTAATTTTTTTTATATATTTTAGGATTTAGGGCAAAGTGTAATTTATCACGCCGAAAAATATAGTGAGAACATTAAAAAAAAAAAGAAAAAAAAGGAGGCTGAAACTATGCCGTTGTAGGCACAGTAGGTAACACAGTAGTGGGGGTCACAGTAGTGACCCCGTGTCCCTTCCATATACTATGGTTACACAGAGAAATAAAGAAGATAAGAATTTAGCTATGAAACTCAAAAACATATATCAACATCTAAATTTGAATTACGATTTAGTAATATAATTTTTTTTTTATGTATATCTCTCAAAATTTTAAATTACTTAATGAGACAAATTAATCAATTTTCTAAAATTATTGATTTTTTAATTTATAAAATAGATTAAAAAAATTATTGACTGATTTATTTATTTAATAACAAAAATATTTCATAATCTCTTCATCTTAATCTCTCTCACCGATTTTTAAAAAAATATTAAAACTTGCCTTCTTTCTCTCATTCCAAAAAAACCAAATAATATTTTTCATAAAAGTTTTAGATATCTATCTATATCTTATAACATAACAAAAAAAAAAAAAAAACTAAAAAACTAAAAATCAAATATACAAACAGATAAAATTAATAAATTTGATTTTTATTTATTCAGTTAAAATATTTTTTTTGCATCTCAATATCCAATTTTAAGTTTTAAAAATCTTTAAAGTTTATCTAAACAAATCTAATTTGAAAATATCTTCTACTATTATACTTTAAATCAATAAAATTCACATGTCTATCACATATCTAACTCACATCATAACTTACCTAAATAATAATTATTAAAAACATAGAAACTATAGATAAATTAAATTAAAAAAATAAATAAAAACCTACAACTCCATCTTAAATAGATTAAAAAAAAAAAAACCTGAATAGAAACCACACAAAAATAAAAAAGATAAGAATTTAGATATGAATTTAAAAAAAAATGACAATATCTAAATTTGAATTATGATTTAGTAATATAATTATCTATTTTTCTGATGTATATATATCAAAATTTTAAATCACTTATTGAGAAAAATTAATTAATTTTCAACTCTTATTTAAAGAATAATCTGATTAGTCATCTTAACTCCTAAACTTCGCGGGCTCTAGCAGAGGAGCTAACGGATTAGATTAGGTGAGGTTTAAGTTGTTGGAGGTAGCATTCTCCCACTCTATAAATTTATTTATTTTTTAATTTTATTTTTTTCTTGTATGATTTTCTTTCTCTATTGTTGGTTTGGTTTTGGTTTCGATTTTAATGAGGTTTATGGGTTTGTTTACAGGTTTGCATGGTAGAGAAAAATTATTGGTGATTATGGTTGCAATCAAAATATCTATGTCCGTTTCATGCCAAAGATTTTGATCAGGTTTTGTTTTCTTCAATGAAGACCATAAAATTGAAGTAAAAAAATAGGTATTAATTTTTTTATTTTTTATTATCATTTTATTTTATAAAAAATGTGAAAATTTATTAAGACTTCAAGATTTTACTATAATATTAGATTTTTGTTTAATTACGTAAATTTAATACTTATAAATATCATTGTGTTCTTTATTTTTATCCTATTTCTATCCCATTAGACCATTACTGGTATTTGTTAGTTTGTTAATTATAATCCAATTAATTGAAAATGAAAGCTTAATATAATTTTTCATATATATTATAGTTAATTTGTTACCACTATAGTTGTATATAATAGCATAATATATAAGGATAATTTCTAAATATAATTTTTATTTTTTTATGTGATTAAAATAGTCTATCTTAATAGTATATGGCGTTGTTTGGGAATGGTGGGTTGAGGCTATTATAGCCTGAAAATGAGAAATAAGCTAAAAAGCAAAACTGTTCAAAGTTTTTTTTTTTTTTTTAAAAAAATAGGCTCAACGCCGGACAGTGTAGGCTGTGCCTACACTGTCACAGCCTCAAAAGTCATCATCAACGGCTAAATTACCATTTGACTCCTTTACATCAATTTAAAAAATTATAATTTAGGGGCAAATTTGTCATTTTAGATTCAAACATCATTTCAACACACTTTTCAATACAACAACTCAACTAAAAATTCATCTCATCTTCCCAAACACAAAAACTAAAATAGCCTACTAAAATAGCCAAAAAGCCTCTAAAAAATAGCCACTTCCCAAAGGAGGCCATAGAAGAGTTAGATGGTTTCTTTTATCGCTAAAAAACCCAGTCTATTTTTTTTTTACTTTTTAATTTTTTTAAATTGAAACGTCAATGGTTTATGTCCACCAAAAAAAAAAAAAACTGATAAACACATATAAAAAAGCTACGCTTTTTTTTTTTCATTTTTTAATATATAGGATATTTACAAATGGAAAATGTTTGACACCCCAAAATTTTTTTTTCATAATCCAACTTATAATGATGTAGTCATAAGTGTCAATTTTTATACAAATATGAGAAGAGAATTAATTAAATTATACATTTCAACCAACCACATAGTCAAATTTTGACTATTTCAATATGTTAATTCACTATAATTTCAATTAGAGAATCATAAACTCTTAACATATTTTTTTATCAAATTATAATTTGATAAAATTTTAAAAAGATGAAACGTTGAAAATTATGTTTTTTTCCATAAAAAATGGTGAAAAGAAAAAAATTGGGATAAGAATGAAAATTCTTTTAAAAATTAATAAAAATTTAATGAAAAAGTTAAAATAATTCATATCAAATCAAAATTTTATTCAAATTTAAAATCAAATTAGATAAAAGAAATTAAAAGAAGATGATGAAAGTTTGAAAATATTTTGAAACCTTCTTATTCTTAAATATTAGAAATCCATGTGTATATTATATTCATATTGTATTTTTAGTTATGAAATTGAAATTAAAAGAAATGCAACTTAAATTAGTAGATTAATAATAGAAACATCATATTAATTATTGTTAAATATCACTTCACTTCATATTTACTAATAAAATTATATATTTATTTTAATTATAACTTTTAAATTTGTATATTTTCATAACAAGAAGAGGTATATCATAATTCAGTTAATCTCATTTGATCAGGTTTAACTTTTTTTAATACAAATTATCAAAATTACACTAAATATATATATTAATTTTTTTAAACTAATAATTTATAAATATAAAAGTTAACTTATAAATTTAACGTATATTACAAGATAAAATATTAAATTATTTCAAGATAATCATAATTGAGAGAGAGAATTATGAGCCGGTTATGGGCCGAGTTAGAGGCCGAGCAAATTAGAGGCCCAATGGTGCGTTGGGCCGCGATAACTTTGGATTTGCCCGGAGTTGGGGCTGATCAGAGATGGACCGAGCCACTTGGATCTGCGCAGGTGATAATCGCGTAAACGACTTGCTCGGTCGATGGCGCGCACCGTTAGCCCGGTCGAGAAGCTTGTGCCAGAAGCCCGGTTGAATGGCCTTTTGTTGACCTGCACAACCAGTCTGAAGGTCGGCTCCGCCGGAATGCTGCTGAGCTTGGCTGGAAAGGATCTCAGTTCTTGGAGCAATCGGGCATGGAACACAGCATGGCCGTCGACAGCTGAGAAGATGCAGCCTGGCTGTCGAGCTCCCAGTAGAGTGGGCTGGCAGTCGGGTTAGGTGATGTTCAGCAAGATTTGTGCTGACAGATGGGATAGCAGAACCACGTGTCGAGAGATCACTAGGAGTAGATTTGGGGCACAGAAGGTATATAAGCAAGTCTGTGCCCCCCATGCTGGCGGACGAACATTTGGTAAGAGAAATACTTACACTCCATTCACTCCCTTCTCTCTATCTATCCTCAAGTGTGTGCTAACTTGATCGTCGGAGGGGTTTTCCGGCCACACACCGCCGGGTAGCTCACCGCTGTTGTGCACGCAGGTGATCGGATAGAAACGGAGCTCGGAAGCAAGGAGTGCGGGCTCGCCTGGATATTTGCCCCCGGCACAATAATGATTTTTTTTTAAATTTATAAAATCCCGTAGATAGTACGGGTTACGACTAGTTTAAACTTAAATCATTAAATGATGTTTTTAGCTGACATATCTTCTTGTTGTGAAAATCATAAGAAGTTTATTGTTGATAAAATTAAAAAAAGGTTTTAATCCATATGAATTTTGCTTCAGACCCTTAGTGGGAAGCACCCCAAGTGAAACCGCCTCCCCCTCCCCCTCCCCCGTGCCACGTGTCAGCCTGGGGTGGCTGAAAAAAAAAAAAAATTTTTGATGGCCAATCACAACCGACCCCCAACACCCCCACTGGGGGTCGGAAGCTTTTTTCTAATCCATATATATATATATATATATATATATATTAGGGGAATTACTCATGTTTGAAAGGCAGTGACAGAGCCAATAAATTAAGGTAGAGGGGATACTTTATAATTTTAATTTTTTTTATGATCAACAATAAAATAATAATAATTTTATGAGCTAAATTTAAGTATAAAAATTTAATTATTTATTATTAATAACAACTAATCAAAATTCTATAATAATGTGAAATAACTCAGACACAATAGTAGTATAAGTATGCAATTTTAGCACAAAAAATTACAAATTAAAATTTTGAATTTTAGAAAATAGAAGCAAAATCATTTATAACACAAATCATTATCAAATTTCTATAATTTTTATCTGATAGAAAAATATTAGAGAGATAATATTGATTATAAAAATATGTTTTGAATAGAAATTATTAGGTAATCCTAGAATATTATGTGATTTTGATGATGTAGTACTTTGGATATAAGAAATCGCAACTCATATTAAGTGATTCACCTATTATCTTCTAATTACTTAACAATAATGAGTTATTATGTTTCATTCATAAAATTTGACACTATATTATTGATTTAGACCACCACATAAATAACACCACATGACGCTCCAAGAATACTAAATAAACTGCATATTGTATGTGAACCAAAAAAAAAAAAAAATCAAAATCAAAACTGGGAGTGGGGACGTGACCTCCTAAGCCTGCTGTGGCTCCGCTACTGTTTGAAGGCATTTCATTATTCGGATTAATAGATAGATTTATTTAATTTTAATTGTCAATTATGTCATTTTTTAATTGCTAGATTTATACCTAATAATATTATAATGATCATATTTTTTTTATTATGTTATGTTCACTATTTTATATGTCAATATTATATTCATTATCGACAATGCTACGTAGCTCAAATTTTGTGGCTCAAAAGTGGCTCAAATGGCCAAAACGACGTCGTTTTGAGGACAGAACAACATAAAAATGGCCAAAACGACGTCGTTTTGGCCATTTGAGCTACTTTTGAGCCACAAAATTTGAGCTACGAGACATTTTCCATTCACTATATATCGATCTATCCATCTATAATGTTATCTAGAGAGGAAGTGGGGTTTCAAATCCAAAATTTTCAATTTGGTGTTGTACAGAATGTTATAATTTTTACTTTTCAAAAATACCCTTATGTAATTATAAGAATAATTTTAACTGTTAAATTCAATTATATTATATTCCAAGATATCTATATTAGGGTGCACACAATTTAATATATATAGGGAGCTTTTTTGATAAATCCATTTTCTAAAAGTTTTATTCCATCCAACCCATATTCTTTTTGACTATTCCATTAGGTCCAATTTGAGATAAGAAGACCAAAATACCATTTTCATCTACTTATGTTCCATTTAGTTCACATTATTTTCTTATATTTCAATAAGTCCTATGGGTGCCATAATTACCAAAATACTCTTAATGTGAATGTTCACACCGTCAACGTAAATGTTCATATCGTCAATGTGTAGGGGCCCGGTCCATGTCGATCCTCGTGGGTGCCCGGAAAAATTCGAATCGGGCCGGGCCGGCCCACAGGCCAAAAAAATAGGCCCGGCTCGACCTGTTGATAATATGAATATTCACATTGACAAGTTAACATTCACATTGATAGGAGTGTAAAATTAGCCTGCGGTCCGTGGGCTGCCCGAAACCAGCCCGCTGCCCGGGGCGGGCCCGGACCGGCCCGTTCACAATGTGAATATTCACATTGACATATTAACATTAACAATAACATTGACAAGAGTGTAAAATTGGCCCATAACCCGTAGGCAGCCCGAAGCCCGGGCCCGAGCCCGGGTCGGTGCGGGCCCGACCCGGCCCGGCCCGTTGACAATGTGAATATTCACATTGATATGTTAACATTCACATTGATAGGAGCGTAAAATTAGCCCGCGGCCTGTGGCCGGCCCGAAACCCGCCCGCGACTCGTGGGCTGCCCTGGGCGGGCTCGGCCCGACCCGTTGATAATGTGAATTTTCACATTGACATGTTAACATTCACATTGATAAGAGTATAAAATTAGCCCGCGCCCCGTGGCTTCTCGAAACTAGCCCACGGCCCGTGGGCGGCCCGGGGTGGGCCCGGCCCGGCCTGTTGACAATGTGAATATTCACATTGACATGTTAACATTCACATTGATAAGAGTGTGAAATTGACTCACGTCCCATGGGTGGCACGAAGCCCGTGGGCGGCGCGGGGCGAGCCCGGTCCGGCCCGTTGACAATGTGAATATTCACATTGACATATTAACATTCACATTGATAGGAGTGTAAAATTGGCCCGTGGCTCGTGGGCGGCCCGAAACCCGCCCGCTGCCCAGGGCGGGCCCGGTCTGGCTCGTTGACAATATGAATATTCACATTGACATATTAATATTAACATTGATAAGAGTGTAAAATTGGCCCGTGACCCGTGAGCAGCCCGAAGCCCGGCCCCGGGCCGGGGCGGACCCGGCCCGTTGACAACGTGAATATTCACATTGACATATTAACATTCACATTGATAAGAGTGTAACATTAGCCCGTGCCCCGTGGCTGCCCGAAATACGCCCACGGCCCGTGGGCGGCCCGATGCGGGCCCGGCCCGGCCTGTTGACAATGTGAATATTCACATTGACATGTTAACATTCACATTGATAAGAGTGTAAAATTGACTCGCGTCCCACGGGCAGCCTGAAGCCCGTGGACGGCCCGGGTTTGGGTCCGGGCCTACCCCGGGCCGCGGGCGAGCTTCAAGCAGCGGACAAATTTTACACTCCTATCAATGTTAATGTTAACATGTCAATGTGAATATTCACATTGTCATGGGTCGGGCCAAGCCCGCCTCGGGCTGCGATCAGGTTTCGAGCCGCCCACGGGCTGCGGGCCAATTTTACACCCCTATCAATGTGAATGTTAACATGTCAATGTGAATATTCACATTGCCAACGAGCTAGGCCCGCCACGGCCTGAGGTCAGGCTTCGAGCTGCACACGGGTCACGGGCCAATTATACACACTTATCAATGTGAATGTTAACATGTCAATGTGAATATTCACATTGTCAACAGGCCGGGCCGGGCCCGCCCCGGGCCACCCACGGGCCATGGGCGGGTTTCGGGCAGCCACGGAGTGCGGGCTCATTTTACACTCCTATCAATGTGCATATTAACATGTCAATATGAATATTCACATTGTCACGAGTCGGGCCAAGCTCGCATCGGGCTGCGGTCGGGCTTCGGGCCGTCCACGGACTGCGGGCCAATTTTACACTCTTATCAATGTGAATGTTAACATGTCAATGTGAATATTCACATTGTCAACAGGCCGGGCCGGGCCCGCTCTGGGCAGCGGGCGGGCTTTTGGCCATCCATGGGCCGCGGGCCAATTTTATACTCTTATCAATGTGAATGTTAACATATCAATGTGAATATTCACATTGTCAACGGGCCGGACTGCGCCCGCCCCGGGCTGCCCATGGGCCGCGGGCGGGTTTCGCTCCACCACGGGACGGGGGCCAATTTTACACTCCTATTAATGTGAATGTTAACATGTCAATGTGAATATTCACATTGTCAATGTGAACATTCACATTGTCAACAGGCAGGGCCGGGCCCGCCCACGGCCTGTGGGCGGGTTTCGGGCAGCCATGAGGTGCGGGCTAATTTTACACTCCTATCAATGTGAATGTTAACATGTCAATGTGAATATTCACATTGTCAACGGGCCGGGCCGGGCCCGCCCCGAGCCGCGGGCGGGCTTTTGGCCGCCCATGGGCCGCGGCCCAATTTTATACTCTTATCAATGTGAATGTTAACGTGTCAATGTGAACATTCACATTGTCAATGGGCCGGAATGGGCCCGCCCCGGGCCGCATATGGGCCGCGGGCAAGTTTCGCGCCGTCACGGGACGGGGGCCAATTTTACACTCCTATTAATGTGAATGTTAACATGTCAATGTGAATATTCACATTGTCAACGGGCCGGGCCTGGTCGGGCCCGCCCTGGGCTACTGTTCAGTTTTATACTCTTATCAATGTGAATGTTAACATGTCAATATGAACATTCACATTGTCAACAGGCAAGGCCGGGCCGTGGGCAGGTTTTGGGCAGCCACGAGGCGCGGGCTAATTTTATACTCCTATCAATGTGAATGTTAACATGTCAATGTGAATATTCACATTGTCAACGGGCCGGGTCGGGCCCGTCCCGGGCCTCGAGCGGGTTTTTGGCCGCCCATGGGCCACGACCCAATTTTATGCTCTTATCAATGTGAATGTTAACATGTCAATGTGAATATTCACATTGTCAACGGGCCGGACCGGGACCGCCCCGGGCCGGCTATGGGTCGCGGGCGGGTTTCGCGCCGCCACGGAACGGGGGTCAATTTTACACTTCTATTAATGTGAATGTTAATATGTCAATATGAATATTCACATTGTCAACGGGCGGAGCCCGCCCCGGCTCGCGGCCGGGTTTCGGACCGCCCACGGGCCAATTTTACATTCCTACCAATGTGAATTTTAAAATATGAATGTTCACATCATTAAATTGCTAATCGTTCAAAAAATATTTATAAGGGTATCAAAATTAAATATAAGGGTATAAGTGTCCAAGAAAATAGTGTAAATTAAGAAAATGGACTTTATGGAATAAAACTATACATACATGGGACTAAATGGGTTAAAAAATTCTTTCATAAACTTCTTGGGTTAAAACACTTCTAAATTAAACTTATCAATAAAAATCCCATATATATATATATATATATATGTGGAGAGAGAGAGAGAGTCACTACCCCAGTTGGATATAAAAGAATATAAAAGGAATAAGATCCTACGGGGCATAATCCCATGAAAGGCTTTTGGCCTGGTCATAAGATCCTGGTCTAATTAGGACCCACAAAAAAAGAGTGTTTGGTATTTGGATTGGTTCAGACAAGTAATCCCTACCCAGGTTAAGTTTGTGCAATCACCATGTTCCTCCCAACACCCATCCTTATCCATGCATGCACACATATGTGTATATATACATATGAAGAGGTCACTCAGCACGTCATATCTCCAAATGACAAAAAACATCATCCGACTCGTCACATATATAATTGCATGCCCCATTGATCAAAGATATCTTGCTATTAATTCACTACTTTTTTTTTTTTCCTTTTTTTCTTTCTAAATTAGGAGGAGGTCAACAAGGACTTAACCTAACCTTGAGTTTTGTAGACTAGAATTCCCAACTACACTTTCATTTTTATGCTCTCTCTCTCTCTCTTCTTTGACCCGGATTAAATTTAATATTTATCTAGGCCAGAGCTCATCTAGTGACTATTTCTTTTTTTTTCTTTCTTTTTTTTTTTTAAAAAAGAAAGATTAATTACTCTTTCAATATTTTGGTAAATGGAAGTTTCCAAAGTACTATAGATGATTAATTAATTAATGGGTTAATCTTCAAGTTAACCAAAGGCTACCTAGTAACACATCAAAATAGTTGGCTCTAGCTTAATAAACATCTAAAACACATCTTTAAAAGAGTTGGGTGTTTTTTATTTTATTTTATTTTATTTATTTTTGTAAAGTTTATTTTGAGAGTTTTAAGTGAAAAAAAAAAAAATGAAAAACTAAAATGTGGAACCAAATTTTTTTTTTTTTTCAAATTTAGTTACTTCAACAGTGATTTTAAATTTTACGCTAAATAAGTTGCACAGTAAGAGAACCAAATATCTAACTTTTTGAAGTACAACTGCTTAAGTTTGTGATTTTGTTTGTGAGTTTACCATAAAAAAAGGCAGGGTATACTTGTGGCCTCTGTAATTTACCTCATCTTGTGCCAATGTAATCTTTGTAATTTTAATTGTATTAATTTTTATATCATATCAATTTAATTCAATTGATAATATCCGTTAAGAAATTAGTTCAATATCAATTGGACTTGTATAAAATTTAAGGGTTTAATTGATACAAATACTAAATTAATACAAAAGACAAATTATGTGTAGAACCAAACACAGCCTTATTCATACCAAGTGCAGATGATCTCAGACAAATTGAATTCAAACCAACACATTTCCTTATGTAACTAAGTCTTTTAAAATAAATAAATAAATAATTGCTCTACAAAATTTTATACGTTGGGGTTTAAACAAGTTCAAACGATAAGAAACAACTGGATGCATGTATGTTCATATATATATATATATATATAAGTTTGCTGAGATCAGCAATACGTAGTTGACAACACCTGAGAGCTTAAGTTTCTATTAATTATTGGGAATCTTGATTAATTAACTATAGTTATTTTCTCAATATTGTAATGGGATCAAGATTCTCAACCCTTTTTTTTTTTTTTCTCTGTTTTTGTTACGATAATTTAACAATATAGGTTTAAATTAAAGCTGTTTAAGATGTGTAGTTTTAAATGGAACAATAATATTTCGATTTTTTGTTTTTTTTTGCTTTAATTTTCAAACTTAGACCATTGAATTATGTCCTTGTTGTAAGAATTTGAGCAATTCTAGAGGAAAAGAGAGATATGAACAACACTAAAAATAAGCAAAATCGTTGATAGGTCAAAATTTTGTGATGGATGGTGGTTAGGATATTTGATGAGGGTGTAGGTAATTTGGTATGATTAAGGTAGAAGTTGAGACTAAAATTATTAATGAAGATTGACAAATGGTTAGAATTTGTATTAAGTTAGAAGATTAAGATTTAAATTGAAAAAAATTAAAAAAAGTTATTTTGTTATAAGGTCAGACACTACCTCTCCAATAGTCTACATCGAAGCGTATCCCATTTATTCAGTTTTAGGCAACTGAACACTGAGTCAAGAGCCTCTCCTTGCAAGCCTGTGCTTGCGTCCGTCCTTGCAGGCTTTCGGGTCTACTTTTAGGTCCAATTTTAATAATTCGAACCATTAATATTTTATGATTTATTCAGTATATCATACCTGTAAAAAATCAAGTTGATCGGATATCAGAAAGTATGTGTTTGAAAAATTGAACTAAACACTATTTTTTAAAAAATTTAATAAACAGTTTTCCGAACACATGCTTTCTAATATCCGATCAACTTGATTTTTTACAGGTATGATATACTGAATAAATCATAAAATATGAACGGTTCGAATTATCAAAATTGGGCCTAAAAGTAGACCCGAAAGCCTGCAAGGACGGACGCAAGCACAGGAGCTGCAATGAGAGGATCCTCACTCCTGAACACTACCTTCTATATGTGGGTAGTTATATGAACAAAGGTGAGGGAGGCTATAAAGGCTAGGAAAGGGCTAAGGTGGTTGGGAAGGGGTTGGTGGTGGTGGTGAAATGGAGGTGGACAATGGTGAGAGTGTTTGTATTTTTTGACAAGGTAAGGAAGAAGAAAGTGAATTTACGGAGAAAGTACGAGTCCCAAAATATGGAGTCCTTGTTAGTAATTTCAGTCAAAAGTAAAATTGTACTAAAAAGTAATGAAAATATGGGATTCATTATAGCCACTTCTGATTGCCATAACTTCCACCTCTCGTATCCCTAAAAACCATAGCTCTACTACCTCTCCCACCCTAAAGATCCTAGCCACTACCTTCTCTCGCCTTAAAAACCCTAGTCACTACCTTCTCATGTCCCTAAAAACTTAACGACAACAATGCCATTGACCTTTTCAACGCTGTATATAGGGGTGTAAAAATGGCTTACGACTCGGGCGCAACCCAGGACCCTAGGCTTGGGCTGTCATATTGAAACCCGACCCTGTCTATCAGTCTGCTCAAGGCCCACTCAAAGCTTGGCCCGAGACTCGGCCCGCCCGAGGCCCAATGTTATTTTTTGTGGAAAAAAATAAAATTTTGGTGAAAAAAATAGAAAAAAATGTTCAAAGCCTGGTCCAAGCTCGAGCCCAAACCCAAGCCTGGCAACTCGGCCCTGCTCGAATTTTGGCGGGAGCCCACGCGGCCTGAC
This sequence comes from Camellia sinensis, assembly GCF_055761805.1. NCBI lineage: Eukaryota > Viridiplantae > Streptophyta > Magnoliopsida > Ericales > Theaceae > Camellia > Camellia sinensis. Next base: position 185,029,943 of record NC_138961.1, on the reverse strand, counting down.
ATAGGCCAACTCGAGCCTGGGCTGGACCAAATTTACACCCCTAGCTATATAATAAATTAAAGTAAATGAGAATTTTCAAAATTAAAGTATTTGAATTTTTTTTATATATTATCATTTTTTTATCACCATTTTATATTACTTTTTACATAAATTTTTGGGTAAATTACAAATGCACTCCGAAGGTTTGCTTAAAGTACAGATTGTTCCCTGTGTTTTAAAAAATTACAAATATCCCATTGTTAGAATTTTTTTATTTAAGAAAATTAACTAAAAAAATGAAATTCATAATTGCTATCCTATATAATAATAAAATTGCCTAAATTATTAATTGAAACATATTTCTAACATCATTAAAAACTGTTAATTGACTTCATAATTTATTAATAAAATAAGCGATTTGTTATAAAATTAAAAATCTCAGAAGATGAAATGTAATTTTTAGAATCACAAGGGGTGAATCGTATTTTAATCAAACCTGAGGGGGTGTATTTTTAATTTACCCTTAAATATTTACTATTAGTTCTCTTATTTGACAATAATTATTAAGTAATTAATAAAAATAAATAATACTTTATCATGTATTCCAATGATATAAAAGGTTGAAAAAACAAATGATATATAGAAGTTCTTAACTAATTTGTACTTATATTCTTTCATTTATTTTTAAAAAAATGCAGGAATAATTTTTTAGAATTGTTTTTAAGATCTCTGCTATTAAATTTTATTAGATAAATGACATATAATATTTTTATAATAGTTAAGGTCCCTCAAAATTTTTGTAGAAAAAATTCGACTAAGAAAAATTTTGCTCAACTCAAAGAAATTATGACTTCGACACAGAGAAATTTTAATTTTTACAGAGAAATTTTATCGAGGAATCTTAGTTAATAAAAAAAAAAACATCTTCGATCTTTCCTATTATACAAAGTTGGAAAGAGATATTTTACTAATTTTTTCAATTTTTTATGGACTTTTAATTTTACTTTGAACTCTGACATATGTATTTTCAACTAAAATTCAATTTATATCTTTTTATACGTTTTAGGCCTATTTTGCAAGTAGTTGAAATAGTGTAAAAGTAAATATAAAAAAATATAAAAAATTCATTATAAAAAATCAACTCTATTATATGTTTTTGGTACGTTTTTTTATTATAAAATATTAAAAAGTAATTAAAATAGTTTCTTCTCAAAACAATTTTTTTAGTTTTTTTTTTTAAAATTTAACAATAAAAGTGTATTCAGGCCAGTTTACGCACACCTTGATTAATTCTCTTATTGATCCGATCAAAGACAGACCATCCATGTCAGAACCAAAGAATTCAAGAAAAAATTTAATCACAATTTGACCCTAAGAATTAAATCATGAACAATTATATAAGTGGCATATTCACTAACCAAACCACACAAGACAACCCTCAAAAGGTTCAATTTCTTAGTTTTGGCTTTTGAATTTTTTACTGAAAGTTCAAGTTAAAAAATAAAAAAGAAAAAAAAAATTTAAACCCCCAGAACACGTAAAAATAATGGAATCCACGGGGATGACACTTCCAGTTAACCAAGCATATTCTCGGTGAATGCCAGGTAAGCAGGATATATGACGTCAGCCACACGTTGATGCAAATCGGCTGACGTGTAATTCAAATCCATCGTTGAAATTTTTTTCAATCCTCTGCTATGTCTCGTTGGTGTTGCCCCTACTCTCAGTACTCAAAAACCAATTCCATGACATTTAAATGACCAAAATAACCATAGTAAGGTAACATGTCAATATATGGTTCATTTGAGAAATTAATTATTTTAGTTAACTTTTTTAATTTTTTTAACCATTTAAAAAAAATCGTGTTTAAAAAATTGATTGATTTTTTTAAATTTGATAGTTGTGAAAAAAAAAAATAATTATAATTTGAGTATAATATTTTATTTTATTAAATGTTTTAACTCATTTTATTATTATTGATTATTTTAATATAAAAAATATTGCCAAAGAGGGCCATATTAGTGGAGACTTGTATGATAAATTTATGGTATCGAGAGCAGCAGAAGAACGTGGTGAAGACGCCGACTTGGAAGCTGGGAGAGCAGAGGAGTCAACGATGGGCAGAGACGAAAACCGTTGGATCACAGCCGACTTTAATTTGTGTCCAACTAGGTGACGCAAGCAATGACAAAATCATCTACAAGGGGGTTGGACACCCACACGTGTCCCACCATCATTTGACCCTGGATTGGTATGGACGAGGCTGCGGTCAGTCCCTCCTCCCCAAGTAATCTCTTTTTTTTTATGGATTCGTTTGGGAATATGCCAAAAAAAAATAAAAAATTAACTTTTAATTATTTTTTTCAAAATACTCTTATGTCACATATCACATTTTTCTGAATTTAAATCCTACAAAAAGAGGTTTTTTTTATTGAAATTTAATTTTATAAAAATTAATAATACTCAATTAGTTAAAAATGCATTTCAAAAAAATTAGTCTGTTCTTTTATTTTTTTTATATGTAATTTCGTAAAATTTCTAAAAAAAATTAATTTTCAAACGAACCAACTGATAGTCACTTAGAAAAATCTCAATTATACAAAAAATTATTGTAAAATAATTCTAGAAATTCACTTTAAAAAAATTCAGACACTGTTTTTCTATTATTTTTTAAAATTATTTTATGTGTTAATATTGAATTAGTAACAAGAATCGAATAAGCATTAAATTAAAAATAAATATCATATCAATGAGATAGAACATAATTTATAAATTTATGAGAATTTTTGTAAGTGCAAATTTTCACTCTAAAAAAATTTCTTGACCATTTATAATTTTTTGTTCTCTCCACTCGGATCAGTATAATATTGGCAGATTTAATGATAAAAAGAATATAATTATCATAATACAATATTGTTCCCTCAATTGAACCTATCATCAGTCCCAAACAAAAATGTTAGGAGTTTTATGAATTCTAAACTATTGATACTGGTTAAAGTTTTATTCTTTACTATTTTATCTAAATAAAAATTATCACTTGGTTTTGAATTATCAAATGATTATATAAATTTGACTAATAATATTTTGTGATTCGCCCATTTTTTTAATTATAAAAATATATAATTTTATTATTAGATGAGCAAACAACTAATATATTGTTTTGATAAAAGAACGAAAATTTAAAATTACTAAATTTTCTATATTGAAAATTACTTATTTCTTATTTTAATATATTTTAATTATTAAATTATAGCTAAAAAATGTACATGTTTAATAATTAAAAATATATTTTAGTAAAATTTAAACTCAACAATTATTTAATATATGTAAAACAAAAATTACTTATACATTTCAAAATTAGTAAATACCAATACTCGTAAGTGAGTAAAATAAATAATAATAAAAAAAAAAGTTAGTAAAAAAACCCTTTCTCTCTCAAAGTCTCTCACTCTCTCTCTTTCAAGGCCTAAAGCACGTTTTCAAAATAGTAATACGACCCCATTTAGTAATACGTCCCCTGTTGTTATCCACGTGTCAATATACTAGTCTTATGTATATATCTTTTATTGTGTGAGACCCCTATATAATGCAACCCCATCGATTATTCTCCATGTTTCAGACTCAATCCAGAACAAGAACATAGAGAGAGAGAGAGAGAGAGAGAGAGAGAAGAGAAGAAAAATTTTCCGAGAAGTTAGAGAGAAAAAAGGGTTGGTGTGAATGACGAGCAGTAGCAGTCAGTTGGAGTTACCTCCTGGATTCAGATTCCATCCGACGGATGAGGAGCTCGTGATGCACTACCTGTGCCGTAAATGCGCAGCTCAGCCGATTTCTGTCCCGATCATCGCCGAGATCGATCTCTACAAGTTCGATCCATGGCAACTTCCAGGTACTTCAAATTATTATTATTATTTTTTTAATTCAACCATCAAATCTTAGGTTTCAAAAACAGAATTGGACTCAATTTTGGGACAAATCTTCTCAATCAGTAGAATTTGATTTCATTTCAATAATTGTGCAGAAAAATTTGGGGAAAATCTTCTCAATCAGCTAATTTTGATTTCAATTTGTTAATAATTTGCTTAATTGTGCAGGAATGGCGATGTATGGTGAAAAGGAGTGGTATTTTTTCTCTCCGAGAGATCGGAAGTATCCGAACGGTTCGAGGCCCAACAGGGCGGCGGGGACGGGGTACTGGAAGGCGACCGGAGCCGATAAGCCAATAGGGCGGCCGAAGGCGGCGGGAATCAAGAAGGCTCTGGTTTTTTACGCCGGAAAAGCACCCAAAGGGGTGAAGACCAATTGGATTATGCATGAATATCGGTTAGCCAATGTGGATAGGTCCGCCGGCAAGAAAAACAATTTAAGGGTAATTGTCTAATTCTCCCCCAATTTTTTTATTTATTATTTTTTCGAATCTTAATAATTCCCCCTCTTAAAACTGTAACAAAATTTTATTTTTGCCCAAGATGGGGCTATTTATGTGAAATTTTACAATTATTATCATCAATGGATTAGTTATCATTAAAGGAAAAGTATAATTATAAAGCATATTTATGACATTACTCTGATCGATATATACCTATTTTGCCATTGCAGCTTGATGATTGGGTGTTATGTCGAATATACAACAAGAAGGGTGCTATTGAGAAGCATTTAAATTCGACAGGTCCAAAGCCAACTCAATATTTAGAAATTGAAGAGAGAAAACCCGAAATTTTATCGGGATACGAGGCCATCTCAATGCCGCCGCCGCGGCCACCACCATCACAACCACTAATGTCTAATGACTTGCTGCATTTTGAGACATCGGATTCGGTGCCGAGGTTGCATACGGACTCGAGTGGCTCCGAGCATGCGGGGTCACCCGACTTCATGTGTGACAAAGAAGTGCAGAGCGAGCCGAGATGGAATAATGACTTGGAAAATGCCCTCGATTTTCAGTTTAATTACATGGATGCCTTCCTAGATGACTCTTTTGCCTCTCAAATGCAGGAGTTTCAGCAGGACCAGCTCTCCCCATTGCAGGACATGTTCATGTTCATGCCGAAGCCATTCTAGCCGTCCAATTAAAAAAAAAAAAAAAAAAAACACCCAATTTAGTCCGTCCGTCCGTCCGTCCGATGAAAATCCTAATTGTAGGCCCAAAAACATTTTTATCACTTAAATCATATATGAAATATTCATACATGCATACATCCCATCCTGCACACGTGTGGGTGACATTTTTAGTCTTTAGGAGCTTCGCATTTTGTCAATATAAATGGGCTTTGGTGACGACGACAACAATGGGGCAGAGATTCGGTGCAATTGGTTCCACTGTAGTAGTAGCGATATTTTGGGCTTCCATCAACTGATCATGTGGTTGAGGATAGCTTGGGAAGATCAAATGGCAGATGATAGGATTATAGATAGTCCATATGTTAATATATCTTGTTGTAAGGCATGTAGGTCATTATTCATTCTTATAATTCTTGGATTGTGTAGGAAATTTAATTCTTTTCCCACTATACATATATATGATATAAAATGCATTTTCAAAGATGAAGAGTGAGAAAGTCTGTTGGATGTTGATGGGGGGATGCACTTGCACATGGCAAACGATACCAAAGTCATTGTATTCAAATGTTTGACATTAAAAATGTGTTTTTATATGGTGATGACGGTGAAGAAAATGACACAACTACCTTGAGACAATTTAAGGATGAGTTGTAAATAAAAATAAGCATATTCTAAAATAAATACCAGGGCCATCCATTAGTAACAAACGACAGCACACTTTACAAGTGGGTTTTGCTTTGTTGCAAAACACAATAATAATGTTCCTTTGTTTGAACAAGTGGAAAAATCTACCAAGAGGGAAAAAGTGAAAAACATGGCTCCACCTCGACTCGGTGCTTGTCTGGTGCAAATTGAAAAGTGGTGGAAACGGGGTAAGAATTTGCAATTCAGTGGAGGCTTCATAGAAATTAAAATACTAATGAAAAAAAAAAAAAACCAAAAAAAAACACAAAATCATAAAAAATTAGTAGGAGGTGAAGAAAAAGAAGATCTCTTTTAGTCTATTCTAAAAATAAAATAAAAAAAAGAAGAGAAAATATCATTTTGTTCCTTAAATCTTTACGCGTTTGTCAATTTGACTCTTAGATTTCGATAAATATCAATTTTACATTTAAATTTTTTAAATTTTGATCAATTTGTCCCATGCCGTCACATTTTGTCTACAATTAGACGGAATGTGCTGACGTTGCACTAAAATTTATTTGGAATTTCATTTTATCCCTTAAACTATACCTTAAAAATCAATTTGCCTCCTAAATATAAAAAAAAAAAATTAAATTTAAATATTTAATAAATAGTTTTTTATCACAACAATGAAAAAAATCAAATTTTAAATAATATATGCTTTGCAAATATATATATATATATATATATATATAAATTGTTATTTAGAATTATCTTGAGACTATGAAGCATAGGTATTTCAATAAACATGTCATACTCGTACCGGATATTTACCGAATCTTGAAATTTTTTTCCCATTCAATTTTGAAATTACTATTAGTTGATCAATTCTATTCAAATTAATTTGGATAATAAACTAGTTAGAATTACGTGTGCATACACATAGAGTAGCCAAGAAATTTTTGGTTTAATAAGTTTCTCCATAATTGAATCAAGATAATTTGAGACCTATTAAGTATAGGGACGGGTACGAGTATTAGTATTGGTACGATATGGGTATGTCGACACGGTAAAATCTTAAAAAAAAAGAAGAAGAAAAGGTATGAGTATGGCTTAATACGTTTGCAAAAAAATATTTGTTTTTGATTTGAAATAATACAAAAATTGGTTAAATGGTTTAATTTGTTAAATCCGACATACAATTAACATTTAATCCCATTTAATCCCAAAAGTACATGTATAAGATAAACTAAAATTAAATATTATTATATTAAATAACCTACAAACCATAATTTAATTTTAAAACCATGCTATGCACAATACTAAAAATGAAAAACAAGTTTAATAAAATGAATTTTATCCTTGTAGTAGAAGAAAATATTGTTTCAACTGAGATACGACACATTTTAGGTATATACTAGATATGTTTAGATATGCCAAAAATTAAAAAGAAAAAATTTGAGTACGTGTTTTTTGTACTCGATACATATGTAGAAATACCATACGTTGGTAGGTACTTGGTAGCGGTGCAACTTGGGTGGCTCAACCAGAGCTCAGCCCGAGTTTTTTTAGAACTTGGACAAGATATTTTCAAATTTGGTATGGGTTTGGGCAAAAATTCTAAAGCCCGAATTAAATTTGGGCAGGCTTGGAAAAAATTATCAAACAACCCGAGTAACCTGAAACCCGAATTATACATATATAGATATATAAAAATATTAAATACACATAAATTATTAGTCATTACATGATATTAAAGTAATTTAGATTATAAATCATATTGAATATATATTATTATATATACAAATAATATAAAATCTTACTTTTTTTTTTACTCATAAATTGTAATGACTACTATGGTGGCATCTCTCTTACATTATATAAATTATTTGTTTTGATGGTATTAATAATTTTTTATAAATAAAAAAATGTAAATAGAGTCAAATTTTAATAATTTAATAATGTAGTTGCGAAAAAAAAAAAAAAACTGAAATTCATTTACAATTCAGGCAATTCGGGTTTAACTCGAGTTAGGTTTGGACAGGCAATCTCAGGTTACAATTCGTGCCTTGGTGGACCTGGGCAAGTCTCAGCACTAGGGGTGGGCGCGGGTTAGTTGCAGCCACGGAACTTTCAATCTGCCATCTGTCCTCTAGATTGGCGGATTGAAGAAAATCAATTCGCATCCGTCCGTCAATCCGGCGGATATGGATTGAGCGGATTGGCGGTTTGGCGGATGGATGCGAATCAGTTTGGCGGTTTAAAATTTTATAAATTTTCAACATAATTCAACTTGTGCACTTCCTCAAAAAAAAAAAAGAAAAAGAAAAAGAAAAGAAAGTATTACAGTCAATGACTTAAAAAAATATTACAATCATTGCATGCCTCATCCAAAGTAAGAAAGTTTGAAACTTTAGAATATTATAATCATTGCATACCTCATGCACATACTACAATCACAGCATGCCTCATCCAAATAAAGTATTACAATATGTGGTTTGTTAAAATATAAAAACAATTCAAACCACCAAAACCATGAACAGAGCAGTAGTAGAGATTGCATGTCTCTGTATTGTTACATCTATATTTGTTTTTGAAAACAAAAACCAACCAGCATATATCATATTTTCTATTTATTATTTTTAGAGATAGATTTAAAAACCAAAAAATATATTAAAGTTGAAAACTTTTTTTCAACAGAATATTTAAACTCTTTTTTAATTGAAAACACAAACAAAATATTTAAATAAACTGAAAACACAAAGTCTTATAAATTACTAGGGGTGCTCCCGGTTTGGTGGTTCGGTTGTGGCCAAAGGAATCTCAAATCCGTCATCTGTCCACCAGATTGGCAAATTCGAAAAAATCAATCCGCAATCGTCCACTCGTCATTACGCATCCGTCCAAAATGCGGTAGATCGGTTCGGTTCAGTTAGTTTTGAAGGATCGGTATATCCACTGCTCACCCCTACTCAGCACAACTTGGGTTAAACTTGGATAACCTTCCAACCTGACCGAACCCGCCCAAGTTGCACCTCTAATACTTGGTACGGGTACAACATATTTGTCGAATTATCCACTCTTTATAATCTCAAGATAATTTGTCAACACATTCCGTCCAATTGTAGACGAAATGTGACGGCAACTGCTAAATTGATCAAAATTTCGAAAGTTTAGGTGTAAATTGGATATTAATTGAAATTTGGGGATCAAATTGAAAAATATGTAAAAATTTGGAAGGCAAAATAATATTTCCTAAAAAAAAAAACCCTTGAAACTTACCATTTTCTCTATCATCTCTTGTCACTCTCATTATTTCCTTACTATCTGCGGTCCAAACCCCCCACACCCTTCTCTTACCCACTCATCCTTAACACTTCACTATTTCCTTATCCACCTCCATCGCACTCAGCTCATCCTCACCCCAATACAACATAGTAGAAAATCCAAATCCTAGCCACTAATATCCCCCAAAACCCTCTAGCCTCTATGTTGCTACCTCGCACCTCATCTCCCATGCTACTTATAATTTTGTAGGATGCAAGAGGTGTATGGTGGCAATGAGAAGGACTAGGGGTTTTTGAGTGGTATTAGTAATTAAGATTTGGGTCAACTGGGGTATTGAGTTAGGTAAGGATGGTCCAAGTGTGGTCGAGGTGGGTTGAGAACTGACTGGGTGATGAAAATAAGTAGGGAGCAGTGGTAATGTTTTAGAAATGAGTGGGGTTGACCGGAAATGGATGAAAGAAGGGTAAAGGAGTAGCAGGGTGGGTGGAGATGTGATTTATTTTACACTAACGCTTCGTAGCTCGAAATGCTCCGTCCCGAATGGCTCGAAAATTATAACACTCACTCTCTCCTTGACTCACTCTCTTTCCCCCTTTATTTTGTATCTCTCTTTCTCATTCTCTTTCTTAGAACCAACATTTTCTCCTCTCTGAACTCGCTCATCTCTCTCTTCTCTGTGTTGGGTGGGAAAGTCGGAGCAGATTTTGGCACCTCTTTTTTTTTTGTTCCTTTTTTTCCTTCATTCCTTTCTCTCTTCTTCCTCTTTTTCCTTCCTCTGTTTTTTTCCTTCTTTTTTCTTCTTCTTTCTAGACAGTTAAATGAGGCAAAACAAAAAAAACAATACAGAGAGAGAGATCAGAATTTTACACCAAACCCAAAACCAAAACCAAAACTACACCCACAACCACAAATCAAAATTGACATTGAAATCCAAATAAGACAAAATCAAACTGTTAGGTCCCTATGTTGTCAAATCCGGAGACAAAACAGTGTGTTGGTTCAAATGTAATTTTTTGTATTTTTGTTCTGTACGCTCGAGCGTATACTTGTGAGCTCGAGCGTAGTTTCGCAGGTCTCAGTAGTTCTTCAGGGCAAGCAACATATACTGGTGGATCTGATTTTACGCTCGAGCGGATTATCCTACGCTCGAGCGCATCTCAGTTTGTTTCGCACGCAGTTTTGGTCCGTCCGCTCGAGCGGGCTGTGGTGAGCTCGAGCGGAGATCGCGGTTCCAGATTCCTATTTAAAGCTGATAAGGGTGTTTTTGTGAGGGTGTTTTTTGGAGATCTAATCTAAACGAACTAGGGTTGTGTTTGGAGTTTTCTTTGGAGGTTTTTCATAGTTTTCCTTGATGTTCTTGAGAGAGTTCTGAACTTATATATTTAGATTCATACATCAAGGAGGTTGCTTCTTAAGTTTCAAGTGAGTTCCCTTCGGTGGATTCCGAAGATTGAAGCGTAGGATCCAAAAGGCGTTTGAGTCTACGCAGTCGTTAATTCGACAAGTGGAGTTGTGGTGTGGAATCAACTTCAGGATCAATTCCGTAACGAAGGTGTGGTGAAAAGAGTTACAGAAGATTCAGAGACAAATTGACTGAGTTGGGTAATTTGTATTGTATCTTTGTAATCTTTTTTGTTCTTCAGTAGTGGATTGATTGTGGCGTTTCGCCTGTGGTTTTTGATTACAATTGAAGGTTCTTCAATTGTGGTTTTTTCCACGTAAAAAATCGTTTGTGTCGATTTATTATTTATTCTCAAAAACAAACAAACTAAAATCACTCTCGTAAGTGTTTGATGATTTTAGGTTGAGGGTTTTGAATTAATTGGGTTTTGGAATATGTTTATCTTGATCTAATCACAAATCACGTAGATTTTCACAAACAAAAATTCAAACAAAATTAAACAAAAATTCAAACCTCCATGAAATAATTGATGCATGTACATATATATATATATATATATATAAATGTTGAAGACAAAGGTTTATACCTTTTTGGTTAATGATGGTTCTCTCTCTCTCTCTCTCTCTCTCTCTCTCTCTCTTTCCGAGAGGTTCCAACCAAAGGTGACAGCCATTGAGGAGGCTCAGAATGTTGATACCTTTAAGCTCGATCAATTGGTTGGAAATTTGCAGACTTATGAAGCCCACCAAATTTCTAAGAAAAAGCAAAAAGAAAATATGGCTTTCACGAGTGCCCATGAGACTGCAAAACCTCCGGAGACTGAATTTGATTTAGAGTCTGAGATGACGGCTATGCTTACAAAAAAGTTTAAAATTTTTTTGAAAAAGAAGCCGAATTTCAGAGCCCCTATTTCAAAAGATAAGAGTAATGACAAACCCAAAACTGTTCCACCAAAATTTGCTCAAACTACTGAAAAAAAGATTGTAAGGGGACCAGGGGTTAAGTGTTATGAGTGTCAAGGGTTTTGCCACATTGCCCTTGAATGCCCTTCAAAAAAGAATCGAAAGAAAGTCTACACTGTAACTTGGGATAATGAAAGCGGGTCGGAGCAAGAACCCGAAGAGCCTGAATCCGGTGAAGATGGGGATAGTGCTTTCATGGCGTTTTGGTCCACTTTCTCTCAAACTCTTCCAAAGCCTGCAGAGTTAGCTCTTGGTCAGAACCTGCATCATGCTCCTACCTTTGATGGGAGTAACTACCTGTTTTGGAAAATCAGAATGAGAACTTTTCTGAGAGCTGTTGATCCAGAAGGCTGGCAGGCCATTGAAGAAGATACAGACAGGGCTGACAATCCAAGCAATCAGAGAGCCCTGATGACTATTCGTGGGGCAATTTCTCCTGAAGAACAGCAACGGGTTGTTCATTGCACAAAGGCTAAAGAGGCATGGGAAATTTTGAGCCAATTCCATGAAAGAGAAAATTCGCCTTCACTACCATCCAGCAACCTTCCTGTCTTAGTTGCTAGACTGGATGAGGTCAAGGAGAATGAAGAGCAAAAAAAGGATGATGAAACATCTGAGGATAATGATGAGATCAATGGCGATGAACTATAACAAGCCTACGAAAAGCTGTACGAGGAATCTTTGAATTTGTCCAAACTCAACGACAATCTCTCTCTCAAGCTCAAGACATGTGAGAGTGAGAATGTCAGGCTGAAAGGAGAACTTGTAGCAGCAAAGCAGAATGTCGTCAAGATCTCGAGTGACAGGCAAGACTTATGTGGAAAATTACTATCCTGTGAAACTGAAAGGAATGAACTTCTGAAGGTGTATTCCACATATGAAGAAAAGCTTGAAAGTCTTGAGCTGTCACAAGCCAGATTGGAAGAGATAGTCTGTCAAAAGGATGAAGAGCTTCGGGTTGCTAGAGCCACTATTGCCATGTGGAACAAAGGTTCCAAATCTTTAGAAGACATCCTCGGGTCTCAACAAATGGGTTGCGACAAAAGCGGGTTAGGCTATGGTGCAACAGCTCACAAGGGTCAGGCCTCTACTTCACATGACAAGAAGACTCAAGCAAAGGGAAAATTGAAGGTAGACCAGGCTGATCTCTCTCTCCGTCTACCTAAAGCTGGTAAAATCAACAAAAAGGAGGTAAAACCGGTTTTTATTTGTCATCACTGTGGTAGGTATGGCCACATTCGTCCTTACTGTTTTGAACTGTTTGGTAAGGTGTCTCAAAAGGGTAGAAATTCTAATACTTTTTGGGTTAGGAGACAACCTTACATGTCTAGGCTGAACACCAAGACTAAAAAGATTTGGATTAGAAAAGAGGATTTGACTTGTTTTGTTGCTCACACTGCTCTAAAAGCACGTGATTCACACATGTGGTATCTTGATAGTGGGTGTTCTCGACATATGTCCGGTAACAAATCCTACTTCACCTCCCTTGAAAAATATGAAGGAGGAATTGTTACCTTTGGAGATGGCGGCACTTCGAGAGTCATTGGTAAGGGCTCTATAAGTGTTGCTGGTCTTCCCAAGCTAGATAATGTTCTACTAGTTGATGGTCTTAAAGCAAATCTTTTAAGCATTAGTCAAATGTGTGATTCCCATCATGAAGTATTGTTTTCAAAAAATAAATGTCAAATTTTGGATAAAATGGGAAATACTGTCTTACATGGGGTTCGCACATCTGATAACTGCTATGGGATTGTTACTACTAATGATCTCACTTGTCACTCTGCCATCATTAGTAACATTGACCTGTGGCATCAAAGATTAGGTCACATGAATTTCAATGACTTAACTAAGATAGCCAACAAAGAGCTTGTGAGGGGAATACCTAAACTAGGTAAGAATTTGAGCCATGTGTGTGGACCATGTCAGCTTGGCAAACAAACCCGTGCTCCTCATAAAAGGTGAACAGCTTTACAACCAAACGTCCTCTTGAATTGATTCACATGGATTTAATGGGTCCTACTCGCACTGAAAGCATCGGAGGTAAAAGATACATTTTTTTAACTGTTGATGATTTTACTCGATTTTCGTGGGTAAATTTTTTAAGGGAAAAATCTGATACGTTTGATGCTTTCCAGTCCTTAGTCCCTAAAATCCAAAATGAACAGGGTGTTTCCATTGGGCGTATCATAAGAATCCAAACTGATCATGGTCGTGAATTTGAAAATAGTTCGTTTTCGGATTTTTGTGATATGCATGGAATCAAGCATGAATTTTCTGCTCCTATTACTCCACAACAAAATGGAGTTGTTGAGAGGAAGAACAGGGTTGTTCAAGAAATGGCTAGGGTCATGCTCCTTAGTAAGAAACTTCATCCTAAGTTTTGGGCTGAAGCCTTAAATACTGCTGTGTATGTCATAAATCGCGTGTATTTAAGGCCCGGCACTTTACAAACTCCATATGAATTGTGGAAGGGTGTGAAACCTAATGTAAAATACTTCAAAACTTTTGGGAGTAAGTGTTACATCTTCAAAGATAGAGAGCCTTTGGGCAAATTTGACTCCCGAAGTGATGAAGGTATTTTTCTAGGGTATTCAACCACTAGTAGGGCTTTTAGAGTCTATAACCTACGAACTTCATCTTTAATGGAATCTATCAATGTGGTTATAGATGACACAGGTGCACCTCCTCCAGCAACAAATGAGGATGATAATGATGAGTCTCCAATCTTGGATATCGAATCTCAAAATCAAGGAGAAGGTGCAGACCCATCACAAGAAATGGTTACCGAACCATCTTCACAGGTAAGGTCAAGTCCAAAGAGTGCTCCAAGGGACATCACTCCTATTGCCCCTGTTACCGCAAGTCCTGAGCTTAAACCATCAGCTAGGGTGAAACTAAATCATCCAGCTCAACAGGTGATTGGAAGTGTCTCGGATCGTATGAAAACCCGAAGACAGATTCGGGATGAGGTATCACATATGTGTTATGTTTCATTAATTGAACCTAAAAATTTTAAAGAGGCCTTGCTAGATGATAGTTGGGTCAATGCTATGCATGAAGAATTAGGTCAATTTGAACGTAACAAAGTTTGGACTCTAGTTCCCAGACCTAGAGACATGAATGTGATAGGTACCAAGTGGATCTTTAAAAATAAATCTGATGAGAATGGTACAGTTGTTAGAAACAAAGCTAGGTTGGTTGCTCAAGGCTACACACAAGTAGAGGGTGTTGACTATGATGAGACGTTTTCCCCAGTTGCACGTCTCGAATCTATTCGTATTTTACTTGGTGTTGCTTGTTTTCTTGGCTTTAAATTGTTTCAAATGGATGTGAAAAGTGCCTTTTTGAATGGATACTTGAGAGAAGAGGCGTATGTTGAGCAACCAAAAGGGTTTGAGGACCCTAAATGTCCTAATCATGTCTACAAGTTAGACAAGGCTTTGTATGGATTGAAACAAGCCCCTCGAGCTTGGTATGATAGACTTACTACATTTCTTCTTGACAATGATTTTCAAAGGGGTAGTGTGGATAAGACCTTATTTGTGAAACATACTAAGTCTCATATTCTTGTTGCTCAGATTTATGTTGATGATATTGTGTTTGGATCCACTGCTGAACATCTTGTGAAATACTTTTCGGATTGCATGACACATGAGTTTGAGATGAGCATGATGGGAGAGTTGTCTTATTTTTTGGGTCTTCAAATTAAACAGTCTCCTTCAGGTATATTTGTGTCTCAGTCTAAGTATGCGAAAAATCTTGTGTCTAAGTTTGGTCTTGAGTCTTCCAAGCATGCACGCACTCCAATGAGCACCAGTCTTCACCTCTCCAAAGATTCCTCTGGTATTGATGTTGATCCTACCCTTTATAGGAGTATGATAGGGAGTCTTTTGTATCTCACAGCCAGTCGTCCAGATATTGCTTTCAGTGTAGGTGTTTGTGCCCGTTACCAAGCTAGTCCTAAAGAGTCTCATTTACTTGCTGTCAAACGCATCATTAAATATGTTAATGGGACTTTGGGGTATGGGGTTTGGTTTTCTACTGATACTACAGTTGAGATTACTGGTTTTTCTGATGCCGACTGGGTAGGGTGTGCTGATGATAGGAAAAGTACATCTGGGGGGTGTTTTTACCTTGGGAATAATCTGGTTTCCTGGCATAGTAAAAAGCAAAATGCCATCTCTCTTTCGACTGCTGAGGCTGAGTACATTGCTGCAGGGAGTTGTTGTGCTCAAATGTTGTGGATGAAGCAAATGCTTCATGATTATGGGATAGAACAGAACACTCTTACTCTTTTCTGTGATAACACAAGTGCCATAAACATTTCAAAAAATCCTGTCCAACACTCTCGCACCAAACACATTGACATTCGTCATCATTTTATTTGAGAGTTAGTGGAAGAGGGCCTTGTTGTTCTTGAGCACATTCCCACTGAGCATCAAAAAGCTGATATTTTTACAAAACCCCTTGATCTTCTTCGGTTTGAGTTCCTTAGAAAGACCTTGGGTGTCATGCTCGATCACTAGAGTGTTACTTGTTTCTTGAGTAGGTGTAAATGTTTGTGCCTTATGAATGCTTGGATGTGATCATCTCATTATCATTGATATCTGTTTACTTGCATCCAATTTTGTTTTACACTACTCATGCTGCTTACAAGATCTCATTGTTCATTGGTCATAGCTCATTTTGAATGCCCATGCTCATTAACCTCATGATCTCATTCTGTACACATCCTTGAGATTAATTGTTGCAGGGGTTTCCGCACATGTGATCAAAGTTCTCTATGGACCACTAACTTGTACTTTTACTGTGGAATTGACCGATACTAGCATATCATGGGTGATGTTAAGTCTCTTAACCATCTACCATCTGTTTTCACTTCCATGGTTTCTCCCTCAGTTCCTTGAAGTCCGGGCATTAGGAAAAGGCTACCTCAGAGGCACCAACCAGGCCATCCTTTATGATTTCATTCTTCTCTGGTTTGGTTTCCATACTCTTGAGAGTGAAAGCCACCAGTGAGTGCCCACAAAAAAAAAAAAAAAAGAGGGACTCTTTGATTGAGCCCCTCCGCATTTACTCAACAAATACCTCGTGATTCCTAGTGGTTTGACTTTTCACTGTATTGTTGAGTTACTCTTGATGGAGGTCCAGCCATCCGATCACTACTAGGATTAACTCTAGCTCAGTGACCTCTCATGGATTGCACACACACACTTTTTATGTGAGCTCTCATATTGGTTTTTGGGTTGTACATTCTCATGTAGCTTATGATCATTGATTATATTTTATCTGCTTTGCTCATGATTTCCAGTGTCGTTTTTTTTAAAAAATTGCAAGTTCACCAGATTCATGAATTGCGGATTATTTCATCTTAGTATTCACTTGGTTCAGTATGATCATCTATTTTTGTTTCAGGTCTCTCCTCTTGTTATTGAGTATTTTGTTTTTTTTTTTTAAAAAAAAAAAAAAAAAAACGCCGCTCGAGCGGAATATTTTTAAGCTCGAGCGCGTTTTTCACTCTTGCAGCAGTCTGTTCGTGTTTTTGGCAGTTCTGAGAGATGGTTTTTTGAGCTCGAGCGGTAATATGTACGCTCGAGCGGACCTGTTTCATACTTAACTCCCTCTCTGGACTCTTCGCGTCATTTTTTTCCCCTCTGTTTCATTCTCTTGATCTAGGGTTTCTTTTGTGGCTGCATTGTAGTCGATTTTCTCTCACATCCATCATCTTGCCCACCGATTTGCTCTTTGGTAAGTTTTACCCTCTTTTATTTTTTACTGCTTTTTGTTCTATTTGATTATAGTGTTGTTGGGTTTGTGCTTTTATGGGGTTTTGTGTGTCGTGTGTGTCATTCTCTCTCTCTCACACTTTTTCCTCGTCCGATTGTCTGTTTTTTATGTGTGTTTTTCTTTGTTGTGTCTGTGGTATACGGGTTTATCTGAGTTCCTATTTTCATGGGCTGTTGAGGTCTCTGTGCGTGCGTATGGATCTGGGCTTGTATCCATTGCTTTGATTTTCTCATGATTCATACTTATCCTTTGCGATTTCTCTCTTATTGGGTGTATTAGTTCTGAGTTCTTCAATACCATGCTTTCATGCCCTGTTTTTGTATGCCCTTTTTTTTTCATTTGGTTATTGAACTAATGATTTGCTTTGATTTTGTTTTGGTGTGGTTTGGTTTTTGGGTTTGTTGGTTGGTTGGGTGTAATAGTGTCTTGTTTGGCATGTCTGCTCCTGCTCCTAAACGCCGAAAGGCCACCGTCTCTCGCCCTCTCTATAACCCTGATCGGTTTCAGTCGGCCACCCAATCCAAGTCCTTCCACAAATCTTTTGTGACTCGCACCGTTCATTTAGAACGAAATGTTCAACCTGATACTTTTGAGTCCATCCACATTCGCCCTTTATTCGACCCTCTAGGTGGTGACCGTGTTTTGTCGTTTTCTGGGCGTCAGAATCTCGATTGGGTTCGAGAATTCTATTGTAATATGGAGGGTATTCGTGATTATGAGCCATCCTTCACTACATGGGTTCGGTCAAAATCCATTTCCGTCACCCCTGCTTTGATTCGCCAACTTCTTCAGATTGAGCAAGTCTTTCCCCAATACTATCATTTCCCTGTTCCTGACCGTCCTACTTGTGACTTTGATGCTGTGGCTTTGGAACTGTGTGGTGCTGCCCGTCATTGGCCTAAAGGAGGTTTGATTAAACAGTTTGAACTTCTTCCGGAGTTCAGATTGCTTAATCTGATTGTCTGCGCCAACATCATTATCACCACCCACTCATCCGAGGTCAAACAAGACCAAGGATTCATTTTGTCCTGTATTGCCAATCACCGGTCTATTGATCTCGCCTCTCTTATTATCAGAAAGATGATTGGTGCTCATGGGCATAAAAAGCTTGGCCTTCCCTACGGTTGCTTGATCAACCGAATTTTGACTGACCTTGGGACCCATATCCTAGAAGATGATGAGTTTGCCTCTCCTTCTCGCCCTTTCACTAAGAAAACTGTCTCACAGAGTCGGGCTCATGTTAAGGGGGAGTCCTCTCGGGCTGATCCTTCTGCAGGTACCACTGCTGGCCTTGTTGAGGAGGCTGAATATGATGCTGCCACCGCCGGAGGTGAGGAGGATCCTACTCCACCTGTTCCACCTCGCCCTGTTCCTGACCAGCTTCAGCGCTTTGAGGAGGCCATGACCCGGAGGTTAGACTTTCTTGATGCCCGTTTTGATGCCTTTGATGGTCGTCTTGGTCAGATGGAGCGGACTGCTGCTCACACTACTTCGCAGCTGGACCACATCATTTCCTTGCTGACGCTTCAGCCGCCCCCTCCTCCACCTGGTGCTTGATTTCTTGCTTTCTTCATTCCCGGTCAAAAAGGGGAAGAGTTTGGTTCATGCTGTGAACTTGATGGTATATTGTATTGATGGTACTCTGATGGTACTCTGGTGCTTATATTTTGTTATATTGTATTGATGGTATTTTTTGTTCCTTTGGTTCTATTGGATGGATACATTTTGATATATTCTTATATAGTTCCACAAGTTTTGGTTTTTCTGGTATGTTGCTAGTCTTTTCACAGGTAACTGTTGGATGAAGAATTGGATTGATGGACTGATATATGGCAAGACTGGAAAGCTTGTTTGTTTATAGAGTTGTTTTGAGTGTTTTTAGTATTTGTTTTAATCTTGTCTAGTGCATGTGTTTAAGGACATTTATTTAGAAATGTTTTGTCCGGGAATTGACAAAGGGGGAGATTGTTAGGTCCCTATGTTGTCAAATCCGGAGACAAAACAGTGTGTTGGTTCAAATGTAATTTTTTGTATTTTTGTTCTGTACGCTCGAGCGTATACTTGTGAGCTCGAGCGTATCGCAGGTCTCAATAGTTCTTCAGGGCAAGCAACATATACTGGTGGATCTGATTTTACGCTTGAGCGGATTATCCTACGCTCGAGCGCATCTCAGTTTGTTTCGCACGCAGTTTTGGTCCGTCCGCTCGAGCGGGCTGTGGTGAGCTCGAGCGGAGATCGCGGTTCCAGATTCCTATTTAAAGCTGATAAGGGTGTTTTTGTGAGGGTGTTTTTTGGAGATCTAATCTAAACGAACTAGGGTTGTGTTTGGAGTTTTCTTTGGAGGTTTTTCATAGTTTTCGTTGATGTTCTTGAGAGAGTTCTGAACTTATATATTTAGATTCATACATCAAGGAGGTTGCTTCTTAAGTTTCAAGTGAGTTCCCTTCGGTGGATTCCGAAGATTGAAGCGTAGGATCCAAAAGGCGTTTGAGTCTACGCAGTCGTTAATTCGACAAGTGGGGTTGTGGTGTGGAATCAACTTCAGGATCAATTCCGTGACGAAGGTGTGGTGAAAAGAGTTACAGAAGATTCAGAGACAAATTGACTGAGTTGGGTAATTTGTATTGTATCTTTGTAATCTTTTTTGTTCTTCAGTAGTGGATTGATTGTGGCGTTTCGCCCGTGGTTTTTGATTACAATTGAAGGTTCTTCAATTGTGGTTTTTTCCACGTAAAAAATCGTTTGTGTCGATTTATTGTTTATTCTAAAAAACAAACAAACTAAAATCACTCTCGTAAGTGTTTGATGATTTTAGGTTGAGGGTTTTGAATTAATTGGGTTTTGGAATATGTTTATCTTGATCTAATCACAAATCACGTAGATTTTCACAAACAAAAATTCAAACAAAATTAAACAAAAATTCAAACCTCCATGAAATAATTGATGCATGTACATATATATATATATATATATATAAATGTTGAAGACAAAGGTTTATACCTTTTTGGTTAATGATGGTTCTCTCTCTCTCTCTCTCTCTCTCTCTCTCTCTCTCTCTCTCTCTCTCTCTCTCTCTCTCTCTCTCTCTCTCTCTCTCTTCTATGTTGATGATGATTTGTTGATTTTTGGTTAATAATGACAATTCTCTCTCTCTGCTCCTCTCCTCTTCTCTTCTTCTTCTTTTTTGTTATTCTTCTGTAGGTTATGGAAACGAAGAAGAAAAGGACAAAAAAAAAAAAAAGAGTCCAAAACGACGTCGCTTTGGAATTTCGGGCCACTCGAGCCACTAATCTTTCGAGCCACATAACGGAACTCTTTATTTTATTGATCTTAAAAAATGGATGATTTATTTTTAAAATGATATTAATAAACCTAATTTAGATTCAAGAAGTAGAGTGTAAGTTAGGAGTAAGCAGCAGATATTTCAATCTGTCACATTTTGGACGGATGTATGATGACGAACGGACGGTTGCGGATTGATTTTTTCAATCCATTTAGTTTTGGACGGATGACTGATTTAAGGTTCCTTTAGCCACAACCAAGTCGCCAAACCGCAAGCATCCCTAGTAATTTATAAGATTTTGTATTTTCAATTTGTTTAGATATTATGTTTGTGTTTTTAATTGAAAAAGATGTTAGATATTCTGTTGTATTTTCAATTTGAAAATCTTTTTATCAAATGGCAAGTGTTGATATTTTGTATTTTTGTATGAAAAATATAAGACTTAATTTTGTCATTTTTTTTTGAAAATCAAATTAAATAGTTTTTTAATAAAAAAAGTAATGAAATAGTTTTGAAAATGCATGGTTTTTTTATATGTATTTATTATTAGTATTTGACAATTTACTTGATAATCTTTTTGTTATGTTGAGTTGAATTGTTATCCTAAAAAAATATTGACAAATTGTTGTATTATATTCAAAATTTGTAAAAGTTTAAACCGCCAAATTAATTTGCATCCATCTGCCAATTCAATCAATCCATATCTGTCAATCTAGTGGATGAATGTGAATTAATTTTTTTCAATTTATCAATTCGACGGATGGATGATGAACACCCTAGTGTTAACAATAAGACCCTATAATTATCAACAAACAATGAGGTAATTATTTGATCAAGTTAATTTTTTTAAATACTTTACATATAAAGATTTATAAAATAAATAACTCAAATAATTGAAATGAAACGGTGATGGGTCAACGAGGGAAAGTGCCTCTTCAATTCCCTGAGAATCTTATATCTTATTCCATAGAAAAAATCATCGCAACAAACAAAGTAATAAAGTTAGTTAAAAGAATGAATAAATAAACAAAGGCTTTGTTTGGCTAAAGAGGTTAGGGTTAAATTAGTTATTAAAAGATAAAATAAATTAAAAAATTAAAAGGATAAAATGTCATATTTAAATTATAATTATTTGATTTTTTTCTCATAAATATTAAAAAAAAAATCAACTTAAACAAATTTTTTAATCCCAAACTAAAAAGGTCTCAACTCAAAAAAATAAATTAATTTTTTTTTTACCAAACGACAGCAAAGTAACATGGAGAAACTATAAAAGAAATATAATAAAATAAGATTATTTAAGAAAAAGTTGAAGTTTGAACGGATACATTAAATAATGTAATAGTGTATATATATATATATTCGAGTAAGTAAGTTGTTAACATATTACTAAGTTAGATTAACATAATCTATTATTATTATTATTATTATTATTATTTTATCAATTGATAAGAGAGGAATTACGTTATGAGAAATATTTATCATTAAATAGATCATAGCTCATGATAATAAGAAGAGTAATATTATGCACCCCAAATAATCTATCAAATGTTTTACCAAACTGTGAGACTCACACACATGTGAGTTTCTGTGAGTCCCATACCTAAACGAGAGATTTGATAAAACAATTGGTAAATTATTTAGGATTCATAGCATTTTCCTAATAAGAAAGTCCAACAATCACTACTAATGGGGGATAAATCAACCATCGCAAATGGTATCAAATGGGTATGGGGTTACTCCGCAGTAACTGTTGTACCTCAATTTGAGGCTTATTATGGGCTTTTTTTGTATGATCCGAACCATTCATTTTGTAGGGTTCGTTGAGTACTTCATACATACCAAAAATTATATTAGATATCAGTAGCTATGTGATCGGATTGCATATTTTTTGATACTATTCCTCCAAAGAAAAACAAATTATTTTTTTTTGATAAATGTAATTCAATCACATGGTTACAAATATCTGATTAATATGATTTTTGACATACGTGAAGTACTCGACGAATCCTAAAAAATAAATGATTTGTATCATAAAAATAAGTCCATAATAAATCTCAAATTGAGACACAACAGTTACTGCTATGCCAAGGACACAACAATCACCCTCTCTCCTATATCAAACTCCTCTCTATAAGAATTAAACCCAATATTTTATATCACAAAAGATGCTACACAACCATTAGACAACATATCCTAATTCATTCGAAGCTTATTAATAAAGTTCAAACCCCAAACTTCCTTCTAAATCCAGTTGAGTGACATTTAAGCTTTAATAAAAACAATTTAAGTAAAAGAAAATTATAATAAAGAACAAAATTACTTTTCCTTTTGAAAAATAACCACATACTCACCATGGTCTTTTTAATTAAAATACAATCCTAACTTCGTTTTTAAAATGACATTTATATCCCTCAATTATTCATCTTTCTATCTTCACTTTACTAATATTTTTAACCTAATCTCATATTTTCCAATTAAATCAATCTTAATTTTTGAAAAAACCCAAAATACCCTTAATTTTATAATATGATTTCTAACTTTTTCTTCTTCTTCTTCTTTTCCTTCTTTTTTTTTTTTTTTTTTTTTTTTTTTTTTTTTTTTTTGCGTGTATAATTTCTAATAGAATTATGCTAATAACAGTTATATGAGTTATCAATAAAAAAATACAAAATATCAAAATATTTAGAATCTTAATAAACTCTTCACATATCTCAAAATATTTTTATACATTTTAATATATTTTTTACACTTTTTCAATATTAACAATGATATTAAAAATTGTATTTAACCTTTTTCTTTTTAATGTATAAATATAATTAATTTAAAAAAAAATTAAATTTATAAATCCCGTTTAAAAGGGTAATGCCAACTTTGATGAGGGGAGAGAAATCCACAAGTTTTGAATGGAAGAATGGCATCTTTTGACATCGAAAATGTTAATGTACACCAACTACATTAATTGGACCTGCACCAGACGTTGGCGATTCATTTCAAAGGCTTACATTAATCAATCCAGTAGCACATGCACGTCAATCCCAGCATTAACCTCGGTCCATTCCGAAAATCATACAATAGCGCCGGAATATTACGTGTGATATTTTCTCATCAATTAAACGAGTTGATTTTTTTGATTATTTTAGTCAGGATTAAAAAAACTTTATTTGGAAGAAATTTTTTGACTTTTATCAGAGAAAAAATAAAATGATTATGATTTAGATACGATATTTTATCTTATTAAATTTTTAACATATTTTTATCTTTTTGTAACTAAAATAGACCTAACCTCGCATGCCAAATATAGTCATTATGTCTCTCATATTTCTCAATCACTCAGCACAAATAATTATTCCACATTCTTCACTAATTATACTATAATAAAGTATTATGTTGCCATACTTTTGAACTAACCAATAATAGCTTGACCCAATCATGTAAGAAATTATTTAGAGGTCGTGTTTCAATTTGATATTTATTAGTTAGATAGTATAAAACTTATAGTATTTTTTGTTAATTTTTTAGAGGTAACGGGATAAATGTTAAGCGATAAGGAATTAATTCATTTTTTATATTTCTATTTTTCATATACTTTATTTTATAGGTTTTATTTTTAGTCGACAATAATGATCCGAATAATTTATTTTAGAAATCTTGTAGTGAAAATCGTTTGTGTAAAAAATAAGCTTAGTTTATAGATGAACAAATCATATTTTGTTTTTATAAAATGGTTGATTTAAGTTTAAATTCATTGTTGTCATCTATTTTTAAAAACATAATGTATAATATGTTCATGTGTCTAGTAATATCTAATAAAATTAATTTTTTTCCTAAGTCATTTTTATCATTGGGTTTGCGAAATGAGCTGTTCAAATCATTATTTTAAGTCTAGAATAAAGCATGTGAAATAAAATGTGGAGAGAAATGAAAGTTAGTATAGAAGGAACCATTCTTAGAAATTGTTTGAGAAGTGTTACTTTTTAATTTTTTATTAAAAAATGTAAAATGTGAGATTGAGATTGAAGTGATGTGGTAGAGAAGTGCTATGATCTAAATAAGAAATGATGTGACTCAAATAAAATAATTGTGATCCAAATACGATAATGTGATAAAATAACATATGCTATTTTAACACATGCTAAACAACACGTAAGGCCTGTTTTGAAAACCTAACTAAAAACTACTTTTTAATTTTTAACTTATTTTTGGTCAAATCATCATTTTACTTTTTACATTTAAAAAAAAAAAATCAAAAAAATCATATTTTAAGCTACTTAGACCATCTCCAACGGTGAACCAAACCTGACATCAAATTTAAAATTTGGTGAAAAAGCCACTTTTTTAAGCTCCAACGGTTTCACCAAATCGATATCAAATCCAGAATTCAGCAAAAATGGTACCAAACTGAGTGCAGGCGAAGCATTTCACCAAAGCACTGTTCCTAACCGTTGGGATGAGACGAACGGGTCGACCATCCGGGTGACCAACCGGTTAACCAACCGGTCGCCCCGGAGAAAGTTCAGACCGTTCACAAAAAGGTTCAAACCAGTTAAAAAAAAAAAAAAAAAAAAAAATTTTGCTTGGTGGTCGACCACCCGGTCGACCGGCCGGTTGACCACCAAAAGTTCAAAAAATTCAAAAAAAAAGGTTCAAACAGGTAAAAAAAAAAAAAATTTTTTTTGCCGTTACTGGTTGACCGGCCGGTCAACCAACCGGTTGCCCAGCGCAAATTTGATGAAACGGATTTGATGTTGAACCGTTGGAGCGCAAAGTATCAAATTAAGGAAATGACCCCTTTTTAACTCAGATTTGGTGAAACATTTGGTACACCGTTGGAGATGCTCTTATCAAAACAATTCTAAATAATGTAAAACAATGCTCTAAAGCCGTTGGATGATCACTCCATCCATACACCCACGAGGACAAATAATATTCAAAACCAAAATACTATATCACTGGTACAAAAAATTATTGGATGGTCCTGGTGTCACGTGTCCATATTCCACATTAATCACATGTTTTTCTTGTCGTTTTTATATTTTTCAATTATTTAACATAAATTTGTAAATTTACTCCCTCCACTAATCACATGGTTTCTTTGGAATGGAGGTTAATTTTTTTGACTTTTTAACTTTTGTAACTTGTAGTTAAAGAGCCTCATTTGTGATGAATTTTTTTAATTTTTTGATTTTTGTAAAAAAAAAAAAATTATTATAATTTAAATGTGACATTCCGTGTTATTAATTTTTAACTTATATTATCTTTTTATCACTATTTTAAACTCAAATCATTATGCTAAACGAGTGCACAACGCTATTAAAATATCCAAAAAAGATGCGGACTCCCTTTTCCCCATCCCTTGACCCTCTCTCTTTTTGATTGGTCAAATTTTTTTTTTTTTTTGTCCTTCTTCTCCGATCACCATCCGCCACATTAAAGAGAGGAGGTGACAGAGATGGTGATTGAAGGAGGTCTCTATCAAAACTCTAAAATATCACGTGTTGATATCAAGACCAACCAATAACTTTCCCACTAGCACATGAAATTTGCTCAAATCTCAGAAGCCGTCACATCTTCATGAATAAATGCTAATGCTGAAAGCTGGATGTCTGTATGGGGTGATATTGGTTCGTATTCATTTTGTGTTGAGAAATGTTATAGTGGTATGTGCATATCGTAAAAAAAAACTACAATATTTATAATAAAAATTATAATTTATTGATTTTTGAAATATTTACAAGAAAAAAACTCTACATTTATAAGATAAGAATAAAAGCTAGTTACATTAGGAGTGCATTTGACAATTTAAAAAATAAAATAAAATAAAATAAAAACAAAATGTGCACTTCAAAATTAAGACATATAATATTTTGAAAATATTATAGTAAGTCCCATGTTACATAATTTTTGACTCTTCAGATTTTGAAGATTTTCCACCAAAGACCCGCCTTGAAGAATCACTCCACAGGCCAACGTCAATAATTGGTACTCCAGTAGAAGAAGACAAAATCCGTAGAAGATAAGTCTTCCCTTCAATTATCAGAAAAATGCACGCTAAGAAAAGACAAAAGATTCTGTAGATATTTGTGTCTGTAATTATTTGAGTTTGTCAGTGATAAAGATTTTATTTCACTCACTACTTTAATAGAGCAGATGACCCCCACCTTCCTCTATTAAAGAAAAGCTGTGAAAATCTTTACACGTATCTTGTAATAAATTATAGTGTAAAAAATTTGCCTAAAAAGGAGGATTGAATGATATGCGATGGGGCCCAAAGCAGTACCCGATAATTCTCAGCCCAATTTCAAAATAGTGGTAAACCACTAACTCATCAACCCCCCCAAAAAATAATTGGTATCAGAGCAGTGTTCGGTTTTAGAACAGTTTAAGTTAGTTTATGCATTTTGCTTATGGTAATAGAGTAGTTTTTATTTTTGGACAATTTAGTTATAAATTTCATGTTATAGTAGCTTTTAATACTTTTAAAGTAGGATTTAATTTTGTGTATGAAAAGAGTAGAGTATCTAGATTTAGAACTCAGCAGCCATAACCATCGCCTTAACATAGATAAAAATAAATTTCGTTGTAATTTTGAAGATACTTTTACACATCAGCTTCATAATGAACATAATCCTCAATTAAATAGTATTGTAGATTATCAGATTAATTTTGTAAAAAATATTAAAAAGGACATAGATAAAATTAGTAATCTTTTTATTTCATCCACAGATCATCTTCGTAATAATCGTAGTATAATTAAAGATCAAGATAAAAAATTAGATTATATCCAAGACCAGTGTAGTTCAATTTTACAAAAACGAACAGATTTAAATTTAGAAAAATTTTCCACTAAGCTAGAAACAGAAATTTTAATTTCAGCTATAAATACTAACAGCTCAAAATAAATAGAGTTAGAATTTAAACAACTAATTGAACAAACTCATAGCCAGATAAATCAAATAGCTAAACAAATAGAAAAAATCAACCAAATTCAAGATAATTTAAAAAAGAAATTAGAGATTTTAGAACAACTAATAAGATCTTAGTTTATGAGTAGTGATAAAAAAGCAGATAAAAATTATGCAGTAAGATTCACTCAGTATACTTATGTAACACCAGAAAAATTTGAAGATGATGAATTTAGCAGTATAGATAGGGAAGAAAATCAAGACAATTGTAGTGAAATAAATCAGCTTTATGTAATGACAGAAGAAAAAACAATATCACAAAATAAGATATATAATATTGATGAGTTAAATTTAGAAAATTTCACCCTAGAAGACATGAATAAAATATTAGATGCTAGATACTTCGAATACTTAGCTAGAGGAGACACCCATGATGAAGCAGTGTCATTCTTAGACCAAGAATTTCATACTGAATATGTAGATGATATCATAGAAGATAAAATACATCCTAGCAAAATATTTAAAATACCAAAACAATCTAATTTAGAAGATACTTTTTACATGAACACAGAAAGCTCAGGAACTAGTAACCCACAACTAACTGTAGAAGATCCTGTAGAACCAATGCATTATGCAGTAGGAGGAAGAAGGCCATAAACAAGTTCAGGACGTAGTAATGCAGACCCGAATAAAAGTTATAGATTTCATGGAAAGTGTAAACATCCAGATATTAGTATACAATTACAGCCAGCTACTAACCAAGGAACCCTTTTAGACTTAGTTAGATTCGACCCTAAGATATGGCAAGAAGTAATAGAAAGATAGGAAAAAGATGCGGTAAAGGCATGGATAAGTAATCCCTATGAAACAACTGATATGTAGGAATATATGGATACACTTTTAGAAGATTTGGCTTTTCATATATACTTAACATTTAAAGGAAAATATGAGGAGATAATTAGACAGCTTAAAGGACTAGGAGATAACCCTTGGAATTTCATTAGCTTTATAAAAGAAATACTTATAGGATATGACCATTCCAGACGAAATACTTACACTCAAAGCATAGCATTAACTGAATTAGATCAGATAACATTAGGAAGTTGGAAATATATTGTACCCTTCAGTAAAGAATACTTAGCCATAGCAGCTAGAACTGGACAAAGTTTTGATGAAGAAATAGAAAATAAATATTTTAGAAAATTACCTGGAGAACTAGGAAGAGAAATAGAAAATAAATGGTAAATTTATTATGCAAACTTACCAGCCCAATGTAACATGCCCGGGGGGTGCCCGCGCGTGTTAAACAGTTCGGACTCCCGAGATCTCTTTGATCTAATCTCACGAGTGCAATGTGAAATGTAGATGAGAGTCCAGATTTGGCAACTTTCATTGAAAATCTATTTTATTGCAATTTTGTCAAAAATGGACTGCGTCATCAGATCTCAGAGTCGCCACCTAATATTTTGGGAAATTAGGAAACCCATGACTCAGTGCCAAGGCCACTGTTCGTCGTAACCAAGGATGCTTGGCTCGGAACCTTAGATATGAGAGGGGAAGGTCAATAATGAGCACCCCTGCTCACCCGATCAAAAGACCGGCCTCTACTAAACCATGATATGAATTTTATTTTCTTTATATGTTAATGTTCTGATTATTTAATAAATCCTAAAATTTACTATGTGAAGAATACAAGTGTAGACTAGTTTGCCCAAATTGGAACAATTCAATTTCATGTTTGTTTTTCGAGAAAGGTTTGAATTTGCCACTTGACAAAGTGGGCTTAAAGTTTGTGAATTTGCCACTGCAAAGTGGGCTTAAAACGTACATTTATTGAATTATTCCAATTCAAACAACAAGCCTTTATTCACAGGCATTCATACAGTTATATCAAGTAAGCAAGTAGCCTCATGGTAGAATACTAACACATAGTAAGAAAAACACACACAAATAGGATGCTAAAGCATAAAAACTCACAGATTAACCGACGTCTCTCGAACAACTACAAAACAAAGTTAATAAAATATGCATGATCTTATATACAGAATCCTAATGCAATTCACTCATGAGATACACTAAAGATTCGGCTTCTAAAATATAGCATGTGAATCATCTCAATAACATGAGGTAGTGCATAGAATCACAGAAGAATTGATTAAATCCACACATGTAAATGTAGCTGAATCTTAATGCATGAGACATGAATATAAAAGCATGGATATGCATGGCATGTCAGATATATACATATGTACAGTTAGGGAAAGCGAGTAAAGAATGGGATAGAAAGAAGCGGTGTGGGGGAATTATTACAATACTTTGAATATTACAGATCTGAAGGAGATGAATAAAATAAAATCCTCACAAACATTCAAAAGAAAAAAACAAAATAAAGAGCTTCATCACTGGCACATTCCACTTCTTTTCTCCACTGAAAATTGGGCCCAACATTTTAAACCCCTGGCCATTCAATCAACCAGCAAAGATCCATGACTTCACTCCAATCCAGCCCATGAAACTAAAACAAAATGTGGGCCTAAGACACACCCAGAAACACACAAATAGTCCATATGTAACCATGGGCCCATTTCTTAAAATATCTATATTGTAACCATGAACCCCACCACACAGAATCTTATCTCAGCTTACCATCAATTCAAATTTTCAAATCATTACACATCTGAAATACGTGTGTAGACACCACTCCATTACCTACAATAATAGATACACGCACTGAGCCTTGACACCATCCACCCGAATTGGGATCCTCCCCTTCATTTCGGTCCTTCATTTCCTCCTTGCAGGGCCTTCGGGCCCACTTTGAGGCCCAATTTTGATAATCCGAACCGTTCATATTTTTAGATTTATTCAGTATATCATACCTATAAAAAATCAAGTTGATCGAATATCATAAAGTATGTGTTCGGAAAACTGTTTATTAAAAAATAGTTTGTAGTCCTAATTTTCTGAACGCATACTTTCTGATATCCGATCAACTTGATTTTTTACAAGTATAATATACTGAATAAATCTAAAAATATGAACGGTTCGGATTATCAAAACTGGGCCTCAAAATGGACCCGAAGGCCCCTGTAAGGAGGGAATGAAGGAGGGGGCTCAAGGAGGGGATCTCGACTCCCATGCACCCACCCACGCCATGCACCTACCAAACCAGGGTCACACCGTCAGCTGGACACGTCGGCGACCTCTGAAAACCCACCAGCAGCCAGCACACAAGACAGTAAACAGCCCGTTGCTGGAAATGAGTCCAACGTGCAATAATTATCACCGGAAGTATGAATGGAGAAGTGACTCCCGTGGCTGCTGCTGCTGTGATGTGGTGCCTCCCGTGGCTGCTGCTACTACGGCGCGGTGATGGCAGCGGTGGTGTCTGTGGCAGTGTGCATGTGTATGCATGTGCCGTGTGTATGAGTGTGTCCGTGTGTGTGTTTTGCTCTGTGATGGGTGGTGTGTTTCATGCGAGAGAAAGAGAGAGATCCAGCTTGTGTGTGTGTGTTCAGCCCCTATCCCTGTGTGCTGGGTGTGTGAATCTGTATCAATCTGTCTGCATGTGTGTGAATGTGTATCGACTGTATGTGTGTGTGGTGTGTAGCAGTGTGTCGTGTGTGTGGGAGAGAGAGAGGTGGCCGTGTGTGTGTAGTAGTGTGTGTGTATGGGATCGGAGAGAGAGAGATCACAGTGGGTGTGTGTGCTGTGTTGATTATTGGGTGTATGGGCTGTGTGTGTGTGTTTACTGGGTTTGTGCTGTATGTGCCGTGTGTGTGTGGGAGAGAGTGGCAGTGTGTGCGGTGTGGCCATGGTGCTGTGTGGTGGTTATGCTGGGTGTGTGCCCGTGTGCATGGGTCTGCCGTGTGTGCATGTGTGTCTGGGTTGTGTTGCTCTGTGTGTGGTGTGCCATTGTGTGTTGTGCCTTGTGTGTGTTGTGTGAATGGTGTGAAGAATTGGTGCGAGAATGGAAGAGAGAGAAAGAGAGTTGGATGGAGTGGTTTCAGCCCACACCCAGTTTTACTTTCACCATTTTCTTGTATAAAGAAGCTGCAGCTTAGTCAGAAAATATTTTTGAGAGAGAGAGGGAGGTAGTGCCGAGAGAAAGCTCAGAGAGACCCAGAGAGAGAGAGCCTTTTTGCATGTGTTGTCCTCCCCTCCCTTTTGCTTCAAACAAGTTGGAAAATATAAAGAGAGAGATTTTTTTTACTTGTTTATCACCCACCATGCCAACAATCATAAAAAATCCACACCCCTGATGCTCACAGACCTCAATTATTCTGAAGAGGGAGAGATAGTGTTGTTAGGTGTCTCCTCTCCACCCACTCTCACCTGCCCTCCTCTTTTTTCAATTTCCTCCACCACTTTTCAAACCCACTTCACCGAATTATTTTCCACCCAAAACTTATCATCACAATGTCCACTCTGTTCCCCTTTGAATCCAGCAAAAACAAAATCCTTTTCCATCCCAAAACCCATTACCCTCATCTGACCCTCTCTTTTTCTTTTCTTTATTTTCTTTTTCATTTTTTATTTTTTTGTTTGTTTTTTTTATTTTATATAAAAAATAAAAATTATAAAATACTACAAATTGATAAAATATTAGTGATATAAAATAATTGTACCAAAATAGGTGAGGTTTGGGATTAAAGCTTCAATTTGATTTTTCGGCTGAGAAATCCATAAAATGACATATTCTAATTTTTATCAGCGGGTGGTCAAAAGAAAGTGCCCAAGTCTTAGGACCGGTCAAAATGGGGTGTCTACACCCAAATAGCTTCAGGAGAAGTAAAAATAAAAGAAACCTTAGGAATAGGACCTAAGATAGTTTTTACCTTCCATAGACTTAAAGAAAAATATATAGAAGTTAAAATACAGAAAGATTTGAAAAAACAAAATTACGATTTTTGTAGTAGCATAATATATACCCCTCAGCAATACGAAGATAAGTATAATAAGAAAAAATACAAAAAATATGGAAAATATAGAAAAGAAAAATATTAGAAGAAAAAATATAGAAAACCATGGAAAAGACAGAAATTCATTAGAAAGAGTAGAACCTTTAATAGGATAAATTATAAGCGACTACCCAATGAAGAAAAAGATAAAAGAAAACAAAGATATGTTAGAAAAGCCAACAGTAAAAAATGCAATTGTTTTATATGTGGAGAACCCAATCATTTTGCAAAAACTGTCGACAAAGGCCTAATACTAATAAACAGATAGAAAGACTACATATTATAAAAGACTTAGAAGAAGATATAGTTAGCATAAATAGTGATGATTCGGAAGTTTATAGCATAGTTAGTGATTATGAATATCAAATAAAAGCCATACGTTCAGATAGTAATTCAGAAAGTGATACAGATATAGATAATCTTTTAGAACAACTCAACCAAGACATAGGAACGACTTCTTTTCATGATACTTTCTTTATGATGGAATGTAATGCAGATACTGAATGTTAGCATAATTTTCAAATAGGACTAGGATTTAATACCACTAGATACACCTATTGTAATTGGTTTCCAGCTAAAGATAAACGAGCACAGTGTTTATTATGCAGTATAACTTATTGTATAGTCTGTCTAGAAAAATTAAACATGACACATAAGATAACATTAGAAAATAACAGAGAGGATCATAGTATAGAAAGCAGAGAATTACATTTAACAATTAGAGACTTAGAATTACAAGTAAGGGAACTCAAGTTACAAATACGAGGGATAGAAACTAAGACTAGTTTTGACATAGAATGTTTAGAACTAGAAAATAGACAGCTTAAACAGTAGCTAGAACAATTTCACAATAAATACCCTTTAAAAGATAAACTGATTGAAGAACATATGAATTTTTTAGAATTAGTCAACCTAGTTGATTCTCAATCCTTTAGTCAATACTCTCAAGCACAACCAGATAATACATATTTACCATTTAATTACCCTGTTATACCCAAACTAAATTTAGTTGAAATCGCTTGTGTCATTAAATTTGTAGAAAAAACCCTTAGTATAGATGCCATGATAGATACATGAGTCAGTAAATCATATATTGAACAACACATAGTTTCATCCGGATGGAGCACAGCTTTAACAACCCCAGCTTTAGTCAGCATCGCCGATGGCACTAAACAGACATATACACATTGCATCAATGGCGCACAGATTAGTTTTCATCATCTAGGTTCTCAAGATCAGCATATAGAATGGTTCTCTTTACCTCAAGTTTGGATTGGAAATACTCGACAAAATCACCATTTCATCTTAGGACTTAACTTCATACTTGGTTTATAGGGAGGCATGTTTATCAGCCAAAACAACATTAGTTTCTTCAAATGCACTGTACATACACCCACAACATATTCCCTTAGCACCATAGCCCATTCATCAGAGTTGCGTGCGAAGCGTGGTGGTACCATAGGAGTAGATTCAGTTCCCGCTAGTTTTTTATTTCCTAGTAGAAATATTTTTCCCGACCTAGCCCAAAAGTATATACCTGATGAGATAGTAAACACTTCTTTAGAAAATTTAGACATAGAAAATTATGAATTAGAAGGTTTAGAAAAGTTTGATTTTGAAGATAAGGGAGATTATTAGAACCTAGAAAATTTTCAACAAACAGTTAACCTAAAATTAATTTTTGCAAAAATAGAAAAATTAAAGAAAAAACCAGTATACAGAAGAACAGAAAATGATTTAGATGAGATAATAAGATTAGCTGAAACAACAGAGATTTTAGGAGAACAGCCCATTAAATATTGGGAAAAAAATAAAGTTTTAGCCAGTTTAGATATAAAAAATAAAAATTATAGGATTACCTCAACACAAATAGACCATACGCCAGCAGATATAGAAGAATTTAGAACACAGATTAAGGAGTTATTAGATTAAAGAGTAATTAGACCTAGTAATAGCCTGCATAGGAGTGCCGCATTTATGGTTAGAAATTATGCAGAGATAAAAAGAGAAAAAGCTAGAATGGTTATAAATTATAAAAGATTAAATGATAACACAGAAGATGATAAATATAACATACCAGATAAAGATCAGCTCATAAACAAAATACAGACAGCAAAAATATTTAGTAAATTTGATTGCAAGTCGGGATTTTGGCAGATAAAAATGGAAAAGGAAAGCATACCTTGGACAGCCTTTTGTTACCCACAAAGACATTACGAATGGCTAGTTATGCCTTTTGGACTAAAAAATGCACCTTCCATATTTCAGCGTAAGATGGATAGTATATTTAATAAATATAATTTTATACTAGTATACATAGATGACATATTAGTATTCAGTCCAGATAAAAATAGTCACATAGATCATTTATACATAGCATTAGAGGAATTCATAAATAAGGGAATAATAATTAACAAGAAAAAGATGGTATTAAATAAGCATCACATAGAATTTTTAGGAATGGAGTTAGGAGATGGAAAAATTAGGTTACAACCTCACATAGTTAAGAAAATTTTAGATTATCTAAATAAATTAGAAGATACAAAGCAACTTCAATCATTTTTAGGAATTTTAAATTATGCACGAATGTATATATATTCCCAACCTTAGTAAAATAATAGGACCTCTATATAGTAAGACCACACCTACAGGACAAAAATATTTCAATCAACAAGATATAACTCTAGTTAGAAATGTTAAAGACATTTGTAGAAATTTACCAGACCTACAACTTCCCTTAGAGTCAGAATATATAGTTGTAGAAACAGATGCAAGTCAATTAGGATGTGGAACAATATTATTAGCTAAACCTAGTAAATATGATAGTAAAAATAAAGACCGTATTTGTAGATATAGTTCTGAAAAATTTAAAGAAAAAGATACAACCACGACCAGCCTAGGCTTTGAAATATTAGGAGTAGTATATGCGATAAACAAATTTAGATTATTTTTGCACAAACCTTTTACAATTAGGACAGACTGTGAAGCTATAGTTAGATTTCATAATAAACTTAACGAGCGCAAATTAAGTACTAGAAGATGGGCAAAATTTTAAGACTATATAGTAGGACAAGGATATAAAGTAGAATTTGAACATATTAAAGGCAGTGATAATAGGTTAACAGATTGGTTAAGTAGGAAAATTTATCTTGAAAAAGAAAATAACCAGTTTAATTTATGTGCAGATAATGGAGAACAGCAAAACTGTGAATTTTGGGGGATTTTCTCTTTCCATTCATGAAGGCAGAAACAAGTTCAGACTAACAGGAATTGAGCTAGACCCGGTTCAACAATGTTTTTTAGATAACTTTTGGAACAGTCATAGCCACCCAGCTAAACGTTTGTCAGCCCTAAACTCTCTTAGTATATATTTTTCAAAAATCCAAAATAAACCTTTGTCTAAAAGTTTTTCTTTCTATATAGTAGCTAAAGGAACCAAGCCTGGTATTTACCATGACTGGATAGAAGTTGAACCCTTAGTTAAAAATTTTCCTATACCACAGTATGAAGGTTTTTATGATTTTGAGTCAGCCAGTACCTATACCCGAAGACAAATAGGAACCAGTTACTTTATCAGTCAAATAGCCATAGATTACCTGGACACATTGAGCAAGATGAGGTCAACCATTCTTGTTACTAGTGGAGTTCCAGTTAGCCAGATAATTGGAAGCAGTAGTACTGGAAGTAGTAGTTCTAACCCTTAGATAGATTCTCAAAATCCTCTCCAGATGTGCAGACATTGTGAAGGCCTTACCAGCAATTTCAAGAAAATTATGGATAAAGGCAAAAGGGTCAGTGAAGAGCTAAACCAGTTTCGAGACGAAGAAAAACAACTGAGAGCCACCATTCGAACCCTAACCATCCAGCTTAAAAAATTAGCTCCAGGAAAAACAACTGCCCCTTTTCCTGACCAAGAAATCAGACAACTCACCAGTGAGGAATTTGAACAATTGAGTGCTAGAAAGTATTTTTTCAGACATTCTATCATTCGATCTTTTTGTGAGAAAAGCCAAGTAATAGAGATATATACACCTTAGCCGAAGATAACATAAATAGTGAGCTAGTTACCATACAACAGTTTCTTCAAGACCTCTTCATAGCAGGAGTTGAATGCCCTGGCATAGCTTATCAATGGACCTATACCTATAAAGATGACGAGCAGCCCTGCTTAGAAGAAAAAAAATGCAATAAGAGGTCAGAGCATTTTGGCCGATGTCAGTGTAATTTAGATTTCAACATCTGCCTTTTCCAGATAAATCTAGCAACATTCGAGCCATTGGAGATAGAGATTAGGGGCAAAACGCGTTATCTAACAACCTCACAATTGTTAGATTACGGCTTTGTCTCCAGAATAATTTTCTCAGATCCAAATAAGACAGATAGCTTTGGGAATAAACTTGCTCATGCCATACTTTGTGTAATGGAGGAGCATCATCCGTATGTAGAAGCATTAATAGATAGCAGACTACCAGAGTGGAAAGGAATATGGTGCAATCCAGCCAAGCATAAAATGTACCTCAGAGGAACCTCGACTTTCCCAGGATACCCAGGACTTCTCAATAGGAGACCCTGGCCATGCAGAAGATTTTCACTCAGAGAACAGCTCAATAAATAGAGGAAATTTGCTAACAATCCTCTATTAGCATATAATGGAAATTATGAACGTCTAGTTTGTGAAGAGAGAAATCAGGATATATTTTGTAATTTAGCTATCCCAGGATATCCCTTTAGCAAAGAGACATTCGTCGATGAAAGTCAGTACCCCAACTATCAGCATAGCGTCTCTCATGAGTCACCAGTAATGGGAGAAAATGACCAAGAATGGCACGATAAACCACCCATGGGGGATGGAGATGACTTTTACGACCAACTCTCAGCAGCAGACCTGGACGATCTCTCAAATAGACTGTATGGACAAAAAAAAAAAAAAATGTGCACTTCAAAATTAACAATTTTTTTTTTTTGGGGTTGATAAGTTAGTGGTTTACCACTATTTTGAAATTGGGCTGAGAATTATCTAATTAATTCTACAGTTATGCTAATAAGTTTTCAAGCTGTTGTATGGCTACCTTTAGGGCTTCTTGTCTTACAGTTATCTGTCTATTTATTTGGGAAACTTTTAAACTGTAATTTTCTAGGGATCTGCCAAAAGCCAATGATAAGAGAACCTGATATCTTAATTTTTGATCTTCTAATTCTTGTATAAGTTCAGTACTGATTTTTATTTTAATTCTAAGTTCTTCATCTAAAGGCATATAATTTTGATTTTTTAAATTCTTTTATGAACAATATATCCTTAATATTTCTACTCAGGTTGCTCTTCTTGTATTCTAAAATTCTTTTCTATGGCAAAACTATTTTTAGGCAATGTTTGTTTTCATTACATGTACTCCCACCTTGAAGCTAAGCTTCGTTCAACATAATATATTTTTATTTTCTATTTTTTACCTTTCCCTTTCTGCCTACAATTTGCCCTCAAACGCCTAACCACGGCTCTCACGGGTTCTTCAGCTAAGGTCGCTCAGTAATAAAATAGAAAACAACAGATACTACGAAGATGCAAAGCATGTAATATTAATGAGCAAACAAGCATTCCATAAACTTAGTTTTTCCAAAAAGAAAATAAATTTTTAGAATAGAAGAGTTACCATTTTGAAATATTTAAGGAAAAAGGGAGACTACTCACACTTCATATTAATAAGAAATATACTTACAAAGATTATATTACAGACTCTGAAATTCTGAAAGACTTAGTACACTTAGAGATTTTTTGAGAGGGGTTGGAAATTTTTACAAAGCATAGTGAAGGAGAATTTTTCATTCTATCTCTTTCGTTGGCATGTATGCCAATTTATACAACTCAAAAAGAAGATAAAAACAAAAGACTTCAAATCTATCCTACGTCTAAACTTTTTCTAAATTCAAAACCTATCCAAGCCTAGACTTAGACTTTTTCAACACCTAATAAAGACAAAGCTATATGTATACAATTATATGCCCTTTTTGATGATTTTTCTACATAGATAAAAACAAATATAAGGTTTGGATAATGATGTCGGGTACTGCTTTGGGTCCCATCGCACATCATTCAATCCTCATTTTTAGACAAAATTTTGACACTATAATTTATTACAAGATACGTGTAAAAATTTTCACAGCTTTTCTTTAATGGAGCAAGGTGGGGGTCATCTGCTCTATTAAAGTAGTGAGTGATGGAAAATCTTTATCACTGACAAACTCAAATAATTACAGACACAAATATCTACCGAATCTCTTGTCTTTTCTTGGCGTGCATTTTTTTGATAATTGAAGAGAAGCCTTATCTTCTATGAATTTTGTCTTCTTCTGCTGGAGTACTAATTATTGACGTTGGCTTGTGGAGTGATTCTTCAAGGCGGGTCTTTGGTGGAAAATCTTCAAAATCTGAAGAGTCAAAAATTATGTAACATGGGACTTACTACAATATTTTCAAAATATTATATGAGTCTTAATTTTGAAGTGCAACTTTTTTTTTTTTTTATCCATACATTCTATCTGAGAGATCGTCTAGGTTTGCTGTTGAGAGTTGGTCGTAAAAGTCATCTCCATCCCCCATGGGTGGTTCATCGTGCCATTCTTGGTCATTTTCTCCCATTACTGGTGACTCATGAGAGACGCTATGCTGATAGTTGGGGTACTGACTTTCATCGACGAATGTCTCTTTGCTAAAGGGATATCCTGGGATAGCTAAATTACAAAATATCTTCTGATTTCTCTCTTCATAGACTAGACGTCCATAATTTCCATTATATGTTAATAGAGGATTGTTAGCAAATTTCCTCCATTTATTGAGCTATTCTCTGAGTGGAAATCTTCTGCATGGCTAGGGTCTCCTATTGAGAAGTCCTGGGTATCCTGGGAAAGTCGAGGTTCCTCTGAGGCACATTTTATGCTTGACTGGATTGCACCATATTCATTTCCACTCTGGTAGTCTGCTATCTATTAATGCTTCTACATACGGATGATGCTCCTCCATTACACAAAGTATGGCATGGGCAAGTTTATTCCCAACGCTATCTGTCTGATCTGGATCTGAGAAAATTATTCTGGAGACAAAGCCGTAATCTAACAATTGTGAGGCTGTTAGATAACGCGTTTTGTCCCTAATCTTTATCTCCAATGGCTCGAATGTTGCTAGATTTATTTGGCAAATGCAGATGCTGAAATCTAAATTACACTGACATCGGCCAAAATGCTCTAACCTCTTATTGTATTTTTCTTCTTCTAAGCAGCGCTGCTCGTCATCTTTATAGGTATAGGTCCATTGATAAGCTATGCCAGGGCATTCAACTCCTGCTATGGAGAGGTCTTGAAGAAACTGCTGTATGGTAACTAGCTCACTATATCTATTATCTTCGGCTAAGGTGTATATATAGGGTTTTAGGTCCTCTATTACTTGGCTTTTCTTACAAAAAGATCGAATGATAGAATGTCTGAAGAAATACATTCTAGCACTCAATTGTTCAAATTCCTCACTAGTGAGTTGTCTGATTTCTTGGTCAGAAAAGGGGGCAGTTGTTTTTCCTGGAGCTAATTTTTTAAGCTGGATGGTTAGGGTTCGAATGGTGGCTCTCAGTTGTTTTTCTTCGTCTCGAAGCTGGTTTAGCTCTTGACTGACCCTTTTGCCTTTATCCATTATTTTCTTGAAATTTCTGGTAAGGCCTTCACAATGTCTGCACATCTGGAGAGGATTTTGAGAATCTATCTGAGGGTTAGAACTACTACTTCCAATACTACTGCTTCCAATTATTTGGCTAACTGGAACTCCACTAGCAGCAAGAATGGTTGACCTCATCTTGCTCAATGTGTCCAGGTAATGTTTAGTTGTTTGACTGATAAAGTAACTGGTTCCTATTTGTTTTCGGGCATAGGTACTGGCTGACTCAAAATCATAAAAACCTTTATACTGTGGTATGGGAAATTTTTTAACTAAGGGTTCAACTTCTATCCAGTCATGGTAAATACCAGACTTGGTTCCTTTAGCTACTACATAGAAAGAAAAACTTTTAGACAAAGGTTTATTTTGGATTTTTGAAAAATATATACTAAGAGAGTTTAGGGCTGACAAACGTTTAGCTGGGTGGCTATGACTGTTCCAAAGGTTATCTAAAAGACATTGTTGAACCGGGTCTAGCTCAATTCCTGTTAATGGTCTGAACTTGTTTCCGCCTTCATGAATGGGAAGAGAAAATCCCCCAAAATTCATGGTTTTGCTGCTCTCCATTATCTGCATAGAAATTAAACTGGTTATTTTCTTTTTCTAGATAAATTTTCTTACTTAACCAATCTGTTAACCTATTATCACTTCTTTTAATTTGTTCAAATTCTACTTTATATCCTTGTCCTACTATACAGTCTAAAAATTTTGCCCATCTTCTAGTACTTAATTTGCGCTCGTTTAGTTTATTATGAAATCTAACTATAGCTTCATAGTCTGTCCTAATTGTAAAAGGTTTGTGCAAAAATAATCTAAATTTGTTTATCGCATATACTACTCCTAATATTTCAAAATCTAGGCTAGTCATGGTTGTATCTTTTTCTTTAAATTTTCTAGAAGTGTATCTACAAATGCGGTCTTTATTTTTATCATATTTACTAGGTTTAGCTAATAATATTGTTCCCCATCCTAATTGACTTGCATCTGTTTCTACAACTATATATTCTGACTCTAAGGGAAGTTGTAGGTCTGGTAAATTTCTACAAATGTCTTT
The DNA here is from genome assembly GCF_055761805.1 of Camellia sinensis. Taxonomy (NCBI): domain Eukaryota; kingdom Viridiplantae; phylum Streptophyta; class Magnoliopsida; order Ericales; family Theaceae; genus Camellia; species Camellia sinensis. The sequence continues at coordinate 184,988,941 of NC_138961.1, read as the reverse complement.
ATTTTTTCTAAGTAGAGTTATATCTTGTTGATTGAAACATTTTTGTCCTGTGGGTGTGGTCTTACTATATAGAGGTCCTATTATTTTACCAAAGTTGGGAATATACATTCGTGCATAATTTAAAATTCCTAAAAATGATTTAAGTTGCTTTGTATCTTCTAATTTATCTGGATAATCTAAAATTTTCTTAACTATGTGAGATGTAACCTAATTTTTCCATCTCCTAACACCATTCCTAAAAATTCTATGTGATGCTTATTTAATACCATCTTTTTCTTGCTAATTATTATTCCGTTATTTATGAATTCTTCTAATGCTATGTATAAATGATCTATGTGACTATTTTTATCTGGACTGAATACTAATATGTCATCTATGTATACCAGTATAAAATTATATTTATTAAATATGCTATCCATCTTACGCTGAAATATGGAAGGTGCATTTTTTAGTCCAAAAGGCATAACTAGCCATTTGTAATGTCCTTGTGGGCAACAAAAGGCTGTCTAAGGTATGCTTTCCTTTTCCATTTTTATCTGCTAAAATCCCGACTTGCAATCAAATTTACTAAATATTTTTGCTGTCTGTATTCTGTTTATGAGCTGATCTTTATCTGGTATGTTATATTTATCATCTTCTGTGTTATCATTTAATCTTTTATAATTTATAACCATTCTAGATTTTCCTCTTTTTATCTCTGCATGATTTCTAGCCATAAATGTGGCACTCCTATGCGGGCTATTACTAGGTCTAATTACACTTAAATCTAATAACTCCTTAATCTGTGTTCTAAATTCTTTTATATCTGCTGGCGTATGGTCTATTTGTGCTGAGGTAATCCTATAATTTTTATTTTTATATCTAAACTGGCTAAAACTTTATTTCTTTCCCAATATTTCATGGGCTGTTCTCCTAAAATCTCTGTTGTTTCAGCTAATCTTATTATCTCATCTAAATCATTTTCTGTTCTTCTGTATACTGGTTTTTTCTTTAATTTTCCCATTTTTGCAAAAATTAATTTTAAGTTAACTGTTTTTTGAAAATCTTCTAAGTTCCAATAGTCTCATTTTTCTTCTAAATCTTCTAATTCATAATTTTCTATGTCCAAATTTTTTAAAGAAGTATTTGCTATCTCATCAGGTATATATTTTTGGACTAGTTCAGGAAAAATATTTCTACTAGGAAATAAAAAACTAGTGGGAACTGAATCTACTCCTATGGTACGACCACACTTCGCATGCAGCTCTGATGAATGGGCTATGGTGCTAAGGGAGTATGTTGTGGGTGTATGTACAGTGCGTTTGAAGAAACTAATGTTGTTTTGGCTGATAAACATGCTTCCCTGTAAACTAAGTATGAAGTTAAGTCCTAAGATGAAAGGATGATTTTGTCGAGTATTTTCAATCCAAACTTGAGGTAAAGGGAACCATTCTATATGCTAATCTTGAGAACCTAGATGATGAAAACTAATCTGTGCGCCATTGATGCAATGTGTATATGTCTGTTTAGTGCCATCGGCGATGCTGACTAAAGCTGGGGTTGTTAAAGTTGTTCTCCATCCGGGTGGAACTATGTGTTGTTCAATATATGATTTACTAGCTCCTATATCTATCATGGCATCTATACTAAGGGTTTTTTCTACAAATTTAAGGACACTAGTGATTTCAACTAAGTTTGGTTTGGGTATAACAGGGTAATTAAATGGTAAATATGTATTATCTGGTTGTGTTTGAGAGTATTGACTAAAGGATTGAGAATCAACTAGGTTGACTAATTCTAAAGAATTCATATGTTCTTCAATTAGTTTATCTTTTAAAGGGTATTTATTGTGAAATTGTTCTAACTGCTGTTTAAGCTGTCTATTTTCTATTTCTAAACATTCTATGTCAAAACTAGTCTTAGTTTCTATCTCTTGTATTTGTAACTTTAGCTCTCTTATCTGTATTTCTAATTCTCTAATTGCTAAATGTAATTATCTGTTTTCTACACTATAATCCTCTCTGTTATTTTCTAATGTTATCTTATGTGTCATGTTTAATTTTTTGAGACATACTGTACAATAGGTTATACTACATAATAAACACTGAGCTCTCTTATCTTTAGCTGGAAACCAATTACAATAACTGCATCTAGTGGTATCAAATCCTAGTCCTATTTGAAAATTATGCTGACATTCAGTATCTGTAATGCATTCCATCATAAAGAGAATATCATGAGAAGGAGTTGTTCCTATTTCTTGGTTGAGTTGTTCACTTTCTGAATCACTATCTGAACTTATGGCTTCTATTTGATATTCATAATCACTGACTATACTATATACTTTTGAGTCATCACTATTTATGCCAACTATATCCTCTTCTAAGTCTTCTATAATATGTAGTCTTTCTATCTGTTTATTTCAAATAAATTTAATCCAATATTTTATTTTTAAATCTACTTAATCTATATATACTTAAAATGTATAAAATTTGTAATTTTTTTAAATTCGCTAAATACAAAAAATATAAAAATTCAATACATTTTTATATTTATTGATTTTTTTTTTTTTGAAAGTTTCTTCAAAAACAAACTTTTAAATTAAGTGAATCCAAAAAGTAAAAAATTTAAGGTTAAATAACACTCACTTTTCTTACGATTTAGAAAAAAATGTAGTAAGTTTTATAAATTTGATATAAATATATATATATATATATATATTAAATTTTAATTTATATAACGCTTATCCTCCATTTATTCAATAATTCGTTAGTTATATAGATGAAAAAATAATATTTATATTTGAGTTTTCAATCCGTATTTTTTTTTAGTGGATTTTTTTTATTGTTTTGTTCAATTTTTTTTAGATGCATCTAATCTAAATGTACTTAAAATGTAAAATATTTATGATTTTTTTAAAAAAATTCAATAAATACAACAAAAGACGAAAATATACTAAATTTTTATATTTTTTGTTTGTATTTTTTAAGTATTTAGTGAAACTTTTTTATAGATTTTTTTCATAAATTATATTCTTTTTTATTGTATTTTTAGATTAAGCGACTTTAAAAAGTTAAAAATATTGATACGGATCATCCTAGTTGGGGTCGAGCTTCCCGTCAGTAGGGTTCTTAGCAGCAGTTAAAACCTTTTTAAGTACTAGCTTGCCGGAAGGATATCAACGCATAGAGACTCGTTGATTGTAAGGCTTGACAAGTTGTTGCTAATATCGTGCCATGGCCACTAGGGTTCGATCTCGGCGTTCGTCAAGTTAGTCCATATCCAAGGCCAACATCATATCATTATGGCCCATATCAAAAGCCGTTGATCGAAGAGTTGGTAGGCCGATTTCAAGGGGGATAACGGCCTCATTACCAAAACAAAGAGTGAATGGCGTTTCACATGTAGACCTTCGTGGCGTAGTACCGTGGGCCTACAACATAGTTGGGAGCTCTTAAACCTATTTGCCCTTACCTTTCTCCAAGCGCTTTTTGATACCGTCCAGGACTACCTTATTGGAGGTTAAGGCTTGGCCATTACTTTGGGGGTAAGCAAACGACGAGAAGTAGGGCCGAATTTCATACATATTGCATAGCTCTTGATAGACTCCGCAATCAAATTGTGTGCCGTTGTCGACGATCAATGCCCTGGGTATGCCGAATTGAGTGATAATGTCCTTCCATACAAAACATTTGATATTGGTGTCCTTGATGTATGTCAATGGTTCGGCTTCTACCCATTTCATGAAGTAGTCAGTAGCGACTAGCAAGAATCGTTTGTTACCAGGAGCTTTTGGCAATGGTCCGACGATGTCTAGCCCCCATTAAGCGAAAGGCCATAGACTAGTCACAGAATTTAATTCTTCGATGGACAGATGTGTTAGAGGGGAGAATTTTTGGCACTGCTCACATTTCTTCACATACTCCTTGACATCGGTTCGCATAGTCGGCCACCAATAGCCCTGAGTAATGGCTGGATAAGCCAATGATGTTCCTTCTGAATAAGCACCACAACTGCCTTCGTGGATTTCAGCCAAAAGGTCTTAATTTTATCTGGGTGGACGCATTCCAGGTAGGGCCTGGAGAGAGATTTCTTGTAGAGTTTTCCTTGGGGATCCAGATAACACCTTAAGGCCTTATTACGTAGCTTGTGAGTTTCTTTTTTATCCTCTGGTAGTTTTTCTGTAGAGAGGAATGCCGCAATGGGGTCCATCCAACTCGAACTTCTTTGGATGATGTTTATAGTAGGAGGCTTGGGGACGTGGATGCTCGACTCTGGCAGGAAACTCATTTCAATGGTTCATTTCATTTTGAAATTGACAACCGAAGTTAAGCAGGCAAAGGCATCGGCATACGTATTCTGGTCTCTGGTGATCTGATTTAGTTTATGTTTGTTGAATTTCTCAAGCAGAGAACTGGCTATTCTCATGTAGGCGGCCATGCGGTCATTTTTAGCTGCATACTCCCTCTTTAATTGATTGATAACTAGTTTTGAATCATAGAACACTTGCACTTGTTTGGGCCCCATGAGTAATGAGTTTTTGAGGCCAACCAACAAGGTTTCATACTCGGCCTCGTTGTTTGATGCTTTAAAGTCGAGTTTAATAGACTGTTCGATCATTGCTACTTCTGGCATCATGATCACAACTCCTACCTCACTGCCCCAATGATTTAAGGATCTGTTACAGTACAGTTGTCAAATATCGTCGACGTACATTCGCCATGGTGGCGATGGACTGGGAGCCGATTAGGGCTGAGGGTCTACATTTGGCTGCGTAGTGAACTTGGCCAAAAAATCTGCCAACACCTGCCTTTTAATGGCTGTCCTTTGTGAAAATCGAATATCATACTGTCCATGCCCATTTGGAAACTCGTCTTGATGATTCTGCCTTTCAAAGGACTGATCAAAGAGGATAATTTGTTAGTACTTTGATTATGTAGGCTTGGAAATAATGCATCAACTTCCTTGTCACCACCACTAGAGCCAGGATTAGCTTTTCTAAGGACATGTACCGGGTCTCGGCATCCACTATTGCCTTTCTAACATAAAAAATCGATCTCTGTTCGCAGAGTACTTCCTTGAGCATGATGACACTTACTGTCTTGCCGGCCAGATATAGGATGAGCTCTTCTCCTAGTGTGGAGGTAGTCAGAAGCGAGGCAGTGCCGAGGTAGGCTTTCAAACCTGCTAAGGTGATTTGACACTCCGAAATGACTTTCTATGTCGAAGTGTTTGAGAGAACGGCCTATATCGATTCGAAGACTGACTGATGAATTTGTTGAGTGTTGTGGTCATTCCCATGAGCTTCTGAACTTCTTTAGCCGATTTTGAGAAACTGAGTTCTAAGATAGCCTTGATCTGTTTCGGGTTTGCTTCGATCCCCCCATGATTCACTATATAGCCGAGGAACTTCCCTGATCCAATGTCGAATATACACTTGGATGCGTTGAGTTTCATTTGATATTTGCAGAGAATGTTGAATATAGTAGCAAGGTTAGTTAAATGGTCCTCCTTCACTCGGGACTTGACTACCATGTCGTCGATACAGAAGAAAATGCTTGTGACTAATCTTTGGTAAGTTGCATCGGCGTTCTTCAACCCAAAAGGCATCACCTTGTAGTAGTAGGTCCCTCTTGGTGTAAGGAACGCTATTTTGTCTTGATTGGTAGGGTCCATGGTGATTTGATGATAGCCCGTGTATGCATCCAAAAAACTCATGCATTGGTGTTGAGCGGTTGCGTCCACGAGTTGGTCAATTCGCTGTAGGGAAAAATAATCTTTTGGACAAGCCTTATTTAAGTCTGTAAAATCCACGCAGACACGCGATGATCCTATCTTCTTCTTCACCACAACAGCATTAGACAGCCAGGTGGGGTACGTAATTTCTCTAATTGCCCTAACTCTAACAACATATCAACTTCTTCAATTACGACTGTGGCATGTTCTGTGCTCGCACGACGACTCTTCTAGATAATCAGCTTAGCCTGTGGATTGACATTCAGACTGTGTATTACGACTGTTGGGTCAATGCCTGACATGTTATAGGGCGTCTAAGCAAAGATGTCGATGTAGCCGAGAAGAAATGATATCAGCTCTTGCCATTCAGCAGCCTTGAGGCCTGTGCCGATTAGGAAGCAATTGTTAGGATCCCTGCTAATCATTATCTGATCCAAGTCCTCCATAACTTTTTTTGGCTGGAGTTTTGCCGACATCTTCAAGGCTCTCTTGATTTGGGATTTCGATTGAATTCACTTCCAAATCTCTGGGCTTCTTAATCAAAGCCGAAAGGTAGCAGTCTCTCACAGAACCTTGTGAGCCTCGAATCTGCTTAATTCCGTATTAAGTTGAGAAGCGGAGTAACTGATGATAAGTGCTCGGTACCTCTTGCATCCCATGAAGCCATGTTCGGCCTATAATCATGTTGTAAGGCGAAGGGAGTTTGACGACCAAGAACTCAACCTCTAATGTTTTCATATCCGCACGTATTGGTAGCATAATCTTTCCAAGGTGGTACTCCTGGTTGGCGTTAAAGCCAAAGGGAGAGATCTCAACTAGCAATAGGTTTGCATCACTCAGGCCAAGTCTGAGGAATGCTGTGTAATACACTATTTCAGAAGTGCTTCCCTGATCAATTAGGATGCGTTCAATGACAAACTTATTAACTCGTAACTCCAATATGAGGGTGTCGTTGTGCGGAGTGGTGACTCATTCGAGATCAGTATCTGAAAAGCTGATACTGTTTGATAGATGAGGCAATTTGATTGATTTGTTGAACTTAGGGTTGGAGTCGAAAGATTGCAGCTGAATCAAATTCATGCCATTGGATGGGGGTATGTTATATACCACGTGGATTACGCCGACAAACGACTACTTAGGACATACAGTGAGCACACCTAGTGGCTTTTTTTGCCTTTAGAAGGTATTCGCTCAGTCGGCCTCCTTGGACCTGCTCCCCTAGATGATCCTTCAAAGCATAACATTTATTGATCTGGTGTCTATGATCTTTGTGATACTCACATCTTTGATCCCTTCGTCTCTTATCGAGAGGGCCGACCATTTTACTCGACCACTTGAAAATGGCTGATGTTGAATTCTGTTGAGAATTTTACTTATCGGGTTAGCGAACTCTACGTATTGTTTATCCGATCGCTTTGGGCGCTTGCTCTTTAGTTGGTGCTACTCATTTTGCCAACGCGAATCCTGTCGGTTCTCTCTCCTGGATCGACCTCTTGTGTCGGGACTCCTTGTAACAACTCCGACCTCTAATTAATATGCTATCCATGATTAAGAATGCTTAATAAGTAATTAAAGCGAAATTTGCATTCATTACGTGTGTTATGTGTTATATGAGTTTCTATCTGTTCTGTGTAGAAATATCTGTCTCTAGTTTTTGTTTTATTCTGTAAATTGAAGGCCTTATCGGCATCTGATCATGAAATTAACTTGGTTTTTGTGTTAATTGGAATTTTTAAAATTTTATGGTAGGTTTAATTAAAATTCGGTTGAGAATGATTAAATTAAAATAATTAATGCTTAATTAAACCTAATTAAAGAATTCTTTAACCCAAGCCTATAAAAGGCTTATACACCATCTTAAGTCATTTACTACTCATCATTTTGAGCCTATACGACATGAGAGAGAGAGAGAGAGAGAGAGAGAGAAAGAGAGAGAGAGAGAGAGACCGAGAGTGAAAGTTTGATATCAACACTTGTGGTTGGGAAGAATTTGCTAGAAATTGAAGGAATTGGACTTAAAAACTCAAGAATCAAGCTTCTAGCTCTCATCTTGACAAGCCTAGGTAAGGATTCAGCCCTTAGATTGTACAATTATGAAGTGTAAGACATGAACTCTAGAGAATTATGATCGATAATGCAAGAATTGAACTAGAAATGAAGAGAATTGAACCATATCATGCATGCATGCATATATCATGGTATTTTGAGTAAGAATTCTAAAGAATTTTCATATGCATGTGTCTATCTGAACTTGGTTTTGAGAATTCATCACATTCCTTGCCATTTAACCTTAATTGATCATGTTTTGGAAAGCTTAAGTTCAAACTAATTCATGCATGTCATGTTCATGGCACATTCATAAATTTCAAATTGGAGTTTTGGTCAATTGGCATGCTTTGAAGCCTTTGTTTACTGAAATGATTTTCAAATCATAGTAATCTACAAGTTTCTAAATGTTTTCTATAAATTAGGCCCAAAAGGATGATTTTTGAAGTGTGTAATTCGAGTTTGGAGCTTGGGAGTGCAATCTGGAAATTTCTGATTCTGCACTTCCGCTCGAGTAGTAGAAATTGTGCTCGAACGACCACTCTATGATCTTACACTTCCGCTCGAGCGAGACCAGAAGTTCGTTCAAGCTTGAAATGCAAGCTCCAAGAAGTTTCATGTTTTTGCAGATTGCTCGAGCGATAGAAGTTGCGCTCGAGCAGAGACCTCAGTCTCACGCTCGAGCAACCGTCGAGCGGAGATTTCACATAACCAGTACTTTTTCAAAGTTTGCAAACTGCTCGAGCGGCAGAGGCTACGCTCGAGTGACCCCTCACATGTTTGTCCGCTCGAGCGAAGGAAGTTGCGCCTGAACGAGATCCCTGCTTTCAGCAAGTTTTGTTAAGGGTTTCAAAGTGCATTTTGGCATCCACATTGCATCCTAGGTATTCCTAGGCCATGTTTAAGACTCAATTAAGACTTAGAAACATACTAAGAATGAAATGAAAGAAGTGAAGTACCAACCGAGTGTGTGTTTCATTATGTGTTTCTGCTATGTATGTAAGTCACGTGCCACAAGTTATCTGATTTGTTTGTTCTGCAAGTGGAGCCATCTGTGAGTAATAACTTTATAAAGATATGTTTACGTCTAAGTCATTTCTTATATGATATGATGTGATAAAGAATGCTCTATTTTATGAAATGTTATATTCTGTCTAATGAATGATTGTTCAATTTTTGACAAGTATTCGTGGCATCCTTAGCACAAGGCCCTTACCCGGGGGTAACAATACCGCGGTTTATAAGCAAGGCCCTTGCTTGGGGGTAATAATACCGTGGTCTCATGGCCCTTACTCGGGGGTAATAATACTGTGGTTCAAGTTTATTACTGGAGGTTCCCTATGGAACTGACAAGCAAGTTAATGCTAATGGATGTACCATGTATAATGACGCATGAACTTTAATTTTTATATGAAGTTGAACAAGAAAATGAATATAAGTATGTTTCTGATATGAACTCTGGTTTCCGATTCTATTATGTACATCATTCACTTAAACCCTTTACTCTATTATTATTCACTGGGCTTCCGCTCACTCTATTATATTATGTATGCAGGTGACCAGGCGCGTGACCAGGCTCAGAGTTGAGGACCTGGCTTCTTAGTTTTTGTTAACCAGCCTTTGTGCCTCCCGAGGAGGTTCCCTTTTGAGATGTCAAGTTTTGTAACCTTGCTACAAATGTTTTTGCTTGTATTGATTATCTGTGCAATGATCTAAGTTCCCTTTTGGTATTATCTATGTATTTGGGTGACGTAAGACTATGTATTTATGACGTCACATATATAAATGTTTGTTTTGAAGATTTCTGTCCCATATACGTTAACAAAGCTCTATGGACAATGTATATTTTCTATATTTGCTTTCGCAGTCCTTTATTATATGTCAGTTCATTAAGAGGCCTTTGGTAATCCCGGGATTATTGGCCGGTTACGTCCCTAAACCTATAGGGGCGGATTTGGGTCGTGACACTCCTCATCGGTAGAGTTCTTTCTGGCGGCACCGCGTTTATAGGCTGGGCCATGACAAGTATTGCCGATTCCTCGGCTTGTAAGCTGGCTTTAACCCTAATTGCATCATTCTCCACCTTGCAGTATTCTTTAACTTTTTTCATTAAGGACCAAACCATTTTAGAAGGCCTCCGAGTTAGTGAGTTCCTGAGTAGGTTGTCCGGATACAACCCCATCTTGAAGGCTGTGATTGCCATGGAATTGTTACAATCGTCGTCCACGAGATTAAAGCATTCCCAATAATGAGCCGAATATTTGTGCAATATTTCTCCCTGCTTTATCTTCATTGCCCAAAGAGCATCCGCCTGTTTTGGCTAAGTTTCGTAGGTGATGAATTTGGCTCTGACGGATTTCTGAAGTTGATGGAAACTTCTAATTGATCCAGGTTCTAGTTTATAGTACCATCTGACGGCGAATGGTCCCAAACTACTGGGAAATATTTGGCACATAAGCGCCTCATCGTTGGCATGCAGTGTCATCGTTTGAACTTTTTAGGCAAAGCGGCCTTGGCAATTCGTCGTACGAAGGGATCATGCTTATTTTCTTCATTGGAATCATCGTTCCGTTTGTTATGCCCATGCCATACTCGTGGACTGCCATTAGACAAGTCAGAGGTACGTGTGCGGCCCCATTTTCTAGGCTCCTCGCCTGATGAACCTGAGACGCTACTACCACCATCGTGCCTTCGGGGGCGGCATTGTTGCGCGACTCCCTTTCTTGGTGATCAGCCCCGTTCACGTTGTGATGGAATATGTTGGGATTTTTCCAGTTCTTGGCATAAGTGCTCGTTATCAGTTACCACATCCTCCATTCGTTGTTCATTTCATTTTGATTTATTGATCAAGATTTTCATGGCGTTCTCTACTAAGGACGAAGGTAATGAAGGAGTCAATGGGTCGAAGTTCAAAGTCCTTCGTGCGGGAGTATCTTCTAGCCCAAATACCATCCCTGGTAGAACATTTTCTTCAATGAACGAAAGATCCTGCGCTAGGTCTGCCATGGATGAGTTTGAGTATTTCCACAGACGACGCCAATTGTGGAGAAATAAATTTAGGATACTCCATTATCCAAGCAGTTCTTGCAGCAATCCTTTGATTGTCACCTGAAATAGAAGAACAACTTCGGTCGGGGATGTTGGAATTAGCACTCCGACGGTCTAGTTAGCCTCCTAGAAAAATATAATAATCTTAGTTTTTGTGTGTTCATAGTTTTTCTCATACCTCTTTCTGGATTTTCGTCCTCCTTTGATAGAGTTTCTCCTTTGGGCTCTAATCTTTTGTTGTGTACTTCCTGCTAGGTCCCATGTCTCCATTGCACTTTATGAGGATAAGTCGGCAATGCAACGAATCAATACCGACTTGTATGAACTACTTGACTCAACTGCCCATAATCGGGACTATGTACTCGGCGTTCGTTCCTTCTAAGGACTTATACTCGGCTCCGGTTCAGCCTAATAGGCTCGCCCAACGGGCTGATATCGAATTGTGTTCAATTGGATTGCACTGTTTCTGGGCCCTGTATATTTCTTTGGGCCACTATTTTTAAGGCTCCCACAAGAATTGTTTAGAAAGTGCTAGATTAGTATACTTTTTATAAAAAAATGTAAAATGTGGGTTGGGGTTGATGTAATGTGGTAGAAAGGTGATATGATCCAAATAAGAAGTGATGTGACTCAAATAAGATGATTGTGACTCAAATAAGATAATGCGCTAAAATAACATGTGCTATTTTAACCCGTGCTAAACAACATGTAAGGCCTGTTTTGGGAATCTAGCTAAAAGCCACTTTTTGACTTTTAACTTATTTTGAGTTATATCACCTCTCTACTTTTTTACATATTTTTTCAAAAAAAGTCAAAAAATCAAAAAGTCAGATTTTAATTTACTTCTCAAAATAATCCTAAATAATGTAAAAAAATGCTCTTAGGCCCCGTTTAGCATGTAATACTTTTAGCGTAAAAGTCAAAAAGTTACTAAAAAAAATCAAAAAGCCTATAACCTATACCAAAAAATCAAAGATTCTCTTTTCTCTTTACTTTTTGCATGTCTTTTCGTAAAAAATCAAAAAATCATTCTAAACATATAATGTTATTAAAATACCACATTATGTATTCAAGACCAACCAATAACTTTTCCACTGGAACACGAAATTTGGACAAATCACAGAAGCCATCACATCTTTATGAATAAATGCTAATGCGGAAAGCTGGATGTCTGTATGGGTCATATTGGTCCATATTCATTTTGTGTCCGTATTGTATTAATGTGTTGAGAAATAAGAATGGCAACGGGGCGGGGCGGGGCAGGGCCGGGGATCACACTCCCCGTCCCCGGTCCCCGATGGTGAAAATTCCTCCGGCCTCGGCCTCGGCCCCGGCCCCGATTCCCGACGGGGAACCTATCAACCTCCCCGTCCCTGTCCCCTAACGGGGATCGGGTTTCCCCGACCCCGAAAATCCCTGGCTAAAAAAAAAAAAAACAATAGCTCTCATCATCATCAACATCATCAACAACAACAACTATAGTCTACAAAATCATCATCAATGATCATTATCATGAATATCAACAGCAAAAAAATATATATATACATATATATCTCAGATCGGAAGAACAGTGAGGGCTAGAGGGCGACCAGTGGCGGTAGATCTGGAGACGAGGCAGCAAACAGAGGTGTGAGAAAGAGAGAGAGAGAGAGTGGTGGTGGTGTCGATGACAATAGTGCGATCAACGGCTGACGGTGGTGCTAAAAAATGTTTATCGCGACTCAGATCTGGAATGGGTTCATTCATCTCTCACAGAGAGTGAAAGAAGAAGAAAGAGAGAGGGAGGAAGGTGTTCATTTATCTCTGAATCTGTTAAAAAAAAAAGAGTAAATGAAGAAGAGAGAGAGAGAGAGAGAGAGAGAGAGAGAGAGAGAGTTGAGAGCCTAATCAATTCAGAAGCTTTTTGACCAAGTCCTTGGAAACCTGAGCCTAAATATATATATATATATATATAATATCATAAAACCTAAACATATATATAGATATATGGGACTGTTCCGGGATAGTTGGGCCGGGGCCGGGGCCAGGGCTAGGTCTTGGGAAAGTTATCACCGTTCCCGACCCGAAAATTATCGGGGATTAAATTTTTAATACCATCCCGGTCTTATGGGAATAATTTTCGAGAAAAACCCGTTCTAATCGGGGTCAGGGGATCGGGTCCTATTGGGCCGAGTTTAAATTGCCATCTCTATTGAGAAATGCTATAATGTTATGTGCATATCGTAAAAGAAAACTACAATATTTATAATAAAAATTATAAATTTTTTGATTTTTGGAATATTTTCAAGAAAAAAAAAAAACTCTACATTTATAAGATAAAAAGAAAAGCTACTTACATTATGAGTGCGTTAGGCAATTTAAAAATAAATTAAATTAAATTATATTTTAAATAAATTTAATCAAATGTTTTATTTTTAAATATACTTTTAATCTATATATACTTAAACAGGACATTTACACACAAGTCTTAATTTATGAACTTATACTCCATTAAGTCATAACTAAGATTTTTTAGACCTTCAAGTCTCATTAAATTTTTAATAGTTGAAATTGCCCTTCAAACAATAACTGTTCATCATTTATGATTATTTATATAAAAACATGATGATTTGATATTTATTTTGATTTTCAAAATTTTAAAATATCAACTTTCAAATTGAAAAAACTAAAAAAAAAATTATGTGCAAAAAAAAAAATAAAAATAAAAAATAAAAAACTGAAAAAAACTGTTAATGTTCTCAATTTTATTAAATAGTTGAATCAAACCAAAAAGTAGAAGGGAAAAAATGTTTAATCTCATTCTCTATTTTTTTTTCTCCATCAATTAGTGAAATAATTATCTGGAACATTATTATGCAAAATTGATAATATTCTTAGTTTTAAAAATTGAAAAAAACTAACAATATTATCAGTTTTACTAAATAGGATTTATTGGTTCAAAAAATCTTAAATATAGGACTTGAACTACCATAACATTTGTAAATAAGATTTTTAGGTAATTAACTCTACTTAAAATGTATAAAATTTGTAATTTTTTTTAAATTCACTAATTACAAAAAATATAAAAATTCAATACATTTTTATATTTATTGATTTTTTAAAAAAATTTCTCCCAAAAAAAAAAAAACTTTTTAAGCACAAATTAATCTAAGGTTCCTCTCTCATTTTTGGTAATGGAAGGGATCCACAATATTATTTTTTGATGTCTAAGGTCCCTAAACCCCATACCCATCTATCACAAAGAAATTTGATATATCTCACCCTCTCAATCTCTCTCTCCTGCAACCGAAATTATACCCCAAACAAAAACAATTTTAAAGCACTCAGAGGGGGAGAGAGAGAGAGAGAGAGAGAGAGTACACGAAGAGAGATGAGATTAAGAACGGTGTCAAAACAGTCTGAAATTAGGGCATCGACAACAATCTTCGTTCCATGACAAGCATCGAGGCGAAACGTCTTCTTGACGGAGGCCATCGTAATGTCAATGCCGCCGCGCCATAGTATATCGATCATTATCACCACCTCCATGCCGCCAGAAAACTCATTTGATCCGAATCCCGAACCCAGTTTAGAGCTATGTGCCGATTTTTTCGACCGCGGTAGTTTCTCGACAGAGATTATTGAGAGTATATCGCCGAAAAATCTTCAACCGACAGTGAAGATCTGCATCAACGGTCTCCGATCATCGTTGACCGCCGTGAAGAAATCGGCGGCGATGAAACTGAGACTCCTCGCGAAGAACTGATCCGATAACAGAGCGTTGATCGGGGAATCCACTATGATTAGAATCACAATCAGAGACGAGCAAAGCTTTCTTTGCACGATGAACAAAGATATGTTACAGCAAATGTGTATGAATATATATAAATATGTGTTGTATCTATATATATGGTGTGTGTTTTGAGTTGTAGGTTGCAAAAATTTGAACTTTTTAGTATTGGCAATGGAAAATTGAGTTACTACAGATTAGTTAGCATTTTCCACAAATTTTACGAACAAAATCTTATTTTTATATTTTCCATTCAGTACACTTGCTCAGATCTACAGATCCAATGATGCAAGAACACGCAGTGATGGCCTTGTTGAATCTCTCACTTCTGGAAGAGAACAAGGCTTGAATCTCTCACTTTTTTGCCATGTGTAATTTTCTCTGGTTTAATTTTTTCTATGTTGTTTAATTTTCTCTGTGATGTTCAATTTTCTCTAGATTTCTCTAGTTTGAACTCAGAGAAATTTCAATTTTCTGTGGGTTTGGGAAGTTTAAAATTTCTCAATTTTCTCTAGTTTGAAACCACCACTTAGACCAATTTTTTCTGGTTTGAAACCACCACTCAGACCACCACTACATTCATCAAAGGCAGTAGTAGAGATATCAAAGATGAATTGTGGGAAAAGAGTACTAAAAGCTTGAAGAGATTTGCAAACCAAAAAAATTTGTGCAAACTAGAGAAATGGAAGATGTGAAGCTTGAAACCATGATGATGATGAAGGCTATCAAAAAATCAGTTGATTACTAATTCAAGCAGTAATCAGTTGATTTTTCTTTGGATTTCTGGTTTTGTATTACAGTTTTGCTGTGTGCCATTGTTGCTATTGAAGGAGTTTGAATTGAATTGTAGTAGTTGTATTGAAATGGATTTAATGTGGGTTTTAAAGGGATTTTCTCTAGTTCGGTCAAAAATTCTGATCCATAGAGAATTCTCTCATCCACATTAACAAATAACATTGAACCCAGTACTAAAACATCAGAGAAATTCTCTAGTCTTTTCAAAATTTCTCTGGATCAGAATTTTCTTTGGATGTGGAATTTGTGTGAATTTTCTCTGGATTTCTGGTTTTGTATTACAGTTTTGTTGTGTGCCATTGTTGCTATTGAATGAGCTTAAGTTGAATTGCAGTGGTCGTATTGAAATGGATT
Source organism: Camellia sinensis (assembly GCF_055761805.1). Classification (NCBI taxonomy): domain Eukaryota; kingdom Viridiplantae; phylum Streptophyta; class Magnoliopsida; order Ericales; family Theaceae; genus Camellia; species Camellia sinensis. The sequence continues at coordinate 184,973,217 of NC_138961.1, read as the reverse complement.
TAATGTGGGTTTTAAAGGGTTTCCATGGTGCTACTATAGGTGCTTATTTGATGTAGAAAGAAGATGATGATGATGATGAAGGCTATCTGGAGTGATTTAAGTTTTCTCTAAATCAGGTAAGAACAAAGCAGAGAAATTTTGAATTTCTCTAGAGTGGTTTGAATTTTCTCTGAATCAAGTAAGAACAAAGCAGAGAAATTTTGAAGCCTTGTGAATGCACCGTGCAATAAATTACATATTTATAGTTCAGAGAAATTCTCAACAATTCAAATTTATAGTCTAGAGAAATTCTCAATAATAATGAAGCCTTGTGAACCAGAATTTCTCTATAAAGTCTTACAAAAATTCGACCAGAGAAATTTTCTGTAAACCAGAATTTCTCTGTGAAGTTCAGAGAAAATTCATCCAAAGAAATTTTCTGTGAACTAGAATTTCTCTGTGAAGTCTAGAGAAAATTCGATCTAGAGAAATTCTCTTAATTGATATTGAGGGACCTCAGACATTATGAAAATATTGAATGTCATTTATGCTATAAAATCTTAATACTAAGTGAGAGGGTGATTTGCGATCTGGAGTTGGGCCGAGGTAACGGCCGAGCAAGTTGAGGGCCCAACGATGCGTGGGTCCGAGATGATCGACTTTCTGCCCAGACTTGGGCCGGGCAGAGTTCGGGCTGAGTGTGTCACCCCGGACCGGACAGAAACTGCTCGGTAAGGCAGTGCTCGGTCCGAAGATGGCCAAAGCTCGATTGGCCGAGTGACCAGCGCCCGGGAAGGCGTGGACAACCGAGGAAGTTGAGTGACCGATGCCCGGAAAGGCATGGTCAGCCGAGGAGACTGTTTGACCGACAGGAAGGCCGATCAAAGTATCCGGGGTAGGCTCAGCCGGGATGCCGCCTAGCCCGGTCCTCCGTGTGTTTATCCGGTTAGGCGCTTGAAGTATGAAGCATGGCATGACCGAGGTAGAGCAGCTCGGCTGCCGAGCTCCAGCTGTGATGACAGACAGTTGAGGTTAGGTGATGAATGGCATGGTTTATGCGGACAGATGGGATAGTAGAGCCACGTGTCAGGAGATGACTGGAGTGGATATGGGGCTCAGAAGGTATATAAGCATGTCTGCGCCCCCCATACGCGAAGGGACGAACATCTCTGTAAGGAATTCTTACACTCAAACCCTCTCTCCCTTCTCTCTACTCCTCTTAAGGTGTGTGCTAACTTGACCGTCGGAGGGTTTTTCCGGCCACACACCGCCGGGTAGCTCACCATTACTTGCTCGCAGGTGATCGGACATCGACGGAGCTCGGAAGAAAGGAATACGGGCTTGCCGGAATATTTGCTCCCCGTACAATTGGCGCCGTCTGTGGGAAGTTTTCAGACAAAACCTTGTCTTCCAGGCTCGTCTGATCGCCGTTCATGGCGAACAACGACGAGTTTCCGTTGTCTGCCATCGACGGAGCCACCCCAGAGTATACCCGAAGGAGAGAGGGACCTTCTGCCGTCCATCCAATGGCTGACTTGGGGACGCCCACTGGAGGACAGTCAGGAGATGCGCGAGATAAGCGCGGAAGGAGTCATGGTCATTCACGGAGTCCAGACGGTCACCGGCGGAGGAGAGACTCGCACGCCAGGCGACTGGAAAACAAGTTAAGGGACCAAGACGCTGTCATCAGGCGGATGGCGGCGGAGATGGAGGATCTTAAGCGGCATGTCAAAGGGAAAGGTGTAGCTGGAGTGGGAGACCACAGTGAGCGCACCCCATCCCGCCGGTCAGGCGATCAGAGTCAGCGACGTACTCAGTCCATTTCCATCACCAGGAGTTACCAGGTTGGTGATTCCGACGTGCATGCAGAAAAGTCTAGCGCGCAAGACAGCACCTACAAACCCTCACGTCCGGCGACGACGTCGAGGTACTCTTATTCTGCTCAGTCAGAGGACCTACGGGCAGTGTTAAGGGAGCGAGCTCGCCGGCGCGAAGCCCAAAGAATACCAGCTTTCCAGCGACTCTCCTACGGGGTTCACGCCAGCGAGGAGGTCGGAATGCCTCCACCCCGCTAAGCAGTGCCAATATTTGAAGATACAGACCTGGCCAGGCTGAGTGCCACCCCTTTTTCCCTGGAAATAGAAACAACACCGCTTCCGGCAGGCTTCCACCAGCCTAAGTTCACGCTCTACGATGGCAAAACCGATCCTTATATGCATGTGAGCCACTTCCGACAGGTCATGGCCGGACATAGGCGAAATGACGGACTTATGTGCCTAATCTTCCCGTCCAGTTTAGGTGAGCTGGGCTTAAAGTGGTTTGAGAGGTTGCCGGAAGGGAGCATACAACGGTGGCATCAGTTGGCCGAAGCGTTTGTTACGCGCTTCAAAACCAACACAAAAACACCAAAGGAAGTCGATCACTTGCTGAGTGTCAAGATGGAACCGTGCGACACACTGAAGGCATATAATTCAAGGTATTGGGAAACCTTCAACGAGATCCTGGATTGCCCGGTCAACCTTGCAATCACGCAATATAAGCGTGGTCTCCCGGTCGGACATAGACTGCGGGACTCGCTTACCATGCACCAGCCGACCTCCATGGGCCAGCTCATGCAGCGCATCAATGAGCACATCCGAGTAGAGGATGATGTGTCAGCTTCCACCGTGAAGGCCACTCCGGTCGGAACAGACAAGAAGACAGCAGGCAAAGTGCACGCAGTTGGGCAAGAGTCCAGCCGCTCAAATGACCAAGCAGAGGAATCAGACCGAGGTTCAAATCGTAAAAACCGGGGTAGAGGACGTCGGAATGACTGGGATGATTACCCCCGAGATGACGTTGAGGACGCAAACAGAAGAATGAAGGCGAGGACTGGCATAACCACGGTCTTCAAGATTCCAATCTATCGCATACTTAGTGAAATCCGAGACGAGGAGTATGTCCGGTTTCCTGCTAAGTTGGGCGATGGACAAAAGGGCTACAATCCGCGGTATCGTTGTACGTTTCACCGGGAGAGGGGCCACCGGACTGAGGATTGTTTGCCTTTGCGACAACACTTGGAAGAACTGGTTGCGGCCGGGCATCTGGACCTTTACATTGATGGCGGCGTGAAACCGAATCAGGCTCCGGTCGATCCCAGGGGACAGGATGACCGAGATGCACCACCACAAGGAGTTATTAATGTCATCCACGGCATCGTGGAACCGGAGCGTGTTTGCGAACTCCGGGGCATGATCAAGAAGGCAGAGCATATGAGGGAAGTTTTGTCAGTACAGCCTGCCATCAAAAGGGGGAAGACAGAAGAGAAAGACGTGATTAGTTTCATCTCAAGGGATTTAGAGCGTATCCAGACGCCGCACAACGATGCTCTTGTAGTAACACTACGCGTCAAAGAATTTGATGTTAGACGGATCTTGATCGATCAGGGAAGCTCGGTTGAGATCATGTATTATGATGCGTTCAAACAGCTTAAACTCCGTGAGACAGACTTGGCTCCGGCCACTTCGCCACTGGTTGGATTTAACTCGCAGCCGGAGTGGCCATTGGGAAAGATTATCCTGCCGGTCAAAGCGGGATCCGTGGTCAAGCAAGTGGAGTTTTGGGTGCTACAAGTGCCTTCAACGTACAACCTTATCCTTGGAAGAGGATGGCTTCACGCCATGCAAGCCGTAGCATCGACCTACCACCAGGTGATGAGATTCCCCTCGGCTATGGGGGCAATCGAGGAGATTTGGGGTGATCAGGTCATGTCCAAGCAATGCTTCGTGGCGGTCAACGGGAGCCGGGCTGCCAAAGGATTCGTTCAAATGATCGAGGGACCGGAGGACCGGAGTGTCTTGGATGATGTTGGCACCAAAGCCGAAGACAAGGCTGTTGAAGAATTGGTTGAGGTGCGGATTGATGCCGAGCAGCCGGACAGATTCTTCTTGCTCGGTTCAAGTCTCTCGGCCATGGAGAGAACCGAGATGATTGAGTTTTTGATGGCGAATATCGAAGTCTTTGCATGGTCGCCCTACGACATGCCTGGCCTTGACCCAAGCTTTATCTGCCATCACCTCAATGTCTTCCCTGGAGCAAAGCCAGTCATCCAGCGAACAAGGAGATCGGCGCTGCATCACGCCGAGGTAGTAGCAGAGGAGGTAAAGAACTTGCTTGAGGCACGAGCAATATAGGAAGTGCACTACCCTCGGTGGATTTCCAACATGGTAGTGGTGCCTAAGACGAATGGAAAGTGGCGAGTTTGTGTCGACTACAAGACAGTCAACCGAGCTTGTCCAAAAGACAGCTTCCCTTTGCCGCGCATTGACCAGCTAGTGGATTTGACGGCTGGACACAATCGGCTCAGTTTCTTGGATGCGTACCGCGGCTATCACCAGATTGCCATGCATGGGCCTGACCAAGAGATCACCTCTTTCACGACTCCAAGGGGACTCTTCTGCTATCGAGTTATGCCCTTTGGTTTGAAAAACGCCGGGGCAACCTTTCAGAGGATGGTGACCAAAATGTTTGCTCCTTTGCTCGGCCGGACAATGGAGGCTTACATCGATGATATGGTGGTAAAGAGCCGACATGAGGCAAACCATTTGTCCGACTTAGCTGAGATGTTCGCCATTCTGAAGAAGCACAAGCTGCGCTTGAACGCCTCGAAGTGTGCCTTTGGCGTGGGATCCGGGAAATTTTTGGGATTCTTAGTCACGAACCGAGGCATCGAAGCAGACCCTACTCAGATCAGAGCCGTGCAAGAATTGAAGCATCCCAGCTCGGCTAAGGACGTGCAGCATCTGGCCGGGATGGCCACCGCGCTTAATCGAATTATAAGCCGGTCATCAGATCGCTGCCGCCCTTTCTTTCAAGCATTGAAGTCAAAGTTCTCATGGGATGACGAGTGTGACCGAGCTTTGGCCGAGCTTAAGGATTATTTGTCTTCTCCGCTGCTGTTGGTTACACCAGAGCCAGGTGAGGAACTCTACCTTTACCTTGCCGTCTCCCAGCACGCAGTAAGTGCGGTGTTAGTCCGGGCTGAAGGAATCAAGCACCTCCCAATTTTTTACGTAAGTAAGACCTTGCTGCCGGCTGAGACGAGGTACTTGCCGCTGGAAAAGCTTGCGTTGGCACTGATGATGGCTTCGAGGAAATTGGCACATTATTTTCACGCCCATACCATCGTCGTACTGACCGAGTTTCCCCTCAAGGCCTTGTTTGAACGCGCAGACTTTTCAGGCCGAATTTTAAAATGGGCAGTCGAGTTGGGACAGTTCGATGTGAAGTTCCAGCCGCGCACCGCAGTCAAAGCCCAAACCTTGGCCGATTTTGTTGCCGAGTTCTCACCTGGCACTCATCCGGTATGCCCGGTCGACATTGCCGAGGTAGATGATGAGACGCACGCAATGCCAACCGAGGAACAACCAGTTGAAGAAGGAAGCGCCGCGGAGTTAGTGCGCACCATCGAAGTTCCCTCAGTTTGCACGGTCATACCACCCGACGATGCGATGACGGAGTTGTGTATCACCAACCCATCCACTCTGTCCGGTACCGCATCACCAAGGGGGGAAGGAATGGTTCCACATAGCTCAGAACTTGATGATTCGCCTACGGACTTGGGCATTCTGACCCAACTTGCTGAGTCCGGTGCCGAATCATCAAGGAGGGAAGGAATGGTTCCAGACAGCTCAGAACCTGCGGCCGGCTTCACACCGCAACCTGATGATTCGCCTACGGACTTGAGCATTACAGACCAACTTGCTGAGTCCGGTGTCGAATCACCAAGGGGCACTGAATTTGAACCGGTCAACACCAAACTTGACACCGCACAGCCGAGCAGTTGTGATCCCATTGCCCTTCGCAACTCTCAGGACCCATCTGACTGCTGGAAGCTTTTTGTGGGGGACATGTGAAAGCTTTTTGTTGATGGAGCGTCCAACCGCCATGGTGCTGACCTAGGTATTGTTCTTATATCCCCGGACGGCCTAACCATTGAGCATTCTATCACACTTGGCTTCCCGGCGTCTAACAACGAGGCTGAGTACGAGGCGCTTCTCGCCGGGCTCAAGAGCGCAATTCAAATGAAGGCTGCCGAGCTCCTGGTATACAGTGATTCCCAGCTTGTGGTTAACCAAGTTTCGGGGATTTATGAAGCAAAGGACGATAGGATGGCGAAGTACCAAGCTCTGGTCAGGGACCATATCAAGCAGTTTGAGGCAATCAGAGTCCAACGGATTGGCCGGGAAGAAAACAGCCGAGCTGATGAACTCGCCGGCCTCGCTTCCATGGTAGATAGTACGTCTCCAAACCCCCTGTTAATTGACTTTCTTCCGCGGCCGAGCATTGAAAACGCCGGGCAGACGGATGTACTCTGCGCCGAGTTAGGTCCTTCATGGATGGACCCCTTGATCTTGTTCCTCAGAGACCGGACTCTTCCAACAGACAAGAAAGAAGCACACAAAATCCGGGTGAAGTCAGAGCGGTTTTGGCTCTCTCCATCTGGCGCGTTGTATAAGAAGTCCTTCACCGGTCCTTATCTCAAGTGCGTGCACCCGAATAGTGTGGAGGCCTTCTTGTTTGAAATTCATGAAGGCATTTGTGGCAGCCACATAGGGGGCAGGTCCTTGGCCTACCGAGCTATTTTGCAGGGATACTGGTGGCCGTGCATGCAGGCCGACGCGCAAAAATATGTCCGCAAGTGCGAAAAATGCCAGAAATTCACCCATCAGATACACCAGCCTGCCAGGGAACTTCTTCCCCTCACCAGTCCTTGGCCTTTCTCCATGTGGGGGCTAGATATAGTGGGACCACTGCCAACAGCACCGGGCAACCGAAAATTCTTCATCGCGGCCACAGATTACTTCACAAAGTGGGTTGAAGCTGAGCCCTTGGCAACCATCAAAGAGAAAGACGTGAAGCGATTTGTCTGGCAGAACGTGGTCACGCGGTTTGGCGTGCCCAAGATTTTGATCTCTGACAACGGCACCTAGTTTGACGGTCGCCTATTTAGAGGATTTTGTGAAGATTTGAAGATAGAATTCTACAACTCCACCCTGGCCTACCCGCAGTCCAATGGTCAAGCCGAAGCATCAAACAAGACTATACTAGATGGGTTGAAGAAACGGCTGGAAAAGGCTAAGGGCAAATGGGCTGAAGAATTACCTAGCGTCCTTTGGGCATACCGAACAACCCCGCGACGTTCGACCGGGGAAACTCCATTTGCTTTGGCTTATGGCATGGAGGCGGTCATACCTTTGGAAGTTGGAATGCCCACCCTTAGAAGCGAAAGTTTCGAGCCCGAGCTAAATGCCGAGGCTATTGCCTTGGAGCTCGACCTAGCGGAAGAGCGCCGGGAGAAAGCCCTCATCCATGTGGCCGCCTACCAACAAGAGCTCTCCAAGAAGTATAACAAGACAGTGCACCCCAGACCGTTCAAAGTTGGAGATTGGGTTTTGAGGAAGATTATGGGCAACACCCTGGTGCCAGGAGAAGGCAAATTAGGGGCAAATTGGGAAGGACCCTACAAGATCACTGGTCTGGCTGGCAAGGGGGCTTACCACTTGGAGGATCTAGAGGAAAGAGCCATACCCCGGCCATGGAACGCAGCCAACTTGAAATTGTATTATTTTTAAGCTTTTACTTTCCTCTTTTTGTAAAGAAATTTTTTGGCTTGCAAAGCAGAATGTAATTCTTTTTGTCAAATTATAGAAGTAATTTTGCTTTAGCACTTGGATTATTGTTTTAATGTTACGGACCGAGATGATGTACTCCGGTTGGAAGAGTTGGTGTCTTGTCCAACTTAGGATTCCCAACCGAGATGATGTACTCCGGTTGGAAGAGTTGGTGTCTTGCCCAACTTAGGATTTCCAACCGAGATGATGTACTCCGGTTGAAAGAGTTGGTGTCTTGCCCAACTTAGGATTCCCAACCGAGATGATGTACTCCGGTTGGAAGAGTTGGTGTCTTGTCCAACTTTGGATTCCCAACCGAGATGATGTACTCCGGCTGGAAGTGTTGATTTGTTCGACTTTGTTACAGCCGAGGTGGCTATTTCGGTTCATAAATTGGTCTTGTTCTGCTGAAGTGCTTCGACCGTGTTATGTATTCCGGTCGATAAAGTGTTCAAACGATGAGTTATACCGAGATGTTCTGCTGAAGACAGAACTGATTACAACCGTGCAGACACTTGCAAAAATTTGAATTTTTCATTGATAAGAAATTCATTACAAATGGAGGGGACAGAGCCCGGTTACATCAAAAGAGTTGGAAGCAAAAATACAAAAACAAGGAAAAAGAACACTAAACTAGGGGGGAGAGATTGGTGAACTCGTCTTCGCCGGCATCAAGGTTGATGGTAGGGCTGACTTCTTGGGCACTGGGCTCAGCACTGCCGGGCTGTTCTGGCACCTCGGCCTCCTCTGCCTCCGAATCTGTGTCGTCCTCTCCATCTTCAAGTCCCTCCTCGGCCTCCGCTTGCAGAGCGCTGAATACGTCGTTTGCGTAAGGCACAAGGTAGACCGGTAGAGAAGCTGGAGGAGGGTTGGCAAATACGTCGGTGTCAGAGCCTTGGCCGAGGTGTTCGCAGGCAGACTTCCAACCGGCCTTGAAGTAGATGTCTTGTGTTGCAAAGACCTGCTTCTTGTAGCTCTGCTCGGCCTCGTTGAACCCGGCGTTGTTGGCAGCCCGGCAAGCTTTCCTCTTCGTCTTCTTCAAGGTGTCAACCTCGGCCTGGAGCTCACTTTGTTTTTTCTCGGCTGCGTTCAGCTGACCGAGCAGTTTGTTATTGTCAGCGTTTGCTATCTGGAGGGAAGCCTTAGCCCGGCCGAGCTCGGCTTGAAGGCTCTCTACCTGGCTGGCTGTGTCGTTTGCCTTTTGCCTAAGCCGGTGGATGCGCTCCAAAACCAGGTGTTGTTTTTGAATGGCCTGCAAAAAACAAAGTTGATTAGAAGCGGAACCGGGCAAACACTTGGGAAATTTTCAGAGCTGCATTGACTTACCCTGGCCATGGACTTCACGGATGACTTGACTAACCGAGTGTCAGGGACGTGGTCACTGCCGACCACGTCGCTCGGTAGTAGGAATGCTTGGACAGATCAAAGGCGAGCAGATGCTCTTTGTCAGCCTTGATCGAGGCCGTTGCCGGGATGTCCTAACCCCGGTGTTTCAACTGGGGACGCCAGGCCGGTATTGGGGCGGGGGCGTCAGTCGGGTGCTCGGTAGTTAGCTCGGCGACTAACTCGGCGGATGGGTCTGCCCGAGCCCTTTTCCCGGCGCGCCGTGCAGAGGGTTCTCGGCTGGATTGACCGGTCGGTTGAGAGGCAAGGGCGACCACAGCGCCACTGGATTGACCGGCGACGGGTGAGCGAGTTGCAACGCTCGGCAGCTCGGCGGATGTGGCGGTGAGCAGGTTTTTGATTCTGCTGCGCTTGGCCATCTCTTGTTCCTCGGTCAGGCGAACGACGGGCACGTCTGGCAGAGTAGGATCCGGTGGAGGTGTTGGAGCTCGGAGGAAGTCGGTGACCTTACTCCGGTGGGGAGCAGAGTATCTATATGTGGGATTGTAGCCGAGCAGCTGGTTACAATCTCAGTCGTGGTAGCGAAGCGCGGTCCTGATTGCCTCTATGTTGGGGAAATTGTAGTTGGCTTGCAAGGCTTGGATGGCTGCAAAAGAAACAAGAGAATCATTAGTCTACAGAAACGTCAAGTATATAAATCGAGATAATTTGCACGGCTTACATGTGCTCCCAAAATTTTTGCTAATCATCCAGCCCGGTACCTCGGCCGTCTCGTAGTTACCAGACACCCAGAAGAAATCATCGTCGTGAAGATCCTTGTCTGGTGTGCCGGTCACGATTTTCTCTCTGCCCGATCTAATCTTGAGGTAATAGGCGAGACCGTCGCCGGTGTGGCCCAAAGTGTATTGACGTAGGACCTCGGCTAGACCTAGGCTAATGCCTAACCGGTTGTTCAGCTCATGAACGCCGTTTATTATCCTGTACGTGTTGGTGGACATTTGGGTTGGCGCTAGCCCGGTTCGGCGTAAGAACTCGGTAATCAGTGGGTTAAGAGGGAAACGAAGGCCCCCTTCGACAATGGACAGCACAGTGAAGGGGCATTCCTCCCTACCCCAAGGCGTGGTCTCTTCTTCGGCCAGCTCGAGATGGACGTCGGCCGGGACGCCGTACTCCTCTCTGAAAGCGGCTAGCGCGGCCGGAGTATCCACTAGGAAGCGGAATTTCCCCATTTGTGGCCGACTTACTATAGCCCGGTTGATGGGCTGGGCACGATGGTAATTGGCTGCAGCTCGGTCCTGAGAGGTTCAGGAATGACAGTGGTCCCCTTGGACTCTGCAGGAAAAGGATGGCAAGTGTAAGTGAGCGCGGTTTCGCAATAGGAGCTAGACTTCAGCTCGGTCAGTAAGGGTGGCAAACCACCTCGGTTGTCTAATTAAGGAGCTCGGTCGCCCAAGCAGACCTGATGTTAGCCCGGTTGAGCGACCAAGTCCTTTGGTTATCTCGGTTTTTGCTGTGGTTGAAACAAACATGTTGTTTGCCCGGTTTGGTTGGTTTTTTGGATCAAAAGAAGGCCCAGAGCCCGGTTCACCCCAATTCTTCAGCGTTCTTCAGGAAGACGAAGAACACCAAGAACAGTGGGAGGTTTGGGACGTTTTCTATGGTCTATGCCCTAAAAGCTACGTTTTTGTGCCCTAATGTGTGTAATATAAAAGAAAATGGCAACAGAATAAAGGTAGAATGACTTACCAGAGAAGGGCAGGGCCTAATCCCACAATCACGAAGAATGGCAGTCGAGTTTGAGGAAAAGGCTAGAGCTTCAGAATCGTCAGAAATGGAAGCAGCAGTGGGAAGAAATGGAATGATGGGGGGCATGTATGTATAGGCGAAAGAGACCGCCCAAATTCAAATTCTGGCAAAAACGGCGGGTTGGCTGCCCGATGACCAATGGCAGGCCGCCACGTGTCCCCATTTATGGCTACGTCAGGACTGAAGCGACGAGTTGAAAAGACGAAGAGCCAACCGAGCTACTTTCGACGAAGAGGAGGTCAGCCGGGGAATATAACCGGTCAAGTCTGCAGACTACGTCGACTAGCCCGGTCGAGGCTTGGCGTCTTAAAGACCGGAGAAATGTTATCTCGGTCGAAGTGAGTAATCCTAGTCACGCTTCCGCGGACGGAATTAAGGGGCAATTGAGAGGGTGATTTGCGATCTGGAGTTGGGCCGAGGTAACGGCCGAGCAAGTTGAGGGCCCAACGATGCGTGGGTCCGAGATGATCGACTTTCTGCCCAGACTTGGGCCGGGCAGAGTTCGGGCTGAGTGTGTCACCCCGGACCGGACAGAAACTGCTCGGTAAGGCAGTGCTCGGTCCGAAGATGGCCAAAGCTCGATTGGCCTAGTGACCGGCGCCCGGGAAGGCGTGGACAACCGAGGAAGTTGAGTGACCGATGCCTGGAAAGGCATGGTCAGCCGAGGAGACTGTTTGACCGACTGGAAAGCCGATCAAAGTATCCGGGGTAGGCTCAGCCGGGATGCCGCCTAGCCCGGTCCTCCGTGTGTTTATCCGGTTAGGCACTTGAAGTATGAAGCATGGCATGACCGAGGTAGAGCAGCTCGGCTGCCGAGCTCCAGCTGTGATGACAGGCAGTTGAGGTTAGGTGATGAATGGCATGGTTTATGCTGACAGATGGGATAGTAGAGCCACGTGTCAGGAGATGACTGGGAGTGGATATGGGGCTCAGAAGGTATATAAGCATGTCTGCGCCCCCCATACGCGAAGGGACGAACATCTCTGTAAGGAATTCTTACACTCAAACCCTCTCTCCCTTCTCTCTACTCCTCTTAAGGTGTGTGCTAACTTGACCGTCGGAGGGTTTTTCCGGCCACACACCGCCGGATAGCTCACCATTACTTGCTCGTAGGTGATCGGACATCGACGGAGCTCGGAAGAAAGGAATACGGGCTTGCCGGAATATTTGCTCCCCGTACACTAAGGATCTTAAAAAAAATTCCCTATTTAAATTAAGTGTATCCAAAAAGTAAAAAAATTATTAAAAATTAAAAAATACAAATTAAAAACTCAATTTTTTTTTTAAAAACTAAAAACTAAATAGAGTAGTACAAGAAATTTGGATAAACCACAGAAGCCATCACCTCTATTTTTAATGCATTCCAAAATAATCCCTCTTTCCTCCCCGTTAAATCTTTGTCTCACAAATGCTAAAGGCTAATGTCTGTGTTGTGTCGTTTTGATCAGTGTTTGTATTGTATTATTTTATTTTCATGCTAATTTTTTTTTTCTTTTTTGGTGTGTGCTATTGTATCATGCTATTTTTATTTTTATTTGTATTTAGTTCATATTGTATTAAAGTATTGGGGAAATAGGTGCACATCGTACAAAGTTCAAATTTTAATAATAAAAATTATAAATTTTTTATTTTTGAAATATTTAGAACAAAAACTTTTATTTTTGTAAGATAGGAATAAAAGCTACTTGACTAAATGTGAGCTTTACCATGTAAAAAGTTGTCTTATATATATTTTTCACAGATGGCCAGTTTTGAGAGGTTAACTTTTAATGTTAAATTACACTCACTTTTCTTAAGATTTAGAAAAAAATAAAAATAAATAAGTTTTATAAATCCGATATAATTATATATATATATATATAAATTTTAATTTACATAACACTTATCCTCATTTTATTCAATAATTCATTAGTTATATAGATGAAAAAATAAAGATTGGGTTTGAGTTTTCAATCCGTATTTTTTCATTTTTAGTGAATTTTTTAAAATTTTGGTCAATTTCTTTTTAAATGCATCTAATCTAAATGTACGTATAATTCATTAATTATATGGATGAAAAAATAATATTTGGTTTTGAGTTTTCAATATGTACTTTTTTATTTTAGTGTATTTTTTTAAAGTTTTGGTCAATTTTTTTTAGATGCATCTAATCTAAATGTACTTAAAAAGTAAAATGTTTATGATTTTTTTTAAAAATAAATAAATATAATAAAATATGAAAATATACTGAGCTCATATATTTTTTTGGTATTTTTTAAGTATTTAGTGAATTTTTTAAAAAAATTTCATAAATTATTTTCTTTTTAAGTGTATTTTTAGATTAAGTGAATCTAAAAAGTTAAAAACATTGATTAAAATATTTAAAAAATCAACTAAAATAAAAAAACCAGAATTAAAAATTTCAAAAATTATTTTTGAAAACTCTAAAACTAAACAGAGTTATATATTTTACTTTTTTATATTTATATTTTCACGTTATTTGTATTAGTTTTAATTTATATTAACATTATTAAGAAAAATTATTGATAATACAGTTTGCTCCAGTGAATGGATCAGACTGGTCCAAGCTCCTCAAGCCCACGTCCAAATGATCAAGCCCCCCGGATGACCTGCAAACAAGTTCAATGGGGAACTGGGTAGTCCCCTAGTGAACCCTCCTACGAGCAAGTTAGGGAGAGAAGTAGAGTGTAGAGAGAGAGATTAGAGATAGAAAAGCTTAACCTTCTTCTTGTCTTCAACGTTTGCTTATATCCTTCGGTAATCATTTCGCTGTCCCTTCCGACCTGCCCTCCTCGCCGAAAGTCTATGCTGTAGCTTACCTTGTTCAGGGTAAGGGGGTCCTGTTCCGACGGAGAGGTGTTGTCGTAATAAATGTTGTGATGGGCTGCATTAATGGTGATGTGCAGTGGCAATAACTTTGCAGATCTTTGTCTGCTGATATGGCCCGTCCTTCACCTGCCGTGTGTCTGAATGTCATTGGCTCTTTATGCCATGTTGGACTTCAGCTGTCCTGGATCTCACCAGCTGGGTTATGCATTGGGCTCCAAGTGATGGACTTGGATTGTTCATAGTGATTCGTGGCCTTTATGGGCTTATACACATCAGTAGTCCCCCATTCCCGAGTGCAGCTTTAGTCCAACGAAGGGAATATTAATGAAGTAGATGAGGGTGTTAGGGATTGGCAGGATGGAGGTCGACCGGCAGGGGTGACCAAGAGGGTGAACCGGTCGGGAGGTGGTCCGACTATGCAGGGCGACCGAGTGGAAAGGCCGATCACAGGGATGACCGACAGCAAAGGTTGGCCAAGTGGGAGGGTCGACCACGAGGAGGGCCGACCGCAGAGGTTGGCCGAGTGGAAGGGTCGACCACGAGGAGGGCCGACAGCGAAGGGGGCCGACCCCCAAGGTTGGCCGAGTGGAAGGGTTGACCGCGAGGAGGGCCGACCGCGAAGGGTGAGGTGGAGGGGCGTGGGGCTCGAGGGGCGACGTGTCACGTGGTGATTTGAAGTGGAAAAAACAGGGTAAGGGGAGGAGACAGTGGATCGTGGTCGTACACGTGGCAACATCCCGCGGGGGGGAGATTAGGTGCCAGATCAAAGATGAAACGATAGGTCATTATGGGTGTTGAAACGACAGTTTTGGCGGATGATTTGAAAAGTTTTTCAAACTGGCGAAAATTAATTGCGATCCTTGAAATACGGGCAAACCGTGGGCTTTTGGCATCATTCGATTCACCTACTTGTTTACAAAAAATCAAAACATTCCAAGTGTTAATTCCTTTGTTGCTCACGATACACCTCTGCAACACTTTCAATTTCCTTCCACCTGCATCCGAAGCTATTCGCAGACATACCATAGAGATGGCCCAAGAAGAAACTGCGAATGTTAGGGTGGATCCACTTGGTGATGATGATGCAGTGGAGTTAGCGCAGCAGTACCGGACGGAGAGGGTGGGGGAGTTGGTGGGACGATCCCAAGGTTCCACCATGATAGCAGCTAGAATGCCAATCAGCCAGGCAGAACCAGATCACTGGCACACAAAGGCAGACAGATCCACTCTTACACCGGCGGAGTTGGAGGGAATAAGGAGGAAGTACCGGATTCCTTTGGAAATAGGATTGAGGTTGCTGACATCTACCGAGAGGGCGTCGGATGCACGGACGGGGGAATTTAGCTTGTACGATGAGGCATTGCGGAGAGGTGTGAGGCTACCGCTGCCTCAAGTTGTGGTTGATGTGTTGAATAAACTAGATGCGGCGCCAGGTTAGTTGATGCCAAACGCCTGGAAAATATTGATGGCGTGCGAGAGTTCCTGGCCGCAAGCAACGGGAGGGTTGGCCTTGACGATAGATGAGTTCTTCTCATGCTACAAGGCCTCCGGCCAGCAGGACACTTGGGTTACACTGCAGGTGGTGGCTGGACGAGGTCTGGTGGCGGGTCTGGCATCTTCGGTAAAAGGCTGGAGGCCAAGGTGGTTCTTTGTGACAGCAAACGGCGGGGCGGGAGTTCGCACAACTTGGAAGGTGCCCACCAAATCGGTCGAGCCCAAGCTGGACAAGGCGACTGAGGACCGAGTGAAGAGGGTGAGGGATTGGAGGGAGGAGAAGGGAGTAAGGTGGGACGAGCTTGTCCTACCGTCGGTTCTGTTTGCCTTAAACTTGGGACCGCAGCCGTTGGGAGGGGGTCCAGAAAGAGAGGAGTTGGAGGTGCAGAGGAAAACAGAGGAGGAGGAGGAAAGGAGGTTATTCGCGCGGGTGGACAAGTACAAGGAGTCCTAACTGGGGCCTGCCCCGAAGCCGGTCGCGAGAGAGCGGATCTGACTGCGCCCCAAGCCGTTGGGGGAGAAAGACTTAGGAAGTTTTGTGCCCCGACCGCCCCCAGTGGATCCTGTGAAGGAAAAGGCTAACAAGGAGAGGGATGCTCTGAAGAAGAAGAAGAGGAGGGTGAGGAGGAGTCAAGAAGAGCCTGCCTTGAAGAGGAGGAAGGAAGTGGTGGGTGAACAGTCCAGCATGGCGAAGGGGGCAGAGGGGGGGTGGGAAGTGAAGGAGACCCCAGGAAGAGTAATTGCCCCAGAAGTGGTGGACATTGCCTCAGAGGGCATGAAAGCAGTTCTAGTAGTGGCGGTGATCGCCGCGGGGGTTGCGAGGGTCGCTCCTAAAGTGCAAGTAGAAGGTGGGGTGACTGGCTCTGAGCCACGGGGGGAAGAACAACCCCAGGGGGCTCCTATACCCCATGGAGGGAGGGTCAGTCTGACTACTCCAATCTACCATGCTCGTGCGGTGGCTGGGCGGCTGGAGGGAGAAGAAGGCCCAGCCAAGGCAGGGACGGATCGCCTTGTGGGGATTGTAGAAGAGGCAGCCTTGTGCTCAGCAGCCAGATTCAATGAGGCTGAACTGCTGAGGGGGTTATGCTTCGCTCAAATTGAGGTAACCACCTTAGCAGGGGCTCTACTGAGGAAGGCTGGAGCTGCAAAGCTCAAAGAAGATGAGGCCAAGACTCAACTTGCCAAGTTGAAGGAGAAGAGTACAAATTGGGAGAGTGCCCACGCTGATCTGTAAACGATCAAGGTGGAGCTGGAGAACACACGCCGCCAGGTTGTGTCGCTCGAGTTCCAACTGGCTGGCGAGCAGAAGAGGTTAGATGAGACCCGAAAAGCCTGCGCAGTCGCGGTCGAATGACATGAAAAGGCAATGATCAATAATGAAAAGCTGGTCAGGCAAATGGATGAGGCAGACATGAAGATTAGCGGTCTGCAGAAGGAGCTGGAAGGCGAGCGTGCAAAGGCACTAGAAGAGAGGGAGTGCCTTCAGAAGGAGTTGGAGGCAGAGAGAACGAAGGCGACTGCTGAGAGGGAGACCTTGAAGAAGGAGTTGGAGGCAGAGAAGGCCAAGGCGACTGCTGAAAGGGCGTCCCTGAAGAAGGAGTGGGATGAAGAGAGGGCTAAAGCAGCCTCTGAAATGGTGACCCTGCGGAAGGAGCTGGGGGAAGAGAGGGCGAGGGCAGTCTCTGAAAGGGCGGCTTACCCCGATCTGTATGTGGCAGCAGTGGATCAATTCAAGGGGTCTGCTGAGTTTCAGATGGCAGTGGATGTCACGGTCGCCAGCAGCTTGGCGAGGGAGGAGTCTGGGGAGGCGGGCCCATCGAGGATGACCGCTGGGGGCAGAACTGAAGCGGAAGTGATTGAGAGCATCCAGCAGTCAGACTTCTATAAACACGAAATGGCTGAGTTCTGGGACAGTGGCTGGAAAATGTTCAAACGTAGGGTTGAAGAACTGTTTCCAGACTTAGACCTCAGTAGTGTAACAATTGGTGAAGATGATGTGGCCCAAACCCCCCTGGATGAGGTATCGAAGAAGAAGACTTTGTCTCCAGTGAGTAGGAATGAGTGAAGTGAAGAAAGTTTGTACTTAAGAGAGTTTTTTTTTTTTTTGAATGGCTGTAATGAACTCATGTACAAATTTCTGAATAAATAAAATTGCAATTATGTTTTCGTTTAATTGTCTGTTCTTGTACAGCTAAAATGAATGAGGCGTGGGTGAAGCGGGTGTAGAACTCATTGTGAAGTGCAAAGTGAAGTGAAACTTGTAATAAGAACTGAATGTAAGAACTCCTCAGTGTAAAGTGAAGTTGAAGTTGTAATAAAAACTCAATGCAGAGTGAAGTTAAGAACTCCTCAATGCAGAGTAAAATTGAACTTGTAATAAAGACTCAATGCAGAGTAAAGTTAGGAACTCCTTAATGCATAGTGAAATTGAACTTGTAATAAAGACTCAATGCAGAGTAAAGTTAAGAACTCCTCAATGCAGACTGAAATTGAACTTGTAATAAAGACTCAATGCAGAGTAAAGTTAGGAACTCCTCAATGCACAATGAAATTGAAAATGTAATGAAATTATAAGTTTGTGTTTGCCACACTGCTGAAGTAGATTAGTGGTTTATTGGAGTGAGGCTTGTCTTGTAAGGAAACAGGTTGACTTGTAATAGTTTGATTGAGAAGAAGATAACCTGACTTGTAAAGAAAACGTGTAAGAACGTCTTTGGAATTTGACTAAGCAAAGAGTGGTGTAAAGACTTGGACCTGGAATTGTGACCAAGTGTGTCTACTACTTCCACAAGCATGAAGTTTGCATAGATGGCTTTGACCGAGCCCTGCACGCGTGCTCAGTTGAGGCTAAGCTATGATTCACTGATGTCGTAAGGAACTCAGTCTGAACCTGAAATTGTGGCGTTCGATCCGGCTGAGACTTGTTATGCTTAGGCTGGCTGAGGCTTAGTCTGGATGAGTGCTTCATGCTCAGTCTGGCTGAGGCTTTATGATGCTCAGTCTAGCTGAGGCTTTATGATGCTCAGTCTGGCTGAGGCTTTTTAGTGCTCAGCCTGGCTGAGGCTTTATGATGCTCAGTCTGGCTGAGGCTTTTTGATGCTCAGTCTGGCTGAGGCTTTATGATGCTCAGTCTGGCTGAGGCTTTTGATGAGTACTGCAATCAAAACGTCATTGAGACATCATACAGATAACTGAGATACATAATTGATGGCAGGGGAAGTGTAACCCAGTTAATTAAAAAGTTACATTGCGTAAGGAGATATCAAGAATGTGTAAATTTGCCGAAAAGAAAATACAATAACTGAGCGACACAAAAGTAGGAGCTTATTGAAAGTAACGTTTCAGGTGTTCGGCGTTCCATGGGTGAGGATGGTCTCGACCTTCCATGTCCTGAAGTCGGTAGGTGCCCGGACGTGGTCTGGCTTTCACAACGTAGGGTCCCTCCCATTTGGCTGCCAGTTTACCCTCAGTCAGATTTTTGGTGGCAAGAGTTGCTTCTCTTAAGACAAGGTCCTCTACAGCGAACTCCCTTGTTCGGACTTTCCGGTTGTAGTGTGTTCTCATTTTCTGTTGGTATGAGGCCAGTCTGACAGCGGTAGTCTCTCTGAGTTCTTTGATTAGGTCTAGGTCTGTCCGATAGAGTTCTTCGGTTTGTGCTGGATCCGGATGTAAAACCCTGGGAGTAGGCAGACCGACTTCTACTGGAATAACCACCTTAGCGCCGTATGTTAAGCGGAAAGGGGTTTCCCCAGTGAGAGTCTGAGCTGTAGTTCGGTAAGCCCAGAGTACATTTGGTAGTTCCTCAGCCCAAAGTCCCTTAGCAGCTTCGAGCTTAGTTTTGATGATCTTCAGGAGAGAACGGTTGGTGACCTCGACTTGGCCATTGGCCTGGGAATAACCGGGGGAAGAGAAACATGGTTGAATCTGGAGGTTGGCACAGAACTTCCTGTACTTGGCGTTGTCAAATTGTTTGCCGTTGTTGGAGACGATGGCCTGAGGGATGCCAAATCTGCAAACGATCGACTGCCAGATGAACTTGGTTGTGTTCCGCTCGGTAATGGTGGCAAGGGGTTCTGCCTCTACCCACTTGGTGAAGTAATCAATGGCGACGATCGCGAACTTGGTCTGACCTCGGCCGGTGGAAAGTGGACCGACCAAGTCGATCTCCTATTTGGCAAACGGATAAGGGCTGCAAAGTGTGATCAACTCTGTAGGAGGAGCATGGGGGATGTTGGCAAAACGTTAACACTTATCACATTTGAGCACGAAATCAGTCGCATCTTGATTGAGAGTTGGCCAGAAATAACCAGTACGGAGTATTTTGTGGGCCAGAGACTTGCCGCCTGAATGATTACCACAAATTCCCTCATGGATTTCCCGCATTACATAGGTTGCTTGAGTCGAATTGAGGCATGGCAGGTATGGGCGTGAAAAACCACGTTTGTACAAGACGCCGCTAACCAGGATGTAATTGGACGACCGGGCCCTGACTTTGGTGGCCTGTTGTTGGTCATCTGGGAGTTCCCCCGTTGTCAAAAATAGGAAAATGTCGGACGCCCAAGGGATAGGTTCGTTTTGGAGGAACCGCACTTCTTGTAAGTCGGGTGAGATGGCCGGGTGGGCTATTCGAGGCGGACACCGTGGCTGAGGTCGGATTGGTCTGCAGAGGCCAACTGAGCCATCTCATCTGCCTTGGAGTTTTCCGCCCGAGGTACGTACTTGATGTGAAAGGTATTGAAGAGGCGAACAAGGGGGAGGGCCATATCCCTGTAAGCCCGCATTGTGTCCTCCTTGGCATCGAATTCCCCCGTAATCTGGCCGACGATGAACTGGGAGTCGCTAAACACCCGGATGTGGCTGACTTCAATGTCCTTGGCGAGGCGGAGTCTTGCTATCAATGCCTCATATTCGACCTCATTGTTACTGGCATTGAACAAGAAATGGAGAGCACATTTGAAATAGCCACCCTCAGGGGCGGTGAGAATGAGGCCAGCCCCACTACCTTTCCTGCGGGATGATCCGTCCACGATGAGAGTCCATGAATGCGGGTCTTTTGGCTTGGTAGGGGTTGGTGGGGGTGGGGGTGCAGCGGTTGGGGTAGGATTAGTGAATTCTAGGATGAAATCCGCGACAACCTGTCCCTTAATTGCTGTTCGAGGCCGGTAGGAGATGTCAAATTGACTGAGTTCCACTGACCACTGCATGAGTCTGCCGGAAAGTTCTGGTTGCTGCATGACCTTCATCAAGGGTTGGTCGATGAGAACCACTATGGAATGGGCTTGGAAGTAAGGACGGAGCCGTCTGGAGGCGGTGACCAAGGCCAAGGACAATTTTTCTAGCAGCGGGTAATTCTGCTCTGCTCCTCGGAGAGCCCGACTGATGTAGTAGACTGGCCGTTGGACAGAGTTGTCCTCCCTGATAAGAGTTGCACTGACTGCGGTGCTTGAGACGGCTAAATAAAAGAAGAGGGGCTCGCCCGTAATTGCTTGTGAAAGGAGGGGGAGATTTGCCATGAATTGCTTCAACTGCTGAAAAGCTTCTTCAGATTCAGTTGTCCATTCAAAAGTTTGTCGAAGAAGTTTGAAGAATGGTAGGCACTTATCTGTTGCGCGGGAAATGAAGCGGTTGAGGGCCGCAACTCGGCCAGTGAGCTTTTGAACCTCTTTAACCATTCTGGGTGACTGTATCTCAATCAAGGCCTTGATCTTTTCAGGGTTAGCTTCAATGCCCCGCTGACTGACCATAAAACCCAGAAACTTCCCAGATCCTACGCCGAAGGCGCACTTCTCTGGGTTGAGCTTCATTTGGTACTTGCGTAGGGTGACGAAAGTCTCTTGCAGGTCGGACAGATGATCAATAGAGAGTTTGCTCTTGACTAGCATGTCATCGACATAAACTTCCATATTCTGACCTATCTGATGATGGAAAACGGCATTGACCAACCGTTGGTAGGTGGCCCCAGTATTCTTCAGTCTGAATGGCATCACGCGGTAGTGGTAGGTACTTCGGTCGGTAATGAAGGATGTATGTTCCCGATCGGACGGGTGCATCAGGATTTGGTTGTACCCAGAGAAAGCATCCATGAAGCTAAGCATTTGATGACCGGCTGTGGCGTTGACCAGTAGATCTATGCGAGGAAGAGGAAAGCTGTCTTTGGGACAAGCTCGGTTTAGGTCAGAGTAATCGACACAGAGTCACCATTTGCCATTGTTCTTGCGGACTAGGACCACGTTTGACAACCATTTAGGGTAATCTACGTGTTTGATGAATTAGGCCTCAAGGAGCTTGTAAACCTCTGTGGCTATAAGTGTATTGCGCTCTGGATGGAAGATGCGCTGCTTCTGACGGTAAGGTCGAAAATGGGGTTCGATGCTGAGGCGGTGAGTTATGAAAGAGGGGTCGATGCCCTGCATGTCTGAATGGGTCCAGGCAAACACATCATTATGCTCGATCAGAAGGGCGGTAAGGTCGGCCTTAGCTTGGGGAGATAGTTGGCTGCCGATCTTGGCAGTCTTCATAGGTTGGTGGGATCGATGGGAACCTCAACGAGCTCCTCAACCGATTCTCCTCTAACCAGCTTGTCCTCATCTCGGACGTCAAGTCCTTCAATGATCATGGCCTCCTTCAGCTTGACTTCCTTGAGTGAGGCGACATAACATTCCCTGACTATAGTCTGCTCTCCCCTTATTGTCCTGACGCCCAGGTCGGTAAGGAATTTTATGGCGAAGTGGTAGGTTGAAGTGATAGCTTGGAAAGCGTTGAGGGCGGTGCGGCCAAGGATGATGTTGTAGGCAGAGGGACAGTCGATCACAAGGAAAGTGACTAACTTGGTATTCTACCGTGGGTATTCGCCGATGGTGAGGGGGAGATCGATGGAGCCGATGGAGGTCACTCGGTCGCCAGTGAAACCGACCAAAGGGGTTTGAAGGGGAGACAGGCTTTCCTCTCCAATCTTGAGCTGGCGGAAGCAGTTGAGGAATATGATGTCTGAAGAACTGCCGTTGTCGATGAGAACCCGTCTAACCTTATAGTTGGAGAGGAGGGCAGAAATGATGAGAGGGTCATCATGAGGATAATGGATGCCTGTACAGTCGGCGTCCATGAAGGTGATGGGCTCTGTCCATTGCTTGGGCTGTTTGGAGGGTCGGTCTACCGTGGCAACTGCTCTGTTCGAGCCTTGCCTTATCTTCCTGAGTTCTGCCCTCTGAGCGGAATGGTCCGCCACAAGCAAGGCCACCTGAAATGACTCGGATTTCACCAACTAGCGGAGGGGGATTACCTGGCGGCCGGGGCTGTTGTGGGGGGCGATCATGGCCTTGGTTAGGTTGGGCTGGCTGCCGGGGTAGGGTACGCCGGCGGTTGTTTCTGAGGGGCTCGGTTCTTTGCCTCTGCTGTGGGCGGGTGTCCGTGAATTGGCTGAGACGTCCTTGGCGAATGAGGGTCTTGACCTGATCCTTGAGGTTGATGCAGTCATCAGTGTTATGGCCATGGTCCTGGTGGAAACGACAATATTTGGACTGGCCTTTCCGATTTGAAGGGGTCCGTGAGGGTAGGGGCCATATGAGGGGGTAGTCCCGTTAGATCTGGTGGAGGACTTGTTCCATGGGAGAATTAAGGGGCGTGTACCGCTCGAACCGACCGGGCGGTCGGGCGGGTGTCGACTGGTCAGTGCGAGGAGGTCGGTCGGTATAGTGGGGTGTTTGGTTGTTATAATAGGTGTTTCTGGGTTCTGAGTCTTTTCTCTTTTCTCTGGGGGTCGGGTTTTTAGATATTGGATCCTGCCGAGCGGCTAGTGAATCTTCGGCATTCATGTATTTCTGGGCTTTAGAGAGTAGGGCTGCCATGGAGGTCGGAGGGTTTTTGGAGAGGGAGAGAAGGAAGTCGAACGATCGTAGCCCGGCCATGAAAGCCGTGAGGATGACCTTGTCATCGTTTTCTACTACTTACAGGGCTTCGGTGTTGAAGCGGGTAACGAAACTGCACAGCGACTCCCCCTCGGTCTGACGGATGTTGAGGAGTTGGGTTGTAGGGCGGCGTTGGCGCTGGGTTCCAATGAAATGGCTAAGGAAGGAGTCGCTGAGATACTGGAAAGTGGAGACAAAGTCTGCTGGTAACTGGCTGAACCACAGTCGAGCTGACCCCTTCAGTGTCATGGGGAAAGCCCGACACATGATCTCGTCAGGGAAGGCATGGAGGATCATGAGGGTACGGTAGGTCTCCAGATGGTTGACTAGGTCCGTCGTACCGTCAAAAGAGTCAATGGTGGGCATCTTGAACTTGGCGGGCAGAAGTTTGTCCCGGATGGAGGCAACAAATTGTGAGCTTGCTGTGGTAGAGGGTTTATGCTGAATGTTCTGCATGACCCCTTGGAGCTGGAGCTTCATTGCTTAGAGTTCAGCGTCCCAGAGGGGAATGTGGTCGCCATGGTCAGTCAATGGAGGCTGGACGCTGCTGGCTTCCCCTTCAGGGGCTGACACCACGACCGAGGGGTGTGGGGGTGGAGGTGGTAGATTTATATGCGGGGGAGGAGGTTGCAAACCTTCCAAGTTAGGTGGATAGGGTTGCGGAACAGTATGGCTCGGGGCTCTTTCTTGGTTGGGTGGAATATCTGGAGGTGGTGCAGGAGGCATCGAAAGGTTTCTTTGGAGTAAAGCATTTATCAGGGCCTAGTTTTGTTCGGCCATGCGGTTAATGCTGTTGGTGAGCTCAATGATATACTGTGGTGGGTTGTTTAGATTGGGAGGGTCGGTTTGATGGTCGGTAGCATTATGGTGAGAAGCCATGGATCTAGTCATGACCATACACTTGGATGGGTAGGATGAAAAGGTTGTTAGGATAGGGTCTTCGGCGACAATGAGCACAACTGGCGTTCGGATAAGAACCACTTCCCACAGACGGCGCCAACTGATAATACAATTTGCTCTAGTGAATGGATCAGACTGGTCCAAGCTCCTCAAGCCCACGTCCAAATGATTAAGCCCCCCGGATGACCTGCAAACAAGTTCAACAGGGAACTGGGTAGTCCCCTAGTGAACCCTCCGACGAGCAAGTTAGGGAGAGAAGTAGAGTGTAGAGAGAGAGATTAGAGATAGAAAAGCTTAACCTTCTTCTTGTCTTCAACGTTTGTTTATATCCTTTGGTAATCATTTCGTTGTCCCTTCCGACCTGCCCTCCTCACCGAAAGTCTATGCTGTAGCTTACCTTGTTCAGGATAAGGGGGTCCTGTTCCAACGGAGAGGTGTTGTCGTAATAAATGCTGTGATGAGCTGCATTAATGGTGATGTGCAGTGGCAATAACGTTGCAGATCTTTGTCTGCTGATGTGGCCCGTCCTTCACCTGCCGTGTGTCTGAATGTCATTGGCTCTTTATGCCATGTTGGACTCCAGCTGTCCTGGACCTCACCAGCTGGGTTATGCATTGGGCTCCAAGTGATGGGCTTGGATTGTTCATAGTGATTCGTGGTCTTTATGGGCTTATACACGTCAAGTATAATTATAAAATTTATTATATTTTTTAAACTTAAAATTTAAAGGGGAATTAATTGTAATTCACCCAAACTTTAAAAAGCTACCCCATTTATGGGCAAAAAAAAACGTAGGGCCATGTGAGTGAACACAGAGGTCTACGTGAATATTTTTGGCCTGTGATGTGATGAATTTCTTCATCCCAGACAATGGATGCGCAATTTGGTAAGGCCTCATGTTATAAACTTTGAGGTTACTATAGCCAAGGTCAGTCATTCAAGTGGTAGTAAATATGATTACTAAGGACCCGTTTGGGAACCTTCCCATTTAGTTAAAAAGTCAAAGAATTATTAAAAAAATCAAAAAGTTAATAACTCGTACCAAAAAGTCAAAGATTCTCTTTTCTCTCTACTTTTTGCACATCTTTTCATAAAAAGCTAAAAAATCATCCCAAACATACTAGTTTTTTTTGACTTATAGTGCCGTTTTGGCAACGCAGCAAAAAGCTGCGTTATAGCGATCCCGGTTTTTCCTTCATTGTTTAATTGTATTCCAGACTCGGTTCCGTGGATGTGTTGTTGTCTTATTCCCGTTTCTGTCCTTTACTCTTTGTATATGAGTCTTAGGTCGTGTTGGGCAGGTTTGAAACAGGTTGGTTGTGTTTGGAAACCAATGGTTGATGTCCAGATTTTGGGCTTGACGCTCGAGCGGACCTGTTTGTATATCAATCCGAAAAAAACAGCTTTTTGGATCACTTTTTCGGGCCATTCTCCCTCTCTAACTTTTCGAAGCTTATGCATGATTATACTAGATTTATCTCATTATGTAAGATACATGTACATCAATTAGATGGTGACTAATCATTGATGAATGCACCTATATATACAATGTATTGAAGACTAATGCTAATACATTGAATGTGATGGATTTATTATGAATGAATCTTAGAGATGCATTATGTATCTATTATGAATATGTGTAGACGTCCCCCGAACGCCCCCGGGAGGAGAACGAGTTCCCCCGTTCCGTTCGATATTGGGCTCACTACAGCTCAGGGCTCTCAAATTTGTCACGGTTCTAAGTCTGAACCAAGGAGTCCAAATTCGGCAAATCGTTTTGAGAAAACAGATTTTTGAAAGAAGTGCCAAACATGGACTGCTTTGCCAGATACAGAGTCGCCACCTAAATATTTTATTTTGGGGAAATTTAGGAAACCCTGACTCGTTGCCTAAGGCCACGTGTCCATCATCACCAAAGTTGCCTCGGCTTGGGAACTTGGGTACGATTGGGGAAGGTCACATCGTGAGCACTCCCGCTTGCTCGATCAAAGATCGGCCTCTACTAACCATGATATCTATTTTTGAAAAACATTGTGTGTTCTTATTCCGATTATTAGCCTAGATTTACTATGTGATGCGCACAGCATACAAGTATAGACTGGGTCGCCTGAATTGGAACAAAACATTTCATGTTTGTTTATTTTGAAAATGGTTTGATGGTGCTACCCGCAAGTAGGCTAAGACGTGGTTTTGCCACCTTCGGGTGGGCTTAGAAAAACATGATTTTGCCACTATCTAGTGGGCTTAAAACACACATTTGATGAATTATTCCAATTCAAATAACCCAACCTTCACCCACAGGCATTCAGGCAGTTATATCACATAAGCACATAGCCTCATGGTAAGCATGCTACTCATGGCAGTCACTCACACGCATGCAAGGATGCTAAAGCGTAAAACTTACCGAGTACTCCAAGCCAAAACAGAAACTAATTAGAAATCCATGCATGATCCTAAATATGCTGAAATGCCTTATGCAACACATGCAAGAGTGCAACTATAGCAGGCTCGGCTATTCTAAACATGGCATATGAAATGCTACAGCTAACATGTATTCAACTTGAAATTGAAATACAAATGCAGTTAGTATGATGCGCCGAGCCCGGTGCATGCAAAACAGATGAATGATGCAAACATGCTGTCATACTATATGCTAATTGAAACATGCCCTAATCTAACCATCAAAAGCGGGTAAATAAAAGGGAGAAAGACGTGGGGTTGGAAGACATACATCACACGCACGCACACTTATTACAACATTGCCCTCGCGCAGAGGGTCCGAATAAATAATATACAGTCCCAAATGAATAAATAATAAAGTCCCGAATAAATACAAAAATCCTAATTAATTTACAAATTAATCTAAGAAAGCTATAAACTGGCGTGCAAGCCAGGGACTGCCTCAACTCTGATGAATGATGTATGTTTGGGTTGCCTTGCGCGGAAATCCACTAGGATGTCCCAATTAGTCTCTGTTTTACAATTATTCTTGGAAAGCGCGCCAAGCTACGGAAGGTTGCTAATTCTTGATTTACTGCAACAGAGAGCAAGAAAGGGGCATGGCAATGTATTTTCGCAAATGTATGCATGCTTCGATCCTCGTGCCACTAATCACGCATACCGATGCATAATGGCCGAGGAGTCGAATTGCACGACTCAATATGGAATGAATGCACACATAAACACAACAAAACCTAAACTCCATCATGGATAATCCGGAGTGTCAGTGACTGGGAATTGAGACACGTTCCGTCACTCGAAGTACAAAACGTCCCTCGTTTCCCGCGCTCGGGCTAACTCCTATCCCAAGCACAATGCAATATGCATGAAATGCATGAATGCAACTAATATACAACCTAGCATGCACAATGCTATGAGATGGCATACACGATGCACGAGATGACATGGCATACACACTGCGCTAACATACAACCTAGCATACGCAATGCTATGAAATGAAATGGCATACTCAATGCACAATGGACTTATACCAACATGAGTGGACCTCATCCACACTCACATAAGAGGCCATGAGATGAAAATGAGACAACTCGGAATGCGTGCACACATGCACGCAAATCGAGGACCGAACCTAAGGCACCAAATGTCATTCTAACAAGACATAGCAAGGCATGAAACATGGTATGCAAACATGCAAGTTTCAGGGCTAAAATATGACCCAAAACAGCCCCGAATCATGGAAACATGGCACCCGATGCATGGAATGGGACCCGAAATGCAAAACTAGGCATGCGCAATGGCCTACAGCTATACAAAGCATGCACTATTTGAACATGAAGTGTGAATACAGATTCAAGGCAGTCCCAAAAAAAGCATATTTACAGTTTTAAGAAAGGCCAAACAATGAACACAAATGGGGCTAAGCTAGCATGCGAAAATGGCCCTAAATGTGAGATAAAGAAGCAAGTCACAATTGCTGACCCCAAACAAGAGAGGTCCCTTTAACAATGTTGAAGAGGGACCCAAAACATGACATTTTACAGTTTACAACAGGCCACAAAAACAAACACAAGTATGGCTAAACTATTGTGCAAGAAATGGGCCAAAAGGGGGTAAAGAAGCAAGTGAGAGTTGCTGGCCTCAAACATGGGAGGGCCCTTCAACAAAGTTGAAGAGGGGCCTAAACCATGATATTTTCCAGTTGGTGGCCAGACCCAAAACAGTGTACAAGCATGCTAAAAATGCTATGCAAAATAAGGCCAAAAAGAGAGCAATAACACAAAGTATAAAAAGGATGCCTCAAACAGTAAAAGACCCTTAATTAAACATGAAGAGGGGGTCAAAATAAGTTCATTTGTAGTTCAGACCAGAGCCCAAAAACAGAAGCATAAGAGGCTAACAAATCATGCAAAAATGGAGCCAAAAGAGAGATACAAAGGCAAGTGGCAAATGGAAGCCTCAAACAGTGATGATCCCTTCAACAATGTTGAAGAAGGGCTTAAAATAAGCCACTTTACAGTTTATGACAGAGCTCAAAACAGTTTATACATAGGCCAAAAATACTACACAAGAAAATGGCATACAAGGGAGGTAATGAAGCAAGTGCAACAAGGAGGCCTCAAACAGGGAGAGGCCCTTGAACAAACATGAAAAATACCTCAAAATAATGCTAGCTCAAGTTAGGGTCGGGGCCAAAACAACAAGCAAGTATGGCTAATGTATTGAACAAAATAAAGCACAAAAAAAGAGAATAGGGACTCACCCTTGAAGACCAATCCTTGACAGCCTCTTGGCTTGAGTTTGGTGGCTCCTTAGCTCTGGAAAACAGCTTCAAGTGGCTGCAATGGAGGTCGGAGGTATGGTGCTATGGGTTGGTGAAGAAATGGGTGTAAGACTTGAGAGGTTTGAAGCTTGGAAGTGTAGAGGGAGAGAGATATAATATGAGAGCTCAAAGGTGATTTTTCTAACCCTTATTACAGAGCTGGGAGGCTGGTTATATAGGCAAAAGAGGGGGAAAAAATGGGGGAAAAAATGGAGGGAAATGAAGCCAAGTTTCCCTCCAAAAGTTGGCCCCCCCGGATACAGAATCTGGGGGGAAAAGGAGGGTGTATCTGCATTGTACTTGATGCAAGGATTCTGGCCGGCCAGTTATCTAGGGTTTAGGTGGCCGGCCGGCTACCTCCCATGGCCGGTCGGCTAGGGGTCAAAAGGGTCAAAAAGCATTAGTGGCCGGCCACCCCAAAAAGAGAGCCTCTGATGTATGCACAACACAACCAAGTGGTTAAAAACTGGAGACAATGAACCAGGAGAGAGAACAACCCAATTTTCAAAGCGGTTCAAAAGGTTCAAAAGCAATTACTGGCCGGCCACCAAATATTGGTGGCCTCCCAGATGTGTACATCACAAATATGGGGTTTAGGGTGCAAGAAAATGGCCCAAGGGTGGTCAACATTGGCTTTGAAGTGAGGAAAAACGGGCGACGGTGGGCGATGGAGGAATAAAATTGGTTGTCTGAACAATTGTTGGCCTCCCACCCTTCTACGACCTTCCTAGCAATGAAATAGAGGTCCCTGCCAAAACCGAACCAAAACCGATGCAAAATGAAGGTTCGGGGGCCGAAACGCGCAGCCTGGGGCCCCGAAAACTGACTGTTAGGCATCGGGAGTGGTGTTCAACCACGAAGTCGGTTTCTCAGACCACAGTGTCCCTCAAAAGGGAGCAAATAAGACGTATGCCAAAAACCGGAGCAAACGGAGATGGTTAAGCGGTCCCGAACCGAGGCACACGGCCAACGGCTCTGAAAAATCGGAAACCGGACTCCAAACTGGCAAAATGGCCTACGACCACGAAACGTAGCCTGCGGCCACTGAGAGATGATCTACAAGACCTCTCCCTCCCTTCAGGAAGAGAAAACAGAGAAAACAGAGCCTGGTTCGCAAACCGAGGCAAAGCACAAAAGAGTCCGGAAGTTCGGAGGCAAGGCTCGCAACCGAGACTCTGAAACCTCTGAACGAGCACGATATGCAACATCACCAAGCGCTCAATCGGTGACGTCTAAGTCTTAAGGTCGGTCAAAAATTGGGTGTCTACAATATGTAAGATACATTAATCTATCTAATGAATTCATTAATATAGAAGATGCATTACGTATCATGAATGTATGAGATACATTAATCAATTTAATGAAGTTCATTGAATGAATAACTTGAGAGTTTCTCTCTAGAGTACATCTTCTCTCTATAAATACATCTAGTTCTAGTGATCTTCTACCCTAGTTCATTTGTATTGAGTGTGGAGCTTCCCTTGATCTTCGTTTTGATTCGAAAAATTGTGGGTTAGAACACATCCGAGTATCTTCATCATCTTCTTTGAGTCTCTTCATTTGAGGTAGGGATAACTACTCATTTTTATGATCTTTGACATAAACTTTTGGTCATTTTGATTTAATGTTGAAGTTGGGTGATTTTGGGTGTTAGGGTTTCAACTTGAATAAAAAGGGGTTTTGCTATTTTGACCAATATATGTATATCTTGGGTCTTAAAATGAGCTTATTGATTGTTATAGACACTGCATGATGATTAGGTGAAATAAAACTAATCAGTTGAATATGTCATTGAATATGATGGTTGGAATAATACATCGAATTTGTGTATTGATTGATCGTGTATATGATAATTGTTTATATACATTGTATTGTGTAGGAGGAGATAGGGGATGTACTCCACGGTTTGGGAGGAGATAGGGGCTGGACTCCTAAACCGGATTTTATTTGGGAGGAGATAGGGGATGTACTCCACGGTTTGGGAGGAGATAGGGGATGGACTCCATTGATACAGCAAATCTGTGTATCATTTATGAAGTATGAAGTATTTTAATATGAGTTGTTATCTCATGTGAATTGTGAAGTATGGAAGTATTTTATTATGAGTTATAATCTCATTTAAATTGTTGATATTGGAAAGGATCATGGACATACTTGTCATGGATTTGGATTGTGTTGTATGTTGGTTTATATGAGTTAAACATTTATCAAATGCTAATGTTTTAGTTATTGCTCATATTATGTTTAGCATATCTCTACTGGGCGTTGGCTCACCCTATATGGGACATCATTTTCAGGTCCAGGTGATATGCCGCCTCCAAGGATGTAGCTTGGGAGGTTGTAGAAGCTGAAGGCTTCCTTTTTGTGATTATTTTGTGTGTTACATGTAAATCAAGCCAAGGGCTTATTTTGTGTTTTGAGTTAGTACTCTCTTTTTGTAACCAAGTGTTGGCTTGGAAAGTTGTAAGCCCGCAAGGCATTTACTTTTGATGTCAACATGTAATACTTTTATAATGAATACTCTGATAAATAGAAATATGCTTTATCCTCTTATGTCTATGCGTGTCAAGAATGTGGGTTTATATTGTATTATTTTGAGGGCGTTACAACTTGGTATCAGAGCGTACCGGGTTTGAACACTTTGGGTACGTGGGAAGTGATTAGTATCACAATGGGTTTGTTTCGCTTGTTAGAGACTTAGATGTATGATGTTATGTGCTTATGTGACTATATGGGTATGGGATTTAGTTTCTATGATATTGATTGGATCCTTGGGTTTCTGTGAGTCTTGTTGGAAAAGCACTTGATCAATGCTGTTTCTAACCGGAACTCTAGCAACGCCACGGGACTGTCATTATCCGGAAATGAAATTCGTAAGTGCTTATGTGATTATGTGCTTATGTGGAATGAATTATTGTTGTCCAAGTATTAGGACGCGAGTGAAATAACTTCGGTTTTTATAGATACAGGTGCATCCCATTCCTTTATATCTGCTGCATTTGCATCTGTTTTGGGTTTGGAGTTGGCGCAGTTAGCATCTCCTATTTGTGTTGTGTCACCTATTGGGGGTGAGTTGATTTTGAAACAAGGTTGTAGAGGGTGCGATATAGAGGTAGCTGATCGCCGACTTTCATTTTCTTTTGTAGTTATGGCAATATTGGGTTTTGATGTAATTTTGGGTATGGACTGGTTATCGTCATACCAGGCTGTTATTGATTGTTATCGCCAGAGGGTCACAGTATGTACCTTGAGCGGGGATTATTTTCATTTCTTGGGGGATCGAGTTAGTAGTGTTTTGCCACTGGTGTATGATCCACGAGGGCGGAGTGAGCTTAGTGGTCTTCTCGCTAGCCTTATGAGTAGTGAGTGTGATGAGATCCAGATTGAGTTGCCGAGAGTGGTTTGTGAGTACTCGGACATCTTTCCCGAGGATCTTATTAGTTTGCCACCCTATCGAGAGATCGAGTTCTTTATTGACTTAGTGCTTAGCACGGCACCGATTTTCATGGCACCTTATTGTTTTGCCCCAGTCAAGTTGAGTGAGTTGAAGATTCAACTCCAAGAGTTGCTAGATAAGGGCATTATTCGTCCTAGTGTTTCGCCGTGGGGAGCACCGGCCCTCTTTGCTAAAAAGAAAGATGGTGCTTTGAGACTTTGTATCGATTACCAGAAATTGAATCGGGCTACGGTTAAGAACAAGTACCCTATGCCCCGTATACATGATCTATTTGACCAGTTGAAAGGGTCTCGTTGTTTCTCTAAGATAGACTTGAGATCGGGTTACCATCAGTTGAGGGTCAGGGAGGAGGATATTCCAAAGACGGCATTCCGTACACGGTATGGCCACTATGAGTTTCTGGTGATGCCTTTTGGGCTTACCAATGCACCGGCAATGTTTATGGATTTGATGAACCGGATATTCCGGGAATTCTTAGATCATTTTATAGTCGTTTTCGTGGACGACATTCTGATTTATTCACCTTCTGAGGAAGAGCACAAGGAACACTTGAGAGTGGTGCTTGAGTTGCTTAGAGCCCATAAGCTATATGCTAAGTTTGGGAAGTGTGAGTTCTGACTAGGAGAGGTCAAGTTCTTAGGCCATGTAGTCTCCGGGAAAGGGATGTCTGTTGATACATCCAAGATTGAGGCAATGCAGGATTGGGCACAGCCTAAGAGCGTTTTTGAGATCCGCAGTTTTCTGGGATTAGCTAGGTATTACCGCCAGTTTGTGAACGATTTCTCCAGACTAGCTTCACCTTTGACTAGATTGACACGGAAAGGGGTCAAATTTGTATGGAGTGAGACTTGTGAAAAGTTGTTCCAAGAGTTGAAAGTTAGACTTACCACCGCTCCGATTTTGATTATTCCGAAGAGAGGTTTGGGTTATGCAGTGTATTGTGATGCCTCACGAGAGGGTTTGGATTGTGTGTTGATGCAAGAAGGGAAAGCGGTAGCCTATGGCTCACGTCAGTTGAAAATACACGAGAAGAATTACCCTACACATGACCTAGAGTTAGCAGTTGTGATTTTTGCCTTGAAGATTTAGAGGCACTACCTTTATGGTGAGAGATTTGAGATGTTCTCAGATCACAAGAGTCTGAAGTACCTGTTTACATAGAAAGACTTGAACTTGAGGCAGAGGAGATAGATGGAGTTTATTGAGGACTACGACTTTGAATTACATTACCATCCGGGGAAGGCCAATGTTGTGGCCGACGCCCTTAGCAGGAAATCCATTAGTGATGTAGTTTGTATAACCATCCGGGAGTGGGAGATGTTGGGTGCACTTAGTGAGTTTGATTTGTTTCTGGGCAAATCTGTTGAGGCTGCGGCCTTATTTTCTGTTGTTGCGCAGCCTACACTTGTGAGTCGCGTGTTAGAGGCACAGAGAGGTGACCTTGGGGTAGAATCCCTCCGAGAGAAGATCTCCAGTGGGAAGGTTGAGAAGGGTTTGATTGTGTATTCCGACCTGAGTGTGAGATACCGAGACCGTCTGTTTGTGCCGAAGTCTTGTCGAGAGGAAGTACTCCGAGAATTTCACCATTCACGCCTTGCGATGCATCTGGGAGGCACCAAGATGTATCGTGATTTGGGTCGCCAGTTTTGGTGACGGGTTATGAAAAAGGATGTGGCAGTTTTCGTGTCTAAGTGCCTTACTTGTCAGCAAGTGAATGCCGAACATCAGAGGCCAGCGGGTTTGTTGCAACCCTTGCCTATTGCCGAATGGAAGTGGGAGCATGTCACTATGGACTTCGTTGTAGGTCTTCCGAGGACTCAGCGGGGTAGTGATGCTATTTGGGTGGTTGTAGACCGGTTGACTAAATCGGCGCACTTCATTCCTATGCACGTGAGAGATTCGATCGATCATCTTGCCGACTTGTATATTCGGGACATAGTGAGGTTGCACGGAGTCCCAGTGTCGATCGTCTCAGATAGAGATCCTCGTTTTACTGCTAGGTTGTAGCAGAGTTTGCAGAGTGACTTGGGGACTAAGTTGACTTTTAGTACGACTTATCATCCTCAGACTGACAGGCAGTCCGAGCGTACTATTCAGATCCTCGAGGATATGCTTCGAAGTTGTGTTCTTGACTTTAGTGGGTCGTGGGAGGGACACTTGCCCTTGGTGGAGTTTGCCTACAACAACAGTTTTCAGTCGAGTATCGGTATGGCACCGTTTGAGGCCTTGTATGGCCGACCTTGTAGATCTCCAGATTGTTGGGCCGAGGTGAGTGATACACCTTTATTGGGCCCGGAGTTGGTGAGGGAAACGACGGAGAAAGTTGAGCTTATCCGTAAGAGGCTTATTACAACCCAAAGTCGCCAAAAGAGTTATGCCGACTGTAGGAGGAGGCCTTTGGCATTTGAGGTGGGTGATCATGTCTTCTTCAAAATATCACCTAGGCGGGGTTTGATGAGGTTTGGGAAGAGTGGGAAGTTGTCTCCTCGGTTTATTGGTCCCTTTGAGATCCTTGAGAGGATTGGGGAGGTTGCATATCGTTTAGCTTTACCGCCACAGTTGTCCAGGGTGCATGACGTGTTTCATGGTAGCATGCTTTGAAAGTACGAGCCGGATTCGTCGCATGTATTGGATTGGACCAACTTAGAGGTAGGTGATGATGCCTCGTATGAGGAGAGACCGGTTCGGGTCTTGGATAGGCGATATCAAGTATTGTGAGGCAAGACGATACCCTTGGTAAAAGTTTTGTGGAAGCATCACGGAGTGGACGAAGCCACTTGGGAACGTGAGTTGGAGGTCCGTGAGAAATATCCGGACTTGTTTGTTAATGTTTAAACATGTATTGGGAATTTTGTTGTATTGATAAACTTTAAGAGCATTGAATATGTCTTAAGTTGTAAAACATTGTATATTTTTTGGTTTATGGAAATGTTATGGAACTTGCCTTGAAATGGAAGTTTATTTTAACATTGCATATGTTAATTCGGTTTTAGAAATGCAAATATGTTTATTGACATTGAATATGTAATTGAACTGTGGAAAACTTGTGTTGAAATTTTTGAATTTCAAGGGAATGCATGTTGATGACGCATGTTGTAACATATGTTGTAATTTGCCTCATGAAAAGAGATGGAACGACCGATAATGAGTCAAGTCGATAAATATTGAGTTGTAATACCGTTGAGAATTGAGAAATCATATTTTTGAAACTTATTTATCTAATTTCGGGGACGAAATTCTTTAAGAGGGGGAGGTTATAGCGATCCCAGTTTTTACTTCATTGTTTAATTGTATTCCGGACTCGGTTCCGTGGATGTGTTGTTGTCTTATTCCCGTTTCTGTCCTTTACTCTTTGTATATAAGTCTTAGGTCGTGTTGGGCAGGTTTGAAATAGGTTGGTTGTGTTTGGAAACCAATGGTTGATGTCCAGATTTTGGACTTGACACTCGAGCAGACCTGTTTGTATATCAATCCGGAAAAAAACAGCTTTTTGGATCACTTTTTCTAGCCATTCTCTCTCTCTAACTTTTCGAAGCTTATGCATGATTATACTAGATTTATCTCATTATGTAAGATACATGTATATCAATTAGATGGTGACTAATCATTGATGAATGCACCTATATATACAATGTATTGAAGACTAATGCTAATACATTGAATGTGATGGATTTATTATGAATGAATCTTAGAGATGCATTATGTATCTATTATGAATATGTAAGATACATTAATCTATCTAATGAATTCATTAATATAGAAGATGTATTATGTATCATGAATGTATAAGATACATTAATCAATTTAATGAAGTTCATTGAATGAACAACTTGAGAGTTTCTCTCTCTAGACTACATCTTCTCTCCATAAATACATCTAGTTTTAGTGATCTTCTACCCTAGTTCCTTTGTATTGAGTGTGGAGCTTCCCTTGATCTTCGTTTTGATCCGAAAAATTGTGGATTGGAACACATCCGAGTATCTTCATCATCTTCTTTGAGTCTCTTCATTTGAGGTAGGGATAACTACTCATTTTTATGATCTTTGACATAAACTTTTGGTCATTTTGATTTAATGTTGAAGTTGGGTGATTTTGGGTGTTAGGGTTTCAACTTGAATAAAGAGGGGTTTTGCTATTTTGACCAATATATGTATATCTTGGGTCTTAAAATGAGCTTATTGATTGTTGTAGACATTGCATGATGATTAGATGAAATAAAACTAATCAGTTGAATATGTCATTGAATATAACGGTTGGAATAATACATCGAATTTGTGTATTGATTGATCGTGTATATGATAATTGTTTATATACATTGTATTGTGTGGGAGGAGATAGAGAATGTACTCCACGATTTGGGAGGAGATAGGGGATGGACTCCCAAACCGGATTTTATTTGGGAGGAGATAGGGGATGTACTCCACGGTTTGGGAGGAGATAGGGGATGGACTTCTAAACCGAATTTTATTTGGAAGGAGATAGGGGATGGACTCCATTGATACAACAAATCTGTGTATCATTTATGAAGTATGAAGTGTTTTAATATGAGTTGTTATCTCATGTGAATTGTGAAGTATGGAAGCGTTTTATTATGAGTTATAATCTCATTTAAATTGTTGATATTGGAAAGGATCATGGACATACTTGTCATGGATTTGGATTGTGTTGTGTGTTGGTTTATATAAGTTAAACATTTATCAAATGCTAATGTTTTAGTTATTGCTCATATT
This sequence comes from Camellia sinensis, assembly GCF_055761805.1. Classification (NCBI taxonomy): domain Eukaryota; kingdom Viridiplantae; phylum Streptophyta; class Magnoliopsida; order Ericales; family Theaceae; genus Camellia; species Camellia sinensis. The sequence continues at coordinate 184,936,339 of NC_138961.1, read as the reverse complement.
ATGTTTAGCATATCTCTACTGGGCGTTGGCGCACCCTATATGGGACATCATTTTCAAGTCCAGGTGATATGCTGCCTCCAAGGATGTAGCTTGGGAGGTTGTAGAAGCTGAAGGCTTCCTTTTTGTGATTATTTTTTGTGTTACATGTAAATCAAGCCAAGGGCTTATTTTGTGTTTTGAGTTAGTACTCTCTTTTTGTAACCAAGTGTTGGCTTGAAAAGTTGTAAGCCCGTAGGACATTTATTTTTGATGTCAACATGTAATACTTTTGTAATGAATACTCTGATAAATAGAAATATGTTTTATCCTCTTATGTCTATGCGTGTTAAGAATGTGGGTTTATATTGTATTATTTTGAGGGCGTTACATGCGTTTTGAGCACCTTCCCAAAAACGCCAACCCTTGCAAAAACGCCACTGATCCCATTTGGGAAGACCCAAAAAAGCTACTTAAAAATTTACCAAACTACCCTCTGGAACATTATAATTAATTAATTCAAAAAATTGTTGACATGCAAAAAGTAAGGATATTTTGGTCATTTTAGAGTGATGTAACACTTTTAAAAAATATTAAACTAAAATGCAAAAAATTCATCTTTTTACCAACTTTCCAAATCACTTCCAAAAAAGTCAAAAAGCTTGGTAAAAAGTCAAAAGTCAAAAGTCAAATTTTTACCAACTTCCCAAAACACTCCTATTTTAGCCAAATAGCCAAAAAGTTACTAAATTAACCTGTTCCCAAACGAGGCCTAAGATACATATGTCAAGTCTGAGTGAATTGTATCTAGTGTTAGAAGTATAGGTTTAAATTCTTATTTATATGTGAATTGGTAATTTATTATTACATGATTGAGTGACCTTATTATATTTATTACCATTTAAGAGTGATTTTGGAGTTTCGGCTCCTTACAATCTGACCTTTTATGGTTATAACAATATTACAAACCTACCATTATCAATCTAGATTTACGTAGAAAAAGAAATTAATGATTCAAATTCATTTAACCATAAATCCTGCATTTCATAAATTCAATCTCCACTAGACAACCTCATTCGGAACTAAGCTGGGTTCATAGTTCTTGGGGTAAATTACAATTACCTTCCCTGAGATTTTTGACAATTATAAGGTCCTCCCCTGTAATTTCAATAATTACATGAACTTTCCTTACTTTTTTTTAATATTGTCAAGATTTCTCCTCCCCCATTAATTTAATCCAAATGGTGTTAATTTGGTTGTTCAAATAACCATAATAGCATTTAAGTGCAATTTATCTATATATTAAAATATCATTTTATTTTTCACAATTTTTTATTTTTTATTTTTTGTATTTCCGTGACTATGTAATTTTTTTTCACTATAAGTTTTTGAACTTTTATAAGTTAAAAAAAAAAAATCAACCATCAATGAAATTAAGAAAGAATATCAATGTTTCTTGTTTGAATTAATTTTGAAATTTAATTTAATAAAAATAATTTAAATGAAAGAAACAAAGATGGAGATATAGATTTTAGATGGAAAAAATAATTATTGATTTATTTTATTATATTCAAATAATTATTTATTTATTTTATTATTTTCAAATAATTTATTTCTTCAATAAAATTCTATTTTAATTAAATGTAAGAAATGAAAATTTTAAATAGTTTATTATTTTCAAATAATTTCTTTATCTTTTATTTTCTATCAACTAATTTTAATTTATTGCAACGTTATTATATATTTTTTCACTTTTATATTTATTTTTAAAATTTTTATTGTTAGGGTGAGAAATATTGACTCAATTTTTTTAATGTCCATCGAGTGGAATTTGAAAAATTCAAAGGTGAAAATTAAAATTTGAAAATAATATAGGATTGTGAAAAGATAAAAATGATAATTTTTTTATATATATATTTATGAGGTAACATTTGGTAATTTTTATAAGTCAATTTTTAATTATAAATATGAAATGCATGTTTATTTTTCTCTATTTACAAAATAAAAGCAAAATTTATATTTCTTAAGTTGCTATGGTAATGGGTGATGCTAGCAAAAATTGATGAAAGAGAAAAAATGTTGAAAACATAAGGGAAAAAACATAGAGAAGAGAATAAATAATAATAATAATAAATTATAGGGTATTGCTATTGGTTGCAGTGACACTATAAAAAAATAAATGAGAGAATAAATAGAAAGAAGTATGAAAGAAATAAAATAAAAAAAATGGAAAGATAAGGATAATTTCTCCAAATATGTATTTTTCATACGGGGAAAAAAAAAATCAAATGCCTATATGTATTTTTAAATTTTTATTCAAATTCTAATTGATCAAAATAGGTATTCATAAAATTGGTTGCCTTTTTAAAAAATAAAACATTTTTTACATTTTGTTTTGTAATTTTCAAATAAAGAATATTATTTAATTTAGTATAAGGTTTGATGGTGATCAATTTTTTAGTTTTTATTTATTTATTTTTTATTTTTTATTTTTAAGATAAGGTATGTGTGGTTATTCTACTATATATATATATATATATGCTTGTCTTAACAATTTGGAATTTTTTAAAATATTGTGTAGAATTTAATAATTTTGTTCAATATTATTTAAATAATGTATGAATTTTTTTTTTTTTTTTTTTTTTTTGTAAAACCTCATGAGAGAGGTAAGTGAAATTTATTACTTAAACACCTAAAGACAATCTTAAAATTTTTTACTCATGGTACATGACATCAGTATGATATCAATATATTTTGTTAAATAAACTAATAAAAGGTTAACAGTGAGAAATCTTAATAATAGTTTTAAAAATATTTTTTTTTATAATTATTAAAATTAGATAAGAAATCTTTATAATTATCAAAAATGTCGAAGGTAAGTGTAATTTACCGTAGTTCTTGCGGTTAGGCATTTTTCTTCATCTCAGACACATTGGCAATGGAAAGCAGCTGGCCTCATCGTCTCCAAATCTCTCACCACAGTTCTTTTAGTGGACGCGACCCCTCAACAAATTTTGAATTAAATTATAATTAAAATTTTATTTTTATATTTTATTTTATACTTTTTTATGTATATTTCATCATCAGATTTTTTATTTTAAAATTTAATTTTACAAAATATTTATATTTATTCATTTTTATATTTAAATAATTTTTTAAAAAAAATCAATTGATAATAATGCAGCAAAAGAACATTGACAGGATAATTGATCACATAATGAAAATTTTCCAATTTTACCAAATGAAAGAGATATTGAAAAATCGACCGAGTAGATGTCCAGGTTGTCTACTATTTGGTGAAAATTGTCCAATTTTGTCAAATGAAAGAGATAATTTTCTCTAAAATAAACAACAAAATAATGTATAACTTGTAAATATAACTATGTAGTATAATAATATCAAAATTTATTTTGCTATAGCTAACTGATGCAAGTGTATTTACGGACCTTGTCTGACTAATATAATCCCAAAACTAGTATAGCAAGACTGATCCTAACGCTCTTAGGCAATGTTTGATTTGACAAGACTAATAGTGAAGGATTAATAATCCTATTAAATTAGTGTGGTATTCACTATTTAATTGGATTAATTATCCATTGGATTAATAATCACACCCCTATCTCATTAATAATAATCCTACAAATTTGTTGAATTAATTATCCATTGGATTAATAATCCTAAATCAAAATGTTAAAACAAACATAGAATAATTGGACCCACGGATTAATAATCCCAATCACATACTTTAATCCATCCAATCAAAGATGTCCTTAGATCAGTGATTCAAATTCTCTCTCTCTCTCTCTCTCTCCACAGGAAGGTAAGGTAGGGTTTTGCATTTCTCAAGATGGGTACTGGGTATTTGCAGTTCCCCCAATTCATGGAACTGTTAATTGATTTTTTTTTTTTTTTTTTTCACTGTGCTTTGTTCAATAGATTGGTTCATTCCGTACTTTAAATTTTACGTAATTGCTAATTTGAAGCATATTTTTTACTGTTACTAGTGAGTGACATCAAGTCATCATCATCGCTATTTTACTGTTTAGGTTTTGCATTTCACAATAATGATGAAGATTATGGTTAATAACAACTATTGATATATATATACACACACAAAAATAAATCTGATTCAGTTTAGGGGTTCTTTAGAAATCTTTTTCCTGTTCCATATCACTGCTTGCTTGTGCAATGTTTGTTAGGATTTGTTTGGGAAGTGAGTTGACTTTTTGACTTTTTAACTTTTTAACTATTTTAATCTGGGACTAAAAAGTCTCGTTTGAGAAATTTTTTTGGTTTTTTTGATTTTTTATGAGAGAAAAAATATAATAATTATGATTTAGATGTAATGTTTTGTCTTATTAAGTTAAAAAGTCTATTTTATCTTTTTGTGGCTAAAATAGCCCCAAACCCAACCCAACCCAACCCAACCCTTCTTCCCAAACGAAGCCTAGTTGATTATATTTTCTATTTTCCTTCAACAAATGTCGATTTCTGAAATTTCTAAAAATCAAAGAAACCCAAACAAAAATGCATGTTTGGGTTTTTGATTAATTTTTAGTAAACTTTTTTCATATTATGATCTATTTTATTTTATTTTTTAAAAAAACTTTTTAGATGCATCTAGGTACATTAAAAAGTTTAAAAATTCAACTAAAAATTTTATCTCTTGGGTGGCGTTTTACATTGCTAGCATGCCATAGAAATATAATAGCATACCTAGCCCAATTATCTGTTGCCATACTGGAGAGGTACACACGGTTCTATCTTTATTCAACAATGATTCATCCCACTAAAAATATCACCACTAATAGCACTAATGCATTAAAAAAGTAAAAAAAAAAAAAAAAACACAACTCCAAGACCAAAACATCACATCATTAATGACGGGACCCACTGCCACCTAATTAGTGGGAGCACTAATTAGTGCTCCCAAGCATTTTTCATCTTTATTACTACTACTATACTTAGCTAGGCATTGCCTTTAAAGACACTCATGCATGGCAAGAACATCGACAATTTTCCATTGAAGCTTTGTCTTTGTCTTGATTTCGTCTCACAATTGACTTCTCTCTTGGCTTAAACTCTGCATGCTAGCAAAGGCAAATTGAAAAAAGTAAGAACCAGAAGTTAGCATGAAGGAAAAACATCCATAAGCTAAAATAAATTAAAGAATCATCTACAGGCATAGGAAATATGTTACGAATCTCCTACTCAAATCAGTTTGATTCATGCCGTTAATGTATATATGGTATATATTCCTACATATATTAACATCCCCCTCGAAATCAAGGAGGATAACATCTTAAGTTTGGAGGGAGAAACTAAAACATGAAACCATTCATACATTAACACATGCAAATCAGAAGATAGACGATGCAACATCCATACAAAATCACGAGAGAGAGAGGAAGGAGCAATCAAGCCACAAATCCCCAATTCATTATCAAGTGAATGCACATTTTAATCATCAGGTATTGCTGAATTCATATTTTGTTCATGTGTCTGATTTTTATATTCTTTCCTTGTTGAATCCCACAATCATGGAGCCTTGTCTTTATTGTTTTGGACAAATTCTCATTCTGAATGAAATTCACTGTTCCCCTCCAAACTTTATATGCTTTTGAGCATTTCATCATATCACTGATCCTCAATTGCAGCTATCAGACAATCCTGGAAATTTTCTTGTCTCTAATACATTGAATGGAGCATGCCATTACAATGGTCCTTACTGCAAAAATCAAAATGGGCTTTCTTGATGCCTAATTTCCTCCACCGTCAAAATATTCTTCTCCTTTTCGTTCTTGGACTCGTTGGTTTCTCAATGTATGCTTATATCTTGTGACTTGGAGATAGCATTATACGTTCCGACACTGCCATGGCTGTGTGGAACAAGTTATGTGAACACACGAGCTCATGTATTGCCCATTCTACTTCCATTTTATAGCACTAGCATCTGGGACATGTTCTTTTTCTTTTGCGGTTGAATAAAATTTTGTGATCTAATAATGAACAAGTTGTTATTACTCTGCTTCTATATATGATTGCTTTTGTAATGTTTGCGCTTTGGCCAAAAAAATTTGGTAGTCAATTTTCTGCTTATGCTTTTGATTCCCACTGAAACTATCCGAAAAAACAATGCTCGTGAATGTGCCACATTATATTGCATTAAGATATTACAAACCAACAAAAAATGTATAGATTTGTAGAGGATGATATGGTTGATTTGAGACTAAATTGTGGAAACAATGCATTTTTATAAGTGAATAAAGACAGTTTCAAAAGTGATACAATTTTGACATAGCAAAAAATGAACTTTTTATTTAGTGAATGAAGTCAAAAATGAACTTTTTAAAAATGAACTTTTTATTTAGTGGACTTGACTGGATGCAATTTTCCTTGGGAGGCATTTATATCTGGAAATTGAAGCCCTTTTCTTGTGTTTATATTTTGGGTTTTAAAAAAGTCAAAAAGTCACTATCCTATTTAAGTCATATCATCTTATTTAAATCACGTCAGCTCTCTAACACATCACTTCAAACCCAACCCAAATCCAACCCATATTTCATAAAAAGTCAAAAAATGCACTTATTTAGATCATCCCAAACAACCCCTTTGTTTCCAACTTTCAAATTTTAAAAACAAAAACAGAAAACAGTGGACAAAAACCTCTTGTGCATTCTCACTAAACCAAGCACATCACATCAGTTTGTCACCAAAGAGAAAAATAGTAAGCAATGCCAAGTTCTTCCATACAATTTCATTCTTATTTTTGTATTTTTCAGAGCAAGCTAACAAACATGAAATGAATTGGTGTAATATATTCTTTGGACTGTGATGCAGGGTATCCCCCTTTACATAACCCATCATGTGCAAATGAATTGTTGAATCCTAAAAATAAAAAATAACAAATAAAAACCTATATATTTGCAAATTGCAACATAAGTCGAGTCTGTGTCAGAGTTTGAGAAAATCCTTTTGTCATAATTACACAAAGGCGGTATTCGAAGTTGGAAGCTGATCACAGCTTGCCGAGACCCATCCTATCACCTGCTTCTCGTTGTCATAAATCAACATTTTATCTTGCATCGATATATCTACAGAAAAACAGGGTCAAAAGAAAATCATAAAATCTACAACATTTTATTGTTTGTTTCATGTAAATACTAAAATTCTAATTACCTCCAATAACGTTGTAATCTTGAAGTCCCACTTCAGCACCATTTAGAATTCCCAAGCAAACATTTCCCTTAGACTGAATCAAACAATTCTTGTTAGTGTTTTTTGTTCATTTACTGAAAATAAAAAAAGTATACAAATGTCGCTTACCGAGATGATCAGATAAGCTTCAGGGGGGATTTCAAACTGCGCTTTAGTTCTCCAACCACTCGAAAAGCTCAGTGCCAGCGGCTTGAAGTATTTCTTAACATCGCGTAAATTTTTGAAGGGTTTCTTGCCTTTCCAACACACCGAGAGCGTCCGGTCATCCTGTGTTTCGCTTAAGGGCTTTCCATTCAGTTCTTTCCTCAACTGGAAGCACAAACAGCATGCTATATATTAAAATTTAGCGAGCACAGTACAAATCATCTGTCTCACTTCTTTCGTATTCTCATTGGAAATGCCAAGTATGTGATTGTGACTATGAGAAGTCACAGAATTTTGTGAAAAATTGTTACGAACTCACCAAAGAAATGAAACTTTGGTAGGTCTGACCATTGAGGTAGGTGTAAGAACTCCCGGAGTCAAAAACTACAAGAAGATTCTTAGAACCTATCGGTTTTCCACCGTGAATGAGCTCCGCGGACCCAAGTGAATAGTGATGGCTGATACAAAATTGCAGTTAGAGTTAGCTATAGGAAGTAGAAATATGCTTTGCATTAATTTTAGAAATGAATGAAAAAAAAATGAAGAGAGAAGGGTCATGGAATGGTTATTACGGGTTATCACGTGACATTGGTGTCCAAACCACACGCGAAGAATCATAAACGTCGTCCCCAAAGAAAATATATCCTCCTCCTTTACTACTTAAGCAATGGCCGACCACGTTCCGAACCAGGCCCTGACTATGTAGCTGTGAGACAATGCTGGATTTTCCCTTGCCGAGGCCTAGTACCCCATCTAAGGGATGATAGTTGGATGTCCCTGGTGGCGGCCTCTGATCATAGCCGCATCTGCAGATAAGAGAATCAATCAAAATATAAAATCTAACTAAATAATGTGTCGGATGCAACTTGAAGAGATGAAACAATGATCTTGAAGAGATGAAACAATAAATTGGTACTATCTCCAGAAATGTCTAACCTAATTTTCAAAAATTTACATAGTTATTTGCAAACAAACTGAACTGTTTATGAACGGCTTGAGCTCGGCTTGAGCCAAAATGAACAATCCCGAGTCAATTTTTTAAGCGTAATCGAGCCGAGCTTGAGTAGATCAATTAGACTTGTGAACACAAGGATATATAAATTAATATTTTTTTGATAATATTCCGATTATATTATGTTTAAGTTATATGCTTTCTCTGTTTACATTTGGCATCTATGCAAATTTACATATTTGATTAATAAAATTTATTAATAGTATGAGCTCGGCTCGTTTATGGCATCTTTACAAATTTACATATTTGATTAATAAAATTTATTAATAGTATGAGCTCGGCTCGTTTATGTTATCGAACTGACTCAAAGTTTCTCAATTCGTTGATGAGCCAAGCTTGAGCTCCACTAATTTTTGCTCAAGCAAAAGTGAAAATTTCAACTTCAGTTTTTTTATTCTCCCCCCCCCCAAAGATCGAATGTGCTTGCATATCATGTTCAATTTTTGACAGTTTCAAGTGATTTCCCTTTGAAGCAATTTCAAAAAGAACAGTGTCATTTAAGTTGAGACTGGTTTCTAGGATCATCGTAATTATAATAGAATGGAATGCAAGACAATTCAGATAACAGAAAACAGGCAATGTTACCAACCCAATAGCCAGACGAGGACTGACACGTATCCCATTTGTGAAATTAAGGGCAAGATTGTCCTTCACGAGCACACCAGCGGACGAACCCCCATCCGCATACTCAACTATATAATCGCATTGCTCTGGGTTTTCGCACTTGTAGTCATCAGAAGGCTGTAAGGAGGCACAAAGGGGATCCCTACAAGCCACCAGGTCGTTGCTTGGTCGGTAAAGCGGGTGAGGCCCCTACAATTAATAATTCTACTATTATTTTCATCTCCAAAACAATGTCAGCGTCAATTAAAATGGAATTATGTAACCATATAGCCCTTAAATTGCAAAATGAAATTGAAATTGAAATTGATGAATTATGGAATCAATCCTTCCTGTGAACTCATTCCAAAAATCAAAGCTCATGCATCATTACAGGAATTAAAAGGCTCAGGGAATATAGTACCCGAAAGGCTCTATTGTTTTTTTTTTTTAACAACAATTTATGTAGAATGTGGCATCAATTTGGAGTTAATTGATTTCATGATGAGAAGAATGGCAAATGAAAAGCTAGGTCAAGCATGGTTATGTAATCGAATTCTAAAAATACAAAAAGTTGTAAAAATGAAAAAATGAAAAAACTGATTAATTTTTTTTAAACCTTAGTGCAGTGAACGCAAGGCGCATCACATTGAAGCCAAGTGAGGTCACTGCCAGTGTCGGGATCGAGAAAGTAGGGCTTTGATGGCTGCCCTATGTTGAGCTGAACATGATAAAATCTGCACAAGAGAAACATAAGGTTTGGTTGTGCAAAAATACCAAACAAAGAATTGCAGTGATGAATTTTCCATTATCAATTGATGCAATTTCAAACCTCTCTTTCACTTGCATATTCTTAAATAATTTGCAAATCAGTTAGAAATTTGGTTCCTGGGAACCATTCAAAATAATTGCACTATGAATGCAAGCGGGAGCAGTAATATGGTAATTTCTTACCAAAAAGCAAATTTGAAAAGACTCCAAATTTCAACTTTTTTAGATTCTAAAAAATAAAATACAAAAAATGCAATGGTCAAACTCCACCTGAACTTGAATTTTCACTAATTTTTTTACTGAATTGTGTTGATTAGATTACCCTTCTTTGCAATTCCAACTAGGAGTTTTAGGCTGTGTTTGCATTTGATGAAGAATTTATGGAGCGAAAAGGAAAAGGATAGAAAATGTGAATGAAATTCCAGGTAACCTTTTTCTTTTTTTAAGGCTGTTTGCATTTGAGGATGATGATGTGGAGGGAAAAGAAACCACAAATTCCTTCCCAAATCACTCTCCAAATCCATGATTCAAACCCAATGTGTTTGGATAATGAATTTGGATGAAAATTTGAAAAGAGAAAAGGTAAGTACAATACAAATAAAATCCTACTAAATCTCTATTCAAATGCATCGTCCAAACACGGCCTAAAAAAAGAGAGAAGCAGTGTAATTTTTAAAAAGTGAACAAAAATTGAAGGAAATACAAAACAAATTATACACAAGAAATTGAACTACTTCACAATCTTTAAAGATACAAAAATCTATGAGGAATAATCCCCATAAAACAGATCTCTAGAGAGAGAGGGGGGAGGCAATAATAATAAAATACCCTTGGGGATAAACATTGCCATAGATTGGGAGAACAACAGAGGACCCAACTGGGTTGACGACCGACGAAGAAAACATTGATTTCCACCACGACTTCTGCGATTGTTGCTGATTTTCATAACCTGATCCTGATGTTGATGTTGACGCAGGAGATGAAACAGAGACACCCAAAAGCATAGCTACTACTACCATCACCAACATAACCACCCCCTTCATCTCTCTCTCTCTCTCTCTCTCTCTCTCAATTCGGAGATTAAATATGGGTAGTACAAAAAAACTGAGGATTTTAAGCAAAACAAGCTATGCGATGTTAATTATTTTTGTCTGCTACTTCAGCAGTCAACACGGGCTGACAACAATGTGATACACTATTATGCTATTTATATATGTTTATTTTATGACAAATTGTGGGTTTTTATCAGCATAATTAGGAGAAATAAATAGTGTGGAGGGAGGAAGACCTCTTAAGAAAGTTATGAATTTTTTGTATTGAAAGTTTTGAATATTTGTGATGTATGTTATGTATAAAGCCCTCCTTTGAAATGTTGGGGAGAGAGGTTACAGAGTTAAAATACTTATAAAAAGATAAAATAAATTACAAAATTAAAATAATTTTATTTATATTATTATTTTATTTTTTTATACTTTTTATAAGAGTTTTTTTTCTCTCCATTACAAGATATGAAATTACTTTTAAGGATAAAATAATAAAATTAAATATATTTTATTATTTCCTTACATCCCTTAATTTTTAATTCCTACTTCTTTTTTTTATTTCTCAATTTTTCTTCTCTCTTACACATCCTTTTAAAAAAAGTGAGCATCATAGTGTTTTAATCATAAAAGAAAGTAATGGATAATGAAACGGGGGTAAAAAATCATCAAAAAAATGAAATTGTAAGTTTTTTTTATTTATTTGGTAAGTTTTTGTTTCGTTTTTCTAGACTGTTATTCGACATTAGTTCAGTGTTTTGAAATCGAACAAAATAAAATAGTCCGACATCACATTGCCGAATAAAAAATATATTTCTAGTAACTAACTGCCGAATAAAATATACATTTCCAGTAAATAAGACTGAATTTTTTAAATTTGTTCGGTTACTCATTACCGTGTATTTCCAATTTCATTTTTTTATATTTTTGCTTAGAAGGATTATGCTTCTACCCATTGCAACAATGCATGTACTGCATTATTAATGAACTCTAATCATGAATTCATTACAAACAAGGTTTGTTAAGTTTTTTTATAAATATGATTTTTTTTTAATTTTTAATTTGTATTTAGTTTTATTAATAATTTGACGTATAAATGTACTTATTATCTTTAGATTTTTAGTAGTCGTCAAGCATTAATTAAATGGGATTTTTGACATTAGGAAGAATACTTGATTTGTAATTGTTATAAAAATATCAGATACGGGAGGTAATAGCAGAAAATCAAGACTCACACTTGATCAGATGCATTCGAATGTAGTGTACTACGTGCAATTTTTGACTCACGAGAAAATGTTTATGACCTTACCTTTATCTTATCCTACTTTGAACCTCACGCTGGATTTAATCATTGGATAACTATGCCCAACATAGGCCATTTGATAGTATCATACTACCAAGTCGTCCTTTATCATTTATCTATGCAACAGTGCTTGACGTTTCAACTACTTAAATCAGTACCGATTACAATACTTGATCAAAGAGATATCTGCATAAGATTTGTAAATAGAAACCATTTCGTGTAGGTAACGTACCGAGCCTACTTAGATTATCACCATATCTTATTTTGTTATTCTACTTATTGATGTTTTTGTTATAGATTTATCTGCAATCTGGTCACCCAATATATCTGATAGCAAATAATTTGATTTGTTTTCATCACTTGTGCGCTAGTAGATGCGAGAAAGCATATGCTACCCGTATTCATCAATTACGTATGTTTGTCAGCCCTAATGTAAGAACTATCGAAACTATCAATATGGACAAATTGTTATAACATGTTTGATTGATGGATGCAAACAATGACAATTTTTTTTTTTTTTTTTTTTATGGATGTTTGTACACTTGATGTCTTTATGAATATTTTTATGGATACTTTTTACGTATAATTTTATAGATATGTATTTAATTTATAGATGTTTGAAAGAAAAAGCAAATCTTTTAACATACAATGACAAGTAGTTGGATAAATCTATTATAGTTTGACAACGTGACACTAGAGTAATCTAATTTGTATAGCAATGTTTCATCGAACAAGCACTTCACAAGTGGCCCCGAATTAATTTCATGTTATCATTTAATCGAACGACAACATATTGCTGGAAAAAAAATTCTGGTAACATGGCACTGGATTAATTCAAATTTATTAGCATTGTATTACCAAACAGGCTAGGCACAAATTTAAAAATCATTGTTTGGAAGAAAAGTGGTTTTGTAAATGTATAGCAACAAAATGTTGGATAAATTTATTTTTTTTGGCAACATAACACCGGAAGAATATAAATTGTTTAGCATTATGTGACCAAATAGGCACTTCGTTGTGCGCTCCAGTCACTTTCTTCCGTGCGTCTTTCTTTTTTCCCTTGCTACGCCTTTTCTCTATGCTCTTATTTTCCCTCCAAAAATTATTGGTGTAAAGAGATGAAAAGGTTTTAAAGAGTCTTACTTTAGGATTAATTTTGGTAATATAATAGGTGTAACGAGAATAACATTTTTTTAGTGGTGTAATGAGATAGAGGGTGTAAAGAAGTAAAGTAATGGTATAAATAGAATCACTCAAAAGTTAATAAGACAAAATATCACATACAAACCATAATCATTTCACGTTTTCTCTTACAAAAGTAAAAAAAAAAAATCAAAAAGTCCAACTCAAACATGACTTTTAGCCCAGGCTAAAATAGTCAAAAAAACTAACTCACTTTTCAAACGAAACCAAATTACAAATGATTAATTTATAAAGTCAATAATTTGTTGGGTCTGATGGGGCTCATTACAAAAGGTCTGTTTTAGTGATTTGAATCGTTTATTTTATTAAATTTTATGTGTAGATTGTTTATCAAAAAAATAAATTGATCTGATACTTATAATTATTGCTTTTACTATATTTATCTTTAAAAAAGAATGAGATGTATAATTTTAAAAATGAACCATTCATTTTTTAAAAATAAGTTTAATAAAATTATAGTAGTTTAGATCATCAAAATATGACTTGTGATGGGTCCCACGGGGCCTAATAACATCCTCTAATCCACGTACAGAAATTACTGGTGAATTGGACACAAGCCCTCTCCTTAATTTATGATATGCATTTTGTAGTGAAAATTATACATTATTATAATTATGTTATGAATAATTAAAGTATAAATGTTGCGAACTATTTTGATAAAAAAATTATTGACTTCTTGTGATATTTATTGTGAAATATTATTACTCTCTCTATCTCAAAATAATATTTTTTTATTCTATTTTTCATTATCTCAAAATATTAGTTCATTTTTCAAAAATTAAGAATTAAAATAATATAAATTTCCTATTTTTTCATTTTTTTAAAATTCATTAATATTAATATTTTTGAAATGTAATAATTATACTACCAAATGGTAGTTTTAAAAACTTAATATTTTTAAAGTGTAATAGTATATTATTAAAAAAAATTAATTTTTTTAAAAAAAGATTAATATTTTGAAACGGAGTGAATATTATAATTATGTATACGGTAGTTAGGATGCATGGAAGCTCCATCAAGCTATACATAATTTTAATGTAAATTATTGTATGTAATTTTTGTTTACTTGTCTTAGATGGGTTTTTGGATTCTTTTCAATAGGGCCTTTGCTTGTGAACTAGGGATTAAAAGAGGTATTGCTTTGATTTGATTTCACCCTTTACTTTTGCATTGGACTTAAAAGTGCATTTTCTAAACTTAAAATATGTGGATTTCTTGTTAATGTGTTGTTATGCTTTCTTTTATTCCTCTCATTGCCTCTTGTGGGAGGATTGTTTTGGTATCTATGAAACACTAGAGTATTTGTCATTAAATAAATAAAGAAATTACACTCATCTCTTTTGAGATTTTATAAAAATATAATTAATTTTACATTTTAACATAATTATCTTAAGATTTTAATTTATATAACTTTTAAATTTTTTTTATTAGTAATTCATTAATCGTATGAATAAAAAAAATAATATTATCATCTCTCTTCTATTAAAATATATATTTATTTTTATTTATTTAAGTATCTACCGACCATTGACAGTAGTTTCAATTAGTTTAATCATAGTGTAATTATATCAAAAATGTGAGACCAATTATATTTTCTATAACTCAAGGGAGGAGAGTGTAATTTACCCCCACACACACACACAAAATATATATATATATATATATATATATATATATATATATATATGTATTAAGAAACAAAGAGCTAAATATTTCAAAGCCACCTATTTTTTCCCTAATATTTTAAAGTTAAAAATTGATAATTTGTAATAAGATTTAAAAGCACTTCTAGTGTAACTTCAAAATAATTAGAGTAATATTTTTAGGTTTAATTAATATATTTTTGCAATATAAATTGTAAACAAAAGTCATAACAAATGCTAGTAATCTAATATAAAATTTCAAAATAAAAAAAAATTAAATCATTTAAATTACAACAAAATAAATATGGTAGTGAATAAGAAGATAGAGCTGCGATGCTTATGTTCAAAGTTCAAATTCAAAGTATAATTTTCTTTTTCTTATTTTTTTTGTAATACTAAAAATAAAATAAAATAAAATAAAATAAAATACGACAACAAGTACTCTTTGATTTAAAGTGCTGACTAAGCACCATTTGAGCCACACCCTCTACCGTTACTCTTTCTTGGAACTTTCTTTTTTCAATGTGTGGGGACAACCAGGTCGTCAAGGTATGGGTCAGGTTTCCTACCTCACTTTCTTTTCCGCCGCTTACTCTAGCCCCGATTTGATTCTCATGAAATTCCTTTTCACTGTATCCAAATCTACAAATATAACTCTCACTTGCGATTCTACCTAATTCGCAATACAATAAAAAATTTAATAATAGTTACAAAATTTAGAAATCTCTAAAATATTAATTTATGATTATGTATTAATTTCAAGCCGTAAATAACAATCTCAATCAAACAATCAAGATAAATTGACACAACGATTTTAACGTGAAAAAATTACAATTGGAGCGCCTCCAATTGTGATAAATAAAACCACAGGCCAAAGCCACAAAATAATCTACTAAGAAGATAAAAAGAATTACACAAGTGTATTTTCAATTACCTAATGCATTCATGCCTGATTTGAACCGACCCCTATATGCCTCTTCTACCATGGTTTTTATCTCGGAATTATCTTGCCCAACGTTGAATCAATAACGTCGATGTCGAATCCACGACGATGAGCCACACCAGAATCCACCAAAACTTCAAGCCCAAATTCCACGGAATCCACCAAAGAATAACTTTATCTTTTTTTAATAAACCAAACTAAACAAACCCTTTGATATAATTCACTCAATTCATGATTAAACTCTCACAGATATCAAAGGAAACAAGCAAAGAAACTCCAGATGAAAACCCTAATACCCAAGAAGAAGATCTGGAAGCCGTACCCTAAAATCGGATTGAAACACATATTTATAAAAAACAGATCCGCGATCTCCGCTCGAGAGCAGGAATGGCTGCTCGAGCAGACAAACAATTTCAACTGTAATTTTGCTTTTTGTTTCAGGGTTGCTACCCCTCGACCCCACCAGGGCGCTGCCCCCGAACCCACCAAGGGGCGCTGCCCCCTAAACCCCCGCGAGTTGACCAGACAGCTCGATTCCCGACATAGTCAGCGAAGTGGCAAACATGTAACGCCCTTAAAATATTACAAACAATCCAAATCATAAGAGAAACAAGCATAATAGAATTGTTATATTTCCAATCATTAGAGTTCGTATTACAAAAGATAATACATGCAATATACATTCATAAATGTCTATCATGAATCTAGAGCATGTAACATCATTTAAAGTCAACAAAATAAATGCCCTATGGACTTATATCTTTCCAAGATATGAATTGGTTACAACAAAAGAGAGAGTCAAATGCTCTGTACATAGTAAGCCCGAGGATTGGATAAATATTTAAATAACAAAAGAGAGCCTCCAGCTCCTAGGTCCTCCCAAGCTACATCCTTGGAGGAAGTATATCACCGGTACCTGAAAGTGGTTTCCCAAGTAAGGTGAGCCAAAGTCCAGCAGAGATAGTTTAACACAATATATGAGATTTAATTAAAATATAAGTGCCAGATAAACGTTCAATGCTTATGACCAAATTACATTCTTCTTACGATCGTTCAGTACTGATACTCACATATCAATCCATTTCTACTTATTCATTTTGTATTAATTCATTTCATTTAAGTCATATACCAAATGTATAATTTTGTTCAAATAACCCAACCGAAACTACAACTCAGTGGTTCAATCACATAACTATCATACAAACACATCAACCTTGCCATTTTACAGATATTTCGTCCGTGAGAATCGGCACCCATGTATACATAAGATTTCGGAACTTTCATCCTGAACACTTCGGCCAACTTAATTTTCAATGGAGTCCATCCCCTATCTCCTCCCAAACAATGGAGTACTTCCCCTTTCTCTTCTCAAAATGTTACACATATACAATGTATTAAAAAAACATCGTCATATTCAATGACTACCAACTATGCATATTCCATGCCTTATCATACTGTCACATTCAATGGCACAATTTAGGTGATTAGTTTCAATTCATCTAATTCTCATGCAATTTCTACAACAATCATAGCTATCATCCACCGATAGCCCAACACAAATATTTCTAAATAGATATACAATTTTTATAACAGATAACTTGTCTATTTTCCATAAGTGAGTGATTAAACAAATCCAACTACACCATTCATTTACACATCTCCGCAATGTCACATTTTTCAGATCAATTCCATTATTTATACAAAATAATTATTTCAAACATTTTAGGGCAAAACTCCCTATTTTCCCAAATATTGACCCCATGGTTAAAATTAACTATTTCAACATGAGATCGGCTCATAACCAAGTTCCATAATCAATTATGTATTATATCATAGAAACCCTTCTTTCTAATTTGAAACCAAACCCTAGGTTTACCCAAATACTCCCAAAACCTCGCCATTTGTACATAACAACAAATAACTAGGTTAAAAATCATATTAAGGTGTAGAATATCCCTACCTCAAAGGAAGAAGATGAGCCATGCAAGAGAAAAACTCCAAGGACACTAAAACCCACTTCTATTTTGATCAAAATATAGATCTTGATGCAGTCTAACTTTTTCTCGAAGGCACGAAGGTGAAAAGATCAACGAATCTAGATGAAACCCAAGAGAGAATGTGAGTTTTAGAGAGATAAAGTGTAGATCTAGGTTCTTGGGAAGTTTTAGAGAGAGAGAGAGAGATGAAAAAGTGATACAAAACATCATCTTCTCGGATTGATATACATGCAATCCGCACAAGCGTGGAAAGTGATGCTCGAGCGTCAGACACAAGGTTTCGCTCAAATGCAAGAAGCCACGCTCAAGCGTGGAATACATATTTCCAGAAGTTTTGCAGACGAAAGACCCTGCTCGAGCGTGAGACTAGACGCTCGAGCGTCCAATGCATTCTCCCAGTATTTGCAAAACTACAAAAATACTAAAAGTTGACAAATCCCGCCAGAGTGCAAGAATGGCCGTTCAAGCAAAGAAGCAAAATTTGTGAAGGTTGCTCGAGCGAAAGAGCCAAAATCTGGGCATCATAGGTTTGGAAAAAAAACACGTACCCAACTTGTTCCAAACACATAACCACAACCCGATAACTAAAATAAATGGGAGACAAGGGAAACAAGATATGAATCATTATTTAGAACTATACAACCCGAGTCCGGAACACAACAAATGATGGGTCAAAACCGGAATCGCTATAAAACATAAAAGAATTAACTTCTGAAACATCTCTATAAGGCGCAATTCAGGTTGGATTTGCATATAAAACTCAAAACCTCACTGAAATAAAATATCGAATACAATTACAACTAAAAGGAGTTTTGTCAACCAGACTGAGTTAGCTAAAGCCTCAGCCCGACTGAGCCCTTCAAGTTTAACCAAACTTTGTTAAAATCCCAGATCATAATCATCAATTTTTACTATTCATACAAGTTAGCATGTTTGTCCATTTTTACCATTTTTACATGATAGTTTACTTATCAAAATTTATATTCCCAAATTTTTCTTACCCATTTTTTATCCAATTCTACTCAGCCATTTTTTTTTCCATTTAAACTTTACAAATCAAAGCAATAACAACAACAATAATAAATAAGAGAACTCGTTGTTTTATTAACCAACTTGCACTTTTATACAATTCGTTGCAGAAATTACATGTACAAAAAAAAAAAACAACTAAAAACAAAATTTTTACACTTCATTACAACGATCAATCCCCCTCGCTAGATGCAAGGTCTTCTTCTTCAATCCCCTCATCCAGGGGAGTCTGGGCTACGTCGTCTTCCCCTACCTTCATGAGACTGAAGTCCACGTCTGGAAATAGCGCTTGTGCCTTGTACTTGAAGCTCACCTAATCGTTGTCCCAGTACTGGCTTATCTCGTGCTTGTGGAAGTCTAACTGCTGAAAACTTTGGATCACTTCTTCTTCTCTCCTGACCTCAACGGCCACTCCCGACGGCCCAGCCCCCCCTTCCCCTTCCTTCGCCAAGCTCTTGACGACCGCAACGTCAATGGTCATCTGGAATTCGGCGGACCCCTTGAATTGCTCCATAGCCGCCACACATAAGTCGGGGTATGTCGTCCTATCAGATGCCAATTTGGCCCTCTCTTCTGCCAGTGCCTTCTCCAACTCTGCGATTCGACCATTTGCTTCATCTTTGTCCTTAATTGCCAGGTCACGTAGATCTTTGTTGTTGGCAAGGGCCTCTTCCAACCTTTCATTGGCAGTGGTGCAAACCTGTTGGACTATGCCTAGCTTCCTCTGTTTGCACGCCAACTCGAACTCTAGTGATACCGCCTTGTGGCGCACCGCTTCTAGCTCTGATTTGGTCACAGCGAGCTCGGCAGCAGCACGCTCTGCCACATAGCTCTGTACCACTGCCAGTACCTTTATCTTCTTTGCCCTCTGCGTGTACTCCAGCCCTTTGGCACACACGCTCCTCGTGAATTTCCTCCAGCCCGCTGTCTCAGCCATTCGGTTTTGCTGCTGCGCTTTTACCCCTTCCAACTGGACCCTTAACGGCTTTGCCTCTACCTTCGCGCGCGTTGCTATATTCATCAAGGCGGCCGCCAGGGTTACCGCCTCCATTTGCGCCGAGCAGAACCCTCTCAGGAGGTCAGCCTCTGTTAATCGAGCCATCGACCACACGACTACATCCTCCGCCATTCCAACGAGACAGTCAGTTGCAACTCTAGCTTTCCCCCCTTCTTCTGCCAATCGACCAGCCACCGCGCGCACGTGGTACATGGTGGTCTTCAGCGTGGTAACCATCTCTGGCTTGCTTACCCCAACTTTCCTTTCTGTAGGACTTGGGGCCATTTTTGCTACAGGCCTCATCTTTAATGGTTGCCCCCTTTGCTCTGGCTCCACCACGCCCATCCCCATTTGGACACTTGGGCCCATCACTTCTTCCTCTGCCGCCCTTATCTCCCTCACATCCACTTCTGGTGTTTCCTCCGTCCTCCCCTCTTTTCTCTTCTTCAGAAGCGACCCCCTCTCACCCTATTCTGCCGCCGTTCTCTTTTTCTTCTCCTTCTTTAACACCGCGTCCACCTCTTGTTTGCTCTTCTCCTTAAGCGGATCCACTGGGGGCGACAGTGGCACAAAGTCGGTCAAATCTTCGTCTCCCAACGGTTTGGGCCATAGTCGGACCCGCTCCCTCATTACCAGTTTAGGTGCAGGCCCTAACTGCGATTCCTTATACCTATCTGCCTTGGCGAACGTTTTCCGCTCCTCCGCCTTTCTCCTTACTTCTCCTCTCGCACAGGATCCTACTCAGTCGGCTGCGGCCCCAGGCTCAAGGCAAACAGGGTTGAAGGTCGGACCAGATCATTCCACTTTGCCCCCTCCTTCTCCCTTTACTCCTTAACCCGTTTCACCATGTTCTCAACCTCCGCTTCTAGCCCTAGCTCCACTAACTTAATGGGGACTTTCCACGTTGTGTGAACATTCCTCCCACCATTTTTTGATACATAGAACCACCTCGATCTCCACCCCTTCACCGATGATGGTAAGCCCGCCACCGCCTATAAGGTCACCCATGTTTCTTGCTGACTGGATGCCTTGTAGCAAGAAAAGAATTCCTCCACTCTCGTGGCTGCCCCCCCGGTCGCCTGTGGCCATGCGATCGCGCAGGCCATCAGTATTTTTCATGCGTTGGGCATCAGTTGCCCTGGCGCCACCTCCAGTCGATTCAGTACATCCACCACTATTTGGGGGAGCGACAGCCTCAGCCCCCCCGCAACGTTTCCTTGTACAACGTAAATTCCGTCGGTCGTGCATCCGACGCCCTCTTCTTCGACGTGGGCAACTTCAGCTCTCTCTCCGCCAGAATCTAGTACTTCCTTCGTACCTCCTCCAACTCCTTCGCCGTGAACGTAGACTTGTTGGCCTTGGTGTGCTAGCTGTCCGGTGCCACTTAGCTAATTGGTCTTGCAACTACGATCATCGTCAATAGGCGAGCTCGCGCCGCTTGCTCCGCCCTTCTTTCCTCCTGCCTCTCTGCCCTCTATTGTTCAGTCAACTCCACTGCATCGTCCTCCCCCAATGCCTCTAGCCTCATAGCTGGCACTTCATTTCAGGCCATCTCTTCTACGTGTCTGCATATCACTTCGAATGCTGGCACAAGGAAGTTCGCAAAGTATTGGAGATGCGTGTCACACGAAACAAATGAGTTCAACTCTAGGATGTGTTAGTTTTTTGCGAAGAGATAAGTAAAACGAATAACTTCAAATGCCTACGGTTTGCCTATATTCCAAGGATCGAGATTAATTTTGCCAGTTTGAAAATTTTGAAAGTTTTCACTCCCGCCTTTTCCACATCCTATATTAGTGCTAACCTTTCGCTTCCTACTAACGTATCATCTCCCTTACCACTGGATCATGCCATGTGTACGACCACGATTCACTACCTTTTTTCCCCTATTCCACTTCACATCAACACGTGCCCCGCCGCTCCTTGAGCCCTACGCGCCGCCACTTTCTCTCTCGGTCCCCCTTCGTGGTCGGTGCTCCTCTCGATCAGTCTTCTCGCTCGATCCCCCTTCGCTGTCGGCCCTCATCTCGGTCGGTCTTCTCAGTCGGTCCCTCTTTTGCGATCGGGCCTTCTCTCACTCGGCCACACACAATCCCTGTCTTCCTTCCCTTTCCTTTCATTGGACTGAAGTTGCATTTGAGAATGAGGGACTACTGACATCAGTGGGCCCATAGAGGCTTTTGGCCCACCACTTAGAGCCCAATACATGGTTTAAGCACTAAAGCCTAACACTATTGGAACCCAACGTTACTCCAAGAACCAATGGCATCTAAACACTTGTCAAGAGAAGAACTAGCCACGTAAGCAGACAAAGATCCTGCAGAGTTATTGCACCACACATTAGCCATTAATGAGACTCCTGTAGCATTAAATGCGATAATCCCTTCACGTCGGAACAGACAGCCTCACCATGAACAAGACAAGCTAGAGCATAGACTTTCGGCCAACATAACAAGTTGGAATGGACAAGGAAATGATGAACAAAGGATATAAGGAGATTTTCAAGACACAAAAAGGTCAAGTTCCCTATCATTATTCACTTGCTACTGGCCATTAACTTCTCTCTTTTTTAACTTGATCGTGCGGAGGGTCCGCTGGGGGACTCTGGTTCCCCGCTGGGCATTCATGCAGGTACCCTGGTGGTCTCAGTGACCTGAGAACAATATTGGAAGCAAGGGCCAGCCTGACTCGACCCCTAGGTATTAACAGCATCATCAGTTGGCGTCGTCTGTGGGAACACTACTCCACGTGACAGTTATGCTCATTGTTACTGGAGATCCGTTCCCTATAGTTCTTCCTCGCTGGCCGTCAAGGTGGATGGTCACAACGAGATCTATGGCTTCTCAACACAACATTGTCGACCCCCAAGCCGACCCTCCTAATCCAAACAACCCACCTCAATACTTTACAGAACTCACCAACAGCATCAACCGCTTGCCTGAGCAAAACCAGGCCTTGATAAACGCTTTGCTCCAGCGAAACCTACCAATACCTCTTCTACCACCACAAGATATCCCTTCCAATCGGGAACAAACCCCGAGCCAGCCTTTCCAACAAGCCTACCTCTCCAACTTAGAGGGGCGGCAAGCACCACCCCATGACATGAACCCACCACCTTGAGGTTTACATCCGTCTGCTCAAACACCTGCCCCTAAGGGAGAGGCTAGTAGTGTCCAGCCTCCACTGCACTCGGGAGGTGACAATGTTCCTATCAGGGATGCGAAACTTCGAGCCATGAAACTCCAGCTTCAAGGAGTCATGCAAAACATACAGAATAAGCCCTCAACAACTGCCAACTCCCTGTTTGTCGCCTCCATCAGGGACAAACCCCTACCTTCCAAGTTCAAAATGCTCTCGATCGACTCTTTCGACGGCACAACGGACCCAGTTGACCATTTGGAGACTTACAGGACCCTAATGATCCTCCATGCTTTTCCTAATGAGATCCTGTGTCGGGCTTTTCCCGTGATGCTTAAGGGGTCAGCTTGACTATGGTTTAGTCAGCTACTGCCGGACTCCGTCTCTACTTTCCAACACCTAAGTGATTCATTTTTGAGCCATTTCATTGGCGCTCAGCGCCAACGACATCCGGCAACTCAACTTCTTAATATCCGTCAAATGGAGGAGGGAGTTGTTATGTAGCTGTAGACGCACCCGTGGGCCTCGCTACAGTTCGGACTCGATTTGCATCACGGCTCTTAATCTGAACCAAAGAGTCCAAATCCGGCAAATCGTTTTGAGAAACAGATTTTTGAAAAGAAGTGCCAAACATGGACTGCTTTGTCAGATACAGAGTCGCCACCTAAATATTTTATTTTTGGAAAAATTTAGAAAATCCTGACTCGGTGCCAAAGGCCACGTGTCCGTCATCACCAAAGTTGCCTCGGCTCGGGAACTTGGGTACGATTGGGGAAGGTCAGCTATGAGCGCCCCCTCTCGCCCGATCCGAAGATCGGCCTCTACTAACAATGATATCCGTTTTTGAAAACGTTATGTGTTCTTATTCCATTTATTAGCCTAGAATTACTATGTTATGCGCGCAGCAAACAAGTATAAACCAAATCGCCTAAATTAGAACAAAACATTGCATGTTCGTTTTGAAGATGGTTTGCTACTCGCAAGTAGGCTAAAATGCAAGTTTTGCCACCCTCGAGTGGGCTTTTAGAAAAGATGGTTTTGCCACTATCTAGTGGGCTTAAAACTCACAGTTTTAATGCGTTATCCCAATTTAGGTAATTCAACCTCCATCCACAGGCACTCAAGCAGTTATATCACATAAGCAGCTAGCCTCATGGTAATCATACAATTATGGCAACACTCACACGCATGCGGTATGCTAAAGCAAAAGGACTTACAGAGTACTCCAAGCCAAAATAGAAACTAGTTAGTAATCATATGCATGATCCTAGTTCATGTTAAGATGGCTAATGTAACACATGCGGAATGTCACTAGAGTAGGCTCGGCTAGTCTATAAATGACATGTGAAAATGCACAAGTAGCATGTATTCAAGTTAGATTTGAGATACTTATGCAGTTAGTATGATGGGCCGAGCCTGGTGCATGCAATACTGATGAATGATGCACGCATGCATAACATAAGGTATGCTAAAGTAAACATGTCCTAATACTAACCATCAAAAGTAGGTAAGTAAAAGGGAGAAAGAAGTGGGGGTTGGAAGACATGCACACACGCACCCGCACTTATTACAAATTCACCCTCGCTCGGAGGGACCAAAAGAATAATACAAATTAATTAACCTACAAGCTAATTAATTATTACAGACCAATTAATTAATTAACAAATTAACTAATCTAATGAAAGCAATAAACGGCCTCGGGAAGAAGGCCCAATGCAATGCGCGCTCGGCTCCGCTCGGAAAGTCACTGCCATGCACAAGTTTGCCTCTGCTTTGACTGTTCTGCTTCTCTGAAAATTGCACAACTTCCAAGGTTGCTTCTCTGAGTATTGTGGGACACTACCGGCTGAGTGAGATCATCACCGGCCATTTAGAATGGTCATCGGCTAAACATTATGTTCTCGGCCAAACCTATTTTGCCGGTCGGCACCCAACACTGCCGGCCGGCCAATTCTTCCTGCTGAAACCTGTTTGACAGCAGCAGAGGGCAGACAAGGCATGGCAATGTATTTCAAGTAAATGTATGCACCAACCACACTCCCTATCATGCAAGGGACTCAAGGGAGCATGGCCCTCGACCCTCGGGCCATCGATCACGCATTTCAATGCATGATGGCCCAAAAGCCAAGTGTGCAACTTCGATATCAAATGAAATGCAAGCACAAAACACATCAAAGGGCCCCAACCCCTATCATGGTTGATCAAGAGGCAAGGGATGCATTCTCAATGAAATGCAACCTAGGCATGTGAGCTAAGTGTGCAACATGATCATGCAAACAACAAAACCATGTGCAATAGGCACATGAACTAAACAAGTAAGCATGCAAGGCATATAACATCAATGTTAATGACACACATGCAATAACATGAAAGGCATAACACACGTAAATATGCAAAGCAACTTAATACAAGAAGCATGCCAAATGCGATGACACGTAAACATGCAACATGTAAATAGGCTAAGTACCTAAACATACAAACATGTATAGCATGCAACAACATGCCAATGGGATGGTCTTAAACTAATTTGGACAGCTCTCTACTAGGTCCAAAACAGCAGCCAAATGTCATGGAAATGAGGGCCAAAACACATACAAGCATGCATGCACACAAGGTCCAACATTTAGGCACCAAAAGAGCAACTTCGAAGCGCACTTAAAAGAGGATAAACATGGATACATGGCATGCATAGAAAGCTCTGAAATCATGTTATAGAAGGTGCAAAACCAAGTAAACATTTCAAGCTAAGCATGCAACGATGGTCTAAAACTCAAGGCAAGCCGAGGGGGGTTACATGGTAGCTATACAAAGCAAAGCATGGATGACCCGAATGACCCAAAACAGACCTCAAGCACACTAAAACATGCATAAAAGCTTCACAAAGCTAAGCCAAAACAAGTAAGCATAGTGGTCTAAATGCTAGATACATGTTAAGGTAATTTCATGGCATTACATGACAAGTATGCAAAGCAAGCATGGTGTGTCTAAACCAACTTAAAATAGTGCTATATCATAGCAAAATAAGCACAAATAATACTTAAGACATGGCCAACATGAAGTTAAAAATGGTGCTCACACATGAGGCTAAAATGGCACTTTTTGAAGACAACAAGGAGAGGGGATGACCCTCTCCTTCCTAGGACCTTAAACCACCATCCTCACCACTGAGGAGGCCCAAACAAGGTGGTCCCGAAACTCACCATAAATAGCACAAAATGGGGCCAAACAAGGCCTAAGAGGGGGTAAACGACTCCAAACACAAAAGTGGTCTTAATGAAGTATCTTAAACACAAAAAAATAGAACTTTTTTATGTTATACACAAAGCCCAAATCCGCAAGCAAGACAGGCTAAAAGGGTGTGCAAAAACGGGAAATAAAGAGGATAAGAAGTTACCTTTGAAGACCCGCAAGAACCAGCAGCCTTTAGGTCTCAAAAACCAGTCCTCAACCTCTGAAAACAAGCTCCAAGAACCTCCAAGTGATGATGGAAGTGTGTGGCTATGAAGTGGTGTGCAATAGGCCAAGAACAAGCCCCTTTTGGACCCTCTAATCCACACAAATGTAGAGAGAGAGGGAGATATAGAGAGGGAGTGATATATATATCATATATATCTGATTTTTCTAACCCTCTAAAGGGGAGGAGAGGCCCTCTTTTTATAGAGAAACCAAGGGGGCAAAGCTTCTCTTAGAAGCTTTGACCAAAAAGGCCAAGCTTCTCTTAGAAGCTTGGAGCAAAAGGGCCAAGCTTCTTAGAGAAGCTAGGCAAAGGGGTCAAGAGGTTCAAGCTTCTTGGAGAAGCTAAAAAAATGGTCAAGCTTCTTGGAGAAGCCAAAAAAGGGTCAAGCTTCTTGGAGAAGCTAAAAAGGGTCAAAATGTTCAAGCTTCTTGGAGAAGCTAGAAAAAGGTCAAGCATCTTGGAGAAGCTAAAAAGGGTCAAAAGGTTCAAGATTCTTGGAGAAGCTAGAAAAAGGTCAAGCTTCTTGGAGAAGCCAAAAAAGGGTCAAGCTTCTTGGAGAAGCTAAAAAGGGTCAAAAGGTTCAAGATTCTTGGAGAAGCTAAAAAAAGGATCAAGTTTCTTGGAGAAGCTAAAAAAGGGTC
This sequence comes from Camellia sinensis, assembly GCF_055761805.1. Classification (NCBI taxonomy): domain Eukaryota; kingdom Viridiplantae; phylum Streptophyta; class Magnoliopsida; order Ericales; family Theaceae; genus Camellia; species Camellia sinensis. The sequence continues at coordinate 184,909,227 of NC_138961.1, read as the reverse complement.
AAGCTTCTTGGAGAAGCAAAAAAAGGGTCAAGCTTCTTAGAGAAACTAAAAAGGTTCAAGCTTCCTCAAGAAGCTAAAAAAAGGTTCAAAAGGGTCAAGCTCCCTCAAGAAAAGGTCTCGGCTAGGAAAAGTGGTCGATTGATCAGAAACAGTAGCCGGCCGACCAAACACAATGCCGACCGGCCATCACCAATGGCCGGTGGCAAGGAAACAAGGCCGGTGGCCTCAAGCCATGGCCGGTGAGGTGTGAGGATGGCCTACAAGCTATTTCCCACCCTCAGAAGCAAAACAATAAGTGTTTGGTGCAAAACCAGACACAAAACAGTCGAGTCGAGAGATCCTGAGGCAGGGCGCCTAGCCGAGACCTCCGGGAACTCAAGATGAACACGAACAGGGATAATCATCGAGTGTTCAAACGATGACGTCCAAGTCTTGAGGACGGTCAAAAATGGGGTGTCTATAGTAGCTTTGTCACCCATTTCAACACTGAAGCCCTACAAGTGATGGAAAACAACGACAAAGTCATCCTCACGGCTTTCATGGCCGGTTTACGATTTCCTTTTCTCCTTCTCCAAAAACCCGCCAACCTTTATGGCCACCTTCCTGTCCAAAGACCAAAAATATATAAATGCCGAAGACTCTCTAGCAACCCGCCAAGATACTACAACTAAAAATCCAACCCCTAGGGAGAAGAGAAAGGAATATGAAACCAGACCCTCCTAATATACACAAGAAACCCCTCAGTATATTGATCGACCCGTTTGTGCTGACCGATCGGCACCTGCCTGACGGCCCAGTCGGTTTGAGTGGTACACTCTACTCAATTCCCCTATGGAACAAATCATGAACCAGATCCAACGGGATTACAACCTGAAATGGCCCTAGCCATCACGGTCTCCTTCCAACTGGCGAGATCAATCCAAGTACTGTCATTTCTATCAAGACCACGGCCACAACATTGAGGAATGTGTTAACCTTAAAGACTAGGTAGAGAATTTGATACGCCAGGGTCGCCTCAGCCGATTCACGGCAGCCCGTCCCCAGCAGCGGCCAAGGATCGAACCTACCGGGGGACATCGCCGACATACTCCTCCCCGACAACCCGCACAACCTAACCGAGATGATGATCGGTCCCCGCTCCAACCCCGAGCACAAGGCAACCCTGCTCCCTCAGTCAGAGAGATCAGAGTCATAGCTGGCAGGCTTGCATGCGGAGGACCATCCCGTTCGGCCTAGTGAGCCGAACTTAGAAAAATCAGATAGGACTCCGATAAGGAAGTCACCACATTGGATCGCCCCTTCAAACATCCCAAGCAGTGGACTGAACCCATCACTTTTACAGAGGCCGACTGCACAGGCATCCGTTACCCCACGATAACCCCTTCGTCATCTCTGGTCTCTTATCCAATTACAAAGTCAGACGAGTGCTCATCGACAACGGTAGTTCTTCAGACATCATCTTCTTAAACGTCTATCGCCAGCTGAAGGTCGGAGAAGAAAAATTGTCCCCTCTCCAGACCCCACTAGTTAGCTTCACGGGGGATCAAGTGACCTCCATAGGTTCCATCAATCTTCCTATCACTATCGGAGAGTATCCACGGCAGACCACCAAGTTACTCACGTTCCTTGTCGTTGACTGTCCTTCTACTTCTAACATAATCCTCGGACGCACAGCTTTTAACGCTTTTCAAGCTGTCACCTCCACATACCATCTAGCCATGAAATTTTCCATCGACCTTGGGGTAGGCACTGTAAGGGGTGAGCAGACGATGGCCAGAGAATGCTACGTCACCTCACTAAAAGAGGTCAAGCTGAAGGAGGCTATGATCATTGGGGGGCTCGACGTCAGAGACGAAGAAGATTTAGTCAGAGGGGAACCAGTGGAAGAACTTTTCGAAGTCCCCGTCAATCCTAAAAACTCAACCAAAATAGCCAGAATTGGCAGCCAACTATCCTCCCAGGCCAAGGCCGACCTCACGGCTCTCCTAACCAAGTATAATGATATGTTTGCCTGGACCCATTCCGACATGCCGAGCATCGATCCCTCTTTCATCATTCACCGTCTCAGTATTAAGCCCCACTTCCGACCTTTCCACCAACGGCAGCGTATCTTTCACCTGTAACGTAATGCCCTCATCACCTTTAAGGTAGACAAATTACTGAATGCGCAGTTCATCCAAAATCTAGATTACCCCAGATGGTTGTCCAATGTATACCTGGTTTGCAAAAACAATGGTAAGTGGTGACTCTGCGTTGACTATTTTGATCTTAATCGAGCTTGCCCCAAAGATAGTTATCTCCTTCCTTGGATAGATCTGTTGGTCGATGCCATTGCCGGACACCAGATGCTTAGTTTCATGGATGCCTTCTCCTGCTACAATCAAATTTTGATGCACCCGGCTGATTAGGAACACACATCCTTCATCACAGACAAAGGAACTTGTCACTATTGTGTTATGCCGTTCAGATTGAAAAATACTGGAGCAACTTACTAACGTCTGGTCAATGCCGTCTTTCAACACCAGATAGGTTGGAACATGAAAATCTACATTGATAACATGTTAGTCAAGAGTAAACACTCCTCTGATCATTTGTCAAACCTGCGAGAAACTTTCGAAACCTTACGCAAATATCAGATGAAGCTGAATTCGGAGAAATGCGCCTTCGGCATAGGATCTAGAAAGTTCTTGGGCTTCATGGTCAGTTAACGGGGCATCGAGGCCAACCCCAAAAAGATCAAGGCCCTGATAGAAATGCGGTCTCTCAGAACAATCAAGGAGGTTCAACGGCTCACAGGTAAAGTCGTCGCCCTCAACCATTTTATTTCTCGAGCAACAGACAAGTGTCTTTCATTTTTTAAAGTCCTCCGACAGGCTTTTGAGTGGAACACCAAATCTGAGGAGGCCTTTCAACAACTCAAGCAGTGCATGGCCAACCCTCCTCCTCTTTCAAGCGCTCCCAGATGAAACTTTTTTCCTTTACTTAGCCGTATCAAACACTACAGTCAATGCTGCCCTCATCAGGGAAGATAGCTTAGTACAACGTCCAGTCTACTATATCAGCCAGGCTTTCAAGGGGTCGGAACAGAACTATCCTCTGCTGGAAAAAATGGCCCTCGCCTTGGTCATAGCCTCAAGACGCCTCCAGCCTTATTTCCAAGCTCACTCCATAGTGGTTCTCATTGACCAGCCTTTGAAAAAGGTCATGCAATAACCAGAGTTGTCAATCAGACTGATGCAATGGTCCGTCAAGCTCAATCAATTTGAAATCTCTTACCGACCTTGAACAGCGATCAAAAGACAGGCCGTCGTCGATTTTATCTTGGAATTCACCAATCTCACTCCGAACATGCCTCCTCCGCCAACGGAATTCAACACTGAGGCAGAAGACCCCCATTCCTGGACCCTTAATGTTGATGGATCATCCCACAAAAAGGTAGTGGGGCCGGTCTCATCCTCACCGCCCCCGAAGGCGGGTATTTTAAGTGCGCCCTCCGTCTCCTATTCGACACGAGCAATAATGAAGCCAAATATGAGGCCTTGATAGTGGGTCTTCGTCTGGCCAGAGACATTGGTGTAAGCCATATCCGAGTGTTCAGTGATTTCCAATTGATCGTCAGGCAGATTACTGGGGAGTTCGACGCAAAGGAAGACACGATGCGGGCCTACAGGGACATTGCACTCCCTCTTGTTCGCCTTTTCAATACTTTCCAGATCAGACACATCCCTAGGTTAAAAAACTCCAAGGCGGATTAAATGGCCTAATTAGCCTCGGCCGATCAGTTAGACCTCAGCCATGGTATCCACATTGAATACCTAACCTATCCGGCTACTTCGCCAAACTAGCAGAAGGTTCACTTTCTCCAAAACGAACCTATCTCATGGGTTGCAGACATCCTTCCGTTCTTGACATAAGGGAAGTTGCCAGACGATAAACAGCAGGCCACTAAAGTCAGATCTCGGTCATCCAATTACATCCTCATCGACGCCCTACTATACAAACGAGGATTCTCGCGCCTATACCTCAGGTGTCTCAGTCCCGATCAAACGACCTATGTGATGAGAGAAATCCATGAGGGCATATGCGGTAATCATTCGGCTGGACGATCTTTGGCCCATAAAATACTCTGCATCGGTTACTTTCGGACTACTCTCAATCAAGACGCCAACGAATTTTGCTCAAGTGTGATAAATGCCAGTGCTTTGCTAACATCCCCCATGCTCTACCGACAGAACTGATTACACTTTACAGTCCCTACCCCTTCGCCAAGTGGGGCATTAACTTAGTTGGTCCGTTACCCACTGGTAAAGGCCAAACCAAGTTCGTTGTGGTAACCATTGACTATTTCACTAAATAGGTGGAAGCAGAACCCCTCGCTACAATCACTAAGCGAAACACCACAAGATTCATCTGGCAGTCAATCGTGTACAGATTTGGAATCCCCCAAGCCATTGTTTCAGATAATGGCAAACAATTCGACAATGCCAAGTTCAGGAAATTTTGTGCAGACCTCCACATTAGACCCTGCTTCTCTTCCCCAGGTCATCCCCAAGCTAATGGGCAAGTCGAATTCACCAACCGTTCCCTTCTAAAGATCATCAAAACTAAGTTGGAAGCCACTAAAGGACTCTGGGCTGAGGAACTATCGAACGTACTTTGGGCTTATTGAACGACTGTCTGAACCCCTACTGGGGAGACCCCTTTTTGCCTAACATATGGTGTTGAGGCAGTCATCCCAGTAGAAATCGGCCTGCCGACCCCTCGGATCTTATGTTCGAATCCAGAACTAAACGAAGAGTTGCGTCGGGTTGACTTGGACCTGATCGAAGAACTCCGAGAGACAACTGCTGTCAAACGGGCATCATATCAATAGAAAATGAGAACACATTATAACTGCAAAGTCTGACCTCGAGAGTTTGCAGTGGGTGACCTAGTTTTACGCGAAGCAACCCTTGCCACTAAAAATCCGACCGAGGGCAAGCTTGTAGCTAAATAGGAAAGACCTTATGTTGTCAAGGCCAGACCCCGCCTGGGCACTTACCGTCTCCAAGATATAGAAGGCAGGGACCTCCCCCATCCATGGAATATCGAGCACTTGAAGCATTATTTCCAGTGAAATGGCGTCTCCTATTTTTGTATTGTTCAATTGTTGTATGTTCGTTTTACCGATCTGCACACTTGTTCATTTTTCCTTATTTCGACCGAAGAATCTAACAGAGACATTACTGTGGAGATTCTGACCAAAAAATTTTACATTTCATGCCCTCGAAGAGTGCTTTGTTGAAATTTTTACCTTCAACAAGTGTCATCGGTTTTCCAGGGGCTTTGCTTGGACATTGGAACGCTATGTGCCCTGATTGTTGACATTTATGGCGAACACCAAAAGGGCCTCGATTTGGTAGGTTTTCACGCCCAAGGATTCCTTTCCCTGTATTTGGATTTGTCGCAGGGGTTGTTGGGATGGAAAATAGACAGCCCTAAGTTTGATAGATCCTATTTTTCTCTTTGTTCGATGGAAGGTAAAGGTCAATCTTATTGTAAAGTCGTATGCAATGCGCAAAAGATGCACACCAATGGGGCCCTCCCATAAAGATATTGGAATTGATTTTGTATCAATGGAAAATACGAACTTCACTAATGGTCTTGGGTATACGCCACTCGACTATAGCCTGAACCAACTCTTGATTGACTTTAAGGCCTCTTTAAACCCCTCTATATAGGGACAGGACAAAAGCGATCAAAATCGCGCTATCGGTCACAAAGATGGACTTGAAAAAATCCATAGTGAGCTTTTCTCGCCGTACGATTTCCGTCACTTGACGGAAATGATCTAAATGGTCCCGTTCGTATGCACTAAAGAAATCTCATCTACATAAAGCACTACGCACTTAGCAATGAGAGGTCGAAGAGATCCGAGTGAATAGAAAGAAAAAAACAAAGGATGAATTCTACTTTCACTTTAAAGAGACATGCTATAAAAATAGCCCAATTTGTGAAGCTTCTTATCTGGTGTAAACTTGTGATCAACAGGCTGTGCCTTAAATGACAACAATTTCACATCTCTATTATCTGTGTTGCATTTCAATAACAACTGTTTAACTAAAGCCTCAGCCAGACTGAGCACGAAGAGCTCAACTGGATGAAGTTAACTAAAGCCTTAGCTAGACTGAGCACGAAGAGCTCAACCAGACTGAGTTAACTAAAGCGTCAGCCAGACTGAGCCCTTCAAGTCTCAGCCAAACTTCATTAAAATCCCAAATCATAATTATCCATTTTTACTATTCATACAAGTTAGCTTGTTTGCCTATTTTTACCATTTTTACATGATAGTTTACTTATCAAAGTTCATATTCCCAAATTTTTCTTACCCATTTTTTATCTAATTCTACTAATCCATTTTTTTTCCCATTTAAACTTTGCAAATCAAAGCAATAACAACAACAACAATAAATAAGAGAACTCGTCGTTTTATTAACCAACTTGCACTTTTATACAATTCGTTACAGAAACTACATGTACAAAAAAAAAAAAAAAAAAAAAAACAACTAAAAACAAAATTTTTACACTTCATTACAACGATCAATCCCCCTCGCTGGATGCGAGGTCTTTTTCTTCGATCCCCTCATCCAGGGGAGTCTGGGCTACGTTGTCTTCCCCTACCTTCACGAGACTGAAGTCCACGTCTGAAAACAGCGTTTGTGCCTTGTACTTGAAGCTCATCCAGCCACTGTCCCAGTACTGGCTTATCTTATGTTTGTAGAAGTCTGACCGCTGAAAACTTTGGATCACTTTTTCTTCGTTCATGCCCTCAGTGGCCACTCCGATAGCCTAGCCCCCTCCTTCTTTTCCTTCGCCAAGCTCTTGGCAACCGCAGCGTCAATGGTTATCTGGAATTCGGCGGACCCCTTGAATTGCTCCACAGTTGCCACGCATAAGTCGGGGTACACTGTTCTATCAGATGCCAATTTGGCCCTCCCTTCTGCTAGTGCCTTCTTCAACTCTGCGATCTGACCATTTGCTTCTTCTTTGTCCTTAATTGCTGGGTCGCGTAGATCTTCGTTGTTGGCAAGGGCCTCTTTCAACCTTTCATTGGTAGTGGTACAGGCTTGTTGGACCATGCCTAGCTTCCTTTGCTTGCCCGCCAACTCGAACTGTAGCGATACCACCTTGCGACGCACCGCTTCCTGCTCTAATTTGGTCACGGCACATAGCTCTGCACCACTACCAGTACCTCCATCTTCTTTTCCCTCTGCGCGTACTCCAGTCCTTTAGAGCACGCGCTCCTCGTGGCTTTCCTCCAACCCGCTTTCTCAGCCATTAGGCTTTGCTGCTGCACCTTCACCCCATCCAGTTGGACCCTTAACGACTCTGCCTCCACCTGCGCTGCTTTATTCATCAGGGCGGCCGCCAAGGTTGCCGCCTCCATCTACGCCAAGCAGAACCCTCTCATAAGGTCGGCCTTTGTAAGTCGAGCCATCAATCTCACGGCCGCATCCTCCACCATTCCAACGAGACAGTCGACTGCAACTCTGGCTTCCCCTCCTTCTTCTGCCGATCGACTGGCCACCGCACGCACGTGGTACATGGCGGTCTTTAGTACAGCAAACATCTTTGGTCTGCTCACCCCAACTTTCCTTTCTGTAGGACTTGGGGCCAATTCTGTTACAGGCCTCATCTTGAGTGGTTGCCCCGTTTGCTCTGGCTCCATCACGCCCATCCTCATTTTGACACTTGGGCCCATCACTTCTTCCCTTGCCGCCCTTATCTCCGCCACCTCCACTTCTGGTGTTTCCTCCGTCCTCTCCTCCTTCCTCTTCTTCAAAAACGGCCTCCTCTTCAAAAGCGGCCTCCTCTCACCCTCTTCTGCCATCGTTTTTTTTTTCTTCTTCTTCTTAACACCGCGTCCACTTCCTGTTTGCTCCTCTCCTTAAATGGATCCACTACGGGCGACAGTGGCACAAACTCAGTCAGATCTTTGTCTCCCAACAGTTTGAGCCGTGGTCGAACCCGCTCCCTCATCACCAGTTTAGGCGCAGGCCCCAACTGCGATTCTTTATACCTATCCGCCTTGGTGAACGTTTTCCACTCCTTCGCCTCTTTCTCCTTTCTCCTTGCTTCCAACTCCTCCCGCACAAGATCCTCCTCAGTTGGCTGCGGTCCCAGGCTCAAGGCAAACAGGGTTGAAGGTCGGACCAGGTCATCCCACTTTGCCCCCTCCTTCTCCCTCCACTCCTTAACCAGTTTCACCATATTCTCAGCCTCGCTTCTAGCCTTAGCTCCACTGACTTCGTGGGGACTTTCCACGTTGTACGAACCCCCCTCCCACCATTTTCTGACACATAGAACCACCTCGGTCTCCACCTCTTCACCAATGATGGTAAGCCCGCCACTAGTCCTTGGACTGCCACAGCTTGTAAGGTCACCCACGTTTCTTGCTGACCGGAGGCCTTGTAGCAAAAAAAGAATTCTTCCACTCTCGTCGCTGCCCCCCCGGTCGCCTATGGCCATGCGATCGCGCAGGCCATCAATATTTTCCATGCGTTGGGCATCAGCTGCCCTAACGCCACCTCTAGTCGGTTCAGTACATCCACCACTATTTGGGGGAGCAGTTAGGGCTGTTCAAAAATCCATTTAAACCGGTAATCCGGACCAAACCAGACCGAACCGTACGGTTTGGTTCGGTTCTATTAAGAACCGGTTCGGTTTCGGTTCTAAAAATATTGAAAACCGTAAAAACGGTTCGGTTAACGGATTTTATAAAAAAATCATGGTTCGAACCGAACCGAACCAAAAATATATATATATATATGATATTTAATAAATAATATTTAATTGGAATGCCAATCACGCCATTCTTGAGAGAGAACATTTTGAAATACTAGTTCATAAATTCAATCACGCCACTGTTTTAAACATCAGTTATATATATATATATATATATGATATTTAATAAACATTAGTTCATAAATTCAACTCAATCACGCCATTCTTGAGAGAGAACTCGAAGGGTCTCGACTGTTTCTTGGCCTTCAGTTCAGATTCGTCTCCTCGATTCCATCTTCATCTCTTCGTTTCTCTCACACTCTCCTCTTATTTGAATACTACATACCAGTCATGCCATCAACCATCTCTTTCTCTCTCAATCTCATCACAACAGTACCTTCCACCATTGTTACTGTTAGGACCTCCAAATCTGGCCAACTATCTCCTTTAGTATATGATCTTGCCCCCAACAGCTTTCCAACACCATCGGCTATTCACTCTTACATAATCGCAGTACGAAATCAGTGAGTAATTTTTTTATTTTTGTGCTAGGTTTTTTTTTTTTTTAAATATATAAATATATTTTGCTTTCCTGTACTGATTCAAAAAATAATCCACACCCTTTTTCTGATATCTATTTGTACAATATCTTCTCTTCTAACTACTATTCATGCCCATATTGGTAACTAACATCCAAAACAGAGTAATTAATATTCAAAACATAACTTGACAGTAGAAATCTTTGAATAGAAATCCTGGTAACATTACATTCTGTCATCTATTCACTCTTGCATTTTTTATAGAAATCTTTGAATAGAAATCCTGGTAACATTATATTCTGTCATTTATTCACTCTTGCATTTTTGATAGAAATCTTTGAATAGAAATCCTGGTAACATTACATTCTGTCATTTTAGAAATTTTCTAACTGATAGAAATCTGACAGTAGCAATTTTTAATCAAACCTTTCCTAATCATTTTAGAAATTTTAATCTGATAGTAGCAATTTTCTATTAAAAGTAATTTTTTAATTTTCTAATTGATTTTTTAGAAATTTTTGAAGTTTAGGGATTTTGCTGAGTTAGGGATTTTTTGGGATTGTTATACATTCTGTCATTTGATATATTTGTGTATTTCTGTTTCTTGTTAGATGTCAAGTGTTGAAGAGATTGCAAATCCTGGTAACAGTAGCACCCCTGTGGAGCATAAACTTGATGCTTCTATGTCTTCCTCTAAGACAAACGTACGTCATCCTGAAGAAAAGAGTAGGAAAGGCTCAAAGGTTTGGCTTCATTTCACAAAAATTTATAAGGAAGGGTGTAAGAAACCTGAAGGGGCTAAATGTAATTACTGTCATAACACATATGCATGGTTAAGTGAGAATGGGACTAGTACTTTGAGAAAACATGTTGCTAATTGCTCGAAGTGTCCTTATAATCATGAGATAAAGAAACAAAAAACTTTGTCATTTCAGTCAGTTAAAGAAAAAGGTTCTGAAAATAGTCTTGGCCTGTGGAAATTTGAACAAGATGCATGCAGAGATGCACTTGCTCAAATGATAGTCAAAGATGAGTTACCTTTTAGGTTTGTTGAACGTGAAGGTTTTCGTCACTTTTGTAGTGTGATGCAACCTAATTTTAGAAAACTTTCACGCATTACAGTGGCAAGGGATTGTGTGACATTATTTAGTAATGAGAAAAAGACATTGAGGAATTTGTTCATGAAATCAAATCAAAGAATTTGTCTTACTACTGATTCATGGACTTCCCTACAAAATGTTTCTTACATGTGCCTCACAGCACATTTCATCGATAAGGATTGGAAATTACACAAAAGAATTTTAAGCTTTTATGTAATATCTAGCCACAAAGGTGAGGCAATTGGGAGGGCAGTAGAGGCATGCTTGATTGATTGGGGTATAGAGAAATTGTGCACACTAACTGTTGATAATGCAAGTGCTAATGATGTTGCACTTGCATATTTGAAGAGAAAGTTCTCTAAAAAGAGTGATGCCTTTATTTTAAAAGGTGAGTTTTTTCACATGAGGTGTTGTGCCCATATCATTAATTTAATTGTGAAAGATGGCTTGAATGAAATCAAAGGGTCGGTAACTCGAATTCGTGATGCTGTGAAGTATGTTAGAAGTTCTCCTCAAAGAGAGCAACGCTTCAAGTCATGTGTAGAGAAGGAGAGGGTTAATCATAAGAGTTCTTTGTGTTTAGATGTTCAAACACGATGGAACTCTACTTTTCTCATGTTAAATACTACACTCAAGTTTCAAAAAGCTTTTGAAAGATTAGAAGATGAGGATCCACATTTTTGCTTAGAACTTAATGATATACCTCCTACCACAAAAGATTGGGATGATGCTAGGCATTTTACTTCATTTTTGGAAAAATTCTATGATGCCATTGTTCATTTGTCTGGTTCTTTGTACATTACTTCTACTATGTATTTTACTGAAGTTTGTGCAATTGAAGGTTTCTTATGTGAATGTGCAAAGAGTTTGGATCCTTCTTTAAGTGTAATGGCTATGAAAATGAAAAGCAAGTTTGATAAGTATTGGGGAAAAATTGAAAAAGTGAACATGTTGTTGTTGATTTCTGTTGTGTTGGATCCCCGTTGTAAGTTGAGATATGTCAGTTTTTGTTACTCTGAACTTCATGAAGCTGCCACTGTGACTGAGCTTACAAAGAAGGTAAGAGAGGCATTAAATCAAATTTATGATGAGTATCAAAAGCTTGAATTTGGAATGTGTTCTTCTTCTAACCAGACTTGTGTTGAAGTTGATCAACCAATTAGTGGAGCAAGTAAACAGTTAATGTCTCTCAAATCAAAGTTTCAAAAACATTTGGCACAAGAACAATATGATGGTGGAAAGTCAGAAGTGGATAAATATTCGGAAGATGCTTGTGAAAAGGAAGGGCCAAACTCACATTTTGAAATTTTGAATTGGTGGAAGGTGAATTCCTCTAGATATAAAATTCCTTCTCAAGTTGCCCGGGATATTTTGGCCATTCCCGTATCCACTGTTGCCTCAGAGGCTACCTTTAGTACAGGAGGTCGTGTCATTGACCAATTTCGTAGTTCTCTTACTCCTAAGCTTGTAGAATGCTTGATTTGTTTGCAGGATTGGTTGGGTGCGTCACCACTCTCACTTGAAGTAGAAGAAAATATTGCGGACATTGATGAACTCGAACAAGGTAATATTGATTTGGTATTTTGTTATGAAATTTATTTTAATATATTGTGCACTTCATTTTAAATTAATGTTATCTTTTTTTGCAATTTTAGCTCTAAATGTTGTGTCTCTTAATGTGATTTCTGATTAATGGAGGATGGTTTGGCTCTTGGAAAGTTGGAAAAGAGCACTGTTGCTGTGTTGCTGGGCTGCTAATGTTGCTGGTAGCTATTAATGTTTCCATTTTGTTGCTGCTGGAAACTTGGAATGCTCTCTTTTGTTGCTGTTAAGAGTTTTTGGCTGCTATATTTGCATCCATATTAGTTGAACTTGTCTTATGTTTTTGTTGTTTTTTATTTGAAAGTTTTTATTGACTGTTTAGAATGTTTTTCAATGCTTTTGGATGATTGGATGATTGGATGGTTTCAAATTTCAATGGTATGTAATGGTTATTATTATATCAAGTTTTATTTTTATTAATTGGTTTTTTATAATTTTAATGATATTAGGATTTTATCATGGGTTAAATGTAATCAGTTTGAGTAATTATTTTGCTAATATTAACAATTTATTCTTGTAAATAGAAATTTTTGGAACCGTAAACCAAACCGAAACCGAACCATTTTTTTGGTTTGGTTCTGGTTCGGTTTTACAAGTGTAACGGTCTGGTCTGGTTCTCAAAATCACAAAACTATTAGGATCGGTTCGGTTCTTGGATTTTCTCAGAACCGAACCAATCCGGACCGTGTACACCCCTAGGAGTAGTAGCCTTAGCCCCCCCGGCAACGCTTCCTCGTACAACGTAAATTCCGTCGGTCGTGCATCCGACGCTCTCTCCTTCGACGTGGGCAACTTCAGCTCTATCTCCGCTGCAATCTGGTACTTCCTTCGTACCTTTTCCAACTCCTCCGCCGTGAACGTAAACTTGTCAGCCTTGGTGTGCCAATGGTCCGGTTCCACTTAGCTTATTGGTCTTGGGGCTACGATCATCGTCGATGGGCGAGCTCGCGCCGCTTGCTCTGCCCTTCTTTCCTCTCACCTCTTCGCCCTATATTGTTCAGCCAACTCCACTGCGTCGTTCTCCCCCAATGCCTCTAGCCTCATGGTTGGCACTTCATTTTGAGCCATCTCTTCTACGTGTCTGCTTATCGCTTCGGATGCTGGCACAAGAAAGTTCGCAAAGTATTGGATATGCATGTCACATGAAACAAATGAGTTCAACTCTAGGATGTGTTGGTTTTTTGCGAAGAGGTAAGTAAAATGAATAACTCCAAATGCCCATGGTTTGCCTATATTCCAAGGATCGAGATTAAATTTCGCTAGTTTAAAAATTTTGAAAGTTTCCACCCCCGCCTTTTCCACGTCATATATTAGTCCTAACCCTTTCGCTTCCTGCTAACGTATCACCTCCTTTATCACTGGATCATGCCATGTGTACGACCACGATTCACTACCCTTTTCCCCTTCTCTGTCTATTCCACTTCACATCACTACGTGTCCCGCCGCTCCTCGAGCCCCACATGCCGCCACTTTCTCGCTCGGTCCCCCTTCGCGGTCGGTGCTCCTCTCGATCAGTATTCTTGCTCGGTCCCTCTTCGCGATCGGCCCTCTTCTTGGTCGGTCTTTTCGCTCGGTCCCCCTTTTGCGGTAGGCCCTTCTCTCACTCGGCCACTCACATTCCCCGTCTTCCTTCTTATTCCCTTCATTAGACTGAAGCTACATTTAGAAATGAGGGACTACTGACATCGGTGGGCCCATTGAGGCTTTTGGCCTACCACTTAGAACCCAATACACGGTTTAAGCACTAAAGCCCAACACTACTGGAACCTAACGTTACACTAAGAACCAATGGCATCTAAACACTTGTTAAGAGGAAAACCAGCCACGTAAGTAGACAAAGATCCTGCAGAGTTATTGCACCACACATTAGCCATTAATGAGGCCCCTGTAGCATTAAATGCGATAATCCCTTCACGTCGATGCAAGCAGCCTCACCATGAACAAGGTAAGCTAGAGCATAGACTTTCGGCCAACATGACAGGTCGAAGTGGACAAGGAAATGATGAACAAAAGATATAAGGAGATTTCCAAGACACAAAAAGGTTATGTTCCCTATCATTATTCACTCGCTACTAGCCATTAACTTCTCTCTCTTCTAACTTGATCGTCAGAGGGTCTGGAGGACTCCGGTTCCCCACTGGGCATTCGTGCAGGTACCCTGGTGGTCCCAGTAACCTGAGAACGATGTTGGAAACAAGGGCCGACCCCAGGTATTAGCAGCATCATCATATATAATATAGTAAAAAAATCAATAGATATTACATATATATATATTCTATAAAAATTCAATAATATATTATACACATATTACATATATATGTAATATTATTATTTATTTATTATTATATTTATGGGTCAGGTAGGGTTCTAGTAAAAAATACTGGGTTTGTTTGGTTTGTATCTCAAGATAGAATTTTTGAGAAAAATTTTTAAAATTTTGTTTGGTTCAAATTTTTTGAAATTTTTTTTCCAAAATCACTCTCTCTCCAACATATCAATCAATCACTTTTCTCTCTCATCTCTTATCTCTCTTTCTCAATCATTTTTTCTCTAACACACATCTACTCAATTACAACAAAATATCAAATCATCCCAAACTCCAAAACTATTTTTAAAATTTACAACCAAAAAAAAAATTTTAACTCCAATGTTTTTTTTGAAAATTTATCTCAAAATACAAACCAAACACACCCACTCTTCCTCACCCCTAGCCCGAACCTAATCAGATTTTTTAAAAGTTTTTTCAAATCCAACTCTACCCTATTCAACCACCTCTAAACCCATCCCATTAGGGTCAGAGGGAGTCGGGACCCGACGTATCGAGGCATTTTGCCATCCTTAAAGACAACCCACAAAAAAATAAAAAATCAAATCAAATTGGCACATCATTCTTTTTATTTTTTACACTCCATTTTATAAAAAATTAATTAAAATAGTCAATTGTCAAACGAATTCTAAGAATGATCCACACTTGTAATATTTTTTATTTATTTATATTATTCAAAAAAAAAATTAGTTCAAGTTGATAGTTGTATTTTTTCTTTTTTTTCATTTTATCATATTTGTCTTTAAAAAATAAAAAATAATTTTAAAAAATGCACTTGTTGTCTATTATTTTAGGCAAACGTGAAAAATAAATAAGTTACAATTATCAAATTGCTCTATTTATTTTTTTTTATTATTATGAATGATGTCTTGCAAAGTAAGCGGTTCAAATCATCAGGGAAAAAAAAATGTTATGGGTCTCATAGGCTGAACAGTATCCTTCAATCCAAATGTGGACATGAGACAAATTCAACTCCATTAGTTAACTTTGTAAGGAAATCCTATGGTATGCAATGTATCTTTTTACATATTTTATGGCGTGTTATGTATTTTTGTGGTAAATATTATATATTTTAGTGTTTACGGTAAGTAATAAATTTTATATATATATATATATATATATATATATGTATATCTAAATAGTCCTATTCTATTTCATATTATTCCGTAACTATAAAATCATAGACAAAATCATTTAGTACTATTTGCTTATTTTAAAAATTAGGACCAAATCGTACATTAAGAAATTCAAATCAAACCATACAATTTAATCTAAATTGAACAAATTTGATTTTTTTAACTAAGCTTAGATGAGTGAGGATGGTTGAGGTTGGGTTTCTCTAGTAATGATATCACACATACTATATTTCGGAAAATATTTGAGACTTAAAAAAAAATATCTATAATTATGTATATAATGAGGTGGTATCATATGTTTCAATTCTTAATTTATTATACATTTAATGACATGGGACCCAACTCCATTATCATATCATTATGGGTGAAAGTGTGAATTTGTAGCATTGTTACTATATTTTTGTACGAAAATTGTTTGGGAACTCTAATTGAATACCTCTGATGATGTGAAATGAATCCAACTCCTCACTCCTCATCTTTCCTCTCTCTCTGTCTCTCTTTATTCTTTCTCTTCTATTAAAAGTTAAAATAAAAATAATATATTAAGAGATGTAACACCACTCATTTTTCTGTTCTATTTTATTTACCATCTCATCTCATATCATATCACGTAGTATAAATTAAATGATCAAATGTTAATAAAACTAATGTGAACTACATTATAATAATTATTGTAATTATATGTTTAAAAAAAAAATTTATGGTCAGAGAATTTTTTTAGGGTCTTGTTAGGTTAACTCCAACGCTATACCAAATCCATCATCAAATTCAAATTTGGTGAAAAATATCTTTTTTTTTCCCCTTTTGTTCCAATAGTTTCATCAAACATATATCAAATTGAGAATATAACAAATGTTTCACCAAACTGAGAATATCTGCCACCTTTCAGCATTTTACTTTGCATAGTCGTTGAGTGTTAGGCCCACCGAACGACAAGTCGGATATCCGACCAGATATCCACTCAATCGTACTCTTAGATGGAGAAAACAATCGAGAGACAGAGAGTTCTTCACCACCACCTTCGTCCTTCCTCTACCTCCTCTTCGCTCGAGAATATCACTTTTTTCCTCTCTGTACGTTCTAAAGTCACTTTCTTTTTTTCTTTTTTCTTTTTTGCGATTTGATTACTTTAATGCATAGTGTTAATTATGGGTTTTCCCATTTATTTGTCCATGTTCTTGTATACCTATAATCTCATCTTTATTGAGGTTAAAATATGATGATATGGTAGATGGGTTTTATTTTGAGTTGCTAAAATACTCTGTTAGCTTTACTTTTGTTCTCTGCTTGTGCATAGTTGAGAAATTGACATGCTTATATGAGAGGGTAATTTTTGGTGAAAATTGGGCCAAGCTATGAGATGGACTTTATGGCCCAAAGTAAAAAGGACCGAAAAGTTACTCCGGCCCGAGAGAGATAAGGTTACTCCGGCCAAAAAAGATGAAGTTACTTCGGCTCAGGAATCAACTTGAATTTAAACCGGTCTTGGAAGTTATACTGGTCTTGGAGTTTATACCGGCCGCAAATCGTTGGTTCGGTCCAAACATACCATGGGTTGAACAAGAGAGAACCGAGGTAAGAAGGAGTAAAGGGAGAACCGAACTAAGGAATAGTTCGGCCTGTTCTGTGGCTCAGCATAGCCGTAGGTACTTCGGTCAAATGGTAGCTCGGCCGTGGTAAAAACCATCCCACTTGGTTTGAGCAGTGGGGGGGGGGTGTACAAGGATAAGCATTATCCTTTAGGAGTATGAATACTAGGAGGACTCTGCATGGAGAAATAAAAGTCCTACTAGGATTGTGTCATTCGAAACCAATAAAAGCTCACAAGCATCACATTGGAGGAGGTAACATAACACAACATACAATTTTGCTTCTTGAATACATTGAGCTTGTCTATTTGTCAAGTTTTCTGACTTAGGCATCGGAGAGGTTTCCGGCACACACCCGCCGGCTAGCTCACGTTTGTGTTTTCAGGTGACAAAGCGACGTCGTACGGAGAAGCGTGGACTTAGTCAACAGGATTATACGAGGAGAATTATTTCTTCCCCGTACAATTGGCGCCGTCTGTGGGAAGAACAGACAGAACAAAACCTCTTGATTAAAGCTTCTCCCCTTTTACATCCAATGGCACACACTGAAGAATTGCCGCAATCCACCGTCGACGGGCTAACTCCAGAAGGGGGCGCAAGGCGTGAAGGATTACCCTCTGTCCCTCCCATGGCAGACTTGGAGCCCCAACGACATAACACCAGGACGGATACAAGGGGGAGGCGAACTAACAGCCCCCGTCACTCTCGTTCGCAAAGTCTTGACAGGCAAAGGCGGAGGATTGACCCTCAAGCTCTGGAAGATCGCTTAAAAGAGCAAGATGAATTGATAAGAAAGATGGCGGTGGACATGGAGGCCTTGAAACGCCAGATGAAGAAAAAAGAAGTGGCGACAGGAGAGGGGCGCAAAAACAAGACGCCCCCTCGCCACTCAGAAAATCGTAGTAGGAATACTACACCCTCACAAGGAGAGAGTAGAAGCCTCAGGACAGGCGATACTCAATCATGGTCTTCCAGAACTCGTCACTCCAGGTCTGAGAGGACGAAGTCTGAAAGATCATACACTGAAGGAAGCACATACTGGCCCTCTCATTCGCATCAAACTAGATCTAGACAGACGGAATTACCCAGATCATCCGACTTACGAACCGTGCTCGAAGAAAAAGCAAGATGCAAGGAGGATGCCAGGGCACGGGATCCGCACAGAGTTTCTGCCTTACAGCGGTTGGCTCCTCAGACGCATGGAAGCATCGAGGTTGGAATGCCAATACCGCGCCCAGCCTACGAACCAACGGACAAAGCATTGGCAAAACTACAGACTTCACCATTTGTTCCAGCGATCGAAAACGCGCCCCTACCATCAGGCTTCCTTCAGCCGAAATTCACCACATATGAAGGGAAGACGGACCCGTACTCACACTTGAGCCACTTTCGCCAAGTCATGGCCGTTTACAGACGAAACGAGGCCTTAATGTGCATACTCTTCCCGTCTAGCCTTGGCGACCTAGGCTTGACTTGGTTCGAGAAACTTCCTGAGGGCAGCATAGCCTCTTGGGCGCAATTGGCAGAAGCTTTCGTAACAAGGTTCCGAACGAACACTAAAACCCCGGTGGAGATCGACCAGCTACTCTCCATCGACATGGGCGATAAAGAGACCCTAAGATCCTACAACAGTCGCTACTGGGAGACATTCAATCAGATTGGGGACTGCCCCACCAATCTCGCCATTGCACAGTATAAAAGAGGCCTTCCAGTTGGGAACAGACTGAGGGACTCAATCACCATGACGCCACCCCTCACTATGGAAGCCCTGATGGAAAGAGTGCATCAGCACATCAGGGTAGAAGAGGACGGCGCATGAGCAAAAGCAAAATCTAGTGCGACCGCAGTACCAGAAAAGAAGACCTCAGCGAAGGTCAATACAGTAGATCGTCAAAGCAAAAACGGGCGTGGCAGACGAGATAACGGAGAAGACCCGGATAAAAGATGGTTGAGAATCCGCACTGCCATAACCACGGTGTTCAAGAAACCGATATATCAGATTCTTAGTGAAATAAGAGATGAGCCTTTCGTCAAGTGGCCAGCCAAGCTAGGAGAAACCCAGAAGGACTATGACGAAAGATCGCGGTGCACCTTCCACAAAGAAAAGGGACACCGCACGGAGAATTGCACACCATTGAGACAACACCTGGAAGAGTTAGTGGCAGCGGGCCACTTGGACAAATACATTGAAGGAGGGACGCAACCAGCCCCCCAGGATCACAATAACCCCAATGGAATGCCAATCGACGCCCCACCTCAAGGCATTATCAATGTAATACATGGAGTCTTTGAACTTGAGCGTGTATGCGAGCTCAGGGGATCAATCAAGAAGGCTGAGCACTTTAGAGAGGTGTTAAGTGCCCAACCTGCCATCAAGAAGGGAAAGACAGAGGCAACAAACGTCATGTCCTTTTCGGATAAGGACTTGGATCGAATATACTGTCCTCACAATGATGCTCTGGTCGTCACTCTCCGAGTCAAGGATTTTGACGTTAAGCGGATTCTGATTGACCAGGGTAGTTCATGTGAGATCATGTACTACGACACATTTAAACAACTGAAGCTACAAGACAAAGACTTGGCGCCTGCAGTCTCTCCCCTAATTGGATTCAACTCCATGCTAGAGTGGCCCATCGGCAAAATAATTCTTCCAGTCAGAGCAGGAAGCGTAACAAAACAAGTGGAGTTCTGGGTATTGAAGGTCCCCTCCACTTACAACATCATCTTGGGCAAAACATGGCTGCACGCCATGCGTTCGGTGGCGTCATCCTACCACCAGGTAATGCGGTTCCCCAATGACACCGAAATAATTGAAGAAGTTTATGGAGATCAGATCATGTCAAAGCAATGTTTTGTCACGGTAAACGGCAGCCGCGCTGCCAAAGGATACATTCATTTGGTGGAGGAACCTGAAAGCAATGAACTATTCGCGGACGTCGGCAAAGAGGCTGATCAAAAAGCGGTGGAGGACTTGGTGGAGGTAAAAATAGATAAGAAGAACCCTGATAAGTTCTTCTTGCTTGGCTCGTCGTTGTCTAGCACTGAGAGATTAGAGGTCTTGGAATTCTTGACCTCCAACATTGAAGTGTTTGCCTGGACGCCCTACAACATGCCAGGCATTGATCCAAACTTCATCAGTCACCAACTCAATGTCCACCCATCCGCCAGACCAGTCATTCAGCGCACACGCAGATCAGCACTCCACCACGCCGAAATAGTGGCGGAAGAAGTAGGCAACCTGCTGGAGGCCGGAGCAATTAGAGAGGTGCACTACCCAAGATGGATCTCCAACACAGTCGTAGTGCCAAAGAAAAATGGCAAATGGCGAGTCTGCGTCGACTACAAAACACTCAACAAGGCGTGCCCAAAAGACAGCTTTCCTCTGCCACGAATAGATCAACTAGTGGACCTAACGGCAGGGCACAACCGACTTAGCTTTCTGGATGCATATAGAGGCTATCACCAAATCGTCATGCATGAACCAGACCAGGAGGTCACATCTTTTACAACTCCAAGAGGATTATACTGTTACAAGGTCATGCCCTTTGGCCTGAAGAACGCAGGGGCAACATTCCAACGGATGGTCACCAAGATGTTTGAACCATTGTTAGGCAGAACAATGGAAGCTTACATCGACGACATGGTGGTCAAAAGCAAGGATGAGAATGACCATCTTAAGGACCTAGGCGAGATGTTCCAGATCCTGAAGAAGTACAAGTTGCGCCTCAATGCGTCCAAGTGTGCATTCGGAGTAGGATCTGGCAAATTCCTGGGCTTCCTCGTGACCAACCAAGGTATAGAGGCAGATCCCTCTCAAATCAAGGCAATCCAAGATCTGGAGAGACCAAACTCAGTAAAAGAAGTGCAGCATCTCACCGGCATGGCAGCTGCACTCAACTGGTTCATAAGCAGGTCGTCAGACAGACTACGACCATTTTTTCATGCCTTAAAAACAAATTTTGAGTGGGATGAAGAATGCGACCAAGCTCTGGAAAGCTTGAAGGAGTATATGTCTTCCCCACCACCGCTCGTTACCCCAGTACCTGGCGAAGAACTCTTCTTGTATCTGGCAGTCTCTCAGCACGCAGTTAGCGTAGTGTTGGTTCGTGCACAAGGAATTCAACACTTGCCCATCTATTATGTCAGCAAGACATTGCTGGGAGCCGAAACAAGGTATTTGCCACTAGAAAAACTGGCATTAGCCTTGATGATGGCCTCCAGGAAATTGGCACACTACTTTCACGCCCAAACCATAGTCGTCCTTACAGCTTTCCCACTAAAAGCTTTGTTTGAGAGGGCGAACTTTTCTGGGCGAATTTTGAAGTGGGCAGTAGAGTTTGGACAATTCGACATCAAGTTCCAACCCAGGACCACAATAAAAGCCCAATCTTTTGCAGACTTCGTAGCAGAGTTTACTCCTGGAAGTCATCATATCTGCCCAGTCGACCTAACTGACACAACCGAACTAGGGACGGAAGTTGACGCCGGAATAGCGCAACCCCTAGTAGAAGGTGCTCAGTCAAACTCCAAGGCAGACCAGACTAAGGACAACAAGGAAGAAACAAACCAAGGCTCACCAACAGTACAATCAGATGGCGAGGGGCAAACAGCAAGCATGGACCTTGAAGAAAACATCATTCTTGACCCCACGACATCATCTGACCCCTCCACGTGCTGGAAGTTATTCGTTGGAGAGATGTGAAAGCTCTTTGTGGATGGAGCATCCAACCGGCATGGTGCAGGGCTTGGCATAGTCCTCATCTCCCCAGACGGCCTGGTTGTTGAGCAAGAAATCAACCTTGGCTTCCCAGCATCAAACAACGAAGCGGAGTATGAAGCGCTTCTCGCAGGACTCAAATCAGCATACTACATGAAGGCCACCGAACTAATGGTTTACAGCGACTCACAGCTGGTGGTAAATCAAATTTCTGGCGACTATGAAGCAAAGGATGATAGGATGGCCAAGTATCAAGAGTTGGTCAGAACAGAAATCAAGAAATTTGAAGTAGTAAGGATAGAGCAAATTGGCAAGGAGGAAAACGACAGAGCAGACGAACTAGCAGGCTTCGCCTCAATGGCAGATTCCTCCATACCTCATCCACTACTAATCGACTACCTACCTAGACCAAGCATAGAAGACCCCGAAGCAGAAGAGGTATGTTGCATAGAACTAGGCCCCTCTTGGATGGATCCCATCATCCTGTTCTTAAAAGAAGGCATCCTACCAGAAGAGAAAAAAGAAGCCAACAGAATAAGAGCGAAATCGCAGCGATTTTGGCTCTCCCCATCCTTAGCATTATACAAGAAGTCATTCTCAGGACCCTACCTAAAGTGCGTACATCCTAGCAAAGTAGAAGCTTTCTTGTACGAGATACATGAAGGGGTGTGTGGAAGCCATCAAGGCGGAAGATCGCTAGCTTACAGGGCCATTTCACAAGGTTACTGGTGGCCATACATGCAAGCAGACTCAGAGAAATATGTAAAGAAGTGTGAGAAATGCCAAAAATTCGCACACCAAATTCATCAACCAGCAAGAGAACTCCTACCATTGACCAGCCCATGGCCTTTCGCAATGTGGGGCTTGGACATAGTAGGACCGCTTCCAACAGCACCCGGCAACAGGAAGTTCTTTATCGCAGCAACAGACTACTTCACAAAGTGGGTGGAAGCAGAAGCATTGGCATCAATCAAAGAAAAAGATGTGAAGAAGTTCATTTGGCAGAATATCATCACTCGGTTTGGCATACCAAAAGCCCTTATCTCAGACAATGGCACTCAGTTCGACGGCAGAATCTTCAGAAGCTTTTGTGAAGAATACAAGATAGAGTTCTACAATTCTACACCGGCATATCCTCAAGCAAATGGCCAAGCAGAAGCATCAAATAAAGTCGTCTTGGATGGACTTAAGAAAAGACAAGAGAAGGCAAAAGGCAAGTGGGCGGACGAACTTCCTCATGTTTTATGGGCTTACCACACCACACCTCGACGATCAACAGGAGAAACACCATTCTCCTTAGCATATGGAATAGAAGCAGTAATCCCACTGGAAGTTGGCCTCCCCACAATTCGAAGCGAAAATTTTGATCCAGACTTAAATAAAGAAGCCATAGCATTGGAACTCGACCTTGCGGAAGAAAGAAGAGAAAGGGCACTGGTTCACATTGCTTCATACCAACAAGAGTTAATTAGAAAATACAACAAAAAGGTGCATCCAAGACAATTCAAGATCGGCGATTGGGTGCTGCGCAAAGCAATGGGAAACACCTTGGTACCAGGAGATGGCAAGTTAGGGCCAAACTGGGAAGGTCCTTACAAAGTGGTTGGATTAGCAGGCAAAGGGACATACCACCTAGAAGACAAGGACGACAAAGCAATCCCTAGGCCATGGAACACGGCCAATCTCAAGTTGTTTTATTTTTAGCTTCTTTTTTTTTTTCAAACATGTAATTTCTTCTTTTTTCTCAATAAGACAACCAATTCTTTTTCACCATGAGTTGATCTTTGTAAAAGTCAATTTTAGTAAAGATAGGAATATTGCAAACCTTTTGTTTTAAGTTAGCTGGAAAAAACTAACTTAGAGGTTGGCTGGAATAAACCAACACCCTTCCTAAACCCAGGATAAGGATCCAGGCTGCAAGACCTTTGGTCAGAATAACCAAACAATATTCTAAGTTAGCTGGAAAAAACTAACTTAGAGGTTGGCTGGAATAAACCAACACCCTTCCTAAGCCCAGGATAAGGATCCAGGCTGCAGGACGTTTGGTCGGAATAACCGAACAATATTCTAAGTTAGCTGGAAAAAACTAACTTAGAGGTTGGCTGGAATAAACCAACACCTTTCCTAAGCCCAGGATAAGGATCCAGGCTGCAGGACATTTGGTCGGAATAACCAAGCAATGTTCTAAGTTAGCCGGAAAAAACTAACTTAGGGGTTGGCTGGAATAAACCAACTCTTAGTACTCTTCAGCCGAAGTATGGGGATGGCTGAAGAATAGTTGGCTGGAATAAACCAACTCTTAGTACTCTTCAGCCGAAGTATAGGGATGGCTGAAGAATGGTTGGCTGGAATAAACCAACTCTTAGTACTCTTCAGCTGAAGTATGGGGATGGCTGAAGAATGGTTCACTGGATTAAACCAACTCTTTGTACTCCTCAGCCGAAGTATGAGCATGGCTGAAGAGTGGTTGGCTGGAATAAACCAACTCTTGGTACTCTTCAGTCGAAGTATGGGTATGGCTGAAGAATGGTTGGCTACAAACAAACTCATTGTACTCCTCAGCCGAAGTAATTATGTCGGCTAAGGAGTGGTCAGCTGGAATAAACCAGCTATTATTCTTCAGCCAAAGTAAGGGTATGGCTTAAGGGTGGTTGGCTTGAGTACTCCTCAGCCGAAGTACTTATGTCGGCTAAAGAGTGGTTGGCTGATAAGCATAGATTAGTTTAACCATTTAAAACCGGAACGGCAGTTGGAACAATAGAAGACATTACAAGTGCAGGCACACATCAAAACCGGAATAAGAGTTCAAATAAAATTTTCATTCATTAAAAAGCAAGTACAGAGGGGCATAGCCCGGTTACCAAAAAAAAAAAAAAAAGGTGCAAAATCAAGAAAAAAGATCTTCAATTTCGGCGTCAAAAGCAGCATCAGCATCAGCATGAAGACCAGCATCAGGCGGGAGCTCATTCTCGGTCGCATGGGTAGTTTCGGTCGGAACCACGGTCTCAGCTGGTTGTTCAATAGTCAAGTCTTCCACCGTGGGTTCCAGCCAAACTGATTGGTCTACGTTGACAACCGGAATGCCGTCAGAGGCAGAGTCTTCATTAGAGTCTGAGCCCTCAAGAAACTGCTGTTGCATGGCATTTGCATATTCCATGAGGGAGTTCGGTATAAAGTAGGCTGGAGGGTTGAAAACCTCGGTCTGTGGATCATGACCGAGCTTCTCAATGGCTCCCCTCCAGCCGCACTTAAAGAATAGCTCCTTGGCAGCTTCGCACTGCTTGACATAGGCGTCCTCTGCCTTCTTGTAGCCTCGTTTTTCGGCTCCTTCTGCGCTCTCCTTCGCTTGGGTTATTTCGGCATCTTTCTTCTTTTCAAGCTTTACCAGCTCACGCAGGTACTTGTCCTTCAAAGCAATGGCAGCCTTCTGCTTTTCGGCTTCGGCCGAACTAACCAGTCCGGTCAGTCTGCCAATCTCACCTTGTAGCTCAGCCATTTGCTTTCTGGCCTCCTCTAGCTCGGTCGCTTTTGCTTCAGCCTCTGCTACGGTTTGCCTTGTTATTTTCTTAAGCTCCAGCACTTTCCTATGAGTGATTTGGTTTTTCTGAATGGCCTGACAAAGCAAAGATTTCCCTTTAGTCGAAGTAAAAGTTAAAAAAGAAAAGTAGACAGAGAGGCGACCGAAGTCACTTACCAGAATCATGGATTTTGTCGTTGACCGGATGGCCTTCAGTTCGGTGTTCAATTGTTTTTGGTGGTACTCCATGTCTTTGGGGAGGCACACACCCTTGGCCAGATTGAAGGCCAACTGATGGTCTTTTTCAGCAACAATCGAGTCCGAGGCTTGGATGTCTCGGTTGTTAAAAGTAAGTTTCGGTGCCCAGCAACCGGTCGTTCGGTCAGAGGGCTCCGGTTGGGGGCTCGGTGGTAAGCTCGGTGGAAGAGCAGGTTCTTCTTCATCAACCAAAGTTTGCTCAGTTTCGGCAGTCCGAGCTCGCTTAGTTCGGCGGGAAGAGGACGGCTGTTGGGAGGGGAGGGCCACAACAGCAGGCTGCGATTGGCTGGGTGGCGTTACTTCGGGCCTGGTTGTCTCGGTTAAAAGGGCCCTGACTCTATTCTTTTTTGCCATCTCTTCCTCAGCTGTAAGTGGGACTAGTCTAATCTCGGGCAAGGATGGGTCCGGTTCTGGGGCGTCTTCAAGAAGGAAGTCAGTTACTCTGGATTTCCGGCGACCACTGTATCGGTAGGTCGACTCGAATTGCAACAATTTGGCCCAGCTACGTTCTGGATATCGTAGTGCAGCTCGCAAAGTTGCAAGGTTTGGATAACTGTATAAGGAATGAAGGTGGGCAAAATCTACAAGAGAAGAACTGTTAGCTCGGTTGATAGACTAACAAACCGAAATAAAAAAAAGCAAGAAAGAAGACCGAAGTTAAATTACCGGGCTCTCCTTTTTTCCAATTTATAGGTCGGCCAGGAATTTGGGCTTGAAAATCCTCAAAGTTCCCAGAGACCCAGAAAAAATCATCGTCGTTTAAGTCTTTGTCCGGTGTATATTTAATTATCTTCTCTCGGCGGCGACGTATTCTAAGATAATAAACCCACCCATCTTCTTTTGAGCCGATGGAATATTGATGAAAGATTTTGGCCAGGCCAAGGTTTAGTCCGGCTTGGCGGTTCAGTTCGGCTATTTCCATAATGATGCGGTAGGAGTTAGTAGATAGTTGGGTTGGGCATAGTCTGGTTTGCCTAAGGAACTCGCAAATCAATGGCTGGACTGGAAACCGTAGTCCGGTTTCTATAATGGATAAAAGAGTGAAGGGGACGAAGCCTTCATTGTCCCAGGGAATGACGTCTTTTTCGGCCAAGACCAGATGGACGTTATCAGGTATTTGGTAGTCTTTCCTGAATTCGGCTAGGCCGCCCGGAGTATTTACTAGGTATCTATACTTCCCCATCTATCGTATAATTTACGAATAAGTTATATCGGTGAAAAAAATTGTGCTCAGTAGCTCGGTTGAGCACACGCAGGAGTGCCTGGGCAACCTAAGTCTGCAAAGTAGAAAACACAGGAGTTAAGCACAGATCATTGGACCGTGCTACAAATTAAAAGCGAGGTAAAAGAGTCCTACTTCGGCTTTATGGACAGGTTCTATCTCGGTTCAGCAAAATGCTTGGTAGCTCGGTTTGAGTAAGGTTCTTATTAGCCAAATCTCGGCATACTGGCTTTGGAAACAATTTTTGTTAGACCGGTTCATCCTCTAGGGGCAGCTTTCTGAGTTCGGTCTAAAAAACTAAGAAAGCTGGTTCAGCCCCAAAGGCCTAAATCGGTTGAACTAGGAGTTTTGTTATTTTCGGTTGAGCCTCTAGGGGCAGCTTTCTGAGTTTGGTTTAGGAACTAGGAAAGCTGGCTTAGCCCCAAAGGCTTAGCTCAATTGAAGACCGAGGTTCCTTAGTTAATAAAGTCAAACTTCGTTCGGTGGGATTATCCCGGTTAGAGTTATTCAAGAGTTGATAACCTACTGAAACTGCTGTTTCTTCTACAAGTTCTAGTTCGGTTATTTGCTAAAGTAATCTACCTATATAGGACAAACAGTATCCTAGTTCGGTTGCTACATGATTTTGGATCTAAGACTAGTTTTCTACAGAATAGGTCATACACGCATGAGTTCTACTAATTTTTTCATGGAAGTATAGAAGTGAAGCAGAAATGGAAGAACATGTTTTGCAAAAATACAGTAAACCAAATGCATAGAACATATACGAAAGCAAAAACATGGAGGGAAAGAAGATTTGCTTACCAGATTGAAGAAAAGGGGACTGGGGATGAAAACAGTAGCAGCAAAAGAGGAACACGAACTCAGGATTAGAAGAGCAGAGGCACGAAGAAAGGAAAGGGTGAAATGTGTGGGTGAATGATTCAAGGCTGGAGGAGTTGTTTTGTGAAAAGAGAGAGAGAAAAGCGGGAAATTGTTCAAAATTTTCGTAGTACGACGGCGGCGTGACAACTGCCCACAGCCTATCAGAGCCTGCCACGTGTCATTGGAAAGTGAAGCGTTACAGTCACAGTGATTAAAGAGACGTTTTGACCGGACAATCGGAACTTGGAGTAAATTAAGCTCGGCTGGAGAGGCTAAAGGTGGTTTTTTTAGCCCGGCTGGGAAGGCTTAAAAACGTTAGCTCGGCTGGTCACCAGGTAATCCCAATCATGCTGTGCAGAATGGAATTAAGGGGCAATTGAGAGGGTAATTTTTGGTGAAAATTGGGCCGAGCTATGAGATGGACTTTATGGCCCAATGTAAAAAGGGCCGAAAAGTTACTCCGGCCTGAGAGAGATAAGGTTACTCCGGCCAAAAAAGATGAAGTTACTTCGGCTCAGGAATCAACTTGAATTTAAACCGGTCTTGGAAGTTATACCGGTCTTAGAGTTTATACCGGCCGCAAATCGTTGGTTCGGTCCAAACATACCATGGGTTGAACAAGAGAGAACCGAGGTAAGAAGGAGTAAAGGGAGAACCGAACTAAGGAATAGTTCGGCCTGTTCTGTGGCTCAGCATAGCCGTAGGTACTTCGGTCAAATGGTAGTTCGGCCGTGGTAAAAACCATCCCACTTGGTTTGAGCAGTGGGGGGGGTGTACAAGGATAAGCATTATCCTTTAGGAGTATGAATCCTAGGAGGACTCTGCATGGAGAAATAAAGTCCTACTAGGATTGTGCCATTCGAAACCTATAAAAGCTCACAAGCATCACCTTGGAGGAGGTAACATAACACAACATACAATTTTCCTTCTTGAATACATTGAGCTTTGTCTATTTGTCAAGTTTTCTGACTTAGGCATCGGAGAGGTTTCCGGCACACACCCGCCGGCTAGCTCACGTTTGTGTTTTCAGGTGACAAAGCGACGTCGTACGGAGAAGCGTGGACTTAGTCAACAGGATTATACAAGGAGAATTATTTCTTCCCCGTACATTATACATTTGTCTCGGTAGTCCATTGTTTGTTTCCTAAACTAAATTAATTATTATTCTTCACACCCAGGCATCTATCTGTGCTGCTGGGGATAGTGCAACATACTATAGAAGTTCTGTTTATGGAGATGCCCAGATAAGAATTGGGCTGGTTTTGTTGATTACATGAATTTCAATTGGAAATTAGGGGATAAGAAAGATATTCTTGATTTGTTACCTTCTGATCCCTTTGATATTCTTTATTTGTTGCCTTCTGATCCCTTCTGGTCTCTTCATGGAAAACCCTCATGAATGATGCCATGAATCTGATGTTCATTATCTCATCTCTTTTCATTTTAAATCCAAGTGATCATCATCACTTTCTCATTTTGCTTCAAAATTATTATTCCTATATCTAGTTCGTGGTTATGAAGATGGGTTTTTTCTGTTTAACTGTGTTTGAAGAATGGCATTATCTGGCATCATGTAGACAAGGAAGCTTGAAGCACAGTTGGATGAAGAATTGCACTTGACAGTTGACCGATCGGACTTCCGACCGATCATCTCCCGGTCAACTGGCGTTTTGCTGACAGTCAAAAATTCACTGTTGGAGAACTGGATATCAGATAGAGGAATTCCTCAAATTTTTACTCAGATTAGATGAAAAATTTGATAAACCATTAGAGATGCTCTTAATATGTACTCCAAGAACACTTGTTAAGAATGTATTTAATTATCTTAACTACCTCCATTTTTTTTTATGAGAGAATGCAAAACATAAATATGATGGTTTTCAAACAAGCGTTTGGTTAAGTTTTGGAATTATGATTTGAATCAAAAAATTTCAAAACCCTTTTCAAAAGTCCTTAACAAACACTCGATTTAAAAAAAAAATTCAAAATTCATAACCAAACTCTTTTCAAAACTCTATTTAAAAAAAAAATCAAAAAAATTATTTTGCTTGTTTTCGGTTTTTTAAAAACACTTTTCAGAAAGTTATACTTTCTTGTTTTCTGTTTTTTTTTTTTTTGTTTTATTGAATGTTTTTAATATTTTAAGCAATTTTTTAAAATTTTTAAACACACCTAACATAAATACACATAAAAAGTATAATTTTTATGAAAAAAATCTTTTAAAAATTCACTAAATACCAAAATTACAAAAAAAAAAAATACAAGAATTCAATATATTTTTCGTATTTTTATGTATTTATTAATTTTTTAAAATATTTTTTCCCAATTTTTTTACTTTTTAGATACATCTAAGTAAGGTGTATCTAAAAAAGTTTTAAAAAAATGATTAAAATTAAAAAAATATTTACTAAAAACAAAAAACACGAAAAACAGAAAACTCAATTTTCAAAAAATTTAATTCAAAAAACTCAAACCAAACACACATATTATTTTATTTTGTTCTTTAAAATTTATTTTTTTTTTTAATTTTTAATTTTTTTTTTTTGAAGAAAATATTTTTATTTTTTCAAAAAAAATATTTTGTTATTTTTTTAAGAGAAAATGTGTGATAAATCCAATTTAGAGAGTGTCTAATACAATAGGTCCAGTGAATTTTTTTGTTGGTGATAAGTCCACCTTTTGTGAAATAATTTGGTGAGAAGTCATTGTATTGGTGTTAAAGGACCTTTTATTTTCAATTTTACCGTTGTTGACTTTTGTTAACTATCTGTTCAAAAAAAAATTATCTATTCAAAAAAATTTCTTATTTGTTCAATTTTTTTCTTATCTGTTCAAAAAAATACTTCTATTTGTTCATTTTTTTCCTATATGTTCAATGTTTATCTGTTTCATTTTTTAATCCTTTCAACTATCTGTTCAAATTTATATCTACCTGTTCAAATTATTTTCTATTTGTTCAAATTTTTTGACTATCTGTTCAAATTTATATCTATCTGTTCAATTTTCTCCACACCTGTTCAAAGTCTATGAGTTTCTCTCTTTATGTTTAAAATCTGTGAAATTCTCTCTCTATTTGTTTAAAATTTCTATATGGGTTTCTCTCTCTATCTATTCAAATATTTTCTTATCTATTGAATATTTTAACATATTTTTCCTTATCTGCTGAATTTTTTAACCTATATGTTGAAATCTTTTCTTATCTGTTTAGATTTTTTTTATCTGTTCAATTTGCAATATGCTGAAATCTTTTTTTATCTGTTCAATTTGCAATCTCTCTCTCTTTCCATTATCTGTTCAAAATTTCCTCTCTTTCTCTTTCCACAAACGCATCTAATGTTTTCTTATCTGTCAAAATGAAGAATAGATCTGACCAAATGAAGAACAGATCTGTCAAAATAAAGAACACATCAAATTTTTTCTTATCTGTCAGAATGAAAAATACAAACAAAGCTAAAAATTTACACTCCCTCAAACAAAGCCAAAAATATGTTTCATTCCCATTCCATTTCCACATACCTATCCAAAACAAGCATAGTTTAACTAAAGCAAACAACAAACACAGAGGGCAATCCAGTAAAACAGTAACAAAAACACAAAACCTACCATAAACATTGGCTTGAATATCAGAAAGAGGGATCTTAGCAAAAGGTCTTATGACTAATCAAAAAAAGCAAGTGGTCCTATGAATTAGACCGCAGCGTTGTTGATGACGCTCGAGCAACTCTCTCAGCAAACAAGGTCACCGTTTTTTCAAAGAACAAGATCAATCTATTTGTATATAAATAAAGAATACATAAAAAAATGTAACAAAACTAAGAGAACTCTCACCAGATCAGACGAAGCGCAAGGCTTAAAAGATGAAGATCGAAAGCCCTAACGATCGAAATCATCTTGGCTACGAAGATGAAGATCTACTTCGTGTTGGAGTTCTCGAAGAGAGGTGAGTTGTTTGCGAAGGTCGCGAAGGGACGGCTCAGCAAAGATCTTCGTCGTCGGATTCTGTCACTGCCGCGGCGTCTTCCACAGCGATCTGAAGCCGAAGAATCTCCTCGTCGACGAGAACTGGGACCTGAAAGTCACCAATTTCAGATTGCGTACACAGATATATACATAGAGAGAGAGAAGGGAGATCGGCGGCGTGAGAATGAGAGAGACTAGATTCGATATGGTGCGCAAACCATGGCGGCGATCAACGATGGAGTCATAGCGGCGATAGTGGGAATCATGGCTGGAGCGAGACAGAGAGAGAAGAGAGATTAGTGGCATAATAGTGAGAGAGAGAGAGAGAGAGAGAGAGGCGCACGGCAGTGACGAGGCTGGAGGTGGAAGTGAAGAGGAGAAAAGGGAGAAGGCGGCGACAGAGATAGGGATGGAGGTGGTGGCGGCGGCAGTGACTGAGGCGACGGAGTCGTCGTCATCGTCGCCATGTGTGAGGCGGAGGAGAAAGAGACAAGTAAGAGAGAGATGATGTTTGGCAAGTTGGATTTTAATTTTTTATTTATTTTATTTTATTAAAATTTATAAAAAAAAAGGATAAATTAAAATAGTTAATAAGATAAAATATCACATCAAATTTATAATTATTTTATTTTTTCTCTTACAAATATCATATTTAAATAAAAAAAATTTAATTAAAAATTTTAATTATCTTTCTAAATATAAAAATTTTAATCTATTAAAATAATTAAAAATTAAATTAACTTACTAAAATAATAAGTTTTTAAACACCCACATAAAGGGGCGTGAGTGTTTAGGATTTGGACGTTGTATATGGTTTACGTACATAAAGGTACGTTGGTCATTTTATATATTCTTGTTCAGATGAATAAAGAAAATCAACGCATAGACCTTTGGAAAAGAAAATTTGAAATTGGACTTTTCAAAAGTGCCATTTTTTTGAGTATTTGCCAAATACTAAAATGATAAAATAAGTTAAAATAGCTAATAAGACATAATGTGATATTAAATTCATAATTATTTTATTTTTTCTCTCACAAACATTACATTTAATTACAAGAAAAATCTAACTATCTTCTTAAACATAAAAAATTTAGCTCAAAATAGTCAAAAATTAAAATAATCTATTAAAATAGCAACTTCCCAAACACCCACTTAGATATATATGGGTGATTCAAAAAAATTAAAAAATTAAAATATATATATATATATATTTAAAAAATAAAAAATATTTAAAATAAAAAAATAAGAAAATATTTAAAATAAAAACTATATATTTAAAATAAAAAAAATTTAATTTTTTTTAAATATTTAAATTTTTTTAAAAAATACATATATAGTAAATACAACACACATTAAAAAAATAAATAAATATTTACATTAAAAAATAAAATAGACCTAAAGTTTAGATTTAATACATATCACTCCCTAACGTTTGAGAAATTACACCAATCCTCTGTCATTGTTATTATTTAGACGGAATGAAAATGTTGAACTCATATACTCTCTTTTCTTGTTTTACTTTGCTTTACTTCCTCTGTTTTTTTTTTTTCCCCTTTCTTTTGCTTTATTTTTTTTTTCAATGTATTTTTCTCTATTTTTCTGCTAAGAGTTGTTGCCTTTTATATAAACAGGAGTTTGTGAAATGAGACAATTTACCACATGGATGAGAATGTAATTTTCAAAACATTAAGGGGTGAGATGTAATTAGACCAAACCTCAGGGGGTGTCAGTGTAATTTACCCAAATAGAATTTAGAAATTTTTTAAATATTTTAAAAAAATAAACCAAAACAATTTCAAAATACAATTTAAAACTTTTTTCAAAACTGTTTTCAAAATTTATAGCCAAACAAGTTTTCTTTTTTCAAAACACATTTCAAAAACTTATATTTCAAAACGCAACTTCATACTTAAATTATGATTCTAAAACTAAACCAAATGGAGCCATAGGACGAAAATGTCCTTGCATTTGAAATAATGAAATTGATTTATTTATAAAAAAATAAAAAAATAAAATGATAGTACCCTCTTGAATAAAAAATAAAAAAAAAATTAATATTTCATTATAAATAAAAAATAAATTTATTAATCACATAAAATAATATTACTCTCTTTATTTGGAAGCTCATTTAACTTGAAACAATTCTTTGATAGATTGGTAAATTTCACTTACAATTAAATTTTGATCTATTAATTTTATAATATTAGAACCAATAAATAAATCCACTGATATATATATATATATATATATGTTTCAATTTATTCCAAAAAATAATAAACCAAATAATGTACTTTATTTAAAATTATATAATACTGTATGTGTTGCAAATTAATATATATATATATATATATAAAATTATAATAAAATAAAATAATAGAAGCCAAACTAATGAATGAAATTGAAAGATAAGGAGGGTATTTTGGTCTCTATGTAAAAATTAAAATAAAAATTTGTATTAATCCTAATAGCATTAAAAGATTTTCCTACTTCCTATATATGTTAGAGTAATTATACTTATTTAATACATTTCTTAATATACACTCTTAAGGCACATGTTAACTAAATAAATAAATAATCCTCTTGGCTCCGTTTGGCAAGAGCTAAACGGGATTTTTTTGGTTATTTTAGTTATAAAAGATAAAATAGGCTATTTTAGCCACAAAAAACAAAATATCACATCCAATCCATAATCATTACATTCTTCTCTCACAAAAAAAAGTCAAAAAAACCAAAAAATCCTTCTCAAACCAAACTTTTTAGCCCAAACTAAAATAGTCAAAAAAGTTAAAAAAACTAAAAAGTCAACCCACTTTCCAAACGGAGGCTAAGTTATATTGCAGCATTCAAAAAGAGGATAAACCAAACAGTAGGCTAATAGGTATTTGCCCACGGCCTCATATTTGAGAAGGCTTTAAAATGTAAAAGACGCTATTATATTTGATAATTGTCTTTTGCAATGATCCTAGATTAGAAAAAGTCCAAAACCAATAAATAAATAAATAAAAGTGAGCCTCAAATGGTATTAAAAAAAAATTCAAAAAAAGAAAAAAAAACCAAGTCTCTTTTTTAAAAACTTGTAACAGGTCCAGAATTAAGGGTGTTCATATATATTTTAATATTTTTGTATTTTAAAAAAATGAAAAAAAAAAAAAAAAAAAGAAAGTTAGTAGTAAGATTTGAACAGTAACTTTAACTATGAATTTGACAATAGTACCCCCAAAAAAATAAAATAAAATAAATTAAATATGACAAGCTCTAACCAACTTTTTTTTTTTTTGCAACTATAAACCATACTAGATTACTTAAACTTAATTACATCATTTGTTAGTTGATGTGTTGGTTGAATTATATTTCTTCTACCTTACTAATATA
The DNA here is from genome assembly GCF_055761805.1 of Camellia sinensis. Taxonomy (NCBI): domain Eukaryota; kingdom Viridiplantae; phylum Streptophyta; class Magnoliopsida; order Ericales; family Theaceae; genus Camellia; species Camellia sinensis. The sequence goes on along the minus strand of NC_138961.1, from coordinate 184,874,262 downwards.
AAAGTAGTCCAAACACTTGACATAATATATAATATCATTAATAATAGCAGTAATCTGGCAATCTACCTCAATTCCCTCAAGTATATTAATTCTTGTCAATTTGTTTACTATTCATTTGTAAAGTTGACTATTTTAATAATTTTTTTTAATTTTTGACTACTTTAGTAGGCTAAAATAGTTATATTTAGAAAAATAATTAATTTTTTTTAATTAAATGTAGAAATGACGATTTAAACCTGATCCGACAGGACCCGGACCGCTTTACCCCCGATAAGTTGGGTTTTTCTAAAAAATTACTCCATAAGGCCGAAACTGGTATTAAAAGTTAGATGCCTGATGTTTTTCGGGTCGGAGACTATGATAGGTCCCCCGGCCCCAGCCCCGCCCCCAACCATCCCCGTATATATATATATATATATATATATATATGTTTAGGGATGAACACAGCAACCACTCCCCTAAACCAAACTGAACCAAACCAAACCCTACTCTCTCTCTCTCTCTCTCTCTGTGTGCTGGTGGACTCCATCGCCACCGTCCTCTAAATCCACCGCCGACGACAGCCCTGCCCACTTCCGTACTGCTGCATCTCCTCCCGCCGTTGTAGATATTAATGTTGTAAGCCGAGATCTGAGTCGATCCACACAGATCCGTGAGCGATCCACACAGATTGCAGATCCACACTCCATTTATCTCTCTCTACACACGACGGTGATGGTACTTCCATTGGCAGCCCATGACGGCTCACCGCACCGGACATGGTGATACGGTCAAAACCAAGACTGTGATGGTCTCGCGACTGTTGATTTCGTCACAGAGCCTTGTTTGGGTGAGGTAGCTGTTGAAGAGAGTGTAGTCTAGGAAAGAAAAAAGGATTTCTGTGATGTTGTGAACTTTTATGGTAGGAATGGTAATGAGAGAGAGTATGTGGATAAAGAAGATAAAGTGTATTGCGCTCATGGTGTATGTTAATGATGAAAGAGAGTGTGAGGATGAAGAGAGTATGATGAGATCTCTCTTTGTTTGTTTGTTTATTTTGGGCCGGGGAATTTTCGGGATCAAGGAAACCAATCCCCGTTAAGGGGCGGGGATGGAGATGGGGATGGGATGGGGACGGTGACGATGACGGTAACAAGTTCCCGTCGGGGATCAAGGCTGGCGACGGAGAAATTTTCACCATTGAGAATTAGGAACGAGGAGTAAGAGGGTAATTTATATATAAATTGGGTCGAGCTGGGTAATGGGCCGCTGTGGGCCACAGTAAGAAGGGCGGAGTAAAAAGGTCTTGGCGTTAGCCCGGTCCAAGAGAGTCTTGGAGCTAGCCCGGTCCTAGAGAGCCTTATTGTTATCCCGGTCTAGGAGAGATTTGCGGATAGGTTGGTCACCTCACTCAGAGTTAGCCCGGTCGTGGCATAATGCTGTTAGCTCGGTCAAACCTAGCCATTCGTTAGCACGGCTTAAGCACACTATGGACTAGTATGGTTTGTACAAAAGAAACCAAGGTACACGCAATGAAAGGAAGAACCGAGCTAGGTGGAGCTCGATCTATTCTGCGGCTTTAGCATGACCATGTTATCCCGGTCGTATTGATATCCAACCGAGGTAAAACCATCTCACTTGGTTTAAGCAGTGAGGGAGGTGTTGAAGGATAAGCATTATCTTTCAGGAATATGATTCCTAGGAGGACTCTACATGGAGGAGTAAGAGTCCTACTAGGATTGTGCCACACGAAACCTATAAAAGCTCATAACATCACCTATGGAGAGGTAACACAACTTTGATTCTCGAATGCACAGAGTTTTTGTCTTTTTGTCTATTTTGCTGACTTAGGCATCAGAGAGGTATCCGGCACACATCCGCCGGCTAGCTCACGTTTGTGTTTTCAAGGAGTAAAGTGACGTCGTACGGAGGAGCGCAGACTTGATCAACAGGATTATACGAGAAGGTTTATTTCTTTCTCGTACAATTGGCACCGTCTGTGGGAAGATCAGGCAAGGAACAAAACCTCTTGATCAAGTTTCCTTCGCTAATTGAATGGCGCATAACGAAGATTTACCGCAGTCCACCATCGACGGACAAACCCCAGAGGAGGATGGGAGGCACGAAGGAATGCCCTCTATCCCTCCCATGGCGGACTTAGAGCCCCAGCGACAGAATCTCCGGAGGGATACAAGGGGGAGGCAGAACAACAGCCCCCGTCGCTCTCACTCACAAAGTCTTGAAAGACAAAGGCGAAAAATCGACCCTCAAGCTCTGGAGGATCGCGTAAAAGAGCAAGATGAACTAATAAGGAAGATGGCGACGGACATGGAGGCCATGAAGCGCCAGATCAAGGGAAAAGGGATGGCGACAGGAAAGGGGCGCAAAGGTAATACGCCTCCTCGCCACTCAGAAGATCGTGGTAAGCGTACCACGCTATCAAAAGCGGAGAGTAGAAGCCTCAGGACAGGCGACACTCAATCAAGAACTTCCAGAACTCATTACTCCAGGTCTGAAAGAACGAGATCATTGAGGTCTTACACTAAGGGAAGAACCTATCGGCCCTCACATACGCACCAGACATTATCCAGGCAAACGGAGTTGCCTAGATCGTCCGACTTACGGACTGTGCTTGAAGAAAGGGCGCGACAGAAGGAGGATGCCAGGGCACACGACCCGCACAAAGTTTCAGCCCTTTAGCGGTTGGCTCCTCGGACACATGGAAGCATCGAGGTTGGAATGCTAATACCTCATCTTGCCTACGAACCAACAGATAAAGCGTTGGCAAGACTAGATAGCTCACCATTTGTTCTGGCGATTGAGAATGCACCATTACCCTCGGGCTTCATCCAGCCTAAATTTACCACGTACGAAGGGAAGACAGACCTTTACATGCACCTAAGCCACTTTCGCCAGGTTATGGCAGTATACCGGCGGAACGAAGCTTTGATGTGCATCCTATTCCCATCCAGCCTTGGCGACCTAGGTTTAACCTGGTTCGAAAAGCTACCAGAAGGCAACATAGCCTCCTGGGCACAATTAGCGGAGGCGTTCGTGACAAGATTCAGAACGAACACCAAGACGCCAGTGGAGATCGATCAGCTACTCTCCATTGACATGGGCGACAAAGAAACATTGAGGTCCTACAACAGTCGCTACTGGGAGACGTTCAACCAGATAGGGGACTGCCCCACCAATCTCGCCATCGCACAATACAAAAGAGGACTTCCAGTCGGAAACAGATTGAGGGATTCGATTACAATGACTCCACCCCTCACGATGGAAGCCTTGATGGAAAGAGTACACCAACATATTCGGGTAGAGGAGAATGGCCCGTGCCAAAGCAAAATCTGGTGCAACAGCAACACTAAACAAAAAGACTACAGCGAAGGTTAATACGGTAGAACGTCAAAGCAAGAATGGACGAGGCAGGCGAGACAATGAAGAGGACCGAGATAAAAGATGGTTGAGAGTCCGCACTTCCATTACCACGGTATTCAAGAAACCAATCTACCGGATTCTCAATGAGATACGCGATGAACCTTTCGTCAAATGGCCAACTAAATTGGGAGAAGCACAGAAGGACTACGACGAAAGATCTCGATGCACCTTCTATAAAGAAAAGGGGCACCGCACTGAAAACTGCACGCCGTTGAGACAACATCTGGAAGAGTTAGTGGCAGCTGGTCACCTGGACCAGTACATAGAAGGAGGGACGCAGCCAGCCCCCCAAAACCACGACCACCCAAACGGAACACCGATCGAAGCCCCACCTCAAAGCGTGATAAACGTAATACATGGGGTATTCGAGCCTGAGCGAGTATGTGAGCTCAGGAGCATGATAAAGAAGGCTGAGCACTTAAGGGAGGTATTAAGTGCACAGCCCACCATTAAAAAGAGGAAAACAGAGGCCACGAACGTCATGTCTTTTTCAGACAATGACTTGGAAATGATATATTGCCCTCACAACGATGCACTAGTCGTCACTCTCCGCATCAAGGATTACGACGTCAGACGAATTTTGATTGACCAAGGAAGCTCATGTGAGATAATGTGCTACGAAACTTTCAAACAGTTGAAATTAAAGGACAAAGACTTGGCACCCGCCGTATCTCCCCTGATTGGGTTCAACTCAATGCCAGAATGGCCAGTCGGCAAGATATTCCTCCCAGTCAGAGCTGGAAGCATGACTAAACAAGTAGAATTCTGGGTATTGAAAGTGCCTTCCACTTACAATATAATCTTGGGAAGGACATGGCTGCACGCCATGAGAGCGGTAGCGTCAACATACCATCAAGTCATGCGGTTTCCCAACGAAGCCGAAGTAATTGAAGAGGTCTATGGAGATCAAATTATGTCCAAGCAATGCTTCGTCACAGTAAATGACAGCCGAGCTGCCAAGGGGTTTGTTCAAATGGTGGAAGAATCCGAAAATAATGAATTATTTGCGGATGTTGGCAAAGCCGCTGAACAGAAGACAGTGGAAGACTTGGTACAGGTAAGAATAGATGAAAAGAACCCGGATAAGTTCTTTTTGCTTGGCTCATCTATGTCCAGCACTGAAAGAATAGAGGTCATGGAATTCTTGACCTCAAACATCGAAGTGTTTTACTGGACGCCGTATGACATGCCTGGTATTGACCCAAGCTTCATCTGTCACCAATTGAATGTCCACCCAACTGCCAGACCAGTTATACAGCGCACTTGCAAATCGGCACTCCACCATGCCGAGATAGTGACGGAGGAAGTAGAAAACCTACTAGAAGCAAAGCTATCAGAGAGGTGCACTACCCCAGATGGATCTCCAATACAGTGGTAATGCCTAAGAAAAATGGAAAATGACGTGTCTGTGTGGACTACAAAACGGTCAACAATGCATGCCCAAAAGACAGCTTTTCTCTTCCACGGATAGACCAACTGGTAGATCTGACAGCAGGACACAACCGTCTTAGCTTCCTCGATGCGTACAAAGGCTACCATCAGATCGCTATGTATGAACCAGACCAAGCGGTTACGTCTTTTACAACACCAAGAGGACTGTACTGTTACAAGGTCATGCCCTTTGGCCTAATGAACGCAGGGGTAACATTCCAACGGATGGTCACCAAGATGTTTGAACCATTGTTAGGCAGAACAATGGAGGCTTACATCGACGACATGGTGGTCAAGAGTAAGGACAAGAGTGAACATCTCAAGGACCTAGGTGAGATGTTTCAGATCCTGAAGAAACACAAGTTACGCCTTAATGCATCTAAGTGTGCATTCGGCGTAGGATCTGACAAATTCCTAGGCTTCCTGGTAACCAACCGTGGCATAGAGGCAGACCCCTCTCAGATCAAAGCAATCCAGGATCTAGAGAGGCCCAACTCAGTAAAAGAAGTATAGCATCTCACCGGTATGGCAGCCGCGCTAAACCGGTTCATAAGTCGGTCGTCAGACAGATGTCGACCATTCTTTCAAGCATTAAAGGCCAAATTTCAGTGGGATGAAGAATGCGACCGTGCCCTTGAAAGTTTGAAAGAATACCTGTCTTCTCCATCGCTGCTAGTGACCCCAATACCTGGAGAAGAACTTTTTTTGTACCTGGCAATCTCACAGCACGCAATTAGCGCAGTGTTGGTACGAGCAAAAGGAATCCAACATCTACCCATCTTTTATGTCAGCAAGACATTGCTGGGCGCGGAAACCAGGTACTTACCATTGGAAAAATTGGCCTTAGCCTTGATGATGGCATCAAGGAAGTTGTCGTACTACTTTCACGCCCACACCATAATCGTCCTCACAGCTTTCCCATTAAAAGCTTTGTTTGAGAGGGCGAACTTTTCTAGGCGAATCTTGAAGTGAGCAGTGGAGTTGCGACAATTTGACATCAAGTTCCAACCCAGAACCGCGATAAAAGCGAAAACCTTGGCAGACTTTGTCGCAAAATTCACCCCAGAAAGTCATCATATCTGCCCAGTCGACCTAACGGATGCAACCGAACTAGGGTTAGAAGTTGACGCCGGAATAGCGCAACCCCTAGTGCAGGATACCCAGTCAGACCCTAAAGCAGACCAGAGTAAAGTAAGGGAAAAAGAAGCAAACCATGCTACACCAAGCAAAGATTCACCAGCAAATGAAGACTCGGTACAATCAAATAATGAGGGGCAAACAACAAGCATGGACTTGGAAGAAAACACCAGCAACACTCAGGACCCCAAGGCATCATCCGATCCGTCTACCTGCTGGAAGTTATTCATAGGAGAAATATGGAAGCTCTTTGTGGATGGAGCATCCAACAGGCACGAAGCAGGGCTTGGCATAGTCCTCATCTCACCAGATGGCCTAGTAGTGGAACAAGCAGTTAACCTTGGCTTCCCAACATCAAACAACGAGGCAGAATATGAAGCACTTTTAGCAGGACTAAAATCAGCATCCTACATGAAGGCCACCGAGCTAATGGTTTACAATGACTCACAGCTGGTGGTAAACCAAATTTCAGGTGACTACGAGGCAAAAGACGACATGATGGCTAAGTACCAAGAATTAGTCAGAAAAGAGATCAAGAAATTTGAAGTAGTACGAATAGAACAAATTGGTAGGGAAGAGAACAGTAGAGCGGACGAACTAGCAGGCTTTGTTTCAATGGCAGATACATTCGTCCCACATCCGTTACTAATTGACTACTTACCAAGACCAAGCATTAAAAAACCTGAAGTAAAAGAAGTATGTTGCGTCGAACTAGGCCCTTCATGGATGGATCCCATCATAGCATTCTTAAAAGACGGCATCCTACCGGAAGAGAAAAAAGAGGCCAACAAAATAAGAGCAAAGTCGCAGCGATTTTGGCTCTCCCCATCAATAGCCTTATACAAGAAATCATTCACAAGACCTTATCTGAAGTGTGTCCATCCCAACAAAGTTGAAACGTTCTTGTTCGAGATACACGAAGGCGTATACGGAAGCCACCAAGGAGGAAGATCATTAGCTTACAGAGCCATTTCGCAAGGATATTGGTGGCCGTACATGCAAGCAGATTCAGAGAAGTATGTAAAGAGGTGCGAGAAATGTCAGAAGTTCACACACCAAATATATCAGCCAGCCAGAGAACTTCTACCATTAACTAGCCCATGGCCCTTCGCAATGTGGGGCTTGGACATAGTAGGGCCACTCCCAACAGCACCCGGCAATAGAAAGTTCTTCCTAGCAGCAACAGACTACTTCATAAAGTGGGTGGAGGCAGAAGCACTAGCATTAATAAAGGAGAAAGATGCGAAGAAATTCGTCTGGCAGAATATCATGACTCGATTCGGCATACCAAAAGCTCTAATATCAGACAATGGCACCCAGTTCGACGGCAAAATTTTTAGAGGCTTTTGTGAAGAATACAAGATAGAGTTCTACAACTCTACACTGGCTTACCCCCAAGCAAACGGCCAAGCAGAAGCATCAAACAAAGTTGTCTTGGATGGATTGAAGAAAAGGCTAGAAAAAGAAAAAGGCAAGTGGGCTGAAGAGCTCCCTCATGTTTTATGGGCTTACCGTACCACACCTCGTCGATCTACTAGGGAAACACCTTTTTCCTTGGCCTATGGCATAGAAGCAGTAATCCCATTAGAAGTCGGCCTCCCTACAATCAGAAGTGAAAATTTTGATCCAGACCTAAATGGAGAAGCCATCACCTTGGAGCTCAACCTTGTGGAAGAAAGAAAAGAAAGAGCACTGGCTCACATTGCCTCATACCAGCAAGAGTTATCAAGGAAATACAACAAGATAGTGCATCCAAGACAGTTCAAGATTGGAGATTGGGTACTTCGCAAAGTAATGGGAAACACTTTGGTACCCGGAGATGGCAAGCTAGGGCCCAATTGGGAAGGACCATACAAAGTGGTTGGATTAGCAAGAAAATGGGCATACCACTTGGAAGATGAAGACAGCAAAACCATTCCAAGGCCGTGGAACACTGCCAATCTCAAGTTATTTTATTTTTAACTTTTCTTCCAAGTATTTGTAGTTTTTTCCTTTCTCAATAAAACAAACAATTTCTTTTCAGCACAGTTATTTCATTCTGTAAAAGATTGTTTTAGTAAGTTAGAGACATTGTAAGCATAGTTGGCAGGAATAACCAATTTAGAGGTTGGCCAGAATAACCAACACCCCTCCTAAGCCCAGGATAAGGATCCAGGCTGCAAGACGTTTGGCTGGAAAAACCAAACACTTTACTCTAAGTTGGCTGGAAAAACCTACTTAGAGGTTGGCTGGAATAACCAACACCCCTCCTAAGCCTAGGATAAGGATCCAGGCTGCAGGACGTTTGGTCGGAATAACCAAACACTTTACTCTAGGTTAGCTGGAAAAACCAACTTAGAGGTTGGCTGGAATAACCAACACCCCTCCTAAGCCCAGGATAAGGATCCAGGCTGCAGGACGTTTGGCTAGAAAAACTAAACACTTTACTCTAGGTTGACTGGAAAAACCAACTTAGTCCTCTTCAGCCGAGATAAGGATTCAGACTGAAGAGTGGTTGGCTGGAAAAACCAACACTTAGTCCTCTTCAGCTGAGATAAGGATTCAGGCTAAAGAGTGGTTGGCTGGAAAAACCAACACTTTGTACTCTTCAACCAAGATAAGGATCTAAGCTGAATAGTGGTTGGCTGGAAAAATCAACACTTAGTTATCTTCAGCCGAGATAAGGATTCAGGCTAAAGAGTGGTTGGCTGGAAAAACTAACACTTTGTACTCTTCAACCGAGATAAGGATCTAGGCTAAAGAGTGGTTGGCTGGAAAAATCAACACTTATTGTTGGCCTGATAGATTGGAAAGCTAAAAACCGGGATAAAGTATCTCGGCAAGAGAAGGTTATACTTTATTCAGACTACAATTGAAAAGGAAAGTACATGCATAGAAGTAAACCAAAATAACAGAACAAAAGAAATTTCATTGATCATGCAAAGTCAGAGTACAAAATGGGGACTTCAGCCCGGTTACCATTTCTTGTCCAAAAAAAAAAAAAAAAAATACGAAGTCAGGCAAATAGGTCGTCAAGATCAGCATCTAGTTCAACTCAGAGCCCGGTTTCAGTTAAGAGCACGGTTTCGGTCGGAGGCACGATTTCAGTGGGTTGCTCGTTAGTCAAGTTTTCCACCGTTGGCTCCGCCCGAGCTGACTGATCGACGGGATCATTGACGACCGGGGTGTCGATGGGCACGGTTTCTTCTTCATCATCTGAAGCTTCGAGAAATTATTGCTGAGTGATGGCAGCATACTCCGCAAGTGAGCTCGGTATGAAGTATTGAGGAGGATTGAAGACCTCGGTCTCAGGCCCATGACCGAGCTGCACCACAGTACCCCTCTACCCGCACTTAAAGAAGAGGTCCTTTGCAGCTTCACACTGCTTAATGTACAGGGCTTCACCTTCTTTAAAGCCACGGTCTTCCGCATCTTCCAGCTTCTTCTCAAGCTTGGTTATCTCGGCATTCTTTTTTCCCTTCAAGCTTGGCTAGCTCGCGCAAATATTTGTCTTTTATCACGACTGCAGCCTTTTGTTTGTCCGCCTCAGCCAAGCTAACAAGACTGGACAGACGACCATTCTCGGTTCGTAGCTCGGCCAGCTGCTTCCTGGCCTCTTCTAGCTCGGCGGTTTTTTTAGTTACTTTGGCCATAGCTTGCCTTGTTGTTTTACGAAGCTCTAACACTCGTTTATGAGCGATATGGTTCTTCTGTATGGCCTACAAAGGGATGAAAATAAACTTTTTTACATACGACCGAGCAGAAAGTTGTAAGAATTTAAAAGATAAGTAAGAGAGCTACTTACTAGCACCATGGATTTTGTGGATGAGCGAAGTGACTTTAGCTCGGTCAGGTAGTCGTGGTGCTCCATGTCAAGTAGAAGGCAAACACTTTTGGCCAGATTAAAGGCCATTAGGTGCTCTTTTTCAGCGACCACCGAGTCTGTATCCCATATAGCACGGTTCTGAAAAGTGATTTTTGGAGCCCACTTTAAAGAGTTAGCTCGGTCAGAGCACTCCGGTTGTGGGCTTCGTAGAGGGCTTGGTGGAGGAATGGTATCCTCTTCATCAACAAGGCGTGGCTCGGTCGTGGAAGTCCGAGCACGCTTGTTTGGACGAGATGAAGAGGGTTGATGCGTCGATAAGGCCACCATGGTCTCTTGGAGTAGGCTTGCTGGCGGTACCTCGGCTTGATTTGTTTCGCTCAAAAGGGCCCTCACAGCTCGTTTTTTGGCCATCTCTTGCTCAGCGGTTAAGGGGATCAATCTGATTTGAGGCAAGTTTGGGTTCGGTTCAGGAGAGGCTTCCAATAAGAAATTAGTTACCTTGGTCTTCCGCTTGCCACTATATCGGTAGGTCGGTTGAAAGTCCAGTAGCTCGGTCCAACTTCGGTTTGGATATCGCAGGGCGGCGCGAAGTATATTCAAGTTGGGGTAGCTGTATTGGGACTTGAGGAAGTTCGAATCTGCATAAAAAAGACAAACAGTTAGTATGGTTTAAGATGAGAAAACTGAAGTAAAGAAAGGCATAGAATGAGGCCGAAGTAACTCTACCGACTACACCCTTGTTCCAATTTATTCTGTCACCAGGGATCTGGGCCTGTTGGTCCTCAAAATTTCTAGATACCCAAAGGAAGTCATCATCATTTACGTCTTTATCCGAGGTATCCTTTATTATTTTTTTACGCCGGCGTCTTATTCTTAAATAATAGACCCATCCATCTTCGGCGGAGCCTATAGAATATTGATGGAACAGCTCGGCTAAATCGAGATTAAGGCCAACCCGGCGGTTTAACTCAGCAATACCATTTATTATATGGTAAGAATTGGTGGAAAGTTGGGTTGGGCAAAGGTTGGTCTGCCTAAGGAATTCACAGAGGAGAGGCTGTACAGGGAATCTTCGGTCTCCACTATGGACAGCAGGGTAAAGGGAACGAAGCCGTGTTTTCCCCATGTTATGATATCCAGGTCGGCTAGGGAGAGATGGACATCATCAGGGATGTTATAATCTTTTTGGAATTCGGCCATGGCGCCTGGTGAGTTAACTAAGAACCTATACTTTCCCATTTATGGTTTAAGTTGTGAATAAATTAAACTGGAGTGTTAGCTCGGTCGAAGAGTGATGCTGAGTAGCTCGGTCGAGCGCTCAAAGGAGTGCCTGGACAGCCTAAGTCTGCAAAGTGAAAAACAAAGGTGTTAAGCACAGATCGATTGGACCGTGCTAAAAGAAACAAAGGCAAGATAATTGAAGACCTAGCACGGTTATGTGAAATGCTACGGATCTTAGCTCGGTTTGAGCAAGTTGTTTGTTAGCCCGGTTGAGCCTCTAGGGGCAGCGTTCTTAGTTCGGTCCGAACTAAGAGGGCTAGTTTAGCCCTAAGCTGTAGCTCGGTCGTGGTTAAGGCATTCAAGCGCGGTATTGCGCAAGCTTAGTACGGTTCGATAACTCGACTGAGTGAATCAGAAGGTATTTGAGACCTATTGAAACTACGAGTAGGGTATGAAGTTTTAGGCCGGTTGTTTAGTTCAGCTAGGGTCGTACCTAATACAAACAGTATCCTAGCTCGGTTGGAGTGTGATTTTGGATCAAATGCAGTGTTTCTCAGGTTATTCGTGACATACAAGTGGTTCTATTACTTGGTGCTTCCCAGAAAAATGGAAGCAAACATGGTATGTATTTTGAAAAACATGTGAATACTAAACTATGTATTACAAAAACAGTGCGAAATAAATGAAAAGGAAACAGATTTGAACCACTTACCAGTTCAAGATGGAGGAACTGAAGCAATGAGCGATGGCAGCAAGAACGCAAGTTTTGCAGGCACTGTGTTTGAGAAAAGAGAAAGCTCAGAGAAGAGAGTAAGAAGAAGGTGAATAGTGCAAGTGAAATGATTCAAAAACAAAGGGTTTGGTTTTGTGGAAAGAGAAAGAGAAATGGCAGGACTGTTCAAAAAACACGAGGTACGAGGACGGCGTGACAGTTACGCATGGCCAATAAGAGTTTGCCACGTGTCCATGGAATGGAAATCGATTCAGTTACAGCGATTGAAGAGACGTTTTTGACCGGACAGATAGAGCCCGGTGTGAATTTAACTCGGTTGTAAAGTTAAAGAATTTAGCTCGGTTGGTAGGCTAAAGTTTTTTTTAGCTCGGCTGGTAAAAAGGTAATCCCTATCATGCTATACAGATAGAATTAAGGGGCAATTGAGAGAGTAATTTATATATAAATTGGGCCGAGCTGGGTAATGGGCTGCTGTGGGCCATAGTAAGAAGGGCGGAGTAAAAAGGTCTTGGCGTTAGCCCGATCCAAGAGAGTCTTAGAGCTAGCCCGGTCCTAGAAAGCCTTATTGTTATCCCGGTCCAGGAGAGATTTGCGGATAGTCCGATCACCACACTCAGAGTTAGCCCGGTCGTGGCATAATGCAGTTAGCTCGGTCAAACCTAGCCATTCGTTAGCACGGCCTAAGCACACTATGGACTAGTATGGTTTGTACAGAAGAAACCAAGGTACACGCAGTGAAAGGAAGAACCGAGCTAGGTGGAGCTCGGTCTATTTTGCGGCTTTAGCACGGCCACGTTATCCCGGTCGTATTGACATCCAACCGAGGTAAAACCATCTCATTTGGTTTAAGCAGTGAGGGGGGTGTTGAAGGATAAGCATTATCTTTCAGGAATGTGATTCCTAGGAGCACTCTACATGGAGGAGTAAGAGTCCTACTAGGATTGTGCCACACGGAACCTATAAAAGCTCATAACATCACCTATGGAGAGGTAACACAACTTTGATTCTCGAATGCACAGAGCTTTTGTCTTTTTGTCTATTTTGCTGACTTAGGCATCGGAGAGATATCCAGCACGCACCCGCCGGCTAACTCACGTTTGTGTTTTCAGAGAGTAAAGTGACGTCGTACGGAGGAGCGCAGACTTGATCAACAGGATTATATGAGAAGGTTTATTTCTTTCCCGTACAGGGAGTATGATTCCCGGTCCCATCCCGGATCGTTGCCATTCTGTTGAATGTGATGTTTGTAAAAAAAAAAAAAGTGAAATGATTATGAATTTGATGTGATATTTTGAACTATTTTAGGAAGATGGTTATAATCAACTTTTTGGTTAAAAGTTACTTATAAGCAGCTTTTTTGTGAGAGGGGAAGTGAATTATAACCCACTTTCCAAAAGGGGCCTTTATCTTATTTATTATTTTAACTTATTTTATGTTTTAGTACTATTTTAGTCCAAAAAAGCTTCTTTCCAAAATCATAATTTTTGTTACATAAAATTTCTAAAATTGTAAAACCTAACCAAACCGCCAACACATTCACCTAAAGAATAGAAATATATGGAGAAGATGAAATAAAGTAATTAAGGGGACAATCAAATTACAAATAAAGTAATATTAAATTATTTCTACTCATATTATTTCGAAATAAAAGTGCTAACAAATGAAACACAAAATAAAATTAACAAGATTACCAGAAATGGGAAAAGAAAGTTTTTGAGAGAGTAATTTTAGAGAGATAATTTTTAAATTTTGTTTAGTTTAGTGATTTAAAAAAAAAATCAAAATCATTTTCTTAATCAATCATTTTTTCTTTCTCTTCTCTCCTCCTTTTATTTTTTCTTTCACACACATTTACTCAACTATAAAAAAATATCAAATCATCTCAAATTTTTATATTTCAAAATTATTTTTAAAATATACAACCAGACAAATTAAAAAAATTTCTAAAGTCTCTCCTCAAAATTATTTTTGAAAATTTTTCTCCCAAAATTAAACTAAACACACCCATAAGAATTTAAATTTAAATTACATCTAGTTATAGGATAATTTTTTTTAATATAAAATATGGAAATTAATTTATGTCTTTGATTAGTGCGGAGCCCTTTACAATGAGGCCATGGAGGCTATTTATAGAGGAAAAATAGCTTTAACAATGACCACCCAAATAACCATTGAAAACTACCAACTCTCTCTAAATTGTTATGTGCCCTACTCATCCACTTTGTTATCATATTTTTCATATGTGCTCCATCAACTTCTAAGTGAAGAAGACAATGTTGTACAATTAAATAAATAGTATAATAATATTTTTATGTTGCCAATAATGTCATATACAACTAAGTATTGACACCATCTATAACTAAAATTATAAAAATTTTCATTATTCGATCGTTGCACACCTTCTAAGGAATATGTATTATAAATTTTTTCAACTTTATCATGATATATGAATAGAAAATTGTATTATGCACACCTAAAACAAGTTTAAATATCATATATGCTCTTCTTGTCAGTCTTTAAAGGGTGATTCTGCTTACACTATTATTTAACTTCTTTACACCTTCCATCTCATTACACCACTAAAAAAAATATAATTCTTATTACATCCCCAATATATTACCAAAACTAACCTTAAATTAATTATTTCATCTCTTTACACCACTAATTTTGGTAACACGGTGCTAAATAATATATATTATTCTAGTGTTATGCTGCCAAAAAAATAGATCTCTCCACCATTTTGTTATTATACATTGACAGAGCCATTTTCTTCTAAACAATGATTTTTTAATTTGTGGTGGGTCTATTCAGTAATACAACGCTAATTAATTCGAATTACTCCACTGCTATGTTACCAGACAATATTTTTTTCCCAACATTATGTTGCCGTCCAATTAAATGATAATAAGAAATTAATTTGGACCACTTGTGAAGTGCCTGTTCAGTGATACATTGTTACACAAATGAGATTACTCTAGTTTCATGTTGCCAAACTACAATAGAGTTGTCTAGGCCCCCGTCGCTGTATATTGAAATATTTACTTTTTCCTTAAAGCATCCATAGGAAAATTCATAAATCAAACACGCATCCATAAAATCATGCATAAAAAGTATCCATAACATTATTCATAAAAAATCAACTGTACGAATACCCATAAAGTATTCATAAAATCTATCACTGTTTGCATCCATCAATCAAACATGTTATTATAATTCGTCTTGATAATTTGTAGGTAATTTTTTCCCCCTTAATAGAAAGGAAAAAGACCCAGACCCCCTTTTCCCTCCACCCCCTTGACCCCCTCTGGATCTGATTGGATAGATTTTTTTTATTTTTTTTTCCTTCTCCTCTAATCACCACCCGCCACGTGTGTGTGAGGGTGGTGGGGGTGGTGATTGGAGGGTATCTCTATCAAAGCCCTAATAGAAATAGACATCCACACTTTTTAAAACATGTCAACCTCAATCGTTCCCCCTTGATCTTTCTATTGTCTCTATCGTAACTACTTCTTTCACAAGCAAGTGTAAGTTTTGATTTTCTGTCATTACCTCCAGCATTTGATGTTATAATAATGATAAATCTAGTCTTCTTCCTAACGTTAGAAGCCCATTTAATTAATGATTCATGACTATTAAAAATCTAAAGATAATAAATACATTTATACGTCAAATTATTAATAAAACTCAATACAAATTAAAAATAAGAAAAAATCGTATTTATAAAAAAAAACTTAACAAACCTCATCTATAATAAATTCATGACTAGAGTCCACTAATATTGCAGTACTTGCATTGTTGCAATGAGTATAAGTATAATCCTTCCAAGCAAAAAAATAAAAAATATAAAAAAAAATGAAATTGAAAATACCTAGTAATAAGAAACTGAACAAATTAAAAAAAAATTAGATTTGGGGTTACCGGAAATGTATCTTTTATTTGGTAGTTGGTTACCAGACTTATATTTTTTGTTCGGCAATGTGATACCGGATTTTTTTATTTGTTCGATTTCGAACTACCGAACGAAAGTCGAACACCAATCTAGAAAAACGAAACAAAAACCTACCAAATAAATAAAAAAAACTCACAATTTTATTTTTTTTTATGGTTCTTCACCACCGTTTCTTTATCTATTGCTTTTTTTAATGATCAAAATATTATGATTATCACTTTTTGAAAAGAGATATGTAAAAGAAAAGAAAAATTAAGAAAGGAAAAAGAGGAATAGGGATTGAAAACCAAGGGGTCTAAGGAGATAACAAAATATATTTAATTTTAGTGTTTTGTCCTTAAAGATAATTTCATACATGGATAAAATTGGAGGGAGGGAAAACTCATATAAAGGGTGTAAAGAGGTATAATAGTGGTGTAAGTTAGGGCTGAGCAAGGAATCCGTGAAATCCGTAATTCGATCCAGTCCAGTTCAATCCAATAGGTTTGGATTGGTTTTTTGAATCCGCGGTTCGGTTCCGGATTGAAGAATTAAAAATCTGTAGTCCACGGATTGGTTCCGGATTGAACCCCACGGTTCCGGATTGGAACCGATCCGGACCGTATACAAATAGTCTATATTTTTATTATACATCATCCCCCATAATATCTTCTCTTATTCTATATAAAATCTAAACTCAAACATAAAACCGTATAATATCTTCTTTTATTACTTTTGTTTGTTAGTTTTTAGTTTTAATTTATAATGGTCTAAATATTTATGGTGAAACCAGTTTTCTTATGGTTGTTTAAATTCTAGAATAGTATGTTACTATTATAGAAAAACATGTTGCTATTGTGGAACTGATATAGCGCTATATTTATATTTTTATGAAATTAAAGTGTTATATATATATTTTTGTTATTTAATTATGTGAATCCGTGGTCCTAAACCGATCTAATCCGTATTTAAATGGATTGGTTCGGATTGGTTCCATGATTTAAACGGATTGGATTGATTTCAATTTTTCAAAAACCGTAGATAACGGATTGGTCTTGGTTTTACCCCAATCCAGTCTAATCCGGACCATGCTTACCCCTAATGTAAGTAGAATCACCCGTCTTTAAATTTAAAAAATAAATCCAGGTTAATAACCATAGTGGCATTGAGTTGTAATTAACATCATTTTGGAACCAATGACCACTTCATTTGTAACCAAAACTCAACAATTGAGTTGTAATTAACATCATTTTGGAGCATAACCATTGACCACTTTATTTGTAACCAAAAACTCACCAATTGGATCGTAATTAACACCAATTTAAGACATAATCAAATATCATCATAAGCGTGATTAACTTTGATTTAATAATTTATTGGTCTCACCACTGCAATAACCCATAAATTTATAATCAATATTAATTTGGACCATAACTTGCATACGATATGGATCATGTTATTGTTGAATGATCATATGTGAAAACAATATACACAAATCAACTTGATCCTCAATTGACAAGATTATACTACAAGATGACTTTGTATGTTGGCCAATTGACAACTACTTAAAAATTTATGATTGTTTTGATAAGACAGAGTACTATTACTGCAACAATGGAATTAGTTATACTTAGCCAAAAATTGTTAATAAGTGTGTCTGATTTATAGAAAATTACTTAAAAATTTTAAAATATCATGTGATATTGTATTGTCTATACACAACTGCAACAAGTGCTTAGTAGATTATCATTTGTCTCTAACTATCTAACAAATGTGAGTCAGTATATCTTACCTATAAAAAATTTCACTGTGTGATTGCCACATGGCAATCTGGAACTACTGAATAATTAGTCATAATTCATATATCTCTTGATTTGTACATTTTAAAACAAATTTTCAAATTATATAAATATGTAACATTTTATTATTGGATGACAAACACACAATTAACATGATATTACGAGAATACAAGATCTACCCCATATTTAGAAGTTTTTGTGTTACATGATATTTGTAGCCCTAACAAGTAGGATCAGCCACCACCCACATACCCCGGCAAAAAAAAACTGTTAAATTAAAAAAGAAGAAGGAGAAGATCCATAAAAAGCCAACCAACCAACCAACCAACCAAGAAAAAAAGCTGTAGAAAAGTTCAAACCAAAGTCAGCCTTTAAATCCCCAAAAATAAGCAATGAATGAAGGTTAAAACCTCTCCTATTTTCCACCACCCTTTTGTCCACCAATTACTATTTACATTTCTTTACATTCCCCTCCAAAGTTTCTCAAGTTTTTTTTTCCTGGGGAATGTCTATGTTCCTTGGCCAGGCCATCAATATCCAAGTATGTTCATTTACTGTCTTTTGTCTTTCATGTTAATATTAATAATAAAAACTAAAACAAAAGTTAATATATGTAATTTGAATATGTATAGCTTCTGGGTTTTTGTTGATTTTGTTGATCTAATTTAAATTTTCAAATTTTGTGTTGTTTATGTATTTTGTAATTTTGTTGTTGCATTAAGTAAACAAAAATATTTTGGAGCTCTAATTTGTGAGCTGTAATAACTTTAATGTCTATGTGGAGCCCATCTAATGTAATGTTTTGGCCTTGCTGCTTTTTTTTGGGGGGAGGGGACTTTCCACCTCACTAGAGCTCAATTAAAGTTCTAGTTTTAGAAGGTTGTATCATTGTTGGCAAGTAAAATGTCCATTTTTGAGGCTGTCATCAATCCAATCTAGCTTATTCAAGATCAAGAATAAATTGATACAACAATACACAAATAATTTCTAATCACAGCTTGGAGAAACAATTCAAAAACCACATACTATTGACAATAAGTTTAAAGACATAGAACCAATCGCAGAAAATACAAGTGGAGCAATCTGGAAAATGAAGCAATTTTTAATAACATAAACACATTCATACCAAAATACAAGTCATTTTTTTTTCCTTATTGTTTTGAATTTTTGGTTGGCGGCTCTTTTGATCTATTGTTTTGCTTATAATTTTTGCAGGATTTCCATAAAATGATCGGACGGTTGTTTTTGGTTTTCTTGTTGATCCATTCAACTTTTGGTCAGAAACATCATCACAAGCCGGCTTCACAGCCATGGCTGACCCTCAGTGGTAACTTACATTTCCTGGCATATATAGCCTTTCTTATTTTCTTGCTACTTCCAATGATTACTATCTATTTCCAAAGGTACATAGTTTGTTTGATTATGTTTTTAGTTTTTTATTTTGTTTTTTGTTTTTAATGTGTATAAAAAATACCTCTTTAAAATTAATGCACGTTGGCTTATTTATGTTCAGAATTATTGACCGCGAGGGGGATGATTTCCTACCTCTTGTAATTACCAATGATATTAGCATACTTCCATCAAATTACAAAGGCTAGCGAGGAAACGAATAAAAATAAGGCTAAAATATTACCCCAAAACGTTTTTCTTTTCTTGACAGGTTATTTGTCTGTATTTTCTTGGTTTTTTTTAATGTTTTCATGATCCAATTGGAGGCCCAAGATCACATGCTAATGACTGTTCTAAACAAAATTTTCACCACATCCCTAATTTAATTACACACAAAAAGTTACTTTATAGCTTGATAAAATGAAAAGAAAATTAGAGTTAATTGTATACATGTAAAACAACGCTGAATAAATCAATGCCACAGAGTATGAAGTATAAACACAATGATCAATATATAAAAGAAGAATTACAGATGAAATATTGTGAAGCAAATGAAATCATCAGGAGTTATGCAAATTTTTGTTAAGACAATCATAAAAAGAACCAAATCAAGTTAAATGTTAAATCAAACCAACAAACAAAATACAATCATACAAGTCATGACAGAAAATCCAAGCATGGTGGTTTGTCAATCTCCATATTGATTCAGAATAGAGAAATTAAGCACGTCCAATGTCATTAAACACAGATTATTTTGTTGCATAAGATTATTTACACCTCATATAAATTCATTAAAAAAAAGGGGGGGGTGACTAAGAGGCCTGCTTTGATAAATTTTGAATGCCTCTTGTTTTTCAGGTAAGAGGCCTGCTGTGATAGCACGTGGTGGATACTCAGGGCTATTTCCTGAATCATCGGACATAGCAACCCAATTGGCAGTGCAAACAAGCTTGCCTGATGTTGCTATATTTTGCAGTCTGCAACTATCAAAAGATAACCAGGGTTACTGCCTCTCAACTTTAAATCTTGATAATGCAACAAACATACAAGATTTCTTCCCCAAAGGACAAAAAACTTACAACGTAAATGGAAATTCAGTGCAAGGGTATTTTGCTTTGGATTTTACTTCTGACCAGCTTCTCACTGTATCATGTAAGTCTTGAAAGTATATTCTCTCTCCTTATTCTTCTAATTCTAATAGATTGGTTATATTGAAGTGTGAAGAGAAATCCCACATCATGTAAGTACGAAGGATGGGTTATCAAAATACGATGGTTTCTTCTTCCTCTCAATCCGTTTGGTTTTGTCACGTGGCATCAGATTACTTAGGGATGGGTATGATGTGTGTCCCCGGCCTATCGGCAGCAAGTGCTACCAAGTGAGCACACTGCACGTGAGAGAGGGAGGGGTTGAAGTGTGATCCCCCACATCACTCTAGTATAAAATTAATGTGCGTTATATAAACGTGAGGGTGGCCTCACTTTAATAGCTAACTTTGGGGTTGAATTTTATCCAAGACCATCTAACAAGAAAACCATTAACGAAGTGATTTTTTTTTTCAAGTACTTATCATACCATGGCACTGTAATAGTCTCTCCAGCATGCAGGGGTCAAACGAGATAGATTTGACCCTTGCTAGAGAGCCTTGTGTACTAGGCTGCCCTTACTTGGAATGCCCATTTAGATTCCATGGTGTCTTCGTTCATTCATTGTTGCTGTTTCCATATGCAAGTATACAGTTACAGGAATTTTAAACAGTAACAGTGTTGAGACAACAAAAAATTCTCCATGATGATCAAAGAACTTTACAACAAACACTCCTCATATGATTACTAATGATTGCTTTTACCTTTGATTTGTTGTGTTCTTCCACAGTGATTCAAGGTATATACACTAGAGCAAATATTTTTGATGGGATAAGGATGCCCATATTTACCATTCAAAAAATAATGGAATATGTGCCGCCACCTGCTAGGTTTTGGTTAAATGTTCAGGTCTCTCTCACTCTCTCTCTCTCTCTCTCTCTCTCTCTCTCTCTCTCATGTTTTTGGCAGCATTTGGACAATAATTTGCTGTGTTCTGATTTATTGATATTTAAAAAATAAAAAAAAAAATTATTTGGGATTCTCTGCGTGTTTCTTTGTCTGTCTTTCAGTACAGCAGCTTCTACGCCCTGCACAAACTCGATCCAGCATTGTATGTTCAGAACCTTTTGAAAACCACTCTCGTAGAGTTTGTCTCATCTCCTGAGATTGGTTTCTTGAAGAGCATGAAAGGGAAAGTAGGCAAAAGCAAGGCACAGTTTATTTTTGTGTTCTTAGAAGAAAATGCAGTTGAACCAACAACAAACCAAACATACGGTTCACTACTCAAGGATCTCTCCGCAATCAAGTTATTCGCGTCCGGGATTCTTGTCCCGAAAGGGTACATATGGCCTGTCAATGCTCAAATGTACTTAGAGGCACCCACTACTGTTGTAGCTGATGCTCACAAGGCAGGGCTAGAAGTCTATGCTTATAATTTCGCAAATGACCAAATGGCGAGTTATAACTACAGCTATGAACCAACAGCTGAGTACTTGCAGTATATTGATAATTCCCAATTCTCTGTTGATGGGTTCCTTACAGATTACCCTTCCACTGCATCAGAAGCAATTGGTGAGATAATCTCAACTGGACTATTCTTTCTCAATATATATATGTATATATATATCTTAAGTTTGTGTCTGACTAAAGCGTTCTAACTTTCTTTCTCATTCAGCATGTTTGGCACATAACAAGAATGCAACCAGGCCTGTCAAAGGTAAGATACAAATTCATCAACTTTTTCACAGGAAGATGTTTCTCATCATAAAATAATTGGAATATACAGTAATACTATGTGCACAAAAGAAATTTAAAAATTAAAAATTAGAGAAATTTAATTATGAGAAATTATTGGATATGATATCACTATATACCATAATTAATAGTTATGAGTTTGTGCAGGAAAACGAAAACCTTTGGTGATAAGTCACCATGGAGCAAGTGGATTTTACCCGGGCAGCACTGATCTTGCTTACCAGAAAGCAGTAGATGATGGAGCTGACATTATTGACTGCTCAGTACAGATGTCGAAGGATGGAGTTGCATTCTGCTCGAGCTCAGCTGACCTTGCATCAGCTACGACTGCAAAGGCAACTTTCATTGCTAAATCTTCTACAATCCCTGAAATTCAAAGTAACAGTGGAATTTTCTCATTTGATCTCACATGGAGCGAGATTCAAACCTTGCAGCGTAAACTTCTTAATACCACATCCAACTTGTTTCTGCATATACATACATGATTTTGAAAATGATTGACTCCTATATCAGTCTGCAAGAAGTTAACCACCCAAAAAAAAGTCTGCAAGATGTGTGTATATCTATATAATATATAATAAAGTAAGACGGTTTTGAATCTTCAATATATTTTTGTCCTACTAGGACATCTGGAAGGCTCAAATCTGTTCAAATTGTAAAACAATGGCTGAGATATATTTTTTAAAAAATATCTTATATGTACATTTTCTACTTTCCCGCTTCTCTCTCTTACTTTTTTTTTTTCTCACCTATCTTTCCATGGTTCCATGATCCCACCTTCCTCCCTCTTTTATTTTTATTTTTTTTAATTTTCTTCCATTTTTATTTTTCTCTCTATTTGTTTATTTTTTTTATTTTCTCCTTTTTGTTCAATATATTTTACACATATTTCCATACAATGTATGTATGCCCCGTAATACACTAGGACATTACGAGCATACACACAATTTCCATATAATTATATAAGCAAAAGCAATATTGTATGTATGTCCGTGAAAATTATATGTATGCCAGGCACATCTATCTGTCTAGCTACAAGCAAAAACGAGTTTTCATGAGGAGTTTTGTGAGAATTCAAAAATTTGATAATAAATTTGTGATTTTATCAAATTAAAAAATAAATTTAAATAATATTGAAATTACAAGTATATTCTAATCCTAACATTATTTACACCGTGCCTTCAGGCACGGGCATACACTAGTATATATATATGCCTGTTAATTTTGTGATGAAGATTTTTACCAAGTGACTTTCTCATTTCAGCTCTAATAGCAAGCCCATTTGCTACGAATGAGGGCATGAACAGAAACCCAGCATACAAGAGCAAGGGTAAATTCATTACTCTTGCTGAATTTTTGGAACTTTCCAAGGAGAAGAAAGTTTTTGGAATTTTGATCGAAATAAAGGTAAGTTCTTTGTTTGATGTAATCTAAGAAGCACAAACACTTCTAAAAAAGTAACGTGCCCACGTTAGTGCAGCTTATTGTCAGCTAAAAAATGATAATTAAAAAGCAAAAGTCAAAAGCACCCCTCCCTCAATTTTCAAATAATCAATTATTTCCAGCTTATTTAAGCTATTTTTGCCTAAAGTTGTAAATAGAAGTTGTACCAAATAGTCTAGCACAAGCTCCTAGCATTTTAAAAAAAGAAAAGAAAAAAGAAGACAACTATAAGCACCATACAACCCCACAACTTTTAACTGTATATACCTTTATCAAAGGCATTATCATTAAAGCTTTGCCTAATGTTTTGGTTTCATGTGTAAATTTTCTGTATGGAAGTCTTACCTTGTATTGTTTAATTTCCCTCTCAGAATGCTGCCTACTTGGCATCAAAGAAGGGTATTGACTTAATTGACACTGTTTCCACTGCTTTGAGCAATGCTACTTTTGACAAGGAAACCACCCAACAAGTGTTGATCCAATCAGACGATGGTGGAGTCCTATCGAAGTTCAGCAATGTCCCAACTTACAAACGAGTATTCCTCATCGAAGAAACAGTAGGTGATGCACCAAAGCCGACAGTGGATGAAATCAAGAAGTTTGCCAATGCAGTTAACATCCGCAAAGGCTCCATCATTAAAATTTCCAATGATTTCACCATCACTCCTACTAACGTTGTTCAGGAGATGAGGAAGGCCAACTTAACAGTGTATTCCTCAGTTTTCAGAAATGAATTTACAGGGATTGCAATGGATCTTTTCTCAGATCCAATCGTAGAGCTGGCAACATTCATTGCGCCACCTTTCAGCCTTGATGGGATCGTAACAGACTACCCTGCAACAGCAATCACTTATCTAAGTAAGAACTACATACACACATTCTTGTTGGATCATCAATGCTGTTTTGATTTTCATGTTTATCAAGCCATATTGCACTATTTCATTTATAAAAAGGCAAAGTTGTAATGCACAACGCAGGACTACCAAGCAGTCTCTCACTCACTGCCCAATTGATGGCATATAAAAATAAAAAAATAAAAAACTAACCATTGAGATATGGAATTCATGAACCTCAAAATCCCTTCATGACTTAATTACAAGTTCAAGAATGAAATAAAGGGCAGATAAAAATTCTGAAATGAGAAAAATACAATGAAACACAATAACGTAAGATCATAAATCAAAGTAATGGTCAAACAAGAAGAATTTGAAGTCATTCTCAACAAGTTCATTTAGCAAGATCTTTGTGCGTATTTAACGGATTTCCATTATTGTTGTTTGTTACGCAGAAAGTCCATGTTTCTACAGTGATGAAGATCTCGAATACAGCATCTTACCTGTTGTACCTGGTGCGATATTTCAGATGGTTCCAGACGGAGTAGAACTGCCACCTGTAGGAGCCCCAGCGCCAGCTCTAGATGTTAAGGATGTTGTGGACCCACCTCTACCTCCGGTCTCCAATGTCTCTGCAGCCAATGTCACTGCAGCAGCAGCACCACCCAATGCTGCAGCTGCTCCACCCCCAGAAGCCAAAAGCAGCCAGACAGCAAATGTTGCTAATTTTGGTCTCACACTGATTGCAATCATGGTGCTTAGTTTGCTTTCTGTAGCATGTTAAAAAAGTTGATTGTTTTGGCGTGGACGAGGAACTCCCGATTCTTTTCCCTCAAATGTTAATAACATTTGAGATTGTATTGCAGCAAATTATCTGGGGCTAGTTTATACATTTAAGTGGCCCAACAATCTCAATCTATCACGCAACATTGGCAATAATTAAGTTGAAAAAAAAAAACAAGTTATTGGAATCTCACAATCAGTCTACATGAAATGGAAATTATATTTGTAAACAAAAAAAAAATGGTAAAATGGCATTTTCCTTTATTGAATTGAGCAAACAGTTACTAAAGTCTCCTATACCACATCACCTACCCTTCTCTTTTCTTTCTTTTTTTCCCAAATTAGCTTGGTGGTTTGTGCCTGGTAGCACTTGTTTAATTTTCTGACTTTCATTTTCTGAACTACTACTACTGCTTAATATACTGTCCTACTCTTTTGTTCCAATTTGTCACAAGGCAGGGATGTTTGGTTTCTCAATCTTATAAGTCATACTAACATCTGATTGACTTTGATGTTTAAAGTCACCCCTTTGGTTATTGTGATGTCTCCTTAATTAAAAAAGAATTTGGAGTTCTATAAATAAATTTGTCAAATATCATCTGGTTATTGTGACAACATAACCATCTCTATGACTTAACATGAGCTTCTTGCAAAACAATAAAAGTTAGATACCAAACAGAAACATGTCAATGTCTTCTGTAGTGTAAGAGAAAGAAAGAAAGAAAAAAGCAAGTAGGTTCTGCATCAGCTTTTCTTTTTTCGCTTGAATGAAAAAGTAGTCTTTAGAATATTTCAAAGTGTTATGTGCCAACTATTGGGCTGTCATTAAAGTAAACAACGGCCAAAGTTTTTAGTATGTTAACACATTTTTTTACACATCAACATTTTTACATATTTTTATACCCTTTTCACACATTTTGTACAATTTACAAGTCCACCAAGACTAATGACTGACCACCAGCTGGGCAAGCATTAGCATTTCCTATTTCAAAACCTGCCAACACCAAATATACATAGAACATGCACTGTATTTCTGAGTCCAATCTTGTTACTGTAGAAACAAAATAATGAAGACAAAAAATCTTATATCACATTTCAGTCCTTAGATCTTCCTATCAGAGCAAGTATGATGCCGACTATGTCACCACCGATTAATGCCTTCAATAATCTTAGCTTTTGGGGTGTGTAAGGTGGGTACCTTGTCGATGAATCTCCTTCAAAACTTCTGTAAAGCACTGCTTTTTTGTGGCTAAAAGCATCAAAAGAGAATTTACCATGGTATGAGCCCATCCCACTCTCCCCAACTCCTCCAAAAGGTAAGGTGGAGACTGTGACCTGCATTTTGTAGATTATGCATCATTTTCATAGAAAATTAAAGCTTACTAATAAGAAAAAAATAAAACAATGCCCAATTAGTACACATTAATGTGTGTTTGGGAGGGGAAAGATGAAGTACACACTTAACCTTTAGCATAATGCACAAAGTAATGGCCCCAAGACTTGAACCCATAACCTCAAAGTTATCAGGCCAAGTCTTAACATTGAACCAATGGTTACCCTTAATAATAAGAAAAAATGTTGAGGATAATACAGGATGCATTTATGTGTCTTGCTATGAAAGTACACTATTCCTGTAATGTGAAAAGAAATTTGGCAAATTCATTTATGTATGAATGTGTGCCAGTAGATGTGTATAATGGATGCACGCAAATAGTCAAAAACTTGGCAAATTTAGTACCACGTGTAGAATCTTATAAATTAAATAAAGGCAAAACTTCATTTTACCCCCTATGTTTTAGTCTATGTGCAGTTTGCCCCTCTGTCATTTGGAAATAAGCACACAACCCCCCTATAGTTTATGGACTAAAGTGCACAGCAAGTATGAAATATGAGCTTGGACATAAGGAGGTTATGTGTTCATATCCAAATGTCAAAGCGGGTAAACTGCACGTGGAGTAAAGCACGATGGGGTAAAATGCATTTTGGCTCCCAAGAAAATGACAAAAATGCCCATGGTTTGTTGAGAGGCTCAAATGGATTCATTAGGATCGGCTTATGCTCTTTAGTTAATAAAATTACCGTTATTCATATATAAAAAGGGTATT
Source organism: Camellia sinensis (assembly GCF_055761805.1). NCBI lineage: Eukaryota > Viridiplantae > Streptophyta > Magnoliopsida > Ericales > Theaceae > Camellia > Camellia sinensis. The sequence continues at coordinate 184,847,395 of NC_138961.1, read as the reverse complement.
TTTAGTCTTTTCGTTTAAGCGACGGTGCACTTTAGTCAACAAACCAAGGGGAGTTGTGTGCTTATTTCTAAATGTCAAAGTGGTAAACCTCACATGAAGTAAACCATATGGAGGTAAAGTAAAATTTGTCCTTTAATAAATGCTCCTTCAAACTAAATCATTAATCTACCTTTTGAAATCAAATTTAGAAGCTTGGAACTACTTCCCAATCAATACAGAGGTTTTACAGTTCATTTGCAAGGAGCGTGTTCAACACCTAACAGCTCCTTTCTTACGTTGGCAGACAGCAGCTCAAATCCAAATCACTTATCATGTCATTTCCAGTGAGTTCATAATTTAAAATATGTATAGTTTAACTTAGGTGATCTAGAACAAGGAATCGTTCACATGGAATGGGACAGAAAATCCAATATCAAGTTCTAGGGAGGGCATAATTACTTGTAGGATAGTGTCATTGACAACCATTCCTCCAGAAGAAATGTTCTTCACGAAGTCCTTCTTCAGCCCCTCATTATTCGTAAAAAGATATGCGGCAAGAGGCTTTGGTCTTGAGTTTATTACAGCAAAGCTATCTTCCAAATTTTCAACCTACACCAAACAAAATGAAGCATAATAAAATATTCAATATTCACGATTCGGTTTCTGGAAATATACAATCTTCATTTAGAGTGAAAGTGACTGCAGGAAACAATGCAAAACTGGGCAAACTAAATGAAATAAATGAGAGTCCGGTTCCTCTAAAGAAAATTATTTAGTTAACTGTAAAGTAAACTTATTATTGACCATGTGTGCCTGTCTTCTTACCTCATAGAGTTTTTTTTTTTTTTTTTTTTTTTTTTTTAGGGGGGGGGGGGGGGTGTTAGTAAAAAAAGGAAAAATAAAATGCTTTCTCTCTTATCTCTCCCATTATTCTTTCTCTTCTGTTATCAATGAAAAAGAGCATAACGAACTTATGGTAACAGATTTCATATTCTTTTTTCTACTTCTTTTTTATTTGAATTGCACCACTAGGTTTTGTCAAAGACTAAAATCATTCTGACCTAGAGAATAAAAGGAAAAAGAGATCAATGAATTAGGATTTGATTTATACGTATAGAAAAGAGAACATAAAATATGGAGGTATAGGCCTCTACCACTGATCTTTTCAAAAGCTTTTAATTTGTTATATAGAATGACAGAAAAGAAAGAAGAGAAGAACTGTATGTTGAGTTGAATTATGAACAATACAAGGATCCCTTTATATAGTGAGGGATGAGAAGCTGCATCTGGACATTACAATCAAATCATATCATATTGTAATTGTAATCATAATGGTAATTGCATCGTATCAAGTAAATATACATTAACATAGAGAATCATAATAAAAACATATATACCATTGAAGATGCTGAGGGAAGTGAAGATGTGATGTTTAAGTCTAATTTGGATGTAAACACCTCAAACCAGTCGTAAATATAACCAACACCACTTCAAGTCATAACCACAGCAAGAATTGGCATTAAGTAAAATAAAATAAAACTACATGAATCAGTACGAGTTTAGTAATAAGGTCATGTTCTGAAATGATTGTGTGTGTGTGTGTGTGTGAGAGAGAGAGAGAGAATGAGCAAGACCCATATATTATATTCATTGACTAAGAAGCAAGGACACAGACACGTGGCAAGACATGGACATTATGACCAACAATTTTTAAAAAATGCAAACACTGCACGTGAAGGACACACACAAAATATAGAGTATTTTATATTTATTATATATCATATATACATATATGTCATTTATAGATAACAAAAACAATGCAACATAACACTAATTCCTAAATCCTAATAAAGTAGGAAGGTTTAATTGGTATGAATCTACATTGTTTTTCTTTTCATTGGATCCCAAGTTATTTTCTTAAAACTTGCAATGCATTTTATGTATGTTTGAACAATGTACATGTAGATCTCCTAAGTGTTCAGTTCTATAAAAAAAAACAAAAAAAGATATGCTTGAATGTGTGTTTTGTTGGGATTTATTCCACATCCCACCAATGCAAATGGAAGCACACTCACGCACACACCAGAAAAATAATCACATACAAATTTACGTGATTCGGCCCAAATTGCCTACATCCACGGAGAGAGAACTTCCACTATGAATAAAACAGAGAATACATGTGAGATGGTCAAAACACTCAAAACTTACACCACTACCCAAACCCCATGCTCAAGGATAGTTGAACCCTTGCTCACCCCGGTGCCCATGGTATTTTTTCTCTCACCCATTTTTTTTTTATAAATAACCAAACTTTATTAGAAAAGCATCAAAATGATACAAAGAATACAAAAAAGAAGCATCCCACAAAGGGACAACGAAACTAAGAAATTAAATCCTCCACAAAATCTACAAAAGCGAGGACATCCGAATCAACTGAACCCATAACCCAACTATACAACATCATAAGAAGCCACCCTAACGTCGCAGTCCAAACAAAGAAAGCTTCCTTAGATGGCATACCCGCCACTCAAACACACTTCCAAGGAAACATAACAGCAGCATCATATGTAAGGCTAGAATACAACAAAGACACCAAGAAGATCCCTTTAGACTTTTGCCCATCCCACACCAAAGAGTCCTTCCCTTCCCCCCAACATCTCAACCCATACAACTCTATTTTTTCGCTCACCACTCAATCAATCTGTCTCACAAGAAAACCCTGTAGTCCACATGACTATTTATAATAGTCTACCCATGAGAATCCTAATTCCATACAATTAGGTAACCAAATCCTACACATATTAGGTTTCCTAGTAGATTCCGGACTCCACTATCCTAACCCAAATATATGTATATAAACCAACCTACTAACTATACAGGACCCACCTTTATCACATGGATAGACTAATCCTAACATGTTCGACATGCGTTGGAAGTATCCGATTAGTATCTATATTTGACAAGTGACCGGCATGAACATGACACCTTCTTAGAAATGTCTATGTTTCTTAGCACATTGAAAGATGGACAAGGAAAGAGACTTCTTTACTTTGCTCTTGTTTGTACAAGTTGCAATGCAATCACCAGATGCAGACCAATCAAAATTTTACTTTACAATTGACTTCAAAATTTTACTTTATATGATTTGAACTCAAGATGAAAGCAATGCCTTGGAGTAGCTATGAACAAAAGATACTCTGCTCAAAGTTTGAAAAATGAACAGTAAAAAATACAGTCATTACCGTGACAATGGGTAGTAACGGCCCAAATATCTCCTCCTCCATTATCAAAGAGTCTTCTGGAACATCCAAAAAGATGGTTGGAGCTATCTTTCTGCAATGAATAAAACAGCGACCATAGAATATGATACATCCAACAATTATCTTAGACTCAACAAGAAGTCAAAGTAGGCAAATTGGAAATAGATTGCAGAACTCACAATTGGTTTTCAATTCTGTGCCCTCCAAGTACTATCTTATCAGATACTTTATCCTCATCCATAAGCCTTGATAAGCGTTTGAAGTGGTGTAAGTTCACAATACGAGATAAGTCTTTTGATTCCATCGTATCCTCTCCAAAGAAGACCTTCAGTTCTGATCTTAGAGACTCTATCTATTATCAGACAGACAAACACTTATCAAGAGATGTAGACTAGGCTACAGAGATAAACACTTTGATTTGTGATGAGTGAGGCCTCTTACCAACTTTGGAGCAAAACCTTTCGTGGTTATTAAGTAGTCAGGAGCAATGCAAGCCTGTCCGCAATTGCATGCCCACTTACCTGCTATTATCCTCCTCACGGCTACCTTAAAATGATGACAATAAAATTCATGTTAGTGTATTGGGAGAAAAGGCAGAAAAATTAATTGCCCAAATAAATTTTTGTAAGGTACCATAGCCCAAGCAAGCAGTATGATAAATTGAGTTTCTTACTTCTATGTTAACATCTGAATCTACAACAGCAGGGCACTTCCCTCCAAGTTCCAAACTTACTGGAGTAAGGTGTTTTGCAGCAGCAGACATCACAATCCTTCCAACTCTTCCACTACCTGCATGCATAACTTGAGGATTACTACATAGACTATAATTTATTGTAAGAAATAGAATTAAGAAGCAATGTTATTGAAGATCCACGTTAGAAAAATCTAAATTTTTTACAAAAAAAAGTGGTGAAAAGAATGCAAAAACCAAAAGTGTGAATTTTTTTTTATAACTTTTATTGGAAGTTGCTTTCAGAAGGAAAGGAACTATTGGAAACACCTATAAGGGAAAGTCTAGTTCTTCATCAACTTAGCTGCATTCTCCCCGCATATATCTCACAAAGAAATAGGTATTGGTACACACATGTCGCACCGAATGTGAATGAAAAATTGTGGGGGATCTGAAAAATATGGAACCTAAACATGCTACAACAGCTGAAATTAATAAGAGAAAAAACCAAACACAACATCAACATCAACATTGTCAGCCTAGGACTACCTTGCAGGGAATTCAAGAAACAGATTTAACTATTAACTAAAGGAACTACTGCATACTTGGAACAAAAAAGACTCAGCTTCAAAGTTTTTTTCAATAGATTAGTCTCCTATACAACCACAGATAGACTAACAAATTCCAAAGCACATACACACGTGACACAATAACCACTAAGCCACAACAAATGCACATACGTAAATACAAACACCTCAAAACTGAAGGTATTTTGTAAAGAATGGAAAAAATTCCAATGTCTTAGCATTATCTTACAGAGAAATTACAAACAATAATTGAAGGTTAACAACCTGTATAGAATATTTTATCCCACTTCTGCTCCAGTAAAGCAGATGTTTCAGCAACAGCCCCTTCAACAACTCTTATGGCTGTATTGTCCACATACTCCTCTAATAATTTTGCAAGCACTGATGATGTGGCTGGAGCAATTTCTGATGGTTTGAGAACAACTGCATTACCTGCTGCAATGGCTCCAATGACCGGATCAAGAGATAACACTGAAAAGAGGGAGAAAATCTTGTCAAAAAGGAACCAAATTCACTTGAGCAGGCATTGATTTGAAAAGAACAAGAGTTCATTATGAGAGAATTCAAATCAACATCTAGAACCCAAAATTGAACAAAAGAAACCAACAAATTACATTTGGAATTTTCTCATGGACTATGTCGTGGTACAAAAAATAAGGTTTAATAACTAATCATCACACAATTAACAAGTAGCTTAGTTGATTGTTCAAATTTTGGTTAGGCATGATTAACGGAGACCAAAAGGTGGGTAATGTCTTTTGTTCATAGTTGATTACTTCAAATTCAGTTAGCCTGTTTTCATACTCTACATTCGTGGTTCCCTTATCAAATTAACACTCAGCATTAGTTTCGTGGTTCTGAGTAGAGTGGAGGGGAGACTGGAGTATAGTTGGGGCACAATGTTTTTGGTACATTGTCTGAAACATTGCACTCTGCCTCTGGTCAAACCTTAAAACTTGACGATGAAATTCAAACTCAACAGTTAACATGACAAATGCTAATATGCAAAAGCACAATCAACAGATTATGAATAGTTAACTAGATTTGATGTGCATTAAGACAACATGAGACGAAGTGAAACATCAATACGCTTAAGAGTCTATTTGGTTTATGGATTTAGGGAGGGAAAGTAAAAGAATACCTAGAAAAAAATTATATTATTTTTTTGGTTTGGACACCTTGGCGAATAGGGAGGAAAATAAGACAAGATGAAGAAGTGGAAGAAATCCTTACATTTACGTATCACTTTTCTAACTCTTGTACTTGATTTGGACCACTTGTTTAGAATTTTTTTGCATATTAAATGTTTTTAAGTACGAGAGAAAATAAGAAGGAAATATTTTTTTCTATGGTTGTGCAAACTACCTTCGGGAAAGTTTGAAATTCCTGAAGGAAAAATCTATAAGCATCACATTTTCTTTTATCTAGCATTAATGTAGCATGAAAGGTGACAATCAACATGATTCAGCAACATGAAACCTACTCTGCTTCTGCTATATTATCCTTCAAATTTACTAAAAAAAGTTGCTCAATGGGAATCCCTCCAAAATTTTCCAAAGTCGAGAATGAATATATGTTTGAGATTAATAATGGTTTCTAATCCAATGTAAACTTATTTTTGCATTCAACAAACCTGCCCTGGAACAGATGTAGAAGGTAATGAAGAGTTGTAAAATGATGCATGCATACAAATGATACCTTGTTTCCAGCATGAAAATTTTCAAATTTATAAAGTTACATCTAACAAAGAAATATATTAATGAATTTTCAATCTTATTTCAGGAAACTCTGACCGAACGAGAATGTGTTCGTATGTATGTGTCAGATATCAATCCATCCAATATCAAACATGTAAGACACATATATTATACAATTACTTGTGCCACCTGATGTCCCACAGAGTTACTTCACATAGTTCACACATTTTCAATTATCCTCATAACATTGCCCTTGAAATGGTTTAAAACCCAACAAAATGGCAACAAGCATGAGGTGATTATCAATATGATGTAGACAACTCGAAGTGGATAGGCAAGAACAATACAACAAGACGAGAAACAATATAATAGAATCACATCTAACACTATTTTTTTATTTGATTCCTTGATTCTATTCTTCTTCTTTTTTAATTCTCTTAATTTATTAAAGGAAACCGAAACTAGATTTTTTTGTTACGTACAGAAAGGGTAGTTCCATGTTGAAATGACCAACACAACTCCAAGAGGTTCTGATACAATTTCTGCTGATGATGGATAAGTTGCCATGGAAGTTTTGACCTGAAATGCCGAGACAGAGAAACATGCATTAATGATGTTCAATTGTCAAACTACAAGGCCTTTGAAAACAAGACTCCTAATTACTTTTCTGAATAGGAGCATGGGCTTCAGGCAATTACCTTTTCTGGCATCATCCAATGTTTCAATTCTTTAAGCGCTAATTTACAAGAGCTTTTAGTCATAGAAATCTGCATAGCAATTCACATGACCAGAATCTATTTGATGGATGAGATGAGAGATCAGGTAAAAAAACAAAAAATCCTTTTGTTTGTTTGGAAAATATTTTTTGGAAAACGAAGGTCTAACGGAAAACATTTTATGTGATCAACAAAAAAAACAAGCCTATATGGACAGAAAATGTTTTCCAATTTAAAAAGACAGAAAACGTTTTTTGAACAAAAATTTTACCAATGTCACCACACTACCACCACCACTCTCACCTCCACCACCATGCCACCACCTCCGCCTTTGTTCCACCACCATCACCACCACCAAACATAGAAAAATATTTTCCATTAGAAAATGTTTTCAAACATATTTGTAGCTATTCCATGTTATGTGCTCGCCTAATAACATATATTTAAGTTTATGTGTGCTCTTTGTATTCACTGGGTCTAATTGTGAGAGTCTTTTTTGTTTTTGAAGGGTCTGAAACATAACATACATTTTCGAAAAATTAAGTATGAAGGAAGAGAGAGGGGGGGGGGGTGTGGGTAGAGAGAGAGAGAGAGAGAAATTGAGAGACCTCGGAGATGAAAGCTTCTTGTTGGGGTTTGGAGAGGTCGTTGTGAAGAGCTTGAATGATGTCATTCTCTTTCTCATCAATCATCTTGGAGATACTCTTTAACTGTGTGACTCTCCACTCGTAGCTCTTCGTGTTTCCCCTGTTGAAGCACTCTCTCATCTCCTTCACCATCGCACCTGCTCTTTCTCCATCCAATTCAAACCTCTCCTTCTCTTCCTCCTCCTCCTCCGCCATCACTGACAGAGTCGCAGAGCACCACCACCTAATTCCACACCAAAGAATCAAACAAACAAACAAACACACACACACACACACACACACACTCTTTAACCAGAGACAGAGAGAGAGAGAGAGAGAGAGTTACGCACGAATGGGAACTGAGGAAGCGCGTTTGATGGGTTCGGAGTGAGACTCTGCTTTTACAAAAGAATGTGTTCTTGCTCTTGCTGGCGCAACCGCTAATATTCAATCTCGGCGCCCTGTTCAAAATCACCAATATTTATAGGGAGAATTACCTTGGGATTTTTTTATTTATTATTTTTTTTAAAATAAAAACCGATATTACGCGCATCTCAATTAAATTGGGACATGTAACCTTGTGTAGATTTAAGGAGGATTTAAAAAGGAAAAGAAAAAAAATAAATAATATGTAAAATTAAATAAAATATAAATGGGGTTTTTTTTTTAAAGTCCCTGGTATTATGATTTTATAGCATAAAGGACACCAAATATTTTCATAATGTCTAAGGTCCCTCAACAATATTTTCATAATGTCTAAAGTCCCTCAATCTTGATCCAGAGAAATTTCAGTCCAGAGAAATTTCAGTCCAGAGAAAATTGGTCCAGAGAAATTTCAGTCCAGAGAAAATTAGTCCAGAGAAATTCTGGCCCAAATTTCTCTGGACCAAATTTCTCTAGAAAGTCTACAGCAATTCTGAATTTCTCATAATTTCTCTGGCTCAATTCTTCCTAGAATTTCTCAGTATTTCTCTTATGCATTAGTTGAGTCCAGAGAAATTTTGAATTTCTCTGGTCCAATTCTCTTCAAATTTCTCTGATTTGCAAATTTCTTTAGTTTTCTCCCAGAGAAATTTCTAGAATTTCTCTGGACTCCAAACCAGAGAAAAACAATGCACACACAAAACACATTAAATAGAGAAAGAGAGAGAGGGGTTAAACAAATGTTGATACCTAGAAAAATGCAATGAAGCCTATTACAGATTCAAAAACTCTAATTTGATCATAGAAATACTCTTGTAGGCCAACAAGTGTAAACCCATCTTCAATTCCAAGAATGATGAACTGAGGAGCTAACCAAAACACACTCATAGACAGATAACCAGAGAAATTTTCCAACCCAGAGAAATTCCCAGACAAATCTTTCTACAGTAATTCTCTCAACCCAGAGAAATTCTGGACTCCACAACCCAGAGAAATTCCCAAAAAATACAGAAAAGACACAGAGAAAATCTCATCACCAGAGAATTTCTCTGGATTCAATCATAGCAATTTTTGCTTTCAGAATAAGAGAATCAATCATAAATTGCACTTGATCCAGGCCTAAAAGTTGAAATTCCAAGGTTTTACTTTACCCTGTCTCGTCAAACTAAACTAAACTAAAACCTATACAGTTCAACATGGCATATTCTCAGCACCCAAACGGTACATTTTTAGGACTTTTCAACGGAAAAGGCAAAACTACTAGATTAGATCCAACTCAACAACCAAAAAATATCAGAGCTTTGCTCAACAATTTCGAAACAACTAAAATTAATAAAAAAATCTAACAATTAAACACAAGACTCAGACCAATTTTGCCCAAAAAAATTCCACAGAACAAGCTCAGTGAAGATTCACAGATTTTGAGAGAGAGAGAGACCTCAGCAGCGAGGTACTCGAGCACGGCGGCGAGGTAGACCGGAGCGCCAGTTCCAACGTGCTGAGAGTAGCGGCCTTTCTTCAAGTATCGGCCGATCCGGCCGACCGGGAACTAGAGGCCGGCTTTGACGGACTGGGAAACGGGTTTCTTCTTCGGACCGCCGACCTTTCTTCCACCTGCACCTTTCTTGACCTTCTCCATTTTCTCAGGATTTCCAATCAGGAAACTAGTTTCCCGAGAAACAAACAGCCGAGAAAGTAGAGATTGGTGAGGTGAGGCTACTTTTTTGTCTGGGCTACAGTGTAGGGATTGGGGTGTTGTTGTCTCCAATGGAATCACTTCTACGGCGACGAGCATGAAGTAAGGGAAAGAGGAGCTGCCGATGAGGAGTGTTTCGTCGAGGTCGGCGGTCATCGACATGGCTCTCTCTCTCTCTCTCTGTGCGTGTTTGATCGTGGTGACGAGTGAGAGTAGACAAAAGGAAGGGGGCTGAATTTCTCTGTGATAGATGGGAGGACCTTAGACATCAAAAAATAATTTTGTGGATCTCTTCCCTTATAAAAAGTGGGGGAGGGACCCTAGACCAATTTTCCCAATATAAATATATTTTATTCATATTTTATTTTTATTTTTTTTTCAAATCACTTTATAAATCCCTAACTAAACATAGCTTTTGAGCTTGAACGTTTGGCCCTTATAGATTTCGAATTTGCCACCTCTTACTTTGTAAGGCCTTTAATTACTTTATTCACTTACTAAGCCAAATTTCTTGAATTGGGGAAGTTAGTAAGCCTTTGTTTGAAATATGAGTTAATTTTTTAAATTTTTAGCTATTTTAGTATGGAATTAAAAAATCTTGTTTGAGATAAATTTTTAATTTTTTTAAACTTTTGTGAAAACAAAAATTAAATGATTGTGATTTAGATCAATGTTTAGAAAACTAGAAAGGACCGGCCTATCAGATCGGCTAGACCGGTGATCGAACCTTGTTCTAGTTTAAAAAACCCTCTAAACCCGAACATAGCTCAAAACCAGTGTAAAATGAAAGAATCGGAAGAACGGCCGATTCAACCATCAAACCCGACAACCCAGACTGGGTTTTAAGAAGTGACTAGTTTTCTTTATCTTTCTTTTCCCTTCTCTGCTGCTCTATTTCTGTCTCTTTTGCTTCCCTTTTTTGCTACTATGCTTCTTAAGCTGCTTAATGCTTATTTTTACAGTCATTATTATGTCCAAACAAAACAAAAAGTATTGAGACAAAGAAAAGTCAATGATGGAATAGTACTATAGTACTAAATATTTTTAAAATTTCATAAATATTTTTTATTATAAATTTCTGATTTCATAGCTGTTAGTTAATGGTTTGGTGAACTAATTTTTTAATTATATATTCTGGCACTCATCTTACAAAAATAAATATATGTATACTCATCTTACAAATGTTTTGAAAATTATTTTATTTTGTTGAATTTTATTTTTTTTCATTTTTATACTTATATTTTTAATATATATATATTTAAATATATTTATGATGTCACGGTTCAACCGCTTCGATTCATCGTTGAACCGGTGACTCGTCTAACTGGTCTCTTTTCCGGTTCACTCACCGGTCCAGTTTTCAAAACATTGATTTGGATGTAATATTTTATCTTATTGAATTTTTAGTTTATTTTGTCTTTTTGTAATTATTTTAGCCCAAAAAATTTATGCCAAACATAGCCTAATAATCGAGCAGTGCTAAGAACTTCAATAAAGCTATCAAATTTTTTATCAAACATATGTTTGATAAAAAAATTGATAATTTTCTTGAAATATTTAGAATTTTTCTTTCTTATATAGTTGTCTCTTTTGGTTATTATAAATGAAAACTTAAAAATTAATTACCTAATGGTAGAATTTGTTTTGAAATTACCAAATAATATTTTCCAATGGGTGGAGGTTGACTCCAGTTTTTATTTGAACTGAAGGGTGTTGTTCGGCTCCCAAACACCTATCATATTCTTCCTTTTTTTTCTTTTCTTTTTTTAGGATTCTTCATATATGGTATATAGAAACAAAAAAAATAAAAATAAAAATAAGTAGATTCAATAATTATAATTTTTTGTTTATATTTTGTTTGTGTTAAAAAAAATATGATAATTGTATTTTTTTTTAAATATATTATTTTAAAGATAAATGCGATAAAATAAAAATAAAAAATTTAATTATTAGATTAACATCAAATTTTTTCATGATCGATAAACACAAAAAATCTAAAAAAATTAACAATATGAACGCTCATAATAAAATTCATGATCAACCCCATAAACCCAAATAACAATCTCCAATCCAGATTTTTCACTGGAACCAAACCAGTCATAACTTGCATGATTAATTGGATACTATTTGTGTATTTGGAAACCATTAACAATTTTGAGACCAAATGTTCACCAATTTGGATATATAGGACTTTCGAGTAACCAACACCACTCAATCCGTTAACTTCTCATCATCCATCACACATTATCCAAATATTTTTTTTTTCTCTCTCTTTTGCGTTAAAGTATTACTAAAAAAACATCATAATTATTCTTTACTTGGAAGTCGTGCTTATTCTAAAACTATACTTTGCAACCAAATGATTCCATGCACCAAACTATAATAATGATGAAATCCACCTTACAAAAAAAATAACAATAATAATAAAAAGAAAAATGAAGGATTCCAAAGTGAAAATTATCAAAAAGAATTTGTGACTCAAAAGCAATAATTAGATGAAAAGTTGGATTATACTCTGACAATATTATGCATCACTCAAAGTATATATATATATATATATATAAGAATAATTTATTTTAAATTCAAGCCACTAAGAAATTAGCAGAAGAATCCTGAATTTGTAGTCACAGTGAAGAAACAGTGGAAAGAAAGAAGTACATGAAGCATATAAAAATAGGAAGAAATGGGAAGAAAAGTAGTACCTGAAGTGAAGAGAAACCAGGTCAATGGAAAGCATGCTGTGATGAGGGTTAGAGAGAGAGCTTCTGTTGCTAAAATATATATTTTAAGTATGCAAATCATAATAAGAAAGAAGAAAAAAAGGGGCAATCGGCGATCTGCCTTTTCAGCCATTAAAACTAGTGGATAGTGGTAGGTTTGTTCTCGTACGTTTGGCTATATGATGGAAAATTTTACAAGGTGGTACACTATAAAAAAGTGAAGCAATCATTTAGTTAGTGCTCCTTTTTCAGGCGGGTTTGGCTGTTTGATGGAAAATTTTACAAGGTACACTATAAAAAAGTGAAGCAATCATTTAGTTAGTGCTCCTTTTTCAGGCGGGTTTGCGTGAGGTTTGAGTTATTTTAGCTCAAAAAAATAAAATAAAATTTTTAATTTAATAAAATAAAATATTATATTTAAATTATAATTATTTTATTTTATTTTTTACAAAAGTTAAAAAGTAAAAAAGTCAACTTACATTTCAAACTAACCATTAGTAATGATTTTGGTAATAGTTAGCTCTGATCTATTGTAATATCAGTTATGATTTAATTATGACTTATTGTGATTGTTATAATATTATTATGACTTTTTATTTTTTATTTTTATGACCCACTTTTGTGTTAATACCACTCATTGTGATGTTTTGATTAATTGTGATTATTAATTTAGTTATATTTGACGAAATATTTGGTTATGCCTTAGGTATTATTTAGTTATGACACATTATGACTAAAATAGTTTGTCTATGATATGTTATGGTATTAATATCAGAAAATATCATAATTTGCAATATGGCACACGAAAGGTCCCTGTTTCATTGCCTTTATTGTTGTTCCACATTTAGAAAGTAACAAAATTTAAGAAAATATTATCATGAATTTTTATACAGGAAAATTTTATTATACATATATATGATATGCATCTTATTATAAAATGACAACTTTTCTTATCACAAAACATATAACTTCTGACTCACCACAAAAAATATATATATATATAATTTTACTGCAAAGGGACATAATTTTGTCATTTATAAATTAAGAATACACCTCATAAATTTATTATTCGTAAATTATATTACAAAATGACATAACACACCATAATATCATAAATTTTACTAATCTGAGATTGATCAGTGTTTTGGACCGTCCGATCAACGAGAAATTATTGAAAGCTATGGGAGCAAGTTTAACTTAGCGCTTCAATTTAATAATTATTAATTTAAATTGTAAGACTTGTTACTTTTTTTGTTTGAGTTTTAAGAGACAACATAAAATTTGACGAGAAATGAAAATCAAATATTCCTCCGAAAACATAGAATAATTTTTCTTAATAAAAAACATTCATAATTTTCATATGATTTTACATTTTTTGAGAGTAAATATAATTTTTAAAAGATTTAAAATATCATTTTATTGTTTATTTTTATCAAACTAATTTTTATTTAAGTGGTATTACATCTCTTAATTTTGTCTCTCCAATTCCACCCCGAATGACATAACCCACACTCATGTGAAGAGTTCCCACACTCTTCTCTCTCATCTTGAGCATCCCTAATTTTACATTATTAAGGGTGGAATTAGGAGAACAAAATTAGGGAGATGAATCATTAATGATATTCTACTTTCATTTGGGAAATAAGTTAAAAGTTGACTTATTTTATTTATTTATTTTTAAAAGCGTGTAAAAAAATAGAGAAGTGATATAATTTTAAAAAATCAAGGAGAATTTTTTTAAGGTCCCTAATAATAATAATTTAGAGGATAAAGGACACCAAAAAAAATAGTGATGCATCAGGTCCCTGAACAACATGGCGCGCGTTTTTAATTATTTTGTGGACCAAAATACCCTTCCTAAAATTAACACAGAAACGAAACTCATTCTGACGTCTGAGTTCCATTCCAAGCATCTAGCGTCTTCACGAACAAGAGAACAGCAGAATTAGGGTTTCAATATGATCTTCACCATCAACATTAGAGCTTCGTTATCTTCTACAAAAATCATTCACATTCCTTCTTCACAAATTTCTCTGACCCCGTTTTCATTGTTCATCGTCATCTCAGTTCATTTTCGTCACGTCGCATTTTCATCTCAGGCTATATCAGTTCGTCATTCAAGTTTCATCATAACTCTGGTAAGTTTTTCTACAATACAACTAGATTTTCTCCGAAAACACAATTAATTGCATTTTATATTAACCTTTCACAAATTAGGGTTTCAATTTCGTAATAAAAAGTTACCTGAATTTGAAAAAAGTTATTTCTATATGTTTTGAACTTATTCTTGAACATGTTTGTGTGATTTTATCTGTAAATTTCTTTGGAATTTGAATTTCTCTGGTTTTTGCTTGATGTATGTTTCTTCTTTCAATTTTCTGGAATGTTTATTTTGAAAAAAGTAATTTTCTGTGTTTTCATCTTATTCTTGAACATGTTTCTGTGATTTTGTCTATAAATTTTCCTACTCTGTAAATTTCTCTATAATATGTATTTTTAATTGGAATGTCTATCTTTCTCTGGAATGTCTATTACTCTCTTGTCTCTGTCTAAGTTTCTTTGGTATTTATAATTTTCTCTGACCACATCACATCGCTTTCCTCCCTTGTATGTCTTTATCATGTTTAATTTTCTCTGGCATTTTAATATTATGGACTGGAATGAATGTTTCTTCTTTGAATTTTCTCTGACATGTGTATTTTGAAAAAAAGTTATTTCTCTGTGTTTTGATCTTATTCTTGAACATATTTCTGTGATTTTGTCTATGAATTTCTCCACTTTGTAAATTTCTCTTGAATATGTATTTTTCTCTGGAATGTCTATTACTCTCTTGCCTCTGTCTAAGTTTCTCTAGTATTTATAATTTTCTCTGACCACATCACATCACTTTCCTCCGTTGTGTGTCTCTATCATGGTTAATTTTCTTTGTTGTGTATGTAAATTTCTCTGGCATTTTAATATTATGAATAGAAATTTTCTCTGGAATGGAAATTTCCTCAAGAATGTGTAATTTTCTCCGGAATGTGTATTTTTCTCTGGTATGTTTATTTTGTTCAATTCTTGGTTTCAATGTGGTGTAATTTTCAGTGGCATGTTTACATTACTTTGTTTATTTTATCTTGCTAATTGTGGAATGGAAATTTTCTTTGGCTTGCCATGTTTACTTTTCTCTGTCATTCATTTTCTCTGGTATGTTTACTTCTATATGTAATTTTAACAATTATTGAAAATTTCTCTCCCATATTTATGATGCTTTGTTGATTTTCTCTGACATTTAATTTTTAATGTCCAATTTTCTCTAGCATGTCCAATTTTCTCTGGCATGTCCAATTTTCTGTAATTTTTCCTTAACTATAATTTTCTCTGACATCTCTAATTTTCTCTTATCTGTAATTTTCTCCCTTATTAGTAATTTTCTCTGACATATCCAATTTTCTCTAGCATGTTCAATTTTCTCTGGAATTTAATATTGACATCTTTATGTTTTAATCATTGTCTAGAAATGGCAGAACGTAAAAGCAGCAAAACACCGAAAACATCAAGCAAAAAACAGAAACTCTATCAGTGTTCTTATGAGCTAAGATCAAAAATCAGCAGCAAAACACTGGAAACACCAAGTAAGAAAAAACAACTCTCTCAGTCTTCTTATGATATAAGATAAAAAAAACCAGCAGCAAAACACCACAAACTCCTCGCCAAAACACACAAGTCCAAAGTGATAAAGCAACTAGCATCCAGATGAGTACCCCAACTTCAAAAGACTCAAGCTCAAGGGAAAAAAACCTGTTAAACTCCAAAGAAAGAGAGCTCACTACAGCATTCAATACCAATCCAACCTCTCATCTATTGTCTCCTTTTTTCAAACACTTAAATTCAATTCAAACCAACGTGTAGAGCTTCAAAAGACCCCATTTTGGTATTTGATCCAAGCTCTAACCACTGGAAGGATGGACCCAAGGAAATCTAGGAAATCTGATGATAATGTAGTTGCAATAATCCAATGTTACAATGAAAAAACAAAAGCATTCACAATTGGTAAAAAGAACTTGACCTTTACAACAAATGACATGGCCTTGATTTTTGGTTTGTAAGGAGGTAAAGGAGCCATGTCATTAAGATACTCTAAAAAGCTAAAATCTGCATTCCTAAGGACAAGATTCCAAAAGAACACAAGGCTCACTGGCCCTATTCTTAAAAATACCTTGGTCAAAGCAATGAAAGGCAAGCGACCAACTGACTTCAAAGATGTAGCAATCATTGTTACATTGTATTTGTGTTTCACCCTATTTTTTGTAACAAATGGGAATTCAATAGGGTGGATTTTTATAAAGTATGTAGAACCTCTTGAATCAATGAAACAGTATGATTGGCCAGAAGCAATCACATCAACATTGATTGATTCTATCATAGCATTGCACAAAACTCCAGAAAAAGTTACGGGGTGTGTCATTGCATTGCTGGTAAGTATAATATCCATTCAAATTTGCAATTATCATGCTTACAAATTTGTGCGTTTAAAAAAATTTAATTACTTTAATTTTCATCACAGTATTGGCTATGTGAACATGCAAATATCATTGACTTGGAAGACAGTAACACAACTGACTTCCCAAGATATGCCAAGTGGAACCTGCAAACCTTGACGAAACAGCTGCAGAAGACACCAGTCCACTCTCTTGCACCTCGACAGGTTAAATTTCTATCGCTACTAAAATCTTAGTGAAATTTCAAAATTTCTCTAACCACTGCTTTGTTTCCCTCCTTGTGCATTGATTGATTAAGATCAATTTTCTTTGAACTATCAATTTATGTTTTCTTCTTTGGTTACCACTGGCTTATTTTTGCCATTATAATCAATTTCTCTGCAATCCAAATTTCTCTGACCACAATTGTAACACATTAACTTATATGTCCTGATTGATTTTGTCTAATATCTGAATTATGTTAGCTGTTTCATAATTTTCTCTGGCCCATAAAATTATTTCTCCTTATATGTAATTTTCTCTTGCTCATAACTTATGTGCCTTACAGCTTTGATAAACACTGTTTATTTCTACCCTTCTAATGAATTTTCTCTGGAATCCAAATTTCTCTGACACAATTATAATCAAACATTAACTTATATGCTTTGATTGATTTTCTCTGATATCTAAATTATGTTGCTTGTTTCATAATTTTCTCTGCCTCATAAAATTAACTCCTTGTCTGTAATTTTCTCTGGCCCATACAATTTTCTCTGAAGTTTGTTTCCCATTAGTATCATTTAGATGAATTTTATTTTCCTTATTTGAATTTTTTCTCTCAATGAATTTTGTAACATTTCTTTAATAAAATAGTCTTTTGTTACAGAAAGATAACAAGGAGCTAGTCAAAAACTCATCAGAGGAGTTCTATCTTGGTAAAAAGACGAAGAAAGAATCAAAAAAGGCAATTTTCAAATTCAATGAGACATTACAAGATTCATCTGAAAAATGAGGGAATGAAGAAGCAGAAGGCAACATAGAAGAATACGAAGTCAGCAATGGATAAGAAGATCAAGCAAGCAGTGGAGAAGCAGAAGCCAGAGAAGAAAGTGAAGAAATAGAAGCAGAAGACAAAGAACAAAATGAACAGAAAAAAGAAGACAGTGAAGAAGAAGATGAACAGTAAGAAGAAAATAATGAGGAAAGTGATGAAGAAGAACATAATGAGCTGATGGACCAACAACGTGATAGCATTTGTGGCTCAACAATGCATCAGCCTCAAGAATCTGAGAAATCAAAGGATGCCCAAATTACTGATCTACGTCAAAGACTAAAGGCACTTTCTCAATCTAAAAAAGAGGAAGAGAGAAATTGGATTGAATTACTTGCTGAAAAGGATGTTGCAATAAGAACCTTGACATCACTTAACTCAGAACTTCAAGAAAGAGACAGCACAATCCAAATGTAAGGATATTGGAGGTTCAAAAAAAAGACGATACAAAAACAATTCAACAGTTGAGGTATTCAATTTCGGAGCTTGAAACTGAATATGCCAAATTGCATGAACAAGTTCAAGAACTATCCATCCAACTAGCAACACAACCATACCGAACACCAACACAACTTCAACCACAAGGTCAGTGAAAATCTTGAGCCACAAAAAGTTATGTCCTTGTGTCAACATAACTCAGAGAAATTTCTATTTATTATAATTTTCTATGTCATTGGTAATTTTCTTTGAAAGTTATATTTCTCTGAACATATTAGTTTCTGTCGCTTATTTCTATTGATTTCTACTGCTCATTTGATTTTCTCTGTCTATTTTCTTATTTGATTTTTGGGGCTTGTTTGATTTTCACTGTGTATAGTTGAAATGCAAGTGGAACAACAACCAACAACCCAACAAGAACAAATGGTGCACAAAGAACAACCGAAACAAAAGACAAAAGTCTATGGTAACTGAAAAATATTGAATCAAATAAATTTATATATTGAAATATCATCTATTACTTCAGAGAAATTTCACTTTTACTGATATTTTCACTGTCTACAGTCAAAAAAGATCCGACATCAATGATAAAAAATTTAAAGGCAAAATAAACGAAGAAAAAGCAACACGATCCAGAATTTCAATATCCCAAAGTTGCGAAAATGACTAGAGGTTCAAAACAAACTGCAAAGCAAACTGAGTAAACCACGAAGGACAAAGAAGTACTTGATGCTGATGCGTACGTCTTGCCTCAACCTACAAGCATCAGAAAATCTTGAGTCTTTCCACAAACTCTACCGATTTCAAGATTGATAAAAGATCATGTAAAAGACATCTTGCAGCACATATCAAATGTGTCTGGACTTGAGTAAGTACAACAAACAAAATAGAACATAACACACAACAAATTACAATCTTATATTGCATTAACAACAATTAAATCCCTTCTTTGTCATCTTGTAGGGCTTTAATTTGGACAAGTGAGTTGAATCTCATTACCTTCAAAGACATTGAAAACCTAATAAAGCAAAAAGAAATTTCCAACAATGTAAGTCTTTCATCAAAATTTCTCTACAATGTTCCATCAGCCTTTATAAACCAATATTACAATTATAAATCATATTTTTCAGGTCATTGATGGCTATGGAGAGATCCTTTTTGCTAACCAAACGAGAGAAAGACAACAACCAACTTCATTTTTTTTCACATCCATGAGCTTAGTATGTTACTACTATTTTATTTGATTTTCTCTACAATTTACTTACTACTTTCTCTTCTTAAGGTACTTCTTAAAGCCAGTTGTGTCACTAGTCTAATTTTCTCTGGCTAGTTGTGTGCATCTAAAATTTCTGTGTGTATATTTCTTAAATTCCTGTCATTTTAACTTTCTCATAACATAACTATTTTTTGATTTTCCCTGACCACAGAATTTCATCAAGATGACGAAAAATCAAACTTTCCGAGTCTCATTATTTGACAAGCATATTGAAATAGCATGGAGGAACTACAGGTTCCTCAATTTTCCAATAAATACTGGGGGTAATCAGAAGTCAACAGATGGAAATCACTGAACCTTGCTTGTCCTGGACAAACAAGACAATTTGTGAAGGTTCTACAACTCCCTAAGGGCAAGGAGGGATGATGCAGAAGACAAATATGTTAAAGATGCAAAACAATTGGTAACGAGTGCAAATTTCTCTGATCCATCATAATGTTTATGTGATGATAATTTTCATAGAATCCTATTGATTTGTCTGTAAATTTCTCTGTTATTTAAAAATTATTTTTTTGCAACAAGATTATGTAGAGAATTTTTTGAAAGCTTGCCTTGAAAGAGAGGCTCAATCACAACCCTCTTTCAAATTGATAAACTTACAAAACACAAGTTACGACTTTGAGTATGTCAACAATGCTCCACAACAAGACAGTGATTCGTGAGTTTCATACAACATCTATAAATAAGATAATATGATTTGCATGTTTCTTAAAACTAACCATACCTATAATTTGTATGCAGTCTGGATTGTGGCCTCTTTGTTTGCTATATAATGAAACAATATAGCAAGCATGAACCTATTAGCTCCAAATTATCCACACAAGACCTAAGGTTGATGAGGGCAAAACTCATAGAGAGATTTGTGACCGAAGTTGGCTGGTCATGGACTGAACCAATTGAAATACCTCCAGAAGAAGAACCAAAAATGTAATAGTAAAACTAGTGAAAGGAAGAAAATGTACATATCCACACAGAGAAAATTGTCTTACATATATGTATATATCCACACAGTATTAACCATTCAATTTTTTGTTCATACATTGAAGGAATGATGATGCTTGAAGGAAGACAATGCACATATCCATTTTTTTTTTATTTTGACTAATGTAAATTTCATACTTATCAATGGTTAAATATATATATATATATATATATTATTGTGATTGTCAACACAATCCACACAGAGAAAATTGTCTGCAGAAATTTCTCTGGTATAATATTACCAAAAATTCACAGAGAAACTTAACTCGTATCGTCCCAAGGGGATGCCTATATAATCATGTAATCTGTAATGCTTTGTGTTGGTACAAAACAATTATCAAACTCAAAAAAATACAAAGCGCACAGTAATTTTCTCTATTATTGTAAAATTTCACTAGATGAATTTGAAGTTTCAAAACACAATGCCTAGATAATTTTCTCTGCTAGTGAAAAATTTCTTTGGATGAAATTAACGGATTCGAATGGTGACAGAAAATGGAATTTATGAGTTGTGAATTTCTCTGGGTTGAGTGATTTGGAGAGGGGGAATTTCTCTGGGCTGGTAAGAAAAATTTCTGAGTTGGAGTGATTTTAGATAAATTCTTCCCTGGTCCAGAGAAATTCTCAACTCAGAGAAATTTCAAAATAGCTTAATTTTGTTTCTTGATTGTACTCAATGTAATAATTTTGCGTATGCTCTGTCTGGTGTGTACATTTCTTGAAGTGAGTCTAGAAAAATTCTTCCCTGATAAGAATTTCTCTGTGAAGTCCAGAGAAATTCTCTTGATTTCTCTAGTTTAAACTTAGAGAAATTTCAACAAACACAATGCACACTGTAATTTTCAATGCTATTGGCAAATTTCTCTGGATGAATTGGACCTCACAAAACACAATGCACATTTCAACAAACACAATGCCTATAGTAAATTTCTCTTCTACTGGCAAACTTCTATGGATAAATTTGACTGATATGAAGTTACCAGAAATTCACAGAGAAATTTAACTTGTATCGTGCCGAAGAAGGTGCCTATATGATTATGCAATCTGTAATGCACTGTGTTAGTACAAAACAATTATCAAATTCAAAAAACACAATCCACACAGTACTTTTCTCTGCCATTGTCAAATTTATGTGGATGAATTTGAAACTTCAAAACACAATGCACAGAGAATTTTCTCTGCCATAGGAAAATTTCTCTGGATGAATTTGACAGGTATTACAAATCCACTGCCTATAGTATATATCAACAAACACAATGCACACTTTAACTGATATTGAAAAATTTCTCTGGATGAATTTGATTGATATTATTATATACACTGTCTAAAAAATACATTTCACAAAATAAAATATACAAAGTAATCATCAAATGTATTATTCAATCAATAAAATGTATTATCCTCAACTATTTAACAAAGGTTCCTTGCATGTCCTCTTATTATGGCGACCAATACTCTCACAACGACTACACTTAATCACTCTTTTAAACTCTCCAGTAGAAGCAATTTTGTTATTCTTTGGCCTCCCAGTTGATCTCTTGCTCAATGGAGGTAAAATCATAGCATTTTCAATGCTACACAGGTTTTTCAACAATTGGAACTTGGCCAATCGAAAACGAGTATGCTTGACGATACATGTCAGCATGAAAAAATGGTTCAACAAATGAATTCAAATTCTTTTTACTCCTAAAAATTGTAACAATAACATGTTGACATGGATACCCATTTATTTTCCATTTTCGACATGAACAAGTTCTCAACCCAAGATCAACCATAACCGAAGGAAAATAATGCACTTCAAAGACATTATCAGATGATAAACTCACATTCCATGTCCTCTCATCCAAAAAAGACTTCTCCAATACACTATCCATACGGAGACACAGAACTTTATCCTATTTACTAGAGAGCAGCTTCCTATCAGACCTTATATTCATGATTTGGAACCGTATCATGTCCACTAAACTTGTTATTGACAAGTGACAAGCTTCTCGTATCTATGAATTGAATGACTTAGCGACATTTGAATACATCTCACCATAACATTTCCCCGCAAAATCTGCATCACTCCAATTTTCATATGGTAAACTTCTCAAGAAAACACTCACAATGTCTCCTCCCTCACTTTTTAATTCATTTAACTTGAAATGAAACGATGCCTTTGTTGGCGCATATGCATATTCTAAAAACTTGTACACAATCGTCTCCCTAACCAAATTTGTGTTTCCACATGACAACTTATCCCTCAAAATTCTCTTTAGATGTTCAAGACAAAATCCATGAAAACAGTCAGGGAAAAACCTAGCAATTCCTTCCACAATACCACAATGTTGATCTGATATGAAACTTATCACCATTTCTGATCCCAATACTCCACATAAATGTTCAAGGAGCCAACACCAATTGTCTTTATTCTCAGCATCAACAACAACAAAAGCTATAAGAAAAAAACTTACAAAACAAATAGGAACAAGCATATTAGATATACACATGCAGAGAAAATTAGAACAATAAACAATCAGAGAAATTTGACACTGCCAACATCCAGAGAAAATTCACTTTGTGCCCAACTCCAGAGAAAATTCACACATTGGCAACATCCAGAGAAAATTGACTTAGTGACCAACTACAGAGAAAATTCATTTAGTGACCAATTACAGATCAAATTCAAACATCAGCAACATCTAGACAAAATTCACTTAGTGACCAACTACAGATACAATTCACACAATGGCAACATCCAGAGAAAATTCACACACTGACCAAAATCCAGTGAAAATTCTCACAGTGGCCACAACCATAGAAAATCCACACAGTGGCCAAAACCAGAGAAAATTCACAGTGTCAGAGAAAAATAACATTCACTCAATTCCCGCATATATAGAAAATTCACATACTTAGATAAAATTAGATATAGTTACAATTATCTTCATTCCCATCTTTTTCCGTTGCAGCAAGCATAACTCCTTTGTATCGTCCTTTCAAAAATGTTCCATCACGAAAAAGCAATGACCGACAATATTTGAAACCAGCAATGCATGCATGAAAAGCCACAAACACTCTTTTGAAACGCTTGTTATCTTCAAAATCTAACTCAAAACGACCACTTGGATTGTTCTTCAATGCCTCATCAAAATACCACCGTAATTGATTGAATGACAAACAAGAATCCCCATATGTACTACATTTTGCTTTTTCAACCCCCAACCAACCACAGTTATAACTGATTGAGACCCCATACTTGTCTTTCATTTCTTTGACAACATCCACTGGACGAGTTAAAGGTTTTGCACTTACCTCTTCAAGTATCAGCCCAGAAACTAAGCTGGAAGTCATCCTAGCATGTTTAGTCGTACGAACCACCACACTACACGTATGTTCATTGTTCAAAGTCCTTATGTAGAAGAACCCATTTGTTTTTTCAACTGAAGCATGTACACGCCACATACATCCTCTTGATTTCTTATATGCACATTCTGCCGTAACCCTTAACTTGTCATTTTTAACATACGTAAACTGAAAACCAATCTCAATAGCATACTTGCATAAAAAAATACGGAACTCAATAACACCACCCTCAAACTTTTGTCCAACACTCGTAATATTATTTCGCCAATCAGCTGACAATAACACATTTTCTTGGTAAGAACAAAACTTAGAGAGTGAATTCCTTTCAATATCCACCAGCCTATCACATTCACCATCCATAGCATCTACCCAATTAGACCCCACTTCATCCTCTTTATCAGAAGTACTACACCTACTAACTGAAACATCAACTATATCAACACCACGTGTACAAACAACCCTCAACATATTCAGAAAATCAATATTATTTCGAACCATACAATTCGGATGGCCCACACTAGAATATGAAATACACATAGTCTCAGATTTCAAATTCTCTCATGTTTTACACAAAATGCCAACCAATTCATCAAAATTCAATTCACATGAAATATTAATGACAATAGTATCATTCCCATATTTGTACAGTAACAACACTGCACTGTTCATCGAAACTGAAAGAAAAAACAAGAAAAATAATTTGTTTAACATAAAAACACTTCACAAGAACAACATAAAAGTCCAGAGAAATTTCTACAAATTATATAATTTTCTCTAGATTATAATAACAACCTTATAATTTTATCTGGACTCAAATAAAAGCCCAGAGATATTTACAAACTGAAAGAAAAAACACTGCATTGTCCATCTAAACTGAAAGAAAAAACACAAAAAATAACTTTTGTTCAGAGAAACAAAAACTTATATTCACTTTCTACAAACATATAATTTTCTCTGAATTACAAACTGAAAGTGAATAACAAACTTATAATTTTCTCTAAACTACAAAGAAAAGTCCAGATAAATTTTTGAACTTACATTCACTTTCTCAGATTCTATCTGCATTAGAAACTTCTAATAATATGTCCATATGAACTTATAATTTTCTCTGTGATTTTCGTTGAATTATAATAATAAACTTACAATTTTCTCTGGACTAGACCAACAAAAGTGCAGAGAATGAAATTTCTCTGATTTAACAAAATTTCACTGGTTTGAAAAAATATAGAACAAAACTTATCATTGATCAACATGTTGATGAAAAACAGAGCACGAAAAATGAACTCTAAACATTAAAATTAACTACACTGTCAACACTCTTTGAAATTGATCAAAAAACGTAGAATGAAAAATTAATTCCAACAATAAAAATCAACTCTATCAAGTTAGCTTCTCTCTAAACAAAAATTCAAAACAAAAATCAAAATTCATGTGGAATCTCCATCGAAAACATACCTGATTCAACTGCACTGAAAAACCTACGCGATCGTGGTAATCTTTTTTGTCAACTCCACTGAAATCTCCATCGAAAACATATCTGATTCAACTCCACTGTAATACCTACAAGATCGTAGCAATCTTTCTCGTCAACTCCACTGAAATCTCCGACAAAATCACCACCGCGAAGTCCGTTTCCTAAATCTCCACCGTGAACTCACCAATATAACATTCAAACAAATTTCTCGTCAACTCCACTGAAATCTCCGACGAAATCTCCACGCGAAGTCAATTTCCAAAATATCCACCGTAAAGTCAACAATATAATATTTAAACAAATTTATGTTATAAAAGAATGATAAATTAGGTATTTTATAACCTAAAATAAACTTGAGAGACCTTAGCCATCAAAACATATTATTTTGAACCTCCCCTCTTATCAAAAGTAGAGGAGGGATCTTAGACCAATTTTCCAAAAAATCAAATGGCCAAAAAAACAGCTCTTAGCCGAGTTGCCAAAACAATTATCTCATTATACCATTAAGAAAAAATTAAAATTCTCATTACACCTTATATAATACCAAAACTAACCATAAGTTAAACCCTTTTCAAAACCTTTACAGATTTTTTTCATTGCATTTATTTCTTTTGAATTACTCTAGTGTCATGTTACCGAACAAATTATATTTATCCAGTTATCTGTTACCTCACACTTACAGATTAACTTCCCTCAAACCATCATTTTTTATAAAAAAAAATAAAATAAATTATGATAGACCTATTTGGTTATATATTGCAAACAATTTAGATTATTCTAATATCATGTTACCGAACAAATTAGATTTGTCCAGCCATCTATTGTCCTACATTTATAGATTCACTTTCCTTAAAACATTAAGGGGTTGTTTGGGATAAACTATATAAATGCACTTTTTGACTAAAAAAGTAGAAGAAAAAAAATATATGTTTCAGATAAATTTTTGACTTTTTATGAAAAAATGTGTATTAAAATATTGTATCAACTAACAAAATTACCGAAGTACCCTTCTGAGCACTGACATGCACTGTGCTTTCTGTGTTGCGCTTTTTTTCTTTTTTCTTTTTTTTTTTAATTTCCTTGCATGTCAGCAAGGGCTTTTTAGTCTCTTTGCCCTCTGTGTAGGCTGACTTTTTGATTAGTGAATAGTGTTAATTTTTTTACTTTTTTAGTAATTTTTTGACTTTTTGTCTATTTTAGAGGATCCCAAACAAACACTAAGGGCTGGTTTGGGGTAACCTGAATCAGCCAAAAAGTCAAAAAGTTACTCCAAAATCCAAAAAGATATCACTATTCATCCAAAAAAAAATTAAAAAATTAATTTCTTTCAAAACAGGTACACACGGAATTGACAAATAGTCAGCGGTTGTGTGCGGCAGTGCAGAACAAAAGAAATGATTGGTGTGATTTTTATACACACCGTTGTTTGTCCCATGGGGCCATCACGGGTCCCGTTTTGATAATTTGAACCGTTCAATATGTAGAAATCGTCGAGTAATATATGTCTGCCAAAAATCACATTAATCGGATATCGATAACTATATGATCAAATCAGTTATGTACAACAAATGGATGGTGTTATAATTAATGATTGAAAAATAAATAAATCTAATCAGATAGCTATCGATATCCGATTAACATGATTTTTTGTATGTACATAGTGTTCGACGAGTTACACACATTGAACGGTTCAGATTATTAAAATGGGACACGTGATGACCCCCATGGGCCAAACAAAACCGTCCAATGCTTTGTACAAAAATTAGCCAATAATTTCCAACCCCAATACACGGCTGCATTGTGTACGGCTGGGGCCCACCGCTCTCTAATCATCTCTTACACATTTTTTTTATACAATTTTTTAATACACATTTTTTCATAAAAATCCAAAAAGTTAACCCAAACTTTCATATTTTTTTCTCAATTTTTTTAGTCCAAAAAGACAAAAAGTGCACTTTTTTAGGACACCCCAAACCAGCCCTAAATATCTATACAAATATGAAGTGTACAACATCTATAATCCATTAACAATGTACTACTAGTCTTACTGCAATATAATCCTTCAAAACAAAAAACAAAAATGTCAAAAAAATGAAACTAGAAATGTTTGACAATAAGTTACCAGACATGTACTTTTGTTTGGCAGTAGGTTACTGAATAAGTATTTTTTTGCTCAATAGTGAATAACGAGATATGTATTTTTTGTTCGACAATATAATTCTGGATGATTTGATTTTGTTCGGTTTTGATATTCTGAACAAAAATTGAATAGCTCTCTTCAAAAACGAAACAAAAATATATAATAAAAAAAAACTCACCATTTTATTTTTTTGCTGATCCTTCACCACAATTTCTTTGTTCATTAGTTTCTTTAATGATCAAAACATTATAATTCTTACTTTTTAAAAGTAGCAAACCAAAAAAGTAGGAATTGAAATGTAAATCTATTTAATTTTTATCTTTTATCTTTAAAGATAATTTCACACATAGATAAAATTAAAAATTAAAAAAAATCTCAAATGTAAGGTGTAGAGATTTAAATGTGTTGTGTAAGTAAAATTTCCCAAATCATTATTCTTTTTATTTATTTTTAATTCAAAGAACTAATTCTGAAATTAAAATCTTAATTCAAAGAACTAATTCTGAAATTAAAATCAAGCATAATAGGATCTATTTCGTTATTTAGGCCTCGTTTGGGAACAGGCTATTATAGTAACTTTTTAAACTTTTTGGCTAAAATATAAGGTTAAAAAAAAATTAGTATGTTTAAAATGACTCTTTGATTTTTTACGAAAGGATATGCAAAAAGTAAAAAGAAAATAAAATCTTTAACTTTTTGATATAAGTTATAGACTTTTTGATTTTTTTAGTAATTTTTTTAATTTTTAGACTAAAAGTGTTGCATGCCAAACGAGACCTTAACATAGATCCATTTCGTTTTGTGTCGGCAAATACATTTTTTAAGTTTTTTATTTTTCATATTTTTGTGTCTTTAATAAACTTTAATATTTTTTAATTTTTAAATGAACATAACCTAAATACAATAAAAAATAAAATATTTATAAAAATACTTACTAAATACAAAACCAAAAAGAATGTAAAAATTCAGTATATATTTTTTTCTATTTATATTTTTTGATTTTTTTTAAAAAATTACTAATATTTTACTTTTTAAGGGTATTTAGATTAGATACATTTAAAAAAAATGACTAGAATATAAAAAATGAAAAATAAAAATCACTAAAGACAATAAAAACAAAAAATAAAGAATAAAAAGTACAAAAATTGTAAACATAATTAAGGAACTTTAAACTCTTAATATCCAATTATTGAAATAAATCCAATTATAGAGAATAAATTTTAACCTTAATATCCATTACGTACTGAGTAATCAGTAATGTTTCAAACCCCCACAAAACATCACCCCCGCAACTCCCACTCACTTGTGATTGATCCAAATAAGAAAGAGAGACGGAAAAAGAAATATATATATATATAAACACATCATTGATCCACATCACTGTAGGGGTAGTGAGAGTCTCCCCAAAAAAATATCCCAAACATTTTCCATTGAGTAATGGGACATTAATGATACTCTTCTAATTACATTTATTCTATGAATTTTAACCTTAATATCCAGCACATAATTTCGGCAATTTGATTTAAACCTTCTCGTGGTCCGCAAGACGACTGAGTTTTATTTTGAAATTGTTTTACTCCGTTAACACCTTTATGAGGAACCTTTTTTTTAAAAAAAAAAAAAAAAAAAAAAACAATTACAATGCAACTATCATACTCTCACAGGTCAACTTTTATTTGTTTAATTTAATGTGGCTAATTTCTAATTCATTTATTAATTTTAGGCCATGTTTGTTTGGGTAGACTGGGTTAGCATTTTCATAACTAATAGTTCTAGGACTACGAATCCGTTGGATTATGTATCCTATCTTAATTAATAGTCAAGTTTAAAATAATTAGTCCGTACTTCAATTGTTTAACCAAACATCGGATTAATAATTTTTTTATACTATTAGTCCAATCCCAAGCTCATGTCCACCCAAACAAACATGACCTTAATGTATTAAGTACCCAACATCAAGTACAAGATCCAAACCACGATCAAGCTTCATGCCTCATTTCTACCACCCCTATGTGCTCTCTAGCAATGACTATGCAACTCTCTCCAAAGACTTCACCAATCCTCACACTCACAATGCCAGACTTTGCCTCCGAACAATAAGGATATAGAAATCCTTCTCTATGTAAATCCTTACTATACAAGTCAAAAGACTACTACATATATAGGCACTATGGAAACTTAGATTGAATAGAAATCAAAAGCACTATAACCCAAGTAATATTTTCAAAAAAAGATGAACGTGTTCGCCAAGAGAAGGGTGGCATTCAAACAGTGAGCACACTGAAACAAAGTAGGTTCATGTTGGAACAAGCACCACACTCGATTTTTCAACGAAACTGAAAACACTATTCTCATATGAACACAACGAGCTCACATTCAAACATAAAAGCTATTGTTCCTTTTGCTCATGTTCTATAAGAAAAATCAAATGTAAACCAAAGCTAGGGGCATGTTAACTTCAAGAACTTGTCTAGGGTGCAAAAGAAAGATGTCTTGCGTAATGTTTCATTGTGAAAATCTTGCTAAAAACTCATGGATACTATGAACAATACTTGTTAAACCATTAACAGAGTTTAGCTTGGACAAAAACCGATCCACACTCCACATGAATTATGGTCTGGTAAAATGCATTCAGTGACACTCTAAATTTTTAAGTCTTTGGATTCCAGACTGACCTTATTGTAAAGGTAGGAGGAATCAATAGCACAATGACAGTTATTTGAGGTTCTAATACACAATTATGTAATTACTTTCAAATCGGCTATCACACAATTGACTAATACTAATCAAACTAGCCTTAGGAAACCTAGAAATTTTTATAGACCCTTCGCTCACAACCTTACACTTCCATTTTCAGCAGTAACAATCTCACATCTATAATTTTCAAGATAATAGAATTGATACTTATCTCCAGTCATGTGTCTATAATACCTACTACCAAGCAACCAAGTAAACAACTAATTGGCCTTATAGGATGTGTGCTACAGAGTCTTTGACAGAAT
The DNA here is from genome assembly GCF_055761805.1 of Camellia sinensis. Taxonomy (NCBI): domain Eukaryota; kingdom Viridiplantae; phylum Streptophyta; class Magnoliopsida; order Ericales; family Theaceae; genus Camellia; species Camellia sinensis. The sequence goes on along the minus strand of NC_138961.1, from coordinate 184,816,848 downwards.
CCTTCCTAACCCAGATGGACCTGACTGGTTTTTCTACTTTAGCTTTGATCTCGAGTCTTTAGTTAACCTCATGGACTATTTATGAAGTGTGTTGATCATTCTTAGACGATTCCCAATAGATTAACTTGTACCTCCTAAGTTGAAATTTTTTTTGCTCTAACATGATTCTCAGAGCACCACAGTAATGACAAACTGACACAAATTTTTGTTTAGCTTTCTGAACTCCAAGCCAAAAGGTTGAGGAGCTTCAGGAAGTTCATATATATAAAGCAAATGCATGTATTGGATGCAACGACAATCCCAAAAACATAAGCATTAATAAGAACATCTATAAGTGTTAGCAGTGGCAGAAAATAAAATACCATCCAAGTCATTTGCCTTGAACTTGAAGGTGCACAAATGCTACAAGTAAAATGCAAACTTTGAAGCAAAGATTGAAAGAAGCATTATTTGTTCCATTTAGTGGGATTATATTGAGTTGTAGCAGATTTTTTTCTCTTGCTAAAAACACCAACAAACAAAATTCTAAATCCTCAGTGGACAATAAGCATAGCACGAGGACAACATTTAAAGACTCCAAGAACAATTTGACAAATTTTGTCAAAATAAACAATTTTGTTCTCAACAAGCCGATTCAAATAACAATAAAGGGAGTTTTACACCAAGGGTAAATGACGCATCTATAGTTCATGTTCCGAAAGCAAACTTCAAGAAGGCACAACCCTATGGATCCTACTCAAATTGCATGCATCATAACAAAATTATACACAAGCTCTCAACTAAAGGTATAATTTGTTGAGAAAGAAGTTTTTCGTGAATAAAAAAATATAAAAGAAATTACCCTAAAAAAATTATAAAAAAAAAAAAAAGAAGGTTAGACAATTGTAATAAATTAAACCAGACGTTTTAATTTAATTTATTTTTTTTTCATTTTAAACCTGGATTTTTTAAGAAGACCCAATTCCAACCATCTGTCAATCCCCCGTAAAAAAATCTAACAGGTGAGGGATAATCTAATTAATCTACCTACTCTCGTTTGGATAATTTTGTGTGTATCTATTTCTAGGCAAAGATGAAGAGATGTGGAATTGACAAAATTATCCCTCATTTGTTAAAAATTTTAACTGAGATGGACAGATGGTTGGAATTGGGTAAACTTTAAAAATTTAGGGTTCAAATGAAAAAAAGAAAAATTAAAATTTATGATTTAATTCGTTACAACGATCAAACCCTCTTTTCCTTTTCTTTTTTGTAATAGCCCTAAAAATATACCATTAGATTCATGTTGTATGAGCACCATGTGTTCTTGAAGCCCATATGCCAAATACAAGAAACCAGAAGACAAATAAGATGGCCCAGTAGCGTGCAGGTCCATACTTGATTCTAGTTAACACAATCTGCAGGTTTCAAAAGAACAAACATTAGATTAACCATTTATATCTACATGGACGAAAACATATATTCCTACTTTCTCACTTAGAACCACACCTCAAACTAACAAAAAGTAAAGTGAGCAAGAAAACCAATTCCACAATCCCAAATTGAAAAACGAGAAATGAAAGTGATCACATCAAAGAGGGTCATTCCATCAAAATATTCATTCCCATGTTTGGTTGACTAAAAAAATAATGAAAATATCAATGCATTGTAAATGGAATCATTATTCTACATTATAAGGAAATCCATAGGAAAACCTAAGGAATGACCATTCCATCTCATTCCAATGAACCAAACAGAGCATTAGTTCTCTAGGAAGGAATGGCCCTCAATTGGCAGTGCAATTAATGTCAGAATGTCTATCTCACTAGTAACATTCATGAAAAAATGAAATATCTAAATCTGTCATGAGGAAAAAAAATATTTACCCTAGTCATTTACATTTAGGAATGCACATTCGAGAAAATCATAAATTTAATACCAAAACAACAAATTTAGCAATTGAAACATTTTTTCCTATGCATGATGTATTCACTTAAGCTCCATTTGGATAGATGTAGATTTCAAATTAAAGGATTTGAGGTTGGATATTATAAAAGTATTGGAGAGTTTAACTATTATAGGTGGATAGAAAAAATAGAAAATATGTATTTTAGTAGCATCTTTGTAGCTGAAAGGAGAATCCTTAGCATGATTTGAAATAACTACTTTTGCATAGGTATTTCAAATTCATCATGATAAAGCTCTTTAATATATTCTTCAAATAGTTATCAAATCTAAATTTAAATTATGCTTCTTGCTTTAGAATAATGCCAAATCCATGCATTTCAAATCTGTAAATACAAACGGAGCCTTTGTGTTACCCCTTTTGATCTGTGTGTGTGTTTGGGGAAATGTGTAACGCATGGCGGAGGTCTAAAACAGGCCCCCTAATGCATCAACAGCTCCACGCCTCCACTTGTAAATGAGCCAAATTAAGAAATGTACTCACATCATAACTTCAAATATAGGAAAACTTTAAAAGCTGAAATGTATATTACCATATTATATTTTTTCAATGTCAAATTGTTCATAGTAGATGACTCACAAATTTGAGAGGACCTGAACAGATGTTAATAATCTACTTGCCTACACTCATTCATATCAGTTGCATCAGCTTACTGCTACAGAACCATTTTGTAGAGCAGGTGACGCACCACATTCTAAAGCATTTCTATTCTAAGTACCAAAAAATGTCATACTCAGTGCACAAGGCTCCCCACTTACACATATAGGAAGGTCTGGAGGGAGAGGTGAGGTTTGTATCCCCACTTCTTTTCCAACTTATAAACTTAAAAAACTTAAAAAGCTGAGTAACTTCTTACTATTTCATATAGTAAATGGCACATTTACTTGTTATATAAAACATGAACAATTTTTTCAATTTCATATATATATTAAATACATATGTATTTATAGCCATGTATGTTCGTGTCCTAAAGTTTTTGGGAATTACAATGTCAACGTTATCATATTGAAAAGATGAAACAGATTGATGAGTATGCAGGTTTTTTTTTTTTTTTTTTTGAGATAGTGTTAGTGTGTTAGTATAGTTAGATTACAACTGAAGAGCCACCGTTGCTCCATCAACTCAAACCCTTGACCTTCCACTCACTACACCCTAAGGTGTAGCTACTAGACCATTGCGTCACACCCCAATGTCTGATGAGTATGCACCTTATTCAATGATTTTTCTCATTTTTATTTGCAAAGATCAGCCTCATCAGATCTTAAACGACTAAATGTTCTATTAATAATTCTTAACAATGTCATAGTAGAAGGACCATATGAGAAAACTACATCGTCATGTTTTCCTTTGCTAATCAAGAGACATAAAACATGAAAAGTGTATTTGATCATTAACACAAATCATAATATAACTTACTTTCAGTCCAAGAAAAGCAAATACGCTCAATGGATGCAAGATCAAAAGAATTAATATCTAATAACTTACAAAGCGAAAGAAGACTACAACAGTTAAAGCACAAATGCCTCCAAGAAGAATGTGAAGGCCACTTTTGGCAGTTTTCTGCAAGCAGGAGAAATTTGTCAGACGAAATATATTCAAGAATGTACAAAGAAAGAAAATGAATTACAAAGAAAATAAATTGAGGAAAAAGCGTAAGGCAACAAAAGCAATTGATATCTCATGTATTATCAGAATTAATACAAATATTTCTCAATTAAATACCCACACACATGCAGATATTTCTCAATGAATTAATAAAGCTCATACACAAGAATAACCGATGCAGTAACAGTAACAAAAGGGTAGCTCGCACTGGAGAATATGCAAGAAACCCGATGCACTAAGGGTGACAAAAGTATAGCTCATATTGGAGACTATGCTCACTCAGTAATAGTGATAAGAGCATCTCCAATGGTCTAGCGTTTTTGTGCTCACTTTATACAGATTTATTACAAGCTGCTCCAGCAATGTGTATTATTTACTGTGCCAAAATAGCACAAGTGGTCAAACAGTGCAATATTTTCTGTATTAATTCATCTATCTATCTATCAATCAACCACCATTCTTCAATCACCTATTTTTTAATAATTTTTCAACTGATTGATTTAAACCAAACCAAACCAAACCAAACCAAGCCTTGCCTTAAATCTCATCAAATGTAGCCTTTTGTCACCCCTTTCTTCTCGAACACCCACCAGATTATATCCCAAGACACTCTATCATATGTTTTCTCAAGATCGATAAAAACCATATGAATGTTTCTTTTTTTCTCTCTATACTTTTCTATTACTCTCCTTAAAAGATAGATCGCTTCCATTGTTGACCTACCGAGCATAAATCCAAATTGATTTCCTAACATCTTTGTTATATTTTGTAATCGATGTTCCATCACTCTCTCCCACACTTTTATTATATGACGCATCAGCTTAATTCCTCTATAGTTGTTGCAATTCTGGACATTTGCTAAACCCTAAACCCTATTTAAGCACAGCATACACTACCCTGCTGGAGCAAGTATTTTTTGTTGCACTGTCCTATTTTAATATTGCTAGCTACACCTAAATGTTACACGGTTTTGGGTAGAACTCAACCCCAAAAGCTAGCTATTGAGGTGAGGGTGCTCTCACGCTTTTATGCTTAACATTACTTTAGTACTCAGGAGATGTGGGACTTTGCTTCACACTAAATACTACACTGCTAGAGATGCTCTGAAAATAATACAGTATCATGGAAAATATTTTGAAAAAACTTCAAATTATAATGAGGGACAAGAACTAACATATACATGTACATATTGATTTATATACATATGTTTGTATGTATGCATGTATGTATAGCAGCTCCATGTGATAGCAATTTAGTTCTGGCATTACAGGAGCTTAAGTTTTTACAGGTATAATACTTGTGGGCTCTAACAAATATGTGAAAAATTACTCTCATATGCATAATAACTCTTCTATTGGCAGTTTGCCTGTCAGAAAACAATTTTTTTTTTGTATATATCATCTGTGAAATAAACAATAGCACTTAGATTCTAAATACCTTTCCAACACGAGGAGCAATGAGCCACGCAAGAGAGACAGTAAGCAGCCCCGTAGCAAGCAAGATCCCAGTACCCTCCACAGCCCATTTGGTCGCTGGATTTTCAACAGGGACAACTTCTTCGCCGACAATATTAGAAGGTTGCTCAGTGACAACCAGTGAAGCTATGGCAGGATTGTTGGTATTATGTGGATTAAACCACAATGAGATTTCACTTAGCCTTTGCCTTCGAATAGCAGCAACAGCATCAGGGTCTACACCTGAATTTGACTGCACCTGTGCAAGATTAGGTTCCCCATTGACAGTCCTTTCCCTCAACACTTCATAATCTTTCAAAGAAACCAAAACCTTTTTGAAATCTGCAGTTTTAATATTTTTTGCAAGGTGTCCACATATTTCACAGACAGTAGATCCATGGTTCACGAACCATTTGAGTGCACATGCATAGTGCACTAGAGCAAGATCACTTTTGCAAGAGCAACCTAGCTCAATTAGTGTGTCTTGGGGGGGGCTAAAACCCATTTCTACATCAGTATTACAAATGAAAACCTCCCCTGTAGGGCTGACAAACTCAACAAATCCAGATTCTCTTCTACCATTTTTGTTACAAGAATCATCACTATCAACATCTTCCAAGGCTGCTTTACAATTAGTCCTTACATCCTCACTGCCTGTATGTGCAACTCGTAATGGTGGAGTGATACCCAAAAATCCCAACACAGCATCTCCCCTTTTGTCAGATTCAGCACATTGGCAAACACGACAAGTTGGCAAGCCTGCCTCCTTGTCTAAACTGTGCCTTGATACAGAGTAAGTCCCAGTATCTTCACTCCCAATGGGAAGGGAACAATCAACACTCATTCCACCTTTAATTGTTTGTGGCAAATTCTCCTTGCCCATCAGATCACATTACTGTTTAAAAATGTGTTTTGTGCCTAATGATTATTGCACCATTTTTCAATTATTGAAGTTCATGATGCCAACCTCCACATTACAAATTTCCAAGAAAAAAGCTGTTGAATTCCCGTAGAAAATTGCTGCAACCACGTGAACTTACAGCTTTTAGCATAATTCACGAACTTGGCTAAGAAGGGAAGAGACAAATTTAATATGCGATGAATATACAATAACCAACCTTGTGCCTCCTCATAAGTATACTGGTTTAGATGTATCTATCTGAAAATCAAATGTGATTTCTTCTGATCTTTTAGGCTGTACCAATGCTTCATTGGACAATAAAGAGATCACTAGTTACTGCACTGACAAGTGAAGACAAAAAATTGTTTGGGGATTTAAAAGAATAAAAATTATAAAGGATCTTTGTCAGTAAGAAAAGGATTGTAATTCAACAAAACAATGCTAATTCTTAAATCTATGTAAAATGTCCTTTAATATAATATAAACCACAGAGCAAATTGTTCCTACTAAATGGTTATCATGAATAAGGCGTTTAAAATATCTCATTTCATCAACCAATTATAAATGTAAATTATGTTTTTTTCAACAAATTGCAAAATTGATGTACAAAAATCTTACATGAATATAACATAGAAACACAAACCAAACTCTAAAGGACGTCTTTCATCAAGCTAAATTGCATCAAACAATTACTAATTGTAAAATCTATGTATAAAATTTTATGCAAAAATGATATGGAGCGAAAAGAAATTGTTTCACTAGCTTACTAGACAATGATTGCAAGTCTTAAGAAGCCAAATGAATGATAGGACAGCAGATAAACCTGAAATTCAATAGGTTAAACTTTGACATGGGAAGGTGCCCATGTGTCAAACAACAAAACTCAAACTTGGTGCACAAATAGAGGGAAGCAGGAGGCTTTTTGACAAATATATGTTTGTTTTACAAATTAATTTAAATCAGATGGGCTTTTAAAATTTATTTCCCAGACTATGAGAATGCGCGTTTACTAAAACGCGTTTTCTTGAAAGCGCATTCAGCAAAAACGCTTTCATCTTGTTTGGACGAAATTTTTGCTAACCACGCCTTCTAAAAGTGCAAATATCAAACACACTGTCAAGCTGTTAACTGTTAAGGTTATTTCGGTACTTATGTAACTGCGTCTCTTATTATAAATATGAGAGCCTAAGAGGAGAACCATAATGTTTTTGAGAACTCTTTTTCTCTCCAGCCATATTGTGTTCTCTCCCTCGCACTCATCATCTTCTTCTCTCTTCCTCTTCCTCTGTAAAACCAACACAAGCTAAACTTTTTCAGCAAAGAAAACATATTTATTGACCACACTTTCAAGTTTCAATTTAACACTGAAAGTGTCAGTGTTAAGCCACCAACCATGCTTTTTATGTATATATACATATACGCCAACATTTGATCATCAGCAATCAATTTTATTCATTCTTCTCTCAAGCTACGATCAGTCTCTCACTCTCACTCTCACTCTCACTCTTTCTTAACTAAGTTTTTTAGTTTGTTGTTTAAGACGCTTTGGAAGGAAGCAATGTGAAAATATAGATACATATATATATATATATATATTCTATTATATAAAGCGTACACCTTAGTTGGTCAACTTGGTCTAGTCTGTAAGATTTTTTTGTTTTTCAATAATCCCCCTCATATGCCAAAACTACCACATTCACTAACTGCTTCATCAAATTGTCCAAAGTTGCTAAAAAGTTTTCATCATTCATCAAATCACACCTCAATCATCAAAAACCATTCAAAGATATAACTATGAAATTACAAACGCATGATGTTCACACCCGCCTATACATACATATTTGCAATTGCAGCTAAACTGTTTTAAAAAATCAGTTCCAAAGCAATAAACATGTATATTATACCTACCCACCAGATGAACCCACAAATTCAAAAATAAAACAATAGGCATGTATTACCAGTAAAACCCAGACTGACGACTGACTAAAATTCACAAGAACATACCAACTAATTACCCATCAATAAATTTTGACTGACACTCATTTACTGATGACAAAAATTCATTACAAAAGATTAAAAAAAAAAAAAAAAGTCAAAATCAAAATCAAAAGAACCATCAAAGATTTAACCGATTCAGATGTCAAATTCTCCAATCTTAAGCCCTCAACCAAGCAATACCCCAAATTTAAACACAATGCTACTAACTGAAGATGAAATCATTCAAAAATTAAGAAACAAAAACAGAAATATGTGTATATTCATATGTGAATTTGATTGAGAAATAGACAGTGAGAGAGAATCGAACCTGTGTGAGTTGCGAGGAGAGGAAGAAGAAGAAGAAATGGATCAGATAATACCAAATCGATCGTAAAAGTTTTTGGGTGGTGGCTTGGTTGGAGATCTAGCTCTCTCTCTCTCTCTCTCTCTCTCTCTCTCTCTAAACTTTCTCTCTCTACCGACTAAAAGCAATTCGGTCACCTTTTTTTTTCCAACTTGTGGATGTTACGACGGAATGTCCTGGTACTAGTGGTTCTACTACTTGGGCCGTTTATTTTTAGAAATGCTACCCAATTTGTTTAAATGGCATTAGACAGCGGCAGGAACATTAAATTTTTTATTAAATGAATGATTAAATATTTTATTAAAGATAAGATAATGATTAAATATTTTATTAAAGATAAGATTCACAAATATATGAGATATTTTATTATTTATTTGATATAAAATTTAGAACCTATGACATTTTTTAACCACATTGATTCGTTTGAAACCATCACACTTCATCACAGGTAATATATATATATATATATATATATGTGTGTGTTTTAATTTTCAATAGAATAGAATATCAAGATAAAAAGGCTTTGTTTGGGGAGTAGTTTTTTTAATTAAAAAGTTAAAAAGTCACTAAAAAAATCAAAAAATCAACAACTTATACAAAAAAGTCAAAAATTTTATTTTTCCTCTATTTTTTGTACATCTTTTTGTAAAAAAATAAAAAGTCATTCCAAACATACTAATTTTTTTTATATTATATTTTAGCCAAAAAATCAAAAAATTACTAAAAGCCTGTTCTCAAACGATGTGAGAAAAATTAAAAATGTAAAATTTATTATAAATTAATAGTTTTATATATAATATTATGTAAATAAATTTGTATTATATACAAAAAAAAATATTATATAAATTAGTATTATATATTATACAAGTACTTAATAATTGTAACGCCCTCAAAATAAACCCACAATAATCATAACATTAATATGCATTTATAAAAGAAAACGAATCATTTGAGTTATTCATCAGAGTATTCTTATTGAAAGACATCACATGTAACATCCTGCAACATCAAAATAAATGCCCTAAGGGCTTACATCTTTCCAAGCTAACACTTGGACACAAAAAGGATGAGTACTAACTCATTTACAAGTTAAGCCCTAGGCTTGAATGTTTACATGAAATCTCAAAATAACAAAATAAAACATATAACTAAAGACAAGTCTTCAAAATCCCAAACATCAAATCCTTCCAGGCTAAGTCCGTGGAGGTAGCTTATCACCTGAACCTGCAAATGATGTTCCCATAAAGGGTGAGCCACAGCCCAGTAGAAAAATACTAAACCAAATATAAGCATTGAATAAAGCTATAGCATTCAATAGATGGTTAACCAAGATAATCAATTTTATCATTAAACAGTCTCATGACACTAATGTCTAAGACACATTTCACTTTCCATTATTATCAACATGGCTCAGAACCTGGCCAAACTTACAACAGTGAATTATATATCATATTCACATTACTTCCAATATCAACAAAACAAATGAGACTCATGCTCATATCAAAACACTTCATACTTCCCATTTGATACACATTTTAGTGTTGTATCAATAATCATGTAAAAACACTTCAATATAATAAGCACACATAAAAATGGTGCTAATGGAGTCCATCCCCTATCTCCTCCCAAACAAAAATTCGGTTTAGAGGTCCATCCCCTATCTTCCCCTAAACCGTGGAGTACATCCCCTATCTCCTCCCAAACAATATGCATATGCAATGCTCAATCAATACATGTAATTTCTGTATTAATTCAATAGTCTAAATTTATGACTTAACAAATTGATTAGTTTCAATTTTCCCTAATCCGCATGCAATGTCTACAAGAAGCACGACTATCCTCCACCGATAGCCTAAAACAGTTATTTCTAGACTCGAAAAATAAATATACCAACTACACCATTTAATCAATAAATTCCCCAATTTCATGGATTTAACCAAATTCCCCAATTTCCTTGAATTAATTACTCAAATCAATTTAGCAATTCAACTAGGGTTTTTCCCAAAATTTTCAAAGTGTCCCCAACCTATCAAAATACCAAACTTAGAACAAAGCATATAAAATGGAGTAGGAAAATCCCTACCTCGAAGAAAATAACCCGTATGGAGAAGATGGAGATGAAGACCAAAGACCAACGTGCTCCAAATCCCAAGTTTCTCAGATTAAAACGAAGCCCTCAACTCACTCTAACTTTTTAATAAAGGATCTAAGGTAGAAACTCACTCTAAGTAGATCAATCGAAAGAGAGAAGGTGTGTAGAGGGAGAGAGAGAGATAAAAACACTCCAGGGGCGGTTTTTAAAAAGTTATGAAGGAAAAGTAGGTCAAAAAGTGATCCAAAAAGTGAAATCACGGACTGATATAATCGACTCTACGCTCGAGCGTAGAAAGCCCCGCTCGAGCGTAAGACACAGAATCATGCTCGAGCGTGAAGAAAGCAGCTCGAGCGTCGATTGCACCTTTCCAGAAGTTTTGCAGGCGCTGGTACCCGCTCGAGCGTCAAACTCCCCGCTCGAGCGGAGGAGCAAAAACAAGGGATCTCGCTCGAGCGTAAAAACTACCGCTCGAGCGGAAGAACTGCAGAGAAAAATACTGGGAGATGGAAAATCACGCTCGAGCGTCAAAATTCCCGCTCGAGCGGAGAAGCAACAACGAAGGGACCGCTCGAGCGTTAAAACTTCCGCTCGAGCGTGAAGGCCAAAATCTGGGCATCACCTATTGGCATCTAAAATCAACCAACCTGTAACAGACCCGCCCAACACAACCTATACTTCAAATCCAAAGAGATTAAAGGACAACAACAACCAATAAGTAATGACAGGATCCACGGGTCCTAAGTCCGGATACAATAATTTAAAGAGAAAAGACCGGGGTCGCTATAACCTCCCCTCCTTAAAAGAATTTCGTCCCCGAAATTAAGCACAAGGTTTCGAAAACAAGTTTTTCTCAAATTCCAACAATATGATAACTCACTAATAAACAACTTGACCCAACACCGGCCATTCCATCTCTTAACAAAGAGGCATGCCACAATATGAAAAACAACCATATATTTCAACCTGCATTAACACTATGCAATTTTCTTTCAATTTCAACAATTTTCAATATATTCAATATATACAATGTTCCCTTAAACTTCCATTTCGAGGCAAGTTCCAAAATATTTCCATTAACCAAAACATTCTAAATGTTTTACAGCTTAAGACATATATAAAAAGCTTTAAAGTTCGACAATATTACAAAATCTAACTACAAGATTACAAATCAATAAACATGTCCGGATATTTCTCGCGGACTTCCAACTCACGTTCCCATGTGGCTTCCTCCACCCCGTGATATTTCCACAAAACTTTCACCAAAGGAATGGTCTTGCCTCGCAAGACTTGATCCCGCTTATCCAAGACCCTAACCGGTCTCTCCTCATACGAGACATCCTCATCAACTACTAAATCGGTCCAATCCAATACATGTGATGGATCCGGCTCATACTTCCGAAGCATACTCACATGAAACACGTCATGTACTCCGGACAACTGCGGCGGCAAAGCTAAACGATAAGCAGTCTCGCCAATCTTCTCAAGGATCTCAAAAGGACCAATGAATCGAGGGGACAACTTCCCGCTCTTCCCAAACCTCATCAATCCCCGTCTTGGTGATATCTTCAAAAAGACATGATCGCTCACCTCAAACACCAAAGGTCTCCTCCTACGGTCGGCATAAGATTTCTGACGACTCTGGGCTGTAACAAGCCTCTTACGGATAAGCTCAACCTTCTCCGTCGTTTCCCTCACTAACTCCGGACCCAACAGAGGTGCATCACCCACCTCGGCCCAACAAACAGGAGACCTACACGGTCGGCCGTATAAGGCCTCAAACGGTGCCATACCGATACTAGACTGGAAGCTGTTGTTGTAGGCAAACTCCACTAATGGCAAGTGCCTCTCCCATGACCCGCTAAAGTCAAGAACACAACCCCGAAGCATATCTTCAAGGATCTGAATAGTACGCTCGGACTGCCCATCAGTCTGAGGATGATAAGCTGTGCTAAAGGTCAACTTAGTACCTAAGGCGCTCTGCAAGCTCTGCCATAATCTGGCAGTAAAACGAGGGTCCCTATCGGAGACGATCGTCACTGGAACCCCGTGCAACCTCACTATATCCCGAATATACAAGTCGGCAAGATGATCTACTGAATCTCTAACGCGCATAGGAATGAAGTGCGCCGACTTAGTCAACCGGTCTACAACCACCCAAATAGCATCACTGCCCCGCTGAGTCCTCGAAAGACCTACAACGAAGTCCATAGTGACATGCTCCCACTTCCACTCGGCAATAGGCAAGGGTTGCAACAAACCCGCTGGCCTCTGATGTTCGGCCTTCACTTGCTGACAAGTAAGGCACTTAAACACGAAAGCTGCCACATCTCTCTTCATACCCCGCCACCAAAACTGGCGACCCAAATCCCGATACATCTTAGTACCTCCCGGATGCACTGCAAGGCGTGAATGATGAAACTCTCGGAGTACCTTCTCTCGATGAGACTCCGGCACAAACAGACGGTCTCGGTATCTCACACTCAGGTCGGGATACACCGTCAAACCTTTCTCAACCTTCCCACCAGAAATCTTCTCACGGAGGGATTTTACCTCAAGGTCGCCCCTCTGAGCCTCTAACACTCGAGTCACAAGTGTAGGTTGCGCAACAACAGAAAACAAGGCCGCAGCCTCAACGGATTCGCCCAGAAGCAAATCAAACTCTCCAAGTGCACCTAACATCTCCCACTCTCGAATGGCTATACTAGCTATGTCACCAACAGGTTTCCTGCTAAGGGCGTCGGCCACCACATTGGCCTTTCCCGGATGATAATGCAATTCAAAGTCATAATCCTCAATAAATTCCATCCACCTCCTCTGCCTCAAGTTCAAGTCTTTCTGTGTGAACAGATATTTCAGACTCTTATGATCCGAGAATACCTCGAACCTCTCACCGTAAAGATAATGTCTCCAAATCTTCAAGGCAAATATCACAGCTGCTAACTCTAAATCATGCGTAGGGTAATTCTTCTCGTGAACTTTTAACTGACGTGAGTCATAGGCAACCACTTTCCCCTCTTGCATCAACACACAACCAAGACCCTCTCGTGAGGCGTCACAATAGACTGCATAACCCAACCCTCTCTCCGGAATAATCAAGACTGGAGTAGTGGTCAGTCTAACTTTCAACTCCTGGAACGACTTTTCACAAGTCTCACTCCAAACAAATTTGACTCCCTTCCGAGTCAATCTAGTCAAAGGCGAAGCTAATCTGGAGAAATCCCTTACAAACCGGCGATAATACCCAACTAATCCCAGAAAACTGCGGATCTCAAACACACTCTTAGGTTGTACCCAATCTTGCACTGCCTCCGTCTTGGATGTATCAACAGACACCCCTTCCCTAGAAACTACATGGCCTAAGAACTTCACCTCCTCTAGCCAGAACTCACACTTCCCAAACTTAGCATAAAGCTGATGGGCTCTAAGTAAATCAAGCACCACCCTCAAGTGTTCCTCGTGCTCTTCCTCTGAAGGTGAATAGATAAGGATGTCGTCCACGAAGACGACTACAAAACGATCTAGAAATTCCCGGAATATCCGGTTCATCAAATCCATAAATACTGCCGGTGCATTGGTAAGCCCAAATGGCATCACCAAAAACTCATAGTGGCCATACCGCGTACGGAATGCCGTCTTTGGAATATCCTCCTCCCTGACTCTCAACTGATGATAACCTGATCTCAAGTCTATCTTCGAGAAACAACGGGAACCTTTCAACTGATCGAACAGATCATCTATACGGGGCATAGGGTACTTATTCTTAACCGTAGCCCGATTCAATTTCCGGTAATCTATACAAAGTCTCAAAGCACCACCTTTCTTTTTAACAAAGAGGGCCGGTGCTCCCCAAGGCGAAACACTAGGACGTATAAAGCCTTTATCTAGCAACTCCTGGAGTTGGATCTTCAACTCAACTAACTCAGCTGGGGCAAAACGATAAGGTGCCATAGAAATCGGCGCCGTGCCGGGCACTAAGTCAATAGAGAATTCAATCTCTCGATGCGGTGGCAAACCAACAAGATCCTCGGGAAAAACGTCCGAGTACTCACACACCACCCTTGGCAACACAATCTGAGTCTCACCGTCCTCACTAATCAAAAGGTTAGCAAGTAGACCACTAAGCTCACTCCGTCCTCGCGGAACATACCTCGGTGGCAAAACACTACCAATACGGTCCCCCAGAAAATGAAAACACTCACCATTCATGGTACAACAAGTGACTCTCTGGCGGTAGCAATCAATAACTGCCCGGTATGACGATAACCAGTCCATACCCAAAATAACATCGAAACCTCTCATAGGCATAACTACAAAGGAAAATGGGATTCTATGGTAATCAACCTCTATATCACAACCCCTAACACCGTGTTTCAAAATCAATTCACCCCCAAGAGGCGACACTACACAAATAGGAGATGCTAACTGTGCTAACTCCAACTCCAAAACAGATGCAAATGCAGCAGACACAAAGGAATGAGATGCACCCGTATCAATTAAAACATTAGCAACCGAGTTGCAAAACAAGAAAGTACCTCTCACAACAGATGGAGCCGGTACACGATCCTGCGCGGTAACAGCATACACGCGCCCAGATGACCTCTGATCAACCTGCTCACCCCTAGGAGCATAAGATTGCTGCACCGACTGAGACGATGAAGCCCCCTGATTGGCCCTCGAGGCCTGACCCGACTGAGCTGGCTGTTGACCCTGAATCTGCCTCAAACCAGATGCACCAGGTGTGCCACCCAACTGCGGGCAATACCTCTTCATATGCCCTGGCTGACCACACTGATAACACGAGAGTAGCTGGCCTCTACCCTGACTTTGGCTCTGAGATCAAGCCGAAGATGATGCTGCTCTCTGCACTCCTCCCATCTGAGGACAAACTGGAGACTTGTGGCCCAGCTGGCCACACTTGAAGCAGGTAATGTCTCCTTGACTGCCTTTCCCCGAACTAGCACTTGGCACAGGAAAAGTCGATCTAAAAAAGCTACTCTGAGACTGTTGGGGATTAAAACCCTTCTGTCTCCTACCATCACTCTGACCATCCTGACTTCTCTTGGAGCCCTTCTGTCCTTCCTCCTCCTCCTGCATCATGATTTCCATGTGGGCTGCAGCATCAACCAAACGCCCATAATCCCGAATCATAGTTCCCCCAACTCTCAGCTTGAGGCCACGCCTCAATTTCCTCTCAAACTCAATACAACGGCGTTCCTCAGACGCCACCAATTCAGGTGCAAACCTGGACAAACTAGTAAATGCAGCCTCAAACTCGGCCACTGAAGAACTCGACTGCTTAAGCTGGCAGAACTGGTCTCTCAGCTTCTCCCTAACTGCTGGAGATAAGAACTTCTCCTGGAAAGCATTCACAAAAGCCTCCCATGTACCTCCTATACGCCCCTTAGTGAACTTCCACCACTGACCCGCATCCCCCTTCAACTGGAATGATGCCAAGGTCACCTTCAACCCCTCGTCTTCGATGCCAAGCATCTCAAACGTCTTTGTTGTCTGTTCGAGCCATTCATCTGCCTTAAGCGGCTTTTTAGGATCACCCACAAATTCATCCGGATTAGACCGGAAGAACTCCCTCTTCAGAAAGGAAGGTCCTGCATCCGCAACAACAACCTGGGCTTGATTCTCAGCCCTAAGAATGCCTACTGACTCCTTGAATGCCCCTGCTATCTCTCGGGCTAAAACGCCCATAGCCTGCTGGCCTACTGGCTCGGCCACATTGGCCTGGCCAATTCCCTCATGAACTGCCGGAATCTCCTCTGGCACCGGTACCTCCTGCCTACCCGGCCTACCACGTCTACCGCGTCCTCGTCCTCGTCCTGACATCCTAATAAAGGAAACAAACAAAGACGTTAGCACATTAATAAATGTGCCGAAACTAAACACTCGCGTCCTAATGCATTGGACAAAAATAATTCATTCCACGTAAGCACATAATCACATAAGCACCTACGAATTTCATTCCTGGATAATAATAGTCCCGAAGCGTTACTATAGTTCCGGTTGGAAACAGCATTGATCAAGTGCCTTTCCAACAAGACTACTAGAAACTCAAGGGTCCAATTAGCATCCTAGAAACTACGTTCCATACCCACATAATCACATAAACATGCTATCATATAAGCACATAACAGTACATCTAAGTCTCTATCAAGCGAGACGAACCCATTGTGATACTAATCACTTCCCACGTACCCAAAGTATTCGAACCCGGTACGCTCTGATACCAAGTTGTAACGCCCTCAAAATAAACCCATAATAACCATAACATTAACATGCATTTATAAAAGAAAACGAATCATTTGAGTTATTCATCAGAGTATTCTTATTGAAAGACATCACATGTAACATCCTGCAACATCAAAATAAATGCCCTAAGGGCTTACATCTTTCCAAGCTAACACTTGGACACAAAAAGGATGAGTACTAACTCATTTACAAGTTAAGCCCTAGGCCTGAATGTTTACATGAAATCTCAAAATAACAAAATAAAACATATAACTAAAGACAAGTTTTCAAAATCCCAAACATCAAATCCTTCCAGGCTAAGTCCGTGGAGGTAGCTTATCACCTGAACCTGAAAATGATGTTCCCATAAAGGGTGAGCCACAGCCCAGTAGAAAAATACTAAACCAAATATAAGCATTGAATAAAGCTATAGCATTCAATAGATGGTTAACCAAGATAATCAATTTTATCATTAAACAGTCTCATGACACTAATGTCTAAGACACATTTCACTTTCCATTATTATCAACATGGCTCAGAACCTGGCCAAACTTACAACAGTGAATTATATATCATATTCACATTACTTCCAATATCAACAAAACAAATGAGACTCATGCTCATATCAAAACACTTCATACTTCCCATTTGATACACATTTTAGTGTTGTATCAATAATCATGTAAAAACACTTCAATATAATAAGCACACATAAAAATGGTGCTAATGGAGTCCATCCCCTATCTCCTCCCAAACAAAAATCCGGTTTAGAGGTCCATCCCCTATCTTCCCCTAAACCGTGGAGTACATCCCCTATCTCCTCCCAAACAATATGCATATGCAATGCTCAATCAATACATGTAATTTCTGTATTAATTCAATAGTCTAAATTTATGACTTAACAAATTGATTAGTTTCAATTTTCCCTAATCCGCATGCAATGTCTACAAGAAGCACGACTATCCTCCACCGATAGCCTAAAACAGTTATTTCTAGACTCGAAAAATAAATATACCAACTACACCATTTAATCAATAAATTCCCCAATTTCATGGATTTAACCAAATTCCCCAATTTCCTTGAATTAATTACTCAAATCAATTTAGCAATTCAACTAGGGTTTTTCCCAAAATTTTCAAAGTGTCCCCAACCTATCAAAATACCAAACTTAGAACAAAGCATATAAAATGGAGTAGGAAAATCCCTACCTCGAAGAAAATAACCCGTATGGAGAAGATGGAGATGAAGACCAAAGACCAACGTGCTCCAAATCCCAAGTTTCTCAGATTAAAACGAAGCCCTCAACTCACTCTAACTTTTTAATAAAGGATCTAAGGTAGAAACTCACTCTAAGTAGATCAATCGAAAGAGAGAAGGTGTGTAGAGGGAGAGAGAGAGATAAAAACACTCCAGGGGCGGTTTTTAAAAAGTTATGAAGGAAAAGTAGGTCAAAAAGTGATCCAAAAAGTGAAATCACGGACTGATATAATCGACTCTACGCTCGAGCGTAGAAAGCCCCGCTCGAGCGTAAGACACAGAATCATGCTCGAGCGTGAAGAAAGCAGCTCGAGCGTCGATTGCACCCTTCCAGAAGTTTTGCAGGCGCTGGTACCCGCTCGAGCGTCAAACTCCCCGCTCGAGCGGAGGAGCAAAAACAAGGGATCACGCTCGAGCGTAAAAACTACCGCTCGAGCGGAAGAACTGCAGAGAAAAATACTGGGAGATGGAAAATCACGCTCGAGCGTCAAAATTCCCGCTCGAGCGGAGAAGCAACAACGAAGGGACCGCTCGAGCGTTAAAACTTCCGCTCGAGCGTGAAGGCCAAAATCTGGGCATCACCTATTGGCATCTAAAATCAACCAACCTGTAACAGACCCGCCCAACACAACCTATACTTCAAATCCAAAGAGATTAAAGGACAACAACAACCAATAAGTAATGACAGGATCCACGGGTCCTAAGTCTGGATACAATAATTTAAAGAGAAAAGACCGGGGTCGCTATAATAATTAATTAAAATATTCTTCAATCTATTAATCTATTTGAAATCACTCAAATTATAATTTGTCAATCCATCAATCTACTGTTCGATTTATAATTTTATTCTCAAATTGTCTGAATCGCAGCATACATACCCCTATTTGGAACCACTACCAATGGATTTACAAATCATTTTTTTTTTGGAAATTAATTTAAATTTTAAAAAATATTTATATTAACCTCTTTTCAAAGATTAATGAAATTACTGGAACCATTCGTCAAAAATCACTAATAGAGTTTTCGAGAGGTAAAAAGACAACTCAATAGTTTTTAATGTATAAAATCCGCAGTTGCCTAAAATTTTTTGATACCTTAAACTAAATATTAAAATAAAATTGTATCTTAACAAACTTTTGAAAAATTAGGATCATGAACCAAAAAAAAAAAGAGCGCTGCTATTAGCACCTGCCAAAATTTTTTAGACCCCCCATTTTATAATTTTTTTTTATTACAATTATACCCTAAAGTAAAATTATATTAAAAGACATTGTGAAATGGAACACCCACCTATCAATAATAACTAATACTCTATAATATTGGACACCCACCCATACCCCCACCCCCACCTCCAACTCCAACTATACGTATTCCATGTTTGTAAACCCTAAACCTAATACTTTTCATAACCAATTAACATAAACCCTAAATCTATTATTTTTCATAATAATCTTAAATCCTGAATGTGTCATCTTCATCACCATCATCAACACTATTAAACTTGAAAGTTTTGCTTCAAGTATAACGTATACTTCATCACTTATTTCACTGTGTGGAGCAATAGAGGACGAGGACAACATTCTCGATCGTTTATCTGTCTTATATTAACATTCTCGGTCGTTTTCGGTCGTTCTTGTTTCGTTCGAGCTGTTCGGTACTAGTTTGCTGACTGTTACAATTATGTTCGGTAACACAGTACTGAGCAAAATCCTTTCGTTCAATACATAAGTTCCGAACATTAATGCAGATAGTCAGTTATGTAATTTTCTTTGTTAAACTAACTTAGAATGGAAAAGAGTGAATTAGAATGAATTTAAGTTATGTATTTTGAATGGATTTAATTCATGTTATTTTAAGTTGTGAATTAGAATGAATTCAAGTTACACAGTGATGAACAAATTTTGTTCGGACATACAGTACTGACAGGATCATTATTGTTCGACAAAACAGTTCTGAACAAAATACATTTTTTCGACTACACAGTGGTGAACAAATTGGGTGGGTGTGCTTTTCATTGTGAAAATATGGAAATTAGTTTTCTATTCTGAAAATATTATGGAAATATTATGGAGATTAGTTTTCCATA
The DNA here is from genome assembly GCF_055761805.1 of Camellia sinensis. Lineage (NCBI taxonomy): Eukaryota > Viridiplantae > Streptophyta > Magnoliopsida > Ericales > Theaceae > Camellia > Camellia sinensis. The sequence continues at coordinate 184,796,924 of NC_138961.1, read as the reverse complement.
TATATATACATTATTTTCTATTCCTACAATTCGCATCAATCTTCACTTTCTCATCTGAATTTCCCAATCAATGGCAAATTCCAAAGAAACCCACGCCGTCGAAATCCTAATCGACGAAGAACACTAACCTCACAAGTAAATGCATTGTGTTTTCAGGAATCACTTTTTAGATGCGGTTAATGTTGGAGAGAGAAGAGAGAGAAAAAACTAGGGTTTTGAAGGGATTTAGAGAGAGAGAGAGAGAAGAGAGAGAAAAATCTTCACTTTCTCATATGAACAAAAGGAGTTTTGAGAGAGTGAGAGAAAAGAGAGAGAAGAGACATTACTTATGAGGAGAGAGAGAGAGAGAAGAGAGGAAATTAGAATGGATTCAGGTGGGTGTGCATTTCATTGTCAATATGGGTAGATTTGGTAATAAGTGGGGTGTCAAAAAAATATTATTAAAATTTAGGGTTTAGGATTAGGGTCCAAAGAAATGGGGGCTCCAAAAAATTTTGGTAGGTGCTAATAACAGCACTAAAAAAAAAATCAGGAATCTTAGACAACAGGTTATCCTCTGTTTGGGAAGTCCACCTTGGGGTTTTTTTTAGTTAAAATAGTCACACAAAAAATAAAATAGGTTTTTTAGTCTAATAAGACAAAATATCACATATAATTCATAATCATTACATTCTTTCTTTCACAAAAAATCAAAAAGTTCTTCTCAAATAAGATTTTTTAGCCCCGAGTAAAATAATCAAAAATTCAAAAAGCTAAAAAATTAAAAAGTCAACTAAGACTAAGTTTGGTAACTCTTAAAAAATCCAAAAAGTCAAAAAGTCACTATTCTATTTAAGTCACATCATCTCATTTAAGTCACATCACCTCTCTAACACATCACTTCAAACCTAACCCAAACTCAAACTATATTTCATAAAAAGTCAAAAAATACACTTATTTAGATCATCCCAAACAACTCCTAACTTTCTAAAGAAACCCTAAATGGTTTAATAGTTAAGTCACTTTTGTAAAAAGTCATTCAAAATTGTTTCCCGTGCAATCATGATACAAAGTTATCATTTGGTAATGAATTTTCTAAGTTGATTTAATTTTTTTTTTGATTATTTTCTAATAATTTTTTTTTTGATTGTCTTTTTAACGTATGTGGTCTTTATCTTTCATTATTGTTGACATTTATGATGTTGGCACTCGTTTGAGAAGTTGAGTTGGGATGGACTAGAGTTAAAATGATTAAATTAAAAGAAATTTTTTAGTCGCAGTCTAAAAAATATTACACTTAAATTATAATTATTATTATTTTTTCTCACAACAGTTAAAAAAATCAAAAAATTTATTCAAAATGAGACTTTTTAACTCTAGATTAATATAGTCAAAACAATCAAAAAATAAAAAAATCAACTCACATCCCAAATAAAGCCTTATATAATCGGTGGTTGGCAATAATTTTTTTGCCTAAATAAGTATAAAAAAATAAAATAAACTAAATAAGGTAATAAGGTAAAATGTCAAATCAAAATCATAATTATTTTATTTTTTCTCTTACAACCATTACATTTAAACCAAAAAAAGTCAAAAATTCTTCATAAATAAAATTAATTTAACCAGACTAAATTAATTAAAAAATTAAAAAACCAAACTAAATTAACTTTTTTCAAACAAAGTGATAATCTTCATAATCTATGCAGCAGATGAAGAGGAATATGTGTATGCCTTCCATGTTTCACTATCACAAAAGCATTTTCCCAAATTATATGTTTCACAATAAAACAATAGTAAAATTTCACTATATACAAAATCTTTTTTATTATTATCTAATTAGACTTTATTAAAATGTTTCATAAGCAAAATATATTTAGGAACCCCATAATTAACTTCATGTGTTTTGGGAGCAAGTTGATTTTCCAAAAATCGATTTTGATTATTATTTATTTGAGTTTTATATTTAAAACTGTAATAAAAAAAATTAAAAAAAATTATAAGAAAAATCAGAAATGTTATTATCATTGTGGTGATTAGTGATGGTGATTGTATAGATGACATTGTATTGAAGGTTAGTGGAATTATTTTTATATTTGAACGGTGAAATTTCATTGTATGAATATTTTTATTTATTTATCTTTATCTACTCAATGAAATTGAAATTTAGAAAATTGTTTCATAAGCGTGTTATACATATATTTAAGAATTTCTAAAATTAATTTCATGATTTATGGAGCAACTTTAGTTTTTGTAAATCAATTTTGGGTTTTGTTTGTTTTATTTCATATTTAAAATTATAAAAACTTGGTATGAAAAATTAGAAATATTGAGATTATCGTGGCGGTGATGGTTAAAGTAGTGACAACATTGTATTATTGAATATATACATATATATGTAATCAATTAAATTGAATTTCTAAAAAGTGTTTCATATGCATGTAAACATAGGGATAGGTGTCGCACCATAAAAGACCATTCTAGAGGATCACTTCGCCAAATCACTCTAGAGGATCCAAACGCATAGACATATAGTTAAGAACTTTTAAAATTAATTTCATGATTTTTGGAACAAGTTAAATTTTTAAAATGAATCTGGGTCTTGTTTATTTGATTTTTATATTAAAAATTTTAAAGATTTTGATATAAAAAATTAGAAAATGTAGTATTCATTGTTGTGATCGTAATGGAATTTCATTGTCTAAGCTAACATTAAAATAGTAAAAATTTACTGTATCAACGTTAATTAAACAATAAAAATTCATTGATTTTTTCACATTCAATTCAAGGTTTCATAATCAACATGGATCTTACTTTACAAATCTCTTATAGGAATTTTTTAAATACAAATTTTATCAAAACTGGATATTTACATAAAAAGTTATATAATTTTAAAGCTTAAAAATAAATTAAAAATATTTTGACAAATAAATTATGCATTATGCATTTCTTATATTATTGTCCTTATTGCAACAAAGTTTATAGACTTATCATTTTGATAATAAAATATTATATAGAGGAACTTTATAGTCGAAAACCCTTTAGTAAACTAAATACATCATTATTTATCTTATAGATATAATAAAACAAAATAAATATGCATTCATTTAATTTAAATATTTTCAAAATTTTATAGTTAAACTGAATTACTTTTGTTTTTTTGGAGTAAATGTGTTACTTAATTATGTAAGAACAAAAAAGAATTTAGACCAAATATTTTTTGGGGAATTTTTTTTAAGGTCCCTAGTATTAAGATTTTATAGCATAAAGGACATTCAATAGTTTAATAATGTCTAAGATCCCTCAAGTTGATGTAGAGAAAATTCACATCACAGAGAAAATTAGTCCAGAGAAATTTTGAAAATTTCTCTGACCTTTCCTAAACTTCCCACTGTAAATTTCTCTGTCCTCCCCTTCTCCAAATTTCTCTGGCTTCCATATACTTCCCACTCTCCCAGAGAAATTTTTCTGCCTTTTCACAAAATTACATCTCCAGAGAAATTTTAAATTTCTCTGCCCTCTCTGCCTCTCCTGGACTCAACACTCCAGAGAAATTTAAAAATTTCTCTGACTTCACCGGTGTAGACACCCCCATTTTGACCGGCCCTAAGGCTTGGGCGCTTTCTTTTGATTACCCGATAATAACAATTAGAATGTGTTTCTCACAAAATCCTCAGTAAGAAAGATGGAATTTGAACTTTAATCCCAACCTTCACCATTATGGCCAAATTGCTTTAAAATATTAAATATTTCATTAGTTTAGTATTTTTGTAATTTTGCATAATTTTATGTGTTTTTTCATATTTTTGGTGTTTTTATATAAATTGATATAAATTATATATTCTATATATATAAAAGAAAATAATAATAAATTATAATATTAAAATATGTGTTTAATATTATTATATTAGATGTTTAGTATTTTATATAAATTATATATTATATTATATTATATAATAAAAGAAAAATAATAAAAATATATATTGATGTCGGTCAGCCCTCGGCTGCCGACATCAACCTTAGCAAACATATATAAATATATATAATCTTTATATACTTTATATTATTATATTATATATAGATATATATTATATAGATTTATATTATTATATTATGTATTTGTTGCCTATATAAAGCAACCAAATGGAAAGATTTCAGGGGGCAAAAAAAAAAAACAAAACAAATTTGATTGAAGAGAGAGTTAGAAAGAGTCAGAGAGAAAAGAGAGAAACTATTCACCATTTCAATCTTGAGCCAAAACACTTCCAAGCTTTCATAGCTATTGAAATTCCTCATTTCCATATACCAAAACCACTCCAAAAATTCTGATATAGCCAAAGATCAATTGCCTTGATCATAAGGAAGAGTGTTTAGTACTTGAAAGTGAGAAAAACTAGAGAGTTAGCCATTTTTCATACCATAAACTCTATAATTTCGAATTGAGGATTTGAGGATTTAAGAACACACGTCCTACACTTGAGGGTGGTCAAAAGAAAGTTTGAGAACTAAGAAGTTCATCATTTCCTTGGAAGGTGAATTTCACAAACCTTTCATTTTCTTGCATTTCTTATTTATTTTGCTCTTTTGCTTTGATTTATTGTTATATTTTATACTGTCGTAATCTAATTGAAAGTTGTGAATTGAAGTCCCATATATGTTGTTTTTAGCACGAGAAAGAGACATTCCATGCTGAATGGCTTTCATGCTGAATGGTTTAATCTCTTCGGAGATTCATTACCAGGGCATTACCTCTTTCTCAGACCAAGAATAACTCCTTGTTTGACGCTTCTCTTATTTTAGTGGACATAACTTTCATTTTTGGACTAAAATGACTAAAGAATGGCAAAGTAATTAAAAGGGCTAATAAAATTGGACTAAAAAATGCACAAGATAATAAAATTGAGTTGAGTTCAATCAAACGTCATATTGAACCCATTGTCTTTTTATTTCAACTTATTTTGCTCTTTTGCTTTGATTTCTTGTCATATTACATATTGTTGTAATCTAACTGAAAGTGGTGAGTTGAGACTCCTATAGATATTATTGTTGAAATCTAAGAAAACAGAATTTGGCCGAGCCTATCGAGCTACTCAACCCGTTAGTTGGCAGGGTAGCCACCTAAAAATACACCATCGCCCCTATAACCTTCATGACCGTGCCTGTAACCTCTAGACAAAATCGGGCAGCCTTTCGACAACCTCCGATGGTTTTTGAGGTACTTGAAGCTGCTATTTTATCATGTTTATTTCATTTTGAGTGTTTGTGATTTTTTTTTTATATTATGTTGTAATATTTATTCATCTCCCTCGGATTTGTAATATTTAAAATGTTGTAATAATTTCCCGCCCCGCTTCTTTCTATCCCGTTCTTTTACTTGCTTTCTTTATTTGTGAATACGCATCATATTTTGTTTTTCATTATGTTCATGCTTTGCATCCATATTTCATGTATCTTAATTCGGCTAAGTTTGTATTTGTGGATTTAATCAATTCCAATGTGATTATGTGCGCTACCTCATGTTTTGAGATGATTCACATGTCATATCTTAGAAGCTAAATCTTTAGTTGCATCTCATGAGTGAATTGCATTAGGATTTTGTATATAAGATCATGCATGTTTTATTAACTTTGTTTTGTAGTTGTTCGAGGGACGTCAACAAATATGTAAGTTTTTATGCTTTAGCATTCTGTTAGTGTGCATTTTTCTTATTATATTTAAGCATCCTACTATGTGGCTACTTGCTTATTTGATATAACTGTATGAATGCCAGTGGATGGAGATTGTATTGCTTAATTTGGAATAGTGTTGATTTTTATGCTTGTAAACTCAATTTATTCGGGTTGTACATCTCCAAAACTCTTTCAAAACTACATGAAATCAAATTATTCCAAAATGAATGACATAGTCTATAGTTGTATGCTTCACATAGTAAATTTTAGGATTTATTAAATAATTGAAATATGAACATATAAAGTAAATAAAATTCATATCATGGTTTAGTGGAGGCCGATCTTTGATCGGGTGAGCGGGGGTACTTATTATTGACATTTCCCTCTCATACCTAAGGTTCCGAGCCAAGCATCTTTCGTTATGACGAATAGTGGCCTTGGCACGAGTCATGGGTTTCCTAATTTTTCCAAAATAAATATTAGGTGGCGACTCTGAGATCTGATGACGCAGTCCATTTTTGACAAAAGGTTTTGCAATAAAATGGATTTTTAAAAGTTGTCAAATCTGAACTTTCATCTATGTTTCATATTGCACTCGTGAGACCAGATCAAAGAGATCTCAGGAGTTCGAATTGTTTAACGCACGCGGATAGCCCCCAGGTATGTTAAAACTGGCCTTCTCACAAAATTACCTCTTTAAATTTCTCTGGCCTATCATGGACTCTCCAGAGAAATTTTAAATTTCTCTGCCTTCCATATATTTCCCATATACTTCCCACTCTCCAGAGAAATTTCACTACCTTTCCATAACATTACCTCTCCAGAGAAATTTTGAAATTTCTCTGGCCTCTCTGCTTTTCTTGGACTCTAAGCTATTTTTTATTTGCCTCTTTTCTTGGACTGTCATACTCGTGAGAAGTAAAGGGCTATACAAGAAAGAGATTAATTGAATAAGCCTAGGAAATTAGGAATACATAATTTTTGTTACCTGAAACAAATTGGGGCGGCGGAAGATCGATTCAGCGTTCATTGCGATCCACCGGCGGCAATTGAATTGGATCTCGATTATACAGATGCAAAAGTTCTACTCCATCGCCGATGTCGTGATCAAGCTTCGACAAGTGGCTGAGAAGAAAGTGAAAAATAGAGAGGAATGCAAGGATGTGAAGAAGAGAAGAGTCGAAAAGTTTCATCGCCGCTGAACGTTGAAGATATTTTTAGTTTTCCTAGTTGTGATTTGCAGGGGAATCGATCAGATTTGAGAGAGAGAAATAAGGTCTGCCATGGTTCTTGTCTCACTTGTAGAGAGAGAGCAAGAGAGAGAAAAGCGGGAGAGAGACCCAAACAGCGTGAGATATATTAAATTTCTCTGTGATGGATGGAAGGGACCTTAGACATCAAAAAATAATATTGTGAATCTTTTCCATTACTAAAAATAGGAGAGAGACTTTAGACTAATTTTTCCATTTTTTTTACCTAGATAATTTTAACATCAATTATTACTCAAATAATTACTTGAAGATCTTGGACTTAGTTTATAAGTTGAACCAAATTATTTTAAGTCATCGTCTGGAAGTTAGATAAAAACTTAGTTTAAAATTTTAATTTATTGGTTAAAAATAGACCTACAAAAAAGTTAGGGTAAATTACACTGAGCTTTTCTAAAATTTAGAAGAAAGAAAATACAATAAGACTCATAATTCAACATAATTATGTTAGGTTATCAATATTTTGTTAATCATATAGAGATGTTGTCATATCTTTTATATTAAAATATATATTTTACTTATTTATTCTTATATCTTCATATCATGTGTATTACTATTGATCTCTTTAGTCTTACTAAAATAAGGACCAGTGTAATTATGCTAAAATTATGAGATTTGTTATATTTTCTTTGAATCTTAAGATAAGGGGTAATTTACCCAAAAAAGTAATGCTAAAAAAATAAATTGTTTGACACATTTTTAACTTTTTGGCTTTTTAGTAAGGGTGGACAAGCATCCATCCAATCAGTCAGAATCAAATGGCCTGAACCAATCTGCTACAAAAACAAATGGATGCGGATGCATTTTTTTCAATCTGCTTAAATTTTGATGGATGGTAGAAGAAAAACCACCAACCCAACCCTTCCACCAACACTCTTAAAAAATTAATGTTATGATTTTATACTTTGTGTGTTAAAAAACAGAAGCTTTTTATTTAGTAATTATATTTACTATTTATAAAAGTATGACAATCGGGCTTGTATTTTTATTATAAAAAATGAACAATAACAAATTTTGAACGTAAAATAGTAAAGAATTACTGAAAAATAGATCAAAAAAAGGCATAAAAACTGTAAAGCCCAGGCTGTATCCACCCTCAACTCGCACTGTTTGCACAATCCGCATCCGTTAACTAAACATGCATATGCAAATTGATTTTTTGTTAATCTACCTAAATTCAAACGGATGAAAAATCACCCGATCCAACCCAATCCAGTCTGCAAGCACCCTTACTTTTTAATATAAACATGTGCTGTTAACTTTGCATTTCAAAACTCGCTATGGACAAAATCACCTAAATTCAAACGGATGAAAAATCACCCGATCCAACCCAATCCAGTCTGCAAGCACCCTTACTTTTTAACATAAACATGTGTTGTTAACTTTGCATTTCAAAATTCACTATGGGCAACAATGACAATTATCCTAGACCGCATTCCTCTCATCACCTTGCACAAGTTTTCTCATCTTTTAATGAGAAAGTGAGGTGGAGACGGGTTTTTCTTTTTTTGCCTTGTTTTATTTCACCCACATCAATTATATTTATTGAGTATAATAAGACTAAAACACTAAAATTATACATTTACCATTTAGTTTGCACCCATTTTTGCTGGTTCTTATCAATAGGTGGACCAGTTGGGATATGACATGTAGCAAAATCAAGTGAGGGTTTAACAGTTGTGAAAGAGGATAAGCGATATGAGAGAGAATGATAAATGTGCATTAAACAGTGTTAGTGATTGAGCAGTTACTGGCAATGACCATGAACTCAGTGGGCAGTCCTTCAAGAGGAAGCATGAACAAAGTGTGAGTCTCTCTCTCTCTCTTGAAGGTTAGAAGGGCTTGTAGGCAGATAATAACTTGAAGAATGGGCGTTTGATAGACAAAAATGAAGGTCTAATGTGATTGGAATGCCTAGAAGCTAGGAAACAGTTGCAGATTGAGGAGATCATAGGGGCGTGGGAAAGAAGAAGTATAAAGGCAAAAAATTTGCAAAAAGAGGGGATCATCAACAACAATACAACAACTTAGTTTTAGACTTAACATAATCTAGGAGTAACTTTCTTGGTTTAGGAGTAGTTTCTTTTATAATTTCTATCCTTGTAAACTTTTGTGAGCATTAATAGTTTCATCTTGGAATTACTTGTTGTTTGCGTTGTTTGCTTTGTAATTTTCAATTGTTCCAAATAAGTCTTCATTTTTTTGAGGCATTTGAACCAATTCCACAATTGCTTAATTGTTCTTGTCTGATTGTTTAGTTAAAATTGTTGTTTAATTCCTGTCGATTGGGAGTTAGCATAATTTTTGCTAACACATTTATTTTCACTTATTTATTTATCATCCTATAACTTTAGAATTTCATCAATTTTTTTATTTTATTAATATCACTATGCATAAAGTTTTAAAAATAACTCGTCCTGTTCTATCGCACCCCAAAGACGTGTTATGGATTGGGAGTGGAAAAATATAAATCTAACCCGCCCTATACCACCGATATTCAGGTTCGTTTGGCATCAACTTTTTTGGGGCTTTTTGGCTATTTTAGCCACAAAAAAAAAACAAAATAAGTTTTTTAGTCCAATAAGACAAAACGTCGCATCCAATTCATAATCATTATATTTTTTCTCTTACAAAAGTCAAAAAAGTCAAAAAGCTCATCTCAAACGAGGCTTTTTAGCCTCAGGCTAAAAAAACTAAAAAGCCAACCCATATCCCAAATGTACCCTAAAATTTTACATGAAAAATTTGAATTTTTTTATCGAGCTAAGTGGCACATTGAACCAACATGTGTCAAAAGAGCATTTAAAACTTAATATTTAATTTTAACTCATTTTAAGTTTTTGAGCGAACAAAACAAATAAGTCAATAATTTTATTTTATTTTATTTTTTTAATCAAATATTCTAACTTTTCAAAATATTATTGCTTAATTTTGAAATTTTAAGTTTTAATCATAATAAATTACAATAAATTTATTGAGATTATATTTATTATATTGAAATAATCAAAACTAAAATGGAAAAGGAATGAGTTGTGGACAAGTTTATAATCTCTCACCCTCGCCCTCGTCCTATATCATATCGGGAGTAAGGTAAATCAAGTTGGCGATGGGGCCACACAGGGAGAGAGTGGGGGCTGGTTATTTTTGTAACTTGAAAAATAGGTATATGAATAAAGAGGGCTACTATTAACACTTATTTAATTTCTTTGGACTCTCCAATTCCCATATTTTTTTTAATTATAATTATACCATGGAGTAAAATTATATTAACGAATAATCTTTAATAGACACCAACCTATCAAATAATGACAACTCTACAATATTATATTGTCGCGACCCAAACCTGCCCCTAAAAGTTTGGTCCATGACCAGCCTGTACTTAGGCCTCAAAAACAAAATTTCAAAATAATATTTACCCAAATAGAGGCCTGAAGCAGAAGCAAAATCAACACAGATAAAATGCCCATTGAGCTTGTGCATACATGAAAATTTAGAGTAATGTAATTCTTTAATTACATCTCCACATTTACAATAATCACAGAATATATAGATCTCACACACACACTTGTATAAGACTCCATAAATTACATAACCCCCAGTAATCAAAATTAAGGCCCCAACACGAAGGCGTACCCTAGGCGGCTTGGCAGACAGGTAAATCTCAACACAATCCTAGTGTCAACCACCCCCGATGGCTCACCTACATAAATATATATAAAACGGAGTGAGCAAGGCTCAGTGAATAATAGCAATGTAAGGAGGTTAAGTGAATAAGCATAACCTTGAGATATATAACATACATATATCAAACCTTATAGGTCTTATCAATAGTTGTATTTCAGAACGGCCTCAGGCCCACATGTAGTACAGAATGGCCTCGGGCCCACATATGATATAGAACGACCTTAGGCCCACATGTGATACAGAACGGCCTCGGGCCCACATAACGACAGTTGTCCAGAGCAATGTAGGGAAGATGGAACATCGGCATGTCTCCATCTCCCTTAACGTAGAGCCATGAGTCATGCATGATTCATATCATTATAGGGCAGATGGAACATCGGCATGTCTCCATCTCCCTCAGCCTTAGGGCCACAAGTCATAACCAATTCACATTAGAACGGCCTCAGGCCCACTCTATTAATAGGAACAAAACGACCCTAGGTCCATATCCGCGTCATTGTTCAGTCATGTCCATTAATTAAATTAAAGCACAATGTCAATGGTATATGCCCATCACGAATAACAATATATATAGATCACATTCATATGAAGTAGGTAAAACATATCATTACACTACTATTACTCACAGTGATAGGTTCTGGTAGCAATGGGACGATGTCCTCGTCTTGACCTACAAACACAATATACATAGCATAACATAAGCACGTACCCGATTCCTTTCTTTGCTCTTTAATCAATTAGTCATGATGGTTCTAAACTCATTAATCCTCAGTAGGTTAAAATCCATGTCTCAGAAAATAGAAGGAATTGGTAGGAAAATGGTTTAGACGAAGAAATGGTTTAAAATCGGTAGACAGAAAAGTGAATAGTCGTCACTAATTTGGGCATAACTATTTGTGTACTTAGAATTTGGGAGTGAGACCACCACCATTGGAAACTAGACTGTTGAGGCTTGTATTTAGGCTCAAGAATCACTCAAAACGGAGTCCGGATGCAAAAGATATGCTCATTTGAAGTTGGCTGAACAAAGCTGTCCCGCACCTGCGAGAATTGGGCCGCACGTGTCGGACCATGTGTTTTTTTAGCAGAATCAAACTTTGGGTTGGAAATAGACTGCCGCACGTGCGGCTCTGGGCCAGTTTGGCTGTCCGAAAAAGTTTATTGGTTCTAACACTTGTTTTTCCACTTTTTAAGCTAGATTTCAACTCTAATCATCCAAAAACATGTAAAATTGTTCCACAACATGATAAACTAACATCAATCAAGTGTAATTCCATTTCAAACAAACCAATTTTGCCACAATGTTCAAGATCAATGCTTTAGCTTTCATGATCTTCAAAGTTCTCAAAACACAACCCACAAATACACTTGATTCTTGCCTGATCTTATTCTTTGGACAATTCTAAAGTTCATTTCATGTGGTATTCATAAGGTTGAGCCCTAATCATAACCAAAATTATAGAACTCAAATTCTAATTCCTTAAATTTAGTTCAAGTAAATACTCATAAAACCCTAACCCAATTGGGTTCAAATCTTCTCATATCATCATGATTTCATGAAATTGATGCTTTAAACATAAGGATTTAAGATAAATTATCATACCTTAGCTCAATCTTTTTCTTTCTCTTAGCTCTCTTCAATTTCCCCAAGCTTCCATGGTTGATCTCCTTTCTCTTTCTTTAATTTCTTCAATTATCTTTGAACCCCCATGGATGTTGAAAAGCTTTCTCTCTTCTCCTCTTCTTCTCCTTGAGTTCTCTCTAGAACTCTCTCCCCCTTTCTCTTTCACGTATCTTCCCCACTCCCTTAGATTTTATTTGACTCCAAAATGATGAGTTCACCCACTCATATGGCACATCTCTCTATATATAAACACACATAAGCTCATCACCACAGGGAGAGCCAAATGCGCCCTTATGAATCGTACGAAATCAAATTTCAAGTAAACTTCCCAGATGACTCTAAAAATTATGCTGATCATAAATATGTAATCCGTTTTGATTTCTGAAGCCTCTAAGCCTTTAATTTGCAATGCGGAGTTAACCACCCAAACATACCTTAATGAATTAGACAAATTAAATTTCCAATTAATTTTCCCAAGTAACTCTAAAAATTCCCATTAACATATGCAGGTACTCAATTTTGATTTCTGAACCCGTGAAGGTCGGTAATTTAAATTTTAAAGTCGTAACTCAACAGATCATTTCTCAATTCAAACAGATATCATTAAATTGAAGAACATTAATCCACAAGTGCATAAAGGTAATTTCTGATACAGATTTTGGGGTCGTTACATATATACCCTCCTCCTCCACTTAAACCCAACGTATTTCTTGTCATCAATGTTCCTTTTCATCACCATCCTAAACCCTAAACGTATTCGTTTTTATCACAATCTTAAACTCTAAATCAGAAACCAAAGGCTAAATTGGAATGAATGTCTGTTATTTTGTTTGTTATATTGAATTGAAATGGAAAATAGTGAACTAAGGGTTAACTTACACAATGCTAGAAAAATTGTTTATATTTGGTAACATAGTGCTGAACAAATGTTGTTCGACCAACACAGTGTTGGAAAAATTGTTAAATGCTGTTTGGCAACACAATGTTGAAAAATTGCTTATGTTTGGCAATACAATGCTGAACCAATACAATGGTGTGATTTTGGCTCAGTTTTGCAACAATAATACAATGATTTTGATAAAATAGACACTGTTATTCACCGATTTCAAATAAATCAAAGAGAGGGACCGTCACTGTAGTTGTCGTTATTCTTCAATAGGAGAGGGATTGTTGTCGTCGTTCTTTAACATGAGAGGGATGAAGAGGGACCATCTTCAACTGTGATGGAGAGGGACTGCCTTCGGTATAAAATTAGGTGTGTGTGCACTTAAATGTGATGATGTTATGAGTATAAGTAAATATGGTATTAAATGGAGTATTAAAAGAAATCTTATTGAAATTTAGAATTTAAGGTGGAGGTTCAAAGAAATTAGGGATTCAAAGCAGGCCCTTAATAAAAATTCTAGATAACATAATATATTATGGATAATAATATATAAATAATGATAGTTAAAATATGTAAGTTGATAAATAAATTAGTAAAAATAAATGTTAAGTGTAATATTTTAATGTATTAATTTTATTATATTAAAAAATTAAATAATATATATTATAAATAAATATATATATACATATTTATATTTAATAAATATAATCAAATCAAGTTAAGGCGAGTTAGAATTGGGGGTGCAACTCGGGCGGGTTCGGTTGGGTTAAGAGGTTGTCCAAGCCTAATCCAAGTTGTGCTAATATCTGTCTAGGCTTGCCCAAGCCCGAATTGTAACTCGATGTTGCTTGACCAAGCCCAACTCGAGTTAAACCCAAATTGCCCAAGTTGCCCGAATTACTCGAATTGTAAATGAATTTCAATTTTTTTTTCATTATTAAATTATTAAAAATTGACTCTATTTACATTTTTTTATTATATAAAATCATTAATACCATCAAAATAAATAATTTATATAATGTAAGAGAGATGCCTTTATAGTAGTCTTTACAAGATTTTATGTTATTTGTATATATAATATATATTCAATATGATTTAATAATCTAAATTACTTTAATATCATGAAATGACTAATAATTTATATGTATATTTAATATTTTTATATATTTGTATATGTATAATTCGGGTTTCGAGTTGCTCGAGGTGCTTGACGTCTTTGCCTAAACTTGCCAAAATTTAATTCAGGCTCTTGAATTTTTGTCCAAACCTGTGTTGAATTTGAAAATATCTTATTCAAGTCTTAAAAAAATTCGGACTGAATTCAGATTACTTGAATTGAGCCCGTCCAAATTGCACCCCTAATTAGAATAGAGCGAGAAAAGTAAAATTCGTCCTAATTTCATTTGTCATTCCTAAAACTAAATCGGGTTGGGTTTAGTTTAGCCTCATTAAATTATTATTACTTCTATATTTGTCTTGTACGCGTTCAAGGTAAGCTTTCACATGGATGGGTGTAGCGTGAAATTAATGAGTGAAATTAATTCAACCCTAATTAATGTTTAGAGATAATGATTCCACATTACCTTTATTACCCTATGTAGGTCCATTTGAAGATGAGCTTTGATGATACAGTTACTACACAACGGGTCCCAGGTGGAATGGATAAGACTAATCCACACTTCTTCAACCGTTAACTAAGTGTTCAAGCCCACCAGAAAACCTGCACAGGAGTTCAATGGGGAATAGGGAGTCCCCCAGCGAACCCTCCGATGAGCAAGTTAGAGAGAGAGATGTGAAATGTAGAGAGATGAATTGGAGATAGAAAACTTAACCTTCTTCTTGTCTTCAACGTTTGCTTATATCCTTTGGTCATCATTTCGCTGTCCCTTTCGACCTGCCATCGTGGCCGAAAGTCTATGCTGTAGCTTACCTTGTTCAGGGTAAAGGGATGCTGTTCTGACGGAGAGGTGTTGTCGTAATAAATGCTGTGATGGGCTGCATTAATAGTGATGTGCAGTAGCAATAACTTTGCAGATCTTTGTCTGTTGATGTGGCTTGTCCTTTACCTGCCATATGTCTGAATGTCATTAGCTTTTTATGCTACGTTGGATTCCAGCTGTTCTGGACTTCACCAGCTGGGTTATGTATTGGGCTCCAAGTGATGGGCTTGGGTTGTTCACAATGGGCTATGGCCTTTATGGGCTTACTCACGTCAGTAGTCCCCCATTCTCGAGTGCAGCTTTAGTCCAACGAAGGGAATACTAATGAAGAGAATGAGGGTGTGAGAGATTGGCAGGATGGAGGGCGACTGACAGGGGCGACTGAGTGGGTGGACCGACCGCGAAGTGGGCCGACCGTGAGATGGACCATGAGGTGAACCGACTGCGAATCGTGGCCGAGCGGAAGGGCCGACCACGAGGAGGGCCGACCGCGAAGGTTGGCCGAGTAGGAGGGTCGACCATGAGGAGGGCCAACCGCAAAGGGTAAAGTGGAGGGGCGTGGGGCTCAAGAGGCGGCGTGTCACGTGATGATTTGAAGTGGAAAAGACAGGATAAGGGGAGGAGACAGTGGATCGTGGTCGCACATGTGGCAACATCTCGTGGGGGGGAGATTAGGCGTTGAATCAGAAATGAAATGATAGGTCATTATGGGTGTTGAAAAGACAGTTTTGGCGGATGTTTTGAAAAGTTTTCAAACTGGCCAAATTAATTGCGACCCTTGGAGTACGAGCAAGCCTTGGGCTTTTGGCATTATTCGATTTACCTACTTCTTTGCGAAAAGTCAAAACATCCCAAGTGTTAACTCCTTTGTTGCTGACGATACACCTCTGCAATATTTTTTCAATTTCCTTGCACCTGTATCCGAAGCGATTCGAAGACATACCATAGAAATGGCCCAAGAAGAAGCTGTGAATGTCAAGGTGGATCCGCTTGATGATGACGACGCAGTGGAGTTAGCAGAGCAGTATAGGACGGAGAGGCAAATCGAGAGGGTAGGGGAACCGGTGGTACGATCTCATGCTTCCACCATGATAGCAGCTCCGAAGCCAATCAGCCAGGCGAAACCAGATCACTAGCACACGAAGGCTGACAAATCGACGGTTACCGCGACGGAGTTGGAGGCTATTCGCGAAAAATACCAGGTGCCGGCTGAAATAGAGTTATTGTTGCCGACGTCAACGGAAAGGCCATTCGACACAAGGCCGGGGGAGTTTGCCCTTTACGATGAAGCATTGAAGGGAGGACTAAGGCTGCCACTGCCGCAAGTGGTGGTAGATGTCCTGAACCGTTTGGAAGCGGCACCAGGCCAACTAATGCCCAATGCGTGGAAGATTGTATTGGCTTGTGCAAGCGCGTGGCCAAAGGCGAACGAAGGGGCAGCCATGACAGTAGACGAATTCTTCGCATGTTATAAGGCCTCAGGACAACAAGAGACTTGGGTGACGTTGCAGGCGACGACAGGGAGGGGTCTGGTGGCGGGGTTGCCTTTATCAGTTAAAGGTTGGAGGCCGCGGTAGTTCTATGTGTCTGCGAATTGAGGGACTGGGGTGCGCACGGTGTGGAGAGTGCCCACCAAATCTGTAGAGCCAAGACTGGGAGCAGCGGCAGAGGAGAGAATAAAGAAGGTGAAGGCATGGCGGGAGAAGGAGGGGGTCAGGTGGGACGAGCTCGTTCAACCTTCAGCCTTGTTTGCGGCGGGATTGGGCCCTCAGCCGAGCGTTGGAGATCTGGGACGAGCTGAACTAGAGGTGAGGAGGAAAGCGCAAGAGGCTGAGGATATGGCCATCATTGCCAAAGCCAATAAGTTCAAGGAGGCGCAGGATGACCGACCGCATAAGCCGATCACATGGGAGAGGATCCGACCGCGCCCAAAATCGCTGGAGGAAAAAGACTTGGGTGAGTCTGAGCTACGACCGCCCCCGATTGATCCTTTGAAACAGAGGGCCAAGGAGATAGGCAGTGTGGGGAAGAAGAAAAGAAAGGTGAGGAGGGGTGAGGGGGAGCCTGCCTTGAAGAGGAGGAGGGAAGTGATGGCAGAAGAGACCAGCGTGTCCAAGGAGGCAGAGAAGGGGGGAATGGAGGAGACCCCAGGAGGGTTGGTCGTCCCAAAATTGGTGGAGATCGCCTCGGAGAGAGTGGAGGTCGTCCCAATAATGGTGGAGATCGCCTCAGAGGTGGTAAGGGTTGCTCCCGAAGTGCAAGTAGAAGGTGAGGCAACTGGCCCTGAGCCAAGGGGAGGAGAACAACCCCAGGGGGGTTCTACGCCCCAAGGAGGGGGTGTCGGGCTGACGACCGGGATCTACTAGGCTCGCACAGTGGCTGGGCGGCTGGAGGGGGAAGAAGGCCCAGCCAGGGCTGGTGCAGATTGCCTTGTGGGGATCGTGGATGAGGCAGCCGTGCGCTCAGTAGCCAGATTCAATGAGGCTGAGTTGCTGAGGGGGTTGTACTCTGCTCAAATGGAGGTAACCACCTTAGCAGGAGCTCTGTTGAGAAAGGCGGTGGCTACAAAGATGAAGGCAGACAAGGCCCAGGCTCAACTTGCAAGTTTGAAGGAGGAGTGTGCAAGCTGGGAGAGTGCCCATGCTGAGCTGCGAGCGGTCAAGTTGGAGTTGGAGAACGAATGCCGCCAGGTTGTGTCGCTCGAGTTCTAACTGGCAGGCGAGCAGAAGAAGCTGAGAGATGCTTAAAAGGACTGAGCGGTCGCCATCGAATGATTTGAAGATGCTATGACCAGCAATGAAAATCTGCGTGCCCAGCAAATCAAGGAAAAAGAAGACGCAGACCTGGAGATTTCTGTGCTGCAGAAGGAGCTGGAAGATGAGCATGTTAAGGTAGTGGAGGTGAGGGAGGGCCTGCAGAAGGAGTTGCAGGAAGAGAGGGCCAAGGTGGCTGCTGAAAGGGCGACCCTGCAGAGGGAGTTGGAGGAAGAGAGGGCTAAGGCAGCCTCTAAAAGGGCGACCCTGCAGAAGGAGTTAGAGGAGGAGAGGGCCAAGGCAGCCTCTGAAAGGGCGACATACCCTGATCTGTGTGTTGCAGCAGTGGATCAGTTCAAGGGGTCTGCTGAATTTCGGATGGCAGTTGATGCCGCGGTCGCCAGCAGCTTGGCGATGGAGGAGTCTAGGGAGGCGGGCCCATCGAGAGCGACCGCTGGGGGTAGGATTGAGGCAGAAGTTATTGAGAGCTTCCAGCAGTCAAACTTCTATAAGCACGAAATGGCTGAGTTCTGGGACAGTGGCTGGAAAATGTTCAAGCGTAAAGCTGAAGAGCTGTTCCCAGGCCTAGACCTCAGTAGTGTAAAAATTGACGAAGACAATGTGGCCCAGACCCCCCTGGATGAGGGGATTAAAGAAGAAGACCTCATTTCCAGTGAGGAGGAATAATTGAAGAAGAAGGAGAATACCTTGCACATAGAGTTGTTGTTGTTGTTTTTTTTTTTTTTTTGAAATGCTGCAACGAACTTATGTACCAGTTAGTGAATAAATGAAATTTGAGTTGTGTTTTAAGTTCATTATTTTTGCTTATGCATCTGGAATGTATAAATTATTGTGAAGTGTAAAATGTAAGGAAAACTCAATGTAAAGTGAATTTTAATTTGTAAGAAAAATTCAACGCAGAGTGAATTTTAACTTGCAAGGAAAAATTCAATGCAGAGTGAATGTGAGAGAACTCAATGCAGAGTGAATTTCAACTTGTAAGAAAAAATTCCATGCAGAGTGAATGTGAGAGAACTCAATGCAGAGTGAATTTTAACTTGTAAGAAAAAATTCAATGCAGAGTGAATGTGAGAGAACTCAATGCAGAGTGAATTTTAACTTATAAGAAAAAATTCAATGCAGAGTGAATGTAAGAGAACTCAATGCAGAGTGAATTTCAACTTGTAAGAAAAAATTCAATGCAGAGTGAATGTGAGAGAACTCAATGCAGAGTGAATTTTAACTTGTAAGAAAAAATTCAATGCAGAGTGAATGTGAGAGAACTCAATGCAGAGTGAATTTTAATTTGTAAGAAAAATTCAACGCAGAGTGAATTTTAACTTGTAAGGAAAAATTCAATGCAGAGTGAATGTGAGAGAACTCAATGCAGAGTGAATTTCAACTTGTAAGAAAAAATTCCATGCAGAGTGAATGTGAGAGAACTCAATGCAGAGTAAATTTTAACTTGTAAGAAAAAATTCAATGCAGAGTGAATGTGAGAGAACTCAATGGAGAGTGAATTTTAACTTATAAGAAAAAATTCCATGCAGAGTCAATGTGAGAGAACTCAATGCAGAGTGAATTTTAACTTGTAAGAAAAAATTCAATGCAGAGTGAATGTGAGAGAACTCAATGCAGAATGAATTTCAACTTGTAAGAAAAAATTCCATGTAGAGTGAATGTGAGAGAACTCAATGCAGAGTGAATTTTAACTTGTAAGAAAAAATTCAATGCAGAGTGAATGTGAGAGAACTCAATGCAGAGTGAATTTTAACTTGTAAGAAAAAATTCAATGCAGAGCAGTTTGGCCGAGCTCTTCATGCTCAGTATGGCTGAGGCTTTTTGTGACTTGATCTGGGTGAGGCTTTTTGTGACTCGGTCTGGCCGAGCTCTTCATGCTCAGTCTGGCTGAGGCTTTTTGTGCTCAGTCTGGCTAAGGCTTTTTATGACTCGGTCTGGCCGAGCTCTTCATGCTCTGTCTGACTGAGGCTTTTTGTGCTCGGTCTGGCTGAGGCTTTTTGTGCTCAGTCTGGCTGAGGCTTTTTGTGACTCGGTCTGGGTGAGACTTTTTGTGCTCAGTTTGGTTGAGGCTTTTTGTGACTCGGTCTGGCCGAGCTCTTCATGCTCAGTTTGGCTGAGGCTTTTTGTGACTCAGTCTGACTGAGGCTGCAATCAAAGCGTTATTGGAATACCACAGATAGTTGAGATATAAGCTTGCTGTTATACAAAGTGTAGCTCGTTGGGTCATAAGTTTACATCATATGTGAAATAATGAGAACGTTCAGGTGTGCAGATTGTCAGAAAGGACATACACCAATTGGACAATACAAAAAATACAAGTTTTATTGATAATAGTGCTTCAAATGCTCAGCATTCCAAAGATGGGGAGGTCTCGGCCTTCCATGTCCTGAAGTCGGTAAGTGCCTGGGCAAGGTCTGGCTTTGACAACGTAAGGTCCTTCCCATTTAGCTGCCAGCTTGCCCTCAGTCAGATTCTTGGTGGCGAGGGTTGCTTTGCGTAAGACAAGGTCCCCTACGGCGAACTCCCTTGGTCGGACTCTGCGGTTGTAGTGTGTTCTCATTTTCTGTTGGTAGGAGGCCAGTCTGACAGCAGTGGTTTCTCTGAGCTCTTCAATTAGGTCAAGGTCTGCCCGACGGAGTTCTTCGGCCGGTTCAGGGTTCGGGTGTGAGACCCTTGGGGTAGGTAGGCCGACTTCTACTGGGATGACCGCCCCTGCGCCGTATGTTAAGCGAAAGGGGGTCTCCTCAGTGGGAGTCCAAGCAGTAGTACGGTAAGCCTAGAGTATATTCGGTAATTCCTCAGCCCAAAGTCCTTTAGCAGCTTTTAGCTTAGTTTTGATGATCTTCAGAAGGGAACGGTTGGTGACCTCGACTTGGCCATTGGCTTGGGGATGACTTGGGGAGGAAAAACAAGGTTAGATTTGGAGCTCTGCATAGAACTTCCTGTACTTGGCGTTGTCAAATTGTTTGCCGTTGTCGGAGACAATGGCTTGAGGGATGCCAAACATGCATATGATCGATTGCCAGATGAATTTGGTTGTGTTCCGTTTGGTAATGGTGGCAAGGGGTTCTGCTTCTACCCACTTGGTGAAGTAATCAATGGCGACAATCGCAAACTTGGTCTGGCCTCGGCCGGTGGGAAGTGGACCAACTAAATCGATCCCCCATTTGGCGAACGGATAAGGACTGCAAAGTGTGATCAACTCAGTGGGAGGAGCATGGGAGATGTTGGCGAAGCGTTGACATTTATTGCATTTAAGCACGAAGTCGGTCGCATCTTGGTTGAGGGTAGGCTAGAAATATCCAGTGCAAAGGATTTTGTGGACTAGGGACCGGTCGCTTGAATGATTACCGCAGATACCCTCATGGATTTCTCGTATCACATAGGTTACTTGAGCTGGACTGAGGCATCGGAGATACGGGTGTGAAAAACTACGTTTGTACAAGACACCACTGACAATGATGTAATTGGCAGACCGGACCTTAACTTTGGCGGCTTGCTGTTGGTCATCTGGAGGTTCTCCCGTTGTCAAAAATAGAAAGATGTCCGACACCCAAGGGATAGGCTCATTCTGGAGGAAATGCACTTCTTGCTGATCGAGAGAAATGGAAGGGTGGGCTACGTACTCGAGATGGTCACCATGACTGAGGTCGGACTGGTCTGCAGAAGCCAACTGAGCCATCTCGTCTGCCTTTGAGTTTTCCGCTCGAGGAATGTGCTGGATGTGGAAGGTATTGAAGAGGCGAACAAGGGGAAGGGCAATATCCCTGTATGCCCGCATTGTGTCCTCCTTTGCATCAAATTCTCCCGTAATTTGTCCGACAATGAGCTGGGAGTCGCTGAACACTCGGATGTGGCTGACACCAATGTCCCTGGCTAGGCGGAGCCCTACCATCAATGCCTCATATTCGGCCTCATTGTTACTGGCATCAAACAAGAAACAGAGAGCACATTTGAAATAACCACCCTCAAGGGTGGTAAGGATGAGGCCAGCCCCACTGCCTTCTCTGCGGGATGATCCGTCGACATTGAGAGTCCAAAAATGAGGGTCCTCTGGCTCGGTAGGGGTTGGTAGGGGTGGAATGGCCGTGGTTGGGGTAGGATTAGTGAACTCCAGGATGAAGTCGGCAACAGCCTGCCCTTTAATTACTGTTAGTGGTCGGTAGGAGATGTCAAACTGGCTGAGTTCCACCGACCATTGCATGAGTTTGCCAGAGAGCTCTGGTTGTTGCATTACCTTTTTCAAAGGTTGGTCGGTGAGGACCACTATTGAATGGGCTTGGAAGTAAGGACGAAGTCGTCTGGAGGCGGTGACCAAGGCCAAGGACAATTTTTCTAACAGTGGGTAATTCTGCTCGGCGCCCCTGAGGGCCCGACTGATGTAGTAGACCGGCCGTTGTACAGAGTCGTCTTCTCTGATAAGAGCTGCACTGAATGCGGTGCTTGAAACGGCTAAGTAGAGGAAGAGGGGTTCGCCCGTGATTGCCTGAGAAAGGAGGGGGGTTGGCCATGCACTACTTCAATTGCTGAAAGGCCTCTTCGGACTTGGTCGTCCATTCAAAAGTTTGCCGAAGAACTTTGAAAAAGGGGAGGCACTTATCTGTTGAGCGGGAAATGAAGCGGTTGAGGGTGACAACTCGGCCAGTGAGTTTCTGAACCTCCTTAACCGTTCTAGGTGACTGCATTTCAACCAAGGCCTTGATCTTCTCAGGGTTAGCTTCAATGCCCCGCTGACTGACCATGAAACCCAAGAACTTTCCAGATCCTACGCCGAAGGCGCACTTCTCCAAGTTGAGTTTCATTTGGTACTTCCGTAGGGTGGCGAAGGTCTCTCGCAGGTCAGTCAGATGGTTAGCGGAGAGTTTGCTCTTGACTAGCATATCATCAACATATACTTCCATGTTCGACCGATCTGATGATGGAAAACGGCGTTGACTAGCCGTTGGTAGGTGGCCCCAGCATTTTTCAGTCCAAATGGCATCACTTGGTAATGGTAGGTGCCTCGGTTGGTAATAAAGGAGGTGTGTTCCCGATCAGATGGGTGCATCAGAATTTGGTTATACTGTAACAAGCCCGCGGGGGGACCTCGCTACAGCTCGGACTCGACTTTGTAGTAGTCACGGTTCTAAATCTGAACCAAAGAGTCCAAATCCGGCAAATCGTTTTAAGAAAACAGATTTTTTGAAAGAAGTGCCAAACATGGACTGCTTTGCCAGATACAGAGTCGCCACCTAAATATTTTATTTTGGGAAATTTAGGAAACCCTGACTCGGTGCCAAAAGGCCACGTGTCCGTCATCACCAAAGTTGCCTCGGCTCGGGAACTTGGGTACGATTGGGGAAGGTCACTTCGTGAGCACCCCCGCTCGCCCGGTCATAGACCGGCCTCTACTAACCATGATATCAATTTTTGAAAACATTGTGGGTTCTTATTCCGGTTATTAGCCTAGGTTACTATGTGATGCTCGTAGTATATAAATATAGACTGGGTCGTCCGAATTGGAACAAAACATTTCATGCTTGTTTATTTGAAAATGGTTTGATGGTGCTACCCGCAGGTAGGCTAAGACACGGATTTGCCACCCTCAGGTGGGCTTTTGGAAAAGATGGTTTTGCCACTATCTAGTGGGCTTAAAACAAACATTTGATGAATTGTCCCAATTCAAGTAACCCAACCTTCACCCACAGGCATTCAGGCAGATATTTCATATAAGCACATAGCCTCATGGTAAGCATGCTATTCATGGCAGTCACTCACACACATGCAAGGATGCTAAAGCATAAAACTTACCGAGTACTCCAAGCCAAAATAGGAATTTATTAGAAATCATGCATGATCCTAAATATACAGAAATGCCTAATGTGACACATGCAGAATGCAACTATAGCAGGCTCGGCTATTCTAAGATGGTATATGAAATGCTACAACTAACATGTATTCAACTTGGAATTGAAAGTACAATGCAGTTAGTATGATGCGCCGAGCCCGATGCATGCAATACAGATGAATGATGCAAACATGCTGTCATACTGTATGCTAATTGAAATATGCCCTAATCTAACCATCAAAAGCGGATAAATAAAAGGGAGAAAGACGTGGGGTTGGAAGACATACATCACACTCACCCACACTTATTACAGTTGTGCCCTCACTCGGAGGGTCCAAATAAATAATACAGTCCAAATATTACAGTTCCCAAATAAAAGAATATTACAGTTCAAAATATTACAGAATTCTAATTAATTAATGAATTAACTAGAAAGCAAATAAACTGGCGTGCAAGCCAGGGACTGCCTTGCTTCTGGTGGATGATGCATGTCCGGACTGTCTTGCGCGGAAATCCACCGGAATGCCCCAATTAGCCTCTGTTTACACCTGTTCTTGAAATGCGTGCCAAGCCCCAAAAGTTGCTGATTCCTGGTTTTGCTGCAACAGAGAGCAGGAAAGGGGCATAGCAATGTATTTGCACAAATATATGCATGTCTCGATCCTCGTGCCACCAATCACGCATACCGAGGCATGATGGCCGAGGAGTCGAAATGCACAACTCAATATAGGATGAATGCACATGAAACTACAGCTAAAACCTAACTCCATCATGGATAATCCGGAGTGTCGATGATTGGGGAATTGAGACACATTCCGTCACTCGGAGTACGAAATGTACCTCGTTTCCCGTGCCCGGGCTAACTCCTATTCCGAACATGATGCAATATGCATGATATGCATGAAATGCAACTAAGATATAATCCTAACATACACAATGCTATGGAATGACATGCCTCGAAGTGCGTGCACACGGGCACGCAAACCGAGAAAATGGCAGAATGATATGAAGATGAGGTGCCTCGAAGTGTGTGCGTACGGACACGCAAACTGAGGCGATGGCAGAAACGATGCGAATGAGGTGCCTCAAAGTGCGTGCACACGGGCACGCAAACCGAGGCGATGTTAAATGCAATGAAAATGAGATGCCTCGAAGTACGTGCACACAGGCACGCAAATCGAGGTGATGATAGATGTAGTGAAAATGAGATGCCTCGAAGTACGTGCACACGGGCACGCAAATCGAGGCGATGATAGATGCAGTGAAAATGAGATGCCTCGAAGTGCGTGCACACGGGCACGCAAATCGAGGCGATGATAGATGCAGTGAAAATGGGATGCCTCGAAGTGCGTGCACACGGGCACGCAAACCGAGGCGATAATAAATGCAGTGAAATGAGATGCCTCGAAGTGTGTGCACACGGGCACGCAAACCGAGGCGATAATAAATGCAGTGAAATGACAAATGGGCTTATACCAACATGAGTGAGCCTCAGCCACACTCACATCGGATGCCGTCGGATAAAAAATGGAGTGCCTCGAAATGCGTGCACACGGGCACGCAAACCGAGGCGATGCTAAAGTGACATGGAAATGACAAATGGGCTTATACCAACATGAGTGAGCCTCAGCCACACTCACATCGGATGCCGTCGGATAAAAATAGAGTGCCTCGAAATGCGTGCACACGGGCACGCAAACCGAGGCGATGCTAAAATGACATGGAAATGACAAATGGGCTTATACCAACATGAGTGAGCCTCAGCCACACTCACATCGGATGCCGTCGGATAAAAATGGAGTGCCTCGAAATGCGTGCACACGGGCACGCAAACCGAGGCGATGCTAAAATGACATGGAACATGGAAAAAATGATATGCAAGCATACTAACAGAATTTCAGCAACAAAATATGGGGAAAAACAGTCCCGAAATGTAGCGAAATGATACCAGATGCATGAAATTGTCCCGAAATGCAACATTAGGCACCCGAAATGGCCTATAGCCATGCTAAACATGCACAACATGGACATGCAATGCAAAGACAGAAGCTAGACAGCCCCAAAATAAGCACTTTTCCAGTTATAAACATGGCCAAACAGCAAATATAGGTATGGCAAAAATAGCATACAAGAATAGGGGCCAAGATAGGGGTAATGAAGCAAGTGGTATAAGCTAAACCCAAACTGAAAAATTTCCTTCTACAACAATGAAGATGGACCAAAAATATGAACATTTACAGTATATGGCAGCCTCAAAATCAGTATACAAATATGCTAAAAATGGGATGCAAAGCAAGGCCCAAAAGGTGCTATAACATGAAGTATATAAAATAATCACCAAACAGAAAAAAAGTGTGAATGAAACATGAAGTATAGGCCAAAATAAGGCCACTTTCAGTTCGGACCAAGGTCCAAAAACAGAAATCAAGAGGGCTATCAACTTATGCAAAAATGGGGCCAAATAGGGGATTGAACTACAAGTGATACATGGAGACACCAAACAATGTTGAGCCCTTCTCCAATGTTGAAGAGGGGCTCAAAATAAGCCCTAAATCAGTTTACCACATGCTCGAAAATAAATTGCTCATGGGTCAAAAATAGCATGCAAAACTATGACATACAAGATGGTCAATGAAGCAAGTGTATGATGGAGGGCTCAAACAGGGTTGAGCCCTTAATGAGAAGTGAATATGAGCTCAAAATATGGCCCTTTTCAGTTAGGGCCGGAGCTTGAAACCAAAAATAAGTGGGGCTTAGAAATAGATCAAGAAAAAGGGTCAAAAGGGTAAAAGTACTACTTACCCTTGAAGAATCACACTTTTGTTGCTTCTTGGATGGATTTGCAACCTCTTTAGCCTTCAAGAATCCTTCCTTGTTGCTGGAAATGAGATGGTGGTGGTAGAGCTTGGTGGTGTAGAAGAAATGGTGGTTAGGGGCTTAGGGTTTTTTGAAGAATTGAGAAGGAAGAAGATGGAGTTGGCTATGGAAGCTTGAAGGAGAGTTTTTCTAACCCTTGTAGAGGAGGCCATCAGCTGGTTAAAAGGGCCAAAAGGGGGTGTAAAAGGTGGGGGAAATGGAGAGGAAAACTCCCCCACAAAATATCCCCCGGATACAGAAAATATCTGGGGGATATTGCCCAACAGCTGGAAAGGGTACAGTGAGGAGAATACGGCCGGCCTCATACTTTTACAGGAGGTGGCCGGCCGGCCACACCCCCTAGCCGGCCGGCTAGGGGTCAAAAGGGTCAAGGAGCTTTTCTGGCCGGCCAGATATTGGGGAGGTAGCCCTATGTGTGTACAACACAACCATGTAATTGAAATTCCAAGAAAGTGGGCCCAAGGGGTTCAACAATGGCTCGGAAAGAGGGGGTCAAAAGGGTCAAGTTGACTTACTGGCCGGCCATGAACTTTTAGGGGCCTCTCAGGTGTGTACATCACAGATATGTGGTTCAAAGTTCAAGAAAAAAGGTCCAAGGGGTTCAACATTAGCCCGGAAGAAAGGGGTCAAAAGGGTCAGGTGACCTTAATGGCCGGCCACCAACTTTTAGTGGCCTCCCAGATGTGTAGATCACAGATATGTGGTTGAAAGTTGGCAACACTAGCTCTAAGGTATTCAACATTAGCCCGGAAGTGCGAAAAACGGGCGCCGGGAGGCTCCGGAAGAGAAATAACTGGTTGCTGCAACAATTGCTGGCCTCCCACCCTTCAGTGACCTTCCCTGTGATAAAACAGAGGTACCTGCCAAAAATGAGCGAAAACCGTTGCAAAACGAATGTTCCGGAGCCAAAACACGCAGTTCGGGGTCCCGGAAATGGGCCGTTAAGCACCGAAAATGGTATTCGACCTCGAAGTGGGTTTCTCAGCCCCCAGTGTCCCTCAAAATGGATGAAATAAGATGTATGCAAAAAATCAAAGCAATAGGAGATGGTTAAGCGGTCCCGAACCGAGGCACACGGCCTGACGGCTCCGAAAACCGGAAACCGGGCTCCGAAATGGGAAAAATGGCCTACGGCCACCAAATGTAGCCCACGGGCACTGAGAGATAGTCTACGGGACCTCTCCCTCCCCAGGAAAAGAAACAGAGAAAAACGAGTCTGGTTCGCAAACCGAGACAAGGCACAGGAGAGAGTTCGGAAGTCCGGAGGCAGGGCTCACGGCCGCGACTCTGAAACTTCTGAACAAGCACAACATGTAATATCACCGAGTGCTCAACTGGTGACGTCTGAGTC
Organism: Camellia sinensis; assembly: GCF_055761805.1. Taxonomy (NCBI): domain Eukaryota; kingdom Viridiplantae; phylum Streptophyta; class Magnoliopsida; order Ericales; family Theaceae; genus Camellia; species Camellia sinensis. The sequence goes on along the minus strand of NC_138961.1, from coordinate 184,769,048 downwards.
TCGAGGTCGGTCAAAAATGGGGTGTCTACATATACCCGGAGAAGACATCCATGAAGCTGAGCATCTGGTGACCGGCCGTGGCGTCGACCAGCAGATCTATGCGAGGGAGTGGATAACTGTCTTTGGGGCAAGCTCGGTTGAGGTTTGAGTAGTCGACATAGAGTCGCCACTTACCATTGCTTTTGCGGACCAGGACCACGTTTGACAACCATCTAGGGTAGTCCACATTTTTGATGAATTGTGCCTCAAGGAGCTTGTCAACTTCTGTGGTAATAAGAGCATTGCGCTCAGGATGAAAGATGCGCTGCTTCTGGTGGTAAGGTCGGAAATGGAGTTCAATGCTGGGGTGATGGGTTATGAAGCAGGGGTCAATACCCGACATGTCTGAATGGGTCCAGGCAAAGACATCATTGTGCTCGGTCAGGAGGGCAGTAAGGTCGGCCTTTGCTTGGGGGATAGTTGGCTGTCAATTTTGGCAGTTTTCGTTGGGTTGGTGTGGTTGATGGGAACCTCCACGAGTTCCTCCACAGGTTCACCTCTGACCAGCTCGTCCTCATCTCGGACGTCAAGTCCTTCAATGATCATAGCTTCCTTCAGCTTGACTTCTTTTAGTGAGGCAACATAGCATTCCCTGGCCACGGTCTGCTCTCTCCTTACAGTTCCGACCCCTAGATCGGTGAGAAACTTAACGGCAAGATGATAAGTTGATGTGATAGCTTGGAAGGCATTTAAGGCAGTGCGGCCAAGGATGATGTTGTAGGCGGATGGGCAGTCGACAACAAGGAAGGTGAGAAACTTTGTAGTCTGCCGTGGGTACTCGCTGATTGTAATGGGAAGATTAATGGAGCCGATTGAGGTGACCCGGTTGCCAGTGAAACCAACCAAAGGGGTTTGGAGAGGAGACAGACTTTCTTCCCCAATTTTGAGCTGGCGAAAGCAGTTGAGAAAGATGATGTCTGAAGAACTGCCGTTGTCGATGAGAACTCGTCTGACCTTGTAGTTGGAGAGGAGGGTAGAAATGATGAGAGGGTCATCATGAACGTAGTGGATGCCTGTACAGTCAGCGTTCGTGAAGGTGATAGGCTCGGTTCACTGCTTAGGCTGTTTGGAGGGTCGATCGACCGTGGTAACTACTTTGTCTGAGCCCTGCCTGATCTTCCTGAGTTTTTCCCTCTGAGCTGAGCGGGATGGTCCTCCGCCAGCAAGGCCGCCTGAAAATGACTTTGATCTCTCCAACAGGTGGAGGGGGGTTGCCTAGCGGCCGAGGTTGCTGTGGAGGGCGATCATGGCCTTGGTTAGGTTGGGCTGGCTGCCGGGGGGGTGCGCCGGCGGTTGTTTTTGAGGGGCTCAGTTCGTTGCCTCTGCTGAGGGCGGGTGTCTGTGAACCGGCTAAGACGTCCCTGGCGTATGAGGGTCTCGACCTAATCTTTGAAGTTAACGCACTCATCGGTGTTATAGCCATGGTCCTGGTGGAAGCGGCAATATTTGGACTGGTCTTTCTGATTGGAAGGGGTTCGTGACGGTTGGGGCCATTTAAGGAGGTAGTCCCGCTGGATCTGATTGAGGACTTGTTCCATGGGGGAGTTAAGGGGTGTGTAGTGCTCGAACCGATCGGGCGGTCGGGCTGGCGTCGATTAGTTAGCTCGGGGGGACCAGTCGGTATAATGTGGTGTTTGGCTATTATACTGGGTGTTTCTAGGTTCTGAGTTTTTTCTCTTTTCTCTGGGGGCTGGGTTTTTGGTTATGGGATCTTGCCGGGCGGCTAGGGAATCCTCAACATTCATGTATTTTTGGGCTTTGGAGAGTAGTGCCGCTATGGAGGTCGGGGGGTTTTTAGAGAGGGAGAATAGGAAATAGGACGACCGCAGACTGGCCATGAAAGCAGTGAGGATAGACTTGTCATCATTTTTCGCTACTTACAGGGTCTCGGTGTTGAAACGGGTAACAAAACTGCGTAGCGACTCCCCCTCGGTCTATCGAATGTTGAGGAGTTGGGTTGCCGGGCGTCGCTGGCGCTGGGCTCCAATAAAATGGCTGAGGAAGGAGTCACTGAGATGCTAGAAAGTGGAGACGGAGTCTGCTGGTAACTGGCTAAACCACAGCCGAGCTGACCCCTTCAGTGTTACGGGAAAAGCTCGACACATGATCTCGTCAGGAAATGCATGGAGGATCATGAGGGTTCTGTAGGTCTCCAGATGGTCGACTAGGTCCGTCGTACCGTCAAAAGAGTCGATGGTGGGCATCTTGAACTTGGGGGGTAGAGGTTTGTCGCGGATGGAGGCGACAAATGGTGAGTTTGCTGTGGTAGAGGGTTTATGCTGGATGTTCTGTATGACCCCTTGGAGTTGGAGCTTCATGGCTCAGAGTTCCGCGTCCCAGAGAGGGATGTGGTCACCTCCGGAGGGGCAACGAGGGCTGGACGCTGCTAGCCTCTCCTTCAAGGATTGATGGCGGGATCGATGGTTGTGGGCCCCGGGGTGGTAGGTTTATACCTGGAGGAGGGGGTTGCAAGCCTTTTCTGTTGGGCGGATTAGGCTGCGGAATAGTATGGCTCGGGGCTTGTTCGTAGTTGGGGGGAATATCGGGAGGTGGTGGAGGGGGCATAGGAAGGTTTCTTTGGAGCAGGGCATTGATCAGGGTTTGGTTTTGCTCGGCCATGCGGTTAATGTTGTTGGTAAGCTCGATGAAATATTGTGGTGGGTTGTTTGGATTGGGGGGGTCGACTTGGTAGTCGGCAGCATTTTGGTGGGAAGCCATGGATCTAGTCGTGACCATACCCTTCGATGGGTAGCGAGAAAGGGGTATTGGAACAGGGTCTTCGGCGACAGTGAACACAACTGGCGCGAGGAGCAAAGTGTTCCCATAAATGGCGCCAACTGATGATACAGTTACTACACAACGGGTCCCAGGTGGAATGGGTAGGACTAATTCACACTTCTTCAACCGGTAACTGAGTGTTCAAGCCCATCAGAAAACCTGCACAGGAGTTCAATGGGGAACGGGGAGTCCCCCAGCGAACCCTCTGATGAGCAAGTTAGAGAGAGAGAGAAGTGAAATGTAGAGAGATGAATTGGAGATAGAAAACTTAACCTTCTTCTTGTTTTCAACGTTTGCTTGTATCCTTTGGTCATCATTTCGCTGTTCCTTCTGACCTGCCATCGTGGTCGAAAGTCTATGCTGTAGCTTACCTTGTTCAAGGTAAGGGGGTGCTGTTCCGACGGAGAGGTGTTGTCGTAATAAATGCTGTGATGGGCTACATTAATGGTGATGTGCAGTGGCAATAACTTTGCAGATCTTTATCTGCTGATGTGGCTTGTCATTTACCTGCCGTATGTCTGAATGTCATTGGCTCTTTATGCTACGTTGGATTCCAGCTGTTTTGAACTTCACCAACTGGGTTATGTATTGGGCTCCAAGTGATGGGCTTGGGTTGTTCACAATGGGCTATGACCTTTATGGGCTTACCCACTTCAAGCTTTGTTTGGTTTTGTTTTTTTGTAATTTTTAAAAAGTTTTTTTTGCTTTTCTGTTTCTCGTTTTGTTACTTGTAAATTTTTTTTCCCTCATATTTTTATGTTTATTTATTATTATTTTTTAGATGAACGTAATTTAAATATATTTAAAAAATAAAATATTTATAAAAATATTTATTTATTTATTTTGTTTTGAAGCAAACTGTATGGATAAAACCAATGACAACTCCAATTTTATTTTTTTACAATAGATATTTAAAATTTAAAATTTTATAAATATACTAATTTAGATTTCTCAAACCAAAAACAATTTTTTTTTTATTATAAATATATTGATATAATAGAAATGAAAGGAATGTTGGACATATCTACTCACCAGACGAAGTTGACCATTGTTTAAACAAAAAATATGTATAAATAATGGCTTTTATATAAATATATTTTGTTTTTATCATTTTGATGATACTTGTTTTTCGTTGAGTCTGGTTAATTTGTGCAATTAATTATGAAATAGGTATTTATTAGCCAATAAATTGTGAATATGGATGAACATACCATTTGAACAAGGAATCAAATATATGGATATATACATTATTGTCGTCGACATAGTTATGTACGCCGGAAAGGATAAATAAACAAATAAGACAAATATACAATCAAAAGAAAAAATTTATTTTACTTTATTTTATATGTTTTTTTAAAAATTTAATAGGTTATGAATTGAGTGTTCGGTGGGGTGAAATGAGTATTCAATACAAGTGAGTACCGAGGATTTTGTAGAGCGTTTTTTTTTTAAAATGGTGTATTGTGTGGTTGAGATTTAATATTAAAAAAATGACGTGATTTATCATTAAATCTCAACCATACAATACACCACTCTAAAAATTTTTTAAAAAAAAAACTTTAGAGGATCCTTGCTCACAAGTGAGTTGGACTAATTGAATGTTCAATGAAGTGAGATAAGATACTGAAATTGACAAATAATATGGTTTGACATATATTACATATATTATTAAATAATTTTTTTTAGGGTATTCAATTGCATACGCAACCTCAATGGGTAACACTACCTCTAAAACTAAAAACTTACTGTATTTATTTTTTATTTTGTCTTTCTAAGCTATTATTAACTTTGAGTAAATTTTTTTTTTTTATAATTTTTAAATTTGTCTTGATTAAATATTTTTAATTTTTTTTAAAATCTAAGTTATTTTTTTAAAAATTTAATAAAAACAAAGATTAGTCAGATTTTATTAAAATAAACAAATTAGCTTATTTTTGCCTATAAATCTTCAAATTTATTTATTTTTTAATTTTCAGAGACGGATCTAAAAAAAAAAAACTAGACGAAAATAAACCTAACTACAAAAAACAATTTTTTTTAATTTAAAAAAAGTCTTTCTAAATGTATCAAAAGTTAATGAGATGAACAAAATTTTAGTTTGGAGTTTTAAAAAATAATTTTATGAGTTTTTAATTCATATTTTTTGTATTTTTAGCAATTTTTTTAAAAAATATTTTAATTTTTTTAAATTTACTTAATCTTGATATACTTAAAAGTATAAAATTTGTACAAAAAACTTTACAAAATTCATCGAATACAATAAAATACGAAAATATACAGGATTTTAAAATTTTTAATGTATATATATATTTTTTTGTATTTGGTGAATTTTTTTAAAAAATTTTTCACAATTTTTTTAAAATGTATTTAGATTAGGAGTATCTAAAAAATAAAAAAATTGTGTAAAATATTCTAAAAATTCACTAAAAACAAAAAAGAAATATAAAAAATAAAAAACTCATTTTTAAAAAAATGAATTAAACTAAATGTTGGGAAATAATTATTTGACATTTAAAAAAAAAAAGGTGCAAAAAATAAGTAGAGTGAAAGTGGAGGAATTTTTAACTTTTTTATATGTGTTATTTATTTATTTATTTTTTTTCAAAAAAAAAAAAAAAAACCTTACTTAAATGTCTAGCGTCGCAGCACGCGCCCAACAACGAGAGTATGGTGATACACGCACAAAATTGGGAGCAGCCAAGCAAACGGCATATATATAAGCATCTCCGATTCAAAAATGGCGCAAAGTATCCAAAACCCTGAAACCCTCAAAAGCACTCGAAAAAGCCAAAAAATTTAACAAAAACCCAATAACACTCAACACTGAGCTACGAAATCTTCGGACCCAACAATTGAAAATTGCTAAAATTTACATAAAAAATAAAAAAGGGAACGTAACTGAAGTCTTATAGATTGAATGGAGACAAATCAAGACTGTCCCAGCCCACTTCAACGGTAAGATTTCAGAATTTTTTCATTCATTTAATTACATTAATGCACATATGTGTAATCTTTGTATCATAGCTTTGATGGGTTTTCTATATGCATTTGTGTGTTTGCTTTGATGGGTTTTCTATATACATTTGTGTAGTTGCTAGATTTAGCATAATTTCCTATCATAATGTTTTTCATATCTGTAATCTGCCTGTGGCTATCCCTGAATTAAATGTTGAGACTTTTTTTTTTTTTTGCTTTTTGTGTTGCCCATAGTTCTGTTTTACTTCCTTGCCAGATGGGTTGTTGTTGTAATCCCAAGCGGATTCTCATTGGGTATAGTGTCTTTAATTGGGGCAAGACTTGTGTTATTTTGCTTATGTGCCAACATTATTTGTTGCGTAGGAGGTTGAGTCTAGAATTGCTAGTGTTTTGTGGTTCTAGTCAATTCAGGAATTGGATTTTAGATTTCAGGGTTTCGGGTTGGGGATCCTTGTTTTTGCCTTCTCTTTTGTTAGAGGGTTTTGTTCTTGGGCTGTACATTCTGTGGTTCTGATATGGGTTGTGGACTGTCGACGATGGATAATTCAGAGATAGTGAAATTGTGTAGAGAGAGGAAGGATTTGATTAAGGCAGCCAAGGATTGTAGGTATGCCCTAGCTTCATCTCACAATTCTTACTTTCAGTCCCTTTTAGATGTAGGGAATTCACTTCATAAATTAGTTGAGGAAGAGGTAATGACTAGTGTTGAACCACCTTCAAGTACCCATTCTGATCATCAGTCGAATGGGGAGGGTTCTCACTTGGAAATCTCATCCTTGGAGTCTGACACAGACATAAGTTCATTGACTGATTATGTGCATGAAGGCTCAGAATTTTCAGAACAATCTCCCGAGGAAGATGAGATCCAAGAAGGAGTTAATTCAAATATATATCAAACGCAGAAGTCTTCAGAGGAGGTGTCCACTGGTGTTTATGAGCAGCCACAAGTGGTGGATGCAACAGCTCAGTGGCATAATCCGTCAAACTTAATGGCTCAGTATCCTCAATATGGAAATGGGGTTTTCTCTGGTTGCCCTACGAATTTTATGCCAAATAATCCAAGGTTTCTTCAATACGGAAATGGTGGGTTCTTTGGTGGTCTCATGAATTTACCACCCTTTAATCCTATGTTTTCTCAATATGGAAATGGGGTATCTTTTGGTGGCTTGAAGAATTTCCCCCATCCTAACCTTAAGTTATCTCATGATAGAAATGAGGTGCCTTTTGGTGGTCCTATGAATTTCCCACCTAACAATCTTGACTTCCCTCCAAATGGAGATGGAGTTTCTTTTGATACTCCAATGAACTTGCCACCAGCTGATCTTAGGTTTCCTCGGTACAGAAATGTGAATTTTCCAGATAATAATCTTAGGTCTGATCATCATGGAATGGAGGCAAATTTTCCATCTTTTGCTTTTAGCTACCCTCAGTATGGAAATGGGGTACCCTATGGTGGTTCAACATATTTTCTGCCTAATGATCCTCGTTACAATCTTAGACAAAGTCGTAATGCTCCTGAAAATCTTCCACCTCCTGAGGTCTCTTCCTGGGACTACCTCAATCCATTTAGTGTGATTGATGATAATTTTTCCAGATGTTACTTTGAGGGCAGATATGAAACCAGTGTCGGCAGCATTGGTCCTGATTTGAGAGAAGTGAGGGAAAAGGAGGGGATTCCTGATTTGGAAGTAGAAGCAGAGAAAGAAGAGGAAGACCCAGTAGAAAAACAACCTAAGGAGACAGAAACAGAGGTAAAAAATAAGGGGGATACAGTTGAAGGCCATTGTGAGACAGTGCAATTGAAGGGAGATTCAGGTGAAGGCTCTTTTGAGGCAGTGCCGTTGAAGGAGGACTCAAGTAAAGGTCCTTCTGAGTCAGCACCGCTAAAGAATGGTGAGGATGATCTTTTAGCTCGGGATAAAGAAATTACTAGAAGTCCTGGTGTCCCTGAAGCTCAGGAAAAGGACCATGAATTCATTGAGAAAGATACTGAGGGCAATTCTGAAAAATCAAACTGCTTGGAAGAGGAGGAAAATGGGAGTAGCGAGAATGTCAAGGTACAAGAAGAATTGGAACAGGAAGGTGTATGTCCAGTACAGGTTAGCTCAACCACAATCAATACATATGAATCAAGGGATCTTAAGGAAGTGTTGAAGGATATCAAAGATGCATGTGAGACTGCTTTTGATCATGGGAAAGAACTTTCAGTAGCACTTGAGATGGGCAAGCTTCAGTATCAGCCTAGGTCTGCCATAGTAAAGGGTAGAAGCTCTAGTTTGATCATCTTCATATTCATCTTTCTTCATTCTAGTCATAGTCATCCATTATTATGGTCCCTCAACATTGATTAATATGGTAAAGAGGAGCTTCAATTAGAAGTTTACTTCAAATGGGATTCCTGGTCTTTCCGTGTTGAGTATCATTTCTGTTGCCTAGAATTTAGTTACCGATGAGCAAAAGCTACTAAAGAAATGCTCCACTCCTATAGTAGCTCATCACATTTTCTACACCACTCAATTATTGTTTACTTTGAATTGAGAAATATGATTAAGTAGGCTGGATAAAATTTCAACAGATGAAATTAAGTCCATCAATTCCTACCCATCAATCACATCTACATTAATATGATACAAATAAAAGACAAGTTAAGCATATCAATAATTACTGTTGCAATATAAGTTTTTGGTAAATTTATTTATTTTTTCTTACTAACATCTGGACCCATATTTTTCCAATTGATTGATGTGATTCCCCATATCATAGGAAATCACGAGGACGTTAAGGGGAATGCATGAAAATTGCATTCACACTACAATTGCTATCTTGTTTTTGTCCATAAAAATACATTAGAATCCTTTCTTATTCTCCTGGTTCTCTTGATTTCCTTTGGGAATTTTTTCGCGTATGTCTTCATTAATTTTTATTTTATTTATTTAAAGTTTTGATGGTATTCATGTTTTACTTCCATCCTCTTTTCCTTGTTTCCCTTTGGCTTCTAGAATTAGCATGCGTGGAATATTCTGGTAATACTGTAAATGTTGGAAGGGGCATTCAGTGAAACATATCTGATGTCCACATTATAAGAAATGTGCAAAGCTAATGTCTTTCAACTTGTCTGAAGGCATTTCTTAAAGGAAATTTTCCTTGAGGAGTATGCTTTGATTCTCAATCAGCTAATTCCTTACTATTCTAGAAGTTCTTATGAAGTGCACTTTTCAAGTTTGAAAAGCCTTATTTTGTATTGTGCACCTCAGAAGCTCATGAAGGGTTGGGCAAGCCATCAATATCAATTTGTTAACTGTTTTGATCTTGTAGTCCTTGTAATTCTTGGCTTTCACTGAACCCTTTTCAATCATAGTTTACAGAAATGAGTTTCCTAATGGATGTTGAAGATATCTGGAGGCATAGTTTTTGCAATTTAATTCATTATGATTTATTTGCAATTTTTTTATGGAGTTGGATCTGGGATATGAGCCAATTTAACATTTTTTCTTGTATATTACTCTCACACACGCACACACGAATGTATTGCAAGAAACCATGCAATTTTGCATGATTAATGAATTTTGATACAATTCTTGCCTTTCACATGCATTTAGAAAACTTTTATTGTTTATAATTTGATAGTTTCTTGTTAATGGTTTGCTCAAAGTAATGAGTGTGAAGCTGAAGTTCAATGCCTCACCTCTCAGGCCTGATAGGTTGCATAATTGTGGTGCTAATGCTTGGCCTCAGATCTTAGCCTTGCCAAAATTGCTCCATTCAATGCAATGGTTTCAAACCCTTGATAGATTGCACTGAAAAGTTGTCTAATTGTAGGTTCTTGGATGGATTTTTTACTGGATAGTATATTAGTAATAGGTTAATTTCAGAAACATTTAAACAATTAGTATATTTTTCCAATTTTGACAGTAATAAACTATAGACCTTACGATGAAATTCTGCTGCCAACATACCTTGGAAAGTATGAAGTGAAACGACTATCCTGAAATTCATTGATAATCAGTGGTTGAAATTGAATAGAACACACATACGAGTGTGGGGGCCGAGATTAATTCGGCCCAGATTGGGCTTTATCCTCAAGACTGCCAAATATACAGTGATGAATAGGGCCGTAGCCGAGTAGAACCTATTCGTAGGGCCGAATAGGCCACAGATCCTGTGGAAATGACTAGGGGTCCAGCTGTGAGGGCAGGGTGTCTGTAATAGAGAGTGGGCCCCTGAAGGAGCAATATAAAAAGGAGGACCATCAGCCAAATAGAAGGCATGTGAAAAAGGAGTGATAACTTGTGATAAAAGAAAAACCCGAGAGAATATTAACTGGTCCATCGGAGTACTAATTCCAGTACCTCCGACCGGACTATACACCCCCATTTCAGGTAGCAATTCGAGGATTAAGAGAGTCTGTTTGGGCCAAAGGGTATTTCCAAACCCCATCACCACATCGAGTATTGTAGGATTTGACAAATATGATCATCGAGTAAGGGGTCATGTGTACCTCCTCGGCTACCATGAAAATTTTATTTTGTTACTAATTAGTTGTCTTTCTAAAGGGAAATTAAAGTTGAGTTCCTTGTTAAGCCTTCTAATTGTCTGTTTTACTGCAGTGTTATCTTCTTGGTTCCTGAGTTTTGTAGCAGTGAAAAGGGTTAAGGCTAAAAATGGGAGTCTTGAGAAGGATGAGTGCATGAACACTGCCAACCTTTCATCAATTTTAGAGCAGCTGTCTATATGGGAGAAGAAACTTTATAAGGAGGTTAAGGTAAGCATCTATTGTAAAGTTGTACTTTTCTAATGCTGTCTTCTTGCAGGAAGAATGGTTACTAAGACTTTGATGCATGCCAGTCGTAAATTACAAGTTGATAATCATCGTCAACTGATATAACCATTATTCATTAGCAATGCATCACCTTGAAAGTGGTTCATATCCAGGAATTTCATTATGTCATATATTCGTAAATATTTTTGGAAAGCAAACTTCTGTAAGCATAAATTAAATGATATATTTATTTTGAATTTTTCTTATAATGAACTTGGACTGAGGCTTTTGCCAAAGCAACTTTGGCTTCTGCTAAAGCATTGTGTACAGTGCTTTGGCAAGAGGACTGGCCATAAACTAAAACAAGTTCTGAATTGGCAGTAGAGTCACTTTGTTGTGCTTCACTATTTTATCTGCTGATCATATTTTTTCTAAAGTCTCATCTTTAACTAGTATGTTCAATCTTAATGCTTTCAGTTTTATGATCTTATGAATATGCATCTTCACATGGACTTCTTTGAATATTTTTCATCCTTCCCTAGACCAAACTGCCAATACTTAAAAATGAAATCTGAGATATTTATTGAAGGGAGCTGATTTCAAAACCCCATTATTTTGATTATTAGAACATCTCTCTTTATAAAGAGCATGTAAAAGAAGGCTTTTGAGTTTGTCCAATTGAGAAGGATCTAAATTAGCCAATATCTGCCCCTATCATTTGTGGTAACTTTCTTGACCATTTCTCTGGCACTGTTTGTGTAAATAAGTCTATTTGTCACTATTATCAAGATAGGCCGCCTTAGTCTTTGAAAACAGGAAAGCAGCCCTGGTGTCCTTTCTCATCATAGGTGCTAGAGTCCTATTACCAGTAAGAAGTTGGATATCTGTCAAAATTGATTGCTCTTCAACTGGTAGGGATTGTACTGTTTTGCTTGATCATTTTGCACTTTTGTGATTGAGTTAGTGTTCAAAAGAGTGGTGACCACCGTTATGTAATGTTGTTGCTTAAGTGGTATCAGAGGACACTGCCATTTGTCATGGCTGATTTTGCCTGTGTGAATGAAAATCCCAGGCGTAATGGTCCGTTACCATTATGTAAGGGTCATAACTATCCGGTACAAGTTGTCAATACGGTCATTACGTAACAATAGTTGATCTTTCAGCGGAACTCCGCCGGGGTTGTTAACAACTCTGCCAGTCCCAAACCCGGGTTAAGGAGGAGGGTTGTGTGTTAGGTAGCCTACAACCAACACGTAAAAAAAGCCGCTCGGATCCCTTATGAAAATGAATCCTACTTTGAATCGTTTAAATGCTGGGTCGTTCCCCTCAAGTGACGCGTTGCGCCTGCTTTCGGGTGTTTCGAAAAGTGAGCAAGGGGCGCCGCATCGACGCCTGAGTGCGGTGAAAAATGGGCAAAGGTTTCCGTATTTTTCTGGATGAGCGCGGGTAAAGAAGCTAATCCAAGACTATAGGTTTAGGGTAGCCACTTGGAACATAGGAACCTTAACTGGTAAGAAGATAGAATTGGTAGATGTTATGACTACGAGGAGAGTTAGTATAGCTTGCATACAAGAAACTAAGTGGACGAGAGAGAAAGTTAGGGAAATTAAGGATACCGGTTTTAAACTATATTATAGTGGTAAGGATAGATGCAGGGGGTAGGAATCATAATTGCCAAGGGTCTTGTAGAAAGTGTAGTGGCGGTCACTAGGAAAGGGGATAGGATTATGCTAGTTAAACTAGTTATTGGAGGGAATATAATGAACATTATTAGCGCATACGCCCCTCAAGTAGGGTTAGATGATCAGACTAAGAGGGATTTTTGGGAGCAAATGGATGAGATCTTACAGGAGATACCCGTAGGAGAGAACTTGGTTATAGGTGGAGATTTTAATGGCCATGTGGGCATAGATAAACTAGGTTATGAAAGGGTGCATGGTGGATACGGTTTTGGCGACAGAAATGAGGCTGGAGAGAGTATCTTAGATTTTGCGTTGACTTCTGACCTGGTGGTAGCCAATACTATGTATAAGAAAAGGGAGGAGCGTTTGATAACCTTTAAGAGTGGATTAGTTAAGAGCCAAATAGATTACTTCTTAGTGAGTAAAGTGGACCGCCTAAAATGCAATGATTGTAAGGTGATCCCTGGAGAGAGTCTGGTCTCTCAACATAGGATTTTGGTACTAGATTTATGTTTTAGAGGGCAATACCAAGCTAGGAAGGATGGTGGGCGTCGTAGGACGAGATGGTGGGACCTAAAAGGGGATAAAATAGAAATATTTAAGAATCGAATGGATAAGGAAGCTACTTGGGACTTAGAAGGTGATGCTAACACTATATGGAACTCGATGGCCAATTGTATGAGGAGAATCTCAAGGGAAGTGCTTGGAGAGTCGAAAGGAACGAGACCCAGCTCTAGGGAAACTTGGTGGTGGAGGGAAGAGGTTCAAGCAGTAGTTAAGGCAAAAAAAGAGTGCTTTAAAAAGTGGCAAAAGGATAGAACTGAGAAAAACCTTGAGAGCTATAGATTGGCTAATAAGGAGGTCAAGAAAGTAGTAAGAGAGACTAAGTTGAAAGCTTATGACAACCTATACACTAGACTAGATAGTAAGGAGAGAGAGAAGAGGGTATACAAACTTGCTAAGATACGGGAGAGGAAAACAAGAGATTTTAATCAAGTGCGTCAAGAGTGAGGATTCTAAGGTATTGGTGAAGGATGATGAGATTAAGGAAAGATGAAAGAATTATTTCGAGAAACTATTAAATGAGGAACATGGAGGTACGACAATAGGGGAAGAAATAGCGAGTAATACGATAAACCAAGACTATAGGTTCTATCGCAGGATTAGAAACTTTGAAGTGGAGATTGCACTTAAGAAGATGAAATCAAATAAGGCTTTAGGACCCGATAATATTCCTATTGAAGCTTGGAAGTATTTGGGTAAAAAGGGAGTTGCTTGGTTGACTAGGTTGTTTAGCAAAATTTTGTTGACTAGGAACATGCCAGATGAGTGGAAGAAGAGTATTTTAGTGCCAATCTATAAGAATAAAGGTGATGTCCAGAATTGTAACAACTATAGAGGAATCAAGCTAATGTGTCATATAATGAAAGTGTGGGAGAGGGTGATGGAACGCTGATTGCGAGACATAACAGAGGTGTCAGAGAATCAATTTGGGTTTATACCTGGTAGGTCAACAATGGAAGCGATCTATCTTTTGAGGAGAGTAATAGAAAAGTATAAAGAAAAGAAAAGAGACATTCATATGGTGTTTATCGATCTTGAGAAAGCATATGACAGAGTGTCCCGGGATATAATATGGTGGGTGTTAGAGAAGAAAGGGGTGACAAAATGTTACATTGACGTGATTAGGGATATGTATGAAGGGGTAGTGACCACTATTAGATCGCCAGCTGGAGAGACAAATGAATTTCCCATCGCTATAGGGTTACACCAAGGATCTACCTTAAGTCCTTGTCCTTTTTCTTTAGTTATGGACGAGTTGACGATAAATGTTCAGGATGACGTGCCATGGCGCATGCTTTTTGCAGACGATATTGTGCTAGTGGATGAGACTAGAGAAGGAGTTAACACAAAGTTGGAGATTTAGAGAAAAGCTCTTGAATCTAAAGGATTTCGGATAAGCAGAACTAAGACAGAGTACATGGAGTGTAAATTTAGTAACAGTAACAATGAAAGCAGAGGAGAAGTGAAGATTGAGAACCAAGAACTGCCTAAGAGTGAACATTTTCGCTATTTAGGGTTGATTATCACAACAGCGGGAGAGATTGATGCAGATGTGGCCCATAAGATTAAGGCGGGATGGTGTAAGTGAAGAAGTGCGTCTGGGATATTGTGCGATAAACGAATACCCACTAAACTAAAGGATAAGTTTTATAGAACGGCTATTAGACCAGCTATGTTGTATGGGACGGAGTGTTGGGCAACCAAGAAACAACATGTAGATAAGATGAGTGTGGCTGAGATGAGGATGCTAAGGTGGATGTGTGGTAAGACTAGATAAGACAGGATTAGGAATGAGTGTATTCGGGAATGGGTAGGAGTACCACCGATAGAAGATAAGTTGAGAGAGAATCGTTTAAGATGGTTTGGTCATATTCAACGGAGACCAACAGAGGCAGTAGTGAAGAGATGCGATGCTGTAACGGTAGATAAAAGTATTAGGGGACGGGGTAGGCCTAGATTAATGTTGACTAGCGATATAAATAGAGATATGAATCTACTTAACTTGACTAATGAAATGGCCTTTGATAGGGCCCGTGGAGAAGAAGGATTCATGTAGCCGACCCCATTTGATGGGACTTAAGGCTTGGTTTGGTTTAGTTGATCTTTCAGCTGATCTGACTATAAAAGGCCTACTATTTTGAGCTTTTAGCTACTAAAATCTCTTGTGAGACACACTTGGGCAACAAATCTTAGATCTACATTGTTTGATTCTCCAATCTTCAAGATCTACAAGATTTGAGTTGCTAACAAGGCTACATGAACTTAGGTCTGTTTATTTATTTATTATAAATTTAAATCATTATTCTTTTAGTTGATTCTTTGAAGATTTGCGATTATTAACTTAAATTTTAGAAAATATGAGGAAGAAGAACTCCGAAAATATGAGGAAGAAGGAATATATTTCTGTTATATTCAAAACTTCTTATTTTACAAGACCAAATGACACTCCTTATATAGGAGATATTACAAACATCATTATAACCCATTATATGCCACTTACATATTATATATTACCACTATCTACCACTATCATATTATATACATGCCACTATCTACCACCAACACCACTATCATATTCTATACATGCCACTATCTACCACCAACATCACTATCATATTCTATACATGCCACTATCTAATTATATGCATTAACACAAATTTCCAGCAGTTTGTTTTAGGTTAAATTTGTTGAACAAAGGTTGGCATACCTCTCTTCTTACTTGTATTGTGAATTATGATTTATCACCTAAGTAGCACGGATACGAACACAAATAGGGACCCAACAATTCCTGGAAAAGTAGGACATGTACAAATAAAGGATACATAAAAAATATATTGTTTTATATTTGATTTTCTATGTATATGAATATCACACCGACAAACAAGCAAAGAAAAAAAAAAAAACTAAGTAATTCAAATGAAAAACCACTTAATCTATAATTTGGATTTTTTTTTGATAAATAAATTTTATTACCACAGCATCAAGAAGATGCTAAAAGAATACAAAACGAATCCCGCAAAACGGGGACCTAACCAACTAAATCATCAATAAAATCTAAGATAACAAACAAATCTGGGATTCACTCTTCTCGACACCCAGCTGTATAAAACACCCCAAAACCGAGACTCGAAACATCTAATGGATTGAGCACAACCTTGAAAAATCCGACGATTCTGCCCCAGCCAAAGCAACCACATCAAACATAAAGGAGCTAACGCCCAAACCTTCCGCCGCTGCTTCCTAACTTGGCCACCCCCCCAGCAATGATGAACCTCCCTGACCTGCTTCGGCTGAACCCACACCACTCCAAACAAAGAGAAAACAAGTACCCAAAAACGAGAAGCAAATGGACAATGAATCAGCTAATGGTCCACTGTTTCTGTATCCGCACAACACATGCAACACCAATTAACTAAAATATGATGCCGACGGATCAGACTGTCAATAGTCAAGATCCTACCAAAAGCTACTGTCCACGCAAAGAAAATCACTTTTGATGGAGCACCAGGGACCCACATAGAATGCCAGGGGAAAACCCCTCCTTCACCATCACACAAGGGCAAATAAAAAGACAAGACTGAAAAAACACCTTTAGCCCTTGGAACTCCCCAAACCAAAACATCCTCCCCTTCCTGCCCAACCTTAACCCCTATAAGAAAGCCAACAAATCCACCAACTGCCCAACCTCCCAATTTTGCATATATTGATGAAGTACAATATCCCAAACCAATCCCTCACCCCCTCCAGCCAAGTAAGACACCACCGGCGCATCAGGATCCACCACCAAACGGTAGATCAAAGGAAAACGCTCTTGAAGGCTAACCTCCCCACACCACTTATCCTTCTAAAATTGCACCCGAGCTCTATTGACCACTCGAAATTGGACTCTATCCTAGAACTGGACCCTGCCCAGCCAAATCCCCTTCCACAACCCACACCCAAGAGAACCCCCCACCACCCTAGTACACCATTCTCCTCTCCCCAACCCATACTTGGAAGCCACCACCCTACGCCATAAGTGATCCTGTTCCTGAGAAAACCTTCATAGCCACTTCCCCAACAAAGCCAAATTAAACTTACACAGCTTACGCACCCCCAACCCTCCAGCTGTCTTAGAGCAACAGACCTGTTCCCAGTTAATGAGATGATACCGAAACTCTCCACCATCACTTCCCTACAGAAAATCGCGTTGTAGCTTTTCCAGCCGACAAGCTACCGACACAGGAATGACATGTACTGACATAGAATAAGTCAGAATACTACCCAACACACTCTTCACCAAAGTTAGCCTCTCCTCCTTTCGATAGATACTGCCTTTTCCACCTTGCAAGCCGACACTGAACCCTTTCCAACACCCCATCCCACACCCCCTTGCCTTATAAGGAACCCCTAAGGCAACCCCAAATAAGACGCTGGCAAATGAGACACCTTACAACCCAAAATAGCTGCTAAAGATGGAAGTTGAACAACCTTCCCTACTGGAATCAGCTCTGACTTAGCCAAATTGACCTTCAGACCTGAGACCACCTCAAAGCATAACAAGACACATCGCAAATACCCTAATTGCTTTGGATCAGCCCCACAGAAAATCAAAGCATTATCAGCGTACAACAGGTGAGAAACACCAACCCCATCTGTCACCAAAAAACTCTCCAACAAACCTTCCTACACCGCCCGAGACAACAACCGACTCAGCACCTCCATGACAAGAATAAACAACAAAGGGGACAATGGATCCCTTTGCCGCAATCTCCGAAACGTCTGGAAATAACCCGTTGTCATCCCATTCACCAATACAGACATCCACACCTTCGAAATACAAAACCAAACCCACCGCCTCCACCGTTCCCAAAAACCCATCCGCTTCATAATAGCGTTCAAAAAATCCTAACTGACATTATCGTAAGCCTTCTCAATATCCGACTTATAAATCACGTCTAGCCGACCTTCCCGTAACCGAGAGTCTACACATTCATTGGCCACTAAAACCGCATCCAAAATCTGACGACCACCCACAAAAGTGTGTTGGGATTTCGAGACCACCTTCCCCACCTACAGCTGCAACCTATTAGCCAAAACTTTCAAAAAAACATGTTGTACACACTACCCAACAAACTAATAGGATGCAACTACCGAATATCCTTAGCCCCTCCTACCTTAGGAATCAAAGCAATAAAAGTTGCATTGAAACTCTCCCCCAAGTTGGCCTGTCTGGTACAACTGCGACAACACTGCTACCATATCCCCTTTTACAACCTCCTAACAATGCTGGAAAAAAGCCATTGTAAATCCATCCGGACTCGGAGCTTTATCTCCACTCATCCCTTTCAAATCCCACCATCTCCTGTTCTGTAAATGGCTGCTCCAACACATTAGAATCCTAAAGCATGTCAAAATCCAAACCAACAACCCTCGGACGCCACCCTTCCTCCAGCCCCCTGAACAGATGCGCATAAAACCTGATAATCCTCATCCGAACCTCCTTCTATTCTGTCAACTCCACCCCATTAACCCGAATCTTCCTAATCTGATTCATCCTTTGATGTGCACTTGCCATCCGATGGAAAAACTTTGTATTACGATCCCCTTCTTTCAACTACAAACACCTGGACTTCTGCCTAAAACTAACCCCCTCCATTTGTGCAATCAGAGAAAAATCAGCCAGCAAATGCTCCTTTTGAGCCACCTCCTCATCTGCCAAACCCACATGTGCTTCCATATCGTCCAAAGATTGCAATTGAGCCAACACCGCAGTCTTTTGCCCATCTAAATGACCAAAGACCTCTTTATTCCAGTGTTTCAAGTTTGCCTTTAGCCATTTCAGCTTCTGCGCCAACCTATGACTCGGAGAATCGAACACAGCGTAGCCCTCCCACCAACACTTAACCCCAGCCGTAAACCTATCCGACCGGAGCCACATGTTCTCAAAGCGAAAAGGCGAAGGACCCCTTCGAATACCCCCACCATCTAATAGAATTGGCCAATGATCAGAAACTGTCCTAGGCAACCGACATTGAACCGCCCCAGAAAGTGCTCCTCCCAATCTCCTGTCACTAGAAACCGATCAATCTGGGAAGAAACCCGGCCCCGAGACCATGTATAGTCCCCCCTTGTAAAGGCGTATCCACAAAATGCAACTCATCAACCAAGTCAGAGAAAGTCTACATCACACCTGATATACGTTCCCCTCTAGACCTTTCCTTCGGCTATCTCACCATATTAAAATCACCCCCTACACACCATAGAGACTCCCATCGAAACGTAACACACTCCAAGTCCTCCAAAAACATCCTCCTCTCCACACCCCGCACCGGCCCATAACGGAAACCATCCTCCACACATCTGAACAAGCAGGTCACTGAGAAAGCCCCAACCTCTGTCTCCTCTCTCACCACCACCCTACTATCCCATCATACTAGAACCCCTCCTACCACAACTGACGTCAGAAGGAACACCCAATCAATACATCGACCACCTTAGATCTCCTTAATAACATCCCTACCTAGACACTCCATTTTGGTTTCCTGAATACAAACCACATCTGCTTTCACACTTCTCAACAACGCTCCCACTGCCACAAGCTTCCCCCTATCATTCAACCCTCCCACATTCCAAGATAAAAGGTTCAGTCTCATTTCAACAAAAGTTGTTTCTCCCTCCCACGCCTCACCTTCTTCTCTTGCTCCGCAAAACAATTCTCATAATTAATAGAGCACTCCAGATTACATAGCTCCTTTTCCCCCTTCTGATGATGAGCCCCATTCCGAACCACTTCCTTTGACGCAACCCCACTGCACCAAGACGTCTCTACCGCCAAGAATAATCTCATAGCCTCTGCCTCATGCCCCTCAAATGAAATCTCCAACAACCGACTGACCTCGCTAATTCTCCCCAAAACCCAATCTGAAACCTCTGAAGCTGAAGGCTTTGAAGCCCCAAAGTAATCTCCATCAATGGGCACTCCGCCACCCAACCCATCATGAGACACTACAAGCGGCTGAAGAAGCCTAAAGTTGGCAACGTCCTCATTTCTTGACACACCCAGACCATTAGTTGTGCCATCCGCTTGTGGCATTTGCACAGTTCGTAGAAGCCAATGTTTGTAGGCTCCAAATTTTGGCATCATCGTTGTAGAAGTAGGAGACTGTACCTTTTAAATGTACATGTGCTCTTTCGATTCAAGTGAGTTAAATTTAGATAATCGAAGTTCATGTGGTGAAGCCTAATTGTAAGAGTGATTTCTAATCGTGGCGAAGCCCACGGGATTCTAGGTGGGATTCCTGAAATATTCTTCTTCTTCTACTTCTCGTATAATTGTTTGGAGTGTTTAATTAAGGGCGAATTACAGTAACGGTCCCTGTAGTTTGGGACTTGTGTCACTTTGGTCCCTAACCTTTCAATTTTCATATATTTGACCCTGAATTTTGAATCTCGTTCCAAATAAGGACAATTGAAGACACAATTGCTCTATTTTAAGGGCAGAGTCGTTAATTTGATAAAATATAAACTAGTTTGATAAAAATAAATGTCAAAAATTATTTTTGAATTTTTAAAAATTATTTCTTTCCACCAAATACAAAATAATATAAAAAATGATAAATCTTTTATATTTTTATTTTTTTACCAAATTAATTTTTAGTATTTATTTAGATGATGATCATGTAATGGGTGATTGTTTTTGTTGATATTTTTTTATGGTTATCGTATATTAAATGATTGTATTTGTTGTTAACAGATATTTTTGAATGGCTATCGTATAATGGATGATTATTAGGCTTTTAATGTATAATTGATATATTTAATATATGAAATATTTTTAGTTTTGTATTTTTTGATTTAATGGATTGTTTTAATGATGACATCAAAGTTGTTATCATAGTTGACTTTTGAAAAAATAGAAATTAATTTAACGAAAATAAATATCAAAAGAAAAATATTTTAAAAAATTATTTCTACCCTCCCAAAAGATAAAATTATATAAAAATGATGTGCTTTTAATTTTTTTCATCAATTTAATTTTTAATTTCTTACAAAAATTTTCTGAAATAGATTCTGAAAACCAAATCAAACAAAATTTTATAATCAAGAAAGTTCCAGCATTATTCATTAAAAAAAAGGCCATTACATTTCAAACAACATACAAGTTAACCAATACAAAAAAGTTGTATGACGATGTTGCCTTTGAAATAGACTGTTTGCAAAGGAAACATTTTTTATTGTCCTTCTTTCGACAAGATTCAAAATTCAGGGTCAAATGTATCACAATTAAAAAGTCAAGGACTAAAGTGACACAAGTGTCAAACTATAGGGACTGTTAGTATAATTCGCCCTTTAATTAATCTGCTTAAATCACAAACAAGTTCTATGCTTTTAGTTTCTTTTAATCCCTAAAACCCAAGACCAATACCCTAACACTTTTTCCGCCCTTGTTGCCTTCATTATAACCTCCAAACCTATTGTTTACTTTCTAGAAGTTCTATCAATATGCTGTTGGCAATTTCGGCCACTAAATCTTTGAAATTTAGTCTCTCCTACCTCTTCTGATTTTGGATCCTACAAGTGTCACCTCTCCGTAGCCTAAATCAATAAGCTTTTAATAAATATGGCCCACCTAATGATCAATAGCAAGCAGCATGACTGCGAGTTTTCTAGTGCGGCCCTATGTCATTAAGCCATTTGAACTGTAGAGTACCATGCCTTAATTCAATCATTCATCATTGTTCAAAATGCATTGCCTCTGTACATGATCCAGTAACCTCCTGTCTATGTCAGTATTCTTAATAAAGCATGATGTTGTGTTTGTATCTAGAGTTTTTGAACTCATTACCTGTTGACAACACATTCAAATTTGCTTTCCCATCATTGTTGAATTCTGAAAATTTAATAATAAAGATTCTTCGCACCCCCGCAGTTTAGGACAAGGAGTCATGTCTTTTAGAAACTTTCTACTAGACCACACAAAGTGATTTCAGGATGCATGGCCCACTTTTTTTTACAGAAGGTGATGGAAATATGATAATTTTGGTCCAGCTTAAAAGGTCCATTAATGTTCACAGGGCTTTTTTTTTTTTTTTTTTATTGTAAATTTAATACTGACTTGACCAGAATGGCAGAAACATTACCACCTTGATAAATATCATACGTCACTTTTGGAAAAGAAGCCATGCGGCCCTTCCATTACTATGTTAGCAATTGCTCTTTGGCCTTTTAAGGAGAGGATCTAAACACAGGGCTTAAGTTATACACCATAGGGTCCTTCAACTGTTGGAAATGGTTATAAAATTCTGGATAAAACCAGAATTTTTTTCCTAAGTTTGGTCTATTTTTTAGGTGGGCCCCGTGCGTCGATTTTCACGGGTCAAAGTGGTAACGCGTTCTATGCAGCGTTGTGATTCACGTGGTATATTTGGTTGCTCAAAACCATTACCGAGTGAATGGG
Organism: Camellia sinensis; assembly: GCF_055761805.1. Classification (NCBI taxonomy): domain Eukaryota; kingdom Viridiplantae; phylum Streptophyta; class Magnoliopsida; order Ericales; family Theaceae; genus Camellia; species Camellia sinensis. Next base: position 184,746,811 of record NC_138961.1, on the reverse strand, counting down.
AAATTGAAGCCAAAGTGTGCTCCATGGAAATGGAGTTTTGGTAGAAATTCCTTAGGGTTGTAAAATGGCTTGTCCCACATTGATTTGGTGGAAAGTTTTGAATAGGTTTATAAGGCTTGGGTTTGGTACTTGGGGTGTGCCCCAAGGGGTACCCAAGTGTTTTAGAGGGAGAGGTTATGGGCAAAATGGGCTAGACCCATTGGACCCAAAAATCACCACACACGCGCGCGCGCTGCCGCAGGACGCGGGTTCGGTTGGGCTGGGCTTGGGCTTGGGCGCGGGTGCGTGGTGTGAGGTTGGGTTGGGTTTGTTCGGCCCAATACTAATCTTTTTGGGCAAAAAATATTTGAATTTAATTTTATTTTGTATAAAATAAAATCTAGAATTCAAATTAAACCGGAAATAAACTTGTTTGGTTTTACTGTACATCCAAACAAGGCCCTTCCCGTTTTTTGTATCTGTTTATATTATGAACCCAACAGATTCAAATCTGTTTGAATTCAAAACCAACAGGTTTTATACCTGTTCAATTCAAAACCAGCAGCCACCTTTACATCTATAAATAGACTATCCTCCCATTTGGATTTTACTCCAATTTTCGTACTCCATCTTCTGCTATAAATCTCTGCATTTTGTTGCATTTAATTTCTAAAAGAAAGAGTGTAAACACTTAGTGTGTTCGTAAGGCAAACAATTTGTAGTGCTGCTATTGTTTGTAGTAGATCATTTCATCCTGGGAGATAGACGTCCAAATTCTGAAAGTACCATGGAGAGGACGAATTTGTCTTAAGGACACAGTGTCAAATATTGAACTTGATCAGGTTATAATTCGAAGAAATTAAATCATGTAAGTTATTTAATTTATTTTCAGTGTTATTATTGTTTATTTAAATCAGATTTTAATTTTGTTTTTGTAACAAAATAAAATATGTTTTTATTTATTTATTTTTATTTCGAGTTTGATTTTTGTAATCAAACAAATTCTCTCATTTCCTTTATTTCTTTATATTCTGGTTGTTGTTCAGTACACAATAGAATTTAATTTATTTAAATACAGTGAAGATTGTCCTACAATCTTAAGACAGATCCGTTTTTGGAATCTTCATTGTATTTAATTTTCTGTAATTTCATAAAGACATATTTTGGTTGGAAAAACAAATAGTGTTTATGCTATTTGACAGATAGTAGTAATATACTGTTTCTTTTCTTTGACAACTAGTAGTAATATACTGGTGTCATTAACAATTGCAGAATATTAATTGTGTTACAGAAAATTATTGTGATATTTTATTTTTCTAGTTTTAGTAACAAGAAAAATAAAATTATTTTGTATTATAAATTTATTTTCTGGTTTTAGTAACTAGAAAATTAATTTGTGTTTTAATATTTTCTGATTTTTGTAATCAGAGATTATGGCTACTGCAACTGAAACTGCATCTGGTAGTGGTACCCCTCTTGTTACACCAACACCGGTCCACAACCATGTTCATGTACCAATCAATCATGGAGAAAAACCGAAAAAATTTAATGGTATCGAGTTTAAGAGATGGCAGCAGAAGATGCTGTTCTATCTTACAACTCTTAATTTGACCCGGTTTCTCCATGAAGAGGCTCCAGCACTTAAAGAGGGTGAAAGTTGTCGGCAAGTTGTTGCCGCTGTAGATGCTTGGAAACATTCAGATTTCCTGTGCAGAAACTACATCCTCAATGGCCTTGACAACATGTTGTATAATGTATACAGTCCTTTGAAGTCAGCAAAAGAATTGTGGGATTTTTTGGAGAAGAAATACAAGACAGAGGATGCCGGCACGAAGAAATTTGTCATTGGTAAATTTCTGGATTTTGTTATGGTAGATTCCCAAACGGTAATATCTCAAGTTCAAAGTTTTTAGATAATTTTGCGTGATATTCATTCAGAAGGTATGTCTCTTAGCGAGTCTTTTCAAGTCGCTGCTTTAGTGGAAAAGTTACCACCGGCTTGGAAAGATTTCAAAAATTATTTAAAACATAAACGCAAAGAGATGACCATGGATGAACTTATTGTAAGACTGAGAATTGAGGAAGATAACCAAAAGGCTGAAAAGAGGAATGGGAAAAATCCCATTGAGTCCAAGGCTAATGTGGTTGAACAAGTTCATAAACCACATAACAAAAAGAGAAAGTTTACTGGAGAGGGTCCTAAACAAGGCGACAACAATGGCAACAAGAAGTTCAAAGGAAAATGTTATAACTGTGGCAAGACTGGACATCGAGCTTCTGACTGCCGCCGCCTTAAGAAGGATCATGGAAGTACAAGCAAGAAGACTACCAATCAAGCCAATGTAACTGAATTAGATTACATCTCTGATGGAGTGAATGACATCAACCTTTTTACTGTGGTGTCTGAGGCTAACTTGGTTGGAAATCCCAAAGAGTGGTGGGTTGACACTGGAGCAACTCGTCACATTTGTGCGGACAAGAAGATGTTCACTATCTACAATGAGGCTGCAAATGGTGAACAACTTTTCATGGGAAATTCTTCTACTTCTATTGTGGCTGGACAAGGAAAAGTTATCTTGAAGATGATATTAGGGAAAGAACTAACTCTCAACAACGTACTGCATGTACCTGACATCCGGAAGAATTTAGTTTCTGGTTCTTTGTTAAGTAAAAATGGTTTTAGGCTTGTCTTTAAGTCTGATAAATTTGTATTAACAAAGAGTGGTATGTATGTTAAAACCTATCACCTACTTCACCCACTTAAACCTACTCCACTAAACCTAACCCACTACACCACTACCACCTCACCTACTCCACTAAACCTAACCCACTACACCACTACCACCTCCACTTCACCTACTCCTTACCTACTACACACTCACCCTCTTCTATATATAGGAATCATGAATCATTGTAATATATATAACATATATCAATCAATAATACAATTCTCTATTTGTCTTTATACATTAAATTTCTACATGGTATCAGAGCAGGTTTAGAACCTAATATTTTTTGCTTCACCGGCGGGCGGCAACTTCGCCTTGGCTGTCCGCCGGACCTCAACCTAGTCCGCTAAAATTCTCTACACATACCTTGACTCCGCTGCCATCTTGGTCACCTTGAAGATCAGAGCATCATCACCATCATCCATCTTGGTCACCTACACCAAACACACACTCTCTCTTTCAGAACCCAACTCTAGCCCTGTAAACTTCCAGAACCAAGCTTGGCTTCAGATCGGCACTGGTTCGGATGCACTGTTCCAGACTACTTGAAACTGTTAAAAAGTTCTCAAATACTTTCGAAAGAGCAATTACTTGGCAATGAAGATGCAGTGGAGGAAGATGCCTTCAAGGGTGACATTAGTTGTTTGGCATCAAATGAAGCTAACATCATACCTGAGGAGGCTGATGCAATGCATTGGTCCTTCAGTAATAATTTCAATGACATGGTCCATTGTGCTGTTGAGTCGAATGAATATGCAGAACAGAAAAACATCAGCCTGGCTTCTGCATCAACACCTGAAGTGAATGATGATTGTGCTGCTGTTTCACCATATGGTCTTGCTTTTTTTTTTTTATGGAACAATGGGCTATGGAGCCTCAGAACTCAGTCCCAGAGCTGCCCCAGCACATGTGGGATGCAAAGAACATGATGTGTGCTGCTGACCCACACCACCCACCTTTCTTTTTATTATTTTATTTCATCTTTCAATTCACGCTTTACACACCACCTCCACCCACATGGGTTGGTTCCCACTTTTCATCATCAATATGTTCACACTCTCTTTCCACTTTCTTTTCTTTTCTTTTATATATCACACACTCCCTCTTTTTCTTATCACCCACGAGACTACTCACATGAACCACCCACTCGCTGTTAAAATAATTTATCATTTTTCCCACCCAAAACCTCATCATAATATATTCTATCTATATTTTAATATGTAAACCTATACATATATATAAATTGAATTCAATTTCTTTTCTTTTTTTCTCTTTTCTTTTCTTTTCTATCTATACATATATATTATTATTATTATTATTATTTAAAAAAAAAAAAAAAAAAACCGAACACCATTGCCGATTTTCACAAAACCGTGGGCCAAGAAACCACGTGAACCACTTTCCTTATTTCTCCCATCTTTCGTTTTGATTTCACCTATATTCTTATTATTTCTTTCTTTATTTTTCTTTCACATTATTTTTAATCTTTTTCAAATTCCATTCATTCCATATAGCTTTGCACACCAAACCATATTTTATTCATCTCAGGGATCAACCCCGATCACAATTTTCACAAAAAAAAAAAAACAAAAAAAAACAAAAAAAAAAAACAAAACAAAAAAAAAAAACAAAACCCACACAACCACATCCACAGGCGGGATTTTTCTTCTCTACTCTGCATCCTGTCTTTTCTTCTTGCCTCCGTCCTGGACGGCCCTTGACGGTGTTGCCTCCGTGCTTCCTAGACCACCAAGCAAGTTTCCTCCTCCCTGCTCCTCCACTACAGCATATGGTGGACCTCCAAATCAGAACATCACGGTGGCCTTCCGCTTCAGCTCCTTGTTTTCTGCCTTTAGCACACTTATCTCTGCTCGCGCATCCTTATACATGCGTTGGAGCAGAGCCAGCTGGGAGTTTAACTGTTGCACCTCATTTGTCCTACTCTGCAGCCGGTGCGACAGGTTTGTGACCGCCGTCATGGTCTCCACACATGACTTCAAAGTATACTGATTGGCCTCAATATCAGTTTGCACCGCCATTTTTTGCTCCACCGACCGCATCGGAAAGTTCAACGGAGCAAAACCAGAGGCGCTTGGTTGAGGTTCACTGGCCACCGCACCAGTTATCTCTCTTGTTGACTCGTTGAGGTCGGGAAAGAGAGTGAGCAGACCACGGGACGAAGAGGCCATATTCTGGGTAGCTGAACGGGAAGACGAGGCCATGTTATGGGTTGCTGAGTGTTTCAGAGAAAGGTTGGTTACAGAATGGCAACAGAGTGTTCCAGAATCTCTTTCTCAGAAACGGAAGAGTTTTTTCAAAGGATTTTCGGCGGTTTCAGACTGGTTTGCACAGCCTCCGCCTCAACCTTGGTTAAATAGCCGAGGCCGACACGCCACTCTGTCGCTCACGTGCCTCGCCGCGTCTCCGGCTCACCTTTTGATGGCTCGACGCTTTCTGTCAGGCACGCCTTTTGATGAAGTGGGCGCGCCTTTTAAGGGCGCGACTTTTGAGGGCTCACTATATATATCCATATATATATATATTTGGGCAGCCTATATACACCATCATACAGTGTATTTTTTAAGGGTCCGACAAGACTCTGTAAACTGTCCCGACATTGATTCCGGTTAGCTCCTTCAAGGGTCCGACAAGACTCCGTAAACTGTCCCGACATTGATTCCGGTTAGCTCCTTCATGGGTCTGACAAGACTCTGTAAACTGTCCCGACTCTGTAAACTGTCCCGACATTGATTCCGGTTAGTTTCTACAAGGGTCCAGCAAGACTCTGTAAACTGTCACAACAACTGTCACAACATTGTCAGCTACAACGGTCCGACATGACCCCATAAACTGTCTTCTACATCGGTCTGACACCGCCATCCAGTGTCCTCTACACCGTTATGACACCACCATACAGTGTCCTCTACAACGTTATGACACCACCATCCAGTGTCTTCAACAATGGTCTGACATGACCATACAGTGTCACCTATCCTCTTTTATTTTTATGTATTTTCTTGTTTTGTAACTCTCTCCAAACTCAAGTTGGTTAGTTCCTATCCCCCTTGAGTTTGCGGGGGGCTGTTAAAACCTATCACCTACTTCACCCACTTAAACCTACTCCACTAAACCTAACCCACTACACCACTACCACCTCACCTACTCCACTAAACCTAACCCACTACACCACTACCACCTCACCTACTCCACTAAACCTAACCCACTACACCACTACCACCTCCACTTCACCTACTCCTTACCTACTACACACTCACCCTCTTCTATATATAGGAATCATGAATCATTGTAATATATATAACATATATCAATCAATAATACAATTCTCTATTTCTCTTTATACATTAAATTTCTACAGGATACATGAGTGATGGTCTTTTTAAGTTGAATGTAATGACAGTTGTACCGAAAGTTGCTATGAATAAGAATAACACATCTTTTGTTTATATTCTTGAGTCAAATTTATGGCATGGTAGATTAGAACATGTGAATTTTGATGCTTTGCGTAGATTAATTGGTTTAGATTATATACAAAAGTTTGAAATTAATCCTAATAATAAATGTGAAATTTGTGTAGAAGCGAAACTAAGGCTCCATTTAAATCGGTTGAAAGAAAAACTGAACCTCTAGAATTAATTCATACTGATGTATGTGATCTAAAATTTATTCAAACTAGAGGAGGCAAAAAGTATTTCATAACATTTATTGATGACTGCACAAGATATTGTTATGTTTATTTACTTGGAAGTAAAGATGAAGCCTTAGAATGTTTAAACTCTACAAAACAGAAGTTGAAAATCAACTTGGTAAAACCATTAAAATGGTTAGAAGTGATAGGGGTGGTGAATATAATGCACCATTAAATGAATTTTGTGCACAACATGGCATTATTCACCAAACTACAGCACCTTATTCTCCACAGCAAAATGGAATTGCTGAAAGGAAGAATGGAACCCTAAAAGAAATGATGAATGCCATGTTACTAAGTTCAGGCTTACCACAGAACTTGTGGGGGGAAGCAATATTGTCTGCTAATTATGTTCTTAATAGAATATCCCACAAGAAAACCAAAAGCATTCCTTATGAATTGTGGAAAGGTCGACCACCTTCCTACAAATACTTAAAAGTGTGAGGGTGTTTGGCAAAAGTTGAAGTTCCTGTTCCTAAAAAGACTAAGATTGGACCAAAAACAGTAGACTGTGCGTTTATTGGTTATGCTCAGAATAGTAGTGCATATCGGTTTCTGACTTATAAATCAGAAATACCTGATATAAATGTGAACACTATTATAGAGTCAAGGAATGCTGTGTTTTTTGAACATGTCTTTCCTTACAAGAAAGGACATGAATTAGGTTCACAGAAAAGAACTTATGATTGTACACAAAGTCAAGAGACTAATGACAATCAAACACAAAAGACTAGTAATAGTCTCGATCAACAGGATTTAACTGATGATGAACCAAGACGAAGTAAGAGAGTGAGAACATCAAAATCCTTTGGTCCAGATTTTCTGACATACCTGTTAGAAAATGAACCTCAAAGCTTTAAGGCAGCAATGACAGGTCCTGAAGCACCTTTGTGGAAAGAGGCTGTTAATAATGAAATTGAATCCATTATGCAAAATCATACTTGGGAATTGGTGGATCTTCCGACAGGTTCTAAACCTCTTGGATATAAATGGATATTCAAGAGAAAAATGAAAGCAGATGGTTCAATTGACAAGTATAAAGCAAGACTTGTAATTAAAGGTTACAGACAAAAGGAAGGTCTGGACTATTTTGACACATATTCCCCTGTGACAAGAATAACATCCATTCGCATGCTTATTTCTATAGCAGCGTTGTTTAATTTAGAAATACATCAAATGGATGTTAAGACAACTTTCTTAAACAGTGATCTAAATGAAGAGATCTATATGGAGCAACCCGAAGGGTTTGTAGTATCAGGGCGAGAAAAGAAATTTTGTCGACTTGTAAAATCCCTTTATGGATTAAAACAAGCACCTAAGCAATGACATGAAAAATTTGATCATGCAATGCTTACTAATGGGTTTAAGATAAACGAATGTGACAAATGCGTCTATGTTAAAAACACTGACCAAGGATATGTCATAGTTTGTCTTTATGTGGATGACATTCTTATTATTGGAAGCAGTCAAAACATGATCAAATCAACTAAGCAGATGCTTAACAAAAGATTTGATATGAAAGATATGGGGGTCGTAGATGTTATATTAGGAATGAAAATTACTAAAACATCTGACGGATATGCATTATCTCAATCACATTATATTGAGAAAATTCTTGATAAATTTATCAAGGATGATATGAATTTAGGTAGAACACCTGTAGACGTCAATCTTTATTTATCAAAAAATAAAGGTGATGCAGTGTCTCCGTTAAAATACTCCCAAATTATTGGAAGCCTAATGTACCTAATGAATTGTACTTGTCCTGATATAGCTTACGCTATCAGTAAATTAAGTAGGTACACTAGTAACCGCATAGAAGACCATTGGAAAGCGATCATTCAGGTTCTTAGATATCTAAGATTCACCCGTGATCATAGTTTGAACTTTACTCAATATCCAGCAGTACTTGAAGGTTATTGTGATGCCAATTGGATATCGGATACTAAAGATTCAAAATCCACTAGTGGATAGTTCTTCGAAGGGGATGGGATTAAAGCCTATTACATAAGAGTCGTCATAATGGTAACCCTACTTATATGAGTGGAGATCCCAAGAACTAAGTTCAAAGGGACAACTAAGTTATGTATGGCTCGCCAGAAATCACCAAGGATTTAAAAATTCCCTACCCATTCCTATGGTGAGAGTGATATCTGCAACATATGCTGTATGCAGGGGTATAAGGATAAGCTTTGCTTTTAATGATTACTTATATCTTGATTGAGGCATTAATCGAGACGAGTATAAGGAGATACTCACAATAAGAATCACCTATATGAGTGTTGAACTGGGGCCGGTCCTATGAGAATGAGGAGGCTAAATTCTCTAGAAACACTTATGAAAACCAGGCGCGTTCAAGGCCAAAATGAACACAACATTGAGAACCACGATGTGTTAGAAGATATTTTGTGTGAAATCTAATGTCTTGGCTTACACAAACGGCTGAACAATTCAAGGCATCGCGTTCATTGGTTAGCCAGTAAGTCCGATAGGTTATCGCTAGGGAAGGTTCAAGGCCGAAAGCTACCTATCCTGATGCAAGATATTTTCGACTTATACTCTTTCGATAAAGTCTGCATATTGTTGCATTTCCGTTGTCATCAAATTCCATTCATGTGGGGGAATTGTTGGAAATGGTTATAAAATTTTGGATAAAACCAGAATTTTTTTCCTAAGTTTGGTCTATTTTTTTAGGTGGGCCCCGTGCGTCGATTTTCACGGGTCAAAGTGGTAACGTGTTCTATTCCGCGTTGTGATTCACGTGGTATATTTGGTTGCTCAAAACCATTACCGAGTGAATGGGAAATTGAAGCCAAAGTGTGCTCCATGGAAATGGAGTTTTGGTGGGAATTCCTTAAGGTTGTAAAATGGCTTGTCCCACATTAATTTGGTGAGAAGTTTTGAATGGGTTTATAAGGCTTGGGTTTGGTACTTGGGGTGTGCCCCAAGGGGTACCCAAGTGTTTTAGAGGGAGAGGTTATGGGCAAAATGGGCTAGACCTATTGGACCCAAAAATCACCACACACGCGCGCGCGCTCTGCCGCCGCCGTCTCTCCGGTCGGGCGGGCTGGGCTGGGCTGGGCTGGGCCTGGGCTTGGGCGCGGGTGCGTGGTGTGAGGTTGGGTTGGGTTTGTTCGGCCCAATACTAATCTTTTTGGGCAAAAAACATTTGAATTTAATTTTATTTTGTATAAAATAAAATCTAGAATTCAAATTAAACCGGAAATAAACTGGTTTGGTTTTACTGTACATCCAAACAGGGCCCTTCCCGAAATAAACTAGTCTGGTTTTTAACGTACATCCAAACAGGGCCCTTTCCGTTTTTTGTATCTGTTTATATTATGAACCCAACAGATTCAAATCTGTTTGAATTCAAAACCAACAGGTTTCATACCTGTTCAATTCAAAACCAGCAGCCACCTTTACATCTATAAACAGGATATTATAGAAGGTTCGTTGAGGGATTTTCCCGAATTTCTATGCCTTTAACTCGTTTAACACAAAAAGGGGTTAAATTTGAGTGGTCTGATGATTGTGAGAAGAGTTTCCAAGATCTAAAGAGTCGATTGGTGTGTGCTCCAGTACTTATAGTTCCGTCCGGAGATGAAGGTTTTACCATCTATAGTGATGCATCGAAGATGGGCTTGGGTTGTGTCCTGATGCAAAATGATAAGATAGTGGCATACGCGTCTAGGCAGTTGAAGCCATATGAGCAGAATTATCCTACGCATGATTTGGAGTTGGCTGCCGTGGTGTTTGTATTGAAAATCTAGAGGCACTACCTGTATGGGGTGAAATGTGAGATATTCACTGATCATAAAAGTTTGAAGTATATTTTCACTCAAAAAGAATTGAATAAGAGGCAAAGGAGATGGTTGGAGCTATTAAAGGACTATGAGTTGACTATCAATTATCATCCAGGAAAAGCTAATGCAGTGGCGGATGCCTTGAGTAGAAAGACCCCGAGTAATTTGGCTACCTTGATCACTGACCAAAAGAATATCTTGGAGGACTTACAGAGGTTGAATATTGAGATTAGATGGCACAACCATGGAGTGCAGTTGGCAAACCTTAGGGTTCAACCCACATTGATTGATAGAATTAAAGATGCTCAAGGAAGAGACTCTCAGTTGCAAAAACTTAAGGCTAAAATGGAAATAGGGCTACAGATGGAATTTTGTATGCATAAAGATGGAACCTTGAGATTTGGAGAGAGGTTGTGTGTGCCTAATGATTTAGAGCTCAAGAGAGAAATCCTAAGAGAAGCTCACAGTTCAGGATATATTGTACATCCAGGAAGCACTAAAATGTATAAAGACTTGAAGAGGAACTTTTGGTGGAATAATATGAAGAGGGAAATTGCTCAGTATGTTGCTCAATGTTTGGTATGTCAACAAGTGAAAGTTAAACATCAGAGACCTGCAGGTAAGTTACAACCTCTTCCTATTCCCGAATGGAAGTGGGAACATATTACCATGGATTTTGTGACAGGGTTTCCTAGGACCCAAGGTGGTAACAATGCTATTTGGGTTATCGTTGATCGATTGACCAAATCCGCTCACTTTCTAGCGTTTAAGGTAGGGTTCTCCTTAGAGAAGTTTGCAAAATTGTATATCAAGGAGATTGTGAAGTTGCATGGTATTCCGGTGACTATAGTGTCTGATAGAGATAGCAGATTTGTATCTATGTTTTGGATGAGTTTGCATACATTTTTGGGCACTAGTTTGAATTTTAGCACTGCCTTTCATCCTCAAACTGATGGACAGTCAGAGAGAACTATTCAAACCTTGGAAGACATGTTGAGGGCTTGTGTTATCGATCTTGGAGGTTCTTGGGATGAGCATTTGGCCTTAGTGGAATTCTCTTATAATAACAGTTATCATGCGAGCATTCAGATGGCACCATATGAGGCTTTATATGGACGAAAGTGTAGATTACCTATTTGTTGGGATGATGTGGGTGAAAGGAAGTTGTTAGGGCCTGAGATTGTGCAACAAACAGTGGACAAGATCAATCTTATTAGAGAGCGACTTCGCACGGCACAGAGTAGACAGAAAAGTTATGCAGATAACAGGAGACGTGATTTGGTGTTTGGGGTTGGAGACCATGTATTCCTTAAGGTGTCTCCTATGAAAGGAGTAATGAGGTTTGGTGTTTGTGGTAAATTGAGTCCTAGATTTGTTGGGCCATTTGAGGTTTTAGATCGAATTGGTGAGGTAGCTTACAGACTTGCCCTACCACCTTCACTAGTTGGAGTTCATAATGTTTTTCATGTCTCAATGTTAAGGAAGTATATACCGGATCCTAGTCATGTGATTGATCATGCACCGTTGCAGTTTAAGGAGGATTTGACATATGAGGAACACCCTATACGAATTGCTGATAGGAAGGAGCAGGTTTTGAGGCGTCGAGTCATTCACTATGTTAAGGTTCAATGGAGTAATCACTCGGAAAGAGAAGCTACTTGGGAACTTGGGGATGAAATGAGACAAAAGTATCCCCAACTTTTTGAGACTCCAGGTATGTCAAATTTCGAGGACAAAATTTCTTTTAAGTGGGGAAGAATGTAAAATCCAAATTTTTATGTGTAGAATTATTTTTGGATAAAGTAGTAATTAAATTAATTTATATGGGTCATTTTAGTAACATCAATGAATTAGTTATGAGGTGTTTTTTTTTTTAAATTTTTATTACTTAGATGGTTAAGTTTGTAATTTTGGAAGATTGGGTTATAGGCCCACTTGGGCTTTAGGTCTTGGAAACATAGAAGCACAAACAAATAGAGGTAGTGATGTTGTTGTGGCTGCTGCGGCAGATCTAGCAATAGGAAAAAAAAAAAAAAAAAAAAAGAGAGAGAAGAAGAAGAAGTAAAGAAAAGAAAGAAGATTTATAGATTGGTGACTTTGATCTAATCATCTCTTGGAGGTAAGATTTGTTTTTATGGTACTCCTAACTATTTCTTTAGACATAGTATCTTGTATGTTGATTGGGTGTATGTATTTTGGGCAAGGTTCTGAAAAGCGGTTGCGGTCGCCGTAACGGTGGCGGTGACGCGGTTGCGGTTGCGGGGTGTAAAGGCCGTAGTGTAACGGTTGCAGTAACTGGAACCGTGAATTTTTTTATTCTTCGCACAATTTGAAAAAAATTTACCGATACGCATATTTTTTTTCCATGATCATATTTATTGTGTTAAAATTAAATATTGATCAATTTTTGTAAATTTTTAAGTATAATCCAATATATTTCATATTTTTAAATCATTATAAACTGAGTTTTTTACATTTTATTTTAATAATTAATAACTTTATATTATACAAAAAATCAATTACTAACTATTATATATAAGATAAACAATGACAAAAGTAAGAGAATAAATAAGAGCCTACATATATATATACATATTTTAACCAAACTAAATAGATAATGACCACACTTATTATTATTATTATTATTATTATTATTATTTTCAAACAATATATAGATAGACACACACAAACAAAATGGTTTAGTGATAGCAGCTGAATAGAATAGCATAGGTCTTATAGTTTCAACAAATCAATAACATGTTCTTCATCTTCCCTCTTCTCTCTCTCTATCTCTTGCTCCTCCATTTTCTCTCTTTATCTTCCCTCTTCTCTCTATCCCTCTTCCCCTATTTTTAGCTTTTTTTTGTGTGTTTTTTCGAAAGAAACAGTTTGAAACCGTTACGTAACGGTACGAAACAGGCCGTTACGACATCGTTACGACCGCCATGGCAACCGCTACGGCCGACACACCTATGAATCTCAATCACACTGCAAAAGCGGCCGTAACGGGTGGCGGTAAATGCCAAAACCGTTACGTAACGGCGTTACGTAACGGTTGCGGCCGCTTTTAAAACCTTGATTTTGGGGTTTTGGAATTTACTTGTAGACTATAGGATTAGATTAGTACATTATAAAGAAAAGAATGATAGATGCATCATGGTGATCAATAATAATTGTTTATGTGGTATAATATTTTATTAGGTTTGTGAGATTGAGGTGGATCTTGGTAATTTGAGATTAGCTTGGGAAATATTATTTTAGCTGTTTGAGGTAAGTAACCCTCTATCACTGTTGGTTTATTTTTAATCCTATCGAATCGTTTAAAATCATAAATATTTATTCGTAGCTTTCCTGTTCTCTTAAAATAAAATATGGGTCAAGTATAAAACAACATCGAATATTATTATGAAAATTATTTGAATATTCGGTGAAACTATTCTGAAAATTATACTAAACGTTTATTCTGAAAATATCGAATGTTTTATTTAAAATTTGTGTATTGTGTGAATTTTGAACATCACTCTAGTTTGACTATGATTTGGACCCTAGCCAATGGGGGTTATTTATTGGCACAGAAACTAGTTTCTTTTGGGGCTTTACCACCGGCCTATGTGTGGTTCTGGGCCTTGTCACGGGCTATGTGACCGTAGTCAATAAGACTTGGGTTTTGTGAATCAAATCATTGAACCATCTGAATATCGAACCATCGATTTGAACAATGAATTACTTTGAATTATCTTGTTGGCTTTTCATTTAAAATGTATTGTACATTGTTTATTTTTAGTTATGAAACCATCTTACAAAATAATTGTTCATTTATTGAACTGTAGAAAAATTTATATTTATTGATTATCGATTTATTTATTTATTTTTTTTATACTTGATCCAGCTGGCAGTGATGGTTGGTTATTTACTAGGCTGTCTAGCTTACCCTTATTTTATTTTTTTCAGATTTTGAAGAGTAGAGCTGCGCGGGATTTTTTTTACATATGGGAGTGCCGAGAGTAGGACTATGATTTAAGTACTTGGATTATTTGTTTTGTTAATGGATTTTATTAGTGGACTTGGTGGATAATTTCATATGATAAGAATAATCAATTTTTTTTTATGGATTTTAGTATTATGATAATTAAGGATTTGATTGGAGTATTTTACATTGTTAGTTATGTGTTGGACTCTTAGCCTTGCATGCTCACTTAAATGAGTGTGCGACGTTGTCACGGAGCTTGGGACGTGACAATTTCCCTTCAAGACTGTTTAATTTTTACTTTTGTTTTTGTTCTTTTCTTAGCCTTTTCCTTCCTGATGCAGACCTTTTCTCATCCAAGTAGTTGGACCAATTGGACTGTCGAGTGGCAAAGTGATAAATTAGTGTTCAGTCCAACGTTGGTGGATTCGACCTGAAATGCCCATGTCTGATAAATGACAACACCATTCTCTCCTCTTCCTTATTGTGGGGAGAGCAAGCAACCTCGTGTTGCGTTCTTCATGGATCAGCTATCCTTGCTAGAAAGGCTTCCTTATTTTTATTGTTTGTGGATTAAAATTAGCAAATAAAAATATATTTTGTGAAAAACTAACAATAATTGAACATGAATATAATCACTCAATTTAAACAACATACAAAATACTGTTTTTTCAATCATAAAACATTACATGACAAATGTCAAAGGTATTTAAATTCAATATTGAATAGGTCATCCATTAAAAAATACATAAATTCTCACTATTTTGTTCAAGAAGTAATATATGGTGTTAACTTTTACCAAAATTCTGCACCAAAAATTCCATGTAACCAACATAAAATGGAAGTTGTTGATAGGAACACTTTCAAGATGAGAGGGACTACTGTTATTTTTAAAGGAGATATGCTCTCTGCCTCTCTCAAATGAATTATAGGGTTTATAATAGAAAAATAGAAGATCAAGCATCTCATGAAAAAGTTATATTAAATGCCAAATATGGCCTGTGGTATCGTGTCCTTAACGTGTCTTCCAATGTGTCTAATGAAAAAATAATAATTAAAACACTCAGAAAATATGAGGAAGGAATATATTTTTAATCACTTAAAGAATGAGAACATGATTCTCTCTTATAAAGAGAGCAATTACAACAGAAAAGGAAACTAATTAAAGCTAATATTTGACAGCTTCTACTTTCCTATTTTTCCTGATTCTATACAGCCTTTACTTTCCATATTTACATAGGAAAAAATAGATCCTAGAATATTGACTAAATCAAGGCAATAATAACCAAATTTCCAGCACTCCCCCTCAAGCTGGTTTGAAGATATCTTCCATAGCCAGCTTGCTAGTCAGCTTATCAAATTGCTTCTTGTGTAGTCCCTTCGTTAGCACATCAGCTAATTGTTCACCTGTTGGAAGGTAGGTCATACATATTATGCCAGCATTGATTTTTTCCTTGATGAAATGTTTATCCACTTCTATATGTTTTGAGCGATCATGTAGAACTGGATTATGAGCTATGGATATAGCTGCTTTGTTGTCACAATAGACCTTCATAGGAGTCGGGTGAGAAAGCTTTAATTCTTCAAGAATTCTTTTAATCCATATTACTTCACAGATTCCATGGGCAACAGCTCTGAACTCTGCTTCTGCACTACTTCTAGCTACCACATTCTGTTTTTTACTCCGCCATGTAACTAGGTTCCCACCTACAAAGGAGCAGTATCCGGATGTTGATCTCCTGTCTGTAACACTTCCTGCCCAATCTGCATCTGTGTATACTTCAACTTGAAGATGTCCATGTTTCTTGAACAGTAAGCCTCTCCCTGGAGTTCCTTTCAGATATCTTAAGATCTTATAAACGGCCTTAAAGTGCTCTGCCCCTGGTGAGTGCATGAACTGACTTACCATGTTGACTGCAAAGGCAATATTAGGCCGCGTATGAGACAAGTAAATCAATTTCCCTACAAGTCGCTGATATTGTTCCCTCTCTTTGACTTCTTCAGCCTTAGCAGCTTGTAACTTCAAGTTAGGCTCGATCGGAGTCTCCACCATCTTACACCAAGCATACCTGTTTCTCCAAGGAGATCAAGAACATATTTTCTCTGATTAACGAATATACCTTCCTTGGATCTTGCAAATTCCATTCCGAGGAAATACTTGAGGGCTCCCAGATCCTTAATTTGAAATTCTTTTGCGAGTTTCTCTTTGAGGGCTGCTAACTCTGCTTCATCATCACCAGTTAAAATGATATTGTTCCCTCTCTTTTTTTTTTTTGAATTTTTGCAGTCGGAGATGCCATGGACACACTGTGACACTTTCCGGACACGCTTGAGGTGGATCGAAGCCCTAACTGAAAGAGAGAGAGATCGAGGGAGAAGAGGAGACAGAGAAAGAGATCAAGGGAGGAGAGAAGACAGAGATCGAGGGAGGAGATGAGAGGAGACAGACAGAGACAGAGAAAGAGACAGAGAAAGAGATAGGGGGAGGAGAAGAGACGAGCCTAACCTGTTCAGATCAATGAAGAAGCTGAGGTATTTGTCTGCTCTCTTCTTCTTTGCCTCGTCCTCTTCGTCTTCTGTCTCCATCTTCTTCTCCTTCTCCTGTTCTCTCTCTCTCTGATTTCACTTCCCTCTTTTGCTGATTCACTTTCCCCTCTTTTTTTATTTCACCCATTTCTCTCTCTCTCTCTCTCCTCTTTTATTTCCTTCACTCTTTTTTTTTCTTTTTTCTTTTTTTTTTATCTTTATTTTGTTAAACCTAAAATTCATAAAATAAATTATTTTTATTTAAAAACACTCATTTTTTATTAATTTTTTTTAAAAATATGTTTATTAATTTTATTATTATTGTAATTGTATAAAAATTAATGATTTTTTATTTTATTTTAGACATATAATAAATAAAAAAATTATATATATTAAATGTGTTCCCAACGTGTCGTGTCCCCTATTTTTTTAAAATTTGCGTATCCCCGTGTTCGTGTCGTGTCCCGTGTCCGTGTCCGTGCTTCATTGACTACTGGTTTCATTGTTTTAACAAAAATAAGCAGGTTTTCAAACTAAAGCGGGTTTAAGGGTTCATCCAGACTAGAGCCTAGACCGGTCGACGTGTCAACCGACTGGTCCAGTTTTTAAAAATTTCCTGATACAATCCTACTCATGGAAAGTTTTTTTTCCCCTTACAATTGATAGGAGGGGAATAGAACAAGGGAAGCTAAACTCGTAGTGGTAAGACTTGAACGCAGGTAGCATGCCTGGTAAAGGAGTGCCTCTTCCATGATCCACTTGTGAAGTGAAGTCCCACATTGCTTGGCTACTAAAGTAATGTTAAGCATATAAGTGTGAGGGCACCCTCACCTCAAGAGCTAGCTTTAGGGTTGAGTTCTACACAATACCATGTAGCATGGTATCAGAGCCGAAGTACCAAGGATGGGTAGGGTGCGTGTCCGTAGCCTACACGCCGTAGGTGCCGCTGAGTGAGCACGTTGAGTGTGAGGGAGGGTGTGAAGTCCCACATCGTTTGGCTACTAAAGTAATGTTAATCATATAAGCGTGAGGGCACCCTCACTTCAAGAGCTAGCTTTTGGGGTTAAGTTCTATCCAAGACCATATAACACCACCATGCCAAGCCCTTGGTCACGGAAAGTTTGAAGAGGCCAACAATAGAAAGTATTTCTTACTATTTGTAATCGTAGTCCAAAGAATATTCTTAATTGCCAAGTATGTCCTTTTTGCATATTTTTGTTAGACATTCACATATAGAGAGTAGCTTCCAAAGAAAGCTTATTTTATTGAAATGAATATATTGTCTTGTCAGGGATAGTATTTATTTTGGTGGGGATGCTATCTCCATTAAAAATTTCAAGAACACTTGTGCCTAATGTGGATTGTGTAGCAAAACAAACCTGCAGGTAGATTTAGGAGGGAGTTGATATGGTTCCCTTGAATTAATTAAACTGCAGGGCATTTTTGTCTTTCAACTTATCTTTAATGCTGAAGCCCATCAAACTTTTGCAAGCTGTTTGGGTATAGTATGCATATGTTCTCTAGTGGTATCCACATGTTCTGTACAGTATGCATATGCTTGGTTATATATATATATATATTTATCATCTTAAAAACAAATTATTTATAAACTGAAGTATATTGCAACTCTCATCAATAACTTGAGTGTAGAGAAAAAAAGAGAGAGATGGTCTTAATTAGGCACTTTAAAGTTGTGTTGTTTGAAATGCCATTCATTTTGGATTGAAGGGGAATGCTGATGTGTTAATCCATTGAAATGCCATTCACTTTAAAATTGTGTTGTTTGTTAACATTTTTATATTCTACTCCAGTTTTGTGTAAATTCCTTATCTAATTCATTTGTGGTTTTAGGATGAAGAAAGACTCCGAGGAATTTATGCTAAAGAGCAGAAAAAGTTAAAGAAATTAGACGATAGAGGTGTGGAGTCCAGCAAGATTGATGCTACTTACAATTCAATTGAAAAGTTGCTCCTGAAAATTAAGGTTGCTGTCTCAACGGTTGATGCAATATCAAAAAGGATAAACAAGTTAAGAGATGAAGAGTTGCGGCCCCGACTGAATGAATTGATTCTCAGGTATGTAAAGTGTGAATTTTGTAGTTATGTTTGCCTTGGTATTCTGTATTGTCGATGATGCCAGACGGCCGGCAAAAGAAAAGGATAGAAAGGCCACACCAAAAGAAAATTAAAAAAACCCAAAATTCTTTGTTCTCAATATTGAAAACTCACTCAATTCAATATCAGTCTTCTAAACCTGTTACACAATGGTTTACTTATAGGCATCCAAAACATCCTAATTTAAACGTTACCAAAAATAAAACAATACAATATTTAAATCTTGTTTATATTCTAATATGGATATGATTCCTATAAAATCTAAAATCTCAAAATTCTTCAATTCTTTCTTCACCTTTTCCTTCCTCGTCAGTCCATTAGTTAAATTGGCATTATGTGATGTTCTGTGTTGTTGTTGTTGTGTGTGCAAATATAGACAATTTCAGCCTTTAGTTAGTTTGGTTGTCCTTGTTACTAATGGAGGAAATATTTAATGAAAGTACAATAAAAACATTGACAAGTCTGGAAATTCTCTTGTAAGAGGAATCTAGAAGAACACAATGTTTGAATACAGAAAACAGTATTCTATGAATAGAAAAATTACAGGGTGTGCTAGGAGGTGTTGAATGTGTTGAGTTTGGCACCCAAAAAATACAAGTTTTTATTAATAACGCTCAAGTACAGAAGACACTTGTACACTAGTACACAACCATACACTTGATGACTTCTCACGCTTGTGCACATGTAAGGATACATAACAAGTATATAGGACAAACTATAACACGAGACCAAGAAGTGACTAACACACTACTTATTTCCTTACATGGCCATGGGGCGGGTTTGGGGCGGGTTTGTCATACCCCGCCCCCGCCCCCGCTACGGGTGGAATTTTTCAACCCCATCCCCTCCCGCGCAGATACACAATACCCGTGGATATCTGACCACATTTTGGATAGTCAAAAAAATTGAGAACCATTTAAATCCTTAACACACTAAATAATTTCTCTTGTTTCCATATATATAAACAGTGAGACTTTTAGGATTATTATTTATTTATATTTAAATAAAACCACAGACTTTTAATATTCCTTTCTTATATCTAATTATATTATATATACATATATATTATTTATTTGTATATATATTATTAATTATATCAGGTCGAGTTTAGATCAGGGGAGGCGATACTCATCCCTGCTCCACTCCCGTTGTGAGTGACCAAAATATAATCTACCCCCCGCCCACATAGGGTTGAGCAAAATCTGCCCCATTCTGGGGCGGGTTTGGGCTGGCCCCCGCGGATCGGATTAAAATGGCCATCCTTTTATACTCAAGTACTTACATCACATATGCACACCATCTTGCTGGACACTTAATTTACATTACTTACACCACACTATTAACTAGACATAAGATTGAGCCCTGACTTGCTCACTCACACACTTTCTTAGTTTTCACAAATTTTGTTCGACTCACACACATATATACATAAGGAGGGGTGCTCGCAGATTGGGTTGGGTCGGGTGGCCTTCCATCCGCCATCCATTTGAATTTAGGCGGATTGAACAAAATAATCCACATCCATCCACTTACTTAGCGGATGCAGATTTAGCAAAATGTGCGGGTTGGCGGTGGATGCGGATTGATCTGGTGCCTTTGGCTTCACTCTTTTCTACTTTATTTTGAACTATTTTAGAGTAATTTTTTACTATTTTGGGCCTTATTCAAGTCCATGATTTTTTATTCTTCATTTTTTATAATTAAAATAAAAGGCCAAACTTTTATATTTCATAAGTAACTAATATTATTATTAAATAATGTCATTTTTTTACCACTTGAATCGGTGAACAACCGAACCATGTCATTTTTTTCACATACAAAGCATAAAAACATAACATTTTTTTCCTTAGGGGGGTTGGTGGATCAGATCGGGTCGGGTGACCTCTCATCTGCCATCCATCCGAACATAGGCGGATTTTAAAAATCTCCATTTTCATTTGTTTTCCTATACTATTGAAACCGCTTAAAAATGGGTGGATTAGGTTGGGTTGGTTAGATTTACTGGATCGGTTGGGTCCGTGAGCACCTCTAAGGAGGACCCATCCCTATATATAGATGCTCTCCACTGACCTATACAATCGGTTTCTCACTGACTTGAAGATGCTGGAAATCTCCATCAATGGCGGTAGCCCGAGCTTCAAAAACTTAGAAAATTCTAGAAGAAAGAGGAAGAAGCTAGAGAGAGAAAGGGAGAGAAGATTCTAGAGAGAGGAACAGAGTTAGTGGTTAGTGTTGTAACAGAATGTTGATGCAGTCCATATGAGTCTCAAGAAAGAATAAGCTCAAAAAAGCAACATTATCATAATCGATACACTTTTCTAAGATGGCCCACTTGAGACCTCTCACTCTCATACCTGTGTGTGTGTGTGTGTTTTAAGTTTGGCTATGTTTATGGTTTCTTCAAGTTCTTATGCTGCAGGTTTAGTGTTTATTTATATCATCTTAAGTTTTGGAGCCAAGGACATGCTGTTTTTTCACCCCCCCCCAAGATCGACATGGGCTGGATTTACAGTCCATGGATCACAATTTAGGTAAAATTGTGTCATTGGGTATTTATATATGATTTCAGCCAGTTTACATCATTTTATAAGTCAAAGTTTGTTTATAATTTTGAGTCATAGAATCACGTGAACAGTTAGGAGTCCTTGGAAGTTTGTAGCAAGGTAATTTTCTAGATTTACAATAGAAAACAGGTTATGAGATTGTTGGCATTGTGTGATACAATTCAAACACTAGCTATGGCGCTTAAATAACCCTAGCAGTGATTCCTAAATTTTGCTCTACTTTCTTCTTGTTTTGTTTAATCGTTGGCTCTTTATAAGGTTCAAAACTCCTTGATACCTCTGGTTTTTCTTCTCTTCTGACATCAATAGTCCTCTCTCAGATGGCCTAACTCCCTTTCCTTCTTCAATCATTCAACTATATCTCTCCAAAACTGGGTCAGTCAAAGTTACTGTTTCACTGGTATCGTTCATAGCAGGAACAAAGTTTATTTCTTTCTCTGCTTTCTTGAACCCCCAAACACATCAATTTCTTGCACCTTTATAAACCCTTAGATTAGCAAGATAGAATTTTATTTTTCTTTGCTTAATTACCTCCAAACACTTTTTTAGACCTTTGTTGTCTCACATGATTGTGTGGTAAGGTTCACATCATAGATTCATAACGCCCAAAAATAAGCCATACTATCTCACATGATAATGTTAGGTGGGAGGATATTTTTCAAAGTTTTTTTAGTTGATAACACATCTATTGTATTATTGTGTATATTGTTTATGCCCTCTTTCATTGTTAATGTCTTCTAATCATCAGTTTATACCTGAAGAGTCAAATTTGTAGTGTTAAAATTTTCCATCACACCCCTTTCTTCTTGAAAGTTGGTGTCTATGTGGAATCAGAGTGATAACCTAAGCCTAGCTTGTAGTTTTTTTTTTTCCCTCCTTTTTTCTACTATTTTGTTTCCTTTCCATCCTTTTTCTTTCTATCAACCTGAATGATGCAGAATATGCTGTGCTAAACTCAGATTGTTTATCACAGTGCACCAGCTGGTCTGTATGGACATCATGTGAGCCCATCAATGTGCTTGGCTTCATTGTAATGGCATGTATCTCTAGTTGAATGAGTTGTGAGTTTTGAAGTCTTTTAATAAACCAAAACCTAATGTTCAGTTATCAGGTTTGACGTGGTTACGTTGACAGTCTGTTCTGGGTTGCTTAGACTAATTCTAGATATTGCATTTGAGTCCTCTGATGTTTATGTTTGATTCCTAATTGCTAGTTGTTGATAGATGAGTTTTTTTTAATGCATTTTCGATGGTTCTTGTATGCTTTTTCTATGGTGGTTGTGCTTTTCTTTACGTATTTTGTTCTGGACAGCAGCTTTAAGAAGTTATTTTGTCATTGATGAGGTATTTTGGTGTTGTAAGAGTATTGATTTCGTGGATGTCTTGCTGATTTGTTGGTCGATGTTCATGTATGGTTGAATTACCTTTGAATAGCATATTGCATGGTTGTAGGATTGTGTTAGTGGCTGGATTTACTTGTAATTTTGCTGAAGTTAGATGCTTCTTACTACAGTCCGGTTGAGTGGGCTAACATTTGGTTGTTGGCTCAAGCTTCCAGAGTGGCTTTAGGTGTAAAAAACAAAGTGAAGCTCGCCTTGTCTAACCCTGACTTATGGAGGATTAGGGTTTCAATGACATAATATAACTCCTTAGTCACAACATTGTTGTGGAAGAACAAATAACCATGATTGCCACTTGATGATTTTGAACACGGCTATGAGTTTTGTGATATATGTAGTCATCGTTTCTAATGTAGATTGATGTCTTACTAGTCTTTTGAGTTAAAAATAAATAAATAAGGTACCTCGAGTATTCCTGTACCTCGAGTTTCTTCTAAGGTGGTTTTCTTTTTATGGACGGCTGCCTTAGGCCGAAATCTTACAATTGATTATCTGGTTCCTCGAGGGCATGTGCTAGTAAACCACTGTTGTTTGTGTTGTGTTGATGCGGAGTCAGTTGATCATTTATTTCTCCATTGTTCTGTTGCTTCGCGACTTTGGGGCCTGGCTTGTTCTCTTTTTGGGATTATGTGGGTGCAGCCAAAGGGGGTTGTGGACATGTTGTGGAGTTGGAGGGGGGCTCGGGTTGGGTGGCATCGGCGACAGGTGTGGTCGTTAGTGCCTTTTTGTTTGATGTGGTTGGTTTGGCTGGAAAGGAGCAAGAGAATTTTCCAAGGAATTGAGCATTCAGTGTGGTGGTTGGAGGACCAGTTCTTAGTTACTTTGTATAGTTGGTTGGCATGTAAAGTTGATCCGGATTTGTTTACTTTCTTAGATTTTTTGGATGATGCAATTGGTTAGGCGACTTTTGTTTTTCTCTTTTGGCTATTGTTTTCTTTGCATCATCTTGATGCTTTTTTAATAAATTTTATTATTTATCAAAAATAAATAAATAAATAAATAAGGTACATGTTTACACCCAGTTTAGTCCCCGTTTGATGGGGGTCTATATGAGAATATTTTCTTGCACCTTTTAGGAGAAGAATGTTAGTGAGCATAACAAATAGAGTCGAAGTTATGTTTGATGAGCCATATTAGTGTCATCTTTTGACTATGGTGTTAATATTTAGAAGAAAATGTTAGATGTGTATTATATTCTGTAGTTGGCTGAAAATAATGATGGTAAAAATAAACAAGAAATAAAAAACATAGCACAAACAGGCCCAACTCTCTTTATTGGATATGGTACCCAAGCTAACCCCCACTAAGAACACTTTTATTGTGTTTGTATTTAGATTGTGGAGGGATTTATGAGTGTTAAATCTTCACCCGTCTTGACATGAGTAGGCTTACCCTGAAGGAAGTCCCGCACATCAAATACCACTTGAAGACATGCTTGTCCAAACTTGCACGTCCATATGGCTAATCGATTGCTTCACTGCACCAAGCTCGTATATGAGCAAGGCGCTCGGCCCACTGAAGGGTCCAATGTTGCCAAGGCGCCTCTTGCCGTACAACCGTACGCCTTAATGTCCTTCGGAGGAGTTGCTCACAGCTAAGCTACCTGATGTTGCCTAACTATGTGCTAGCGTAGGCCCCTAACCTAGCCATCAAGTTTCCATTGCATGTTGGGGCCATGTTGCACTTCTCGAATAGCCACGAGGCCCTCCTTTACCCTGCACAACATTGAGGTCAATTGTACTCCTACAACACACTCCTCGTGCATGCTTGTATGCTATTGGCCACTAAGGGCCATTGTGCGCCTAAAGGCACCGAACAAGTAGGCAATGTTAGTCCCTAGCCCACCAATAGCATTAAACCTTCCTACTAGCCAAGCACAAAGAGCCCAAGGTGATGGTAGAGCTGCATGCCTTCCAAAGATTCCCATGAGTAGCAGTGTTGCCCTCGAGCTGCTTGCCTTTGGCCACAGGATGCCCATGAGCATGGCCGAACCCAAGTGCATGTCCATGAATTGGCACAAGAGGCTTTGGTGGCACCTCGATTGCCCATTCAGTTTAGGACAACACCCTAAGATAGTAGAACACGAGGCATTAACAGATGTGTGTCCCAAACCTCAAACCTAGGAGGATTGCGCAGTGCCCACACTCATGCCCCTTGATGACACCATCCATGGGGCTCCCAAACCCACATGGAGACCTTCGACACCCCTCGTGGATGCCAAAGGCCTGAACCCAAGGTTCTTCGGGGTGGCCCACTTCAAGCCCAATTTGGGCGGGGAGACAGGTAATAGCACAAGCACACCATACCCCCTTATAATAGAATTATGAGCCATTTGTTGATTGCCAAGAGGAAGCATTGTTTGAGGAGTCAATGATTTTTCAAAAATTTCACAATTCTCGAAAAGTTCCAATGTTCAAGAACGGGCATGAACATAAAACAAAAAGACAACCAAACTAAAGAATCTTCAGAAAAAAGAATGGCATTGTGCCCCATAGAGTTAGTCATATAAGGTTACGACTTTTCTTCCCACAATAAAAATCTCTCTTTAGCCATCAAAAGCTAAAAGGGGTAAAATGAAATTATATATAAAAAATAATAATAAGAAGAAAACCTGCTCTGTATCTGAAATATTGTCAATTTTCTCCAAGTTCCATATTTATAAGTATGATTCATATTTTTAAATAACATTCAAACTGCATATTGGTTCTAGCATAGAGATAAAGTTCTTTCTCAAAAGGGTACCACTTATTACAATCCAAATAAGAGTTCTGTAAGAAAAATTGATATAGAGAGAAATTGTATGTATTATGATTGATGTTATTGATATATTATTGATATCTATTACAATGATTCATGATTCCTATATATAGAAGAGGGTGAGTGTGTAGTAGGTAAGGAGTAGGTGAAGTGGAGGTGGTAGTGGTGTAGTGGGTTAGGTTTAGTGGAGTAGGTTTAAGTGGGGAAGTAGGTGATAGGTTTTAACAGCCCCCCGCAAACTCAAGGGGGATAGGAACTAGCCAACTTGAGTTTGGAGAGAGTAACAAAACAAGAAAATAGACGAATACATAAAAGAAAAGAGGATAGGAGACACTGTATGGTCGTGTCAGACCGATGGTGAAGACACTGTATGGTGGTGTCATAACGTTGTAGAGGACACTGGATGGTTGTGTCAGACCGATGTAGAAGACAGTTTATGGGGTCATGTCGGACCGTTGTAGCAGACAATGTTGTGATAGTTGTTGTGACAGTTTACGGAGTCTTGCTGGACCCTTGTAGAAACTAACCGAAATCAATGTCGGGACAGTTTACAGAGTCTTGTCGGACCCATGAATGAGCTAACCGGAATCAATGTCGGGACAGTTTACAGAGTCTTGTCGGACCCTTGAAGGAGCTAACCGGAATCAATGTCGGGACAGTTTACAGAGTCTTGTCGGACCCTTAAAGGAGCTAACCGGAATCAATGTCGGGACAGTTTACAGAGTCTTGTCGGACCCATAAAGGAGCTAACCGGAATCAATGTCGGGACAGTTTACAGAGTCTTGTCGGACCCTTAAAAAGTCGCACCCTCAAAAGGTGTGCACAATCTTTCAAAAGGCGTGCCCAATCCATAAAAAGGCGTGCCAGATATGATGGCGAGGCACGTGAGTGCCTTGGCTGGCGCGCCCGTTTGTCGTCTGGCGTCAAGTGGCGCGCGATACGCGTGGCTGCCTCGGCTATTTAACCAAGACGGAGGCTGAGGCTGAGGCAGAAGCTGAGACAGAAAAACTGAGAGAAACCTCTGAAAAATTCTTCGTTTTGCTGAGAAAGATACTCTGTAACACTCTGTTGCCCAGAAAAATGGCTTCGTCTTCCCGCGGTCTGCTCACTCTCTTTCCCGACCTCAACGAGTCAACAAGAGAGATAACTGGTGCGGTGGCACTGGAACCTCAACCAAGCGCCCCGGAGTTTGCTCCGTTGAACTTTCCTATGCGGTCTGTGGAGCAAAGAATGGCAGTGCAGTCGGATGTGGAGGCCAATCAGTATACATTGAAGTCATGTGTGGAAATCATGACTGCGGTTACAAATTTGTCGAACCGGCTGCAGAGTAGGACAAATGAGGTGCAGCAGTTAAACGCCCAACTGGCTCTGCTCCAGCGCATGTATAAGGATGCGCGAGCAGAGATAAGCGTGCTGAAAGCGGAAAACAAGGAGCTGAAGCGGAAGGCCACCGTGATGTTCCGATTTGGAGGTCCGCCATATGCTGCAGTGGAGGAGCAGGGTGGAGTGAACGTGCTCGGTGGCGTGGGAAACACGGAGACCGGACTAGCACGGGACACCCAAGATAAAAGTAAGAAGAAGAGACCTGCTGTAGAGTAGAGAAGGGAAAAGAAAAATCCCGCCTGTGGGTGGTTTTGGTTGGTTTGGTTTTTTTTTTTTTTTTTTTTGGTGTAAAATGGGGATCGGGGTTGATCCCTGAAATGAATAAAATATGGTTTGGTGTGCAAAGCTATTTTATTTATTTATTTTTGATTGTGAAAAAGGGGACACAAAAAAAAAATAAGATAAATAAATAAAAATTCTATGTTGTGGTGAGGAAGTCGGTGAGGGAGGTGCAAAAGGTGATTAAAAGAAATAAATAAAGAAAGAGTGTGATGATGGATATGGGTATAGATGTAATAAAGGAATGAAAAGAAAGAAATAAATAAAGAAAGAAAAGAAGAAAAGAAAATGGGTTTGTGCAAAAGTAGACAGAGTCGGTGCAATATATTATAATAAACATAAATATATATAGATATATATTAAAATAAAAGAAAGTTGAGTGGGTTGATTAAAAAAAAAAAAAAAAAAAAGGATTATGTGTTTGAAAATGAAAAATAAAGAAAAGAAAAGAAAGGGGATCATGTGGTGAAAGAAAAAGGAGCTGTGGGTTTGAAAAAGTAAAGGGAGAGAGGAATTTCGATGCAAGTTTTCTGACTCTTCTTAAAAACAACACAGCAGTTCCACCCACCTTATTTCACACTTTTCTTTTATATATATATATACTAAAATAATGGACCATCGAACCAAAACTAGAGGTGAAGGCAAAGCCTGTTGTTGAGGAGGTGAAAGATGAAACTACTGAAGCTACAGATGCACCGGCTGATCCTGCCCCAGCAGAACAGGCTCTAGAGGTGAAGACAGAGGCAGCTGAAGCAACGAATGTTGTAACAATGGTGACGATCAAAGCCGTCAAAGCTCGCCAGATCTTCGACAGCCGTGGAAATCCAACCGTCGAAGTTGATGTCATTTGTAATGATGGACCTTTTGCTAGGGCTGCTGTTTCTAGTGGTGCTTCCACAGGTGTTTACGAAGCTTTGGAATTGAGAGATGGGGGTTCAGATTATCTCGGAAAAGGTGTCCTCAAGGCTGTGAATAATGTGAATTCAATCATCGGACCTGCATTGATTGGCAAGGAACCAACAGAACAGACCAAAATCGACAACTTCATGGTGCAAGAACTCGATGGGACAGTTAATGAATGGGGCTGGTGCAAATGCTATATTGGCAGTTTCACTTGCTGTATGTAAAGCAGGAGCTATGAAGTGTTGAAGAATCTGCCATGAAAGAAGAAATCGAGGAAATTTGGGTTTGTCCGGCGGGCGGCCAAGGCGAGATTGCCGCCCGCCGGTGAAACGAAATTACTAGGTTCTTAACCTTGCTCTGATACCATGTAAGAAAAATTGATATAGAGAGAAATTGTATGTATTATGATTGATGTTATTGATATATTATTGATATCTATTACAATGATTCATGATTCCTATATATAGAAGAGGGTGAGTGTGTAGTAGGTAAGGAGTAGGTGAAGTGGAGGTGGTAGTGGTGTAGTGGGTTAGGTTTAGTGGAGTAGGTGAGGTGGTAGTGGTGTAGTGGGTTAGGTTTAGTGGAGTAGGCTCTCTCTCAAAACTCAATTTGTTCCTCCTTCCCCACCTGGAAACCTGCCTTGCTCAAAACAGCCTTCAACATCTCCACACTAAAGCCATCCAAAGCCTCGAAAACCTGCACGAAACCTGCACGAAAGCCTGCACCAACTTCCAGGTGCCTCACTTTTTCTTCATCTAATCTGTTCCTCATCGGCTTCAAATCAACATGAAGTCCATCCAGAATCAGAATTCTGCTTTCAGTAGTAACCTCTGCGGCAGCTGCATTGTTTGACAATACATATTGCTCCCCATCCATCCCACTTTCCTCATAAAGCATTCTGACTCGTTTCTCACGATCCTTTGCCCGATATTCCACTTTGAGCCTCTGACGCCTTTCCTCATCTAGTTTCTTCC
The DNA here is from genome assembly GCF_055761805.1 of Camellia sinensis. NCBI lineage: Eukaryota > Viridiplantae > Streptophyta > Magnoliopsida > Ericales > Theaceae > Camellia > Camellia sinensis. Next base: position 184,717,725 of record NC_138961.1, on the reverse strand, counting down.
CCAACTGGTTCAGCATGGAAGCAAAGTCATGCATTGCTTTTGATACTCCGGCTTCTGAAACATTCTCAATTGCATTGTACCAATCATTACACGTGACAAAAATTGGTGGAGCCTCGAGCCTTGTAGGAGAGAAGGGCACAATTCCATCTGGGGTTTCTTCTGGTTCTTTGTGAAGCTTGAGTAACCAGCTTAGGGGTATGATAAAATATCACCCCCTATTTATAAATGAAGGTTAGGGTTTACAAGAAGGTCAATTACAAGATAATCCCTGAAGGCACAAAATGATTACAGACAGACCTTAGTGAAACTTTCGGCTAATATAATATGCTAACACTCCCCCTCAAGCTGGTGCGAAGATATCTCTCATGCCCAGCTTGCCTAATATGTCATGAAATGGTTTATTCCCAATCCCCTTGGTGAGAATGTCAGCAAGTTGTTCACCAGACTGGATAAAAGGAGTACAAATGGTACCACTAGTGAGTTTCTTCTTAATGAAGTGGCGATCAATCTCAACATGTTTTGTCCTGTCATGTTGGACTGGATTGTGAGCGATATTGATGGCGGCCTTATTATCACAGTATAACCGCATGGAGTCCGTCTGATCAATACCTAGATCACGTAACAATAATTTGATCCATAAAGTTCACACACACCTTGTGCCATAGCTCTAAACTCAGCTTCTGCACTTGACCTGGCAACCACATTCTGTTTCTTACTCCTCCAAGTAACTAGGTTGCCGCCAACAAATGTGCAATACCCTGAAGTTGATCTCCTATCAGTTACGGACCCAGCCCAGTCAGCATCTGTATAGGCTTCTACACGAAGATGATCATACTTAGAAAAATACAGACCCTTACCAGGAGCAGACTTCAAATACCTCAAGATTCTCATGACAGCATCAAAGTGAATATGATGAGGAGCATGCATAAACTGACTAACTACACTGACAGCAACAGCAATATCAGGACGGAAGTGAGATAGGTAAATGAGCTTACCCACTAATCGTTGATAGCTCCCCCTATCCACAACTTCTCCTCCTTCATCATCCCCCAATTTCTGATTGGGTTCCAGTGGGGTGGCACATGCCTTACAGCCAAGCATCCCAGTTTCCTTCAACAGGTCAAGCACATATTTTCTCTGTGAGATAAATATCCCATCCTTAGAGCGAGCAACTTCAATTCCCAGAAAATACTTCAAGCTTCCCAAGTCTTTGATTTCAAATTCTTTAGCTAAATATTTCTTCAACAGAGGTATTTCCCCACTATCATTGCCTGTAAGAACTATGTCATCTACATAAACAATAAGGGCTGTAGTCTTACCGCGTGAGGAATGTTTCACTAACAATGTGTGATCTGCCTGACTTTGTTTGAAGCCATATTTAAACATAGCCTGAGTGAATCTCTCAAACCAAGCCCTTGGAGACTGTTTGAGACCATATAATGACTTCCGTAGTTTGCATACTTTGCCTTCTGTTTGATGATCCTCAAAACCCGGAGGAATGTCCATATATACTTCTTCTTCGAGGTCACCATGGAGAAAAGCATTCTTGACATCAAATTGATAAAGCGGCCAATCTAGATTAGCTGCTAGAGAGAGAAGTACTCTGACTGAATTCATTTTAGCCACTGGTGCGAAGGTCTCCTGATAATCAATGCCATATGTCTGAGTAAACCCTTTTGCCACAAGTCTTGCCTTGTAACGCTCAATAGACCCATCTGCTTTGTGTTTCACAGTATATACCCATTTACATCCCACAGGTCGTTTGCCTGTAGGTAACTCAGTCAATTCCCAAGTGCCATTCTTCCTAAGTGCTTTCATTTCCTCAATCATGGTTAGTTTCCACTCAGAGGTAGCAAGAGCATCCTGAAAATGGTTAGGAATGCTAACAGAGGAAATATTAGACACAAATGCTCTATATGAGGATGACAAATGAGAGTATGATACAAACTGTGAGATAGGATGTTGAGTACAAGATCTCACACCCTTCCTCTTGGCAATAGGAACATCAAGATCAATGGACTCAAGAGATTCAAAGTTACCCAGACTCTCATCAGAAGCAGGAGATGGCAGTGGAGTTACAGAAACGGTCCCGTGTATCCAGTTAACTGGTTTTCTATCTATGTCCCGAACATAAACATGCCCGTCCTTATTCTTGGTGACAGTGGGTTCGATAGTCCCAGTAGAAGAGGGGGCTGCAAGAACAACTGGTTCCACCATAGGAAGCACAGTAGTAGAGGGTGGTGCAAGAACAACTGGTTCCACCATAGGAGGCACAGGAACTGGTTCCACCATAGGAGGCACAGGACTCACTTCACACCAAGGCTCCCCCGGAAATGAGGACGGTGACACCGGAGAGGACAAGAAATAGGACTGGGACTCAAAGAAAGTTACATCCATGGACACAAACCACTTACGAGAAGAAGGGTGGTAACATTTATACCCCTTTTGAGTAGGAGAGTAACCAAGGAAAACACATTTGAGGGAGCGAGGGTCCAACTTACCACGAGAGGGAGAGTGATTATGGACAAAACAGACACAACCAAATATTTTGGGAGGAATAGAAAACAAGGACGGAGAACCGAGGAGGACGTGAAGCGGAGCTTGTTTGTCCAAGACCTGGGTAGGGAGACGATTAATAAGATGGGCAGCGGTGAGAACAGCGTCGCCCCAATAGGGCCGAGGCACATTCATAAAAAAACACATGCACCGAGCCATGTCAAGAAGATGCCGATTCTTGCGTTCGGCCACCCCATTTTGTTGAGGGGTATTTGTGCAAGAGGTCTGATGGATAATGCCATGAGTAGAGAAATATTGTCCTAACCCAGAATCTATGTATTCCCCGCCATTATCAGAACGAAATATTTTGACAGTGGCCCCAAACTGAGTACAAATCAGCTTATGAAAAGTGCGAAACACAGAGAAAACCTCACTCTTATCTTTTATGAGATACACCCAAGTAGCACGAGAAAAATCATCAATAAATGTAACAAACCAGCGATGACCTTTCACAGACAGAACACGAGAGGGACCCCAAACATCAGAATGTATTAATGAAAAAGGAACGAAACTTTTATTCAAACTGGGAGCAAAAGAAGCTCTATGTTGTTTGCCAAGTTGACAAGACTCACAAAGAAAGTCAGACACATGATGATTTGCGAAACTAGAAGGAAATAAATGCTTAAGTAAATGAAATGAGGGATGCCCAAGACGCCGATGCCACAGCCATAAATCAGCGGGGGTAGTAGAAGACGTGGTGGAAGAATAAGCAAGTTTGTCCGGTTGATTTAGGAAGTAGAGACCATTTTCTGCACTACCACTGCCAATCGTCTTCCCCGTGACAAGGTCCTGAAAAAGACAATGATCAGAAAAAAACGTCACACTACAATTCAAATCCTGGGTAAGACGACTTAAGGATAACAGATTAACAGAAAACTTGGGAACATAGAGAACAGAAAATAGATGTATGGTAGTAGTGACTTGGACTAAACCTTTTCTAGAAATGGAAGAAATAGTACCATCGGCAATCCTAACTTTGTCCTGACCTGAAGAGGGCTTATAGACAGAGAAAAGATCAGAGGAGCCAGACATATGATCTGAGGCACCAGAATCAATAATCCAAGGCAAAGATGTATGACACAGGAAAGCACAAGGAGAAGATGCTAAGTTACCTGAGCGGGCAAAGGACGAGGAAGCGGTACTGAGAGCAGTAGAAGATCGGCGGTCCAACAATTGGCGCAAAGCATCCTCCAACTCAGTATTAGAAGCTTGGGTAACAGAAGTAGAATTAGACTCAAGGGTATCAACGGCACTAGACTGATGAGCCCGGGAATAGGAACCACGTCCTCGAGATTGGCCGGACCGACCTCCTCGAGAACCAGACCGATCACCTCGACCCCCGGATGGAGTCCCATGAAGCTTCCAACACGTCTCACGAGTATGCCGCGGCTTCTTGCAATAATCACAGAATACAGACTCCTTAGCAGCAGACGGAGGAGGCAGGCTGAGGCCATCTCGAGGAGTAGACAGTAATGCGGAACGGTCAGTAGAGACAGGGGACATCATAGCAGACCGACGACTCTCCTCATTTTGTACATAGGCAAATGCCTCCTGAAGTGAAGGAAGAGTGTCCATACTCAGAACTCGACCCCTAACTGGATCATACTCCACATTTAGGCCGGCCAAAAATTTAAAGACTCGTTCTCGTGCGATGAACTTCTTGTACCCGACAAAATCAGCAGGGCAAACGGGCTTATAGTCTTCCAGGTGGTCAAGGCGTTTCCAGCCGTTAGTGAGGAAAGTGAAGTACTGAAGAACAGTCTGCTCCCCCTGAAGTGAGCTCTCAATAGATCGGCGCAACTCAAATGCTTGTGAAAAATTTCCTTTGCGGGAATAGGTAACAGCCACAGCCTCCCAAACGTCCTGGGCAGTCTCCATAGACAAGTAGCCCTCACCAAGTTCTGGAACCATCGAATGGATAAGCCAACTCATAATCAAAGAGTTGGTAATCTCCCATTGGTCATAACCTGAGTCAGTGGTACTAGGTGCCTGTATCCTGCCATCAACATACCCCATCTTCCCTCTACTTTTCAAAAACATAGTCAAACTTTGAGACCATGCTAGGTAGTTCTGACCATTAAATAGAGAGGTGGTGATTTTCAGACTAGGGTTGGGGTTCTCAGTCATGATAGTTGGTAGAATGGGACTCTCACTCTTTGGTGTTTGAGAAGAAGGGGACACACTGGTGGAATCTGTCATGGATACAATACTACCAAACCCGCAACAAAACTAGTGGAAATCACAAACCCGGAAGGTGGTAGTGAGATAACAGGCACAATGACCACTATAAAGACATAACAAAATTAAGAAACCATTTTTTGTTTTTTGTTTTTTGTTTTTTTTTTTTGTTTTTTGTTTTTTTTTTTGTGTTTTTTTGTTTTTTTGTTTTTTTTTTATATATATATTGATTTATTTATGTATACATGTATTTATATATAAATATATATAACAGGCTATATTTATATAAATATCAGGATATATATATATAATTATATATACCAAGGCTGAGATCATACCACAGTGAGACAGAGGCTGAGGAAGACGACGACGAGCGACGATCGACAGAGGAAGGCGAGGAGATCGACGGGGTGAGGGAGACGACAGAGGAAGGCGAGGAAGACGAGCTGACGGCTGAGTGATGATCCACCCAGGTAAGCTTCCAACCCTAGAGTGTCGTTGGTGTAAAGGTCTACCAACGAGGTTGAGCCGAAACCCTAGAGGTTCTGCTCTGATACCATGAAGCTTGAGTAACCAGCTTAGGGGTATGATAGAATATCACCCCCTATTTATAAATGAAGATTAGGGTTTACAAGAAGGTCAATTACAAGATAATCCCTGAGGGCACAAAATGATTACAGACAGACCTTAGTGAAACTTTCGGCTAATATAATATGCTAACACTTTGAGCAGGCTCCTCATAAGACACCTGTTTAAGAATTTGACAAATGATTTTTGGGTGTTAATCCAACAGGCAAAGGCTGTAGCCCAATTCAGAATATCTGTTTCCAATTTTCGTATAGCTATGATGCTTGAGTTTCTCTCAATAGCGGCTTGTGCATTTGCAATTGAGTTTTGGCTTCCAACATAGCCAGGAATTGCTTCCGATAACAATCAACCATGGACGTCCACATTCCTGTCAAACTGTAAATAAACTCGTCAAAAGTGAGGTAAAATAAGAAGAATCGTAAAGACAATAAAAAAAAGAAAAAGAAAAAGAAAAAGGATGGAGTTCTGAAGTACAATAGTAAAGACAATCACTATATTTAGTGTTTAACTGTGTTGCCAATGTGCAACCATAAGACAGTGGACTTATAAACAAAATATAATTTTCTGCCTTTCTTTTTTTATGTGAAAATTAAACTTTTGCATGATGTGAAATCCCATTTGGAGCTGTAAAGGATGGAGTTCTGAAGTACAAGCCCATAAATAAAAAAATTGGCATTGCTGTTTCATAGGCTCTTTAATTCTCTGTGCTACCTGGCCAGTAATATATTGGGGCCCTAAAAGAAGATTCATGTTACCAGTATAGCATAAAATGAACTTTGCAGGAAGATATATACAATATGGTGGTTATAGAAATAGTCACAAGATGATTCTGACACCATTTTTAGCATTCATTTCACCATTCTAGCATTAAATTGTCTACTGGGCCAAGCGGCCATACTTGTGCGTTGTACATAATTCTGAAAAATGAAATGAGCACCAAAATCTACATATGATTTATTTTTGCAGCTGTGAACTTCTCTTCAACAAGTTTACCAACTTTTGATATTAACCATCATACCTATCTTTGTTTTGCGTACACAGTGATCAGTTGATGGTGTGTAGATAGTTGATTGAAATTTTCTCGTCCTTTGCTTTTGATTTGCCAATGACACAATTCCAGACCTCTATTCTTTTTTTGTTTTTATTGTTATTTTTTATTGTCTTTATAATTCTTCTTATTTTACCTCACTTTTGACGAGTTTATTTGCAGTTTGACAGGAATGTGGACGTTCATGGTTGATTGTCATCAGAAGCAATTCCTGGCTATGTTGGAAGGCAAAACTCAATTGCAAATCGCACAAACAGCTATTGAGAGAAACTCAAGCATCATGGCTGTACGAAAGCTAGAAACAGATATTCTGAATTGGGCTACAGCTTTCACCTATTGGATTAGCACCCAAAAATCATTTGTCAAATTCTTAAATGGGTGTCTTATGAAGTGCCTGCTCAAAGAACCAGAAGAGACGCCAGATGGAATTGCGCCCTTCTCTCCTACAAGGCTCGGGGCTCCACCAATCTTTATCACTTGTAATGATTGGTACAATGCAATTGAGAACGTTTCAGGTGCCGGAGTATCCAAAGCAATGCATGAATTTGCTTCCATGCTGAACCAGTTGGGGAAGAAGTTAGACGAGGAAAAGCGTCAGAGGCTCAAAGTGGAATATCTAGCAAAGGATCTCGAGAAACGAGTCAAAACGCTTTACGAGGAAAGCGGGATGAATTGGGAGCAATATGTATTGTCAAACAATGCAGCTGCCGCAGAGGTTACTACTGAAAGCGGAATTCTGATTCCGGATGGACTTCATGTTGATTTGAAGCCGATGAAGAACAGATTGGATGACGAAAGAGCGAGGCGCACGGAAGCGATTATGCAAGCGAATGATATTGCTTCGCAAGGCTTTCGTGCAGGTTTGGTGCGGGTTTTTGAGGCTTTGGATGGCTTCAGTGGCGAGATGTTGAAGGCTTTGGAGCAAGTCAGGTTTCCAAAAGGGGAAGGAGGAACAGAGTGAGTTTTGAGAGAGAGCTCTTTTTTTTTTTTTGAGAAATGGAGAACTCTTATTTGGATTGTAATAAGTGGTACCATTTTGACGAAGAACTTTATCTCTCTGCCAGAACCAATGCACAGTTTAAATGTTATTTAAAAATACGAATTGTACTTATAAATATGGAACTTGGAGAAAATAGACAATATTTAAGACACAGTTATTTATTTTTTATAATTTAATTTTGCCCCTTTCATCTTTTGATGGCTAAAGAGAGATTTTGCCCCTTCTTTCTTTCTTTCTTTCTTTCTTTCTTTCTTTCTTTCTCTCTTTCTTTCTTCTTTATATATATAGTATCATCTAAACAAAAGGTTAAGGGTTCAAGTGCTGGTAGAGAGTTGTTCAAAAAAAAAAAAAAGAGAGATTTTTATTGTGTAGCAACATGATGATTCTGACTAACATTTTTAGCATTCATTTCACCCTTCCAGCATTGAATTGTCTACTGGGCCAAGCGGCCATACTTGTGCATTGTACATAATTCTAAAAAATGAAATTAGCACCAAAATCTACATGTGATTTATTTTTACCAACTTTTTATATTAACCATCATATCTATCTTTGTTCTGCATACACAGTGCTCAGTTGGTGGTGTGTAGATAGTTGATTGAAATTTTCTCCTGTCCTCTTCTTTTGATTTGCCGATGACACGAGTCTAGACCTTTATGTAAGAATTTTCTTTCTTTCTTTTATTTATTTATTATTTATATTTTTCATTGTCTTTACGATTCTTCTTATTTTACTTCACTTTTGACGAGTTTATTACAGTTTGACAGGAATGTGGACGTTCATGGTTGATTGTCATCGGAAGCAATTCCTAGCTATGTTGGAAGCCAAAGCTCAATTCCAAGCTATTGAGAGAAACTCAAGCATCATGGCTATACGAAAGCTGGAAACAGATATTCTGAATTGGGTTACAGCCTTCACCTATTGGATTAGCACTCAAAAATCATTTGTCAAATTCTTAAACGAGTGTCTTATGAAGTGCCTGCTCAAAGAATCAGAAGAGATGCCAGATGGACTTGCGCCCTTCTCTCCTACAAGCCTTGGGCTCCACCAATCTTTATCACGTGTAACGATTGGAACAATGCAATTGAGAATGTTTCAGAAGCGGGAGTATCCAATGCAATGCATGCCTTTGCTTCCATGCTGAACCAGTTGAGGAAGAAGCTAGACGAGGAAAAGTGTCAGAGGCTCAAAGTGGAATACTCGGCAAAGGATCTTGAGAAACGAGTCAAAACACTTTACGAGGAAAGTGGGACGGGTTGGGAGCAATATGTATTGCCAAACAATGCAGCTGCCACAGAGGTTACTACTGAAAGCGGAATTCTGATTCCGGATGGGCTTCATGTTGATTTGAAGCCGATGAGGAACAGATTGAATGAAGAAAAAGCGAGGCATGTGGAAGCGATTATGCAAGTGGATGGTATTGCTTCGCAAGGCTTTAGTGCAGGTTCGGCAGGTTTTTGAGGCTTTGGATGGCTTCAGTGTGGAGATGCTGAAGGCTTTTGAGCGAGTCAGGTTTCCAAGTAGGGAAGGAGGAACAGAATGAGTTTTGAGAGAGGGAGAGAGAGAGGGGGAGAGAGAGAGAGATAACTTTTTTTTTTTTGAACTAAAGAGCGAACTCATATTTGGGTTGTAATAAGTGGTACTCGTTTGAGGAAGAACTTTTTCTCTACGTTAGAACAAAATATGCAGTTTGAATGTTATTTAAAAATTTGAATAGTACTTATATATATGGAACTTGGAGAAAATAGACAATATTTAAGATACATAGCATGCTTTTTTATTATTTATTATTTAATTTTTATAATTTAGTTTTGTCCCTTTTATCTTTTGATGGCTAAAGAGAGATTTTTATTGTGTGGAGAAAAGTCTTATACATTAGATGATTAACTCTATGGGGCACAATCCCATTCTTTTTCTGAATATTTTTTTGTTTTGATATGTTTTTGCTTTATGTTTTGTATATTCATTTTCAGAAAAATACATAAAACTCACTTGGGAATTGTTTCCAAAAACAGTTTTTTGGAAATTTTGTGAAAAATCCATTTTTTAGGAAACAATAAAAAGTTGCCTTTGAATTTTTGTATAAAATAAAAAATGACGTGTGTTTTTGAACTTTTTATTGTTTTACTTCCGAAAGCACACAAAGAAAAAGGAAAAAAAAAATTAAAACATAACCAAACATACCTACAATTTGCGCAAAAAAACTAAATTGAATATGAAAAAGAAACTAAATTTGATTGAATCTGACAGGTCCATGATCTTGTTATCATGGATGAACTTGGTGCAAAACATATACCTGTTTGGTTGAGTTTTCAAAATCAGTTTTTCTTCTAAAATTTTGTTTTTCTTCTTCGTATACACTTATTAGAATTTCTTTTTTTTTTCTTCTTTTTTTTTGCATTCACTTTTTATTTTTTATTTTTTTACTAGTTATGGTGCACATGCGTTGCATGTACATTGCACGCGAATTAATTTTGCGCATGTAAAATGAAACTAAACTTATTTTAAATATGACATTTGGAATAAAAATATTGAAGATTTGAACTACTACTATTGTATGACATATTTGGTGTAGTGTTTGTCCTTTAAGCTTTGGTAATGAAATTCGAACTTGTCGTTGTTATGTTCTATTAGACTATGTTTGTTTGGGTGGACATGAGCATGGGATTGGACTAATAGTCCAGTAAAATTATTAATCCGATATTTGGTTAAACAATTGAAGTACGGACTAATTATTTTAAACTTGACTATTAGTTAAGATAGGATACATAATCCAACGGATTCGTAGTCGTAGGACTATTAGTCATGGGAATGCTAATCCCGTCCGCCCAAACAAACATGACCTAAATGTGTAGTGTTTGGTAATATATCCATCTTTAACCTAAGAGACTCCTGTGATTTTGTGCTAGACTCGTAACTTGAAGAGGTCTTGTGATTCTGAGACAATAGTGTTTGTGGTTCCACTTGAACACATTAACATTTAGGCCTTGGACTTTTCTATTAACGCAAGCCATTTCTCTCTGGATGGATGAGTTATTTATAATAAAGATGTGTTGTATTTGTAATTATATTATAGCTTTTGGAAACTTTCCCTTTTTGTGAATCTTAGTTAGGTTTGGATTTGATTTTCTTAGAGAATAATCAATCGTTTGATGTTTTATTTACCAATATTTATATATGTATATATACACAACACGAAGTAACTGTATTTTAATTTTTAAAAAAAACAATAAGGAAATTAGCATCCGACATGCACATAAAAATGCAAGAACTATATAACTAAATACTATAATATCATATTTTAAAACAGTGTTTCTCTTTATTGATAGGCTTTGGTAATGGATCATCCTGGTAACATGCTTTGTTTGCTGTTTTCACCTAAATCTTCTTCCTTGTATACTTCTTGTGCTATCACCTTAGCTGCCATTTGGTCTTTATCACTGTTCTTGTTGATCTTTATAAAAAAAATATGTATAGCTCACCATAAAATTTATCAAATATTTATAGAATTTGTTGTTTTCACCTTCCTGGAATATGAGAAACTGCACAAAAATTACATTAATTGAATTTTGGAACTTCCAAATCTTATTGTGTTATTGATCATAATGAGATGCACACATTTTTTTCAGGACTTCAATGTATTTGTATATGGAACATCCAAATGGAAAAAATTGTGAGAATGTGTTCTCCTAATCCTAGGAATAAGTGTCCTATATCTATTAGACTTCTATATATCTCACAAAAATATCATGAAACACTTCATGAAAATTTTCCGTTCTTGGATTATACACACAATAAAATACCACACACTAATTAAAGGATGACAAATCTTCATGAAGTATTTCATGATATTTCTTTTATGATACCTAACAGTACTCTAGATAGTATAAACTAATGAAAGCTTGTATTTAATTTTAATAGTAGTAAAAGATGACATGCCTTCACTATTTGTATGCCCTAGTGTGTTGAGAGTGGCCCATTTCATTCTCCTTTAATGAGAGACATTTTGTATATATTGTTTTTTTTCTTTTGCAATCATTCTAGCATAGCGGTTCATTTTATACTTTCAATATTGAGAATTTTTTCAGCTGTAAATAGTTTCAACAGAGAATTAAGTTTATATAATGTCATAAGAATACTAGTTTTCTTATAAACAAGTTGCTACTCATAGAAAAAATCCTAACCTTCTTCTTTACCCATTTTTTAAACTCTTGTTCAAACAGATTTTTTAATCGGTTGATTTCAAGTGTGACCTGCATAAAAAAAAAAAAAAAAAAAAAATCCACAACAAAAATTAAGAAGATGTTAACAAAATATGGAAAGGTTCTTTAACCCTGAGAATATTAATACAACTTCCAATACTTTATTCTGGTTTGACAAAGTATTGGATCACGCATAAAGAAATTATACTGAGCAAGGTTGTTTTTTGTTTTAATTTTTTTTTTCAAAGGTATTGATAAGAACAAGTTAGCAGTGCTAAAAAAAACAGAAAAAAAGATAAAGGAACAAGTTTGGAAGAAGTTCCAAAAAGATTTATAATCAATGAAAATGTACCATCAAATTTATTCAAAAAAGTGAAGTGTGGTATAGATTTAACTTAGTATTGAGGTTCTGAGAGGTTTCTTCGTATGTATCATAGACAAAAAATGATTCATTAAGTTTCAGTTCCTTTCATCATTGATTAAATTAATGAGAATGTTCTCATTTGTTAAAATTCATTAAGTTCCAATCTCTTTTATCATTGATTAAATGTATTGAGAAAGTTCAGGCATGGGGATATATAATCCAGAATGGTATTTTAGACCCATTGCTTGCATTACATTTTGTTTTCTTTGTAGTTTTAACAAATTAACTAAAGGAGCAATTAAAAAATTCTATCTTTGTTTAAGAAATTGTCCGGTTTAATACAATTATATTAACTCATATAATCCATGGTTGTGGTGCAGTTTTGGATGAGTTGAATATTAATAATCAGAAAATAGAAGAGTTAGAAAGCATCATTAATCGGCCATTTTGTTGTGATGTTAACACGTCTCGTGGTTGCTACTAATATTCAAACTACTGAACAGATACAAGACTCTTTTTATGGCACCAAGTCGAACTAGTTTCGTTTGTCTGACCCTCGGTTTTGACGGTGCCATCGGCATTTAGACCTCTAGTCAACCATCTTCCACAAACCAAAATCTCTGAAATATCTCATTATTTGTATCACTCAAGTTATATATCGCTGGAAAGAAACATATTTGAATTTTAGATTGGAATAGACACTTTCACAAACATAAATAAGTAATGGTTAATTGTTAAATTTATTTATTTATTTATTTATTTTTTTTTCTCCGTAGACTACAAATGCGACCCCAAATTTAGATGGCGAGGCAATGTCGGTGTTGCTTGGAACTTGCAGGTAGAGTCGTTTACTTGGTTTGGGGAAGAGATGACAGTGAGCAATGTTTTCTTTTCTTCTTGGCTGCTTTTTGCGGCAATGTTTTCTTTTCTTTGTGATTGCTTTCCATTTGTAGTTTCAAGACAGAAGCACTTACAAACGGATGCCATGTAGGTGGTGTTTGTTTGGACGGAAAAGTATGGGACATGATTAATAGTCTAAATAATATTGAAATTTTTTCCACCGGATTAATATTTCAATCGTACTATAAATTCCAAATTTATGGGATGGTTCTATCTCACGGGGATGGGATACAATTCATAAGACATCTCATGAAATTAGGTAATGAAATTACATTTTTAATCCTTTATTATTTAATATCTTTTTAAAAATAAAATTTATTTATTAAATTATTTATACTCAATAAATATATTTATTAAATTATTTATACTTAATAAAATTTATTTATTAAATTATTTATACTTTATTAAATTATTTATTTTAATAATATGGTATTAATTATACTTGATAAAGTAAAATAAAATTTAAAAATCTCAACTACAAATTAAAATAAATTTATTTAATTTTTATTAATATTCTATTTATTTATTTTTTTAAAAGTTCTAGTAAAAAAATAAAATAAAATTTATAATTCAGATTTAATATTCCTATTATTTAGTAAATAATTCAAAAGGGCAAAATAGTCTTTTGAGCATTTATCCTTCTCCATAATATCCCAAACAAATATAGGATTCGATAGGATAGTCCAATCTAGGCATCTAATCATATGATTAAATAAAAATAGGATATAAATCCAATCTAACCAAATAGTCCGGGAACAATGTATCTCAAGATTAGCAGTCCAATGGATTAAAATTCCCCCTTATCCAGTTCGTCTAAACAAATACACCCTTAGGATAAACTAACACTAAGTACTAATCGTTATATTTAGTTCTATCAAATTCTATTGAAAATAAATTCTAGTAAAATCGTCGCTAAAAATATTTTTTTAAGACAATTTTTTGCATGCCGTTAAAAATTGTCAATTAGTAACTTTTTTTTGTGATGAATTTTTCTAACTGTCGCTGGAAATTAAAAATTAGTGACTTGTGACGATTTTTTTAAACTGTTGCTAAAACTTATAATTAGTGATATTTTTTTGTGACAATTTTTAAACTGTCGCTGAAAATTAACAATTAGTGACGTTTTTTAGCAGTGTTTGATAAAAACACCATTAATTCTTACAGGACCTATTGAACAAAATTCACTTATTAAGATTTACATGTAAGTCCTTCATACGCTTATTCAGATGTGTCATTCCCCGTGCCATGCCATTTTTTTTAAAATTTTTTCTGACCAATATTGTAGAATGTTAGTTAATTGTTAGCAAAGTTTTTAAATTACAATTTAAGGGGTCATCGCTGTTTCAGCAGCTCAAATTTCAGATCCTCCCCTAATCCTGCCCTAAGATGTGGCTATAAGATTGCTGGGCCAAAGCCCAAGCTGGTGCTATGCCATTTTGTTGGTGCATTTTGTTGAATGTTGGCTAATGGATTTTATTTATTTATTATTTATAAAAGGAATAAACAATTGGTAAGGATATTTTGGGAAAAAATATTAGACAAGTAAGTTGGCTTATGGATAGCTCTAAATGCATCCCAAAAATTAAGTTGGGCACTTCATTACTTCGAAAACTCTAATTGAAAATTTAAATATTTATTTATTTGTTTGGACAACTCAAATAATACCTATTATAACCTTAAAAATAAAAAGTTCTTAGGAATTCTACTATCTACACCACAAATCTAATAGCCTTTTCATCTAGACATTATGTGCCAAACAAATTATGGTCTCGTTTGGGAAGTGGCTATTTTAGAGGTTTTTTGGCTTTTTGGTTATTTTACTAGGCCATTTTAGTTTTTGTGTTTGGGAAGATGAGATGGATTTTTATTTGAGTTGTTGTATTGAAAAGTGTGTTGAAATGATGTTTGAAGTTAAAATGACAAATTTGTCCCTAAAATTATAATTTTTTAAATTGATGTGAAGGGGCAAAAATGTAATTTCCCAAGTGATGTAGAAATTTGACACTTTGACAGTGTAGGCTGGCCCTACACTGTCACGGCAGCTGAGGCTATTTTTTTTTTTTTTTTAATAAAAAGGGTTGCTACAGTAGGCTTTTTGGCTTATTTCCATTTTGAGGCTATAATAGTCCCAACCTATGCTTCCCAAACAGTGCCTATATATGTTTGAAGCCAAACAAATTATATATGTTCGAAAATTTAATTTCGAACATATGAAGTTTCTTTGGATACACAGTGCCAAACAAATTAAATATATTCGGATACTTAGTTTCGAACAATAGAAAATTGGTTACAATATTTTCATTTGGATACTCAGTGCCGGATAAATTGTATGTCTGGATACTTAATTCCGAACCTACGAAATTTTTTCAGATACTCAGTTCCGAACAATAAAAAAATAGTTGTAGCATTTTTGTTTAGATACTCAGTGCCAAACAAATTATATATGTTTGGATACTTAATTCCGAACCTATGAAGTTTCTTCAGATGCTCAATGGCGAACAAATGAAATTTGTTCGGCTGCTCATTGCCGAATTTATGAATTTTGTTTGAAAATAAGTTTATGAATAAACATAATTTGTCCGGTTTTGAATTTTCCGAATCAATTTTGTAAATCAAACAAAGAAAATAAATAAACATCAAATGAAAATTTATTTTATCTATAGAAAATTGTTTGGAAATATCTTTTTTTATTATCCATTATTGATTTTAATATGAAATAGAATATAAGAATGATGGATTTAAGCAAATAGGGTTAGGTATGAAGATACAAAGTGATCTGATCAAAAAAAAAAAAAAAAAAAAAGAAGATACAAAGTGAAGTGAGTGAGAAGAGAAGAGAGATAAAAGAAATATTAGGACCAATGATGAATGAGATGTTCAAAATATTTTGATTTATACTTTTTTCAATGTCAAATATTTTTAGTCATTTTAAATAAGGATTTAATGGCAATAAATTTTTTTCATTAAATTGGTGTGCTTAACCAAACATTTAGAGGGTAAGTAGAGCCACGCTTAACTTACGCATCACAAAACTAACTCCTTACATCCTCAAAATTTTAATTTTTTAATACAATTTTTATAATTATGTTATATATTATTACTTTCATCCCTACCATCCACTCTTCTTCTTACATCCAAAACCTAAAAAAGCCCAACTTCTTCCACCATTACGTCTGACCACCATCACATCACTGTTGCTGCCTCTTTGCCACCACCCTTCTTCTTCACCTAGCCCCATTCCACCTTACCCTTCTTTTCCGCTACCGCCGTTCCCTTCTACTTAGCCTCTCTTACCAATAGCCATTACTAGGGGTGTTCGCGGTTCGGTTGCAGCTGGAGAACTTCCAATTCGCGATCCGTCCACCAGATTGACGGATGCGGATTAAGCGGATTGGCGGATTAATACGAATCGGCTTTGTAGTTTAAAACAACTTATCAATATTTTTTTTGGATAACAATTCAATTCAAGATAACCAAATGATTATTAAATAAATTGTCAAATATCAATAATAAATACATATAAGAAAATCATGCATTATCAAAATTATTATTTTTTTTATATTTAGAACTATCAAATTTGATTTTTTTAAAAAATGACAAAATTAAGCCTTATATTTTCCACACAAAAATACAAAATATCAATACTTGTCATTTGATAAAAGGATTTTCAAATTGAAAACAAATTAAAAATATAATAGAATATCTAAATTCTTTTTCAATTAAAAATACAAATAAAATATCTAAACAAATTGAAAATACAAAATTTTACAAATTATTAGGGGTGGTCGCGGTGTGGCGGTTCGGTTGTGACCAAAGAAACCTCAAATTCACCATCTATACAAAATTAGGCAGATTTGAAAAAATCAATCCACAACCGTCTGCTCGTCATCACGTATCCGTCCAAAATGCGACGGATCGGTTCAGCTCGGTTCGGTCGGTTTGAGTAGATCGGAATATCCACTGTTCATCCCTAGCCACGACCCAATCCCTCACCATCAACAGCAGGTTTTACGAACTATAGGTTTTAGTTCGCCAAAAACATAACCTTTGTTTGGTTGTGGCTGCCAAACATGCAAGGTGTGTCTTGTTGTGGGATCCCAAATATGATGGGTCTGTATGTGTGGGAATGGATGTAAGGGTGTTTTAATTTTGTTTGGTTTTTGTTGTCTGTGCGACTTGTTTTTGTTCAGTAGTGGAGCTCTAGACTGTTTAGTTTTGTTTGGTTATGTTGCATTGAGAAAAAATCAAAATGCATCTCTGACCACTGTGAGCCCTTTCCTCCATTGCGATGGTGGTGGATTGCAGTGATGGGGAATGAAAATAAAGTGATTACAATGGCAATGATGGTCATGACTGTAGAGCGATAGAGGAAGTGGTGATCGTGGTGATGTGAGGGTGCGAAGGTGGTGGCCATGATGGTGGTGATGGTCGTGGTGGTGAGACAACAAAAAGGGAGTGGCACCTGTGACATAATGGTGGTCATAATGGTGGTCGAAGGTGATGGTGGAAGAAGTTGAGATTTTTTAAGTTTTGGGTGTAAGTAGAAGGGTGGAGGGTAGGGATGAGAGAAAGAATGTAATTATAGAAATTATAAAATAAAAAAATTAATTAAAATTTTAATAGAATTATCTCTCTCTTTTTTTTTTTTTAATAGATACAAAGATATTCACTTGAATTCAATTTTTTTTAGCGTATACACCCCGTATCCAAGGGTTAAGTATCGTGATGACCAGTAACTGAAGTTACTTCCGGCCAAATCATAAACAAATTAATAAACGCAAGCGGATGTAATATTTAAATGAGGGTACCAAAATAATCATTGGAGCTTCTATTTTTATTACAAAATGTACCAAAAAGGCCGATATTTACATAGAAAAATATCAGAAAAGTGTTGTGTGTGTCTATTCCACAACCCGACTTTCCAAAAAGCTATTTCTGAAGTGCATTGATTTCTGAAAATTGGTAAGCAGCTATAAGCACATGGCAGAGTGAGAAATATTATACCAAGAGTATAAGGGACACGAAATAACCATGGATAGTTATGTAGCCAAAACGTTTGTATAACTCAGTTTGGTACATAAATCATTAGTAACCAAATCATTTAAGTAGCAGAAGCTGGAATACAGATATAATGTAAATATATAACCATAACCACGGTACAGAACATAACAGAACAGAGGTCACAGAAGTGACAATCAGAACAGAGGTACAGATTCAAGAGGTGGCTCGTACGGATTCTAGAGGTGGCTCTCACAATTGTGTAGCACTTAGCTTCGTACAACACTTTGGTCCGCACAGAACAGAGGTACGGATTTAAGAGGTGGCTCGTACGGATTCTAGAGGTGGCTCCCATAATAGTGTAGCACTTAGCTCCGTACAGCACTTTGGTCCGTACAGAACAGAGGTCAATGGATCCATGACAAAAAGAGGACCACAAAGTGATCAAACAGAGGCCAATGGTTATTTAAGTCCCTCAAGGCATGGGACTCCCGTGGTAATACTTACAAAATATAATTGTATATAAGGTTATAGTCAAATATTCTTTAAAATATAAACAAATATATCCATAGGTTTCCTTTTAGACAAATAGGGTTCAGAAATAAAACCACGTACCTGAAACCTTTATAAAACATAATTTTTATTAAAAACATAACTTGTATCAAACAAATTTTAGTAAGTCAAAGCATACGTAAAATATATTTTGATAACTCAAAGTATAATATAACTCACCTTAACTTTAATACCCCACTCTTTCTTTCCATTACCAAAAATCCTTTCACATTCCATTGTTTTTTCCTCCTTCCTCTCTTTCCTTTCTTTTTTCTTTTCTTTTTCTCTCTATCCTTTCTTTTCTCTTTTTCTTTTTCTTCTCTTCGTTTCTCTCCAAGTCTGACACGTCTCCCTATTTAGAGGGGAATAAGGCGTTACGTGGCAGATTCGATAATCATTTCACAGATTCGGTCTTATCCTTAATAAATATTTAAGATAATTATCTTTTGATCTAATATTTTAATATAATTATATAAATAAATTAATTCTTAATTGAATTATATATTATCATATACCAACAGAAAATAAATTATTTATTTTATTACTACTCCAATTATTATTATTATTTATATTTTCTATATTATTATTATTTATATTTTGACCCCTAAAATTATATTGTTTTACAAAATTACGCATAATAATATATAATAAATTATATATTTTGCGAACTGAGATTAAATAATATTAGTATAAATTCTACAGAATAATTAAAAATTTGGGTTGTTACAATCTTCCATCCTTTTAAAATTTCGTCCTCAAAATTTGTCATATGTAAGCTATCCGCTGCGCACTCTGATAAATATATATTAGATGATTAATCTAATAGAAAATACGAACTCAAAAAAAAAACTGTACCAAAAACAACTTATTGTCTAGTTGTCAAAAATTGATTTGGGCCAAAATGAGAAATAAGGACTGACTTTAAAAACTTTTCACTCGTTTGGTTCACGATAAAAATAAATAAAAATGAGAACACAATGACAGAATTATATGCAAGAATTGAGAAATTTGAGATGAGCTTTTCATTGATGAGAAATAATTTCAAAATTAATATCTTTATAATTTGAACCCACTTTTAAAGACATCAAAATAATTTTTTTTTTTGAATACTGAACTGAAAATTATATGTATTTAATTATATTATAATTTTGGTGAGTGCTTGAGCCCGACATCCTTTGTTTCTTTTCCTTCTTTTTTTTTTTTGCTATAACAAATATAAATTATATCTAATATCCTTCATAAATTAGGCATACTAAATTTTTTTTTTATTATATATACATAATCATATAAAATTATAATATAATTAAATCGACGAACAAAATATAATAATTCGATACTAATTACCCGTTATCCCAGTTCTTAAATGTGCGTGTGTCCTATACTCCAATAATGATTTTTTTTTATAAACCATTACTCTGATACCATTTGTCACGACCCGCTCTCCGTACCCAAAAGTTAAGCATCGTAAACCGATTATCATTGTTTTGATATTTTAAGAGATAATATAACATAAAAACTAACAAATGATAATTGGTGTGAAGCAATAGACGGCATTCAATAATTTTTTGCAATTAAAAATGAATGATACCCAAAGTTCAGACAATAAAAAAATAATAATAATAAAATATATGTAAAAATTATAGATGTGACTATCAAACTCATATCATTATGAGAAAAGTCTACGACTCATAATTATAGGTTATTGTGTGGGTGATTTTCTGACCACACTGCCCGCTTAGTAATTAACTGGAGAGCACCGGTAAAATAGATGGCTTCAGCTAACCTGTAACAGAAAGAAAAGGCTCCGGCGGTGGCTCTTCCACCCTGGGACACTCCGACGATCAAGTCAGTATATCTCTCAAAGATAATCAATTGCCAAAATCACTGCTCAAAGTATAAAAACTCATACCTTAGACCCACGGGGGTGCCTCTCTTTTATAGTTTACTCAATCCTAGTCCTACTAGAAGCTTGACTTCTATGGACTCCAATTCAATACATACTTTGGACTCTTCAAGAGATAAAGATAAACTCCCTAAGAGCTTTATCCTTATCTTTAGCAAAGTCTTCTCTTTACTCTAGAACTTCTGTCCTTTATCTTTTATCCATTTATCTCGGATTCCGATATCTTCGGAGATAACCTCGGCCTCGCCGAGATAACCTCGGCGTCACAACCAGGACACGTGGCACCTCGGCTGACACGTCGGCGTCACCATGCCATGTGTTAGTACTAAGAAAATATATCCCCACAACTGCCCCCTAGGTTCTATTACCTCGGCATTCTGAGGTGATGGAACCTATATCGATATCTCTTTCTGTACACTGGCTTACAAACTCTTTAGCCGAGATCATTTATTTCAAGCCGACACGTTCTCTTCGGAGAACAAGAATTCTAATGATCTTTTTCATATGTGTGAGCTGTCACGCATCATTTACTTAACCGTTTTTCTCACGCGTCTTTACCTTATTAGTCCGTGTTTGTGACGCGCTTATAAACCACGTTTTTCCTGTATACGCCGCCTGACGTATGCGCTGCTCCAGGCGCATTGATTACGTTTTGCCGCCGTTTTTGGTTTTTGACAAAAACTTTTCCCCCTTTCTTTCCGTCTCTTCACTTTTGCATTTGCTGTTTCTCTCTCTAAAACTCGTTCTTTTGATTCCGCCATTGCTGAAGCTCCAAGCTTTGCATTTGTCTTCTTGGTGGAACTTTTCGTCATTCTGTCACATCTGTAACTACCGTTGACTTCGGCAGCTCTCACATCGGTTTCATTTTTTCTGGTAAGCAACTGTTCTTTCTTATTTCAGTTCTTGCCCTTTTCTGGAATCTCCCGTTATTACCGCTTTGCTCAAATATCTATCTTGTGAGTCATTCATCTGAATGTGTTTACTCTTTGATTTGGCCCTTGACTATATCTTGAACACATGCACCGTTGCACTACTTTACTGCATTTTTGCCACTGTTCTTGGCTCCATAGTTCTTGTTTTCTTTATGCTTTTGAGAACCCCACTTCTGTTCTTCATTCTGAAACTGCGTTCTGGTTTCTTGTTTCCTGTGTTGTTTTCCAGATCTCTGCCTTGAATTTTTGCTTTCAATCTTTGCCTTGCATAGATTTAGGTTTGGGATTTGTCTATAGAACCTATCAATTATTAGGAAAAAAATGAAACAATCCTTACCAGCATATACCTAGGGTTTCGCCGAGGTCCAGACAACCCCTTAAGAGCATCTTCTTTCTGAAACCTAGCCCTCTGATTTTAGGCCGACGTTATGGGAATGTGGAGACATAGGGTAGACACCCCGACCAAACTTGAGTACTTTAGGCAGGAGTTCTCCATCCCTGCCGATGTCCACCTAAGACTTGCTCGGGATAATGACTCTATCATGTCTACAGAAAACACCATGCCCCTTCCCATTGTAGCTTTTACTGAATGTGGACTCCGGCTCCCACTCAACATCCTTTTTCGCGAGATTCTTCATTATTATAAGTTGAACCCCATGCAACTGACAATCAACTCTTATCGAGTGATTTTCGGTATTATCGCCTTAACTAAACAGGAAAACGTTAGGATCACCTTAGCCGACATACAATACTGTTATACTATGTGCGCCCTTAATCTGAAGGAAAAAGGCCTCGTTTATTATCTTAAGCCGAGGTCTACTGAATTCAAAATCGTAGCCGACCTCCTAGACTCCAACAAGGGGCTGGAGATGACTATGTTATTGCTTCGAGAAATTGGGAGTTTGGCGCAGACGAGGACGCCCATCTCTACTCTCTTCCCCGATCAGTTAAAGAGGGCAAGGGTAAGAGCCCAGTGTCAATACTCAGTTGTTTCTGTTCAAGTCTTAAATATTTTATCTGTTTCTAATGTCTGTTTCTTCTTGCAGACGTTCGCAAGCCAGCGAAAGACTTTCGCCAATCTTACGTTCCTATCAAGGACCTGAGAAAGCTCCTGGACTTGCCTATCCACAAAAGAAAAGCACCTCTTCTTCTAAACTTTATTCCCATATACAAATCCACTCTGCCTGACGTCCTGAAGAAGAGGAAGAAGAGTCTTTCTCCACCTTTTGCCACAACTCTTCCCACTGTTTCCACATCACGAGCAGACCAAGGATCCACTTCTGACCCGGCTGATCTGCTATCTACTTCAGCCCCATACTTAATCCCAATACCAGAAAGAAAGCGTCGGCGATGACTTGTCAAAACTGCTGAAATGGGTCGCCCGAAGCCTGTTGCTGTAGATCTTTTAGTCGACCTACCTGCCGACGTTGATGCTGTTCCGACTTAATCCATGCCCCCACCAAAGCCAAAAAGAATAAAAAAGGCTTAGCCCAAGGCCAAAGCCACTGAGGTTGAGGCTGAGGATGCTCTGCCCATCTCACAATTGGCTGAGAGTAAAAAGAGTGCTTTTTCTTCTGCCAAAAGGTCTGCCGAGGCCCAACCATCAGAGTCCACCGAATCAAAGAAGCCGAGGTCATCGTCTGCGACGACCTCGGGTTCCAGAATACCAAAAGTCCCCTGGACACTAGAGATCACTCTAGAGGATAAGCCTGTCCTTGCTAGCGCCAGCGCCGATGATATAAACGTCGGCATGGCACTCAGTACTGCTCTACTCCTCTCAGGCGATCTTGAGCAGAATGCCAAGATGAGTGAGTATGAGAACTACGCCTTTATGCTGCAACGCTCTGTCCAAGTAAGTGCCTTTATGCTGAAATTTGTTTTCTCTCTTACTTTGTAAAATTTTGTAACAATTTGTGCCTTGTGTTCTTTCAGGTCATTCAACATGCCCACTCTCTCTCCATGCAAGCTTTTGAAAATCGGCAAAGATTGGCCGACATTAAGAGGGAGGTTTCTGCCCTGAAAAAGGAGAACAAATCTCTCGAATCAAAGATGAAAAAACTGGAGGACCAAGCTGAGGCTGCCACCAAAGCCCAAAGTCTAGCCGAGGAAAAAGTTGAATCTGCCGAGGCCATTAAGAAGGTTGCTGAGGCCGAGAAGAGAGAGGCCGAGGTAAAAAAGGCCCAAGCCGAAAAAGAGCTTCAGGAGGCCTTAGTTACCA
The DNA here is from genome assembly GCF_055761805.1 of Camellia sinensis. Taxonomy (NCBI): domain Eukaryota; kingdom Viridiplantae; phylum Streptophyta; class Magnoliopsida; order Ericales; family Theaceae; genus Camellia; species Camellia sinensis. The sequence continues at coordinate 184,694,286 of NC_138961.1, read as the reverse complement.
AAGATGCTGAGATTAAGGAGGCTGACGAGAAGGCTTATGCTCAAGGAATGGCCGACGTCACTGAGGAGTACAAACTGCAAGTTAGGCAGGCATGCAACAGGGGCTTCTCCCTTGGTTGGATGGCCCTTGCCAAAAAACTCAACATCCCAGATGACTCGCCATTGCGCAAGGCTGATGATATCCCTCTGCCATTTCCTCCCCCTCCTCCTCCAAGTCATCTTGAGGAAGAATCCGAATCTGAGTCTGAAGATGTGGAGGGGGGTGAGGAGGAGGGTTTAATAAGAAAATCCAAGGAGGTTGTTGGGGCTAAGTCTCATTCTCTGAATGAGCAGGTCCTGGACCTGACTTAAGATGATGAAGTTATCAAGGAGGCTACCCCGGAGCAGGGTTCATCCGACATTCCTCAAATCGGCAAGAGCATTGATGAAACCCTTGCCGAGATCAACGCCGAGATTGCTGTAGATAAGGAAGCCGAGGTATCTCTTCAGGAGACTTCCGAGGTTCAGATCCAGCCAGTTGCTGATGCTGAAAAGTCTTAACTTTCAGGTCTTTTCTTTTGCACCCTTGTACTTTGTTTTGTTTACTGGACAATGTAAGCTTCCTTTCATGGCCGATGTGCCTTTCTTTGATACTTCGAAACAATTTACTTCTGGTAGGCCGTAGTGCCTTCTTTGGTACACAATTGCAACTGTTTTTCTATGGATACTTTAATCTTTTAATTTCTCTTGATTTGCTTCTGCATGGTTCTATACTTAGAATATTTTGTATGCCTTTCATATTTTGCCACCTTTGTGCAATCTTCTCGGGGTTACATATCTCGGGTATAATAACTACAAGCTTTACTTCGGTGAGATACTGACCTGCAAACTTTTCATAAATTTTGACAAGTGTAAGACATATACTATTCAATGTCAACTTTGCGAATGTTTCTCAATGTTTCAATCAAGTGTTTAGACAGTGATCTTAGTCTAACCTACTTGTAAATTGCTATCAATTTCAACAAGTGTTATCATATACTGTAAACTTTTCTCAAGTTATAACAAGTGTTTAAGCAATGATCTACTTGTAAATTGCTACAAATTTCAACAATTGTTTAAACAATATACTTAGCTTTTACCTCAACCTGTAAATTGCTGCAAATTTCAACAGATGATCACATGTCGGCTTAACATTATCTTGTAAATTGCTACAAATTTTAACAAGTGTTAAGCATCTTCTTTGGTTGGACCAACCTGTAGATTGCTATAAGTGTGCAAACTATAATCTCGGCTTCACTTCGACTTGTAAATTGCTACAAATTTCAACAAGTGAAGAGAAACAGTAATCTCGGCTTAACTTCAACTTGTAAATTGCTACAAATTTCAACAAGTGAAGATAAGGAACCATCTCAGCTTAACTTCAACTTGTAAATTGCTACAAATTTCAATAAGTGAAGATAAGGAATAATCTCGGCTTAACTTCGACTTGTAAATTGCTACAAATTTCAACAAGTGAAGATAAGGAATCAGCTTAACTCCAACTTGTAAACTGCTATAAATTTCAACAAGTGAAGATAAGGAATCAGCTTAACTCCAACTTGTAAATTGCTACAAATTTCAACAAGTGAATTAAGGAATAATCTCGGCTTAACTTCAACTTGTAAATTGTTACAAATTTCAACAAGTGAAGATAAGGAATCAGCTTAACTCCAACTTATGAATTGCTACAAATTTCAACAAGTGAATTAAGGAATAATCTTGCCTTAACTTCAACTTGTAAATTGCTACAAATTTCAACAAGTGAAAATAAGGAATCAGCTTAACTCCAACTTGTAAATTGCTATAAATTTCAACAAGTGAAGATAAGGAATCAGCTTAACTCCAGCTTGTAAATTGCTACAAATTTCAACAAGTGAAGATAAGGAATCAGCTTAACTCCAACTTGTAAATTGCTATAAATTTCAACAAGTGAAGATAAGGAATCAGCTTAACTCCAACTTGTAAATTGTTATAAATTTCAACAAGTGAATTAAGGAATAATCTCGGCTTAACTTTAACTTGTAAATTGCTACAAATTTCAACAAGTGAAGATAAGGAATCAGCTTAACTCCAACTTGTAAATTGCTACAAATTTTAACAAGTGAAGATAAGGAATCAGCTTAACTCCAGCTTGTAAATTGCTACAAATTTCAACAAGTAAATTAAGTGTCTCAGTCTTCTCTCTGCCCCCAATGTGAACCTGAGCTCTACTTGGGTTCTCATTATTCATGTCTCTAAAAACACCAATATATAACTTTTTCAATCATATGTGTTTTAAAGAAAAGGGAAAAGATTTTATTGATGACATCGGCCAAAAATACTGCACATCTAATGATAGAAGAATTTCAAATTACAAGTGTTCCAAGGTCTTGGCAGTGCTTTGCCCTCGTTATCTTCAAGCCGATAAGCTCCATTGCCTAATACCGAAGTAATTCTGTAGGGTCCTTCCCAGTTTGGGCCAAGCTTGCCTTCTCTGGGATCTTTCTTGTTGCCGACGACTTTTCTCGGGACTAGGTCGCCGACTTGAATATCTCTTGGATTGACCTTCTTGTTGTAAGCTCTAGCAAGCTGTTGCTGGTATACTGCGAGCTGAATTGCAGCTTTCTCTCTTCGTTCTTCCAAAAGATCCAGATCTCGGGCTAAGAGTATGTCATTGGTGCCATTCTCTACTCCCTGGGTTCTGATCCCTGGGATGCCGATCTCCAATGGGATGATTGCTTCTGTGCCATAAGCCATGGCAAAAGAGGATTCCCTTGTTGATTTTCTTGGCATAGTCCGATATGCCCAAAGTACGTTGGGCAACTCGTTTACCCACTTTCCTTTTGCTGCCTGCAGCCTCTTTTTTATTCCATCCAAAATTACTTTGTTGGATGCTTCTGCTTGCTCATTGCTTTGGGGAAAACTTGGTGTTGAAAAGTAATTCTTGATCTTGAATTTCGCACAAAAGTTCTTGATGAGTTTGCTGTCAAACTGTGTTCCGTTGTCGGCAACTATTGCTCTTGGAATCCCAAATCTGGTGATGATGTTTCTCCATATAAAGTTCTTGACGTCCACATCTCGGATTTTGGCAAGTGGCTCTGCCTCTATCCACTTCGTAAAGTAATCTGTTGCTACCAGCAAGTATTTTCTCTGCCCTGTTGCCTGGGGAAGTTGTCCAACAAGATCCATGCCCCATTGGGCAAACGGCCAAGGGCTGGATACTGGGTTCAGGTCAGCAGTTGGCTGATGTATCAAAGGTGCAAACCTTTGACATTGTTCACACTTCTTCACGTAGGCTTCAACATCCTTTTGCATGTAGGGCCACCAATACCCTTGGGTAATGGCCCTGTGGGCTAATGATCTGCCCCCATCGCGGCTTCCACAAATCCCTTCATGAATCTCCTATAGAAAATCTTCAACCTGCAAAGGGTGTACGCACCTTAAAAGGGGTCCAGTGAAGGACCCTCTGTAGAGATGGCCCTCTGCTGTCAGACTGAATCTGGCCGACTTCAATCTGATTTTATGTGCTTCCTTATGGTCTTCTGGCAGCTTTCCTTCTTTTAGGAATGCAACGATTGCATCCATCCAGCTTGGTCCCAAGTCCACGTACATCGCTTCTTGCTCTGTGTTCTGTGGTTCTATGCTCGGGCCCGACATATAGTCGATCATGATTGTCCTTGTTTTTCCAGTCTGTATTGAACTTGCCAGGTTAGCCAACGCGTCGGCGTGGGTGTTGTCATCTCGGCTAACTTGGAGTAGTCGACAGTTCTGAAATAGGGCTGCCAATCTGATGACCTCTTTTGCATATGCCGACATCCTTTCGTCCCTGGCTGCAAATTCTCCTGTTGACTGGTTAACAATAAGCTGTGAATCACAAAAAACTATTACCTCATCTGCTTCTGCTGCTGCTGCCAGTTTTAGCCTTGCAATTAATGCTTTGTATTCCGCTTCATTGTTTGAGGTCTTGAACCCCAAACGAATGGATTGTTCTATTATTTCTCCTTCTGGAGATATCAGCAGTACTCCTGCCCCCGCTCCTTGTCGGTTCGAACTTCCATCGACGAACAGTCTGAATGAATCGCCGATGTAGATGCTGCAGGGTCTGAGTTTTTCCTTCATTTGCTCTTTTGCCCTAGGCTGGGATTCTCCTTGCTTGCTGGGACAATGCTCATCCTGGCTCAACGGAGCCCGATGTTCGATGGTTTCAGGCGTGAATTCTGCCACGAAGTCGGCCAGAACCTGGCCCTTTATTGCTGTTCTCGGCCTAAACTCTAGGTCATACTGACCCAGGGCTACTGCCCATATTGCTATCCTTCCTGTTAAGTCTCCTTGTTGCAACAAGGACTTCAGTGGATGCTCTGTTAGGACCACAATCTTGTGCGCCTGAAAGTAATGGTTCAACTTCTTTGAAGCCGTTACTAAGGCTAGCATTAATTTCTCCAGTGGTAGATACCTTGTTTCTGCGCTGGCCAAGGTCTTGCTTACATAGTAAACAGCCTTTTGCTCTCCTTTTTCTTCTCGAATTAGTACTGCACTGACTGTGCGTTCTGAAACTGCCAAGTATAAAAACAGTTCTTCCCCTGGTTCTGGATTGGAAAGAACCGGAGTTGTGGTCAAGTACTTCTTCAGGTCGGTCAAAGCGGCTTCGCATTCTTCTGTCCACAGAAAGTCTGTGGCTTTTTTCACCAAGTTGAAGAAGGGTATGCACTTATCTGAGCTTCTGCTGATGAATCTGTTTAGGGCTGCAGCCCTTCCAGTAAGCATCTGAACTTGTTTTGCCGACGTCGGGCTCTTCAGCTCTAGGATGGCCTTGATTTGGTCTGGGCTGGCCTCAATGCCCTTTCTCGTTACTAGATACCCTAAAAACTTACTTGATCCAACTCCAAACGCGCACTTTGACGCGTTGAGTCGGAGTCGGTATGTTTGGAGTATATCAAAGACTTCTTTTAGGTCGGCAAGATGACCCTTAGATTCCTTGGTCTTCACGACCATGTCATCGATGTAAACTGCTACCGTTTTGCCAATCAGGTGCTTGAACATCTTTGTTACTAACCTTTGGTAAGTTGCTCCTGCGTTTTTCAACCCAAAAGGCATTACCTTGTAACAGTACAGGCCTTTAGGGGTGATGAACGCGGTCTTCTCCTCGTTTGGAGGGTACATGGCAATCTGGTGGTACCCCCTGTATGCATCCAGAAAACTCATCCTTTCATGCCTTGAAGTAGCATCTACGAGCTGGTCAATCTTGGACAGAGGAAAGTTGTCTTTGGTGTAGGCTTTGTTGAGGCTGGTAAAGTCTACACAAACCCTCCATTTGCCGTTCTTCTTCTTCACCACTACTGTGTTGGACAGCCATGCTGGGTAGTGAACTTCTCGGATGGCCCTGGCCTCCAGAAGTCTATCTACTTCTTTTTCTACTGCTTCGACGTGCATCAACGTCGGTCTTCTGGCTCGTTGAATCACAGGTTTTGTCGACCTGTCGACATTCAGTCTGTGGCAAGTGACCTTGGGGTCAACGCCAGGCATTTCGTAAGGTGTCCAGGCGAACACCTCTATGTTTGTTCTCAAAAAATCTTCCAGTTCTCTTTCCTCTTCTTCGGCTAAGCCTGAGCCGAGAAGAAAGAAGCGCTTTTCGTCGTCCTCCTGGACGAGGATTTTCTTTAGTGTCTCTTCGCTCTTCTCGGCTAGTTCTTTGCCGACGTCTTCTAGTACTTCCATGTCCTCATTTTCAATTTCTGCCTCTTTTGGCTCTCGAACGCTGCAAGTAGACTTCATTGCTGCCATGGAGCAACTTTTTGCCTACAGTTGATCTCCTCTGACTTCTTCAATCCCATGCTCTGTTGGGAACCGTAGTAGCTGATGCAATATTGAGGGAACTGCCCCCATTGTATGCAACCATGGTCTTCCCAAGATAATGTTATATGGTGAAGGTGTGTCAATCACCATGAATTCTGTCCTGATCTTCTTAGTGCCAGCTTGTACTTCCAAGCTTGTTGCGCCCAGTGGCCACGTCGGTGTTCCATTGAAGCCGACCATCGGGCCATTCGATTGCTCCATGTCGTCTGGGTGAAGGCCTAGCTCCTTGTAACATCTAACGTACATGATGTCACAAGAGCTGCCTTGATCTATTAGGATGCGTTTCACTTGGCACTCCCCAACCTGGAGGGATACTACCAAGGCATCATTATGCGGATGCTGGACCATCTCTAGGTCAGCTTCAGTGAAGGCTATCATCGGTCCTTGGCACTCTTCAGGCCGAGGTCTTTTATGTCTGACCTGGTTCACGTGCTGCAGGTGTTTTACTCTTTGGGTTTCTCCCCAAATGTCGCTTTCGTTTACCTTTGAGTGAATTACATTAACCACCCGTGGTCCTCCTGCCTGTGGTTGTTGTGCTGGGGGAGGCGGAGCTGCAGGTGCTTGAGGCAATCTTGCCTGTTCTTCTCTTGTCCTGGCCTCATCAACAAGGTCCCTCAGATGGCCTTGCCTTACCAAGTCTTCTAAGTGTGCTTTTAGGGCTCTACAACCTTGAGTTGGGTGCCCTTCTTCATTGTGGTAAGCACAACGCTTACCAACGTTTCTTCCCATGAATTCCCCTGGTGCTCTTGCTGGAGCTTTGAAATAGGGTTGGTTTCGTATTTGATCCAAGACTTTGTGGATTGGGACTCGGAATATAGTTGTTACTGCTTGTTTACCCCTCAATTCCGTTTCTTGTTTGGTTGGTCCATTGTTGCCTCGGCTTCGCTTCGGCGAGCCGTTTCCTTTCTCTTGCTTTGTTTCTTTATTTCCCGACGTGTCTTCCTTGGCTCTGGCGTACTTCTCTATTCTCGCCATTAGTTCTTCCATGATTTTTGGCAATGTTTTTGCCAAAGATTTCCATAGTGGGCAGTCATCTTTCAGGCCGTTCTTGAAGGATACGACCGCCATCTCTTGGTTGCAATTAGGTATTCGATTGAACACCTCGTAGTACCTTTTTGCATAGGCCCTAAGGTCTTCGTCCTTGGCGATCTTTAAAGCCATCAGTGCGTCGACCCTTAAGGGTTGTAGTTTATTTGTTACAAACCTGGCCACAAACATCTCGGCCAGGCCTTTCCAAGTCTTTACGCTTCCCTTCGGTAGTTTGTGGAACCAATCTGATGCAATTTCCCCAAAGGACGAGGGGAACACTTTGTAGAGCAACGGCTCGTTCCCACTATATAATGCCATCGAATTCAGATATAGACCGATGTGAAAGTTGGGATCTGTCTTACCATCATATATTTGGAACCTCGGCATACTGAATCGCTTAGGTGCTTGAAATTTGTCCAGTTCCACCGAGAATGGTGTTCTCGGCTTAACCGGGAAAGTTACCTCGGCTTTAGCATTCTGTTGCCTCCTCTTGAGGTAATCTCTCAAGTCTTCTTTACTCCTTCCTGGAGCTCGGCTATCTTTTGATTTCAATCTCTTCGGCACACTACTTTCGGCCTTGTGGTGGGCTCGTTTTGATCTCTCTTCATGTGTTGTGTCAAAGCAGAGTGCTTGCCCTTGAACATGCCGATGTTCTTTGGGCCCTGGATCCTTCATGTGATGTGTCCCTCGGGACTCTTCTTGCCTCGGCTCCTCTTGTTCGACTTCCCTGGAAGGTCGGTGAGAGTGCCTTCCACTCCCGGTGTGTTGAGGGGCTTCGGGGATTGCTTTCCTTCCTCCCTTCTGGGTATTAATTGCTGGCATCGGCGTATCTTGCAGCGGGTATGGTGGCTGCATAACATTGTTCTGCATCATGAAGTTGACGACCGATTGAAGGTCTGCCAGCTTGTTTGCCAAGTCTTTTACTTCCTCATCCCTTCGTAGGCACCTATCCCTCCATACCTGAAGGTTATCTTCGTTATAATACTTGCTTTGGTCTGTCCTCTTCGAAGCGTCGTTCTCCTGGCCGACGTCTTTCTCTCCGTGGCCCTGGCCATGAATTTCTGTGTTGTGGTTGTCTCATTCAATGTCAAGATCAATTGGTCTGCCACTCCCAGCAGGATTGTCGCCCCCAATGTTTTCCCTCTGTCCGTCACTGGCCATCTATTCTTCTAAGTTCCCACAGACGGCGCCAAATTGTGTGGGTGATTTTCCGACCACACTGCCCGCTTAGTAATCAACTGGAGAGCACCGGTAGAATAAATGGCTTCAGCTAACCTGTAACAGAAAGAAAAGGCTTCGGCGGTGGCTCTTCCACCCGGGGACACTCCGACGATGAAGTCAGTATATCTCTCAAAGATAATCAATTGCCAAAATCACTGCTCAAAGTATAAAAACTCATACCTTAGACCCACGGGGGTGCCTCTCTTTTATAGTTTACTCAATCCTAGTCCTACTAGAAGCTTGACTTCTATGGACTCCAATTCAATACTTACTTTGGACTCTTCAAGAGATAAAGATAAACTCCCTAAGAGCTTTATCCTTATCTTTAGCAAAGTCTTCTCTTTACTTTAGGACTCCTGTCCTTTATCTTTTATCCATTCATCTCGGATTCCGATATCTTCGGAGATAACCTCGGCCTCGCCGAGATAACCTCGGTGTCACAACCAAGACACGTGGCACCTCGGCTGACACGTCGGCGTCACCATGCCACATGTTAGTACTCAGAAAATATATTCCCACAGTTATGAATTGATTAAAAAAAATAGTGTGGTTAAGATATTATATTTTTTATAATAAATAGTTCATATATGAAATTAATCTCAGCCATTAAATGTGTTTTTTAGGAATTTGCTTTTTTAAGATTGTAGGACTACTACATCATTCATTATAACACTAGAATAGTGAGTTTGGAATCAATCTCAAAAACTCAATTTTTTTTCCTTCTTATTTTGTTGTCTTTAGTAATTTACAGGAAAAAAAAGTTGTTTCAAAATTTTAACTTTCAGTATAGAACGATCTAAACATTAAATCTTCAAAAAAAAAAAAAAAAAAAAAAAACACTGAAGACAAAACAAGCAGAAAATTCAAATTATTTTTTAACTCATATTTTTTTTAGTGAATTTTATTTTTAAATTATATATAAAAAAATTTAGGGAGCTTTTTTGATAAATCCATTTTCTAAGAGTTTTATTCCATCCAACCCATATTCTTTTTGACTATTCCATTAGGTTCAATTTGAGATAAGAAGACCAAAATACCATTTTCATCTACTTATGTTCCATTTAGTTCACATTATTTTCTTATGTTTCAATAAGTCATATGGGTGACATAATTACCAAAATACCCTTAATGTGAATGTTCACACCGTCAATATAAATGTTTATATCGTCAATGTGTAGGGGCCCGGCTCATGTCGATCCTCGTGGGTGCCCAGAAAAATTCGAGTCGGACCGGGCCGGCCCACAAGCCAAAAAAATAGGCCCGATCCGGTCCGTTGATAATATGAATATTCACATTGACAAGTTAACATTCATATTGATAGGAGTGTAAAATTGGCCTGCGGCCCATGGGCCCGAAACCAGCCCGTCGCCCGGGACGGGCCCGAGCCGGCCCGTTTACAATATGAATATTCACATTGACATATTAACATTAACATTAACATTGACAAGAGTGTAAAATTGGCCCATGACCCGTGGGCAGCTCGAAGCCCGAGCCTGGGACCGGGTCAGGGCGGGCCCGGGATCGTGTTAGGGCGGGCCCGGCCCAGCCTGTTGACAATGTGAATATTCACATTGACAAATTAACATTCACATTGATAGGAGTGTAAAATTAGCTCGCGGCCTGTGGCCGGCTCGAAACTCGCCTGCGGCTCGTGGGCTGCCCTGGGCGGGCCCGGCCCGACCAGTTGATAATGCAAATATTCACATTGACATGTTAACATTCACATTGATAAGAGTATAAAAGTAACCCGCGCCCCGTGGTTGCTGGAAACTAGCCCACGGCCCGTGGGCGACTCGGGGCGGGCCCAACCCGGCCTATTGACAATGTGAATATTCACATTGGCATATTAACATTCACATTGATAAGAGTGTAAAATTGACTCGCGTCCCATGGGCGGCTCGGGGCGAGCCCGGTCCGGCCCGTTGATAATGTGAATATTCACATTGACATATTAACATTCACATTGATAGGAGTGTAAAATTGGCCCGTGGCCCGTGGGCGGCTCGAAGCCCGCCCACTGCCCAGGGCGGGCCCGGCCCGGCTCGTTGACAATGTGAATATTCATATTGACATATTAACATTAACATTGATAAGAGTGTAAAATTAGCCCGTGACCTGTGGGCAGCCTGAAGCCCGGCCCCGGGCTGACGCGGGCTCGGCCCGTTGACAACGTGAATATTCATATTGACATGTTAACATTCACATTGATAAGAGTGTAACATTAGCCCGTGCCCCGTGGCTGTCCGAAACACGCCCATGGCCCGTGGGCGGCCCGAGGCGGTCCGGCCCGGCCTATTGACAATGTGAATATTCACATTGACATGTTAACATTTACATTGATAAGAGTGTAAAATTGACTCGCGTCCCATGGACGGCCCGGGGTGGCCCGGGTTTGGGTCTGGGCCTACCCCGGGCCGCGGGCGAGCGTCGGGCAGCAGACAAGTTTAACACTCCTATCAATGTTAATATTAACATGTCAATGTGAATATTCACATTGTCACGGGTCGGGCCAAGCCCGCCTCGGGCTGTGATCGGGCTTCGGGCCGTCCACGGGCTGCGGGCCAATTTTACACTCCTATCAATGTGAATGTTAACATGTCAATGTGAATATTCACATTGCCAACGGGCCGGGCCCGCCCTGGTCCGAGGTCGGGCTTCGGGCTGCCCACGAGTCACGGGCCAATTGTACACTCTTATCAATGTGAATGTTGACATGTCAATGTGAATATTCACATTGTCAACAGGCCGGGCCAGGCCCGCCTCGGGCCGCCCACGGGCCGTGGACGGGTTTCGGGCAGCCACGGGGCACGGGCTAATTTTACACTTCTATCAATGTGCATGTTAACATGTCAATGTGAATATTTACATTGTCACGGGTCGGGCCAAGCCCGCCTCGGGCTGCGATGGGGCTTCGGGCCGCCCACGGGCTGCGGGCCAATTTTACACTCTTATCAATGTGAATGTTAACATGTCAATGTGAATATTCACATTATCAACGGGCCGGGCCGGGCCCGCCCCGGGCAGCGGGCGGGCTTTTGGTCGTCCATGGGCCGCGGGCTAATTTTATACTCTTATCAATGTAAATGTTAACATGTCAATGTGAATATTCACATTGTCAATGGGCCGGACCGGGCCCGCCCCGGGCCACCCATGGGCCGCAGGCGGGTTTCGTGCCGCCACGAGATGGGGGCCAATTTTACACTCCTATTAATGTGAATGTTAATATGTCAATGTGAATATTCACATTGTCAACGGGCCGGGCCGGGCCGAGTCGCGCCCGCCCTGGGCTGCTGTCTAGTTTTATTCTCTTATCAATGTGAATGTTAACATGTCAATGTGAACATTCACATTGTCAACAGGTCGGGCCGGGCTCGCCCACGGGCCGTTGTCGGGTTTCGGGCAGCTACGAGGCGCGGGCTAATTTTACACTCCTATCAATGTGAATGTTAACATGTCAATGTGAATATTCACATTGTCAACGGGCCGGGCCGGGCTAGCCCCAGGCTGCGGGCGGGCTTTTGGCCGCCCATGGGCCGCGGCCCAATTTTATACTCTTATCAATGTGAATGTTAACATGTCAATGTGAATATTCACATTGTCAACGGGCCGGACCGGGCCCGTCCCGGGCCGCCCATGGGCCGCGGGCGGGTTTCGCGCCGCCACGGGACGTGGGCCAATTTTACACTCCTATTAATGTGAATTTTAACATATCAATGTGAATATTCACATTGTCAACGGGCCGGGCCCGCCCTGGCTCGCGGGCGGGTTTTCGGGCCGCCCATGGGCCAATTTACATTCCTACAAATGTGAATTTTAAAATATGAATGTTCACATCATTAAATTGCTAATCGTTGAAAAAATATTTATAAGGGTATCAAAATTAAATATAAGGACATAAGTGTCCAAGAAAATAGTGTAAATCAAGAAAATGGACTTTATGGAATAAAACTATATATACATATGACTAAATGGGTTAAAAAATTCCTTCATGGACTTCTTGGGTTAAAACACTTCTAAATTGGACTTATCAATAAAAATCCCAAAAATTTACAAACAACGCCCTGCATAACCCTTAACTAACATGTGGGACCAAGTTTCATCCTCTTTTCTAAAATCAAACAATGATAAGAAGAGTTTCATCCCGTTCAAAAAAGATAGGAAGAGCTTCACTTATATCTTTTATGACATTTGATATTACGTTTTGCTGACATGTTTTAAAGTAGTCACAGGGAGTGGTATTTTGTACCAACACAATAAAAAAAAAAAAAACCCATAATCTAAAAAACCAGGTATAAGAATTAACTAAAAATGAACTTATCAGATAATACAAATAAAAGAATTTTGCTTATTCATTTACACTTGCATATATGTGTATATACCGTGTTCTTATATTTATTTCTTATAAAAAAATTATAAGTGTACATAATCTAATCACATAATCATATACAATTTTCTGTACACACGTATATTTAATAACAAAACAAATGAATGGTATACTACTTGTGGCATGGCAAGGCATGGCCTTAACAAAACATGGTATATGATTTATTAGTGGCCTGGACCACTGGGGCTAGGACCCGAAGGTAAGCGTTCAAGCCAAGTAGCCATGGCGAGCTTGGCTTTCTCGTAGTACATTGATGGGTATGTCGCAAGGTGGCTTTCACTTGCACTGCCCACAAACTCCGATGATGATGATGGCGGCGAATTCAACACCCTCGTTGCTCCAACATGGGTGTTGGCGTGGCACAAAATGGTGACAAAGATCACAATCATGATGATCAAGAGTGTGTTTTGTCGCTGGAAATACATCTTCAATTGCCGGGAAATTGAAAAATCTTTGAGAGGGAGGGAGGGAGAGGAAGTGTTTTTTTGGATGAGAGATTTGGGTAGTTGGAGATGTGTTTGATAAAAGGGACATGGGTGGTTTGAAGTATTTATAGTAAGAAGTAGCATATGGATGTGTTGTTGGGGTCTACTACTTGGAAAAGGTAAAACACTTTGAATGAGAAAACTTGGAATAGTATTAGAGAAGAGCTTACGTGTTGACCAAAGCTCATTTAGAACTAGTCTTTTTTCCTTGCGTGCTTGTTTGTTATATCATACAAGGGGAAAAAGATCATACTGAAAGTTTGACAATTGTTTTTAATTATTTTTTTGCTTTTTTTTTTTAGAATTAATTTTTTTATGTGTTTAGTAATTGTTAAGAAATTCTTTATTAATGAAAATTTTGACTTTTTAAGCAATTTTAAAAGAAAGTCCTTCCTGGTGTGTTTTGATTAGTGGGTGTTTGGGGGGTTTTTATTGGGTTTGTTTTTTTTATTTAGTGATTTTTTTTTTATTTTAAAAATGGACAAATTACGATGATAGTCCCCGTATTATAGTCTTTGTGTCAATTGGTCCTTATTATTTCAATTAGTTTGATTTTGACCATAAATTTATGATTTTGTTTCAATTTAATTCAATTGCTTACAATTATTAGTATTTTTTAATGAAAAATATGCATATAAGTGACATATATTATTTTTTAGGGTTAAAATTATAAATTTACTCAACTCAATGAGTTAACCTCAAGCAATTCAGTGATCATTTTTCATAAAAAATACTAACAATATTATCAATTGGATCAAATTGACACAAAATTTAAAATTAAAGGTCAAAATGAAATCAATTGAAAGTATAGAGACTAAATAAACATAAGAGACAAAATGCAAGGATCGCTAATATAATTTATCCCAAAAAAATTGAAATTTTTTTAAGCTTTTAGGTTCCATTTGATTAGATGGATTGGAAAAGTAATTTTTTTTTAAAGAGGACCAAAAAAATCCAAAAATAGTTTGGTTTTTTTTTTTTTATAAATTTTTTTGACATAATTTTAAAAAAAATCACTAAAAATAACTTTTCAACCCGCTAAAAAAATAACTTTTAAGCACGTACCAAACAAGATTAATGTGAATGAGAGAGCAATTTAGTGCATTAGGAGTATCAATTATATCATATTAAAATATCAAGTTAGCTATATGCTCCCCCAGTAACAAAGGTTATTTGCTCGTATGATCCAATTTTTTCACAAAATACTATTGATTAGATACATAATTATGTTTGTCTAACTCTACGATGCGTAATTTTTTCACCAAGATGAGTCGTAATATTTTTCATTATAATAATTTGTTACAATTACACCACATCATTCATAATATAACCACAACAAACTTTTACTATAATGTGATATAACACATAAATTTCTCCATAAATTAAGAGGTTTTGTGGCGGGCTAATGAATATGGTTTATTGAGTTCGACAATGCTAGGTAGCTCAAATTTTTGTGGCTCAAATCTGTCAAAACGACGTCGTTTTGACAGATTTTGAGTGTAAAACGACGTCATTTTGACAGATTTGAGCCATTTGAGCCACAAAAATTTGAGCTACCAAACATTTTCTTATTGAGTTTGAATGTGCCAACAGTTAGGAATTTCAAATAACTGAATTCCAAGAATGCCCTTCTTGTTCATATGAAATTTTTTTAGATGAAGGATAATTTTGTTATTTTGATATAAAAATATAGGAGAAAATTATTGGCGTTAGTTACTATGTTGGGTCCTGTCGAAGTGTGCAACCCTTTAAGAGTTGCACACCATATGCACCTTCATATGTTCGTTTGTGAGTCAAGGTTTGAAATTTTGAATTGACTCATTGCTCTCTGTTTTTGAATTTTTTTGAAAAAATAAATAAAGCAGTGATATTACGATCTCATCTAAAAAGATATTTTAATTGGCTTTTCAACTATTTTATGAGATAGAAAAAAATTGTATTTGAAATGATTTGTGAATTTTTTTGTAATTGAATAGATGATTGTGAGAGAAAAAATGATTGATTGATGGATAGAATGTGACATCTTATCTTATTGACTATTTTAATCTTTTTTGTCTTTATTGACTATTTTAAATAAAAAAAATTATTCCCAAACTTGGCCTCATACATATGTGGCAAAATAGTTATATATAAAAAGTGGTAGTTATTAATTGATTACTACGTCATCCATATTATGCTACACTAAAATTTTCCTCGTGCTTTTGAATGGACCATGCAATACAAATTGAAACTGATTCAAGCAAATGGGAGGTTTTACACTGGAATTTTGATTTTAAAATGCCATTCACAGCCATGTTTTTATTGAAAATGGAATTCAATTACGAAAGAATACTCTAGAAAATTGAGATTGGGTCATGCCCACCAAAGTTTACCAGTCAGTCCCATATGTGTTTACTAACCAAATGTTAATTAAATTATATTTCTTAGCATATATGCATTATGTAATAGTTAAAATTTTAAACTGTTTTACTGAAGAAAAAGAAAAACTGTTTTATTAAAATGTGGTATATGTACTAAAAATTAGTAATACATAATCAAGGTTTAATCGGTACATTTTGAAATGTGACCGACATATTCGACATGCTTTCAAGTTTTTAGTAATCTTTACAAATTGAGATCTTATTTGGGAATTTGAATTTTTGTTTAAAAAGTTAAAAAAAAACCCATATAACAACTAAAAAAATTAAATCATATACACAAAAGTTTTTTTTAGAGTATATACGCAATATTTATTCACATTTTTTTTAAATACAATTTTGAAAAGTTATTTATAAATACATAAACTTTTTTCTTTTACAAAAAAAGCCAAACCCCAAAACCTAATACCTGTGAAAAAATATCATCTCTTAACCCCTTTTTGAAATTTTCACAATGACTTTTCAATTCTTCTCTCTCCCCCCCCCCCCCCCCCAAAAAAAAAAAAAACACCTCTCTAACTTTATTCGATTCCTTAAAAAAAATCTCAGCGATTTATTTATTTTTCTCAAAAAATTTCTAGCATCATCATGTATCACTCTTTAAAATTAGAAGTTTTTGGTTAATTTATAATTTCGCTTTAGAGAAATCATCCAATCTATAACAATTGATAAATTTAAAAATTATCTTTTAAAATAACAAATTAATTATATTTGCACGCGTATTATGTATGCACTATCATTAGTATATATATATATACATACACTTCGTGTCTCTACATCGAATAAAAATTTGTTATTGTCGATACAAGAAATTGTTCAAATTGATTTCCAATCAACTATTAGTTTCTTGGTCCTCACTAATAAAAGCTATCCAAGGGACACCGATGTGATGTTGGTCCACCCCTCCATGGTCGGGGTACATTTTAGACGGTTCAATCCGAACAACTCGAGTTCAAGTTGAATTTTTTATTAATTTGGATAAGATATTTTTAAATTCGGCATGGATTTAGATAAAAATTTAGAAACTCAAATTAAATTCGAACGCATTTGAATAAAGATATCAAACAACTCGAAATCCGAATTATATATAGATATATAAAAATATTAAATATATATAAATTATTAGTCATTACATATTAGTAGAGTAATTTACATCATTAAATCATATTGAATATAAATTATATAAATTAGTAACACAATACCAAATCTTGCTTTTTTTATTTTTATTTTCACTCATAAATTGTAAAGATTACAAATTATTTGTTTTGATGATATTAATGATTTACTAATAAAATGCAAATAAAGTCTAATTTTAACAAATTAATAATTTAGCTACACACAACCAAACAAACAAAAAACTAAATTTATTTGTAATTCGAACAACTTGAGTAATTTGAATTTAATTCAAATCGAACTTCGACAAACAGCTTAAGTTACCATTCGAATTAAATAAGTGTCAGCATAACTTGAACTAAATTTGAATGACTTCACAACCCATCTAGTTCGGCCAAGTTGCACTCTTACTCCAAGGTCAGATTCTTCAATCTTAGCCAATTTGCTCAGCTTTACTATGCTCGACCAATAAAGGGTGGTCTTTCAGTGCTAGCTATGGTCTAGTAAATTTATCTCGGTCAAATATAATAGTAATATTATACCATTCCTGATACATCAGATTCGCTATTGTCAACTGTAAATTTTTTTTTTTAAAATAACAATATCACGTGCCGGTTGTGATTGATATTACCTACTCTATATCATGTTTTTATGTCTCCAAATTTCTCCCTATTTTTCTGATCTCCGTAGTTACATCACATGTGCTCACACTAGTACATGTGAAAAACAAGAAGCATACGTTTTATTTTCTTTTTTTATTTATTTTTAATTATGTTATGTAATATATTTTGAACCACCAGACTAAAGGCTCGTCTGGGAATAGAGTATTTTAATAATTTTTTAGTTTTTTGGTTAAAATATGAAATAAAAAAAATATTTAGAATGACTTTTTAATTTTTACGAAAACATTTGTAAAAAGTATAGAAAAAAATGAATCTTTAAATTTTTGGTATAAGTTATTGATTTTCTGATATTTTTTAATAATTTTTTAATTTTTAGACTAAAATTATTGTATGCCAAACAAGGCCTAAATCCTTACAGTCCGAACATGTCTTTTGAAACAGAACTTACATCCTACGGTCCGTAACCCGTATATTTTTGCTGATTAAGAGATTCAATCCAAAAATCTAAAAGAAAGCAAATCTTCAGACCCAATGGTTACCAACAAGACCAACCACCATATGATTTTGTTCATATGTTATTAATGCATGTTTTCAACAAGGTTGGGGATTTTGTCAACAAGCTGACCAAAAAAAAATAGTACTAATCTTTCCCATTGTTTTTACCATACACATGTAGAGAGAAAAAAAAAAAAAAAAAAAAAAAAAAATAAATAAAATAAAATTGGCACACAACACATTATGTGGAAAAACCTCTCTCACCTTCTCTCCTCATTCATGGACGCCTTCGTTGACTTCTCAGTCAATGGCCTCTTCATACCTCCAAACCCTACCTTCATTACAGACCATGAATGCAAATTACAAAATCATGAATGTGGACGGCGATTTCAGGTTCATTACTAAGTCCTTCTCAATGATGGTAGTCCCACCTCACTATCAATCTCAATCCCCTTCTTATAATTCCAAACAAACGGGGTCTTAGTCTCACAAATATGGGACTATCCTATCTCATGGGGGGAGGTCGGATAGAAACCATGAGATTTTTATTCCATGAGATTATTTTGTGAAATGTCCATTTTACCCTCCATGCTATTATTTAGCAAATAATTAGAAAATGATAAAATAGTCTTTTGAACATTTATAAATTATTTTTTTAACGTTGTTAATTTAAAATTATATATTAAATAAAAAATTTAAATTATAAATTAAATTTAATTAAAAATAATAAATTATAAATTATGGCCTTATAAATTAAATTTTTTTAGTGTTGTTAAAAAATTAAATTTACATATTAAATTAAATTATTTTTTTAGTGTTGTTAATTTAAAATTATATATTAAATAAAAAATATAAATTATAAATTAAATTTATTTAAAAATAATAAATTATAAATTATGGCCTTATAAATTAAATTTATTTTGTGTTGTTGAAAATTTAATTTATATATTAAATAAAATTATTTTTTATTGTCGTTAATTTAAAATTATATATTAAATAAAAAATATAAATTATAAATTTAATTTAATTGAAAATAATAAATTAAAATAATTAAAATATTGTGCAAAAAATAAAATAAAATAAATCTTTATTTAATCTAGCTAAAAATAATTAAAATATTAAAGCTATGTTTAATATTGCTATTACTTAATAAATAATTGAAAATGATAAAATAGTCATTTGAGCATTTATCCTTCTCAATAATATCCCAAACATGCATTGTATAACTAAAAATAGTCTAATTCAGACATGCAATCACATGACTAAACAAACATAGGATACAAATTTAGTCCAACCAAATAGTCCCAGGTCAATGTATCCTAGGACTAATAGTCTGATGGATTACAATTCTTCCTTATCCAGTCCATCCAAACAAACGCACCCTTAAGGTTTGGGCTGATTGGTACTGTTTTGGTAATTCAATGAAGAGTCTTTGTGATGGGTTGGGAAAACCCAAGGATTTGTATCGTGGGTTGCCTTTGGCTGTCCCTAATTTGAAACAAGAAATTAGTGATGGAGTTAGGGCTAGGGTTGCTGCGTTGAGACCTGAAGGTTCGATTTCGAGTCGATTTCTAGTAAATAATTTGACTATTGTTGTTGGTGAGTCTGTGTTTGTTCATGGATGGCTTTTACCAAACCATGTTGATTACGGGTTGGATCGAATTAACGAAGAGGTTATGGATTGGATTAGTGGATTGAAAGAGTGTTTCAAAGAAATTGATTTCGGGGAGGAACTCGGTTGAGGAAATTATCTCATGAATTGGCTCAACATTGCGATTGTTCGACTCTTGAACAAGTTCTTGCCACCATTCCTGGTCCAAAGAGGATTGATTGTAGTAGTAATTTTTGTTGTTAAGGTACACTTGCTTTTGCAGCGGCACGGGGAGGAGGAGGGCTGGCTGCCGGCAGTGGTAGTCGGCGAAGTTGTAGAGGTGCAGAAAGGAGGGATTGTGAGTTTGAATTTATAATTTGAAATTTGAGATAAAAATGTAATTTTTTATTTTTTCCCTTTAGATGTAATAGTAAGGGATAAATTGATACGGTTTTAAAAATTTTAAGATAAAATTGAAATTATTTAAAGTCCGGGGATGTAATTGATCTAAAGCAAAGTTTGGGGGTTAAAATGAAATATTCTCAAATAATTAACTAAAAAAATTTGATACTTGTTTATATGTTACCAGTCCAGTCTTACGTAATTTGTTAGATTGTTTGACAAATTCATCCACGTGAGTGAGCACCAAGAAAAAAGCTTCAACTATCAAGATTCATGTGAAAATGTAGTTCTATATAGGTGGATTAGCTTGAATGTTTGACAAATTGGTCCAATTGTTGAAGGGCAAATTATAGTAATGGTCTTTATAGTTTATCTATGGTTCTTGTACTTCTAATTACAATAATTTTGCCTCTATAGTTTGGTTTTTGACTCTATGTGATCCAATAGTTAACAGCCATTAGACTTTTTGGATGGAAACCTAAGCATGCCTTGCACGCACGGGACTTGCAAGGGCAAGGTTGTCATTTTAAAAATTTAGTATATTTTTCATATTTTTGTGTATTTATTAATTTTTAAAATATTTTTTATAGATATTTTACTTTTTAGATACATCTAAATAAAATACATTTAAAAAAGTAAAAAATTGCAAAATTTTAAAAATATTCATTAAAAAAAATACAAAAAAAAAAAAACCCTCAATTTTCAAAAAATTAAATTCAGAAGACTAAAACCACAATTTTATACTCACAATTCATTATAAACCATTAAGCCTTGAGTTGAATAACAAAGAATTCCCAGTGTTTTACTCAACTCTCTCTCTTTCTTTCTCTCTCTTCAAATTTCCCTTGTTCTGGGTTTCTTTTTAAGTTGTTCCTGGGGAGAGTTAGAGGGGAAGAGAGAGGAAGAGAGAGAGAGAGAGAGAGAGATAAGGGATGAGAGAAGGAGAGAAGATGAGAAGGACATCGTTGTTGAATGATTGAAACAAAGAGAAATTTGTATATTTTCCCAATAAGATAGAAGTAGAGAACATATCAATCAATCATCAAACATGCCCAAATTGCAAATCATAATAAATTTCTCTAACTAGTAAACAAAACCCACCATCCAAATCCATTAAACAGAGGCCCTAATTACAAATTTAAACCCATATTACTCATAATATCTAAAACACTGATATCTAAAACCTTTAATCTCCTTCCCCAGCACCTCTTTCACCAAGTTCTTTAACCCTGCATTGCGAAGCTTGATCATGCCGCAACCAATCGCCAAGGAGCAAAGATCAATAGTGGTGGCCACAGACAACCCATAATCCTCAGTCAACTTGTTAACATCAGAGTGAATAGCCACACCCACAAAAGTGTAGATAGGATTGTTGAGGAAGTCGAAGAGGGATTGGGGGATTTGGGAGGAGTAGATGAGTTAGAAGATGAGGCATCGGCGGCCGACGCAGAGTTGGAGAGTGGTGGCGGGGTTATCGTGGAAATGGTTGTTAGGTTGCCATTCGATGTCGAGGCCGACGATGAGGCAGTGGAGAAGGGGACGATGACTGGCTGTGATTTCGGAGATCCAAAAGTCAAATGAGAAAGGGAGAGCGAGTGACAAGGGTGTGGATTTGATTAGTGAAGAAGGTTACGTTGTGGGTGTCGTTGGGTAATTGATAGTCGACAATGCCGAGATTTGTGGTTGTTGCTGCCATTGATGGCTTTGGAGAGAGAAGGGTTTGATTTAGAAAGAGAGAGAGAGGGAGAGGGAGAGGGGAAGAACTAAAACGAAATAAATCAGAGAAAGGGAGGAGAGAGAAAGAGAGAGAGAGGACCTTTCCCTGGTGGTTTCATTTACGGATTGACTGGTTTCATCTCGTGCGTGCAAGGCATACGCGGGTTTCCATCCAAAAAGCCAATGCTTGTTAATTATTGGATCACATAGAGCCAAAAACTAAATTGTAAGGGCAAAATTGATGCAATTAGAAGTACAAGGACCAAAATGAAACCACGGGTAAACTATAGGAACCATTGCTGTAATTTGCCCATTGTTGAAACACAATGCAAAGGAATTATGGTAAGTTAAGCAGACTCAAGCAACATCTAGGTAGGGTGTTTCCATTTTCTTTACGTCACAATTTTTTTTTTTCCATTACACATCTTATTTTTTAGGAAAAACTATTAGAAAATTCCATATAGGAATCAATTACTCCAATTAGTCTTATGAATTTTCTAATACATTCATAGGTCCTGTTTGTTTTGACAATATTACCGTGAGATCCTATTTTAAATTTTAGTATAATTTGGTGGACGTTTCCACCTTTCCTCGAATGTAAAACTCAAACGTAAAACTTCAAAAAAAAAAAAAACTCTTTAGTGTAGTTTTCTCAAATGTAACACTCTAACGTAACATACTAAAAAATTTCTCCAATAACGTAACATCCTAGTGTAACACTCAAAAAACGTAACACACAAAAACTTATAGTGTACTTTTACATTAATTTACATTTTTTTTTTTGAAAACTTGCATTGAAATGTAATTTTCCCTTTTGTATTTTTGTTATAATTTTATCTTACATAACATTCAATTCCTTATATCTTAAAATTTGAAAATATGAATTTCTCTACCCACCTAATCCGAGTCCAGATTCTTTGCTGTGGTTTCCTGTAGCGGTTTAAAATGACGTCGTTTTGAACCTTTTATTTATTTTTATTTTTTTTTCTCTTCTTATTTTGCTTTTCAGCCTCTCTTTCGTTTGTCTCTTGTTTGAACCCTAACCCCTCTAAGACAGATGAACAAAGAGGGTGACGTGGGCAGGCAACGTCACTTCTACAGCGAGGCGAGGAGAAGCAGCGGTGAAGCGAAGGGAGAGGCCATGAATAGAGAGGGCGATGCAGGCGGCTGACATGACTCCTACAGCGAAGCGTGGGAAGTCGGCAGCAACAAGGTCCATTTCGTCTTCATTCTCATTTTTGTTTCAAATATATATATATATATATATATGATTTGTTGCATTGGTTTGATTTGTTGTTCATTTGTTAGATGCGTTTGATAAGTGGTTTGATTTATGATTTAGGATTTGTTGTGGAAACAGATTTGTTATGGATTTGATTTTTTTTTCCATTTTTTTTTCATTAGCATTTGATTTTTTTCCCCCTCTAAGATTGAGCTTGCTTACATTCTCTCTCTAGTCCCTGTCTTACATTCATCAGCATTTGATTTCTTGTTGTGGATTGAGCTTGCTTACATTTTATATCCTTTTGTTGATCTTGAGATTAAAACAAAACAAATTTGAAATCCTCAACAAATGGAAGGAGGGGGGAAATATGTATCTTTGTAGGTTTTTTACTTTAGTTCAAATTAAAAGAGGGGTACATGTAGGTTTGAAATCGACAGCAGAGGATTCTCAATTTTTTGTGTAGAAAAAATAAAATAAAATTATAATGTCTGTAATTTATAGTGTCTGTTCAGATTCTCAATTTTTTGTTTGAACTTAAACATGTGAAGTAATTCAAGACTTAAGCATCTTGGTTATGAGAAATTACGGGACTATACATACACCACTCTCGGAAAAGCACTTCAGTAAGATCTTCCACTCTCATCTTTGTGATTTGAAGTTTAACAGTAGTGTTTTAAGTTTAGAGAAAAGTGTTTTCAAAATACAAAAGGTATAAACATTTGTATTATACATCTATTTTTTGTTTGTTACTAACTAAACTTTGACCAATTGAGTTCTTTCTCTATGACTTGAAGCCAAAGTTCTATTCAAATTTTGGAACACAACACAATTCTTGTTAATTTGCATAACTACATCTTTGTTCGCACAACATAACAAATTTTGTTTGTTGCAGATGTATAGACTAAACAAAATTACATCTTTGTTTGAATTTTGTGTTTGCTTGTAATAAACTGACTGTGTCATAAAATGCTTTTATTAGGATTAACATGTCAATGGGTTCAAACAATGAAACTGGATATTTTCAAAATAAAAGATGCAAATGTGGAAAAAAAAGTAATAGTGTACATATCAGAATCAGAGAAAAATCCAGGGAGACTGTATTTCAAGTGTGCAGATAAGATGTGTGAGTACTTTGCGTAGGAAGCGGCTTCTACTAGGAATGCATCAAATATCCTGTCACGACTCAAAACCAGCCTCTATAGGTTTAGCATCATGACCGGCCAATAATCCTAAGATTACTGAAGGCCTCTTAAATAGATACATAATATTAGGGGTTAGCGGAAGCAAAATACAAACATACATCATCCATTGAGCTGTGCAGACTTATATGAGACAGAAAATATTTAAACTTTTTTTTTATACATATATTATCACATCATTCCTGCGTCATCATATATATACAAATGAGACAAAAAGGACTTAACCCTATATGCAGAATAAACAAAAACTTAAACTTTAATCACATAGCCTTGGCATTTGACATATTTGGAATCTCCACAGGAGGCGTATAGGTTGGCTGACTGTAACAACCCTCGTCACTGTTTACTGATTAACCACTGATTACCATTAACTGAACTGATTATGACTGATAAGTGAACTGAATAAACTACTGAACTGACCGACTGAAATTGAAACTGAATTGACTGAGTATACCTGTTTAATTGTAATTCTATCTGTTTGGTTATTTGATTATCTGTTCGTGCTTTTATGTTTAAATTACAAATTGAAGGCTTTATCGGCGGCCGAATCCGAAATTGATTGATGATTTGTGATCGTTAGAATTTATGCGATTTTATAGCATATTTAATTAAAAGGGTGATTTGGTATGATTAAATTGGATTAAAATGAGTTGAATTGCAATAGTTGGCTTAATTACAACCTTGCTTTCCATCCCTAGTGAGTCACTTAAGAAACATACTTGGAGGCTTGTATACTTGTAAACAAAACATTTCTTCTTCCATTTCTTGCACACAACCGGCCAAGAGAGTGAGAGTGAGGGAATTGAGTTCAAGTGAGAGTCTAGCTTGGAGACTTGGAGAATTTGTAGGAGATTTGCCTAATTGAACTTCTACTCTTGTAATTGAAGACCTATGTAAGGAAATTCAACCCCTCATTATTGTGTTTAAGTTGATTCTTGCATGGTTCATGTCTAATTGAAGGGTTAAGTCACAAATTGGTTCAAAAGTATTGAATCGAAGCTTAATTATTGCATGCACGGTATAGTCTTGCATTTTAGAGCTTGGTTTTCATAAATTTGCCACATGCATGCTCATATTTTTACAATAGACCATGTTTTCACCTTGTCTTTGAAAGAATTGGCTCATTAGAGCATGAAATTGAAGCTTGAAATGGTTTAAATTCATGCATGTTTGCATGTTTTTCATATTCATGGAAATTGGTTTGAATTGGATTTATTTGAAACACCCTTGGGCTTTGATTTTACAAATTGAGTTTTGAATCATGTTAAAGTATGAGTTTTGATGTGTTTTCTGGAAAATTGGCCCAAGAGGATCGAAATTTATGGTTTAAAACTTGGTTTTGAGCTTGAGGTTCAAATATGGAATTTCCAGAATTTGGACTCACGCTCGAGCGGGGTGATTGGCGCTCGAGCGTGGAAATCGTGCTCCCAGCATTTTGTTCTGTTTTGAATTCCGCTCGAGCGGAATAATTGACGCTCGAGCGGGGCATTGTGTCTCATGCTCGAGCGGGTGTCGAGCGCCCAATCGAGTGTGATTTTCGCCTATCCAGCACTTTTGACTGTTTTGCAGAACGCTCGAGTGGGTAATTCTACGCTCGAGCGGAAACCTTTGTCTGCATGTCCGCTCGAGCGGAGTAACCTACGCTCGAGCATGACCCCTGTTTTCTGAGAATGCTTTTGAAGTGCATATTTTCATCCTCATCTTATCCTAGGCATTATTAGGCCTAGTTTAAGGCATCTTAATGAGGATATAGATGTAGAACACACCGAGGCAATTAGGGATTAAGTTATTATGTTTCCCAACTGTGTAGCTCAGTGTGTGTTCAATCTGTATACTGTGTAGGGTTGGCGACTAGGGACGCGCTCTAGCTTACTGTAGCCTAGAACTCTGTGAGTAACAATTGTGTAAAGATATGTTCAAAATGATTATCTTCTGAACAATTGAACCGTACTGCTTTCTGAACTGATACTGTTAATTGAATGAATATATGTCCTATATTCTGAACTGTATTGTGGCATCCTTAGCAACTACTGTTTACTGCTACTGCTACAGAGATCTCTGTCGGTTCCCTCGTTGGAACCACTACTGTTACTGATTGATGGCCATTATTTACTGCTCGGTCTTTTTAAGACCTACTGTTTACTGTACTGTTATGCTAATGGATGTACCACATATGACTGTATTGACTGAACGACTGAAATACTGATTTAATGAACTGTTTTCATTATTGTATGGACATTCATTCTTAACCTCTTTACGCATTGTGTTATTCACTGGGCTTTAGCTCACTGTTCATAAATATATGTAGGTGTACAGGCACCAGACCGCAGCTAGAAGCGTCGGGGTAAACTTCAGTTTTGTCAAGCCAACCGTTGTGCCTCACTGTGAGGTTCCGAGCCTATCAAGCTACGGCTTAGGGGTGTTTTTAAATTCCCCGTCTGTCTCTGTATCTGTCCTGTTCGACTGTATAGACTGTTACTGCACTGTTTGATAGGGATTAGGTCCCTGAACTGAATGATCGTATATATGTACATACTATTTTGTCTGACTGTATATATTTGAATGAAAAGTCTTTTTGGCATACTGACTGTCACAGCTCATTGGACATTGTTTATTTACTGTATTGGCTTCCGCCAGCCCCTGTACTCTGTATTACTGTATTACTATTAAGTACGCCTTCGGTAATCTCGGATTACTGGTCGGTTACGGTGCTAAACCCATAGGGGCGGGTTTGGGTCGTGACAGAGTGGTATCAGAGCGATACTTACCACGAGTTATACCGCACACACGTGTCCAAATGAGCTATAGGATGTCCTAGAAAAGTGATTAGGGCATTACATGAGCATGATAAGTATGTGATATGACTGACTGAATATATGCTAAATTATGAACCTGTGTAAACAATGACTGCCTATATTGATAATTGTTACAACTGCTTATAGTGAAATGGATAATGGAAACAATGCAACTGAATCCTCATCCCCTGAGGCCAGAATGGCCAGATTGGAACGGATGATGGAACTGATTACTGAAAAATTAGACCAGCAACAGAATCAACAGCCCCCACCTCCTCATCCGGCTGTACCAGAACAGAATACTAACGTTAATGATGGGGACATAATTGCTCTCACCCACAAGTTCAGCAAAATGAAACCGTCATCCTTTCAGGGAGGCCTTGAACCGTTAAAGGCTGAAGCATGGGTTCTTGAGACTGAAAAATTATTTGAGGTTTTCCCGTGCTCTGAAGAACATAAAGTGCTATTGGCCACCTTTACTCTGCAAGAAGAAGCTAGAAGGTGGTGGATGCTTATCCGTAATGAAAATATAGTTACGACTTGGGCTCAATTCAAAGGAGTCTTCTTCGAAAAGTATTTCCCTCAGTGTGTCAGGGATAGAAAAGTAATTGAGTTTGAACAGCTGAGACAGGGCACAATGTCTGTTGCTGAATATGAAACAAAATTCACCGAACTTGCTAGATATGCACCACACATGGTGGACACCGAGTACAAGAAGGCCAGGAAGTTCGAAGGTGGCCTTAATGTTGCAATTCTCGACAGAATTAATGTTCTGAAGCTACCAAACTATGTAAATGTTCTTGACCGAGCCTTGATGGCTGAATCGAACATCGAGGCACTGAAAACTGAAACACCAGCGTCTGAATGGCGTGGGAAAAGGCAGGGTTTCAAATTCAAGAAAGGCAAACATAACCCAGTGAACAAGAAACAGAATACGGGGTCAACAACTAGCCCCAGCCAGGGAAGTGGTTTCATACCACCCTATTCTGAGTGTGGCAAGAAGCACAAAAGGGTCTATTACAAAATATCTGGAGCTTATTACAGGTGTGGCAAGGTGGGCCACATGGTTAAAGACTGCCCCTCTGCTCCACAGGCCAGTAGTAAAGCTACACCAAGCGTGGCAGCCTCAACTGTTGCACCAAAACCGAACCCCAAAGGTACCGGGAAAGAGCCCATGAGGTAGGGCCGAGTGTTTGCCCTAGTACCGGGAGACGTGCAGAATACCGAGACCGTTGTGTCAGGTATTCTCTTTATTTGCACCAAAAATGCTTATGTACTGATTGATTCGGGGTCTACGCATTCATATGTGTCGCATGCTTTTTCGCGAAAACTGAATAGACCATTAGAACCCATGAATTATCTGTTAGCTGTATCATCATCCATTGGGGAATCTATGACCTGTGCATATATGTACCCTGCTTGTGAAATTATTGTTGGAGATGCACATTTGTTTATTGACTTACTGCCACTGAACATTGATCATTTTGATGTAATATTGGGAATGGACTGGTTAACAAAATACCATGCTACCATAGACTGTGTAACGAAACAAGTAGTTTTCTGTCCACCGGGTTTACCCGAATTCGTGTTTAATGGGGTCGGAGTAGTACCTCCTCCGTATTTGATTTCATCCGTGAAAGCTGTTAAATTGATTAGAAAGGGGTGTAAGGGATACCTGTGTTCTGTATTGACTGTATCTACTGATGATGATGTTAACGTGAACAGTATTCCTATAGTCAGAGAATTTCCAGATGTTTTCCCAGATAATCTGCCAGGGGATTTGATTGACAGAGAGATTGAATTCACCGTTGATGTGATTCCGGGAACGCAGCCAGTATCTAAAGCTCCTTACCGAATGGCTCCAACTGAACTGAAGGAATTGAAAGTGCAATTGCAGGAACTGTTAGACAAGAAGTTCATCAGACCTAGCACTTCGCCTTGGGGTGCTCCTGTTTTATTTGTGAAGAAGAAAGACGGTTCACTGAGACTGTGCATTGACTACCGTGAACTGAACAAGGTAACTATGAAAAATAAATACCCATTGCCACGTATTGATGACTTATTTGATCAGTTACGGGGTGCTCAAGTGTTTTCTAAGATCGATCTCAGATTCGGATACCATCAGTTGAAAGTTAAACCAGAAGACATTGATAAAACTGCTTTTCGAACGAGGTATGGACATTACGAATTTTTAGTTATGCTTTTTGGAGTTACCAATGCACCTGCTGCATTCATGGACCTCATGAACAGAATCTTTAAACTGTACCTTGATGACTTTATTGTTGTATTCATTGATGGCATACTGATTTACTCCAAAAGTATAGAAGAACACGAACATCATCTGAGACTTGCCCTACAGACCCTAAGAGAACAGAAACTTTATGCTAAATTGTCTAAATGTGAATTTTGGCTTGATCATGTTATGTTTTTGGGGCATGTTGTTAGCAAAGATGGAATTTCTGTTGATCCGCAGAAAATTGAAGTTGTAGTGAACTGGCTTAGACCAACAAATGTGACAGAAGTTCGAAGCGTTTTAGGACTAGCCGGATATTACAGAAGATTTGTTAGAGATTTCTCCAAAATTGCCTTACCATTGACTCAGTTAACTCAGAAGGGGATATCGTTCGACTGGACTGACCAAAGGGAATCTGCTTTCCAGGAGTTGAAAACTCGACTTGTGACTGCACCGGTTCTTACTCTACCTTCAGGTACGGATGGTTATACTGTATTTAGTGATGCTTCTCATAAGGGTTTGGGGTGTGTTTTAATGCAGAATGGGAGAGTAATTGCCTATGCTTCCCGACAACTGAAACCGCATGAAAAGAACTACCCGACCCATGATTTGGAACTTGCTGCAGTAGTATTCGCACTAAAAATCTGGCGTCACTAGCTTTATGGGGCGACGTGTGAAGTATATACTGACCATAAGAGTCTGAAATATTTCTTCACACAGAAAGAACTGAACATGAGACAGCGGAGATGGCTAGAACTGATTAAAGACTATGACCTACAGATTTTGTACCATCCGGGAAAAGCCAACACCGTTGCCGATGCACTGAGTCGGAAATCGATTGGAAATTTAGCCTGTTTGCTCACCGGGCAGAAAGAATTGCTTTGTGACCTTAAAAAATCTGAAATTGAAATTGTTTTACGAGAACAAGGTGGAACCTTAGCTGCTATTTCTGCTCATCAAGCACTGATTGAAGAGATTAAAGAGAAACAACAACTGGATGACTTCTTGAAGAAGATCATCGAAGAAAGGGAAACTAAACCAAGATCGGGTTTCAAATTTGAAAATAATGTACTGAAATTTCAAGAAAGACTGTGCGTACCAAATGATTCTGAATTAAAAAGAAGAGTTCTGCAAGAGGGCCACAATTCAAAATTTTCTATCCATCCAGGGAATACGAAAATGTATCAAGATCTGAAACTGAATTTCTGGTGGCCGGGAATGAAGAAAGAAATTGCCGATTTTGTATCAAAATGTCTTCATTGCCAACAAGTCAAAGCCGAACATCAACGACCCGCAGGCTTATTGCAGCCCTTACCGATACCGGAGTGGAAATGGGAACATATTACCATGGACTTTATCGTTGGATTACCTCGCTCTAGTAAAGGTATGGACTCAATTTGGGTTATTGTTGATAGACTGACTAAATCTGCTCACTTCTTACTTGTTAAGACAATTTATAATGCGGACAAATTGGCTATACTCTATATTGATGAAATTGTTAGACTGCATGGAGTGCCTGTGTCCATTGTTTCTGACAGGGATTCAAAGTTTACATCGAGATTTTGGCAAAGCTTACAGACTGCGTTAGGTACTGAATTGAGACTGAGTAGTGCTTATCATCCTCAGACTGATGGCCAGTCAGAAAGGACCATCCAGACTCTGGAGGATTTACTGAGAATGTGTGTCCTTGATTTTCAGGGAAACTGGGAAAGCCATTTGCCATTGGCTGAATTCGCCTACAACAACAGCTATCATTCAAGCATTGGTATGGCGCTTTTCGAGGCATTGTATGGCAAAAAATGTAGATCTCCGATTTGTTAGGCAGAAGTTAGAGATGGGCCTTTGCTTGGGCCCGAGATTGTATACGAAACAACTGAGAAAGTGAAACTGATACAACAGAGACTGAAAATCGCACAGAGCAGACAGAAAAGTTATGCTGATGTCAGAAGACGGGATAGAGAATATGAAGTGGGTGATCACGTGTTTGTGAAAGTGACACCGATGAAAGGCTAGACTCGTTTTGGAGTCAAAGGCAAATTAGCGTCGAGATACGTCGGACCATATGAGATAATTGAGAAAATCAATCCGGTGGCATATCAAGTTGCGTTTCCTCCTGAAATGGAGCATATGCACAACGTCTTCCACATATCTATGTTGAGGGACTACCTCCGGGATCCTTTCCATGTAATAGAGCCTACTCGTGTAGTGCTGAGAGATAACTACACTTACGAGGAACGACCTATTCAGATTGTAAACAGACGGATCAAGAAGTTGAGAAATAAAGAGATTCTGCTAGTGAAAGTCGACTGGAAAAACCATGGTGGCTTGTATGCCACGTGGGAAAGGGAAGATGACATGGCTAAAAGATATCCTGAACTGTTTCCACTGAACCCTGTTTTCTTCCAGAATGAAGGTAACTCGCGTTTAGAGGACTAAACTCTTTTTAAAGAGGGGAGACTGTAACAACCCTCGTCACTGTTTACTGATTAACCATTGATTACCGTTAAACTGAACTGATTATGACTGATAAGTGAACTGAATAAACTACTGAACTGACCGACTGAAATTGAAACTGAATTGACTGAGTATACCCGTTTAATTGTAATTCTATCTGTTTGGTTATTTGAGTATCCATTCGTGTTTTTATGTTTAAATTGCAAATTGAAGGCCTTATCGGCGGCCGAATCCGAAATTGATTGATGATTTGTGATCGTTAGAATTTATGCGATTTTATAGCATATTTAATTAAAATGGTGATTTGGTATGATTAAATTGGATTAAAATGAGTTGAATTGCAATAGTTGGCTTAATTACAACCTTGCCATCCCTAGTGGATCACTTAGGCAACATACTTGCAGGCTTGTATACTTGTAAACAAAACATTTCTTCTTCCATTTCTTGCACACAACCGACCAAGAGAGTGAGAGTGAGGGAATTGAGTTCAAGTGAGAGTCTAGCTTGGAGACTTGGAGAATTTGTAGGAGATTTGCCTAATTGAACTTCTACTCTTGTAATTAAAGACCTATGTAAGGAAATTCAACCCCTCATTATTGTGTTTAAGTTGATTCTTGCATGGTTCATGTCTAATTGAGGGTTAAGTCACGAGTTTGTTCAAAAGTATTGAATCGAAGCTTAATTATTGCATGCATGGTATACTCTTGCATTTTAGAGCTTGGTCTTCATAAATTTGCCACATGCATGCTCATATTTTTACAATAGACCATGTTTTCACCTTGTCTTTGAAAGAATTGGCTCATTAGAACATGAAATTGAAGCTTGAAATGGTTTAAATTCATGCATATTTGCATGTTCTTCATATTCATGGAAATTGGTTTGAATTGGATTTATTTGAAACACCCTTGGGCTTTGATTTTACAAATTGAGTTTTGAATCATGTTAAAGTATGAGTTTTGATGTGTTTTCTGGAAAATTGGCCCAAGAGGATCGAAATTTATGGTTTAAAACTTGGTTTTGAGCTTGAGGTTCAAATCTGGAATTTCCAAAATTTGGACTCACGCTCGAGCGGGGCATTGTGTCTCATGCTCGAGCGGGTGTCGAGCGCCCAATCGAGCATGATTTTCGCCTATCTAACACTTTTGACTGTTTTGCAGAACGCTCGAGCGGGTAATTCTACGCTCGAGCGGAAACCTTTGTCTGCATGTCCGCTCGAGCGGAGTAACCTACGCTCGAGCGTGACCCCTGTTTTCTGAAAATGCTTTTAAAGTGCATCTTTTCATCCTCATCTCATCCTAGGCATTATTAGGCCTAGTTTAAGGCATCTTAATGAGGATATAAATGTAGAACACACCGAGGCAATTAGCGATTAAGTTATTATCTTTCCCAACTGTGTAGCTCAGTGTGTGTTCAATCTGTATACTGTGTAGGGTTGGCGACTGGGGACGCGCTCTAGCTTACTGTAGCCCAGAACTCTGTGAGTAACAACTGTGTAAAGATATGTTCAAAATGATTATCTTCTGAACAATTGAACCGTACTGCTTTCTGAACTGATACTGTTAATTGAATGAATGTATGTCCTATATTCTAAACTGTATTGTGGCATCCTTAGCAACTACTATTTACTGCTACTGCTACAGAGATCTCTGTCGGTTCCCTCGTTGGAACCACTACTGTTACTGACTGATAGCCATCATTTACTGCTCGGTCTTTTTAAGACCTACTGTTTACTGTACTGTTATGTTAATGGATGTACCACATATGACTGTATCGACTGAACGACTGAAATACTGATTTAATGAACTGTTCTCATTATTGTAAGGATATTCATTCTTAATCTCTTTATGCATTGTGTTATTCACCGGGCTTTAGCTCACTGTTCATATATATATGTAGGTGTGCAGGCACCAGACCGCAGCTAGAAGCGTCGGGGTAAACTCCAGTTTTGTCAAGCCAACCGTTGTGCCTCACTGCGAGGTTCCGAGCTTGTCAAGCTATGGCTTAGGGGTGTTTTTAAATTTCCCGACTGTCTTTGTATCTGTCCTGTTCGACTGTATAGACTGTTACTGTACTGTTTGATAGGGATTAGGTCCCTGAACTGAATGATCGTATATATGTACATACTGTTTTGTCTGACTGTATATATTTGAATGAAAAGTTTTTTTGGTATACAGACTGTCACAACTCATTGGACATTGTTTATTTATTGTATTGGCTTCCGCCAGCCCCTGTACTCTATATTATTGTATTACTATTAAGCAGGCCTTCGGTAATCTCGAATTACTGGTCGGTTACGGTGCTAAACCCATAGGGGCAGGTTTGGGTCGTGACATTGACAAAAATAGATTCCAGGCAAACACCTCTAAGTTTGGTCACGTGCTGGATCACCTACATACTGTAACATGCTTGGAGGGGGGTACCTGCGCATGTTAAATAGTTCGGACCCTCGACTTCTTTGATCTAGTCTCATGAGTGCAATGTGAAACATAGATAAGAGTCCAAATTTGGCAACTTTTATAGAAAATCTATTTTATTGCAAAACCTTTGCCAGAAATGGACTGCATCACCAGATCTTATAGTCGCCTTCTAATGTTTTGCGAAAATTAGGAAACCCTTGATTCTTGCCAAGGCCACTGTTCAACGTCACCAAAGATGCTTGGCTCGGAACCTTAGGTATGAGAGGGGAAGGTCATTATTGAGCATCCCTACTCACCCGATCAAAAGATTGGCCTTTACTAAACCATAATATGAGTTTTATTTACTGTATATGTTCATGTTCCGATTATATAATAAATTCTAAAAATTACTATATGAAGCATACAAGTATAGATTATGCCATTCATTTTTGGAACAAATTGATTTCATGTGTTTTGAAAGAAAATTTTTGAAGATGTACAACTCATAGAAATAGTATTTACAAAAATGAAAATCAACATCATTCCAAATTAAGTGACACAACCTCCATCTAGTAGCATTCATACAGTTATATCAAGTAAGCACGTAGCCTCATGGTAGGATTCTAAACATAGTAAGAAAATTATGTACAAACGGGATGCTAAAGCAAAACAACTTATATATTTACCAATGTTCCGTGAACAATTACAAAACAAAATTAGTAAAATATGCATGATCCTATATACAAAATTCTAATGCAACACATATACAAGAATGCTTTTAAAAATCCGGCTTCTAAAAGATGACATGTGGAACATTGCAAAACATGTGATAGAGCACAAAATCATGTAATAATCAATTAAAGAACAAAGATGCAAATTTAGCCGGATCTAGGCATGAATCATGTATGCAAAAGCATGGATATGCATGGCATGCATGATATATACATATGTATAGTCAGGGAAAGTGATTAAAGAATGGGATAGATAAGAAGTGGGGATGGGGAATTATTACAACGCTTTAAATATTACAAATCCGAGGGAGATGAGTATATATTACAACATAATATAGAAATCCTCACAAACACTCAAAATAAAATAAACATAAGAAAATAGCAGCTTCAAGCGCCTTAAAGACCATCGGAGGTTAATCTTCTCAATGTCGGAAGGTTGCCCGGTTTTGCCTAGAGGTTGCGGGCACGGTCATGAAGGTTGCGAGCGCGATGGTATACTTTTAGGTGCCTACTCGGCCAACTAACAGGCCGGATAGCCCGATAGGCTGGGCCAAACTCTGTTTTCTTATATTTCCATAACAAAAATAGAACTTTAAGGAAATGATGAACTCCTTAGTTCACAAACTCCCTCTTGATCATTCTCAAGTGTAGGAAGTGTGTTCTCAAATCCTCAATTCGAAATTATGGAGTTTATGGTATGGAAAGTGGCTAACTCTCTAGTTTTTCTCATTTTCGATCACTAAACAATCTTCCTTATGATCAAAGCAATTGATCTTTGTCTGTATCAAAATTTTTGGAGTGGTCTTGGTGTATGGAAATGAGGAATTTCAGTAGCTATGGAAGCTTGGAAGTGTTTTGGCTCAAGATTGCACTTTAGACAATTTTTCCTCTTTTGCTCTGTTCTCTCTCTCTTTCTCTCTCTCTCTCTCACATCATTTTTCTCCTCTTTTCATTCCATCATCTCCCTCTTCAATATATCATCTGAATGTCTAAGCCGTGAAGGAATAAAACAAGTCAAGGAATGGGGGACAAGATGGAAGACAAAGGAGATGAGGATGACAAGGATGATAATGATGATCAAGAATTTGTTGCTTTTGATTCATCCTTTATGACAAGGCCAAAACTCTTTTGATAATGGAGGGTGAGTGGAGATAATGGAGGGTGAGTGGGTGCACTTGAATGAATTAGAAAATGGGTCAATGGTGTGTCCCAATTGAACTAAAACAAAAAACAAAAAAAAAATAGGACTGTTGCTGTGTCGGGCTGAGTCCACAAAATCTACTCTTAAGCCCAATTTTAAACGGACATATCTCCCTTATCTGAACTCGATTTTAGGTATTTTTTAATCTAAATTGAAGCCCTAGAAGTCTAGTTTCCAGTGGTGGTGCCTAACATCTAAATTCCAAGTGTACAAAGAGATATGTTTAATTTAGCGAAGGCTGTTCATTTTTTTCTTAATGATTTGATGCTCATTTTTTTTCTAAACTAGTTTTATCCGTCCCCTCCTATTTCCTTCAACTCTAAACCTATAAAGAAGATGTTTTTAAATATTTTTCAAAGAGTTCACCTCCCTTCCATTTATTTCCACTTTGTCCTTACTCGGTTTACTGAAAAGTGCAATATTTTAATCTAAATGGGATCCTTAGAACAACGTAGAAACATTTGAAAAAAATATTTTGAAAAGAGGGTTTTAAAGTCTAAAATAGTTTGGCCAAAATGGGGTGTAAGGTTTTTGAGAGAAAACCAAATTATATTTTTCTTGTTGAGGATTTTGTGATAAACACTTTTTTGTTATTCATCATAGGGTGATCAAAAGAAAGCGCCCAAGTCTTAGGGCCGGTCAAAATGGGATGTCTACACATACATATAAATATACAGTGAGCTAGAGCCCAGTGAATAACAACAGCGTAAAGGGTTTGTGAATGATATCTTTACAGTATTTAAAACAGTACTTTCATTAGCAAATCGGTTTCGTATTTTAGAACCATATTGTAATCATAGCAGTCATACACATCCAATAGTAGAACAATAAAATAGGTCATAAAGACTGAATAGTCAGAATTGATGGCCATGCCATCAATACAGTAAACAAAAGTTTCAATAATTGGAACTGGCAGAGATCTCTGTAACAGTAACAGTAAACAGTAGCAGTAATAGATGCTATGGGTGCCACGAATACAGTTCATAAAACAGGACAATCATTCAATCAATCAGTAAGTATCATTTCAGAAACAGAACATTTTATAATTCAGAAAATACTTATAATTCAAACGTATCTTTATAAGGTTGTTACTCACAGATAGGTCCAGAGACAGATCAGACAGACTGTAGCGCGTGACCTACACAAACATATAACAAATACACATTGAAACACAATATCACTTCCTTGATCAAACTTGAATTTTCTTATCTTTTTGCTGTGTAAGTAATCGAAGTTCTACTATGCTTATTCTTTTTTTATTCAAGTGTATTAGATTCTCATTTCACATATATATTCTTTTATCACCAAATCCTTATTTTTCAGATAAACTGATTTCTTACTTGGCTTCTTAATCAATTACTACTAAATCAATAATTTCAAAATTTTTCTTTTTTTGTTTTATAAAACATAAAATTAAAGTTATAAAGCTCTTAGGAAAATATTTGCATGTATGAAATTTAATTCAAAATCAAACCAATTTTTGATTCTCAAATTCTAAATTTATCCAAGTTTAGATGCAATTCATTTTCTTCATATCAAACCCAATTTTAAACCCACAAATTCTAAACACATGAATTAAGCTTTCAAAATATAATTCCAAAACTTGGGTTCATACATGACTTGTCTAAAAATATAAAACTCTTAAATAATCAAGAAAACATGATCAATTTTAAATCATTTACATCAAAACTCCTTTAATTTAA
Organism: Camellia sinensis; assembly: GCF_055761805.1. Classification (NCBI taxonomy): domain Eukaryota; kingdom Viridiplantae; phylum Streptophyta; class Magnoliopsida; order Ericales; family Theaceae; genus Camellia; species Camellia sinensis. Next base: position 184,657,024 of record NC_138961.1, on the reverse strand, counting down.
AAATTTAGCTCATTTATTCACAAACTCATGATTTTTCTAAAATTTTGCTCTTCTTATTTCAAAATATGAAATCAATTCTTAGAACTCCATAATGCATGAACAATTAGGGTATCAAAATTTGTAAAATTTGTTCATGCATGTAGGAATTGGACTCACACTCATGTAAGATATTCAAAATCAAATCCAAAATAATTACATGTAACCCATTTCATGTGCAAAACCCAATTTCTTTCTAATTCCATGAATATTGACATGGGTAGGCCCATAAAGATTATAGCCCACCATTTAGGGCCCAATACATAACCTAAATACTAAGGCCCGGCATTGTTGAAACCCCAAGTAGCAATGAGAACCAATGGCATCAAGACACATGGCAAGAGAAGGACAAGCCACATAAGCAGACAAAGATCTGCAAAGTTATTGCCACTGCACATCGCCATTAATGAAAGCCCTTACAGTATTTATTGCGATAACCCCTCTCTGTCGGGACAGAAGGCCTTCACCATGAACAAGGTAAGCTAGAGCATAGACTTTTGGCCAAGGTGACAGGTCGGAAGGGACAACGAAATGATTACCAGAGGATATAAGCAAACGTCAAGGGCAAGAAGAAGGTTAAACTTTTCTAACTCTAATCTATCTCTACATTCCACCTCTCTCTCTAACTTGCTCGTCGGAGGGTTCGTTGGGGGACTCTCCGTTCCCCGTTGAACTCTTGTGCAGGTTCCTTTGTGGGCTTGGTCATCCGGACTCCAGTTTGGGAAGCGTGGATCAGTCCGACCCGTTCCATCTGGAACCCGCTGTATCATCAAATATAATCTCAAATCCTTCTCAATTTCAAATATTATAAGATGATTCTACAAAATCAAATAAAAAATAATTAATTTCTAAGTTTATTTCTGTAAACCATGAATCTAGCTTAATTTTCCTATTCAAACCCATTTCGTTAAAAATTCCATAAAAATGATTCCATAACTTTCTTAATTTCAAGTATTATATAAAGTTTCTTCATGGATTAAACATAGATTCCTTCCCTTAAACTTTAATTTCATAAACTTTAACTGAAGCCCTTCTAATTCTTTTTGTTCTTTGTCAAAAACTTGAGCTTCCCTTTCAATTTCTCTTCTTTCTTGCACATCGTGGATCTTCTCTCTCTTGAAGTTGAGTTCTCCTCTTCCCAAACTTGCTCCAGCATAAAGTTGAGCCAATGCACAAGCAATACCCACTTCTCTCTCTCTCCCTCATCTTTTTTTTTTTTTTGAGTTACTATTCAACACTTCCAGCACCCATGAACACACACACACACACACACGCACATACATATATCACTTGTTGCCTTCATAATTCTAGAACACTCCATCACCTCATCTTGTATTATAATTTGACTAGGAATAACTTAGTACATTAATTACATTTTACACCACTTAATTTTAATAAATCTTGATTAGTACATAATTTAATTAATCATAACTAATCATAAATCTCACATAATTTAATTAATCTAATTTGATTTCTATCAAGACCCAATTAATTATATTTAATTATCAATCTGAATCAGATTTTTAATCAAACTCTCAAAAGGTTCCAAATATGAAATTAAATTTTTTACCATCATCAATTTTGGTTTCTCAAATCTGTAAGGCCCCCAATTTTAGATCAAACTCAAAATCTTGGCCAATAAATTACATACTCGAATTGGACATCTCAAAAATAAATTTAATTCATAAGAATTACAATTACTAGTCCTCATAATCACATTAGCTTTATTTATTCCAATTTGGACCCAATTAATCAAATCTTAATTTTTCTAAACTGAATCAAAATTGAATCAAATATTTAATTAAACTCTCATATGGTCTAATACTTGAAATTAAACTGATTCAACTTATCAATTTCACCTCCTTAGGCTATTTGGACATTCAATTTTTAATTCCAAAATAATCCTTAATAAAACCATTTACGAATCAGACTCAATAATTCTCATAAATCCCAAATTAAATCAGAATAATGAACAATTAAAATTCAAATCTCCTTAATTAATTACATATTAATTATTATATGTGATGGGGTTGTCACATGTCCAAAGAAGAAGTAAAGCTATTCATATGAAGAATGAAGATGAGAGAGAGTATGATTATGATTTTGAGAGAAACAATGAAGTTACGAATAGATTGGAACGACTTGAGGCAAACCAAGGAGCTATGAAATTGATTATGTTTACAACCATAGTATTGGTTGGTTTTACCATGTTAATGGTGCTGCTCAAGTGAATGTAACCACTGCTTCTGTGTTGTATTTGGATTGTGAATTTAGTAAAGCTTAAACTATCACTTTTGATATGTACATGTAATTTCGTACTATGCTTGATTAATGAAATTACCTATGCTATGTAATTTTGTACTATGCTTAATTAATGAAATTACCTATGCTATGTCAATTGTGTTGATTATATAACTCAGCTATTTGAGAATTGTAATTCACCCTCTCATGTTTCATCATTTCCTGCATGTCTACTACTAGAGTCCAACATATCGGACCATTTTGGCATGCTGCCCTGTATACACATCCATCTAAATTTCTTTCTCATCCTTTGGATAATAGTGATGTGCTTCTTTTTTGTTTCTGTTTCTCAAAGTTCTACAGCCTTGAATTTGCTTTTTGATTCATTCTTTTGTAATGTATGATCTCCAATTACAATAACTGATTGCTAGTTTATTCATGGGTTTCAATTTCATAATAATTCAAAAGGTGTCCTATTATCTCTTCCTCACTCGCTGCACACAGATACACACACATACATAGTTTTGAATTAATGTTCAAAGGGATATGAGACAACAACATGTGCCATCCTGAGAGGACTAGTTGAAGTATATAAACCGAACAACTTGATGCCATTAAACTTCCTGAAGCAATCAAAACCAAACTAAGATGCCTTATCATTCAATTAATTGAGTTGGCTCAAATTTAAGTTCCAAAATCAAATTCTAAATCCGCACAATCAAACACATCTTTTAATAGAATTTTAGTGCCTAGACTATCATTTCCACTAGCTAAATCCACCTAATGAAGAACTTTTAAGATAAATAAGAACTTCAAAGATAAAAATCTTAATCCATAACACAAAATTGCTAGGTGCTATTACATAAAAATCTTAAAACATTATCAATATGATCTCCACATAAACATCTTAAAACTTAGGTATCACACCCTTTTTTTGTAGAAAATGAAAAATGAAAAAACAATTGACATTCACATAAGAAAAATAATCACATTGCATATTAATTAGAATAGATCTCTCCAAAACAAATATTAGGACAAAAGGGCTCCAAATATTTTTGTCCCTTCGATCTTAAGTAATTTTTTTGGTCTAATTTCATGAAGCCAAGTGATGCTCTTCCACCAGATTCCCTACCAAATAGCTCATAAGCAGACCTAAGAGGAATTCCAAATTCTAAAGCCAATTCTACTTCAATTGCTTGGGTGGTAGATTTTTTCTTTTTTTTTGGGATGACAACATATGAATGCACTCTTGAGGCACAAGGTCATGATTATGATGTTCAACAAAATCAAAAGCAACATATTTTTTTGAAATTCTATCTAACTTGATACTAAATTGGGCACCACAACCACCTATATTTTCTCATCAAACCCATTTATCATACCCATTTCTCATCAAACCCATTTATCATACCCATTTCTCATCAAATCCATTTATCATGAACCCATTTCATCAAACCCATTTATCATCAACAAATCTATATTTTCTTTCATTTATCTAACAGAAATCGAACAAAAAAATTGACGAACCAAATCGAACAGAAATCTGAATCATATATATATATATATATATAAAACAACAACAAACCTAACCGAAAATCGAACTCATTTCATTTATATTTTCTACCATTTATCATCAAACCCATTTAAAAAATACCTATTTCGTCAAACCCATTTCAAAAATCAACAACAAATTTAACCCAAGAATCATATATATATATATATATATACAACAATAACAAATGACAATGATGATGAAATGGACCTCATCGTCGTCGCAATCTTGCCTTGCCTCTGTCGCGTTGTTGCCAGACTCATCGTCGCTCGCTATCCTTTGCATTTCTTCTTCGCCGTCGTGTCACTCCACCATCTCTTTCGTCTCTTAGTTAGTTTCTCTCTCCGTTCGTGCTCGTATTTCCGTCTCTTTCTCAATTTGTCACTCTGTCTCTCAATCGCGTCGTGTCTCTGTCTCTCTGTCAGGGTTGAGTGAAATAGATGATACAGAAGAGAAGAGAGGGAAATGGGAATTTTGAATTTTGAAAAAAATATACTAAACAAAATGACGTCGTTTTGGTGAGCATCGCAGGAACCACTGCAAGAAACTATGGCAGAGAATCTGGACTCCACCCAATCCTTCCTCACCACCTGTGAGCTATTGTTGTCATCTTTGCAATTGCCGCCATCCCCTCCAAATTAATTTTTTTTATTTATTCTTTCTGCAGTCACTTTAATCTCAAAATTGCTCTCATTTTCAACATCTTCACTTTGTACACCCACTCGTGTCTTCACCCTCTCCAAATCAACCTAGCCCCTCATTCCCTCATCACTCCCACCCTAACATCCCTCTCGCCTTTAACCTTTATCTCTCTTTTTTATGTGTATAATATATATGTATATATATATATATATATGTAAGTATACTTACGCTATGTTTGGTTGAGAGATTTGGGAAGGGATTTGAAAAAAGAAAGAGAAAAAGGGTGTGAAACTATGTGAAATGCAGTTATATTTTATTTACATTTCACCTACCTTTTCGCTTTTCGTTCCCAAATCATTTTCCAAATCCGACAGCGTTAGAGTTTTAAAGTAGACCATCATAGTGCAAAGAGGGCTGAGGGTGGCGAAGAAGGAAGGACAAGTAGTGGTTGATGATATTTTAATATTAATATAGTTTTTTTAGGACACGCACCTCGACTAATCTTAGGACCCTAAGCCGATCGACAGTATTAATATAGTTTTTGATAGGAAATAATTTAAAATTTGATTTATGAATACAATGCATTAACCGCTTAGTATTTAAAGAAATTTTATGTAATATGTTACACATCTTAAAATTGGGTATATATATTAAATTTTTTTTAATATGTGTTCTTAGAACGTATGTTAAAATATTTAAAATAATTGTATATATATTACAATTTTTATCTTTCTATTACCCATCTTTAATTTTTTTTTATTTTATTTTTATCAGTACTCATCTTTAATCTTTGAGCACTATTATAAACCATGAAAATATTTTTCTTTAACTCTTCACTTCATCTGCAATTTCTCATGTGACAAAATAAGTCTCATTATTTTTAAACATAGCGGATTTTACACATACAAATAAATTTAATTGAATAAACACACTTAAAAGATGACAAAAAAGGGGTGAAATAAGTTCAGTGACAAGTAACATTTATCTTAAACTTTTTAACTATTTCATCAATTTTAATTTTTAAGAGCGCCTCCAACCTTTACTCAGATTTTTCATCAAATTTAAATTTGATGAAACATACTCACTTTTTCTTATGTAACGTTGGCATCAAACCCATATCAAATGAGGGAAAAACTAAAAATTTCATCTAATGAATGGAGCCTTTTATCTTTCATTGAATTTAAATTGTTACCATTGGGCTGGACATTCTCTCGGATGTCCACCCAGGAGCAACTTTGACAGCTTTTTTTCATGTCTGGATGACCTCCAGGATATCTGCCCACACGTCCTCTCAGACAATCGAGGATGTGAAAAAATCTGATGAAAATTCTAATTTAACGTTGGAGTGAACGGTATCAAATCAAACTTTTCATCAAATTTTTACTCAAATTTAAGGAAAATTTTGATTCAACGTTGGAATTTTTTTAATAAACTATCATATATTTTTCATTAATATCCTTAATCCCACTCTATCCTGCCGCAAGGAAAAATTTATTGTAACGGTAATACCACGTCATGATTGATACATGGTACTACCATCCAATCATAATCTACCATATAAGTGTGTATTTTAATTCACTATGTATATGTGTCAGTTAGTAAGGTAAAATGGATATAGAAGTTAAATTTAGATAGGATAAATTACACCTGGCACCCTTACATTGTACCAAATCTCACTTTGGCCCCTACATATAAAATCATGACAGTTAACCCCTTGCACTTCTGGTCAAATCTCACTTTGGTCTCTACAGATGAAATTGTGATAGTCAAACCCCTGAACTTTGACTCAAATCCCACTTTGGTCCCTACACGAGTATCAATGTCCCTCTCTTGTTACTTTATTTTTAAATCTTTAACAAAATCCAGTTATGTGACAAAAATATGACTACGAAATAAGGGTAAAAGACAAAAATCATACATATTTTTCACTGATACACTTTGTCCTACGTGAAAAGCATATGAGAGTTATATAATACAACACATATATATATATATATATATATATGTTTGTATGGTAAAAATTAAGACGAAAAGGTAAGAAAATAGAGCTTTTGAAATAATTAAAAAAATACGACAAAAAAATCAAAGAGAAAGAAAGATGAATAGACAGAAGATTGTGTTACTGTGAAAAATAGAGTTTCATGAATTCAATTTATGCAAAACCCAAGTTCATTTTCTTAATTTGTCACAATCTGCGTTTTGTTTTAACCTAATACAGTCATATTTTGATGTAAATTTTAAGATACAGTGTGCATTGGTGAAAAATGTAGATGATTTTTCTTTTTTACTCTCATGTTGTAATCATATTTTTATCACATGATTAGATTATATTAAAGATTTAAACAATTGAGTAACAAAGATGGGACACTGGCACTTGTATAAGGAACAAAGTGAGATTTGATCAAAAGTACAAAGGGGTTGATTGTCACAATTTCATGTAGAGAGACCAAAGTGGGATTTGATTAGAAGTGTGGGGAGTTGACTGTCATGATTTCATATGTAAGGGCCAAAGTGAGATTTAGTGCAAAATACAGGAGTGTAAAGTGTAATTTACCCATTTAGATAATACGATTCACTTTCTTATATGATGTAATCTATGTATCAATATTAATAATATGATATTACCTTTACATTAAAATTTTACTTTGATATTACCGCTCCAATAAAATTTTGTAAAGTGTAATTTATCCATTAAAATTTTGTATGCCCTAGTGTATTGAGAGTGGCCCATTTCATTCTCCTTTAATGAGAGACATTTTGTATATATTGTTTTTTTTTTCTTCTGCAATCATTCTAGCATAGCGATTCCTTTTATACTTTTGATATTGAGAATTTTTTCAACTGTAAATAGTTTTAACAAAGTATTAAGTTTATATAATGTCATAAGAATACTAATATTCTTATAAACAAGTTGCTACTCATAGAAAAAATCCTAAGCTTCTTCTTTACCCATTTTTTAAACTCTTGGTCAAACAGATTTTTTAATCAATTGATTTCAAGTGTGACCTGCATGAAAAAAAAGTCCATAACAAAAATTAAGAAGATGTTAACAAAATATGGAAAGGTTCTTTGTAAAGGTGTAACCCTGAGAATATTAATACAACTTTCAATACTTTATTTTGGTTTGACAAAGTATTGGATCATGCATAAAGAAATTATAATGAGCAAGGCTGTTTTTTGTTTTTAATTTTTTTTTCAAAGGTATTGATAAGAGCAAGTTAGCATTGTTAAAAAAAAAAAAAAGAAACGAAAAAGAAATAAGTTTGGAAAAAGTTCCAAAAAGATTTATAACCAATGAAAATGTACCATCAAATTTGTTCAAAAAATTGAAGTGTGGTACAGATTTAACTTAGTATTGAGGTTCTGAGTGGTCTCTTCTTATGTATTATAGATAAAAAATGATTCATTAAGTTTCAGTTCCTTTCATCATTGATTAAATTAATGAGAATGTTCTCACTTGTTAAAATTCATTAAGTTCCAATCTCTTTTATCATTGATTAAATGTATTGAGAATGTTCAAGCATGGGGATATATAATCCAGAATGGTGTTTTAGACCCATTGCTCGCAATACATTTTGTTTACTGTGGGGACATATTTTTTGAATGAAAACACGTGGCCGAGGTGGCACCGAAGTGCCAGCCGAGGTGCCACGTGTCCTGGTCATGATGCCGAGGTAATCACGGCTAGGCCGAGGTTATCTGCGAAGATACCAGAATCCGGGATAAGCGGATAAGGGACAAGAGTCCTAGAATGGGAGAAGACTTCAGTTTGGGTAAAGATAAGACTCTTAGAGAGTTTATCCTAATCCTACTAGGAGTCCAAGATTAGCAGTAATCCTAAGTCCATTAGAGCTAGGCTTCTATTGGGACTAGGATTGTGTTGGCTATAAAAAGGAGGCACCTCCATGGGTCTAAGGTATGCTTTTATGCTCTGTCTAGTGAGTTAAGCACTATTGGTTATCTTTGAGAGATATTTTACTGACTTGAGCGTCGGAGTGCCCCTAGGTGGACGAACCACAACCGGAATCTCTTATTTTCTGTGATTGGTCATTCAGGCGTCATCTATTCTGCCAGTGCTCTCCAGTTGAACACTAATTTGGCAGTGTGGTCAGAAATATACTCACATAATTTGGCGCCGTCTGTGGGAAAGAAAGGAGAATAGATGGCCAACGACGGACAAAAAGAGAAGGTTAGGGATGACACCCCTACTGAGAGTGGGAAACGTATTGACCCTGACGTCGAAGAAGACAACTACAACGAAGAGACTCATGATAAGAATCATGGAGAAAAGGACGTCGGCCAGGAGGGCGACGTGCCAAAGAAATCAGACCAAAGCGGGTATTATAACGAGGACGACCTCTAGGTGTGGAAAGAAAGATACCTGCGAAGGGACGACGAGATGAATGGAATGGTGAACAGATTGGCGGACCTACAAACGGTTGTCAATTTCATGATGCAGAACAATGTCATGCAGCCATCGTTCCTGCTACAAGAAACGCTGATTCCAGCGGCCAAGAAAGTTGCCCAGAAAGGGGGGCAGAAAACAGTTCCTGCAGTCCTTCAGCACGATAGGGCAAAGGTGCATTCTCACCGGCCCTCGCAAGAGGTCGGACACGGAGAATCAACGAGAAGAGAATCCCAGAAGACACATTGAACCAAGGAAGCCTGCACCAAAGAACATCAGGATGTTCAGGGAAAGGAACTCTGTTTCGACACGACCAATGGAGGGAGGTCCAAAAGAACTCACAATGACACTGGAAGTAGTGCACCGAAAAGGCTGAAATCGGGAGATAGCCGAGCTCCTAGACGGACCAAGGAGGATCTGAGGGATTACCTCCAGAGGAAGTGACAAGATGCCGAGATGACCTCTCCGGTCAAGCCGAGGACACCGTTCTCGGTAAAGTTGGACAAATTTGAGGCCCCAAAAACATTCCACATGCCGAGATTCCAGATATACGACGGTAAGTCAGACCCGAACTTTCACATCGGCTTGTACCTAAACTTGATGGCATTATACACCGGGAACGAGCCATTGCTCTGCAAGGTGTTTCCTTCGTCCTTTGGGGAAATTGCATCAGACTAGTTTCACAAGTTGCCGAAAGGAACTGTGAAAACCTGGGAGGGCCTGGCCGAGATGTTTGTGGCCAGGTTTGTGACGAACAAACTACAACCGTTGTGGGTGGACTCCGTAATGGCTCTGAGAATCAGTGAGGGTGAAAGCCTTAGGGCCTATGCCAAAAGGTATTACGAGGTGTTTAACTGAATACCCACGTGCAATCAAGAGGTGGCGGTCGTGTCCTTTAAGAACGGCCTGAAAGATGACTGTCTGCTTCGAAAGCCATTGGCAAAGACATTGCCAAAAAGTATGGAGGAACTCATGGCCAGAATTGAGAAACATGCTAGAGCCGAGGAAGACACACGGGGGTAGAGGGCTGGAGAATGATGTTTGGGAGTTGGAATTTACATGCTAAGATTAGTTTAGCACTTGCTGAAATTTTAAATTTACAAGTTGAAGTTAAACTGAGGTCATATTTAACACTTGTTGAAATTTTAAGTTTACAAGTTGAAGTTAAACCGAGGTCATGTTTAACACTTGTTGAAATTTAAATTTACAAGTTGAAGTTAAACCGAGGTCATGTTTAACACTTGTTGAAATTTAAATTTACAAGTTGAAGTTAAACCGAGGTCATGTTTAACACTTGTTGAAATTTTAAGTTTACAAGTTGAAGTTAAACCGAGGTCATGTTTAACACTTGTTGAAATTTAAATTTACAAGTTGAAGTTAAACCGAGGTCATGTTTAACACTTGTTGAAATTTTAAGTTTACAAGTTGAAGTTAAACCGATGTCATGTTTAACACTCGTTGAAATTTTAAATTTACAAGTTGAAGTTAAACCGAGGTTATGTTTAACACTTGTTGAAATTTAAGTTTACAAGTTGAAATTAAACCGAGGTCGTGTTTAACACTTGTTGAAATTTAAATTTACAAGTTGAAGTTAAACCGAGGTCATGTTTAACACTGTTGAAGTTTTAAATTTACAAGTTAAAGTTGAACCGAGGTCATGTTTAACACTTGTTGAATTTTAAGTTTATAAGTTGAAGTTAAACCGAGGTCATGTTTAACACTTGTTGAAATTTAAGTTTACAAGTTGAAGTTAAACCGAGGTCATGTTTAACACTTGTTGAAATTTTAAATTTACAAGTTGAAGTGAAATCGAGGTTATATTAAAGGAGGATTGGTTTAAACACTTGTTGAAATTTTTGAGAAAAATTTACAAGTTAAGCCAAGGTTATGTTGAAAGAAGTATCTACATATTTGTCGAGATTACACAGTTAAGGTATACGTTGAAGACATGCAAATTATTCCAAAGCATTGATGAAAACAGACTATAAGTCTTGGTCATATTAAGCCGATGAATGATGGCCTCGGTAGCAAAGGATAGAGCAAGTTTAGCCAACGTGCTAAAAGGAATGATATAGGTTCCATCACCTCAGGATGCTGAGGTAATAGAACCTAGGGGGTAGTTGTGGGGACATATTTTTTGAATGAAAACACGTGGCCGAGGTGGCATCGAAGTGCCAGCTGAGGTGCCACGTGTCCTGGTCATGATGCCGAGGTAATCACGGCTAGGCCGAGGTTATCTGCGAAGATACCAGAATCCAAGATAAGCAGATAAGGGACAAGAGTCCTAGAATGGGAGAAGACTTCAGTTTGGGTAAAGATAAGATTTTTAGAGAGTTTATCCTAATCCTACTGGGAGTCCAAGATTAGCAGTAATCATAAGTCCATTAGAGCTAGGCTTCTATTGGGACTAGGATTGTGTTGGCTATAAAAGGGAGGCACCCCCATGGGTCTAAGGTATGCTTTTATGCTCTGTCTAGTGAGTTAAGCACTATTGGTTATCTTTGAGAGATATTTTACTGACTTGAGCGTCGGAGTGCCCCCGGGTGGATGAACCACTGCTGGAATCTCTTCTTTTTTGTGACTGGTCATATGGGCGTCATCTATTCTTCCAGTGCTCTCCAGTTGAACACTAATTTGGCAGTGTGGTTGGTCAGAAATCTACTCACACATTTACTTTGTAGTTTTAACAAATTAGCTAAAGGAGCAATTAAGAAATTCTATCTTTGTTTAAGAAAATGTCCTGTTTAATACAATTATAGTAAATCATATAATCCATGGTTGTGGTGCAGTTTTCAATGAGTTGAATATTAATAATCCGAAAATAAAAGAGTTAAAAAGCATTATTAGTTGAGAATATTCTACTATCATTGGAAAACTCGACTCAACTAATTTAATCATTTGGAAAAATCAAGTTCAAAATATTCTGAAAGCTACACAGCTTTTCTAGTTTGTTGATGGCACACAGGTATGTCCATCATCTACTATCATTGATGAACACAACAGTGTGATTCTGAATCCAGAGTATACACAATGGATGCTTATTGACACTCATCTTCTCAGTTGTTTGACTGCAACTCTCTCTCCATCTATATTCACTTATGTGCTTCATTGTTCTATAAGCCATGAGGTGTGGAATGCTCTTATCAAACGTTTCACATCCTTATCAAGATCACATATTCACCAGTTGAAGAACAAACTTAATCACATTGTTAAAAAGGCAATACAATGGATGAGTACTTGACACAGATCAAGTCAATTGCTGATCAGCTAGCTTTAGCTGCCTAACCTGTAGATGATGAGGATTTGGTTTTACTGATTCTTAATGGATTGCCTGATGAGTACAATGCATTTAAAACTTCCATCAGAACTCGATCTGAATTCATTTCTATTGGAGAGTTATGTTCTTTGTTAAACTCTGAGTCCATTCATGTTGAATCCTCATCCAAGCAAGTCCATACTGCAGAGATTCCATTTGCTTACCATACTTCAAGAAATTTTTCTTGAGGTGGTTATAAAGGAGGTTCTTACAGAGGTTGAGGAATAGATGGTAGTAGATTTTTTAGAGGCAATTCTTCTAGTTCTCGAGGCAGAAGAGGTAGATCTCATGGACAGAGTTCTCATCAAGGTTTTTCTCAAAGAAGATATAAAGGATATCCATTAACTCATTCTTCTACTGCTGTGACTTTCTCAAATCCAAAATTTTATTCTCAAGTACTTTGTCAGATTTGTGGAAAACCAAATCACTCAACATTAGAGTGTTGGAACAGATTGGATACTTCCTTTCAGCCTGCCAGATTTTCCACTTCTCAAGCCTATGTTGCCTCCACTTCCTCTCAGCTTGGTTCTGTCACTGGTGACAATTCTCATATCAACACCAACACTAACTAGTTTCTGGATTCTGCTGCTACCAGCCATATTGCAAATGATTTGAACAATCTAGCCTCATATCAACCATATCATGGTTCTGATTAGGTCACTGTTGGAAATGGTAATACTTTGCGTATACATCACACTAGTCAAGTTCTCCTCCCTACGCCCTCCTTTCTTTTTTATCTATCCAAAATGCTTCATGTTCCTTCTATATGTTCCGATTACTTTCAGTTCATCAGCTTATTTATGATAATCATTGCACTATTACTTTTGATAAAGATGTGTTTCTCATACAGGACAAGAGTATCAAGAAGGTGCTCTATAAAGGCTTCTATTCCCATGGTCTCTATTATCTTCCTAGTTACTGCCTCTTATTCACAACAACATGTTTTCATTGTGCTGTTAATAGCTCCACTCCTCCTAATTAGCATTTTAGATTAGGACATCCTTTTTCCAAAAAATTTCAATATCTTGTTAAACATCACTTGTTATCTTCCTCATCTGTTGATGTTAATAAAATGTGCTCACATTGTTGTGTTTCCAAAAGTCATAGACTACCATTTAGTTTGTCAAATTCTACTGTCAATAGACCTTTGGCTCTTATTTACACTGATGTGTGGGGACCATTCACTTCCTCTGTTGCTTCCTACAAATATTATGTGATTTTCATTGATGATTACAACAAATTTACCTGGTTGTTTCCCCTGCATTACAAAAGTGAGGTTTTCACTAAGTTCTTGGAGTTCAAGGCTTTTGTTGAAAATCAGTTTTCCACTCACTTGAAAGTTTTAAGAAGTAATAATGGGGGTGAATATCTTAGCAACAAATTTCATGATTTTCTAAAGAGTAAAGATATTCAGCATCAATTGAGTTGTCCTCATGCTTATGCTCAAAATGGTGTAGCCGAAAGAAAGCATAGAGATCTCATGGAGACTATCATTGCTCTTATGCATCACTTTTCTTTGCCTCTTGCTTTTTGGTTTGATGCCTTAGCCACATATGTTTTTCTTATCAATAGGCTTCCTACAACTAAGATTGATTTTCTTACCCCTTTTGAAGTTTTGTTCCAGCAGCCTCCTGATTATACATTTCTTAAGACCTTTAGTTGCAGATGTTATCTCTGGCTGAAACCTTATGCCACTCATAAACTTCAACCTAGATTTGTGCCTTGTGTGTTTCTTGGATATGTTCCATCTACTAAGGGCTATAGGTGCCTTGATCCTTCTACTAGCAAGGTTTATGTCTCCAGACATGTTGCTTTTGATGAACATAATTTTCCTTTTGCTTCTTCTTCTACAGTCCCATTTGCTTCCTCTTCTTTGTCCCAGCTCAACTCATTTTTCTGGTCTTCACAGCCTCCTTCTACTGTCTCTAATTTAGCTTCTATTGTCACTTCCTCCACAAATGTGCCTATACCTGTAGCTATACCTTCTATAGGTTATACACCTTCAGCTATACCTTTTACAAGTCCTATCCTTACAGTTATGCCTTTTACAGATCCTTTTTCATCTGTCCCTATTGTGTTTGGTCAATTTGACCTAGTTCAGCCTCAGTCTGTACAGTTACCTGCACTATAGGCTGTCCAGCAGCCTGTATCCCAGTTTGTTTCTCCACCTACTCCTCTCCTTGGCAGTCTGTCTTCTGTACCAGTTCAGTCTCCTAGTCTTCTTTATCTCTCTCAGGCTCTTTCTTCTTCCATTCTCATTTCTTCTTTATCTGTTATACTTCCTTCACTTCCTTCTATTAATACTCACTCTATGGTCAGTAGATCCAAATCTTAGTCCCATTGTTTTCTTACCACTTCTAATATTACTGAACCACAATCCTATCAAGAGGCTTCTCAATCCAGTGCTTGGACTGCTTGCTATGCAGGATGACTATAATGCTTTAATCTGGCAAGGCACGTGGACTTTAGTTACTCTTCTACCCACCAAAAAGGCTATTGGTTGCAAATGGGTATTTAGTCTCAAGAAAAATTCTGATAGTACCATTGTTAGGCATAAAGCCAGGTAGGTTGCCAAAGGCTTTCTCCAAACTGAAGGCATTGATTATTTTGAGACCTTCAGCCCAGTGGCAAAGCAGCCCACTATCCTTATTCTTCTCTATTTGGCTCTTCATTTTCAATGGTCTATCAAACAACTTGATATTTCCAACGCTTTCCTTCATGGTGTCTTGGAGGAGGAGGTCTACATGCATCGGCCTATTGGTTTTGTTGATGTCACATATCCTTTCATGGTTTGCAAGCTCAATAAAGCTTTGTATGGACTCAAACAAGCTCCTCGAGCCTGGTTCTCTTCTTTTTCCTCATTTCGTCTTACTCAAGGGTTTATAGCCAGTCATTGTGATTCTTCATGTTTGTTGAGAAGACTACTCAATCTATCACCATTCTTTTGATCTATGTTGATGATATTCTCATTACAGGAAATGACTCTTCTTATATTTCTACTCGCATTACTCAAATGCACTCTACTTTCTCCATGAAGGAATTGGGGTTTCTTAACTATTTTTTGGGAATTTCTGTTACCTCTTCTTCCTCAGGTTACTTCTTATCTCAAAAGAAATATGCTACTGAAATTTTAGTCAAGGCTGGTATGACAAATTGCAAGTCTTCTCCTTCACCCATGACTTTTAAATCTTCCACTGATCAGGAAGATTTGCCTTTCTCTCAGCCTTCTCTCTATAGAAGTCTTGTTGGTGCCTTGCAATATCTTACTATCACCCGTCCTGACTTGGCTTTTACTGTCAACCATGCTTGTCAGTTTCTTCAAACACCTCTCAACAGTCATTTTTCCTTAGTTAAGAGACTACTAAGGTACCTTAAGGGCACTCTTCATCTTGGTCTTCAATTTAGTCCTGGCCCTCTCACCTTACATGCCTTTTCTAACTCAGATTGGGCTGGCTGTTTCCTTGATCGAAGATCCACCGTTGGTTATTGTTCTTTTTGGATCCAAATTTAATCTCTTGGTCAACAAAGAAACAACCTACTGTTTCCAGGTCATCAACTGAAGCTGAATACAGAGCACTTGCTTAAACAGCTGCTGAACTTAGCTGACTTGGTATGCTGCTCTTTGATTTGTCCATCTTTGTCTCAGCTCCCTGCATGTCTGCCATCTCCTTGTCCAACAATCCCGTTTTTCATGCTAGATCCAAGCACATTGAAGTGGATTATCATTATGTTCAAGAAAGAGTTGTAGCCAAGAAGCTGCACATTAATCACATCTCCTCTATGGATCAGCTTGCTGATATTTTCACCAAACCACTTTCCTCTTCTCACTTTCTTTATCTCCAAACCAAGCTTCTGGGCCAGCACTCTTCCCTCAGCTTGCGGGGGCATGATAAGGAGCTTAGCCAAATTAGCCAAAGCAACCAAAGCAAAGCTGAGTCACAGTCACATGTATGCAGCTCAGCTAGCCCAGCTACAAGTTACAGCTCAAGCACAAGCTCCAGCTCACTTGAACTAAATCAGTTAGGCAGTTAGGAATTAATCAGAGTTAGATAGATTGGTTGTTGTTCCAGTTAAATACAACTATGATTAAATAGCAGTTACATTCCTTTATGTATATGTACTGTAATCAATGAATTCAAGAAATGTGAGATTCAGTTTTCTTTTACTGTGCGGCATGTCAAATTGTCAAACACCACTAGAAAATGTTACTTGGCAGTCTTAAACAATTATCATGTGATCTCCCAATTCACATTTGGTTGGTTAGTAAGCAGAGCTGATTAATTATCATTGTTTTGGTATTTTAAGAGATAATATAAATGATAATTGGTGTGAAGTAATATACGACATTCAACAATTTTTTGCAATGGAGAAGGAATGAAACTCAAAGTTCAGACAATGAAAAAATAAATAAATAACATATATGTGGGAATTATAGATGTGACCATCAAACTCATAGCATTATGAGAAAAGTCTACCATCCAGAATTATAGGTCATGAATTGCATAAAAAAAATAGTGTGGTTGAGATATATATATTTTTTATAGTGGGGTTCTTATATGAAATTAATCTCAACTATTGAATGTGTTTTTTAGGGATTTGTTTTTTTCTAAGATTATGGGACTGCTATATCATTCATTATAACACTAGAATAGTGAGTTTGGAATCAATCTAAAAGAGTAAAAAAAAAAAAAAAATTCTTATTTTGTTGTCTTTAGTAATTTTTTTTTTAAAAAAAAAGTTGTGTCAATTTTTACTTTCAGTATAGAATGATCTAGACGTTAAATCTTCAAAAAAAAACGCTGAAGACAAAACAAGTAGAAAAGTCAAATTATTTTTTAACTCATATTTTTTTTGGTGGATTTTATTTTTAAAAAATTACAAACAAAGCCATGCATAAGTTAACCCATAACCAACATGTGGGACCAAGTTTCATCCTAGTTTCTAAAATCAATTGGTGAGAAGAAGGGTTTCACCCCATTCAAAAAAATATGAAGAGTTTCACTTGTGTCTTTTATGACATTTGACATTATATGTTTTGTTGGTCTATTTTAAAGTAGTAGTAGGGAGCGACATTTTGTTAGAAATAAAAAATAAAAATCTATATTCTAAAAAATCAGGTATGAAAATTAACTAAAAATGAACTCATCAAGTAATACAAATAAAAGAATTTTGTTTATTCATTTACACTTGTATATATGCGCGTATATTGTGTTCTTATATTTATTTCTTATAAAAAAATTATAAGTGCACATAATCCGATCATATAATTAGATACAATTTTCCGTGCATATGTATATTTAATAACAAAACAAATAAAAAACAAACAAATGGTATACTTCTTGTGGCATGGCAAGGCATGGCCTTAAAAAGACATGGTATATGATTTATTAGTGGCCTGGCCCACTGGGGCTAGGACCCGAAGGTAAGCGTTCGAGCCAAGTAGCCATGGCGAGCCTGGCTTTCTCGTAGTACATTGATGGGTATGTCGCAAGGTGGCTTTCACTTGCACCGCCCACGAACTCCGATGATGATGATAATGATGGTGGCGACTTCAACACCCTCGTTGCTCCAACATGGGTGTTGGCGTGGCACAAAATGGTGACAAAGATCACAATCATGATGACCAAGAGTGTGTTTTGTCGCTGGAAATACATCTTCAATTGCCGGGAAATTGAAAAATCTTTGAGAGGGAGGGAGGGAGGTGTTTTTTTTGGATGAGAGATTTGGGTAGTTGGAGATGTGTTTGATAAAAGGGACATGGGTGGTTTGAAGTATTTATAGTAAGAAGTAGCATATGGATGTGTTGTTGGGGTCTACTACTTGGAAAAGGTGAAACACTTTGAATGAGAAAACTTGGAATAGTATTAGAGAGAAGAGCTTACGTGTTGACCAAATCTCATTTTGAACTAGTCTTTTTTCCTTGCATGCTTGTTTGTTATCTCATACAAGGGAAAAAAAGATACTGATAGATACTGAGAGTTTGACAATTGTTTTTAATTATTTTTTGTGCTTTTTTTTTTTTTTTTGAAATAATTTTTTTTGTGTTTAGTAATTGTTAAGAAATTCTTCGTTAATGAAAAATTTGACTTTTTAAGCAATTTTAAAAGAAAGTCCTTCCTGGTGTGTTTTGATTAGTGGGTGTTTGGGGGGGGTTTTTATTGGGTTTTTTTTTTTATATATTATTTTTATTATTTTTAGAGATTTTTTTTTTAAAAAAATGGACAAATTACGATGATAGTCCATGTATTATGATCTTTGTGTTATTTTAATCCTTATAATTTCAATTAGTTCTATTTTGACCATGAATTTATAATTTTGTTTTAATTTAGTCAAATTGCTTACAATTGTTAGTGTTTTTTTAATGAAATATATATATATATATATATAAGTGACATATATTATTTTTTAGGGTCAAAATTATAAATTTACTCAACTCCATAAGTTAACCTCAAGTAATTCTGTGATCATTTTTCGTCAAAAACACTAACAGTATTATCAATTAGACTAAATTGACACAAAATTTAAAATTAAAGATCAAAATGAAGTCAATTGAAAGTGTAGGGACTAAAATGATATAAGAGACAAAATGTAAGGACCACTAATACAATTTATCCCAAAAAAAGTGAAATTTTTTAAAACTTTTAGATTCCATTCGATTAGACGGACTAAAAAAGTAATTTTTTTAAGGACCAAAAAAAATCCAAAAATAGTTGGGTTCTTTTGTTTATAATTTTTTTTGGACATAATTTTTTAAAAACCACTAAAAATAACTTTTTAACCAGCTAAAAAATTTTTTTTTTTAAGCCCATGCCAAACAAGATTAATGCGAATGAGAGAGCAATTTAGGCCTAGTTTGGGAAGACTAAATAAGTGTACTTTTTGACTTTTTATGAAATATGAGTTGGGTTTGGGTTGGGTTTGAAGTGATGTGTTAGAGAGGTGATGTGACTTAAATAAGATGATGTGACTTAAATAGGATAGTGACTTTTTGACTTTTTGTCTTTTTTCAATCATGCCAAACTTGGCCTTAGTGCATTAGGGCCATGTTTGATTCACAACACTAGTAGTGAGGTATTAATAATCCTATCAAATTAATGTGGTATTAACTATCCCACCCCTACCCCATTATTAATAATCCTACAAATTTGTTGGATTAATTATCCATTGGATTAATAATCCTAAACCAAAATATCAAAACAAACATAGGATAATTGAGCCCACGGATTAATAATCCCAATCCCATGCTTTAATCCTTCCAATCAAACATGCCCTAGGAGTATTAATTGTATCATATTAAAATATCAAGTTAGTTATGTGCTCCCCCGGTAACAAAGGTTATATGCTCGTATGATTCAATTTTTTTACAAAATACTATTGACTAGATACACTATTACGTTTGTTCAACTCTACGGTGTGTTTCCTTACAAACGTGCTATAACAAATCGCAATTTTTTTACCAAAATGAGTCGTAACATTTTTCATTATAAATAATTTATTACAATTACACCACATCATTCATAATGTAACCATAACAAACTTTTACTATAATGTGATATAACACATAAATTTCTCTGTAAATTAAGAGGTTTTGTGGCTGGCTAATGAATATGGTTTATTGAGTTTGAATGTGTGAACAGTTTGGAATTTTAAATAACTGAATTCCAAGAATGCCCTTCTCGTTCATATGAAATTTTTTTAGATGAAGGATAATTTTGGTATCAACATATAGGAGAAAATTATGGGCGTTAGTTGCTATGTTTTGTGAGTCCGAGGTTTGAAATTTTGAATTGACTCATTGCTCTCTGTTTTTTGAAAAAAAAAGTTCAGCTCTGTGTTTTTGAATTTTTTTTTAATAAAACAGTGATATTACGATCTCTTTAAAAACTTAACTATTTTAGTGATAGTTAGCTTTTTAACTATTTTATAAGATAGAAAAAAAATTGTATTTGGAATAATTTGCGAATTTTTTTTGTATTGAATAGATAATTGTGACAAAAAAATAATTGATTAATTGGTAGGATGTGACATTTTATCTTATTGACTATTTTAAATTATTATTTTTTGTTGTCTTTATTGACTATTTTAAATAAAAAAGAAGAAGAAGAAGAAAGATCGTTACATCTATAAAGTGGTAGTCATTAATTGATTACATGTCATCCATATTACTGGTACACTAAAATTTTCCTCATGCTTTTGAATGGACTGTGCAATAAAAATTGGAACTGATTTATTCAAATGGGAGGTTTTACACTGGAATTTTGATTTTAAAATGCCATTCACAGCCATGTTTTATTGAAAATGGAATTCAATTACGAAAGAATACTCAGAAAATTGAGAGCCCCCCAAAGTTGACCAGTCAGTCCCATACGTGTTTACTAACCAAATGTTAATTAAATTATATTTCTTTATACATGCATTATGTAATAGTTAGAATTTCAAACTGTCTTACCGAAGAAAAAGAAAAACTGTTTTATTGAAATGTGGTATATGTACTAAAAATTAGTAATACATAACCAATTTGTTGTTAAAATTGTCTAATTAAACAAGATAAATAGATTTATGATTTATTAAATTAAATAATATAGCATCAATTAAATCTATATTTGAGAAATTTATATTCTAGAGCGTGAAATATGAAACATGATTAACAAAAATACATATTTAATCGAAATATTGAAAAGAAGGAATCAAACCAAATTCTGTGTGATACTACAGTATCCTTAAAACAGATTAGACGCCTCACCGTGAGCGCTGGAGGAACGTCGACTTCTGTCTCCCAGGATAAGATGGTTTATACCGGCTAACGCAGAAGCATCTTCTGTTAGATTTAGCAAACCGACAATGGAATCACTCTCTCAACACATGAAGAAAATTATAGGAGGAAACAAACTGACTGTATATCTGGAAGGCAAAAATTCTGTACAAAATCAAGGAAGATGGGCCTTCTTTTATACGCAGTGGGGGATAGAGAAGGAGCTTTTAGCCATGAAGGCTAGCAACTAATGGCCATGAAGGCTGGCAACTAATGGCCATTACTCCTACAAAACTGCTGGAGTAATGGTCCCAAATTGATGGGAAAAAAATATCTACAATATATTTTATGTATACACAATTGTATATATCTGCAGCAGACTTGACCCAAAAAATTTAGGTTGGTGGACCACCAATTCGGCTCAGCCTGTACCTAACCCATTAAAGCAAGCCTCAAGCCCAAGTTAAAGTCCAAGATCCACAATCCACGACCCATGGATCACGGACCCGGACCCGAACCCAGATCGGTCTGGGCGAGTAGCACTCGTGCGCATGTGGCAATTTTTCCACAACAAACTTGGACTATAGTCTTGACCCAAGCCAATCATTGAAGCATCCATAACCCCCTTCCTTTGGAAATTTTGGATGCCCCAAAGGGCTCATGCCCTTCTCATAATCTTGAGGTTTAAATACCCATCAAAGTTTTCCTCTACAATCAATGTGGGATTGGTAGCTATACACAATTTCCAATACCTCATTTATGAGGCCAATTTTATGAGACAATTTCTCATTCAATTCTTAATTTTTTTTGTCATTCTTTTTGTAGTGTAAAGACCTTGTTATAAAGAATCTAAACTCATTTAATCCCACCTCAACCAATGGTTGGGACCTACTTTAATTTCACAGTAAAGTCACCAAAAAACCAATTTTTTTTTCTTCTAACAATCCCCCACATGAATAAAAATTGACTGAATAAAGAAAATGGACAACTTTTACAACAAATACTCAGAGAGAGAGAGCACACAGACTAACTCTGCATCAGAAAAGGTAGCTATTGGCTTTGAACCTTTCGTAGTAAAAGCCTATCGGATTTACTGGTTGACTAGTGAACGTGATGTATTGAACTATTCTGCCGTTTGTGTAAACCTAGACAATAGACCTCACACAGGAGTTAGTCTAACCATTGTCCTTGTTCTCACTTGTGTGTCCAATATGGCCCTGGAACACTAGCCTGGTTTAGTGAGTGGCTTTAAAGAATTCAGTCTTCCCAATTCTTAAAGAAGTGACCCCACTTCGCACTCACATAGGTGACCTATATAAGGTATCTCATTATACCACAATTGATTATTCAAATCACTTAGGTCATTAAAAGTATTAGCTTAACCTTCCAACCCCATTGGGTATCACTATACAAAGGAATGAGCAAGAGGATTTACCTCTTCAGTGACTCACCCGTTACACGGAATTAGATTGTCCCTTTGAACCTAGATCTTGAGATCTCTAGTCAACTAGGTTGGGTTTCTCACTTCTTTTTTTTTTTTTTTTTTTTTTTTTTTTTTTTTGAGTTGCTTTTCAACACTTCTAGCACACATGAACACACACACACACACACACACACATATCACTCGTTGCCCCCATAATTCTAGAACACTCCATCACCTCATCTTGTATTATAATTTGACTAGGAATAATTTAGAACATTAATTACATTTTAATTTAATTAATCACACTTAATTTTAATAAATCTTGATTAGGACATAATTTAATTAATCTAATTTGACTTCCATTAAGACCCAATTACTTATATTTAAATTAATCAATCTGAATCAAATTTGTAATCAAACTCTCAAAAGGTTTTAAGTATCAAATTAAACTTCTTACTATCATCAATTTTGGTTTCTCAAATCTCGAAGGCCCCTAATTTCAGATCAAACTCAAAATCTCCGCCAATAAATTACATACTCAAATTGGACATCACAAAAATAAATTTAATTCATAGTAATTACAATTACTAATCCTCATAATCACATTAGCTCCATTTATTCCAATTTGGACCCAATTAATTAAATCTTAATTTTTCGAAACTGAATCGAATATTTAATTAAACTCTTATATGGTCCAATATTTGAAATTAAACTGATCCAACTTATCAATTTCACCTCCTTAGGCTATTTAGACATTCAATTTTTAATTCCAAAATAAATCCTTAATAAAATCATTACGAAGCTGACTCAATAATTCTCATAAATCCCAAATCAAATCAGAATAATAGGCAATTAAAATTCAAATCTCCTTAATTAATTACATGTTATTATTATACGTGATGGGGTTGTCACATATCCAAAGGAGAAGTAAAGCTATTCATACGAAGAATGAAGATGAGAGAGATTATGATTATGATTTTGAGAGAAACAATGAAGTTATGAATAAATTGGAACAACTTGAGGCAAACCAAAATGTTATGAAATTGATTATGTTTACAACTATAGTGTTGGTTTTACCATGCTAATGGTGCTACTCAAGTGAATGTACCCACTGCTTTTGTGTTGTATTTGGGTTGTGAATTTTGTAAAGCTTAAACTATGAGTTTTATATGTACATATAATTTCGTACTATGTTTAATTAATGGAATATCTATGCTATGTCAATTGTGTTGATTCAATAACTCAGCTATTTGAGAACTGTAATTTTCCCTCTCATGTTTCATCATTTCTTGCATGTCTACTACTAGAGTCCAACATATCGAACCATTTTGGCATGCTGCGCTGTATGCACATCCATCTAAATTTCTTTCTCATCCCTTGGACAGTAGTGATGTGCTTCTTTTTTGTTTCTATTTCTCAAAGTTCTCAGCTTTGAATTTGCTTTTTGATTCATTCTTTTGTAATGTATGATCTCTAATTACAATAACTGTGACCACCTCATATATAAAGAATAACATATCTTTACAAAGTAACAAACAAGATAAGACACGAGACATTCATCCTAGAGAATCAATACTGACTACTAGTTTATTCATGGGTTTCAATTGCATAATAATTCAAAAGGTGTCCTATCATCTTTCTCTCTCACTTTCTGCACACATACACACACACACAGACTTGAATTAATGTTCAAAGGGATATGAGGCAACAACATGTACCATCCTGAGAGGACTAGTTGAGGTATACAAACCGAAGAACTTGATGCCATTAACTTCCTGAAGCAGTCAAAACCAAACTAAGATGCCTTATCATTCAATTAATTGAGTTGGCTCAAATTTAAATTCCAAAATCAAATTCCAAATCCACACAATCAAACACAACTTTTAATAGAATTTTAGTACCTACACTGTTATTTCCACAAGCTAAATCCATCTAATGAAGAACTTTTAAGATATACAAGAACTTCAAATATAAAAATCTTAACCCATAACACTAAATTGCTAGGTGCCATTACACAAAAATCTTAAAACATTATCAATATGATCTCCACATAAACATCATAAAACTTGGGCATCACACCCTTTCTTGTAGAAAACGAAAAATGAAAAAACAATTGACATTCACATAAGAAAAATAATTACATTGCATATTAATTAGAGTATATCTCCCCAAAACAAATATTAGGACAAAAGGGCTCCAAATCTTTTGTCTCTTAGATCTCAAATAAATTTTTTGGTCCAATTTCATGAAGCCAAGTGGTGCTCTTCCACCAAATTCCCTACCAAATAGCTCATAAGCAGACCTAAGAGGAATTCCAGATTCTAAAGCCAAATCTACTTCAATTGCTTGGGTGGTAGGTGTTTTTTTTTTTTTGGGATGACAACATATGAATGCACTCTTGAGGAACAAGGTCATGATTATGATGTTCAACAAAATCACAAGCAATATATTTTTTTGAAATTCTATCTAACTTGATACTAAATTGGGCACTACAACCACATCTTACCTCTTGTCTCGGATTTTTGACTAGTGGATCTCGCTTGTCAATAACCCCACTTCTCTTTTTGTAACATACAAATGTCCGCGAAGTTATTTCCTTGGTATGTTTGTTCTTGTTTGCATAGGTCTTCCTAATATTGAAGCCCACCTTTCCTCCATAGGTATTGTAAAAGTTATACGCAGCTTGTTCATAGTCAAATGACATCCCCAATTTTTGGCTTCCAACCACAATTGGCCAACTCATCAACAACATTATTATTTTTCCATTACTTGCAATTCAATATCATACAAATATTAGAAAAAAGAAAAAAGAAAAACATAAACAAAAATTCTAATATGTTTTATTTATTTATTTATTTTTTATGCCAATTCCAGAAACACAGGTCAAACAAAATCTGGGCCAATCATCTAATGGCCCCGTTTGGTAGAGCTGTGGGAAAGTGATTATAACTTATAGCCTAACAGCTTATAGCTTATAGCTGTGAACATAAGCTGATTTTTGACTTATAAATTAAGCTTCTCCTCCCCCACTCAAAGAATAAGTTAATTTTTGACTTACAAAAAGCTATAAGCTGTGTTGTTAAGCTGAACCAAATACATCAAAATAGCTTAAATTAAGCTAAAAGCTGAAATAAGCCCTACCAAACAGGGCCAATGTTGGGTCAATGGAGGGAATTTAGCATCTTAAATTTATTACACAAATTAACAAATGTTGCAAAAACACATTCACTCTAGTGACCCAAATTATGCAAACAAATAAGTTCTCCAATCCAAAGCATATAAAAAAATAAAGAGAAATCTGAAACAAGGTTGGCATCTTATTTCATCTCAAATAAAAACAAGACTAAGAGTGTGAAAGCAACTGAAGAGTTCTCCAGACCACTATATCAAAATCATCAACATTTAGAAATTTATAAAACAGCAACAAATGAGAACCATCATGAAAGAGTGAAGCCTTTATTTTCTGCTGAATCAACAAAAATATTGCAAAAACACATTCACTCCAGTGATCCAAATTATGCAAACAAATAAGTCTTCCAATCCCAAGCATACAAAAATGCAAAGAGAAATCTGAAACAAGTTTGACATCTTATTTCATCTAAAATCAAAACAAGACTAAGAGTATGAAAGCAACCCATTTCATTAAACCCATTTATCACACCCAATTCTCATCAAACCCATTTATCATGAAACCCATTTCATCAAACCCATTTATCATCAACAAATCTATATTTTCTTTCATTTATCTAACAGAAAATCGAAGAACCAAATCAAACAGAAATCTAAATCATATATATATATATATATAACAACAACGTATTGTAGACACCCCATTTTTGACCGTCCTCAAGACTTGGACGTCATCGTTTGAACACTCAATGACCATCCATGTTCGTGTTCGTCTTGAGTTCTCGGAGGTTTCGGCCGCGCGCCTTGCCTCAAGACCTCTCGACTTGTTTGTTTTGTGTTTGGTTTTGCACCAGACACTTGTTGTTTTGCTTCTGAGGGTGGGAAATAGCTTGTTGGCCATCCCCACACCTCATCGGCCATGGCTTGAGGCCACCGGCCCTGTTTTCTTGCTACCGGCCAAACGTGTTGGCCGGTCGGCATTGTGTTTGGTCGGCCGGCCACTGATTTTGGTTAATCGGCCACTTTTTCTAGACGAGACCTTTTCTTGGAGAGGTTTGAACCTTTTGAACCCTTGGTTTTAGCTTCTTGAGGAGGCTTGAACCTTTTGAATCCTTGGTTTTAGCTTCTTGAGGAAGCTTGAACCTTTTGAACCTTTGTTCTAGCTTCTCCAAGAAGCTTGAACCTTTTTAGCTTCTCCAAGAAGCTTGAACCCTTTGCCTAGCTTCTCCAAGAAGCTTGGCCCCTTTGCTCCAAGCTTCTAAGAGAAGCTTGACCCTTTCTTAGCTTCTTGAGGAAGCTTGACCCCTTTGCTCTAGCTTCCTCAAGAAGCTTGGCCCTTTTGCTCCAAGCTTCTAAGAGAAGCTTGGCCCCTTTGCTCAAGCTTCTAAGAGAAGCTTGCACCTTTGTTCCTCTATAAAAGAAGAGCTCCTCTTCTATTGCAAGGGTTCCAAGAAATTTGTCTAAGGAAAAAAACATACACTTCCCTTCATATCTCTACATTCCAAGCTCCAAACTCCATAGTTCTTGCACATTTACACTACACCTCTTAGCCTAACACCTCCAACACCAACCTAAGGATCTTGGAGGCCATTTTCAGAGGCTAAGGGACTGGTTTTCTGGACCAAGAAGCTGTTGTCCCCTTTTAGCTACAAGGGTAACACACTTTACCCTCTTTTGATCTTTATTTTTCTTCATCTTTTAGTCATACTTGAAAGCATTTTCGAGCTTTGTCATAAACTGAAAAAAGTCTTCTTTTGAGCTCCTTTTTAAGTTTGTTTAAGATCACTTTTGTGTTTGGGGTTTTTTACCCCCACTTAGGCCTTGTTTGGCCTCATTTTTGTGAGCTTCGGGACCACCTTGTTTGGGCCTCCTCACCAATGAAATCTCTCAAGATTTTAGTGGTGAGGATGGTGTCTTAAGGTCCTAAGAAGGAGAGGGCCATCCCTTCTCCTTGTTGTCTTCAAAAAGTGCCATTTTAGCCTCATGTGTGAGCACCATTTTTAAGCTCATGTTGGCCATGTCTTAAGTGTTATTTGTGCTTATTTTGCCATGATATAGCACTATTTTTACTTGGTTTAGACACACGATGCATGCCTTGCATACTTGTCTTGTAATGCCATGAATTTGCCTTAACATGCTTTAGACTTTGACCCTTGTTCTATCATGATTTTGGCCAAGCTTTGTGAAGCTTTTATGCATGTTTTAGTATGCTTTAGCTCTGTTTTCAGTTGCTTTGGTCATGCTTAACATGTTTTGTATAGTCTCTTTGCATTCTAGCTTGTAGGCCTTGAGTGTGTAAAGTCATGTGCATGTTTTGCTTGATTTGTTTAGTTGGTTTGGCACCTTTTCTAACATAATTTCAGAGCTTAGTATGCATGCCATGTGTCCATGTTCATCTTTTTAAAGTGTGCTTAAGAGTCCCTCCTTTATGCTTAAGTGTTGGTCCATTTGCATGCATGATTGTATGTGTACTTGGCCCCCATTTCCTTAGCATTTGGCCACTGTTTTGGGCCAGTTGAGAGCTGCCCAAATTAGTTTAAGACCATTCTAGCATGTTGTTGCATGCTTGCCCTATGTGTTGTTGCATATTTGGCCTTGTTCCATGCTTGTTACATTGCATTTTGCATGTTTGATACATTGCACCTTTGCATGCTTAGGTTGTAATGCATTTGGCATGAATTGTACTTAACATGTTGTCCATGTTGCATCTTGCATGCTTGCATGGTTAAGATTACACTTTGCATGTTTGCTAACTTGCATACTTGCCCTCATGTTCATGTTGCATACTTAGCCTCCATGCCTAGGTTGCATTGCATAGAGCATGCATGCTTTGCCTCTTGAATTGAGTATGATAGAGGTTGGGCTTTATGCGTTTATTTGGTTTGCATGTCATTTGAAATCAAAATGCACAACTTGGTTTCTTGGGCCATCACGCATTGAAATACGCGATTGGTGGTCCGAGAATCGAGTACAATCCCCCTTTGAGTCATAAACATGATAAGGGGTGTGTTGGTGCACACATTTGCTTGAAATGCATTGCCATGCCTTGTTTTGCCCTCTGCTGCTGTCAAAACAGGTTCTGCAAGAAGCTTTGGCCGGTCGTCTACATCAAGTGCCGATCGACCAATGATGGATGGCCGATAGATCCATAGATGGTCGATGACCACTTCCCTTTGGCCGGTGACCATTCCTCATGGCTGGTGGCATTCCCCAGTGTTCATAAGGTGTACCTTGGGACTTGTGCAGTCCTCAGAGGAGCAGAGCAGGGTAAACAGAGGCAGCTTGTGCATGGCATTGGATTTCCAGGCGAAGTCAATCCGAGCATGCGTGCATCCCTCTTCCCGAGGCCTTTTACCGCTTTCTTTAGCTTAATTGATTTGTTAATTAATTAGGTGGTCTGTATATTATTTAATTGGCTTGTAGGTTAATTAAATTGTATTATTCTTTTGGTCCCTCCAAGCGAGGGAGAATTTGTAATAAGCGTGCGTGTGTGTGATGCATGTCTTCCAACCCCACGTCTTTCTTCCTTTTATTTACCAGCTTATGATGGTTAGATTAGGGCATGTTTCAATTAGCATACTTATGCTCGCATGTTTGCATCATTCATCTGTATTGCATGCACCGAGCTTGGTGCATCATACTAACTGCATTGTATTTCAATTCCAAGTTGAATACGTGTTAGTTGTAGCATCTCATATGCCATTCTTAGGATAACTAAGCCTATTTCTAGTCGCATTTTGCATGTGTTGCATTAGCCATCTTAACATGAACTAGGATCATGCATCGATTACTAACTAGTTTTTGTTTTGGCTCGGAGTACTCGGTAAGTGTTTATGCTTTAGCATCCTTGCATGTGTGTGAGTGACTGCCATGATAGCATGCTTACCATGAGGCTATGTGCTTATGTGATATATCTGCCTGATTGCCTGTGGGTGAAGGTTGGATTATCTAAATTGGAACAATGCATTAACTATGAGTTTTAAGCCCACTAAATAGTGGCAAAACCATCTTTTTTAAGCCCACTCGAGGGTGGCAAAACCTGCATTTTAGCCTACTTGCGAGTGGCAAACCATTTTCAAAACAAACATGAAATGTTTTGTTCTAATTTAGGCGATCCAGTCTATACTTGCATGCTGTGCGCATCACATAGTAAATCTAGGCTAATAATCGGAATAAGAACGCATAATGTTTTCAAAACTAAATATCATGGTTAGTAGAGGCCGATCTTTGATCGGGCGAGCGGGGGTGCTCATAGTTGACCTTCCCCAATCGTACCCAAGTTCCTGAGCCGAGGCAACTTTGGTGATGATGGACACGTGGCCTTAGGCAACGAGTCAGGGTTTCCTAAATTCCCCCAAAATAAATATTTAGGTGGTGCCTCTATATCTGGCAAAGCAGTCCATGTTTGGCACTTCTTTACAAAAATCTGTTTTCCAAAACTATTTGTCGGATTTGGACTCTTTGGTGATTTATCAATCTCACATTGCACATTATGAGATCAGATTAAGAACTGTGACAATTTGAGTCTGAACTGTAGTGAGCCCAATTGAATAGAACGGGGGTTCTCCCCCGGGGCGTTCGGGGACGTCTACACATATCTAACAGAAAATCGAACTCATTTCATTTATATTTTCTTCTATTTATCATCAAACCCATTTCAAAAATCAACAACAAATCTAACCCAAGAATCATATATATATATATATACACAGCAACAAATGACAATGATGATGCTTGCCGTTGTCGCATTGCTGCTAGACTCATCATTGCCTGCCATCCTTTGCGTTTCTCTTTCGCCGTTGTGTCACTCCGCCATCTCTTTCGTCTCACAATTCGTTTCTCTCTCCATTCGTGTTTGTCTCTCTATTTCTCTCTCAGTTCGTCACTACAAAAAATTAAGGTTTTAGAGACCAAAATTTAGAGACAAATTTATTTTTTAGGGACCAAATATTTTTGTTGCAAAAAGTGTAATTATTATATTTTTAGCAACGAAAGTTAGACATTAATGATGAATTATTATCTTTTTGAGACCAAATTTTTTGTCTCAAAAAATAAACCATTTTGTGACCAAATTATTTTGTCCCTAAAAGTCTATTTATTAGTGACATTTTTAAAATTTTGTCGCTAAAAGCCTTATTTTTGACTTTTCGGGATGACCTTTTAGCAACTATCATCATATTGAATTGGTCCCCAAATGTCTTTTGCAACAAAATTTTTACTTTTAGAGACCAAAACATTTGGTCTCTAAAACTCTTATATGTTGTAATGTGTCACTCCGTCTCCCAGTCGTGTCGCGTCGCATCTCTATCTCTCTGTTAGGGTTGAATGAAACAGATGATATAGAAGAGAAAATAAGGGAAAACGAGAATTTTGAATTTAAAAAAAAAAATACTAAACAAAACGACATCTTTTTGGCGAGCATCGCAAGAACCACTGCAAGAAACTATGACAGAGAATGTGGACTCCACCCAATCCTTTCCTACCACCTGCGAGCTATTGTAGCCATCTCCGCAGTTGCTGCCATCCCCTCAAAATTATTATTATTTTTATTTATTCTTCATGCAGTCACGTTAATCTCAATTGCTCTCATTTTCAACATCTTCACTTTGTACATCCACTTGTGTCTTCACCCTCTCCAAATCAACCTAGCCCCTCCTTCTCTCACCACTCCTGCCTTAACATCCCTCTCGCCTTTAACCTTTATCCTTTATCTCTCTTTATTATGTGTATAATATATATATATATATATATATAAGTTATAGCGATCCCGATTTTCCCTCCATTGAGTATTGTATTCCGGACTCGGTTCCGTGATTGTGTTGTTGTCGTATTCTTATTTCCATCCTTTACTCTTGGTATTTGAGTTTTAGGCTGTGTTGAGCAAGTTTGAAACAGGTTGGTTGAGCTTTGGTCCCCATTCTTGTTGCCTAGGTTTTTGGTGATCCGCTTGAGTGGGCATTCTTGCGCTCGAGCAGAGTTTGCGTCCTTTCAACATTTTGTGCGTTTGTAAAAATACTGTAGGTATGTTTTTCATGCTCGAGCAGAGTTATTTACTCTCGAGCGGGTCGCGCTCGAGCGGATATCCTTGAGCTCAAGCGGGTGTTCGAAGTCTGTGAAAATACTGGAGGAGTATAATCTACGCTCGAGCGGTTCTTCCCTTTGTGCTCGAGCAGGTGGAGTTTGTAGTTGTATCTCGGAGCTCGAGCGGGTTAAGTTTTTGTGTTTGACGCTTGAGCGTCCTATTATCTGCTCGAGCGAGTCATACGTATATCAGATCTAAACTGCATTATTTCAGATCACTTTTCACACTCTCCTTCTCTCTCTTACTTCTAAAAAAAAACTTATTTTGAGAGCCTCTCTCTCTAGAATACAACTTCTCTCTAGGGTTTGATCTAGTAGGAGTGATCTTCTATCCTTGGGTCTTTGTAAAAAGTGTGGAGCTTGTTGAGGGCTACATTTTGATCCGAGATAGTTGGTGTTTGGAGCATTTCGGGTTTTCACCTTCTTCTCCTTTTGGTCTCTCCATTTGAGGTAGGGATTCTCCTTGTTCTTTTTCAATACTCCGTCTATGGATAGACATGTGGTAGTTTGGTATTGCATGAAAATCATATCGTGTTGAATTTCTTTGAAAACCATGTGAGGGAACCTAGGGTTGGTTGTTTGTGAATGATTATTTTATTATTGATAGTTCTTTGGGCCAATTGGAGTGTAAATTAGCATGTTATTGTGGAAAGAAGAAAAAGCCGTAAATTATGTTTTGATTTGGTAAATTAAAATGGAGGGTAGTTGATCAATGTTTGTAAGTCTCTATTGTTAATATGAGTTGGGTGAAGGTGTTAATGCCTAAGGGATTAACTATGGCTTTGGGGTTGTTTTGAAATGAATGTATTGAACCGAGTTGGATTATGGCTTTATTATCCGTGGAATTGGTTTTGTAAAATAAAAAGAATGAAAGTTGACCTTGAAAATGGAAAGTTTATGGAAATTGAACTATTATGTCATGAGTGTTGAATACCCGTATTTGGGGTTTTACCTTTGCCTATCGTACTAGTGTCGTTGTTGGGTTTAAGATCTCATGAGAGTTGAGTCTTTATAATAGGTGTATTAAAATCATGCATCTAGAGGTTTTGTCCTTGGTCATCGGTGGAGGATGACATGGTTGTGTTGAATTGTCGTGTATACATTACACCTGTGTTGATTGAACATCGTATGTAATGAAGTGCTGATACATTATATATGTATAATAGTTAAGGAGGAGATAGGGGATGTACTCCAGTGTGTGGGAGGAGATGGGGGATGTACTCCACACACACTTATGTGTTCATATACTTTAACACATTGCTTATGTATCTTGAATAGTTTATGTGTATGTATTACACTTGTTGGTTATGTTCTGTTGTATTGTGATTATTGGTGTTGTACACCGCGCTTATAATCAGAGGTACCGTTACCTTCCAACTAGCGCTTGGAGAACTGACTGAGCTGAGAATCTAACCACACCCTTCCAGCTAGCGCTTGGTAAAATGGCATACCATTGTGAGAGTTGTATCCTTGGCTTACTGTGCATATAGCCGATAAAGCAGAGTTTTCTTATTTTTGTCTCAGTGTATCTGCGTATATCATGGATTGCGATGGTTATAGTTTTGGAAGGCCGAGTTGCCTCATTTGTTGATTATATACATGTTGATGATTTGTTATCTCTCTTTTATTAAAGGTATACATGTATAGATATGAATGTATTGGGAACAAACCAAAATGCCATTGTGAGATTTTGGGAAAGTGTGAAGGAAAATTGGGCATTTGAAAGTATGTTTGAAAAAGGAAAAATCTGTTGTAAGTATGGAAATTGGGAGAAGGGTAAGGGACTTGGTGAAACTATCTTCTAGAACTGTTTTTATCATGAAAGTTTGGGAACCAGGCATAATGGAAAGAAAAGAAAGATGAATCGCTTATAGTGTTGAATGAAATGGCTGTTTTTAAGAAAAGTTCATACATATATATATTTTGTATAAACTGTCACCTTACTATTCTAGTATGAGATTGAGCATTCATGATCATAGCTATCTGTAAGTTGTTATTGTTCAGGATCATGTTGAGATCCCTACTAGACTATATGTCCATCCCACGTTGTTGAATCCTTTTCAGGTGTTAAGCAGAATGTGCTACAAGATTGGATCTTCTTATTTGTTGGCCACGGGGCCTCTTTTGTGTTGGCGGAGTGCCATTGTTGTAAAAGGGTTACACCCTTCTTTTGATTCTTTAATGATTGTAAGCCTACGGGCAGTTTATTTAGAATGCTCATGTAATAGGTAATTTGCATTCGAATGAGAGAATTACTATTTAATTCTACTAGTCGAATATTTGAGTTTATTTCCGCATGTTGTCTCTGAACTTGAAGTGAATTAATGGATTTGGTAATGATTTTGAGCAATAAAAAGTAGGGTGTGACATAAGTATACTTACGCTATGTTTGATTAAGAGATTTGGGAAGAGATTTGTAAAAAGAAAGAGAAAAAGGATGTGAAATTATGTGAAATGTAGATATATTTTATTTACAATTCACCTACATTTTCCCTTTTTGTTCCCAAATCATTTTCTAAATCCCACAGCGTTAGAGTTTTAAAGTAGTCCATCATAGTGCAAAGGGGGCTGAGGGTGGCGAGGAAGGAAGGACAAGTAGTAGTTGATGATATTTTAATATTAATCTAGTTTTTTTAGGACGCGCACCTCGACTAATCTCGGGACCCTGAGCCAATTAACAATATTAATATAGTTTTTGATAGGAAATAATTTTAAATTTGATTTATGAATACAATGCATTAATCGTTTAGTATTTAAAGAAATTTTATGTAATATGTTACACATCTTAAAATTGGGTATATATATTAAAATTTTGTTAATATGTGTCCTTAGAACGTATGTTAAAATATTTAAAATAATTATATATATAGTACAATTTTTATCTTTCTATTACCCATCTTTAATTTTATTTATTTATTTATTTATTTTTGATCAGTACCCATCTTTAATCTTTGAGCACTATTATAAACCATGAAAATATTTTTCCTTAACGCTTCACTTTTTCTGCAATTTCTCATGTGACAAAATAAGTCTCATTATTTTTAAACATGGCAGATTTTATACATACAGATAAATTTAATTGAATAAACACACTTAAAAGAAGACAAAAAAAGGGGTGAAATAAGTTCAGTGACAAGTAACATTTATCTTAAACTTTTTAACTATTTCATCAATTTTAATTTTTAAGAGCGTCTCCAACCTTTACTCATATTTTTCATCAAATTTAAATTTGATGAAACAGACTCACATTTTCTCATGCAATGTTGGCATCAAACTCATATCAAATGAGGGAAAAACTAAAAATTTCATCAAATGAATGGAGCCTTTTATCTTTCATTAAATTTAAATTGTTACCATTGGGTTAGACATTCTCTCAGATGTCCATCTAAGAGCAACTTTGACAGCTTTTTTTTTTCATGTCTGGATGACCTCTAGGACATCCGCCCGGACATCCTCTCAGACAATCGGGGATGTGAAAAAATCTGATGAAAATTCTAATTTAATGTTGGAGTGAATGGTATCAAATCAAACTTTTCATCAAATTTTTACTCTAATTTAAGGAAAATTTTGATTCAACATTAGTGATGTTCTAATAAACTATCATATTTTTTTTCATTAATATCCTTAATCCCACTCTATCCTGCCGCAAGGAAAAATTTATTATAATGGTAATACCACGTCATGATTGATACATGGTACTACCATCCAATCATAATCTACCATATAATTGTGTGTTTTAATTCACTATGTATATGTGTCAGTTAGTAAGATAAAATGGATATGGAAGTAGATTTAGATAGGATAAATTACACTTTGCACCCTTACATTATACCAAATCTCACTTTGGCCCTCTACATATGAAATCATGACACTTAAGCCCTTACACTTCTGGTCAAATCTCACTTTGGTCCTTACACATGAAATCGTGACAGTCAACCCCCTGCACTTTTACTCAAATCCCACTTTGGTCCCTACACAAGTGTCAATGTCCCTCTCTTGTTACTTCATTTTTAAATCTTTAACAAAATCTAGTCATGTGAAAAAAATGTGACTATGAAATGAGGGTTAAAGACAAAAATCATCCATATTTTTCACCAGTACACTTTGTCCTACGTAATAATCATATGAGAGTTATATAACACAATATATATATATATATATTCGTATGATAAAAATTAAGACGAAAAGGTAAGAAAATAGAGCTTTTGAAATAATAAAAAAAATGCGACTAAAAAATCAAAGAGAAAGAAAGATGAATAGACATAAAATTGTGTTACTGTAAAAAATAGAGTTTTATGATTTCAATTTATGCAAAACCCTAATTCATTTTCTTAATTGTTCACAATTTGCATTTTGTTTTAACCTAATACAACCATGTTTTGATGTAAATTTTAGGCTACAATGTGCATTGGTGAAAAATGTAGATGATTTTTCTTTTTTACTATCATATCATAGTCACATTTTTATTACATGATTAGATTATATTAAAGATTTAAATAATTAATTGAGTAACAAAGATGTGACACTGATACTTGCATAAAGACCAAATTGAGATTTGATCAAAAGTACAAAGGGATTGATTCTAACAATTTCATGTAGAGGGGACCAAAGTGGGATTTGACTAGTGTGAGGAGTTGATTGTCATGATTTCATATGTAAGGGCCAGAGTGAGATTTAGTGCAAAATGCAGATAATACTATGTATCAATAATAATATGTTATTACCGTTACATTAAAATTTTACTCCGCTATTACCGCTCCAATAAAATTTTGTAAAGTGTAATTTACCCATTAAAATTTTGTATGCCCTAGTGTGTTGAGAGTGGCTCATTTCATTCTCCTTTAATGAGAGACATTTTGTATATATTGTTTTTTTTCTTCTACAATCATTCTAGCAAAGTGATTCCTTTTATATTTCGATATTGAGAATTTTTTCAGCTGTAAATAGTTTTAACAAAGTATTAAGTTTATATAATGTCATAAGAATACTAATTTTCTTATAAACAAGTTGCTACTTGTGTGGGTGATTTTCCGACCACACTGCCCGCTTAGTAACCAGCTGGAGAGCACTGGCAGAATAGATGGCACCTGACTGACCTGCAACAGAAATATAAGAATCCCGCGGTGGTTTCGACCACCCGGGGGCACTCCGACGATCAAGTCAGTATGTCTCTCAAAGATAAATCAAGTATTAAACTCACAAGCTTGAGTATCAAAAGCATAAAACTGCGTACCTTAGACCCACGGGGGTGCCTCTCTTTTATAGTTTACTCAATCTAAGTCCCACTAGAAGCCTGACTTCTATGGACTCCAATTCAGATCTTACTTTGGATTCCTCAAGGGATATGGATAAACTCCCTAAGAGCTTTATCCTTATCTTAGCAAAGTCTTCTCTTTACTCTAGGACTCTGCCCCTTATCCATTATCCGCTTATCTCGGATTCCGATATCTTCGGAGATAACCTCGGCCTCGCCGAGATGACCTCGGCATCTCAACCAGGACACGTGGCATTTCGGCTGACACATCGGCGTCACCTTACCACGTGTTGGTATTAATAAAATACATCTCCACAACTGCCCCCTAGGTTCTATTACCTCAGCATTCTGAGGTGATGGAACCTATACCGTTCCTTCCTTCCAGTACCTCGGCGTATCGTCGGCCGAGATCATTCATTTCTGGCCGATATATCTTGTTTTCATGAACAAGAACTCAAATGAACTTTCCCACGCGCATGAGCTGTCATGCATCACTTCCCAGCCGTTTTAAACACGCGTTACTCTCTTACTGGCTCGTGCTTGTGGCGCGCCCATAAGTTATCTCTTCTTTATATGCACCGTCTGACGTATGCGTTCTTTTAGGCGTATTGATTGCTTTTGCCGCCGTTTTCATTTTTTGACAAAATCTTTCCCCCTTTCTTTCGTCTCTTCACTTTTACATCTGAGTTCTCTTGCTTTTTTCTCTCTCTAAGCTTTGTCCCTCGAATCTGCCATTGTTCAAGCTCCAGGCTCTGTAACTTCATTCGTTTCTCTGGTGAGGCTCTCGCTACTCTGTCACTTCTGTAACCGTCGTCTGTCTTCGGCGAACTTCATTCCGGCTTCAATTTCTCTGGTAAGCCACTATTCTTTACGTATTCAGTTCACTGATGTTCTTCTATCTTCTTGCTGCCATTACTGTTCTGTTTAAACTGTTAATTCCATGAATCATATTTATTGTTCACTACTTCTTGCATTTTTGCCACTGTTCTTGGCCTTGTAGTTCTTGTTTGCTTTATGCTTTTGAGAACCCCACTTCTGTTCTTCATTCTGAAACTGCGTTCTGGTTTCTTGTTTCCTGTGTTGTTTTCCAGATTTCTGCCTTCAATTTTTGCTTTCAATCTTTGCCTTCATAGATTTAGGTTTGGGATTTGTCTATAGAACCTATCAATTTTTAGGAAAAAACTGAAACAATCCTTACCAGCATATACCTACGGTTTCGCCAAGGTCCCGATAACCTCTTAAGAGTATCTTCTGAATTTCAACCCTTCTAATAGAAGCCGATATCATGGGTATGTGGAGACATAGGGTAGATACCCCGACCAAACTTGAGTACTTTAGGCAGGAGTTCTCCATCCCTGTCGATGTCCACCTAAGACTTGCTGGGGATGATGACTCCATCATGCCTACAGAAAACGCCATGCCCCTTCCCATTGTAGCTTTTACTGAGTGCGGACTCCGGCTCCCACTCAACATTCTTTTTCGCGAGGTCCTTCATTATTATAAGTTGAACCCCATGCAACTGGCAATCAACTCTTATCGAGTGATTTTTGGTATTATTGCCTTAGCTAGGCAGGAGAACGTTAGGATCACCCTTGCCGACATCCAATACTGTTATACCATGTGCGCCCTTAACTTGAAGGAAAAAGGTTACGTCTATTACCTCAAGCCGAGGTCCACCGAATTCAAAATTGTAGCCAACCTTCCAGACTCTAACAAGGGTGCTGGAGATGATTACGTTATTGCTTCGGGAAATTGGGAGTTTGACACAGACGAGGACGCCCATCTCTACCCTCTTCCCTGATCAATTAAAGAGGGCATAGGTAAGAGCCCAGTGTCAATACTTAGCTGCTTCTGTTCAAGTCTTCAATATTTTATTTGTTTCTAATATCTGTTTCTTCTTGCAGACGTTCGCAAGCCAGTGAAAGACTTCCGCCAATCTTACGTTCCTAGTAAGGACCTGAAAAAACTCCTGGACTTGCCAGTTCACAAAAGAAAAGCACCTCTTCTTCTCAACTTTATTCCTACATAAAAATCGATTTTGCCCGACGTCCCCAAAAGAAAGAAGAAAAGCCTTTCTCCTCCTACTGCCACAACTCAAACCGCCTCTACATCACGAACAAATCAAGAGTCAATATTTGACCCAACCAATCAACCATCTACTTCGGTCCCATACTTGGCCCCAATACAAGAATGAAAACGTCGGCAAAGACTTGTCAAAACTGCTGAGATGGGTCGCCCAAAGCCTGTTGCTCAAGACCTCCTTGCCGATCTCCCGGTTGACGTCGATGCTCAGTCGACGCAAACCATGCCCCCACCAAAGTCGAAATGAACCAAGAAAGCCCAGCCAAAGGCTAAAGCCACTAAAGTTGAAGCTGAGGATACCTTGACAATTTCACAATTGGCAAGGAGTGAGAAGACGGCTTCCGTTCCTAAAAAAGGGTCTTCTGAGACACAGCCATCAGAGTCCACACAATCAAAGAAGCCGAGGTCATCGTCTGCGACGACCTCGGGGTCCAGAATACCAAAAGTCCCCTGGATGCCCGAAATTACTTTAGAAGATAAGCCTGTTCTTGCCAGTGATAGTGCCGACGACATTAATGTCGGCGTAGCACTTAGTACCGCCCTACTTCTCCCTGGTGATCTTGAGCGGAATGCCAAGATGAGTGAGTACGAGAACTATGCTTTTATGCTCTAACGTTCTGTCCAAGTAAGTGTCTTTACATGGAAACTTGTCTTCTCTTTTACTTTGTAAAATTTTGTAATAATTTTTTGCCCTGTGCTTTTTCAGGCCATTCAACATGCCCACTCTCTCTCTATGCAAGCTTTTGAAAACAGGGCAAAGTTGGCCGACATGAAGAGGGAGGTCTCTGCCCTTAAAAAGGAGAACAAAACTTTTCAATCAAAAGTGAACAAACTGGAAGACCAGGCTGAGGCTGCCACCAAAGCACAAACCCTAGCCGAAGAAAAGGCCGAATCTGCTGAGGCCATCAAGAAGGTTGCCGAGGCCGAGAAGAGAGAAGCCGAGGACAAAAAGGCCCAAGCTGAAATGGAACTTCAGGAGGCCTTGGCCACTAAAAATGCTGAAATTAAAGAGGCTGACGAAAAAGCCTATGCCCAAGGAATGGCCGATGTTACAGAGGAATACAAATTACAAGTTAGGCAGGCATGCAACAGGGGCTTTTCCCTTGGTTGGATGTCCCTGGCCAAAAAGCTCAATATTCCTGAAGATTCACCTCTGCGCAAGGCCAAAGCTGTTCCTCTCCCATTCCCTCCTCCGCCTCCACCTCCAAGTCAAGC
This sequence comes from Camellia sinensis, assembly GCF_055761805.1. Lineage (NCBI taxonomy): Eukaryota > Viridiplantae > Streptophyta > Magnoliopsida > Ericales > Theaceae > Camellia > Camellia sinensis. The sequence continues at coordinate 184,616,896 of NC_138961.1, read as the reverse complement.
TGAAGAAGAATCTGAATCTGAGTCTGAAGATGAGGAGGAAAGTGAGGATGAGGCTTTAGTAAGGAAATCCAAGGAGGCTGTGGGGCCTAAGTCTCCTTCTCTGAATGAGCAGGTCTTGAACCTGACTCAAGATGATGATGGTGATGCAGTCGCCAGGGAAACTACTCCTGAACAGGCCTCATCTGACGTTCCTTCAGCTAAAAAAAGTCTTGATGAAACCCTTGCGCAGATTGACGCCGAAATTGAAGCGGAAAAGACTGCCGAAGTAGCTCTTCAGGAGTCAGCCGAGGTAGTTCTCCAAGAATCGGCCGAGGTCCAGTCTCAAATTGCGCCTGAAGTAGAAGAATCATAACTTTGATGTCCCTTTTTTCTTGTCTTTTGTACTTTTTTGTATTTTGGACAGTAGAAGCTTCTCTGTACGGCCGATGTGCCTTGTGTTTGTGTTGGATATTTTAACATAACTATCTTTCTTTGAATGACTGCATTCTTTTTTGCGTTTTCTTTGATTGCCTCTGTTTGATTCTATACTTAGAATTTTTTTGTATGCCTTTCATACTTTGCCTCCTTTGTGCAATCTTCTCGGGGTTACATACCTCGGGTATAATAGCTACAAAACTTTTACTTCGGCAAGATACTGACCTGCAAACTTTTCATAATTTCTAACAAGTGTGAAACATATACTACTCAATGTTGACTTTGCAAACTTTTTCTCAAGTTTCAACAATTGTTTAAACGGTGATCTCGGACTAGCCTACTTGTAAATTGCTACAAGTTTCAACAAGGATTAACATATACTGTAACAGGGATTAACATAACAAGTGTTAAACAATAATCTATTTGTAAATTGCTACGAATTTCAACAAGTGTTTAAACAACATACTTAGCTTTTTCCTCAACTTGTAAATTGCTGCAAATTTCAACAGATGATCATATGTCGGCTTAACGTTATCTTGTAAATTGCTACAAATTTCAACAAGTGTTAAGCATCTTCTTGGGTTTAACCAACCTGTAGATTGCTACGAGTGTTTAGTAATAACCTCGGCTTTGCTTCAACTCATAAATTGCTACGAATTTAAACAAGCGAAGAGAAATGGTAAACTTGGCTTAACTTCAACTTGTAAATTGCTACAAATTTCAACAAGTGAAGATAAGGAACCATCTCGGCTTAACTTCAACTTGTAAATTGCTACAAATTTCAACAAGTGAAGATAAGGAACCATCTCAGCTTAATTTCAACTTGTAAATTGCTACAAATTTCAACAAGTGAAGATAAGGAACCATCTCAGCTTAGCTTCAATTTGTAAATTGCTACAAATTTCAACAAGTGAAGATAAGGAACCATCTCAGCTTAACTTAAACTTGTAAATTGCTACAAATTTCAACAAGTGAAGATAAGGAACCATCTTAGCTTAGCTTCAACTTGTAAATTGCTACAAATTTCAACAAGTGAAGATAAGGAACCATCTCAGCTTAGCTTCAACTTGTAAATTGCTACAAATTTCAACAAGTGAAGATAAGGAACCATCTCAGCTTAACTTCAACTTGTAAATTGCTACAAATTTCAACAAGTGAAGATAAGGAACCATCTCAGCTTAGCTTCAACTTGTAAATTGCTACAAATTTCAACAAGTGAAGATAAGGAACCATCTCAGCTTAGCTTCAACTTGTAAATTGCTACAAATTTCAACAAGTGAAGATAAGGAACCATCTCAGCTTAGCTTCAATTTGTAAATTGCTACAAATTTCAACAAGTGAAGATAAGGAACCATCTCAGCTTAACTTCAACTTGTAAATTGCCACAAATTTCAACAAGTGAAGATAAGAAACCATCTCAGCTTAGCTTCAACTTGTAAATTGCTACAAATTTCAACAAGTGAAGATAAGGAACCATCTCAGCTTAACTTTAACTTGTAAATTGCTACAAATTTCAACAAGTGAAGATAAGGAACCATCTCAGCTTAACTTCAACTTGTAAATTGCTACAAATTTCAACAAGTGAATTAAGTGTCTCTGTCTTCTCTCTGCCCCCAATGTGAACCTGAGTTCTACTTGGGTTCTCATTATTCATGTCTCCAAAAACACCAATATGTAACTTTATCAATCATATGTGTTTAAAGAAAAGGGAAAAGATTTTATTGATGACATCGGCCAAAAATAATGCACATCTAATGATAGAAGAATTTCAAATTACAAGTGTTCCAAGGTGTTGGTAGTGCTTTGCCCTCGTTATCTTCAAGCCGATAAGCTCCATTACCTAATACCGAAGTAATTCTGTAGGGTCCTTCCCAGTTTGGGCCAAGCTTGCCCTCTCTAGGATCCTTCTTGTTGCCGACGACTTTTCTCAGGACTAGGTCGCCGACTTGAAAATCTCTTGGATTGACCTTCTTGTTGTAAGCTCTGGTAAGCTATTGCTGGTATACTGCGAGCTGAATTGCAGCTTTCTCTCTTCGTTCTTCCAAAAGATCCAGATCTCGGGCTAAGAGTATGTCATTTGTCCCATTCTCAACTCCTTGGGTTCGGATCCCTGGGATGCCGATTTCCAGTAGAATGACTGCTTCTGTGCCATAAGCCATGGCAAAGGGGGATTCCCCTGTTGATCTTCTCGGCGTAGTCCGATATGCCCAAAGCACGTTGGGCAATTCGTCTACCCATTTTCCTTTTGCTGCCTGCAGCCTCTTCTTTATTCCATCCAAAATTACTTTGTTGGATGCTTCTACTTGCCCATTACTTTGGGGAAAACTTGGTGTTGAAAAGTAATTCTTGATTTTGAATTTCGCACAAAAGTTCTTGATGAGTTTGCTGTCAAACTGTGTTCCGTTGTCGGCAACTATTGCCCTTGGAATCCCAAATCTGGTGATGATGTTTCTCCATATAAAGTTCTTGACGTCCACATCTCAGATTTTGGCAAGAGGTTCTGCCTCTATCCACTTCGTAAAGTAATCTGTTGCTACCAGCAAGTATTTTCTCTGCCCAGTTGCCTGGGGAAGTTGCCCAACAAGATCCATGCCCCATTGGGCAAACGGCCAAGGGCTGGATACTGGGTTTAGGTCAGCAGCTGACTGATGTATCAAAGGTGCAAACCTTTGGCATTGTTCACACTTCTTCACGTAGGCTTCAACATCCTTTTGCATGTAGGGCCACCAATACCCCTGGGTAATGGCCTTGTGGGCTAATGATCTGCCCCCAGCATGGCTTCAACAAATTCCTTCATGAATTTCATATAGGAAACCTTCAACCTGCAAAGGGTGTACGCACCTTAAAAGGGGTCCAGTGAAGGACCTTCTGTAGAGGTGTCCATCTGCTGTCAGACTGAATCTTGCTGATTTCAATCTGACTTTGTGTGCCTCCTTACGATCTTCAGGCAGCTTTCCTTATTTCAGGAATGCAACAATTGCATCCATCCAACTTGACCCCATGTTCACACACATTGCTTCCTGCTCTGTGGTCTGTGGTTCTATGCTCGGGCCCGACATATAGTCGATCATAATTGTCCTTGTTTTTCCAGTCTGTATTGAACTTGCCAGGTTAGCCAACGCGTCGGCGTGGGTGTTGTCATCTCGGCTAACTTGGAGTAGTCGGCAGTTCTGAAATAGGGCTGCCAATCTGATGACCTCTTTTGCATATGCCGACATCCTTTCATCTCTGGCTGCAAATTCTCCTGTTGACTGGTTAACAATAAGTTGTGAATCACAAAAAACAATTACCTCGTCTGCTTCTGCTGCTGCTGCTAGTTTTAGCCCTGCAATTAATGCTTCATATTCCGCTTCATTGTTTGAGGCCTTAAACCCCAAACGGATGGACTGTTCTATTATTTCTCCATCTGGAGATATCAGCAGTACTCCTGCCCCCGCTCCTTGTCGGTTCGAACTTCTATCGACAAACAGTCTGAATGAGTCGCCGATGTAGATGCTGCAGGGTCTGAGTTTTTCCTTCCTTTGCTCTTTTGCCTTAGGCTGGGATTCTCCTTGCTTGCTGGGACAATGCTCATCTAGCTCAACGGAGCCCGATGTTCGATGGTTTCAAGCGTGAATTCTGCCCCGAAGTCGGCCAAAACTTGGCCCTTTATTGTTGTTCTGGGCCCGAACTCCAGGTCATACTGGCCCAAGGCAACTGCCCATCTTGCTGTTCTTCCTGTTAAGTCTCCTTGTTGCAACAGGGACTTCAGTGGGTGCTCTGTGAGCACCACAATCTTGTGCGTCTGAAAGTAATGGTTCAATTTTTTTGAGGCCATTACTAAGGCCTGCATTAATTTCTCTAGTGGTAAATACCTTGTTTCTGCGTCGGCCAAGGCTTTACTTACATAAAAAATAGCCTTTTGTTCTCCTTATTCTTCTCGGATTAGCACTGCACTTACTGCGTGTTCTGACACAGCTAAGTACAAAAACAGCTCTTCCCCAGGTTCAGGTGTCGAGAGGACCAGAGCCGAGGTCAGATATTTCTTTAGGTCGGCCAAAGCGGCCTCACATTCCTCAGTCCATAGGAAGTCCGTGGTTATCTTCACCAGGTTGAAGAAGGGTTTACATTTGTCTAAGCTTCGACTTATGAACCTGTTTAGGGCTGCGGTCCTTTCAGTAAGCATTTGTACCTATTTTGTCGATGTTGGGCTCTGTAGGTCTAGGATGGCCTTGATCTGATCTGGGCTGGCCTTTATGCCATTCCTTGTTACCAGGTACCCCAGAAATTTACCAGATCCAACTCCAAATGCGCACTTTGATGCGTTGAGTCGGAGTCGATATGTTTTGAGGATCTCGAATACCTCTTTTAGGTCGACAAGATGACTCTTAGGCTCCTTAGTGTTCACGACCATGTCATCGATGTAGACTTCTACCGTTTGGCCGATCAGGTGTTTGAACATTTTGGTTACCAGCCTTTGGTAGGTTGCTCCTGCGTTTTTCAACCCAAAAGGTATCACTCTGTAACAGTACAGGCCTTTTGGGGTGATAAACGCTGTTTTCTCTTCGTCTGGGGGGTACATGGTTATCTGGTGGTACCCCCTATAAGCATCTAGGAAGCTCATTCTTCCATGTCCAGAGGTGGCGTCTACCAACTGGTCAATCTTGGGTGGAGGAAAGCAGTCTTTGGGACAAGCTTTGTTCAGGCTTGTAAAATCTACGCAGACCCGCCATTTACCGTTCTTCTTCTTTACTACTATTGTGTTGGATAGCCATGTCGGGTAATGAACTTCTCGGATGGCCCTGGCCTCCAGAAGTCTGTCCACTTCTTCTTCTACTGCTTCGATGTGTATCAACGTCGGTCTTCTGGCTCGTTGAATCACAGGTTTTGCCGACCTGTCGACATTCAGTCTGTGGCAAGTGACCTCGGGGTCAATGCCAGGCATTTCGTAAGGTGTCCAGGCGAACACCTCTATGTTTGTTCTAAAAAAATCTTCCAGTTCTCTTTCCTCTTCTTCGGCTAAGCCTGAGCCGAGAAGAAAGAAGCGCTCTTTGTCGCCCTCCTGGATGAGGATTTTCTTTAGTGTCTCTTCGCTCTTCTCGGCTGGTTCTTTGCCGACGTCTTCTAGTACTTCCATGTCCTCATCTTCAATTTTTGCCTCTTTTGGCTCTCGAACGCTGCAAGTAGACTTCATTGCTGCCATGGAGCAACTTTTTGCCTGTAGTTGATCTCCTCTGAGTTCTTCAATCCCATGCTCTGTTGGGAATCGCAGTAGTTGATGCAATGTTGAGGGAACTGCCCCCATTGCATGCAACCATGGTCTTCCCAAAATGATATTGTATGGTGAAGGTGTGTTAATCACCATGAATTCTGTCCTGATCTTCTTAGTGCCAGCTTGTACTTCCAAGCTTGTTGCGCCCAGTGGCCACGTTGGCGTTCCATTGAAGCCGACCATCAGGCCATTCGATTGCTCCATGTCGTCTGGGTGAAGGCCTAGCTCCTTGTAACATCTAACGTACATGATGTCACAAGAGCTGCCTTGATCTATTAGGATGCGTTTCACTTGGCACTCCCCAACCTGGAGGGATACTACCAAGGCATCATTATGCGGATGCTGGACCATCTCTAGGTCAGCTTCAGTGAAGGCTATCATCAGTCCTTGGCACTCTTCAGGCCGAGGTCTTTTATGTTCGACCTGGTTCACGTGCTGCAGGTGTTTTATTCTTTGGGTTTCTCCCCGAATGTCGCTTTCGTTCACTTTTGAATTAATTACATTAACTACCTTAGGTCCCCCTCCCTGTGGTTGCTGTGCTGGGGGAGGCGGGGCCGCTGGTGCTTGAGGCAATCTTGCCTGCTGTTCTCTTGTCCTGGCTTCGTCGATGAGGTCCCTCAGATGGCCTTGCCTTACTAAGTCCTCTAAGTATGCTTTTAGGGCTCTGCAGCCCTGAGTTGGGTGCCCTTCTTCATTGTGGTAAGCACAACGCCTACCAACGTTCCTTCCCATGTATTTCCCTGGGGCCTTTGCTGGTGCTCTGAAATAAGGTTGATTTCGGATTTGCTCCAGGACTTTGTGTACTGGGATTCGGAACACAGTCGTCACTGCTTGTTTACCCCTCAATTCTATCTCCAATTTGTTAAATCCGTTGTCACCTCGGCTTCGCTTCGGCTCGCCGTTCCCTTTTTCCTGCTTTACCTCCTTATTCCCTGATGTATCCTCCTCGGCTCTGACATATTTCTCAATTCTCGCCATGAGCTCTTCCATGCTTTTTGGCAAAGTTTTTGCCAAAGACTTCCGTAGTGGACAATTGTCTTTCAGGCCGTTCTTGAATGACACGACCGCTACTTCTTGATTATATTCTAGTATTCGATTGAACACCTCATAGTACCTTTTTGCATAGGCCCTAAGGCCTTCATCTTTGTTGATCTTCAGAGCCATTAATGCGTTCACCCTTAATGGCTGCAGTTTGTTCGTCACAAACCTGGCCACAAACATCTCGGCCAGGCTTTCCCAAGTCTTTACGCTTCCCTTCGGTAATTTATGGAACCAATCTGATGCAATTTCCCCAAAGGACGAGGGGAACACTTTGCAGAGCAATGGCTCGTTCCCACTATATAATGCCATTGAATTCAGGTATAGCCCGACGTGGAAGTTGGGATCTGACTTACCATCATATATTTGGAACCTCGGCATACTGAATCGCTTTGGTGCTTGAAATTTGTCCAGTTCCACCGAGAATGGTGTCCTCGGCTTAACCGGGGAAGTTACCTCGGCTTCAGCATTCTGTTGCTTCCTCTTGACGTAATCTCTCAAGTCTTCTTTACTCCTTCCTGGAGCTCGGCTATCTCTGGACTTTAATCTCTTCGGCACACTACTTTCGGCCTCGTGGTGGGCTCATTTTGATTTTTCTCCATGTGTTGTGTCAAAGCAAAACGCCTGCCCTTGAACATGCCGATGTTCTTTGGGCTCTGGATCCTTCGTGTGATACGTTCTTCGGGACTCCTCTCATCTCGGCTCCTCTTGTCCGCCTTCCTTGGAAGGTCGGTGAGAGTGCCTTCCGCTCCTGGTGTGCTGAGGGACTTCAGGGATTGTTCTTTTTCCTCCCTTCTGGGTGTTAGTTGCTGGCATTGGCGTATCCTGCAGCGGGTATGGTGGCTGCATGACATTGTTTTGCATCATGAAGTTGACCACTGACCGTAGGTCTGCCAACTTGTTTGCCAAGTCTTTTACTTCCTCATCCCTCCGTAGGCACCTATCCCTCCATACTTGAAGGTTATCTTCGTTATAATACTTGCCTTGGTCTGTCCTCTTCGAAGCGTCGCCCTCCTGGCCGATGTCTCTCTCTCCGTGGCCCTGGTCATGATTTTCTGTATTGTGGTTGTCTCCTTCAACATCAAGGTCAATTGGTCTGCCACTCCCAGCAGGAGTGTCGCCCCCAATGTTTTCCCTCTGTCCGTTACTGGCCATATATTCTTCTAAGTTTCCCACAGACGGCGTCAAATTGTGTGGGTGATTTTCCGACCACACTGCCCGCTTAGTAACCAGTTGGAGAGCACTGGCAGAATAGATGGCACCTGACTGACCTGCAACAGAAATGTAAGAATCCCGCGGTGGTTTCGACCACCCGGGGGCACTCCGACGATCAAGTCAGTATGTCTCTCAAAGATAAATCAAGTATTAAACTCACAAGCTTGAGTATCAAAAGCATAAAACTGTGTACCTTAGACCCACGGGGGTGCCTCTCTTTTATAGTTTACTCAATCCAAGTCCCACTAGAAGCCTGACTTCTATGGACTCCAATTCAGAGCTTACTTTGGATTCCTCAAGGGATAAGGATAAACTCCCTAAGAGCTTTCTCCTTATCTTAGCAAAGTCTTTTCTTTACTCTAGGACTCTTGCCCCTTATCCATTATCCGCTTATCTCGGATTCCGATATCTTCGGAGATAACCTCGGCCTCGCCGAGATGACCTCGGCGTCTCAACCAGGACACGTGGCATTTCGGCTGACACGTCGGCGTCACCTTACCACGTGTTGGTATTAAGAAAATACATCCCCACACTACTCATAGAAAAAAATCCTAACCTTCTTCTTTACCCATTTTTTAAACTCTTGTTCAAACAAATTTTTTAATCGGTTGATTTCAAGTGTGACCTGTATATAAAAAAAAAAGTCCACAACAAAAATTAAGAAGATGTTAACAAAATATGGAAAGGTTCTTTGTAAGGGTGTAACCCTGAGAATATTAATACAACTTTCAATACTTTGTTCTGGTTTGACAAAGTATTGGATCATGCATAAAGAAATTATACTGAGCAAGGCGTTTTTTGTTTTTAATTTTTTTTTGAAAGGAATTGATAAGGGTAAGTTAGCATTGCTAAAAAAAAAAAAAAAGAAACGAAAAAGGAATAAGTTTGGAAAAAGTTCCAAAAAGATTTATAACCAATGAAAATGTACCATCAAATTTATTCAAAAAAGTGAAGTGTGGTACAGATTTAACTTAGTATTGAGGTTCTGAGAGGTCTTTTCTTATGTATTATAGATAAAAAATGATTCATTAAGTTTCAGTTCCTTTCATCATTGATTAAATTAATGAGAATTTTCTCATTTGTTAAAATTCATAAAGTTCCAATCTCTTTTATCATTGATTAAATGTATTGAGAATGTTCAAGCATGGTGGATATATAATCCAGAATGGTATTTTAGACCCATTGCTCGCAATACATTTTGTTTACTTTGTAGTTTTAACAAATTAACTAAAAGAGCAGTTAAGAAATTCTATCTTTGTTTAAGAAATTGTTCGATTTAATACAATTATAGTAAATCATATTGTAGCGATCTCAATTTTGACAAGGTTAGCTCGCCGAAAAAAAAAATGCAAAATGCATTCGAAATTGCTTGAGCCACACATGCGTAAAACAGGGGAGGGCTTGTTTGGCTACTGCAATAAAATGCAGGTGTGGAAGTGCAAGTGCGGGAGAAGCGCCGCATGTGCGGTGGTAGGTGAGTTCAAAATTTTGGTCTTTTCTTTTTTTTAGGCTGAGTGTATCTCACTCTTGTTAGGTCTCTCTCTCTCTCTCTAAAAACCCTTTCCTCTCCCTTCTCTCTACATTTCCCTACGCCAAATTGGATCAAAACCTTGATTTTTCAAGATCCATTAGAGTTCTGCCATAGTTTCTTTATCAAAGTTGGTTAACTTCTTGAGGGCTTCGTTGTGTGCGGTGAAGATCGAGTTTCGACACTGTTGATTATGGGGGTTTCATCTCATTTCTTCTTCAAAACTTGAGGTAGGGATTTTCTTAGAGTTATATATATATATTTTTACAAGATCTATATGATTTTCGAAATCATCTTTCGATAGCTTTGAAAATTGATTGTTGATTCAAGAAGTTGAGCGATTTTGAAAGTGGGTTTGTCTCTTGTTCTTTTAAAATGATCTTATGGGTTTTGATCTTCGTTGATTGAAGAAAAGATGATTTTGGAAAGTTTTCTTTCAAAAGATTTGAGTTTTATAGTTTTGGTGAGAAAACCTAGAATTTGGAGATTTTTTTTTAAAGAGACTGAAAATTCATGAATGATATTGTTATATTTATTTTGTGTGTCAAAATAAATAAATGTTTGGAAAATTTCTTATTTATATAAATAATGAATTTCAGGGAATATGAGAATTGTTGTTCATTTTGAAAATTATTGTTCAAAATGTTGAAATGGTTTTGAATTGACTAATTGTTGAGGATACTTGAGAAGAGGGAATTGTGTTATTCCTTGGATGATGAATTGGAATAAAAGTATTTGTATTCATCTTGTGTTATTGGCATATCAATTCATTTGATTACGTTAAACTTTGAAATTTGATTTGAAAACTTGCATTGAGAAAAGAATGAGAAACAAGTTTTCATAGAATGGTTTTGGGGTAAATACGTTGGTAAGTCTTGATAGGTGGTGTAGATGATATTGAATAAGTTGGCCTGAGAGCTCGGGGTGAAAGACTGAAAACCTGTGCGGATAGGTGTCGAGCCTTCCTGTTAATACCGGTAAAAATGACAAGTTGGTAGTACTTGTATAGTCTACTTGTAGACACTGACCTAGAGATTACCAAAGCCGTAATTACCGTTCTTAAATGAATTGTTAAGTTTTGAAGAATTGAAATTGCATGACATCATTGAGCATGATGGTTTTCAAAGATGAAGATGTGATTTTTTTTCAAAAGGGCATAGCATGTCATGTGCATTTCATCTCTTGAGACTTGTATAAAATGTATATATTTTGTTAAGGATTTCCTACTGGATTTTATGCTCACCCTACGGGATTTTTGTGCAGGGAAAGATGTGGTGATGCCGCCTAGCTAAAGGGAGGAAATGTGTGTTGAGAGTACGAGACTCTCATTTTGCAGTGACTCTGAGTGTAAGCCAACGGCTGTATGTGTGTGGGTTTGAATAACTGTTTTGTGTAATCAGGCTCAAGCCTTGGAAACTTGCAAACCCTTGGGGACATTTATTTGTTTATTTACTTGTTGTTGGATTAATGTATTGTTGCATGAAGAACTATTGTATCATGTAATGTAAGTTTGGAGATTTATATTCGGTTTTCCTTGAAAGAGTCATGATTGTTGTATTATCATTTGGGTTAGAAATTTGGGGCATTACACATATAATCCATGGTTGTGGTGCAGTTTTCAATTAGTTGAATATTAACAATAAAAAAATAGAAGAGTTAAAAAGCATCATTAATCGGCCATTATGTTGTGATGTTAACACGTCTCGTGGTTGCTACTAATATTCAAACTACTGAACAAACACAAGACTCTTTTTATAGCACCAAGTCGAACTAGTTTCATTTGTTTGTCCCTTGGTTTTGACAGTGCCATCAGCATTTAGACCTCTAGTCAACCATCTTCCGCAAACCAAAATCTTTGAAATATCTCATTATTATCACTCAAGTTATATATCACTGGAAAGAACCATATGTGAATTTTACATGGGAACAGACACTTTTACAAACATAAAGAAGTAATGGTTAATTGTTAAAGAGTTAATAAAAGGATGAAAAGCCTAAAATAAAAAGATGAAATCTTACCTGACGGTTGTTCCAGAAGTGGTGATATTTGTTTTGTTTTGTTTTGTTTGTTTGTGTTTGTGTTTGTGTTTGTGTTTTTTTTTTTTTTTTTTTTTTTTTTTTTTTTTTTGCGTAGACTACAAATGTGACCCCAAATTTAGATGGCGAGGCAACATCAGTGTTGCTTGGAACTTGCAGGCAGAGTCATTTACTTGGTTTGGGGAAGAGATGACAGTGAGCAATGTTTTCTTTTCTTCTTGGTTGCTTTCTGTAGCAATGTTTTCTTTTCTTTGTGATTGCTTTCCATTTGTAGTTGCAAGAGAGAAGCACTTACAAACGGATGTCATTTTGGGTAAACTAACACTAGATCCTAATCGTTGTATTTAGTTCACATCAAATTTTATTAAAAATAAGTTTTGATAAAATTGTCGCTAAAAATATTTTTTTATGACAATTTTTTGCATGTCACTAAAAATTGACAATTAGTTACTTTTTTTGTTACGATTTTTATAAATTGTAACTAAAACTTATAATTAGTGACGGTTTTCTGTGATGAATTTTTTAAACTGCTGATAAAAATTGAAAATTAGTGACTTTTTTTGTGACGATTTTTTTAAACTGTCGCTAAAACTTATAATTAGTAATATTTTTTGTGACAATTTTCAAATTGTCACTGAAAATTAACAATTGGTGACCTTTTTTTAATAGTGTTTGATAAAAAAAGCCATTAATTCTTATATAACCCATTGAACAATAAGTCTACCTATTAGGATCTACACATAAGTCCCCCATACATTTATTCGGATGTGTCGTTTCTCGTGCTATGCCATATTTTTTTAAATTTTTTTTGCCAATATTGTAGAATGTTAGTTAATTGTTAGTAAAGTTTTTAAACTACAATTTAAGAGGTCATCCCTGTTCCATAAGCTCAAACTTCAGACATTCCCCTCACCCTACCCTAAGATGTGGCTATAAGACTATTGGGCCAAAGCCCAAGCTCGTGCTATGCCATTTTGTTGGTGCATTTTGTTGAATGTTGGCTAATGAATTTTATTTATTTTTTGTTTATAAAAGGAATAAACAATTGGTAAGGGTATTTCGGGGGAAAAAATTAGACAACTAAGTTGGCTTAGGGGTAGCTCTAAATGCACCCCAAAAATTAAGTTGGGAACCCCATTACTTCGAAGACTCTAATTAAAAATTTAAATATTTATTTATTTATTTAGACAACTCAAATAATATCTATTATAACCTTAAAAATAAAAAACTTTGGAAATTCTACTTTCTACATCACAAATCTAATAGCTTTTTCATCTAGGCATTATGTGCCAAACAAATTATATATGTTCGAAAATTTAATTTCGAACGTATGAAGTTTCTTCGGATACTCAGTGACAAACAAATTAAATATATTCGGATACTTATTTCTGAACAATAGAAAATTGATTACAGCATTTTCATTTGGATACTCAGTGTCGGACAAATTATATATGTCTGGATACTTAATTCTGAACCCATGAAATTTTTTCGGATACAGTTCCGAATAATAGAAAATTAGTTGTAGCATTTTCATTTGGATATTGTAACAACCCTAAACTGTGATTGGTCACTAATCCATGATTAAGAATGCCTAATAAGTAATTAGGAGGAAATTCTGAGTTAATTGCATGTGTGTTATGTTATTTGTGTTTATATCTGCTTGACGTAGGAATATCTGTTCGTATTTCTGTTTCGGTATGTGAATTAAAGGTCTTTTCGGCATCTGATCACGAAATCGCCTAGGTTAATGTGTAATTTGAAATTTTTGGAATGTTATGGTAAATTTAATTAGAATTCGATTCGGAATCAAATAATTAGAATAGAAGAAGGCTAATTGATTAAGTTAAGCTAGGATTAATTTAACCCCACTAATCAAGCCTATAGCCCCGTTTGGTAGAGTTTTGGGAAAGTGATTATATATTATAACTTAACAGATTATAGCTTACGGCTATGAGCATAAGCTGATAACCTGTTTGGTATAGCTGTGAGATTATAGATTTAAGTAGCAGAATAGTGTTTGGTAAATAAGCTGTAAAATAGCTTTTTCTGTATAATTGACTTTTTTGCCCTTATATGATATAAAAATGATAATTTTGTCATTTTTTTTTTCAATTTTAATTTAAAAAAATTATTTCATTAATAAAAGTTAATATAATTAGTATTAATTAGTATCAACTAATATAAAAATTGATACACTTGATAAAAATGTAATAGAAGTATTATTGTAATAATTTTTTTCCATTATAAATTAATTAGTATCAATTAATTGCTTAATCGGTATCAATTAGTACTAAAATTATTAACTAGTATCAATTAATGGCTTAATTGGTGTGAATTAATACTAAAATTATTAATTAGTATCAATTAATATTAATAATTAATTTTTATTAGCATAAAATAATATTAATAACCAACAATTGTTATTAATTAGTATCAATTAATAATTAATTCATTACAAAAATATACAATATTAAATTTTTTTTTGACATTTCTGATTCTGTTTTTATTAAAAAAAATTATTACAATTAATAATATAACAATTGTTATTTTTTTAATTTATTATTCTTTTTCATTACAATTAAATTGTGTAATTTATTTAATGGATATAAATTGCACAATTTATTAAATATTATTTTGATTAATTTATTTATTTTTTATTTCAATTTATTTTGTTCAATATTATTTTTATTATTTTGTTTTTAATTATTATTTTTGTTTAATTTATTAGTGTCAATTAACACTAAAATTATTAATTAGTATCAATTTCTTAATTAGTCTCAATTAATATTAAAATTATCAATTAGTACCAATTAATAATTAATTCATTACAAAAATATATAATATTAATTTATTCATAATTAATACCAATTAATATTGATTTTTTTAATTAATATTGATTTTTTTTTTTAATTTTTCTTCAAAAATATACATTTTTTTTTCTTTTTTTAATTAATATTAATATTGATTTTTTTTTCCTTCAATTTGTTTCTAGGGTTTCAACCCAGCCGGCAAACAGCGATCGGCAGAGATGACCAGCCGTCGACCAGCCGTCGATGTAGGTGCGGGAGGCAGCGGAGAGAGAGTGAACGACAAAGATGATTTCCAGTTTCAGATCGCGATGGAAAGATAGAGGAAGAGAGAGAGAGAGAGAGAGAGAGAGAGAGAGAAACCCTAGCCGCCGACGACATGCGCGATGAAGAGAGAGAGGGAGGGAGGGAGTGAAAGGTCTGGTTCGTGTGTGTGTGTGTGAGAGAGAGAGAGAGAGAGAGTTAAGAACAGTGTTAAGAGCTAGAAATCGTCTTCGTCGGAAATTGCGTTCGTCGGAAATCACACTCGTCGGAAATCGCCTCTGTCTCTCCCTCTCGAATAAACAGTGCTTGAGAACAAATGTTATATAGGTGGGTTTTTGGTAATAGTTGAAATATAAGAGGGGCCTTTAAGTCATTACATATTTGACTAAACAGCTTCCCGCATAAGCTGTAAAATTAAGCACCCCAAGAGCAACTTCAACTTTTAAGCCGAATTTGGCTTAAATTAGGCCATAATCTATGCCCATAAGTTGTACCAAACACACCAATATAGCTTAATTTAAGCCAAAAGTTGATTTAAGTTGAAAAAAAGTTTTACCAAACACCCACTATATAAGGCTAATTCTAGAGCTTTGAGAATGTTTTACACATTCATTTCTCATCTTTGAGAGGCCAACGTAGGGAGAGAGGGAAGGAAGGAAGAAATTGAACTCAACGAGGGAATTGCTAGAAATTTATAGGAAATTGAAGTGAACTTGGAAGATTAAGCTTCTACACTTGAGAGTTCAAGACTAAAGGTAGGAATTCACCCTTTTCATTGTGAAATAGAGTTGTTTAATGTATGAATTCAAGGAAATTAGAGATTAAAGACATGAATTAAGCTAATGAGTAGACTTGAGAATCAATTCATACATGCATGTGCATTTTATTGCATTTTGAGCATGTTTTCTAAGAAATTCTCTCATGCATGTAACAATTCTAACTTAATTATGGGAATTCATCATGTTTTTCTATCATTTTATTTGATCATGATTTGGAGGGTTTACATTAAAAGGATTACATGCATGTTCTATATGTGTACATTTCAAGTTTGACTTTGAACAATTCACTTGCTTTTGGACCTTGATTTTACGAAACAGGCTTTTAATTCATGATGTTATACAAGTTTAGACATGTTTTCTCAGGTTTTGGGCCCAAAGGATGCGTTTTGATACATTAGAATTGTGTTTTGAAGCTTGGAGCTCAATCTAGAAATTTCAGAATTTGTACTCTTCGCTCGAGCGGTGGAATCTGCACTCGAGAGAAGAATGTGAGTTCCTAATATTTTTGCAGAGTTAAAGGTTGGCTCGAGCTACAAAACTTGCGCTCGAGCGACCACTCTTATTTTTTAGCCTTGGCTCAAGCAACCAGAAGTTGAACTCGAGCGTAAAATTAGAGCTTCTAGAAGTTTTATAGACCAATGGTTTCGCTTGAGCAGCCAAAGTTGCGCTTAAGCAAACTGCCCTCTTTTTGAAAATTCGACTAAGTGTTTCAAAGTACATTTTGACATCCTCATTGCGTCTTAGGCATTCTTAAGCCTTAATTAAGATATAATATTGAGGGTAAGGATTAGAAACACACCAAGATAAAAAAAAGAAATGAGTTAAGTGTTTCCAAGCGTGTGTTTTAATGTGTATCTACTATGTGTTTGTGTGGGTCACATGCTATAGACCATCTGATTCGTCTGTTCTGACTATTCTGCCATTAGAGCTATTTGTGAGTAATAACTCTGTAAAGTTATATTTAACTTTAATTATTTTCTGATGATATGGAATAATCTGTTTTCTGAAATGCTATTTTCTGTATGAGTTAATGATTGTCCAGATTTCTGAAATATATTCGTGGCATCCTTAGCATCATGTGATATCTATTTTCTGCACTGTATACGTCTCATGTAATCATGAGTCAACTGTACGTCCTATGTGATCGTGGGTCAACTGTACTGGATCCTTATGAATATCTTTGTGCACATGAGTCAAATGTTTATGTCCCATATAAATGGGTCAACTGTTCTGTTAGCCCTAATGCATGTACCACATATGATTCTCTGTGAACTCTGTATATGAATATGTTTCTAACTCTGAACTTTGATCGCTAAATCTATTACGGAAATCATTTATTAAACCTATTACTCTGTTATTATTCACTAGGCTCCAACTCACTATATTATTAATGTATATAGGTGATCAGGTGCATGACCAGACTCAGTGATGATTTCCTAGAAATCAGTTTTGTTAGCCAACCACAGTGCCTCCCGAGGAGGTTCCTGAGTTAAAGTGCGGTCATGATTCTGCAAAGTTTTAAATTTTTGTTTTCTTTTGTTTGTCTGAACAGTTCTTGTAGACTCTGTATTCAAGGCTAAGTCCCTTTGACTGTATCTGTAATGGTGACATAAGACTAACATAAATATGACGTCACATATATGTATATAAGTTTTAAATTTTTTGTCTCATGTATATCTGCATAGCTCTATGGACGTTGTATTTGATATTTGCTTCCGCCACCCTCTTTAATTTTGTTTAATCTGTTCAAAGGCCTTCGGTAATCCCAGGATTACTAGCTGGTTATGTCAGTACCAAACAAATTATATATGTTTGGATACTTAATTCTGAACCTATGATGTTTCTTCAGATGCTCAATGTCGAACAAATGAAATATGTTCAGATACTCATTATCGAATATATGAATTTTGTTTGGAAATAAGTTTCCGAATAAACATAATTTTTCCGGTATTGAATTTCCGAATCAATTTCGTAAATCAAACAACGAAAAACAATAAACATCAAATGAAAATTTACTTTATCTATAGAAAACTGTTTGGAAATATCTTATATATTTTTCATTATTGATTTCAATATGAAATAGAATGCAAGAATGATGGATTTTAAGCAAATAGGGATATGTATGAAGATGCAAAGCGAAGCGAGTAAGAAGAGAAGAGAGATATAAGAAATATTGGGGTTGATGATGAATGGGGTGTCCAAAACATTTTGGTTTACACTTTTTCCAATGCCAAATATTTTTGGTCATTTTAAATAAGGACTTAATGGTAATAAAAAAATTTCATTAAATTGGAATGCTCAACCAAATATTTGGGGTGTAAATAGAGTCACCTTTAACTTACACATCACAAAACGAACTCCTAACATCCTCAAAATTTTAATTTTTTAATACAACTTTTATAATTATGTCATATATTATTACTTTCATCCCTACCATCCACTTTTCTTCTTACACCCAAAACCTAAAAGAGCCTAACTTCTTCCACCATTACCTCCGACCACCGTCCCATTACCAATTGCTGCCTCTTTGTCACTACCCTTCTCCTTCACCCAGCCCCTCTCTGCCTTACTCTTCTTTTCTGCTACCATCGTTCCCTTCTACCCAACCTCTCTTACCAACAGCCGCTACCAATCCCTCACTATTAACCGTAAGTTTTACGAACTATTAGGGCTTAGTTCACAAAAACATAACCTTCGTTCGGTTGTGCCTGCCAAACATGTAGGGTGTGTCATGTTGTGGGATCCCGAATCTGATAAGCATGTACGTTTGGCAATGGATGTAAGTGTGTTTTAATTTTGTTTGGATTTTGTTGTTTATGCGACTTGTTTTTGTTCGGTAGTGGATTGTTTAGTTTTGTTTGGTTCTTGTGCACCAAGAAAAAATTGAAATTCATCTCTGATCACTGTGAGCCCTTTCTTCCATTACAATGGTGGTGGGTGCGATGGGGAACGAAAATGGAGTGGTTACGGTGGTGGTGATGGTCACAACGGTAGAACGATAGAGGAAGTGGTGGTTGTGATGATGAGAGGCTGTGAAGGTGGTGGTCATGATGGTAGTGATGGTCGTGGTGGTGAGACAACAAAAAAGGAGTGGCGTCTGCAGTAGAATGGTGGTCGAAGGTGATGGTGGAAGAAGTTGAGGTTTTTTAGGTTTTGGGTGTAAGTAGAAGAGTGGAAGGTAGGGATGAGAGTAAGAATGTAATTATAGAAATTATACAATAAAAAAATTAATTAAAATTTTAAGGATATGAGGAGTTAGTTTTGTGGTATAAATAGAATTATCCGTCTTTTTATAAGTACAAAGATATTCACTTGAATTCAATTTTTTTATTGTATACATGGCATTCAGTGTGTTATCTCCAATCAAGAATTTAGAGGCATTTTTACATTGACTACAATATTATTCTACAAAGACGACAGAGTATGTCGGGCAAAGAAAGGCGCCTCCCGGTCCTTCATGACACCAGAGTTGGATTACAGTTGGAAGTATAGGAATTCTTGTTGGCCCAGGATAAAAGCAGAAGTCCAACAGTGATGGGTTGTGTGTGCTCTATGCAGCTTGTCAAATTGTCAAACGCCACTAGAAAATATTATTTGGTTCGTTAGTAAGTAGAACCGATTATCATTGTTTTGGTATTTTAAGAGATAATGTAACATAAAAACTAACAAATGATAATTGGTGTGAAGTAATATACGACATTTAATAATTTTTTGCAATTGAGAAGGAATGATACCCAAAGTTCAAACAATGAAAAAATAAATAAATAAAATATATGTGGGAATTATAGATGCGACCATCAAACTCGTATATCATTATGAGAAAAGTCTACGGACCCAGCATTATAGATCATGAATTGAATAAAAAAAATAGTGTGATTGAGATATATATTTTTTATAGTGGAGTTCATATATGAAATTAATTTCAATCATTGAATTTGTTTTTTAGGGATTTGTTCTTTCTAAGATTTGTTTTTTCTAAGATTGTAGGACCGCTATATCATTCATTATAACACTAGAATAGTGAGTTTGGAATCAATCTAAAGAACTCAAATTTTTTTTTTCTCCATTCATTATAACACTAGAATAGTGAGTTTGGAATCAATCTAAAAAAGTCAAAAAAAAATTTTCTTTTTATTTTGTTGTCTTTAGTAATTTTAAAAAAAGTTGTGTCAAAATTTTTACTTTCAGTATAGAATGATCTAAACATTAAATCTTTGAAAAAACTCTGAAGACAAAAAAAAGCAGAAAAGTCAAATTATTTTTTAACCCATATATTTTTTTAGTGGATTTTATTTTTAAATTATATAATAAAAAAAATTACAAACAAAGCCATGCATAAGTTAACCCATAACCAACATGTGGGACCAAGTTTCATTCTCTTTTCTAAAATCAATTGGTGATAAGAAGAGTTTCATCTCATTCAAAAAAGATAAGAAGAACTTCACTTGTGTCTTTTATGACATTTGACATTACGTTTTGTTGGTGAAAATATCAGAAAAAATTATATTTTATTGATAAATGATGCAAAGAAAATGAGATACAAATAGATCAGGCTGAGGCACGGATATCTCGTTTTCTTTAACGAGATCAAGCCCATTGCGGTAGGAAGAATCCAAATACCGATGTAGCAGTCACAAAACTATGACTTGTTCCCTCCAGGATACAATAGCCCGACCACTTGTCGTATGGTTCAGGCCAACTCTGCACAAGATGGTAAACCCAAAGCTCCACCAAGAAAAACACCATTCTTTGCTAGTAATCTCTCTTGTATAGAAAATAGTTGGTGTGTGTTGGTATAGAAAATAGTAGATGAGAGGAACTATTTTTAGGTTACTAGGACCTTACAAATTACACCAAAAAATAATGACCATTAAATAAGAGAAAATGGTTACATCAAAATAATGACCATTAACCAAGAGAAAATGGTTACACCAAAATAATGACCATTAACCAAGTTCATGAATTCTATTTAACCTCCATTTATGACCAAGAGGTTACCAAAGTAATGAAACCCCATTTATGAAAAAGATAAATCAATAAATAAATACAAGATATTAAAATGGTCCAACAATCCCCCACTCATTTTTTTTAATATCAACAAGGATAAAAGGGATTACCAAACAAAGATAGATTAGTATGCATCATGAAGGTGTGCTCTGCATTGAACCTTCACTAATGAAATAGCAACCTTTACTCCATAGTCAGTAGTGGTCTCAGACTTGAACTATGATTGCTTAGGGGAAATAAAGAATTACTGCTCACACATAATAATCCAGGTGTTGACATGAGCTTTAATAGCTAGCACATTATGGCCTTGTGCTTATCCCAGTTTTCCTGAGCATATTTGAGAATAAGTCTTGTTCTCATAGAAAGCGACCCCACTTTCATGCTCACATAGGTGAAATCTGTCAAGGATGTTCTTGTAATTTACATACTCCACTCAACAAGAGCTACAGAATTTCATTAAGAGTATAAAAACTCAACCCTCCAACATTACAGGACAAATGCACTTACATTATAGGGATGGATAACAAAATATTAAAGAGCGCATTTTTTTACAACCACCACATGATTCGTTCTTCCCATTGAACCTAGTTATAGGATCTCTGGTCCCTAGGTTGGGTATCCTCATACATGGTTTATGATTTTATAGGCTTCAAACCCATTCCCCTCGATGTATTCCAGACCCTATCTTTCGCCAAGGCCTTGGTTAACGGATCCGCAAGAGTATCACAAGATCTTACATAATTCACAGTTATGATGTCATTACTCAAATAGGATCTCACATTACTGTGCTTCCTTTGAATAGGTCTGGATTTACTATTATAAAAATGATTGTTCACTCTACCAATAGCAGCAGTGCTATCACAACGAATTAACACAGGAGGAATTGGTTTTTCCCAAAAAGGAATTTCATGTAACAAATCTCTTAACCAATTCGCTTCCTCACATGCTGAAGCTAACGCTATAAACTCAGCTTCCATTGTAGAATTAGCAATTATCGTCTGTTTTTTAGACTTCCAACATATCGCACCGCCACCCAAGGTAAAAATAAAACCCGAGGTAGAGAGAGAATTACCTGACAAAGTGTTCCAATCAGCATCACTATATCCCTCAAGTACCGCAGGATACTTGTTATAAAACAAACCATAATTTTTGGTTCCAGATAAATATCTCATAATTCTTCCCATGGCTAGCCAATGATCTTGACTTGGCTTGCTAGTATACTTGCTAAGTACTCCAACAGCATATGCAATGTCAGGTCTAGTACAGTCAGTAGCATATCTCAAACTACCAATCATGCTAGCGTATTCCTTTTGATTAATCATTTCTTTTTCATTTGTTACAACAGACAAATGTATGCTTGCATCAAAAGGAGTAGCAACATATTTACAGTCTAGAAAATTATATTTCTTTAAAATTTTCTCAACATAATGCAACTGATCAAGAAAAATACCATTATTAGTCTTGGTAATTTTAATTCCCAAAATAAAATTGGCTTCACCCAGATCTTTCATATCAAAGTGGCTATTAAGCATATTTTTAGTCTCATTTATAATATGCAAATTAGAGCCAAAGATAAATCGATCATCCACATATAGGCTAATAATCACATGTGCATTCTCACAAGTTTTATAATATATGCATTTATCACATTCATTAGTCTTATAGCCATTCTCAAGCATGCATGAATCAAATTTCTCATGCCACTGTTTAGGAGCTTGTTTTAAACCATAAAGGGATTTAGTTAGCTTACACACCTTGCTTTCTTGGCCAGGCTCCACAAAGCCTTCAGGTTGGTCCATGTAAATCTCCTCATCTAGATCTCTATTTAAAAATGCTGTTTTTTCATCCATTTGATGAATTTTTAAATCATGAATTGCAGCCATTGCAATCAACAGTCTAATGGATGTAACTCTAGTAACCGGAGAAAAAGTATCAAAGAAATCAAGATAAACTTGTTGCTTAAAACCTTTAGCGACAAGCCTCGCTTTATATTTATCTATAGTTCCATCCGGTTTAATTTTTTTACGAAGGACCCATTTACACCCAATAGTTTTACAACCTGGAGGTAAATCCACTAGCTTCCATGTTTTATTTGAAAGTAGTGAGTCTATCTCATCATTTACAACCTCTCTCCAGAAAATAGCATCAGGTAATGATAAAGCTTCTTGCACCGTAAGAGGAATTTCTTCCACATTGTAAAGATAATAGTCAGGGCCAAAATCTTTTTCAACTCTAGCTCGTTTACTTCTTCTTGGTTGGATTTGAAAATTTTCTTTTTCTTGAAAAACTTGAGAAGGAGTAGAAGAGTTAGGCATAGATAAAATATTTTCAGAAATTATTTGACCCCCACTATTTTTAGATTTGAAAGGAAATTTATTTTCATAAAAATAGCATCACCTAATTCAAAAATAATATTATTTTCCATATCAAAAAATCTATAAGCTGTACTATGCAACGCATATCCAAGAAAAGTACAAGTGGTAGCTCGTTCACCCAATTTAGGTCGTTTAGGATCTGCAAGCCTCACAAAAGCTAAACAACCCCAAACCCTCAAATAACCTAGATTTGGTTTATGCCCCCACCACAACTCATAAGGTACAATTTTAGTCTTTTTGTGTGGCACTCTATTTATCAGAAGGCAAGCTGTCAAAATAGCCTCACCCCAAAGATTTGAGGGAGTACTTGAATCAATAAACATAGCATTCGTCAAGTCAATTAACGTTTTATTTTTTCTTTCAGCTACGCCATTAGATGAAGGTGAATATGGTGGAGTAGTCTCATGAATAATTCCCAAAGACTGAACAAGAGAGTTGAATCCAAGAGATTCATACTCTCGGCCTCTATCACTTCTAATTCTTTTTATCTTTTTACCGAATTGATTTTCGACTTCAAGAAGGAATTCTTTAAATTTCTCAAAAGCATCACTTTTATTTTTTAATAAATATACGTTTGTGTATTTTGAAAAATCATCAATAAAAGTGATAAAATATTGGTTACCACCCCGAGTTAAAATTCCTTCAAATTCACACAAATCAGTATGAAATAATTCTAGCAATTCGGTATTTTTTTCAACACTTTTATGAGGCCTCTTAGTAATTTTTGCTTTACTGCAAACTTCACATTTCTCAAAATTTTTTGTCACTTTAGGAATTAATCCTAAACTACTCATGATTCCCACATATTTACTGTTAATATGACACAAGTGAACATGCCAAAAAATTAATAGAAGACAAAATGTAAGCGGTGTCATAGTAATAATCATAAAATTAATCAGCAAAAAAAAAAATTTAAGAGATAAAAATGACATTTATACTTATCTGTATTATAGGAAGCCACTTTTGCTTCATGTGCCTCGTAGTCTTCATCATTCATCTCCTCGGTTGGGATTTTGTTCCGATTCTTTTCGGTAAGAACATATGCAACTTTCAAAAAGCTAAGGTAAATTTTTTTTTTTCTTTTCCACCTCTTAAAATGAACTCCTTTGAACTTGAAAGGCTTGTTGAGATCTCCAATTCCATCATTGGTTTTTTCTAGTACTTTGTTCCATAATTGTTGGTGAAAATACCAGAAAAAATTATATTTTATTGATAAATGATGCAAAAAAAATGAGATACAAATAGATCAGGCTGAGGCACGGATATCTCGTTTTCTTTAACGAGATCAAGCCCACTGCGGTAAGAAGAATTCAAATACCGATACAGCAGTCACAAAACTATGACTTGTCCCCTCCAGGATACAACAGCCCGACCACTTGTCGTATGGTTCAGGCCAACTCTACACAAGATGGTAAACCCAAAGCTCTACCAAGAAAAACACCATTCTTAGAAAATAGTTGGTGTGCGTTGGTATAGAAAATAATAGATGAGAGGAACTATTTTTAGGCTACTAGGACCTTACAAATTACACCAAAAAATAATGACCATTAAATAAGAAAAAATGGTTACACCAAAATAATGACCATTAACCAAGAGAAAATGGTTACACCAAAATAATGACCATTAACTAAGTTCATGAATTCTATTTAATCTCATTTATGACCAAGATGTTACCAAAGTAATGAAACCCCATTTATGAAAAAGATAAATCAATAAATAAATATAAGATATTAAAATGGTGCAACACGTTTTGCTAGCTTGTTTTAAAACAGTTGCAGGGAGCGACATTTTGTTAAAAAAAAAAAAAAAAACCATAATCTAAAAAACCAGGTATGAGAATTAACTAAAAATAAACTCATCAGATTATACAAATAAAAGAATTTTGCTTATTCATTTATACTTGTATGTGCACATAATCCAATCATATAATCAGATATAATTTTCCGTCCACACATATATTTAATAACAAAACAAATACAAAAACAAACAAATTGTATACTTGTTGTGGCATGGCAAGGCATGGCCTTAAAAAAACATGGTATATGATTTACTAATGGCCTGGACCACTGGTGCTAGGACCCGAAGGTAAGCGTTTGAGCCAAGCAGCCATGGCGAGCTTGGCTTTCTCATAGTACATTGATGGGTATGTCGCAAGGTGGCTTTCACTTGCACCGCTCACAAACTATGATGATGATGATGATGGTGGCGACTTCAACTCCCTCGTTGCTCCAACATGGGTGTTGGCGTGGCACAAAATGGGGACAAAGATCACAATCATGATGATCAAGCGTGTGTTTTGTCGCTGGAAATACATCTTCGATTGCCAGGAAATTGAAAAATCTTTGAGAGGGAGGAAGGGAGAGGGAGGTGTTTTTTTGGATGAGAGATATGGGTAGTTGGAGGTGTGTTTGATAAAAGGGGAATGGGTGGTTTGAAGTATTTATAGTAAGAAGCAGCTTATGGATGTGTTGTTTGGGTCTACTACTTGGAAAAGTGAAAAGCACTTTGAACGAGAAAACTTGGAATAGTATTAGAGAAGAGCTTACGTGTCGACCAAAGCTCATTTTGAACTAGTCTTTTTTTTCCTTGTGCTTGTTTGTTATATCATACAAAGGGAAAAAAGATACTGACAGATACTGAGAGTTTGACAATAGTTTTTAATTATTTTTTTGCTTTTTTTTAGAAATATTTTTTCTATGTGTTTAGTAATTGTTAAGAAATTCTTTATTAATGAAAAATTTGACTTTTTAAGTAATTTTAAAACAAAGTCCTTCCTGGTGTGTTTTGATTAGTGGGCGTTTGGGGGGTTTTTATTTGTTTTTTGTTTTTTTTTTCTTTAGTGATTTTTTTTTAAATAGACAAATTACGATAATAGTTCCTATATTATGGTCTTTGTGTTATTTTTGTCCTTATAATTTCAATTAGTTTGATTTTAATCATGAATTTATGATTTTATTTCAATTTAGTCCAATTGCTTATAATTGTTAGTATTTTTTAAATGAAAAATATGCATATAAATGACATATATTATTTTTTAGGGTCAAAATTAAAATTTACTCAACTTCATGAATTAACCTCAAGTAATTCAGTGATCATTTTTCATCAAAAACATTAACAGTGTTATCAATTGGACCAAATTGCACTATAAGAAAACACATTTTTGCCGACCATTTTTGGCTACCAAAACAAATTTAGTCACCAAAAGTTTGGGAATTGGCTACCAAAATTAATTTTAGTCGGCAAAAGTCAACCTTTTAGCTACTAATTTTTTTTAGTAGGGGAATGTTGATTATTGGCGACTAAAAAAAATTAGTAGCTAAAAAAAATACAATTGGCGACTAAAAATTTTTTTAGTAGCTAAACATATCACAATTGGCGACCAAAATAATTTTTAGTCGCCAAAGACCTACTTTTGGCTACTAAATAGTTTGGTAGCTGAATGAAAATAAAAAAATTATAAAATACCTTTGGCGACCAAAATTTTGGTCGCCAAAAACAGGGGATTCACCGACTAAATTACTTTTTAGTTGCCAAAGGCCTACTTTTGGCTACTAAATAGTTTGGTAGCCGAATGAAAATAAAAAAATTATAAAATACCTTTGGCGACCAAAATTTTGGTCGTCAAAAAAAGGAAATTCACCGACTAAATTACTTTTTAGTCGCCAAAGGCCTACTTTTGGCTACTAAATATTTTGGTAGCTGATTGTTTAATAATGGTAAAGTGTTCCTTTAGGTAATGGTAATTTCTGTAGGGTTGTAATGAAAAATTAATATTATTAAAATGTAATGAATATTTTTTAAATGTAATAATTTATCATTTAAATAAATTTTTCAATATCATTATCAAAACGAGGGATAGTGTGTAAAATGTAAGACTTATTGATATTATTTCAGATTTTAAAATTTTTCTTAATTTTTTAATAATTAATTTTTTCAACTTTTTTAAATATTTTAAGCAAATTTTAGTCGCCGTAGACCTACTTTTGGCTACTAAATTGTTTGGTAGCCGAATGAAAATAAAAAAATTAACAAAATAGTACTTTATTTTATTAACAACAATACCATTAGTCTCCACTTGAAAATTTGACTAAACAAAATAGTTGTTTTATTTTATTTTATTTTATTTTTATTTTTATTTTTATTTTTATTTTTATTTTTATTTTTGTGAAGAGGTTGTACACCCACTATCCAAAAATATTAATATCTTATTTTATTTTTTATTATCTCAAAATATTAATTTTTTAAAAAAATTGATTATTAAAATAATATGAATTTCTTATTTTGTCCTTTTTTTAAATCCATTAATAATACAAAAAGTACAATTATAACAATTGATATTTCTAAAAAAATATACTATCAAAAGGTAATTTTGATAAATTAATATTTTTAAAATGTAATAATTGTATTGTAAAAAGAAATTAAATTCTAAAATGGGTAACTTGTTATTGTCTGTTTGTCGATAGTTTTACATTGCAAAAATTTAAAGGCATAGTTACAGGTTAGTCTGATGAATTTAATTTTTAATAATAAATTTATTATTTTTAAAAAGTACAATTAAACTATTTATACTTTTTACATCATCATATTTCAATAACACTAATAAATTAAGAATAAATCAAAATTCACAAATAAAAGACAAAATATCCCAATTATTTATCATTTTAATAAATTTTTCAATATTATTACTAGTACTAATGAAATAATCATTTCACAGACACAAAACATATATTTAAAAAGTTTTAAAAAAATTTCATTATCAAAACGAGGGCTAAGTGTGTAAAAAAAATTCACTCATGACTTATGAGTAAATAAATCTGATTTGTAAGACTTATTGATATTATTTCAAATTTTAAAAATTCACTCATGTCTCTGTCTCTCTTCTCTTTCTCTCTTTCACTCATAACTCTTCTCTATCTGTCTGTCTCTCTCTTTCTCTATATGTCTCTGTCTCTCTTGTCTCTCTCTTTCTCACTCATCACTCTTCTTTGTCTGTTTGTCTCTTTCTTTCTCTCTATGTCTTTGTCTCTCTTCTCTTTCTCTCTCTCACTCATCACTCTTCTCTGTCTGTCTGTTTGTCTCTGTCTCTGTCTCTGTCTCTGTCTCTGTCTCTCTCTCTCTTTCTCTTTCTGTGTCTCTCGTCCATCTTTCTTCTCTTTATCTCTCTCATCTCTCATCTCTCATCTCTCTCTGTCTGTCTTCTCTTTATCTCTTTCGCTCATCTCTCTCTGTCTCTCGCTCATCTCTCTCTGTCTCTCTCTCGTCTATCTCTTTTCGCTCTCTCTCTCTCTCTCTTTGTCTATATCTTTTCATTCATTTTTTCATCTTTCTTTCTCTCTTCTCTTTCTCTCTCTCACTCATCACTCTTTTCTTTCTGTCTGTCTGTCTATCTGTCACTCTCTCTCACTCATCTATCTCTTCTCTCATCTCTTTTCTCTCTCTGTCTCTTTCGCTCATCTCTCTTCTCTTTATCTCTCTCGCTCATCTCTCATCTTTCTCTATCTCTCTCGTTCATCTCTCTTCTCTCTATCTTTCTTTCTGTCTCTCTCGTTCATCTCTCTTCTTTTTATGTCTCTCTCGCTCATCTCTCTTCTCTCTATCTCTCTGTCTCTCTCGTCCATCTCTCTTCTCTCTATGTCTCTTTTCTGTCTCTCACTCTCACTATCTATCTCTTTCTTTCTCTCTCTCTCTCTCTCCCACTGTGTTTGCGTTGCTCACTCTCTCACTCTCATCCTCTCTATTACTGAGCTCCCTCTTGATTTATCGATCCACTACAAAAAAATGCACTTTTAGTGACCACTTTGTCTCTCTCTCGCTCATCACTCTCTCTCTCTCCTCTATCTGTCTCTCACTCATTTCTCTCTCTCACCATCCATCTCCAGTACCACCTTCACCACTACTACAAACGCCATTCCACCCCCACCACTACTTCCACTATCGCCACTTCACCTCTACGACTACTATTACTACTATCATCACCACCACTCCACTACCACCACTACCACTACTACTACCATTACCTCTCTTTCACCCCTGCCACTCCATTTACACTACCACTACCACTACCACAACTTCACCACTAATCTCTTTCGCGAGGGCTAAGTGTGTAAAAAAAAATTCACACTTTTTGCGAGGGCTAAGTGTGTAAAAAAAATTCACTCATCATGACTTATGAGTAAATAATACATATTTGTAAGACTTATTGATATTATTTCAGATTTTAAAATTTTTCTTAATTTTTTAATAATTAATTTTTTCAACTTTTTTAAATATTTAAAGCAAATTTGTTTATTTTTTAGATTCACTTAATTATTTTTTAGATTCACTTAATTTAGATATATATATTTTTTAAATTTGAGGGATTTATAAAAGTAATTGGCGATTTAATGCTAATTGAACTAAAGGCCTAAGCTGGGGCTGTGCGTATATATTTTTTAGTTGTACGTTAATGATTTTGACTGCTAAGATATGCTTGAGAAAATGATTTTGATTGCTAGTTACAACTGAATAATAAATTAATTAAATCCACTTGACACATGATTTCTTCATCTGTCTTTATCTATGAGAAAATATACATATTGCATGTTCTAAAATTCTAAAAAATTGATTAGTGCCTAGTTAGTCATGCAGGAGTCCCAAAAAAAAAAAAAAAACACGGGTTGAGTTGGCTCATAATTTTTTTAAAAAAAAAAATTTCCTTCTTTTTTTTAAATTTTCTTTCTTTCTTTTCTTTCTAATATATATATATATATATATAATATAAGAATATAAGAAAATATAAGGATATAAAATTTTAAAATATATTATTATATTTTTCAGTACATAAAAAACTAGGACAAATATTTACGATAATTTAATTTTTGCCTTTTTTTTAATTTATAATTTTATTACTTATATTTTTATTTAAATATAATTTTAATATATTTGTTACTTTTATTTTAATTTTTTAGACTGTTGTTATTTTACTTTTACCGACTAAATATTAGTCGGCGATTATAATTACAAAATTTAAAAATTGTGCTTCATATATGAGGGAAACTTCGGAGGGAAACTTTATTACTTCTTTATTTTCTCTCTCTCTTTCTCACTCTCTCACGCCTCTGCCCTCATAGATTAACAACAATGACATTTTATGTCTCCACTTGAAATTTGACTTTCTTTTTTTTTTAAATAAGAAAAATAAAATTGAAAGAAGCTTATTTTTTAAAAATAAAAATGAAAATGAAACATGCTTATTAATTAAATAAAAATGAATTCCCATTAGTAGTAGGTATATGAATAAAACAATCAGATTTATTGAATTAAGTGGTAAAAGCCAGTTGGCTTTATTAATATTTTAAATTTTATTTTTGTATCACATGAACCATTGGGCAACATCTAAAAAAACACCTATTTTAAGATAGCTTATATTTTCAATTCATTTTATCGAGCCGAATCTAAGAAATATGTATGTTTAAAAACTTTTAAAAAATTCAAAATTCAAAATAAGCAACAAATATTTACTATTTTTTTGTTAATTTTTATCTTTATTGAATTTTTTTTGAAATTTTAGAAAAAAATTATAATTTTTCGATTCGTTTTGTTGAATGAAAACGAAAAATAAAAAAATTATTTTTACCTTTGGCGACCAAAATTTTGGTAGCCAAAAGTTTGTTTTCAGTGACAAAATTGAATTTTAGTCGCCAAAGAAGTAAATATTTTGGAGGGAGACATTTCAAATATTTAGAGGGAATTATAAAATACCTTTACCGACAAAAAGTTTTAGTCGCCAATAACTATTTACATAAAATATCTCACGCTCTCACCAAACCAAACCCAACCCTGAATCATTAATAGCGCCTCTCTCTCTCTCTCTCTCTCTCTCTCTCTTTCTCTCTCTTCAGCGTCCTTCTCCCTCTCCCTCTCCCTCACCGCCGCTCCTCTCCCCTCCACTCTCACCGCCGCTCCTCTTCCCTCCACTCTCACTGCCGCTCCTCCTCGCGTTGGCCGGCAACCGGAGCACCGATTCACCTCCTTGTTGGTCACCGTCGCCTGAGATCCTCTCTCTCCCTCTCGGCTCTATTTTTGTTCGATTGTTGTTGCCTGAGATGACTGCCCTGGCTTATGTCTCCCAGTTTTCAGCTGATGGTTCCCTCTTTGTTGCAGGGTTTCAGGTACTACTTTATTGTTTTGGAATTGGGTCTGAGAAATTTAAAATTTGACAGCTCTTTAATGTGCATGTTAAGTCTGTTCTGATTGTTCTCTTAGGAGAAGGAAAAATGTACAGTTTGATTTAGATTTAGTTATTTATTTATTTGTTCTTTCTCAATACAGGGAAGCAACACTAGAATAAATTATGACAATGTTGTTTTCACAGTTTGCCCTAATTTATATGATAATGTTGTTTACACAGGTTGGCCTCACTAATATATATATATATATATATATATATATTTGAACTTTGTAAATAAATTACTTATAAGAATATATGCATGAGTAGCTAAGAGTGTGGAAAGACTAAAATGTGACACATTGTTAGCAGTGTTTGGTCTTTATCTGGTTTACTGAAATGCAGGTAAAGCAGTGTCTGGTTTACCGAAATGATTATAAATAGGAATAGAATATATGAGGCTCGAGCTGTGTCTCTGTGTCTCTATCTCCCTTCATCTATTTCTTTCAATCTTGACAGGCCAGATTTCTTCAAGTTGTTGTTTGTTCACATCTACATTTTTTTTGCTCACCAACTGTTCGACATTTGGTCCGTGACATGTAGAAATGAATTGTTTAAGTATATATGGACCCCAAAGCATCTCTAGTTTGCTCACCAACTGTTTGACAATTTATTTGTGATACATAGGAATGATCTACTGGAGCAATTTTAATTGTGTAGTTTTGTGGATTTTTGTTAATTGTTTCTATTGATACTAATGTACTCAATAGTAATCTGCTGGAGCAATTTTCTGCTGTCAAGATTGATGCAGATCTTCATTTCCGTAGCGTAATAATTGAGCCACATCTACTATGTAATCACCACTTAAGGCAAAACAAAAGCAATACTAATGTACTAAAAAATGAAGAGAAGGTTGGAGGAGATGAACAAGTTCACATCTTCATTTCATTATTATGTTTGGTATGCAATTAGGTGCTAAGCTTTCCTCTGTTCTTTCTTTACACTACCATTGAGAATATGCTCATTTTTCATTCAATTCCTAGATGATGAAGAACAAGAAACCAGCTAAGCTCCCAATGAGGCTACTAGGCACTGTTTTTTTCTTTTTCTTTTTTCTCTATGCAAAAACCTATGTTAGTTAAACCTATGTTATGTAATAATTGTATTAATTTGTTTTCTATCCAAACTCGGATCGGATAGATGTTAGTTGTTGCTGTAAAGTGAGAAAATTAGAAAGATTAATAACAGAGGATGAAATGATTGATAACCATAGAGATGTGGACATCAAAGTAGGTTTATTTTCTGTAAGGTTGTCATAGGTGTTTTCTATTATTTAGATGGTTTTATATATATTCTATCAACATAATTGTTGAATTAATCATTGAGAAATGAGTTATAATTGATAATGTAAATAGAGTCTTAATGCTCAAATGACTAACGACATTCATGGCAAGGTAATATGCGAAGTGCTTTATGTATCATTCAATTTGGATTTACCTGTGGAATGGAGTCAATGTTTTGATCTGTACAAGGAGTGTTATTATGTATTATAATACTAGTGAACTAATCAAGGAGGAAAAGGATTTTTATTTTTTAATAGAAAAAAAAACTTACTGATGCATAGTCTCCTCCTGACTATTAATGCTTACTGTTAATTTTCTAGTCATACACATTATATGTTTGGTTCCAGTTGGCTTGCATTGCTTGATTGAATTTTGAATGTCATTAAATTTTGCAGCAATCTCTATTCATGGTTTCATGCCATAACTGGAATCAAGTTTGGTTTGGCTACTTGTCAGGAAATTGTAAGCATAATCTCTTTTTTGGCGTTATTTGTTCAGCTTGCATAATTCAGTTTTATAAAAGGGGTTAGTGGAATTGTTTGATTATCACTAGGAATTTTGAATCTTTTTTTTTTTGCTTCTTTTCTTTTCTTTCCTTTTCTTTTCTTTTCAGTTTGAATAAAGAATTCCTATCTTATCCTGTTTTTGAAACTCATGTTGTTAGGGTGGGGCTTGGTAATGCCCTGTTTTCTGTCTATCCATGTTTTTGTTCTTTTGTCTTTGTTTTTGCATAAAACAAAATAAAAAACAATATTTGGTACATCATACATATGTTTTTAAAAATATAAAATGAGATTAAGAAAAAATGTTCAGTGAGTGGAGGGAGGAGGTACGCAGGCGATAGGGAATGAAAAATTGTTTTGAAAATAATATTTTTTCTTCAGATTTTGAAATTGAAAATTGTTGTCTTTTTTTTGGAAACTAAAACAATTCTCAGATGTGTTTTTTCATTTATAGTTTTAAAAGTTCTTAAAAAAAAAAACTGGGCCCTAGAAGATTTGAGTCCTAATATTGTTCCAGACTTATTTTAGATCTTGTGATGGATGTAAACCTCCTTCCGAACAAATTGTCCTACAATTGGCATTTGATTAAGTGCAAATTTGGATCTTGTGACCATTCTGGTTGAATAAGTTGGTATGATTCCTTTTATTTATTTTTTTGTTAGTGCACATCATCCAATAGTGATTTCCTTATAAGCCATGCTAGTCAACTTTCAAATCCGTTCCTTAGTTTGCCACTTGAATCTGGAAAATGTGAATCATGTGGTGCTGCAGAACCCGGGACATGCGAAGGTATTTTTCATGTTTTAATCCTTTTTATTTTCTGATTACACTGAGAAGTTGGAATGGTCATGACCGTTGGACACATTGAAGTATTGCTAAAGTTTTGTTCATTTTTTTACCTTTCAGGTCACTTTGGGTGTATAGAATTACCAATTCCAGTATATCATCCTTCCCATGTGAGCGAACTAAAGCGGTTGTTGAGCCTGGTTTGCTTTAAGTGCTTGAAGTTGAGAAGTGGGAAGGTAATGGATATGTTTATAGAAGGTTCCACGTAAAATCTATTTGTCATAAGTAATTAAATCCTTTTGCTTTCTTGATTGAGAGGGTAGCAGATTATTGTGTTGTGTTATGGTAAGAATTTGAAGCTCTCGGTGATTATAGATCATTCTGCCATAATATATCCTATATTTGATTATTTAATAAAGGAAGTTGGTAGACATTTGAGTGTGGTCACATATGTGGTGGGCCTTTTCTAAAAGTGTTGTGTGAATATCATTATTTTTCTATTGTTTCTATGAGACATTTAATTTTATAAATTGTTTCTCTCTCCTTATTTTAACTAAAATGTAGAGTTAATTTGTGGAACTGATATCTCAACAAAGAAGTGTTATATGTAAGAATATCTATGTCATTAACAGGGAAAGCTTTTAAGCCTTCTTAACATTTTATAGGCACCCAACTAATGAATTTTATTTTTTTTTTCAGATGATTTTGGACATACAAATGTGGATATATAATTTTTTGACAATTACGGGAGGGCATTGTTTTTATACCTCTATTTGTATATATAGTGGTTCGAACAAATTGATTTGGTTATTCATGTATTATGTATGGATTTAAATTATTGACGTTGGATTAGACTTGGAGTGTATGGAATTTATATGGATTATGTATGGATTATTGACCCTAATATATTTTAGTGTTGATGGATTATATTGTTTATACAGGGTACAGGTTGTAATTTAAATTATTGACGTTGGTTATTCATGTATTATGTATGGATTTAAATCATGGTTATTCATGTATTATGTTGAATGCTTTAATGGTTGATAATATATTTTAGTGTTGATGGATTATATTGTTTATACAGGGTACATGTAATATAAATGAATACAGGCTGTTTACAATATTTTTTTTTTAAAAAAAAAAAACAGAAAATTATTTGGCCACCAAATGTTTTGGTAGCCAAATAGGTAATCAAAAGTTTTGGCTACTAATAATTTAGTAGCAAAAACATAACCCAAAACGTTTTTGCCACCAAATAATTAGTAGCTAAAAAATTTGAGAATGAGATAAATAAACTATTGGCTACTAAATTTTTTAGTCACGGAAAAAAGGGTATCATTTGGCGACTAAAACTTTTGGTGGCAAAAAGTAAAGAAATGAATCTTAATAGGTTTTTGGCTACGAACAGTTTTAGTCGGCAAAAGTCACCACGCCTAAGGTAGAACTTTTAGTGACTAAATGGTTAGTAGCCAAAAGTTTAATAAAATGAAAAATAATATTTTTGGCGACTAAATTCTTTAGTCCCTAAATGTAGTAATGTTGTGACTAAAACTTATTCCCGACAAAAAGTTTTAGTTGCTGGAAATTTAATTTATTTTATTTTAACACTTTTGGCGATTAAATATTTAGTCGCCAAAATATACCCTTTCCCGACTACTCAGAGTTTGGTAGCCGAATGTTCACTTTTGGCGACTAATTTTTAGTCGCCAAAAGATAACCTTTGCCGACTAACCAGAGTTTAGTAGCCAAAACGTTCACTTTCAGCGACCAAAAATAGTTTAGTCGCCAATACTATCGCCGACAGGCTATAGGCGACGACTTTGGCGACAAAAAATATTAGTCGCTAATTTGTTTCGGCGACCAATATTTTGGTCGCCAAAAGTGGCATTTCCTGCAGTGTTGACACAAAATCTAAAATTAAAGGTCAAAATAAAGTCAATTGAAAGTGTATGGACTAAAATGACATAAGAGGCAAAATGTAAGGACCAGTAATGTAATTTATCCCAAAAAAATTGAAATTTTTTTAACCTTTCAGGTTCCATTCGATTACATGGAATGGAAAGTAATTTTTTTAAAGAGGACCAAAAAAAATCAAAAAATAGTTTGGTTTTTTTTTTTATATAATTTTTTTGACATAATTTTAAGAGAAATCACTAAAAATAACTTTTTAACACGCTAAAAAAATAACTTTTAAGCCCATGCCAAACAAAATTAATGTGAATGAGAAAGTAATTTTGTGCTCCAATGGTTTCACCAAAACGGTATCAAATTGAGAATGTCCCAAAATTTTTACCAAACTGAAGATGTCTTGCAGCTTTCAGCAATTCACTGTGTATAGCCGTTGAGTGTGGACCATCGGACGACCGGCCGGACATTCGGCTAGACGTTCTGCCGGATGACCACCTCAAGCAAAATTTTGTGAAAAGTTTACGCTGGGAGGTCGACCCCCTGGTCAACACCCTGGTCGACCACCTCTTTAACCAAATATGGAAATCACTTAAATTAGTTTGCCTTCTATTAACAACAAATTGATATGGCATTGTTTGATTTTCTTCATTTGTGTGCATTTCTTGATTGGTTCCATTAGCTAGAGTGTTGCCTTGTGTGGCTCCAGACCTTTGCTTCTTTGTAGCAACAACCTTTTTTGAAGCCTCTTGCAGAGCATCTATTTCGATGTTATAAAAATGTATAGATTTTGCTCCTTCAACAAATGAAGAAAAATTGGTCACTGAGTTTAGGGGTGTGCGCGGTGCGGGTTGGTGCGGTTTGAGAGAAAAATAGAAACCGTATGGCATGTGGCGAATTGATAAAAGTGTCACTAGAATTTTCCATTTTCCTTATCAAAAACCGGCGGTTCGGTTGGCAAATAATGGCGGATTTGCCTTGGCGGTTCAGGCGGATTGGCGGTTTATAAAAAATATAATTTAAATTACAAAACTTAAATCAAAGAGTAAAAAAAAGACGAGAGATACCGTGATGTTAAGCATCTTGAAAAGTGAATTGGAATCCAACTTTATTTTGGATTATTGACATCTTGAATTCCCCTCGAGCAGTAATGTAACACTATATTCTAAGGTATAGAACAACAAGCAAACTTAAGTAAAAAAGAATTTTTAGAATCTAATAAAACATGATTTAATAGCGGTGTGGGTCGGTGCGGTTTGGAAGAAAAATAGAAACCGGCGGATTGATAAAAATGTCACTAGAATTTGTCATTTTTCTTACCAAAAACCGGCGGTTCGATTGGCAAATAATAACGAATTTGCCTTGGCGGTGCGGTTCGGTGCAGTTTTGGCAGTTTCGGCGGTTTCGGCGGTATTATGCACACCCCTAATTGAGTCACTGACCCAAAAACATTGGTTGAGTTTGAGTTTCAAGACAAACCAGATTAGGAAATAGGTCAATGGAGGTGGATCTTCTAGTTTTCACAACAATTCACAGCACAAATTGTGATTTGTGAATGCAACCCATGAACCATTGGTTGAGTTTCAACATAGCCCATGAACAAAAATGGTTACTAAACCAGAAACATTGATTGAGTTGGAGTTTCAACACAAACCCAGATTAAGAAATAGGTAAATTAAGATGGGTTTTCTAGTTTTCACAACAATTTGCAGCACAAATTGTGATCTGAGAACACAACCCAGGTTGAGTTTCAACAGAACCCATGAAGAAAAAATGGTCACTAAACCAGGAACATTGGTTGAGTTTGAAGACAAACCTAGATCAATAAATGGGTAAATTGAGATGTGTTTTCGAGTTTTTCATAGCAATTGCAGAGCAAATTGTGAATTGTGAAGATAGAGAGAGCGAGAGATGTCCGGTGTGTTTCATAGCAATTGCAGAGCAGGTGATGCTTTTGAGTGTGGGAAAAAAAAATTCAATTTTCTCTTTCCGGTCTTTCGGCCGGACGTCAAGTGTGTTTTGATGATCACCGTTGGAGTGCGATTGAGGAATTCGTCTTTTTTTTACTCAAATTTGATTAAATTTTTGATGAACCGTTGGAGATGCTCTTAGGAGTATTAATTATATCATATGAAACATCAAGTTAGTTATATGCTCCCCAAGTAACAAAGGTTATATGCCTGTATGATCCAATTTTTTTACAAAATACTATTGATTAGGTACATAATTACATTTGTTAAGATGAGTCGTAACATTTTTCATTATAAGTAATTTGTAAGAATTACACCACATCATTTATAACATAATCACAACAAACTTTTACTATAATGTGAGATAACACATAAATTTCTCTGTAAATTAAGAGGTTTTGTGGTGGGTTAATAAATATGGTTTATTGAGTTTGAATGTGTCAATAGTTAGGAATTTCAAATAACTGAATTCCAAGAATGCCCTTCTTGTTCATATGAAATTTTTTTTGATGAAGGATAATTTTGGTATTTTGATATAAAAATATAGGGGAAAATAAGGGGAGTTAGTAACTATGTTTTGTGAGTCCAGGTTTGAAATTTTGAATTGACTCATTGCTCTCTGTTTTTGATTTTTTTTTAATAAATAAAATAGTGATATTAAGATCTCATTTAAAAACTTGGCTATTTTAATTGACTTTTTAACTATTTTATAAGATAGAAAAAAAATTGTATTTGAAATGATTTGTGAAATTTTTTTGTAGTTGAATAGATGATTGTGAAAAAAAAAAATGATTGATTGATGGGTAGGATGTGACATCTTGTCTTGTTAACTATTTAATCTTTTGTGTCTTTATTGACTATTTTAAATAAAAAAAGGTTTTTCCCAAACATAGCCTCATATATATGTGGCAAGATAGTTATTTATAAAAAGTTGTAGTTATTAATTGATTACTACGTCATCCATATTACTGTTACACTAAAATTTTCCTCATGCTTTTGAATGGACTATGCAATAAAAATTGAAACTGTTCAAGCAAAGGGGAGGTTTTACACTGGAATTTTGGTTTTAAAATGCCATCCACGGCCATGTTTTATTGAAAATGGAATTCAATTACGAAAGAATACTCTAGAAAATTGAGATTGGGTCATGCCCCCCAAGGTTTACCAGTCAGTCCCATATGTGTTTACTAACCAAATGTTAATTAAATTATATTTCTTAGTATAGATGCATGATGTAATAGTTAAAATTTCAAACTGTTTTACTGAAGAAAAAGAAAAACAGTTTTATTGGAATGTGGTATATGTACTAAAAATTAGTAATACATTATAAAGGTTTAATCGGTACATTTTGAAATGTGACCGTTATATTTGACATGCTTTCAAGTTTTTAGTAATCTTTATAGAATGAGATCTTATTTGGGAATTTGAATTTTTGTTTAAAAAGTTAAAAAGAAAAAAGAAGACGCGAACTTTATTTAATTCTTTTAAAAAAAATCCCAACGACTTACTTATTTCTCCCAAAAAATTTCTAGCATCATCATTAATCACGCTTAAAAATTAAAAATCATTAGTGAATTTATGATTTCGCTTCAGAGAGATCATCCTTCCTATAACAATTGATAAATTTAAAAATTATCTTTTAAAATAACAAATTAATTATATTTGCACGTGTATTATGTATGCACTCATTATTAGTGTATATATATAAACATACACTTCGTATATCTACATGGAATAAAAATTTGTTATTGTCGGTGCAAGAAATTGCTCAAATTGATTTCCAATCAACTATTAATATTAGTTCTTGGTCCTCACTAATAAAAGCTATCCAAGGGACACCAATGTGAAGTTGGTCCACCCCTCCAAGGTAGGAATGCATTTTAGACGGGTTCAATCCGAGTAACTCGAGTTGAAGTCGATTTTTTTTTTTTAGTTTGGATAAGATATTTTTGAATTCGGCACGGATTTAGACAAAAAATTAGAAATTCGAATTAAATTTGGACGGATTTAAATAAAGATATCAAACAACCAGAAATCCAAATTATATATAGATATATAAAAATATTAAATATATATAAATTACTAGTCATTACATGTTATTAAAGTAATTTAAATTATTAAATCATATTGAATATAAATTATATTAACTAGTAACACAATACAAAATCTTATATTTTTTTTTTTTTTTCATTCATAAATTGTAAAGATTACAAATTATTTGTTTTGATGTTATTAATGATTTTCTAACAAAATGCAAATAAAAACTAATTTTAACAATTTAATAATAAAAACACACACACACACACACAAAACTAAATTTATTTGCAATTCGGACAACTCGAGTAATTCGAGTTTAACTTGAGTCGGACTTTGACAGACATCTTGAGTTACAACTCGGACTTGAGTAGGTTTTAACATAACTTGAACTAAGTTTGAATAACTTCTCAACCCATCCAAATCCGGCTAAGTTGCACTCCTACTCCAAGGTGACATTCTTCAATCTTAGCCAATTTGCTCAGCTTTACTATGCTCGACCACTTTATATGGTGGTCTTTCAGAGCTAGCTATGGTCAAGTAAATTTATCTCTATCAAATATAATAGTAATATTATACCATTGCTGATACATCAGGCTCACTATTCTCAATTGTAATTTTTTTTAAAAAAAATAATAATATCACGTGCCGGTTGTGATTGATATTACCTTCTCTATATCATGTTTTTATGTCTCCAAATTTCTCCCTATTTTTCTGATCTCACTTCACATGTGCTCATCACACTTGTACTTGTGAAAAACAAGAAGCATACGCTTTTGGTTGGTTTGTTGATATGTTATTGATGTATGTCTTCAACAAGGTCGGGGATTTTGTCAACAAGCTGACAAATCTCTCCTCATTCATTGACACCTTAGTTGACTTCTCAGTCAGTGGCCTCTTCTTACCTCCAAACCCTAACTCTAACCGCTCACCTTCATTACAGACCATGAATGCAAATTACAAAATCATGAATATCGACGGCGATTTCATGTTCATTACCAAGTCCCTTCTCAATGAAGTTAGGGTTTGGGCTGATTGGTAATTCAATGAAGAGTCTTTGTGATGGGTTGGGAAAACCCAAGGATTTGTCTCGTGGGTTGCCTTTGGCTGTCCCTAATTTGAAACAAGAAATTAGTGATGGAGTTTGGGCTAGGGTTGCTGCGCTGAGACCTGAAGTCCGATTTCGAGTCGATTTCTAGCAAATAATTTGACTATTGTTGTTGGTGACTCTGTGTTTGTTCATGGATGGCTTTTACCAAACCATGTTGATTACGGGTTGGTTCGAATTAACGAAGAGGTTATGGATTGGATTAGTGGATTGAAAGAGATTGTTTCAAAGAATTTGATTACGGGGAGGAATTGATGCTTGTTTATGTGTTACCAGTCAGTCTTACGTAATTTGTTAGATTGTTTGACAAATTCATCCACGTGAGTGAGCACCAAGAGAAAAGCTTCAACTATCAAGATTCATGTGAATATGTAGTTCTATATAGCTGGATTACCTCGAATGTTTGACAAATTGGTCCAATTGTTGAACGGCAATGATCCTTGTAGTTTACTTGTGATTTCATTTTGGTCCCTGGACTTTTAATTGTATCAAATTTGCTCATATAATTTAGTTTTTGGCTTTATATGGTCTAATAATTAATAGTCGTTGACTTTTTGGACGGAAACCCACGCGTGCCTCCCACGCACGGGACTTGCCAGAGCAAGGTTGTTATTTCAAAAATTCAATATATTTTTTATATTTTTGTGTATTTGTTAATTTTTAAAATATTTTTATAGATATTTTACTTTTTAGATACATCTAAATAAAACACATTTAAAAAAGTAAAAATTGCGAAAATTTTTAAAAATATTTATTAAAAAAAAAAACTTCAATTTCCAAAAATTAAATTTAGAAGACTAAAACCACAATTTTATACTCACAATTCATCATAAACCATTAAGCTTTGAGTTGAATAACAAAGAATTCCCAGTGTTTTACTCAACTCTCTCTCTCTCTCTCTCTCTCTGTGTGTGTGTATATATATATATATATATATCTATGTAGATTGAAAAAGAAAAAAAAATTAAAATTTCTCTTGTTCTGGGTTTCTTTTCAAGTTGTTCCTAGAGAGAGAGTGAAAGAGAGGGAGAAGAGATGAGAGAAGGAGAGAAAATGAGGAGGACATCGTTGTTGAATGACTAAAACAAATGGAAATTTGTATATTTTCCCAGCAAGATAGAAGTAGAGAACATATCAATCAATCATTAAACATGCCCAAATTACAAATCATAATAAATTTCTCCAACTAGTAAACAAAACCAACCATCCAAATCCATTAAACAGAGATCCTAATTACAAATTTAAACCCATATTACTCCTAATATCTAAAACACTAATATCTAAAACCCTCAATCTCCTTCCCTAGCACCTCTCTCGCCAAGTTCTTTAACCTCGCATTGCGAAGCTCGATCATGCCGCAGTCAGCCACCAAGGAGCAAAGATCAACAGTGGTGGCCACAGGAAACCCATAATCCTCAGTCAACTTGTCGACATCAGTGTGAATACCCACACCTACAAAAGCGTAGATAGGGTTGTTACGGAAGTCGAAGAGGGATTAGGGGATTTGGGAGGAGTAGATGAGTTGGAAGATGAGGCATCGGCAACCGATGTAGAGTTGGAGAGTGGTGGCAAGGTTATCATGGAAACGGTTGTTAGGTCGCCACTCGATGTTGAGGCTCACTATAAGGCAGTGGAGAATGGGACGATGGATAGTTATGATTTCAAAGATCCAAGAGTCAACGAGGAAGGGAGAGCGAGTGACAAGGGTATGGATTTGATCGATGAAGAAGGTTACGTTGTGGGTGTCGTTGGGTAACTGGTAGTCGACAATATCGAGATTTGTGGTTGTTGCTGCCATTGATGGCTTTGGAGAGAGAAGGGTTTGATTCAAAGAGAGAGAGAGAGTGAGAGAGAGAAGAGACCTTTCCCTGGTGGTTTCATTTACGGATTGATTGGTTTCATCCCAAGAGTGCAAGGCACGCGTGGGTTTCCGTCCAAAAAGCCAATGACTGTTAATTATTGGACCACATAGAGCCAAAAACCAAACTGTAGAGGCAAAATTGATGTAATTAGAAGTACAAGGACCAAAATGAAACCATGGGTAAACTATAGGGACCATTGCTGTAATTTGTCCATTGTTGAAACACAATATACAAGGGAATTATGGTAAGTTAAGCAAACTCAAGCAACATCTAGGCAAGGTGTTTCTATTTACTTTATGTCACGAATTTTTTTTTTCATTACACATCTTATTTTTTAGGAAAAATTATCAGAAAATTCCATATAGGAATCAGTTACTCCAATCAGTCTCATGAATTTTCTAAGACATTCATAGGTCCTGTTTGTTTTGACAATATTACCTTGAGATCCTATTTTAAATTTTAGTATAATTCGGTGGATGTTTCCACCCTTCCTCGAATGTAACATTCAAATGTAAAACTTAAAAAAAAAAAAATTAGTGTAGTTTTCTCAAACGTAACACTCTAACGTAAC
The DNA here is from genome assembly GCF_055761805.1 of Camellia sinensis. Classification (NCBI taxonomy): domain Eukaryota; kingdom Viridiplantae; phylum Streptophyta; class Magnoliopsida; order Ericales; family Theaceae; genus Camellia; species Camellia sinensis. The sequence continues at coordinate 184,573,953 of NC_138961.1, read as the reverse complement.
ATACTAAAAATTTCTCCAATAATGTAACACCCTAATGTAACACTAAAAAAACGTAACACTAAAAAACTTATAGTGTATTTTTTTCAAAACGTAACACTTCAACGTAACTCTCTAAATGTAACACTCAACTGTGGCGGACAAATGAGTCAATATATATCCAAAAAGACTAGATGGATCATAAGAAAAAATATGAGACTATATGGATCACAAGTCTAAAATATGGGACTTATTGGTCAATCTCCCTATTTTTATTATAAAAATTGCAAATCAATGGTATTTTTACAAAATATTTATAAATTTATGAAATAGCATATAACTTTAATTATTAAGATAGATAAACTTTTACATTAATTTACAATTTTTATTTTTTTTTGAAAACTTGCACTAAAGTGCAATTTTCCCTTTTCTATTTTTGTTATAATTTTATCATACATAACATTCAATTCCTCAGATCTTAATATGAATTTCTCTACCCACCCAATCCGAGTCCGGATTCTCTGTCGTGGTTTCTTGCAGCGGTTTAAAACGACGTCGTTTTGAACCTTTTATTTTTTATTTTTTTCTCTTTTCTTATTTTGCTTTGCAGCCTCTTTTTCGTTTGTCTCTTGTTTGAACCCTAACCTCTCTAAGAGAGACGAACAGAAAGGGCGACGTGGGCAGGCAATGTCACTCTTATAGCGAGGTGAGGAGAGGCGGCGGTGAGGCGAAGGGAGAGGCCACGAACAGAGAGGGTGGCGCAGGCGGCCGACATGACTCCTGCAGCGAAATGAGGGAAGACAGCAACAACTAGGTCTATTTCGTCCGTTTCATCTTCATTCTTATTTTTGTTACTAATATATATATATATATATATGATTTGTTGCCATGGTTTGATTTGTTGTTCATTTGTTAGATGTGTTTGATAAGTGGTTTGATTTATTGAGTTTGATGGGTTTGATAATTTAGGGTTAGTTGTGGAAACAGATTTTCTGTGGATTTTGCCACGACCCGCCCCCTGTACCCAAGGGTTAAGCATCGTGATGGCCAGTAACTGAGATTACCTCCGGCCAATTCTTAAACAAATCAATAAACACGAGTGAAAATAATATTTAAATGAGGGTACCAAAATAATCATCGAAGCTTCTATTTTTATTACAAAATTTATTGACCAAAAAGGCCGATATTTACATATAAAAATATCATAAAAGTGCTGTGTGTATCTATTTCGCAGCCTCGCATTTAAGACTTTCCAAAAGTTATTTCTGAATTGCATTATTTCCTGAAAATTGATAAACAGCTATAAGCACATGGCAGAATGAGAAATATTATACCAAGAGTATAAGGGACACGAAATAACCATGGATAGTTATGTAGCCAAAACATTTAAGATAACTTAGTCGGAACAAATAATCCTTTAAGTAGCAAAACTGAGATTATGTAAATAAATAACCATAACCACGGTAATTTGGTAAACAAATCATTTAAGTGCTAGAAACTGAAATACAGAAATTATGTAAGTATATGACCATAACCACGGTACTGAACAGAACATAACAGTGGTCACAGAAGTGACAGTCAGGACAGAGGAACAGATTCAAGAGGTGGCTCGTACGAACTCTAGAGGTGACTCCCACAATAGTGTAGCACTTAGCTCCATACAGTACTTTGCTCCGCACCGAATAGAGGTAAATGGATTCATAACAATACAGAGGACCACAAGGTGGTCAAACAGAGGTCAATGGTTATTTAAGTCCCCCAAGGCATGGGACTTTCGTGGTGGTACTTACAAATAATTGTTTATAAGGTCATAGTCAAATATTCTTTAAAATATAAACAAACATATCTATGGGTTTCATTTTAACAAATAAGGTGCAGAAATCAATATACGTAACTGAAATAGTAATATAACTTATAATAATTTATAAAACATAACTTATATAAAATAAATCATGGTAAGTCAAAACATACGTAAAATATATTATGGTGACTCAAGGTATAATATAACTCACATTAACTTTAATACCTTACCATTTCTTTCCACTACCAAAGACCCTTTCACCTTTCACTATTTTTTTCTTTCCTTTCATTTCTTTCTCTCTTTCTTTCTTTCCTTCTTTCTTTTCTTCTCCAGGTGAAACGCCTCTCTTTTTATAGGGAAATAAGGCACATACGTGGCTTGAATCTTCCTCAGATTCGATTAATAATTATATAGATTTATACTTATCCTTAATGGATATTTAAAATAATTATACTTTGACCCAATATTTTAATATAATTATATAAATAAATTAATTCCTAATTAAATTACACTCTATCTTATACTAATAGAAAATTAATTATTTATTTTACTGCCACATCCATTATTATTATTATTATTATTATTATTATTATTATTATTATTATTATTATTATTATTATTATTATTATTATACTTTGACCCCTAAATTCATAATAATTATATTATTTCACAAAATTATACATAATAATACAAAATAAATCATATATTTTTCCAACTGTAATTAAATAATATTAGTATAAATTTTACAGAATAATTAAAAATCTGGTTTGTTATAATCTTCTCTCCTTTTAAAATTTCGTCCTCGAAATTTGTCATATGTGCAAGCTATCTGCTGCGCACTCTGATAAATATTTATTAGATGATTATTCTGATAGAAAATATTACCTCAAAAAAAACTTACCAAAACAACTCACTGTGTAGTTGTCAAAAGTTGTTTTGGGCCAAAATGAAAAATAATGGGTGACTTTAAAACTTTTCATTAGTTTTCTTTCTGGAAAAAAAATGAGAACATAATTAAGCAAGCGATTAGAAATGAAATGATGGAATCATATGTAAGAGTTAAAGGAATTTGAGATGAGCTTCTATTTCTTTTATCCGTGAACTTTTTATTGATGGAAAATAGTTTCAAAATTAGTATCTTTATAGTTTGAACCCACTTTTAAAAAGTCGAAATAAATTTTTTTTTTTGAATACTGAACTGAAAATTATATGTATTTAATTATATTATAATTTTAGTATGTGCTTGAGCCCGACACCCTCTACTTCTTTTCCTTCTTTTGCTATAACAAATATAAATCATATCTAATATCCTTCATAAATTATGCACAATATATATATATATATATAATCATATAAAATTATAATATACTTGAATTGACTAACAAAATATAATATTTAGGTACTAATTACCCGCTATCCTATTTCTTAAATGTGTGTGTGTCCTATGCTCCAATGATGCTTTATTTTATTTTTTTTATAAACCATAGTTCTGATACCATTTGTCATGACCCGTTCCCCGTACCCAAGGGTTAAGCATCGTCATGGCCAGTAACTGAGGTTACCTCCGACCAATTCTTAAACAAATTAATAAACGCGAGCGGAAATAATATTTAAATGCGGGTACCAAAATAATCATCGGAGCTTTTATTTTTATTACAAAATTTACTGACCAAAAATGCAGATATTTACATATAAAAATATCATAAAAGTGCTGTGTGTGTCTATTCCGCAACCCCACATCTAAGACTTTCCAAAAGTTATTTCTGAATTGCATTATTTTCTAAAAATTGGTAAACAGCTATAAGCACATGGCAGAGTGAGAAATATTATACCAAGAGTATAAGGGACATGAAATAACCATGGATAGTTATGTAGCCAAAACATTTAAGATAATTTAGTCGGAACAAATAATCCTTTAAGTAGCAAAGTTGAGATTATGTAAATAAATAACCATAACCACGGTAATTTGGTAAACAAATCATTTAAGTGGCAGAAACTGAAATACAGAAATTATGTAAGTATATGACCATAACCACGGTACTGAACAGAACAGAGGTCACAGAAGTGACAGTCAGGACAGAGGAACAGATTCAAGAGGTGGCTCGTACGAACTCTAGAGGTGGCTCCCACAATAGTATAGCACTTAGCTCCATACAGTACTTTGCTCCGCACCGAACAGAGGTCAATGGGTTCATAACAATACAGAGGACCACAAGGTGGTCAAACAGAGGCCAATGGTTATTTAAGTCCCCCAAGGCATGGGACTCCCGTGGTGGTACTTACAAAACATAATTGTTTATAAGATCATAGTCAAATATTCTTTAAAATATAAACAAACATATCCATGGATTTCATTTTAACAAATAAGGTTCAAAAATCAATGTACATAACTGAAATAGTAATATGACTTATAATAATTTATAAAACATAACTTATATAAAATAAATCATGGTAAGTCAAAACATACGTAAAATGTATTATGGTGACTCAAGGCATAATATAACTCACCTTAACTTTAATACCTTACTCTTTCTTTCCACTACCAAAGACCCTTTCACCTTCCACTGTTTTTTTCTTTCATTTCATTTCCTTCCTTTCTTCCTTTCTTTCTTTCTTTTCTTTCTTCTTTCTTTTCTTTCTCCAGGTGAAACGCCTCCATTTTTATAGGGAGATAAGGCGCATATGTGGCTCGAATCTTCCTTAGATTCGATTAATAATTATATAGATTTATACTTATCCTTAATAGATATTTAAAATAATTACACTTTGACCTAATATTTTGATATAATTATATAAATAAATTAATTCCTAATTAAATTACACTCTAGCTTATACTAACAGAAAATTAATTATTTATTTTACTATCACATCCATTATTATTATTATTTATTTATACTTTGACCCCTAAATTCATAATAATTATATTATTTCACAAAATTACACATAATAATACAAAATAAATCATATATTTTTCCAACTGTAATTAAATAATATTGATATAAATTTTATAGAATAATTAAAAATCTGGGTTGTTGCAGATTTGATTTTTTTTCCAATTTTTTTTTTCATCAGTATTTGATTTTTTTCCCTCTAAGATTGAGCTTGCTTATATTCTCTCTCTTGTAACGCCCTCAAAATAAACCCATAAATCATGCATTCATTACATCCATAAACTTAAGAGAGTAAAACATAATGCCATTCATCAGAGTATTCTTACAAAAGATATTACATGTTGACAACAAAAGTAAATGCCCTATAGGCTTACAACTTTTCAAGTCAACACTTGGGTTCAACAAAAGTAGAGTCCTAACTCTTTACACAAAATAAGCCCATGGCTTGGTATACATGCAATATACAAAAGAGACAACAAAAAGAGCTATCAGCCTCAAGCCTCCCAAGCTACTTCCTTGGAGGTGGCATATCACCTGAACCTGAAAATGATGTCCCATATAGGGTGAGCCAATGCCCAGTAAAGATATGCTAAACATAATATGAGCAATAACTAAAACATTAGCATTTGATAAATGTTTAACCAATATGAACCAACATACAACACTATCCAATTCCATGACAAATAAGTCCATGTTCCATTTTACTTTCCTTTACTTAACCAATTTTCAGTTCATAAACATGGCTCAGAACCTGGCCAAACAATTCCCATGAGACTACGGTTCATGTTAAAAAACCTTTCCAATATCAACAATTTAAATGAGATTATAACTCATAATAAAACACTTCCATACTTCACAATAGATACACACATTTGCTGCATCAATATCATATTAAAACACTTCCATACTTCACAATAGATACACATTTTTGTGCTGTATCAATGGAGTACATCCCCTATCTCCTCCCAAATAATATCCGGTTTAGAAGTCCATCCCCTATCTCCTTCCAAATCGTAGAGTACATCCCATATCTCCTCCCACACAATACAATGTATATAAACAATTATCATATACATGATCAATCAATACACATATTTGATGTATTATTCCAATCGTCATATTCAATCGATTAGTTTTAATTCACCTAATCATCATGCAGTGTCTACAACAATCAAGACTATCCTCCACCGATAGCCCAAAGCAATTATTTCTAAACAGATAATAAATGCATCAATAGATAAATTATCAACATTTTCAAAAGTGAGCGATTAATAAATCCAACTCCACCATTCGGTCTCATTTTAAGCCAATTTCATCATTTCCATCCTAATCTTATTATCTCATAATAAATGTCATTAATTTCACAAATGACCCAATTAATCCCAACTAAGGTATTTTTCCCTTTTTCTCAATATTGACCCAAGGGTACAAATATCATCAATAGACCTCAATAATTTCATTTTAAGGCCCAAATACACATATTTAGTTCAATGGAACAAAAACCCCTCTTTACACATTTTAAGGTTTGAAACCCTAACTCCAAAACTTTCCCAAATACAACATTAAATCAAAATGACTACAAGCTTATGTCAAAGACCATAAATATGAATAGTAATCCCTACCTCAAGAGATGAGATCGAATGGAGAGGATGAAGAATTTCGAAGTGCTCCCAAATCCCAAGATTTTCGGATCAAAATGTAGCCCACACCAAGCTCAACACTTTTTACAAAAGGACTAGGCTAGAAACACACTAGAACTAGATAAAACCTTAGAGAGAAGTTGTGTTTTAGTGAGAGGAGCTCTCCAACGGAGGTTTTGAAAAGTTAGAGAGAGAAAGAGTCAAAGAAAAGTGATCCGAAAAGTCACTTTTCGGACTAATATAAAAGTTGCCTCGCTCGAGCGTGGAACTCCCCGCTCGAGCGTCAGACACAGACTCATGCTCGAGCGTGAAAATCGCCGCTCGAGCGTCGATTGCATACTTCTAGAAGTTTTGCAGACCATGGTCCCCGCTCGAGCGTTAGAATCCCCGCTTGAGCAGAGGAACAAAATCAAATGGCCCGCTCGAGCGTCAAAAGCCCCGCTCGAATGTCCGATGACCTGCAGAGAAAAATACTGGGAGATGGAAAATCACGCTTGAGCATCAAAATGCTCACTCGAGCGGAGAAGCAACAACAAAAGGCCCGCTCGAGCATGAAGGCCAAAATCTGGGCATCAACCTTTGGTTTCTAAACACAACCAACCTGTTTCCAACCTGCCCAACACAACCCAAGACTCAAATACAAAGAGTAAAGGATGGAAATGAGAATACGACAACAACACATCCACGGAGCTAATTTCGGAATACAGCAAACAAGGAAGGGAAAATCGGGATCGCTATATCTCTAGTCCCTGTCTTACATTCATTTGCATCTGATTTCTTGTTGTGGATTGAGCTTGCTTACATTTTATATCCTTTTGTTGATCTTGAGATTAAAGCAAAACAAATTTGAAATCCTCAACAAATGGCAGGAGGGTTGAAATATGTATCTATGTAGGTTTTTTACTTTATTTCAGATTAGAAGAGGGGTACATGTAGGTTTGAAATCCACAGCAGAGGATTCTCAATTTTTTGTGTAAAAAAATAAAATAAAATTATAGTGTTCGTAATTTATAGTGTCTGTTCAGATTATAGATTTTCTTTCCAATTTTTTTTTTCATCAGCATTTGATTTTTTTTTTCTTTGAGATTGAGCTTGCTTACATTCTCTCTCTAGTCTCTGTCTTACATTCATCAGCATTTGATTTCTTGTTGTGGATTGAGCTTGCTTACATTTTACATCCTGTGTGGGTGATTTTCTGACCACACTGCCTGCTTAGTAACCAGCTGGAGAGCACTGGCAGAATAGATGGCACCTGACGGACCTGCAACAGAAATATAAGAATCCCGCAGTGGTTTCGACCACCCGGGGGCACTCCGACGATCAAGTCAGTATATCTCTCAAAGATAATCAAGTACTAAACTCACAAGCTTGAGTATCAAAAGCATACCTTAGACCCATGGAGGGTGCCTCTCTTTTATAGCCAATACAATCCTAGTCCCAATAGGAGCCTGGCCCTAATGGACTTAGGATTACTGCTAATCTGGGACTCCCAGTGGGATTAGGATAAACTCTCTAAGAGTCTTATCTTTACCCAAACTGAAGTCTTCTCCCAATCTAGGACTCTTGTCCATATCCAAGTTGAGTTCCCTCTTCATTCTAGGACTCTTGTCCCTTATCTGCTTATCTCGGATTCCGATATCTTCGGAGGCAACCTCGGCCTAGCCGAGATGACCTCGGCACAACGATCAAGACACGTGGCACCTCGGCTGACACGTCGGCGTCACCTTGCCACGTGTTGGTACTCAGAAAATATATCCCCACAACTACCCCCTAGGTTCTATTACCTCGGCATTCTGAGGTGATAGAACCTATACTGTTCGTTCATCTGTGGCCCTCTGTCCGAGATCAAACTTGCCGACTTCAAAGTTCCCTGGACTTTACTGTCCACTGGTGTCAAGAATCAAGTTTCATGCTTTCCAAGCTGCTTGAAATCGTACCTCCTAGCCGAGGTTCTGGTTCCATTAATTCGTAAACTCCAAGAGCTTTGCAACTGCGTATGAGCTACCATGCATACGCTCCTCAACCGTTTTGTTCATGCGTTTATCCCTTACTGGCTTGTACGCGCTTATCAGGTTTGCGTCGTTTCTGCGTACGCTGCCTGACAGGTACGTCACCCAAGGTACAATTCCTTTGTCGCCTTTTTTGAGTTTTCAACAAAGCTTTCTTTCTTTCTATTTGTCTTCTCATTTTGCATTCTTTCATGTGCTTTCTGTGCTAAAACTTTTCTCTTTTCAAAAAATATCCCCAATCCTTCATCGATCTCTTTTCAAGCTTTCTGCAACTGCTCCGTTCATACTCTCCGGTGGGTTTCCTGATTTCCAGTCACCTATTTGACTTCGGCGATCTTTATATTGGCGTTCATTTGGTAGGTTCATAAATTCTTACTTTTTATTAAGCTCAATCTTTCAAAACTCTTCTGATTTACTTTGAATCTGTTTATTTTCCATCTGTGGCCTTCTGTTCTCATCTGTCTTCAAGTTTTTGATTTCTTATTGCTAAAATGCTTGGAACTGTTCTTTGTCATATCCGCTTTCTGTTGCTAGCATCATGTCGGGTTCATCACTTTCTTGTTCTTCACATACTTACTTAGTGCCTGTGTACTTGGCTTTATTCTTTGAACTTTGTCATCTTCTTGACTTCTGTTTTTTCTCTTCTTGTTTTTCTTGTTGTATTTCTAGATTCTTGCCTTCGTTTCTGTTTTCTGCATAGTCTACGTCCCTTCTTGAAATTGTTGCCGAGATAGTGGTAGAGAAGCTCTTCCAGCTGACTGCCAATGCTGAACCACTGTCAACCGTTTGAAGTAGATTAGTCTGACGTTCTTGCCTTAGTCCCTAGTTCTTAGGGTCTTCATCTTTGTACTTTTGTTTTCTTTGCATATGTCACATTTTTTGCTTTTGAAAAATGTCTGTTGTTGGCCGATGTTAACATCCCTTGCTCCTTGATTATCATTCCTTTTTCCACTGTATTTGATAGCCATGTCGGGTAATTGACTTCTCGAATGGCCCTGGTCTCCAGAAGTCTGTCTACTTCTTCCTCTACTGCTTTGACGTGCATCAACGTTGGCCCTCTTGCTTGTTGGATTACAGGTTTGGCCGACTTGTCGACGTTCAATTTGTGGCTTGTGACCTCGGGGTCAATGCTAGGCATTTCATAAGGTGTCCAAGCAAATACCTCAATGTTTGCTCTCAAACAAGCTTCCAATTCTCTTTCTTCTTCTTCGGCTAAGCTTGAGAAGAAAGAAGCGTTCTTCATCCCCCTCCTGGACGAGGATTTTCTTCAGTGCCTCTTCACTCTTCTCGGCTGGCTCCTTGCCGACATCATCTAGGGCCTTTATGTCCTCGTTTTCAATCTCTGCCTTCTCTGGTTCTCAAATGCTGCAGGTGGATTTCATTGCTACCATGGAGCAATTCTCCGCCTGCAGTTGATGCCCTCTGATTTCTTCAATCCCATGTTCTGTTGGGAACCGCAGTAGTTGATGCAATGTTGAGGGAACTGCCCCCATTGCATGCAACCATGATCTTCCTAAGATTTGTAAGGAGATGGAGTGTCGATGATGGTGAATTCTGTTGTGATCTTTCTGGTGCCAGCCTGCACCTCCAAGCGTACTGCTCTCAGTGGTCATGTCGGCGTTCCATTGAACCCAACCATTAGGCCATTGGGTTGCTCCATATCGTCTAGATAAAGGCCGGGCTCCTTGTAACATCGGACATACATGATGTCACAAGAGCTTCCTTGGTCAATCAGGATGCGTTTCACTTGGCACTCCCCAACCTGGAGGGATACTACCAAAGCATCATTATGCGGGTGCTGGACCATCTCGAGGTCGGCTTCAGTATAAGACATTACTGGTTCCAAGCATTCATCTGCCCGATGTCTTTTGTCCCCGACTTGGTAGACATGTTGCAGGTGCTTTCACCTTCTGAGTCTCCCCCCTAATTTCGTTCTTGTTGACCCTCGAGTGAATTACATTAATTACCCGAGGTCTTCCTGTCTGAGGTTGTTGTGCTGGGGGAGACGGAGCTACTGGCACCCGAGGCAGTTTTGCCTGTTCTTCCCTTGTTCTGGTCTCATCGACGAGGTCCCTTCAGATTGCCTTGGTTTGATTCTATACTTAGAATTTTTTGTATGCCTTTCATACTTTGCCTCCTTTGTGTAATCTTCTCGGGGTTACATACCTTGGGTATAATAGCTACAAAACTTTTACTTCGGCAAGATACTGACCTGCAAACTTTTCATAAATTCTAACAAGTGTGAAACATATACTACTCAATGTTAACTTTGCAAAACTTTTTCTCAAGTTTCAATAAGTGTTTAAATGGTGATCTCGATCTAGCCTACTTGTAGATTGCTACAAATTTCAACAAGGATTAACATATACTGTAATAGGGATCAACAAGGATTAACATAACAAGTGTTAAACAATAATCTATTTGTAAATTGCTACAAATTTCAACAAGTGTTTAAACAACATACTTAGCTTTTTCCTCAACCTGTAAATTGCTGCAAATTTCAACAGATGATCATATGTTGGCTTAACGTTATCTTGTAAATTGCTACAAATTTTAACAAGTGTTAAGCATCTTCTTTGGTTTAACCAACCTGTAGATTGCTACAAGTGTTTAGCAATAACCTCGACTTTGCTTCAACTCGTAAATTGCTATAAATTTAAACAAGCGACGAGAAACAGTAATCTTGGCTTAACTTCAACTTGTAAATTGCTATAAATTTCAACAAGTGAAGGTAAGGAATAATCTCAGCTTAACTTCAACTTGTAAATTGCTACAAATTTCAACAAGTGAAGATAAGGAACCATCTCAGCTTAACTTCAACTTGTAAATTGCTACAAATTTCAACAAGTGAAGATAAGGAACCATCTCAGCTTAACTTCAACTTGTAAATTGCTACAAATTTCAACAAGCGTTAAGCATTACTTCGGTTTAACTTCAACTTGTAAATTGCTACAAATTTCAACAAGCGTTAAACATCATATCGGTTTAACCAACTTGTAAATTGCTACAAATTTCAACAAGTGGTAAACGCATTCTTCTCCTCTCTGCCCCTCCCAGTGTGAACTTAAAATCCACTTGGATTCTCATCATACATGTAGCTTCGACCTTGTCGCCGAGGTTGTCGGCCTTGGTTTCTCTATTGATCTTACTTGGCTCCAACCTGAGTTTGATTTTCGGCCTCGCATCGGCGAGCCGTTTCTCTTTTCTTGTTCCGACACCTTTTGTTCCCGGCATGTCCTCCTCGACCCTAGTATACTTCTCAATTTTGGCCAACTTTAGTCTGATCTTGTGTGTTTCCTTTTTATTTTCTGGGATCTGAGATCTGCTCATTGTGCTCTTCTATTCTCGGACTCAGGTGCCGAGATCTTATCTTCTGGAATCTTGGATCTGCTCACTCAGGTTGAGCTCTTCTTTTCTCGGACCTACTCATCTAGGCCGAGATCATGTCTTCTGGGATTTGAGATCCGGGATTTGCTCACTCAGGTTGAGCTCTTTTACACTTGAATGTTATCTTCTTGGGAGCGCTCATGCCCCATGTCTTTGCATCCCTTCTGGAAGGGTCTTCGTTCTTCCGCAGGTATCTATCCTTCCATACCTGGAGGTCATCTTCGTTGTAGTATCCGCTTCGATTTATTGTCTTCGGTATGTTACCTTTCTGGCCGGCGTCTTTCACTCTGTGACTCTAGTCACGAGTTTCTGTGTTGCAATCGTCCCCTTTAATGTCGAGATCGATAGGTCTCCCACTCCCAGTAGGAGCATTGTCTCTAATCTGATCCTTCTGTCCGTCATTGGCCATCTATTCTTCTTTCTTTCCCACAGACGGCCCCAAATTGTGTGGGTGATTTTCTGACCACACTGCCCGCTTAGTAACCAGCTGGAGAGCACAGGCAGAATAGATGGCACCTGACTGACCTGCAACAGAAATATAAGAATCCCGCGGTGGTTTCGACCACCCGGGGGCACTCCGACGATCAAGTCAGTATGTCTCTCAAAGATAATCAAGTACTAAACTCACAAGCTTGAGTATCAAAAGCATACCTTAGACTCATGGGGGTGCCTCTCTTTTATAGCCAATACAATCCTAGTCCCAATAGGAGCCTAGCCCTAATGGACTTAGGATTACTGCTAATCTGGGACTCCCAGTGGGATTAAGATAAACTCTCTAAGAGTCTTATCGTTACCCAAACTGAAGTCTTCTCCCAATCTAGGGCTCTTGTCGATATCCAAGTTGAGTTCCCTCTTCATTCTAGGACTCTTATCCCTTGTCCGCTTATCTCGGATTTCGATATCTTCGGAGCTAACCTCGGCCTAGCCGAGATGACCTCGACACAACGACCAAGACACGTGGCACCTCGGCTGACACGTCGGCGTCACCTTGCCACGTGTTGGTACTCAGAAAATATATCCCCACACATCCCTTTGTTGATCCTGAGATTAAAACGGAACAAGTTTGAAATCCTCAACAAATGGAGGAAAAATATGTATATATATGTAGGCTTTTTTACTTTAGTTCATATTAGAAGAGGGGTACATATAAGTTTGAAATCCACAGTAAAGGATTCTCAATTTTTTGCTTAGAAAAAATAAAATAAAATTATAGTGTTTGTTCAGATTCTCAATTTTTTGTCTGAACATAAACATGTGAAGTAATTCAAGACTTAAGCATCTTGGTTATGAGAAATTAAGGGACTATACATACACCACTCTCTTAAAAGCACTTCAATAAGATCTTCCATTCTCATCCTTGTGATTTGAAGTTTAACAGTAGTGTTTTAAGTTTAGAGAAAACTGTTTTCAAAAAACAAAAGGTATAAACATATGTATTATACATCTGTTTTTTTGTTTGTTGCTAACTAAACTTTGACCAAGTGAGTTTTTGCTCTTTGACTCAAATTTTGGAACACAACATAATTCTTGTTAATTCGCATAACTACATATTTGTTTGCACAACACAACAAATTTTGTTTGTTGTAGATGTATGGACTAAACAAAATTACAGCTTTGTTTGAATTTTGTGTTTTTTGTAATAAATTGATTGTGTCATAAAATGCTCTTAGTAGAATTAACATGTCAATGGGTTCAAACAATGAAGCTAAATATTTTCAAAATAAAATATGCAAACGTGGAAAAAAAAGTAGTAGTGTACATATCAAAATTAGAGAAAAATCCAGAGAAACTGTATTTCAAATGTGCAGATAAGATGTGTGAGTACCTTGCGTGGGAAGCGGCTCCTACTAGGAATGCATCAAATATCCTATCACGACCTAAACCAGCCCCTATAGGTTTAGCATTATGACCAGCTAGTAATACTAAGATTACTAAAGGCCTCTTAAATAGATACGTAATACTAGGGGTTAGCGGAAGCAAAATACAAACATACATCATCCATTGAGCTGTGCAGACTTACACGAGACAGAAAATATTTAAACTTTTTTTTTAATAAATATATTATTACATCATTCCTGCGTCATCATGTATATATATATATAGATGAGACAAAATGGACTTAACCCTATATACAGAATAAACAAAAACTTAAACTTTAATCACGTAGCCTTGGTGCTAGACATATTCAGAATCTCCACATGAGGTGCATAGGTTGGCTGACAAAAACAGATTCCAAGCAAACACCTCTAAGTCTGGTCATGCGCTAGATCACCTACATATTGTAACATGCCCGGGGGGGATACCTGCGCATGTTAAACAGTTTGGACCCTCGACTTCTTTGATCTAATCTCATGAGTGCAATGTGAAACATAGATGATAGTCCAACTTAGGCAACTTTTATAGAAAATCCATTTTATTGCAAAACCTTTGTCAGAAATGGACTGCATCACCAGATCTTAAAGTCGCCACCTAATGTTTTGGAAAAATTAGAAAACCCGTAACTCGTGCCAAGCCACTGTTCGTCGTTATCAAAGATGCTTGGCTAGGAACCTTAAGTATGAGCAGGGAAGGTCATTATTGAGCATCCATGCTTACCCGATCAAAAGATCGGCCTTTACTAAACCATAATATGAGTTTTATTTATTGTATATGTTCATGTTCCGATTATATAATAAATTCTAAAAATTATTATATGAAGCATACAAGTATAGACTATGCCATTCATTTTGGAACAAATTGATTTCATGTGTTTTGAAAGACGAATTTTGAAGATGCACAACCCATAGAAATAGAGTTTACAAAAATGAAAATCAACATCATTTCAAATTAAGTGACACAACATCCATCCACTAGCATTCATATAGTTATATCAAGTAAGCATGTAGGCTTATGGTAGGATACTAAACATAGTAAGAAAATTATGTACAAGCGGGATGCTAAAGCATAACAACTTACATATTTACTGACGTGCCATGAACAGTTACAAAACAAGGTTAGTTAAATATGCATGATTCTATATGCAAAATCCTAATGCAACACATACACAAGAATGCTTCTAAAGATCCGGCTTCTAAAACATGACATGTGAAACATTGCAAAACATGTGACAGCGCACAAAATCATGTAATAATCAATTAAAGCACAAAGATACATATTTAGTCAGATCTAGGCATGAATCATGTATGCAAAAGCATGGATATACATGACATGCAAGATATATACATATGTACAATTAGGGAAAACAATTAAAGAATGAGATAGATAAGAAGTGGGAATGGGGAATCATTACAACGCTTTAAATATTACAAATCCGAGGGGAATGGGGAATCATTACAACTCTATTTTCTTAGATTTTCACAACAAAAATAGAACTTTCAAGGAAAGGATGAGCTCCTTAGTTCACAAACTCCCTCTTGATCATCCTCAAGTGTAGGAAGTGTGTTCTCAAATCCTCAATTCAAAATTATGGAGTTTATGGTATGAAAAGTGGCTAACTCTTTAATTTTTCTCACTTTCGATCATTAAACACTTTTCCTTATGATCAAAACAATTGATCTTTGGCTATATCAGAATTTTTGGAATGGTTTTGGTGTATGGAAATGAGGAATTTCAATAGCTATGGAAGCTTGGAAATGTTTTGGCTCAAGATTGCACTTTAGACAAATTTTCCTCTTTTGCTCTCTTTTCTCTCTCTCTCTCTCTCTCTCTCTCTCGAATAATTTTTCTCCTCTTTTCATTCTATCCTTGCCCTTTTCAATATATCATCTGAATGTATAAGCCATGAAGGAATAAAACACGTCAAGGAATGGGGGACAAGGTGGAAGACAAAGGTGATGGGGATGACAAGGATGATAATGATGATAAAGACTTTGTTGCTTTTGATTCATCATTTATGACAAGGCCAAAACATTTTTTGATAATGGAGGGTGAGTGGGGATAATGGAGGATGAATGGGTGCACTTGAATGGATCAAAAATGGGTCAATGGGGTGTCCCAACCGAACCAAAAAAAAAAAAAAAAAAAAAAACGGGTCTGCTACTGTCTCGGGCTGGGTCAACAAAATCTACTCTTAAGCCCAACTTCAAACGGACATATCTCCCTTATCTGGACTCGTGTTTAGGTGATTCTTAAGTCTAAATTGAAACCTCAAAAGTCTACTTTCCAGTGGTAATAGCCTCACATATAAATTCCAAGTGTACAAAGAGATATGTTTAATTTAGTGAAGACTGTTCATTTTTTTCTTAATGATTTGATGCTTATCCTTTTCCTAAACTAGTTTTCTTCCATCTCCTCGTATTTCCTTCAACTCTAAACCTATGAAGAAGATGTTTTTAAATATTTTTCAAAGATTTCACCTCTCGTCCATTTATTTCCACTTTGTCCTTACTCTGAAAAGTGCAATATTTTAATCTAAATGGGATTCTCGGAACATCGTAGAAACATTTGAAAAAAATATTTTGAAAAGAGGGTTTTAAGGTCTAAAATAGTTTAGACAAAATGAGGCGTAAGGTTTTTGAGAGAAAACCAAATTTCATTTTTCTTGTTGAAGATTTTTTGAGAAACACTTTCTTGTTATTTGTCATAGGGTGATCATAAGAAAGAGCCTAAGTCTTAGGGCCAGTCAAAATGGAATGTCTACACATACATATACATATACATTGAGCTAAAGCCCAGTGAATAACAACAGTGTAAAGGGGTTGTGAATGATATCCTTACAGTATTTAAAGTAGTATTTTCATTAGCAAATTAGTTTCGCATTTTAGAACCATATTGTAATCATAGCAGTCATATGTGGTACATCTAATAGCAGAACAGTAAAATAGGTCATGAAGACTGAATAGTAAGAATTGATGGCCATGCCATCAATACAGTAAACAGAAGTTTGAGGAATTGGAACTGACAGAGATCTCTGTAAGAGTAACAATAAACAGTAGCAGTAACAGCTGCTATAGATGCCATGAATACAGTTAATAAAACAGGACAATTATTCAATCAGTCATAAAGTATCATTTCAGAAACAAAACATTTTATAATTCAGAAAACACTTATAATTCAAACATATCTTTACAAGGTTGTTACTCACAAATAGGTCCAGAGACAGATCAGAGGGACCGTAGCGCGTGACTTATACAAACACATAACAGATACACATTGACACATAATATCACTTCCTTGATCAAATTTAACTTCTTCTTCTTCTTCTTCTTCTTCTTCTTCTTCTTCTTCTTTTATTTATTTATCTTTTTGTTGTTTAAGTAATTGAAGCTCTACCACGCTTATTCTTTGTTTATTCAAATGTGTCATATTCTCATTTCACATATATATTCTTTCATCACCAAATCCTTCTTTTCCAGATAAACTGATTTCTTACTTGGCTTCTTAATCAATTACTACTAAATCAATGATTTCAAAATTTTTCTTTTTTTGTTTTATAAAACATAAAATTAAATCTATAAAACTCTTAGGAAAATATTTGCATGTATGAAATTTAATTCAAAATCAAACCAATTTTTGATTCTCAAATTCTAAATTTATCCAAATTTAGATGTAATTCATTTTCTTCATATCAAACCCAATTTTAAACCCACAAATTCTAAAACTTGAATTAAGCTTTCAAAATATAATTCCAAAACTTGGGTTCATACATGACTTGTCTAAAAATATAAAACTCTTAAATAATCAAGAAAACATGATTAATTTTAAATCATTTACATCAAAACTCCTTTAATTTAAAAATTAAGCTCATTTATTCATAAACTCATAATATGAAATCAATTCTTAGAACTCCATGATGCATGTACAATTAGGGTATCAAAATTTGTAGAATTTGTTCATGCATGTAGGAATTGGACTTACACTCATGTAAGATAATCAAAATCAAATCCAAAATAATTACATGTAACCCATTTCATGTTCAAAACCCAATTTCTTTCTAATTCCATGAATATAATCTCAAATCCTTCACAATCTCAAATATTATAAGATGATTCTACAAAATCAAACCAAAAATAATTAATTTCTAAGTTTATTTCCATAAACCATGAATCTAGCTTAATTTTTTTATTCAAACCCATTTCGTTACAAATTTCATAAAAATGATTCCATAACTTTCTTAATTTCAAGTATTATATAAAGTTTCTTCATGGATTAAACATAGATTCCTTACCTTAAACTTTAATTTCAGAAACTTTAGCTTTCTTTTTGTTCTTCCTCAAATACTTGAGCTTCCCTTTAAATTTCTCTTCTTTCCTCCAAATCTTGGATCTTCTCTCTCTTGAAGTTGAGCCAATGCTCAAGCAATACCCACTTTTCTCTCTCTCTCTCTCTCTCTCTCTCTCTCTCTCTCTCTCTCTCTCTCTCTCTCTCTTCTTTTTTTTTCTTTTTTTTTTCTTTTTTTTTTCGAGTTACTTTTAACACTTCCAGCACCCATGAAAACACACACACACACACACACACACACACACACACACACACACACATATATATATATATATATATATATCAATTGTTGCCTCCATAATTCTAGAACACTCCATTACCTCATCTTGTATTATAATTTAACTAGGAATAACTTAGTACATTAATTACATTTTAGTTTAATTAAACACTACTTAATTTTAAGAAATCTTGATTAGTACATAATTTAATTAATCATAACTAATCACAAATCTCACATAATTTAATTAATCTAATTTGACTTCTATCAAGACCCAATTAATTATATTTAAATTTATTAATCTGAGTCAGATTTTTAATCAAACTCTCAAAAGGTTTCAAATATCAAATTAAACTTCTTACCATCATCAATTTTGGTTTCTCAAATCTCTAAGGCCCCCAGTTTCAGATCAAACTCAAAATCTCGGCCAATAAATTACATACTTGAATTGGACATCTCAAAATAAATTTAATTCATAATAATTACAATTACTAATCCTCATAATCACATTAGCTTCATTTATTCCAATTTGAACCCAATTAATAAAATCTTAATTTTTCTAAATTGAATCGAATATTTAATTAAACTCTCATATGGTCCAATACTTGAAATTAAACTGATTCAACTTATCAATTTCACCTCCTTAGGCTATTTGGACGTTCAATTTCTAATTCCAAAATAAATCTTTAATAATACCATTTATGAATCAGACTCAATAATTCTCATAAATCCCAAATCAAATTAGAATAATGGACAATTAAAATTCAAATCTCCTTAATTAATTACATGTTAATTATTATACGTGATGGGGTCATCACATATCCAAAGGAGAAGTAAAGCTATTCATACGAAGAATGAAGATGAGAGACAATATGATTATGATTTTGAGAGAAACAATGAAGTTATACGAATAGATTGGAATGACTTGAGGCAAACCAAGGAGCTATGAAATTGATTATGTTTACAACCATAGTATTGGTTGGTTTTACCATGCTAATGGTTCTGCTCAAGTGAATGTAGCCATTGCTTCTGTGTTGTATTTGGGCTGTGAATTTAGTAAAGCTTAAACTATGAGTTTTTATATGTACATTTAATTTCGTACTATGCTTAATTAATGAAATTACTTATTCTATGTCAATTGTGTTGATTCTATAACTCAGCTATTTGAGAATTGTAATTCTCCCTTTTATGTTTCATCGTTTCCTGCATGTCTACTACTAGAGTCCAACATATCGGACCATTTTGGCATGCTGCCCTGTATATACATCATCTAAATTTCTTTCTCATCCCTTGGATAATAGTGATGTGCTTCTTTTTTGTTTCTATTTCTCAAAGTTCTACAGCTTTGAATTTGCTTTTTGATTCATTCTTTTGTAATGTATGATCTCCAATTACAATAATTGTGACCACCTCATATATAGAGAATAACACTTCTTTGCAAAGTGACAAACAAGATCAGACACGAGACATTCATCCCAGAGAATCAATACTGACTGCTAGTTTATTCATGGGTTTCAATTGCATAATAATTCAAAAGGTGTCCTATCATCTCTTGCTCACTCGCTGCACACACACACACACACACACACATACATAGTCTTGAATTAATGTTCAAAGGTGAAAAATCTAGAAATCCCCTAGATGTCCCTAGATGTTGATTTGTGATTATGTATCAATTTTAAGCAATATATAATAATCCCAATCAAACAATCAAGACAAATCGACACAACGATTTTAACGTAGAAAAACCACAATTGGATACCTCCAATTGTGATATAAAAACCACGGGCAACAGTCACAAAACAATCCACTAAGAAGACATAAAGGAATTACACAAGTGTACTCTCAATTACCTAGCGAATCCACGCCCGAATTGAACCAACCTCTATGTGTCTCTTCCAACCCCTTCTTCACCTCGGAATTGTCTTGACGATGAGCCACTCCGGAATCCACCAAAGCTTTAGGCTCGAATTCTTCAGAATCCACCGAAGAACAACTCTCTCTTTTGTGTAGAATAAAAAAACAAACCTTTGATGTATTCTTCTTAAACCATGAGTTGAATACTCAATGAAAACATCAAAGAAAACTAGCAAAATATCGCCAGATATAAACCTTAGAATCCAAAAAGAAGATCTGGAGAAGTTATCCAAGTTTTGGGAGAAACCCAACTACTTATAGAAAACCAAAGTAATCCTAGTTTTGGAAGAAAACCAATTCCTTATAGGAATCCAAGAATCTGTGTTCGCGCGGTCCGCTCGAACGTGAGACTTCCCGCTCGAGCGGAGGCTTCAAAATTGTGTGATTCATATAGGCTTCACGCTCGAGCAGAAGTTTTCACGCTCGAGGGTCGAATCACACCATCTAGTACTTTTTCAGGAGAAGCAGAGATGCTGTGAGCTTGCAATCCCCGCTCAAGCGTCACTTTCCCCGCTCGAGCGGGACGACCAAAATTGAAAAATCTGAAAAACTAGATCCTGTTACAACCTCGGTTTTGATCCATGGAAATTGACAAAGGCACGATTCGGGTTGGATTCGCATCTAAACACTCATAGCCTCACTGAAATAAAAATGAGAAAACAAATACAACTAAAAGGAGTTTTGTCAAACGGGGTTGCCAAGAATAAAACCTAACAATCTCCCCCTTTGTCAATGCCGTAACAAAACACACCTAACAAATAAAATTTTAAGCACCCCAACCCATTACAGCCAACAAAACCCAACTTCTTTCTCAAGGTCTTGATCTGCAAAACAGTTATTAGTGCCACAATCTCCAAAACAACTATTAGTCTCACAAGAGTATATGAAAAAGCAATAGACATATGACACGATTATCTTGAAACATGAGATGGAAAACATGAATAGATGAAAACTAAGACTCATGAAAAACAACTCTCAAACAACAAAAGCAAGATCATAAACCAACCCAAGTCAAGATGAACCAAACTCCCCCTCACTAAAAGCAACCACAAACACTGAAAACAGTGAACAAGAAGAAAACGACAAAAAATAATATGGTGGAGCAAGCAAGGAATTTCAGATTTGTACCTTAAAGCACACAAGATTATCCAAGAAGCACAATTACTAGTAAACACAATGTGCACAGTCTGTAGAAGATTCCTCATGCAAGAAAGTGATGCATTATGTGAAAAGCATAGATCTCATGATAAAAGTGTGTGTGTGACTCTTGGAGTTCGACAAACACTAGATTCAATCCTAGTAGTGATCTGAAAGTCAGACCTCCGTCAAGAGAATCTAAGCACAACAAAGAAAAGTCAAACCACTAGGAATCAAGGGGTATTTGGTGAGTAAAGGCGGAGGCTCCCTCTCAATCATTGAATCTTTTTTTCTTTCTTTCTTTCTTTCTTTCTTTTGCACATTTTTTCTTTCTTTTGCATATTTTTTCTTTTTCTTTTTCTTTTTCTTTTGCACAATCATTGGCGGCTGACACACTCAAGAGTATGGAAACCGAACCAGAGAAGCATGGATATAATAAGGATGGCCTGGTTGGTGACTCTGAGGTAGGCTTTTCCTCATGGCTAGACTGCAAAGAATTAAGGGGAAAGCCGTGGAGGTGCGAAAAGATGGAAGGTGGTTAAGAGACTCAACATCACCCATAATATGCTAGTATAGGTCAATTCCTCTAGAAACGCAAAAGATCAATGACAAAAGTCCATAGAGAAAAATTAATCACTAAGGCGAAAGACTCCAAAATTTGCTAATCTAAGAGTGTGTACAAAATGAGACATACTAATCAAAAAACACACACTCCAAAATGAGTAATGACCACAGAAAGCACACATATATTAACATGTAATGGATATTCTCATCAATTCCAATATGCACTAAGGACCACTCAAAAATTTCAAGCTTGCAAAACCATACTAAGAAAATCTTTTTGGGATTTTTTTTTTTCAAATTTTTTTTTTTTAACTAAAGCAAGACAAAAAAAATGAACGAGCACACATGTAATGACAAAAACAAACACACAGAAACCCAAAAACTAAAATGACAAAACAAATTAACACAAGTCAAGTTTTCTCACCCAAATTGCTTTAGTACGAACAAAGTTGTGAGCATTGCAGTTCTTAGGTGGTGTCTTAACGTTGTGGTTCCTTTCCCCTTCAATGGGAACCCATCTCGACTTGGCTTCCAACTTCCAATTTTTAGGTCTAGGCAAATACACTCTCCTATGCAACTTATAACAATAAGGGCAAATATGACCATACATACCACAATGATGACAAATAAAAACAGGGTGTACCTTCTTTTCTTTTACCTTACCAACTCTAGAAAGTTTGAGAAGTCCATCCTTACGTTGAATTTTTTTTTCTCCTTTTTCTTGAGTTCTTGTATCATGAGATGTTGATGCACTCTTTTTTTGCTCTTTCTTACCACCAAAGCCAATGCCACTCTTGTCAGAACAGATTTGTTGAGACCCAATCATATTGTCCAAAGTCTTTGATCCTTTGTTCCAAAGACCAATGGTAACCATGGCACACTTGAGTTCTTCCTCTTTCTTGATCATTAGTTCTTCCAAAGCAACTTGAGACATCTCGAGAGTTTCAATTTTTTCTTCATATGTTGCATAGATTTGTTGTAGCTCGTTTCTCTCTGTCTCACAAGTCAAGAGTTTTGCACAAAGAGCTTGTCGATCATTAGCTATCTTGATGGCATCAATCCTAGACTCGGAAATCTCCTCCTTTAGTTTGACATTATCACTTTCACATACTGTGAGTTTCATAGTGAGTTTGTCATTCAATTTGGATAACTTAAGAGATTCCTTATACAACTTCTCATAAGCTTGCTCAAGCTCTTCATCATCACTTCCCGAGGATTCATCATCAGTGGTATTCTCAACTGGGCTCTTCGGAGACTCTGTTCGTCCTTTAGTTTCAGAAACTACCATGAAAGCAAGGAATTATTTGTGTCCACTTTCATCTTCATCAGATTCTGATTCATCATCTCAAGTGATAGCGAGGGCTTTCTTCTTCCTCAACTGAGTGGGGCATTCTTGAGCAAAGTGGCCAAATCCTTGGCATTCATGGCATTGGAGTCTTTCAGAGTTCCCTTGTATATTTCCTTTCTCCTTCTTGGCTATAGGATTAGTTTTGAGTTTATCTTTGCCTTTAGATTTATGAGTATGAGTAGATTCCAAAAGTTTAGGATTCTTTTTCAGAAAAGATTTTTTAAATTGTTTAACAAAAGCAGCCGTAATCTTGGAATCTATCTCACAATCCTCATCAGAATCCTCTCTAACTCTATGAGCACTACTAAAAGCAATATCTTTTTGTTTCTTTTTGAAATTCCTATGTGCCTCATAAGTTTGGAGATTTCCAACCAACTAATCCAGCTTGAGGTTGTCAACATCTTGAGCCTCCTCAATAGCCGTAACTTTTGGTTGGAACCGATCGGGCAAGGATCTCAAAATTTTTTCCACAACTTCGGATTATGGTATTTTTTTCACCTAAATTGAAGCTGGAATTTACAATGTCACTCAACTTCGCATAAAATTCATCAAAGGTCTTACTATCTTTCATTGAAAGGTTTTCGAAACTCGACGTGAGCCTTTGAAGTTTTGAGCGTTTAACAGAAGAAGTGCCCTCATGAATAGTTTGTAAGATATCCCAAGCCTCTTTTGCGACTTCACAATTGAAAATTCGACTAAACTCTTCAGGTGTGATAGCGCAAAAGAGAGAATTGATAGCTTTACTATTCCAGCTACTATTTTGGTAATCAATTGCGTCCCACTTTTCAATTGGTTTGGGAAAAGTTACTCCATCAATGGTAATTGTTGGTTCGGTCCGCCCATTCATGACAGATTGCCAAACTTTTTCATCTATTGATTTCAAAAACGATCTCATTCGAGCTTTCCAAAAAGAATAATTGGATCCGTCAAGTAGGGATGGTCGAACCATAGAATTTCCCTCACGAATTGAGTCCATTATCACAAATCAAACAAGATCTCGCTCTAATAGATTTGTAAAACAGAAAAAAATAGAGCGACCTGCTCTGATACCACTTGAAAAATCTAGAAATCCCCTAGATGTTGATTTGTGATTATGTATCAATTTTAAGCAATATATAACAATCCCAATCAAACAATCAAGACAAATCGACACAACGATTTTATCGTGGAAAAACCACAATTGGACACCTCCAATTGTGATAAAAAAAAACCACGGACAATAGCCACAAAACAATCCACTAAGAAGATATAAAGGAATTACACAGGTGTACTCTCAATTACCTAGCGAATCCACGCCCGAATTGAACCAACCTCTATATGTCTCTTCCAACCCCGTCTTCACCTCGGAATTGTCTTGACGATGAGTCACTCCGGAATCCACCAAAGCTTCAAGCTCGAATTCTTCAGAATCCACCGAAGAACAACTCTCTCTTTTGTGTAGAATAAACAAACAAACCTTTGATGTATTCTTCTTAAACCGTGAGTTGAATACTCAATGAAAACATCAAAGAAAACTAGCAAAATATCTCCAGATATAAACCTTAGAACCCAAAAAGAAGATCTGGAGAAGTTATCCAAGTTTTGGGAGAAACCCAACTACTTATAGAAAACCAAAGTAATCCTAGTTTTGGAAGAAAACTAATTCCTTATAGAAATCCAAGAATCTATGTTCGCGTGGTCCGCTCGAGCGTGAGACTTCCCGCTCGAGCAGAGGCTTCAAAATTGTGTGATTCATATAGGCTTCACGCTCGAGCGGAAGTTTCCACGCTCGAGTGTCGAATCACACTATCCAGTACTTTTTCAGGAGAAGCAGAGATGCTGTAAGCTTGCAATCCCCGCTCGAGCGTCACTTTCCCCGCTCGAGCAGGACGACCAAAATTGGAAAATCAGAAAAACTAGATCCTGTTACAACCTTGATTTTGATCCATGGAAATTGACAAAGGCACAATTCGGGTTGGATTCGCATCTAAACACTCATAGCCTCACTGAAATAAAAATGCAAAAATAAATACAACTGAAAGGAGTTTTGTCAAATGGGGTTGCCAAGAATAAAACCTAACAAAAGGGATATGAGGCAACAACATGTGCCATCCTGAGAGGACTAGTTGAGGTATATATACCAAACAACTTGATACCATTAAACTTCCTGAAGCAATCAAAACCAAACTAAGATGCCCTATCATTCAATTAATTGAGTTGGCTCAAATTTAAATTCCAAAATCAAATTCCAAATCCACACAATCAAACACACCTTTTAATAGAATTTTAGTGCCTACACTGTCGTTTCCGCAATCTAAATCCACCTAATGAAAAACTATTAAGATAAACAAGAACTTCACAGATAAAAATCTTAATCCATAACACAAAATTGCTAGGTGCCATTACATAAAAATCTTAAAACATTATCAATATGATCTCTACATAAACATCTTAAAACTTAGGCATCAAACAAAAATGAAGAAACAATTGACATTCACATAAGAAAAATAATTACATTGCATATTAATTAGAATAGATCTCTCCAAAACAAATATTAGGACAAAAGGGCTCTAAATCTTTTTGTCTATTCAATCTCAAGTAATTTTTTTGGTCCAATTTCAGGATGCCAAGTGATGCTCTTCCACCAGATTCCCTACCAAATAGCTCGTAAGTAGACCTAAGAGGAATTCTAAATACTACTTCAATTGCTTGGGTGGTAGATTTTGTTTTGTTTTGTTTTGTTTTTTTTTTTTTTTTGAGATGGCAACATATGAATGCACTCTTAAGGCACAAGGTCACGATTATGATGTTCAATAAAATCACAAGCAACATATTTTTCTGAAATTCTATCTAACTTGATACTAAATTGGGCACCACAACCACATCTTACCTCTTGTCTCAGATTTTTGACTAGTGAATCTCGCTTGTCAATACCCCGACTTCCCTTTTTGTAACATACAAATGTTCGTGAAATTATTTCCTTGGTATGTTTGTTCTTGTTTGCATCGGCCTTCCTAATATTGAAGCCCACTTTTCCTTCATAGGTATTGTAAAAGTCATACGTAGCTTGTTCATAGTCAAATGACATCCCCAATTTCGGCTTCCAACCAAAACTGACAACTTATCAACAATATTATTTTCTTCCATTCCTTGCAATTCAGTAGCATACAAATAAAATAAATAAATAAATAAAAAGAAAAACATAAACAAAAATTCTAATTTGTTATTTTTTATGCCAATTCCAGAAACACAGGTCAAACCAAATCTGGGCCAATCATCTAATGTTGGGTCAATGGAGGGAATTTGGCATCTTAAATTTATTACAAAAATTAACAAATGTTGCAAAAACACATTCTATAGCGATCCCGATTTTACCCTTGTTGTGTAGTGATCCGGACATGTGTTCGTGGATGATAGTAGTTGATTATTACCTGGTGTACATCCTTTTTTACTTTGTATTTGAGTTATAGGATGTGTTGGGCAGATTTGTTACAGGTTGGTTTAGATTAGAAACCAAAACTAGTTGCCCAGATTTTGGTCTGTCCGCTCGAGCAGGGGTTTTGGCGCTCGAGCGGGAGTTTCGCCCATCCAGTATTTCCTGTGCAGTGTTCGACGCTCGAGCGTGGGATTGGCCTCTTGAGCGGGATTGTGTGAGTGCTGCTCGAGCGGGGAGTTGGAAGCTCGAGCGGGAGACCTGTCTGAAAAAGTTCTGGGAGTGTGTATTCGCCGCTCGAGCGGGATTTTTGACGCTCGAGCGGGAGTCTGTGAGTGACGCTCGAGCGGGGAGTTGGACGCTCGAGCGGGAAGACTAGGTTTAAGTTCCGAGTTTTGACTTTTCAAATCACTTTTTCACTCTCTCTTCTCTCTCCTACTTTTCCAAAAACACTATTGTTGAGCCTCTCACTCTAGAACTCTACCTTCTCTCTAGGTTTTGATCTAGTAGGAGTGATTTGTTCAACTTTGGCCTTTACAAAAAAGTTATTGATCGTCGAGGGCTACTTTTTAATCTGAAAATTTTGGAATTTGGAGCACGTTGGGTTTTGTCATCTTCTCCCTTGGGGCTCCGGATTTGAGGTAGGGATATCCTACTCCTCTCTATGGATTTTTGTCTTTAAATTTTAGTATTTTGAGATGTTGGGGTTGGTTTGGTAATTTTGTAAAACTTTGGGGCTTTTGTGTTATTTTACAAAAGTTGGGGTTTTATTTATAATAAACCTAGATGCATGTTTGGCATAGAGAAATGGAATAAATGTTGAATCATTGATGAAAATGGGACCTTAAGGGTTGTAATGTTAATTATGGAAAATGACCTAATTACATTGTTTGATTAATTGGGATAATTAATGGTGAGAAATGAGGAAATGAAATGGAATTGTTGAGATTGGGAATGCATGGGGTTAAAGGGTGTAGTTGAATTATTTATCACTCACCGAATTGAAATGTTGATTGAATATCCATTTGTGCATTTATTTTCGGTTTAGAAATAACTGCTTTGGGCTATCGGTGGAGGATAGTCGTGATTATTGTAGACAATGCATGATGATTAGGCAAATGAAAACTAATCAATGGAATGTGTCATGGAATTTGACGGTTGATAGAATACATTAACTGTATGTATTGAATGAGGGTATATAGAACCAATGTGTTTGTATACGTTATGTGTAGAGGAGGAGATGGGGGATGTACTCTACGGTTTAGGGGAAGATGGGGGATGTACCTCTAAACCGGATAGTATTGGGAGAAGATAGGGGATGAACTCTGTAGATACAGCTCATATGCTTGTCTAGAAAAGTGAAGATAGAGCTCATATGCTTATCTTTGTGAAGTGTAGATACAACTTATATGCTTATCTGTGAATGTGGGATATAGTTGTTATATATCTGTTGAGAATGTAGATACAGCTTATATGCTTATCTGTGAGCGTGGGATATAGTTTTTATGCACATCTGTTGAGATGATGATAGAGCTAATATGTTTATCTGTTGAAAAAGGAAAAATGAAAAGTAACTTGGACTCATAAGTCGTATGACATAAAACGTGATTTATGTGGATATATCAGTGTTGGCCATCTATCAATTGCTAATCTTTTAGTCATTGTTCATGGTTGGTTTAGTGTATTTCTACTGGGCTGTGGCTCACCCTATATGGGAATATCATTTTCAAGTACAGGTAGCATGCCACCTCCAAGGTCATAGCTTGGGAGGCTAGAGGCGGGCAGATTTTTTTTTGTTGTTTAAGTTCCTTTTTGATGTATTACATGTATATTCAAGCCGAGGGCTTAATGTGTAGATGAGTTAGCACTCTTTTGTTGTAACCAAGTGTTAACTTGGAAAGCTGTAAGCCCGTAGGGCATTTTGCTTTTGTTGTTAACATGTAATACTTTTGTAATGAAGCTCTGATGTATAAAAGAATGTGGATATTTCGTATGTCAATGAATGTTTTATTTGATGGGTTTAATGTTATTATTTTGAGGGTGTTACAACTTGGTATCAGAGCGTACCGGGTTCGAATATTTTGGGTACGTGGAAAGTGATTAATATCACAGTGGGTTTGTCTCGCTTGGTAGAGACTTGGATGTAGTATCATATGCTATGTGTTTAATAGATAACATGCTTATGTGTTTATTTGGGTATGGGATTAAATTTCTAGGATGTTGATTGGATCTTTGGGTTTCTGGGAGTCTCGTTGGAAAGGCACTTGATCAATGCCGTTTCTGACCGGAACTCTAGTAACGCCTCGGGACTATCATTATCCGAAAACAAAATTCGTAAGTGCTTATGTGTTTATGTGCTTACTTGGAGTGAATTACAGTTGTCCATGCATTAGGACGTGAGTGTTTAGTTTCGGCACATTTATAAATGTGCTAACGTTCAGTGCTACCTTTGTTAGGATGTCAGGACGAGGAAGAGGTGCTAGGCGTGGTAGACCTGCAAGGCAGGAAGTACCTTTACCGGGTGAGATTCCGGCAGTGCAGGAGGGAGTTGGCCAGGCCAATGTGGCCGAGCCAACAGGTCAACAGGCCATGGGTGCCTTGGCCAGAGAGATAGCAGGGGCTTTGGGTATTCTTAGAGCTGGGAATCAGGCAGCTGAGGCAGGGCCTTCCTTCTTGAAGAGGGAGTTTTTCCGGTCTAACCCGGATGAGTTTATTGGTGATCCGAAGGAGCCGCTGAAGGCTGATAAGTGGCTAGAGCATATGAGTAAGACGTTCGAGATGCTTGGCATCGAGGACGGAGCACTGAAAGTGACCTTGGCATCCTTCCAGTTGAAGGGAGATGCGGGTCAATGGTGGAAATACGAGAAGGCTCGTGTTGGGGGTACATGGGAGGCGTTTGTAAATGCTTTTTAGGAGAGGTTTTTGTCTATAGCAGCTAGGGAGAAGCTGAGGGATCAGTTTAGCCGGCTTAAACAGCAGGGCTTGTCAGTGGCCGAGTTTGAGGCTACTTTTACCAGTCTGTCCAGGTTTGCACCTGAACTAGTGGCGTCTGAGGAACGCCGTTGCTATGAGTTTGAGCGGAAGTTGAGGCGGGGCCTCAAGTTGAGAGTTGGTGGGTCTTACATCCGAGAGTATAGACACCTGGTAGATGCTGCTGCTCATATGGAAATTATGATGCAGGAAGAGGAGGAAGAGCAGAGGGGCTCCAAGAGGGCCAGGATGGCTAGGGTGATGGCAAGAGACAGAGGGGTTATAACCCTCAGCAGCCTCAGGGTGCAGTTTCTAGATCGACCTTTCCAGTGCCGAGTGTAGGCTCGGGGAGAGGCAATCAGGGGGAGTTTGCTTGTTACAAGTGTGGCCAGCTGGGTCACAAGGTTTCAGTTTGCCCGCAGAAGGGTGGGGGTCAGAGAACTGCTTCTTCTTCAGCTAGACCGCAGAGTCAGAGTTTGGGCAGGGGGCAGCCCTTGTCTTGTTATCAGTGTGGACAGCCTGGGCACTTGAAGAGGTTTTGCCCACAGTTGAGTGCCACTTCAGGAGCATCTGGTTTTAGGCAGACGCAGGGATTTCAACCAGCTCAGTCTGTGCAGGCCTCGAGGGCCAATCCGGGGGCTTCGTTGTCTCAGTCAGTGCAGCAGTCGTATGCTCCTAGAGGTGAGCAGGTAGATCAGGGACCTACAGGGCGCGTGTATACTGTTACCGCGCAGGATTTAGTACCGGCTCCATCGGTAGTGAGAGGTACTTTTCTGTTTTGCAACTCGGTTACTAGTGTGTTGATTGACACGGGTGCATCTCATTCTTTTGTATCTGCTGCATTTGCATCTGTTTTGGAATTGGAGTTAGCACAGTTAGCATCTCCTATTTGTGTAGTGTCACCTCTTGGGGGTGAACTGATCTTGAAACAAGGTGTTAGAGGTTGTGATATAGAGGTCACCGACCATAGGCTTCCTTTTCTGTTTGTTGTCATGCCCATGAAGGGTTTTGATGTTATTTTGGGTATGGACTGGCTATCGTCATACTGGGCTGTTATCGATTGCTACCGCCAGAGGGTCACGTTATGTACCTTGAGCGGGGAGTGGTTCCATTTCTTGGGAGACCGGGTTGGTAGTGTTTTGCCACCGAGGTATGATTAGCGAGAGCGAAGTGAGCTTAGTGGTTTACTTGCTAGCTTTGAGAGTGGTGAGGATGATGAAACCCAGGTTGTATTGCCGAGGGTGGTTTGTGAGTATTCGGATGTCTTTCCCGAAGACCTTGTTAGTTTGCCACCTCACCGAGAGATAGAGTTCTCTATTGATCTAGTGCCCGGCACGGCGCCGATTTTTATGGCACCTTACCGTTTTGCTCCAGCAGAGTTGATTGAGTTGAAAGTTCAGCTCTAGGAATTGCTAGATAAGGGTTTTGTTCGCCCTAGTGTTTCACCGTGGGGAGCACCGGCCCTCTTTGCTAAAAAGAAAGATGGTGCCTTGAGATTGTGTATAGACTACCGGAAGTTGAATCGGGCTACAGTCAAGAATAAGTACCCTATGCCCCGTATAGATGATTTGTTTGACCAGTTGAAGGGTTCCCGTTGTTTCTCTAAGATAGACTTGAGATCGGGTTACCACCAGTTGAGGGTCAGGGAGGAGGATATTCCGAAGACGGCATTCCGTACGCAGTATGGCCATTACGAGTTTCTGGTAATGCCATTTGGGCTTACCAATGCACCGGCAGTCTTTATGGACTTGATGAACCGGATCTTCCGAGAATTCTTAGATCGATTTGTGGTCGTTTTCGTGGACGACATTCTTATCTATTCGCCTTCAGAGGAGGAGCACGAGGAACACTTGAGAGTGGTGCTTGAGTTGCTTAGAGCCCATAGGCTGTATGCCAAGTTTGGGAAGTGTGAGTTCTGGCTAGGAGAGGTGAAATTCTTAGGCCACGTGGTATCCGGGGAAGGGGTGTCTGTTGATGCATCCAAGATTGAGGCAGTGCAAGATTGGGCACAGCCTAAAAGTGTGTTTGAGATCCGCAGTTTTCTGGGATTAGCTGGGTATTACCGCCGGTTTGTGAAAGATTTCTCCAGGTTAGCGTCACCACTGACTAGGCTGACTTGGAAGGGAGTCAAGTTTGTGTGGACTGAGACTTGTGAAAAGTCATTCCAAGAGCTGAAAGTTAGATTGACCACCGCTCTGGTGTTGATTATTCCGGAGAGAGGGTTGGGTTATGCGGTTTATTGTGATGCTTCGCGAGAGGGTTTGGGTTGTGTGTTGATGCAAGAAGGGAAAGTGGTAGCTTATGGCTCATGTCAGTTAAAAATTCATGAAAAGAATTACCCCACACACGACCTAGAGTTAGCAGTAGTGATCTTTGCCTTGAAGATTTAGAGGCACTACCTTTATGGTGAGAAGTTCGAGGTGTTCTCGGACCACAAGAGTTTGAAGTATCTGTTTACACAGAGAGACTTGAATTTGAGGCAAAGGAGATGGATGGAGTTCATTGAGGACTACAACTTTGAGTTGTATTATGACCCGGGGAAGGCCAATGTTGTGGCCGATGCCCTTAGTAGGAAATCCATTAGTGATGTAGCTTGTATTGCCATCCGAGAATGGGAGATGTTGAGAGCTCTTGGCGAGTTTGATTTGCTACTGGGTGAATCTGTTGAGGCTGCGGCCTTGTTTTCCGTTGTCGCTCAGCCTACACTTGTGACTAGAGTGTTAGAGGCACAAAGAGGTGACCTTGAGGTAGAATCCTTCCGAGAGAAAATCTCAGGTGGGAAGGTTGAGAAGGGTTTGACGGTGTATCCCGACCTGAGTGTGAGATACCGAGACCGTTTGTTTGTGCCGGAGTCTTGCCGAGAGGAAGTACTCCGAGAGTTTCACCATTCACGTCTTGCGGTGCATCCGGGAGGCACTAAGATGTATCGGGATTTGGGTCACCAGTTTTGGTGGCAGGGTATGAAGAGAGATGTGGCTGTTTTCGTATCGAGGTGCCTTACTTGCCAGCAAGTGAAGGCCGAGCATCAGAGGCCAGCCGGTTTGTTGCAACCCTTGCCTATTGCCAAGTGGAAGTGGGAGCATGTCACGATGGACTTCGTTGTAGGCCTTCCGAGAACTCAGCAGGGTAGTGACGCCATTTGGGTGGTTGTAGACCGGTTGACTAAGTTGGCGCATTTCATTCCTATGCGCGTGAGAGATTCGGTAGATCATCTTGCCGACTTGTATATTCGGGACATAGTGAGATTGCACGGGGTCCCAGTGACGATCGTCTCAGATAGAGATCCTCGTTTTACTGCTAGGTTGTGGCAGAGTTTGCAGAGTGCCTTGGGCACCAAGTTGACCTTTAGCACGACCTATCATCCGCAGACTGACGGGCAGTCCGAGCGTACTATTCAGATCCTTGAGGATATGCTTCGGGGTTGTGTCCTTGATTTTAGTGGGACGTGGGAGAGGCACTTGCCATTGGTGGAGTTTGCCTACAACAATAGCTTTCAGTCTAGTATCGGTATGGCACCGTTTGAGGCCTTGTATGGCTGACCGTGTAGGTCTCCAGTTTGTTAGGCCGAGGTGGGTGATGCACCTTTGTTGGGTCCGGAGTTGGTTAGGGAGACGACAGAGAAAGTTGAACTTATCCATAGGAGGCTTGTTACAGCCCAGAGTCGTCAGAAATCTTATGCCGACCGTAAGAGGAGGCCTTTGGTGTTTGAGGTAGGTGATCATGTCTTTTTGAAGATATCACCTAGGCGAGGCTTGATGAGGTTTGGGAAGAGTGGGAAGTTATCCCCTCGGTTTATTGGTCCTTTTGAGATCCTTGAGAGGATTGGCGAGGTCGCCTATCGGTTAGCTTTACCACCGCAGTTGTCCGGAGTTCATGACGTGTTTCATGTGAGTATGCTTCGGAAGTATGAGCCAGATCCATCACATGTATTGGATTGGACCGACTTAGAGGTAGATGAGGGTGCCTCGTATGAGGAGAGACCGGTTCGGGTCTTGGATAGGCGGGATCAGGTCCTGCGTGGCAAGACCATTCCTTTAGTGAAAGTCTTGTGGAAACATCACGGAGTGGAGGAAGCCACTTGGGAATGTGAGTTGGAAGTCCGTGAGAAATATCCGGACTTGTTTGTTGCTGTATAATCTTGTATTTAGATTTTGAACTATTGTTGAACTTAAGAGCTTTTATATATGTCTTAAGTTGTGAAACATTGAAAATGTTTTGGTTTATTGGAAGTATGTTTTGGAACTTGCCTCATATGGAAGTTGAATGTAACATTATATATGTTGAATATATTGTTGAAGTTGGAAGGGAAATGCGTAATGTTGATGCATGTTGAGAGTACATATGTTGTTTACATATTGTGAAATGCCTCTTGATAAGAGATGAGATGACCGGTAATGGGCCGAGTTTTTGAATGTTAAAATGTAACATTGTTAAAAATGGAGAAAAACTTGTGCTTAATTTCGGGGACGAAATTCTTTAAGGGGGGGAGGTTATAGCGATCCTGGTTTTACCCTTGTTGTGTAGTGATCCGGACATGTGTCCGTGGATGATAGTAGTTGATTATTACCTGGTGTACATCCTTTCTTACTTTGTATTTGAGTTATAGGATGTATTGGGCATATTTGTTACAGGTTGGTTTAGATTAGAAACCAAAACTAGTTGCCCAGATTTTGGTCTGTCCGCTCGAGCGGGGGTTTTGGCGCTCGAGCGGGAGTTTCGCCCATCCAGTATTTCCTGTGCAGTGTTCGACGCTCGAGCGTGGGATTGGCTGCTCGAACGGGATTGTGTGAGTGCCGCTCGAGCGGGGAGTTGGAAGCTCGAGCGGGAGACCTGTCTGAAAAAGTTCTGGGAGTGTGTATTCGCCGCTCGAGCGAGATTTTTGACGCTCGAGCGGGAGTCTGTGAGTGACGCTCGAGCGGGGAGTTGGACGCTCGAGCGGGAAGACTGGGTTTAAGTTCCGAGTTTTGACTTTTCAAATCATTTTTTCACTTTCTCTTCTCTCTCCTACTTTTCCAAAAACACCATTGTTGAGCCTCTCACTCTAGAACTCTACCTTCTCTCTAGGTTTTGATCTAGTAGGAGTGATTTGTTCATCTTTAGCCTTTACAAAAAAGTTGTTGATCGTCGAGGGCTACTTTTTAATCTGAAAATTTTGGAATTTGGAGCACGTTGGGTTTTGTCATCTTCTCCCTTGGGGCTCCGGATTTGAGGTAGGGATATCCTACTCCTCTCTATGGATTTTTGTCTTTAAATTTTAGTATTTTGAGATGTTGGGGTTGGTTTGGTAATTTTGTGAAAGTTTGGGGCTTTTGTGTTATTTCACAAAAGTTGGAGTTTTATTTATAATAAACCTAGATGCATGTTTGGCATAGAGAAATGGAATAAATGTTGAATCATTGATGAAAATGGGACCTTAAGGGTTGTAATGTTAATTATGGAAAATGACCTAATTACATTGTTTGATTAATTGGAATAATTAATGGTGAGAAATGAGGAAATGAAATGGAATTGTTGAGATTGGGAATGCATGGGGTTAAAGGGTGTAGTTGAATTATTTATCACTCACCGAATTGAAATGTTGATTGAATATCCATTTGTGCATTTATTTTCGGTTTAGAAATAACTGCTTTGGGCTATCGGTGGAGGATAGTCGTGATTGTTGTAGACAATGCATGATGATTAGGCAAATGAAAACTAATCAATGGAATGTGTCATGGAATTTGACGGTTGATAGAATACATTAACTGTATGTATTGAATGAGGGTATATAAAACCAATGTGTTTGTATACGTTATGTGTAGAGGAGGAGATGGGGGATGTACTCTGCGGTTTAGGAGAAGATGGGGGATGTACCTCTAAACCGGATAGTATTGGGAGAAGATAGGGGATGAACTCCGTAGATATAGCTCATATGCTTGTCTAGAAAAGTGAAGATAGAGCTCATATGCTTATCTTTGTGAAGTGTAGATACAGCTTATATGCTTATCTGTGAATGTGGGATATAGTTGTTATATATCTGTTGAGAATGTAGATACAGCTTATATGCTTATCTGTGAACGTGGGATATAGTTTTTATACACATCTGTTGAGATGATGATAGAGCTAATATGCTTATCTGTTGAAAAAGGGAAAATGAAAAGTAACTTGGACTCATAAGTCGTATGACATAAAACGTGATTTATGTGGATGTATCAGTGTTGGCCATCTATCAATTGCTAATCTTTTAGTCATTGTTCATGGTTGGTTTAGTGTATTTCTATTGGGCTGTGGCTCACCCTATATGGGAATATCATTTTCAGGTACAGGTAGCATGCCACCTCCAAGGTCATAGCTTGGGAGGCTAGAGGCGGGCAGATTTTTTTTTGTTGTTTAAGTTCCTTTTTGATGTATTACATGTATATTCAAGCCGAGGGCTTAATGTGTAGATGAGTTAGCACTCTTTTGTTGTAACCAAGTGTTAACTTGGAAAGCTGTAAGCCCGTAGGGCATTTTGCTTTTGTTGTTAACATGTAATACTTTTGTAATGAAACTCTGATGTATAAAAGAATGTGGATATTTCGTATGTCAATGAATGTTTTATTTGATGGGTTTAATGTTATTATTTTGAGGGTGTTACACATTCAATCCAGTGACCCAAATTATGCAAACAAATAAGTTCTCCAATCCCAAGCATATAAAAAAGCAAGGAGAAATCTGAAACAAGGTTGGCATCTCATTTCATCTCAAATCAAAACAAGACTAAGAGTATGAAAGCAATTGAAGAGTTCTACAGACCACTATATCAAAATCATTAACATTTAGAAATTTATAAAACAACAACAAATAAGAACCATCATGAAAGAATGAAGCCTTTATTTTCTACTAAATCAACAAAAAATATTGCAAAAACATATTCACTCCAGTGACCAAAATTATGTAAACAAATAAATTCTTCAATCCCAGGCATACAAAAAAGCAAAGAGAAATCCAAAACAAGTTTGACATCTCATTTCATCTAAAATCAAAACAAGACTAAGAGTATGGAAGCAACCCATTTCATCAAACCTATTTATCATAAAGCCCTTTTCATCAAACCCATTTATCATTAACAAATATATATTTTCTTTCATTTATCTAATAGAAAATTGAAGAACCAAATCAAACAGAAATCTGAATCATATATATATATGACAACAACAACAAATGTAACAGAAAATCAAACTCATTTCATTTATACTTTCTTCCATTTATCATCAAACCCACTTTAAAAATCAACAACAAATCTAACCCAAGATTCATATATATATATATACATCAGCAACAAATGATAATGATGATGATATGGACCTCATCGTCGCCGCAATCTTGCTATGTCACTATCACGTTGCTGCCAGACTCATCGTCGCCCGCCATCCTTTGTGTTTCTTCTACGCTGTCGTGTCACTCCACCATCTCTTTTGTCTCTCAGTTCGTTTCTCTCTCTGTTCGTGTTCGTCTTTCATCTCTCTCTCTCTCTCTCTCAGTTCGTCACTTCATCTCTCAGTCCCATCGCGTCTCTGTCTTTTTGTTAGGATTGAGTGAAATAGATGATACAAAAGAGAAAAGAGAGGGAAACGAGAATTTTGAATTTTTAAAAAAAATATACTAAACAAAATGACATTGTTTTGGCAAGCACCACAGGAATCACTGCAAGAAACTATGGTAGAGAATCTGGACTCCACCCAATCCTTCCCCATCACCTACGAGCTATTGTTGTCATCTCCACAGTTGCCGCCATCCCTTCCAAATTAAATTTTTTTATTTATTCTTTCTGCAGCCACTTTAATCTCAAAATTGCTCTCATTTTCAATATCTTCACTTTGTACACCAACTCGTGTCTTCACCCTTTCCAAATCAACCTAGCCCCTCCTTCCTCAGCACTCCCACCCTAACATCCCTCTCACCTTTAACCTTTATCTCTCTTTTTTATGTGTATAATATATATATATATATATATATGTGTGTGTAAGTATATACTTACGCTATGTTTGGTTGAGAGATTTGTGAAGGGATTTGAAAAAAGAAAGAGAAAAAATGTGTGAAACTATGTGAAATTAAGGTATATTTTATTAACATTTCACTTACCTTTTCCTTTTTTGTTCCCAAATCATTTTCCAAATCCCACAGCGTTAGAGTTTTAAAGTAGACCATCATAGTGCAAAGAGGGCTGAGGGTGGAGAGGAAAGAAGGACAAGTAGTGGTTGATGATATTTTAATGTTAATATAGTTTTTTTAGGATGCACATCTCGACTAATCTCGGGGCCCTAAGCCGATTGTCAATATTAATATAGTTTTTGATAGGAAATAATTTTAAATTTGATTTATGAATATAATGCATTAACCACTTAGTATTTAAAGAAATTTTATGTAATATGTTACACATCTTAACATTGGGTATATCTATTAAAATTTTGTTAATATGTGTTCTTAGAACGTATATTAAAATATTTAAAATAATTGTATATATATTACAATTTTTATCTTTCTATTACCCATCTTTAAATATTTTTTTTTTTTTTGGATCAGTACTCATCTTTAATCTTTGAGCACTATTATAAACCATGAAAATATTTTCCTTAACTCTTCCTTCTCCTACAATTTCTCATGTGACAAAATAAGTCTCATTATTTTTAAACATAGTAGATTATATACATATACATAAATTTAATTGAATAAACACACTTAAAAGATGACAAAAAAAAAGGGGTGAAATAAGTTCAGTGACAAGTAACATTTATCTTAAACTTTTTAACTATTTCATCAATTTTAATTTTTAAGAGCTTCTCCAACCTTTACTCAGATTTTTCATCAAATTTAAATTTGATGAAACAGACTCATTTTTTCTTATGCAACGTTGGCATCGAACCCATATCAAATGAGGGAAAAACTAAAAATTTCGTCTAATGAATGGAGCCTTTTATCTTTCATTAAATTTAAATTGTTACCATTGGGCTGGACATTCTCTCGGATGTCCACTCAAGAGCACCTTTGATAGTTTTTTTTTTTCATGTCTGGAGGACATCCACCCAGACATCCTCTCGGACAACTGGGGATGTGAAAAAATCTGATGAAAATTCTAATTTAACGTTGGAGTGAACAGTATCAAATCAAACTTTTCATCAAATTTTTACTCAAATTTAAGGAAAATTTTGATTCAACGTTGGAGATGTTCGAATAAACTATCATATATTTTTCATTAATATCTTTATTCCCACTCTGTCCAACCGTAAGGAAAAATTTATTGTAACGGTAATACCACGTCATGATTGATACATGGTACTACCATCCAATCATAATCTACCTTATAAGTGTGTATTTTCATTCACTATGTATATGTGTCAGTTAGTAAGATAAAATGGATATCGAAGTTGAATTTAGCTAGGATAAATTACACTTTGCACCCTTACATTGTACCAAATCTCACTTTGGCCCCTATACATAAAATCATGATAGTTAACCTCTTGCACTTCTGGTCAAATCTCACTTTGGTCTCTACAGATGAAATTGTGACAGTCAACCCCCTGCACTTCGACTCAAATCCCACTTTGGTCCCAATACAAGTGTCAATGTCCCTCTCTTGTTACTTCATTTTTAAATCATTAACAAAATCTAGTCATGTGATAAAAATGTGACTATGAAATGAGGGTAAAATACAAAAATCATCCATATTTTTCATCAATACACATTATCCTACGTGATAAGCATATGAGAGTTATATAATACAATATATATATATATATATATATATATATATGTTCGTATAGTAAAAATTAAGATGAAAATGTAAGAAAATAGAGCTTTTGAAATAATTAAAAAAAATACGACAAAAAAATAAAAGAGAAAGAAAGATGAATGGACAAAAGATTGTGTTACTGTAAAAAATAGAGTTTCATGATTTCAATTTATGCAAAACCCTAATTCATTTTCTTAATTTCTCACAATCTACGTTTTGTTTTAACCTAATACAGTCATATTTTGATGTAAATTTTAGGATACAGTGTGCATTGGTGAAAAATGTATATGATTTTTTTTTTTTACTCCCATGTTGTAGTTACATTTTTATCACATGATTAGATTATATTAAAGATTTAAACAATTGAGTAACAAAGATGGGACACTGACACTTGTATAAGGATCAAAGTGAGATTTGATCAAAAGTAGAAAGGAATTGATTGTCACAATTTCATGTAGAGGGACCAAAGTCGGATTTGACTAGAAGTGTAAGGAGTTGACTGTAATGGTTTCATATGTAAGGGCCAAAGTGAGATTTAGTGCAAAATACAGGAGTGTAAAGTGTAATTTACCCATTTAGATAATACGATTCACTTTCTTATATGATGTAATCCATGTATCAATAACAATATGATATTACCGTTACATTAAAATTTTACTCTGTTATTATCGCTCCAATAAAATTTTGTAAAGTGTAATTGACCCATTAAAATTTTGTATGCCCTAGTGTGTTGAGAGTGGCCCATTTCATTCTCCTTTAATAAGAGACATTTTGTATATATTGTTTTTTTTTCTTCTCCAATCATTCTAGCATAGTGATTCCTTTCATATTTTCGATATTGAGAATTTTTTCAGTGGTAAATACTTTTAACAAAGTATTAAGTTTGTATAATGTCATAAGAATACTCATTTTCTTATAAACAAGTTGCTACTCATAGAAAAAATCATAGCCTTCTTCTTTACCCATTTTTTAAACTCTGGTTCAAACAGATTTTTTAATCGGTTGATTTCAAGTGTGACCTGCATAAAAAAAAAAAGTCCACAACAAAAATTAAGAAGATGTTAACAAAATATAGAAAGGTTCTTTGTAAAGGTGAAACCCTGAGAATATTAATACGACTTTCAATACTTTATTCTGGTTTGACAAAGTATAGGATCATGCATAAAGAAATTATGCTGAGCAAAGCTGTTTTTTGTTTTTATTTTTTTTTTTCAAAGGTATTGATAAGAGCAAGTTAGCAATGTTAACCAAAAAGAAAAAAGAAACGAAAAAGGAAGTTTGGAAAAAGTTC
Source organism: Camellia sinensis (assembly GCF_055761805.1). NCBI lineage: Eukaryota > Viridiplantae > Streptophyta > Magnoliopsida > Ericales > Theaceae > Camellia > Camellia sinensis. The sequence continues at coordinate 184,533,423 of NC_138961.1, read as the reverse complement.
CAAAAATATTTGTAACCAATGAAAATGTACCATCAAATTTATTCAAAAAAGTGAAGTGTGGTATAGATTTAACTTAGTATTGAGGTTCTGAGAGGTCTCTTCTAATGTATTATAGATAAAAAATGATTCATTAAGTTTCAGTTCCTTTCATCATTGATTAAATTAATGAGAATGTTCTCATTTGTTAAAATTCATTAAGTTCCTATCTCTTTTATCATTGATTAAATGTATTGAGAATGTTCAGGCGTGGGGATATATAATCGAGAATGGTATTTTAGACCCATTGCTCGCAATACATTTTGTTTACTTTGTAGTTTTAACAAATTAACTAAAGGAGCAATTAAGAAATTCTATCTTTGTTTAAGAAATTGTCCTGTTTAATACAATTATAGTAAATCATATAATCCATGGTTGTGGTGCAGTTTTCAATGAGTTGAATATTAATAATCCGAAAATAAAAGAGTTAAAAAGCATCATTAACCAGCCATTATGTTGTGATGTTAACATATCTCGTGGTTGCTACTATTATTCAAACTACTGAACAAACACAAGACTCTTTTTATAGCACCAAGTCGAACTAGTTTCGTTTGTCTGACCATCTTTCGCAAACTAAAATCTCTGAAATATCTCATTATTTGTATCACTCAAGTTATATATCACTGGAAAGAAACATATGTGAATTTTTGATTGGAACAGACACTTTCACAAACATAAAAAAGTAATGGTTAATTGTTAAAGAATTAAGTGAATCTAAGTAATAAAAGGATGAATAGCCTAAAATAAAAAGATGAAATCTTACCTAACAGCTGTTCCAGAAGTGATGACATTTGTTTTCGTTTCTTTTTTTTTTTTTGTGTAGACTACAAATGCGACCCCAAATTTAGATGGCGAGGCAACGTCGGTGTTGCTTGGAACTTGCAAGTAGAGTCGTTTACTTGGTTTGGGGAAGAGATGACAATGAGCAATGTTTTCTTTTCTTCTTGGTTGCTTTCTGCAGCAATGTTTTCTTTTCTTTGTGATTGCTTCCCATTTGTAGTTGCAAGAGAGAAGCACTTACAAATGGATGTCATTTAGGGTAAACTAACACTAGATCCTAATCATTGTATTTCTCATTAAATTTTATTAAAAGTAAGTTTTAATAAATCGTCGTTAAAAATATTTTTTATGACAATTTTTTACATGTCACTAAAAATTGACAATTAGTGACTTTTTTTCGTTACTATTTTTATAAATTGTAACTAAAACTTATAATTAGTGACGTTTTTCTGTGATAATTTTTTTAAATTGTCTTTAAAAATTAAAAATTAGTGACTTTTTTGTGACGATTTTTTTAAACTGTCGCTAAAACTTATAATTAGTGACATTTTTTTGTGACAATTTTCAAATTATCACTGAAAATTAACAATTAGTGACCTTTTTTTAATATTGTTTAATAAAAACGCCATTAACTCTTACATAACCTATTGAACAATAAGTTCACCTATTAGGATCTACACATAAGTCCCCCATGCATTTATTCGGATGTGTCGTTCCCCGTGCTATGCCATTTTTTTTAAAAAAATTTTGCCAATATAGTAGAATGTTAGTTAATTGTTAGTAAAGTTTTTAAATTACAATTTAAGAGGTCATCGTTGTTCCATAAGCTCAAACTTCAAACCTTCCCCTCACCCTACCCTAAGATGTGGCTATAAGACTACAGAGCCAAAGCCCAAGTTCGTGCTATGCCATTTTGTTGGTGCATTTTGTTGAATGTCGGCTAATGAATTTTATTTATTTTTTATTTATAAAAGAAATAAACAATTGGTAAGGGTATTTTGGGGGAAAAAATTAGACAACTAAGTTGGCTTACGGGTAGCTCTAAATGCACCCCAAAAATTAAGTTGGGCATCCTTGTAGACACCCCATTTTTGACCGACCTTAAGACTTTGACATCATCGTTTGTGCAGGCGATGATTGTACATATTTGTGCTTGTTTCGAGCGCTCGAAGTTCTCAGCTGAGTGCCTTGTCTTTGAGCCTCTTAACACTTTGTGTTTTGGCCTTATTTTTGGGCCAAACCTTGTGCCTCTTGCCTGGAGAAGAGAAGGGCCTTGACAGCCACTTTTGGCTATTGTCAGCCACTTTTCTTTCTTGCTAGCCACTTGAAGTGGTCGGTCGGCTAGGGGAAGTGGCCGGCTGGCCACCTAAGGTGGCCGACGACCAATTTTCTCCTTTTTCAGATATTTTCAGATCTTTTGAGTCAGTTGTTGAGCACTGAGGCTCATCCTCCATACACGTGTATAGAGGGATGAAGCAAGCTTTTTGCTTGCTTGTTCTATATAAGGGAGGTCCCTTCCCCTATTTGGGGTTCTGAAATTTTAGAAGCAAAAATTTCACTCTTTCTAGAACTCTCTCTCTCTCTCTCTATATATATATATATATATTGCTTGAAAGTGAGTTTCCTTTGTATTTTTGCACATAATCCCCTTAGCCAAACACCACTACCTTGTTGCTGAGGTGCTTAAAGGTCTTGTTTGGGCTTTTGAAAGTTGGTTCTGGCTCAAAGGTTGCTTCCTTGCTGCTGTGCCTCAAGGGTAAGGCACTTACTCCTTTTAAGCTTATTTTTGTATACTAGTTTGGGCCACCGTTACATGTTGTTTTGGCCTAGTTGTTAACTACAAAAACCTTTATTTTTAAGTGTTAAAAATGGTTGCTTGAGGTCCTTTTGGAGTTAGGGGTGGTCCACCCTCTTTTGTGCTTTATTTGCTAAGCTTGGTGCCATTCTTTAAGGCTTTTAAAACATCCTTTGTTTGGCCTTTCTACCATTGAAACTCAGAGGCTTTTTCAGTGGTAGAAAGTTGGTTTTGAGGGCCAAAATAGGGGGGGTGGTCCCCCCTCCTCACATCTTGTTTGCATGTGTTAATAGCCTAGTAGTTGAGCAAGTTTTTGTTCTCAGCATGTTTTTAGCCTTATTTTAACATGTTACAACTCTATTTTGGGCTGGTTGGAGCACCTCTTGCTTGCTTCTTACACTTGTAGTATAATCATGCTTGCTAGCCTAGCTTACTTGATGTTATAACTTATCATTTTAGCATGTGTTGGCTCCACTCCAGTACATTTTTGCTCATATTTTAACATGTTTAAACTCTGTTTTGAGTGGTCTTGATACCTTGAGCATTGCTTTGTATAGCTATAGTGTAAATAGCCTTGACTAGCTTTAAGCTTCAAGGTCTTTAACATGCTTTGCTTGAGTTATTTGCATGCCATAACATCATTTCACACATGATTTCAGTGCATGTAACCTTATCACACCTCACATACTTCACTTCTTCATTGCTTTTGAGGGTTGTGTATTGTGCCTCGCTTATGAGCTAACATGTGTGCATGTTCTCCTAGTCTTTTGAGCTTCCATTACAACATGTTTAGGCCACTATTTTGGCATGTTTTAGATCTGTCCGTGGCTGGTTTGGTTATTTGAGCATTGTATTGCATGCCTCTAGTGTTGTGTCCTTCACTAGTTTCAATGTTTTTGGCTTTGAACATGTTGTGCATATGTAGATTGCATGATTTAGTGTCTTTAGCATGCCATATCAGCACTGAATTTCTACAATATTCCTCCATGCTTCACTTTTGAATTTGATTTTAAAGTGATCTTAAGCCCCTTTGTTGGCTTAAGCATGGAATCGAGGCTCTCATGCCTAATGGTTTTAGCCTTCTCTTGAGGGTTTCTACTAACTAAAAGCATGAGGCTTCTTTCATGCTTAAGGTGCTCATGGCTTAGGCCATCTTTCCCATTAGAGGACTTTCACATTGGACTTAATCGGTTAAAGGATTAATCGACAATTCAAAATGTGTAAACAAAATGAATCAAGTAAAACATGCAAGATAAGCATTTGTATTGCATTGCATGTGTTTGGATCAGACGTTAATCTAAACACAAGAAATGCGGGACGTTTCATACTCATAGTGATGAAACGTCTTGTATTTCTTGGTCGCCAACTCCCTTGATCATGAATGATAGGACGGAGGCACTTTGAGTCTTATGTACGCATTCACTAAGCTTGTGCAAGCTTGGTTTTCAGGCCATCATGCATTGAGATGCTTGGTTGGTGGCTTGAGAGCTGAGTACCACACTCCTTTGAGCTTGAGACATGATAAGGAGTGTGGTAGTGCATACATATTCTTGCAAATACATTGTTGTGCCTCTATTGTTCTCTGTTGCAGCAAAACCAGAAGTCTGGAGAAGCAGGTGGCCGACCGGCCATTTGAGGTAGCCGACCGACCACTTTTACTAGCCCGCCGGCCAGTTGAGGTGACCGGCAGCCATTTTTTGTGGCCGACCGGCCACCAGTCCATTTTGTGCAGAAAATGATTCTGTTTTGGAACAAAAACAGTATAGAGTTTGGTTCAATGTTCAAAAACCAATGTGAGTGCAAACAAAGGCAATTGATGGCAAAGCAATGGATTTTCGAGCGGACGACAACCAAGCATGCATGCCTCCTTCGCCTGCGGGGCCACTTTATCACTTTAATTAGTTAGTATAGCTAATTATTTGAGTGTTGTAATATTTTAATTAGTTTGTATAATTAGTTATTTCAATTGTGCTGTAATAATTAAATAGCTTAGCATAGTTAATTAGTTGGTTTGTAATAATTAGCTTAGCTTAGTGTAGCTAACTTATTTATTCGGACCCTCCTTCGAGAGGAGGCAATGTTGTAATAAGGGTTTGTGCGTGTGTGCATGTCTTCCAACCTCACTTTTTTCTCCCTTTTATTTAACCGCTTTTGATGGTTAGATTAGGGATCATTTTCGATCAGCATACCTTATGCTTGCATGTTTGCATCATTCATTTGTCTTGCATGCACCGGGCTCGATGCATCATTCAAACTGTATTGAAATTTCAAAACACTTACTTGAATACGTGTTTCAAAGCATGTTATCAAGTGTTGCATTCATATGCCATTTTAGATAGCCGAGCCTATTTTGGTTGCATTTTTTGCATGTGTTGCATTAGGCATCTTAACATAGTTAGGATCATGCATTGATTTCTAACTAGCTTCTGTTTTGGCTCGGAGTACACTGTAAGTGTTTATGCTTTAGCATACTTACATGAGTGTGAGTGTTGCCATGATAGCATGCTTGCCATGAGGCTATTTGCTTAATTACTAAACTGCATGAATGCCTGTGGATGAAGGCTTCATTGCTTGAATTGGAACAATTCATCGAATGTAGTTTTAAGCCCACTTTGCGAAGTGGCAAATCATCATGTTTTAAGCCCACTCGAAGTTGGAAAATCCACTCTTTAGCCCACTTGAGGGTGGCACTTTCAAACTATTTTTGAAAACAAACATGAATTGTTTTGTTCCAATTCTTGTAATTTAGCCTATACTTGTATGTTGTGCGCATCACATAGTAAGTTAGCTAATAACCGGAATAAAAATACATGTGTTTATGAAACAACATATCATGTTTAGTAGAGGCCGATCCTTTGATCGGGCGAGCGGGGGTGCTCATTTCAAGACCTTCCCCTCTCGTACCCAACTTCTCGAGCCCAGGCAACTTTGGTGATGACGGACACGTGGCCTTTGGCACGAGTCAGGGTTTCCTAAATTTCCCAAAAATAAAATATTTAGGTGCCGACTCTGTAATCTGGCAAAACAGTCTACGTTTGGCGCTTTTTTATTCAAAATTGATTTTTCAAAACCAATTGCCATATTTGGACTCTTTGGTGATTTATCAATCTTACATTGCACTTTGTGAGATTAGATTCAGAGCCATGACAAGAGTTTGAACTATAGGATGACCAATTCGCGCCTTCTTCGAAAGGGGGGGCGCGTAGAGAAAGTCGAGTGCTACAATCCCATTACATCGAAGACTCTAATTGAAAATTTAAATATTTATTTATTTATTTGGACACCTCAAATAATACCTATTATAACCTTAAAAATAAAAAAAAACCTTGGAAATTCTACTTTCTACACCACAAATCTAATAGCTTTTTCATCTAGACCTTATGTGCCAAACAAATTATATATATTTGAAAATTTAATTTTGAACGTATGAAGTTTCTTCGGATACTCAGTGAGAAACAAATTAAATATATTCAGATATTTAGTTTCGAACAATAGAAAATTGGTTATAGCATTTTCATTTGGATACTCAGTGCCAGACAAATTATATATGTCTGGATACTTAATTCTGAACCCATGAAATTTTTTCAAATACTCAGTTCCGAACAATAGAAAATTAGTTGTAGCATTTTCATTTGGATATTGTAACAATCCTGCACTGTGATTGGTCACTAAATCATGATTAAGAATGCCTAATAAGTAATTAAGAAAAAATTCTGAGTTAATTGCATGTGTATTGCGTTATTTGTGTTTATATCTATTTGACGTAGAAACATCTGTCTGTATTTCTTTTTCGGCATGCGAATTGAAAGCCTTATTGGCATCCGATCACGAAATCGCCTAGGTTAATGTGTAATTTGAAATTTTTGGAATGTTATGGTAAATTTAATTAGAATTCGATTCGGAACCAAATAATTAGAATAGAAGAAGGATAATTGATTAAGTTAAGCTAGGATTAATTTAACCCACTAATGAAGCCTATATAAGGCTAATTCTAGAGCTTGAGAATGTTTTACACATTCATTTCTCATCTTTGAGAGGTCAACGTAGGGAGAGAGGGAAAGAAGGAAGAAATTGAACTCAACAAGGGAATTGCTAGAAATTTAAAGGAAATTGAAGAGAATTTGGAAGATTAAGCTTCTACACTTGAGAGTTCAAGATTTAAGGTAGGAATTGTAACGCCCTCAAAATTAACCCATTATATATATCATTGACATGCATTATTTAAAGAAGACAATTTATTAATTCATTCATCAGAGTATTACTAAATAAAGCATTACATGTAACATCGCATAAAATGCCCTACAGGCTTATATCTTTCCAAGCTAGCACTTGGATTCAAAAATATGAGTTCTAATCTCAATACAAGAAAAGCCCTAGGCTTGAATGTTTACATGCAAAACTATTAACTAAAGGTAGTCTTCTTCAATCCAGAAGCCAAACCCTCCCAAGCTAAGTCCTTGGAGGTAGTTTATCACCTGAACCTGAAAATGATGTTCCCATAAAGGGTGAGCCACAGCCCAATAGAAATATACTAAACCACATATAAGAAATGAATAAAGCAATAGCATTCAACAGATGGTTAACCAAAATAATCAATTACTTCATTTTACAGTCTCATGACACTATTGCCAAAGATACGTTTTACTTTCCAATTTTATCAACATGGCTCAGAACCTGGCCAAACTTACAACAGTGAATCACATATATCATATTCACATCCTTCCAATATCAACAAACAAATGAGACTCAAGCTCAAATCAAACACTTCATACTTCCAAATTGATACACATTTTAGTGCTGTATCAATAAAACACTTCTATATAAATAAGCACACACAAAAGTGATGCTAATGGAGTCCATCCCCTATCTCCTCCCAAACAAAATCCGGTTTAGAGGTCCATCCCCTATCTTCCCCTAAACCGTGGAGTACATCCCCTATCTCCTCCCACACAAAACAATATATGCAAATGCCATGCTCAATCAATACACGTATTTTCTGTATTAATGCAATAGTCAAAATTAATGACTTAACCAATGTGATTAGTTTCAGTTATTCCTAATCCACATGCAATATCTACAACAATCACGACTATCCTCCACCGATAGCCCAAAACAGTTATTTCTAGACTGAAAATAAATATAACAACAATTCAATAGGTGAATGGTTTAAATTATCCAACTACACAATTTAATCAATGAATTCCTCAATTTCATGCATTTCACCAATTTCCCCAATTTCCTTAAATTAATTATACAAATTAATTTATTAATACAACTAGGATTTTTCCCAAAATTACCAAAGTACTCCCAACATATCAAAATACCAAAACTTAGAACAAAACTTATAGAATGGAGTAGGAAATCCCTACCTTGAAGTGAAGAACTCGAATGGATAAGATGAAGATGAAGACCCAAATTCCAAAGTGCTCCAAACCACCAAACGTTCAGATTAAATGGAAGCCCTCGACTCACTCTATCTTTTTAACAAAGGACTTAGGGTAGAAATACACTCTAAGTAGATCAAACCTAAGAGAGAAGGTGTGTAGGGAGAGGGAGAAGACGGTTCTAGGGTTTTAAAATCAAAAGGGAGATGAAAAAAATGATCCTGAAAGTCGGATCTCGGATTTTTATACCAGTCGCCCCGCTCGAGCGTGGAAACCCCCGCTCGAGCGCCACTCACAGACTCCCGCTCGAGCGGCCAAACTCCCGCTCGAGCGGCGAATGCACTCTCCCAGAAGTTTTTGCAGACAGGTCCACGCTCGAGCGCCCAACTCCCCGCTCGAGCGTCACTCACGACTTCCCGCTCGAGCGTCCAATCCCCCGCTCGAGCGGCCAACACTACACAGGACATACTGGATGGGTGTATTCCCCGCTCGAGCGGACAAGCCAAAATCTGGGCAACTATACTTGGTTCCTAAGCTCAACCAACCAGCGCCAAAACTTCCCAACACAGCCCAAGACTCAAAATAAGAAAATAATGAATGACAACAACAATTATACAATGACGGAATCTACGGAACCTAAGTCCGGATACAATAATCAAATGGGAAAAGACCGGGGTCGCTATAACCTCCCCCCCTTAAAAGAATTTCGTCCCCGAAATTAAGCATAAGTTTGTAAATAAAAACAAATTTTTCTCAATTCTCAAAGATATTGTATAACAACAATAAACATCTTGACCCAATACTGGTCACTTCATCTCTTTATCAAAGAGTATCTCACAATATATATAAAACAACATATATTTCAACATGTATCATTATTATGGATTATTCCTTTTAATGTTAACAATTCCCATATCATATTCAATCGCATGATATAAACAACACATTCAACGATGTACTCAATAGATGCAATGTTACACTAAACTTCTACAATGAAGCAAGTTTCAAGATACACCCATTTATCAAAACATACTCAATGTTTTACAACTTAAGACACATGTAAAGCTCTTAAGTTTAACAATATTACAAAATCTAAATACTAGATTACAAATCGACAAACATGTCCGGGTATTTTTCGCGGACTTCCAACTCACATTCCCAAGTGGCTTCCTCCACTCCGTGATGTTTCCACAAAACTTTGACCAAAGGGATGGTTTTGCCTCGCAAAACTTGATCCCGCCTATCCAAGACCCGAACCGGTCTCTCCTCATACGAAACATCCTCATCAACCACTAAATCGGTCCAATCCAACACATGTGATGGATCCGGCTCATACTTCCGAAGCATACTCACATGAAACACGTCATGTACTCCGGACAACTGCGGTGGCAAAGCTAGACGATAGGCAGCCTCGCCAATCCTCTCAAGGATCTCAAAAGGACCAATGAACCGAGGGGACAATTTCTCGCTCCTCCCAAATCTCATCAAACCCCGTCTAGGTGATATCTTCAGAAAGACATGATCACCCACCTCAAACACCAAAGGTCTTCTCTTACGGTCGGCATAAGATTTCTGACGACTCTGTGCTGTAACAAGTCTCTTACGGATAAGCTCAACTTTCTCCGTCGTTTCCCTCACCAACTCCGGACCCAACAGAGGTGCATCACCCACCTCGGCCCAACAAACAGGAGATCTACACAGTCGGCCGTACAAGGCCTCAAACGGTGCCATTCCGATACTAGACTGGAAGCTGTTGTTGTAGGCAAACTCCACTAATGGCAAGTGCCTCTCCCATGACCCGCTAAAGTCAAGAACACAACCCCGAAGCATATCTTCAAGGATCTGAATAGTACGCTCGGACTGCCCATCAGTCTGAGGATGATAAGCTGTGCTAAAGGTCAACTTAGTACCTAAGGCACTCTGCAAGCTCTGCCATAATCTGGCAGTAAAACGAGGGTCCCTATCGGAGACGATCGTCACTGGAACCCCGTGCAACCTCACTATGTCCCGAATATACAAGTCGGCAAGATGATCTACTGAATCTCTAACGCGCATAGGAATGAAGTGCGCCGACTTAGTCAGCCGGTCTACAACCACCCAAATAGCATCACTGCCCCGCTGAGTCCTCGGAAGACCTACAACGAAGTCCATAGTGACATGCTCCCACTTCCACTCGGCAATAGGCAAGGGTTGCAACAAACCCGCTGGCCTTTGATGTTCGGCCTTCACTTGCTGACAAGTAAGGCACTTAGATACGAAAGCTGCCACATCTCTCTTCATACCCCGCCACCAGAACTGGCGACCCAAATCCCGATACATCTTAGTGCCCCCCGGATGCACCGCAAGACGTGAATGATGAAACTCTCGGAGTACCTCCTCTCGGCAAGACTCTGGCACAAACAGACGGTCTCGGTATCTCACACTCAGGTCGGAATAAACCGTCAAACCCTTCTCAACCTTCCCACCGGAAATCTTCTCACGAAGAGATTCTACCTCAAGGTCACCTCTCTGAGCCTCTAACACTCGAGTCACAAGTGTAGGCCGTGCAATAACAAAAAACAAGGCCGCAGCCTCAACGGATTCGCCCAGAAGTAAATCAAACTCCCCAAGTGCACCCAACATCTCCCATTCTCGAATGGCTATACTAGCTATGACACCAACAGGTTTTCTGCTAAGGGCATCGGCCACCACATTGGCCTTTCCCGGATGATAATGCAACTCAAAGTCATAATCCTCTATGAACTCCATCCACCTCCTCTGCCTCAAGTTCAAATCTTTCTGTGTAAACAAATATTTCAGACTCTTATGATCCGAGAATACCTCAAATTTCTCACCATAAAGATAATGCCTCCAAATCTTCAAGGCAAATATCACAGCTGCTAACTCTAGATCATGCGTAGGGTAATTCTGCTCGTGAATTTTCAACTGACGTGAGCCATAAGCAACTACTTTCCCCTCTTGCATTAACACACAACCCAGACCCTCTTGTGAGGCGTCACAATAGACTGTATAACCCAACCCTCTCTCTGGAATAATCAATACTGGAGCGGTGGTCAGTCTAACTTTCAACTCCTGAAACGACTTTTCACAAGTCTCACTCCATACAAATTTGACTCCCTTCCGAGTCAATCTAGTCAAAGGCGAAGCTAATCTGGAGAAATCTTTCACAAACCGACGGTAATACCCAGCTAATCCCAGAAAACTGCGGATCTCAAATACACTCTTAGGCTGTGCCCAATCCTGCACTGCCTCCACCTTAGATGTATCAACAGACACTCCTTCCCCGGATACCACGTGGCCTAAGAATTTGACTTCCCTCAGCCAGAACTCACACTTCCCAAACTTGGCATACAGCCTATGGGCTCTAAGTAACTCAAGCACCACCCTCAAGTGTGACTCATGCTCCTCCTCAGAAGGCGAATAGATAAGGATGTCGTCCACAAAAACGACTACAAAACGATCTAAAAATTCCCGGAATATCCGGTTCATCAAATCCATAAATACTGCCGGTGCATTGGTGAGCCCAAATGGCATCACCAAAAACTCATAGTGGCCATACCTCGTACGGAATGCCGTCTTTGGAATATCCTCCTCCCTGACTCTCAACTGATGATAACCTGATCTCAAGTCTATCTTCGAGAAACAACGGGAACCTTTCAACTGATCGAACAGATCATCTATACGGGGCATAGGGTACTTATTCTTAACCGTAGCCCGATTCAATTTCCGGTAATCTATACAAAGTCTCAAAGCACCACCTTTCTTTTTAACAAAGAGGGCCGGTGCTCCCCAAGGCGAAACACTAGGACGTATAAAGCCTTTATCTAACAACTCCTGGAGTTGGACCTTCAACTCAACTAACTCAGCTGGGGCAAAACGATAAGGTGCCATAGAAATCGGCGCCGAGCCGGGCACTAGGTCAATAGAGAACTCAATCTCTCGATGCGGTGGCAAACCAACAAGATCCTCGGGAAAGACGTCCGAGTACTCACAAACCACCCTTGGCTACACAATCTGAGTCTCAACATCCTTACTAATCGAAAGGTTAGCAAGTAGACCACTAAGCTCACTCCGTCCTCGCGGAACATACCCCGGTGGCAACACATCACCAACCCGGTCCCCTAGAAAATGAAAATACTCTCCGCTCACGGTACAACAAGTGACCCTCTGGCGGTAGCAATCAATAACTGCCCGGTATGACGATAACCAGTCCATACCCAAAATAACATCGAAACCCCTCATAGGCATAACTACAAAGGAAAATGGGATTCTATGGTAATCAACCTCTATATCACAACCCCTAACACCGTGTTTCAAAATCAATTCACCCCCAAGAGGCGACACTACACAAATAGGAGATGCTAACTGTGCTAACTCCAACTCCAAAACAGATGCAAATGCAGCAGACACAAAGGAATGAGATGCACCCGTATCAATCAAAACATTAGCAACCGAGTTGCAAAACAAGAAAGTACCTCTCACAACTGATGGTGCCGGCACAAGATCCTGCGCGGTAACAGCATACACGCGCCCAGACGACCTCTGATCAACTTGCTCAACCCTAGGAGCATAAGATTGCTGCACCGACTGAGACGATGAAGCCCCTTCCTGATTGGCCTTCGAGGCCTGACCCGACTGAGCTGGCTGCTGACCCTGAATCGGCCTCAAACCAGATGCACCAGATGTGCCACCCAACTGCGGGCAATACCTCTTCATATGCCCTGGCTGACCACACTGATAACACGAGAGTGGCTGACCTCTACCCTGACTCTGGCTCTAAGATCGAGCTGAAGATGATGCTGCTCTCTGCACTCCTCCCCTCTGAGGACAAACTGGAGACTTGTGGCCCAGCTGGCCACACTTGAAACAGGTAATGTCTCCCTGACTGCCTTTTCCCGAACTAGCACTCGGCACAGGAAAAGTCGATCTAGAAAAGCTACCCTGAGACTGCTGAGGATTGAAACCCTTCTGTCTCCTACCATCACTCTGACCATCCTGACTCCTCTTGGAGCCCTTCTGTCCTTCCTCCTCCTCCTGCATCATAATTTCCATGTGGGCTGCAGCATCAACCATACGCCCATAATCCCAAATCATAGTTCCCCCAACTCTCAGCTTGAGGCCACGCCTCAACTTCCTCTCAAACTCAATACAACGGCGTTCCTCAGACGCCACCAATTCAGGTGCAAACCTGGACAAACTAGTAAATGCAGCCTCAAACTCGGCCACTGAAGAACTCGACTGCTTAAGCTGGCAAAACTGGTCTCTCAGCTTCTCCCTAACTGCTGGAGATAAGAACTTCTCCTGGAAAGCATTCACAAAAGCCTCCCATGTACCTCCTATACGCCCCTTAGTGAACTTCCACCACTGACCCGCATCCCCCTTCAACTGGAATGATGCCAAGGTCACCTTCAACCCCTCGTCTTCGATGCCAAGCATCTCAAACGTCTTCGTTGTCTGTTCGAGCCATTCATCTGCCTTAAGCGGCTCTTTAGGATCACCCACAAATTCATCCGGATTAGACCGGAAGAACTCCCTCTTCAGAAAGGAAGGTCCTGCATCCGCAATAACAGCCTGAGCTTGATTCTCAGCCCTAAGAATGCCTACTGACTCCCTGAATGCCCCTGCTATCTCTCGGGCTAAAGCGCCCATAGCCTGCTGGCCTACTGGCTCGGCCACATTGGCCTGGCCAATTCCCTCATGAACTGCCGGAATCTCCTCTGGCACCGGTACCTCCTGCCTACCCGGCCTACCACGCCTACCGCGTCCTCGTCCTCGTCCTGACATCCTAATAAAGGAAACAAATAAAGACGTTAGCACATTAATAAATGTGCCGAAACTAAACACTCGCGTCCTAATGCATTGGACAAAAAATAATTCATTTCACGTAAGCACATAATCACATAAGCACCTACGAATTTCATTCCCGGATAATGATAGTCCCAATGCGTTACTATAGTTCCGGTTGGAAGCAGCAGTGATCAAGTGCCTTTCCAACAAGACTACTAGAAACTCAAGGGTCCAATCAACATCCCAGAAACTACATTCCATACCCACATAATCACATAAACATGTTATCACATAAGCATATAACATTACACTAAGTCTCTATCAAACGAGACGAACCCATTGTGATGCTAATCACGTCCCACGTACCCAAAGTATTCAAACCCGGTACGCTCTGATACCAAGTTGTAACGCCCTCAAAATTAACCCATTATATATATCATTGACATGCATTATTTAAAGAAGACAATTTATTAATTCATTCATCAGAGTATTACTAAATAAAGCATTACATGTAACATCGCATAAAATGCCCTACAGGCTTACATCTTTCCAAGCCAGCACTTGGATTCAAAAATATGAGTTCTAATCTCAATACAAGAAAAGCCCTAGGCTTGAATGTTTACATGCAAAACTATTAACTAAAGGTAGTCTTCTTCAATCCAGAAGCCAAACCCTCCCAAGCTAAGTCCTTGGAGGTAGTTTATCACCTGAACCTGAAAATGATGTTCCCATAAAGGGTGAGCCACAGCCCAATAGAAATATACTAAACCACATATAAGCAATGAATAAAGCAATAGCATTCAACAGATGGTTAACCAAAATAATCAATTACTTCATTTTACAGTCTCATGACACTATTGCCAAAGATACGTTTTACTTTCCAATTTTATCAACATGGCTCAGAACCTGGCCAAACTTACAACAGTGAATCACATATATCATATTCACATCCTTCCAATATCAACAAACAAATGAGACTCAAGCTCAAATCAAACACTTCATACTTCCAAATTGATACACATTTTAGTGCTGTATCAATAAAACACTTCTATATAAATAAGCACACACAAAAGTGATGCTAATGGAGTCCATCCCCTATCTCCTCCCAAACAAAATCCGGTTTAGAGGTCCATCCCCTATCTTCCCCTAAACCGTGGAGTACATCCCCTATCTCCTCCCACACAAAACAATATATGCAAATGCCATGCTCAATCAATACACGTATTTTCTGTATTAATGCAATAGTCAAAATTAATGACTTAACCAATGTGATTAGTTTCAGTTATTCCTAATCCACATGCAATATCTACAACAATCACGACTATCCTCCACCGATAGCCCAAAACAGTTATTTCTAGACTGAAAATAAATATAACAACAATTCAATAGGTGAATGGTTTAAATTATCCAACTACACAATTTAATCAATGAATTCCTCAATTTCATGCATTTCACCAATTTCCCCAATTTCCTTAAATTAATTATACAAATTAATTTATTAATACAACTAGGATTTTTCCCAAAATTACCAAAGTACTCCCAACATATCAAAATACCAAAACTTAGAACAAAACTTATAGAATGGAGTAGGAAATCCCTACCTTGAAGTGAAGAACTCGAATGGATAAGATGAAGATGAAGACCCAAATTCCAAAGTGCTCCAAACCACCAAACGTTCAGATTAAATGGAAGCCCTCGACTCACTCTATCTTTTTAACAAAGGACTTAGGGTAGAAATACACTCTAAGTAGATCAAACCTAAGAGAGAAGGTGTGTAGGGAGAGGGAGAAGACGGTTCTAGGGTTTTAAAATCAAAAGGGAGATGAAAAAAATGATCCTGAAAGTCGGATCTCGGATTTTTATACCAGTCGCCCCGCTCGAGCGTGGAAACCCCCGCTCGAGCGCCACTCACAGACTCCCGCTCGAGCGGCCAAACTCCCGCTCGAGCGGCGAATGCACTCTCCCAGAAGTTTTTGCAGACAGGTCCACGCTCGAGCGCCCAACTCCCCGCTCGAGAGTCACTCACGACTTCCCGCTCGAGCATCCAATCCCCCGCTCGAGCGGCCAACACTACACAGGACATACTGGATGGGTGTATTCCCCGCTCGAGCGTCCAAATCCCCGCTCGAGCGGACAAGCCAAAATCTGGGCAACTATACTTGGTTCCTAAGCTCAACCAACCAGCTCCAAAACTTCCCAACACAACCCAAGACTCAAAATAAGAAAATAATGAATGACAACAACAATTATACAATGACGGAATCTACGGAACCTAAGTCCGGATACAATAATCAAATGGGAAAAGACCGGGGTCGCTATAGGAATTCACCCTTTTCATTGTGAAATAGAGTTGTTTAATGCATGAATTCAATGAAATTAGAGATTAAAGACATGAATTAAGCTAACGAGTAGACTTGAGAATCAATTCATACATACATGTGCATTTCATTGCATTTTGAGCATGTTTTCTAAGAAATTCTCTCATGCATGTAACAATTCTAACATAATTATGGGAATTCATCATGTTTTCTATCATTTTATTTAATCATGATTTGGAGGGTTTACATTCAAAGGATTACATGCATGTTCTATATGTGTACATCTCAAGTTTGACTTTAAACAATTCGCTTGCTTTTGGACCTTAATTTTGTGAAACGGCTTTCAGTTCATGATGTTATACAAGTTTAGACATGTTTTATCAAGTTTTGGGCCCAAAGGATGTGTTTTGATGCATTAGAATTGTGTTTTGAAGCTTGGAGAGCAATCTAAAAATTCTAGAATTTGCACTTTTCGCTCGAGCGGTGGAATCTGCACTCGAGTGAAGAATAGAGCTCCCAGTACTTTTGCAGAGTTGGGGGTTGGCTCGAGCGACAGAACTTGCACTCGAGCGACCACTCTTATTTTTTAGCCTTGGCTCACGCAACCGGAAGTTGAGCTCGAACGTAAAATGAGAGGTCCCAGAAGTTTTGTAGACCAATGGTTCCGCTCGAGTGACCAAAGTTGCGCTCGAGCGAATTGCCTTGTTTTTTAAAATTCAACTAAGTGTTTCAAAGTACATTTTGACATCGTCATTGCATCTTAGGCATTCCTAACCCTTAATTAAGATATAATAATGAGGGTAAGAATTAGAAACACACCAAGATTAAAAAAAAATGAGTTAAGTGTTTTTCTGAATGTGTGTTTTAATATATATCCGCTATATGTTTGTATAGGTCACGTGTCATAGATCGTCTGATCCATCTGTTCTGACTGTTCTACCACTGGAGCTATCTGTGAGTAATAACTCTATAAAGCTATATTTGACTTTAATTATTTTCTGATGATATGAAATGATCTGTTTTCTGAAATGTTATTTTCTGTATGAGTGAATGATTGTCTAGATTTCTGAAATGTATTCGTGGCATCCTTAGCATCATGTGATATCTATTACCCACTCTGTATACGTCTCATAATCATGAGTCAACTGTACATCCTATGTGATCATGGGTCAATTGGTATGGATTCTTATGAACGTCTCTGTGCACATGAGTCTACTATTTACGTCCCATATAAATTGGCCAACTATTCTGTTAGCGCTAATGGATGTACCACGTATGATTCCCTGTGAACTCTGAATATGAATCTGTTTCTGACTTTGAACTTTGATCTTTGAACTCTGATCTTTGAATCTATTACGGACATCATTTATTAAACCCTTTACTCTGTTATTATTCACTAGGCTCCAGCTCACTGTATTATTAATATATATAGGTGATCAGTCGCATGATCAGGCTCAATGATGATTGCCTGGAGATCAGTTTTGCGCCTCCTGGGGAGGTTCCCGAGTTAAAGTGTGGTCATTCAAACAAGTTTTAAGTTTTTGTTTTCTTCTAGTTGTCTGAATAGTTCTTGTAGACTCTGTATTCAAGGCTAAGTTCCTTTGACTGTATCTATGATGGTAATGTAAGACTAACGTAAATATGACGTCACATATATGTATATAAGTTTTAAATTTTTTGTTCCATGTATGTCTGCATAGCTCTATAAACTTTGTATATTTGCTTCCGTCAGCCCCTTCAATTTTGTTTAATCTGTTCAGAGGCTTTCGGTAATCTCAAGATTACTGGCCAATTATGATGCTAAACCTATAGGGACGTGTTTGGGTCGTGACAGATACTCAGTACCCAACAATTTATATATGTTTGGATACTTAATTCTGAGCCTATAAAGTTTCTTTGGATGCTCAACGCCGAACAAATGAAATATGTTTGGATACTCACTGTTGAACATATATTTTGTTTGGAAATAAGTTTCCGGATAAACATAATTTGTTCGGTATTGAATTTCCAAATCAATTTCATAAATCAAACAATGAAAAACAATAAACATCAAATGAAAATTTACTTTATCTATAGAAAACTGTTTGGAACTATCTTATATATTGTCCATTGGAGATTTCAATATGAAATAGAATGCAAGAATGATGGATTTAAGCAAATAGGGATACGTATGAAGATGCAAAGTGAAGCGAGTAAGAAGAGAAGAGAGATATAAGAAATATTGGGGCTGATGATGAATGGGGTGTCCAAAACATTTTGATTTACACTTTTTCCAATGTCAAATATTTTTGGTCATTTTAAATAGGGCGAATTACACTAACAGTCCCTATAGTTTAGGGATTGTGTCACTTTGGTCCCTGACTTTTCAATTGTGACCTATTTAACCCTGAATTTTAAATCTCGTTCCAAATAAGGACAATTGAAGATATCATTGCTCAATTTCAAGGGCAAAGTCATCAATTTGATAAAATATAAATTAATTTAACAAACATAAATGTCAAAAAAATATTTTTGAATTTTTAAAAATTACTTCTACCCACCAAAGATAAAATTATGTAAAATTGATAAATTTTTTACATATTTTTTTTAAACCAAATTAATTTTATTATATGTTTGGATGATGATCATGTAATGGGTGGTTGCTAGGCTTTTAATGTGTAATCGATATATTTAATATATGAAATGTTTTTAGTTTTAAATTTTTTGATTTAATAGATTGGTTTAATAATGATATCAAAGTTGTCGCCATATTTAACTTTTGAAAAAATAGAAACTAATTTAATGAAAATAAAAACAATCACCCATTACATAATCATTATCCAAATATATAATACGAATTAATTTGGTAGAAAAATAAATAAATAGATGTATAAAAGATTTATCAATTTTACATAATTTTATAAATAGTGGGTAGAAATAATTTTTAAAAATTTAAAAATATTTTTTGACATTTATTTTTGTCAAATTAGTTTATATTTTATCAAGTTGACGATTTTGCCCTTGAAATTGAGTAATGGTATATTCAATTGTCCTTATTTGAAACAAAAATCAAAATTCAGGGTCAAATGTGTCACAAATGAAAAGTCATTGACCAAAGTGATACAAACCCTAAACTATAGGGACCTTTAGTGTAATTCACCCTTTTAAATAAAGACTTAGTTGTAATAAAAAAGTTTCATTAAATTGGAGTGCTTAACCAAATATTTGGGGTGTAAGTAGACCCACTCTTAACTTCCACATCACCAAACTAACTCCTTGCATCCTCAAAATTTTAATTTTTTAATACAATTTTTATGATTATATTATATATTATTACTTTCATCCCTACCATCCACTCTTCTTCTTACACTAAAAACCTAAAAAAGCCTAACTTCTTCCACCATTACCTCCGACTACCGTCCTATTACCAATTATTGCCTCTTCGCCACCACCCTTCTCCATCACCCAGCCCCTCTTCACCTTACCCTTATTTTTCGCTACCGTCGTTTCCTTCTACCCAACCTCTCTTACCAACAGCCGCTACCCAATCTCTCACCATCAACTACAAATTTTATGAACTATTAGGGCTTAGTTCACCAAAAACATAACCTTTGTTCGGCTGTGGCTGCCAAACATACGAGGTGTTCCCTGTTGTGGGATCCTGAATATGATAGGTTTGTATGTTTGGCAATGGATGTAAGTGTGTTTTAATTTTGTTTGGTTTTTGTTGTCTATGCGCCTTGTATTTGTTCAGTAGTAGATTGTTTAGTTTCGTTTGGTTCTGGTGCACTGAGAAAAAATTAAAATTCATCTCTGACCATTGTGAGCCCTTTCCTCCATTGCGATGGCGGTGGGTGTAATAGGGAATGAAAATGGAGTGGTTACAGTGGTGGTGATGGTCAAGACGGTAGAACGATAGAGGAAGTAGTGGTTGTGGTGATGAGAGGCTGAGAAGGTGGTGGTCATGATGGTGGTGATGGTCGTGGTGGTGAGACAACAAAAAAGGAGTGGTGTCTGAGGCAGAATGGTGGTCGAAGGTGATGGTGGAAGAAGTTGAGGGTTTTTAGGTTTTGGGTGTAAGTAGAAGAGTGGAAGGTAGGGATGAGAGTAAGAATGCAATTATAGAAATTATAAAATAAAAAAATTAATTAAAATTTTAAGTATATAAGGAGTTAGTTTTGTGGTATAAATAGAATTATCCGTTTTTTTTTTATAAATACAAAGATATTCACTTGAATTCAATTTTTTTAATGTATACATGGCATTCAATGTGTTATCTCCAATAAAGAATTTAGAGGCATTTTTACATCGACTACAATATTATTCTACAAAGACGGTAGAGTATGTCCGGCAAAGAAAGGCGTCTCCTGGTCCTTCATGACACCAGAGTCAGATTACAGTTTGAAGTTTAGGAATTCTTGTTGGCCTAGGATAGAAGCACAAGTCCAACGGTGATGGGTTGTGTGTGCTCTATGCAGCATGTCAAATTGTCAAACACCATTAGAAAATGTTATTTGGCAGTTTTAAACAATTATCATGTGATGTCCCAATTCACATTTGGTTGGTTAGTAAGTAGAACTGATTATCATTTGAAAAATCTAGAAATCCCCTAGATATTGATTTGTGATTATGTATCAATTTTAAGTAGTAAATATCAATCTCAATCAAACAATCAAGACAAATCGACACAACGATTTTAACGTGAAAAAATCACAATTGGAGCGTCTCCAATTGTGATGAAAAACCACGAGCCAAAGCCACAAACAATCCACTAAGAAGACAAAAGGAATTACACAAGTGCACTCTCAATTACCTAACGAATCCACGCCCGAATTGAATCGACCCCTCTATATCTCTTCCACTATGGTCTTCACCTCGGAACTATCTTGCCCAATGTTGAATCCACAACGCTGATGTCGAATCACGACGATAAGCCACTTCGGAATCCACTAAAGCTTCAAGCCCGAATTCTCCAGAATCCACCGAAGAAGAACACTCTCTTTTGTATAGAACAAATAAACAATCCTTTGATGTATACTTCTTAAACTATGAGTTGAATACTCAATCAAACATCAAAGAAAACTAGCAAAATAGTCCCAAATATAAACCCTAATATCCAAGAAGAAGATCTGGAAGTTGTAATCCTAAAAACTGATGAAACCACATATTTATAGAAAATTGATCCGCGATCTCCGCTCGAGCGCAAGAATGGCCGCTCGAGCGGACCTCGCTCGAGCGTAGGAAAGATCGCTCGAGCGTAAAATCCCAACTTCCATTACTTTTGCTAACAGGTCAAACTTCTGGAACCGAACATTTTCCATTTGAGTGCACAAAGGGCCGCTCGAGCGGACAAGCAATTTCGAATGTATTTTTACATTTTGCTTCAGGGATGCTGCCCCTCGACGCCGTCTGGGAGCTGCCTCAAACCTGCCAAGGGGCGCTGCCTCCTGAACTCTCGCGAGCTGACCAGGCAGTTCGATCCGCGACATAGTCAGCGAAGTGGCAAACAAGAAAGAATAAACATCACAAACTTCTCTGCATAGGCACAATTCGGGTTGGATTCGCATCTAAAACTCATAGTCTCACTGAAATAAAAGACCGAATAAAATTACACTAAAAGGAGTTTTGTCAAACGTGATTGCCAAAAATAAAAACTAACATCATTGTTTTGATATTTTAAGAGATAATGTAACATTAAAACTAACAAATGATAATTGGTGTGAACTAATATACGGCATTTAATAATTTTTTGCAATTGAGAAGGAATGATACCCAAAGTTCAAACAATAAATAAATAAAATATATGTGGGAATTATAGATGTGACCATCAAACTCATATATCATTATGAGAAAAGTCTACAGACTAGAATTATAGGTTATGAATTGAATAAAAAAAAAAAATAGTGTGATTGAGATATATATTTTTTATAGTGTTGTTCATATATGAAATTAATTTCAATCATTGAATGTGTTTTTTAGGGATTTGTTTTTTCTAAGATTGTAGGACTGCTATATCATTCATTATAACACTAGAATAGTGAGTTTGGAATCAATCTAAAAAACTCAATTTTTTTTTTCTTATTTTGTTGTCTTTAGTAATTTTAAAAAAAGTTGTGTCAAAATTTTTACTTTCAGTATAGAACAATCCAAACATGAAATATTCGAAAAAAACTCTGAAGACAAAAAAAGGCAGAAAAGTCAAATTATTTTTTAATTCATATTTTTTTTAGTGGATTTTATTTTTAAATTATATAAAAAAAAATTACAAACAAAGACATGCATAAGTTAACCCATAACCAACATGTGGGACCAAGTTTCATCCTTTTTTTTAAAATCAATTGGTGATAAAGAAGAGTTTTACCTCATTCAAAAAAGATAAGAAGAGGTTCACTTGTGTCTTTTGTGACATATGACATCACGTTTTACTAACCTGTTTTAAAACAGTCGCAAGAAGCGACATTTTGTTAAAAAAAAAATATTATAATCTAAAAAATCAAGTATGAAAATTAACTAAAAATGAACTCATCGGATTATACAAATAAAAGAATTTTCCTTATTCATTTACACTTGTATGTGCACATAATATAATCAGACACAATTTTTTGTGCACACATATATTTAATAACAAAACAAATACAAAAACAAACAAATGGTATACTTGTTGTGGCATGGCAAGGCATGGCCTTAAAAAAACATGGTATATGATTTATTAGTGGCCTGGACCACTGGGGCTATCACCCGAAGGTAAGCGTTCGAGCCAAGTAGTCATGGCGAGCTTGGCTTTCTCGTAGTACATTGATGGGTATGTCGCAAGGTGGCTTTCACTTGCACCGCTCACAGACTCCGATGATGACGATGATGATGATGATGGTGGCGACTTCAACTCCCTCGTTGCTCCAACATGGGTGTTGGCGTGGCACAAAATGGTGACAAAGATCACAATCATGATGATCAAGAGTGTGTTTTGTCGCTGGAAATACATCTTCAATTGCCGGGAAATTGAAAAATCTTTGAGAGGGAGGTGTTTTTTTGGATGAGAGATTTGGGTAGTTGGAGATGTGTTTGATAAGAGGGGAATGGGTGGTTTGAAGTATTTATGGTAAGAAGTAGCATATGGATGTGTTGTTGGGGTCTACTACTTGGAAAAGGTGAAACACTTTGAATGAGAAAACTTGGAATAGTATTAGAGAAGAGCTTACGTGTTGACCAAAGCTCATTTTGATTCCTTGGGTGGTTGTTTGTTATCTCATACACGGGAAAAAAAGATACTGATAGATACCGAGAGTTTGAAAATTGTTTTTAATTATTTTTTTGCTTTTTTTTAGAATTAATTTTTGTGTGTGTGCGTGTGTGTGTGTTTAGTAATTGTTAAGAAATTCTTTATTAATGAAAAATTTGACTTTTTATGCAATTTTAAAAGAAAGTCCTTCCTGGTGTGTTTTGATTAGTGGGCGTTTGGGTGTTTTTTTTTTTTTTAAGTGATTTTGTTTTAAATGGACAAATTGCAATGATAGTCCCTGTATTATGGTTTTTATGTCATTTTTGCCTTTATAATTTTAATTAGTTTGATTTTGACCATAAATTTATGATTTTATTTCAATTTAGTTCAATTGCTTACAATTGTTAGTATTTTTTTAATGAAAAATATGCATACAAGTGACATATATATATTATTTTTTAGGGACAAAATTATAAATTTACTCAACTCAATGAGTTAACCTCAAGCCATTCAATGATCATTTTTCATCAAAAACATTAATAGTGTTATCAATTGGACCAAATTGACACAAAATCTAAAATTAAAAGTCAAAATAAAGTCAATTGAAAGTGTAGGGACTAAAATGATATAAGAAGCAAAATGTAAAGACCACTAATGTAATTCCTCCCAAAAAAATTGAAAAAATTTTAAGCTTTTTGGTTCCGTTCGATTAGACCGACTAGAAAAGTAATTTTTTTTAAAGTGGACCAAAAAAAATCCAAAAATATATATATATTTTTTTTTGTAAATTTTTTTTGACATAAGTTTAAAAAAAAAATCACTAAAAATAACTTTTAACCTGCTAAAAAAATAACTTTTACGCCCATGCCAAACAAGATTATTGTGAATGAGAGAGTAATTTAGTGCGTTAGGAGTATTAATTATATCATATTAAAACATCAAGTTAGTTATATGCTCCTCCAATGACATTGGTTATATGCCCGTATAATCCAATTTTTTCTCAAAATACTATTGATTAGGTACATAATTACGTTTGTTCAACCCTACGATGTGTTTCCTTACAAAAGTGCATCTACGTACTATAACAAGTAGCAATTTTTTCACCAAAATGAGTCGTTACATTTTTCATTATAAATAATTTATAACAATTACATCACATCATTCATAATATAACCACAATAAACTTTCACTAACACATAAATTTTTCCGTAAATTAAGAGGTTTTGTGGCAGGCTAATGAATATGGTTTATTAAGTTTGAATGTGTTAACAGTTAAGAATTTCAAATAACTGAATTCCAAGAATGCCCCTCTTGTTCATATGAAATTTTTTTAGATGAAAGGATAATTTTGGTATTTTGATATAAAAATATAGGAGAAAATTATGGGCGTTAGTTACTATATGTTTTGTGAGTCAAGGTTTGAAATTTTGAATTGACTCATTGCTCTCTGCTTTTCGGAAAAAAGTTCAGCTCACTGTTTTTGAATTTTTTTTTTTATTATAAATAAAACAGTGATATTACGATGTCATATAAAACTTAACTATTTTAATTGATTTTTTAATTATTTTATGAGATAGAAAAAAATTGTATTTGAAATGATTTGTGAACTTTTTGTAGTTAAATAGATGGTTGTGAAAGAAAAAATGATTAATAGATGGGTGAGATGTGACATTTTATTTTATTGATTATTTTAAGTCTTTTTTTTTTTTTTTTTTTTTTTGTCTTTATTGACTATTTTAAATATAAAAAAAATTATTCCCAAACATGGCCTCGTATATATGTGGCCAGATAGTTATATATAAAAAGTGGTAGTTGTTAATTGATTACCACGTCATCCATATTACTGTTACACTAAAATTTTCCTCATGCTTTTGAAGGGACCATGCAATAAAAATTGAAACTGATTCAAGCAAATGGGAGGTTTTACACTGGAATTTTGATTTTAAAATGCCATTCACAGCCATGTTTTATTGAATGAGGAAAGAATACTCAGAAAATTGAGCTTGGGTCATGCCCCCCAAAGTTTACCAGTCAGTCCCATATGTGTTTACTAACCAAATGTTAATTAAATTATATTTCTTAATATATATGCATTATGTAATAGTTAAAATTTCAAACTGTTTTACTGAAGAAAAAGAAAAACTGTTTTATTGAAATATGGTATATATACTAAAAATTAGTAATACATAATCAATGTTTAATCGGTACATTTTGAAATGTGACCGATATATTTGACATGCTTTCAAGTTTCTAATAATCTTTATAGATTGAGATCTTATTTGGGAATTTGAATTTTTGTTTAAAAAGTTTAAAGGTGATTAAAAAAAAAAAAAAAAAACCGAGTAACAACTAAAAAAATTAAATCATATACACAATGGCATGGTTTGGAAAATGGGTTGACTTTTTGACTTTTTAGTTTTTTTGGTTATTTAGCCTATGTTAAAAATCTTGGTTTAGGAAGAACTTTTAACTTTTTTGTGAGAAAAATAATGCAATAATTATGAGTTAGATGTGATATTTTGTTTTATTGAGCTAAAAAGCCTATTTGTTTTTTATGACTATTTTAGCCAAAAAAACCTCTAACCCAACTTTCCAAACCATGCCCATAGTTTGTTTTTAGAGTATAAACACAATAGTTATTCACATTTTTTTTTTAATACAATTTTGAAAGTTATTTATAAATACATTAACTTTTTTCTTTTACTAAAAAAAATAAAACCCCAAACAAGACCTAATACCTGTTAAAAAATATCATCTCTTTAAAAAAGAAAAAAAAAAAAAACTCTCTAACTTTATTTAACTATTTGGTTGGTTTGACAAGGGCTCATTGGGCTTTTTTGGCTCAATGAGCCATAAAAAACAGAATAGGCTCATGAGTCACAACAGACAAAACATCTCATCCAACCCCATAACTATTACACTCTTCTCTCACAAAAAAATCAAAAAAGTCAAAAAGTCAAAAGCCTTTTCCAAACTAAGCTTTTGAGCCCAGGCTCATATAATCAAAAAAGGCCAAAAAATCAAAAAACTAACCCACTTTCCAAACGGAGGCTAAAAAAATCTCAACGACTCATTTATTTCTCCCAAAAAATTTCCAGCATCATCATGAATCACTTTTTAAAATTAAAAGTCCTTAGTTAATTTATAATTTCGCTTCAGAGAGATCATCCATTCTATAACAATTGATAAATTTGAAAATTATCTTTTAAAATAACAAATTAATTATATTTGCACAAGTATTATGTATGCACTCATCATTACTGTATATATATAAGCATACACTTCGTATCTCTACATCGAATAAAAATTTGTTATTGTTGATGCAAGAAATTGCTCAATTTGATTTCCAATCAACTATTAACATTAGTTCTTGGTCCACACTAATAAAAGCTATCCAAGGGACACCAATGCGATGTTGGTCCACCCCTCCAAGGTAGGGGTGTATTTTAGATGGTTTCAATTTGAGGAACTCGAGTTTGCGTCTAATTTTTTTTATAGTTTGGATAAAATATTTTTGAATTTGATACAGAATTTAGACAAAAATTTATAAACTCAAAATAAATTTGGACGGTTTAGATAAAGATATCAAACAACCCAAAATCCAAATTATATATGGATATATAAAAATATTAAATATACATAAATCACTAGTCATTACATGTTATTAAAGTAATTTAGATCATTAAATCATATTGAATATAAATTATATAAACTAGTAACATAATATAGAATCTTACATTTTTTTTTATTTTCACTCATAAATTGTAAATACTACAAATTATTTGTTTTGATATTATTAATGATTTCCTAACAAAATGCAAATAAAGTTTAATTTTGACAAATTAATAATTTAGCTACACACACACCAAAAAAAAAAAAAAAAACTAAATTTATTTGCAATTCAGACAATTCAAATAATTCAGATTTAACTCGAGTCGGATTTCGACAAACACCTTGAGTTACAATGCAAGCTTAAATATGTCCCAATATAACTTAAGCAGAGTTTTAATAACTTTTCAACCCATCCAAATCCAATTCTACTTTCTTATTTTTGTATTTTTTTGTTTGTAATGAATTTTTTTAATATTTTTTTTAATTTTTAGATATACCTAACATAAATATAACTAAAAAGTAAAACACTTATGAAAAAAACCTTTTAAAAATTCACTAAATACTAAAAAAACAAAAAAAAAATATGAGAATTCAGTACATTTTTTAATATTTTTATGTATTTATTAATTTTTTAAAATACTTTTTTATAAATTTTTTACTTTTTAGATACATCTAAGTAAGGTGCATCTGAAAAACTAAAAAAAATGTTTAAAATTTTAAAAATATTCACTAAAAACAAAAAAAACATGAAAAACAAAAAATTCAATTTTCAAAAAATTTCATCCAGAAAACTCAAACCAATTTTTTACTAATCTAGAAAACTCAAAAAAGAGTACTAATTTTTTTTTTTTTTTTGGAACTATTTACTTACCAAAAAATTTAGCTAAATTTCACTTTGTATCCCTATGTTTGACATTGAATTTAATTTTAATTTTTTATTTTTCGATTATAATGGTTAACTATTATACTTTTTGTCAAGTTATAACTTTATTTCAGTTTGGTGTTAATAAAAATTGATCGGATTTATCCTATGAGCAGTACGTGATATTTTTCTCATCTCATTAACATCCTACACTTATACCAAAGTTTCATTTTGGCCCTTCAATTTTTAATTAATGATAGATAGATAAAAAGACGATATTGCAATTTGAATTAAAATATGAAGAACTGATTGGCATAGGATTTGTTTGGAAAGTGAGTTAACTTTTTGACTTTTTAAATTTTAACTTGGATTTAAAAAGTTTCGTTTAGAAAAAGTTTTTTTTTTTTACTTTTTTGACTTTTTATAAGAAAAAAAATATAATTATTATAGATTAAATGTGAAATTTTGTCTTATTAGATTAAAAAACCTATTTTACCTTTTTATGATTAAAATAGCCTCATACCCAATCCAACATTTCTTTCCAAATAGAGGCACAATTTAAAATAAAAGAACCAAAATAAACTTTTTGTGTAAGTACAAGAATGCTAAGAGTAATTAATTAAAAATAATTAGAGAAAAAATTTAATTTTTTTTATAACTAGTGTCCAGGCTAGCCCTGCTTCGGGGTGTCGCACCTCAACTAATTTTGGAATCCTGAGCTAATCAATGTGAAAATTTCATTTTAACTTCCAAACTTTCCCTCGATGATCAATTACACACCCAAACTTTAAATAATTTCAATTTTACTCCTAAAATTTTTAAAGCCATATCAATTTACTCTTTATCATCATATTAAAAAAAATTAAAAAAAAAAAAGAGATTATATTTTGATTCCAAATTTCAAATCATAGATTCAAACTCACTATTTTCTATTCAAACTCATCCTCTCTCCTCTACACCTCTACAACTTTGCCTGTCCCTACTGTCGGCGGCTAGGCTTCCTCTTCTGTCCGCCACTGCAAAAACAAGTGTACCTTAACAACAAAAACCACTTCTCTTCCCCATTTTTTTTTTGCCATACACACTGTAGAGCAAAAAAATAAAAAAATAAAAAAAAATTGGCAGACACTGTATGAGGAGGGTTCAAGAACGTCGTTGCAAAATTCGAAGATCCTTGAAGAACAATTTCGAATTCTCTAGAAGATGATGAGAGGCTTAGATTCTTCAATAGTCTCAACTCAAGAACACATGAGTAAAGGAGATGATGGAGATAAAAGATTGGGTGAAGAAGAAGGCAAAATGGCTAGAGAGAGAATAATGACAAGGCTCTCCCATGGATCTCCCACTTTCACTCTCAAGGTTGATAATGGAGAAGGGAAATTAGT
This sequence comes from Camellia sinensis, assembly GCF_055761805.1. Taxonomy (NCBI): domain Eukaryota; kingdom Viridiplantae; phylum Streptophyta; class Magnoliopsida; order Ericales; family Theaceae; genus Camellia; species Camellia sinensis. The sequence goes on along the minus strand of NC_138961.1, from coordinate 184,504,266 downwards.
TCTTTCCCAAGAGTTAATTCTCTAAAATCCATCCCCTTGTAAAGCTATGGGTGGGTGCTATTTACAGGCACCTCATGATGTAGGATGGAGCCCATGTGCAAGGCACATGGGGAATATTCTCTCTAACCACCTTATCCAATGAGGTGACCTCTCCGAGGATGAAGAAAACCCCGAAGAGGAGATCAACCCCTTGGCAAACCCTTCTTCTTAGCCACACCTAACCAATGATCCCCAATCATCCTAAAGGGTCAGGGGTAGTCCCAGAGGACGTCCTGCCGCATAAGGGTTAGGGGTAGTTCAAGAGAACGCCCTGCCGCAAACATTGTCGAGTCTCAGGGACCCCCTAGATCGTGCCACCTCGACTCGGGTATAGGCTAGTTTAACCGAAGAGTGAATTTATCTCCACTCACCGTCCTCGGGATTGGGTCCTTTGTTCGGACTCCATTACGCCCATGGTTCTGGTCCGCAGATCCCGGAAAGCTTCGAACCCGCAAGTGTTCTGAGACTCATTAACGGAGCGACTTCTAGATTGGGTCTGAATCCGTTCGAAGCCAAGTGCTTCGGATCTCTAGGTTCGTGGATCCGAACCCTTTCGAGTCCGAGTGCCTCGGATCTCTAGGCTTGTTCAATACCCTTTCGAGTCCGGGCCCGAGTAAGTCTCTAAGTCTCTAAGTTCATGGATCCGAACCCCTTCGAGGTTTAGAGGGATTCAGCCCATTTGATGGCGATAAATCGGGACCCACCAATCTTGGACTATTGGACCTAATTAATTTAATGGGCTCAAATTAGCTCCTCTTACATTTGCCCCTTGTGTGTATGAGAAATTGTAGTTTTCTCAGACATGCATAATTTTACCTTATCAGCCATGCTTCACATTACGTCTTCAGGAATATTTGGTCTTGACAGAGTCTAAGGATAAAGCTGAGGATTCACCGTAATTTACAGATAAAATCGACAAATAATATTAAAAATAAATAAATAAATAAATAAATTTTTCTTTTCTTTTTTTTAAGTCAACTTTAATTAATTATTAATTTTTTTTTTTCAACAGCATGCATGACTCCAAATCTTTTTATTTCTTTAGAACATCAAAAGGTCACTTTTTTCATTCCAAGTCAAAGAACAATAAAGCACCCATTTTTTATTCTTAAATAAAAAAGATCCAAACACTATTTTTTTTGGGGAAATTGCTTTGGAGCTCTAAAAATGTAGCTCTAAATAGACATTAAATTATCTTTTTTTTATTTTATTTTTATTTTTAAAGGGGTTGCCAACTTAGTAGAGCTGCTAGTGTAGCTCTAAACTGGCATTAAATTATCTTTTCCTTCTCTTTTTTTTTTTTTTTTTTTTTTTGTCTTTTAAGAGGTTGCCAGCTTAGTAGAGCTGCTATTAGAGCAGCTCTACTAGAGATCTCAATCACTGCCCCTTTTTTTGCTTAGAAAACGGCAGGCACATTATATATATATATATATATGAACTATTTGAAGGAATATTCCAGGGATTATGCTACTCTTTTTGCTTATTTAAATAAAAGGACAACAACCCTAACAAATACATTCCCTTTCTTTTTGCCCACAGCCGCCGAGACCACTTGACCTTTTTTGAAAAAAAAAAACCTGATTCTCAGCCGTCTCTCTCTTTAAAACAGAGACCAACCCAGGCTTTTTCTTTTCAGAAGGCTTTGTTTGTTCAACACCAGAAGCCACTGTCGTGCTCTCCTTCAATAAACTAGAGGCTGCTGCAATTTACACTGACCTCCATCGCGACTTCAAGCAACGCCGCCAATTTGCCCCAACGTCGCGACGCAACCACTGTTCTGTTTCAGCGTCATGACTGCCGCAGACGTGCGATCCAAGCTGTTACTCACCATCGTTGCTTCACTTCAGCCTAGTGAGATCAGACATTCGGGCATGCCGGATCTTGGTTTCGCTCCTACAGCCGCTAAAGTCCCCCTCTGCTTACGTATCGATTGTCGTCTCAACCCTCCGACTGCTGCTTTCAGCTTACGTGAGAACCAATCCTGGCGTTATCTTGCACGCGACCACCTCAACTCGCGTGGCTTGTGCGTCTCATGCCCAGCTCTTGCACCGTTGCTTCATTCGTCGACCGTTGTTGATCAGTGATGACCACGCCGCCCACTCAACGCGACGTCAGTCTGTTGATATTCTTTCTCGCCCACTGCCCGTGCTGTTACTGATTTGTTCTGGCTGTCCCTGGCACTGGTTGTACCAATTTATGACCCGTCTTCTCCTTCATGCTTCGACTCTAGCGTAGACATGCTCTACCCATGCTGGTCTTGGCTCCTTCTGGTATTTGTCTTGGGCTCATTTCTTGCTTCAACAGTGTTGTCTCTATTCATTTTATCAACCCTTCTTACATTCTTCTATACTGCTTCTATAAGTTTATGGGTAAGCACTTTAAATCTTTTCTTGATTCAGAGATCTATTGGTGAACTTGACTTGAATATGGCTTGTTGGCATTTATCATTGAAAAAAAAGGCACGATGGGACTATGTTGAATATTGAGCTTTATTTTTTTTAGGCACTTGTGTTGACCATTCTGATATTAATAGAATACTTGATGCTTGCATGAGTTATTGATGTTGAGAAAGAACATGTAATCCATGTGAGTGTTGTTCTAGTTTTACTTGAATGGGACGAATAAAATAAATGTTGTTATTGTTGATGAAACCCGAGGGAATGAGGCCCTCATATTGTGTATATATCTAATTGTTGAATGATTGATTGTCGTGGCTCTGAGAATTGTGAGACCCGATATTGAGCTTTATATACTTGATGAATGAATTCTCGGTCTCCAAATTCGGTGAATGTATCGCTTGGAAGAATAAACTGATGTAACAAAGAATAAGACCATATATCGTTGTGTGTTGATCTTGTGGACACCCGAGAAAATAAATAGTTGTAGCATAAGTTGCTCATTACTATTGTTGATGTTGAATCTATTTCGATAATGTTTGAACCATAATCTGAAATTGATATTGCTAGTCTTGTTTGTCAGCTTTGCTATTTCAGGCAAATGAATTCATGTAAGAACTTCACGGCCTCGGGGCCCTTAGAACCCGCACTAATAAGAGCAAGGGCTATTCCTCGGAAGTCCGAACGGAAGCAAGACTGTCCCACGAGAGTCCGAAAGTAGCATACACCCTACTTTGGCAAGAAAGATTCCTTTAGAAGGTAACCAAGTCTACCAAGCTTGCACCAACGGAAGTAAAGATTGTCTTTCGGAAGTCTGAGCAGAAGCAAGGCTGTTGCTCAGAAGTTCGAGGCTGTCCCTCAGGAGTCTGAATAGTGACACACACCCTACTTCGGCAAGAAAGATCCCTCTAAGGCAACCGAGTCTAACAAGTTTGCACCAACAGAAGTAAAGATTGTCTCTCAGAAGTCCAAGCAGAAGCAAGGCTGTCCTTCAGAAGTTCGAGCGGAAACAAAGCTCTCCCTTAGAAGTTCGAGCAGAAATAAGGCTGTCCCTCGGAAGTCCGAGTGGATGTGTACTTCTACTTTGGCAGCTAATGGAAGCAAAGGCTATCTGTAGACACCCCCATTTTTGACCGTCCTCAAGACTTGGACGTCATCGTTTGAACACTCGGTGGTCATCCATGTTCGTGTTCATTTTGAGATCCCAAAGGACTCAGCTACGCGCCTTGCATTAGAATCTTTTGACTTGACTGTTTTATGCTTGGTTGTGGACCAAGGACTTGTGGTTTTTGCACTTGAGGGTAGGAAGTGGCTTGTTAGCCATCCCTTAAACCCACCGGCCGTGGCATGAAGCCACCAGCCTTGCTTTCTGTCTACCGACCAATTATTTGGTCGGTCGGCACAGATATTTGGTCGGTTGGCCATTTATTTGTCCAGTTGTCTCTTTTTCTTGCCGGTGCCTCCTTTTTGCCTCTTTTAGGCATTGTGCATTCCAGCTGTGGCAGCTGGAGTGCACAAACTTGTCCTCTGTACACGTGTATGGAGGATTTGCACCCTTTTGCTCTGCGCTTCTTGAAGAAGCTTAGACCCTTTGTCTTAGTTTCCTCCACAAGGTTGAACATTTTGTCTTAGCTTCCCCAAGAAGCTTGGACCTTTGGTCTAGCTTCTTAAGGAAGTTTGACCCATTTGCCTTAGCTTCTCTAGGAAGCTTTGCTCCTTATTTTGTTCTATAAAATGAGGCCTCTCCTTCCATTAGAGAGGTTCAGCAAATCAGAGATATATATGATATATATATTACTCTCTCTCTCTATATATCTCCCTCTCTCTCTGCATTTGTGTGGGTTAGAGTGTCCAAAAGGGTGTTTTGTTCTTAGTTTTGCACTAAAACACCTAGTGTTACACCATATTTCGGTTTTGGAGGTGTTGAGAGTTTGTTCTTGGAGTTTTGAGTGGGTTTTGATCAGAAGGAAGGGGTTGGAGTTACTGTTCTTGAAGTGTTCTTTAAGAGTGAGCAACATTGCTTTATATTCCCATTCTTGCACTAACTTTTAACATATCTTGCATGTTGTTATAGGATTAGTGTATAACTAATAAAAGTTCTGATTTTTCATGTTTAAGAAGTTTCATTAAGGTCATTTTTGTGTTTGGTGTCGACCTCCCCCTCTTAGGCCTTGTTTGGCCCTTTTGTGCCTTTTTTGTTTGAGCTTTGAGAACTTTTGTGTATTGGCCTTCTCACCACTGAAATCCAGAGAATTTTCAATGGTGGTGAAGGGGTTTTGAGGTCTTGCATAGGGGAGGGACACCCCTCTCCTCTTTTGTCTCATTTGCTTGTGTTTTTTGCTCATAAAGGTAGCATGCATGCCTAGCTTTGTTTGGCTTTATTTCAGAGGTTATTTGGTGTTTATCTAGCTTGTTTTACCTCTGTTCCATATTGATTCGTCGACCCCTTGCATGCACCATACACTTGCCTTGCATTCCTTTATTTTGCCTAGAGATGCATCTTGCATTTGGATCACCATGCTTGCATGTTTTGGCTTAGCTTTGTGAAGTTTTTAGTCATGTTTTATCATGTTCAAGCTCTGTTGGGTGTTGATTTGGTCATGCTTTCCATACTTTGTATAGCCTCTTTGCATTTTAGCTTGTTGGCTTCGGGTGTGTGAGTCTTTAGCATGCATTACTTAGGCTATTTCAGCGATTTTGGAATCACTTATCATGCCATTTCAGTTCATGTTTTATGCTTACATGCTTGCATTTGATTACCCTTTCAATGCCTTGAAGAGTTGTGGTCCTATGCTCCATGTTTGAGTCCTTGGTGTATGCCTTTTGTTTAAATCCTTGGGCCGCCATATCAGTGGGTTTTGGGGTGTATTTTGACACATTGAAACTCTGTTTTTGGTTGCATAATCCATGCCATGTGTGGTCATGATAGTTGTAGTGGAATGCTCCCTTTTATGCCTTAGTTTTAGGCCCATTGGTGTACATGTTTGCATGAGCATTTGTCCATCATTTCCATCACTTTTGGCCATTGTTTATGGCAAGGCTGAGGTCTGCTCTTTGCGGTTTAAGTCCACCATTGTATGTTCGTCACATGTTGGTTGCATATTTGGCTCATTTTGTGTTGTCACATGCTAGTTCCATTGCATATTTTTTCATGTTTGCCACATTGCATTTTGCATGCTTGGCATATTGCACATTTGCATGTTTAGTTTGCATTACATTTGGCATGCTTTGCTAACTTAGGCTCATGTTGCATACTTGAGCCATGTTATATATTTGAGCCATATCGCATGCTTACATTGCATTGTGTTTGGATTGGAGTGTCAAGCCAAACATGAGGGATGAGATGCGTTCGTACTTAAAGTGACGAAACATGTCTCACTCCTCGGTCGCCGATGCCCTTGATCTCAACATGATAGGGCGTGAAGCATCCATTTGTTTTGTTGCATGTATTTACATTGATTTGCAAACTCGGTACCTTTGGCCATCATACATCGAAATGCGTAGTTGGTGGCCCGAAGATTGAGGGCCACACTCCCTTAAAATCATAGCATGATAGGGAGGGTGGCTATGCACACACTGTCTTGAAAATTCCATGTCATACACTGTCTGTCCTCTGTTGGAGCAAAACCAGTATTCTGCAGGAAGAAACGGCCAGTTGGCCACTCTTGCTGCCGACCGACCATCAAAGTCTAGCCGGTGGTCCTACTTTTGGTCGATGATAATTTTTCCATGGTCGGTGGACCTACATCCAGGCCGGTGACATCCCACCACACTCAGGGAGTGATTCAGAAGGGTTCTGGAAACTTTCAAAACTTTCAGAGAAACAAGGCAGTGTAAACAGAGGCAACAGTGGCATGGCAACGGGTTTGCGGGCGAGGCGAATCGGGCATGCATCATCCCATCATTCCGAGGCAGGGCTGCGGCCACCTCCCTTCTGATTTTAATTTGTTAATTAATTAGAATGTTTTGTAATATTTAATTAGCTAAGGCAGGTAATTATTTATTCGGGTTTGTATTATTTATTCGGACCCTCCGAGCGAGGGCAATTGTGTAATAAGTGTGCGTGAGTGTATGTACGTCTTCCAACCCCACGTCTTTCTCCCTTTTATTTAATCGCTTCCAATGGTTAGTTTTAGGGCATGTTTCAATTAGCATACTTATGATAGCACGTTTGCATTCATTCATCTGTCTTGCATGCACCGAGCTCGGCGCATCATACTAACTGCATTGGATTTCAATTCCGAGTTGAATACTTGTTAGTTGTAGCATTTCACATGCCATCTTTAGAATAGTCGAGCTTATTGTAGTTGCATTCCTGCAGGTGTTGCATTAGTCATTCCAGCATAGTTAGGATCATGCATGGATTTCTGACATAGCTTCTGTTTTGGCTCGGAGTACTCGGTGAGTGTTTATGCTTTAGCATCCTTGCATGTGTGTGAGTGACTGCCATGATAGCATGCTTACCATGAGGTTATTTGCTTATGTGATATAACTGCTTGAATGCTTATAGGTGAAGGTTGGGTTATTTGAATTGGAACAATTCACCGATTACGAGTTTTAAAGCCCACTTGAGAGTGGCAAAATCATATTTTCTAAGCTCACCCGAGGGTGAAAAATCCACGTCTTAGCCTACTTACGGATAGCACCATCAAACCATTTTCAAATAAACAAACATAAAATGTTTTGTTCCAATTCAGGCGATTCAATCTATACTTGTATGCTGTGTACATCACGTTGTAAATCTAGGCTAATAACTAGAATAAGAGCACATAATATTTTCAAAACTCGATATCATGCTTAGTAGTGGCCGATCTTTGATCAGGCGAGTGGGGGTGCTCACGAAGTGACCTTCCCCAATCGTACCCAAGTTCTCGAACCGAGGCAACTTTGATAATGATGGACACGTGGCCTTAGGCAAACGAGTCAGGGTTTCCTAAATTCTCCAAAATAAAATATTTAGGTGGCGACTCTGTACCTGGCAAAGCAGTCCATGTTTGACACTTCTTTCTAAAAATCAGTTTTTCAAAACAATTTGTCGGATTTGGACTCTTTGATGATTCATCGGTCTTGCATTACAATCTGCGAGATTAGATACAGGACCGTAACTATTTGAGTCCGAGCTGTAGCATGAGGCCCACGAGCGCGTCTATACTATCCTTCGGGAGTTCGAGTAGGAGTCCACTCTACTTCAACAAGAAAGATCCTCGAAGCTCGCACTGATGGAAACGAGGTCTGTTCTTCAAAAGTCTGAGTGGGAGCATACACTCTACTTCAACAAGAAAGATCCTTGAAGCTCACACTGATGGAAACAAGGTCTGTTCTTCGAAAGTCTGAGTGGGAGCATACACTCTACTTCAGCAAGAAAGATCCTTGAGGCTCACACTGATGGAAGCAAGGTCTATTCTTCGAAAGTCTGAGTGGGAGCACACACTCTACTTCAACAAGAAAGTTCATCAAAGCTCGCACTGATAGAAACGAGATTTGCTCTTCGAAAGTCTGAGTGGGAGCACACACTCTACTTTAACGAGAGAGATCCTCGCAGCGCGCACTGATAGAAACGAGATTTGATCTTCGAAAGTCTGAGGTGGAGCACACACTCTACTTCAACAAGAGAAATCCTCGAAGCTCGCACTGATGGAAGTGAGGTCCGTTCCTTGGAAGTCCAAATGGAAGCAAGGGCTATCCCTCAGAAATCCGGGTGGAAGCACACTCTTTTCTTTGGCAAAAAGATCCCTTGAAGCTCATACTGATGGAAGCAGGAGATATTATTCGGAAGTCCGAGTGGGAACACACACTCTGCTTCAACAAGAAAGACCCTTGAAGCCTACATTGATGGAAGTAAGGGCTATTCTTCGGAAGTCCGAGTGGGAGCACACACTCTACTTCCGCAAGAAAGACCCGCAAAGCTTGCATTGATGGAAGCAATGACTATTCTTCGGAGATCCGAGTGGGTGCAACACTCTACTTTAGCAAGAAAGACCCTCGAAGCTTGCATTGAAGGAAACAATGACTATTCTTCGTAGGCCCGAGTGGGTGTAACACTCTACTTTAGTAAGAAAGACCCTCGACTGCTCTTTGGAGGTCTGAATGGGAGCACACACTATTTTGGCAACTAATTGAAGCAAAGGTTGTCCCTCTCTGAGTGGGAGTACACTTCTACTGTGTCAAGAAAAGTCCCTTTAGGTTGGTAACTGAGTCTACTATTCCTCTTTCTTCTTCGAGGGGCAATAAAGATTGAAAACTGTTTCAAGCAACATAACACAATGAAGATATTCAATGTAGAGAAAATAACTTCTAATGGAGATACATAATATAGAGGAAATAACTTTCTTTATAACATAAGAAAGAAAGATAGAAAATTCTTAAACAATGTAGTAAATACAAATTGTAAATGTCATACATAGTCTTCTTTTACGGAATGTCGAAATTTGCCCCTAGAGTTGCAAGATCATTTGGAAAGCTTTCACCAGCTGCTCGGGTTGTGGCCATCATGCACCATCATAGCCATGTCTTCTAAGATATCCCGGGGCTCCTGTTCTCTGAACTCTATCTCATGTGCTTCGACTTTCTTTCTAAAGATCTTCTTAAGCACCTGGCACTTTTCTGTAGGATGCCCTAGTGATCGGTGGAAAACACAATAATTAGGACCCTCGCGGTCCTTCTTCGACAAAAGCTCTTCGACATGAGGCAACTTCAGTTCTCCGTCTGCCACACATTCTTTAACTAAGGCCTTCACCTCCTCAACACTACATGGAAAATGAGTGTCATCTTCGCAGTTTTTCCTCTTCTGACCTTTGAATTCGTCCCCCTGTGACTTTCGGGTAGAAGACACAGAAACCGCAGTGATAGAAGGTCTTCGAGATAACTTGAAGCTGGTTTTATAACTAGTCTCGAACCCGATCTCCCGAGATTGAGGTATGTTGATGTTTCGAGATGCTTCAATTAGTGCCGAGAAGGTGGGTAACTTGTGATTAACAAGAAGCATCTTGTACCCATTCAATGCCCCTTCAACACAGATTTGGACCAAGTAGCTTTCCTCCACAGCCTCATGACAATCCACGGCTTTGTCTTGGAATCTCTTCACATATTCAGGAATGTCTTCACCTTCCCGCTGCTTTTCCTTACGCAGGGTAAGTATGGTCACTTTCTCGACCACCTGAAAGAATTTGGTATGGAATTTGTTGACCATCTCTTCCCAACTTCGAACAGAGTTTAGGGCCAAATTAATGTACCAACTATATGCTCGGTCGGTGAGGGACTTGGAGAATTCTCTCAGTCGGAGAACATGATGTGAACCATGAATTCCCAAAGTCACAATGAACCGAACAACATGTTCTCGAGCATTTCCTTGCTTACCATTGAATTTGATGAATTTCGGCACCGTGTACCCCTCTGGGTATGGATAACTCAACATCTTGATAGAGTATGGTGGCTTGACATCCGAATCAGGCAAAGAGGGTAAAGTCCTCTTGCCCCGTTCGAGATCAAACATGGCTTGCACATCGGCGAGAGTAAGAAATTGTTGAGGGAGAGAACTTGGCTATGATGGTGTATGATGGCCACAACCCGAGCAGGTGGTGAAAGCTTTCCAAATGACCTTGCGGCTCTAAGGGCAAATGTCAACATTCCGTAGAAGAAGTCTATCCATGACATTTACAATTTGTATTTACTGCATTGTCTAAGAATTTTTTATCTTTCTTTCTTATGTTATAAAGAAAGTTATTTCCTCCATATTATGTATCTCCATTAGAAGGTATTTTCTCTACATTGTATATCTTCATTGTGCTGTGTTGCTTGAAACAGTTTGCAATTTTTATTACCCCTCGAAGAAGAAAGAGGAATAGTAGACTCAGTTACCATCCTGAAGGGATTTTTCTTGACGTAGTAGAAGTATACTCCCACTTAGAGAGGGACAACTTTTGCTTTCATTAGTTGCCAAAATAGTGTGTGCTCCCACTCGGGCCTCCAAAGAGCAGCCATTGCTTCCTTCAATGCAAGTTTCGAGGGTCTTTCTTTCTAAAGTAAAGTGTTACACCCACTCGGACCTCCGAAGAACAGTCATTGCTTCCATCAATGCAAGCTTTGAGGGTTTTTCTTGCTGAAGTAGAGTGTCTGCTCCCACTCGGACTTCCGAAGAATAGCCCTTACTTCCATCAATGCAAGCTTCGAGGGTCTTTCTTGTTGAAGCAGAGTGTGTGTTCCCATTCGGACTTCCGAAGAATAGCCCTTGGTTCCATCAGCCATTGCTTCCTTCAATGCAAGCTTCGAGGGTCTTTCTTGCTATAGTAGAGTGTTGCACCCACTTGGACCTCCGAAAAACAGTCATTGCTTCTATCAATGCAAGCTTTGAGGGTTTTCCTTGCTGAAGTAGAGTGTGTGCTCCTACTCGGATTTCTGAAGAATAGCCCTTACTTCCATCAATGTAAGCTTCGAGGGTCTTTCTTGTTGAAGCAGAGTGTGTGTTCCCACTCGGACTTCCGAAGAATAGCCCTTGCTTCCATCAATGCGAGCTTCAAGGAATAGCATTTGCTTCCATTGATTGCCGAAGAAATAAGTGTACATCCACTTGGATTTTCGAGGAACAACTTTTTCTCTGCTCGGATTTCTAGGGAACAATCTTTACTTCCGTTAGTACAAGCTTGATAAATTCGGTTGCCAGCCAGGAGGGATCTTTTTTGCAGTTACCAGTTAGAAGGGATCTTTTTTTGCCAAAGAAAAAAATGTGCTTCCACCCGAACTTTCGAGGGACAGCCCTTACTTCCATTTGGACTTCCAAGGAACAAACCTCGTTTCCATCAGTGCGAGCTTCGAGGATCTCTCTTGTTGAAGTAGAGTGTGTTCTCCCACTCAGACTTTCGAAGAACAACCCTCGAGACTCGGTGGCCTTCCAGAGGGATCTTTCTTGCCGAAGTAGGGTGTATGCTACTCGAACTCCCGAGAGATAGCCTTTGCTTCCATTAGCTGCCGAAGTAGAAGTGCGCATCCACTCGGACTTCCGAGGGACAGCCTCATTTCTGCTTGAACTTCTGAGGGAGAGCCTTGTTTCCGCCCGAACTTTTGGAGGACAGCCTTGCTTCTGCTTAGACTTCCGAGAGACAATCTTTACTTCTGTTGGTGCAAGCTTGCTAGACTCGGTTGCCTTCCAGAGGGATCTTTCTTGCCGAAGTAGGGTGTATGCTACTTTCGGGCTCCTGAAGGACAGTTTTGCTCTTGTTCAGACTTCCGAAGGACAGCCCTTGCTCTCATTAGTACAGGTTCTGAGGACCCCGGGGTCGTAGATTTCACACAAAAATTTATTTTCCTGAAATAGTAAAGCCGGCAAACGAGATAAACAATAGCGAGTTTAGATTATGATTCAGGTATTATCGGAATGGGGCAACATCAACAAATAATAATGATCTACTTAAGCTACAACAATTCTATTTCCCCGAGCAAGTTCATGAAAATGTAACAATTAAGTTTTTGTCTTTCTAGACTGGTTCCTCTCAAGTCGACGTAAAGCTACAACAGTCACACAAAATTTTGGTATCAACTATATATTTCCCAAGCATCCACAAGATCAACAAAACGATAATCAATCATTCAACAACAAGATTTATATACAATATGAGAGCCTCATTTCCTTGAGTTTCATCGATAACAACAACATTTATTTTATTCATCCCATTCAAGCAAAGCTAGCGACAATACCAACACGACTCAAAGGATTCAACTTATCTCTTTCCACACTAATGAATCTTTGCAACTTTAATACTCCATTTGCGTCAGATTTATCAACACAAGGTTAAGCTTCAAAACATGAATTTCAAGATTACATTTCTCATGAAAATCAAGATTCAATAGAAGCTTCAGCTATCTCAAGTTCAAAATTGGTATACAACAATGCCCACAAATCTCAAAGGCCCAAATCAAATTTCTAGTAAGGCTAAGAAATTCAGATTTCGTCAAAATAAGAGGATCGAGAGTGGGTTTCGATAAAATACTTACAGATCTGAAGGCCACGCCCATGAGAGAGAGTGGCCAAGAGCAGTACAAATCGAGATCGTGAGGAAGTGGCGCCGAAGTGAGCAAATATTGAAGTTGAATGGGAGACGGCTAGGGTCGCGGTGTTGGCGTGTCCGGAGCAAATATAACCAGTGAACAACAACGCAGCAAAGTACAGTAGCACAGGTTACGGCGGCTGCTGCGACACCTAAGGTTGCTGCAACAAGCAACACACAAATAGTTGTGGTCTTCGGTGGAGCAAGACTAAGCTCTGGTGTGTTCAGAGTTTTGATAAGTCGCGTTGCTGGGCCGAAATGAAGCATCGACGATGAGGTAGAACTGGCGTTGGTGTGAGTTAGCAGCAACTCGGGTCATGGCGTCTACAGTAGTCGAAGCTGTGGCGACAAGAGCAGCGCTGAAGGGCAAAGACGCAATAGCTACGACGACGTTGAGTGATGATAGTGCCGGGCGCTATGCCGTGAACAAGCGACAAAGTAGCTGGGCAGACCGACGCCACGTTGAAAAGGCGGCGTGGTCGGCGTTGGCCAGATCACGGCTGAAGGCAGTGGTGAAGCTGCGATGGAGGTCAGTGAGCCAGTAGTGGCCTCTGGTATTCTAGAAACAGAGCTTTCTTGAAGAATAAGCTTGGTCTCTCAGTTTAGTGAGAGAAAGTGTACTGCCGAAAGGGAGTTCAGATCCTCTCCTTGCAAGACTTACGAGCATGCGTCCTTGCAACGGCTGAGATCAGCCATTGCACATCCAACGGCTGAGATTAAAAAAAAAAAAAATTCCAATTTCTATTCGTTCCCGCCCAAAACAAAACATAGAGTTGGTCTGCACTCTTCGTGGGAAAACACACACTCATTCAACACAGTCAGTGGTTCTTGTCCGAACGGCAACTGAACGGTGACCCAATACCGGCGGCGACCCAGTGTACCCAGTCTCCACGCCGTTGCAAGGACCGACGACGCCACAGGTCAGTTCCCCTTTGCCTCTGTAAATCAGAAATTAATGTATATGAAGCTTAATACTGTACTACTCTCCAGACTTACTCTCTCCAGACTGCTGCGTTTTTTCCTTATGAAGCTTAATCTTATCTGTATTTGAAGATTTTAATCTTATCTATATTTGAAGCTTGCAATCAGTTTCTGTATGTGAAGATATATATATATACAGACTGAATATTGATCAAGAAGAACCTTATAAATACAGATTTTATCTGTATTTGAAGATTTTAATCTTATGTGTATTTGAAGCTTTCAATCAGTTTCTGTATTTTAAGATTTTAATCAGTTTCAAAATCTATTTAATTAGTTTCAGTATTTGAAGATTACTTTTAATGGACAAATGTGTTAATTTATTTTGTGTTAAACCACAGATTTTGAAATCACAGATTTTACTTTTAATTCAAAATCTGTGTTAATGAAATCAATAGGGTATGTTACCACGTGGTTATGTAATCAACATTTAAAATTTGTGAGTATGCTAGTAGCAGATCCTCATCAAAATTCCTTATTTTTAATTCAACATTCAAAAATTGTGAGTATGCTAGCAGCAAATCCTCACTCATTCATTGTTATGTAATCAATAGGGTTTTTAAATATGTCCAAAATTAATTCAACATCTGCACTATCTGCACTCTATTTTATTTCTAACACAGATTTTGAAATATAATTGATCTGCACTCTATAAAGTAAATATGTTGAATTGATTTCATTGGTCTAACACAGATTTTGAAGATTACTCTATTTAATCAGTTTCACTCTATTTAATCAGTTTTAGTATTTAATCAGAGGTTTGCCAAATGATTTTGTAACATTAGTTATTTAATCAGTCATGTGAACAGATAAGGTGTTTACTGGAATGTGATGAATTTTTTATTTATGTAGCTAAGATTTTATTTATATGGGTTTTCAGTTGCATTTTCATATGGATATGGAACCTGAGAATGATTGTGCTTGGAAGCCAAAACAGGGAATGACATTCGATTCTGAACAATGTGTGTATGATTTTTATAATACATATGGAGGAAGAATGGGGTTTAGCATAAGAAGGGATTTCTGTAGGAAGAACAAGATCAATAACCAACTTATTTGTAGACTTTTGGTTTGCAACAAGGAGGGATTTCGAAAGGGTGACAAACGAGACCCATTGTCAAAAAACCCAAGAGCTGAAACTAGGACCGGTTGTGAGGCTCGACTTTATGTCAAATTAGATGAGGGTACTGGGAAATATGTTGTCACTGATTTCAAAGAAAAACACAACCATGATCTTGTATCACCCGAGTGTGCCCACATGTTGCCGTCACAAAGAAAGATATTGACTACCCAAGCAATTGAGTTAGATTTGGCGGCACAATCTGGTCTTCGTTTAGGCCAGTCTTTTGAACTCATGGGTAGGGAAGCTGGTGGAAGGTAATGTCTTGGGTTTACAAAATTAGATCAGAAAAATTATTTGAGAACCAAAAGACAACAAAGTTTAGCATATGGGGAAGTAGGCAATGTATTGCAATACTTTAAAGAAAAATCTTTGCAGAATCCTTCCTTCTTTTATGCTTTCCAGTTAGATAATGAAGAGCAAATAACGAATATGTTTTGGGCTGATGCACAAATGATCATGGATTATGCCCAATTTGGTGATGTTGTCACTTTTGATACTACTTACAAGTTAAACAAAGAACATAGACCCTTCGCGTCTTTTGTGGGATTCAACCATCATAGGGAAACAGTTATATTTGGTGCAGCCTTGTTGTATGATGAGACCGGCGAATCGTTTGTATGGTTGTTTCAAAATTTTCTAGAGACTATGTCAGGAAAGGCACCAAAAACGTTGTTCACTGATCAAGATGCTGCAATGGCTAAAGCCATACCCATCGTTATGTCGGGCACAAGTCACCGTTTGTGTACTTGGCATTTGATGCAAAATGCATTCAAACATGTTAATTGTTTGTTCCAAGATAAGGGGGTAAAGGGTGTACTAAATAAGTTCTTCTTTGACATTGAAGATGCAAATCAATGGAAGTTAGAGTGGGCGGAAATGCTTGATAAATATGATGCGCATGAAAACCATTGGTTAAAATTGACATTTGCGGTGAAAGAAAAATGGGGTTGGCCATATGTTAGATCAACATGGGCTGCGGGAATGAGTACCACACAACTTAGTGAATCTTTTAATGCTTTTTTGAAGGATTACATTCGTTCTGATTTTAACTTAAATGAATTCTTCATGCATTTCGAAAGGGTACTTTACGAGAAGCGATACAAGGAGTTAGAAGCAGGATATGCTTTGTGCCAAAGGTTGCCAAAGGTGAAAGCAACAATAAGAATGTTAATTCAAATGGGTAATGTTTACACAAAAAACATATTTGAAGAATTTCAAAATGAGTACTTTCGATCCATTGAATCGGACATAGAAGCAATTGAATATGGCGAGGCTAGTACCATTTACACAGTTGTTGATGTTGGTAACAAACATGCACGGAAAGTGAAGATGGAGAGGGATGGGTCATTGGGTTGTAATTATACAAAGTTTGAAAGGGAAGGAATCTTGTGCTATCACTCATTGAAGGTTATTAGAGACATATTGAAGATGAAAGAGGTTCCTCCACAATACATTCTAAAGAGGTGGACGAAACAAGCAAGATCCGAAACTGTGAAGGACATTAAGGGGAATGACATTCAAGTGGATGTGAAATTCCAACAAGCCTCGCGGTATAAGACATTGATGACCGCATTTAGAGCACTAGCAAGTAGAGCTGCTGAAACTGAAGAAACTTATGATTTTTGTGTTGCACACCTTGCTACATTAGGTGCAAATATTGAAGGCAAGTTAGGTGCTCTTTTTGGTGCTGGAAATGAAGTAAGTAATGATCATGACACCCAAAGCTTTGAAGTCGATTGCGAAGATGTGAATCATGTTGTGCAACCAAAAGGATTTAAGAAAAAACTGGCAACTAGTAAGGGCAAAAGGAGGGTAAAAGGTGGATTCGAAGTGGCGTTGATAGCGAACTCCAAAAAAAAATCCCGTGCTAACAGCTTCGTTTCGTCACAATCTATTGCAAGTCCAACAGTTGCACCTTCTACATTACCTGTTGGAGGAGAGATCTATGTTCGTCAAGATGTTCCTCCTCTTCAACCTCTTCCTCCCCGTCGTCATTTTCCTCCATCTTTGCCCATGGGTGGTAATTCTATTCCTCCGTCATTGATGAATCCCACATATCATGTAAGTGTTAGTACCATATATGTATTTTTTTTTATGGATATAATATGTGACTCAACCCGTAATTGCGAAGCGTAATATATGACATTGTTCTTTGCCAATTTGCAGGACATGTACGTAGTGCATAATTCAGTGCCAAATTTAATGCCGCAACGGTATCCTGCTGAACCAACATTCCAGTCACTACTTCAAGGTTCATATGGATATGACATTGGGTTTCGATATTCTCAAGAATCAAACAGTCTAATGTGGAGTCAGGTTTGTCGTTGATGTCTTTTGAATTTGTAGTTGCCTAAAAATCTGGATTTTGTGTTGCTGAAATTTGTATTTGAAGTAGCTTTTTTTTGAAATTTTTTTTTTCCAATTAAATTTTGTGTTTCTCCATTTCAGGCCATGGACAAGCACAAAGACAAGCAAACTGAAGATGAAAATGGCATGCAAAGTGAAGTGATACCATCTCAAATTGTGAAGCAAACTCATGCTGAATTGGTGCACAAATTTTGATGTTGCTCAGAAGTGATGTTGAAATTGCTGTTCAAACTCCACTCCAATGTCTGTTGAAATTGTGTTAAACATGTGTGTTCAAACTACTGTTGTATGTGTGTTGAAATTCTGATTTAGTTTAATGAGAATGCTTGTGTTAAAATTCTGATGGTATGTTCATGGCTTGTTGACTGCTGGGAATGGTATGCTAATGATAGAACCAAAATGTGCCATAACATGTGTTGCATCTCAAATTGTGAAGCAAACTATTGTGTTTTCAAATAGTAACAGATAGGTTCATTGATAACATTAATTGATAACAGATAATAACAGATAAGAGAGGTTCTGCTATGTTCTAGTCTGGTCTGGTCTGGTTTCGTCTGGTCTGGTCTGGTCTGATCTGCTTCTGTTCTGAATCTGCACTCAACAATGCTGTATTGGTTTGTGATTGTGTTTTGAAATAGTAACAGATAGGTTCATTGATAACCTTAATTGATAACAGATAATAACAGATAAGAGAGGTTCTGGTATGTTCTAGTCTGGTCTGGTCTGGTTTGGTCTGGCCTGGTTCTGGTCTAGTCTGGTCTGCATCTGCTAGTCTGGTCTGCTTCTGGTCTGCATGTGCTAGTCTGGACTGGTCTGGTCTGTTGTGGTCTGCATCTGC
This sequence comes from Camellia sinensis, assembly GCF_055761805.1. NCBI lineage: Eukaryota > Viridiplantae > Streptophyta > Magnoliopsida > Ericales > Theaceae > Camellia > Camellia sinensis. Next base: position 184,486,482 of record NC_138961.1, on the reverse strand, counting down.
TGGTCTGGTCTGCATCTTCTACTCTGGTCTGGTTCTGGTCTGGTCTGGTCTGCATGTGCTAGTCTGGTCTGGTCTGGTCTGCATTTGCTACTCTGGACTGGTCTGGTCTGAATCTGCTATAGTTCAACACAACCCTTGATAGAATTCAAAATAGTATTACATAGCATAAATAATGGTTTTGTTACATAACAAAATAGTATCAGATAGCAACAATACTGTTTTGGCACTAAATAATATCAGATAGCATAAATAATGGTCTGCTTTGGTCTGCTGGGAATGGACTGCTCTGGTCTGAATCTGCACTCAACAATGCTGTATTGGTTTGTGATTGTGGTCTGTTCTGGTCTGCATCTGTTTTGGTCTGCATTTGCTACTCTGCATCTGTTCTGGTCTGCATCTGTTCTGGTCTGCATTTGCTACTCTGCATCTGTTGTGGTCTGCATCTGTTGTGGTCTGCATTTGCTACTCTACATCTATTCTGGTCTGCATCTGCTGGTCTGGTCTGCATCACTGTTCTGGTTCTGGTCTGCTTCTGGTCTGGTCTGGTCTGCATCATCTACAGATAATAACAGATAAGAGAGGTTCATGGTTTTGGTACAAGTTCATTGATAACATTCATTGATAACAGATAACAGTAATGGTTCAAATGCCATACATGGTTGGTAACAGAGCTGTCTTGGTTCCATCATTCATTGATAACAGATAACAGTAATGGTTCAAATGCCATACATGGTTGGTAACAGAGCTGTTTTGGTTCCATCATTCATTGATAACAGATAACAGTAATGGTTCAAAATGCCATACATGGTTGGTAACAGAGCTGTCTTGGTTCCATCATTCATTGATAACAGATAACATTCCATCATTCATAACAGATAATATGGTACATTCATTGATAACAGATAACATTCCATCATTGGTTCCATCATTCATAACAGATAATATGGTACATTCATTGATAACAGATAACATTCCATCATTGGTTCCATCATTCATTAATAACAGATAACATTCCATCATTCATTCATTCCAAAATATGCCATACTTCATTCAGCAGCTAATAGATAATTCATTCATTCATTCGAAAATGTACCATACTTCATTCCAAAATTCATTCCATTCATTCATTCAAAAGTTGAGGCCACAAGTTGAGGAAAATAGATAATAGATAACAAGCTAACAACTTCATGTACATACAAGCCAAAATGCTACAAACTTCCAAGTTACATCATAAAGTAGAAAATGGTAGCAAATACAATGAAGTACACCATCGCTTTGATATTCCTTTCCATCATTTGAAGCCTTCGACCATAGTTCGTTTCCATGTAATGAAGCCTCGTCCTAACATCGTTAAAGTCTTGTACTGTTATACCATCACAAGCTGTATAGGTCGTACGGATTCTGGACGTAACGTCTTCATCATCTTCATCCACGAACTTGAAGTAATTGCAATGGGGAGTGGGAGTCTTACTCTGCAATGCATGAGAATAAGTTAGTCGAAGAAGACAAATATTAATTTGACTACTAAACGAAGAAAACAGCTAGAATTACAAACTTACATATCTTGATGGGCAAACAAAGAACAAACGTCCTTCATTTCCATTCTCATTGGTTTTTACAATACGTATGGCAGCGGTTCTTCCACAATTGCACACCCTCAGTTGTAGTCTTATGTTGCTAATGTTAGAGAAAGATGCCATTTTTCAAAATCTGCATACATGACAAATATTTGAACCATGGTAGTTCCATAGAGAGAAAAGGGACATTTCAGCTTTGAAATGGTAGTTCAAAAAAAGCCATACTCCGACTTTTGAAATGGTAGTTCAAAAAAAACCATAGTTTAGGTAACCCTTTTAAAATTTGGCAATCTATATAAGACTAATCCAAAATATCTATATTTGTGATTCATTTTCAATTACTCTCTCAACACTTCCTGATTTATGCTCCTATCTTTGTGATTCACTATTTGCAAAATATCTATATTTCTATGAATAAATGAGTATTTACTTGTGATTACTTGAACACGAGAGTCTAGTGGTGGGATGCAACAAGTTGAACTTCCTATCTACTTGCATAGCACTTCAAACCAAGAGGAATTCTTTATCTTTCTTTCTTTTTATTTTATTTTATTTTTAATGTTTTTTGGGTATGCTGGTGAAGCTCCTTATCCTCTTCAATGTTGAAAAATTACATATAATTCTTTTATTTTCTTAATGTACTCTAGTTCAGTTCTCATTCTTCCTCTAAACCTATGTGTTTAGCTTTCACACAACTTTTTCTTCAAATGCATAAAAACATTAGTAATACCCATCCATCTAATGCAAAAACAGCCATAAAGCCATTATATAACTGTCCCTCTCAAACTAACCCAAGTTTGGTTGAGCATACAAAGGAGATGACATAAAAAAGCAAAAAAATTCATAAAGACTTGCTTAATATATTCCTTCACCCACTTGATAGGTAACTGAATATTACTTTCCTCCTATCTAACTGAATATTGTTACAATGTATGATTTTAAGTAATAGTTCAGCTAAACCAAAATGTGCCATACTTAGATAATTACTTCAACTATCATATTGCCATAATCAGATAATTAGTTCAACTATCATTTCATACACAGAACAAACTAATTAACACTGAAAGCAAATACTCAGATAATTAGTTCAACTATCATTTCATACACAGAACAAACTCATTAACACTGAAAGCAAAATCAAAGCCCAAATGAACACTGATTTTTATTATTCATGTCAATGTTTCAGAGATTTGAAATCAAAGCCCTAATTTCTCAATCCCAAATCAAAGCCCTATTCAGAGATTTGAAATCAAAGCCCTAATTTCTCAATCCCAAATCAAAGCCCAAATCAAAGCCCTATTTTCTGTTCGAATCCCCATTCGAATCAAAGCCAAATCAAAGCCCTATTTTCTGTTCGAATCCCTATTCGAATCAAAGCCAAATCAAACCAGTTTTTTCTGTTCGAATCTGACATCGAAGCCCCTAATTTTCAAATTTAAAAGATATTTTCTCAATCTCAATCACACAATCCTAACATCTTCAGTTCAGAGTTTCGAATACTAACCTGGTTCCTCTATGGTCTCAGAACCCACGTTCCTGGAAGTGGGTCGCCGGTGCCGCCGTCTGGGGGACTGGTCGCCGGTGAGAGTAGATTCAGTGGAGAGGGATGAGTGAGTGGGAGGAGTGCAAGGCTGAGTGAAACTGAGGAGTGAGAGTGATTCTCATATGAATGTATAATACTAACTATAGCGACGGGCGGGAACGAATAGAAATTGAATTTTTTTTTTTTTTTTTTTTAATCTCAACCGTTGGATGTGCAACGGCTGATCTCAGCCGTTGCAAGGACGCATGCTCGTAAGTCCTGCAAGGAGAGGATCTGAACTCGCCGAAAGGGGCCTTGCCAAAACAGAGAAGAAGTAAGGTTTCTTTTGTCCTTATCCCCAAAAGAAAAAATATATATAAAAGAGAAAGGGCAAAGTTTGATTCTGATCACCTACAAAAGTGCTAAGGCTAATGTTGTTTATATAGATAATGAGACTTCGCATATTCTGGAAATATGTGGATTTGAAAATTGTATAAGGTTAAGTTTGGCTAAATTAAAAAAAGTGTATTTATTTCATCTTTTTATCTTTTTTGGATCACGTTAATTAACATTTTTTCTTTACTTTTTTTACACATAATACAAAAAAAAAAATAAAAAGTACACTTATTTAGTCTTCCCAAACTTAGGCCAAGTTTGGGAAGACTAAATAAGTGCACTTTTTGACTTTTTATGAAATATGGGTTGGGTTTGGGTTGAGTTTGAAATGATGTGTTAGAGAAGTAATGTGACTTAAATAAGATGATGTGATTTAAATAGGATAGTGACTTTTTAACTTTTTAAATTTTTTAAGAGTTGTCAAACTTGACCTTAGCGTAAGTTGATTGAAAAAAAAAGTAAAGTCTAGTTTATAAAAAAAGTGGGCCTTATATATTCAAAAATAACAATGATGATGATGGGTTGTTTATTTTATTCTAGAGTGGAGAAATATTTTTCAGATGTTGAAAGAAAAAAAAAATCTTAGAAAAAAAAGACGATGACTTTCAAAAAAAAAAAAAAAAAGACATTGGCCTTGTTTGGTTTATGTTTCTCAAAAAATTAAAAATTTTTTTTTTACAAATAAGTTTTTAAAACTAATCAAACTAAACAAATTTTTCTAAAATAATTTTTCAAAATTTGTTTGGTTTACAAGTTTTTCAAATAAATCTCTCTCTCATACACATCAAATCAATCACTTTTTCCAAAACTCTCTCTCAAAATAATTTTTCAAAATATCTTTTAAAAAAAACTAAACCAAACAACTATTCATACTTTTTATCTCTAAAACTCATATCCCAAACATAAACCAAACATACCCACATTACCTGGAAAAGCCTCTCTCACCTTCTCTCCTCATTCATCGACACGTTCGTTGACTTCTCAGTCAGTGGCCTCTTCATACCTCTAAACCCTAACTCTAACCCCTCACCTTCATTACAGACCACATACTTTTCGCTGGGCCACCTCATCACCATCGGCGATATACACGGCGACCTCCAAAAATTCAAAAAAGCCCCTTGACTCGCCGGTCTCATCGACCTCTCCGACCGCTGGATCGGTGGCTCCGCCACCTTCGTCCAGGTCTATGATATCATCGATCGTGACGGCGACGAAAATCAAGATCTACTTTCTCGAGAAACTCAACCGCGAGGCTGCGAAAGTCGGTGGGAAAATCGTCACCATGAATGCAAATCACAAAATCATGAATGTCGACGGCGATTTCAGGTTCATTAGTAAGACCCTTCTCGATAAATTTAGGGTTTGGGCTGATTGGTACTGGGTTGGTAATTCAATGAAGAGTCTTTGTGATGGGTTGGGAAAACCCTAGGATTTGTATCGTGGGTTGCTTTTGGCTTTCCCTAATTTGAAACAAGAAATTAGTGATGGAGTTAGGGCTAGGGTTGCTGCATTGAGACGTGAAGGTCCGATTTGGAGTCGATTTCTAGCAAATAATTTGACTATTGTTGTTGGTGACTCTGTGTTTGTTCATGGATGGCTTTTATCAAACCATGTTGATTACGGGTTGGATCGAATTAACGAAGAGGTTATGGATTGGATTAGCATTGAAAGAGAGTGTTTCAAAGAAGTTGATTACGGGGAGGAACTCGGTTGTTTGGTTGAGGAAATTATCTCATGAATTGGCTCAACATTGCGATTGTTCGACTCTTGAACATTTTCTTGCCACCATTCCTGGTGCAAAGAGGATTGATTGATTGTAGTAGTAATTTTTGTTGATAAGGTACACTTGCTTTTGCAGTGGTGGGCAGTGGCGGAGGGAGGAGGAGGGCTAGCTGCCGCATAAGGATCTAGAGTGAAATCCTACAATGATCTGGTAGAGTGAATTGGTGAGGGTGCGACACTTATCCCATTAATAGAATGAAGGGCTAGGATCGCTTCCTCACCAAAACCACATTGTTTTGGTGATGAAAACCCAAAAAACAAAAAGAAAAAAGAATAAGAAGAAAGAGAAGAGCAGCAACAACATGAACCTAAGTGAAACCGCCGGCCATCTATCAAAAAAGAAAGTCCTATTTCTACCCCTTCAAAGTAATGAATCAATATATATATATATATATATTATAATCATATGAAAACAATAAATTTAATTTTTATACTGAAAATTGATGATAATTTATGATGATACAATACCCAATAAGAAATCCAAATAGCTTGAATGAAGTGATTAACAGAGAGAGAGAGATTACCAGAAAGAAACCCAAATAGCCTGAATGAAGTGAAGAGTCTCTTGAAGCATAAATTCTTTATTATTAGTAGAAAACTTTTATTTTCTTTTTTATTTTCAATTAATTACCTCATCAAATCCTTATAAACAATAATAAATTTTAGCACTTCCAATCAACATTTTTTTCCCCGAAATATTTACAAGTTTAATAGAAATGTTTTTGAAAATAAAGATACGCAAGGAAAGGTTATGATTGAAGGTGAATTTTGGAGGGAGAAAAATAAGCTAAATCAGTGAAGAAATCCCAAGACAAAATTTCAAGCATTGAAACCTTCTGGACTTTCAAGTGCATAGAGAGACAGAGACAGGGAGAGAGAATCCTAGATCTTGCACGATGGTCCAAGAGGAGGAGCGGCTGGCAGCGACGGGAGTCGGCAAGCGGCAGGGCGTCCGAGGCAGAGTCGTCTCTCTCTTCTTCTCTCTTTTTCTATATCTACTGTGTGTATAGGTAGCTGGAGGAAATTTTGAAATCTGAATTATTTTTTTTTTTTTTCAAATTACTCATCAAAATGACGTCGTTTTGGTGAGGTTGCATCTCAGCCCTTCGAAACTAAGTGGTACACGTGTCAGCCATCCATGCATCACTGTAGGAGATCATTGTAGGATTTCACTCTAGAGAATCCTTACGCTTAGCTGCCGGCAGTAGTAGTCGGCGAAGTTGTAGAGGTGCAGAAAAGAGGGATGGGAGTTTGAATCTATAATTTGAAATTTGATGTCAAAATGTAGGCCTTGTTTGGTTTGGTTTTGGGAAAAAGATTTTGAAGAAAAATTTTAGAAATTTTGTTTGGTTTGTAATTTTTCTCAACAAATTTTCAAAATCACTTTCTCTATTTTATACATCAATCAATCACTTTTACTCTTGTCTCTCTCCTTTTCAATCACTTTTTCTCTCCCATATATCTACTAAATTACAACAAAATCATCTCAAATTTCAAAACTCCAAAATTATTTTCAAAATATACAACCAAATAAATTACAAAAATTTTTAAACTCTCTTTCCAAAATATTTTTTGAAAACTTATCTCTCAAAATCAAACCAAACCAGACCGTAATTTTTTTTTTTATTTTTATTTTTTCTGTTTAGATGTGATAGTAAGGGACAAATTGATACGATTTTAAAAATTTTAAGATAAAATTAAAATGATTTAAAGTCCGGGGATGTAGTTGATCGAAGGCAAAGTTTGGGGGTTAAATTGAAATGTTCTCAAATAATTAACTAAAAAATATGTGATTTCACTTACACCACTATTTACCTTTTACACCCTCTATCTCATTACACCACTAAAAAAAATGTAGGGGTGAATTACACTAATAGTCCCTATAGTTTGGGGCTTGTATCACTTTGATCCCTGACTTTTTAATTGTGACATATTTGACCATGAATTTTGAATCTTGTTCCGAATAAAGACAATTGAAGATATCATTAGATTTTTCAAGGGTAAAATCATCAATTTGATAAAATATAAACTAATTTGACAAAAATAAATGTCAAACAAATATTTTTGAATTTTTAAAAATTATTTCTATCCACTAAAAATAAAATTATGTAAAATTGATAAATCTTTTAGACATTTATTTATTTATTTTACTAAATTAATTTTTATTATGTGTTTGGATGATGATAATAGCCCTGTTTGGTAGAGCTGTGGGAAAGTGCTTATAACTTATGCCTAAACAACTTATAGCTTATGACTTTCAGCTTAAGCTGATTTTCAACTTATTCTTAAAGCATCTCCTGCCCCACTCAAAGAATAAGCTAATTTCTGACTTCCACAAAGCTATAAGCTATAAGCTATAAGCTAAACCAAACACATCAAAATAGCTTAAATTAAGCTGAAAGCTGAAATAAGCTGTAAATAATTTCTGCCAAACAGGCACAATGTAAAATTAATTTTTAAAAATTAATCGTGTAATTTTTATTAATTTTACATAATTTTATCATTGGTGGATAAAAATAATTTTTAAAAAATTAAAAATATTTTTTTCATATTTATTTTTGCCAAATTAGTTTATATTTTATTAAATTAACAATTTTTCCCTTAAAATTAAACGATGATATCTTCAATTATCCTTATTTGGAACAAGATTTAAAATTTAGGGTCAAATGTGTCACAATTGAAAACTCAAGGACCAAAGTGACACGAGTCCCAAACTATAGGGACTGTTAGTGTAATTTGCCCAAAATGTAATTCTCATTACACCTTCAATATATTATTAAAATTAACCCTAAATTAACTATTTCATCTGTTTACATCACTAATTTTTGTAACACGATACTAAACAATTTATATTATTCTAGTGTTATGTTGCCGAAAAAAATAGATCTCTCAAGTATTTTGTTGCTATACATTTATAGAGACACTTTTTTCCAAACAATGATTTTTTAATTTATGGTTGGCATGTTCATTAATATAATGGTAATTAACTTGAATTACTCTAGTGCCATATTACCGGATAATATTTTTTTTCCCAACATTATGTTGTCGTCCAATTAGATGATAATAAGAAATTAATTTGGGTCACTTGTGAAATGCATGTTCAATGATACATTGTTATACAAATGAGATTACTCTAGTGTCATGTTGCCAAACTACAATAGAGTTGTCTAGGCCTTCGTAGTTGTATATTGAAAAATTTACTTTTTCCTTAAAACATCCATAAAAAAATTCATAAATCAATCGTGCATCCATAAAATCATACATAAAAAATATCCATAAAATTATCCATAAAAACATCAAGTGTACGAATATCCATAAAGTATCCATAAAATCTGTCATTATTGGCATCTATCAATCAAACATGTCATCACAATTCGTCTTGGTAATTTGTAGGTAATTTTTCTCCCCTTAATAGAAATAGACATCTACATTTTTTAGAATCTGTCAACCTCAATCGTTCCCAATTGATCTTTCTGTTGTCTCTATAGTAACCACTTCTTTTACAAAGAAGTGTAAATCTTGATTTTCTACCATTGCCTCCCGCATTTGATATATTTATAACAATGACAAATCCAGTCTTCTTCCCAACGTCAGAAACTCATTTAATTAATGCTTCACGACTACGAAAAATCTAAAGATAATAAATATATTTATACATCAAATTATTAATAAAACTCAATACAAATTGTTAGGACCCTTTGTTGTCAAATTCCATGAAAAAACCAAGGTTGTAATCAACTTGTAAGTTTCCTATTTTTTAGTTTTTTGTCTTCTTGCTCGAGCGGAGAAAGTGACGCTCGAGCGGGGTTTGCACTCTCACAGCATCTCTACTATGTCTGCAAAAATACTAGATATTGTGATTCTACGCTCGAGCGTGGGATCTTCCGCTCGAGCGTGAACCCTGTATGAATCACAGAATATGAAGTCTCCGCTCGAGCAGGCATTCCCACGCTCGAGCAGACCGCGCGATCTCAGATACTATATATTCGTGTGTTGGTTAAATTTTAGGGTTACTTTTCCTAGATCTTGTTTAAGGATCTTAGGGTTTTGTTTGAGGTTTTCATCTGAGGTTTTTGTTGAGTTTTCCTTAATATACTTGAGAGGTTATCTAAGATACATACATCAAGGAGTTTGGTTCTTCATAATTAAGAGAGTTCTTCTTCGGTGGATTCCGAAGATCCAAACGTGGAGTTTCAAAGGAGTTTGATTCTGCACGTAGTCGTTTATTCGACAAGTGAAGTTGTGGATTCAACTTCAGATTAATCAGTTCTGAGACGAAGGCCTGGTGAAAGAGTTACAGAAGGTTTGAAGACAAATTGGATGAGTTGGGTAATTTGTTTTTTATTTTTGTAATCTTTCTTTCTTCAGTGGGGGATTGATTAGTGGCGTTTCGCCCGTGGTTTTTTATTACAACTGAAGGTTCTTCAATTGTGGTTTTTCCACGTAAAAATCGTTTGTGTCGATTTATTGTTTATTTCGAAAACAACAATCTAAATCACTTTCATAAGTGCTTGATGATTTGGATTGTGTGTTTTGAATGATTGGGAATTAAAATACTTTAATCTTGATCTATTCACGAATCACTTAGGATTTTCAATTAGTATCAGAGCAGGTCACTCTTTGTTTTTATCAAAACTATAGGAGTGTGATTTTGTGTGATTAAGTGATATAGATTCAATTTGTGAAGGTAACTCAACCCATAGACCTCCTTTACTCGATGGTACAAACTATTCTTATTGGAAGGCTCGTATGAGAGCGTTTTTAAAATCCATCGATGAGAAAGTTTGGCACTGCCTGATCTATGGGTGGAGTGAACCTATTGTCACCATTGATGGTATTGATATTCCTAAACCCCTTGATAAATGGGACACAACCGATTACCAAAACTCGAGTTGGAACAGTAAGGCTCTCAATTCCCTTTTCTGCTCCGTCACACTTGAAGAGTTTCGTTGCATTTGCACGTGTGAGGTAGCAAAAGAGGCTTGGGACATTCTTGAAACAATTCACGAAGGTACTACTTCTGTCAAAGGGTCAAAACTTCAACGTCTGACATCTGCCTTTGAAACCCTTTTTATGCGAGATGATGAGACGTTTGATGATTTCTATGCAAAACTTAGTGACATCGTGAATTCCTGTTTCACACTCGGTGAAAAAGTCCCTGAAGCTAAAGTTGTTGAAAAAATTTTGAGGTCTTTACCCAAGAGGTTCCAATAAAAAATGACAGCCATTGAGGAGGCTCAGAATGTTGATACCCTCAAGCTTGATCAGTTGGTTGGAAACTTGCAGACTTATGAAGCCCACCAGATTTCTAAGAAAAAACAAAAAGATAGTGTGGCTTTCACTAGTGCTCATGAGACTGCAAGAACTCCGGAGACTAAGTTTGATTTAGAGTCTGAGATAGCGTCTATGTTTACTAAACAGTTTTAAAAAATTTGAAGAAAAAGAAGCCTAATTTCAGAGACCTTAATTCAAAAGACAAGAGTAATGAAAAACCCAAACTTTTCCACCAAAACTTGCTCCAAAACCTGAAAAGAAGATTGTAAAGGGGCAAGGGTTCAAGTTCTATGAATGTCAAAGGTTTGGCCATATTGCCCTTGAATGTCCTTCGAAAAAGAATCGAAAAAAAGAATTGAAAAAAAGTCTACACTGTGACTTGGGATGATGAAAGTGGGTCGAAGCAAGAACCCGAAGAACCTGAATCCGGCGAAGACGATGATAGTGCTTTCATGGCATTTTGATCCACTTTCACTCAACCTCTTCCAAAGCCAGCGGAATTAGCTCGTGGTCAAAACCTCCATCATGCTCCCACCATTGATGGGAGTAACTACTTGTACTGGAAGATCAGAATGAGGGTGTTTCTAAGAGCTTTTTTGACCCAGAAGGCTGACAAACCATTGAAGAAGATACAGAAAGTGCTGACAATCTGAGCTATCAGAGAGCCCTGATCACTATTCATGGAGCAATTTCTGATGAAGAACAGCAACGGGTTGTTCACTGCACGAAGGCTAAAGATGCATGGGAAATTCTGAGCCAATTCATGAAAGAGCAGATTCACCTTCACCACTATCTAGTAACTTTCCTACCTTAGTTGCTAGATTGGATGAGATCAAGGAGAATGAAGAGCAAAAAGAGGATGATGAAACATCAGAAGACAATGATGAGATTAATGGTGATGAACTACAACATGCTTACGAAAATCTTTACGAGGAATCTCTGAATTTGTCCAAAATCAAAGACAAACTCTCTCTCATGCTCAAAGCATGTGAAAGAGAGAATGTCAAGCTAAAAGGAGAACTTGTAGTAGCAAAGCAGAATGTCATCAAGATCTCAAGTGACAGGCAAGACCTATATGGAAAACTCCTATCTTGTGAAACTGAAAGGAATGAACTTCTAAAAGTGTATTCCACATTTGAAAAGAAGCTTGAAAGCTTTGAGATGTCACAAGCTACATTGGAGGAAGTAGTTTGTGAGAAAGATGAAGAACTACGAATTGCTAGAGCCACAATTGCCATGTGGAACAAAGGTTCCAAATCATTAGAAGACATCCTCAGGTCTCAACAAATGGGTTGTGACAAAAGTGGGCTAGGCTATGGTGCGACAGCTCACAAGGAACAGGCCTCTACTTCACATGACCTGAAGACTCAAGCAAAGGGAAAGTTGAAGGTAGATCAAGGTGACCCCTCTCTTCATCTAACTAAAGGGGGTAAGATCAACAAAAGGGAGGTAAAACCTGTTTTTATCTGTCATCAGTGCGGTAGGTATGGCCACATTTGTCCTTATTGCTTTGAACTGTTTGGTAAGGTGTCTCAAAAGGGTAGAAATTCGAATACTTTTTGGGTTAGGAGACAACCTTACATGTCTAGGCGGAATACCAAGATTCATCAGGGTGTTCACAACGCCAAGACATTTACCAAGACCAAAAAGATTTGGATGAGAAAAGATGATTTAACTTGTTTACTTGTTCACACTGCTCTAAAAGCACGTGACTCACACATGTGGTATCTTGATAGTGGGTGCTCTCGTCACATGTCTGGTAACAAATCCTACTTCACCTCCCTTGAAAAATATGAAGGAGGAATTGTTACCTTTGGAGATGGCGGCACTTCTAGAGTCATTGGTAAGGGTTCTATAAGTGTTGCTGGTCTTCCCAAGCTGGAAAATGCTTTATTTGTTGATGGTCTTAAAGCAAATCTTTTAAGCATTAGTCAAATGTGCGATTCCCACCATGAAGTATTGTTTTCAAAAAATATATGTGAAATTTTATATAAAAAGGGAAATACTGTCTTGCACGGGGTTCGCACATCTGATAACTGCTATGAGATTGTTACTACTAATGATCTCACTTGTCACTCTGCCATCATAAGTGACATTGATTTGTGGCATCAAAGATTAGGTCACATGAATTTCAAAGATCTAATTAAGATAGCCAACAAAGAGCTTGTGAGAGGAGTACCTAAATTGGGTAAGAATCTGAACCATGTGTGTGGACCATGTCAACTTGGAAAGCAAACCCGAGCCCCTCATAAAAAGGTGAACAACTTTATAACCAAACGTCCTCTTGAATTGGTTCACATGGACTTAATGGGACCTACTCGCACTGAAAGCATCGGAGGTAAAAGATACATTTTTTTAATTGTTGATGATTTTACTCGTTTTTCGTGGGTAAATTTTTTAAGGGAAAAATCTGATACGTTTGATGCTTTCCAGGCCTTAGTTTTTAAAATCCAAAATGAACAGGGTGTTTCCATTGCGCGTATCATAAGAATCCGAATTGATCATGGTCGTGAGTTTGAAAATAGTTCGTTTTCGAATTTTTGTGATATGCATGGAATTAAGCATGAATTTTCTGCACCTATCACTCCACAACAAAATGGAGTTATTGAGAGAAAGAATAGGGTTGTTCAAGAGATGGCTAAGGTCATACTCCTTAATAAGAAACTTCCTCCAAAGTTTTGGGCTGAAGCCCTAAATACTGTTGTTTATGTCATAAATCGCGTGTATTTAAGGCCCGACACTTTAAAAACTCCATATGAATTGTGGAAGGGATTGAAACCTAATGTAAAATACTTCAAAACTTTTGGGAGTAAGTGTTACATCTTCAAAGATAGAGAGCCTTTGAGCAAATTTGACTCCCGAAGTGATGAAGGTATTTTTCTAGGGTATTCAACCACCAGTAGGGCTTTTCGAGTCTATAACCTGCGAACTTTTTGCTTAATGGAATCAATCAATGTGGTTATAGATGACACAGGTTCACCTACTCCAGCAACAAATGAGGATGACAATGGTGAGTCTCCAATCTTGGATACTGAACCACAAAGTCAAAGAGAAGCTGAGGTCCAAGCACAAGAAGTTGAGACAGCACCATCCTCACAGGTAAGTCAAAGTCCAAAGAGTGCATAAAGAGACATCACTCCTGACGCTTCTGTCACCGCAAGTCCTGAGTTCAAACCATCAGCAAGGATGAAACTGAATCATCCAGCTCAACAGGTGATTGGAAGTGTATCGGATCAAATGAAAACCCAAAGACAGATTCGAGATGAGGTATCACATATGTGTTATGTTTCATTAATTAAACCTAAGAATTTTAAAGAGGCCTTGCTAGATGATAGTTGGGTCAATGTTATGCATGAAGAATTAGGTAAATTTGAACGTAACAATGTTTGGACTCTAGTTCCCAGACCTAGAGACATGAATGTGATAGGTACCAAGTGGATCTTTAAAAATAAATCTGATGAGAATGGTACGGTGGTTAGGAATAAAGCCAGGTTGGTTGCTCAAGGCTACACACAAGTAGAGGGTGTTGACTACGATGAGACGTTTGCTCCAGTTGCACGTCTTGAATCTATTCGTATTTTACTTGGTGTTGCATGTTTTCTTGGTTTCAAATTGTTTCAAATGGATGTGAAAAGTGCCTTTCTGAATGGGTACTTGAAAGAAGAGGCTTATGTTGAGCAACCAAAAGGGTTTGAGGACCCTAAATGTCCAAATCATGTCTACAAGTTAGACAAGGCTTTGTATGGGTTGAAACATGCCCCTCGGGCTTGGTATGATAGACTTACTACCTTTCTTCTTGATAATGATTTTCAAAGGGGTAGTGTGGATAAGACCTTATTTGTGAAACATCCTAAGTCTCATATTCTTGTTGCTCAGATTTATGTTAATGATATTGTGTTTGGATCCACTGCTGATCATCGTGTGAAATATTTTTCAGATTGCATGACACATGAGTTTGAGATGAGCATGGCGGGAGAGTTGTCTTATTTTTTAGGTCTTCAAATTAAACAGTCTCCTTCAGGTATGTTTGTTTCTCAGTCTAAGTATGCCAAAAATCTTGTGTCAAAGTTTGGTCTTGAGTCAGCCAAACATGCACGCACTCCCATGAGCACCAATCTTCACCTTTCCAAACATTCCTCTAGTACTGATGTTAATCCTACCCTGTATAGGAGTATGATAGGGAGTCTTCTTTGCCTCACAGCCAGTCGTCCTGATATTGCCTTTAGTGTAGGTGTTTGTGCCCGTTACCAAGCCAGTCCTAAAGAGTCTCATCTTCTTACTGTCAAACACATCATTAAATATGTTAATGGGACATTGGGGTATGGGGTTTGGTTTTCTACTAATACTACAGCTGAAATTACTGGTTTTTCTGATGCCGATTAGGCAGGGTGTGCTGATAATAGGAAGAGTACATCCAGGGGGTGTTTTTACCTTGGGAATAATTTGGTTTCCTGGCATAGTAAAAAACAAAATGCCATCTCCCTCTCGACTGCTGAGGTTGAGTACATTGCTGCAGGGAGTTGTTGTGCACAAATGCTGTGGATGAAGCAAATGCTTCATGACTATGGGATAGAACAGAACACTCTCACTCTTTTCTGTGATAACACAAGTGCCATAAACATTTCAAAAAATCTTGTCCAACACTTTTGCACCAAACACATTGCCATCCGTCATCATTTTATTCGAGAGTTAGTGGAAGAAGGCCTTGTTGTTTTGGAACATGTACCCACTGAGCATCAAAAAGCTGATATTTTTACAAAACCCCTTGATTTTCTTCGATTTGAGTTTCTTAGAAAGACCTTGGGTGTAGTGCTCAGTAATTAGGTTGTTTCCTATTTTTTAAAGTGAATGTGAGTGGTTGGCTTATTGTACTTGGATGTGATAATCTCATTGTCATTGAGTCCTGATATCTTTGCATCAAAAATTTATATGAGCACTGCTCATGTTGCTTACAAGATCTCATTCTTCTTTGTTCATAGCTCATTCTGAATGCCCATACTCATTTACTTCATGATCTCATTCTGTACACATCCTTGAGATAAACTGTTGCAGGGGTTTCCGCACAAGTGATCAAAGTTCTCTATGGACCACTAACAGTGTTTCTTGTACTTTTTCAGAGGAATTGACCTATACTAGTATATCATGGGTGATGTTGAGTCTCTTAACCATCTACCATATTTTTTCACTTCCATGGTTTCTCTATCAGTTCATTGAAATCCAGGCATTTGGAAAAGGTTACCTCAGAGGCACCAACCAGGCCATCTTTTTTTATTTCATTCTTCTCTGGTTTGGTCTCCATACTCTTGAGCGTGCATGCCACCAGTGAATGCCCACAAGAAAGTAAAGTTCAATAGCATAAAAAAGAGGGAACCATTGATTGAGGGGGAGCCTCCACGTTTACTCAACAAATACCCCATGATTTCTAGTGGTTTGACTTTTCTTTGTGATGGTCCGTTACTCTTGTCAGAGGTCCAGTCATCCGATCACTACGAGGATTAACTCTAGCTTTGTGGCTCTCAAGGATTGCACACACACACATTCTGTTTGTGAGCTCTCATGTGTGTTTTTGAGGTATGCATTCTTATGCTGTTTATGTCATTGATTAAATTCTATCTATTTTTTTCATGACCTTGTGTCTCAATATTTTTTTTTTGTACAAGGTTACAGAATTCATAATTGATGGACTATTTTATCCTTGTGGTATAGTCTTCCAATTGGACTAGGACATCTTCGTTGTTTTTGTTTTTTTGTTTTTTTTTTTTAAAAAAAAAAAAAAAATAAAAATAATAATAATAATAATAATAATAATTGTTGTTTTTGTCCCTGCTCGAGCGGAAATTCCCACGCTCGAGCGTGGTTTTGAGTCTTGTAGCATTTTGCACTTAGCTTTACAGTTCTGCGAGGTTTGAATAGGCGCTCGAGCGTCCATTTTTGCGCTCGAGCGAGTCTCTGCGTGTTTTGTCTCACGCTCGAGGGACTTGTTTTGTTTAAATTCTTCCCCCCTGTCTCTTCAGTTCATTTTACCCCTCATTTCCTTCTCTCCTAGGGTTTTTTGGCGATTCGCTGCTATGTCTTCCTTGGTCTGAGCATTGTTGAGTTGTGTTCTTCTCTTCCACCTCAGGTATACCATTTTAAGTTTCCACTTTGTTTTTCATCCTTATTTTCGTAATTGCATTTGCATTTTTTCATCAGTGTTTTGTTTTAATCTACTGTCTCATCCCTCACTTATGTTCTTAGTTTGTTGGGTATTAGTAAGTTGTCTGCATCTTGCTGTTTTTTCTTGTGTCTTTGGCCTATTCTGATGGATTACAGTCTTTTACTATCCTATATGTCTTGGTTTCTTAAGTGTTTTTTTTTTTTTTTTTTTTTTGTTCTGTTTTTTTGTTGGGGTTATGGCTGTTTTATTCATAATATTTCATATCAGTTGCATTGGCTCTTTGGGGATTACTTAGCCTGAACTATATTGCTTCATAGTTTTTTGTTCTTGACTCTTGTTGCCATACTAACCAATGCTACTAATGACTTGTTTCTATATTTGTTTTGGTTTATTTTGGTCTTGGGTTGGGGGTTATCTGTGTTGTTTTTTTTGTCTCTTTGTCTTGGTTTAGTCATGTCCACCTTCAAAAGACGAAAGTCTACTGCCCCTCGTCCTACTTATAACACTGACCGCTTTCCCTCGGCTGAGAAAGCCAGGTTGTACCGCGAGTCTTATCCAGCCCGCACCATTCATCTTGAACGTAATGTTCAACCCAACACATTCGAGTCTATCCTTATTCGTTCACTGTTTGATCCCTTGGGTGGGGATAATGTCCTTTTATTTTCTGGTTCTCAAAACCTAACTTGGGTGCGAGAATTCTATTGTGACATGGATAGTCTTGACAATATTGGGCCATCCTTTAAGACTTGGGTCAGGTCTAAATCCATTACTGTTACCACCGACCTTATTTGAGAGCTGTTAGGGATTTGTGAAAGATTTCCCATCTTCTATCCTTTTCTAGTGCGCCCTACTTGTGACTTCGATGAGGTAGCCCATGCCTTATGTGGTTTCCCTCGTTCTTGGCCCTTCGGTTTCTTGATCAAACAAAATGAGCTTCTCCCACAGTTTAGGTTGCTTAACCTCATTGTGTGTGCCAATGTTATAGTCACCACCCATAGCTCCGAAATCAACTAGGACCAAGGGTTTGTCCTCTAGTGTATCGCTCAAAATCGCTCCATTGATCTTGCCACATTGATCATCCAAAAGATGGTTGCCGCTTTTGAGCGCAACAATCTTGGTTTACCCTATGGGTGCCTCATAAACAGGCTTCTCGCGAAGTTTGAGGTCCCTTCTTTCGATGAGGATGAGTTTGCTTCCCCTACCCGGCCTTTTACCAAAAAGACTGTCTCCCAGAGTCAGTCTCACATTCGGGGGGTTTCTACTGGCACGGGTCGATCTGGTGCAGGTACTAGTGATGCTGCTGCCATGGTAGAAAAGGCTGAGTATGATGCTGCTGCTGCTGCTGGTGATATAGGTGAGGGGAAGCAGCCCCCTCCATTTCGTACAGTTCATGGCCAGCTTCAGTCTTTTGAGCGGTCTGTTATCTCCCGGTTTGACTAACTCGAGGGACGGATGGATATCTTTGAGGCCCGGCTCACAGATCTTGAGACCACTACTGATGCTCGATTCAGTGCCTTGGAGGCTTCTTCACAGCGCATTGAAGCGTCCGTGGCCCAGTCTTCTTGTCATCTGGCTCAGATCCTCTCCATGCTTCAGATGTCGTCACAGCCCCCTGCTCTATGATCAATGTTGTCTAGTCCTTTCTCTTGTTTTTTTTTTATCCCTCCCGGACAAAAAAGGGGGAGTGGTTTTGGTTTTTATATTGGTGCAATTTATATTGGTGGTACAGTACAGTTTATATTGGTGGTACAGTACAGTTGTTTTGACAGTAGTTTTACTTTTGTTTATATCCTTCCTTGGTACAGTTGATAGTTATTTGGTATAGTTGGATATATATATATATATATATTTATGGATGGATTTATAGATATATATATAATTTTTTTTGATGGATGGATTTATATTGTGTTATTTAATACAGTTCCACAGATTTTGGTTGGCTTGTGTGGTTGTTTTTTCTCTCAGGGTGATTGTTTACGAGCATGGATCTCAGTTTTTCTTGGTTGGTTGTTTGTGTTTGCTCAAGGTTATTGGTGTTAGTTTTTTTTTTTTTTTTTTGGGTGATTTTGCTAGGAACATTGTTTTAGAATGGTTTTGTCCGGGATTTGACAAAAGGGGAGATTGTTAGGACCCTTTGTTGTCAAATTCCATGGAAAAACCAATGTTGTAATCAACTTGTAAGTTTCCAATTTTTCAGTTTTTTGTCTTCTCGCTTGAGCGGGGAAAGTGACGCTCGAGTAGGGTTTGCACTCTCACAACATCTCTACTTTGTCTGCAAAAATACTGGATGTTGTGATTCTACGCTCGAGCATGGGATCTTCCGCTCGAGTGTGAACCCTGTATGAATCACGGAATATGAAGTCTCTGCTCGAGCGGGCATTCCCATCCTCGAGGGGATCGCGCGATCTCAAATACTATATATTCGTGTGTTGGTTAAATTCTAGGGTTACTTTTCCTAGATCTTGTTTAAGGATCTTAGGGTTTTGTTTGAGGTTTTCATCTGAGGTTTTTGTTGAGTTTTCCTTGATATACTTGAGAGGGTTTGTAACCTATGATCTAAGATACATACATCAAGGAGTTTGGTTCTTCATAATTAAGAGAGTTCTTCTTCGGTGGATTCCGAAGATCCAAACGTGGAGTTTCATAGGAGTTTGATTCTGTACGTAGTCGTTTATTCGACAAGTGAAGTTGTGGATTCAACTTCAGATTAATCAGTTCCGAGACGAAGGCTTGGTGAAAGAGTTACAGAAGGTTTGAAGACAAATTGGATGAGTTGGGTAATTTGTTTGTTATTTTTGTAATCTTTCTTTCGTCAGTAGTGGATTGATTAGTGGCGTTTCGCCTGTGGTTTTTTATTACAATTGAAGGTTCTTCAATTGTGATTTTTCTACGTAAAAATCGTTTGTGTTGAGTTATTGTTTATTTCGAAAACAACAATCTAAATCACTTTCGTAAGTGCTTGATGATTTGGTTTGTGTGTTTTGAATGATTGGGAATTAAAATACTTTAATCTTGATCTAATCACGAATCACATAGGATTTTCAATTGGTATCAGAGCAAGTCACTCTTTGTTTTTATCAAAACTATAGGAGTGTGATTTTGTGTGATTAAGTGATATGGATTCAATTTGTGAAGGTAACTCAACCCATAGACCTCCTTTACTCAATGGTACAAACTATTCTTATTGGAAAGCTCGTATGAGAGCATTTTTAAAATCCATCGATGAGAAAGTTTGGCACTGCGTGATCTATGGACGGAGTGAACCTATTGTAACCATTGATGGTATTGATATTCCTAAACCCCTTGATAAATGGGACACAACCGATTACCAAAACTCGAGTTAGAACAGTAAGGCTCTCAATTCCTTTTTTTGCTCCGTCACACCTGAAGAGTTTCGTCGTATTTGCACGTGTGAGGTAGCAAAAGAGGCTTGGGACATTCTTGAAATAATTCACGAAGGTACTACTTCTGTCAAAAGGTCAAAACTTCAACGTCTCACATCTGCCTTTGAAAGCCTTGGCTTTCTTTAATGATCAAAATATTATGATTTTCACTTTTTGAAAAGAGATGTGTAAGAGAAAAGAAAAATTAAGAAAAAAGAGGAGTAGGGATTAAAGATCAAGGGGTGTAAGGAGATAACAAAATATATTTAATTTTAGTATTTTGTTTTTAAAGGTAATTTTACACATGGATAAAATTGGGGGGGAAAAATTCATATAAAAAGTATAAAGAGGAAAAGTAATGGTATAAGTAGAATCACCAAAAAAATTAATGCTTGTTTATGTGTTACCAGTCTAGTCTTACATAATTTGTTAGATTGTTTGACAAATTCATCCACGTGAGTGAGCACCAAGAGAAAAGCTTCAACTATGAAGATTTATGTGAAAATGTAGTTCTATATAGGTGGATTACCTTGAATGTTTGACAAATTGGTCCAATTGTTGAAGGGCAAATTACAACAATGGTCCTTATAATTTATCTGTGATTTCATTTTGGTCCATGTACTGCTAATTGCATCAATTTTGCCCCTACAGTTTGGTTTTTGGCTCTATGTGGTCCAATAGTTAATAGCCGTTGACTTTTTGGACAGAAGCCCACGCGTGCCTTGCACGCACAGGGCTTGCAAGGGCAAGGTTGTCATTTCAAAAATTTAGTATATTTTTCATATTTTTGTGTATTTATTAAATTTTAAAATATTTTTTATAAATATTTTACTTTTTAGATACATCTAAATAAAATACATTTAAAAAAGTAAAAGATTGCAAATTTTTTTAAAAAATATTCATTAAAAAAAATATAAAAAAAAACCCTCAATTTCCAAAAAATTAAATTCAGAAGATTAAAACCACAATTTTATACTCATAGTTCATCATAAACCATTAAGCCTTGAGTTGAATAACAAAGAATTCCCAATGTTTTACTCAACTTTCTCTCTATGTGTGTCTGTGTGTGTGTGTGGATTGAAAAAGAAAAAAAAAATCAAATTTCCTTTGTTTTGGGTTTCTTTTCAAGTTGTTACTGGCTAGAGTTAGAGTTAGAGTTAGAGAGAGAGAGAGAGAGAGAGAGAGAGAGAGAAGGGATAAGAGACGGAGAGAAGAGGAGAAGAAGAGAAGGACATCATTGTTGAATGACTGAAACAAAGGGAAATTTGTATATTTTCCCAACAAGATAGAAGTAGAGAACATATTAATCAATCATCAAACATGGCCAAATTACAAATGATAATAATTTTCTCCAACTAGTAAACAAAACCCACCATCCAAATCCATCAAACAGAGATCCTAATTACAAATTTAAACACATATTACTCCTAATATCTAAAACATTGATATCTAAAACCCTCAATCTCCTTCCACAGCACCTCTCTAGCCAAGTTCTTCAACCTCGCATTGCAAAGCTTGATCATGCTGCAGTCAGCTGCCAAGGAGCGAAGATCAACAGTGGTGGCCACAGAGAACCCATAATCCTTAGTCAACTTGTCAACATCGGTGTGAATACCCACACCCACGAAAGTGTAGATAGGGTTGTTGAGGAAGTTGAAGAGGGATTGGGGGATTTGGGAGGAGTAGATGAGTTGGAAGATGAGGCATCGGCGGCCAACGCAGAGTTGGAGAGTGGCGGCAGGGTTATCGTGGAAATGGTTGTTAGGTCGCCACTCGATGTCAAGGCCGACAATGTGGCGATGGAGAAAGGGATGATAGATGGCTGTGATTTCGCAGATCCAAGAGTCAACGAGGAAAGGAAAGCAAGTGACAAGGGTATGGATTTGATTGGTGAAGAAGGTTATGTCGTGGGTGTCGTTGGGTAATTGGTAGTCGACAATACCGAGATTTGTAGGAGAGAAGGGTTTGATTCAGATAGAGAGAGTGGAGGAACTAAAAAGAAATAAATCAAAGAAATGGAGGGGAGAGAGAAAGAGAGAGAAAAGACCTTTCCCTGGTGGTTTCATTTACGGATTGACCGGTTTCATCTCGCGCATGCAAGGCACGTGTGGGTTTTCATCCAAAAAGCCAACGACTGTTAATTATTGGACCACATAGAGCCAAAAACCAAACTGTAAGGGAAAAATTGATGCAATTAGAAGTACAAGAACCAAAATGAAACTACGAGTAAACTATAGGGACCATTGATGTAATTTCCCCATTGTTGAAACACAATGCAAGGGAATTATGGTAAGTTAAGCAGACTAAAGCAATATCTAGGCAGGGTGTTTCCATTTACTTTACGTCACAAATTTTTTATTTTTTTTTTCATTACACATCTTATTTTTTAGGAAAAATTATCAGAAAATTCCATATAGGAATCAATTACTCCAATCAGTCTCATGAATTTTCTAATACATTCATAGGTCCTGTTTGTTTTGACAATATTACCGTGAGATCCTATTTTAAATTTTAGTATAATTTGGTGGACGTTTCCACCCCTCCTTGAATGTAAAACTCAAATGTGAAACTTCAAAAAAAGCTCTTTAGTGTAGTTTTCTCAAACGTATCATACTAAAAAATTTCTCTAATAACGTAACACCCTAATGTAACACTCAAAAAATGTAACACACCAAAAAACTTATAGTGCACTTTTTCAAAATGTAACACTCCAACGTAACTCTCCAAATGTAGCACTCTAATGTGGCGGGCAAATGAGCCATTACATATCCAAAAAGACTAAATGGATCACAAGTCTATAATATGAGACTTATTGGTTAATCTCATTATTTTTATTGGAAAAATTGCAAATCAATGGTATTATTACAAAATATTTATAAATTTATGAAAAAGCATATACTTTTATTATTAAGATTGATAAACTTTTACATTAATTTACATTTTTTTTTTTGAAAACTTGCACTGAAGTGCAATTTTTCCTTTTCTATTTTTGTTATAATTTTATCCTACATAACATTCAATTCCTCAGATCTCAAAATTTGAAAATATGAATTTCCCTACCCACCCAATTCGAGTCCGGATTCTCTGCCATGGTTTCCTGCAGCGGTTCAAAACGACGTTGTTTTGAACCTTTTGTTTTTTTTATTTTTTTCTCTTCTTATTTTGCTTTTTAGCCTCTTTTTCATTTGTCTCTTGTTTGAACCCTAACCCCTCTAAGAGAGACGAACAGAGAGGGTGACGTGGGTAGGCAACGTCACTCCTACAGTAAGGCAACGGAGGCGAGGTGAGAAGAGGCAACGGTGAGGCGAAGGGAGAGGCCACGAACAGAGAGGGCGACGCAGGTGACCGACATGACTTCTGCAGCGAAGCGGGGGAAGGTGGCGGCGACAAGGTTCGTTTCATCCGTTTCATCTTCATTCTCATTTTTGTTACTTATATATATATATATATATATGATTTGTTTCCATGGTTTGATTTGTTGTTTATTTGTTAAATGCGTTTGATAAGTGGTTTGATTTATTGAGTTTGATAGGTTTGATGATTTAGGTTTTGTTGTGGAAACAGATTTGTTGTGGATTTGATTTTTTTTTTCCAATTTTTTTTTTTCATCAGCATTTGATTTTTTTTTTCTCTAAGATTGAGCTTGCTTGCATTCTCTCTCTAGTCCGTGTCTTATATTCATTAGCATTTGATTTCTTGTTGTGGATTGAGCTTGCTTACAGTTTATATCCTTTTGTTGATCTTGAGATTAAAACAAAACAAATTTGAAATCCTCAACAAATGGGAGGAAGGGGGAAATATGTATCTATGTAGGTTTTTTACTTTAGTTCAGATTAGAGGAGGGGTACATGTAGGTTTGAAATCCACAATAGAAGATTCTCAATTTTTTGTGTAGAAAAAATAAAATAAAATTATAGTGTCTGTAATTTGTAGTGTATGTTTAGATTACAATGTCTATTTAGATTGTCAATTTTTTGTTTGAACTTAAACATGTGAAGTAATTCAAGACTTAAGCATCTTGGTTATGAGAAATTAAGGGACTATACATGCACCACTCTCGGAAAAGCACTTTAGTAAGATCTTCCACTCTCATCTTTGCGATTTAAAGTCTAACAGTAGTGTTTTAAGTTTAGAGAAAAGTGTTTTCAAAATTCAAAAGGTATAAACATTTGTACTATACATCTATTTTTTGTTTGTTACTAACTAAACTTTGACCAAGTGAGTTTTTGATCTATGACTTGGAGCCCTAGTTCTATTCAAATTTTAGAACACAACACAATTCTTGTTAATTTGTGTTAAGACCCTATTTATTGCCAATTCTGCGAACAAGCTTCGGTTAATCGAGTTGTATCTTTTCTTTTGTCTTTGGTCTTCTCGCTCGAGCATGAAAGTTGCGCTCGAGCGGAGTTTTCACCTTTCTAGTACTTTGGCTTGTCTACAAAAATATTGTGAGGTGTGATTTTATGCTCGAGTGTAGATTCCTACGCTCGAGTGTGAATCTTGGTTTGGAACACGCATTTTAGCGTCCCCGCTCGAGCATCCATTCCTACGCTTGAGCGGAAATCGCGATTTCAGTAGCTATAAAACTGCAGGTTGCTCCAAATCTGGGGCACGACTTCCAGATCTTCTTTGAGGGTTTTAGGGTTTTCTTCTGGGACTATTTTGCTAGTTTTCTTTGATGTTTGATTGAGTATTAAACTCATGTTTTGACAAGAACACAACAAAGAGTTTGATTATTCATCTTCAAGAGTGTTTTTCTTCAGTGGAGGTCGGAGATTCAAGGGTGGAGTATTTGAAGGAGTTTGATGTTATGCCCAGTCATTGATTCGACAATGGATGTTGTGAATTCAACATCAATTTGATCAATTTCGAGACGAAGGTTGCGGTAAAAGAGATATAGATTGTTAAAGATAAATTTACAGCGTTCGGGTAATTTGTTTGGTAAATTTGTATTCTTTCTTCCTTTCATAGTGGATTGATTTGTGGTGTTTCGTCCATGGTTTTTTTAATCACAATTGGAGGTGCTCCAATTGTGATTTTTCTACGTAAAAATCGTTTGTGTCGATTTTTTTTTTTTAAGTAACAATTTAAATCACTTTCGTATGTACTTGATGATTTAGATTGTTTGTTTTAATCATTTAGGAATTGGTACAATTAATCTTGATCTAATCACGAATCACGTAGGTTTTTCAATTGGTATTAGAGTCAGTCACTCTTTGTTTTTATCAAAACTATAGAGTGTGATTTTGTGTGATTGGTGATATGGATTCAATTCGTGAAAGTAACTCGACCTATAGACCTTCGTTACTTGATGGTACAAACCATTCTTATTGGAAAGCTCGTATGGGAGTGTTTTTAAAATCTATCGATAAGAAAGTTTGGCACTATATGATCTATGGGTGGAGTGAACCTGTTGTCACCATTGATTGTGTTGATAACCCCAAACCTCTTGATAAATGGGAGGTATTTGACTATCAAAACTCGAGTTGGAAAAGTAAGGCTCTCAATTCTCTTTTTTGCTCTATCACACCTGAAGAGTTTTGTCATATTTGCATGAGTGAGGTAACAAAAGAGGCTTGAGACATTCTTGAAACTATTCACGAGGGTACTACTTTTGTTAAAAGGTCAAAACTTCAACGTCTTACCTCATCTTTTAAAACTTTTTTTATGCATGATGATGAGACGTTTGATGATTTTTATGCTAAACTTAGTGACATCGTGAATTCCTATTTCACACTCGGTGAAAAAATCCCTGAAGCTAAGGTTGTACGAAATATTTTGAGGTCTTTACCCGAGAGGTTCCAATCAAAAGTCACAGCTATTGAGGAGGCTCAGGATGTTGATACCCTCAAGCTTAATCAATTGGTTAGAAACTTGCAGACTTATGAAGCCCACCAGATTTCTAAGAAAAAATAAAAAGATAGTGTGGCTTTTACTAGTGCTCATGAGACTGCTAAGATCCCTGAGATGGAGTTTGATCTAGAGTCTAAAATGACAGCTATGTTTACCAAATAGTTCAAAAAAAAATTTAAAGAAAAAGAAGCCTAATTTCAAAGGCCCTAGTTCAAAAGATAAGGGTAATGAAAAACCCAAAATTTTTCCACCAAAAGTTGTTCAAAAAACTGAAAAGAAGACTGTGAAGGGGCAAGGTGTCAAGTGCTACGAATGTCAAGGGTTTGGTCATATTGCTCTTGAATGTCCGTCGAAAAAGAACCAGAAGAAAGTCTATACAGTGACTTGGGATGATGATAGCGGGTCAGAACAAGAACCCGAAGAAACCGAATCCGGCGAAGACGGAGATAGTACTTACATGGCGTTTTGATCTACTGTCACTCAACCTCCTCCAAAGCCAGTAGAGTTTGCTCGTGGTCAAAATCTGCACCGTGCTTCTACCTTTGATGGTAGTAACTACTTATTTTGGAAGATCTGAATGAGGATGTTTCTTAGAGCTCATGACTCTGAAGGTTGGAAAGCCATTGAAGAGGATGTTGAAAGTGCTGACAATCCAATCGATCAAAGAGTTCTGATTGTCATCCATGAAGTAATTTCTGAATAAGAACAATGATTGATTCCTCACTGCACAAAGGCCAAAGATGCAAGGGACATTCTGAGTCAATTCCATGAAAGAGGAGAGTCATCGTTACCACCATCCACCAACTTTCATGCCTTGGTTGCTTGACTGGATGAGGTCAAAAAAAAAGAGGAGCAAAAAGAAGATGAAGATGATGAAACCTTGGAAGATAATGATTATATCGATGGGGATGATCTACAACAAGCTTATGAAAAGCTTTACAATGAATCTCTGAACTTGTCCAAGATCAATGACAAATTGACTTTCAAGATCAAAGCATGTGAAAGCGAGAATGTCAAGCTAAAGGGAGAGATTGCAACAGCAAAGTAGGATGTCATCAAGGCTTCTAATGACAAGCAAGACCTATGTGGAAAACTTCTATCTTGTGAGACCGAAAGAAATGAACTTCTGAAAATATATGCCACATATGAAGAGATGGTTGGTCAGAAAGATAAAGAACTCAGAGACGCTAGAGCCACAATTGCTATGTGAAACAAGGGGTCAAAGACATTGAAAGACATCTTTGGGTCTCAACAAATGAGTTGTGACAAAAGTGGGCTAGGCTATGGTAATGGAACAGTTCACAAGGGACAGGCCTCTACATCACATAACATCAAGACTCAAACAAAGGGACAGTTAAAGGTTCAACAGGGTGATTCCTCTCTTCATCTACCTAATGGGAGTAAGATCAACAAAAGGAAGGTAAAACCTGTTTTTGTTTGTCATCATTGTGGTAGGTATTGTTGGAAATGGTGGAAAAATTCTGGGTAAAACCAGAATTTTTTCTCAAGTTTGGTCTATTTTTTAGGTGGGCCCCGAGCATCGATTTACTCGAGTCAAAGTGGTAACGCGTTCTATGCCGCGTTGTGATTCACGTGGTATATTTGGTTGCTCAAAACCATTACCGAGTGAATGGGAAATTGAAGCCAAAGTGTGCTCCATGGAAATGGAGTTATGGTGGAAATTCCTTAAAGTTGTAAATTGGCTTGTCCCACATTGATTTGGTGGGAAGTTTTGAAAGGGTTTATAAGGCTTAGGGTGAGATACTTGGGGTGTGCCCCAAGGGGTACCCAAGTGTTTTTAGAGGGAGAGGTTATGAGCAAAATGGGCTAGACCCATTGGACCCAAAAATCACCACACACGCGCGCCGCCGTCCGTCTGGTCGGGCGGGCTGGGCCTGGCTTGGGTGCGGGTGCGTGGTGTATGGTTGGATTGGGCTTCTAATCTTTTTGGGCCAAAAACATTTGAATTTTATTTTATTTTTTATTAAAATAAAATCCAGAATTTAAATTAAACTGGTTTGGATTTATTGTTCATCCAAACAGGGCCCTTCCCGTTTTCAAACAGAATTAAACTGTTTTGGATTTATTGCTCATCCAAACAGAGCCCTTCCCGTTTTCAAACAGAATTAAACTGTTTTGGATTTATTGCTCATCAAAACAGAGCCCTTCCCGTTTTCAAACAGAATTAAACTGTTTTAGATTTATTGCTCATCCAAACAGAGCCCTTCCCGTTTCTATCTGTTTGAATAAACAGATTCAAATCTGTTTAAATTTGAATCTAACAAGTTTCATACCTGTTTAATTCAAAACCAAAAGCCACCTTTACATCTATAAATAGACTAGCCTCCCATTTGGATTTTACTCAAATTTTTCGTACTCCATCCTCTGCAAATTATATTCTTCATCTTGCTGCATTTTATTTCCGAATGAAAGAGTGTAAACACTTAGTGTGTTCGTAAGGCAAATAATTTGTAGTGCTGCTATTGTTTATGGTAAGATCATTTTATCTTGGGAGATAGACATCCAAATTCTGAAAGCACCGTGGAGAGGACGAATCTGTCTTAAGGACACAGTGTTAAACACTGGACTTGATCAGAAAAGTTATTCAAATAAATTAACCAAGTAAGTTGTTTAATTTTATTCTGTTTTTTATTATGTTTATTTAATCAGATTTTATTTTTGTTTTTGTAACAAAATAAAATCTGTGGTTTTATTTATTTATTTTTATTTTGAGTTTGATTTTTGTAATCAAACAAATTCTCTCCTTTTCTCTATTTCTTTTATTCTTGTTGTTGTTTTGTACACAACAGAATTTAATCTTTTTAAATACAGTGAAGATTGTCCAACAATCTTAAGACAGAACCTTTTTGGGTATCTTCATTGTATTTAATTTTCTGTGTTTTCAAATTAATATTCTGATTGGAAAAACAAATAGTGATTTATGCTATTTGACAGATAGTAGTAATATACTGTCTCTTTTCTTTGACAACAACTAGTAGTACGATACTGGTGTCATTAACAATTCAGAATATTATTTGGTATTACAGAAAATTCTTGTAATATTTTATTTTTCTAGTTTTAGTAACAAGGAAAATAAAATTATTTTGTTGTTATAATTTATTTTCTGGTTTTAGTAACTAGAAAATTAATTTGTGTTTTAATTTTTTCTGATTTTTGTAATCAGAGATTATGGCTACTACAACTGAAACTGCATCTGGCAGTGGTACTCCTATTGTTACACCTACATCGGTCCCTATCCAGAACCATGTTCATGTACTAATCAATCATGGAGAAAAACCGGAAAAATTTAACAGTACCGAGTTTAAGAGATGGCAGCAGAAGATGTTGTTCTATCTTACAACTCTTAATTTGGCCCGGTTTCTCCATGAAGAGGCTCCAGCACTTAAAGAGGGTAAAAGTAATCGGCAAGTTGTTGCCGTTGTAGATGCTTGGAAACATTCAGATTTCTTGTGCAGAAACTACATCCTAAATGGCCTTGACAATATGCTGTATAATGTATACAGTCCTCTGAAAACAGCAAAAGAATTGTGGGATTCTTTGGAGAAGAAATACAAGACAGAAGATACCGGCACGAAGAAATTTGTCGTCGGTAAATTTCTGGACTTTGTTATGGTAGACTCCCAAACGGTAATACCTCAAGTTCAAAGTTTTCAAATAATTTTGCATGATATTCATTCAGAAGGTATGTCTCTTAGCGAGTCATTCCAAGTCGCTGCTTTAGTGGAAAAGTTACCACCGGCTTGGAAAGATTTCAAAAATTATTTAAAACATAAACGTAAAGAGATGACTATGAATGAATTGATTGTAAGATTAAGAATTGAAGAAGATAACCAAAAGGCTGAAAAGAGGAATGGGAAAAATCTCATTGAGTCCAAGGCTAATGTGGTTGAACAAGTTCATAAACCACATAACAAAAAGAGGAAGTTTACTGGAGATGGTCCTAAACAAGGCGATAGTAGCAAGAAGTTCAAAGGAAAATGCTATAACTATGGCAAAACTGGACATCGAGCTTCTGACTGCCGCCGCCCTAAGAAGGATCATGGAAGTACAAGTAAGAAGACCACCAATCAGGCCAATGTAACAGAATTGGATTACATATCTGACGGAGTGAATGACATCAACCTCTCTGTTGTGGTGTCTGAGGCTAACTTGGTTGGAAATCCCAAAGAGTGGTGGGTTGACACTGGAGCAACTCGTCACATTTGTGCGGACAAGAAGATGTTCACTACCTACAATGAGGCTGCAAATGGTGAACAACTTTTCATGGGAAATTCTTCTACTTCTACTGTGGCTGGACAAGGGAAAGTGATCTTGAAGATGACATCAGGGAAAGAACTGACCCTCAACAACGTACTGCATGTACCTGACATCCGGAAGAATTTAGTTTCTGGGTCTTTGTTAAGTAAAAATGGTTTTAGGCTTGTATTTGAGTCTGATAAATTTGTATTAACAAAGAGTGGTATGTATGTTGGTAAGGGATACATGAGTGATGGTCTCTTTAAGTTGAATGTAATGACAGTTGTACCGAAAGTTGCTATGAATAAGAATAACACATCTTTTGTTTATATTCTTGAGTCAAATTTATGGCATGGTAGATTAGGACATGTGAATTTTGATGCTTTGCGTAGATTAATTGGTTTAGATCATATACCAAAGTTTGAAATTAATCCTAATCATAAATGTGAAATTTGTGTAGAAGCGAAACTAACTAAGGCTCCATTTAAATCGGTTGAAAGAAAAACCGAACCTCTAGAATTAATTCATACTGATGTATGTGATTTAAAATTTATTCAAACTAGAGGAGGCAAAAAGTATTTCATAACATTTATCGATGATTGCACAAGATATTGTTATGTTTATTTACTTAGAAGTAAAGATGAAGCCTTAGAAATGTTTAAACTCTACAAAACAGAAGTTGAAAATCAACTTGGTAAAACCATTAAAATGGTTAGAAGTGATAGGGGTGGTGAATATGATGCACCATTAAATGAATTTTGTGCACAACATGGCATTATTCACCAAACTACAGCCCCTTATTCTCCACAGCAAAATGGAATTACTGAAAGGAAGAATAGAACCCTAAAAGAAATGATGAATGCCATGTTACTAAGTTCAAGCTTACCACAGAACTTGTGGGGGGGAAGCAATATTGTCTGCTAATTTTGTTCTTAATAGAATACCCCACAAGAAAACCAACAGCACTCCTTATGAATTGTGGAAAGGTCGATCGCCTTCCTACAAATACTTAAAAGTGTGGGGGTGTTTGGAAAAAGTTGAAGTTCCTGTTCCTAAAAAGACTAAGATTGGACCAAAAACAATAGACTGTGTGTTTATTGGTTATGCTCAGAATAGTAGTGCATATCGGTTTCTGACTTATAAATCAGAAATACCTGATATAAATGTGAACACTATTATAGAGTCAAGGAATGCTGTGTTTTTTGAACATGTCTTTCCTTACAAGAAATGACAGGAATTAAGTTCACAGAAAAGAACTTATGATTGTACACAAAGTCAAGAGACTAATGACAATCAAACACAAGAGACTAGTAGTAGTCTCGACCAACAAGATTTAACTAATGATGAACCTAGGCGAAGTAAGAGAGCAAGAACATCAAAATCCTTTGGTCCAGATTTTCTGACATACTTGTTAGAAAATGAACCTCAAAGCTTTAAGGCAGCTATGACAGGTCCTGAAGCACCTTTGTGGAAAGAGGCTGTTAATAATGAAATTGAATCCATTATGCAGAATCATACTTGGAAATTGGTGGATCTTCCACCAGGTTCTAAACCTCTTGGATATAAATGGATATTCAAGAGAAAAATGAAAGTTGATGGTTCAATTGACAAGTATAAAGCAAGACTTGTTGTTAAAGGTTACAGACAAAAGGAAGGTCTGGACTATTTTGACACATATTCCCTTGTGACAAGAATAACATCCATTCGCATGCTTATTTCTATAGCAGCGTTGTTTAATTTAGAAATACATCAAATGGATGTTAAGACAGCTTTCTTAAACGGTGATCTAAATGAAGAGATCTATATGGAACAACCCGAAGGGTTTGTAGTATCAGGGCAAGAAAAGAAAGTTTGTCGACTTGTAAAATCCCTTTATGGATTAAAACAAGCACCTAAGCAATGGCATGAAAAATTTGATCATGCAATGCTTACTAATGGGTTTAAGATAAACGAATGTGACAAATGCGTCTATGTTAAAAACACTGACCAAGGATATGTCCTAGTTTGTCTTTATGTGGATGACATGCTTATCATTGGAAGCAGTCAAAACATGATCAAATCAACTAAGCAGATGCTTAACAAAAGATTTGATATGAAAGATATGGGGGTCGCAGATGTTATATTAGGAATGAAAATTACTAAAACATCTGACGGATATGCATTATCTCAATCTCATTATATTGAGAAAATTCTTGATAAATTTATCAAGGATGATTTGAATTTAGCTAGAACACCTATAGACATCAGTCTTTATTTATCAAAAAATAAAGGTGATGCAGTGTCTCAGTTAAAATACTCCCAAATCATTGGAAGCCTAATGTACCTAATGAATTGTACTCGTCCTGATATAGCTTATGCTATCAGTAAATTGAGTAGGTACACTAGTAATCCCGGAGAAGACCATTGGAAAGCGATCATTCGGGTTCTTAGATATCTAAGATTCACCCGTGATTATGGTTTGAACTTTACTCGATATCCAGCAGTACTTGAAGGTTATTGTGATGCAAATTGGATATCGGATACTAAAGATTCAAAATCCACTAGTGGATATGTCTTTACTTTAGGAGGCGCTGCTGTTTCTTGGAAATCCACCAAACAAACATGCATCGCACGATCCACAATGGAATTCGAGTTCATTGCTTTGGACAAAGCAGGAGAAGAAGCAGAATGGCTTCGTCACTTCTTAGAAGACATTCCAATGTGGCCAAAACCTGTGTCAGCTATTTGCATTCATTGTGATAGTCAATCTGCAATAGGCAGGGCACAGAATCATATGTATAATGGTAAGTCACGACATATTCGTCGTCGACGTAATACCGTAAGACAATTGTTGTCAAACGGAATAATCTCAATAGATTATATAAAATCTAAAGAGAATATTGCAGATCCGTTAACAAAAGGTTTGACAAAAGAGCTAGTGTATAGTTCATCGAAGGGGATGGGATTAAAGCCTATTACATAAGAGTCGTCATAATGGTAACCCTACTTATATGACTAGAGATCCCAAGAACTAAGTTCAAAGGGACAACTAAGTTATGTATGGCTCACCAGAAATCACCAAGGGATTAAAAATTCCCTACTCATTCCTATGGTGAGAGTGATATCTGCAACATATGTTGTATGCAGGGGTATAAGGATAAGCTTTGCTTTTAATGATTACTTATATCTTGATTAAGGTATAAAATCAAGACGAGTATAAGGAGATACTCACAATAAGAATCACCTATATGAGTGTCGAACTGGAGCCGGTTCTATGAGAATGAAGAGGCTAAATTTTCTAGACACACTTATGAAAACCAGGAGCGTTCAAGGCCAAAATGAACACAACAGTGAGAACCACGATGTGTTAGAAGATATTTTGTGTGAAATCTATTGTCTTGGCTTACACAAACGGCTGAACAATTCAAGGCATCGCGTCCATTGGTTAGCCAGTAAGTCCGATAGGTTATCACTAGGGAAGGTTCAAGGCCGAAAACTACCTATCCTGATGCAAGATATTTTCGACTTATACTCTTTCGTTAAAATCTGCATATTGTTGCATTTCCGTTGTCATCAAATTCCATTCATGTGGGGGATTGTTGGAAATGGTGGAAAAATTCTAGGTAAAACCAGAATTTTTTCTCAAGTTTGGTCTATTTTTTAGGTGGGCCCCGAGCATCGATTTACTCGGGTCAAAGTGGTAACGCGTTCTATGCCGCGTTGTGATTCACGTGGTATATTTGGTTGCTCAAAACCATTACCGAGTGAATGGGAAATTGAAGCCAAAGTGTGCTCCATGGAAATGGAGTTATGGTGGAAATTCCTTAAAGTTGTAAATTGGCTTGTCCCACATTGATTTGGTGGGAAGTTTTGAAAGGGTTTATAAGGCTTAGGGTGAGATACTTGGGGTATGCCCCAAGGGGTACCCAAGTGTTTTAGAGGGAGAGGTTATGGGCAAAATGGGCTAGACCCATTGGACTAAAAAATCACCACACACGCGCGCGCCGCCGCCGCCGTCCGTCCGATCGTTCGGGCTGGGCTGGGCCTGGGCTTGGGCGCGGGTGCGTGGTGTATGGTTGGGTTGGGCTTCTAATCTTTTTGGGCCAAAAACATTTGAATTTAATTTTATTTTTTATTAAAATAAAATCCAGAATTTAAATTAAACTGGTTTGGATTTATTGTTCATCCAAATAGGGCCCTTCCCGTTTTCAAACAGAATTAAACTGTTTTGGATTTATTGCTCATCCAAACAGAGCCCTTCCCGTTTTCAAAAAGAATTAAACTATTTTGGATTTATTGCTCATCCAAACAGAGCCCTTCCCGTTTCTATCTGTTTGAATAAACAGATTCAAATCTGTTTAAATTTGAATCTAACAGGTTTCATACCTGTTCAATTCAAAACCAAAAGCCACCTTTACATCTATAAATAGACTAGCCTCCCATTTGGATTTTACTCAAATTTTTCGTACTCCATCCTCTGCAAATTATATTCTTCATCTTGCTGCATTTTATTTCCGAAAGAAAGAGTGTAAACACTTAGTGTGTTCGTAAGGCAAACAATTTGTAGTGCTGCTATTGTTTGTGGTAAGATCATTTCATCCTGGGAGATAGACGTCCAAATTCTGAAAGCACCGTGGAGAGGACGAATCTGTCTTAAGGACACAGTGTTAAACACTGGACTTGATCAGAAAAGTTATTCAAATAAATTAACCAAGTAAGTTGTTTAATTTTATTCTGTTTTTTATTATGTTTATTTAATCAGATTTTATTTTTGTTTTTGTAACAAAATAAAATATGTGGTTTTATTTATTTATTTTTATTTCGAGTTTGATTTTTGTAATCAAACAAATTCTCTCATTTTCTCTATTTCTTTTATTCTTGTTGTTGTTTTGTACAAAACAGAATTTAATCTTTTTAAATACAGTGAAGATTGTCCAACAGGTATGCCTACATTAGTCTTTATTGTTTTGAGTTGTTTGGTAAGGTGTCTCAAAAGGATAGAAATTCTAATACTTTTTGGGTTATGAGACAACCTTACATGTCTCGGCGGAACACCAAAATTCATGAGGGTGTTCACAACGCTAAGACATTTACCAGGACTATCAGTCCTGATTTTTGTTAAGACTAAAAAGATATGGGTGAGAAAAGGGTGACTTGACTTGTTTTGTTGTTCACACTGCTCTGAAAGCACGTGACTCACGCATGTGATATCTTGATAGTGGGTGCTCTCGTCACATGTTTGGTGACAAATCCTACTTCACTTCTCTTGAAAAATATGGAGTAATTGTTGCTTTTGGAGATGGTGGCACTTCTAGAGTCATTGGTAAGGGCTCTATAAGTGTGGCCGGTCTTTCCAAGCTCGAAAATGCATTACTTGTTGATGGCCTTAAAGAAAATCTTTTGAGCATCAATCAAATGTGTAATTCCCACCATGAAGTGTTATTTTCAAAAAATAAATGTGAAATTTTAGATAAGAAGGGAAATACTGTCATGCATGGGATTCGCACATCTGATAACTGCTATGGGATTGTTACCACTAATGATCTCACTTGCCACTCAGTCATCATAAGTAATATTGATTTGTGGTATCAAAGATTAGGTCACATGAATTTCAAATACTTAACTAAGATAGCCAACAAAGAGCTTGTGAGAGGAGTACCAAAAATGGATAAGAATGTGAACCATGTGTGTGGGCCATGTCAACTTGGGAAACAAACTCATGCTCCTCTTAAAACGGTGAATAACTTCACAACCAAACGTCCTCACTACAAAAAAATTTAGGTTTTAGAGACCAAAATTTAGGGACAAAATTATTTTTTAGGGACCAAATAATTTTGTTGCAAAAAGTGTCGTAATTATATTTTTAGCAACAAAAATTAGACATTAGTGATGAATTATTATCTTTTTGGGACCAAATTGTTTGTCTCAAAAAATAAATCATTTTGTGACCAAATTATTTTTTCCCTAAAAGTCTATTTATTAGTGACATTTTCAAAATTTTGTCGCTAAAAGCCTTGTTTTTGACTTTTTAGAACGACCTTTTAGCGACTATCCTCATGGCAATGCAAATTGGTCCCTAAATGTCTTTTGCAACAAAATTTTCACTTTTAAAGACCAAAACATTTGGTCTCTAAAACTCTTATATGTTGTAGTGCCTCTTGAACTAGTTCATATGGATCTTATGGGACCCATTCGCACTGAAAGCATTGGAGGTAAAAGATACATTTTTTTAACTGTAGATGATTACACTCATTTTTCATGGGTTAATTGTTTAAGAGAAAAATCTGATACATTTGATGCTTTCCAGACATTAGTCCTTAAAATCCAAAATGAACAGGGTGTTTCTATTGGGTGTATCATCAGAATCCAAACTGATCATGGTCGTGAGTTTGAAAATAGTTCGTTTTCAAATTTTTGTGATATGTATGGAATTAAGCATGAATTTTTTGCTCCTATTACTCCACAGCAAAATGGAGTTGTTGAGATGAAAAACAAAGTTGTTCAAGAGATGGTTAGGGTCATGCTTCTTAGCAAGAAAGTTCCTCCATAGTTTTGGGCTGAAGCCTTAAATATCGTTGTTTATGTTGTGAATCATGTGTTTTTAAGGCCCAGCACTTTACAAACTCCATATGAATTGTGGAAGGGATTGAAATCTAATGTAAAATACTTCAAAACTTTTGGGAGTAAATGTTACATTTTCAAAGATAGAGAGCCCTTGGGCAAATTTGACTTTCGAAGCGATGAAGGTATTTTTCTAGGGTGTTCAACCACTAGTAGAGATTTTTGTGTCTATAACCTACGTACTTTATCTCTAATGGAATCAATTAATGTGGTTATAGATGACATAGATTCTCGTACTCCAACAATACATGAGAAAGAAAATGATGAGTCTCCAATCTTGGATACTGAACCACATAGTCAAGGAGAAGCAAAGGGTCAAGCTCAGGAAAGTGAGTCAGTACAAACTTCAATGGTAAGTCAGAGTC
This sequence comes from Camellia sinensis, assembly GCF_055761805.1. Taxonomy (NCBI): domain Eukaryota; kingdom Viridiplantae; phylum Streptophyta; class Magnoliopsida; order Ericales; family Theaceae; genus Camellia; species Camellia sinensis. The sequence continues at coordinate 184,449,316 of NC_138961.1, read as the reverse complement.
CAAAGAGTGCACAAAGAGACACCACTTCCGATGCTCCTGTCATAACTAGTTTAGGTTTAAAACCTTTAGCAATGGTAAAACTGAACCATCTAGTTCAATAGGTAATTGGCAATGTTTTAGACCGAATGAAAACCCAAAAACAAGTTTGGGAAGAGGTAACTCACATGTGCTATGTTTCATTAATTGAACCTAAAAATATAAAAGAGGCCTTACTAGATGATAGTTAGGTGAATGCTATGCATGATGAATTAGGTCAATTTGAACGTAACAAAGTTTGGACTCTTCTCCCCAGACCTAGAGACATGAATGTGATAGGTACCAAGTGGATCTTTAAAAATAAATCTGATAAGAATGGTATTGTGGTTAGAAACAAAGCGAGATTGGTTTCTCAAGGGTATACTCAAGTAGAGGGTATTGATTATGATAAGATGTTTTCCCCTGTTGCATGTCTCGAATCTATTCGCATTTTACTGAGTGTTGCATGCTTTCTTGGGTTCAAATTGTTCCAAATGGATGTGAAAGTGCCTTTCTGAATGGGTACTTGAAAGAAGAGGCTTATGTTGAGCAACCAAAAGAGTTTGAGGACCCAAAATGTCCACACCATGCCTACAAGTTAGACAAGGCGTTATATGAGTTGAAATAAGCCCCTTGAGCTTGGTATGATAGACTTACTACCTTTCTGCTTGATAACGATTTTCAAATGGGTAGTGTGGACATGACCTTATTTGTGAAACATACTAAGTCTCATATACTTGTTGCTTAAATTTATGTTGATGATATTGTGTTTGGATCTACTACTGATTTTCTTGTGAAATACTTCTCGGATTGCATGACACATGAGTTTGAAATGAGCATGATGGGGGAGTTGTCTTACTTCTTGGGTCTTCAAATTAAACAGTCTCCTTCAGGTATGTTTGTTTCTCAGACCAAGTATGCCAAAAATCTTGGCCTAAGTTCAGTCTTGAGTCAGCCAAACATGCTCGCACTCCCATGAGCACTAGCCTTCGCCTATCCAAAGATTCCTTTAGTACTGATGTTGATTCTACCCTTTATGGTAGTATGATAGGGAGTCTCTTGTACCACACCGCCAGTGATCCTGACATTGCATTTAGTGTGGGTGTTTGTGCCCGTTACCAAGCCTGTCCTGAAGAGCCTCATTTGCTTGCAGTTAAACACATCGTTAAGTATGTAAATGGGACATTGGGGTATGGGATTTGGTTCACAACCGACACTACCGCTAAAATCACTGGTTTCTCTAATGCCGACTGGGTAGGGTGTGCTGATGATCGTAAGAGCACATCTGGAGGGTGTTTTTACTTTGGGAATAATTTGGTGACCTGGCATAGCAAAAAGTAGAATGCCATATCTCTTTCGACTGTTGAGGCTGAGTACATTGCGGCAGGGAGTTGTTGTGCACAAATGTTGTGGATAAACCAAATGCTTTATGACTATGGTATAGACCAAAATACTCTCACTCTTTTCTATAATAACAAAAGTGCCATTAACATTTCTAAAAATCCTGTCCAACACTCTTGCACCAAACGCATTGACATTCGTCATCATTTCATTTGAGACTTAGTGGAATAGGGCCTTATTGTTCTTGAACATGTACCCACTGAGCATAAAAAATATGATATTTTTTCAAAAACCCTTGATCTTCTTGGGTTTGAGTTCCTTAGAAAGACCTTGGGTGTAGTGCTCAGTCACTAAGGTATGACCTGCTACTTGAGTGGGTGAGAATGATTGGCTTTATGTGTACTTGGATGTTGTAATCTCATTGTCATTGATTCTTGTCATCTCTGCATTTAAAATTCTTATGTACACCTCTCATGCTGCTAGTAAGATTTCATTCATCTTTATTCATAGCTCATTCTGCATGCTCATAGTCATTGATTTCATGATCTCATTCTGTACACGTCCTTGAGATAAATTGTTGCAGGGGTTTCCGCACAAGTGATCAAAGTTCTCCACGGACCTCTAACAGTGTCTCTTATACATTTTTTTTTTTTTTTTGAAGAATTGACTGACACTGGCATATCATGTGTGATGTTGGGTCTCTTAACCATCTACCATTTTTTTTCACTTTCACGGCTCCTCCCCCAGTTCTTTGAAGTTCGGGCATTAGGAAAAGGTACCTCAAAGGCACCAACCAAGCCATCATTATTGTTTTCATGCTTCTCTGGTTTGGTCTCTATACTCTTGAGCGTGCATGCCACCTGTGAGTGCCCACAAGCAAAAAAAGTCAAAAATCAAATAAATAAATAAAACTCATTGATTGAGAGGGAGTCTCCGCCTTTACTCAACAAATACCCCATGATTACTAGTGGTTTGACTTTTCTCAGTGATGTTTAGTTACTCTTGTCGGAGATCCAGCCATCCGATCACTACGAGAATTAAATTTAGCTCTGTGGCCTCTCAAGGATTTCACACACACACATTCATTATGTGAACTCTCATGTTTGTCTGTGAGTTGTGTATTCTCATGTAGTTTATGCCCATTGATCAATGTTTACCTGATTTGCTCATGAAACTGTGTTTCATATTGTCAAAATTGTGAGTTTACGGGTCTCATGGTTTGTGGATTATATCATCTTAGTATCCCATTCTTGCTACTATGCTCATCTCCTTTTGTTTCAGGTCTCCCTTGACAGTGTGAGTTGGTTTTACCTGCTCAAAAGGGTGCCTTTTTGCCTTTGTTTTTTTCTTCCACGCTTGAGCGGAAACTTTGGCGCTTTAGCGGATATTCCACTCATCCAGCACTTTTGCAAAGGCAACCAACTTTTGAGCGATTGTTTTTTGCCCTCGAGCGCATGAATCTTGGCTCAAGCGAAGCCTCGCGCGTAAGTTTTCATGCTTAAGCGTTAAAACCCTCGCTTGAGCGAACTGCAATGCTTTAAAAACCCAGCCTTCATCTTTTCAGTTCATTCTTTCCCAAAATTTATTCTTCTCTCTCTCCTAGGGCTCCGCTTGTGTTCTCACTCTTTCATCTTCTTTCTTGGTTTGGTTGGTTCATGGGTTATCTTACCCTCACTCATGTTCTCCATCATCTGCTCAGGTTTGTCTCTTTCCTTGTTCTTTTTGTTTTATGTCTTTGTTTTTCTATTGTTTTTATTTTATTTATCTATTTATGTAATGGTTAATGGTGTGTCTAGGGTTCACTTGTGTCTGGTGTGTATGTTTTGTGGTGGCTTATTTCTCGCTTCTTTCACGCATTCACACACATTCACAGAGGGTTGACCATGTTGAGTGTTTTTGTTTTGTGATTTGGGTGTTTGTGCCTTGGGTAACCCGTTTGTCACAGTGTTTGAGTGTCCTTGTTACTTTGGCCTTTGTTTTTTAAAATTTGTGATTTTTGACTATTGAACTTGTATTTGGCCTTATACTAATTTGAGATTTGCGTATCTAGTTGCTTTTGGTTTGTATCTTGTTCTTACTAGTTTTTGCATTAATTGGTCTTATTATTTTGTTACTAATTCTATTTAATGTCTAATGGTTTTGGTGTTTCTTGGCTTGGGTTGGGGGGGTGTGGTTGTCATTGGTTTTGTCCTTTGGTTTAGCCATGTCCACTTCCAAACACCGTAAGTCCAACGCCAACCACCTCGCTTATAACTCTGACTGTTTCCCTCAACTGACAAAGCCAAGTCTTTTCGAGAATCGTACATCTCTAGGACTGTCCACTTAGAGCACAATGTCCAGCCAAACACCTTTGAGTCCATACCCATTCGACCTTTGTTTGATCTTTTGGGGGGAGACTTGGTCTTTTCTTTCTCCAGCCGTCAAAACCTTGACTGGGTCTGGGAATTTTATTGTAATATTGAGGAGATTGACGATATTGGCCCTACTTTCAAGACCTGGATCAGGTCTAAGTCCATCACCATTACCCCTGAACTTATTCGTGAGCTATTAGGCATTGGCCAATTCTTTCTATGTCACTATCCTTTCCCTATCCGACCCACATGTGATTTCAACAAGGTGGCCACTGCATTTTGTGGTACGCCCCGTACTTGGATCAAGGGTGCCTTGATCAAATAGCAAGAGCTTCTTCTCCAGTTTCGTTTGCTAAATCTCATTGTCTGTGCCAACATTATAGTCACCACTCATAGCTCTGAAATCAATTAAGAACAAGGCTTTGTTCTATTTTGCATTAATCAACACCGTTCTATCAATCTTGCCACCCCCATTATTCAAAAAAATGTTAACCATTTTTGAGCAAAACAACTTAGGTCTTCCTTACGATTGCCTTATTAACCATCTTCTCACCAAATTTGAGGTTCCTTATTTTGGCGAGGATGAATTTGCCTTTCCTACCCGCCCATTCACCAAAAAGACTGTCTTCCAGAGTCAGTCTCATGTCAAAGGGGGTTCTTCTAGGGTGGGTGTTTCTAGTACAGGTGATGATCCTCTAGTCGAGGAGATGAGTATGACGCTGCTGCTGCAGGTGAGGCTACAGGTGAGTGGGAACATCTTCCTCCGGCTTGTTCTATCAGAGGCTAACTGCGTCAGTTTGAGCAGGCCATGGTTTCCCGTTTTGATCGCTTGGAGGGAAAGATGGATATCTTTGATGCTCGGCTTACTGATCTTGAGACCACCACCGATGCCCGGCTCACTGCTTTAGAGGCCTCTTCTAGTCGCATTAAGGAGTCTGTTGTTTAGTCTTCCCGCCATATTGCTCAGATCTTGACTATGCATCAACTCCAGCAGTCTTCACCACTGCTGACTCAGTGATACTTGTTTCTCTCTCTCTCTCTGTCTCCTTAGATAGTGTATTTTTTATACACAGCTTCTTTTTTGTTGTTTTTCAGTTATTTTTCTTATGTGTTTTGTCTTTGTTTTGTTGTTTTTTGTGCTTGTCTCTCGGGCAAAAAGGGGGAGTAGTTATTTGGGGATTATATGGTTGGGTTTTGTGGGAATGTACATGAATATTGGGATATGATGGAATTTTTGGCATAGATAGATTTGGTTATACATATGTGGATATGTTGCTTATTCCTTTCTATTTATCTTCGTTATCTTATTTCGTCCCACAGTTTTGGTTGGTGTGGTATTTTGATATTTTCCACAGGTGGTTTGTTCAAAAGTGTTCGAAGTGTTCTTCAATCAAATCGGCTTGTGTGGTTTTGCAATTGTTGTTTTGTGTTTGGTCGGGGCTTTTGTTTATGTTTATGTTTATGTTTGTTAGTCTAGTGCGTGTGTTTGTTAGGAACAATTGTTAGAAAAGTTTTGTCCAGGAATTGACAAAAAGGAAGATCATTAGGACGCTATTTATTGTGAACAAGCTTGGGTTAATCGAGTTGTATATTTTCTTTTGTTTTTGGTCTTCCCACTCGAGTGGGGAAAGTTGCACTCTAGTGGAGTTTCCACCTTTCCAGTACTTTGGCTCATCTGCAAAAATACTGTGAGGTGTGATTTTACGCTCGAGCGTAAGTTCCTATGCTCGAGCTTGAATCCTAGTTTGGAACACCGATTTTACCGTCCCTGCTCGAGCGGACATTCCTACGCCCGAGCGGACATCATGATTTCAGCAGCTATAAAACTGCAAGTTGCTCCAAATCTAGGGCATGGCTTTCAGATCTTCTTTGAGGGTTTTAGGGTTTTCTTCTGGGGCTATTTTGCTTGTTTTCTTTGATGTTTGATTGAGTATTAAACTCATGTTTTGACAAGCACACATCAAAAAGTTTGATTATTCATCTTTAAGAGTGTTTTTCTTCGGTGGAGTCTAGAGATTCAAGCGTGGAGTATTCGAAAGAGTTTGATGTTGTGCCCAGTCGTTGATTCGACAATGGATGTTGTGGATTCAACATCAATCTGATCAATTCCGAGACGAAGGTTGTGGTGAAAGAGATACAAATTGTTGAAGATAAATTGACAGAGTTTGGGTAATTTGTTTGATAAATTTGTATTCTTTCTTCTTTTCATAGTGGATTGATTTGTGGCGTTTTGCCTGTGGTTTTTTTAATTACATTGGAGGTGCTCCAATTGTGGTTTTTTCACGTAAAAATCGTTTGTATCGATTTTTTTTTTAAGCAACAATCTAAATCACTTTCATATGTGCTAGATGATTTAGATTGTTTGTTTTAATAATTTGGGAATTGGTACAATTAATCTTAATCTAATCACGAATTACGTAGGTTTTTCAATTTGCATAACTACATCTTTGTTTGCACAACACAACAAATTTTGTTTGTTGCAGATGTATGGACTAAACAAAATTACATCTTTGTTTGAATTTTGTGTTTTCTTGTAATAAACTAATTGTGTCATTAAATGCTCTTATTAGGATTAACATATTAATGGGTTCAAACAACGAAGCTAGATATTTTCAAAATAAAAGATGCAAATGTGGAAAAAAAAAAAAAACAACATTGTACATATCAGAATAAAAAAAAAATCCAGGGAGACTATATTTCAAGTGTGCAAATAAGATGTGTGAGTACTTTGCGTAGGAAGTGGCTCCTACTAGGAATGCATCAAATATCCTGTCACGACCCAAACCAGCCCCTATAGGTTTAGCATCATGACCGGCCAATAATCCTAAGACTTACATGAGACAGAAAATATTTAAACTTTTTTTTATACATATATTATCACATCATTTATGTGTCATTATATATATATATATATATATACAGATGAGACAAAAGGGACTTAACCCTATATACAGAATAAATAAAAACATAAACTTTAATCATATAGCCTCGGCACTTGACATATTCGGAATCTCCATGGGAGGCGCATAGGTTAGCTGACAAAAACAGATTCCAGGCAAACACCTCGAAGTCTGGTCATGCGCTGGATCACCTACATACTGTAACATGCCCGGGGGGTACCTGCGTGGGTTAAACAGTTTGGCCCCTCGACTTCTTTGATCTAGTCTCACGAGTGCAATGTGAAACATAAACGAGAGTCCAAATTTGGCAACTTTTTATAGAAAATCCATTTTATTGCAAAACCTTTACTAGAAATGGACTGCATCACCAGATCTTAGAGTCGCCACCTAATGTTTTGGAAAAAATTAGGAAACCCGTGACTCGTGCCAAGGCCACTGTTCGTCGTCACCAAAGATGCTTGGCTCGGAACCTAAAGTATGAGAGGGGAACATCATTATTGAGCACCCCTGCTCACTCGATCAAAAGATCGACCTCTACTAAATCATAATATGAGTTTTATTTACTGTATATGTTCATGTTCTGATTATATAATAAATTCTAAAAATTACTATGTGAAGTATACAAGTATAGACTATGCCATTCATTTTGGAACAAATTGATTTCATGTGTTTTGAAAGAAGAATTTTGAAGATGTACAACTCATAAAATAGAGTTTACAAAAATAAAAATCAACATCATTACTAATTAAGACACAACCTCCATCCACTAGCATTCATACAGTTTTATCAAATAAGCACTTAGCCTCATGGTAGGATGCTAAACATAGTAAGAAAATGATGTACAAGCGGGATGCTAAAGCATAACAACTTACATATTTACCGACATCCCGCGAATAGCTACAAAACAAAGTTAGTAAAATATGTGTGATTCTATATATAAAATGCTAATGCAATACATAAACAAGAATGTTTATAAAGATTCGGTTTTTAAAACATGACATGCGAAACATTGCAAAATATGCGATAGCGCACAAAATCATGTAATAATCAATTAAAGCACAAAGATGCAAATTTAGCCAGATCTAGGCATGAATCATGTATGCAAAAGTATGGATATGTATCGCATGCAAGATATATACATATTACAAAGCAAGGGAAAGTGATTAAGGAATGGGATAGATAAGAAGTGGGGATGAGGAATTATTACAACACTTTAAATATTACAAATCTGAGGGAGATGAATAAATATTACAACATAATATAGAAATCCTCACAAACACTCAAAATAAAATAAACATAAGAAAATAGCAACTTCAAGTGCCTCAAAGACCATCGGAGGTTGATCTTCTCAACGTCAAAAGGCTACCCGATTTTGCCTAGACGTCGCGAGCACGATCGTGAAGGTTACGGGTGCAATGGTATACTTTTAGGTGACTACCTGGCCAATTAACGGGCGGGATAGCCCAGTAGGCTCGGCCAAATTCTGTTTCCTTAGATTTCCACGACAAAAACAAAACTTCCAAGGAAAGGATGAACTCCTTAGTTCACAAACTCCCTCTTGATCACCCTCAAGTGTAGGAAGTGTATTCTCAAATCCTCAATTTGAAATTATGGAGTTTATGGTATGGAAAGTGGCTAACTCTCTAGTTTTTCTCACTTTCGATCACTAAACACTCTTCCTTATGATCAAAGTAATTGATCTTTGGCTATATCAAAATTTTTGGTGTGGTTTTGGTGTATGGAAATGAGAAAATTCAGTAGCTATGGAAGTTGGAAGTGTTTTGGCTCAAGATTGCACTTTAGACAATTTTTCCTCTTTTGCTCTCTTCTCTCTCTCTCTCTCTCTCTCTAATCATTTTTCTCTACTTTTCATTCCATCCTCCCCCTCTTCAATATATCATCTGAATGTATAAGCCATGAAGGAATAAAACAATTCAAGGAATGGGGGACAAGATGGAAGACAAAGGTGATGGAGATGACAAGGATGATAGTGATGATTAAGACTTTGTTGCTTTTGATTCATCATTTATGACAAGGCTAATGGAGGGTGAGTGGAGATAATGGATAATGAGTGGATGCACTTAAATGGATCAAAAAATGGGTCAATGGGGTGTCCCAACCGAACCAAAACAAAAAATAAAAATAAAAATAAAACGGGTCTGCTACTGTCTTAGGTTGGGTCAATAAAATCTACTCTTAAGCCCAACTTCAAACGGCCATATCTCCTTTATCCGAACTCGGTTTTAGGTGATTCTTGAGTCTAAATTGAAGCCCCAAAAGTCTACTTTCCAATGATAGAGGCCTCACATCTAAATTCCAGGTGTAAAAATAGATATGCCTAATTTAGTGAAGGCTATTCATTTTTTTCTTAATGATTTAATGCTCATCCTTTTCCTAAACCAATTTTCTTCCATCCCCTTCTATTTCCTTCAATTCTAAACCTATAAAGAATATTTTTTAAAAATATTTTTCAAAGATTTCACCTCCCTTCCATTTATTTCCACTTTGTCCTTATTCAGTTTACTGAAAAGTGTAATATTTTAATTGAAATGGGAGCCTCGGAACATCGTAGAAACATTTGAAAAAAATATTTTGAAAAGAGGGTTTTAAGGTCTAAAATAGTCTGGACAAAATGGGGTGTAAGGTTTTTGAGAGAAAACCAAATTCCATTTTTCTTGTTGAGGATTTTGTGAGAAACACTTTTTTGTTATTCATCATAAGGTGATCAAAAGAAAGCGCCCAAGTCTTAAGGCCAGTCAAAATGGGGTGTCTACACATACATATATACAATGAGCTAGAGCCCAGTGAATAACAACAGTGTAAACAGGTTGTGAATGATATCCTTACAGTATTTAAAATAGTATTTTCATCAGCAAATTAGTTTCGCATTTTAGAACCATATTGTAATCATAGCAGATATACATGGTACATCCAATAGCAGAACAGTAAATTAGGTCATAAAGACTGAATAGTTAGAATTGATGGCCATGCCATCAATACAGTAAACAGAAGTTTCAAGAATTTGAACTAATAGATATCTCTATAAAAGTAACAATAAACAGTAGCAGTAACAGATACTATGGATGCCATGAATACAGTTCATAAAACAAGACAATCATTCAATCAGCTAGAAAGTATCATTTCAGAAACAAAACATTTTATAATTCAAAAAATACTTATAATTCAAACATATCGTTACAAGATTGTTACTCACAAATAGGTCCAGAGACAGATCAGATAGACCGTAGTTTGTGACCTACACAAACACATAACAGATACATATTGAAACACAATATCACTTCCTTGATCAAACTTGACTTTTCTTATCTTTTTGCTATTTAAGTAATCGAAGTTCTACTACGCTTACTATTTCTTCATTCAAATGTATCGGATTCTCATTTCACATATATTCTTTCATTACCAAATCCTTCTTTTCCAGATAGACTGATTTCTTACTCGGCTTCTTAATCAATTACTACTAAATCAATGATTTCAAAATTTTTCTTCTTTTGTTTTATAAAACATAAAATTAAAGCTATAAAGCTCTTAGGAAAATATTTGCATGTATGAAATTTAATTCAAAATCAAACCAATTTTTTATTCTCAAATTCTAAATTTATCCAAATTTAGATGTAATTCATTTTTTTCATATCAAACCCAATTACCCACAAATTCTAAAACATGAATTAAGCTTTCAAAATATAATTCCAAAACTTGGATTCATACATGACTTATCTAAAAATATGCAAACTCTTAAATAATCAAGAAAACATGATCAATTTTAAATCATTTACATCATAACTCCTTTAATTTAAAAATTAAGCTCATTTATTCATAAACTCATAATTTTTCTAAAATTTTGCTCTTCTTATTTCAAAATATGAAATCAATTCTTAGAACTCCATGGTACAATTAGAGTATCAAAATTTGTAGAATTTGTTTATGCATGTAGGAATTGGACTCACACTTATGTAAGATATTCAAAATCAAATCCAAAATAATTACATGTAACCCATTTCATGTTCAAAACCCAATTTCTTTCTAATTCCGTGAATATAATCTCAAATCCTTCTCAATCTCAAATATTATAAGATGATTCTACAAAATTAAACCAAAAATAATTAATTTCTAAGTTTATTTCTATAAACCATGAATCTAGCTTAATTTTCTTATTCAAACCCATTTCGTTACAAATTCCATAAAAATAATTCCCTAACTTTATTAATCTCAAGTATTATATAAAGTTTCTTCATGGATTGAACATAGATTCCTTATCTTAAACTTTAATTTCAGAAACTTTAACTGAAGCCCTTCTAATTCTTTTTGTTCTTCCTCAAAAACTTGAGCTTCCCTTTCAATTTCTCTTCTTTCCTGCAAATCTTGGATCTTCTCTCTCTTGAAGTTGAGTTCTCCTCTTCCTAAACTTGCTCCAGCATAAAGTTAAGCCAATGCTCAAGAAATACCCACTTCTCTCTCTCTCTCTCTCTCTCTCTCTCTCTCTCTCTCTCACTTTTTTTTTTTTTTTTTGAGTTGCTTTTCAACACTTCCAGCACCCATGAACACACACACACACACACATATATATATATATATATATATCACACACACACACACACACACACACATATATATATATATATATATATATCACTTGCTGCCTCCATAATTCTAGAACACTCCATCACCTCATCTTGTATTCTAATTTGACTTGGAATAACTTAGAACATTAATTACATTTTAGTTTCATTAAACACCACTTAATTTTAATAAATCTTGATTAGTACATAATTTAATTAATCATAACTAATCATAAATCTCACATAATTTAATTAATCTAATTTGACTTCTATCAATATCCAATTAATTATATTTAAATTTATCAATCTGAATCAGATTTTTAATCAAACTCTCAAAAGTTCCAAATATCAAATTAAACTTCTTACCATCATCAATTTTGGTTTCTCAAATCTCTAAGGCCTCCAATTTCATATCAAACTCAAAATTTCCACCAATAAATTGCATACTCGAATTAGACATCTCAAAAATAAATTTAATTCATAAAAATTACAATTATTAATCCTCATAATCACATTAGCTTCATTTATTCAAATTTGGACCCAATTAATCAAATCTTAATTTTTTTAAACTAAATCAAAACTGAATCGAATATTTAATTAAACTCTCATATGGTCCAATACTTGAAATTAAACTGATTTAACTTATCAATTTCACTTCCTTAGGCTATTTGGACGTTCAATTTCTAATTCCAAAATAAATCATTAATAAAACCATTTACGAATTAGACTCAATAATTCTCATAAATCCCAAATTAAATCAGAATAATGGACAATTAAAATTCAAATCTCCTTAATTAATTACATGTTAATTATTATACGTAATGTGGTCGTCACATATCCAAAGGAGAAATAAAGCTATTCATACGAAGAATGTAGATGAGAGAGAGTATGGTTATGATTTTGAGAGAAACAATGAAGTTACGAATAGATTGGAATGACTTGAGGCAAACCAGGAGCTCTGAAATTGATTATGTTTACAACCATAGTGTTGGTCAGTTTTACCATGCTAATGGTGCTGCTCAAGCGAATGCAACTATTGCTTCTGTGATGTACTTGGGTTGTGAATTTAGTAAAGCTTAAACTATGAGTTTTGATATGTACATGTAATTTCGTACTATGCTTAATGAAATTACCTATGCTATGTCAATTGTGTTGATTCTATAACTCAGCTATTTGAGAATTGTAATTCTCCTTCTCATGTTTCATCATTTCCTGGATGTCTACTACTAGAGTCCAACATATTGGACCATTTTGGCATGCTGTGTTGGGTCGGTGGACCCTGATAAGTACTGTTCACACAACCCTACTGTTTACCCAAACACTAGGTCCAATGGGGGGCTTGGGTACTTTCGTAATTCTCATGTGCTTCCGTGTAACCCTAATTCTATACTTATAAATAGATGAGGGGGCGCCTCTTTTAGGTTAAAAAAGAGTTGTATTTTTTTAATCATAGTGAAAACCACAGTAGTCGTGGATGTAACCCTATTTTAAGGTGAACTACGTAAATCCTTATGTTCTTGTGTGTATGATTTGTTTCATTCGTTAATTTTTTTCTTGTTTGTTGTTTTGTGTCTCACCGATCTTGGTTAAGAAGGGTCGATTCCTAACAACTGGTATCAGAGCATTGGTTCAAGTGGGAGCTATGGCTGTGGACGAAAATGTTAGAATCGATAAATTTAATGGCACAGATTTTGGCTTTTGGAAGATGCAGATTGAAGACTATCTGTATCAGAAAAAACTCTATTAGCCCCTTTCAAGGATGAAACCAAAAAAGATAAAGGATGATGTGTGGACTATTTTTGATCGCCAAGCGCTAGGTGTTATTCGGCTAACGTTGTCTCGTAACGTTGCGTTTAACATAGCAAAGGAGAATACTACAGAGCGGGTGTCATGGTGACACCCTCAAACATGTATGAAAAACCCCCTCCCTCAAATAAAGTTTATTTGATGCATAGATTATTTAATCTGAGGATAACATAAGGTGCTTTGGTGGATGAGCATTTGAACGAAATCAATATTGTGGTAACAAAATTGAGTTCCGTATCTATCGAATTTGATGATGAGGTTAGGGTTTTGAGATTCTTCTATCTAGTTTGCCAGGAAGTTGGAATCGTATAGTAACAGCAGTATGTAATTCTTTGGAAGAAGAAAAGTTGAATTACAGTGATATTCGAGATTTAATTCTAAGTGAAGAAATTCACAGGAGGAAATTAGGGGAAACATCAGGTTCTGCCCTGAATACAAAAGCCAAAGGAAGATCAGTAGGAAAAAACCCAAACCGCAACAGATCAAAATCCAAACATAGAAGCAAGTTAAGAACTGGAGAGGGATGGAGTTGCTGGAACTGTGGAAAGAAGGGACATCTGAAGGGAGATCGCCCGACATTGAATAAGAACAAAGGTGATCAAAATCAGAAGTCTGCTAATGCTGCAACGGATGAGATTTATGATGCTTTGATCTTAAGTATTGACAACCCTCTTGAATCATGAATTTTAGTTTCTAGGGCATCATTTCATTCTACATCACAGAGGGAAATCATAGACAATTACATTGGTGGTGATTTCGGGAAGGTTTATCTAGCTGATGATAAACTTTTAAAGATTGTGAGTAAAGGGGATGTAACAATCAGGTTACCAAACGGATCTGTTTGGAAGATACAGAATGTCAGACATGTGCCTGGTTTGAAAAGAAACTTGATTTCTGTTGGACAACTTGATGATGAAGGTCATGTTGTAACCTTCATGGGTGGTTTGTGGAAAATCACCAAAGAAGCCGTGGTTATTGCTCGTGGTAAAAAAGAAGGAACCCTTTACACGACTACGAACAATAGGGATGTAGTAGCAGTTGTTGATAAGAAGGAAGACTCAAATTTATGGCACCAAAGGCTTGGGCATATGAGTTAAAAAGGGATGAATGTACTTACATCTAAGGGGAAACTATCAGATTTGAAATCGATGGACATTGACTTTTGTGAGGATTACATCTTCGGAAAACAAAAGAGGGTCAGTTTTTCAAAGGATGGCATGAAACCGAAGTCAGAAAAATTGGAGTTGGTTCATACAGATGTGTGGGGACCTGCACCAGTTTCATCTCTTGGAGGATCATCATACTATGTTACCTTTATCGATGACTCAACGAAAAAGATATGTGTTTATTTTCTAAAACATAAATTTGAAGTTTATACTACTTTTAAGAAGTGGAAAGCCTTGGTGGAGACTGAAATAGGTTTGAAAATTAAGTGCTTGAGATTAGATAATGAAGGGGAATATGAGGACAATGAGTTTAAGAAATATTGTACAGAAAGTGGAATTAGAATGGAGAAGACTATTCGAAAGACACCTCAACAGAATGGCATTGTAGAATGCATGAATAGAACTCTAAATGAACGTGCTAGAAGTATGAGGATATAGGCTGGATTACCAAAGATGTTTTCGGAAGATGCAATTAACGTTATAGCATATTTGATTAACCGTGGTCCATCTGTTCCATTGAATGGAGAGTTACCAGAAGAAGCTTGGAGCGGTTGAAGGTATTTGGCTGTGTTTCATATGTGCATATAGATTCTGCTGATAGAAGTAAACTTGATCTGAAATCTGTTAAATGTACTTTTATTGGGTATGGCATTGATCAATTTGGTTATCGATTTTTGGATAATAAAAATCTGAAAATAATCAAAAGTAGAGATGTCATATTTAATAAGAAAGTAATGTATAAAGATAGGGATAAGTCTACATGTGAATCTGAATTTGAATCTGTTACTTGTCATGAGCATGTTGAGTTAGAGGAGATTAGTGAGAGTGATTTGAATAGTAGGATTCAGAATAATCCTAAAAAACTTATTCCACAAACTGAGCCACATACTCCTACTCCTAAGTTAAGACAATTAGAAAGAGAGTCTAAACTTACACAACGTTGGTCTCCATCTTTACATTATTTGTTGTTGTCTGATGAGGGTGAACCTGAAAGTTATGATGAGGCTTTGTTGGTTGATGATTCAATTAAGTGGGAGTCAGCTATGCAAGATGAAATGGATTCACTCATGGAAAACTAGACACAGGAGTTGACTGAATTACCAGTGGGTAAGAAAGCTTTGCACAACAAGTGGGTTTATAGGGTCAAACACAAACATGGTGGGAGTAAACGCTGCAAGGCCAGATTGGTTGCAAAGGGATTTTAGCAAAATGAAGGGGTAGACTACACTGAAATTTTCTCTCCAGTTGTGAAGTTGACTACTATCAAATTGGTGCTAGGAATTATGGTTGTTGAAGATTTGCATCTTAAGCAGATGGATGTAAATACAGCTTTTCTCCATAGTGATTTAGAGAAGGAAATTTACATGAAGCAAACATAAGGTTTCTTAGCACGTGGCAAAGAGGAGTTTGTATGCAAACTTTGAAAAAGCTTGTATGGTTTGAAACAAGCCCCAAGGCAGTGGTACCAGAAGTTTGATAGGTTTATGTGTAACAATGATTTTATAAGATGTCAAGCAGATCATTGTTGTTATTTCAAGAGGTTTGAGAAAAGTTAAATTATTTTGCTCTTATATGTTGATGATGTGCTTATCGCATGATCTAGCATTAAAGAGATAAAAAGATTGAAGAAACTTTTGTCCAACCAATTTGAGATGAAGGATCTTGGAGTTACAAACAAAATCCTTGGTATGAGGATTCACAAGGACAAGTCAAATGGTACTTTGAAGTTGTCACAAGCTGAGTATGTCAAGAAAGTTCTCAAGAGGTTTAGCATGGATGGTGCAAAACCAGTGAGCACTCCATTGGCTAGCCACTTCAGACTTACCAAAGAGCAGTCTCTGAAGACCAAAGAAGAGCAGGCTTACATGGAATGTGTTCCATATACTTCAGCTATTGGTAGCATAATGTATGCTATGGTTTGTACTAGACCAAACATTGCACATGCAGTAGGAGTGGTTAGTAGGTACATGAGTAAATCAGGCAAGCAACATTGGGAGGCAGTGAAGTGAATCCTTAGATACTTGAGTGGTACTACAGACATGGCACTTTGTTTCAGATGAACCGACATCGAGTTACATGGTTATGTTGATGCAGACTTGGCTGGTGATATGGATAACAGAAAGAGTACTACTAGTTATGTTTACGTATTAGGTGGTACAGCAGTGAGTTGGATTTCACAGTTACAGAAGATTGTGGCCCTTTCTACAACAGAGGCTGAGTATGTTGCTATTACTGAATTTGGGAAGGAGCTAACTTGGTTACAAAATTTCCTAGCATAGTTGGGAAAGACGCAAGAGATAAGTATTTTGCATAGTGACAGTCAAAGTGCTATTCATCTTGCAAAGAAGCCGTCTTTTTATTCTAGAACGAAACACATTCAGCTACGATACCATTTCATTTATTCACTTGTAGATGATGGAGTCTTGTCTCTTGAGAAGATCCAAGGCTGTAACAATCCAGCTAACATGTTGACCAAGACAGTTACCATTGATAAAGTTGGCCTTCAAGATTGATGAAGAAAGATCAAGTTGTTGCGACATTCCTCTATGTGATGAAGATGATGGAGAGGTTGTGTTATCAGGTTCCAAGTGGGACGTTGTTGGGTCGGTGGACCCTAATAAGTATTGTTCACTCAACCCTACTATTCACTCAAACACTGGGTCCAATGGGGGGTTTGGGTACTTTCATAATTCCCATGTGCTTCCGCGTAACCCTAATTCTATACTGATAAATAGATGAGGGGGCGTCTCTTTTAGGTTAAGAGAGAGTTGTATTTTTCTGATCATAGTGAAAACTGCAGCAGCCGTGAACATAACTCTATTCTGGGGTGAACCACGTAAATCCTTGTGTTCTTGTGTGTTATTTGTCTGATTCGTTAATTTCTTTCTTGTTTGTTATTTCGTGTCTCACCAATCTTGGTTAGGAAGAATCAATTGGCATCGAGTTACATGGTTATGTTGATGCAGACTTGGCTGGTGCTATGGATAACAGAAAAAGTACTACTGGTTATAATTACACATTAGGTGGTATAGCAGTGAGTTGGATTTCAAAGTTACAGAAGATTGTGGCCCTTTCTACAACATAGGATGAGTATGTTGCTATTACTGAAGCTGGGAAGGAGATGACTTGGTTACAGAATTTCCTAGCAGAGTTGGGTAAGACGCAAGAGATGAGCATTTTGCATAGTGACAGTCAAAGTGCTATTCATCTTATAAAGAATCCGATTTGTCATTCTAGGACGAAACACATTCAGTTGCGATACCATTTCATTCGTTCACTTGTAAATAATGGAGTCTTGTCTCTTGAGAAGATCCAAGGCAGTAAGAATCCAGTAGACATATTGACCAAGACAGTCACCACTGACAAACTGAAGTTGTGTACAATTTCAGTTGGCCTTCAAGATTAATGAAGGAAGATCATGTTGTTGCGACGTTCCTCTATGTGATGAAGATGATGGACAGCTTGTGTCATTAGGTTCCAAGTGAGAGATTGTTAGGTTGGTGGACCCTAATAAGTACTGTTCACTCAAACATTGGGTCCAATTGAGGGTTTGGGTACTTTCGTAATTCTCATGTACTTCCGTATAACCCTAATTCTATACTTATAAATAGATGAGGGGGCACCTCTTTTAGGTTAAAAGAGAGTTGTATTTTTTTGATCATAGTGAAAACCACAGTAGCCGTGGACGTAACCCTATTCTAGGGTGAACCGCGTAAATCCTTGTGTTCTTGTGTGTGTGATTTGTTTGATTCGTTAATTTGTTTCTTGTTTGTTATTTTGTGTCTCACCGATCTTGGTTAGGAAGGGTCAATTCCTAACACGTTGCCCTGTAAACACATCCATCTAAATTTCTTTCTCATCCCTTGGATAATAGTGATATGCTTCTTTTTTGTTTATGTTTCTCAAAGTTCTACAGCTTTGAATTTGCTTTTTGATTCATTCTTTTGTAATGTATGATCTCCAATTACAATAACTGTGACCACCTCATATATAGAGAATAACATATCTTTGTAAAGTAACAAACAAGATCAGACACGAGACATTCATTCTAGAGAATCAATACTGACTGCTAGTTTATTCATGGGTTTCAATTGCATAATAATTCAAAAGGTGTTTTATCATCTCTTCCTCACTTGCTGCACACAGACACACACACACATACACAGTCTTGAATTAATGTTCAAAGGGATATGAGGCAACAACATGTGCCATCTTGAGAGGACTAGTTGAGGTATATAAATTGAACAACCTGATGCCAATAAACTTCCTGAAGCAATCAAAACCAAACTAAGATGCCTTATCATTTAATTAGTTGAGTTGGCTCAAATTTAAATTCCAAAATCAAATTCCAAATCCACACAATCAAACACACCTTTTAATAGAATTTCAGTGACTACATTGTTATTTCCACAAGCTAAATCCACCTAATGAAGAACTTTTAAGATAAACAAGAACTTCAAAGATAAAAATCTTAATCCATAGCACAAAATTGCTAGGTGACATTACATAAAAATCTTAAAACATTATCACTATGATCTCCAAATAAACATCTTAAAACTTAAGCATCACACCCTTTCTTGTAGAAAACAAAAAATGACAAAACAATTGACATTCACAAAAGAAAAATAGTTACATTGCATATTAATTAGAATAGATCTCGCCAAAACAAATTTAGGACAAAAGGGCTCCAAATCTTTTTGTCTCTTCAATCTCAAGTAATTTTTTTGGTCTAATTTCACGAAGCCAAGTGATGCTCTTCCACCAGATTCCCTACCAAATAGCTCATAAACAGACCTAAGAGAAATTCCAAATTCTAAAGCTAATTCTACTTCAATTGCTTGGGTGGTAGATAATTTTTTTTTTTTTTTGTGGGGAGGGGGGGGGATGGCAACATATGAATGCATTCTTGAGGCACAAAGTCATGATTATGATGTTCAACAAAATCACATGCAACATGTTTTTCTAAAATTCTATCTAACTTGATACTAAATTGGGCACCACAACCACATCTTACCTTTTGTTTCGGATTTTTTACTAGTGGATCTCGCTTGTCAATACCCCGACTTCCCTTTTTGTAACATACAAATGTTCATGAAGTTAATTCCTTGGTATGTTTGTTCTTGTTTGCATAGGCCTTCCTAATACTGAAGCCCATCTTTCCTCCATAGGTATTGTAAAAATCATATGTAGCTTGTTCACAGTCAAATGACATCCCCAATTTCGACTTCCAACCACAATTGGCCAACTCATCAACAACATTATTTTCTTCCATTACTTGCAATTCAGTATCATACAAATAAATAAATAAATAAAAAGAAAAAAGAAAAACATAAACAAAAATTCTAATTTGTTTTTTTTATGCCAATTCCAGAAACACAGGTCAAACCAAATCTGGGCCAATCATCTAATATTGGGTCAATGGAGGGAATTTAGCATCTTAAATTTATTACACAAATTAACAAATGTTGCAAAAACACATTCACTTTAGTGACCCAAATTATTCAAACAAATAAGTTCTCCAATCCCAAGCATATAAAAAAGCAGAGAGAACTCTGAAACAAGGTTGGCATCTCATTTCATCTCAAATCAAAACAAGACTAAGAGTATGAAAGCAACTGAAGAGTTCTCCGGACCATTATATCAAAATCATCAACATTTAGAAATTTATAAAATAGCAACAAATGAGAACCATCATGAAAGAATGAAGCCTTTATTTCTTGCTAAATCAACAAAAATATTGCAAAAACACATTCACTCCAGTGACCCTAATTATGCAAACAAATACGTTCTCCAACCCCAAGCATACAAAAAATCAAAGAGAAATCTAAAACCAGTTTGACATCTCATTTCATCTAAAATCAAAACAAGACTAAGAGTATGAAAGCAACCCATTTCATCAAACCCATTTATCATACCCATTTCTCATCAAACCCATTTATCATCAACAAATCTATATTTTCTTTCATTTATCTAACAGAAAATTGAAGAACCAAATCGAATAGAAATCTGAATAATATATATATATATATATAACAACAACAAATCTAACGGAAAATCAAACTCATTTCATTTATATTTTCTTCAATTTATCATCAAACCCATTTCAAAAATCAACAACAAATCTAACCCAAGGATCATATACATATACATATACAACAACAACAAATGACAATGATGATGAAATGGACCTCGTCATCGCCGCAATCTCGCCTTGTCGTTGTCGCATTGCTGCTAGACTCATCGTTGCCCGCCATCCTTTGCGTTTCTCTTTCGTCGTCGTGTCACTCCACCATCTCTTAGTTCGTTTCTCTCTCCGTTCGTGTTCGTCTTTCTGTCTCTCTCTCAGTTTGTCACTCCGCCTCTCAATCGCGTTGCGTCTCTATCTCTCCATTAGGGTTGAGTGAAATAGATGATACAGAAAAGAAAAGAGAGGGAAAAGAGAATTTTGAATTTTTAAAAAAAATACTAAACAAAACGACGTCGTTTTGGCGAGGACTGTAGGAACCACTGCAAGAAACTATGGAAAAGAATCTGAACTCCACCCAATCCTTTCTCACCACCAGCGAGCTATTGTTTTCATCTCCGCAATTGTCGCCATCCCCTCCAAATTAAAATTTTTTATTTATTTTTTCTACAGTCACTTTAATCTCAAAATTGCTCTAATTTTCAACATCTTCACTTTGTACACCCACTCGTGTCTTCACCCTCTCCGAATCAACCTAGGCCCTCCTACCCTCACCACTCCCGCCCTAACATCCCTCTCGCCTTTAACCTTTATCTCTCTTTTTTATGTGTATAATATATATATATATAAGCATACTTACGCTATGTTTGGTTGAGAGATTTGGGAAGGGATTTGAAAACAGAAAGAGAAAAATGGTGTGAAATTATGTGAAATGTAGGTATATTTTATTTACATTACACATACATTTTCCCTTTTCGTTCCCAAATCATTTTCCAAATCCCACAGCGTTAGAGTTTTAAAGTAGACCATCATAGTGCAAAGAGGGCTAAGGGTGGCGAGAAAGGAAGGACAAGTGGTGGTTGATGATATTTTAATATTAATATAGTTTTTTTAGGACACGCACTTTGACTAATCTTGGGGCCTTGAGCCGATTGACAATATTAATATAGTTTTTGATAGGAAATAATTTTAAATTTGATTTGTGAATACAATGCATTAACCGCTTAGTATTTAAAGAAATTTTATGTAATATGTTACACATCTTAAAATTGGGTATATATATATTAAAATTTTGTTAATATGTGTCCTTAAAACGTATGCTAAAATATTTAAAATAATTGTATATATATTACAATTTTTATCTTTTTATTACCCATCTTTACTTTTTTTTATTTTTTTTATTTTTTTATCAGTACTCATCTTTAATCTTTGAGTACTATTATAAACCATGAAAATATTTTTCCTTAACTCTTCCTTCTCCTGTAATTTCTCATGTGACAAAATAAGTCTCATTATTTTTAAACATAGCAGATTATATACATACACATAAATTTAATTGAATAAACACACTTAAAAGATGACAAAAAGTGGTGAAATAAGTTCAGTGACAAGTAACAATTATCTTAAATTTTTAACTATTTCATCAATTTTAATTTTTAAGAGCGTCTCCAACCTTTACTCAAATTTTTCATCAAATTTAAATTTGATGAAGCAGACTCACTTTTTCTTATGCAACATTGGCATCAAACCCATATCAACTCAGGGAAAAACTAAAAATTTCATCAAATGAATGGAGCCTTTTATCTTTCATTAAATTTAAATTGTTACCATTGGGCTAGACATTCTCTCGGATGTCCACCCAAGAGCAACTTTGATAGCTTTTTTTTTCATGTCTGAATGACCTCTAGGACATCCGCCTAGACATCCTCTTGGACAACCGGGGATATGAAAAAATCTGATGAAAATTCTAATTTAACATTGGAGTGAACAGCATCAAATCAAACTTTTCATCAAATTTTTACTCAAATTTAAGGAAAATTTTGATTCAACATTGGAGATGTTCCAATAAACTATCATATATTTTTTTCATTAAAATCCTTAATCCCACTCTATCCGGCCGCAAGGAAAAATTTATTGTAACAATAATACCATGTCATAATTGATACATGGTACTACCATCCAATCATAATCTACCATATAAGTGTTTATTTTAATTCATTATGTATATGTGTCAGTTAGTAAGATAAAATGGATATGGAAGTTAAATTTAGATAGGATAAATTACACTTTGCACCCTTACATTGTACCAAATCTCACTTTGACTCCTACATATAAAATCATGATAGTTAACCCCTCGCACTTCTGGTCAAATCTCACTTTGGTCTCTATAGATGAAATCGTGACAGCCAACCCCCTGCACTTTTACTCAAATCCCACTTTGGTCCCTACACAAGTGTCAATGTCCCTCTCTTGTTACTTCATTTTTAAATCTTGAACAAAATTCAATCATGTGACAAAAATGTGACTACAAAATGAGGGTAAAAGACAAAAATCATCCATAGTTTTCACCAATACAATTTGTCCTACGTGATAAATATATGAGAGTTATATAATACAATATATATATATATATATATATATATATATATGTTTGTATGGTAAAATTAAGATGACAAGGTAAGAAAATAGAGCTTTTGAAATAATTAAAAAATACGATAAAAAAATCAAAGAAAAAGAAAGATGAATAGGTAGAAGATTGTGTTACTGTAAAAAATAGAGTTTCATGATTTCAATTTATGCAAAACCCCAATTCATTTTCTTAATTTCTCGCAATCTGTGTTTTGTTTTAACCTAATACAGTCATATTTTAATGTAAATTTTAGGATATAGTGTGCATTGATTAAAAATATAGATGATTTTTCTTTTTTACTCTCATGTTGTAGTCACATTTTTATCACATGATTAGATTATATTAAAGATTTAAACAATTGAGTAACAAAGATGGGACACTAACACTTGTATAAAGACCAAAGTGAGATTTGATCAAAAGTACAAAGGGTTTGATTGTCACAATTTCATGTAGAGGGACTAAAGTGGAATTTGACTAGAAGTATGGAGAGTTGACTGTCATGATTTTATATGTAAGGGCCAAAGTGAGATTTAGCGCAAAATGAAAGGGTGTAAAGTGTAAGTTACCCATTTAGATAATACGATTCACTTTCTTATATGATGTAATCTATGTATCAATAATAATATGATATTACCGTTACATTAAAATTTTACTTTGCTATTACTGCTCCAATAAAATTTTGTAAAGTGTAATTTACCCATTAAGATTTTGTATGTCCTAGTGTGTTGAGAGTGGCCCATTTCATTCTCTTTTAATCAGAGACATTTTGTATATATTGTTTTTTTTCTTCCGCAATCATTCTAGTATAGCGATTCCTTTTATACTTTCGATATTGGGAATTTTTTCAGCTATAAATAGTTTAACAAAGTATTAAGTTTATATAATGTCAGAAGAATACTAATTTTCTTATAAACAAGTTGCTACTTATAGAAAAAAAACCTAACTGTACGAGAAAGAAAAAAACCTTCTCGTATAATCCTGTTGATCAAGTCTGCACTCCTCCAAACGTCGTCGCTTTACTTCCTGGAAACACAAACGTGAGCTAGCCGGCGGGTGTGTGCCGGAAACCCCTTCGATGCCTAAGTCAGAAAAATGGACAAAGACAAAAGCTCTGTGTATTCAAGAATCAAAGTTGTGTGTTACCTCTCCATAGGTGATGTTTGTGAGCTTTTATAGGTTCTGTGTGGCACAATTCAAGTAGGACTCTTACTCCTCCATGTAGAGTCCTCCTAGGATTTATACTCCTGAAAGATAATGATTATCCTTCAACACCCTCCTCACTGCTTAAACCAAGTGAGATGGTTTTACCATGGTCGGATTCCACTATGACCGAGGTAAGCATGGCTTATGCTAAGCCGCAGACTAGACCGAGCTAACTTTAGTTCGGCTCTTCCATTCATTGCTCTTACCCAGGTTTCTCCTAGTGCCAACCATGGTGTGATCAGACCGAGCTATCAAACAGCAAGGTTCTGGCCAAGATAATCTTAATAAGCCAAGACCGGGCTAACTTTGAGTACGACAACCGGGCTATGTTCAAAGCTTCCTTTAGACCGAAGTAACCTCAAGAATCGTTCGGACCGGAGTAACTTTATACCTCTCTTGGGTCGGAGTAACTTTACACCTCTCTTAGGCCGGAGTAACTTCATGGCCTTTTTACTCAATCCTTCGCAACGTGGCCCATAACGGCCCATTACCCAGCTCGGCCCAATTTATAAGTATAATTTACCCTCTCAATTGCCCCTTAATTCCATCTGCGTAGCATGATAGGGATTACCTGTTACCAGCCGAGCTAAAAAATTCCAGAATTCCAACCGAGCTAAAATCATTTAGCCTTTCCAGCCGGGTAAAAAACCCTTTTAGCCTTTCCAGCCAAGCTAAATTCACACCGGGTTGTACCTGTCCGGTCAAAACGTCTCTTCAATCACAGCAACTGAAACGCTTCTTATTTCATGGACACGTGGCATGCTCTTATTGGCTGAAGGCAACTGTCACGCCACCCTCGTACCTCGTGTTTTTTGAACAGTTCCCGTCTTTTCGTCCTTTCATCTACACAAAACAAACCCTTGCTATTTCGAATCACTACTCATCTCCTTTTCTAACCTCCACTGTCCTTCAACCTTGCAACTGTGAAGCTCGTGTTTTGCTGCTGCCGTGTGTTTCCATTCTCTAGGCTGTTCGATCTTCATCAGGTAAGCATTATAAATCTGTTTTATTTTTCTTGTTTTCGTATTTGTTCAATCCACTGTATCTTGTTTTGTGTGTTTTTGCAAAACACACTCTTTCTTTCTACTTGATTTGTATGTTTCTGGAAAAACTTAGCAATAGAACACTCGAATACATGTAATACCCTGTATAACACTGGTTTTCAATCCAAAATCATAATGCAACCGAACTAGGATACTGTTTATGCTATGTGTAAGTAGCCAGACCATTCAACCGAACCAACACTTGTACCAGTAGTTTTAACAAGTCAAAAAAACCATCTTTTGATTTATCTTAGCCGAGATAACAAACCAAACTAAGTCTGCACTTAGTGTGTTTTGAAGGCCTTAATTCCGACCGAACTATCTTGGGGCTAAACCAGCACTCTTAGTTCAGACCGAACTAAGAAAGTTGCCCCTAGAATTTCAATTGATCTAACAAATCACTTGCTCCAACCGAGCTACCAAGCACCTTGCTGAAACCGAGATAGGACCAGCAACATTTCACAAAGCCGAAGTAGGACTTAACTTATTTTTACTTTGTAATGCAGTCTAAAGATCTGTGCTTAACACTTCTGTTTTTTCACTTTGCAGACTTAGGTTGCCCAGGCACTCCTTTTGATCGCTCAACCGAGCTACACAGCAACATTTTCCGACCGAGCTAGCACCAAGCATAATTTATACATAACTTAGGAGTAAATGGGTAAATATAGGTTTTTAGTAGAAACACCAGGTGGCATGGCCGAATTCCGAAGGGATTATAACATCCCTGACGATGTCCACCTAACCTTAGCCAAAAAAGTTATACCTTGGGAAAACCAGGGCTTTGTACCCTTTACCCTTTTATCAATAATAGAAACCGGACTAAGATTTCCAGTCCAACCCTTAATTTGTGAATTCCTTAGGCAAACGAGAATATGCCCAACCCAGCTTTCCACCAACTCACACCGCATAATAATAGGCATAGCCGAGCTAAACTGTCGAGCTGGCATTAACCTCATCTTAGCCGAAATCTTCCACCAATACTCCATAGGGTCGAAAGAAGACGGCTGGGTTTACTATCTTAGAATACGCTGCCGCTGAGAAAAAATAATAAAAGACACACCGGACAAAGACTTGAATGATGATGACTTTTTCTGGGTGTCTGGCAATTTTGAAGACTAGCAAGCCCAGATCCCTGGCCGAAGTATAAACTGGAATAAAGGAGAACCTGGTATAATTACTTCGGTTTGTTGGCATGCTTTGCTTTATTTCGGTTACCTGCTCCTGAACCGAACTACCAGTTTGTTTTCTTTATGCAGATTCAGCCCATCTTCAATCCTTGTACAGTTACCCCAACCTGAACACTATCCGCGCCGCACTACGTTTTCCAGAAAGAAGTTGGGCCAAACTTCTAAATTTCGAACCGACATACAGATACAGCGGCCGCCGAAAAGCTAGAGTAACTGACTTTTTGTTAGAGGGTGCCCCCAAACCGGACCCAACCTTGCCACAAATTAACTTAATCCCACTGACTGCTGAATAAGAAATGGCCAAGAGAAACAGAGTCAGGGCCCTTTTGACCGAGACAAACAGGGCCGAGGTACCACCACCAAACCAAACACAAGAAACCGTGGTGGCCCTACCATCACAACAACCCTCCTCATCACGCCGAACTAAGCGTGCCCGTACTACCCAGACCAAACAATGCTTAGTTGATGAAGACGAAACCACTCTGCCACCAAGCCCTCCACCGAGCTCTCAACCGGAGCACACCGATCGAGCCAGCTCTTCCAAATAGGCACCCAAATTGACTTTCTAGAACCGTGATATTCAGGACACTGATTCAGTTGTCGCTGAAAAAGACCATCTGATGGCTTTCAACCTTGCTAAGAGTGTGTGCCTCCCAGCCGACATGGAACACCATAAGAACTTGACCGAGCTAAAGGCCATCCGCTCGGCCACGAAATCAATGATCCTGGTAAGTTGTTCTTCTTGTCTCTCTAAATATCACCACTTTTTGTTCGGTTTTGTCATTAGTTTTTTTTTTTGTCAAGCCGTGCAAAAGGGCCAAATTGCGCATAAAAAGGTGTTGGAGCTCAAGAGCACAACGAGGCAAGCTATGGCAAAGGTTGAAACAAAAACAACCGAACTGAAGGAGTCCTACCAGAAAACGGCCAAGCTAAAGGCCGAGGTAGCTCGTCTGACCGGACTAGTTACCTCGGCCGATGCAGACAAATAGAAGCCCTGGCTGTGATGAAGGATAAGTACCTTCGTGAGCTAGTCAAGCTCGAAGGTAAGAAGGACGCCGAGATAACGGAGCTAAAGAAGAAGGCAAAAGACGCCAAGCTCCGGGGTTTCAAGGAGGGCGAAGCCCTTTATATCAAACAATGTGAAGCTGCCAAGGATCTCTTCTTCAAATGCGGTTGGAGGGCGGCTGTAGAGCAGCTCGGTCACGGTCTAAGGACCAAGGTCTTCAACGCTCCAGCATACTTCATTCCGGGCTCCATGGCTTAATATGCTGCTTCTCTTCAGCAATAGTTTCTTGAGGACTCAGATGATGATGAAGAAGAAGCTGCGCCAAAGGATACTACGGTTGTCAGTGACCCTGATGAACAATTAGTTCGGTTGGAGCCATTGGTGGAAGGCCTGACCGGCGAGTTGCCTACTGAAACCGTACCTCCAGCTGACACCGAGCTCTCAACCGAGGCCATGCCACCGTCCGAAACCGGGCTTCGTGTTGATATTGATGTTGATCTTGACACCGAAATAGATGATCTTTTTAACTGATTTTGTATCTTCTTTTTTCTTTTTTGCTTTTGTAACCGGGCTGTGGCCCCTCCTTTGTACTTGTTTTGAATTTAATCAATGAAAATCATCTTTTGTATTCAATACTTATTCCGGTTTGATCTGTATGCTTGCACTTGTAATGAGTTTTTCAATAAATTCTTTTGTTCCAACTGTTATCTCGGTTTGCTTTCCTGTTTGTGCTTGCTTTCTAACTGCAACTTGAACGAAACACAATATTTTTCGGCCGAGATACTTTATTCTGATCTTAGATGAGCAATCTGACTGAGCTTACTAGCCAACCACTCTTTTAGCCGATGTCTAAAGAGTACTAAGAGTTGGTTTAATCCAGCCAACCACTCTTTAGCCGATGTCCTTACTTCGGATAAAGAGTACCAAGAGTTGGTTTAATCCAGCCAACCACTCTTTAGCCGATGTACTTACTTCGGCTAAAGAGTACTAAGAGTTGGTTTAATCCAGCCAACCACTCTTTAGCCGATGTCCTTACTTCGGCTAAAGAGTACTAAAAGTTGGTTTAATCCAGCCAACCACTCTTTTAGCTGATGTCCTTACTTCGGCTAAAGAGTACCAAGAGTTGGTTTAATCCAGCCAACCACTCTTTAGCCGATGTCCTTACTTCGGCTAAAGAGTACTAAGAGTTGGTTTAATCCAGCCAACCACTCTTTAGCCGATGTCCTTACTTCGGCTAAAGAGTACTAGGTGTTGGTTTAGTCCAGCCAACCACTCTTTAGCCGATGTCCTTACTTCGGCTAAAGAGTACCAAGAGTTGGTTTAATCCAGCCAACCATTCTTTAGCCGATGTCCTTACTTCAGCTAAAGAGTACTAAGAGTTGGTTTAATCTAGCCAACCACTCTTTAGCCGATGTCCTTACTTCGACTAAAGAGTACTAGGTGTTGGTTTAGTCCAGCCAACCACTCTTTAGCCGATGTCCTTACTTCGGCTAAAGAGTACCAAGAGTTGGTTTAATCTAGCCAACCACTCTTTAGCCGATGTCCTTACTTCGGCTAAAGAGTACTAGTTGTTGGTTTAGTCCATCCAACCACTCTTTTAGCCGATGTCCTTACTTCGGCTAAAGAGTACCAAGAGTTGGTTTAATCCAGCCAACCATTTTTTAGCCGATGTCCTTACTTCGGCTAAAGAGTACTAAGAGTTGGTTTAATCCATCCAACCACTCTTTTAGCCGATGTCCTTACTTCGGCTAAAGAGTACCAAGTGTTGGTTTAATCCAGCCAACCTCTAGATTGGTTTTTCCAGCCAACCTAAAGTAAAGTGTTTAGTTATTCCTACCAAACGTCCTGCAGCCTGGATCCTTATCCTGGGCTTAGGAAGGGTGTTGGTTTTTCCAGCCAACCTTTAGATTGGTTTTTTCAGCCAACCTAAAGTGAAGTGTTTGGTTATTCCGACCAAACGTCCTGCGGCCTGGATCCTTATCCTGGGCTTAGGAAGGGTGTTGGTTTTTCCAGCCAACCTTTAGATTGGTTTTTCCAGCCAACCTAAAGTAAAGTGTTTGGTTATTCCGACCAAACGTCCTGCAGCCTGGATCCTTATCCTGGGCTTAGGAAGGGTGTTGGTTTAATCCAGCCAACCTCTAAGTTGGTTTTTCCAGCCAGCTTAGAATAAAATGTTTGCAATGTTCCTAACTTCACTAAAACTAACTTCTACAGAAAACAACTATGCTGAAAAGAATCGACTTGTTTTATTGAGGAAAGAAAAAAAATTACACATGTTTGAAAGGAGAAAGCTAAAAATAAAATAACTTGGCGGTGTTCCATGGCCTAGGGATTTCTTTGTCGTCCTTGTCTTCTAGGTGGTATGCCCCTTTGCCTACTAACCCAACCACTTTGTAAGGACCTTCCCAATTAGGCCCTAGCTTGCCATCTCCTGGCACCAGGGTGTTTCCCATCACTTTGCGCAGCACCCAATCTCCGATCTTGAATTGCCTTGGATGCACTGTTTTGTTGTATTTCCTGGATAACTCTTGTTGATATGAGGCCATGTGGACTAGTGCTCTTTCTCTTCTTTCTTCGATGAGGTCGAGCTCTAATGCTATGGCTTCTCCATTCAATTCTGGATCAAAATTTTCGCTTCTAATTGTGGGAAGGCCAACTTCCAGTGGGATTATTGCTTCCATGCTGTAGGCTAAGGAGAATGGTGTTTCTCCTGTTGATCGTCGAGGTGTGGTGCGGTAAGCCCATAAAACATGAGGAAGTTCCTCTGCCCACTTGCCTTTTGCCTTCTCTAACCTTTTCTTCAGGCCATCCAAGACAACCTTATTTGATACTTCTGCTTGGCCATTTGCTTGAGGATATGCTGGTGTAGAATTGTAGAATTCTATCTTGTATTCTTCACAAAAGCCTCTAAAGATTCTGCCGTCAAACTGGGTACCGTTGTCTGATATTAAGGCTTTAGGTATGCCGAATCGAGTAATGATATTCTGCCAGACGAACTTTTTCACATCTTTTTCTTTGATTGATGCCAATGCTTCTGCTTCCATCCACTTTGTGAAGTAGTCTGTTGCTGCGAGAAAGAACTTTCTGTTTTCGGGTGCTGTTGGAAGTGGTCCTACTATGTCCAAGCCCCACATTGCAAAGGGCCATGGGCTGGTCAATGATAGGAGTTCTCTGGCCGGCTGATGTATTTGATGTGCAAACTTCTGACATTTCTCGCACTTCTTCACATACTTCTCTGAGTCAGCTTGCATGTATGGCCACCAGTATCCTTGCAAAATGGCCCTGTAAGCTAACGATCTTCCTCCTTGGTGGCTTCCGCACACCCCTTCATGTATTTCGAACAAAAATGCTTCTACTTTACTGGGGTGGACACACTTTAGATAAGGTCCTGAGAATGACTTTTTGTATAATGCCATAGATGGGGAGAGCCAAAATCGCTGCGACTTTGCTCTAATTTTGTTGGCTTCTTTCTTGTCTTCCGGTAAGACGCCGTTTTTTAAGAACAGTATGATGGGATCCATCCATGAGGGGCCTAATTCGGTGCAACATACCTCTTCTACTTCGGGGTCCTCAATGCTTGGTCTTGGTAGGTAGTCAATTAGTAGTGGGTGAGGAATGGATGTATCTGCCATGGACGCAAAGCCTACTAGTTCGTCTGCTCTGCTGTTTTCCTCCCTGCCAATCTGTTCTATCCTTACTACTTCAAATTTCTTGATCTCTGTTCTGACCAATTCTTGGTACTTGGCCATCCTGTCATCCTTTGCTTCATAGTCGCCAGAAATTTGGTTTA
Source organism: Camellia sinensis (assembly GCF_055761805.1). Taxonomy (NCBI): domain Eukaryota; kingdom Viridiplantae; phylum Streptophyta; class Magnoliopsida; order Ericales; family Theaceae; genus Camellia; species Camellia sinensis. The sequence continues at coordinate 184,418,337 of NC_138961.1, read as the reverse complement.
CCACCAGCTGTGAGTCGCTATAGATCATTAATTCGGTGGCCTTCATGTAGAACACTGATTTGAGTCCTGTAAGAAGTGCTTCATACTCCGCTTCGTTGTTTGATGTTGGGAAGCCAAGGTTGATTGCTTGCTCCACAACCAGGCCGTCTGGTGAGATGAGGACTATGCCAAGTCCTGCACCATGCCGGTTGGATGCTCCATCCACAAAGAGCTTCCACATCTCACCAACGAACAACTTCCAGCAAGTGGAGGGGTCAGATGATGTCATGGGGTCAAGAATGTTGCTGGTGTTCTCTTCAAGGTCCATGCTTGCTGTCTGCCCCTCGCTATCTGATTGTACCAAGTCTTTATTTGTTGGTGAGTCTTGGCTCGGTGTAGCTTGGTTCGCTTCTTCCTTGTTGTCTTTATTCTGGTATGCCTTGGGGTCTGACTGAATATCCTGCACCAGGGGTTGCGCTATTCCGACGTCAACTTTTATCCCTGGTTTGGTTGTATCAGTCAGGTCGACTGGGCAGATATGATGGCTTCCTAGGGTGAATTCTGTAACAAAGTCTGCCAAAGCTTGGGCCTTTATCGCGGTTCTGGGTTGGAACTTAATGTCGAATTGTCCCAACTCTACCGCCCACTTCAAGATTCTCCAAGAAAAGTTTGCCCTTTCAAACAAAGCTTTTAATGGGAAAACTGTGAGGACAACTATGGTGTGGGCGTGAAAGTAGTGCGACAACTTCCTTGAGGCCATCATCAAGACCAATGCCAGTTTTTCCAGTGGCAAATACCTTGTTTCGGCACCCAGCAATGTCTTGCTGACATAATAGATGGGCAGATGTTGAATTCCTTCCGCACGGACCAACACTGCGCTAATTGCGTGCTGAAAGACTGCCAGGTACAGGAAGAGTTCTTCTCTAGGTATTGGGGTGACCAGCAATGGTGGAGAGGACATGTATTCTTTCAAGCTTTCCAGAGCACGGTCGCATTCTTCGTCCCATTCAAACTTGGTTTTTAATGCTTGAAAGAATGGTCGTAGTCTATCTGACGACCGGCTAATGAATCGGTTGAGTGCAGCTGCCATGCCGGTGAGATGCTGCACTTCTTTTACTGAGTTAGGCCTCTCTAGATTCTGAATAGCTTTGATCTGGGAGGGGTCTGCCTCAATACCCCGGTTGGTCACTAGGAAGCCCAGGAATTTACCAGATCTTACACCAAACGCGCACTTAGATGCATTAAGGCGTAACTTGTGCTTCTTCAGAATCTGGAACATGTCACCTAGGTCCCTTAGATGGTCATTCTCATCCTTGCTCTTGACCACCATGTCATCGATGTAAGCCTCCATTGTTCTGCCTAGCAACGGCTCAAACATCTTGGTGACCATTCTCTGGAATGTTGCCCCTGCGTTCTTTAGGCCAAAGGGCATGACCTTATAGCAATACAGTCCTCTTGGAGTGGTAAAGGATGTGACCTCCTGGCCTGGTTCGTACATGGCAATCTGATGGTAGCCTCTGTACGCATCCAGAAAGCTAAGTCAGTTGTGCCCCGCCGTCAGGTCTACCAATTGATTTATCCGTGATAGGGGGAAGCTGTCCTTTGGGCATGCTTTGTTGACTGTCTTATAGTCGACGTAGACACGCCATTTGCCATTCTTCTTTGGTACCACGACTGTGTTAGAAATCCATCTGGGGTAGTGCACTTCTCTGATGGCTCCTGCCTCTAGCAGATTTCCCACCTCTTCCGCCACTATCTCGGCGTAGTGGAGTGCCGATCTGCGAGTGCGCTGAATGATTGGTCTGGCAGATGGGTGGACATTGAGTTGGTGACAGATGAAGTTTGGATCAATGCCTAGCATGTCGTAGGGTGTCCAGGCGAACACTTCGATGTTAGAGGTCAAGAATTCCAAGACCTCCAATCTCTCAGTGCTGGACAATGACGAACCGAGCAAAAAGAACTTATCCGGGTTCTCTTCATCTATTCTTACCTCTACCAAATTTTCTACCGCTTTTTGATCAGCTGCTCTGCCGACATCTGCGAACAGTTCATTACTCTCAGGTTCTTCCACCGAATGAACATATCCCTTGGCAGCGCAGCTGCCATTAGCTGTGACAAAACATTGCTTAAACATAATCTGGTCTCCAAAGACCTCTTCAATTACTCCAGTTCCATTGGGGAACCGCATTACTTGATGGTAGGATGATGCTACTGATTTCATGGCATGGAGCCATGTTCTTCCCAAGATTATGTTGTAAGTGGAAGGGACTTTCAATACCCAAAATTCCACTTGTTTTGTCACTCTTCCTGCCCTGACTGGCAGGATAATTTTGCCGACTGGCCATTCTGGCATTGAGTTGAATCCGATTAGGGGGGATACAGCTGGTGCCAGGTCTTTGTCCTCCAATTTCAGTTGTTTGATGGTGTCGTAATACATTATCTCACACGAGCTGCCTTGGTCTATCAGAATTCGTTTGACGTCATAATCCTTGACGCGGAGGGTGACGACCAGTGCATCGTTGTGAAGGCAATATATTCTTTCCAAGTCCTTGTCCGAAAAAGACATGACGTTCGTGGCCTCTGTTCTCCCCTTTTTGATGGTAGGTTGGGCACTTAGTACCTCCCTCAAGTGCTCAGCCTTCTTGATTGACCCTCTAAGCTCGCATACACGCTCAGGTTCGAATACTCCATGTATCACATTGATCACACCTTGAGGTGGGGCATCAATTGGCATTCCATTGGGGTTATTGTGATCCTGGGGGACTGGTTGCGTCCCTCCTTCAATGTATTTATCCAAGTGACCGTCTGCCACCAACTCCTCCAGATACTGTCTCAATGGCATACAATTTTCAGTGCGGTGCCCCTTTTCTTTGTGAAAGGTGCATCGTAATCTTTCGTCATAGTCTTTCTGTGCTTCTCCTAGCTTAGCTGGCCATCTGACGAAAGGCTCATCGCGTATTTCACTTAGAATCCGATAGATCGGTTTCTTGAATACCGTGGTTATGGCAGTACGAATTCTCAACCATCTTTTATCCTGGTCTTCTCCGTTGTCTCACCTGCCTTGTCCGTTTTTGTTCGGACGCTCTACCATGTTGATCTTTGCTGTGGTCTTTTTATCTGGTATTGCGGTTGTGCCAAATTTTGTTTTTGCACAGGCGCCATCCTCTTCTACCCTGATGTGCTGATGCACTCTTTCCATCAAGGCCTCCATGGTGAGGGGCGGTGTCATGGTGATTAAGTCCCTTAGTCTGTTTTTGGCTGGAAGGCCTCTTTTGTATTGTGCAATGGCAAGATTGGTGGGACAGTCCCCAATCTGGTTGAATGTCTCCCAGTAGCGACTATTGTAGGATCTTAGTGTCTCCTTTTCACCCATGTCGATGGAGAGTAACTGGTCAATCTCCACCGGGGTTTTGGTGTTCGTTCTGAACCTCGTGACGAATGCCTCTGCCAATTGTGCCCAGGAGGCTATGCTTCCTTCTGGAAGTTTTTCGAACCAAGTTAAACCTAGATCACCAAGGCTTAATGGGAAGAGGATGCACATCAAAGCCTCGTTTCGCCGATATACCGCCATAACCTGGCGGAAGTGGCTTAGGTGTATATAGGGGTCCGTCTTCCCCTCGTACGTGGTGAATTTGGGCTGAAGGAAGCCTGAAGGTAAGGGTGAGTTTTCTATTACCGGAACGAACGGCAAGGTCTGCAGCCTTGCTAATGCTTTGTCCGTTAGTTCGTAGGCAGGGTGCGGTAATGGCATTCCAACCTCGACGCTTCCATGCGTCCGAGGAGCCAACCGCTGAAGGGCAGATACCCTACGAGGGTCACGCGCCCTAGTATCTTCCTTCAATCATGCCCTTTTTTCCATCATGATCCACAAATCGGATGTTTTGGGCAACTCCGTTTTCCTGGATGATGTCTGGTGTGAGCGCGAGGGTCGATAGGTACTTCCCTCTGTGTAAGGCCTCAATGATCTCGTTCTCTCAAACCTGGAGAAATGAGTTCTAGAGGTTCTGGATTGAGTATCGCCTGTCCTGAGGCTTTTACTCTCTGCTTGTGACGGTGTGGAATGCCTTCCACGGTCTTCCGAGCGGTGAGGGGGCGTCTTGCTTTTGCGCCCCTCTCCTGTCGCTGCTCCTTTTCCCTTCATCTGGCGCTTTAAGGCCTCCATGTCCGCCGCCATCTTCCTTATTAATTCATCTTGCTCCTTCACGCGGTCCTCCAGAACTTGAGGATCAATCCTCCTCCTTTGTCTGTCAGGACTTCGTGAATGAGAGTGACGGGGGCTGTTAGTTCGCTTTCTCCCCCTTGTATCCCTTTTGAGATTTTGTCGCTATGGCTCCAAATCCGCCGTGGGAGGGACAGAAGGTAGGCCTTCGCGCCTTGCACCCCCCTCTGGTGTTTGTCCGTCGATGGCGGACTACGGCAAATCTTCGTTGTGCGCCACTGCTTCTTAAAAGGAGAAGCTGGATCAAGAGGTTTTGTTCTTGTCTGAATTCCCACAGACGGCGCCAATTGTATGGGAAAGAAATAAACCTTCTCGTATAATCCTGTTGATCAAGTCTGCGCTCCTCCAAACGTCGTCGCTTTACTTCCTGAAAACACAAACATGAGCTAGCCGGCGGGTGTGTGCCGGAAACCCCTCCGATGCCTAAGTCAGAAAAATGGACAAAGACAAAAGCTCTGTGTATTCAAGAATCAAAGTTGTGTGTTACCTCTCCATAGGTGATGTTGGTGAGCTTTTATAGGTTTCGTGTGGCACAATCCAAGTAGGACTCTTACTCCTCCATGTAGAGTCCTCCTAGGATTCATACTCCTGAAAGATAATGCTTATCCTTCAACACCCTCCTCACTGCTTAAACCAAGTAAGATGGTTTTACCATGGTCGGATTCCACTATGATCGAGGTAAGCATGGCTTATGCTAAACCGCAGACTAGACCGAGCTAACTTTAGTTCGGCTCTTCCATTCATTGCTCTTACCCAGGTTTCTCCTAGTGCCAACCATGGTGTGATCAAACCGAGCTATCAAACAGCAAGGTTCTGACTGAGATAATCTTAATAAGCCAAGACCAAGCTAACTTTGAGTACGACAACCGGGCTATGTTCAAAGCTTCCTTTAGACCGAAGTAACCTCAAGAATTGTTCGGACCGGAGTAACTTTATACCTCTCTTGGGCCGAAGTAACTTTACACCTCTCTTAGGCCGGAGTAACTTCATGGCCTTTTTACTCAGTCCTTCGCAACGTGGCTCATAACGGCCCATTACCCAGCTCGACCCAATTTATAAGTATAATTTACCCTCTCACTAACCTTCTTCTTTACTCATTTTTTAAACTCTTGTTCAAACAGATTTTTTATTCGGTTGATTTCAAGTGTGGCCTGCATTAAAAAAGAAAAAGAAAAAAGTCAACAAAATATGGAAAGGTTCTTTGTAAAGATGTAACCCTGAGAATATTAATACAACTTTCAATACTTTATTCTGGTTTGACAAAGTATTGGATCATACATAAAGAAATTATACTAAGTAAGGGTATTTTTTGTTTTTTGTTTTAAAAAAATTTTTCAAAGGTATTGATAAGAGCAAGTTAGCCGTGTTAAAAAAATTTAAAAAAAAAAAAAAAAAAAAACCGACAACAACAACAACAAAAATGGAATAAGTTTGGAAGAAGTTCGACAAATATTTATAACCAATGAAAATGTACCATCAAATTTATTCAAAAAAGTGAAGTGTGGTATAGATTTAACTTAGTATTGAGGTTCTGAGAGGTCTCTTCTTATGTATTATAGATAAAAAATGATTCATTAAGTTTCAGTTCCTTTCATCATTGATTAAATTATTGAGAATGTTCTCATTTGTTAAAATGCATTAAGTTCCAATCTCTTTTATCATTGATTAAATGTATTGAGAATGTTCAGGCATGGAGATATATAATCCAGAATGGTATTTTAGGCCCATTGCTCGGAATACATTTTGTTTACTTTGTAGTTTTAACAAATTAACTAAAGGAGCAATTAAGAAATTCTATCTTTGTTTAAGAAATTGTCCTGTTTAATACAATTATAGTAAATCATATAATCCATGGTTGTGGTGCCGTTTTCAATTAATTGAATATTAATAATCAGAAAATAGAAGAGTTAAAAAACATCATTAATCGGCCATTATGTGGTGATGTTAACACGTCTCGTGGTTGCTACTAATATTCAAACTACTGAACAGACACAAGACTCTTTTTATAGCACCAAGTCGAACTAGTTTCGTTTGTCTGACCCTTGGTTTTGACAGTGCCATCAGCATTTAGACCTCTAGTCAACCATCTTCCACAAACTAAAATCTCTGAAATATCTCATTATTTGTATCACTCAAGTTATATTTCACCGGAAGGAAACATATGAGAATTTTAGATTGGAACAGACACTTTTACAAACATAAAGAAGTAATGGTTAATTGTTAAAGAATTAAGTGAATCAAAGTAATAAAAGGATGAAGAGCCTAAAATAAAAAGATGAAATCTTACGGGTAGCTCTAAATGCACCCCAAAAATTAAGTTGGGCGCCCCATTACTTCGAAGCCTCTAATTGAAAATTTAAATATTTATTTATTTATTTGGACACCTCAAATAATACCTATCATAACCTTAAAAATAAAAAACCTTGGAAATTCTACTTTCTACACCACAAATCTAATAGCTTTTTTGTCACGACTCCATTCCACCCCTAGTAGAATGGTGCCGTGATGGCCAGTAATCCGAGGTTACCAAAGGCCAGCTTACAAAAAAATTCACACACAATAAGAGTATACATATGGGGCCTACGTGTGCGGAAGCAATATATATAAGTCTAAGTAGTCCATAAGAGCTGTGCATAGATCAAATGAAATGACATACATCTTAACATGGTTTTACAACTTGGATACAAATAAAATAAAGTACATATGACATCTTGATCAAAAGGCTTCTCAAGCCGACATATACAAAAGACATGTGACACAGTGCTAAGAAGCATAATCTTCAAGATGATACAAAACATGAGTAAATCAAAACACAAAACACGCAGCGGATAAAATGTTTGGATCATACCTTCTTGATGATAGAACCTCGTGGATAAATCACGTGCTTCCAGAAACTGATAAACCAACCCAGCAGTGAAGTGATATCACAGATTGAATATCACCCACACAAATCACAGTGCAAAGGACTTGATTATTGTTTTTTGGGAGAGAGACAGTATATGGGTAGAAACAGATCATACGTTGTTTCTCTCTTAATCACCCATAACCATATATTAGATATATAATATATTATTATTATCTATCCATATCAGTTAAAACTGATAATATCTGTATCCTGAGTGGTTATCCTAAATAGGTTTGAATTCAATTTCAAAACCTATTTGGATAAGGTTCAAATTCAAATTCAAATGGTCATGCCACATGGGCGCCCATTACTAACATCTCACACTCGCACATGAGTTGGCATGACACTGCCACATCTCTATCTCAATCTCCCCAAAAATGAACAATCTCATACTAGCCAATGCACCGTGCGACCGCTGAGAACACCTGCATGTGGGAGCTCTATACTAGAAACTCAATATGAGTCAGCATAGAGACATCAACCCAAAAAGAACAAAAATAGTGTCTCATGTACCCAGACCCATCTAGCTACATCAGTCCAAAAACATCTCTAATCCCTCAAAGAGCATGTTTGACTCTCCTAGGTCCCGCATTATATTCACACCCAATCAGCATCCTATAAAGAGCGATGTGAGTTGTCGACAGTGAATATAGAGTAGAGATGTAGAACTAGATGATCTTCCCTTCACCCTCATATCATTCAATTTAAAATTGACTGCTTTCCCAGTAGTGTCCCTTAAAGCCGAATCATACATGACCGCAGGCAACATACCAAAGTAGCTGAACATCAACTCCTCATCTTATGACATAGTCAAAGGTCACAAAAGGCACAATATGAAGTCATTTAGGAAAAAATGACTTTTGGGACTCACACGGAGAAGAAGTAGGGATCCATTCTTTCACCTCGCTAACGGGTCGATAAGCACATGCAGTATGAATGCATGTTATAGTGGAGTTACTCTTCCAAAGAGTGGTGTTAAACTCACATACCATACAGATCTTAGTCTAGTCGCTCTTAAGCGCACGAGTCGCTCTTAAGCGCACGAGTCGCTTCCTAGCGTCTAACTCGAATGCTCTATTTGCTCGCCTCTCAGGCATCAAATGAGATCTCGCATCTGGCTATCCATAACAGACATATCATGGAAAAGTGGGTACTCTCATATCCATGGTCGGTAAGTAGACTTACGCTCATCTAGGTCTCCTCCCCAGTCAGCATCACAATAGCCAACTAGATGTAGATCTGAACTCTGGTAGCAAAGTGTGTAATCTGCAGTTCCTTTAAGATATCGTAATATCCTCTTAACTGCTTTCCAATGAGCTGGTCCTGGGTTGGATTGGTAACGACTCATGAATCCGACTGCATAACAAATGTCAAGACGTGTATACATCATAGCATACATCAAGCTTCCAACAGCATTTGCATAGGGAACACGGGCCATCTTTTCATTTTCTTCTTGAGTCTTAGGACCCATATCAAGGCTTAGGCTCTCGCCTTTTGCAACAGGAGTGTCAATGGGTTTGCAGCTCTGCATCTGGAACCGCTCTAGAATAGTCTTAATGTAAGTCTCTTGAGACAAACCAAGAAGTCTCCTAGAGCGATCCCTAAGGATCTTAACACCGAGCACATAGCTCGCCTCACCCATGTCCTTCATTTCAAATGTAGAGAACAACCACATTTTAGTGGCGACAATCATCTCCTTGTCATTTCCAGCCAATAATATGTCATCTACATATAATGACAATATCAGAAAAATGTCCTTGGACCGCTTAACGTACACACAGTGATCTTCATCAATCATCGTAAACTCATTCGAAACAATGGCTCGATGAAATCTCAGATTCCACTGTCTGGATGATTGCTTTAAGCCATAAATAGATCGTTGAAGCTTGCAAACTTTGCGCTCTTGACCTACTGTCACAAAGCCTTCTGGTTGATCCATATAGATCTCTTCATCCAATTCTCCATTGAGAAATGCAGTTTTAACGTCCATCTAATATAGCTCTAAGTCCAACTGAGCTACTATGGCCAGGATTAGGCGAATAGAGGCAAACCTTACAACTGGTGAAAAAGTTTCCTCATAGTCCACACCCTCTCGTTGGGTGTAACCTTTCACCACTAGGCGAGCCTTATACCTTTCTATGGAACCATCCGCCTTGCGCTTGATTTTGAGAACCCATTTGTTCCCAATAGTCTTGCGCCCTAGCGGCAAATCAACCAAGTCCCAGACATGATTTTTCTTCATAGACTCTATTTCTTCATCCATTGCAGTACTCCATTCTTTACTAGCAGGGGATGAGAGAGCCTCTTTGAGATTCTTAGGCTCCATCTCATCACTCGGAGCAATCATGAATGCTTCCCCTTCAATCTCAAAACGACGACGGGGTATAGCTCCACGTTTGCTTCTACGTAGCTGAGAATCCTAAGAATCCTCATTCATTGGATCTAATCCATGGGTAGGTAGATCGCTCCCACTGTCCCTAGGAGCTTGAGGAATTATTTCCTCATTCTCTACTAAGCTACTAGGTGCGCCTTCAAGTGGATCCGCCATCTCGTAGAATTCTACTTCTCTAGTTACCTCACCTCTGCTAGGGAAATCCTCCTCTTGGAAATCCACATCTCGTGACTCAATTTCAGTCACACTTCCATCCGGATGCTCCTCAATAAACACATAGCCCTTAGAATGCTCACTATAGCGAATGAAAATACACTTCTTTCCTCTAGGGCCCAACTTCCCAAACTTATGAGAAGCGTTGTGTATGTAAGCTGCCGAACCCCAAGGCCGCAAATTGCCTAAGTCAGGCTTTTTGCCAGTCCACATCTCATATGGGGTGGAAGGAACTGATTTGGAGGGCACACGGTTAAGGACGTAGGCAGCAGTCAACAAAGTATCTCCCCAATAAGAAATTGGAAGATTAGCTTGCGCCATCATTGATCTAACCATGTCAAGCAATGTGCGATTCCTTCTCTCCGCTACACCATTTTGTTGCGGAGTCCTAGGAATTGTCAATTGCCTGATAACTCCTTTTTCCTCACAGAGCACTTTAAATTGCTCAGATAGATACTCACGTCCTCGGTCAGTCCTTAGAGCTTTAATGCTCTTGTCTAATTGATTCTCAACCTCATTAACATACCGTCTAAAGCAATCCAATGCTTCTGACTTGTGAGAAATCAGATAGACATGACCAAAACGCGTGCAATCATCTATAAATGTGATGAAATAAGGGGCTCCATGCCTTGCCCTCACATTCATTGGTCCACATATATCAGAATGAATAAGTTGCAATGGGATAGATGCCCTTATGGCTTTCCCAAATGGTTTCCTTGTTGCCTTTCCAACAAGACAGTGCTCACAAGTAGGCAAAGTGACTCTAGCGAGTGGGCCTAAAAGACCTTCTCTAGCCAATCTAGTCATCCTGTCTTGCCCTATGTGGCCTAATCTAGCATGCCATCTCATAGAAACATTATCACAAAAAGATGCAATATTAGAAACAGAGCCATTGGCATTTTTATTAATACTAGAATCATCCACATCCAAAACTAAAAAACCATCTGAAAGATAACCAAAACCATAAAAAATTGTTCCCAAATAAATGCTAACACCATTATTCTCAAAACTAAAACTAAAACCAAGGCTCATCATGCTAATAACTGAAACTAAGTTTCGCCGAATATCCGGAGCATAAAGAACATCATGAAGATACAAGGTGCGCCCTCATCGCATTTCCAGCTTGAATGTGCCAATGCCAAGCACCTCCACACTGGACTCGTTCCCCATGTAAACTTTTCTGCTCCCAGCAGGTACTCGGCGATACTCAACGAACCCTACTCTGTCCCTCGCGATGTGGTCTGTTTCTCCGGAGTCTACAACCCAAAAATGAGGAGAATGAGCAATTAATGCTTGACTAGACACAAAGCATTGAATGCGATAAATTAAGTAAGGGAGTACCTTCTTCTATTCAGGGCAATCCCGAGCGAAGTGTCCTTCTTTGTTACAGTTAAAGCATGTCAATTTAGTCTTTGCCTTCTTACCACCTCTCTTGCCCCTACGCTTGAAATTTCTAGCGCCATTGGGCTTAAGCGCAGCCGCTGCTTGCTTCTTAGGGGCACCTTTTGCTTTTCCACGTTTGAACTGAGAAGTCCTACGTGAGCTTGACTCAACCACCATAGCAGAACCATCAGACTTAGCCGCCTCAAGGCGCTCAGCCTCTAGCTCCAAATGACGCGATATGTCTTCGAATGTTTTCACACTCTCATTATGCATCATGTTCTGCTTCATCTGCTCCCAAGAATTTAGCAGAGAGCGTATCACGGCCTGTACTTGCTGCTCTTGAGTCAAATTATGCCCAGCAGCCGCAAGCTCACGTATCATGGCTGACATGACTCTCAAATGCTGCTTCATCGAGTGATGTGCCCTTTTCTGATATGAGTCAAACTTCATAGTCAGCCTACGTAGCTTTGCCAAAGAGGTAATACCAAACTTTTGCTTGAGAGCTTCCCACATCTCAAATGCAGTTGGGCAATGCTCAAACTCACTAATCAAGTCGTTGTGCATGCTGCTCAACATAGTAAAGCGCGCACATCGATCTTTGTTACGCCAAGTCTGAAAGGCTTCAAGATCACGACGATGTTAAGCTGTATTGCCCTGCTCTGGCTCAACCATCACTTGTTCAAGTGTGGTCAACACTTCTTGCTCATTGAGGAGGTATTGGATCTTACGGCGCCATATATCATAATTGTCGCCATCCAATTTCTCTCCCTTAGTTAAGTCTGCCACCACTGTCTTAGCAGCCATTTCTACATACAGAGTAAATAAATGCGCAGGGGATATTAATGATAGCAACACAAAACAAAATATTTTGCAGCAAAAAGAATCTAAATTAAATAATGATAATTTTACACATGTCTCAAGATCGAAAATTTGCTATGCTCGTAATCATCTCTTGCGCTTCTAGTGATAATTATCAAAATTTAATTTCATTCCATGCGCAAAAAACAATCAAACAATCTCCCACTACCTATGACATATACAAAGCATAATAAATTCCATACAATAGCATCTCAATATAAATTTACAAACAACTCATGCTATATTTATTTAATGATGGAATTCAAATAAATAAATAAATAAATAATCATGCTTCTTTAATTGCAACATATTAAAAATCCAAAAAAAAAAATATGTTGTATTCAATATTCAGATTATGCCATAATTAAAGTGTACATCATTTTTGAAATTTTCTGGAATTTTCTGAAATTTTCTGGAATTTTAAATAACTAATAAACACACATAAAATTAGAAATAAAAAATCCAGAAACTGATAAACAGAAACAATATTCAGATTATGCCATAATTAAAATGTACATCATTCTGAAATATTCTGAAATTTTTCTGAAATATTCTGGAATTTTAAATGACTAATAAATACACATAAAATTAGAAATAAAAAAATTCAGAAACTGATAAAATGAGACAATATTACCAGTAAATAATAAAAGCTTTCAGAAGACTACAATAAATATTTCAACCCCAGAAAATTATTTATGCAATACCAGAAGCATTTTAAAGCATAAAACATGAATTATTAACACAGAAAAAATATTTTATATTTTCTGAAAATTTTCAAAATTTTATAGAATGTAGAAAAATTAATTCTGAGTTTAACAGTACAAGCCACGCATAAAACAAATATGTAATGAATTAATTATGACCATTTAACGCGATTCAGAATTAAAAACAAAACAAACAGTGCCTAACACGCCAGCAGCCAAGCCAGCCGAGCCGGCGGAGGAAAACGGCGCGGCTCAGCACGCGGCTCGGCGAGCGGCCCAGATCACGGCTCGGCGCGCGGCTCAGAGCGCGGCGCGCGTGCGTGGCCAGCGCAGCTGACGCGCGCGTGATGGCGCGTGCAGGCGCGTCGGTAGAGCATCTGGCGCGTGGGAGCGCGTGGCTGCGCGTGAGAGCGCGTGGAAACGGCGCACGGCGTCGGGTGGCGCGTGCAGACCACGCGCCGCCTTTCAGGGTGTTTTCTGGTCCGATTTTTGTACTGCCGGACTCCTTTTTTCAAAATAAAACTATTTATGGTATGAAAAAAGACATTAATGAACATAAAAAATTTATTTATGCTCCTAATCTGATAAAAAAAAATTTTTTTTTTCTCCTCTACAAATATTCATGTGTATAATGTATACATATACATATAAAAGTATACACATGATTAAAGGAAACACGAAAATATCCATTAACTATGCTCTGATACCAATGTAAATCAAAACACAAAACACGCAGCGGATAAAATGTTTAGATCATACCTTCTTGATGATATAAATCACGTGCTTCCAGAAACTGATAAACCAACCCAACAGTGAAGTGATATCACAGATTGAATATCACTCACACAAATCACAGTGCAAAGGACTTGATTATTGTTTTTTGGGAGAGAGACAGTATATGGGTAGAAACAGATCATACGTTGTTTCTCTCTTAATCACCCATAACCATATATCAGATATATAATATATTATTATTATCTATCCATATCAGTTAAAACTGATAATATCTGTATCCTGAGTGGTTATCCTAAATAGGTTTGAATTCAATTTCAAAACCTATTTGGATAAGGTTCAAATTCAAATTCAAATGGTCATGCCACATGGGCGCCCATTACTAACAACATGAATCCAAAACATCTTGCTAAACACATCTAGGCGTCACCGCCTTCTTGCTCGTCACCTACATATATATAAGGAGAGGGTGAGCTTGGATACTCAGTGAATGATATTAGAAATAAAGGTTTAAATGAATGATATCCGAGATCTTTATCAAACAATACATATCGTAGCTTGTACAAAATCAAGGGATGAATCAAGTTCATCTATCAAGTCTTTCAAAGCTTCAAGGGATGCTTATTAGCATCAACATAATACAAGGGATGACATTCCTGACAAATCAAGGAAATAATCGACCCGGAATCGATTAGAGAAACCCACCCGCACAAGGCCGTCGGTGGCAAGGGAGATATCTCGAACAAGGGTACTAGTCGAATTATAGTCCCCTAGCACTAAGGACTTTCCAAGAATGTCATCAAAACAAGATAATACTTGATACAAAACTAGGGATAATCATTCATACTTGAACAAACATTTTTCCAAAACAAAGCAAAGCTTTATCAAAACTTTATAACATAGCTTTATTAAAAATACCACTCACATAGCTCTTCGGGTGTGGGGATTACAAGCAAGGATCCAAGGCCTACAAGTACATAATAAATCCCATTGAATGCTTTTCAAGAAGACAAGAAGAGATGCTCAAAGATGGATATGAAATGCATTCCTAAAACAAGCTTTGCATGAGTGTAAATGATCTCGGCATTTCTTTCAAAACTAAGTCAAGACAAAGCAAAACACGTGCTGGGAGTTAAAACACTGTTTCTCATCTCGGGAAAACATGCTAGGTACCAACCAGGTCTTGGCCGAGGTCCCACACCTCTTGGCTGAGCTGTGATCCCGATGACCACATTCAGGGAAACGGAGTCTGGAAATTCTGGGTTTCTTTTTTTGAAGAACATGAAGAACATGAATGCTAGAATCATAACTTCTTTATTCAAAATTTGAGATTTCATGAGATGAGTTCGAAAACATGGACGTGGGTACCCATACTTCAAGATCTTATGAAAACAAACACAAAAAGATGGAACTTGTTACAAACTTTCGGATCAAAACATGGTTTTATTTCAAGGACACAAGAACATCATTTTCTCTTTCTAAAACAAGCTTTAAATCAATACATGGCTCATGATTCGTGCAAGATCATGCAATATGATCGGATTAACGTAAAGGACAACAAGAGTAGATCAAGAATCTGACCTCAAGATGCAAATCTAACGGTTCAAACTCTAAGGATCAAGCTTGGAATCTAGCTCTCTCACTCTAAGAACTTATTCCTCCTCCTAGAGCTTCTCTCTCTTCAAAGGCAAGGATATGACAAAATGATATGTTTTCTCTCTCTGCCGGCTGAGTTAACCCTCAGCTGGGACACGTGGCAATGACTGGTTGGCTCTCCTCAAAAGGTGACAGAATGACAAGACAAGAGTATGACAAAGTGTATACAACAAGTAAGGTGACATGGGTACTCTAACAAGGCAATGACCTCGGATCGAGACATAAGCTTCGGCAAGTAAGGTCTCAATGATCTCGGCTAGGAAGGATAACATTTGGCCCAGCTGTGCCACACCTCGGCCTAGATGTGCCACACCTCGGTCTAGGTCATACCAGTCCCGGAACAAGATCACTAGGTGCAAGAGTCAAAGATCTAGGATGTCTAAATGATAACATCTCAGCCTCGGCCAATATGATACACATCTCGGCCAATATGCCAGGGTGAAGGTAGAAGTCAACCAAAGTGGTTTCAAGATTGTCCTAGGTGTAAGAGGTTCAAAGGCGTGACCTAGGCTTAAGATTACCTTGGCTTAACACACACCAAGCAAGAAACAAAGCATGCAAGTAACACTTAGACAAAACAAATCAAGGTCCACAAAAATGCAAGTTTAAGCAAGACAAAGATCATGCAAATGCACATGAGCATGACTAAGACAAAGTGAGGATTGTTACATCCTACCCCCTTTAAGGAAGTTTGGTCCCCAAACTTGAGTTACCTCGTCCCACAAACAACTCCGAATATCGAATTTTCATTTCCTCTTCCATTTCCCATGTAATATCCCTGCCATAATACTCTTTCCATTCAACTTTCGCCATCGGTATCGACTTGTTCCTCAACTGTTTCACTTGCCTATCAAGAATCCGTATCGGCTTCTCCTCATAACCCAAATCTTCATGAATCACAATCCTGAAATGATCAATCACATGCAATGGATCCCGAATATACTTCCTCAACATCGAAATATGAAACACATTGTGGACTTGACTTAGTTCTGGCGGCAAAGCAAGTCTATACGCAACGGGGTTAACTTTCTCAAGAATTTCAAATGGTCTAATATAACGAGGTGCTAATTTACCTTTCTTCCCAAATCTTGAAACTCCTTTCATCGGCAAAATCTTCAGGAATACATGATCCCCATCTTCAAATTCTAACTCTCTTCTCCTCTGATCGGCGTAACTCTTCTGCCGACTCTAGGTAGTTCTAATTCTTTGCTGGATAAGTTTGATCTTCTCAGTTGTCACTTGGACCGGTTCAGGACCAATCAAAGCTTTGTCTCCCACCTCGGTCCAACATATCGGCGATCTGCACTTCCTTCCATATAAAGCTTCATGCGGCGCCATGCCAATGCTAGCTTGATAACTGTTGTTATAGGCAAATTCCACTAATGGAAAATGCACTTCCCAACTTCTCTTGAAGTCCAATACACATAGCCTAAACATGTCTTCAAGTGTCTGAATTGTTCTCTCTGTTTGCCCATCGGTCTAGGGATGAAAAGTTGTGCTAAACCTCAACTCGGCTCCCAAAGCTCTTTGTAGACTCTGCCAAAATCTAGAAACAAATTTCGGATCTCGATCTGACACAATGGACATCGGCACTCCATGAAGTCTAACAATCTCATTCATACACAACAAAGCAAGTCGATCAGCATTAAAGGTAGTCTTAACAGGCAAGAAATGTGCTGACTTAAATCTATCAACTATAACCCAAATTGAATCCATACCCTTTTATGTCCTTGGCAATCCAACCACAAAATCCATGGAGATGTGTTCCCATTTCGACTCAGGAATCGACAAGGGTTGAAGAAGTCCTGCTGGCCTCTGATGCTCCACTTTCACTTGTTGACAATATAGACACTGAGATACGAACTTGGCTATCTCTCTTTTCATATTTGGCCACCAGAAAGTTTGCTTCACATCTTGGTACATCTTGGTATTTCCTGGGTGAACGGAAAATCTAGAACCATGGGTTTCCTGCAAAATTCTCCTTTTCAACTCCGGGACGTCGGCCACACACAACCTTCCTTCAAACTTAAGTACCTAATTCTCAATGGTGTACCCTGACCTCGGCTCGGTGACAAACTCATCAATTACCTTCTTGAAGAATTCATCCTCCCTCTATCTTCTCTTTACCTCCTCAATAATAGTCGGCTCCACCGAAATCATTGCTAAACATGCCAAATTCCCAACTAACTTCCTGCTCAACACGTCGGCCACTAAGTTTGCTTTACCCGGATGGTACTAAATCTGCATATCATAGTCTTTCAATAACTCAAGCCATCTTCTCTACCTCATAGTCAATTCTTTCTGAGTGAACAAGTACTTCAGACTCTAGTGGTCGGTGAAAACTTGGCAAGAAGCTCCATACAAGTAATGGCGCCAAATTTTCAAGGCAAACACTACGGCTGCTAGTTCTAAATCACGAGTAGGATAATTCTTTTCATGGGGCTTTAACTGGTGAGATGTATATGCTATAACCTTACCCCCTTACATCAATGCACAACCTAAACCCTTATGTGAAGCATCACTATAAATCTGAAATTCCTCATTACCTGATGGTAGTACAAGAACTGGTGTTGTCACTAACCTCGTCTTAAGTTCTTGGAAGGCTGATTCTCTACCCTCGGTCCACTCATATGTCACTCCCTTCTGAGTCAATTATGTCAATGGTACTGCAATCTTCGAGAAGTCTTTCACAAACTTTCTGTAATAACCTGCCAAATCCAAAAAACTACGAACGTCGGACACATTCGCCGGTGTCGGCCAATTCACAATGGCTTCAATTTCGCTAGGATCAACCGAAATACCTTCTTCATTAATCACATGTCCTAAAAATGAAATGCTGGAAATCCAAAACTCACACTTGCTAAGCTTAGCATACAACTTTCTGTCTCTCAAAATCTGTAAGGCAAGTCTCAGATGTTTCTCATGCTCAACTTCACTCCTGGAATAGGTCAATATATCGTCGATGAAAATAACCACAAACTCATCTAGGTATGGCTTAAAGACTCTATTCATCAAATCCATGAATGTTGCAGGAGCATTAGTCACCCCAAAAGGCATTACCAAAAATTCGTAGTGGCCATATCTTGTCCGAAAAGCAATCTTCTCAACATCCTCGGCTTTAACCTTGAGCTAATGGTAGCTCGACTTGAGATCAATTTTAAAAAAGACTCGTTCTCCTTGTAATTGGTCAAGCAAATCATCAATCCTCGGCAATGGATACTTATTCTTAATGGTTACCTTGTTCAATTCTCGATAATCAATACAAAGACGAAGTGCGCCATCTTTTTTCTTAACAAATAGAACTGGTGCTCCCCAAGGTTAAATGCTCGGCCTAATAAAACCCTTAGCTAACAACTCTTGTAATTGCAGTTTCAATTCCTTAAGCTCGGCTGGGGCCATTCTATAGGGTGTTTTGGAGATAGGCTGGGTTCCCGACATGACGTCAACAATAAATTCTATTTCTCTATCGACTAAGCGGCCAGGCAAATCATTTGGGAAAACGTCGGGGAATTCATTAACAACTCGGATATCGGCCAATTCAACGTTTCCATTCAGATTACTTAGTACACTACACAAATAACCTTGACACCCTTTTTGGATCAACTTATAAGCCTTCATGGACGAAATCAAGTAAGGTGGGGATACTACTCCTTTACCCTGAAACGTAACCTCGGCTTGGTTTGGGGGTTTCAATGTGACACTTTTGGAAACACAATTAATGGATGCATAATTAATTACCAACCAATCCATTCCCAATATAGCATCAAAATAAGTCATATTCAACAGCATCAAATCAACTAATAATTCAATATCCTCTATCATAACAACACACGCCCTACAGATGGAGGCAACAGTCATAGTTCTCCCAGATGGAGTGGATACAGATAACACATAACCAAGGGGTTCTAGTTCCTTATTTAACTTCTTGGCAAATTTAGCAGATACAAATGAATGTGTAGAACGCGAAACAATCAATATATATGCATCTTGAGAGCAAATTGGAAGGGTACATGACACTACTGTCTCGGCGCTCTGAGTGTCTCTTGGCACCAATGCAAAGACTCTGCCCTGCCTTATCTGTCCTTTGCCGACGTTGTTTTTCTGTGCAGCACCTGAAGTACTCCCATTTTTCCTACTATCATTAGCCTTTTTCTTGAGACAATCCTTGACACGATGACCCATCTCACCGCATTCAAAGCAAGCTCCAGTCGCCCAACGACAAACCCTGAAATGTGGCTTTCCACAACTTGAACATGTCGGCTTAGTATCACCTTCCTGATTCGAGTTGCTGGAACTGCCCATATTCGTCTTCTTCTTGGCACCAAACGGTACTCGGCGATTGTCACAATTCTACCTCTTTCTCTGGCTCTCCTCTGAACTCTGATATCTGTTTAAATTGGCTTCTTCCAGGATGGCTTTATCCAATACTCCGGCGTAAGTTGGCATGTTGAGCATATTCACACGATCTTGTATGGGTCCACGAAGTCCACTCTCAAATTTCCTAGCTTTTCTATATTCACTATTGACCATGTGGGGTGCATACCTTGCTAACTCAGTGAAAGCACGATCGTATTCAGCCACGGTTTTGCTGCCCTGTGTCAAGGTCTGGAATTCGGTGGTCTTGCGATCTCGGACACTGAGGGAAAAGTGCTTGTCATAAAACAATTCTAAAAATCTGGCCCAAGTCAAACCTAGATTACCTTCTCGGATCATCATCCACCATCTTCGAGCGTCGTCGTCCAATGTGAATGCTGCCAATGACACCTTCTGAGCGTCGATGCTGCGAAAAATCTCAAACAACTTCTCCATTTCCAAGACCCACGCTTCGGTTTTTATCGGCTCTACACCCCCTTGGAATCTCGACAAGTTCATCTTCTTGAACTCTTTGGTCAAAGTTATCGTGTCGTCCCCATATAAAGCTAGCTGTGGAGGCACTTGCGGCACTGAAGGAGGTGGAGGTGGAACTACATTTCGGTCGTTTGTCTGCTCAGCCTGAGTAGAGGTGGTACTAGTGTCTTGTGACCTAGGTTGTCTCAACTCACGGACCAAACCTTCGACCAACCTTTCTAATCTGTCCAATCTGTCCTTGGAATGATCTCGGCCAACTGGAGGTCTACCCCTTCTCATGATGCTAAGAGTATGTAGAATATGACTTTAAAACAAAATGAACAAATAGACATGTGTGCAAGTAACAAATAATCATACCGGGATGATGCACATCTATTCAAGTAGCAAGCAATATGATGCAATCCTAGGATCATTCTAAGGGAGATCCTATGCTCTTTACGACTCAAGTGTGTGTGAATAACGTACCATACGGAACCGGTGCTCTGATACCAATCTGTCACGACCGCATTCTGCCCCTAGTAGAATGGTGCCGTAATGGCCAGTAATCCGAGGTTACCAAAGGCCAGCTTATAAAAAAATTCACACACAATAAGAGTATACATATGGGGCCTACGTGTGCAGAAGCAATATATATAAGTCGAAGTAGTCCATAAGAGCTGTGCATAGATCAAATGAAATGACATACATCTTAACATGGTTTTACAACTTGGATACAAATAAAATAAAGTACATATTACATTTTGATCAAAATGCTTCTCAAGCCGACATATACAAAAGACATGTGACACAGAGCTAAGAAGCATAATCTTCAAGATGATACAAAATATGAATCCAAAACATCTTGTAAAACACATCTAGGCGTCACCGCCTTCTAGCTCATTACCTACATATATATAAGGAGAGGGTGAGCTTGGATACTCAGTGAATGATATTAGAAATAAAGGTTTAAATTAATGATATCCGAGATCTTTATCAAACAATACATATCGTAGCTTGTACAAAATCAAGGGATGAATCAAGTTCATCTATCAAGTCTTTCAAAGCATCAAGGGATGCTTATTAGCATCAACATAATACAAGGGATGACATTCCTGACAAATCAAAGAAATAATCGACCCGGAATCGATTACGCAAACCCACCCGCACAAGGCCGTCGGTGGCAAGAGAGATATCTCGAACAAGGGTACTAGTTGCATTATAGTCCCCTAGCACTAAGGACTTTCCAAGAATGTCATCAAAACAAGATAATACTTGATACAAAACTAGGGATAATCATTTATACTTGAACAAACATTTTTCCAAAACAAAGCAAAGCTTTATCAAAACTTTATAACATAGCTTTATTAAAAATACCACTCACATAGCTCTTCGGGTGTGGGGATTACAAGCAAGGATCCAAGGCCTACAAGTACATAATAAATCCCATTGAATGCTTTTCAAGAAGACAAGAAGAGATGCTCAAAGATGGATATGAAATGCATTCCTAAAACAAGCTTTGCATGAGTGTAAATGATCTCGGCATTTCTTTCAAAACTAAGTCAAGACAAAGCAAAACACGTGCTGGGAGTTAAAACACTATTTCTCATCTCGGGAAAACATGCTGGGTACCAACCAGGTCTTGGCCGAGGTCCCACACCTCTTGGCCGAGGTGTGGTCTCGATGACCACATTCAGGGAAACGGAGTCTGGAAATTCTGGGTTTCTTTTTTTGAAGAACATGAAGAACATGAATGCTAGAATCATAACTTCTTTATTCAAAATCTGAGATTTCATGAGATGAGTTCGAAAAAATGGACCTGGGTATCCATACTTGAAGATCTTATGAAAACAAACACAAAAAGATGGAATTTGTTACAAACTTTCGGATCAAAACATGGTTTTATTTCAAGGACACAAGAACATCATTTTCTCTTTCTAAAACAAGCTTTAAATCAATACATGGCTCATGATTCGTGCTAGATCATGCAATGTGATCGGATTAACGTAAAGGACAACAAGAGTAGATCAAGAATCTGACCTCAAGATGCAAATCTAACGGTTCAAACTCTAAGGATCAAGCTTGGAATTTAACTCTCTCACTCTAAGAACTTATTCCTCCTCCTAGAGCTTCTCTCTCTTCAAAGGCAAGGATATGACAAAATGATATGTTTTTTCTCTCTGTCGGCTGAGTTAACCCTCAGCTGGGACACGTGGCAACGACTGGTTGGCTCTCCTTAAAAGGTGACAGAATGACAAGACAAGAGTATAACAAAGTGTATACAACAAGTAAGGTGACATGGGTACTCTAACAAGGCAATGACCTCGGATCGAGACATAAGCTTCGACAAGTAAGGTCTCAATGATCTTGGCTAGGAAGGATAACACTTGGCCCAGTTGTGCCACACCTCGGCCTAGATGTACCACACCTCGGTCTTGGTCATATCAGTCCCAGAACAAGATCACTAGGTGCAAGGGTCAAAGATCTAGGATGTCTAGATGATAACATCTCGGCCTAGATGATACACATCTCGGCCAATATGCCAGGGTGAAGGTGGAGGTCAACCAAAGTGGTTTCAAGATGGTCCTAGGTGTAAGAGGTTCAAAGGCGTGAACTAGGCTTAAGATTACCTTGGCTTAACACACACCAAGCAAGAAACAAAGCATGCAAGTAACACTTAGACAAAACAAATCAAGGTCCGCAAAAATGCAAGTTTAAGCAAGACAAAGATCATGCAAATGCAGGTGAGCATGACTAAGACAAAGTGAGGGTTGTTACATTTTTCATCTAGACATTATGTGCCAAACAAATTATAAATGTTCGAAAATTTAATTTTGAACGTATGAAGTTTCTTCGGATACTCAATGCTAAACAAATTAAATATATCCTGATACTTAGTTCCGAACAATAGAAAATTGGTTACAACATTTTCATTTGGATACTCAGTGCCGGACAAATTATATATGTCTGGATACTTAATTCTGAACTCATGAGATTTTTTTGAATACTCAATTTCGAACAATAGAAAATTAATTGTAGCATTTTCATTTGGATATTGTAACAACCCTGAACTATGATTGGTCACTAAACCATGATTAAGAATGCCTAATAAGTAATTAAGAGGAAATTCTGAGTTAATTGCATGTGTATTGTGTTATTTGTGTTTATATCTGTTTGATATAGAAATATATGTCTGTATTTCTGTTTCAGTATGCGAATTGAAAGTTTTATCGGCATCTGATCACAAAATTGCATAGGTTAATGTGTAATTTGAAATTTTTGGAATGTTAAGGTAAATTTAATTAGAATTCAATTCGGAACCAAATAATTAGAATAGAATAAGGATAATTGATTAAGTTAAGATAGGATTAATTTAGCCCCACTATTCAAGCCTATATAAGGCTAATTCTAGAGCTTGAGACTGTTTTACAAATTCATTTCTCATCTTTACGAGGCCAATGCAGGGAGAGAGGGAAAGAAGGAAGAAATTGAACTCAATAAGAGAATTGCTAGAAATTTAGAGGGAATTGAAGAGAACTTGGAAGATTAAGTTTCTACACTTGAGAGTTCAAGACTTAAGGTAGGAATTCACCCTTTTCATTGTGAAATAGAGTTGTTTAATGCATGAATTCAAGGAAATTAGAGATTAAAGACATGAACTAAGCTAATGAGTAGACTTGAGAATTAATTCATACATGCATGTGCATTTCATTACATTTTGAGCATGTTTTCTAAGAAATTCTCTCATGCATGTAACAATTCTAACTTAGTTTTGGGAATTCTTCATGTTTTCTATCATTTTACTTTATTTGATCATGATTTGGAGGGTTTACATTCAAAGGATTACATGCATGTTCTATATGTGTACATTTCAAGTTTGACTTTGAACAATTTGCTTGCTTTTGGACCTTGATTTTGCGAAACGGCTTTCAATTCATGATGTTATACAAGTTTAGACATGTTTTCTCAAGTTTTGGGCCCAAAGGATGTGTTTTGATGCGTTAGAATTGTGTTTTGAAGCTTGGAGAGCAACCTGAAAATTCTAGAATTTACATTCTTCGCTCAAGCAGTGGAATCTGCACTCAAGCGAAGAATGCGAACTCCTAGTACTTTTGCAGAGTTGGGTGTTGGCTCGAGCGACAGAACCTGCGCTCAAGTAACCACTCTTATTTTTTAGCCTTGGCTTGAGTGACTAGAAGTTGAGTTCGAACATAAAACGAGAGCTCCTAGAAGTTTTGCAGACTAATGGTTCCGCGCAAGCGACCAAAGTTGTACTCGAGCGAACTGCCCGATATTTGAAAATTCGACTAAGTGTTTCAAAGTACATTTTGACATCCTCATTGCATCTTAAGCATTCCTAAGCCTTAATTAAGATATAATAATAAGGGTAAGGATTAGAAACAAACTAAGATAAATTTAAAAAAAAAAAATGAGTTAAGTGTTTTCCGAGCATGTGTTTTAATATGTATCCACTA
This sequence comes from Camellia sinensis, assembly GCF_055761805.1. Taxonomy (NCBI): domain Eukaryota; kingdom Viridiplantae; phylum Streptophyta; class Magnoliopsida; order Ericales; family Theaceae; genus Camellia; species Camellia sinensis. Next base: position 184,393,997 of record NC_138961.1, on the reverse strand, counting down.
TGTGTTTGTGTAGGTCACGCACCATAGATCGTCTGATCCATCTGTTCTGACTGTTCTGCCATTGGAGCTATCTGTGAGTAATAACTTTGTAAAGCTATATTTGACTTTAATTATTTTCTGATGATATGAAATGATCTGTTTTCTGAAATGCTATTTTCTATATGAGTGAATGATTGTCCAGATTTCTAAAATGTATTCATGGCATCCTTAGCATCATGTGATATTTATTACCTACTCTGTATACATCTCATGTAATCATTAATCAACTGAACGTTTCATGTAATCATGAGTCAACTGTATGTCTTATGTGATCATGGGTCAATTGGTATAGATCCTTATGAACGTCTCTGTGCACATGAGCCAACTGTTTACGTCCCATATAAATGGGTCAACTGTTCTATTAGCGTTAATGGATGTACCACGTATGATTCTCTATGAACTATGAATATGAATCTGTTTCTGACTCTAAACTCTGATCTCTAAATCTGTTACGAACATCATTCATTAAACCCTTTACTCTGTTATTATTCACTAGGGTCTAGCTCACTGTATTATTAATGTATATAGGTGATCAGGCTCGTGATCAGGCTCGTGACCAGGCTCAGTGATGATTGCTTGGAGATCAGTTTTGTTAGCCAACCACAACGCCTCCTAGGGAGGTTCCTGAGTTAAAGTGTGGTCATGATTCTGCAAACAAGTTTTAAGTTTTTGTTTTCTTCTATTTGTCTGAACAGTTCAGTTCTTGTAAACCCTGTATTCAAGGCTAAATTCCTTTGACTGTATCTGTGATGGTAACGTAAGACTAACATAAATATGACGTCACACACACATAGATATATATATATATATATATATATAAGTTTTAAATTTTCTGTCTCATGTATGTCTGCATAGCTCTATAAACGTTGTATTTGATATTTGCTTCCGCTAGCCCTTTTAATTTTGTTTAATCTATTCAGAGGCCTTCAGTAATCCCAATATTACTGGCCAGTTATGATGCTAAACCTATAGGGGTGGATTTGGGTCGTGACAGATACTCAATACCAAACAAATTATATATATTTGGATACCTAATTCTGAACCTATGAAGTTTCTTCAGATGCTCAATGCCGAACAAATGAAATATGTTTGGATACTCACTGTTGAATATATGAATTTTGTTTGGAAATAAGTTTCCGAACAAACATAATTTGTTCGGTATTGAATTTCCAATCAATTTCGTAAATCAAACAACGAAAAACAATAAACATTAAATGAAAATTTACTTTATTTATAGAAAATTGTTTGGAAATATCTTATATATTGTCCATTGTTGATTTCAATATGAAATATAATGCAAGAATGATGGATTTAAGCAAATAGGGATAGGTATGAAGATGCAAAGTGAAGCAAGTAAGAAGACAAGAGAGAAATAAGAAATATTGGGGCCGATGATGAATGGGGTGTCCAAAACATTTTGATTTACACTTTTTCCAATGTCAAATATTTTTAGTCATTTTAAATAAGGACTTAATAGTAATAAAAAAGTTTCATTAAATTGGAGTGCTCAACCAAATATTTGGGGTGTAAGTAGAGCCACCCTTAACTTACACATCACAAAACTAACTCTTTACATCCTCAAAATTTTAATTTTTTAATACGATTTTTATAATTGTATTATATATTATTACTTCTATCCCTACCATCCACTCTTCTTCTTACACTCAAAACCTAAAAAAGCCTAACTTCTTCCACCATTACCTCCGACCACCGATCCATTACCAATTGTTGCCTCTTCGCCATCACCCTTCTCCTTCACCCAGCCCCTCTCCACCTTACCCTTCTTTTCTGCTACCGTCGTTCCCTTCTACCCAGCCTCTCTTACCAACAGCTACTACCTAATCCCTCACCATCAATCGTAAGTTTTACGAACTATTAAAGCTTAATTCACCAAAAACATAGCCTTTGTTCAGTTGTGGCTACCAAACATGCAAGGTGTGTCCTGTTATGGGATCCAGAATATGATAGGTTTGTATGTTTGGCAATGGATGTAGATGTATTTCAATTTTGTTTGGTTTTTGTTGTCTATGCAACTTGTTTTTGTTCAATGATTATTTAGTTTTGTTTGGTTCTGGTGCATCGAGAAAAAATTGAAATTCATCTCTGACCACTGTGAGGCCTTTCCTCCATTGAGATGGAGGTAGGTGTGATGGGGAACAAAAATGAAGTGGTTACGGCGGTGGTGATGGTCACGACGATAGAACGATAGAGGAAGTGATGGTTGTGGTGATGAGAGGCTGCGAAGGTGGTGGTCATGATGGCAGTGATGGTCATGGTGGTGAGACAACAAAAAAATGAGTGGCGTCTGTGGCAGAATGGTGGTCAAAGGTGATGGTGGAAGAAGTTGAGGTTTTTTAGGTTTTGGGTGTAAGTAGAAGAGTGAAAGGTAGGGATGAGAGTAACAATGTAATTATAGAAATTATAAAATAAAAAAAAATAATTAAAATTTTAAGGATACAAAGAGTTATAAATAGAATTATCCATTTTTTTATAAATACAAAGATATTCACTTGAATTCAATTTTTTTAATGTATACATGGCATTCAGTGTGTTATCTCCAATCAAGAATTTAGAGGCATTTTTACATCAACTACAATATTATTCTACAAAGACGACAGAGTATGTCCGGCAAAGAAAGGCATCTCCTGGTCCTTCATGACACTAGAGTTGGATTACACTTTGACGTCTAGGAAATCTTGTTGGCCCAGGATAGAAGCACAAGTCCAACAGTGATGGGTTGTGTGTGCTCTATGCAGCATGTCAAATTGTCAAACGCCACTAGAAAATGTTATTTGGCAGTTTTAAACAATTATCATGTGATGTCCCAATTCACATTCGGTTGGTTAGTAAGTAGAATCGATTATCATTCACTACAAGAAATTACATATTTGTCGACTAAAAAAATTTTGGTCGCAAAAAAATGACGTTTACCGACCAAAAAAAAATTTGTAGCTAAAAGTTGATACTATTACAGACTAAAGTAATTTTGTTGCAAAAAAGTGATTTTTTGCAACCAATTTAAAATATTAGTCGCTAAAAATATAGGCAGGAGGTGAAAAATTGGGCGAGAACAGTATAATCTTTTAGCGACCAATACAATTTAGTCACAGATATCAAAATGATGCCATTTTGATATCTAAATGCATTGACAGACAATGGCTGACCAAACAATTTTGTCGGAAAATGTTTGGTCGTGGAATGTGACTTTTGGCGACTAATCTATTGGTCGCAAATTGTGACTTTTGGCGACTAACATGTTTGGTCGTGAAATGTGACAATTGGCAACTAACATGATTGGTCAGGAATATGTCACTTTTTACAACTAAAGTGTTTTACCAACTAAATGGATTAGTTGCAGTAATGATATATTTAGCGACCAAAAATTTAGTCAGTAAATCCAACTTTTTCCCGACTAACAAAAGTTTTGGTCGCTAATTACTTTTGTCGACCCTCAATTGGCGACCAAAGTGGTGACCAAAAAAATTGGTGGCAAATAACTTTTGCCGACTGAAAATTGACGTTTGCCGACCAAATTTTTAATCAGTAAAAGTGCGATTTCTTGTAGTGATTGTTTTGGTATTTTAAGAGATAATATAACATAAAAACTAACAAATGATAATTGGTGTGAAGTAATATACGACATTTAATAATTTTTTGCAATTGAGAAGGAATGATACCCAAAGTTCAAACAATGAAAAAATAAATAAATAAAATATATGTGGGAATCATAGATGTGACCATCAAACTCATATATTATTATGAGAAAAGTGTAAGAATATAAGATCTATATACTAGAAATCAAAACACTATGAATATAATTAACTACTCAAACATAAATTTCGATACATACCGTTTGATTCCGTTATTGTCTTGAGTTTTGCTTCTTTGAAAGATGATGGTATTCACAATCGGAAAACCTTAGCACCAGCTCTTCCCCTCCTTCTTCTAATCTTTATGTTGTCTTTTCAATGGGGCTGACAACCCTTTGATCTACATATATATAGATATATGTAAACCCTAATAAGGATAGGAGAGGGGACTGGGCCTAAATAAAACAATTACTGGGCCCTCCCATTAAGGAACCCAAATAACTTAAAACAGGCCTTACACCTCCATATCACATATCCACATATAAAATAATATATACACTAAGATGACCATGGCCCAAACTTTATGGATCACAATAATAATTTTGGGTTCATACCAGTCAATCTATCTGAATCACGTTCAACCCGTTTTTCACAAATCAAACAAAATATAGTCAATGACAGCCTAATTAAGAATAAATTCTTACAAAAAGTCCACGAATCCAAAATTATAGGTCACGAATTGAATAAAAAAAAAATAGTGTGGTTGAGATATATATTTTTTTATAGTAGAGCTGATATATTAAATTAATCTCAATCATTGAATGTGTTTTTTAGGGATTTGTTTTTTCTAAGATTGTAGGACTGCTATATCATTCATTATAATACTGAATAGTGAGTTTGGAATCAATCTAAAAGAAGTCGAATTTTTTTTTTTTCTTATTTTGTTGTCTTTAAAAAAAAATGGAGTTGTGTCAAAATTTTTACTTTCAGTATTTTTAAGAGTTTTATTCCATCAAATTCATATTCTTTTTTACTATTCTATTAGGTCTTATTCGAGATAAGAAGACCAAAATACTCTAAATCTCTCATGCCCCCATTAATGTTGATTGTCATTATATCTTTACTCAAAAAAAATTACATTAATTACACACTACTATTTAATGTTGATATATATTACACACAAAAAAAAAATAAATATGGTTTTTTATTGATTGTTATTATATTTTGATAGTTTCCATGCATCCAAATGTTAATTGTACGTGATGACGTGAATGTTCACATTAGATGACATGAATGTGAATGTTCACATCAAATGACGTGAATATAAATGTTTATATCAGATGACGTTGTGATAAAGGTGATGTTATTGCATCAAATTACACAACCACAATCCTCAACTTTCATTTGAATATAAATATAACATGAATGTTCACACAAAAACATATGAATGTGAATGTTCACATGAATTCTAAAATGTAGATATTAACATTATGAATATTAATATTTGTTTTCGCATTCATATGTTTTAGTGTGAATATTCACGTCATCTGATATTAACATTATAAACATTAACATTTGTATTCATATTCATATGTTTTAATGTGAACGTTCACGTGATCTAATGTGAACATTCACATTCACGCCATCTGATGTGGACATTCACGTCATCACGTACAGTCAACATTTGGATGCATGGGAACTACCAAAACATAATGGCAATCAATAAAGAACCATGTTTAATTTTTTATGTGTAATATATAGCAACATTAAATAGTGGTGTGTAATTGATGTATATCAACATTAAATATAAGGGTATAAGAGTCTAATAAAATAGTGTAAATCATGAAAAAGAATCTTATGGAATAAATGTATAAATACATGAGACTAAGCAGGTTATAAATTTCTTTCATGGATTTCTTGGATTAGAACACTCCTAAATAAGATTTATCAATAAAAACTCTAACATTAAATCTTCAAAAAATACACTGAAGACAAAACAAGCAGAAAAGTCAAATTATTTTTTAACTCATATATTTTTTTAATGGATTTTATTTTTAAATTATATAAAAAAAATTACAAACAAAGCCATGCATAAGTTAACCCATAACCAATATATGGGACCAAGTTTCATCCTCTTTTCTAAAATCAATTCGCGATAAGAAGAGTTTCACCACATTCAAAAAAGATAGGAAGAGCTTCACTTGTATTTTTTATGGCATTTGATATCAGTTTTGCTAGCATGTTTTAAACCAGTCGTAGGGAGCGGCATTTTGTTTTTTTTTTTATAAAAAAAATAAAAAAACCATAATCTAAAAAAACCAGGTATGAGAATTAACTAAAAATGAACTCATCAGATAATACAAATAAAAGAATTTTGCTTATTCATTTACACTTGTATATATGTGTATATATCGTGTTCTTGTATTTATTTCTTATAAAAAATTATAAGTGCACATAATTTGATCATAGATACAATTTTCCGTGCACACATATATTTAATAAAAAAAACAAATACAAAAACAAACAAATGGTATACTTGTTGTGGCATGGCAAGGCATGGCCTTAAAAAAACCACCAAGGATCCTCTAGAGTATTTTTTTCCTAAAGTTTCCTAAAGTGATGTATTGTGTGGTTGAGATTTAATGTTGAAAAATTGATGTGACTTGTCATTAAATCTCAACCACACAATGCACCACTGTTGGAAACTTTAGGAAAAAAAAAACTCTAGAGGATCCTTGCTCTAAAAAAACATGATATATGATTTGTTAGTGGCCTGGACCACTGGGGCTAGGACCCGAGGGTAAGCGTTCGAGCCAAGTAGCCATGGCGAGCTTGGCTTTCTCATAGTACGTTGATGGGTATGTCGCAAGGTGGCTTTCACTTGCACCGCTCACAAACTCCGATGATGGTGGCGACTTCAACTCCCTCGTTGCTCCAACATGGGTGTTGGCGTGGCACAAAATGGTGACAAAGATCACAATCATGATGATCAAGAGTGTGTTTTGTCGCTGGAAATACATCTTCGATTGTCGGGAAATTGAAAAATCTTTGAGAGGGAGGAAGGGAGAGGTAGGTGTTTTTTTGGATGAGAGATATGGGTAGTTGGAGGTGTGTTTGATAAAAGGGGAATGGGTGGTTTGAAGTATTTATAGTAAGAAGTAGCTTATGGATGTGTTGTTGGGGTCTACTACTTGGAAAAGGTGAAAAACACTTTGAATGAGAAAACTTGGAATAGTATTAGAGAAGAGCTTACGTGTTGACCAAAGCTCATTTTGAACTAGTCATTTTTCCTTGCGTGCTTGTTTGTTATCTCATACAAGGGAAAAAAGATACTGATAGATTCTGAGAGTTTGACAATTGTTTTTAATTATTTTTTTTGCTTTTTTTTTTTTAGAATTAATTTTTTTATGTGTTTAGTAATTGTTAAGAAATTCTTTATTAATGAAAATTTTGACTTTTTAAGCAATTTTAAAAGAAAGTCCTTCCTGGTGTGTTTTGATTAGTGGGTGTTTGGGGGGTTTTTATTGGGTTTTTTTTTTTTTCTTTAGTGATTTTTTTTTTATATATAAAAAAAATGGACAAATTACGATATGTATTATGGTTTTTGTGTTATTTTGGTCCTTATAATTTCAATTAGTTTGATTTTAATTATGAATTTATGATTTTATTTTAATTTAGTCCAATTGCTTACAATTGTTAATATTTTTTAATGAAAAATATGCATATAAGTGACATATATTATTTTTCAGGGTCAATTATAAATTTACTCAACTCAATGAGTCAATCTCAAGCAATTCAGTGACCATTTTTCGTCAAAAACATTAACAGTGTTATCAATTGGACCAAATTAACACAAAATTTAAAATTAAAAGTCTAAATAAAGTTAATTGAAAGTGCAGGGGCTAAAATGACATAAGAGGCAAAATGTAAGGACCACTAATGTAATTTATTCCAAAACAATTGAAACTTTTTTAAGCTTTTAGGTTCCATTTGATTAGACAGACTAAAATTTTTTTTTTTTTTTTAAAGAGGACCCAAAAAAACCAAAAATAGTTTGGTTTTTTTTTTTTTGTAAATTTTTTTGGACAAAATTTAAAAAAAAAAATCACTAAAAATAACTTTTTAACCTGCTAAAAAAATAACTTCTACGTCCATGCCAAACAAGATTACTGTGAATATATAAGAGAGTAATTTAGTGCATTAGGAGTAATAATTATATCATATTAAAACATAAAGTTAGTTATATGCTCCCCCAGTAACAAAGGTAATATGCTCGTATGATCCAATTTTTTCACAAAATATTATTGATCAGATACACAATTACGTCGTTCAACTCTACGGTTTCTTACAAAAGTGCATGTATGTCCTATAACAAGTCGCAATTTTTTCATCAAAATGAGTCGTAACTTTTTTTATTATAAATAATTTGTAACAATTACACCACATCATTCATTACATAATCACGATAAACTTTTAATATAATGTGATATAACACATAAATTTTTCTATAAATTAAGCTTCCGTTTGGGAAGTGGGTTGACTTTTTGACTTTTTGGCCTTTTTGGCTATTTTAACCTAGGCTAAAAAGCTTGGTTTGGGAAAGATTTTTTGGCTTTTTTGACTTTTTTTTGTGAAAAAAGAATATAATGATTATGGGTCGGATGTGAAGTTTTGTTTTTTGTAGCTAAAATAGCCTATTTTGTCTTTTATGACTAAAATAGCCAAAAAAGCCCGGAAAAGCCCTTCCCAAACGGACCCTATAAGAGGTTTCGTGGCGGGCTAATGAATATGATTTATTGAGTTTGAATGTGTCACCAGTTAGAAATTTCAAATAACTGAATTCCAAGAATGCCCTTGTTCATATGAATTTTTTTTAGATGAAGATGATTTTGGTATTTTGATATAAAAATATAGGAGAAAATTATGGGCGCTAGTTACTATTTTTTTGATCAGCGAGGGCGTTAGTTACTATGTTTTGTTAATCGAGGTTTGAAATTTTGAATTGACTCATTGCTCTCTGTTTTTCGGAAAAAAAGTTCAGCTCTCTTTTTTTGAAATTTTTTTAAAAAACAAAACAGTGATATTACGATGTCATTTAAAAACTTAACTACTTTAATTGATTTTTTAACTATTTTATGAGATAGAAAAAATATATATTTGAACTGATTTATGAATTTTTTTGTAGTTGATTAGGTCGTTATGAGGAAAAAAATGATTAATTGATGATAGGATGTAACATTTTATCTTATTGACTATTTTAGTCTTTTTTTGTCTCTATTGACTATTTTAGGTATTAAAAAAAAAAAAAAAGATATTGCCAAACATGACCTCATATATATGTGGCAAGATAGTTATATATAAAAAGTTGTAATTATTAATTGATTACTACGTCTTCACATTACTGGTACACTAAAACTTTCCTCGTGCTTTTGAATGGACCATGCAATAAAAATTGAAACTGATTTATTCAAAGGGGAGGTTTTACACAGGAATTTTGATTTTAAAATGCCATTCACAGCCATGTTTTATTGAAAATGGAATTCAATTATGAAAGAATACTCAGAAAATTGAGATTGGGTCATGCCCCCCAAAGTTTACCAGTCCGTCCCATATGTATTTAATTACTAACCAAATGTTAATTAAATTATATTTCTTTGTATATATGCATTATGTAATAGTTAGAATTTCAAACTGTTTTACTGAAGAAAAAGAAAAACCGTTTTATTGAAATGTGGTATATGTACTAAAAATTAGTAATACATAATCAAGGTTTAATAGGTACATTTTGAAATGTGACCGATATATTTGACATGCTTTCAAGTTTCTAGTAATCTTTATAGATTGAGATCATATTTGGGAATTTGAATTTTTTGTTTAAAAATTTATAAAGTAAAAAAAAAATTTAAATCATTTACACAATATTTTTTTTTTTAGAGTATACACACAATAGTTATTCACTTTTTTTTTTAAATACAATTTTGAAAAGCTATTTATAAATACATTAACTTTTTTCTTTTACTAAAAAAAATCAAATCCCAAACAAGTCCTATTACCTGTTAAAAAATATCATCTCTTAATCCCTTATCAAAATTCTCACAATGACTTTTATTCAGTTCTCCCACGAAAGAAGAAAAAAAAAAAAAAAGACTCTCTAACTTTATTTAATTCTTTAAAAAAAATCTCAAGGACTTATTTATTTCTCCCAAAAAATTTATAGCAACATCATGAATCACTCTTAAAAATGTAAGTCGTTAGTTAATTTATAATTTCGCTTTAGAGAGATCATGATAAATTTGAAAATTATCTTTTAAAATAACAAATTAATTATATTTGCACGAGAATTATGTATGCAATCATCATTAGTGTATATATATAAACATACACTTCGTATCTCTACATCGAATAAAAATTTGTTATTGTTGATGCAAGAAATTGCTCAAATTGATTTCCAATCAACTATTAATATTAGTTATTGATCCTCACTAATAAAAGCTATCCAAGGATACCAATGTGATGTTGGTCCACCCCTCCAAGGTAAGGGTGCATTTTAGATGGTTCAGCCTGAGCAATTCGAGTTTAAGTCTAATTTTTTTATAGTTTGGATAAAATATTTTTAAATTCAGCATGAGTTTAGACAAAATTTCTGAAATTCAAATTAAATTTGAACGAATTTTGATAAAGATATCAAACAACCCGAAATCTGTTATATATATAGATATATAAAATGATAAATTACAGATACACTCCTTAAGATTTTATTAAAATACGAATAGTCCCCTGTGATTTTGAAAGTCACATTTCACCCCCTGAGATTTCTAACTTCATAACAAATTGTCCCTTTTATTAATAAATCATCAAGTCAATTAATAATTTTTAATGATGTCAAAAATATATTTTAATTAATAATTTAGGTAATTTTATATTATTTGGGAGAGCAATCATGAATTTTATTTTTTTAATTAATTCTGTTAAATAAAAAATTCTAATAAGGAGGTATTTGTAATTTTTCAAACCACATGGGCTAATCTGTATTTTAAACAAAACTCAAGGGGTGTATTTGTAATTTACCCTATCAAATATAAATTATATAAACTAGTAACACAATACAAAATCTTACATTTTTTTTATTTTCACTCATAAATTGTAAAGATTACAAATTATTTGTTTTGATGTTATTAATGATTTTCTAACAAAATGCAAATAAAGTCTAATTTTAACAAATTAATAATTTAGCCACACACACGTATACCAAAAAATAAAAAAATATATATATAAATTAAATTAAATTTATTTGCAATTCGGACAACTCAAGTAATTCGGATTTAACTCGACTTGGAATTCGACAAACACATTGAGTTACAATTCGAGCTTAACTATGTTTCAACCTAACTTAAGCTGAGTTTCAATCAGTGTGTTTGGTTTGAATTTTTTAAATTAAGTTTTTTGAAAACTCAGTTTTTTGATTTTCGTATTTTTTTGTTTTTAGTGAATATTTTTAAAATTTTAAACATTTTTTTTACTTTTTTAGATGTACCTTACTTAGATGTATTTAAAAAATAAAAAAAATTATGAAAAAATATTTTAAAAATTTAATAAATACATAACAATATAAAAAATGTACTGAATTCTCGTCTTTTTTTTTGTATTTTTGGTATTTAGTGAATTTTTAAAAGATTTTTTTCATAAATTTTTTACTTTTTAAGTATATTTATGTTAGGTATGTCTAAAAAATAAAAAAAAATTACTTAAAATATTTAAAAATTTCAGTAAAAATAAAAAAAATACGAAAAATAAAAAAATAAAATTTTCTAAAAAGTGTATTTCAAAAAAACACAACCAAGGTCAGATTCTTCAATCTTAGCCAATTTGCTCAGCTTTACTATGCTCGACCACTTTATATGGTGGTCTTTCAGTGCTAGCTATGGCCAAGTAAATTTATCTCTATCAACTATAATAGTAATCAAAAATGCTTTAGACCTCTAATTTAGAGGTACCACTAGTGATGTGGCAGTGGGTCCCCCACTGCCACAGCCAATCATGTGTCTTGATTTTTTTTTTGTTTTTTTTTTTTGCTTTTCCACCTCATTAGAGGTGGGTTTAGAGATGCCTTTTTAGAGGTCTCTAGCACTGTTGTAATAGTAATATTATACTATTTCTGATACATCAGATTCACTATTCTCAATTGTATTTTTTTTTTTTTTTCTAAATAATAATATCATGTGCCGGTTGTGATTGATATTACTTCTCTATATCATGTTTTTTTTGTGCCGGGGTGTTTGGGAACTTTGGGGTTGTTTGGAATAAATTAAATAAGTGTATTTTTTGATTTTTTATGAAATATAAGTTGGGTATAAGTTGGGTTTGAAGTGATGTGGTAGAGAGGTGATGTGACTTAAATAAGATAGTGACTTTTTAACTTTTTTAAGTTATGCCTTAGTTTTTGAATTTTTTTTTGTTTTTTTCACTATAAGACAAATATTTTACAAAACCAAAAAAAAAAAAAAAATCCAAACAAAATATCACATCAAACCACATAATCATTTCACTTTTTCTCATACAAATATCACATCCAACCACAAAAAAAATCAACTATATTTTCAAATACAAAAAAAAATTTCTCTAATAATATCCTATAACTAAAAAAACTTACAAAAAAAACTCACTTCCCAAACACCCACTATGTCTCAAAATTTTTTTCATTTTTCCGATCTCCGTAGTTACTTCACGTGTGCTCACACTTGTACATGTGAAAAACATCACGTGTGCTCACACTTGTACATGTGAAAAACAAGAAGCATAAGTTTTTAGTTGGTTTGTTAATATATATATATATATATATATATATTTTGTTAAAAAATGTTTCGTAACTCAAATTTTGTGACTCAAAAATGGCTCAAATGGCCAAAACGACGTCGTTTTGGCTATTTTTATGTTGTTCTGTACTCCAAACGACGTCGTTTTGGCCATTTGAGCCACTTTTGAGCCACAAAATTTGAGCTACGTAGTATTGTCGTATTTTGTTATAGGAAAATCCTTTCACTTTCTCACAGATCCAGGGTAATGCCCTTTGCAAAGATCACCAAGGTGCTTATTGTCCGTTTTGAGAAAGGAGACTATAACTTGGAAACTTGTCCCAACCTCCCTAGACAGGCTTCACTTAAGTTAGGATTCGCACAGACCTCCCAAGACAAGTTCCACTTAAATTAGGATTCACACAGAAGTCAAGACTTGCACAGCTTGGGAGTATTGGACCCACACCAGATGCTGTGGTAGCAACAACTTGAGGATAACCTTCTAACTAACTGTGCTACCTCCAGGAGATTGGCCCAATGAAGTTTTGAAACTGGGACTTGGAGACTTAATCCCAAGGCTTTTGCCAAGTTACCAACCACCCATATGTTATTGATGTATGTTTTCAACAAGGTCGAGGATTTTGTCAACAAGCTTACCAATATGGAGTGCATAATGCTTCATTACTGTAAACAACTCCCCCTTCATATGGTATTGATGTATGTTTTCAACAAGGTTGGGAATTTTGTCAACAAGCTAATCAGTATGGGGTGAATGATGCTTTATTACTGTAAACAACGCCACCTTCATATGTTACTGATGTATGTTTTCAACAAGGTTGGGGATTTTGTCAACAAGCTGACCAATATGGGGTGAACAATGCTTTATTACTGTAAACAAATCAACTCGCTTAGGGGTGTAAATCTGACCCGGCCAGGGGTCCACCCTAGCTCAGGCACGACCCGACCAATGTCGCCAAAATTTGAGTCAGGTCGGTCTGAGTCACGGGCCAAAAAACTAGACCCAGACCAGGGATATTCGGGCCTTAGGCGAGCCAGACCTCCAGCCTGGCTACGAACTTGGTCGGGCCTGACCATTGTTTTTTTGTTTTTTAAAATTTTTCCTACTAAAATTTTATTATTTTCCACTAAAAAAGATACTGGGGCTCGGGCGGACTAGTTTTCGGACCAGGCTTTAAGTGGGCCAATGAGTCAGGCCAATGGATCGGGCCGAGATTTAAAATGATGGCCCACGGCTAGGCCCAAGGGCTTAGGCTGAGCTAGGGCCCAGGCCCAAACAAGCCACCCACGGGCTACGGGCCATTTTAACACTCATTCCCCCTCCCCCTCAAAAAAATAGCACTAACTTTTTCTTTTTTCTTTTTTTTTGGGAGCTAGGTACTAATAGTTTACTTACCAAAAAAACTAGCTAAATTTCACTTTGTATCCCTATGTTTGACATTGAATTTAATTTTTATTTTTTATTTTTCAATTATAACAGTCAACTATTATACTTTAGGTCAAATTGTAACTTTCTTTCCGTTTGCGTTAATAAGATTGATGGAATTTATCCTATGAGCAATACGTAACATTTTTCTCATCTCATTGACACCCTACACTTTTACTAAAATGTCACTTTAGTCTTTACACTTATACCAAAGTCTCATTTTGGCCCTTCAACTTTTAATTAATGGTAGATGGATGAAAAGACGATATTGCAATTTGAATTAAAATATGCCTAATTGATTGACACAATTCAAAATAAAACAACGAAAATAAATTTTTTATGTAAGTATAAGAATGCTGAGAGTAATTAATTAAAAATAATTAGAGAAAATTTCTTTTTTTTTTTTTTTGATAATTGAGTGTCTAGGCCAATATCCCTTCGGAGTGTCATGCCTCGACTAATCTCGGGACCCAGAGCTGATCGATGAGAAAATTTCATTTTAACCTCCAAACTTTGCCTCGATAATCAATTACACATCCAAACTTTAAATAATTTCAATTTTACTCCCAAAATTTTTAAAATTGTATCAATTTACTCTTTACCATCACATTTAAATAGAAAATAAAATTTTAAAAAATATATATTTTGATCTTAAATTTCAAATTATAGATTCAAACTTACTGTTTTCTATTCAAACTCACCCTCTCTCCTCGGCTAGCCCCCCATCCGCCTGCCACTGCAAAAACAAGTATACCTTAACAACAAACACCATAACTTATCTTCCCCATTTTTTTACGAGTCTGGATCCTCTGCAATCCCTTCCTGCAATCCCTTTCTCCAGTGCCCCAAAAAAAACAAACAGCATCAGGAGATAAAACACATCTGAAACCAAAGCCCCATTGTTGGCCACCTCCCCCACCAGCTCCGACGACCCCCAATCCCTTCAACGACCCTCCCTCAATCGTTCTCCTCTTCCGGCGGTCCTCCACAGCCACACCTCCCCCTCCTTCCTTTTCCTCTTCCTTTCTTTCTTTTCCTTCTAGATCTAGACAAACATAGAGAATATATATATATATATATATATCAAAACAAACAAATGTACAAATGATTTGACCAAAAAAAAAAATTGAAATCACAGAAGTGGGTTTAGTTGAGAGTAGAAAAGAGATGAGTTTGCTTTATATGGTGGCTACAATTAAAAAGTGGTTTAATGTGGGTTTGCTTTGTGGGTTTAGAAGTTAGAGAGAGAAGTGGGTTTAATCAGAGAAGTGGAATTGCTTTGTAGTTTTTAGGGAAGGATGGTGATTTGCATCATCATCAACTACAAAAATTATATCTAAAGATGTATGTGTGAAAATTATACACCATAGTCAGTCCAGATCCTCTGCAAAAATATATAATAATTAATTATACAAGTTATATTTTGTATAATTATACACCATAGTGAGTCCAGATCTGGAAATCAAGTTATTATATATTGTAGTGAAAGTTATACACCAGAGTGAGTCCAGATCCTCTTCAAAAACTTGTATAGTAATTTTGTATACATCTTGTAATTTTGTATATAATTATCGTAGTGAGTCCAGATCCTCTGCAAATCAATAAGATGTATGTGTGGAATTGAAAGAACTGAGAGAAATCAGGAAGGAAGAAGACAAAAATCTGTGTGTAAACCAGAAGAGAGAAGACAATGGAGGGTTTATCTGCTGCTGCTGATTATATATTTTTTTTTAAGTTTTGCCCCAAAACGATGTCGCTTTGGGGCACTACAGGAAAGGATTTGAGGAAAGAATTGCAGAGGATCTGGACTCTTTTTTTACCGTACACACTGTAGAGAGGGAAAAAAAAAATGGCAGACACACAACACATTGACCCTGTTTAGTAGGATATATTTTTAACTTATTTCAGTTTTTAACTTAATTTAAGTTATTTTGATATGTTTGATTCAGCTTAACAATATAACTTATAACTTTTTGTAAGTCAAAAATCAACTTATTCTTTGAGTAGGAGAGAAGAATCTTAATTTATAAGTCAAAAATTAACTTATATTCATAATTATAAGTTATAAACTGTTAAATTATAAGGTATAATCACTTTCCTACAGCTCTACCAAACGAGCTATTATCAAGAAAAACCTCTCTCACCTTGTCTCCTCATTCATCGACACCTTTGTTGACTTCTCAGTCAGTGGCCTCTTCATACCTCCAAACCCTAACTCTAGCCCATCACCTTCATTACAGACCACATACTTTTCGCTGGGCCACCTCGTCACCATCTGCGATCTACACGGCGACCTCCAAAAATCCAAAAAACCCTTTGACTCGCCGGTCTCATCGACCTTTCCGACCGCTGGATCGGCCAGGTCTATGATATCATCGATCGTGGTGGCGACGAAATCAAGATTTACTTTCTCGAGAAACTCAACCGCGAGGCTGCGAAAGTCGGTGGGAAAATCGTCACCATGAATGCAAATAACAAAATCGTGAATATCGACGGCGATTTCAGGTTCATTAGTAAGACCCTTCTCGATGAATTTAGGGTTTGGGCTGATTGGTCCTGTGTTGGTAACTCAATGAAGAGTCTTTGTGATGGGTTGGGAAAACCCAAGGATTTGTATCGTGGGTTGCCTTTGGCTTTCCCTAATTTGAAACAAGATATTAGTGATAGAGTTAGGGCTAGGGCTGCTGCGTTGAGACCTGAAGGTCCGATTTCAAGTCGATTTCTAGCAAATATTTTGACTATTGTTGCTGGTGAATCTGTGTTTGTTCATGGATGGCTTTTACCAAACCATGTTGATTACGGGTTGGATCCAATTAACGAAGAGGTTATGGATTGGATTATTAGTGGCTTGAAACAGAGTGTTTCAAAGAATTTGATTACGGGGAGGAACTCGGTTGTTTGGTTGAGGAAATTATCTCATGAATTGGCTCATCACTGCAATTGTTCGACTCTTGAACATGTTCTTGCCACCATTCCTGGTGCAAAGAGGATTGATTGTAGTAGTAATTTTTGTTGTTAAGGTACACTTGCTTTCTAGTTTAAAAGAAGAAAAAAAATGGTTACACTTGCTTTTGCAGTGGCAGAGGGAGGGGGAGGGCTAGCTGCCGGCAGTGGTAGTCGCCGAAGTTGTAGGGTTGCACAGAAGTTTGGGAAGCGTAAAAAAAAGTCAAAAAATTACTCAAAAAGTTAAAAAGTTATCATTATTTATTAAAAGTCAAAAATCACGACTGCATAACTCTCAATATTAATTTTTTCTTACACACTAATTTATATAATTTTTTAATACATATTTTTTTATAAAAATTTAAAAAGTTAACTCAAACATTCATATTTTTTTTTCAATTTTTTAATTTAAAAAGACAAAAAATACACTTATTTAGAACAATCCAAATAATCTCTCTATAATTTGAAATTTAGAGTTAAAATATTTTTTTTTTTTTACTTTTTTTGTTTTAATGCGATGATAAAGGATAAATTGATACGATTTAAAAAATTTAGGATAAAATTAAAATTATTTAAAACTAAATTTGGAGTGTAATTGATCATTAAGGTGAAATTTGGAGGTTAAAATGAAATGCTCTCAAATAATTATCTAAAAAAAATTGATGCTGCTTTATATGTTACCAGTCCAGTCTTTGTTAGATTGTTTGACAAATTCATCCACGTGAGTGAGCACCAAGAAAAAAGCTTCAACTATCAAGATTCATGTGAAAATGTAGTTCTATATAGGTGGATTACCCTGAATGTCTGACATATTGGTCCAATTGCCGAAACACAATGCAAGGGAATTATGGTAAGTTAAGCAGACTCAAGCAACATCTAGGCAGGGTGTTTCTATTTGAGAGTTGTTTGGAATGATTTAAATAAGTATATTTTTTTATTTTTTAGATTAAAAAGTTGAGAAAAAAAATATGATTGTTTGGGTTAATTTTTTGACTTTTTATGGAAAAATATTTATTAAAAAATTGTATAAATTAGTATGTAGGGAAAAATTAAAATTGGGAATTGTGCAGTCGTAATTTTTGACTTTTGATGAATAGTGATAACTTTTTAACTTTTTGAGTAACTTTTTGACTTTTTGACTTTTTCGCCACATGCCAAACTTGGCCTTACTTTACATCACCAAAAAAAAAAAAAAAAAAAAAAAATTGTCATTACACATCTTATTTTTTAGGAAAAATTATCAAAAAGATCCATATAAGAGTCAATTACTCCAATCAGTCTCATGAATTTTTTAATACATTCATAGTTTTTGTTTGTTTTGACAACATTACCGTGAGATTTTATTTTAAATTTTAGTATAATTTTGTAGATGTTTCCACCCTTCCTCATTGGAGGACATCATCGTAGAGAGGTTAGATTCAATTTTTAAATCACGTTTCCGTCACTCTAATGTAATAATCAAACTCAAATGTAACACTCAAATGTAAAACTCCCAAAAAAAAATTATTACGTGTATTTTTCTCAAACGTAACATATCTCAAACGTAACATACTAAAAAATTTCTCAAATTACATAATAGTATAATGTAACACTCAAAAAATATAACACACTAAAAACATAGTGTGCTTTTTCAAAACGTAACACTCTAACGTAACTCTTCAAATGTAACACTTTAATGTGACAATCAAATAAATCATTACATATCCAAAAGGACTAAACGGATTCCAAGAAAAAATATGGGATTATATGGATTACAAGTCTAAAATATAGGATTTCTTGGTCAATCTCCCTATTTTTTTGGGGGGGGCAAATTACACAAATAGTCCCTATAATTTGGGACTCGTGTCACTTTGTTCTCTGACTTTTCAATTGTGATACATTTGATCCTGAATTTTGAATTTTGTTCCAAATAAGGACAATTGAAGATACTATTGTTTAATTTCAAGGGCAAAATCATTAATTTAATAAAATATAAACTAATTTGACAAAAACAAATGTCAAAAAAATATTTTTAATTTTTTAAAAATTATTTTTATCCACCAATGATAAAATTATGTAAAATTGATAAAAATTACATGATTAATTTTTTTTAAATTAATTTTACATGATCATCATCTAAACACATAATAAAAATTAATTTGGTAAAAAAAATAAATAAATCTCTAAAAGATTTATCAATTTTACATAATTTTATTTTTAGTGGGTAGAAATAATTTTTAAAAATTCAAAAATATTTGTTTGACATTTATTTTTGTCAAATTAGTTTATATTTTATGAAATTGACGATTTTACCCTTGAAAAATCTAATGATATCTTCAATTGTTTTTATTTGGAACAAGATTTAAAATTCGGGATCAAATGTGTCACAATTGAAAAGTCATTGACCAAAGTGACACGAGCTCCAAACTATAGGGACTATTAGTGTAATTCACCCCCTTTTTTTGGGGGGGAAAAAATTGCAAATCGATGGTAATTTTACAAAATATTTATAAATTTATGAAAAAACATATAACTTTAATTATTAAGATTGATAACTTTTACATTAATTTACAATTTTTTTTTTTTTTTTTTTTTTTTGGTGTTGAAAAGTTGGAATGAAGTGCAATTTTTCCTTTTCTATTTTTGTTATATTTATCCTATTTTTGTTATATTTATCCTACATAACATCCAATTCCTCAAATCTTAAAATTTGAAAACATGAATTACTCTACCCACCAACTTCGAGTCTGGATCCTCTGTTGTGGTTTCCTGCAGTGGTTCTTGCAGCGGTTCAAAACGACGTCGCTTTGAACCTCTTTTTTTTTTCTTTTTTTTTTCTCCTTTTCTTATTTTTCTTTTCAGCCTCTTTTTCATTTGCCTGTTGATTGAACCCTAACCCCTCTCAGAGAGGCCCCGAACGAAGAAGGCGGCATGGGCAGGCGACATCACTCCTACAGCGAGGCGACGGAGGGGAGGCAAGGCAAGGAGACGCGGCAGTAAGGCTATGGGAGGTGGCGAGAAAAAAACAAAGAGGCCACGAACAGAGAGGGCGACTCGGGCAGTCGACGTGACTCTTGCAGTGAAACGAGGGGAGGTGGCGATGACGAGGTCTATTTCGTCCCTTCCGTCTTCATTCTCATTTTGTTACTGATATGTATGTGTGTATGTGTGTGTGTGTGTGTGAGAGAGAGAGATTTGTTGTCATGGTTTGATTTGTTGTTCATTTGTTAGACGCATTTGATAAGTGGTATGATTTATTGAGTTTGATGATTTAGGGTTTGTTGTGGATTTGATTTTTTTTCCAATTTTTTTTTATCAGCATTTGATTTTTTTTTTCTTTGAGATTGAGCTTGCTTACATTCTCTCTCTAGTCTTTGTCTTACATTCATCAGTATTTGATTTTTTTTCCCTCTGAGATTGAGCTTGCTTACATTCTCTCTCTAGTCTCTGTCTTACATTCATCACCATTTGATTTCTTGTTGTGGATTGAGCTTGCTTACATTTTATATCCCTTTGTTGATGATGAGATTACAACAAAATAAGTTTGAAATCCTCAACAAATGGGGAGAAATTATGTATATATATATAGGTTTTTTTTTTTTTTTTTTACTTTAGTTCAAATTAGAAGAGGGGTACATGTAGGTTTGAAATCCACAATAGAGGATTCTCAATTTTTTGTGTAGAAAAAATAAAATAAAATTATAATGTCTGTAATTTATAGTGTATGTTCAGAGTATAGTGTCTGTTTATATTCTCAATTTTTTGTTTGAACTTAAACATGTGAAGTAATTCAAGACTTAAGCATCTTGGTTATAAGAATTTAAGGGACTATACATACACCACTCTCTGAAAAGCACTTTAGTAAGATCTTCCACTCTTATCTTTGTGATTTGAAGATTAACAATAGTGTTTTAAGTTTAGAGAAAAGTGTTTTCAAAAAACAAAAGGTATAAACATTTGTACTATACATTTATTTTTTGTTTGTTGCTAACTAAACTTTCACCAAGTGAGTTTTTGCTCTGTGACTTGGGGCCCTAGTTCTATTCAAAATTTGGAACACAACACTATTCTTGTTAATTTGCATAACTACATCTTTGTTTGCACAACACCATAAATTTTGTTTGTTGCAGATGTATGGACTAAACAAAATTACATCTTTGTTTGAATTTTGTGTTTACTTGTAATAAACTGATTGTGTCGTAAAATGCTCTTATTAGGATTAACATGTCAATGGGTTCAAACAATGATGCTGGATATTTTCAAAATAAAAGATGCAAATGTTTGGGGGGGAGGGGGAAACAACAGCGTACATATCAGAATCAAAGAAAAATCTAGGAAGGTTGTATTTCAAGTATGCAGATAAGATGTGTGAGTACTTTGCGTGGGGAGCAGCTCCTACTGGGAATGCATCAAATATCTAAAAGAGAAGTAAAGCTATTCATATGACGAATGAAGATGAGAGATGATATGATTATGATTTTGAGAGAAACAATGAAGTTATGAATAGATTGGAACGACTTAAGGCAAACCAAGGAGTTATGAAATTGATTATGTTTACAACCATAGTGTTGGTTGGTTTTACCATGCTAATGGTGCTGCTCAAGTGAATGTAACCATTGCTTATGTGTTTTATTTGGGTTGTGAATTTAGTAAAGCTTAAACTATGAGTTTTGATATTTACATGTAATTTCATACTATGCTTAATTAATGAAATTACCTATGCCATGTCAATTGTGTTGATTCTATAACTTAGTTATTTGAGAATTGTAATTCTCCCTCTCATGTTTCATCATTTCTTGCATGTCTACTACCATAGTCCGACATATCGAACCATTTTGGCATGTTACCCTGTATACACATCCATCTAAATTTCTTTCTCTTCCCTTGGACAATAGTGATGTGCTTCTTTTTTGTTTCTGTTTTTCAAAGTTCTACAGCTTTGAATTTGCTTTCTGATTTATTCTTTTGTAATGCATGATCTCCAATAACAATAACTGTGACCACCTCATATATAAAGAACACCATATCTTTTCAAAGTAACAAACAAGATCAGACATGAGGCATTCATCCTAGAGAATCACTACTGACTGCTAGTTTAATCATGGGTTTCAATTGCATAATAATTCAAAAGGTGTCCTAACATATATCCCTCACTCGTTGCACACAGACACACACACAGACACATACACATACATAGTCTTGAATCAATTTTCAAAGGGATATGAGGCAACAACATGTGCCATCCTGAGAGGACTTGTTGAGGTATATAAACCGAACAACCTTATACCATTAAACTTCATGAAGCAATCAAAACCAAACTAAGATGCCATATTATTCAATTAATTGAGTTGGCTCAAATTTAAATTCCAAATCCACACAATCAAACACACCTTTTAATAGAATTTTAGTGCATACATTGTCATTTCCACAAGCTAAATCCACCTAATGAAGAACTTTTAAGATAAACAAGAACTTCAAAGATAAAAAAAATCTTAATCCATAACACAAAATTTCTAGGTGCCATTACATAAAAATCTTAAAACATTACCAATATGATCTCCACATAAACATCTTAAAACTTAGGCATCACACCCTTTCTTGTAGAAAACGAAAAATGAAAAAAAACAATTGACATTCACATAAGAAAATAATTACATTGCATATTAATTAGAATAGATCTCTCCAAAACAAGTATTAGGACAAAAGGGCTCCAAATCTTTTTGTCTCTTCGGTCTCAAGTAATTTTTTTTGTCCAATTTCGTGAAGCCAAGTGATGCTTTTCCACTAGATTCCCTACCAAATAGCTCATAAGCAGACCTAAGAGGAATTCCAGATTTTGAAGCCAATTCTACTTCAATTGCTTGGGTGGTAGATATTTTTATTTTTTTTTTGGGATGGCAACATATGAATACACATTTAAGGCAAAAGGTCATGATTATAATGTTTAACAAAATCACAAGCAACATATTTTCTTGAAATTCTATTTAACTTGATACTAAATTGGGCACCACAATCACATCTTACCTCTTGTCTCGGATTTTTGACTAGTGGATATCACTTGTCAATACCCCGACTTCCTTCTTTGAAACATACAAACGTCCGTGAAGTTATTTCCTTAGTATGTTTGTTGTTGTTTGGATAGGCCTTCCTAATACTGAAGCCCACCTTTCTTCCATACGTATTGTAAAAGTCATACGCAGCTTGTTTAGAGTCAAATGACATCCTCAATTTTGACTTCTAACCAGAATTGGCCAACTCATCAACAACATTATTTTCTTCCATCACCTGTAATTCAGTATCATACAAAAAAAAAAAAAAAAAACATAAACAAAAATTCTAATCTATTTTTTTTTATGTCAATTCCAAAAACACAGGTCAAACCAAATTTGGGCCAATCATCTAATGTTGGGTCAATAGAGGGAATTTAGCATCTTAAATTTATTACACAAATTAACAAATGTTACAAAAACACATTCACTCCTGTGACCCAAATTATGCAAACAAATAAGTTCTCCAATCCCAGGCAAACAGAAAAATAGAGAGAAATTTGTAACAAGGTTGGCATCTCATTTCATCTCAAATCAAAATAAGACTAAGCGTATGAAAATAGCTAAAGAGTTCTCCAGACCACTATATCAAAATCATCAACATTTAGAAATTCTTAAAACAGGAACAAACGAGAACCATCATGAAAGAATTAAGCCTTTATTTTCTGCTAAATCAACAAAAATATTGCAAAAACACATTCACACCAGTGACCCAAATTATGCAAACAAATAAGTTCTCCAATCCTACGCAAACAAAAAAGTAAAGAGAAATTTGAAACAAGTTTGGCATCTCATTTCATCTAAAATCAAAACAAGAATAAGAGTATGAAAGCAACCCATTTCATCAAACCCATTTATCATACCCATTTCTCATCAAACCCATTTATCATCAACAATTATATATTTTCTTTTATTTATCTAACAGAAAATCGAACAGAAAATCAAAGAACCAAATTGAACAGAAATCTGAATCATATATATATATATAAAACAACAACAAATCTAATAGAAAATCAAACTCATTCCATCTATATTTTCTTCAATTTATCATCAAACCCATTTCAAAAATACCCATTTCATCAAACCTATTTTGAAAATCAACAACAAATCTAAGCCAAGAATCATATATATATATATATATATAAAACAACAACAAATGACAATGATAATGAAATGGACCTCGTCGTCACCGCAATCTTGTCGCTGTCGCATTGCTGCTAGACTCACCGTCACGTGCCATCCTTTATGTTTCTCCTTCGTAGTCGCATCGCTCCGCCATCTCTTTCGTCTCTCAGTTCATTTCTCTCTTCGTTCGTGTTCGTCTCTCCTTCTCTCTCTCAGTTTGTCACTCCGTCTCTCAGTCATGTCGCGTCTTTGTCTCACTGTTAGGGTTGAGTGAAACAGATGATACAGAAGAGAAAAGAGAGGGAAACGAAAATTTGAATTTTAAAAAAAAATATTAAACCAAACGACGTCGTTTTGGCGAGTACCGCAAGAACCATCACAGGAACTATAGCAGAGGATCTAGACTCCACCGAATCCTTCCCCACCACCTGCGAGCTATTGTTTCCATCTCCGCAATTGCCGCCATCCCCTCCAAATTAAAATTTTTTATTGATTCTTTCTGTAGTCACCTTAATCTCAAGATTGCTCTCATTTTCAACATCTTCACTTTGTACACCCACTTGTGTCTTCACCATCTCCAAACCAACCTAGCTACCCCTTCCTTCACCACTCCCGCCCTAACATCCCTCTCACCTTTAACCTTTATATCTATTTTTTATGTGTATAATATATAGATATATATATATATATATATCTATATGTAAGTATACTTACACTGTGTTTGGTTAAGAGATTTGGGAAGTGATTTGAAAAAGGAAAGAGAAAAAGTGTGAAACTAGATGAAATGAAGGTATATTTTATTTATATTTCACATACCTTTTTCGTTTTCGTTTTGAAATCCTTTCCCAAATCCCACAGCATTAGAGTTTTAAAGTAGACCATCATAGTGCAAAAAGGGCTGGGCGTGTAACGCCCTCAAAAATAATACATAAAACCCAACATTTATTGACATGCATAGACATAAGAGAATAAAGCATATTTCTATTTATCAGAGTATTCATTACAAAAGTATTACATGTTGACAACAAAAGTAAATGCCCTACGGGCTTACAACTTTCCAAGCCAACACTTGGTTACAAAAGAAGAGAGTACTAACTCAAATACACATTAAGCCTGTGGCTTGAATTTATATGTAATAACAAAAGAGAACAACAAAAAAGAACTATCAGTCCCAAGCCTCCCAAGCTACGTCCTTGGAGGTGGCATATCACCTGAACCTGAAAATGATGTCCTATATAGGGTGAGTCACAACCCAGTAGAGATATACTAAACCAAATATGAACAATGACTAAAACAATAGCATTTGATAGATGGTTAATACTTATAAACCAATTTAAATCACTATACAGTTCCAGGACAATCATGTCCATGTTACATTTCCCTTTTCTTTACTTGTCAAGTTTTCAATTCATAACATGGCTCAGAACCTGGCCAACAATTTAATGAGACTACAACTCATTTTAAAGCACTTCCTTTTTAATTGAGATAACAACTCATATCAAAACACTTCCATATTTCACAATTGATACACATATTTGCTGTATCAATGTCATATTAAAACACTTCTATATTTCATAATAGATACACATATTTGCTGTATCAATGGAGTCCATCCCCTATCTCCTCCCAAATAATATCCGATTTAGGAGTCCATCCCCTATCTCCTCCCAAACCGTGGAGTACATCCCCTATCTCCTCCCACACAATACAATGTATATAAACACTTATCATATACAATAATCAAGCAATACACATATTTGATGTATTATTGTAACCGTCATATTCAATGACATAACCCGTTCGATTAGTTTCAATTTTCCCTAATCAACATACGGTATCTACAACAATCAAGACTATCCTCCACCGATAGCCCAAAGTAGTTATTTCTAAACATATAATAAATGCATCATACAGATATAATCTCAACATTTTCATAGGTGAGTGATAAATTAATTCAACTACACCATTTATTCTCATAACATCATAATTTCATTATTTCACAATGAATGTCACTAATTACACTAATGACCCAATAAAACCCACATATGGCATTTTCCCCCTTTTTCCCAACAATAGCCCTAAGGCTCATTTTTCACCCATAATTTATAAACAACCTCCATTTCAAGTCTATAACACAAATTTGACTCAAACATGGAAAACCCCTCTTTTATAAATTACACAATAAACCCTAATTTTTCCCAAAATTACCAAGCCACACCAACTAATCAAAATTACCAAAGCTTATGTCAAAACTCATAAGATGGAGTAGGGTTTCCCTACCTCGAAATGAAGTGACCAAAGGAGAAGATGGTGAAAATCCAAAGTGCTCCAAATCCACAAATTTTTAGGTTAAAACGTAGCCCATACAACCCTCTATCTTTCTTACAAAGAACTTAGGGTAGAAACACACTAAAAATAGATGAAACCCTAGAGAGAAGGTGTATAGAGGGAGAGAGAGGACGGATCTGGGGTTTTGAAAGCAAAAGAGGATAAAAAGTGAAGTGTTTCCCCGCTGTTGTCTACTGATATAACATAGTCTCGCTCGAGCAAAGGATTGGTCGCTCGAGCGACCAGACACAAGGAACCCTCGCTCGAGCGTAGAAAGCCTCGCTCGAGCCAACAATTCGAAGCTTCAGGTCTGCAACCCAGAAGCACGCTCGAGCGAAGAAAATCTCGCTCGAGCGAAGAATTCTAAAACATAGTCCTCGCTCGCTCGAGCGAAGGAAAGCTCGCTCGAGCCAAGGATTGCAACTCTCAGGTCCAGAACTGGACGCAGATGCAAGCTTGAGCGAAAGACTTCTCGCTCGAGCCACCAGATACAAAACTCAACTCTCCCTCGAGGGAAGGAACCTTGGCTTGAGCGAAGGATCTAAAACACAGAGGCTCGCTCGAGCGACAAAAGGCTTGCTCGAGCAAAGGACCAAAATTCTGGGCAGCAACCATTTGCTCCCAATTACAACCAACCTGTAACAATCCTGCCCAAAACATCCTATAACTCAAATACAAAATATTGAAGGACGGAAACAAGATATAAACCACAACCGACATCCACGGAACTAAGTCCGGATACAATAACCAAAGGAGAAAGAACCGGGATCGCTATAGGGGGTGGCGAGGAAGGAAGGACAAGTAGCGGTTGATGATATTTTAATATTAATATAGTTCTTTTCAGGACGCACACCTCAACTAATCTCGGGGCTCTAAGCCAATCGACAATATTAATATAGTTTTTGATAGGAAATAATTTTAAATTTGATTTATGAATACAATCCATTAACTGCTTAGTATTTAAAGAAATTTTATGTAATATGTTACACATCTTAAAATTGGTATATATATTAAAATTTTATTAATATGTGTCCTTAGAACATATGTTAAAATATTTAAAATAATTGTATATTTATTACAATTTTTATTTTTCTATTACCCATCTTTAATTTATTTATTTTTTTTATCAGTACTCATCTTTAATCTTTGAGCACTATCATAAACCATGAAAATATTTTTCCTTAACTCTTCACATCTTCTGCAACTTCTCATGTGACAAAATAAGTCTCATTATTTTTAAACATAGCGGATTTTATACATACACATAAATTTAATTGAATTAACACACTTAAAAGATGACAAGAA
This sequence comes from Camellia sinensis, assembly GCF_055761805.1. NCBI lineage: Eukaryota > Viridiplantae > Streptophyta > Magnoliopsida > Ericales > Theaceae > Camellia > Camellia sinensis. The sequence goes on along the minus strand of NC_138961.1, from coordinate 184,366,405 downwards.
AAGCGGTGAAATAAGTTCAGTGACAAGTAACATTTATCTTAAACTTTTTAACTATTTTATCAATTTTAATTTTTAAGAGTGTCTCCAACATTTACTTAGATTTTTCATCAAATTTAAATTTAATGAAACATACTCACTTTTACTTATGCAACATTGGCATCAAACTTATATCAAATGAGGGAAAAACTAAAAAATTCATCAAATGAATGAAGCCTTTTATCTTTCATTAAATTTAAATTATTACCGTTGGGTTGGACATTCTCCCGAATGTCCACCCAAGAGCAACTTTGATAGCTTTTTTTTCATGTCTGGATGACCTCTAGGACATCCACGCCGGACGTCCTCTCAGATTACCGGGGACGTGAAAAAATCTGATGAAAATTCTAATTTAACGTTGGACTAAACGGTATCAAATCAAATTTTTACTCAAATTTAAGGAAAATTTTGATTCAACGTTGGTGATATTCTAATAAACTATCATATCTTTTTCATTAATATCCTTGATCCCACTCTGTCTTGCCGTAAGGAAAAAATTATTGTAACGGTAATACCACGTCATGATTGATACATGGTACTACCATCCAATCATATTCTACTATGTAAGTGTGTATTTTAATTCACTATGTATATGTGTCAGTTAGTAAGATAAAATGGATATAGAAGTCAAATTCAGATAGGATAAATTACACTTTGCACTCTTATATTGCACCAAATCTCACTTTAGCCCCTACACATGAAATCATGATAGTCAGCTCCCTACACTTTTACTCAAATCCCACTTTGGCCGGTACACAAATGTCAATGTCCCTTTCATGTTACTTCATTTTTAAATCTTTAACAAAATGTAGTCATGTGATAAAAATGTGACTACGAAATGAGGGTAAAAGACAAAAATCATCCATGTTTTTCATCAATACACTTTTTACCATATGAACATATATATATATATATATATATTGTATTATATAACTCCCATATGCTTATCACGTAGGACAAAGATAAAAAGGTAAGAAAATAGAGCTTTTGAAATAATAAAAAAATACGACAAAGAAATCAAAGAAAAAGAAACATGAATAGACAGAAGATTGTGTTACTATAAAAAATAGAGTTTTATGATTTCAATTTATGCAAAACCCTAATTCATTTCTTAATTGTTCACAATTTGCATTTTGTTTTAACCTAATATAGTCATATTCTGATGTAAATTTTAGGATAAAAGATGTATTGGTGAAAAATGTAGATGATTTTTATTTTTTACCCTTATGTCGTAGTCACATTCTTATCACATGATTAGATTATATTAAAGATTTAAACAATTGAGTAACAAAGATATAAGGACTAAAGTGAGATTTGATTGAAAGTACAAGGGATTGATTGTCACAATTTCATGTGGAGGGACCATAGTGGATTTGATCAGAGGTGTGGGGAGTTGACTGTCATAATTTCATATGTAAAGGCCAGAGTGAGATTTAGTGCAAAATGGAGGGGTGTCAAATGTAATTTACCCACTTAGATAATATGATTCACTTTCTTATATAATATAATACTATGTATCAATAATAATATGATATTACTGTTACATTAAATTTTACTCCGCTATTACCGCTCCAATTTTTTCCAACAATGTACATGGAAAAATGAAATAACACAAATCCAGTTTGGCTTTGTTAGGAATAGGCTATTTTAGTAGCTTTTTGATTTTTTGACTAAAATGTGAGGTAAAAAAATTAGTATGCTTAGGATAACTTTTTGGCTTTTTATGAAAAAAAATGTTTAAAAAATAGAGAAAAAAGAGAATCTTTAATTTTTTGGTATAGTTTGTTGGGTGCCTCTATTTACACAACATATTTTGTCTCAAAGCATACTACTACTCAGTTTACACTTTTAGTAATTTAAAAAAACATAATTTTTTTCAACACGCACTACAACGTTCCATTTTTACCCTACACACCTCAAATTCCAAATAAAAAAAGAAAAGAAAAAACCAACTCATTTTTACGGCGGCGTAGTCAACGATGAAGGGCCATTGGGGCTTTCGAATGCGCTCAGCTTCGATTGAGGCGAATCGGACAAAACCTAGGACTTCTGAGTCAACATAGATTACAAAATCATAACTAATTTTCACAGAATCGACACCCAAACCCAGAAGAAATCAAAAAGCATACCTCAAGATTTTGAAAAGCAGAGGCCATTTTATGTGCTCTTTCTTGTAGAGTGAAACAAGCCAACCGGCGATTCAACCTGGCAAGTAGGTCTTCCTCGTCGTTCTCTGTCTCGGTTGAACCCAAGACACACTCAACAGGCGAGTAGGAGCCAAAATCATAGGGAAGGCAAAGTTGGGGCCAAAAACAAAGTTAAGGCCATTTTTGTTGAAGTTTTCTTTGCCCATGAGTATGTCGTCGTTAGTGAGGAACTCCGAGAGAAGCCAAAACTCTCTGTTGTCGAAAGTGTAAGCAGCCATAGCAGCCAAACAACCAAAAAAAGAGACTAGTAGTGAAAAGATTGAGAGTGAGAGAAAGAAAAAAGATCGACGTCGAGGGTTTATGGTGATGGGGATTATAGCGATCCCAGTTTTAATCCAACACTTGTGGTGGTCCGGACTCGGGTTTATGGTTTCTGTGTGTCGTTCATTGTCCTTGCTCTTTATTCCTTTTTAAATTTGATTATTTAAACGCGTTGAGTGTGTTTAGAACAGGTTGGCTGCTTGGTTTTCAAACCTTGTGTTGCCTAGAATTTCGGTTCTCCGCTCAAGCGGCCTTTCTTGCGCTCGAGCGGGATTTGCAAACTCTTAGTACTTTACACATCTGCAAAAGTATTGGAGGGGTGTTTTAAATGCTCGAGCAGCGTTTCCTACGCTCAAGCGGGTTGGCGCTCAAGCGGACTTTCTTGCGCTCGAGCGGTTTGTCTGTTGCCTGCAAAAGTTCTGAATGTGTATATTATGCGCTCGAATGAGCCACTTTTGCGCTTGAGCGGAACAAAATTTTGTGTTTGACGCTTGAGCGTCAACTCTTCCGCTGAAGCGGATTGTGCGTATATCAAATCGTGAAAACGACATTTTATATCACTTTTCCATTCTTCTCTCTCTCTAAAACTTTTCAAAATCCTAGATCTTGACGCTCTCTCTCTCTAAAACATTCTCTCTCTACATTTTGACCTAGATCCTTTCGGTTCTCTACCTTAATGTTTTTGAGAAAAAGTTAGAACATTCTAAGAGCTTCATTTTGATCCGATTAAAATTTGGTTTTGGCGTTGTTGAGGGTTCCACTTTTCTTTGCTTGGTCTTTTCTTCTTGAGGTAGGGATTTTCTACACTTTAATATGGTTTTTAACTTGGTTATGTGTCGTTGTGTAACAATGGTGGGATTTGGGGTTAATGTGAACAAACCTAGGATTTGGGTGTAAAATGGAAAGAGGGTGTTTCGGTGAATGAGAGGAAAATAATTTTGGGGTTTGATAATGATGTTGTATGGTGTCAAAATTGTTGATTTTGGTACATGGTTGAAACTTGGGCAAAGAATGAAGTTTTCCCTAAAATAGTTATGATATTTGTTTTGTATAAATAAATAAAATTGGTGTTATGAGCATGAAATTGGACGAGTATTGAAATACATGGTGGGATTGAGTAGATGATACGTCTCATCTTTGGAAATTTTGAATAAATTATCTGTCTTGAGATTGAATATCTGTTTAGAAATATCTGTATTGGGCTATCGGTGGAGGGTAGCTATGATTGTTGTAGAAATTGCATGAGGATTAGGTAAATTGAAATTAATCATTTAATTGTGTCATTGAATATAATAGTATGTTAAGGTATTGAATATGTATAATTGATAGTCATTGAATATGACGGTACATTTAAATACATTATATATGTATAATGTTTTTGGGAGGAGAAATTGGATGTACTCCAAGTTTTAGAAGGAGACAGGGGATGGATTCCATTGAAATTAAGTTAGCCGGAGTGTCCAGGGTAAAAGTCCCGAAATCATGTGCATACATGGGTGTCGATCCAACGAACAAAATTTTCGTAAAATGGCAAGATTGAAGTGCTTGTATGATGATTGTGTTAATTTGAGAACTATTGAGTCGTAGTCTTAGTTGGGTTATTCAGAGAATTATAAACTTGGTCTATTTATTGAAATGAAATGAATAGATGGGAATGGATTGAGATGTGAATATTGGTACCGTATGTTTATGTGGAGAATGTGTGTTTTGTCATGAATATTGAATATACATTTGACATTTATATCTTCGTTAAACCTCATATATTGTGATAGATTGTCTCTACTGGGCTTTGGCTCACCCTACTCGGGAAACCATTTTCAAGTACCGGTGACATGCTTCCTCCAAGGACATAGCTTGGGAGGACTTAGGAACTGGAGGTTCTATTTTGTTATTTTGTGCTTAAATGTTTATTCAAGCTGAGGGCTTTATCTGTACAGAGCTTATGACTCTATTTTGTTATAACCAAGCAATGTCTTAGAAAGATGTAAGCCCGTAGGGCATTTATTTTGCTAATTATTAACTGGTACTATATGCTATAGATTCAGGATGTATATTTAATGTATATTGCATGTGTTATCTTTTGTAATACGAACTCTGATGAATGAAAGTATTTTATTTCTATTATCCTTCCATTCATGAGTTGGATTTATTATGTTATTTTGGAGGCGTCACAACTTGATATCAGAGCATACCGGGTTTGAATACTTTGGGTGCGTGGGGAGTGGTTGGTACCACAATGGTTTTGTCTCGTTTGGTTGAGACGTTAGTACGTATTATATGCTTATGTGATAACATGCTTATATGATTATGTAGGTTTGCGATTTAGTTCCTAAGATATTGATTGGGTCTACGGGTTTTTGAAAGTCCTATTAGAGGAGCATTTGATCACTACTGTTTCTAATTAGAACTCTAGTAACACCGCGGGATAGTCATTATCTTGAAGGAAATGCATATGTATTTATGTGATTATGTGCTTATGTGGAGTGGTTTACTATTGTCCATTGGATTAGGACGTGAGTGAGTTAGCTTCGACGTATTTGTAAATGTGCTAATCTCTTTCGTTACCTTCATTAGGATGTCAGGATGTGGACGTGGTGGTGGTAGGCGTAGTAAGCCTAGAAGACATGCGATGCCTTTGCCGGATGATATTCCGGCACAGGAAGAGGGGGTTGGTCAGGCCAATGTGGCTGAACCGGTTGGTCAACAGGCCATGGGCGCCTTAGCCCACGAAAGGGCCAGAGCTTTGTGGGAATCCATGGACATTCTCAGGGCTGAGAATCAAGTCCAAGCCCAAGCAGCTGAGGCAGGGTCGTCTTTCTTGAAGAGAGTTTTTTCGGTTGAGTCCGGACGAGTTTTTGGGTGATCCCAAGTAGCCACTGAAAGCTGATAAGTGGTCAGAGCAAATGGTAAAGACGTTTAAGATGCTGAGCGTCGAAGACGGGGGTTTGAGAGTGACCTTGGCGTCCTTCCAGCTAAAGGGAGATGCGGTCAATGGTGAAAGTATGCACGAGAGCACATTGGAGGGACTTGAGAGGCTTTTATCGACGCCTTCCGGGACAAGTTTTTGCCTCCCACGATTAGAGAGAAGTTGAGAGACCACTTCTCTAAGTTGGTGCATCTAAATACACCAGTGGCTAAATTTGAGACCACATTCACTAGTTTGTCGAGGTTTGTACCGGAACTCGTGGTGACTGAGGAGCACCGTTGTCTGGAGTTCGAGAAGCGGCTGAGGACCGGGCTCATGTTTGGAGTGGCCAGATCCATGATTAGGGATTATAGACACCTTGTGGAGGATGTAGCCCATCTTCAGACTATCATGCAGACGCAGGAGGAGAGGATGAGGGATTCCAAGAGGAGTCAGGATAATCAAGGGGACAGCAAGAAGCAGAAGGGTTCTAACCCTTAGCCGTCCCAGAGGACTCAGCCGAGGTCCACTTTTCCAGTTCTAAGTTCGGGTTCTAGGAGAGGTTGTCAGGGGGATTTCACTTGCTTCAAGTATGGTCAGTTGGGCCACAAGTCTCCAGCTTGCCCACAGAGAGGAGGAGGGCAGCGAGCAGCATCGTTTTCAGCTCGTTCTTAGGGCCAGAGTTAGGGGAGAGGCCAACTACTCACTTGTTATTAGTGTGGGCAAGTGGGGCACATGAAGAGGTTTTGCCCACAGTTGGGTGTCATACGTCTGGTTCGAGACAGACACAGAGCCACCAACCAGCACAGGCCTCGAGGGCCAATCAGGGAGCTTCTTCGGCTCAGTCGGTGTATCAGTCATATGCTCTGAGAGGTGAGTAGGTAGATCAGAGGACTACAGGGCATGTGTATGTTGTTACCGTGCCAGATCTAGTACCAGCGCCTTCTGTTGTGAGAGGTACTTTCTTATTTTACAATTCAGTTGCTAATGTGTTAATTGATATGGGTGCATCCCATTCATTTATCTCGTCTACATTTGCATTAGTTTTAGGGTTAAAGTTGGCTCAATTAGTATCTTCTATCTGTGTAGAGTCACCTATCGGTGGTGAGGTTATTTTGAAACAAGGATGTCGCGGTTGTGACATAGAGGTTGCCGGTCATCGACTTCCATTTGCATTTGTATTGATTGACATGTCTAGTTTTGATGTTATTTTGGGTATGGATTGGTTATCGTCATACCAGGCTATTATAGATTGCTACCGTTAAAGGGTCATTATATGTACTCTAAGCGGTGATTGTTTTTATTTCTTGGGAGACTGAGTGGATAGAGTTTTATTGCCAGTATATGATCCGCGTGGGCAGAGTGAGCTTAGTTGTCTTCTTGCTAGCTTCTTGAATAGTGAATGCGATGAAGTCCGGGTTGAGTTGCCAAGGGTGGTTTGTGAATACCCCGATGTCTTTCCCGAGGACCTTACTAATTTACCACCTCACCGAGAGATCGAGTTCTCTATTGGTTTAGTGCCTGGCACAGTGCCGATTTCTATAGCACCGTATTGGTTTGCACCTGCTAAGTTGAGTGAGTTAACGGTTCAACTCCAGGAATTGTTAGATAAAGGTTTTATTTGCCCTAGTACTTCATCTTAGGGAGCACCAGCTCTCTTTGCTAAAAAGAAAGATGAAGCGTTGCGACTTTGTATTGATTATCGGAAGTTGAACTAGGTAACTGTTAAGAACAAGTACCCAATGCCTCATATAGATGATCTGTTTGATCAGTTGAAGGGGTCTTATTGTTTCTCTAAGATAGACCTGAGATAGGGTTATCATCAGTTGAGGGTAAGGGAGGAGGATATCCCAAATACAGCATTCCGTACACAGTATGGCCATTACGAGTTTCTAGTGATGCCTTTTGGGCTGACCAATGCATTGGTTGTATTTATAGATTTGATGAATCGGATATTCCGTGAGTTTTTATGTAACATCCCACTCCCGGGTCGTTAAATACACTAAAATGCCTCAAAAAAAAAAATACAAATTTTGCTCCTAAAAATAATATCTACAAAATTGTCTCCAATTTGAACAATATCTGCCAAAATAAACAATATTATAACTATCTCCAAATTTAATAATTACAATTGTGTGTCCCAAATCTCTATATTAATAAATCTTTCTAATTTCAATTTCGATCTCTGCTAAAATCTGCTCCACATCTGAAAAATAAATTAAACCGGGAAGTATACAATACGATAGGAATAACAAAGCTAGGACAAAGAATAAACTCACAGGGATCTAATAATCACACAAACGATGTAATTCGAGATACCAAGCAATTTACCAAAATTGCACAAACAAGTCAACTCAACATATGATAATTTATCCATGACCAAATACCTAGTCCTACTCAGTATATGACCAGTGACCGGCCTCATCCCCCTCACTTAAGCACAACGACTTATCCAGGCTATTGGTACAGAGCATATTGGCAAAGTCCACTCAATCCATGTACGAAGTATTTCCATGTCATTCAGACAGATAAATCACCATTTTAACACAGAAATATTTGTAGAGAATTTTACCAAATGATCAGAATATCAACGATTCGACAACAAATGATTTTACAAAATCTATTAATAACCACAATAATCAAGTGGATTACAAATTGAGGACAATTAAAAATAGAACTCTTTGCAAAGAGATTTAAACATAGCATATTGTATACAACTCGAATTTACCTCAAATCAATTAATTCTGTCACCATAAATTTGAAATTACTCCATGGGTCTCCGAAAATAACTCTAATATCACTTTGATAAAATATACAACTCTCATATTAAAAACATTAACTTTCACTCTAAATCCCACATCTAAACTTAATATTTTGATCACAAACAAATTAAGAGAGAAGACAATATGAAGAGAGAGATGAAGCCAAAGCAAAGGTGAAGTTGAGGAACTGAGAAATGATAAGCTCAATTTATAAGAACAAGAGGAGGTAAATAAAATAAAAGGCAATTATGTTCCCAATAAATCAAGGAAGTTTGGGAAAGCAAATGGGTATGGGGGCAGTTCAGGGAAACTGTGGGTTGTTGCCCATGGTTTGTTTGTTTGTTTGTTTGTTTTTTTCTTTATTTTTTTTTATAATTATTTATTTTTCTCCACGTGATAGAGAAATTTAAAAAAAATGATAAATTCATTATTAAATGAGAATAAATAACAATGAGATAGATATAAATGAGAATAAATAATAAATAATTTTATTTTTTTGATTTCCATCTAAAAATCTCACCACTAAATTATTAAAATAAACCACCAATATCACTCACTAAATATTAATACCTCAAAATACGGGATGTTACATTTTAGACCGCTTTATGGTCGTCTTTGTGGACGACATCTTGATTTACTCACCCTCTGAGAAGAAACACGAGGAACACTTACGGGAAGTACTTGAGTTACTTAGAGCCTACTTTTTGTATGCTAAGTTTGGGAAATGTGAGTTCTGGCTGAAAGAGGTTAAGATTTTAGGCCATGTGGTATCCGGGGAAGGGGTGGTTGTAGACTCATACAAGATAGAGGCAGTTCAAGATTGGGAACAACCTAAGAATGCTTTCGAGATCCGTAGTTTCTTGGGGTTGGTCAGGTATTATCGCCGATTTGTGAAGGATTTTTCTAGACTGGTCTCACCTTTGACTAGATTAACGAGGAAATGAGTTAAGTTTGTGTAGAGTAAGACCTGCGAGAAATCATTCCAAGAGCTTAAAGTTAGATTTACCACTACTCCAGTCTTGATTATTCTAGAGAAGGGTTTGGGTTATTCGGTATATTGTGATGCCTCACGGGAAAGTTTAGGTTGTGTTTTGATGCAAGAGGGAAAGGTAGTAGCCTATGGCTCGCGGGAGTTGAAAACACATGAGAGGAATTACCCTACTCACGACTTAGAGTTAGCGGTAGTGATTTTTGCCTTAAAGATTTGTAAGCATTACCTTTATGGTGAGAAGTTCGAGGTGTTTTCCGATCACAAAAGTCTGAAGTATCTGTTTACATAAAAGGACTTGAATTTGAGATAGAAGAGATAGATGGAATTCATAGAGGACTATCATTTTGAGTTGCATTATCATCCGGGAAAAGCCAATGTTGTGGCCGACGCCTTAAGTAGGAAGTCAATTAGCAGTGTGGCTTGTATCGCAGTTCGAGAATGGGTGATGTTAGGTACTCTTGCTGAGTTTGACTTGTATCTGGGCGAGTCTGTTCTGTAGCCTTGTTTTCAGTGGTTGCACAACCGACATTTGTGAACCGAGTGTTAGAAGCACAGAAAGATGACCTTGAGACGAAATGTCTCTGGGAGAAGATCTCCAATGAAAAGGTAGAGAAGGGCTAGAATAGGTATCCCGAGCAGAGTGGGAGATACCGTGACCATTTGTTTGTTCCAGAGTCTTGTCGAGAGAAAGTACTCCGAGAGTTCCACCACTCGCGCCTTGTAGCGCATCCGGGAGGCACAAAGATGTATTACGACCTTAGTCACCAGTTTTGGTGGAGGGGTATGAAGAGGGATGTGGCGGTATTTGTATCAAGGTGTCTTACTTATTAGCAAGTAAAGGCCGAACATTAGAGGCCAGCGAGTTTGTTACAACCCTTACCTATAGTCGAGTGGAAATGGGAGCATGTTACGGTGGACTTCATTGTGGATCTTCCTAGAACTCAACGGGGTAGTGATGCTATTTGGGTGGTAGTTGATCGGTTGACCAAGTTGGCGCACTTTAAACCTATGCGTGTGAGTGACTTAGTAGATTTTCTTGCCGACTTGTATATTCGGGGCATAGTAAGGTTGTACGGGGTCCCAGTAATGATTGTATCAGATAGAATTCTGCATTTCACAGCCCAGTTATGGTAGAGCTTGCAAAGTGCCTTAGGCACTAGATTGACCTTTAGCACTGCGTCTCATCCTCAGAATGGCGTGCAGTCCGAGCGTACTATTCAAATCCTTGAGGATATGCTTTGAGGTTATGTCCTTGACTTCAAGGGGTCGTGGGAGAGGCATCTTCCCTTAGTGGAGTTTGTCTATAACAATAGCTTCCAATCAAGTATTGGCATGGCACCATTTAAGGCCTTGTATGGCTGACCGTGTAGGTCCTCTGTGTGTTAGGCCGAAGTGGGTGATGCACCTTTGTTGGGTCTAGAGTTGGTTTGGGAAACAACGGAGAAAGTGGCACTTATCCGTAAGCGGTTACTTACGGCTCAGAATCGTTAGAAAAGTTATGCCGACTGTAGGAAGAGACCATTGTCTTTTAAGGTGGGAGATCATATCTTTTTGAAGATATCACCTAGCCAGGGTTTCATGATGTTTGGAAAGAGTTAAAAGTTGTCCTCTCGATTCATTGGGCCTTTTGAGATCCTTGAGTGGATTGAAAAGGTAGCTTATCATTTGGCATTGCCGCCACAGCTTTCCGGGATCCATGATGTGTTTCATATTAGTATGCTTTGGTAGTATGAGCCAGATCCATAGCACGTGTTGGATTGGACTGACTTAGAGGTAGATGAGGATGCCTCGTATGAGGAGAGATTGGTGAGAGTCTTGGATACCCGGGACCAAGTCTTGCAAGGCAAGACAATTCCCTTAGTAAAGGTATTGTGGAAACATCGGGGTCGAGGAAGCGACTTGGGAGCGTGAATTGGAAGTCCGAGAGAAATATCCAGACTTGTTTGTTGATGCCTGAGCATGTATTGAGGTTTTAATTATGTTAATGAAATGTAATAACATTATATATGTCTTAAATTGTCAAAACATTGTATATGTTATGGGAGTTTGGAAACATGAATTCAATATAAACATTGTATATGTTTTAAGAGTATGGAATATTGTGTATGTTGTAACACTTTTGGGAGCATTGTATATATATTGAGTAAAGTTTGAAAAAAAAAAAAGAAAAAAAAAAGAGAGAGAACTTGGGTTTGATTTAAACATTGTAAATGTTTTCAGAATTGTAATTGGCATGCTTGATACTAGAACTTGTGCATCGAGTTGGTAAGAATGGATGACCGGTTGTAGACACCCCATTTTGACCGGCCCTAAAACTTGGGTGCTTTCTTTTGATTACCCAATGATGACAATCAAAATGTGTTCCCCAGCAGTCCTCAACAAGAAAAATGGAATTTAAGCTTTAATCCCAACCTTCACACATTTTTGGCCAAACTATTTTAGACCTTAAAACTCTCTGTTCAAAATATTTTTCTAAATGTTTCTATGATGTTCTGAGGCTTCCTTTTCAATTAAATTATTTCACTTTTCAATAAACCAAGTAAGGACAAAGTAGAAATAAATGGAAGGGATGTGAACTCTTCAAAAAATATATGTATTTAAAAAAAAAATTCTTCTTTATAGGATTGGATAGGTTTGGATTTAAAGGAAATAGGAGGGGATAGAAGAAAATTGGTTTAGGGAAATGATGGGCATCAAATTGTTAAGAAGGAAACGAACAGCCTTTACTAAATTAGGCATACCTCTTTGTATACTTGGATTTTAAATGTGAGGCCAACCATTGGAAATAAGACTTCTGGGGTTTCAATTTAGACTCAAGAATCACCTAAAACCAAGTCTAGATGAGGGAGATTTGCCCATTTGAAGTTGGGCTTAAGAGCAGATTTTGTTGACTTGGCCCGAGAAAAATGAACAGTCTTCACTAAATTAGGCATATCTCGTTGTACACTTGAAATTTAAACACCATTAGAAAGTAGACTTCTGGGGCTTCAATTTAGACCTAAGAATCACCCTAAACCAAGTCTAGATAAGGGAGATATGCCCATTTGAAGTTGGGTTTAATAGCAGATTTTGTTGACTCGGCCCAAAATAGCAGCTGCCCCATTTTTGTTGGTTTTGGTTTCGGTTGGAACACCCCATTTACCTATTTTCTGACTCATTCAAGTACACCCACTCATCCTCCATTATCTCCACTCATCCTCCATTGTCGAAAAGAAGTTTTGTTGGCATCCATACATGAGTACCCCATACAACCACCTTTGAAAATTTGCCCTCCTATCACATTCTTGTCTCCCACATTCTTTTTGACCTTCACTCCTCATTTTCTATATAGGATGATCATATTGTAAGAGAGAAGGAGGACCACGAAATTGAAGAGAAAAGAGTGGGAAAATGGTGAAAAGAGAGAGAGATTTGAGTTTTTAAGCCAAAAATACTCCTATCTTCCATATACACCCCATACCTTCCATAGCTACTAAAATTCCTCATTTTCATACACCAAAACCACTCCAAAAATTCTGATATAGCCAAAGATCAATTGCCTTAATCATAAGAAAGAGTGTTTAGTAATTGAAAGTGAGAAAAACAAGAGTGTTAGCCACTTTCCATACCATAAACTCCATAATTTCGAATTGAGGATTTGAGAACACACTTCCTACACTTGAGGGTGATCAAGAGGGAGTTTGTGAACTAAGGAGTTCATCATTTCCTTGAAAGGTGAATTTCACAAACCTTTCATTTTCTTGCATTTCTTACTCATTTTTTTTTGCTTTGATTTATTGTTATATTGTATACTATTGTAATCTAATTGAAAATGGTGAATTGAAGTCCCATATATGTTGCTTTTAGCATGAGAAAAAGACCTTCCATGCTGAATAGTTTAAGCTCTTCGGAGGTTTATTACCAGGGCATTACATCTCTCTCATGCCAAGAACAACTCCTTGTTTGACGCTTCTCTTATTTTAGCAGACGTAATTCTCATTTTTTGACTAAAATGACTAAAGAATGGCAAGGTAATTAAAAGGGCTAATAAAATTGGACTATAAGAGGCATAAGATAATAAAACTGAGTTGGGTTCAATCAGACATCATATTGAACCCATTGTCTTTTTTTTTTTTTTACTTATTTTGCTTTTTTGCTTTGATTTCTTGCTATATTTTATATTGTTGTAATCTTGCATGTTCTATCTTATACTTGTTTTCTTGTTTTAGATTCATGTTAGTTTTGTTGCCAGTTTGCACTTTTTTTAATATTTGTTTTCTCATTTTTAATCTAACTAGTAGTGGTTAGTTAAGCCACCTACATATTTCTTGTTTGTTCTCTTTTTTGGTTTTGCAATAAGACAGGTTTTGCTAGGCCTAAGTTGGCTAGTTAGCTTCTTTTGGACAAGGCGACGTTGTCTTTTGATGTTAACCAACTTCCGGTGGTTTCCAAGGCACATGAAGCTTTTTTTTCTTTTGTTTATTTTATTTTGAGTGTATTGTGAGGTTTTTAGTTTGTTGTAATATTCTCCTCATCCCTCTCTAATTTGGTTTGTAATTATTCTTTCAAGTATTGTAATAATTCCGCGCCCCGCTTCTTTCTGTCCCATTCTTTTACTTACTTTCTTTATTTGTGAATATGCATCATATTTTGTCTTTCATTATATCCATGCTTTACACCCATGTTTCATGCATCTTGATTCGGCTAATTTTGCATTTGTGGATTTAATCTATTCCTATGTGATTATGTATGCTACTTCATGTTCTTGAGACGATTCACATATCATATCTTAGAAGCCGAATCTATAGTTGTATCTCATAAGTGAATTGCATTAGGATTTTGTATATAAGATCATGCATGTTTTACTAACTTTGTTTTGTAGCTGTTCGAGAGACGTCGATAAATATGTAAGTTTTTATGCTTTAGCATCCCGTTTGTATGTGTTTTTCTTATTATGTTTAAGTATCCTACCATGTGGCTACTTGCTTACTTGATATAACTGTATGAATGCCAATGGATAGAGGTTGTGTCGCTTAATTTGTAATAGTGTTGATTTTCATGTTTGTAAACTCAATTTATTTGGATTATACATCTTAAAAACTCTTTCAAAACTACATAAAATCAAGTTGTTCCAAAGTGGGTAACGTAGTCTATACTTGTATGCCTCATATAGTAAATTTTAGGATTCATTAAATAATCAGAATATTAACATATAAAGAAAATAAAATTCATATCATGATTTAGTAGAGGCCGATCTTTGATCGGGTGAGCGGGGGTGCTCATTATTGACCTTCTCCTTTCATACCTAAGGTTTCTAGCCAAGCATCTTTGGTTACCACGAACAGTAGCCTTAGCACGAGTTATGGGTTTCCTAATTTTCCAAAATATTAGGTGGCGACTTTGAGATTCGATGACGTAGTCCATTTTTGACAAAATTGCAATAAAATGGATTTTCAATAAAAGTTGCCAAATCTAGACTCTCATCTACGTTTCATATTGCACTCGTGAGACTAGATTAAAGAGATCGAGGGTCCGAACTGTTTAACACGCACGGGTACCCCCCGGGCATGTTACACTAATGAGTGGGTCATAATGTGGTATTGGATAGACTAATATTGTTGTGAATGGTTTAATAATGATTTTGGGCTTGATTTGAAATTTCGGGGACGAAATTCTTTAAAGGGGGAAGGTTATAGTGATCCCAGTTTTAACTCGACAATTATGGTGGTCCGAAGACAGGTTTATGGTTTATGTGTGTTGTTCATTGTCCTTGCTCTTTATTCCTCCTTAAATTTTGTTATTTGGACGCGCTGAGTATCTTTGGAACATGTTGGTTGCTTGGTTTTCAAACCTTGTGTTGTCTAGAATTTTGGTTCTCTGCTCGAGCGACCTTTCTTGCGCTCGAGCGGGATTTACAAACTCTTAGTACTTTGCACGTCTGTAAAAGTACTGGAGGGGTGTTTTACATGCTCGAGCGGCATTTCCTATGCTCGAGCGGGTTAGCACTCGAGCGGACTTTCTTACGCTCGAGCGGTTTGTCTGTTGCCTGCAAAAGTTTTGAATGTGTATATTATGCGCTCGAGTGAGCCACTTTTACGCTGGAGCAGAACAAAATGTTGTGTCTGACGCTCGAGCGTCAACTCTTCTGCTCGGGCAGACTGTGCGTATATCAGATTATGAAAATGACATTTTATATCACTTTTTCATTCTTCTCTCTCTCTAAAACTTTCCAAAAACCTTGATCTTGACTCTCTCTGTAAAATCCTCTTTCTCTCTACATTTTGACCTAGATCCTTTGGGTTCTCTACCCTAGTGTCTTTGAGAAAAAGTTAGAATATTCCAAGAGTTTCATTTTGATCCGATTGAAATTTGGTTTTGGCATTGTTGAGGGTTCCACTTTGCTTTGCTTGGTCTTCTCTTCTTGAGGTAGGGATTTTCTACACTTTAATATGGTTTTTAACTTGGTTATGTGTCGTTGTGTAACAATGGTGGGATTTGGGAATAATGTGAGCAAACCTAGGATTTGGGTGTAAAATGAAAAGAGGGGTTTTCGGTGAATGAGAGGAAAATAATTATGGGGTTTGATAATGATGTTGTATGGTGTCAAAATTGTTGATTTGGTATATGTTGAAACTTGGGAAAAGAAGGAATTTTGCCCTAAAATGGTTATGATATTTGTTTTGTATAAATAAATAAAATTGGTGTTATAAACATGAAATTGGACAAGTATTGAAATACATGGTGGGATTGAGTAGTTGATGCATCTCATCTTTGGAAATTTTGAATAAATTATCTGTCTTGAGATTGAATATCTGTTTAGAAATATCTGTATTGGGCTATCGGTAGAGGATAATTATGATTGTTGTAGAAATTGTATGAAGATTAGGTAAATTGAAATTAATCATTTAATTGTATCGTTGAATATGACGGTATGTTAAGGTATTGAATATGTATAATTGATAGTCATTGAATATGAGGGTACATTTAAATACATTGTATATGTATAATGTTTTTGAGAGGAGAAAAGGGATGTACTTGAAGTTTTGGGAGGAGATAGTGGATGGATTCCATTGAAATTAAGTTAGCCGGAGTGTTCAGGGTAAAAGTCCTGAAATCATATGCATTCATGGGTGTCGATCCCGCGGACAAAATTTCCATAACATGGCAAGATTAAAGTGCTTGTATGATAATTGTGTTGATTTGAGAACCATTGAGTTGCAGTCTCAGTTGGGTTATTTGGAGAATTATAAACTTGGTGCATGAATTGAAATGAAATGAATAGATGAGAATGGATTGAGATATGGATATCTGTACCATATGTTTATGTGAAGAATGTGTGTTTTGTCATGAATATTGAATATACACTTGACACTTATATCTTTGTTAAACCTCATATATTGTGATAGATTGTCTCTACTGGGCTTTGGCTCACCCTACTCGGGAAACCATTTTTAGGTACCAGTGACATGCTTCCTCCAATGACGTAGCTTGGGAGGACTTAGGAGCTGGAGGTTCTATTTTGTTATTTTGTGCTTAAATGTTTATTCAAGCCGAGGGCTCTATTTGTACAGAGCTTATAACTCTATTTTGTTGTAACCAAGCAATGTCTTGGAAAGATATAAGCCCATAGGGTATTTATTTTATTAATTATTAACTTGTACTATATGTTATAGATTCAGGATGCATATTTATGAATGTATATTGCATGTGTTATCTTTTGTAATACGAACTCTAATGAATAAAAGTATTTTATTTCTGTTATTCTTCCGTTCATGAGTTGGATTTATTATATTATTTTGGGGGCATCACAGGGATTCACCGGAGCTGGAGAGGGGCAACGAGGCAGCGGCGATGAAATGGCGGCGGCTGCAACAATGGTGGCTAGGGTTAGGGTTTGGATGTTATGTATTTAACTAAGGTGTGTATTGATATTCTTTTGTGGTCATTTTGGTCATTTTAAGTAAGGTCAATATTGTAATAAAAAATAACCAATTAATTGTGTACCTTAAGACAAGATGTTGTATGTAAATAGAGGCACCCTAGTTTGTTAGCTTTTTTTTATTCTTAGTAATTTTTTGAATTTTAGGCTAAAATTGAATGTTTTCAAACGAGGCATTAAGCTAAATTACCAATAGAGTTAAACTTAATTCCTATAAAGTCTTATTGAAAATAAGTCCTAATAAAATCGTCGTTAAAAATAATTTTTTGTGAATATTTTTTGCATATGTCACTAAAAATTGACAATTCGTGACTTTTTTGTCACAATTTTTATAAATTGTCTCTAAAACTTATAAATAGTGATATTTTTCTGTAACAAAATTTTCAAACTGTCGCTGAAAATTAAAAATTAGTGACATTTTTTTGTGAAGATTTTTTTAAATTGTCGCTAAAATTTATAATTAATGAATTTTTTTGTGATAAAATTTTCTAACTGTTTCTAAAAATTAACAATTAGTGATTTTTTTTTTAATAGTGTTTGATGAAAAACGCCAATTCTCACATGACCTATTGAATAATATAACATGATTCAGCACTTAAAACTTAATGTATTAAGGCCATGTTTGTTTGGGTGGACATGAGCTTGGGATTGGACTAATAGTCTAATAAAATTATTAATCCGATGTTTGGTTAAACAATTGAAGTACAGATTAATTATTTTAAACTTGACTATTAGTTAAGATAGGATACATAATCCAACGGATTTGTAGTCCTAGGACTATTAGTCATGGGAATACTAATCCAGTCCGCCCAAATAAACATGGCCTAAGTGATAATAAATTAAGTCCGTTTGATAACAACAATTGATATCACTTAAATTTTTTAAGTACCTCTTAAAATGTAAGCTAAATTTTTTAAAAAAATTTAAGTCATATGAAACTTACTTAATTTTGATTGAATTTATAAATGCTTGTAGCTCGGCTTTTTCATGCCCCCTTTCGGAAACTTGAAAGAAGCCATATAGTTTAGACTCCCGCGGTTATGAATTTAGTCTCACAAGTGCAATGTGAGACTGATAAATACCAAAGAGTCCAAATCCGGCAAATCGTTTGGAAAATTAATTTTGAATAAAAAATGCCAAAATTGGACTGTTTTGCCAAATATAGAGTCGTCACCTAAATATTTTTATTTTGAAAAAATTTAGGAAACCCATAACTCGTGCCAAAGGCCACGTGTCCGTCATCACCAAAGTTGCCTCGGCTCAGGAACTTAGGTACGAGAGCAGAAGGTCATGAATGAAGCATCTCCGCTCGCCCAATCAAAGATCGACCTCTACTAATCATGATATGATTTTTTTATCAACATTTTGTGTTCTTGTTTCGGTTATTAGGCTAGCTTTATTATGTGATGCGCTCAAGCATGTATAGACTAAAATTGCAAGAATTGGAATAACTCAATTTCATGTTTGTTTAGTGAAAAGAGTTTGATTTTGCCATCTCAAGTGGGCTTAAAGTTTGTGAATTTGCCACTCAACAAAGTGGGTTAAAATAGTGAATTTGACACTAGACATAGTGGACTTAAACGTACATTCGTTCAATCGTTCCAATTCAAGCAACAAGCCTTCATCCACAAGCATTCAAGTAGTTTAACAAGTAAGGATTTGACCTCATGGCAAGCATGCTAGATATGGAAATCACTCACACTCATGTAAGTATGTTAAAGTATTAAAAACTCACCTAGTACTCCAAGCTAAGAAGATATGAGTTAGAAAAATATACATGATTCCTAACTATACAAAATGTCTAATGCAATACATGCGAAGAATGTAATTAATAGGCTCAGCTACTAATATGGCATATGAATTGATTTTGATAACATGTGGTTAAACTTGTATTCAGAGAAGTATTGAAATGACAATGCAGTTTGAATGACGTGTCGAGCCTCAGTGCATACAAGACAAAATGAATGGATTCAAGCATAAGGCATGAGGTATGCTAATTGAAATATGTCTCTAATCTAACCATCAAAAGTAGGTAAATAAAAGGGAGAAAGACGTGGGGTTGAAAGACATGCACATTATTACATTACGCTCTCTTGAAGGAGAGTCTGAATGAATAACTAAGCTAAGCTAATTATTACAAAACTTGAATAAATAGTTAAACTAATTAACTAATTATTACAACACTTGAAAGGAGTAATTAACTAACTATCTAAGCTAATTAATTAAAAGAAATTAGCTAGGCTAAGCTAATTAAATATTACAACACCGAATAATTAGCTATAACTAATTAGACTAATTAATTATTACAACACAATTTATTACGCTAATAAAACAATTAAATAATTAAACGCATTTGATAAGAACACCATGGAAGATGGATGAAGGTTACATGCAGGTCACTTGAAAACTACTCCGTCTGCCCAGACCATCTCTGTTTCACCTTCAACCACTGCCTTTGTTTTTGCAAAACTGCACTGCTGGCCACACACCAAGGGCCGGCCGTACATCATTGATGGCCGGCCGGGTCTATAGATGACCGGTCGTGTATCCATTTTGTGCAAAGCTCTGTTTCTGTGCTCTGAGGTGAAAACAGTGCAGATGAAGCATTTTTAAGCTCTGTTTGTCCTTCCTCCCTTCTCTGTCATGGGAAAGCCTCAAGAGAAGGTTGGGATTGATTCTACAACCATCAATGAGGGATATGATCGCTTGATGATCTCGGATATCATTTTGGACAAAAAATCAATGAATGTAATGCAAATGACCACCCGTTCTTTTTGTCATGGAACGAACTCAAAAAAGGAAGTTGAGACGCTTTAAGGACACCAAAAACACCATGAATTGATGCTTGATGACCCTTAACACAAGAAACTTGGCATAACATCCAGCCAAGTTCAAGCTATTAAGCCATTTTCTTTAAGTGTGTTAATCTAAGTTTTATGCCAATTGTTTTAGTCATTGCCATTCATTAGTCCATTTGTCCAAATGTGATGTTAAAGTCCTCTAAATAAGAAATAATGTCAAACAAGAAGTTTTTCTAAGACATGAGAAGGAGACTACACCGTTGACGATGAATCTCTGGAGAGATTAAGACATTAAGTGTAGGTCTCCTTTACATGTATTGAACAACCTCAATTGGTTGAAACCATTCTCATGAATGAAAGATATGGAATGATTGATTGATTAGTAAACTCAGATTCCAAACATGGAAAATAAACAAAGAAAGCATAACAAATAACAAGTATGCCAACTTATGAGACCACAAGTGTATTAAACAAGGTATGAAAGAAATTGAAAAGGCCTAAACAACCTTAAAACAACCCTTAATACATGAAAATCAGGGGTAAAACATGCATGAAAAGAGCTTGAAAAGCTAGACAATAAAGAATAGAATTAAGGCTAATAAGCAAGGATAAAAACAAACTTCAAAACATGATTTTTAGCCTTTCCAAAGCTCTGAAAATCAGTGTAAATACTAAAGGAAAAGAGTGAAAAAGTGAAGGTTTGAGTTATAAATAAAGGTATAGAAAGAGCAAGCTCGCTCTACCCTTTTGGTAACTCTTCAAACCTAACTCCAAACACTTCAAACAAGCTCTAAACAGTCCAAGATAACAAGAATTATGAAGTATATGATAGAAATGAAAGCAAGAGAAGAGAAAACAAACTTATACCTTTCAAGAAGTAAACTTGTTATTGATGTTTCAAACTTGGTTTCAATGCACTCTCAAGCTTGAATTATACTTCTCCAAGATCAACCAAGGCTTTAGGGTGGTAAGACAAGATTGTGTACGATGTATAGAGGTGATACAAACAAGCTAGGTTAGCTCAAAGATGACTTGCATTGGAAGAAGGAGAAGACAAGAGCTCTCAAGGTGTATATATCACTTCTAGAATTTTGTTCAACCCTCGAAACAATCCCAAAGCTTCGGTTTTATAGAATTTGAGCTCAAAAAGTGATAAATATCTTCAAAAATAGACAGCTGGCGGTCTCACGCCCAGAACAGTATTTGTTACCATCGAAGGCCAGCCGGCCATTCATAGCCACGGCCGGCCATCACTGATGCACGGCCGGGCCTGGATGGCCTCCCTTGTTTTTTTGGTTCAAACTCAGCTCAGGGTAGGAAAAGGTTCAAAAATAAAATTCATGGGTTTAAACAAGGTAAATGTTGAAGATGTGAGGTTATTTTGGAAGCTTGATTGATTTCGAATCGCTGTGAATTCACAATTCAACTTTCATCATTGAGTGCATTGAACCAAGCGTCTGAGTCTTGCGGGCGATAAAAATGAGGTGTCTACAATACTAAATATAAGTATCAATATACACTATTATAAACTCATTATCACAATCACCACCATCGTCGCCGTCGCTAATACTACCACCACCACCACCATCACTACTGCTACCACCACCACTACCACCACTATCATGTCGCTGCCACTACTACCATCCACCGCCACCACCACTACTGTCACCATTATCATGCCATTACTACTGCCATTACCAGCAGCATCACTACCGCTACCATCGCCACCGCCACCACCACCACCATGCCACCGCCACCACTACAACTGTTTCTACTACCACCACAACCACTACCATCATGCCACCGCTATCACCACCACTACCTCTACATCTACCACCACCATCTTCACCATCACCATCACTACTGCTACCACTATCACCACCATCATGTCCATCTCCTTCACTACCGCCGCCACCACTACTATCACCACAACTACCACTACTACATCACCACTACCATCACCACTACCATCACCATCAAAATATAAAAATTAAAATATACAATTTAAAAATAATAAATTTTAAATTTAATCTTATACATATCAAACAATTTATTTTTAATTAAGTATTTAAATTATTATTAAATAATTTTTCAACTTCAAAAATTTAGAATTTTCAACAATATCAAACAGCACCGAAGGCTACCTATTAATTTTCGGAAAAAGTTAGGGATCATGAAAATTTTTTCATAAAAATAATCATGAAAAATTTATGATCATTGCATTACCTTGATTAGTGTGTGGTGTTTTATTCTAAGTGTAATCTAAAGGTCACAAAACTTTCATGATTATTTTCATAAAAAGTTTTTCATGATACCTAGCATTGTTGTTAATTTTCCCGTAATTTGTGACCCTGCAATGAAACTGCGTCGTTTTATGTTGGTTTCTTACGATGAATGTGTATCATCGTTTCTTCGTAGAAGAAAAGCCCTCCCCCTCTCTCTGTGCAAGGTCATCTTCCTGTCTCCAAGAGGAAGAGGTACAAAAACCCTAAAATAATTCAATTTTTAGCTCAATCTGTTTGTTTTGTACGCTTGCTGTACCAACGTAAGTTGATTCTAAATCTAATTTATTGATCGATCGATCCATTGTTTTCATTCGGTTTCCATGTGTGTATGTATTGTAGTTGTTTTGTTTATATATCACTGCTCTTGTTTACATGTTCTAGTTCATTTTATCTATCTTATTGTTGATACACACCTTCAACACAATTGTGGAGGCTATTTTGGTTTCTCTGTATCTGTTATATATGTATATATATTTTTTACAATAGGGAGATTTGTATACATTGTTGTTGTTGTTGTTTTTATTTATTTATATATTTATTTTTATACCTTTTTCTGTTTTGGGGGTTTCTTTTAATCTGTATTTTCTGGCACAGATTGTTTTCGAGAGCTTTTGCCATGTCAGGAGAAGAGGAAGAAAATGCTGCTGAACTGAAAATTGGTGATGGTAATTGCTTTTTCTCTTTTGCAATTTGCCTCTGTGTTTTTCCGTTATTTTTTTAAAATTCGGATTTGTCCATGTCTCTATTTTGTTGTAGATCAAACTTGAGGTATTGCCTGCTTTGGGAGTTAGATTTTCCACTCAATTTGAATTTCAGACTATAACTTGAAATTGGACTTATAAATATATCTAATAGATCTTGTGGTCGGTAATTCAACTGTTGGTGTTTCATCAACTAGTTAGGATTAGGATCCAAATTTGGTTCTGTTCTCCCGTTTATGGTGGGCTCTTAGATTCATTATCCAAAACAACTGTAAAAAGTTACTACTTGTCGACGTGTCAAAAATAACAACAAAAGTGTAAATCTGTAAATTAATTAAAATTGAAAATGTGTGTATAAATTACTTGTTTTTAGATATATCGAATAGAGTCGGACCTAACCCCTCCCCCAAACTCTCACCCTCAGAAGCTGCCTCTGATGCAAAGTCTATATCAAAATAGAATAAATTTGAATGAAGAAGGTATTCATTGCCCATTCCTTAAGTTGAATTGAAGTAGATATTTAACTTAATCTTCCCAACCAAGTTGATGGGTCAATGAAGTTTTTGAAGGCTAGGGTATTCTTCATCCCTTTTTTTTTTGGGCGGGGGGGGGGGGGGGGGGGGGGGGGGGGGGGGAATAAGATTCACTAGAAAGAAGGAAGGTTCAGATATCTAGGCTTGGGGTTTTCTCATCATTGTCATTATTATACACATAAATCTTTCTTTGTTACTATTTTGTGTTTCCATAGGGATGATGTCATTCTTCTTTACATAAAAACGATGGATGTCTTGTTACTTTTCATTGTTTTTATTTATGAAAACATGAAAAGCCAAAATGCAAAATGAAAACACAACTAAACAGGCCTGGAATTTAGATCTTTATCAAGTTGCAATCAAAGAAAGTCAAAGTTCATTAAATCCAATTGGATGTTGAGGTTTTGGTGGAATCAATATGGACATTGCAAGAAGCTTCATTTGGAAAGAAATGGTCAAACTTGTGTTATGCTGTTATTGTTCTGGGTTTCTTGTGCTTTGGGTAGATGATTAAGTTCAACTGAGCTTGTCTCATGAAATAGGGAAAAACGTCTTATCAAATCCAGTTCCCTTCTAAGTTGAGTTCTGATAACCAAATAATGCCTTTTTTTTTTTTTGGTTGTCGTTGTCATTGTCAAGACAATTAAGTTCTACTAAGTTTGTCTTATGAGACAGGTGTAGAACATTTTATCAAATTTTAGTTCCCTTCTCAATAGAGTTCTATTAACCAAAAAACCATTTTTTTTTTAAATTTCGCTGAGGTGCTATGCTACCCACCCTAACAAGCCGTTGCACTTGGATGAATGCTTTTTAAGTGTTGGCTAGATCCTTGGTCCTAGATTCTTCAAACTTCAGGCTTTCTGATTAATGGCTTCGTGACATTAAAGTTTTTTTTATCTAATATATGAGGAATCCAATACATGGTAAAGATTCTAGTCTAATAGATGAGGAATCCAATACATGGAAAAGAATTATGTGACTGTTTCTGGATTCAAACACGGAGAATGTTGTTGGCAACATATATTCTTCACCATATTGGTGAGTAAGTGCTATAGTTGAGAATTTTGAGGCTAATGATAATTTTGCTGTTTGATTGTAAATAAATTTGGTTTTATCTTGTATGCTCCTTGACAATTGAGTATGTTCAAAGGTGGGCATGATCTGAGTTTTATTCTTGTACCCAACTTCATTTAACTTAAGGTGCCATTTAACTGTTTTTTCCCCCTTAGAATTTTTGAAGGCCAAGTGTTTGATGAATTGTGAAGTTTCCTTAATTCTTGAGCATAAATATGAGCAGCTGCAGCAGATGGCTGATGATCCAATGAACCAAGTTTCTCAGTGAGTATTGCTTTGTACATGCTCATCTCTCATTCTTTTATTTTTCCTGTTAATTATAGATAACATTACAAATTAGTGCCGTTGTGGAACTTTTCACGATACTGCTATGCTGCCATTATGTTGCCACTTTGGTACAAATCACCATCAATGTACTTCTGTGTGTTGGTTAAGTGGTTTGAACTTGTCTACTACCCACCATTTTATTGGATAAGGGCCTAACAGAAGTTGTTGAAACTTCTTGGGTCATGCTATGGCTGAGTGCTTCTTTGGACTTCAATGGCTAGATTACCACATTAAGTAGGTGTTTGACATGCACTAAAAAAGTGCATATTTTTGCATACATATACTTATTTGGGTCACATCAATCAACATCTATTAACATCTCCTCTCTACTTTTCTACCCACTCTTTCTACTTTACTACACATTTTTTTTATTTATTTATAAAAAGTCAAAAAATACACTTATTTAGAATATCCCAAGCCATCCCTAAGTGCTTGTTTGGCATGTACTAAAAAAGTGTACTTTTTTTTGCATATATACACTTATTTGGGTCACATCAATCAACATCTCCTCTGTACTTTTCTACCAACTTTCTCTACTTTTCTACACATTTTTTTTTTTTTTATAAAAAGTCAAAAAGTGCACTTATTTAGAACATTACAAACCCACCGCAAGCATAATTAAATAGAGGCTTATGATTTTAAGAAATACTGCAACTTGACTTTTTCTCTTGACTAAAAGAACAATACTCAATTCTCATTCCTGAATTTGGGTTTTACCTTTGAATAGGCAGACAAATAAATCAGGAGTTATTACAGGACTCAAATAAATAACTTACAATTCAAACTTAAACACACTCCAAGAACACACAATCTCCACTCGGCAGTGATCCAAATGTCAAACTTCTCTTGAAACTGGATTGTAGTCCATGAAAGTATCTGTTCTTTGCTACGTGACATCAAAAAATGTCGGCCAAGGAATATGCCAACTGTAGTGAGATTGTGTCTGGTTTTTCAAAATACAATCCAGAGAAGGTTCAATAAAGCAGTAGATCAATTTAGGATTCTTCTCTAAGGTTGTTATAATAAAAGACTTTGACTTGTAGTAGTCTTGGAATTCAAAGGAGGCTAGAGCACCAGAAAAGTTTTTGTGTGTATAAAATAAAAGTATGATTGCGCTATATATAGTTTCGTCAGCAAATATTTTGCATGAATTCCAAAAATTATGTGTTGCCTAAGCATCCTCTAAGAGGAACTTTGCTACAAGTCCAATACATCACCAATCGCTTGAGCAGCTTTCAAGCAGGCTTCAAGAGGACCTCTCACGTGAGCAACCCAAGCGATCGCTCCAGAGCCCTTCCACCGAAGCTCTAGGGTTGTCCAACACAGGTTCCCAAGTGCACAACTGGACTGAAATGTAAGCAAACCTATGTCAATGAAACCAAAAACACCTTTTAACTCGTGGAGCTAAGATTGCGCTGGCTTAGATGACCTTAATCAGTGACTTGTGGACACAGAGACTTGCAATGTTTGTGTAGACGACCTAGCCGAAGTTTTGTTTGTGAAAATTGCCAATAATGAATTTGCTCATGTGACATGTCATGTTATCTTTTTCCATTGTCCATCTAAGAAAATTGTTATGAATTTTTAAAATTTATGTTATACCATTTTTTGTAAACAACGATTGGAGAATGGAGCGGATGTGGTCTATAGAATTAAGGCGAGGTGGCTTAAGTGGAGAAGTGCATCTGGAGTACTATGAGACAGTGTTTTTAAAGGCTCAAGGCGCACTAAGGCACTGAAGGTCTCTCGGGGCCTAGGCGCAAGGCGAGGCGCGAGCTTTATTGAAGTAAGGCGCACAGTCTTAGTAAAAAATAGAAAAATTAATGTAGACTAATCATTCATAGTACTCAGATAATTTTTTTAAAAATAAAAAGTAATCAAGATTCAAGACAAAATATAGAATAATTCTTAAAGCCATGAAAGTGTATATTACATAACATTTCTATATTCAAAGATAAAATAATCCACATTCAATAAAATAAAAATAAAAATAAAAACATAAACATAAATACTAAACATCCAAAGCATAAATATCCAACAAATACTAATATATGTCTTAACACTTAAAAACATTAATATCAAAAGAAATTGTAGGTTAGGTCGGTCAGTCAATCATCATCCTCAACATCAATGGCAAGCAAACTATCATCTTCTTCTCCATCAGTTGATTTGTATCCCTCAACATCTTCCTCCTCTGTGTCATTTGAGCTCGCTTCCTCTTCATCTATTAATTGAAGTGGAGTTAATCTTGATGATTTAGATATCCTCGGTTGTGCCTTTAAGCGTGAACTTGTTGCTCTACTTGCATGGCTACTTTCTTCTACCCCAGAAGTTCTAGCAACAGTGGCCCACGTCAAGCCATCATCATCATCATCATCATCAAACACAGGCTCATTATCTTTATCTGATTCTCCATCTATCTTTCCAAGCAATCACTCATTGCTTTCATCAATATTTTGCAAAGATATGGGATCAAGAGTGTTGCGCATGTCATACCTAAATCTCAATGTTCTATTATATTTGACAAACACTAAATCATTGAGACGTTCCAATCTATTTCTTTTCTTGCTATGAAGCTGCAAGTATTAAAAAGATATTAAATTCTATATAATGAGAATAAAAAATATTTGAATTGAACAAAAAATTAGTTAGAATGCTAAATACTCACATGTTCAAATACACTCCAATTTCGTTCACAACCCGATGAATTACATGTTAGGCTAATGACTTTTATGGCAAAAGTTTTGCAAGTTTGGAGTTTTAGAACCATATGATGCCCACCAATCAGCTGTGATAATCCACTAGTTAGAAATAATTGTTACCAAGTATTGAATTTTACTAGAAGTATTACTAAAAATAAACTTTATGAGTCTATAATATATTACCTGATGCCCTTGTATTTCTTTGCCTAATCGCAACAAACTTGGCAAAAAGACTCTCAGCCTTCATATAAATACTCATCTCATTAGTAATCAAATCTTGAACAGTGACATCCGGGGCCAACCTTTGCGTGCATTCATAAAACCCATTCATCACTTCATGATCTTTTTGCACTTCTAACGCTTTTAGGTAAAAGAATTCTGGGTTAAGAAAATGCGCAGCTGCATGTAAAGGCCGATGCAATTGGATATCCCATCTTTTGTCGATGATTTCGAAGATTTCATTATATTTCTCTTCTTTATGATCAAATGAACTTGCAATGCATTCTTTTGCCCTATCCATTGCCTCATAAATGTATCCCATGGGAGGTTTCTTCTCTGTATCAACCAATCTAAGCACTTTGATGAGAGGACCCGAGACCTTAAGGGCAAACACAACAGTATTCCAAAATGAAGGCATCAACAAAGTTTGTGTCATTCTTTTACCTTGTGGCTCCTTTGCCCATTTGCTGGAGGTCTATTTTTCGGAGGTGACCATCTTTCTCAAATTGTTTTTTTGTTGATGCATCCTAGACAAAGTCAGAAAGGCGGTTGCAAATCTAGTTTTTGCAGGCTTAATCAAATTCTTCAGATTTGTATAGCGCCTCATCATGTTTAGTAACGTAGGCCGGTTGTAAATGCAGTCATGTACTGCAAAGACTGCAATACCCCTTTCAAATGTCTTTTTTAGTCTAGGTATCTTGAAAATGTCTTCTAACATCAAGTCCAAGCAATGAGCAGCACATGGTGTCCAATACAAGTGTTCATACTTGGCTTCCAAAAACCTCCCTATAATGTTACAATTACGAAAAATTATTATTTTTAAGTTTTTAAATTTTAAATACAAAACAGACTACGAGTAAAAAATTTTGACGTAAGGAAGGAGGAAATATTCTTACCCGCCAACACATTAGCTGCAGCACTATCAGTGATAACTTGCACCACATTCTCTTTTCCAACTTTCTCCACAAACTTGTCTAGTAATTCAAATAGCTTCTGCCCATCTTTTGAATAGCTAGAAGCATCAACCGACTCAACAAACATGGTTCCTCTTGGACAATTAACTAAAAAGTTAATCAATGTCCTTCCTCTCTTGTCAGTCCAGCCATCAGCCATTATGGAACACCCGTATTTTGCACAATCTTCTTTATGATTCTTTATCAAATCTTCAGTATGTTTCACCTCTTTTTTGCGTTGGGTAACCCGCACTTCATGGTAAGTTGGTGGCTTCATACCGGGACCATATTGCCCAATGGCTTCAATCATTGGTCCAAAACTCTCATAATTTACTGCATTAAAAGGGATACCAGCATCATACATCCACCTTGCAAATCTTTGCACTGCCGGAGCTCTCATTTATTTTTTGTAAGGTTCATTCGCATCAATTTTGGTTTGCTTCCCTTTTGCTTGGTTTCTTCGATTTTTTACTACTGATTCAGGAATGGGTGCGAAGTAAACATCCATAGGCCCTTTTCTCGTTGGCATTTTTAAATTGGTTTTGGATTTGGATGAACCTTGGCTGCTACTTGTCAACTTACGGCGTTGATTGACATTGATCTCAACAACATCTTCATCTTCATCTTCCATGTTCGTATCATCAAAATCAGGCAACATGTTCATTTCTTCTTTTTGTGTCTTCTTTTTTGACATGAACTCTCTAATCTCTTCTCTTACATGAGCTGGACACTTCGGGCAAGCAGTGACATTCTTATAACCTCCCGCGAGGTGTTGTTTCACCCGATAAACACCTCCATTTGATACTTTACCACAAAAATTACACTCAAACTTGTTTAAATTATTCTCCTCTACCAAATGGGCATGTTGCCATGCCGGATCTTTCCTATTACTTTTCGATGTCATTTTCTACACAACAAATTTAACAAATGGAAAACAATTTCAGTGTAATGTAAGTGTGATTAATTGTGTAATGTAATGAAAAATAACGTGTAATGGAAAATTACACATTAGCACAGACAGTGTATTAATTAATGAAAAATTAATTAATACAATGTAATAGAAAATAATGTAATAGAAAATTACACTCAGTGAGTGTAATGTAATGTAATGGAAAATAATGTAATGTAATGTGTTAATTTAAAAAATAATTAATGTAACGTAATGTAACGTGTCAATTTAGAAAATAATGTAATGTAAAAAGAGACCAAAGGCATAATTGAAATTATTCTATTTATTTATTTTTAAAAAATTATTCTAATTAATGTAATCTGTTTTTTTTTTTTTTTAATTTAATTATTCTATTTATTTATTTATTTTTTAACAGAGACTCAAAGGCATAATTGAAAAAAAAAAAAAAAACACCTGGAAGTCGAAGTCGAAGTCAAAGAAAAAGGGGGGAGAGAGAGTCGAAGTCGAAGAAGAAGAAGAAGAAACCGAAAGAGAAAAGAAAAAAAAAAAAAAATAGACGACACAGATTAGGGATTCGAACACACACCTGGAAGTCGTAGCGCACCTGGAAGACGAAGTCGAAGTCGTAGCCCAGTCCAAGTCGAAGTCGAATTGAAGTCGAGAGAGGAAGTCGTATTTCGTTTTGAAGTCGACATAGATTAGGGATTTCGTTTCAGACATATTTCATTTCAGTCAAAGTCGTATTGTATATAAGTTGTAATCCTCTGTGGTTAGAGCCATTCGAACACACACCACCACAGCCGTTTGATCAAAATTAGGGCGTAAACCATCAATCGCACCTAGGCGCGAGCCTTGCGCCTCTCTCGCCTGCTTCCAGTCGCGCCTAAGGCGTGCGACTTCTTTAACGCGCCTCGCCTAGTACCAGTTCAGGCGCACAGGCTGCTACTCGATGCACCTTGCGCCTAGGTGCACGCCTAGGCGCGCTTTTCACAACACTGCTGTGCGATAAACGGGTACCCATTATATTAAAAGGGAAGTTCTATAGAACGGCTATTAGACCAGCGATATTGTATGGGATGGAATGTTGGGCAACTAAGAAATAACATGTAAATAAGATGAGTGTTGCTGAGATGAGGATGATAAGGTGGATGTGTGGCAAGAATAGAAAAGATAGAGTTAGAAATGAGTATATTTGAGAATAGGTAGGAGTAGTACTGATAAAGATAAATTGAGAGAGAACAGATTGAGATGGTTTGGTTATATACAACGAAGACCAACAGAGGCAGTAGTGAAAAGATGCGATACAGTGACGGTAGATGGTAGTGTTAGGAGAATGGGTAGATCTAGATTGACGTGGAGTAGTGTAGTAAATAGATATATGAATCTCCTTAATTTGACTAACGAAATGGCCTTGGATAGAGTCGAGTGGAGAAGAATGATTCATGCAGCCGACCCTATTTGATGCTATATAATATTTTATGCAATATTAGTTTTGTTGTATAATAACAAAAGTTATTTCTGTAACCAAATCAAAACTAAGTTTGGTACCAAATCAAAGTCTTTTAAGAACTCTATCCAATGCCGACTCAAGGCTTAGTTTTGTTATTTTTCTGTAACCCCAATACAATGCTATATAATATTTTAGTTCTTAAAAGTTATTTCTTTCTGAGTTGCATACAATTTGTTATACTGTTCTAGTTGCCCTTGTGGGTCCTTTGTTCTACTCTGATTTGGTACCAAACTTGATACTTGATACTAAGGCCTCATTTGGAAACATGCTATTTTAGTAACTTTTTGACTTTTTACAAAAAGATATGTAGAAAAGTAGAGAAAGTGATGTAACAACTTATAGTGACTTTTTGGCTTTTTGGCTAAAATGTATAGTTGACAATTGAGACCTAAGTTGATCTCATCAAACAAAATATATGTATGCAATATGGTTTTATAAGATCACTCTTTATTCTTAAAAATTTAATTATAATTTGTATTGGCAAGTCAACACTATGGGCCTTTGAGACTTATAGAAATTATAATCAGCAACCCCTTAGATCCCTAGTTCTGATGATTTTTAAGTTCAGAATGCTTCTTCTGGATAACAATGTGACCTGGAACTTGTTAATCTTTTGATTTCCTTAAAGAATGCATCATTTCTTTTCTTGTCTTAGGACTTACCTCCAATTCTTTTGGTTAACACATAATTTTGTTGCATTTGATGCAATGACATTTGAAACAACTGTAACTCCTGTCTTAGAAATTTTTGGGCATTTTAAACTGTAGGCTTTCTCTTTTTTAAGCTATTATGTGTTTTTGTGTATGCAGAGCACTATGTTGTAAATTCTAGAGAAAAAATCTTATTCACATTGATTCCAAGAAAGAGAGAAAAAATTGTTAATGGTTATTGAAATATTGCAATCGTATGTTGGTTGTGGACTATTTCTTTTCATTTTAGTTTTGTTTTCACAACATTAGCTCCAGATTAATGAATAGATCAAGCCAGATAACCTGTCTACATAATGATGAAGATTTCACATAAATATGAGATTTAAAATGCGGGTTCAAACTATCAGTCCATCAAATGTAATGACTTTTGGTTATCTTCCATTCTCAGAGTATTTGAAAAGTCACTGCAGTATGTGAAGCGCTTTAGCCGCTATAAGAATCCAGATTCTGTCAGACAAGCTCGAGAGTATCCTTATTTAAAATTTAAATTATGCAACTTTATTTCTGTATATTTTTGCATGGCAGTTACGGACATATGGATGAACACCGTTCTTTCTTGATTCATTTCTCTTATTAAACGGTTCAGGTGTTTAGTTTTGTAAAGTTGAATACTTCAGGTTTTTTTTTTTTTTTTTTGGAAGTAATTTGAATACTTAAGCTATTATGATAAAGGGCCAATCTCATTCTGTTAGAAATCTTGTTTTCTGTTTGTATACTTAAACTTGGATTGCTTTTTTTTTTTTTTTTCTCATATATATCTATATCAATTCTTGTTTGTTTTTTTATTTATATTTTTCTTTTTCGTATGCTATTTCAAATTTGTTGCATCTCACACCAGCAGTTTGAATCTTAACCATTTTTCAGAATCCTTAGTAGATATCAGTTAGCTGAATTTGAGGTACTTACCCAATCAGCTGAAATGCATATATATATTGAAAACCTCATATAAAGAACCTATATTTGTAAGCCTCATTCTCGACTTATGATGTAGCTTTGCGTCCTTGGAAATCTTTGTCCTGAAACTGTGGAGGAAGCTACTGCTATGGTCCCATCGATCAAGGTATTTTATTCAGTGACACTTGTACCTTTCGCTTTAGCCTATACTATGCTATTACTTTAACTTGAGGTTTTATTGGAATAACATTAGATGATGCACTGATAGCTGACATTGTACACTTCTTACATTGGCAAAACATATGTCAGCAGCATGTGTTAGAGCATGTCCACTTGACAAATTTCGACATTGTCCATAGTCAAGTTTCAGAAGAGAGTTCCAATTTCTGAAACCTCTTAAAAATAAAATTTTCCATTTCCTTTTTCTTGAAGGACAAGATGATGGAGATTTGTGGCTGATTAAGAACAATTAATTTATTCTTCTCTAATTAAACCACTACATGTTTAGTCTGTCAAAAACAAAAACTTTGGAATCCCCAACTAATAATGCAGGCTGCATTTAATCTACCATGTTTATTGTAAGGTCACTACTATATATGTTGGTGCATATTTTTTTGGTTGGAAGTTAATGCATATACTGGTTCAAGTTTATAGTTTGGTTGCTAATTTTTTTTTTTTTTTTTTCCCTTCAGTTAATCGCTTGTAAAATTGCACAAAAGAATCTCACCTTATATGACCTCTGTGTTTATTGCAATATTTTGTACTTTTTACACTGCAACATCTAATTGGTTTTCAACATCTTGTGGACTCCACTTTGAAGAGATTGTAACCCATAATGGTGAGCACTAGAATCATTTCATACTCACAGTGCTCAATCTAGATTAGTATCCGAAAGTTACTGGTGTAGATTTGGAGTTTGGTCATTTTCAAATGAGTTGCAGAGGGTGCAAAAGCTGTTTAAACATAAGAGTGCAAACATTGCATCTAGGAAGACTGATGATTGGGGATTTGATTTTACTACTTGCTAAAATGATATGTATCAAGTTGTGTTTATGATAGATCAATAATGATTATTGCCCTTCTTGAAAGGTGCCATGTCAGTCTCTTATGGAGGCCCCAGACCAAGATGCCTGGGGCATTGTTAAGGTCAGTGAAATTGAGCCTTCATCGGCATGTGGCTTTTCTCCTTTGGGTTTAGCTGCACTCCTGTACATAATAATCACTATTTGGGTCAGGATTAGAAGTTATTTGGTGCGCCTGGAGCATTGCTCCAGGCCGCGCAGACACTTGTCTTTCAAAAAGTGACACAAAGGGGTAGGTCCTACTGGTTTAGCCAATAAAATTCAACTTGGGGCACCACCTGTATTTGCCCCTGGAGCAAACCAGGATTAGGGCATATGAAGTTTTTTTAAGCTCAGTGTGTTTTCACATAATGATCTCATGGTTGTGCCAGTCCAAGGGGCCATGAAGTCTTCAGCTGCAACATGGTCCTACATAGGATCTATGGGTTTTATTGTTTTGCATCTAGCGTTGAGGGCTATGAAGCATGGATATAGATATGGATATGATACGATATAATATGGGTACAACAATACAATAAAAGCTAAAAAGTAGATACGGCTATAACTAAGATACATTTGTTATTTTTTATTTTTGTGAGTATCGTATTATACTATTCATCAGCCCAAAGAATGGTAAGAAATGGTTTAGGAATTAGGCATTGGTTTAAGATCCAATAAGTTTGCTTATTTAAAAAAAAATATTAATTCGATTTTAGCATTATGAAATTTTCTTGTATTGAAAAAGTAAGCTTAGCATTGAAAAACTATTCTTATATGCTAACAATTATACTCTATAGCTATGCAATAATTATGACAATCTTAATTTCATTATAGTTGGGATACGTGACCTAGAGTTTCCGAAAAGTATCAGATACTTTTCAAAATTATAGAAATTAATTTTAAGCATTGGATATAGCCGTGCATATCTAAGGAGTATCGGTATCCAATATGGGTATGATACAGATATGACTCTATTCTATAAGTATTTGTGCTTCATGGGTTAATATTGTAAGTCTGTAAGTAGTGCCAGCCTACCTCATTTTCCGCAACACACCATGCCTTTGATAATATAATGGACCTAACCTCATTACCCACATCACGAGTTGACGCTTCATGAATGCCTTACAAGTCATGAGGCTGTCACTAGCCAATTTTAGTTCTTGGGGCATCTTCAGAAGCCAGTGATCCTCGAGTTGTTTCTCATGGTTTTGTTAGGGCCCTCTGACACTGAGCAACGCCAATGTGAATTTTTAATGCACATATTTTGTTCTATATCTCTCGTTTAATCCTGATGAATTTCTGTGTCTTGCAGAGTAAAGGGCGTGCCATTGATGATGAGGCCATTGAGAAAATGCTGAATGACCTGTCTTTGATAAAGAAATTTGAGTAGTGCTCTTTTTATTATGTTGTGTGCTCTCGGTGAAGATATTGTTTCATATTGACAATGATACTGTAGTCCTGAGTCCCAGCACGCTGAAGAGTCGGACATACCAATACATGGCCTCTCAAAATTGCTAGCCGTATTAGGCTTGAAAAGCCGAAAATAAGTTAATTGATTAAGAGTTTTATGGCAACATTTTTTTGCAGTATTACAATGAGTTAATTGATTTGGACATTAGTCAGGTTTTGTTCTTCTGGTTTTACAATGAAAGAATGCAGGACACACTATTGAAGGCATGAAATGCTATATGATGTACATTGTAATGTTATATATCATTATTTTCTATTTTTATCACTCTTGGATCCCCACTTATATTGAAAGAAAAATTTCGCCTTAAATTTTTATCTTCCCCCTTAGTTTTCTTTTCCAAACAAAAAATCAATCACTAGCATTCAAGCTAGTCCCCTAAAAACAAGTTATAGGTAACAAAATGATAAAGAATAATCTGAACCTGACTATTAATTTAGTATTACAGACCAATGAGAAAATGCCAGAGAAGAAGAGAAATCACTGGTTTGGATATCATTGGTTTAGTTTTTCCTTAATAATATGTTTCAAAAAAAAAAGAAAAGGAAAGAAAAGAAAAGAAAAGAAATCGGTAGTTTTCAAGTAAGCCAACAAGACATGAAGAGAAACAACAAAAAACATAACTAAGCAACAGATCTAGATCTCAAATCAGGATGCTTCATGTTTGGATTTTAAATTTATTAAATTTATTGAAAGTAAGAGGGGGAAAAATGAAATTGTTAGGCTAGGAAAATAAGAAGAAATAATAGACATTTCTCAAAAAAATTCATTTTTTTGGTTTTGGTTTTGGTTTTGGTTTTGTTTAGTTAGTGACAGTCAAGTTGCCTTAAGCTTATTTCGACCGTTTCAATTGTTCGAGTTGGAAGATGACAAAATGATAATAAGTAATCTAAATAACAGCTAATTAAATTTGAAAGACTCATGCTTGATAACAAACGGCTCAACGGTCGGAATTCGTAAGTTTGTTGTAATCTCATTTTGTTATAATCTTTATAAGACGCTTTTTGGGTAAATTCTAGTTTTCAAGTCTCCTTTTAGGAAAAATTTGTGTTGGTTACTTCATCTAAAAATTTCCATTTCTTATTATTATTTATTTTCCCTCGCCTTTCAAAAGCTTCCACATCTAAGCCGATATAAGAAGAGAATACTAGGAACTCATTCCTACCCACTCTCTTACTTTATTGTATGTGATAGCATATGTAGTGAAAGATCGGGGGCTTTTCCCAAACTAAGCCTAGTTTGGTCGAATTTTCCAAACTAAACTGAAACGTATTTACAAAACATGCTTTCAGCATGTTTCTGGCCCAGGCAGTAGAATTATGAAAGCGTGGTTAGAAAACACGCATTTACTTAAGAAAGCACTGTTATTATTAGCTATTTCAGGTAATGATTGTGCGATTTGAAAACATGCTTTTAACAGAAAGTCATTGTAACGCCCTTAAAATAATACGTAAAACCCATCACTTTAGACATGCATTGACATAAAAGAAATCAACCATCTTTCCATTAATCAGGGTAGTTTTTACAAAAGTATTACGTGTTAACAACAAAAGCAAGTGCCCTACGGGTTTACAACTTTCCAAGTTAACACTTGGTTATAAAAAAGAAGAGTACTAACTCAATACATATAAAGCCTTTGGCTTGAATTTACATGTAATACATCAAAAGAAAGCAAATAACAAAAGCAATCTATCTGCCTCTAGCGTCTCAAGCTATGTCCTTGGAGGTGGCATGCTACCTGTACCTGAAAATGATGTCTCATAAAGGGTGAACCACAGCCCAGCAAAAATACACTAAACCAGCTATGAACAATGACTAAAAGATTAGCAGTTGATAGATGGTCAACATCGATACACTCACTTATATCACATTTGAGTTTCATGACATTTAAGTCCATGTTACACTTCATTTCTCATTTCTTTTTCAACCTTGAGTTTGAAAACAAGGCTCAACACTTAGTCAAGTAACTTAATGAGAATAAGACTCATCTTAAAAACACTTTCGAAAGTCATGATGGATACACATTTTAATGCTGTATCAATAACACATAAACCACTCCCATACTATACGAACGATACACATTTTGGGGCTGTATCAACATAACATAGAAACACTTCTATACTTCACAATTGATAACGATATACATTTTAGTGCTATATCAAATCAATTTAAACACTTCCATAATCAACACTTGATACACATTGTAGTGTTGTATCAATGTCACACGAAATCCGGTTTAGAGATCCATCCCCTATCTTCTCCTAAACCGTGGAGTACATCCCCTATCTCCTCCCACACACACACAATGTATATAAACATAGATCATATACATAAACAACCAATACATAAAGTCGATGTATTATTCTAACCGCTATATTCGATAGCATACTCGATCGATTAGTTTTAGTTTGCCTAATCATCATGCATTGTCTACAACAATCAAGACTATCCTCCACCAATAGCCCAAAACAGTTATTTCTAAACAGAAAATAAATGCACCAAATGGATATATTATCAACATTCAACTTGCGTGAGCGATTAAATGAATCCAACTACACCCGTTAATCCCATAATCTTTTCAATTGAATACTCTCAATTCACTTCCTCATTTCTCAAAATTAATTATACAAATTAATTTATCCAACTAATTAGGGCATTTTCCCATAATTAACATAACAACCCCAAGGTTCCACTTTTATCCATAGTTCATCATCTATATCATTTCTCTATGCCAAACATGCATATAGGTTTAATTATAAATAAAATCCCATCTTTTGTAAAATTACACAACGACCCAAACTTTCTCCAAATTACCCAACAACCCCCAACATATTAAAATGTTAAAATTCAATGACAAAGCTCATAAAGAGGAGTAGGGTATCCCTACCTCGAAGTTAGAGCTCTAACGGAGAAGGAGAAGAAAGTGAAAATGCTCCAAACACTACGATTCTCGGATCAAAATGAAGCCCTTGACCATCAACACACTTTTTACAAAGACCGGAGGGTATGGAGACACTCTAACTAGATCAAACCCTAGAGAGAAGGGAGATCCTAGAGAGAGGAGCTCTCAAAAGTGTTTTTAGAAAGTTAGAGAGAGAGAGAGAATGTAAAAAGTGATTTTAAAACGGCCAGCTGCCAACTGATATACGACACTCCCGCTCGAGCGGATAACAAGACGCTCGAGCGTCAAGAACAGAAAACTGGGTACGCTCGAGTGTAAGAATGCCCGCTCGAGCGCCAAGACACAAAGACAAAGGACACCCGCTCGAGCGCGAAAGACTAGTCTGCTCGAGCGTAGATTTTCATCTCCCAGAACTTTCACCAACGAGGTACTACCCGCTCGAGCGCCAACAAGCCCGCCCGAGCGCAACCCGCTCGAGCGCAATAAACCTGCTCAAGCGTAGAAAACACACCTGCAGAAGTTTTGCAGGGACTCGAAATGCTGGAAGGGTGTAAACCCCGCTCGAGCGCAAAATGACCCGCTCGAGTGGACCACTCAAAAACTAGGCAACAACAATGGGAGCCAAAGCTCTACCAACCTGTAACAACCAAGCCCAACACATCCTAAAACTTAAACAAGTGGATTTAAAGGACGACAACAAGTTAGTTACAACTACCAACTCCACGGAACCGAGTTTGGAATGCAACAGACAGTAAAGGGAATACCGGAATCGCTATAACCTTCCCCCCTTAAAGAATTTCGTCCCCGAAATTAAATACAAGTTTTCAAAAACAAGTTTTCCTCATTCCCTACAACATAATGTTAAACAATCCGACCCGTTACCAGTCAATCCCATCTCTTTTCAAGAGGCATATCACATTATACATAATACCCTGCATTATTAACATGCATTCCTTTGAAATTTACCAATTTCAACTTATTTTCCACAATTCCATAATACATGCAACATTAACATCATGCTTGCATTTCCACAATACATTTAACACATACAAGATGTTAAAACAAACTTCCAGTTTTAAGGCAAGTTCTACAACATTCCCATAAACCAAAACATCACTATGTTTCACAACTTAAGACATATACAATGCTCTTAAGGCTCAATAATATTACAAAATCTCAATACATAATTATACATCAACAAACAAGTCCGGATAATTCTCACGGACATCCGCCTCATGTTCCCAAGTGGCTTCCTCCACTCCGTGATGTTTCCACAATACCTTTACCAAGGGGATGGTCTTGCCTCGCAAGACTTGATCTCTCCTATCCAAGACCCGAACCGGTCTCTCCTCATATGAGGCGTCCTCATCAACCTCTAAGTTGGTCCAATCCAATACATGGGATGGATTCGGCTCGTACTTCCGAAGCATACTCACATGAAACACGTCATGAACTCTGGACAACTGCGGCGGCAAAGCTAAACGATATGCAACCTCCTCAATCCTCTCAAGGATCTCAAAAGGGCCAATAAACCGAGGGGAAAACTTCCCACTCTTCCCAAACCTCATCAATCCCTGCCTAGGTGATATCTTCAGAAAGACATGATCACCCACCTCAAATACCAAAGGTTGCCTCCTACGGTCGGCATAAGATTTCTGACGACTCTGGGCTGTAATAAGCCTCTTACGGATAAACTCAACTTTCTCTGTCGTCTCCCTAACCAACTCCGGACCCAACAAAGGTGCATCACCCACCTTGGCCCAACACTGGAGACCTACACGATCAGCCATACAAGGCCTCAAACGGTGCCATACCGATGCTAGACTGAAAACTGTTGTTGTAGGCAAACTCCACCAAGGGCAAATGTCTCTCTCACGTCCCACAAAAGTTAAGGACACAACCTCGAAGCATATCCTCAAGGATCTGAATAGTGCGCTCGAACTGCTCGTCAGTCTGAGGATGATAAGCCGTACTAAAGGTCAACTTAGTACCCAAGGCACTCTGCAAACTCTGCCATAACCTAGCAGTAAAACGAGGATCTCTATCTGAGACGATCGTCACTGGGACCCCGTGCAATCTCACTATGTCCCGAATATACAAGTTGGCGAGATGATCTACCGAATCTCTCACACGCCTAGGAATGAAGTGCGCCGACTTAGTCAACCGGTCTACAACCACCCAAATAGCATCACTACCCCACTGAGTCCTCGGAAGACCTACAACGAAGTCAATAGTGACATGCTCCCACTTCCATTCGGCAATAGGCAAGGGTTGCAACAAATCCGCTGGCCTCTGATCTTCGGCCTTCACTTGCTGACAAGTAAGGCACTTAGACACGAAGGCTGCCACATCTCTCTTCATACCCCCGCCACCAAAACTGGCGACCCAAATCCCGATACATCTTAGTGCCTCCCGGATGCACCGCAAGGCGTGAGTGATGGAACTCTCGGAGTACTTCCTCTCGGCAAGACTCCGGCACAAACAAACGGTCTTGGTATCTCACACTCAGGTCAGGACACACCGTCAAACCCTTCTCAATCTTCCCACTGGAGATCTTCTCTCGGAGGGATTCTACCTCAAGGTCACCTCTCTGTGCCTCTAACACTCGTGTCACAAGTGTAGGCTGTGCAATAACAGAAAACAAGGCCGCAACCTCAACAGATTCGCCAAGACGCAAATCAAACTCGCCAAGTGCACCCAACATCTCCCATTCCCGGATGGCTGTACAAGTTACATCACTAATGGATTTCCTACTAAGGGCATCGGCCACAACATTGGCCTTCCCCGGATGATAATGCAACTCGAAGTCATAATCCTCAATGAACTCCATCCACCTCCTCTGCCTCAAGTTCAAGTCTTTCTGTGTAAACAGATATTTCAGACTCTTATGATCCGAGAACACCTCAAATCTCTCACCATAAAGGTAGTGCCTTCAAATTTTCAAGGCAAATATCACTGCTGCTAGCTCTAGATCATGTGTAGGGTAATTCTTCTCGTGTATTTTCAACTGACGTGAGCCATAGGCAACAACTTTCCCCTCTTGCATCAACACACAGCCCAAACCCTCTCGTGAGGCATCACAATAAACCGCATAACCCAACCCTCTCTCTGGAATAATCAAAACCGGAGCGGTGGTCAATCTAACTTTCAATTCCTGGAACGACTTTTCACAAGTCTCACCCCATACAAACTTGACTCCCTTCCGAGTCAGTCTAGTCAACGGTGAAGCTAGCCTGGAGAAATCCTTCACAAACCGGCGGTAATACCCAGCTAATCCCAGAAAACTGCGGATCTAAAAAACGCTCTTAGGCTGTGCCCAATCCTGCACTGCCTCAATCTTGGATGTATCAACGGACACCCCTTCCCTGGATACCACATGGCCTAAGAACTTGACTTCCCTTAGCCAAAACTCACATTTCCCAAACTTGGCATACAGTCTATGGGCTCTAAGCAATTCAAGCACCACTCTCAAGTGTTCTTCGTGCTCCTCCTCTGAAGGCGAATAAATCAGAATGTCATCCACGAAAACGACTACAAAACGGTCTAAGAATTTCTGGAAGATCCGGTTCATCAAATCCATAAAGACTTCCGGTGCATTGGTGAGCCCAAACGGCATCACTAGAAACTCATAGTGGCCATACCGCGTACGGAATGCCATCTTCGGAATATCCTCCTCCCTGACCCTCAACTGGTGGTAACCCGATCTCAAGTCTATCTTAGAGAAACAACGGGAACCTTTCAACTGGTCAAACAGATCATCTATACGGGGCATAGGGTACTTATTCTTGACCGTAGCCCGATTCAACTTCGGTAATTGATACACAATCTCAAGGCACCATCTTTCTTTTTAGCAAAGAGGGCCGGTGCTCCCTACGGCGAAACACTGGGGTGAATAAAGCCCTTATCCAGCAATTCCTGGAGCTGAATCTTCAACTCATTCAACTCGGCTGGGGCGAAACGATAAGGTGCCATAGAAATCGGCATTGTGCCGGGCACTAAATCAATAGAGAACTCTATCTCTCGGTGAGGTGGCAAACTAACGAGATCCTCGGGAAAAACGTCCGAGTACTCACAAACCACTCTCGGCAACACAGTCTGGGTCTCACTGCACGCACTACTCAAAAAGCTAGCAAGTAGACCACTAAGCTCACTCCGCCCTCGCGGATCATACACCGGTGGTAACACACTACTAACCCGATCCCCCAAGAAATGAAAACACTCCCTGCTCAAGGTACATACTGTGACCCTCTGGCGGTAGCAATCAATAACAGCCCGGTATGACGATAGCCAGTCCATATCCAAAATAACATCAAAATCCTTCATGGGCATGACAACAAAAGGAAAAAGAAACCTATGGTCGGCGACCTCTATATCACAACCTCTAACACCTTGTTTCAAGATCAACTCACCACCAACAGGCGATACTACACATATAGGAGACGCTAACTGTGCCAACTCCAATTCCAAAATAGATGCAAATACAGCAGATACAAAAGAATGAGATGCATCCGTATCAATCAATACACTAGCAACCGAGTTGCAAAACAAGAAGGTACCTCTCACAACTGACGGAGCAGGTACAAGATCCTGCGCGGTAACAGCATACATGCACCCTGTAGGCCCCTAATCCAACTGCTCACCCCTCGGAGCAAACGACTGCTGCACTGACTGGGATGATGAAGCTCCCGGATTGGCCCTCGAGGCCTGCACAGACTGAGCTGGCTGAAAACCCTGCGTCTGCCTAGAACCAGACGCGCCCGATGTGGCATTCAACTGTGGGCAAAACCTCTTCAGGTGCCCAGGCTGACCACACTGATAACAAGACAAGGGCTGGCCCCTGCCCTAACTCTGGTTCTGCGGTCTAGCTGAAAATGAAGCAACTCTCTGACCTCCTCCCCTCTGTGGGCAAACTGAAGCCTTGTGGCCCAACTGACCACACTTGTAATAGGTGAAATCTCCCTGATTACCTCTTCCCGAGCCTGCACTCGGCACCGAAAAGGTTGATCTAGCAACACCCCCCTGAGACTGCTGAGGGTTAGCACTCCTCTGTCTCCTGCCATCACCCTGACCATCCTGGCTCCTCTTGGAGCCTCTCTGTCCCTCCTCTTCCTGCATCATGATCTCCATATGGGCTGCAGCATCAACCAAGCGCCCATAGTCTCGGATCATCGAACCTCCAACCCTCATCTTGGCCGTGCCCCAACCTCTTCTCGAACTCGATACAGCGGCGTTCCTCGGACGCCACAAGTTCAGGTGCGAACCTGGACAAGCTAGTGAAAGCAGCCTCATACTTGGCTACTGAAGAACTCAACTGCAAAAGCTGACAGAACTGGTCTCTCAGCTTCTCCCTGACTGCTGGAGATAAATACTTCTCCTGAAAGGCCTCCACAAAAGCCTCCCACGTGCCAGCAATACAGCCCCTCATGTATTTCCACCACTGACCCGCACCCCCTATAAGCTGGAAGGATGCCAAGGTCACTTTCAACGCTCCATCTTCGATGCCAAGCATCTCGAACGTCTTACTCATTTGCTCTAACCACTCGTCAGCCTTCAGTGGCTCCTTCGGATCCCCAATAAACTCGTCCGGGTTAGACCGGAAGAACTCCCTTTTTAAGAAGGAAGGCCCTGCCTCAGCAACCTGGGCCTGAACTGGAGCCTGTACTGGATTCTCAGCTCTGAGAATTCCCATAGACTCCCTCCAAGCATTGGCTATTCCTCGGGCTAAAGCACCCATTGTGATGCCTCAAATTTTGATAATATAATACAACGATGCACCGGGGTTTAACTAGAGGATACATATCATTTTTAAGCACAAAATACAAATAATTACACTAAAATAAAATATTAATAATAGTTACAGATAAAATTCTTCAACGCTTTAAATATAGGTCGGTTCCTTGATACAAAAAAATTATCCAAAATACAGGAAATACACAATCTAATTTCTAAGGCAGCCATGGTTCCACAAAGCTTTTAGGGATTCTGTTCTTAGTGTAAAACTCGCCTTCACCTGGCATAAAACGCCATGAGCTTGGAATGCCTAGTAAACACACACACCCCGACCCTTTTCCCATTCCAAATACACAAGAACATAACGGCATGATCATAACATACAATGAAAGCAATAATTAAGCAGAACTTATAATTAAATTTTAGTTCTCATGAATAATAGTCAATTTTAGTTAGTTCTAGGCAACTCCCTGCGGAATGCCGTTCCTACCCAACCACTAACTCTGGCTACGGGCAATTCTGACTCCCCCTTGGTTAATACAATACCAATGCGTCGCTTACCGCATAACCACCCGTGCATTGCTTACCGCACAATTACCAATGATGCCCACGCACCTAGGTTACATACCCAAGTGGTGACATCACGGTCTGCCCCAAGGAAACGGGCTTCCAGGGATACTCTCCCTGTGTGAGACCCTCACTGCCACCCTTATGCCTCCCATTTCCGTTAAGCAGCCAGAATATCTCCCGTGCCATGTTAGGGTTCGGAAACACACTTGCGCAAGACTTCACAAAAATGGAATACATTTCATTATATCATACTCTTGAATCCATCGTTCATTATGATCGCAACCCATTACCATCCCATTTGATTTCCCCTTTATTAAGTGCATTATGTTCTCAGTTATAGCAAAGCATGGTCAATATAATTACGAATCCAAACTAAACAACAAGTAATTTATTCATGGTAAAGAAAATTTACAATTTATCATAGATTACATATCGAGACTAAAACATTCAAGAAACATAGAATATAAGAGTTGTAAACCAAATAAGAGCATA
The DNA here is from genome assembly GCF_055761805.1 of Camellia sinensis. Lineage (NCBI taxonomy): Eukaryota > Viridiplantae > Streptophyta > Magnoliopsida > Ericales > Theaceae > Camellia > Camellia sinensis. The sequence continues at coordinate 184,321,483 of NC_138961.1, read as the reverse complement.
TTAACACAAATTTCCAGATTTCCAGATTTGAACCAGTTCAAAAATAACTATGCAAAAAATAGTTTTATTGGCCCTAAAGACATGGCCTCATGTGAGTTTGTAGATAAATAAGTCTAGTTTCAAACTCAATTTATGAAAGTAGGATAGGTATTTTATATTTTAAGATAATTCAGAATTACCAAGATCTGTCCAGATTCGTTGATCGTTATGCAAATCGGTTTGTCTCTCAAACCCCTCACTCTCTTCAGTTCAAACAAATTTTAGTTAAAATATAACACCAAGATTAAGATTTTGACATAAAATTGGGCTCAAGATTATTTTTCTGGAATTTTCTAAAAGTAAATAAAGTTGACTGTTTTTCTGGTTCTGTGAGTAACAAACTTAGAAAAATTGTTTGGGTTATAAAAACGCATCCTTAGGACCTACAAAAATTACCACATACTCTAGACATACCAAATATTGTACCATAGAAACAGATTTTGAGTTTATGGAGTTTTGATAGGAAAATAAATTCAAGAGAGGGAAAAGATTTACTACTGGAAAATTAAGAAAGAAAGAGAAGCACACCATTTCTTGATTAATACACCTTTATACAAGAGTGTAGGCGTAGACTACAACAAATATATAAAAATAGCATGTATTAGGAGAGGAAAAACAAGTGGTAAGAGAACTTGAGAGAAGAGATGTTGTATGTTTACCTTTGTTGTACAAGACTAACACAATTCTTCATTTTCTTCTCCTCTTCTCTCTCACTCTCTCCCTCTCTCTTTTTTTTTCCAAGATCACTCTCTCTCACTCCTCTAGTGAATGGCTGAAAATGTATATAATGAGGGGGGAGAATTGTGCATATATATATATATAGAGAGAAAAGACTGGGAAGGTTTCTTAGGGACCAAGTTTTATAAGTGTAAATTGTCAAAGTTGCCATTATGGCCCTTTCCATCCATCACATGGTCAACAACTTGGGCTCCAAGACATGTATATATTTATATATATATATATATAAGATATTTTTATTTATAAACATAATATAATAGCCACAAGTACATTAATTAATAAAATATTACAATTAAGGGTTGGAATGAAATCAAATAAAAGTATATAGGGACCAAGTCTAAATTTATGAAACCTTGATGTATGTTATTAATATACTAACATTAGAAAATAGTTAAAATAATAAATTCGGGTCCCGTTAAATTAAAGCGCAAACAAATGCGAGAAACCGAGCAAAAACGGCATTACCGGGAATTAAAATTTTAGAGTGATTAATATATAATGATAGGGTCTAATAATTAATAATATGGTTTTAAAGGTGATTATTAATCTACGGGATTGATTAGGGTTTACTCGAATTAATCCGTGATGCTTCCCGATTCTAGGGTTTAAAATGCAATTAAGCGAAAATTCAAGGGCTTTATTGAAATAAACTCAAGGTTAGGGATTTAATGGTAATTACAAAATTAGGGTCTCTACACCCATAGCCTCCTGACCTGCTGGCTCGGCCACATTGGCCTGGCCAACCCCCTCCTGCTGTGCCGGAATATCATCCGGTAAAGGCATCTCCTGCCTACCACGTCCGCCACGTCTACCACGTCCTCGTCCTGACATCCTAATAAAGGTAACGAAGAACGTTAGCACATTCATAAATGTGCCAAAACTAAACACTCGCGTCCTAATATATGGACAACTGTAATTCACTCCACGTAAGCACACAAACACATAAGCACTTACGAATTTCATTTCCGGATAATGATAGTCCCGAGGCGTTACTAGAGTTCCAGTTAGAAACAGCATTGATCAAGTGCTTTTCCAACAAGACTCACAGAAACCCAAGGATCCAATCAACATCCTACAAACTAAATCCTATACCCAAGTAGTCACATAAACATGTTATCATATAAGCACATAACACTACATCTAAGTCTCTATTCAAGCGAGATAAACCCATTGTGATCCTAATCACTTCCCACGTACCCAAAGTATTCAAACCTGGAACACTCTGATACCAAGTTGTAACGCCCTCAAAATAATACGTAAAACCCATCACTTTAGACTTGCATTGACATAAAAGAAATCAACCATCTTTCCATTAATCAGAGTAGTTCTTACAAAAGTATTACGTGTTAACAACAAAAGCAAGTGCCCAACGGGCTTACAGCTTTCCAAGTTAACACTTGGTTGCAAAAAAGAAGAGTACTAACTCAATACATATAAATCCCTTGGCTTGAATTTACATGTAATACATCAAAAGAAAGCAAACAACAAAAGCAATCTGTCTGCCTCTAGCCTCCCAAGCTATGTCCTTGGAGGTGGCATGCTACCTGTAACTGAAAATGATGTCCCATAAAGGGTGAGTCACAGCCCAGCAGAAATACACTAAACCAGCTATGAACAATGACTAAAAGATTAGCAGTTGATAGATGGTCAACACCGATACACTCACTTATATCACATTTGAGTTTCATGACATTTACGTCCATGTTACACTTCATTTCTCATTTCTTTTTCAACCTTGAGTTTGAAAACAAGGCTCAACACTTAGTCAAGTAACTTAATGAGAATAAGACTCATCTTATAAACACTTTCGAAAGTCATGATGGATACACATTTTAATGCTGTATCAATAATACATAAACCACTCCCATACTATACGAACGATACACATTTTGGGGCTGTATCAACATAACATAGAAACACTTCTATACTTCACAATTGATAACGATATACATTTTAGTGCTATATCAAATCAATTTAAACACTTCCATAATCAACACTTGATACACATTGTAGTGCTGTATCAATGTCACACGAAATCCGGTTTAGAGGTCCATCCCATATCTTCTCCTAAACCGTGGAGTACATCCCCTATCTCCTCCCACACACACATATTGTATATAAACATAGATCATATACATAAACAACCAATACATAAAGTCGATGTATTATTCCAACCGCTATATTCGATAGCATACTCAATCGATTAGTTTTACTTTGCCTAATCATCATGCATTGTCTACAACAATCAAGACTATCCTCTACTGATAGCCCAAAACAGTTATTTCTAAACAGAAAATAAATGCACCAAATGGATATATTATCAACATTCAACTTGGGTGAGCGATTAAATGAATCCAACTACACCCGTTAATCCCATAATCTTTTCAATTGAATACTCTCAATTCACTTCCTCATTTCTCAAAATTAATTATACAAATTAATTTATCCAACTAATTAGGGCATTTTCCCATAATTAACATAACAACCCCAAGGTTCCACTTTTATCCATAGTTCATCATCTATATCATTTCTCTATGCCAAACATGCATATAGGTTTAATTATAAATAAAATCCCATCTTTTGTAAAATTACACAAAGACCCAAACTTTCTCCAAATTACCCAACAACCCCCAACATATCAAAATGCTAAAATTCAAAGACAAAGCTCATAAAGAGGAGTAGGGTATCCCTACCTCAAAGTTAGAGCTCTAACGGAGAAGGAGAAGAAAGTGAAAATGCTCCAAACACCACGATTCTCGGATCAAAATGAAGCCCTTGACGATCAACACACTTTTTATAAAGGCCGGAGGGTAGGGAGACACTCTAACTAGATCAAACCCTAGAGAGAAGGGAGATCCTAGAGAGAGGAGCTCTCACAAGTGTTTTTAGAAAGTTAGAGAGAGAGAGAGAATGTAAAAAGTGATTTTAAAACGCCCAGCTGCCAACTGATATACGACACTCCCGCTCGAGCAGATAACAGGACGCTCGAGCGTCAAGAACAGAAAACTGGGTACGCTCGAGTGCAAGAATGCCCGCTTGAGCGCCAAGACACAAAGACAAAGGACACCCGCTCGAGCGCGAAAGACCAGTCCGCTCGAGCGTAGATTTTCATCTCCCAGAACTTTCACCAACGAGGTACTACCCGCTCGAGCGCAATAAACCCGCTCGAGCGTAGAAAACACACTTGCAGAAGTTTTGCAGGGACTCGAAATGCTGGAAGGGTGTAAACCCCGCTCGAGCGCAAAATGACCCGCTCGAGCGGACCACTCAAAAACTAGGCAACAACAATGGGAGCCAAAGCTCTACCAACCTGTAACAACCAAGCCCAACACATCCTAAAACTCAAACAAATGGATTTAAAGGACAACAACAAGATAGATACAACTACCAACTCCACAGAACCGAGTCTGGAATGCAACAGACAGTAAAGGGAATACCGGAATCGCTATAGTCATTATAAAATGCCCCGTCCACCCAAATTTGCAACCATGCTTTCTACCTCCTCTCTGTCTTTTCCCCCAAACCCCAACTAGAGGAAGGAATCCTTCCTTTTTCTGTCGCTCATAGTCACTCTCTCTCTCTCTCTCTGTCGCTTGCTTCACCTTCCTCCCTCTCTTTGAGCTCGTCTTTCTCGCAGGTATGTTGGCACTGTCTCTCTCACTCTCTCTCTCTCAGTTTGAATTTTATTTATGTTGATTTTGTTTTTGAAAATGCGAATGTGGGTAGAATAGTGAGGGATGAAGTTTGGAAGATACTAATGTGGGTTAGGGCTAGGGTTTTGTGAATTCAATCCAGTGATACATAGCTTTTGCCAAAGTGATAATCATTTTTTTCCAAAGGAATGTGAATTCAATCCAGTGGTATCCCATTTTGTTGAGATGTATTATAGAACTTTTCTAAATTATGTATATATTATACTTTTTTCTCAAATGTTTACATCGCTTATAATATATTTTGAATAATGATATTGCTATGTGATATGATCTGTTTCTCGTGACAATTACTAACTATTACATTTTCTTCTTGATTCAAAGTTTGAATCATTTGGATTAAATATTTAAGTCTTTCTACATCTTTACTAGTTTTAAATTCTTATTCTAAAGACCACAGTGTCCTATACTTTCATAGTCTTCATATTTTTATGTGAATCTTTGTTCATTATATTTCTCTTCTATAGGAATTCTTACACTGAATGATACACTGAAACATTTTCTTCCTTCAAATTTTAGAATGAGAACTTCATAGTTCGAGAATGCTTCTAAATGCTGGACTTTTTTTTTTTTTTGGTTTCCATTTGTTAGGAAACTGAATATTTCCCCATTAAGTGATTTTTGGTTGATAGCCTGTTTTAAATGAAGGGAATTCTTCCTCCTTTTTGACTAAACAAATTATTTGCCATTTTTTAGCACTTTAACTTAAGTACACTCGTCAAATTTAAAAAACTTGATACATGAGTTGTTGGTGCGACTCTAAGCATCTCTAATATCAATCATGAAATTTAGAATTGCATTAAAGAACACAATTTGTTTACTTGTGTTAGCTTGCGCAACTCTCAATAGGCTTCAATGCTATCATCATCTCCTAAAGATACATAAGAGTATTGGGAGTGGAATATGTATATTTCTGTGTATGTTTATATTTCGTCAAGTCAAACAATTTCTGTGTGTGTGTGTGTGTGTGTGTGTGTACAAGTTCTCTATCAAACTTCAAACAAACTTTCAAGAAATTACACCTTATATACTTTTTACTTTTTTTTCACTATAAAATGTCATAATAAAAATTACAAATTATCATAACAAAAATCACAAAGTATCATAACATTATCATCCCTAACTTTAGAGTGCACATTATAAATTCATTATTCACATTTTTACCACAAAATATCATAACATACATTACCGATAATCATAATTTTTATCATAAAAAATCATAATTTTTTTATAATGTACATCTTTTTAAAAGGTGTATCACTACAAACATAGTGAATAATATCAAATTTATTAATATTTTTATCATACATTGTATTTATTTGAAACGAACAAATGTACATATACGTCTTTTGATCAAAAGAAACATAACTAAACACAAACATAAGAACACATAAGAACACAAAGTATCAAAATCACAAAGTACATATTTCAACTTCTTCAAGAAATGTAAAGTAAATACAAAAAATTTTATTCAAATTTGACATCCCACGTTCAAAAAAAAAAAAAGAAAAAAAAAATTGACATCCTAAGCCCAAAATGCGGTGTCTTTCATTAATATGACCAAAATATGTCAAATCAAATTGTATGAAATTTTTATATGTAAAAAATGATATTTATCATAAAATAAATATTTTTAAACTCTTAACCTCCCAATCCACATCACAATGCCAAGTCTATAAATACAGAGATTCTTTCCGATTGGAAATCACAATTAGAGTTGGGCCTCTATGAGCTCTCCGCAGGATCACCTCACTATCTATATCGCTTATCTTCTAGGGCTCTCTAACGGATTATCCATGCCAAATTAGGTTGATCAAATAATTATAATCACATGATTGGTTCATATTTATTTTCAAAAAAATACATGGCAAGTATAATTTTGAAAACAGTCTGTCCATTATTTTGAGGACAAATGTGATATCATCACGTGATTACGATTATTCGATCAATCTAATTTTTTTTACATAAATTGTCTACTCAAAAGTTCTTAAAAGTTGAATGGTTCAGAATCATATGACAACCCATGGAGGCCCAATTTACCAACTACAAAGAATCTCCATCTTATGCATGAATCATTAGTACACATCATTGAAGTCAGGCAACGCACCCATCCATGGTGGTGGCAACATTCCAGTTTGCTCATGAACAGTCTTAAACAATAGTGGCAACATCCTATAAACACCAGCAACCTCCTTCATAGCATCACCATTACCACCCTCACCGCCACCATCATTAATCCAAATACTAATTTTAGGCTGCAGCCCACGAACTGCCTCGCCATTAATCTTGGCAATCTCCTGAAACATCCCACCATTAATCATCAAGTAATCTCTAAGAGCATTGTAATTCCCTCCCAACACGTCCAAAAGTGTGCGTATATAAACCCCTTGGGCTTGTGCGAGCGCTACAAGCCCTGTAGCTTCTTTTTGTTTAGCATATAATCCTCCATTGGCGAGTTGTTGGCGAGCGTAGAAAGCAACCTTAGCTGTGGCTTTTTGGGCTTGGGCTTCTTTCTCTTTCTCGTACAAAATTGCTTCAGCTGCTTTCTATTTGTTGTAGAGCTCCCTGTTTGCCTTTTGTACCTTTGTTTTTCATCAAAATGGTTAATTCCAAGTTTTTTGTGGAATGTTAATTTGATATTGGTGAAATAAATGAAAAATGATATACAAGTACAATTTCTAGACTCATTATGTTTAAATGATATTATTGGTTGATAATTAAAAAAAAGATGAGAGAAAGTGTTGCATGATGATATGGAAATTTTAATGAAAATTCTAATCATACCAAAATTTTCAAACACAATTAATGATGTAACTGTTTCACTCAACAAAGTGACATGTTTTTTTTTTTTTTGGTATAAAAATGTTTAGGTGAGGGAAGGCTATCTCAGTCCAGGGTTAGGGCAAGTCACCAATGAGCATTACTAGTAGTAGTGGGAATTGAACCTAAGTCTTTAAGACGAAGAGTCCGATCCTTACCAACTTAACCAATCCTCGTTGGCTGTTTTACTCAACTTTAAGTTATGCAAATTGATAGCTATTAATCATAGAAAAATGATATACAAACCTACTTTATAGACCTATTTTCTAGATCGAGTAATGTGTCAATAAGATGATTGATTAGTGATTAGAGAATAAATGAGAAAGAGAATTGACTTAGATATTTTAATAGAATACCACATCATTAAGTTTAAAAAGTGGGTCTAATTTTTTAATCTAAATAGCAATACTCATCTAAATAATATGACACATCACTTTTGTATTAATATTTTAAGAAACAACATAAAATGTGTCAATTAATAAGTAAAATAGAACATTATTCCGGAAACACGTAATATTTTTTCCTTAAAATATAATTAATCAAAATAAATAGGGGAAATTGCATTAGTGGGATAGCAAAAAAAATATTTGTATTTCATGGTGATTCAAATTGTCTATGTGCATGGGATAAAGTGATAATCAATTTTTTCCAAAGGAATGTGAATTCGATCCAGTGGTACCTCATTTTTTGAGATGTATTAAAGAACTTTTCTAAATTATTTATATATTAGACTTTTTTCTCAAATGTTTGCATCGCTTATAATGTATTTTGAATAATGATATTGCTATGTGATATGATCATTTCTTCTAATATTTTATACTCCAATATTTTGCTTGATTATAATAAAGGCCCAGAGAGATTCAAGTGCCATTTTTTGGGGTATTGTGACAGCAAATACAAGAGTTTCTCTTAACTCACAAATGAATATAAATTAAGACTTTAAATCCCTTAATTACGGACATACATTGTCTTAGCCTGTAAGTAGCATTTGATTTTTCCTTTTGTTAAGTTTGAAAGTTTGGAAATAATTAGGCTTATTAATTTTATTTTCTATGCTGTTTAAGTGTTGAATCATAAATTTCATAGGTTTACGTGTATTTAAATTATTCTTTTTGGGGTGCTACCGGACATCAACTCTTGTATTAACTCATTAATTATTTAAGTTTACTTAAAAATTCTTTTTAAGTAATCATTATTATTTATTAAGACATGCACAAAATGGATGAACAAATCAAATGACATTAACATTTGATCTGTTATCACATATAATCTAAATTAATTTTTTGAGAAATCGATACACAAATTCTGAAAATTGTACAAACAAATTTGTTAGTCACCAGGAAGATTGGCGAATCAGTGAAATGAAATCTAAAAATTCCATAAACCAAACATTATGTAGAAAAAAAAATCAAATTAATAAAATGTAATAACCTGTATATATAATTTCACATTCACTAAACCTGAAACACACTTATGTACTTATAATTTAGACACACACATCACACTTATATTGCAATAACAAAGTATTAATCACACAAACTAATCAATCCAATGTTATTATAATAAACCAATGCATTTGATTTGAAGAGTAAGTCAAAAAAAAAAAAAACAAAACAAAACAAAACAAAACAAAAATCACACTCACAAACATCTAAACACACAAAAAGAAGTAAGATCAAATTGACCCATTTCAGTAAACCCAAAGCACGCGTAAGAATAATGAGTTAATATTGTTCATTAACAATATTATTTGTAACGCCCTCAAAATAATAACATTAAAACTCATCAACTTAGACATGCATTGGTATAAAAGATAAATATTCTTCTATTCATCAGAGTAGTTCTTTACAATGAGTGTTACATGTTAACAACAAAAGCGAATGCCCTACGGGCTTACAGCTTTCCAAGTTAACACTTGGTTACAAAAAAGAGAGTACTAACTCAACTACACATTAAGCCCTTGGCTTGAATTTACATGAAATACATCTAAAAGATCACAAAAGCGACAAAAGCCTGACTGCCTCTTGCCTCCCAAGCTATGTTCTTGGAGGTGGCATGCTATCTGTACCTGAAAATGATGTCCCATAAAGGGTGAGCCACTGCCTAGTAGAAATACACTAAACCAGCTATGAACAATGACTAAAAGATTAGCAGTTGATAGATGGTCAACACAGATACATCCACATATATCACATTTCGGTTTCATGACATTAAGTCCATGTTACATTTCATTTCCCATGTCTTTTCCAACTTTGAGTTCGAAAACAAGGCTCAACACCTAGCCAAATAACTTAATGAGATTTAGACTCATCTTTAAAACACTTTCGAAATTCATGAGGGATACACATTTTAATGCTGTATCAATAACACATAAACCATTCCCACACTTTGCAAAAGATACACATTTCGGTGCTGTATCAACATAACATAGAATCACTTCTATACTTCACAATTGATAACGATATACATTTTAGTGCTATATCAAATCAATTCAAACACTTCCATAATCAACGCTTGATACACATTGTAGCGCTGTATCAATGTCACACAAAATCCGGTTTAGAGGTCCATCCCCTATCTTCCCCTAAACCGTGGAGTACATCCCCTATCTCCTCCCACACAACACATGTATATAAACATAGGTCATATACAATCAATCAATACATAGAATTAATGTATTATTCCAGTTGCTATATTCAATAGCATACTCAATCGATTAGTTTTAGTTTGCCTAATCATCATGCAGTGTCTACAACAATCAAGACTATCCTCCACCGATAGCCCAAAGCAGTTATTTCTATACTGAAAATAAATGCACCAAATGGATATATAATCAACATTTCAACTAGGTGAGCGATGAACGAATCTAACTACACCCTTTAATCCCATACACATCCAATTCCAACATTCTCAATTTAATTCCTCTTTTCTTCAAATTAATTATACCAATTAATTTATCAATGTAATTAGAGCATTTCCCATAATTAACATCACAACCCTAAGGTTCCATTTTCACCAATAATCCAATATTGATGTCATTTCTCTATGCCAAACATGCATATAAGTTTATATAAACAAAACCCCAACTTTTGTAAAATTACACAAAGGCCCAAACTTTCTCAAAATTACCTAACAACCCCCAACTCATCAAAATGCTAAAATTCAAAGATAAAACTCATGAGAAGGAGTAGGATATCCCTACCTCGAAGTTAGAGCTCAAACGGAGAAGATACCAAAACCAAAGTGCTCCAAACTCCAAACTTTTCGGATCAAAACGACGCCCTTGACGATCAGCACAACTTTTACAAAGGCCGAAGGGAAAGGAAGCACTCTATCTAGATCAAACCCTAGAGAGAAGGGAGTTTCTAGAGAGAAAATCTCTCAAAATCGATTTTGGGAAAGTTAGAGAGAGAAGAAAAGTGAAAAGTGATTCAAAAATGCCCAACTGCTATCTGATATACGATAGGTCCGCTCGAGCGGAAAACACAACACTCGAGTGTCAAGAACAAAAAGCATGGTCCGCTCGAGCGCAAGAAGGCCCGCTCGAGCGCCAAGACACAGAGATAAAGCACATCCGCTCGAGCGCGAAAACCAGTCCGCTCAAGCATAGATTTCTCTCTCCCAGAACTTTCACAGACAAAACACTACCTGCTCGAACGCCAATAGGTCCGCTCGAGCGTAACCCGCTCGAGCGTAAGAAAACCCGCTCGTGCGTGAAAAACACACCTGCAAAAGTTTTGCAGAGGTACGAAATACTGGGAGTGTGTAAACTCCGCTCGAGCGCAAGAAGACCCGCTCGAGCGGTCAACCAAAAGCAAACTCCGCTCGAGCGCAGAATGGCCCGCTCGAGCGTAACACCAAAACTCTGGGCAACAACACATGAGACCAAGACTTAACCTACCTGCTCGAAACACGCTCAACACATCCTAAAATTCAAACATAGGGAATTAAAGGACAACAACAAGATACACAACTACCAACTCCACGGAACCAAAGTTCCGGAGTACAACAAATACAAAAAGGAAAACCGGGATCGCTATATTATTTAATGAGTTAATTAACAATATCAAAATACGAACACTGGAATAACATTTAAAACATTTAAATAAAATACATTTCATTAACTAAACTTAAAACATAACTTACAATTGTATTAGTAGCAACTGCAAGGATCTTAAATAGGTACAATGGGGAAACTGGTAAGGCTCTCAAAACACTCTGGTTTTTTCTTACAACAAAGATGGAGAAGAAAATTGAAGAATGCCTGAATGCTTACAATTGATTACATTATAAAGAAAATAAAAAGTAAAACAGTAAACATGTGAATTCTGAAAGCAGCTGGCCGAGCAGGAGAAAAGCAGATGCTGTCGGATGCTTTCGGTGGAGTGATCAGCCTTTAGCAAAAGTTGATTGGTTGAATAGTGACGGTGAATAGTAAAAGTGAACAGTAGTTTACTATTCATTACTTTCGGTGGAACATGTGAATTATGAATCAATATAAATACAAATTGGCAGCTTTTCTCAAAAGAGTATTGATTGAAGCTAATTTGTATCTATATGGAATCCAATGTTGATTAGATAAATGGGTCTTGAGCATCTTGAAACTCTGGTCCGGAATATCGATTGATTGATTCTTCAGAGGAATGGACCTGGGCTGAATCATCTGAATTGTCTGAGTCGGTGGATTGGGCTTTAGCCTGATTCAATAGTTGATGGGCTAACTGGATCATGTCTGCTTTGGATGATTGGGCTTTACTTTTGGATTTTCCTTTGGGCTGAACAGGAGGTGGAATAGGCTTTGCTTTGACTTTGGACTGTGCTTTGGACTTGGATTGGGCTGGTTGAGCAGCAACAGCTTTGGACTTTGATTTGAATGATTTGGGCTTGGAACCACTAGATGAGGGGCTTCCAAGGTTGACTGGAGGAAGACTGGGCTGGCTTCCTTGAGTGACTGCAGCAGTTGGGTTCTGCTGGACTTGAGCAAGAGCAGGAGTTGGAGCAAATTGATCAGGTGGAAATTCTGCTGGAACAATTTCAAGAATTCTGGGAACATTGAATTTATCCCACCATTTAACTGTGTGTTGGCGGATGATAATATTATCATCAATCCCATATTGCCATTTGAATATCCATGGAATCTTGTATTTGGCAATGAATATGAGTAATAAGGGAAATTGCTTCTGGTGAGCAGAAAATGGGTAAACAGAGTTAAAGTAATGAATTATATTTTTGAGATCATCAGGAAGGATAGCTGAAATGGCGCCATAGTGAGACCACCATCTCAGAAACCAAGTTGGTAACTCAGATTTGAATTTTTGATCAAATGAGATGAACCAGGAATGACTAAAAGTTTCATTTTGGTACAAGAAAATCTTGAACCAAGCATCAACATAATCATGATAATTGTATGGAATAGAATGACCAGGTAGATCACGAAGCTGATTAGGATTTCCCCATTCAGCCATGGAAATAATGTTGTGAATATAAAGTGAATGGTATAGGACCTTATAGGCATAGGTGCGGTCCTGAATTGGCTTGATTAGGATGGAATGATGGTTGATTAAAATATCCTTGTAATAGGCTAGGGTTTTTTCTGGATGGGAAAGAGTGAAATGGCATCCAGAACCAAAATGGAATTTAGCAATGTCATTGATGGTTTGATTTCGTGGGTGACTGGGTTCTTTATAGAACAGGTTGGTAACATGTGAATTGGTATATTCAGACCGAGATGATTTAACAGGGTTAACTGGGAATGGAGTAACTGAAACTGATTGACTAGATACAAAAGGATCAGAGGCCAATGCAGATGAATAATCAGGGCGTTGAATAGTACCAAGAGTTTGGTAACGGTTAATGAGTTCAAGTGAATAAGAGGGGGAAACTGACCCCAAAGGAGGAGGGACAAGAAGTTGATTTGGTTTATTGGAAGAGGTGGCCAAAGCCTTGGAAGGAGGCCTTGGACGAGACATCTGTGAAATAAGAAACAGTGATTAGCAACCAGAAAGAAGATCTAAATAATCTTGATGATGATGTAAACAATTGTAGTTGTGAGCAAGTAAATTGCGGCGAGCTTGAAGCTGTTGGTAATTGATGTATTGGGCTCTTTTGGTAGTGGGTCTAGCTGATTTGAGGCGGTGAATGCGATGAGTAAGCTGTTTAATAAGGGTTTTGAAATAGGTAATTCGGGATTTATGGTAAGCAGTAAATGGTGTAGTCATCCCTTACCCCCCTGTAAAAATTCCCGGGTAAGAAAATCAGGTAGGGAATTTTGACAACCAGGTATATAGGTAATATCAAAATAAAAAATACTTAAAATAGCTTGCCAACGGGCAAAAATTTGCTTACTAGCAAGATTTTGAACATCTTTTTCTAAAATAAATTTGGCAGATTTGCAATCAACACGAAGTAAGAATTTTTGATTTAAAACATCATCTTGAAATTTTTGAATACATAAAACAGTAGATAAAATTTCTTTTTTAATAGTACTATAATTTAATTGTGCTTTATTCCAGACACCAGAATGATAGCGAACAATTTGTTCAGATGAGTGAGGAGTAAGTTGCTGAAGGAGAATGCCACCATAACCAATATCGGAGGCATCAGTTTGAATAATTTTGAATGAATTTTCAGTGGGAATACCAAGACAAGGAAGAGACTTAACATATTGTTTGACCTGTTTAACAATAGAAGTATGAACAGAAGACCAAGGAGGAGGATTATCTTTTAACCTATCGAATAGAGGTTGACAAGTTTTCCTAAGGTCTTTATAAAACTCAGCAATGTAATTGAGGGAACCTAAGAACCGTTGTAATTGAGTTTTATCAAGAATTTCATCAGGAAATTTGGATGCAAATTCAATAGACCGACTAATGGGTAAGATTGTATTATGATAAATATCGTAACCTAAAAATCTGACTTTAGTTTGAAATAATTTAATTTTAGGAACAGAAATGACCAAGCCATGACTTTTAATGGTGTAAAAGAATGCAGTTAAATGTTTCCAATGTTCACTAAGTGTTTTTGAAAAGATTAATATGTCATCAATGTAAACAATGGAAAAATGACTAAATGGGTTGAATATGTCATTCATAATATGTTGAAATTCACTAGGGGCATTTTTTAAACCAAATGGCATGACATTCCATTCATATTGACCAAAGGGTGTATTAAATGCAGTTTTATACCTATCTTTAGGGTGAATTTGAATTTGCCAAAAACCACTTTTTAAATCAAATTTACTGAAAATAACGGCTTGACTAAGTCGTTTAATTAAATCTTTTTTATTAGGAATAGGATATCGGATCCATTCTAAAACAGAATTTAATGGTTTGTAATTAATAACAAGTCGAGGGACACCTCGTTCTAATTCAGCATTTTTATTAACATAAAAAGCGGGGCAGGACCAAGGTGATTTACTTGGACTAATTATACGATTTTGCAATAATTCCTTAATTTCTTTTTTACACATTTCAAGTAATTCATGATTCATCTGGATTGGTCGAGATTTAGTAGGAATTTGGGATTCATGAAAATCCTTAATATAGGGTAAGGTAACTACATGTTTTTTCCTATGCCAAAATGCAGTAGGTAAAGTGGAGCAAACAGTTGATTCGAGTTTTAATTGAAAATCCTTGATTTGAGAGACAAGAACTGGATTAGTTAATTGTTGATCAATTCTTTTGTGATTGATTTCTTCTTTTAGAAATTTTAAATGTCGAGTAAGGCGGTTAATTTGATGAGAAATAGAACAATCTTTTAATTGGTTTAAGTATAATAATTCAGGAGGAGATAAAAACTTAAATGTAACTGGTTGTCCTAGAACATGTGTAGTAATTCCGGTACTAGATGTAGTAAAGGGATATAGTAAATATATAAATGGGGAACCCAAAATAATTTTATCTGTCATATTAGTGACTAGAACAAAAGAGGTGTTAAAACATATATTATCTTGGCAAACATGTACTTTTGGTAATTTATATTTGATATGCATTTTAGTACCATTAGCAGAAGTTAACTTTTCTTGACATTTCTCATAATATGTAGTAGGAAGTAAACCTTCTTGTATACAATTTAAATCAGCACCAGTATCGATTAAGGCAATTAATTCTAATTCAAAATCATTTACAATTATTTTGATTTTAGAATACCATTTTTGAATGTAAAGTTTGTTGATTAGGCTTAACCGTTTTTCTTCGGGGTTATTGGATTGAGAGTGGTGTGATCGGTTATCAAATATCAAATTATCAGGATTAGTAGGATCAGATTCATGTTCAGATTCATGTGGGGATTCTTGTGCATTAGTTTGGAAATTATCTAAACTTTTATCAAGTTTTAAAGTAATAATTTCATCTTCTAATTTTTTATCTTTATGTTGTAATTCTTTGATTGTTTGTTTAATCTGATTGATTTCGTGTTGTAAATCTTGTAATGTGACATCTTTTTGTTTATTTTTAAATCTGTCTAAGGTTTTGGATAGACTAATGATAGGTTTATCAAATTTAGGTTTGGAATCTGAATGGATTAAGAGGGATTTCAATTTATCAGTATATTTTTGTTTTAACTTAGGATCATCTAATTTACTAATGAGGTCAATTAAAGCAGATTCTTCTTGAGTAGTTTTGGTAAGGACAGTAATTTGTTTAACGGGTTTACAACAAACATCATTACAACCTATTGTAATATCATTATCGGAATTATCACTAGGTGAATGGTAATCAGATGACGTATCAGGTTGATCAGAAGAGGAAGAATTACTAACAGAGTGATTTAATTGGAAAATATCATATAACTGATTTTTGGAGTTATCATCAATTTGGAGTTGGTTGACTCTATCTTTTAATTTTTGTTTTTCTTTACATTTATTAGAATAATGACCTTTTTGACCACAGTTATAACAAGTAACATCTTTAGTAGATTTAGATTTTGGATGTGATTTAGATTTATAATATTTCTTTTTAGGTTTGGTATAAAATTTATCATTGGATTTGGAAGGTGTATAGTTCTTCTGATATTTATATTTATTGGAATGTTTATAGGATGATTTATGTTTGGAGTATTTGTGTGATTTTCTACGAGAGGGTGCAACAGGAGGTAAACCATATTGTTCACAGAAATTTCCTAATTCATATTTAGCTTTATGTTTATCTTTATTAGCTTTTTGAGTAAGTTTAAGATCAATGCACATTTTTAAACCTTCTTTTTGAATAGTACTAATTATATCACCATATGTGAGATTATCATATTCAATAACACCAGTGGGTTGACTAAGAACATCCCTAATTTTATGGGCAAATAAGCTAGGTAATCCATTAATAAATTTTTCTTTCCAAAATGATTTAGTACAGTCTTCGCGTAACATAACACGAGAGGTAAATACATCTTTATACCATCTAAAATCACTTAAAGTTGGACAGTTAAGATTACTTAATTGATCATGGATTCGAGAATAAATATTTGTTGGGGTACCAATAAAATGTCGAACTATTGTATATATTAATTGATTAATTCCATCAGGTTGACAACATCCAATAGATTCATCAAAAAGAGGGAGTCCATTTTCATCAGTTTGATTGGCATAAATAACAGAGTCACGGTCTGATTCAGTGAGGTATTTTTCCCACCAAGATTTGAGCATACCAGTAAAGCCAGAGGTAAGTAAGGAAACAATTTCAGGTTGGGTGTATTGGGGATAATTACTGAGATAACTATTGGCGACCATAGATAAATGATTTAATTTTTGAAGGATTTGATCTTCACTGAGACCATCAATATTCCATTCGTATAATCTTTTAGCAGAAACAGAAAATTGATTACTAATATTTGTGTCTTCAAATTGGAGGTCGACAGGAGTAGGTTTAGAATACCAGTTTTTGGTAGTTTGAGGATTAACTTTGGGATAGTGAATTTTATTAAGAGTAGTAGGTTGAAATTGTTGTGCTAATTGATTTATTTCATTATCAGTAGTATCAGTTTCAAATTGATCAGAAACAGTGTTGGCAATAGGTTGTTGATTCAAGACAGTAAGACCTTTATCTTTAGAGGTGGAAGTATCATTAGGAGTTAATTTGGTAAATAATTGTTCAATAGCTTTGACAGTAGATTGATCAGTAGTAACTAGGCTATTTCGTTTAGAACGATGACTAGGGAGATTAAGTAATGGTTGATCCAAAGTTTTAGTTGATTTGGCAGATTGGTCATCTAGACTAGTTTCTAATTTATCTAATTGTTTACCAATTGTTTTTAGACATTGATTAGTATAATTATTTTGTTCAATGACCTTCTTAATTTCAGTATCATTACCAGGTAATTTAAAAGGAGAGGCTGGAACTTCAGAACCTTGGTGATCGATAATTATATTTTCTAATGGAGGATGATTAGAACTAACCGAAGTATTTGGAGAAGTTTTCCATTTGTGTTTTGTGATTGTATTTATCTTGTTGTGATATTGATCCATATAATCAAAGAAAGATAATTCAAAACCATATTGAACCATAAAATCATACCATTTTCGAGTTATTCGAGATTGTTGAGCAGAATCATATTTAGCACTATAAGCATGTCTTTTAGATCTATTTTCTTTAGATTTGAATTCAATAAGTAATTTGTCTAAATTAGGAGTAAAATCTTTTTTAATTGTCATTAGCTGAGGATTGACAGGTGGTATTAATCCTTCGAAATCAGTTTGAGTTGGGGAATTATTTGAGGCTATTTCTTCGTCAGGGAAATGTGAGGTAGTAGTATAAACAGGTTTACTAATTTGGGAAGTGGTAGATTTATCAATTCCTTTTAATTTATTTGTTGAAGTTGGATTAGTTGAGCCAAGATGGATTTGACTGTTTTTTCTAAATAGAGGAGTGTTAAATATTTCATCTTCAGTTGATATTTCAGAAGGGACACTAGATGTACTATGTCTAGAAGATTGACTTCGATTGAATTTTATATTAACGGATCCATCATGGTTTTGTTGGATATGTTGAATGTCTTGGATTGAAGATTGTTGTTGATTATGTTTGTAATTTTCATTGACAGTGACCCATTGATCAGGTAAATTAATATCTTTCCATTCAATCATGTGAGGAATATTAATGTTTGATTCATTTGTACTACTGCTTTGGATTAATAAGGTTTTATCTTTGGGACTTTTATGTAAAGCATGAACATTTAAATTAGTTTGCATACATTTATAATGAACACGATAAATTAAAGCAATATTATGAGAAGAATCTAACATTTCAGTATATTCACCATGTAATTGTATGTTCAGTGTTAATGCTTTAAGAATATGTGGATCTCTTAAACTTAAAGTAAAATCAGGAAAACAGTTAAAATGCACTGGACCTTTATTAAGACCAGTTTCCATCATTCCCATTAAACTAGCATTGTAATTAAGAAAACGAGCATCTCTTAAACAGAGTAAGACAGAAGTATTTTGTCCTATCATTGTTAATGGATTGACACCAATTTGTATTAAACCAATATGCATAAAATTGTAACCATGATCCAAATGTCGTTTGATTAATTTTTTATCAAATAACTGACAGGTTTCTCTTGGTTTTTCTAAAGCATAAACTTGTTCAATAGTTTTAACATGGAGAGTAACTTTAAAAACATTATTTATAAAAGAAGTTTTATAAATCTCTTTAATAGGAAGTTTTGGAATATTCCATCCAGAATTAATCTGATCATTTTGTATTTCAACATCTTCTTCATTAATTATGATGCCTGGATTAGGTATAGAAGGCAGGGTAGTTGACCTAGAACTGACTGATGAGTTACTTCTAAATAATCGATTCATTGTTAGGTATAATTAACCAGTTTTACAGATATCTTAATACATACCCTATTCTTGTCAATTTTACCACATACCTAGTATACATACATACCCTATCTTGAAACCCCAAAGTCTGACTCTGCCTAAACCGAAGGACTTACAGATGATACCGACAGACCCGTTGACCCTAAAAATGTCTGCATCCCACCTAGACCTGAAATCCCTTTCTATGAGAACATTCACATGGGTGGTGATTTTGACATGAGTAGCCGTGATGTCGTTCCCTGTAACCAGATCTGGAACGCTGAAAATGTAGAGTTGGATAAAGGGATGGTTTTCGTTGATAAGAAGCAACTTGTACATGCTGTGAAATTGTACCACGCAAGAAATAATCGAGAGTATAAGGTCGTAACCTCGAAACGAGACCTTTGGGTGTTTGCTTGCAAGCACGATTACAGTTAATGGTTGCGTGCATCTCTTAATAAAAAATATGGTCTTTTTGAAATAAAGCAGTATAGGGGTCTGCATCATTGTTTATACCCAAGGATGAACATGGACCACATTAATATTGATTCCAGTTACATTGCTTCTTATCTTTTGAGACAAGTTACAGTGAGTATAAAAAATAAATAAATATATATATATATATATGTTTGTTCATAGTGTTCACACCCAAATAATCCAACTAATATTTGATTATCGTATGTAGAATGAACCTCATATGCCAATTAAGAATGTCATCGAAGATATCAAAGTGTAGAATGAACCTAGTGTAGAATGTCATCGGTTTGTTCATAGTGTAGAATAAACCCCATACATCTTAGTGCCTCCCAGATGCACTGCAAGATGTGAATGATGTAACTCTCGGAGTACTTCCTCTCGGCGAGACTCCGGCACAAACAAACGGTCTCGGTATCTCACACTCAGGTCGGGATACACCGTCAAACCCTTCTCAACCTTCCCGTTTGAGATCTTCTCTCGGAGGGATTCTACCTCAAGGTCACCTCTCTGTGCCTCTAACACTCGGGTCACAAGTGTAGGCTGCGCAACAACAGAAAACAAGGCCGTAGCCTCAGCTGATTCACTCAGAAGCAAGTCAAACTCGCCAAGTGCACCCAACATCTCCCATTCCCGGATGGCTATATAAGCTACATCACTAATAGATTTCCTACTAAGGGCATCGGCCACAACATTGGCCTTTCCCGGGTGATAGTGTAACTCAAAATCATAGTCCTCAATGAACTCCATCCATCTCCTCTGCCTCAAATTCAAGTCTCTCTGTGTAAACAGATACTTCTAACTCTTGTGGTCCGAGAACACCTCGAACCTCTCACCATAAAGGTAGTGCCTCCAAATCTTCAAGGCAAAGATCACTGCTGCTAACTCTAGGTCATGTGTAGGGTAATTCTTCTCGTGTATTTTCAACTGACGTGAGCCATAAGCTACTACTTTCCCCTCTTGCATCAACACACAACCCAAACCCTCTCGTGAGGCATCACAATAAACCGCATAACCTAACCCTCTCTCCGGAATAATCAAAACCGGAGCGGTGGTCAATCTAACCTTCAACTCTTGGAATGACTTTTTGCAAGTCTCACTCCACACAAACTTGACCCCTTTTTGCGTCAATCTAGTCAACGGCGAAGCTAGCCTGGAGAAATCTTTCACAAACCGACGGTAATACCCAGCTAATCCCAGAAAACTGCGGATCTCAAACACACTCTTAGGCTGTGCCCAATTTTGCACTGCCTCTACCTTGGATGTATCAACAGACACCCCTTCACCAGATACCACGTTGCCTAAGATTTTGACCTCTCCTAGCCAGAACTCACACTTCCCAAATTTGGCATACAGCCTATGGGCTCTAAGCAACTCGAACACCACTC
Organism: Camellia sinensis; assembly: GCF_055761805.1. NCBI lineage: Eukaryota > Viridiplantae > Streptophyta > Magnoliopsida > Ericales > Theaceae > Camellia > Camellia sinensis. Next base: position 184,300,520 of record NC_138961.1, on the reverse strand, counting down.
TCAAGTGTTCCTCGTGCTCCTCCTCAGAAGGCGAATAGATAAGAATGTCGTCCACAAAAACAACTACAAATCGATCCAAGAATTCCCGGAAGATCCGGTTCATCAAGTCCATAAAGACTGCCGGTGCATTGGTAAGCCCGAATGGCATTACTAGAAACTTATAATGGCCATACCGCGTACGGAATGTCGTCTTAGGAATATCCTCCTCCCTGACCCTCAACTGGTGGTAACCCGATCTCAAGTCTATCTTAGAGAAGCAACGGGAACCTTTCAACTGGTCAAACAGATCATCTATACGGGGCATAGGGTACTTATTCTTGACCGTAGCCCGATTCAACTTCCGGTAGTCTATACACAATCTCAAGGCACCATCTTTCTTTTTAGAAAAGAGGGCCGGTGCTCCCCACGGCGAAACACTAGGGCGAACAAAACCCTTATCTAGCAATTCCTGGAGCTGAATCTTCAACTCACTCAACTCAGCTGGGGCAAAACGATAAGGTGCCATAGAAATCGGCGCTGTGCCGGGCACTAAATCAATAGAGAACTCTATCTCTCGGTGAGGTGGCAAACTAACGAGATCCTCGGGAAAAACGTCCGAGTACTCACAAACCACCCTCGGCAATACAATCTGAGTCTTATCACACTCACCACTCAAAAAGCTAGCAAGTAGACCACTAAGCTCACTCCGCCCTCGCGGATCATACATCGGTGGCAACACACTACCAACCCGATCCCCCAAGAAATAGAAACACACTCCGCTCAAGGTACAAACTGTGACCCTCTGGCGGTAGCAATCAATAACAGCCCGGTATGACGATAGCCAGTCCATACCCAGAATAACATCAAAACCCTTCATGGGCATGACAACAAAGGAAAAAGGAAGCCTATGGTTGGCGACCTCTATATCACAACCTCTAACACCTTGTTTCAAGATCAACTCACCACCAACGGGCGATACTACACGTATAGGAGAAGCTAACTGTGCCAACTCCAATTCCAAAACAGATGCAAATGCAGCAGACACAAAAGAATGAGATGCACCCGTATCAATCAAAACACTAGCAACCGTGTTGCAAAACAGAAAGGTACCTCTCACTACTGATGGAGCCGGTACTAGATCCTGCGCGGTAACAGCATACACGCGCCCTGTAGGCCCCTAATCCACCTGCTCACCTCTAGGAGCAAAAGACTCCTGCACTGACTGGGATGACGAAGCTCCCGGATTGGCCCTCGAGGCCTGCACAGACTGAGTTGGCTGATAACTCTGCATCTGCCTAGAACCAGACGCTCCTGAAGTAGCACTCAACTGTGGGCAAAACCTCTTCAGGTGCCCAGGCTGACCACACTGATAGCAAGACAAAGGCTGACCCCTGCCCTGACTCTGGCCCTGAGGTCTAGCTGAAGAAGAAGCAGCTCGCTGACCCTCTCCCTTTTGCGGGCAAACCGAAGATTTGTGACCCAACTGGCCACACGCAAAACAAGTCAAGCCTCCCTGACTACCTCTCCCAGAGCCCGCACTCGGCACTGGGAAGGTCGATCTAGCCAAACCACCCTGAGACTGCTGAGGGTTAGAACCCCTCTGTCTCCTGTCGTCACCCTGACCATCTTGGCTCCTCTTGGAGCCTCTCTACCCCTCGTCTTCCTCCTGCATCATAATCTCCATATGAGCAGCAGCATTAACCAAACGTCTGTACTCTCGAATAAAGGACCCTCCAACCCTCAACTTGAGTCCACGTCTCAACTTCCGCTCAAACTCAAAACAAGGACGTTCCTCGGATGCCACCAGTTCAGGTGCAAACCTGGACAGACTAGTAAAAGTAGCCTCAAACTCGGTCACTAACAAGCCCTGCTGTCTAAGCTGGCAAAACTGCTCTCTCAGCTTCTCTCTAGCAGCTGAAGATAAAAACTTCTCCTGGAAAGCATTCACAAACGCCTCCCATGCACCACCAACATTGCCCTTCTCGTACTTCCACCATTGACCCGCATCTCCCTTCAGCTGGAAGGATGCCAAAGTCACCTTTAAAGCCCCGTCCTCGATGCCAAGCATCTCGAACGTCTTCTCCATCTGTTCCAACCACTCGTCAGCCTTAAGTGGCTCCTTCGGATCCCCAACAAACTCGTCCGGATTGGACCGGAAGAATTCCCTCTTCAAGAAGGAAGGCCCTGCCTCAACAACCTGGGCCTGAACTGGAGCCTGAACTGGATTCTCAACTCGAAAAATACCCACAGACTCCTTCAAAGCATCGGCTATCCCTCGGGCCAAAGCGTCCATAACCTCCTGACCTGTTGGCTCGGCCACATTGGCCTGGCCAACCCCTTCCTGCTGTGCCGGAATATCATCCGGTAAAGGCATCTCCTACCTACCACGTCTGCCTCGTCTACCACGTCCTCGTCTTGACATCCTAATAAAGGTCACCAAGACCATTAGCACATTCACAAATGTGCCGAAGCTATAACACTCACGTCCTAATGCATGGACAACTGTAATTCACTCCACTTAAGCACATAAATACATAAGTACTTACGAATTTCATTTCCGGATAATGATCGTCCCGAGGCGTTACTAGAGTTCCGATTAGAAACAGTATTGATCAAGTGCTTTTCCAACAAGACTCCCAGAAACCCAAGGATCCAATTAACATCCTAGAAACTACATTCCATACCCACATAGTCACATAAGCATGTTATCAATTAAGCACATTGCATATGACACTACATCTAAGTCTCTATCAAGCGAGACAAACCCATTGTGATCCTAATCACTTCCCACGTACCCAAAGTATTTGAACCTGGTACGCTCTGATACCAAGTTGTAACGCCCTCAAAATAATACATAAAACCCATCACTTTAGACATGCATTGATATAAAAGAAACTAACCATTTCTATTTATCAGAGTAATTCTTACAACTGTGTTACATGTCAACAACAAAAGCAAATGCCCTATGGGCTTACAGCTTTCCAAGTTAACACTTGGTTACAAAAAGGAGAGTGCTAACTCAATACATATTAAGCCTTTGGCTTGAATTTACAAGTAATACATCAAAATAAACAAAAATAGTCTTCAACTCTCATCCTCACCCAAGCTATGTCCTTGGAGGTGGCATACTACCTGTACCTGAAAATAATATCCTATAAAGGGTGAGCCAACGCCCAGTCGAGATATGCTAAACACAGTATGAGCTATAACTAAGACATTAGCAATTGATAAATGTTCAATTTCCATAAACCAATTCATAACCCGTTTCCATTTCTTATCAGTTTCACAATTTACATTAACGGCTCAGAACCTGGCCAACCACTTATATGAGACAATGACTCATATTAAACATTTCCCATTTTACAATAGATAAACATATTAGTTGTATCAATATCTCAACAGATAAGCATACAAGCTGTATCCACATTTCAACAAATTTGCATATTAGCTATATCGATACTTCCAATGATAAGCATATGAGCTGTATCAACACTTCCAAAGATAAACATATGAGCTATATCAACACATTATCTGACAAGCATATGAGCTGTATCAGTGAAGTCCATCCCCTATCTCCTCCCAAACAACATCCGGTTTAGAGGTCCATCCCCTATCTTCCCCCAAAACCGTGGAGTACATCCCCTATCTCCTCCCCCACACACACACAACGTACATACACAAAGGTCATATACATAATCAATCAATACATAACGTTAATGTCTTCTATCAACCGTTATGCTCTATGACATGTCCAATTGATTAGTTTTAGTTTGCCTAATCATCATGCATTGTCTACAACAATCAAAACTACCCTCCACTGGTAGCCCAAACAATTATTTCTAAACAGATAATAAAAGCTCCAATAGATAAAATATCAATGTTTTCAAAAGTGAGCGATTAATAAATCTAGCTCCACTATTCAACCATATAGTGCACCAATTTCATTATTTCCAACTCAATTCCATATAGCTATAATTTTTCCAAATTAATTATACCAATTAATTTAAACAACAGATTAGGGCTTTTTTCCCCAACTCTCAATGTCAACTCAAAGGTTCAAATATCACCAACCAACAACTATATCATCATTTTGAAACCCAAAATACATATTATGAGCCCAAAATTACAAAACCCTCTTTAACACATTTTGAAACCCTAAGTCCCAAAATCAACCATTTAAACAATAAGCTCAAAATCTAGGTTACAACCCATAAGAGTGAGTAGGAATCCCTACCTCAAATTCGGAGCTCAAGGCAAGAAGGCGAAGAAACTCAACGTGCTCCAAAACTCAATATTCTCGGATCAATGGATAGCCCTCGACGATCAACCCAACTTTTACAAAGGCCGAAGGCAAAGGAAACACTCTAACTAGATCAAATCCTAGAGAGAAGAGAGTTTCTAGAGAGAGGAACTCTCAAAATGGCTTTTTAGAAATTAAGAGAGAGAGAGAGAAAGTAAAAAGTGAATTTAAAACGCCCAGCTGCCAACTGATATACGACATTCCTGCTCGAGCGGAGAACACAACGCTCGAGCGTTAAGAACAAAAAAAAACTAGGTACGCTCGAGCGCAAGAAGGCCCGCTCGAGCGCTAAGACACAAGAATAAAACACATCCGCTCGAGTGCGAAAACCAGTCCACTCGAGCGTGGATTTCCCCATCCCAGAACTTACACCAAAAAGTATTACCCACTCGAGCGCCACCGCTCGAGCGCAAATAAACCCGCTCGAGCGTGAAAAACATGCCTGCAGAATTTCTGCAGAGCACCAAAATACTGGGAGCGTGCAATCTCCGCTCGAGCGCAAGAAGACCCGCTCGAGCGGAACTCCTAAAAACTGGGCAACAAAGAATTGAAACCAAAGCCTAACCAACCTGTAACAACTCTGCCCAATATATCCTGAAACTCAATCAAACGGAATTAAAGGACGACAACAAGATAGATACAACTACCAACTTCACGGAACTGAGTCCGGAATACAACAGAACAGTAAAGGGACAACCGGGATCGCTATACCACATGTTGCTGCACTATATTCATGGTCATTATTAAGCTTATGTAACTTAGGCGCTAAAATAATTTTGAATTTTTTGTTTTATATTAGTTATAGTATAGATAACATGACCATTTGAAAGCTTTTTATAAATTTTGAGATTCTGTTGAATTCTTTATCATATTTAATAACATATAATTTTGAATCTTAAAATAGAAATATGTATATATATATATATATTTTTAACAATCAGAAATTATGGAATAATTAGATTTTTTTTATGATTATAATTAGATTTCAGTGAATTGCTTCAATATTAGTGGCGCATAAATTTATAATTTTAAAATAATTGAGCATATTTTTCTTTTAGAAATCATAATTTATGGAATAATTAGAGTTTAATTGTTATAGTTAAATTAGAGTTAACCAATAGACTTTTTTTAAATAAAAAATAATTAGATTTTAGTGAATTGCTTCCATATATAGTATCACACAAATTTAAATTTTGAAATAGATGAGCATACTTTCCTTTTAAAAATCGTAATTTATAGAATAATTAGAGTTTTATTGTTATGATTAAATGAGAATTTTATTGTTATGATCTAGTATTTCACTTGTACAGGCTTCATGGCACATCTACTTGAGGAGGTTCCACTTCTCATTTATCCACATTAGGCTGACAGTATATGGGCGCATTCGGTATGCAATGTTTGTTGCACTTTACGCTTACAATTAAAATACCCTTCATTTTGTTCTATCTTACGTGATAATACTATTATTTAAACTAGTCATTCTATCATGCAGAATGAGGCACAGACAGCGTTGATATGCTGCTGGGCAGATTCTGGCCTATGGGAGCATCCGTTGGACCATAGAGTCTTTCAGTATATACTACGCGCAGGATTCTACGGTGTGTACCGTATCGGTCCTATTAGACTGGACCACTCACTGATCACTGCTCTGGCCGAAAGGTGGCATACGGAGATGCATACATTCCATTTTCAGATAGGAGGGGCCACGATGACATTGCAGGACGTATCTATCCTATATGGTCTACAGATTAACGACCGAGCAGTTACTGGTATTGACCCAGCATTTACGAGGGACCAGTGGATAGAGCTGTGTGGTGAGCTATTGGAAGTAGCACCTACACCTACAGACTTAAAGGCAGGTAAACTGAGGGTGAGGTGGCTAGCCGAGCATTTTGGTCCTCTTCCAGAGCAAGTGACAGATGAGTTGGTACGGCAGCATGCCCAAGCATATATTTTGCGGCTTATTGGGGGGGGTACTTCTCCTTGATAAGTCACAGAACCTGATCAAGCTTATGTACTTGCCACTGCTAAGAGACATTGACGAGATCGGCGAGTACAGTTGGGGTAGCGTGGCTTTGGCATACTTGTGTCGAGCAGCTTAGGTGGGTGCAAAGGAGATTGGAAGACCACTTATATTGCTACAGGTTAGTAAGAATTTTAGTACATGTCAATTCATGTTGTATGACATATATCAGTATTGTAATTGGGTCCAAACTATTGCAGATTTAGGCGTAGGAGAGATTCATTCACATTGCCCTGTCTAGGCGGCAAGTGGTTGCATCGGGGGAGCTTCCCATGGGGCAGGGAGAACAGCAGTTGTCACCCGGACCTCGAAGCAATCGATGGAGGGTTGACTTCGACCACGAGGTTGTATCAACCCATGTAGTCGTTGTTTATAAAGACCAGTTCGACCGGATGATCGAGGGTGAGGTTTGAAATTTATTGCATTGAATGTCTTGTTCATTGTATATGTCTTGAGTTCACAAGAGAATTTTAATATACTTGTCGTTATTGTAGTTTATATGGAAACCGTATGCTGGGGTCCTTAGTACGCTACCAGACTACTGCCGACTAGGCCGGGAGATATGGATGGCGAGAGTGCCACTTATTTGTTTTGACATGTCTAAGTGGCATCTCCCTGATCGTGTCCTTAGACAGTTTGCTCGGGTCTAGTCCGTGCCGGACCGGTTCGACACCGACTGGCGGTTGCATTCGACTGATAGGCGTAGCCGAACTGGCACTGGCTGGAGTCAGTTTTACATGCGGTATATACAGCAATGGGATGCCCATCAAGACACGATTATACAGGCTGACTGGAGCGATGAGGTACTCCCGCTGTCCGATCCTTACATGTTGTGGTATCGGCGACATACACGTTTATTAGTTGGTAATCCGAGCCACCTGTCAGAGTCTAGATATCAGGGAGTTGGGCCTTCTCTTGAGGCATTGGTGAGTATCATAGTATGTGTTGGATAATTATTAACATTATAATTGATTTACTTTCAGTCAATTGTAGCCTAATACGTCCAAATTTTTGTTCAAATGGTTCGAGCTGGGAGGTCATATCACTTGGCAGAGGACGCCCTATTGAGACATGACGAACAACATGCCTTGCAGGTCATTGGAGAGATCCGAGACTTATTATACAAGGCAATCCAACATGCACATCGAGGGGATCGTCTACATTTTGGCCACTACGGTGCACAGAGTGCAGCAGCTACTCCAGACACATCAGTACCATCCACGTCAGTGCCTTCCACTTCAACGCCGGCCACATCAGGTCCTTCGACATCAGTGACCCCACCGCATGCTACCTCATACATATCCCCAGATTCCCTCCATGTACATCCTACGCAGCATACTCGCAGACCTATGTAGCTGACCTTGATTGGACACCTCCCCGATACATGCATGAGGTTGTTACCCCACCCACCTAGTTACCACCACCAGACAGTTCAGGTGTGTGCAGTGTTGGAGTTGATACATCTACATCACATATTTCCACATTACATATACCTATTTTTGTGGGGAATAGTTCGACCGCGACCATGACTACACATGATGCAGTTCTCACTGACATCTCGTAAGCTCAAGATGAGGTTTATATTGAGGCCCCCCTCCAGAGCGAGAGGGAGACGCCAAGGTTATGGTCGTGGCCGAGGTCGGGGTGCCGGCAAAGGCAGGGGTCGAGGTCTAGCTGCAGACCGTGATATAGTTATACCAAATGAGGGAGTTTCATAGCTCACAGCAGTATCCGATGTTGTACCAAAGGGAAGATCAGAGGTAGCACAGGCAGTAGATGGAGGGTCACAGTCACAAGCTCCATAGGCAGTCGCTGGAGGGCCACATGCAGGGGAGGGAGTGCCACAAGATTCGCATTTGCGATTGGGGGAGCGACATATTCAGAGAGTCTATAGCAAGAGATCGAGGAGGGAGGTCCACGGTCGGGGTTGTGGGACTAGGGGCAAGTCAGGGCATTAGAGGGTGTGATACGGAGTGTATAGTATTTTTTATTTTTTTTTATAGTTTTGTAAATCAAACTTGTACAGAGGATGTAAATGTGCTATATTTATTTATTCTAAAATAGAATTTTACAATTTTTGATTCTTACTTATTCTAAGGCTTTCCTAAATACTTCAAATATTCAAATCATGATGTCACAATGGGTCAAACAATATGACTAAATTACTCTAAAAAAAGTGAATGCGTAGTCATTAACTAATATATTTTGCGTCAATAGAAGGCTATACAAAAACAATACAATAATATTGAATGACTTGGACAAGTGTAATGTATGACAACTAGGGTTATGGGGTAGGAGAAAGAATTGGTTAGAGAAAGTGATTATCTTTTTTTTTTTTCAGCCCCAAATTTTAGTTATTGTGAAGAACCCATTCCTTCATAGAACTACGGTGTCGGCGGACCACCCACTTGCGTTTGAGATTGTGTTGTTGTGAACCCCCCCATCAATGCTTGAGTTCCAGGAATTGAATGGCGACTCTTATTGTTTTATTGTGCCCACTTCGTCTGTCTGAACTTTATTAGTCCCCCAAACCCCCCCTTCGTTACCGTAGTCGTCATCCATTGGACTTCCTGGAATTGAATGGTGGCTCAGTTAAGGGATTCAAATTCTTTACCCAAACCATCACTATTTGAAGAGCCTCAGTTAAGGGAAGCTCTTCACTGAGCTAAATGTTCTGTTTTCTGCGCCCTTAAAGAAGGTACCTCATCTGTTTGAACTGCATTAACCCCCCAACTGGACCAACCACTTGCAAATGAGATTGTTTCTCCAGCTTCCAAATTTTGTTTCTTGCCAACCCCTCATTCTTTCCTTCCTATCATTACTGTGGTCATCATTCTTACGCGACTTCTTCTAGGAATCGCCTGGTGAATCTTTCTGTCATCCTGTCTGCGACTGTAATTCAACTTTACTTTGGCCCTCTTCACTCGAAGAACCCTAACCCCCTCTACTGGACCCTCAGCCATTTGCCTTCGACATTATGTCGTTCCCCAAAATCTGATTTTTGTCAACAGCCCACTCGTTGCCACCATTGGACTCACTATTTTTATTAGAACTCTAGATATTAGTGGGTGACTCATTCTCATGCCCGGTTTGAGATTGTATTTCAACTTTACTCCTCTCAGTATTGGAAGAACCCCAAGCAACAAAAGTTTTTGATTGAGGTACATATTCTACATCTTCTTACTAGACTGTATGAGCTCCCCCAATTGGACCAACCACTTGGTTTGGACACCGTAGGCCCTGACCCCCAATTATCTCTTCTATCCACATGTCAACTGGGTTACAAGCTTGCAGAACAGGTTCATCTAGTATTATGAACAGGTTCTTAATTAATGAAAGTTCAATCATGAAAAAGAAATTATTTATTTGTGAAAGAGAATTAAGCTTCTTTGTAATTAGGAATGAAGCCAGTATTCCGTCTTTAGGGGTAAAGAATAGAAGTCTATAAAAAAAAATTATAACTAAAAATAGAAGCCATTTTTAATATACAAAAATATAAAATAACATCCATTTAGTTTTAATTAATATACAAAAAAGGATAATTGGTGAAAAGTCTACACCTATAAGGGCCTATGTTATTTAGTCCAAGGTTTAATATGTTTTTTTAGAAATAAGGACATGTTAAATGAAATTATTTAGTGAGAAGAATAAATTATTGTTTTGAAGATTTTTTTTTTCAAATTTTTTCCACCACCGGTCATCAAAAAGTTCATCAGCATTAAAAAACTTGCTGGCCCTGAAAAGTTCATAGGAAAAGTCATTGGAGGTGGTCAGTGGCTGTAATGGTGGTGCTGATGTGGACAAAATACATTGTGTTTTATTTATTTATTTTTTTGTCTGTGGGTGTGTTTCATAGTGCTGTGTGAGAGAGAGAAAATAAATTGGGTTTTATCTCATGTAACTTAGCTCATGGGCATTTCAAGACACTTGAGGGTATTATGGGCATTTCAATATTTATTTTTGATGACATCAGCAACTTTGGTTAGTTGGGTGAACAATAGTCAAAAAATAAGAAAATCTTGATATTGTCAGTTAAAGTAAGGGAGATTTCTGTAATTATGAAAATTACAAGAGAGATTTCTGTATTTGTCAAAAATCTCAAGGGAGGTAAGTGTAATTTACCCAATAAAAAAAGAAGAAGAAAATGCAAAAAGGAGAAAAGGGGATGACTGTGAAGTTTCGTAAAGTGAAAATAAGATAAAATATAGGTTACAGTGCCAATCTTCTTTAGATATCCAGTGGCCATTTTATTATTTTGTTTTGTAGTGGGATGACAGGCGTCATAAAGGCAACTAGTTTGTTTTGTTTTGTTTTGAACATTGTTTTGGTGAAAAAATCAACAATAATTTTGTAGGTCGAAGTGAGTTGTAAGGTTGTGTATTTACCTGCACTCTATTTCATAGTTGTTTATAAACAGTATTGCTTTAAAACAAAGAAAATTAAAGCCTCTGTTTCATTTTATGATTTAATTTATAATTTTTTGAAAACACCAATTTGTACTGAAATCATCAATTCGAAGTGACTACTTAGTGTATTAAAAAAGCAAGCATCAGAAAAAAGTTTACTGTGGTCTTGTGAACTTGACAATTATTATTTTATTTGACAACCACGTCCGTTAATTTTGTGATTTCGTTTCTAACTTTATGAAATTGTAATTTTGGTCTGCAAGTGCATGTCCGATGTGACCACTCACTGTGACAAGCCATGTTACTTGAGCTTCTCATAGTGGGATGAGAGGTGTCAGAAAGGCAACTATAATTAATTCAATTCTTTATTTAGTCTACCAAAGTGACTACATCACGAGTATATAAACTACACAAAGTCACAGACAACATATTACTCAGGGTTGTATGAAATTAATAAGATAAAATAATATCACGGGTATCATTTTTTCCACAGTGCCCCCACATCTCAATCATCGTAACCATATCATCTATTTTGCATGTCTATAAATAGCGCTACCCCAAGTATGATGTTTGTTCAAGTCATAACAATAGTAATATATCTACAATTATTATTCTTTTTTATTTATTTATGAACAATGTCTTCAAGAGGTGCAAGAAGTTCATGCCGTCAAAGAAATCCAAAAGTGTGGCTACTACCTCCATTTACTTATGACTATAAGAGCGAAAAATACTCGAGTCCGAAGGATTATTATGCTCGTATCTGAGCAGAATGGGCGTTCAGGGTAACAAAGCAAGAACGATTGTTTAATGATCTACGTAACTTTGGGGCATCGGTACCTCTTCGTCGTTCATTGACCATGGCTAGACGAAATGTGGGTGACTATGAAAAAGTAGTTAGCAGAATTAAGAAGAAGAACAATAGAATGTTGATGTGGAGATGTGGAGATGTCGACATTTCATGCTTCAACTAGCCACCGAAATCACAGAAACAAGCAACAGAGATTTGTCAGATAAGGAATGAAAAATCAAACATCTTTATCTTTCATATATGTTTGTATGTTGTGTCGTATCTTCGTTATTGGGGTGTAAGACAATGTTGTTGTTGATCTAGGTTACGGATGTATTTCAACTATTTGTTATATGAAGCTGAAGTTTATGAAATCATTACATTTATAAGTACATATGTCAAGATTCGTTACAAATTTCTTTTCCTCTTAATTACTCATGTGTAAGCATTGCAAAGTCATTACAATGAATGAAAACATTTGGTCATACATGCAACCGAGTTCATTCAGTATCATCATTATATTCCACTTTAATAATGCATAAAATCAAGAAAGCGTAGTTCAATTAGCGTTCTTCAAAATAACAATAACGAAGAAAAAGAAAATGTAATTGTTATTTGTAGAATTACAAGAACTATTTAAAAACTATTGAAATTTATCTCTTCATCGTGGACAAGCATTAGAAAGCCATTACAACAGAAATGGTTTGGTCATTCATCCAAACAATTTCATTCATTATCATCATCATCATCATCATCTGACATCTCAATGTCAAATTCATACATAGCATCCATGCCCCAGGTGAAGTACTAGTGCGCATCATCCATTAGCCCATCTTCGGCATGCTCATTTGCGGTCTTCATTATTTCGGACCTCTGCAAACGTTGGGTCATGCGATTAAGTTCGTTGCGGATACGATGCAATGCCCTTTGCAACAACTGTGGAGTGTCAATTGAGATACGCATGGCTAACCGTTGAGGAAATTTAATATTAACTTCATGACATAGCTCAACGAGAACGCTTGCTCGAGTTATGCGGAATTCCCACTCAGCTCTCATGGTATTGACGGCAGCATGTGAGTAACGCAAATTTGGATTTAATGGGTATTGAAATTCATCTCTGAGAGGGTAATTTGTGTAGCCAAATTGGGCCGAGCTAGGTTGGAATGGCGGTCAAAGATGTTTATAGGACCTAGCTATGGGACCTAGCTATAGGACCTAGCTACAGAACCAAGCTGTTGGACCTAGCTACAGGACCTAGCTACGAGACCGAGCTACAAGACCTACCTACGGGACCAAGTTATTGGACCTAGCTACGCGGCCTAGCTATGAGACCTAGCCATGGGACCTAGCTACGGGACTTAGCTACTTCCTAGTGGCGGTCAACGCTATGGCCAAGCTACCAAGCAAGATAGTCAAATGGAGAGAAGAGCCGAAGTAACTTGGTTGACCATAATGTTAGCCGAGGTAAAGATATCAGCCGAGGTAAAGGGGTCATCCGCGGTAAAAAGAGCTTAGCAGGTGGATCGCAAGTGTTAGCTCGGTCCAAGTGTAATGACGGTCACCGCGGTCGTAGTGCGCCATAGTTAGCTTGGTCGTAGTATTTGGAGCCAAGGTATGATGGCTTCTCATGGTGGACCTCACTTTGGTTAGCGCAGTCTTAGCGCGCCATAGTTAGTTCGGTCCAAGTATGAAAAGGGATTGGCAAGTGTTACCACGGTCCAAGTGTGATTAAAGTCACCAGACAGAGTAAAAGTAGTTATCTCGGTCATGGTATTCAGAACCAAGGTATTTAGGCTTCTTGCGGTGGACCTAGCTATCGTTAGCCTAGTCGGGGGTTTACTACGGTTAGCACGGTAGTAAGTAAACACCACAATTGGAGTATGTCAAACCGAGGTACACGCAATGAAAGGAAGAACCGAGCTAGCTGGAGCTCGGTCTAGTTTGCGGCTTTAGCATGGTCATGTTAGCTCGATCGTATTGACATCCAATCGTGGTAAAACCATCTCACTTGGTTTAAGCAGTGAGGGGGGTGTTGAAGGATAAGCATTATCTTTTAGGAATGTGATTCCTAGGAGTACTCTACATGGAGGAGTAAGAGTCCTACTTGGATTATGCCACGCGGAACCTATAAAAGCTCATAACATCACCTATGGAGAGGTAAAACATAACTTTAATTCTCGAATACACAGAGCTTTTTGTCTATTTGTCTATTCTGCTGACTTAGGCATCGGAGAGGTATCCGGCACACACCCGCCGGCTAGCTCACGTTTGTGTTTTCAGGGAATAAAGCGATGACGTACGGAGGAGCGAAGACTTGATCAACAAGATTATATGGGAAGAATATTTCGTGCCCGTACAATTGGCGTCGTCTGTGGGAATACCAGAGAAAGAACAAAACCTCCTGATCAAGTTTCCCTCGCTAGTTGAATGGCGCACAACGAAGATTTTCCGCAGTCCGCCATCGACGGACAAACCCCAGAGGGAGGTGGGAGGCGTAAAGGATTGCCCTCTATCCCTTCCATGGCGGACTTAGAACCCCAGCGATAGAATCCCCGGAGGGATACAAGGGGGAGGCAGAACAACAGCCCCCGTCGCTCTCGCTCACAAAGTCCTGAAAGGCAAAGGCAAAGAATCGACCTTCAAGCTCTGGAGGATCGCATAAAAGGGCAAGATGAACTAATAAGGAAGATGGCGGCGGACATGGAGGCCATGAAGCACCAGATCAAGGGAAAAGGGGTGGCGACAGGAGAGGGGCACAAAGGCAATACACCTCCTCACCACTCAGAAGATCGTGGTAGGCATACCATGCCATCGCAAGCAGAGAGTAGAAGCCTCAGGACAGGCGACACTTAATCAAGGACTTCCAGAACTCGTTACTCCAGGTCTGAGAGAACGAGATCATGGAGACACTGAGGGAAGTACCTATCGGCCCTCACATACACACCAGACATCATCCAGGAAAACGAAGTTGCCTAGATCATCCGACTTACGGACTGTGCTTGAAGAAAGGGCGCGACAGAAAGAGGATGCCAGGGCACGCGACCCGCACAGAGTTTCAGCCCTTTAGCGGTTGGCTCATCGAACGCATGGAAGCGTCGAAGTTGGAATGCCAATACCGCACCTTGCCTACGAACCAACAGATAAAGCGTTGGCAAGACTACATAGCTCGTCGTTCGTTCCGGCGATTAAGAACGCACCATTACCCTCAGGCTTCATCCAGCCTAAATTTACCACGTACGAAGGGAAGACAGACCCTTACATGCACCTAACCCACTTTCGCTAGGTTATGGCAGTATACCGGCGGAACGAAGCTTTGATGTGCATCCTTTTCCCATCCAGCCTTGGCGGCCTAGGTTTAACCTGGTTCGAAAGGCTTCTAGAAGGCAGTATAGCTTCCTGGGCACAGTTGGCAGAAGCGCTCGTAACAAGGGTCCAAACGAACACCAAGACTCCAGTGGAGATCGACCGGCTTCTCTCTGTTGACATGGGCGACAAGGAGTTGTTAAGATCCCACAGTAGTCGCTACTGGGAGACCTTCAACCAGATAGGAGATTGCCCCACAAATCTCGCTATCGCGCAGTACAAAAGAGGTCTTCCAGTCGGAAACAGGTTGAGGGACTCAATCACCATGACGCCACCCCATACAATGGAAGCCTTGACTGAGAGAGTACACCAACATATTCACGTGGAGAAAGATGGAAACCGCGCTAAAGCAAAATCTGGCACAACCGCAATACCAGATAAAAAGACTACGGCAAAAGTCAACACGGTAGAATGTCCAAGCAGAAACGGGCGAGGCAGGCGGGACAACGGAGAGGACCAAGACGAAAAGAGGTTGAGAGTCCGTACTGCCATTACCACGGTGTTCAAAAAATCGATCTATCGGATTCTCAGCGAGATTCACAATGAACCTTTCGTCCGATGGCCTGCTAAACTGGGAGAAGTGCAAAGAGACTATGACGAGAGGTCGTGGTGCACCTTCCATGATGAAAAGGGGCACCACACTGAAAATTGCACACCATTAAGGCAACATTTGGAGGAGTTAGTGGCAGCTGGGCACCTGGACCAATACATAGAAGGAGGGACACAGCCAGCCCCCTAGAACCACAACAACTCAAACGGGATGACGGTCGACGCTCCACCTCAAGGCGTAATAAACGTAATACATGGAGTATTCGAACCTGAGTGAGTATGTGAGCTCAGAGGGATGATCAAAAAGGCTGAGCACTTAAGAGAGGTACTAAGTGCATAACCTACCATCAAAAAGGGGAGAACAGAACCCACAAATGTCATATCTTTTTCGGACAAAGACTTAGCAAAGATATACTGCCCTCACAATGATGCACTGCCCTCACAATGATGCACTGGTCGTCACTCTACGCGTCAAGAATTTTGACATCAAACGGATTTTGATCGACCAAGGAAGCTCATGTGAGATAATGTATTACGAAACCTTTAAACAATTGAAACTGGAGGACAAAGACTTGGCACCTGCAACATCTCCCCTGATCGGATTCAACTCAATGCTAAAGTGGCCAGTGGGCAAGATAATCCTCCCAGTCAAGGAAGAAACCATGACAAAACAAGTGGAATTCTGGGTATTGAAAGTCCCTTCTTCTTACAACATAATATTGGGAAGGACATGGTTCCACGCCATGCGATTGGTAGCTTCAACCTACCATCAAGTATTGCGGTTCCCCAACGAAGCCGGGGTAATTGAAGAGGTCTTTGGAGACCAAATTATGTCCAAACAATGCTTCGTCACAGCAAATGGCAGCCGTGCTGCCAAAGGATATGTATAGCTGGGGGAAGAACTCGAGAGCAAGGAGCTGTTTACTGATGTTGGCAAGGCAGCTGAATAAAAGGAAATTTAAGATTGGAGATTGGGTACTGCGCAAAGTAATGAGAAACACTTTGATACCCGGAGATGGCAAGACTAGGGCCCAAATGGGAAGGACCATACCAAGTGGTTGATTAGCAGGAAAAGGGGCATACCACTTGGAAGATGGAAATAGCAAGGTTATCCCCAGACCGTGGAACACTGCCAATCTTAAGTTATTTTATTTTTAGCTTTCCTATAGAGTACTTGTAATTTTTCTTTTCCTCAATAAAACAAGTAGTTTCCTTTTCAGCATAGATTGTTTTCTTTTGTAAAAGTTGTTTTAGTGAGCTAGGGGCATTAAAAGCAGAGTTGCCTGGAAAAATCAACACTTACCTCTCTTAAGTCGAGATAAGGATATCTAGGCTGCAGGAAGTTGGCAGGTTTGACCAACAAGTCTTTACCCGACTTAGGGGGCAACCAAGAAGTTTGGCAAGAATAACCAAACGCTAGCTCTATGTTGGCCGGAATAACCAACATTTAGCTCTCCTAAGCCGAGATAAGGATATCTAGGCTGCAGGAAGTTGGCAGGTTTGACCAACAAGTCTTTGCCCGACTTGGAGGGCAATCAAGAAGTTTGGCAAGAATAACCAAACGCTTAGCTCTATGTTGGCCGGAATTACCAACATTTAGCTCTCCTAAGCCGAGATAAGGATATCTAGGCTACAGGAAGTTGGCAGGTTTGACCAACAAGTCTTTGCCCGACTTGGGGGAAAATCAGGAAGTTTGGCAGGAATAACCAAACGCTTAGCTCTATGTTGGCCGGAATAACCAACATTTAGCTCTCCTAAGCCGAGATAAGGACATCTAGGCTGCAGGAAATTGGCAGGTTTGACCAACAAGTCTTTGCCCGACTTAGGGGGCAACCAAGAAACTTGGCAGGAATAACCAAACGCTTAGCTCTATATTGGCCGGAATAACCAACATTTAGCTCTCCTAAGCTGAGATAAGGATATCTAGGCTGTAGGAAGTTGGCAGGTTTGACCAACAAGTCTTTGCCCGACTTGGGGGGTAATCAAGAAGTTTGGCAGGAATAACCAAATGCTTAGCTCTATGTTGGCCGGAATAACCAACATTTAGCTCTCCTAAGCCGAGATAAGGATATCTAGGCTGCAGGAAGTTGACAGGTTTGACCAACAAGTCTTTGCCCAACTTAGGGGGCAACCAAGAAGTTTGACAGGAATAACCAAACGCTTAGCTCTATGTTGGCCGGAATAACCAACATTTAGCTCTCCTAAGTCGAGATAAGGATATCTAGGCTGCAGGAAGTTGGCAGGTTTGACCAACAAGTCTTTGCCCGACTTGGGGGGCAATCAAGAAGTTTGGCAGGAATAACCAAACGCTTAGCTCTATGTTGGCCGGAATAACCAACATTTAGCTCTCCTAAGCCGAGATAAGGATCAAGGCTGAAGAGTGGTTGGCTGGAATAACTAACTTTTGGTACTCTTCAACCGAGATAAGGATCTAGGCTAAAGAGTGGTTGACAGGTATAAGTAGATTGCAAGGTTGAGATTGCGATTAGTGTCTCGGAAAGAAATTGTTATACTTCATACAAGTTATAGTTGAATAATGGATGCAGGTATAAACTGAACAGAAAGATGAGAAAATTGAAGATTTTATTCCAAACTGAAGATTTCATTCCAAAAGTGCATTACAAAAGGAGGGGCCATAGCCCGGTTACAAAAGCTTCCAAAGTTAGCATCCAAAGAAAAGAAAGTACATGGTCATGCAAAGAGGTCATCTAAATCGACGTCCAATTCAACTCTGGCTTCACCTAAAGATAGCTCGGTTATGGCAAGCACACTTTGGTTGAGCTCGGTCGAAGGCACCGCATTAGACACAACAGACAAATGTGGGATGGAGACCACTGGAGTTGGAGAGATGGACTGGCGATCGAACTGGGCGTTGTTATCAGCCTCTTGGAATGCATCATCTTCCTCCTCAGCTTGAAGAAATTTTTGCTGAATGGCATTTGCATAATCCACCATGGAGCTCGGTATAAAACATGGAGGAGGGTTTAGGAAGACCTCGGTCTCTTGGCTATGACCGAGTTGCGCCACAACTACTTTCCACCCACACTTGAAGAAGAGGTCTTTGGCAGCCTCACATTGCAAGATATAGGTACTTGTCTTTCCGTTCGACCAGGGCCTTTTGCTTATCTGCTTCGGCTTATTTGACTAGCTCGGTAAGGCGGACGATTTCGGTCTGAAGTTCGGTTGTCTTTCGTTGGGCCTCTTCAGTATCACGGTTGAGCGTGCAAAGGTGTGCCTGGCCAACCTAGTCAGTCTGCAAAGTGAAAAGGAAAAATATTAAGCACTGATCGTAGGACTGTGCTAAAAAAAAACAAAAAAACAAAACAAAAGCGAAATAAATGGAGTCCTCACTCGGCTAAGTGGAACGAGGGATTCGTAGCCCAGTTGAAGCTTATGGTGCGGCATTCTTAGTTCGGTTTTGACTAAGTCAGGGAGTTGGTTTCGCCCCAAGTTATTGCTCGGTTGAAGGGCTGAAGTTTTTAGCTCGGCTGTTAACAGGCAATCCCAAATCATGCTACGCAGATAGAATTAAGGGGCAATTGAGAGGGTAATTTGTGTAGCCAAATTAGGCCGAGCTAGGTTGGAGTGGCGATCAAAGATGTTTATAGGACCTAGCTACGGGACCTAGCTATGGGACCTAGCTATAGGACCTAGCTATAAGACCTAGCTACAGAACCAAGCTGTTGGACCTAGCTACAGGACCTAGCTACGGGACTGAGCTACAAGACCTAGCTACGGGACCAAGTTATTGGACCTAGCTACGCGGCCTAGCTATGAGACCTAGCCACTGGACCTAGCTACGAGACTTAGCTACTTCATAGTGGCGGTCAACGCTATGGCTGAGCTACCAAGCAAGATAGTCAAACGGAGAGAAGAGCCGAAGTAACTTGGTTGACCGCAATGTTAGCCGAGGTAAAGATATCAGCCGAGGTAAAGGGGTCAGCCGAGGTAAAGGTGTCAGCCGTGGTAAAAAGAGCTTAGCAGGTGGATCGCAAGTGTTAGCTCGGTCCAAGTGTAATGACGGTCACCGCGGTCGTAGTGCGCCATAGTTAGCTTGGTCGTAGTATTTGGAGCCAAGGTATGATGGCTTCTCATGGTGGACCTCGCTTTGGTTGGCGCGGTCTTAGCGCGCCATAGTTAGTTCGGTCCAAGTATGAAAAGGGATTGGCAAGTGTTACCACGGTCCAAGTGTCATTAAAGTCACCAGACAGAGTAAATGTAGTTATCTCGGTCATGGTATTCAGAACCAAGGTATTTGGGCTTCTTGCGGTGGACCTAGCTATCGTTAGCTTGGTCGGGGGTTTACTACGGTTAGCACGGTAGTAAGTAAACACCATAGTTGGAGTATGTCAAACCGAAGTACACACAGTGAAAGGAAGAACCGAGCTAGCTAGAGCTCGGTCTAGTCTGCGGCTTTAGCATGGTCATGTTAGCTCGGTCGTATTGACATCCAACCGTGGTAAAACCATCTCACATGGTTTAAGCAGTGAGGGGGGTGTTGAAGGATAAGCATTATCTTTCAGGAATGTGATTCCTAGGAGGACTCTACATGGAGGAGTAAGAGTCCTACTTGGATTATGTCACGCAGAACCTATAAAAGCTCATAACATCACCTATGGAGAGGTAAAACACAACTTTGATTCTCGAATACACAGAGTTTTTTGTCTATTTGTCTATTCTGCTGACTTAGGCATCGGAGAGGTATCTGGCACACACCCACCGGCTAGCTCACGTTTATGTTTTTAGGGAATAAAGCGACGACGTACGGAGGAGCGAAGACTTGATCAACAGGATTATACGGGAAGAATATTTTGTGCCCGTACAATCTCCATCTGCAACCCAATGGCGACCCATTGCTGAATATAGATCAACCATCATATATCTCAAATGATGATATCTCTCGATATATCTATAAAACTTTTGTTGTGGTATGATGCGATATTTATACCACATATGCACAGTTGTTGCAACATTCACAAATTCAAAATGGAGATGGACGCAAGTATTCATGTCTTACAAACTCTAAACTCATATGCTGACAATGACTTGTCATACTTCAGGAGGTTCACATGGTAGCTGTATGTTTAAAATTATTGTAATAGAGTTGTCACGTCAACCTTTATGACCTGAACAACTGTGCATCAACTTTATAGGAGTTGTCACTTCGACTTTTATTGACTACTCAGTACATATCTGAAGGTTTTAAGCAAAGTTCAAATCCGCTTTGAAATTTAATTTCACTTTTCCGCTTAAAAATTTAATTCAATTTATTTTGCCTTGACAATATATTTAATTTCACTTTTCACCTTACATATTTAATTTAATTTAATTGGAGAAATTTAACCAATTTAATTTCAATTTAATTTCTCTATCTTTTATAAGTATTCTGAGCTTATTTAGATATACATGATGGGGTTTGGATTCTTCGGTTCGGCAGATATCTTTTAACTTGTTCCATTCCCTTGATTTTCTCGAATTGTTGCTGTATTAACTGCTCTTAAAATCTCTTTGAACTACTTTTTAATGATTTCTCTCAAATTTTTAGTTAACTATGTGTTGATTTAAGTCGGTGTTGTTCTTGTCTGGATACTAGACTAGCTTTTATCTGTAACACTTTCAAGTTCCATACATCCAAAAACCCATCTATAAGTACTCTACTACAAATTAATCTTCAATACATTCCAACTCTATAATATTTTCTCTTCAAGATTTATCAATCTATTTGAAGCCGCATAGGGTGGCTTTTTAAACACAAAGGGTCTAATTGTTTTGTTGTTTTGTTCTAACACCCCCTCATCCCATTATGAATTGCTGAAGTTCACATGGACACAATAGCTATGGTATGACTTCTTGCTTTTTTTCATACAATAAGTAGTCTCGTCAAAGTTATTGCAATGATACGTCCAACATTTCTCAGTGATGCAGTGATGTAGTGACTTTAATAGACGTAATAAATTAAAGGACTCAATGCAATGGCCAAGTTCACATGGCCACAGTAAACAGTGTACGAATGATTGGTCTTTTTTGAAAAAGTGAGTAGTCACTTTCGAGTGAAGATTGAAGTACTGATTGTGTGGAGCTTGTTTAGCATTGACTGTTTATTCCTTACAATGACAACTCATAAAGATGTGTTGGTATATGTGGGCTTTTAATGGCATGTGACTTTGTGCAGCGACTTAGATGCTTTGTTTTTTTCTCACATTTTAGAACTCATCTAAGTCACATTAATACGACCATATGGCAATAGTGTTGACAAACAACTATATAAAAGACAGAGTGATAATAAACACACAACCTTTCCACTCAGGTCGCCCTAGGAAACTGTCGTTTATTTATTGAGAAAAAATCAAATGGAGTATAGATTCATAGCAAGGGATAGGAATCGCAGAGGTGAGAGTTCATGATGAGGAAGAGGAACGGGAAGGGGACTCGCAGGGGGTAGGAACTTTGAAAGAGGTGAGAGTCCACGCCAAGGAAGAGAAACGGGAAGGGAAAGTGGTGATGCTGATGATGAAACACCATTTGCTTTGTTAGATGCCTCTTGTACTTATCATGATAGGTTTGGGAAGCGACATTTTGTCATGCCCAAGTGCTATCGAGATCCATGTGGTTTCGTAGAGGATCCATTTGATAATCAAACAGGATGTGGTTTAGCAGACGCTACACTTTTGAAGTGGCCCACACTATTTATAGAGCGAGTGCAAATGGAAAGATTATATCGGGAAAATCTACTAAAGGTGCCGAAAGAACATTCAGGTGAGATCCAAAAGGAAGATACAGATAATGTTGATCGACTATGTGAAAAACTTTGACCTGAGATTTCTCAAATGCGTCGTAGGTTAGCCCGCGATATGAAACTATCTATACTTAAGTCGGATGCCAAGAAGAAAGGAACAACACCAAATGCTGAGGCTATCAAGGAGGATCATGCACTTCTCTTTGACCCTAAGCTCTTAGATTGTTCAGACTCTGAGATTGTCGATTTGAGCGAGGATTAGGTGTCTATCTATCTACTAGATTATATGTTGTTATCCATAATTATGTACTGTGTGTGTTAAAATAACTCTTCCGACAATGAGTTTGTGAAAGGTTTGTCTAATATTTGTCTATGTAACTGTTAAGTATTGTACTCGTCGCTTTATTTTATGTACTGTGTTATGTTGAATGTTTCCACAAATTATTTTTGTGGGATACTTATGTTTGAACTAGCTACGCCGTTCTGAAGTGTTATAAGTGTTATAGTCATACCTTTATTTTGTTTTCCTGTTTGTAGTAGTAATTAGCAAATTAGATACTTTGTATACGATGTGTGAAGTTTTATTTAAATATTTCTTGGCAACAAATATTTAAGGGAACAAACAAGATCTCTGAACTCATTCATCTATTCAACAGTGATAACCAAAAAAGTGATTACCCTCATCTGCTGTGCACTCTCTTCGTCTCTCTTCATCTCTTTTCGGCTTCGTCTGTGTGTGTTAGATTGGGGAACAGGGCAAAAACGTGTATTCAACCAAAACCAACACTGACAAACCGAAAAAACAAACATTTTTTTAAAAAAAACGGCTTTGCTAAAGCTGTATTGTAAAACGGTTTTCCTATAACCGTTTTATGTTTGAAATATATTTTCAGTATAAATATTTATCTTCAAAATTAAGAATTTAAAAACAAAAAATATTTGGCACAGAGTAATTATTATTTATTATTATAAATTATTATTATATATATTTAATATTGGTCTCATTTTAAAAATATGATTGATATCTTTTTATTGGTATTAATTTTATAAAAATAAAATTTATATATATTAAAAATTATATGTGTTTTATTAAAATAAATATAATCAAATTATTTTTATTTATTTATTTATTTATTATAAGTGTGTGTGGATGTGTGTGAAAGAAAAAGAGTGGAGTGATGTGGGTGTAAGTGTGTCACAGAGAGAGAGAAAGAGAGAAAAGAGTGTGAGTGTGTGTGTGTGATATCTGACGCTAAGCCTTTTTTTTTTTTTTTGGCCACGGTGTCACTGTTGTGACCCCCTATTGTGTTTTTTATTGTCCTTCAAATGACATAGTTTTATCTTCTTCTTTTTTTATGTTCTTATTATGTTTTTTGGCATCATAAATTACACTTTTCCTTATACCTTAAATCTTAAACCTTAAAATAAAAATAAATAAACTTAAAGAATTAAACCCTAAACCATAAAATAAAAAAATAATAATAAATGTTAAGAATTAAAACCTAAACTCTAAAATAAATATATATATATATATATATATATTAAGAATTAAACGCTAAACTCTAAAGTAAAAATAAATAAATTTTATCCCTAAATCATAAAATAAAAAAAAAATTAAGAATTAAACCCTAAATCCTAAACCTTAAAATAAAAAAAATAAAAATTTAAGAATTAAAGTAAAAAAGTGATCATTTTATATAGTTGATTATTATTTGCTATTATAAATTATTATTATATATATTTAATAATGGTGATCGTCAATGACTTACTGGAAATTTATGCACCAGTGAATTTCTACAAAATTAATTACATATTAGTGGTAAAATTTATAAATATTAATTGTTAAAATCATAAATGTTTTAATGAATGTGTAATTATTTTTTAAAAATACACTGAATGGTTCACAAGCACGCAACTACAAGAAGCCTTGGCAAAACCATGCTTGACAATATTCCATTCCTTGAAAGCTAGTGAAATAGCAGTTGAGAAAACAGAAGACTTCCCTAACCACATGGCCCTATGTAAAAAAGGTTCAAGGGCTGTCCCAAGGGCAACAATAATTCAAAGGTTCAAATGTTCAAGTGGAAACAAAAAGACTACTTCCTTCTCACTGCCTAATGCTACTGCTATCTCGTCTTTGCTTGTCTTCCTCTGAATAGCGTTTGTGCTCCCGGGTCAATTAAACCACGGACCCAAGTTGGCATGAGACACAGCAAGTCTCAAGAAGTGGGGAATTTTTTACATCATTAACATATGATGAAGAGGGAACAAACTAATGACAAGAAGCATAGTTAGATGAATACGTTTTCCTAAGGAAAGGTTGTGTACATAGAAGCCATGTCAGCAGGTAACATATACAGTGATGTTGGCACGGAATTTTCTTACTTAGATTGACAGGTTTGTTTTCTAGGAAATACAGAATAGTTGATATCTAAGCAAGCATTTTGGAAAAGATTGTCCAAGCAGCAAATGGCATGGGTGCCTCCAGCAGCCAGAATGTTCTTCCTTAACCATATTTATTAATAAAAGATGTGGTTCAAATACACAAGCATGCGTGAGAATACACCCACACTTCATAATATATCTCTAAGTAGGGTTTCTAAACTGTTATAACAGTAAAATCCAAAGTTCAGAAATTGAGGAGCATCTCAGATTACATATTCTTTGAGCCAAAATGGAAATAAGTTTGTTCGTGATTTACAATAGAGTTTCAGACCTTCCTGATGAGGATAAACAACCTCTGGTCAAGCTCAAACTTCTGTGCAACAGTAGTAGGGTCCCCTTTCAGCAGCATCAAAAGCCCTGCAAATGATACACACATCTCCCTGATACCCAAAACAAAAAAACCCAATGAAGCAATGATCAGAGACAGAAATAAAGAAACAGCACAGAGAGAGAGAGATTTTATTATTTACACTATTTTTAAAGCACGCATACGTACACTTTAACATTTGGTCCTGAAGCATCTGAGATCCTATATAACTTCCCATGCATGACATATTCAAACTTGTCTGCAAGTGACTTCCTTCCACCCTGAAATTGATTATTTACAGTACATAAGATGTCTTTTTTACATACAACGCAATACAAAACATCATTCAAGGAAGCTTACATCTCAATAAATGATTACATAGAGATTGAAAACGGTGGGGTGCAGCAGCCTCTTAAGTCCCACATAAGGCATGAGAAAGATGCTTCCAAGGCCCAAAACCTTGATTTGCTATTTTACATGGTGCACAGCAGGCCAACAGGAGAGCACGAGTATCACATCACAGATACAATATAACCAAACGTAAGTGAAGACATCCCATTTGTCACATCAGCCAGCTTTTGTCATTTTTAGCTATTTAACTTATTGGACTACCTATTTAGAGGACAAAGAAAATCCTGATGACTGCCCAATGAGTAGTCATCAGCCTCAATGTAAGTGTATAGAAATGTATAAAAGTATTTGGGAACGTCTGAAAAGTGCATTGGGACTCTAAATATTTTGGCATTTTCTTCACCTTAATGGCAGTCCATAGGGCTCTCATTAGCATAACCCTTAGAAGAACACACTAGGCATCCTGAAAGATCCAATTTGTTTTTGGCAAAGAGCCAAACCCAGCTCATTACCCATAGCCCATGTACTTGCATTAAAAACTATTCATCTTTACTTTGGGTATATATATTGTTATTTTATATTTCATCATTTG
Organism: Camellia sinensis; assembly: GCF_055761805.1. Classification (NCBI taxonomy): domain Eukaryota; kingdom Viridiplantae; phylum Streptophyta; class Magnoliopsida; order Ericales; family Theaceae; genus Camellia; species Camellia sinensis. Next base: position 184,274,682 of record NC_138961.1, on the reverse strand, counting down.
CATAGTGTGGTAATTTGGGTTTGCATAGTTTGTGTTGGGTTTTAACTTTTTAACTTTTTATTTGTCAATCCAATTCACCTCCATACTTGGGCAACAGGCGCCTTCCCCCCACATTTTTTTGAAGAGGCTAATTCCTGTGGCTCAAACCTGTGAGCATATAGCACCTGTCATTGCTCTAGGAAACAACTTCTATGCCAAAACTTGATGATATTATATAATAAGAACATGGTTCATATACTAAAACCACTTTAAAATAAATAGAGAGCTTAAGAAATGTTTTTAGAAAACCATCCGGGCATTAAACTTTGGCATAACCTTGAGTAGGTTCATCTAAAATGAAAGCAAACAAGGGGAAGCTTACTCGTCAAAGACTATAGTGTGTCTTAATAATGACAACTAAACTCTTCTAATCCTTTTAAAGAACTCTTAATTAGAAATCACGAAAGAATAAACAATTGATCATGAAAGAAAGCTTGCAAATGTAGGAGCAAGAGAAGAAAAAAGGAAAAGGAATTACCTAAAAGGAAAGTCTAGAAAATTCATCAATTGATTGCACAGCTAGTTAGAATAAACAAGTCAGTCCTGTCAGTCCTATCTATAGCGGGCAAAATCAGTTCTTAGAACACATTAAAAATTGAAAATTATTGTCCCAAAAATGAAGAATAGTTTCCTACAAGCAAATTATATTTGAATTGATCTCAAGTAGTATGGGTTGAGTACACAGATCTTATCCATCATGTTACCGACTACTTTATATAGGCTAATGAAAATTCAACACACTGAATAAATGGATTACAGTTATATGACCAAGAGTGGAACCTGTTCCTAGAGTGTGAAGAGATGGAATTGGATATTTGCATTACTAATCAACATCATCAAAATTCACACCATGTCTGAGGACTAAGCTTGAATGACTTGGGTCAAATTGCAAGAGCAAGTCTCCAACTAATAATAGTGTGAGAACTAAATGGCCAATTAATAATAATGTGACAACTAATGTGGTATTCAAAGTTTATTCATCAGTAATAAAAAGTTACAGGAAGATTAAGATTACCTGAGTATAATAACCACTGTCAGGTGTTCCATCCAAGTTTAGAGTGGATGCTAATACCATCATGAATTTCTCCCCAACATGAAGAGGATATATCTCTGTGTTTACATCTAGCTGCATGTGCATATCAAGCTGCTCACTGACTGCTTCAATTCGAGAAACTAAGAAAAACATTATGAAACTATTAGCTCCAAACACTAGCAGACGCTGCATTATATTTCAGAGAAACCGTAAAGACTCTTTGAATGCATCAAAAGTATCTAATTATCATTAAAGGGAGAGATATTAAACATGTTATTATTCTTCATCTTATTCTTCTTTTAAAATATATATATATATATACATAAATTAAAAGATGTTAAAAGATATTATAACCAATTAGGGGAGTACCTTCTCCCTTTTAACCACATTATTAATTGTGAGAAGTTTTCTCAGAGCCAATTTGTGGTAAAGATATCAACCAGGAAATCACCTTAACACACTAAATACTCTTCCAAGGAAAACCAGCACTACTCCATACACCCCTTCCCCCAAGACCTTATAATGGAACATCATGTAGTTTGGTTGGAGGCTCCAATAACTACAAACAAAGGTGGTGAACCCGAATAACACTCAAATCAACGCTGAAATATGCAAGAACCAGCTTTTAGGACTGGATTCTGGAAAATCAAGCAACCAGGCTCGAATTCCACGAGCTTTAGGACTCAAAACCAAGCCCTAATGAGTAACAAAATATGGCAACAATGAAATAACAAAATCTGAAATTTCAATTCTTCAAAAAACATCTTCAAGAGAGATTATAGCCCTATATATAATAGCTAAGGAGGTTACTTTATGGTGAAGAGGCTAGGAATAGAAAAGGCACAAAATAAGAAGGCAACAATTTGCAAAAATGCAGCCACTTAACCCAAACTGGTGACACATTGCCTACATGCAAACACTGCATTAAACTAGATGACAAGCTGCTTGCCTACCTGCAAGCACTCACCTCCAAAGGAGGTTACCTTGCAACTAAGAAAACTGCACCTAATAACAAAATTCTAAATTACACAAACCTAAATACTACTTTATCATACAACTAAAATGAATTAGCGTCTTAGATTTGCTTCCCTACTGCTTGATCGTGTGCCATTCATTGTCAACAATTGGTCCTGAATCTTTAGTGCATCAAGAACTCACCTCAAATCTGCCATCATTCACAGCCAGCCTCTGTAGGCATGCCAATGATGTTGATGGCATAAGAAATTCAATGACACCCTCCAACACCTCAAGCTCCCAATTGCATAACACTTCAAAATACTGAACTGAATATTCCAGGCCTAAAGAAACCACCACATGATGCATTGCATGCACATCAAATTGTACAAATGTATATGATCATTTCAGCATACAAGATGGTTCCCAATTGGGGTCAACAATTTCAACAGGCAACGTATAACACTTGCTAAGGTACATCCAGTTCATCCATGCCCATGCTCTGCTTTGAAAGGCTTAACCCAATCAGAAAATTCCCCATTAAAGTTTAAGTTCTCATAAATTTTTATCAGGCTTGAAAATTCTACTCCTTGGACTAAACAGCTATAGACCAGCCTTTTTTTTCTTGGGGTGATAAATTAAGGCAAAGTTTGGGAAGTCTCAAAAAAGCAAAAAAGTCAAAAAGTTACTCAAAAAGTTAAAAAGTTATCACTATTCACCAAAAGTCAACAATTACGGCTGCACAACTCCCAATACTAATTTTTCCCTACACATTAATTTATATAATTTTTTAATACACATTTTTCTATAAAAAGTCAAAAAGTTAACTGAAACATTCATATTTTCAACCTCAACTTTTTAGTCTAAAAAGACAAAAAGTGTACTTATTTAGGACACCCCAAACAACCCCTAAATTACCCACACTCCTTGGACAAGGGCAATCACTCTACCACCTATGGAATTTGTGTAAACCCATAGCCATAACAAGCCAATTATAGTGAGTTGTTTGCCTAAGAATGATAGCCTGAACATCCTCTCATAATAAGCTTCATATTTTTGGATAATAATGGTATCATAAGGCCAAAATCCAGTTACATTAAAACCCTGATAAGCACGGATACGAGGTACAGATACGATACGGATACAGTGATACAGCAAAACCTAAAAAAGTAAGATACGGATACGGGTACGTCTAGGATACGTTTGCAAAAAATAAAAAATAAATAATTATTAGCAGTGAGTTACACATAAGTTCAAGAATGTTGAGAAATCACAGTAACTTTATGATGCAAAATATTAATTTTTAAGAATTAGGTATTAATTTAAGGTAGTAGCTAGTTTAGTTTTTAAATTTTTAATAGGTCTTGCAAATATTTCATTTTAATATCAAGTCTAACATGTTGATATTATAATATCAAAACAATCCACAAATTGACCCTATGCTTTTTCCTTTTGCACTAATCAAAAATATTCTATGCAAGTTTATTTGCTTATTTATATATTGATATTTAATTTTACTATTGTTATATTATCTTATTAATCCTTCCTTCTATGCAGTTATAGAGGACATGCATGATACAATGAAGATATGTCAATTTAATGAATTCTATTACTTTAACTTACTATGTTATTTTTATAAAAAAATTAAGCAAAGTATTGTAAACATATTCTATTTATTCTCATAATTATATTATATTATAATGTTATGCAAGAAATGATACAATTTTAATTTCATAAAAGGAGTAATACGTGACTTGGAGCATTTGATACTTCAAAAATATACGATAATATGTGACTTGGAGCAAAACTAAGGGGTTGTTTGGGATGACCTAAATAAGCGCACTTTTTGTCTTTTTACAGAAAAGTAGAGAGGTGATGTAATGAAAAAAAATAAAAAGATGGATTATTTAAGGTATGCCAAACTTGGCATAAGTATCCGATACTTCAAAATTAATAAAAAATTAATTAATAAGTTTCCGATACTTTTAATAAGTATCAGATATGTATCCGTAAGTATCTAAGAAGTATCGGTATCCGGTACGTCTTCTTATTTGAAGTATCCCTCTTTCATAGCTGATAAGCTTATAAACTCAACCCCCGCAGTCCACTTAAGCTCAAATCTAGCATGGCATTAAAACACATAATAGATATTGTAGTATATATATTTCACAAATTAATAAAGGGGTTTACTTCCAATGGATTGATTAGGTATAAGAAACATTATTATAGAAACACTTATTTTCCCATATCATATAAAAACATAAAAAATCAAAATTCAGTAGGAGACATGACCAAACTAGAAAACATACCTCTATCAAACTTTTTACCATCTGGGTCGACTCGCTCAACTCTAAAGATATCCTCTAAAAGTGTTTCAACCATCGTTTACCTCTTTAACTTGCCTCGGACAAACCCTAGCACTGTTGAGGGTTGCGTATTGTATAAAAATTGGTGCTCAAATATTATTCTACCGGTAGTAACGCCGGCAGAGAGAGACGGTGGACGGTGGTGGCCACGGCGCTGGCGAGCGGTGACGAGAGAGAGAGGGAGAGAGATTAGGGCAATTAGACAGAGAGGAGTAGATCTTATTGGACCCTTCTCGATTGGCCCAATAACGGCCCATCAAAATAATTTAATTTTGGGAACTTAGGTCAAGTTTGGCATCTTTTAAAAAATTTAAAAAGTCAAAAAATCACTATCCTATTTAAGTCACATCATCTTATTTAAGTCATATCAAATCTCTAACACATCACTTCAAACCCAACCCAAATCCAACCCATATTTCATAAAAAGTCAAAAAGTACACTTATTTAGTCTTCCCAAACTTGGCCTTACTGATAAGTTTAATAGACAAAGTTCAAAACTCATCTAATTTTAAAATAAATCACTTATATCAATTAGTCTTATATATTTTTAATTATTATTAAAAAAGTTATTTTATTTTTAAAATTTAAAGACGGTATTACATCTTATCACTGTCAGACGATTATCGAAAACTCGTCATAATGTTTAACATTACCGAGAAGTCGCTTGAATACCACCAGAATTTTACCAGAATATTTTGAACGTCACCAAAAGTCGTCGAAATGTCTACAAGAATATCGTCGGAGACTCACCGAAATGTCCAGAATATTGCCCAAAAAAAAAAAGAGAGAATAAATTGAGAAATTAAAGCTAAAAAACATAGCAAAATACGTTAAATATTGATAAGCTAAAAAAAAAACCTAAGAACAACAAACAACAACAATGAAAAAAAATATATTGGGCTTGTTTGGTTTGAATTTGGGAGATGAATTTTAGAAAAAAATTTCTCAAAATTTGTTTGGTTTGAGATTTTTCTCAAACAATTTTCAAAATCACTTCTCTCTTTTACACATCAATCAATCACTTTTTCTCTCTCCTCTCTCATTTTCAATAACTTTTTCTCTCACACATATCTACTCAATTCTTCCAAAATATCAAATCATCCCAAACTCCCACAAAAAAATTTTCTCTCAAAATATACAACCAAACAAACTAAAAAAATTTCTAAAACAACTCTCCCAAATTTGTTTCAAAAACAACTCTCCCAAAAACAAACCAAACAAGCCGATTATTTTCAATTTTTGTAGAGTTTAAGCAAAGAAAAATATTTTGTAGCTTTAATTCTTGAGCTCTAAAGCCAGCTTTAATGAGCTGGCAGTGGGTCCCATTCACTGTGATGTGATGATTTGGTTTTGGTTTTTTTTTTTTTGACGACTGCCATGTCATTAGTGCTCTATTAGGGTATCAAAATTAGTACTCTGAATTATTGCTATTAAGTAAATAATCTTTAATATTGATCAAACTAAAAAACAAGTTTTGAAACTATAAAATGTTACAGTTTCAAAGTATGATTCTATTAATCATTTATCCTTATTAATCAAATTGAAAAATATGTTACGAAACTATAAAATTTTACAATTTTAAAAAAAGTTATGAAACTGTAAAATTTTACAGTTCTAAAGAATGATTCATTTCAGCACACAAAAAAAAATGAAACTGTAAAATTTTATAGTTTTCATCGCCTGTAACTACAACTCGAAAATAACTTGCTCAGAATTTGAATTTTTTTTCTATTATAACAAGAAAAAATAGAAGCGTGTAGAAAAAGTAAAAAAAAAAAAAAAAAAAAAAAAAAAAACTGAAAGATCGAAGGAAAGAGACAGATATAAAGAGATGCTTGTACTTCGACAATTATTTTTTAGTTTAGATCTAGTAGTATCTAAAATCTACATCAGATTTGAGTATAACTATTCATCTTCTTCGTTGGAAACTCATTTCTTTTGCTGTCGGTGAGCGTGAAATAAGAAATTGGTACTTGGTGGTTGTCAGTAAACCCCAATCAATGGTGGTCGCCAATTGCCAATGACTGTAGGTTCGAAAGAGAAAGAAAAGAATGAAGGCGTAGTTGTGGTTGTCGCCGACATCAGAGAAAGAGAGATAAAGAGAAGAAGCAAAGTATAGGGAAAGATGAAAAGATAAATAGACATAGGACTTTTGGGTCTATCTAAAAGGTTTTTGGGATTAAATAAAATGCACACTTTTCAAAAAAGACTTGTGAGTAATTTGGCCTTTAATTTTCAGGCCACCCTTAAAATTAGTTGTTCAAGCCCAGTTTGGACCAAGTTTACATAAATATAATAAATACAATTATTTTAATTAGGACACTCAGTCCAAAAGTCCAAATTATAATTTTGTTTGTTCAAAAATCCAAGCATTGAAACACTTTATCCAAAAAGACAAGCTCAAATAAAATGACCAAAATATCCCTATGTATATATATATGTCATATATACTTCCAAACCAAACAAATCACAGTTCATCTGTCTCTCTAGGGGTGCACGCGATGTAGGTTGGTGCAGTTTAACAGAAAAATAGAAACTGTTTGGCCAGTGGCGGATAGATAAAAATATCATTTGAAATTGCCATTTTTCTTATTAAAAAATTAGCTGCTTGGTTGGCAAATAATGACGGTTTTGAATTGGTGGTTTGAACGGATTAACGGTTTACAAAAAAACATAATTCAAATTACGAAACTTGAATCAAAGAATAAAAAGATCTAACTTATAAATTAACTAAAATAGTCAAAATTAAAATTGATATTCATTCATCTAATCTAACAATCCACAAACGCAAATTAATAAACTATCGTCAAAATGATTAAAATCAAAGAGGAAAAAATATGCATATTTAAAATCCACAAACACAACATAAATTAACATTTACAAAGAACCATATTTTATTCAGAAAATTAATTGCGACTTTTAAGTTTAGCTTAGTGGCTTCAATGTGAACATTGAGACAGTGAAGAAAGCAAACTAATTTACATATTTTGATTCAGCGTAAATAAGATTCAGTTCTTAATTGAAGAGGGGGGCCCAAAATTAGTACCTGCAAGAGACCCAATTGTAAGCTCCATTTGGTGAACCATGATGGCTGATTTTACCACCACAAACGAAATGAATGATGGCGGAGTTGGAACAGTGTTTCCGCCAACACACACACACACACACACACACACACACAGAGAGAAAGAAATTTACCAAATTGGCGAGTGGTAAGACGATCTAAGAGGAGACAATCGACAGTGACCGGTAGGTCTAGTGGTGGCAGTGATGATTAGCAACACTAGCAGCAACGACAGCGATTGGAAATGCCAGTAGCGGTAGAGAGGAGGAGCAGCAAGAGGGAGACAAAGAGTTGAATGAGATGTTTTGGGGTTGTGAATTAGGTCTAGTTGGGAATTGATTGTGTGTGTGAATGTATTTATAATTAGTTTGGTAGCTTGCTAAAGTTGCTAGATATCAATATATAATGGCAGGTCAGTTCGGTTAGCCTAAAGGGTTGGCTATTTAGAACCGCTAACCGCGTTGACCTGCTACAACTACAACCCCCACCTACCTAATCCACCCCGATAGAACAAAAAAATAGCACGATTCGGCTCAATTCGGTGTGGTTTTGGTAGTATTTGCACAACCATCTCTCTCTCTCTCTCTCTCTCTCTCTCTCTCTCTCTCACTTCCCTCTACTTCATCTTTTCTTTCTCACTTGCTCTCTATTATCCGTCTCCTACGTAGTCTCCATTGCCATCGCCTCATCCTCCGTGCCATCGCCACTATTACGATGTCGGAGTCGCCGAACTTCAATACTCTGGCATTAGTTCTCTCCGCCACGGTAGTGCTAGCATCTCTCCTAAACAAAGAAAAGATTGCTCCCACTGTCGACATTACTGCTCGTTTTTCTCTCACTCTCACACAGCGACGATCTCCTCCTCCACCACTATCGACTTCGATTTCTCCTAATCCCACCCCTCTATTTTCAAATTACTCTATATGTGTGTGTGTGTGTGTATGTGTAATTTGAAATTTAAATAAAGAGGGGGGGTAAGGTTAGGGTTAGGGAAATCTACTCAGATTTATGTTTTTGTTTTTGGTTCTACTATTATTTTTACTTTTTTTCTAGATCTGTTCAGATCGATGGAGTTTTTTTGTTCAGATTGATCTTGCTCCACCACGCTGCCGTCTGCGGTGGCTCTTGTGGCTTGGTGTATTTCTCAAATCTAAACAGATTTCAAATCCAGATCTTCTTCATCACCATATTTTCTCATTTTTTTAATTTTTATTTTTTTTAATTTTTTAACAAATAGTTGTAGTTTTAGTTATTTTTGTTGTTGATGTTGATGTTGATATTGTTGTTGTTGATGTTGTCGTTGATGATATTACTGTTGTTGTTGTTGATGATGATGATGTTGATGTTGATGTTGATGAAAATGCACCATTTTTTTTTTCTTGTGTTGAACAGGTGGGAGAGAGAGCAATATTTGAATTGATAGGAAAGATAATAATTTTTAACAGATATATTTGGTTTGGCTCTGTATTGTAATAGATAACTCTCTCATCTTTCTAGCAATTACAATAGATAGATCTAAAACTTCAACAGATTGAAAAGATTTGTCATCAAATAGAGTTGGTTTGACAAATAGGAACAAAATTTGAACTGAAAAGATAAAAAAATTGAACAGATAAGGAAAAATTAAACAAATAGGAAGAACAATTGGACAGATAGGCAAAAAATTGGACAGATAAAATTTTATTTGGACAAATATTTAAACAGATAAGAGAAATTTGAATTGAAAGGATTAAAATAATTAAATAAATAGGGTAACAAATTTGAACAAATAGGAAAAAATTTGAACAGATAGTCAACGAAAGAACATATAAAAAAAGTAAATAGATAAATTAAGGGATAAAATTAGAAATAAAATGTTCTTCAAAACAATAAAAAAAGGAAAAATGCTATAGGCCCTAAATTTTCTACCAAATAAATGACCAAATGTCTCACATGGATGTTTGGTCATACATTTGATAGAAAATTTGGTACCCTTAGCATTATCCATAAAAAAGACTTCTGAACAAACTATTTCACAAAATGTGGATCTCTCACTAATAAAAATAATTCACTGGACCTAATGCTTTTGACACCTTTCAAATTGGATTTATCACCAATTTTCTCTTTTAATTATAAATATTAAAATAAATAATCGTTTGAACATACTGAGAATATTACAAGAATGAAATGCTTCATAAATAAATAGTTACGCTACTTTGTTGTTGGGCACTCAGTTCATAAATCCAAATTGTAATTTTGTTAGGCGAAAGGTCCAGGCGCTAAATTAGTTTGTTCAAAATGACAAGTTCAACTAAAATGACCAAAATACCCTTTCTATATATATATATATATATATCACATTAGACACCACCGTCGTCGTCGATACCACTACTTTCTCTCTCTTCCATCACCTTCATTTGCTGCCTCGTCTCCGATGCCGACAACGACATGATATCTCTAACGGTTTCATCTTTAACTCTGTCAAGCTTCAGATCTAAAAGATCTGAAGATCGTTCATTCATGGCTCCGTCAAGCACACAACCACTGCTCCAACCACCGGCGCCCTTTCTGTCCCTACCTTTTTCTCTCAGTTACGAACACTCTTAGCGGAGGAGAAGGTAGAGCAAAGGAGGTGGTGGTGATGGAGGATTCACAGCTGTTGCAGATTGATCCAAGAGATCTACCACCACTGTTCTAAATTGTTCTAGATCTTCTGGTTATCAGATTTGTTGTCAGGGCACCTAAATTGGATGATACTTACTTGAATCTTCTTGTCAAGGTCTGCATAATTCTATCTCTCCATGTATATATATTTCTATATGTAGATATTACTATGTAACCATTCACTGATTTTTCATTAGCTATACCGATTTCTTGTACGGGGAACCAGAAGCAAGTTCAATGCGATGATACTGAAACATATGTTCACGAGCAAGCCCTTGACCTCGGCGCTGGCGCCAATGACAGATCTGTGTGATCGTCTTAGATGAGAACTTATCGGTGTTTATTTTAAACGTTTACATTAGAATCTTTTGTAATAAATATTTATGCTTATTATGCAACGCCCCAAAACACATAATATCAATACATCAATCAAACACTATTAATTTCAAAAGATCATCTTCCTCATTGAACTAAGATTTTCCCTTCATAGTTCCATGTTCAACATGATAATTATACATCCATATATAAAATAGTTCAACAAGCTAGAGGACAACATGAATAGCCCTAAAGGCTTACAACAATTCAAGTCATTGCCTTGTTACAACCAAAATGGACTCACAGTCCTAACAAATAAGCTTGGATCTTCAATATTTACACATCCTTGAGCCTCGACACTCCAATCCAAAACAAAAGAGTACATCTCATTTCACTGATGTAACGCCCCAACCTTTCACAAGTCATCGATATTGTCTGCTTTGGGCCACGCCCGCACGGATTTGTTCTTCCAAGTGGGTCACTCATTCAATTAAGCGTTGAGGCCTTTTCTCGGGTGGTGAAATCCCTAGTAGAACTCCCTGCACGAATTTGTTCTTCCCAGTGGGTCACTCATTCAGTTAAGCGTCGAGGCCTTTTCCCAGTGGAGTTCTTCTATTGAAATTTAATTCCATTGTAGCATCATATTCTTCTAAATACCAAAGACAGACATTAAGCTTAATTTCATTGTAGTATCACTTTAAGCTCAAGAGTTTCTTTTCTATTTTTCTTTTTCTCCTAAAGAAAAATAAATTTTACAAAAAGAAATAGAACCTTAAGCTTTTTCAGTACAATGAGATAGTTTTTTGTTTCTAGTGTTTATGTTAATAATTGCATTTTTATTACTATTTCATGCATATCTGGAGGAATTTTGGGATTTTGGACAAATAAAGGATTTTGAGATTTTGTACAGATGTAAAAAATTGAACAGACAGAAAAAATTAAACAGATGAAATTTTTAAATAGAGAAAAAAAATTGAAAGATAGAAAATTTGAACAGATAATTTTTTTGAACAGAGTAAAAATTTGAATAGATAAAAATTTGAACAAGGAAAAAATTTGAACAAATAGTCAAAAAAAATTAAATAGATAAAATATTTAAACAGAGAGTTAAAAAATTTGAATAGATATGTGAAAAATTTTGAACAGATAGGGAAAAAATTTGAACAAATAATCAACAAAAGTTAAAAGATTAAAAAAAAAAGTATTTCACAATAGGTCTCTCACTAGCAAAAAAATCTAGACTTAATGCCTTATACCATTCTTAACTTGGACTTTTCAACAATTAACCCTTTGCTATTATGATAATTATAGAGGGTTTTAATTTAGCATTAGAGGCGTGGATATTACAAAAAGGTATAAGAATAGAGTATTCCCAAACTGATGGGCAACAAAGAGGATTATTTAAACTTTGAAATATGCTACATTTGTGTTACGGACCTTCAAGGAAATTAAAGAGAACATTTGGCTTTTGTGAAGTTTGTCTATAACAACAGTTTTCAAGTTAGTATTAGAATAACAATGTATGAAGCTTTATATGAAAAAAGATGTAGATCTCACGTACATAGGACTAAGGTTGTGAAAGAAAACTATATTTGGATTTGAAGAATGTCCAAACTATTACATAAAAGATCAAGACCATTTATCAAAGGATTATGATCCTCTTCATAGTATATTCATAATAGAGAGGTTCTATTATATCATTCAATGGTGAGTGTAATGATATTTTTTAATTTAAAATAATTATAATTTGCATTCCTATTTCAGAGCTATTACATATGTAATGGAAATCCTCCATAAAAAAGGATACAAAAATTTCCACTGCTACTATAAGAGCTATGTTGATAACAAAAGGAGGGACTTGGAATTTGAAGTGGGTGAGTGTGTAAGCAATCCTAATGAATAAAGTATCATAGTTTGGCAAGAAAGGAATGTTAACACTGAGATTCATTGGACCGTTTGAAATCTTGGAAAAGATTCACCCTATAATCTACCTGTTGGCTGCATATTTTGTATAAGCCAATCCCAACTTAACACATGGCATGTAAAGGGTAATTTGGGGAGTTAATGTAAGCTTCTAATCAGCAATAGACACGTGGCAGTTCATAATAATGGATCTGCGTAACATTGAAGCAACTAGAAGGCGCAAGATGACGTGGCCCAACGGTTACTCACAAATTTAAATTCAAATTCAGAAGGGAAGCCTAATTGCAAGAATGACGTATAACTGTGGGAGAACATGATCAAGGATCATGGGGGGACCTTTTGACGGTTGGAAACCCACTTCGACGGTTGGAAACCCACTTCGACGATTACCATTGGAAAGTAAAAATAGAAGAGAAGGCTCTAGAATGAAGGACCCAGACTCAAATTCAGAAACCAGTTTATTTACTTCATATTTCTTTATAGTTTTACATTTCCAATTCTTTACATTTCCAACACTTCAATTCTTGTACTGCACTTCATTTCCTAGGAGTAGTTTCAAGTTGTCGTTGCTGTAAACCTCTGCGAGGCTGAGTCATTGTAACTTCATTATAAGTTCTCATTTGCTAAATGAAATTCAGTTTCCGAATTATTTTGTATTTGTTATTTCTTATCAATTTCTCCTAAAATAAGCTACCAGTAAAAGTCCTTTTCATTGGAGCTAAAAGAACTTCCACACAATCGTTTGATAATTGGTTGGCAATTAAAATTCTGTAAGGACTGATTGATCCTTGCTGGCACGCTTAAATTTACACTATTAACAATCGAAAGCCAAAAAAGCCAACACATATTTTTGGCATGCCTAGTGGGACTATTAAAAATGGCTAGACATAAAGCAAGAGGAGAAAATAAACGCCTGAAAGAAAGTGTAGAAGGAAAGGTAGAAATACCTAACCCAGAGGATAATGGAATATCATATCCTATGGATGCACCTATCCCATAAGATTCTCCACAAATGGTCGAACAGATCAACCAACTGTCATAAGACAGGCTGAAGAAAACGTGAATTTTCTTCAACATAGATTGGCTCGAGATAAACAGCCTATGCAAAATAATGGACAAACTAATGGTCAGACTAGTAATCAAAATCATGAGAGGTCATCACTTGTGCCTCAGTCATGGTATGAAGCTCCTTCGAGACTACTAGCAAATCAAAATGTACCATTGCCCACCAACGAAACCATACAAATTGGTAGATCTAGGCCAGCACAAGGGAATGGCATGAAGATGTTTTCAAATCCTATGCTCGAAGCCATACCTGGCACATAAGGTTTCACTAATCCTGTGTTTGAATTTGCACTCGGGGGGTTGAAAGGATTTCCTGCGGTTGGAAGAGAAACACCACATGTTCCCCCTCTTGTAGCACCTTTCGTAAGGCCTTTCCCAGGATAGATTCCAAGAGGTCAGCCATATCTCTAACAACAATCAGTATAATAACCAGTACAACAAGGATAGTCGGTCTTCATTGTATCTATATATGGACCAAGAGGCCCTCAGGCACATAGAGTTCCTCCAAACCCTATGTTTGTTCCTCCAACAGTGGTCCAACCAGCGCAAATATATGGTTTTTAAGGACCAAATTGCTGATATTATTAGAGAGATGTATGGACCTATAGCTTGAGGGGTCCAGACTTCGGTATACAGAAAACCTTATCCAGAGTGGATAGATAGGGTACATGAATATCCAATGGGGTTTAGAATACTAGACTATACCCTTTTTTATGGAAATAGAAACCAGTCAACAGTGGAACACATTGCTAGGTTTACAGGCCAATGTGGTGAGTTCGCTAATAATGATTACATAAAACTGAGACTTTTTCCAAACTCTCTAACTAGTGAAGCCTTCATATGGTATATAAACCTTACACCTGGCTCTATCCAAACTTGGCAGTAAATAGAGGAGGTATTTCATGCCCAATTTTTCCAAACAGAACCTGAGGTTTCTATGGCAAACTTGGCAAGGTTGAGTCAAAGGCCTGATGAGAAGGCTGCTCAATTTGTTGCCAGATTTAAGAGGGCATGAAACAAATATAGGGTCATGCTACTTGAGCATGAATTTGTAAGATTGGCTCAAAATGGGTTAGAATTTAAGCTTCAAAAGAAGTTTAATTCAATTGAGTTTTGAGACTTGGTAGAATTAACCTATAAAGTGTCTAGATATGAAGCTTTACTTGAAAAAGAACAAGATCAAAACAATGCATCATATAAGACCTATTATAGGGACCCTAATTATGAGATCGATACAGTAGAGATCATAGAAAAGGAACCTATGACCTGTGAAGCATTGATTCAGCAAGACACTACAATATACTAGCAATTTAAAAATAAAGACCTTCATAGGAAGTACTCTTTTGACTTAACAAAAGCAGATGAAATTTTTGATCATTTGCTTGCAGCCCATTTCCTAAAGTTACCAAAGAGAGTAAAGATCTCCACTCCTAAAGAACTTAAAGGGAAAATGTACTGTAAGTGGCATAATTCTTGGTCTCACTCAACTAAAAACTGCATTATTTTTTGAGACAGGATTTAAGAACAGATTTGGAAAGGAAGGCTAAAGTTTCTAACCAAGACCAAGAAAGCCATGGGAATTGACACCAACCCGTTTCCAGAGATTGGGGAGGTTACAGCCAATGTTGGTATCCCAGATTTCCAAAATCTCTCCTTGAAGGAATTGGATGAAGTCACTGTGTAGATGCATGTGGTTAGCCAGGTTGCCTTCAAGAAGGACACCAAAAGTTCACCAGCTAGTGGAGAAAACTCTGCAGGCCAAAGGGATAGCTCTAGTGAAGAAATACTGGATGATGACTCCCTCGAAGCAGCTGTAGTACAGAGGATGTGTCCTAGATACATGATGAGCTACAAATGGCTGAAGGGGCTCCCAGTTGATGAGAAACAGTATTATAAAGATATGCAGAGAAATCGAAAACCAGCCAGCACCTACAACAGAAGGCTATATCCAATTGGTCCTAGATAGTATTCATCCTTGGTTGGCTCACCAGACACTAGGATGTGATCAAAGAGAAAGAGGCCCCTGCATGAAACCAGGTCACCTAACTATTACAGGGTGGGCAATCAGCCGGAAGAGAAGCTTGAATTTGGCTCGAGATAGGGAACCAGGCCTAGTGATTGGCCTCCAAGAACTGCTTCAAAGATAGTTACGAAAACAGGGGTAGCAGGCCCAATAGTTAGAGTAGTGAGTTCATGGGTCCCTGGGGTTCCAGATTGGTTTGTCATGCAAAGCAAACCTAAAGTCATACCGGGACAAAGCAAGACTTTCAGATACAAGGAAAGAATGATCAAGCCTCCTTTGGTGGCTCCAAATAATTGGGCTCTGCTCAAAAACCCAAAAACGAGGGAACCAGACACGATTCCAGTAATTTCAGGTCCCAAAGGAGAAAGATCCAGCGAAGGTACACTCAATATTAGAGGGACCTAAAAGAAAGCGGAGAAAGTACTTCTGTGACACAGTCAAAAGGCCAGATAGAAGAAGAAAAAGGTTTAAGGCCTACTCCTAAGATCAAAGAATGTGCTAGTAGAGAACAGTTGGCCAAAGTTCATGCTGAAGTGAAAGCCAAAGAAAGATCCAGCCTAGCAGGCCTTGAAAAGGCCTTAATGAAAAGTAATGATAAGACAGATAGAGAGGTTGAACTAGGCCAAGAGAAGGAATTGGCTGAAGATGAAATGTTCGAAGCCTTCATGGCTGAGCAGACCTTCCTGGTCGAAAAGCCAACAGGAGCATATCATAAACAAATTTCGAAGGAACCCACCAGCATTGAGGTACCATAGTGCAGTATGGAGGATGCCTCCCAAGCTTTAGAGCAGACTAATATGGAAAGAGAGCAATTACAGCCAGTGGTACAGTTTGACTCATTTTTTCCAGTGCCAGTAAATATGGTTTATGTGCTACCACAGGAATTCCAAGTTGAGGAGGGAAACCAAGAAGGTTAGGAAGATGACCCTATTCCAGTTTCTAGTGAAGATTCATAGGCTAACATGGTTCAAGATGAGTTAGAAGTGGCCAAGCCAATGAAAACTGATGAAGAAAGTGAGGAGGTGAGTATTTACCTCTCATATCCCTTCGAGTACCCTACAATATCTATGACCCAACACGTTAAACCCCTTTACATCAAGGCTTACTTCGATGGGATACAAATGAATAAGGTGTTAGTGGACAATGGGACAATAATGAACCTGCTTCCGAGGTCCTCTTTAAAGAAGTTGGGGAAAAGAAACCCTAGGTTGATCCCAACAAGCACAACCATTGTTTGTTTTGCTGGGGATAAGTAGATGGCTCAGGGCATTTTGCTCATCAACCTGAGTGTGAGAACTAGAGATTGCATGACGAAATTCTTTGTGATGGACAACAATGCTAAGTATAATGCTTTGCTAGGCAGAGATTGGATCCACACCAACAAATGTGTGCCTTCCTCTTTACATCAGAAGATGATGATAACACTGTGCAATGGGGAGACAGGGGAGATCAATGCAGATCCACAACCCTTTATTGCTTGTGCTGATTTTGCAGAGACCAAGCTATACATTGAAGGGGTGGTCCCACTCAGTGTGCTAAGGAAGTCTGATGGAACAACCGAAGTGACGGCTAATGAGGAAGTAGCACTCCTAAAACATCTAGTACAAGAGAGTGCTGATAAAGAGTTCAGCACCAAAGATAACAACGATGCCTAGTTGTATGCAAAAAGATCAAGACCAAGAAGCCAGACCATTGGCTTTAATCAAATTTTTAGCATTGCACGTAGAGTCAATAGTCCAGAAAGTGTAGGAAAAAGAGAAAAAGGCCATGATGATTGGTTATAATCAGGAGTAACAAAAGGCCAAACTTTTGGCTCTTGGAAAGTACTGTGCATTGGACATTGAAATAAAAGTTCATGAAATACATGAAGAAGAGGCTTTGTGGATAGATTTTGTCTATGAAGAAGAAAGTAGAGATGTTGAAACAGGAAGGATAGAGATAGAACTAGATGAAAAGACTACTTCGAAGATAGAAGAAGTCAATGGGAAAGCATCAGTGAGTGCCCAAGGCCCCTTAGAAGAAGTCAACCTGGGTGAAGGTTCAGCATAGCAACCCACCTATATCAGTGCTTAGTTGGATCCTAATGACAGGAACTAGTTGTTGGTTGTCTTGAAACAATGCAAGGATTGTTTTACTTGGTCTTATAATGAACTGTCTGGGTTGGATTGATCATTAGTGGAACATAGGCTCCAAATGAAGCGTAATTTCAAGCCACACAAGCAGAAGCTAAGACGAATGAGTCCTGAAGTGGATCAAAAGGTGAAAGAAGAGATTATTAGGCTCCTTAAAGCAGACTTCATTAGAACAGCCAGGTATATTGAATGGTTGTCTAATATTGTGATTGTGGTCAAGAAGAATGGCAAAATGAGGGTATGCATCAATTTTAGAAACCTAAATTTGGCAACTCCAAAAGATAAGTATCTCATGCCTATAGTTAACTTGTTGGTGGATAGCTCAACAGGACACAAGATTTTGTCCATGATAGATGGGCATTCTGGCTATAACCAGATCTGCATAGCAAAGGAGGATGCTCATAAGATAGCTTTCAGGTGCCCTAGAAACATTGGCACCTTCGAATGGGTCAAAAGGCTATTTGGGTTAAAAAATGCTGGAGCAACATATCAGAGGGCAATGAACGCTATATTTCATGATCTCATTGGAGGGTATTTAGAGTGTCACATTGATGATATTGTTATGAAATCTCAGTCCATGGAAGAGCACCTGGTTCATTTGATAGCAGCCTTTGACAAAATAAGAGAGTTCAAGTTGAAACTCAACCCTCTCAAATGCGCTTTTGGTATATCAGCTGGAAACTTCTTGGGGTATGTAGTGCACAAGAAGGGAATACATATTGATCAAAATAAAGCCAAAGCCATCATTGAGGCCAAACCTTCATCAAGTAAGAAAGAATTACAAAAATTCCTTGGTTAGATCAATTTCCTTTGAACATTTATTTCTAACACCGTAGGGAAAACTAAAGTATCTTCTTCTTTGTTAAAACTAAAAAATAAAGAAGAGTTTGTGTGGATAGCTAAGCATCAAGCTACTTTCGAAAGAATTAAAGCCTACTTGGCCAAGCCTCCAAGGAGAGATAAACCCTTGAAACTATACATTGCTGCAGCAGAAAATTCATTGGGAGTTTTTCTGGCTCAGGATAATGAAGAAGGCAAGGAACAAGCAATTTATTACCTTAGTAGGTTTTTAAATTCTTGTGAATGTAAATACTCAACTGTAGAAAATCTGTGCCTAGTATTGTACTTTACAGTAATGAAACTAAGATATTATCTTTTGCCTACTGTTGTCTTGGTAATTGTAACCACAGACTTGGTTAAGTACATGTTATCTAGACCTATGCTAAGAGGAAGAATTAGCAAATGGATATTAGCTATATCAGAGTTTAATCTAAAATATGTTCTCCAAAAAGCAGTAAAAGGACAGGTTTTGGCTAACTTTTTGGCAAATCATCTATGTCAAATAGAAAGCCAAGAGATAATGGATCTGGGTATGGTTAATGTTGAGCTATGGCAAATGTGGTTTGATGGATCAAAAGCCAATGGTCTGGTTGAAATCGGTGTTGTAATTACGTCACCACAGGGGATAAAAACCACACATGGTTTCAAAGTTGATAAAGCTACTTGTTCCAATAACCAAGTTGAGTATGACGCTTTAGTAATGGGACTTGAGATACTTATTGGACTACAAGCTCATTCAGTTGATATATTTGGGGATTCCTAATTGGTAATCAACCAAGTAAAAGGAATTTTCAAATGTTAAAGTGCAAGTATGTTACAATATTATGTTGCTGTATTGCATTTGCTTTCTCAGTTTCAGATAGTCAATGTGACTTATATCCCAAGGTTCATGAATCACAAGGCCAATGATATAGCTCAAAAGGTTTCGAATTTCAAAAGAAATGGTGACACCCAAGTGGACATAACTCGTGCAACATATTAGAAGTTAATACCACCTTTGGCTAGAAAGGGTATCGTAGTAGAAGTTAACCAGAATAACTTAGAAGAGCATGGTTAGAGACATCCAATCATCCAATATTTGACTAGTTCTTCTTCGAAGACTAGCAGAAAGATTAAATTACACTCCATGCAATTTATAGTATATGGCAATGCTCTTTACAAAAGAGGAGCAGATAGATTGCTATTGGAGTGTTTAGGGACAAAAGAGGCATTGACTGCTATGGCTGAAGCACATGAAGGTATTTGTGGTACCCATTAGCCTAGTGTGAAGATGAGATGGCTGCTTCGAAGGCATTCCTATTATTGGCTAACTATCCTTAAAGATTGTATAGAGTATGCAAAGGGATGCCAGTCATACCAAAAGTATAGCATGATAAGAGATGTGCTAATAACTGATTTGCATGCAGTTGTGAAGCCATGACCATTTAGAGGATAGGTAATGGATATGATAGGGAAAATATATCCACCCTCTTCGAAGCATCATTATTTCATTCTAGTGGTCACAGATTACTTCACTACATGGGTCGAAGCTAAGCCTTATAAGGCTGTGGATCAGACTAAGGTTATTGGATTTATAAGAGAATTAATCCATATGTTTGGCATCTTACAGACCATAACTGTAGATAATGGGACTGTGTTTGATGGAAAGATGGTGAAGTCTTTCGCAGCAGAGTTTGGAATTAACCTTATCAATTCCACTCCCTATTATGCACAAACAAATGGTCAAGCTAAATCAGTTAACAAATCCTTAAAAAAAAGAATACAAAGAGTTGTAGAAGACAATCCCAAAGATTGACATAACTTGTTGTTAGATGTGCTATAGGCTTATAGGACTTCTTCAAGGTCAAGTACAGGGATCACTCCTTATGCTTTAGTATATGGGTATGATACATTGTTGCCTGTAAAAATTAATATCAAACCCTTGAGAGTAAAATGCCAAGACCAGTTAACTACTGAGCAATATCATCAAAGCATGCTCTTAGAGATAGAAAATGTGGATGAGGCTAGAATTTTGGTATTAAACAATATCCTTTTCCAAAAGAAAAAGGCAGCTAGAAGCTATAACAAGAAAGTCAAGTACATCAGCTTTGATGAAGGAGATTTGGTATGGAATGCAATACTGCCAACAGGAATTAACACTACAAGAAAAGTGGGCTTAAAAGACGGAATTTGCCATCGCAAAAAATGACTTTTTGTGACAGCACAACTTGCGGTCGCAAAAAATGTGACTTTTTGAGATGGCACAACTTGCCGTCGCCAAAAATGTGACTTTTTGAGATGGCACAGCTTGTCGTCGCAAAAAAATGTGACCTTTCGAGACGGCGCAACTTGCTGTCGCAAAAAATGTGATTTTTTGAGACGGCACAACTTGCCGTCGCAAAAAATAGAGTATTTGCGATGACATAAAATGCTGTCGCGAAAAAGGAGAGTATTTGCGACGGTAGAAATTGCTGTCGCAAAAAAAAAAAAAGAGTATTTGCGACGGCAGAGATTGTTGTCGCAAAAAAATAGAATTTTTGCGACGGTACCAGCTGCAGTCGCAAAAAAAAAGAAGAAGAGTTTTTTGCAACTGCAACAGGTACCGTTGCACACAAAAAAAAAGTAAAAAAAAAAATTATATATATATATATTGTGGCTTTGAGACGGCTTCATATATATATAGTCACAAAATGGTTTAAATAAATGCAACGGTATTTTTCTGTCACAAAAATAAAATAAAATAAAATAAAAACGACGTCGTCTTACTCTTTTGAACATTTCTCTTTTCACCCATTTTTTCATCTTCCTCTCTCTCTCTCTCACTCATCACTCTTCTGTCTGTCTGTCTGTCTCTCTCTTTCTCTCTGTGTCTCTTCTTTTTCTCTCTCTCGCTCATCACTCTTCTCTATCTGTCTGTCTGTCTTTCTCTTTCTTTTTGTGTCTCTAGTCCATCTCTCTTCTCTCTTTCTCTCTCTTCTCTCTTTCTCTCTCATCTTTCTTCTCTCTCTCTTCTTTTTATCTCTCTCGTTCATCTCTCTCTGTCTCTCTCTCTCGTTTATCTATTTTCACTCTTTTTTTCTCTCTCTCTTTCTTTTCACCCATTTTTTCATCTTCCCCTCTCTCTTCTCTTTCTCCCTCTTACTCATCACTCTTCTCTTTCTATCTTCTGTCTATCTCTTTCTCTGTGTGTCTCTCACTCATCTATCTCTTCTCTCTTCTCTCATCTCTTTTCTCTCTCTGTCTCTTTCGCTCATCTCTCTTTTCTTTATCTCTCTCATCTCTATCTCTCTCTCTCTCTGTCTCTCTCGTTCATCTCTCTTCTTTCTATATCTCTCTCGCTCATCTCTCTTCTCTCTATCTCTCTCTATCTGTCTCTCTCGTTCATCTCTATTCTCTCTCTGTCTCTTTTTCTGTCTGTCACTCTCTATCTCTTTATCTTTCTCTCTCTCTCTCTCTCTCTCTCTCTCTCTCTCTCCACCACTGTGTTCGCATTGCTCACTCTCTCCCTTTTGTCTTCTCTATATACTGAGCTCCCTCTCGATTTACTATCCACTACAAGAAAATGTACTTTTAGCGACCACTTTGTCCCTTTCTTGCTCATCACTCTGTCTCTGTCTCTCTCTCTCTCTCCCTCATCTATCTGTCTCTCACTCATCTCTCTCTCTCTCTCACCATCCATCTCCTCTACCACCTTCACTACTACTGCAAACGTCATTTCACTACCACCATTACTACCACTGTCGCCACTTCACCTCTACGACTACCATTACTACTGCCATTGCCACCACTCCACTACCACCACTGCCACTACTACTATCATTATCTCTCCTTCACCCCTGTCACTCCATCTACTTTACCACTACCACAACTTTACCGTTAATCTCCTTCGCCATCACCACCACCACCACCATCATCTCTTATCCACCACCTTCATCACTACTGCTGCTCCCTCTTCTCTACCACAAAAAATTAGTTCATGATTTTTAATAACCAAGAAAAATGGGCCGTAGAAAAATATTTTTCATTGATCACAGAAAATTAGCTTTTATTTTAGTGGAAAATATTTTTCATTAAAATATCACCCCTATTTCTACCAAATAAAAAATAATAATATTTTTTTCATTAAAATAAAAATGAAACAAATAAATTTTCAATCTTAGTAACTAAAAAAAAAAAAAGAATTTTTTTAAAAAAAATTCATTAACTACAAAAAATATATATATTTTAACAAAAAATAAATTTTTTTGACGACGGTAACCCCCGTCGCAAAAAAAAATAAAAAATAAATAAATTAAACGACGTTATTTTGTTATTTAAATTTCATTTGTGACCCAAAAAAAATTATTTTTTATTCTTGCCCCTTTTTTTTTCCATTCCCGCTCCCTTCCCCCCCCCCAAACAAAAAATTCCCAATCTCAAACCCAAAAATCCTTAATATCTTCTTACCCCCCTCTCTCTCTCTCTCTCGATCGACGGCGAGCGGCGGAGGAACAGCGTCGGAGGAGGAGGAGGAGCAACGTCAGAGCAACAGCAGCAGCAGCAGCGTTGGAGGAGGAGTAGCGTCAGAGCAGGAGGAGCAGCGTCGGAGCAACAACAGCATCGGCCTCCTCTTCCGCCACCTCACCATCTCTTATGTCTTTCTTTCTTTACTCTTTACTCATCTCTCTCTCTCTCTCTCTCTCTCACACACACACACACACACACACACACACACACATGTTTATACGTACATACGTACATACATACATACATACATACATACATATATGCATTAGTTCATGTTTGACTTCCAATTCAGTTTATCAAATTTTTGAAATACCCCCATTATCTATGCTGATGCCCTATGTTTTGCAACTTTTCTTAATAATAATGGGTGTTTCAAAATGCTTAATTGTGTAGCTATGGGCAATGTGAAAGCTAACAGTTATTGGGAAACAGAAGCATCACCAGATCTTGACAGAAGCGAGATTGAAAACTTTATCCGTGCCAAGTAAGTTGCACAATTTACTGTGTTACATTATAAAATAGTGAATAGTACAGTTTTATTCTTCTTCTTTCTGGTTCTAAGTGAATCTCTTGGATTTCTTCAGATATCAAGAGAAAAAATGGGTTTCAAAGAAACCAACACAACCAATTCCAATATTAGGGGAAAACAGCTCTAGATTTGACAAATTAGATCACAGTGGAGCTAAAGCTGGCATTCCAAAGAAAATGCTAGTTACACTTAATTGTTGCTTTGAAAATTGCATGATCCACACCATACCTAGAATGAGTCTAAGCCACAAAGTGTACTTTTATGTGTCCCAATTTTGTGTATTTAGCATTTCTGGAAGCCACAATAAAGATTCCTTTAGATTGTAGCCCTATGGGTGCTAGTTTTATTTTATTTGTGTCATAGCATTTTGGTAAAATTTTATCACAGCATGATTTGTTTGGTTTATTTTCTTCTTAATGTCATTTGTGTCTTCATTATGTAAATATATATGTGAAACTTTTTGCGATATCATGAACGAGATGGCATGAATAGTTTTATGTGATACCTGTGCACAAATTTCACAGGTTGCAATGGAGCTTCTCAAGCATAAGCAAAAGGACTGTATCAACTCAACCAAGATCCAACATGTTTATGAAATCTGGATGAAAAGGATTGGATCAATGAAAAATTGGCCAATGAAGGTACAATCTAGAAAAGTTTGTTGTACGTGTTGCAAAATTACAAGTTCCTTTCCATGCCCGTGTTTGTTTATTTTGTTGCTATTGCTTTTTTGCTCTCTATTTTGTTCTCAGTTCCTTCCACCTCTTTATGAAGCGTCCTTCATTATTTTGTTTTGAAGTTTGTCTTATTTTGATTTATGCCTAATGTGATTTGGACTAGAAATAGGTGGTAAATGTTGGTGCTTTCCTATTGAAATAAATAATAAGTAAATAAATAAAGACATTAAAATAATTTTTTACAAGAAAGAAACCATCCATGAAATGTTTTTTTGTTTTGTAATTTGTGAAGGAAGTCTATATCTAGTTTTGTACTAAATATTTTGCAATCCAATTAAAATCAAATATCAGCAGTCTCTGTAGTGTGCTACAAGGCACATTTGAATTATTATTACCCATGTATGTAGTAGACAAAAGCCACCTATAGTTAATGATCTTGGACATATAGGAGCATGACTCAAATATGCTTCTTCTTGTCTTTTTAGAATTGAGTATTAGTGCCGTTGTGTCTTTATTTTGTGGAAAGGGATATTACTATGCTATTTTCTTATTGTTTTATGCTTACTAAAAAGGTCCTACTGTTTTACCATTCATTCACTACTTGGAAGGGGATGTTCAAATGCTGATGGTTAGCTATCAGGATTGGATAAATTGTGTTTTCTCATGCGTTTGTGAAATATCTATATTTTTTGTGACAATATTCTAAAGGTAATTGGAATTTTTCACTTACAAATGAAGTCAAACTCAACACATTCGTGAGCATCATCATCTGGTTGCTTTGGCAAAAAAATTTATTTTGCAGTTTAGATGACTAATTTTTGGTTAAAACTGCAAGGCATTATTCCAAACATTGTCTAAAAGGTTTATGTGTTTTAGGCACTGATTCTCTTGCTAATGTGCATTTTATTCGCATTGAGTATGTTCTTCAACCTTTCAATTGTTGGCAGGATAGATTCATTGTTCAATTGGAATTCATCCTTTTTTGTCTTAAACAAGGGTATGCTCAGGATGCTCATCAGGCTGCTATAAGGTATGGTTCTAGGTTTCTCATGTGTATTTATTTGCCTGAACGTAGAAATCATTGTTATTTTGTGGTGTTTGGCAAAATAGAAAATGTCCTTCGGCCTATTATCCCTAGAGTAACTTTTAACCCTTGAGTGATGGGCCTTCTACGTGGCATTGTCGGATCCCTAAGGCCTACTTTCGTCTTATGTTTTAGTGAATTAGCTATCAACATGTGTTGGGGGAAATTTTATGCTGACAATATTGTTAATAATATGTTTTGAAAAATAAAATGTAGGACATGAATCCATACGAGCTTTTTTTCTGAACTACTTGGGGACGGATATAAGTTGCTATAAAATGATTTTTGTTAAAATGTGAAATTCCTGAAAGATCACTAATTTTCTGCTATCATCATTTAGGCCTAAAATTCAAGCTGTTAATTTTTAAAGAAACCAAGGTTGGTCTGAATGAAAAAGAAGTATTACTAATCAATCAAAAAACAAGTGTGTAAAACAATATTCGTATTTGTTAATTTTTGTTTAAGTTTCAACTATCCTTCTATCTTGATTGGTCATTGGCAAGTCCAACAATTGTGAGTAGTAATTTTGTGGTCAATGCTGTGCATGGGCATGCAGTAGCCTTACTTAGGCATGTTGTGAATTTTTAAGGTTTCGTAATTGGCTTAAAATTCTAGTTGAACCACAAAAAATTGGCAGTCTTGCTAATCAAAACTTGCCGCGTGTGAGAGAATCTTCTATGCAGTTCCTTGCTCTTACATCTTGTCTGATCTGGGTGGTGCTGATCTTCAGTGAATGACTATTAGATTTTGGAAGCTGGCAACTTTTGATATCGCATCCAAGCTAGTAAGCTACCTTATTGAAATAAAGGGTTTACATTGTGTTTTTTGCTAAAGGGTAAATTTGGGTGATACTTACTGGAGATGGTAGGTTAAAACTTGAATCAAGCTCTTATTATTTAACCTTATCTGTTTTTTTTTTTTTTTTTTGTATTCATTACTTGTTTTTTCAACTTTAAATACATCTATGGAAAATATAATAAGTTTTTTATTGATAAGATGAGTTAGAGCTAGATTGTACGGCTAAATGTTGACAGATCAGATTTTGTTTCCATCTGGATCTGATTTATAAGTATATATTTGTTTCCCTGGTGTTTCACACCATGCCAATGCTATGCTTGTTATTGGGCAGTGTGCTATTTCTTTGTTAAGTAGTTAGAATAGTAATTTAGCACCTTAACTAATAAGGGGTCTACAGTTTAAACAGGCTATAACAGGGCGGAGTGGAAAAATTAAGAAGTTTCACACTGGCAAAGGGAAGGTAGTTTCCTGCATGCACGCCCGCGCATGCCCCCTACATGTCCTAGAGGGCTTAAATGTTTTGAGTGTCTGAATTTTCTGCTCTCTTATTGATTTCTACTTGGTGTTTATTTGTTATGTTGAGGAGGCATTTTAAAGTCACTGTCCTGGATGTGCACTGTCATTTGGCTTGATGCATTTGTTTAAAAAAAAAAAAAAAATCCCCAGTTTTTTTGTAGAAAACACTCAACTCTTTTAACAAAAAAGTGACTATGAAGACTAATGATGATGAATCCATCCAGAATCCAGCTAAAAAAAAAATGCGTATGTGCCAATTAATTGAAGGATGATGAACTTTTGTATAGATACTAGAAGGCTGACATTTCTTTGAAGATGTTTGTAGACGTCCCCGAACGCCCCGGGAGGAACGAGTCCCCCGTTCCGTTCGATATTGGGCTCACTACAGTTCGGACTCTCAATTTGTCACGGTTCTAAATCTGAACCAAAGAGTCCAAATCTGGCAAATCGTTTTGAGAAAACAAATTTTGAAAGAAGTGCCAAACATGGACTGCTTTGCCAGATACAGAGTCGCCACCTAAATATTTCATTTTGGAGAAATTTAGGAAACCCTAACTCGTTTGCCTAAGGCCACGTGTCCGTCATCACCAAAGTTGCCTCGGCTCGGGAACTTGGGTACGATTGGGGAAGGTCACTCCGTGAGCACCCCCGCTCGCCCGATCAAAGATCGGCCTCTACTAACCATGATATCTATTTTTGAAAACATTATGCGTTCTTATTCCGGTTATTAGCCTAGATTACTATGTGATGCTCACAGCATATAAGTATAGACTGGATCGCCTGAATTGGAACAAAACATTTCATGTTTGTTTGTTTGAAAATGGTTTGATGGTGCTACTCGCAAGTAGGCTAAGGCGTGGATTTGCCACCCTCAGGTGGGCTTAGAAAACATGATTTTGCCACTATCTAGTGGGCTTAAAATACACAATGAATGAATTGTTCCAATCCAAATAACCCAACCTTCACCCACAGGCATTCAGGCAGTTATATCACATGACCACATAGCCTCATGGTAAGCATGCTGTCATGGCAGTCACTCATACACATGCAAGGATGCTAAAGCATAAAAACTTACCGAGTACTCCAAGCCAAAACAGAAGCTAATTAGAAATCCATGCATGATCCTAATTATACAGAAATGCCTAATGCAACACATGCAAGAGTGCAACTTATAGTAGGCTCGGCTATTCTAGAGATGGCATATGAAATGCTACAGCTAACATGTATTCAATTTGAAATTGAAAATACAATGCAGTTAGTATGATGCGCCGAGCCCGGTGCATGCAAGACAGATGAATGAATGCAAACATGCTATCATACTGTATGCTAATTGAAACATGCCCTAATCTAACCATCATAAGTTGGTAAATAAAAGGGAGAAAGACGTGGGGTTGGAAGACATACATCACACACACGCACACTTATTACAGTTGTGCCCTCGCTCAGAGGGTCCGAATAAATAATACAGTCCCGAATAAATAATTACAGTCTAAATAATTACAAAACCCTAATTAATTAACAAATTAAATTAGGAAAGCAATAAATTGGCATGCAACCCAGGGACTGCCTCGACTCTGTTCCGAATGATGGATGATGCATGCTTGAGTCGCCTTGCGCGAAAATCCACTGCGATGTCCCGGTTTGCCTCTGTTTGCAATTGTTCTCGGGATGCGCGCTAAGCTCCGGAAGGCTGCTGACTCTTGATTTGCTGTAACAGAGAGCAAGAAAGGGGCATGACAAAGTATTTTCACATATGTGTGCTTGACTACTCTTCAGGGAGTGTAGTCCTCGATCCTCGTGCCACCAATCACGCATCTCGATGCATGATGGCCGAGGAGTCGAATTGCACGACTTAATATGAAATGAATGCACGCATAAACACAACAAGACCGAGACTCCATCATGGATAATCCGGAGTGTCGGTGACTGGGAATTGAGACACGTTCCGTCACTCGGAGTACGAAACGTCTCTCGTTTCCCGTGCTCGGGCTAACGCCTATCCCAAACACAATGCAATATGCATGACATGCATGAATGCAATTCTAACATGCAACCTAGCATACGCAATGTTATGAAATGGCATACACAATGCGCGATGTAACATGGCATACACGATGCTCTAACATACAACCTAGCATACGCAATGCTATGAATTGAAATGGCATACACAATGCACGATGGACTTACACCAACATGAGTGGACCTCAGCCGCACTCACATCAATGGCCATGAGATGAAAATGAGATACTCGAAATGCGTGCACACATGCATGCAAACCGAGGACCGATCCTAAGACACAAATGCCACTCTAACAAGGCATGGCAAGACACGAAATATGGCATACAAACATGCAAGTTTCAGCACTGAAATGTGATGCAAAATGATCCCGAAACATGGAAACATGGCACCCGATGCATGAAATGAGACCCGAAACATGAAATTAGGTACATGGAATGACCTATGGCTATGCAAAGCATGCATTATTTGAACACGAAGTGTAAAGACAGAATTAAGACAGTCCCAAAACAAGCATATTTACAGTTTTAAGCAAGGCCAAAAGGTGAACACAAATAGGGCTAAGTTAACATGCAAAAATGGCCCCAAAAGAGAGATAATGAAGCAAGTAGAAGCTTCTGGCCCTAAATGGCCAAGAGCCCTTCAACAAAGTTGAATAGGGGCTCAAAATGAAGCACTTTACAGTTTACAACAAGCCACGAAAACAAACACAAGTATGGCTAAACTGTTGTGCAAGAAATGGGTCAAAAAGGAGACAAAGAAGCAAGTGATGGTTTCTGGCCTCAAACAGAGGAGGGCCCTTCAAAAAAGTTGAAGAGGGGCCAAAAATATGGGGTTTTACAGTTAGTGACCAAACCTAAAACAGTGCACATGCAAGCTTAAAATACTATGCAAAATGAGGCCTAAAAAGAGGTTTAAACACAAAGAGAAAAAAGGGAGCTTCAAACAGCAAAGGTCCCTTGATAAAACATTAAGAGGGGGTCAAAATAAGGGTACTTACAGTTTGGACCAGAGCCCAAAAATACAAGAACAAGGGGCTAACAAAACATGCAAAAAATAAGGCCAAAAGAGGGATAAAGAGGCAAGTGACAAAAGGAAGCCTCAAACAGTGAAGAGCCCTTCAAAAATATTGAATAAGGGCTCAAAATAAGCCATGTTACAGTTTATAACCAAGCTCAAAACAGTTTACAAATGAGCCTAAAATACTATGCAAGAAAGAGGCATACAAGAGAGGTAAAGAAGCAAGTGGTAGCTAGAGACCTTAAACATGGAAGGACCCTTAATTAATCATGAAAAATACATCAAAACATGACTATTTTCAGTTAGGGTCGGAGCCCAAAAATGTAAGCAAGTATGGCTTAGATAGCATGCAAAAGAAGCTCAAAAAGAGGGAAAGTATGGCTCACCCTTGTAAACCAAACTTCAACAACCTCTTGGCTTGAGAAAAGGTGCTCCTTGCCTCTGAAAAACCAGCTCCAAGTGTTGGAAAGGATGGTGGATTGGTTGGCTTGGAGATGGAGTAGAATGGGTGTAGGATTTGAAAGGTTTTGAGGGTTGGAGGGTAGAGAGAGAGAGATACAATGTAGGAGGCTTCAACCAAAACTTCTAACCCTCTAAAACACAGCTGGGGGTACTGTTTATATAGAAAAAAGCGGGGGAAAAAGGGGGGGAATGGATTTCAAATTTCCCCCCCAAAAGTGCAGCCCCCCGTATACACAATCTGGGGGGAAACAGAATACATATTTGTAATGTACCTGGAGAGAGGATCACGGCCGGCCGGTTTCCTAGGGTTTAGGTGGCCGGTCGGCCTTCCCCATGGCCGGTCGGCTAAGGGTCAAAAGGGGCAATGAAGATTAATGGCCGGCCATGCCAAAAAGAGGGCCTCTCATGTGTGCACAACACAACCATGTGGTCAAAAACTGGAGAGAATGAACCAGGAGAGAGAAAAGGCCACTTTTAGGAGGGGTTCAAAAGGGTCACACAGAATTACTGGCCGGCCATGTGATATTGGTGGCCTCCTAGGTGTGTACAACACAAATATGTGGTTTAGGGCTGGAAAAAGTGGCCTTAGGGTGGTCAACATTGGCTTTCAAGTGAGAAAAATAGGCGACGGAGGGCGATAGAGGAATAAAATTGGTTGTCAGAACAATTACTGGCCTCCCACCCTTCTACAACCTTCTTAACAATGAAACAGAGGTCCCTGCCAAAAATGAACCCAAACCGATGCAAAATGAAGGTTCGGGGGCCGAAACGCGTAGCCCGAGGCCCCGAAAACTGACTGTTAGGCACCGGAAGTGGTGTTCGACCACGAAGTTGGTCTCTCGAGCCACAGTGTCCCTCAAAAGGGAGCAAATAAGATGCATGCCAAAAACCAGAGCAAACGGAGGTGGTTAAGCAGTCCCGAACCGAGGCACACGGCCAACGGCTCCGAAAAATCAGAAACCGGACTCCAAACGGGCAAAATGGCCTACGACCACGAAACGTAGCCTACGGCCACAGAGAGATGATCTACAAGACCTCTCCCTCCCTTCAGGAAGAGAAAACATAGAAAACAGAGCCTGATTCGCAAACCGAGGCAAAGCATGAAAGAGTCCAGAAGTCCGGAGGCGAGGCTCGCAGCCGAGACTCTGAAACCTCTGAACGAGCACGATATGCAACATCACCAAGCGCTCAATCGGTGACGTCTGAGTCTTAAGGTCGGTCAAAAATGGGGTGTCTACAGTGTCATAACTTATTTCCATTGCTTAATTTTCTTAGAAATGCATCTGTTCTCATTATTGATTGAGACGTTTAATTATCCATGTGGGATTTGATGACTCACAAAAAAAATGTTGTATTTGATGTTATTGGGAGTTAGAGCCAGATTTCAGATATAATTTTTATGTTTTTTTGTATTTGATGCTATAGTAGTTAAATTTTTATTTTTGTATTTGATTGACATGTTTAATTATCCATGTAGGATTTGATGACTAACAAAAAAAATGTTGTATTTGATACTATAGTAGTTAAATTTTTATATTTTTTTGTAATTAACATTAACACATAATTATATTGTCATTAATTATTATTTATTTTTTTTTTCAAATATTTCTCATGTAGGAGTGTGCCTGTGGAGAATGTGGCTAACTTTTGTTTTTGTTATCTGCGAAGAATGATGAGAAAAATATTTAATTTTGGTTTATGTTATTTTAAATTATGAACAAAATCATGTATTTAAACATTATATATGTATTATGAAACATTATGTAGTGGGATGATTTTGTTGATGTGTAATTATAAATGGAAGAATATTTTATTATGGAGAAATTGTTATTTTTATGCAGGAATTTTTATATTATTATGCAATTATTATGGAGAAATTTTAATATTTTTAATAATTTTATCGCAGGATGTTTTTTTCTTTTTTTGTGACGGCACTACACCGTCACAAAAAACAGAAAATTTTAATATTTTTATTGATTTTGTTACAGGCTTTACTTTTTGCGACAACACTAAATTGTCGCAAAAAATAGAAATTTTATTATTTTTTAATACTTTTTTGCAACAGCAGTACACTGTCGCAAAAAATAGAAATTTTCATATTTTTAATACTTTTTGCGACGGCACCACACCGTCGCAAAAACAGTGTTCTTGCCGTTGCAAAAAAAAAAAAGGCTATTAGCGACGGCATTTTTCGCCGTCTCAAATAACATTTTTAGCAACGGTAAAATAGTGTCGTCTCAAAAAGTCAAAAAATTTCAAGCATTATTAGCGACTGTAAAGTGCCTTCGCAAAAGGCAAAAATGCCGTCGCAAAACATGTGCCGTTGCAAAAACTCTTTTGCGACGCCTCTAGTTGCGACCCCCCTCTTGCCGTCACAAAAAGTCATTTGTCATCGCAAAAATTTTTTTGCGATGGCATTAGGAGTATTAGCGAGGGCATTTTGCCATCGCAAAAAGCTAAAATTTTAGTAGTGTAAGCGCCATAAATTTGGCAAATTGTTACCTAATTACCATATCAAATTCATAGAGTCTTGCCTGGGGGAGCCTACCATCTGAGAAATCTAAATGGTTATGTACATCCCAAGAAGATCAATGGCAGGTATTTGAAACCTTATTATCCAACTGTGTGGGAAACACATGGAGTGTAGAAAGTGCTAGGTAAAGAGCATGGAATACTCAGATAGATAATAAAGAGTTTTCATTTCATATAGATTTGAGTACATGTAGCCATAGATTAGCCCAAAAATCAGTACAATGTTTCAGTTGTTTCCTTACAATGGATTCTCTACTCCTAAGGGATGGGAATAACTAAATGGCTGTAGTCATATCCTGTCTTCTGTCAGCTAGCCCTTGATTAGTAATCTATAGTTTTTTAGCATTTTGATCCAAGGCTAGGTTGACTGTTGCTAGCTCCTCTTCTAGTTGGGCCTTCTTCTCCAAGAGTTGGGTTCAAAACTGAAAGACATAGGAATGTTGTCCCGTTAATTCAAACACCTCAGCATGTATATAGGAGACAAACTCCTTGTCCTTCAACAACTCCTCTTCTGCAGCCTTGGCCATGTGGCAGATATTGATATAGAAATCTATATTCGTTGCAGCCTAGGATAAGTGACTTGAGAAGGCCATGTTAGATTACTCGAAAACTTTGCAGCACTTGTGGAATACCATTTTTAATAATAGGCTTTTGTAAGGCTTCAAATAGAATCCTTGAGAAGGATTGCAACAGATCCAAGCAGGTGCCCAAGTCCACCCGATTCAATGAGGCTTCAATAACAGTGGAAGAGCTCTCAATAATCTCCAAGAGGGAGTCAGCAAGGATCAATGGCTCAGTCATACTATTTGGTGCTCGAACTGATGAAGATATGCTAAATAAACTGGCCAGCTGAGCCTCGAAGATGCCCATCTCTTCCTCTGACATTATCAGTACAGAGGAGTCACTAGTTGGAGGATGACATGAAAACATGAGAATAGGAGAAGGAGTTGAGGATTCTCTTGTAGTGTCTATTGTCTTGGCTACCAACAAGTCAAGAGAAGAGGGACTGGAGATGAATGGTAGAAAGAAGTTGGTGAGCTGCTAGTGTCAAACTTAGAAGTACCAGCTGCCACTGGAGAAGTGACAGCTGGGGTTCTCTCAGGTGATAGTGGGGTAGCCAGGACTCTGGGAGGGACCTGTAGAGGTGAGACAATGGAAACCAGAAGCAAGTTCAAAGAATTGAAAAAGCCAAGAGAAAGGGAAGCTGGGATGCTTAGCCTCAAGGAAAGAAGAGAAGAATGCGTGGAGAGTGTGGAGCTGGGAAATGGAAGTATCATCTAGATGGGCTCTATACTCACTGGTATTTCAGTGTTAACCTTCCATTTTCCTTTTAAGGCTGCCTTTAGCTCTGCAGAAGTTAGGAAGGGTCCTTCATCTATAGGCAAAACAGAGGAAGCCAGTGTCGAAGGAGAAGGAACTGGAATGATTGCTGCTACATGGCAGAAAATAAAAAGCAAATGTTAATTTTATGCTAAAATCCTGGAAAAGGAAATTATCAAAAGGGACTAAGGGAAATTAACAGCTTCAAAGGTGGTAGTGATGATGGTTGGAAAGCTGCAAAGGGTATAATGCTCAGCAGTTTGTTTCTTCCTTACAGTCTCTTTTTGTAATGCTTCAACAGCAGCAGGCTTTTCTCTTTGCATTTGTTGCTGCCTCATTTTCTCAGACCTCTGAAAAACAATAATCTCCTTAGATTGCTCATTCTCCACTGCTTTGGCAGCTACCTCATGAATGAGGTCCACGACAAGCTCACTAGGAGAGAATGTCTTCTTTGTCTTTTTCAGAGGGGTTTCTTCTTTTTCTTCTTCCTCCTCAGATACTGTTTCCACAAGGTCAGGCTGCAGTATAAGTTTTCTTTTCTTCTGTTGTTGCTTGCCCTTGAAGAAGGTCAAAGCTTGAGCCCTCTGGGGTGAAGTCTCATATGAAACTCCTGCATCAAATATTGAAACTATGAGCAAACAGACATGACATTAGAAAAAGAAAGGTGCAAAGAGGACAAGATGCACACCTTTCTTCGAAGTGGCCCTTGTTACTCTAAGAGGAGGAGATGTGACAGCAAGGGTAGGAGCTGGGATAACAGGAGCAATAGAAGAAGTGATGGTGACCCCAGTCTCCTTGGGCTTGGCTTGAGAGGCACATCTAGCCCTACCAGCAGATCTTGGAGGGAAATGGCCAAGTGCACCTTCATATTGGCTGTCTACCAATTCTAATATCTCTTCAATGTAGTGCCTTGGGGAATGAATAGAGAGAATTCAAACTCAATTAAGTCTTGAATCAGCTTGGAGGTTGTTTGATCCAGTCTGGTTTTTAGCATTTTTAGCTCTTTGGTTGCAAGATTTGGATTAGTTTGGCTGTAGAGAGGGACATGAATCCCCTGAGTCAGCCCAAATTGCCTAACGAATTGAGCAGAGCAATAGGCTTCAGATATGTATTTGTAGGCTCAAAGGTTCAAAGTGCCAACAAAAAGCCCCCTTGGGATTAGGATGGAGACCTACATATCTTTGTGCTAAGGTCAAGAGTAGGTCTTATCAACCAGAAAGGTTTTCAGCTAGGTTGGCCCTTTGTTGGCTTCGAAAGGGCAGAACAAAGTGCGAGAATGAGAGGAAGCTGGGAGTTAATAAAAAAAAAAGAAGAAAAAATATAAGGCAAAATTGGAAGGGTAGATGGAGATTCTGGCAAGTTTTATTCCATAAGTAGTAGGGTCTTGCACTACGAATCTTAAACACTTAGAGTGTAAGTCTGTGAAGTAGACAAAAAGCCAGAGTTGGAGTACCTAGAATAGGCCTCCTTGATTAGCATCCATGGGTTTTTTGCAAAATTGGGAGCAAGCTCTATAGACATGACCCAAAACATATGGAGCCAAAGCTATCCTTTTATTCGAAGCAAGAGCCTTAGAAGAAGGGCAAATTCAGGCATGATCCTTTGAGAAGAGGTATAAAAAAGGAATTTTCAAAGCCAATACAGAAGGAAAAAAAAGAATTCGCAGTCGGTCATAGGACCTTCCTTTTTATTCTCAAACTTAACAAAATCACTAAATGAAAAGTTCAAAGGGGGAATAAAGAAAAAGACTTGAAAGTCAGGATAATCTGGACCGAAAATGGTGCCAATGGGTGATAGCCTTAAGAGATGGCACATATCAAGGACAGTGAGGGCCATCATGCCACACCGAAATTGGAAAAATTGAAGGATGGATTCAAAAAACAAAGTGCAGCAGGTATAAGAAAAAGGTCTTCAGGAATGGTAAACTTGGCTAGTTAAAGGACGTCGATGAGATAGAGTTCTTGGAGGTCCAACATCCTGGCGAGAATAACTCGGTCATACCATTCCTCCCATTTGGGCCTCAATGTGGACCAGCAACGATGAGGTCGGTTCATCCTCTAGTTATCCAGTCAAGGCCACCCTCATAAAAGAAGCAGTGATCCTCTAAACGAAGGTACATAGTAAGAAGCTGAACAAAGTTTCCCTGAAGATAGGTCCAAGGACAAACTCCCCTTGAGCATGGCGACGAGAAATGAAGATACATCCATCAATGGCGCTTCGTTCACCAGCTTTGTATTTGTCGCATTCTTTGTTGATATACTTCTTTAAAGCCACGAATGGGCTTACATGCTCAATAACTGGTACTTGTGAAGAAGAAGAAACCATCAATGAATAGTTGAGAAGGAAATGAGGAGAGTAAGTATGAGAAGGGTAATAAGTTGCAGTTAAGGCCATGTTTGTTTGGGCGGACTGGATTAGCATTCCCATGACTAATAGTCCTAGGACTACGAATCCGTTGGATTATGTATCCTATCTTAACTAATAGTCAAGTTTAAAATAATTAGTCCGTACTTCAATTGTTTAACTAAATATCAGATTAATAATTTTATTGGACTATTAGTCCAATCCCAAGCTCATGTCCACTCAAACAAACATGGCCTAAATTCAAGCATAGCTAGGATTTGTTCACTTCAAAAGTTTTAGAGGTATGCTTTTAGACTTTCCATCAAGGGAAATTTCCCTCGAAGGGGTCTTTGTAATGTTCTGTGACTAGATAGGGTTCTTGCCTGGTCTTTTAGCGTAAATAAGTACTATGGAACCAGTTCTTGGTCAAGCAATATGGAAAGTTCAAAGACTAAAGGACTTATCTATGCCTAAAAGCACTTTCTTGCAATTTTTGCCTAGATAGGACCTGTTAAAGGCAAATGTGGTCGTTCTTAAGAGAAATTTCATGCTTCGAAACACCTAAACTAGGCCTCGAAGCAAGATTGGTTAGTTCGAAGCTGTTATTTATACAGATTATATTAACCATACAATTAGAATGTGAAAACCTAAGACAAATACCATCACTCATATGAGAAATTCCATGATTCGAAGAATTTAAAACCAGGTTTCAAAGCAAGATTGGTTGCTTTGAAGCTACTATTCATAGATTGTGAACAAAGGAATAAGGTCACATTAACCATGCAGTTTATCATGCAATTGGAATGCAAAATAAGACCATGCAAATGAAATTTGAAGAACCCAGTTGTATTGATATATAAAATATTTACATTGGAGGGCCTATTTGGCTACAAATTCAATTTCATAATAATAAGAGATAAAGAGAGTGACAAGTTCATTGAATTTAGTCCAGCAGTGTTCTATAAACTTGTGTTTTTTCTTTGTCCTATTTTCAATTCTGTCTAAACTAGGTTTTTGCAGTTGATGCACTCTTATTTGGTGGAAAAGCTGTTCAGCCTTCATTTCAAACTCAGTTTCCTTCCAACTTTGATCCATCTCATTCGTATCTACATCATCCCAGTATGCTGAGTCCATATTCTTGAAGGCGTCATATTCTTCAAGCAGATTCTCTTTTTCACACTGAGTATGAATTCGAATGTCGTCAATTTCATTCAAAGAGTCACTAGTGGCCCGGGAGATTTTATACCAATTGAGCAGGAGAGGAAGCTAGTCCAGAAATGTATGGAGTTCTGTTTGGGCTATGGGGTTAAGGGCATGACCTCGAGATACAATATCACAAGCCCATAAGAAGTTCCTGTAAGGAACATCATCTCTAAAGACTTCGAAAGACAGATGGGAGAAGGCGATAAGCAGAAGTTGAGCTTTATATTGCTGAAACGCAGTTGAAGGAATTGGAGGTTGATAGGAGAAAAAATGCTGACCCTCGAAGAGAGTAAGTTTCAATTCCTCCATTCAATTAAGATTATGAGAAAGAGAGGGTACAGAAGGATCCATTCCAAAAGAATAAGGAAATTGGGGATCATTTACACACTCCAGCCAGTCAGAAGAGCAATATTTTGCCTTCTTAGCCAAGAATGAGGAACTGAATCCCAATGCTTCAGTTAGGTTGGGAGTTTTTTGTACTATACTCATTGGTAGGGAAGAGGTGTACCACGTCGAAAGTAGATTGTCCTCCAAATAGCGACGGCGATCAATGGGTACGTAGCGATATACTACTGAGCTTCGGGAAGAAGGAGGCACCAGAAGAGGATCATTGAATTCAATAATTCTGTGGTGAATCCACTCCTTTATTTGAGGTTGAATTGGTGTTGACCAAGTATCCCAGCCAGTATTTCTAGAAGAAGATGAAGCAGCTTCATCCTATACAGAGAGTTTTAGAGCAGATAAAGAGCTTCCAAGATCCATTTGTGGAAATGCTTGGTCCAGAGGTTCGTACGGTGCAAAAGCTTCCATAACTTGTATAAATGGGGGCAGATAAGTGTGGCCAATAAATGCATGAATGTTCTTTCAAGGTTGGTTATCATTATCAAACACCTCCTCGTATGCTCGATCAACATGGGAGAGGGCTTGGTTGGCCATTAAAGATGTATCAGTCTCTTCGGATACTCAGATAGTGGAGGAAGCGTTCAAGCGTAAAAGAGAATTTAATGAAGTTCGGTGCTTCATTTCTAAGAAGACAGTTACACTTCTAAGATAAACAAAGTCCATGCACGTCCTAGGACATAGATAGAGTGGATTGATCCACTAATATCACCAAGTATTGGGTATATTAGTGCGGAGGGTAATGTTGGCTACATATTAGCTTAACACATGGCACATAAAGGGTAATTTAGGGAGTTAATGTAAGCTTCCAATCAGCAATAGACACGTGGCAGTTCATATTGGTAATAATGGATCTGCGCAGCATTGAAGCAACTAGAAGATGCAAGATGACGTGGCCCAACGGTTACTCACAAATTCAAATTCAAATTCAAATTCAGGAGGGAAACCTAACTACAAAAATAGCGTAGTGGAGGCTAACTGTAAGAAAACATGATCAAGGATCATGGGAGGACCTTTCGATGGTTGGAAGCCCACTTCAATGGTTACCATTAGAAAGTATAAATAGAAGATAAGGCTCCAGAATGAAAGACACAGACTCAGATCCATAAACCAATTTATTTACTTCATATTTCTTTCCAGTTTTACATTTCCAACACTTCAATTCCTGTACTGCACTTTATTTCCTAGGAGTAGTTTCAAGTAGTCATTGCTGTAAACCTCTGCGAGGCTGAGTCATTGTAAGTTCTCATTTGTTTAATGAAATTCAGTTTCTGAATTGTTCTGTATTTGTTATTTCTTATCAATTTCTCTTCATTGAGACTGAAAGAACTTTAACACAATCATCTGATAATTGGTTGACAATTAAAATTCTGTAAGGACTAATTGATCCTTACTGACACATTTAAATTTATACTATTAATTCTTGAAAGTCAAAAAAGCCAACACTACCATTCGACATTACCACCAGAATTGGAGGATGTCTATGATGCCATCCACATATCTATATTGAGAGGGTATATGGAACAAGTCCATCCCGTTTAGTGAAAGTTCAATGGAAATGTCCCATTCAAGAGAAAAAGACTTGGGAGAAGGGGAATGAGATGACGACCACATGCCCTAGCCTATTTGAAACGTAAGGTAAGTAAACCATACTTTAGAAGGGAGCCACACGAGGATAACCATTACTAACAAATCACATGTAGACCTTTTCAGGGAAGAATCGCTTGGCGTAGGGCTTCCCATGTGAGTTGAGGTGATAGTCAACAACTTAGGTGAGAAATGCTGAGAGGCAGCTAACAATGCTAGAGAGAGAGAGAGAAAAGGAGAAGAAGGATTGAAGCATTCCAATATATTTTGCTATAATATGCACATTATACAATTTTTATGCATGCCCAGTACTTTATACTTTTTTGGCTAGTTTTGCAATATATGGATAGTGTTTTACTATTTGTTTAATTAAAGAAGCTTGCATTTCATGAAGTAGTAATTAAGAAGCCCTAGAAATAATAATACTTAATTGAAAAGTAAATTAAATAATGTGCAAGATAGCCATCATATTTCATCATAGAATGGGGATTGAGTAGGAGGTGTCTTCACTCTACAGAAAGAAGTAAGAAAAACAAGCCTTCGGGCCCCTCCATATATATTATTCTTTCCGTTGTAGGTTAGTTTGATGAGCTAACACAATTTCGTAAAGCCACCCAATTGTGAATTATTTCACAGCCCAATTCTTTGATAAATATTATAGGGAGAGCTATACTCGTAGATTTGTAGTTCCTATAGTTCTCTTTTGTGTTAATTTAGTTTTTTGTAGTTTTTTTTTTTAGTTTTAATTGTATTAATTTTAATTTTGAATTTTTCATTTTGTATCAGTTTAATTGAATTAAAAAAATCTTTTAGCAATTGGATGAATCAAAGGATAAAATAGTCTATTCACTCTATTCCAAATGATTGATAGGTTGACGTCTAATTTAAAATGATTTATTTCGTTTTGAATGAAGCATTTTGTTCTTAAGTTCCGTTTAATTTTTTAAGAAATAATATCAATTTGACTCAATTGATGTAATGTCAAAAAATTAAAGAATAAAATCAATACAATTAGAAAATAGATATCGAATTCACACAAATTTTTTCTTTTACAGAGAATACAGTTATAATGTTCCAATATTATATCATTATTTGGAACTTTTCATTTGCTTTCTCATATGATAATATATATGTATACACACATATAGATAGATAGATAGACAGACAGATAGATCACTTGTCTTTGGGTGAAGCTGAAATGTCAATATGATTGCTACCAGTCTCCAACCTATGGTCTTCCAAAAGGTGAGATCAGGTCTCACCATAGAAAGTGATGTTTTCCCTTCCTCCACCCTTAAAACCGAGGATTGTATTTTTATTTTTATTTATTATTTCTGCTAAATGCTAAGAGTAGAGTACCACGTAGAGTGTATCATTTACAATAGAACAAATTATTTTTTTATCATTATTGAAAAAGTTCACTAAAAACAAAATAAAATAATCAAAATAAATATGACTTTTTTAGTGTATATCAAACACCACAATTTGAACTTAAATTAAACTCCTACTATTTATTAAATAGGATTAGTTTTACCTATACAATAAGATTTATTACATTAATATATTTAAGAGGTGAAACAAAATGATAAAACAAAATCGAAGATAAATAATATTTCTCTAAATTCAATCATAAATTGACAGTGAATAATCTCATAAAATGATGAATTAAATACAGTATAAAAATACTCAGTGTATTTGGTTTCAATTTTCTAAAAATTAAGTTTTTATTTTTTGTGTTTTTTGTTTTTAGTGAATGTTTTTAAAATTGTAAGCAATTTTTTTTTACTTTTTTACATGCACTTTATTTAGATATATTTAAATAGTAAAATATTTGTGAAAAAATATTTTAAAAAATTAATAAATAAACAAAAATATGAAAAATATACTGAATATATATATATATATATATATATTTGTATTTTTGGAATTTAGTGAATTTTTTAAAGATTTTTTTTTATAAATATTATACTTTTTAAGTTTATTTATGTTAGATGTGTCTAAAAATTAAAAAAAATATTTAAAATATTAAAAAAATTCAATCAAAAAAAAAAAATCTTAAAAGTAAATTCTAAAAATGGAAACCATAACATTGATTAGAAATGTTACCAAACACTTCACACCCAACCAAAATCAAGCCATCTAACTTTTTTCGTTTCAACAATGCGTGGAAAAGAAACAAACAGTAATAGATATTCATTTTGAATTCAACAATGATTCATCTCCTTAAAAATATCACCATTAATAGTACTAATGTATTAAGAAAGTAAAAAAAAAAAAATACAACTCTAAGACCAAAATATCACATCATTAATGACGGAACTCACTGCCACCTAATTAGTGGGAGCACTAATTAGTGCTCCCAACCAATTTTCGTTTGAATTAGTTAATAAATTAATTATTGGTAAACGTGTTAGACCACCAACCTCTCTAATTCCATTACTTGTCACAAGATGATTGATTGTATTTAGCCATACTTTCGGGGTGTTTGGGAAGAAAAAAAATAGCTAAATTTAGGTTAAAAATCACAAAAAGATAAAATAGGCTAAAATAGTTAATAAGACAAAATATCACATCAAACCCATAATCATTTCACTTTTTCTCTCACAAACATCACATTCAACCACAAAAAAATCCAATCATCTTCCCAAACACAAAAATTTTAGCCTACTTAAAATAGCCAAAAACTAAAATAGCCTACTAAAA
Source organism: Camellia sinensis (assembly GCF_055761805.1). Classification (NCBI taxonomy): domain Eukaryota; kingdom Viridiplantae; phylum Streptophyta; class Magnoliopsida; order Ericales; family Theaceae; genus Camellia; species Camellia sinensis. The sequence goes on along the minus strand of NC_138961.1, from coordinate 184,232,611 downwards.
TAGCTACTTCCCAAACGAGATCACTAGATTGATTGCATATCTATGGTATAATTGTCGATCTACTTATGATATCGAAATGGTAAATCATATTAATATAAAAAATTTTATTTAGAATTTAAGATTAATTAGAATGATGTGATAATGATAATATTTTAATTATGAATCATAGTGTTAAATATTTGGACTTTTATGTTCACATATCAATTTCTTTTCCTGCACACATTTAGTGATTTTTTTTAAAAAAAATCATAATTTTATTCTTTAATCAAATTACCGTTAAAAGACAAATTCTCATACTTCTCTGATTTCTCATGGGAAATTTGGCTATAAACTCTCTTTACCTTCCTTTCATTATTAGAAAAACTAAGAAAAAAATTATACTTTCTAAACCCCCTCATAATTATAAAATCTTGCATAAAGGACAAAATTTATTATTTAAATATTTTATCAGGCTATTATACCCTCACATATACACAATCCAAATACAAAATTTATCTTCTCTCTCATCTCTCACTTTTAACCCTAGCTTCCTCCATGGCCGGAGCTGTGTCATTCCTAAGCTCCGACGATCTCTCTCTGCATCTTCTCAACTCTCCTCCTTCAACTCTCCTTCAACTGTTCATCTTCTATCTCGTCTCTCTCTTCTAATCCTAGCTTCCTCCATGGCCGGAGCTGTGGAGAACTTGCAAATCGCGCTGATACATATATATATATATATATGTGTGTGTGTGTGTGTGTGTGTGTGTGTGTGTGTGTGTGTTTGTGTGTTTTGAGATTTGAATTCGAATATATATGTGTTTTGAGATTTGAATTCGAATATATATATATATATCTACATATTCCGATCTGTAATATATATATATCTATATATATGTGTGTGTTTGTGTGTTTTGAGATTTGAATTCGAATATATAAATTTTTGAAAGCTCAAAGTTTTAAAAATCTGAAAAATCTGAAGAACCGGGGTATGAAAAATTGAGATTTCTCTAAAATTTTCAGATTATAGGCCTGATTCAAGGATTATAGGCATGATTCAATGTTTTTCAAAGTAAACATCAATTGATTCAAGGATTATAGGCATAATTCAAAGCTCAAAGTTCCATCGATTTTTCAGAGTAAACATCAAATTTCATTTGATAGAACCAAAGTAAAATTTTACTCTGGTTCTATTGCTCTGTTTTTTTCATTTGATAGAATCAGAATAAAATTTTACTTTTATACAGAGTAAAATTTTACTTTTAGCTTCAGAGTCTTACAGTTTACTTATTTTTCAGAGTAAAATTTTACTCTTATACAGAGTAAAATTTTACTTTTAGTTTCAGAGTGTAAAATTTTACTCTCATTCATAGTAAAATTTTACTCTGAAATACATAGTGAAAATGTCTTAATAGGAGAGCTGATAGATATGAGGGTAATATAGTAAAAGAAACAAGTTTTAAAATATCAGGGGATTTTGAAAGTATTTATATAATTCTTGTCCTTTTGAAAGAGAAATTAGATAGTGAGGGGGCTATGACCAAATCCCCATTTCTCATTAGGTATACATCTCACTAGCCACTCCACCACATATGGCCGTCTAGCCTAGCTTCCACACATCGAGGCTGTAAATGAATAAAACCATTCGTGAAAAGACTTAAGTTCGGTTTGATAAGGGCTCATTCGAATTCGATTTGTTAAAATTTTATTGCGTTCAAATTCGAACTCGTTAAAATCTTAATAAATAAGTCTAAACATATTAAAGCTCGGCTCATCAGTTGACTTGTTTGACATTTATTTAAATAATATAAAAATATGGAGTATAAAAAATAGAATAAATATGTTATTTATATATTTAAATAATAGTTAAATTTATTTATATGTAAATAATAGTTAATTATAAAGAATATATTTATATAATAGCAGTGGTAGATATTATTATTTTTGTAAGATATTAACTTTTTTTTGAGTATGTTTATATATATTGTATATAGAATTGTATAATTGAAATTTTAATTGCAACTTTAGTTTCATACGTCAGTATTAATTAATAATTTCTTGAGCTCTTAATACTTGTGAACAGGCTTAAGTCAAGTTTAAGCCAACTCAGTTCGAACTCGATTCGTTAAATTTTTATTGAATTCAGACTCATTAAAAATTTAATAAATAAATCCAAACATACTAAAATTTAACTCGACTCAACTCATCTCATTTGCATTCTTAACCACACCTAACCTCTCCTATATCTCCTGCCACATCTAAGTCCTTAACGTCCCCACCTGGCCCTTGCTTCTCCAATAGATTATGCACACCACTCCCAAATCTTAACCCCTCTCTCTCTCTCTCTCTCTTACCATTTGAAACTAAGAGTATCTCCATCCGATATTTTAAATATAATGTGACATTTTAAAATCATATTTTGAGATTAAGTATCAACTCTTTTTCTCGGTGTGTCAAAAGCTGATATGTCATTCGACATCACCTCTTTATGCCAATTTTAATATGTTTCTATTTCATGCCTTTTTTTTTTTTTAAATAAAAGAGCTTCTACGTAAAATAAAAAAAGTTCAAATTTAAAAAATAACAAATTTAAAATATCAAGTGGAGAATTTTCATGTCAAATTAACACATGTCAATTTGTCACCTAAGTCTTTTTATCAAAATTTGAAAGTTTGGGTGGAAGTGCTCTAATAGCATCAAACAAATTGTCATCATTTAGATATTAATTGCGGTAACAATGATTTAGACCACTAAAAAATACACCACTAATAGTACTAATGCATTAGGAATAGAAAAAAAAAGAAAAAAAAAAAGAAACAAGGCATAAAAAGTGGGCGGAGCCCACTGCCACATCATTAGTGGTCTTTCTAGTGCTCCCAAGCATTTTTCTAATTGCGGAACCAATAATATTTGTTCATATATCAACTATTGAACTCATATGATTTTGTCGAATATCAACTATTGAATCGATTTGGTTTGATTTTTCAAAAATTATTTTTAGACAGATTTTCTTTTGTCTTTAGTAAACTTTTTTAATATTTTAGTAAATTTTTATTTTTTTAACTAAAATATTTTTAAAAAATTCTAAAAAGAAAACCCAAACAAAAAAAAAAACCTGTATTTTTTCTGAATAATTTTTTCAAATATGCAGATTGTCTATATTCATTCACTTAATATTATGGATCATAATTATAAAAATGTGATTATGATATTATTCTATATGAATTTTTTCTTAACTACACCCTTCATAATCTAATACCAGATTTTTTTTTATCAGCAAATCTAATAGCAGACTGATTACCAATTATTGGTCAGCTAATCAAACTGGCAGGGATTATTAGTAAGATATAATCTACCTTTTACCAACAACAACCCACCCAAATGACTCGGCTATGTTGATATCTCATCTTCCATCGATGTTGAAACAGCCTTACTTTTAACACTTAATCTCTACATTCTTCTCTCTATAATCTCCTATTCTTCTTCATTTAGCCTTTCCAAATCTTCTCTCCTCTCCTCCATTTTTGGACGGAACGTTATTCACATTCCCATTTCTCTGAAACACCTCCTATATATATAACACCCTACCCTCATTAGTTTTTACACTATGGCTTCATCATCATGTTCTTTATCATCTCTAATGATATTGCTAGTGGTTGCTACATTTGTTTCCCCAATTTGTTCAACGTCAAGGCGAACGCTTATTGATCCCAAGGCGATGCAAATCGGGTTCAGAGTCAATCTCAAGCACGTTGATTCGGGTGGAAACTACACTAAATTCGAGCGTCTGCAACGCGCCATGAAGCGCGGGAAGTTTAGGTTGCAGAGGCTGAATGAAATGGTGGCGAAAACAGATTCCGAAGTAAACTCCCAGGTTTACCCCGGAAACGGGGAGTTTTTAATGAAGTTATCCATTGGCACCCCACCTGAGTCTTACTCTGCTATAATGGACACGGGCAGTGATCTTATATGGACGCAATGCAAGCCTTGTCAGCAGTGTTTCGATCAGACCACGCCTGTCTTTGATCCGACCAAATCTTCTTCTTTTTCACAGCTGCCTTGCTCGAGCAGCCTTTGCTCGGCTCTACCGTTGTCAAATTGTGGGACTGACGGCTGCGAGTATCTGTACACGTATGGCGATTATTCCTCGACACAAGGTGCCATGGCGACCGAGACCTTTACTTTTGGTGAGGTCTTGGTGCCTAACATTGGGTTTGGTTGTGGCGAAGACAATGAAGGAAGTGGGTTCAGCCAAGGGGCCGGGCTAGTTGGGCTCGGCCGTGGACCCCTTTCCCTTGTTTCCCAGCTCGGTGAGCCCAAATTTTCATATTGCCTAACCTCCATTGATGACTCATCCAAAACCAGCACTCTTTTAATGGGATCACTCGCAAGTGTGAACAGCACAGGTGGTAAAAATTCAATCACAACTACCCCTTTGATTCAAAACCCATCACAACCATCTTTTTACTATCTTTCTCTCCAAGGAATCACAGTTGGTGGCACTGCCTTGCCCATCAAGAAATCCACTTTTGCACTCAACCAAGATGGGAGTGGTGGGCTAATCATTGATTCAGGTACAACCATCACATATTTGGAACAAAGTGCTTTTGATCTTGTCAAAAAAGAGTTCATTTCTCAAACCAAGCTCTCTGTCGATAAATCGGGCTCAACCGGACTTGATCTTTGCTTTACGTTGCCATCGGATGCCTCCACGGTTGAGGTGCCCAAATTGGTGTTCCATTTTGACGGGGCGGATATGGATTTGCCAGCCGAAAACTACATGATTGCGGATTCAGGTATGGGGTTGATGTGCTTGGCAATGGGCGGATCAAGTGGTATGTCTATATTTGGAAATGTACAACAGCAGAACATGATGGTTGTACATGACCTAGCTAAGGAAACCCTGTCATTTATACCCACTCAGTGCAATCAGTTGTGAGTGCTCTGTTAGGTTATTATACATATCTTGTTCATCTGATCGATCTGTATTGTGTGTTGTGTCGTGGTTTTTGATTTTTAATGAATTTGTTTTGATTTTCTTTTTTCAAAACAATTTGCATCAATAAACCCTCCTTTATCATGTTCACAAGTACGTGCTTCTAACAAGGTTGATCATTGATGGGATCATGGTCCTTTTTTATTTTTATTTTGGGCAAATTACCTGGATATCTATTTAAAACAGGAGAAGTCAATTTAATCCATTAATTTTTTGGATACCCTCAAAAATCCACCACATATTTTTCTTCTTTATTCTTTCTTGTGCATTTGTTCTTTTATGTCTCTTTCTCTTCTTTTCCAGCGACCGGCAATCATACCTTTCTTTTTCTCTTTCTCTTTCTAACATATAATTACTGGCGTTCGACGACCACCATTGATTGGAATTCATCGACAATCACCGACCACCGATTTTTTACTTCATCCTCACCAACAATGAAGGAGATAAGTTTCCGGGGAAGAAAATGAGTAGATCTACTCAAATCTTATGTAGATCTACTCAAATCTACATCAGATCTATGTAGATCTAAACTAAAAATAGTTGTCGGAGTACAATGTTTTCTATATATCTATTTCTTTCTTTCAATCTCTCAATTTTTCTACCATTTTTCTATTACACACTTCTATTTTCCTGTTGCAATGGAGAAAAGTTTCAAATTCTAAACAAATTCTAATAGTATTTGTTGAAATTCTAAACAAATTTCAAACTATTGCTGAAAATTAACAATTAGTAATGTTTTTAATAGTATGTGATGAAAAATGTCATTAATTATCATAGGACCTTTTGCTAATCAAAAAAAAAATTATCATAGGACCTATTACATAATAAATCTACCTATTAAGACCTACACATTATATATATAGTGGTTCAAACCAATTGTGTAACAAAAAATATTGCGAATGGAATATGATAACTCACTTTTGTATAAGTTACGATTTCCCATTTACTGGGATCATAAGTCAAGTGATACTCCTAAATTATTTAATAAGTTTTTTCTAAATCAAATGCACTAACAAATAGGATACTCAGTAGGGGTGGGCGCGGGTCGGTTGCGGCCACGGAACCTCTATTCCGCCATCCGTCCGCCAGATTGGCGGATTGAAGAAAGTCAATCCGCATCCGTCCGCCAATCCGGCGGATGTGAATTGAGCGGATTGGCGGTTTGGCGGATGGATGCGAATCGGTTTGGCGGTTTAAAATTTTATAAAATTTCAACATAATTCAACTTATGCACTTCCTCAAACAAAAAAAAGAAAAAGAAAGTATTACAATCAATGACTTAAAAAAGTATTACAATCACTGTATGCCTTATCCAAAGAAAAAAAGTTTGAAACTTTAGAATATCACGATCACTGCATGCCTCATCCACATATTACAATCACAGCATGATTCATCCCCATAAAGTATTACAATCTGTGATTCTTAAAATATAATAACAATTCAAACCACCAAAACCATGAACAGAGCAGTAGTAGAGATTGAATGTCTCTATATTGTTACATCTACATATGTTTTTGAAAACAAAAACCAACCAGCATATATCATATTTTCTATTTATTATTTTTAGAGTTACATTTAAAAACTAAAAAATATATATGAATAATACGTTTATTTTTTTCAATTCAAAAAATATATTCAAGTTGAAAACTTTTTTTCAACAGAATATTTAAACTCTTTTTTAATTGAAAACACAAACATAATATTTAAACAAATTGAAAATACGAAGTCTTATAAATTACTAAGGGTGCACGCGATTTGGCGGTTTGGCGGTTCGGTTGCGGCCAAAAAATCTCAAATCCGCCATCCGTCTGCCAAATTGGCGGATTTGAGAAAATCAATCCGCAACCGTCCGCTCGTCCTCACGCATCCGTCCAAAATGCGGCGGATCGGTTCGGTTCGGTCGGTTTTGGCGGATCGGTATATCCGCTGCTCACCCCTAATACTCAGGCTATACGTTCATTTTTTTTTAATCCCTTGGACCTTTAGGCCCAAGCTTCAATTTCTTTGGGTCAAAATGATACAATTTATTCAAAAAGACATTATCAATTAAAATTAACCTATATGTCTATCTCTTGAAATTACTCAGCCTTCATTTGGGAAGGCAAGATTGAGACTTTTTTTTGGCTATTTTAGCCACAAAAAATAAAATAGGTTTTTTAGTCTAATAAGACAAAACATCACATTCAACCTATAATCATTATATTCTTTCTTTCACAAAAAAGTCAAAAAAACCAAAAACCCTTCTCAAACCATGTTTTTTAGCCCCAGGCTAGAATAGCAAAAAAGCCAACCCACTTTTCAAACTAAAGCCTTAATTTGTCTATCTGATGAAATTCACCATATCTATTTTCTTATATGTTGAAATTCACCAAACAGCCTATCTATTGAAATGTGACATATACCATTCATTCAACGCCCTATTTGTTGAATATCATATATTTCTCTATCTCACCACCACCACCACCATATGATGTCATCGGCGATTTTTCGAGCGTTTCACCAAATAAAATTTTTCTTTCAATCTAATGTCTTATACACTTTTTAGAATTGACTTTTAACAATTCTCTCGAACAAATATGCAAGTGAAAGTGTACTTTATGGCAAATGAAAATGATAGGACCTATGTGCAAATAAATATATTTGTTAATACATTGGCTAGTATTATTGTTATGACCAAATATGAAACGTAAGCTTTTACACAGAAAGTCACCATTGCTTTAATCAAACCAACCAACTCCACTTTCCTAACTTTGGTAATCTAATTTAACTCATTCTAACTTTCCACAACGATCATAACAAAACAGAGGACATACCTTCCCAAATGACTCTCTCCACAACTATGTAAAAGCTTACAAACAACCATAAAAATCATTGCGATCAACAATATTATAAACATAGAATCAATTGTATAAAATAATTGTAATCATACATATTATTACATAGTGAAACCTAGAGTTTTTTTTTTTTAACATTCTGAGAGGGTAATTTATATGGAAATTGGGCAAATCTAGGTGATGGGCCATTCCATGGGCTACAATGAGAAGAACTAAGTAAAAGGGCCTGATAGTTAGCCCGATCCCAGAGAGCCTTGTAATTAGTTCAGTCCAGAAGAGCCTTGCAGATAGTCCGATCCGCAGGAACTTGGTGGTTAGCTCGGTCACCATGGTCGGCGCGGTGACAGTTAGCTCGGTCATACTATATTGGGCCAAAGTATGTTGGCTTCTACTTAGGACCTTGCAGTTAGATAGCTCGGTCCAAGCTCATTGTGGATAGCACGGTTTCAGACAACCCAGTTGGAATATATCAACCGAGGTACATGCGCAGTGAAAGGAAGAATCGAGCTATCTAGAACTCAGTCTAGTCTGCAACTTTAGCGTGGCCATGTTATTTCGATCGTATTGACATCTAGCCATGGTAAAACCATCTCACTTGGTTTAAACAGTGAGGGGGGTGTTGAAGGATAAGCATTATCTTTCAGGAATGTGATTCCTAGGAGGACTCTACATTGAGGAGTAAGAGTCCTACTAGGATTGTGCCACACGGAACCTATAAAAAGCTCATAACATCACCTATGGAGAGGTAACACAACTTTGATTCCCGAATACACAGAGCTTTTATCTATTTGTCTATTTTGCTGACTTAGGCATCGGAGAGGTATCCGGCACACACCCGCCGACTAGCTCACGTTTGTGTTTTCAGGGAGTAAAGCGACGTTGTACGAAAGAGCGCAGACTTGATCAACAGGATTATACGAGAAGGTTTATTTCATTCTCATACAATTAGCGCCGTCTGTGGGAATACCAAACAAAGAACAAAACCTCTTAATCAAGTTTCCTTCGCTAGTTGAATGGCGCACAACAAAGATTTACCGCAGTCCGCCATTGACGGACAAACCCCAGAGGGGGTTGGGAGGCGTGAAGGTTTGCCCTCTATCCCTCCCATGGCGGACTTAGAGCCCCGGCGACAGAATCCCCGGAGGGATGCAAGGGGGAGGCGGAACAACAGCCCTCGTCGCTCTCGCTCACAAAGTCCTGAAAGGCAAAGGCGGAGGATTGACCCTCAAGTTTTGGAGGATCGGGTAAAGGAGCAGGACGAGTTAATCAGGAAGATGGCAGTGGACATGGAATTGATGAAGTGCTAGATAAAAGGGAAGGGGGTGGCGACAGGAGCGGGGCGCAAGAGTAATACGCCTCTTCGCCACTCAGAAGATCGTGGTAGGCATACCACACCATCGCAAGCAGAGAGTAAAAGCCTCAGGACAAGCGACACTCAATTAAGGACTTCCAGAACTCGTTACTCCAGGTCTAAGAGAATGAGATCATTGAGGTCTTACACTGAGGGAAGTAGCTATCGGCCCTCACATACGCACCAGACATCATCTAGGCAAACGGAGTTGCCTAGGTCGTCCGACTTACGGACTGTGCTTGATGAAAAGGCACGACGAAAGGAGGATGCCAGGGCACGCGACCCGCACAGAGTTTCAGCCTTTCAGCGGTTGGCTCCTCGGACGCATGGAAGCGTCGAGGTTGGAATGCCAATACCGCACCTTGCCTACGAACCAACATATAAAGCACTGGCAAGACTACATAGCTCGCCGTTCGTTCCGACGATTGAGAACGCACCATTACCTTCAGGCTTCATCCAGCCTAAATTTACCACGTACGAGGGGAAGACAGACCCTTATATGTACCTAAGCCACTTTTGCCAGGTCATGGCAGTATTCCGACGGAACGAAGCTTTAATGTGCATCATATTCCCATCCAGCCTTGGCGACCTAGGTTTAACCTGGTTCGAAAGGCTACCAAGCAATTAGCGGAAACGTTCGTAACAAGGTTCAGAACGAACACCAAGACGCCAGTGGAGATCGATCAGCTACTCTCCATTGACATGGGAGACAAGGAAACATTGAGATCCTACAACAATCACTACTGGGAGACATTCAACCAGATAGGGGACTGCCCCACCAATCTCGCCATCGCACAATACAAAAGAGGACTTCCAGTCGGAAACAGATTGAGGGATTCGATTACTATGACTCCACCCCTCACGATGGAAGCCTTGATGGAGAGAGTGCACCAACATATTCGGGTGGAGGAGGATGGCGCCCGCGCCAAGGCAAAATCTGGTGTAACAGCAACACCAGATAAGAAAACTACGGCAAAAATCAACACAGTAGAACGTCCAAGCAAGAATGGACGAGGCAGACGAGACAACAAAAAGGACCGAGATAAAAGATGGTTGAGAGTCCGCACTGCCATTACCATAGTATTCAAGAAAACAATCTACCGAATTCTCAACGAGATACGCAATGAACCATTCGTCAAATGGCCAGCTAAATTGGGAGAGGCATAGAAGGACTACGACGAAAGATCTCGGTGCACCTTCCATAAGGAAAAGGGGCACCGCACTGAAAATTACACACCGTTGAGATAGCATCTGGAGGAGTTAGTGGCAGCTGGTCACCTGGACCGGTACATCGAATGAGGGACGCAGCTAGCCCCCCAAAACCACGATCACCCAGACGGAACACCGATTGACACCCCACCTCAAGGCGTGATAAACGTAATACATGGGGTATTCGAGCCTGAGCGAGTATGTGAGCTCAGTGGAATGATAAAGAAGGTTGAGCACATAAGGGAAGTATTAAGTGCACAGCCCACCATCAAAAAGAGAAAAACAGAGGCCATGAATGTCATGTCTTTTTCAGACAGAGACTTGGCAAGGATATATTGCCCTCACAATGATGCACTGATCGTCACTCTCCACGTCAAGGATTACGAAATCAAGCGAATCTTGATCGACCAAGGGAGCTCATGTGAGATAATGTATTACGAAACCTTCAAACAATTAAAACTGGAAGACAAAGACTTGGCACCCGCCATATCTCCCCTGATCGGATTCAACTCAATGCCAGAGTGGCCAGTGGGCAAAATTATCCTCCCAGTCAGAGCAGGAAGCATGACGAAACAAGTGAAATTCTAGGTATTAAAAGTCCCTTCCACTTACAACATAATCTTGGGGAGGACATGGCTGCACGCCATGCGATCGGTAGCGTCAACCTACCATCAAGTAATGCGGTTCCCCAACGAAGCCGGAATAATTGAAGAAGTCTATGGAGACCAAATTATGTCCAAACAATGCTTTGTCATAGTAAATGGTAGCCGAGCTGCCAAAGGTTTTGTTCAGATGGTGGAAGAACTTGAAAGCAATGAATTATTTGCGGATGTTGGCAAAGCCGCTGAACAGAAGGCAGTGGAAGATTTGGTACAGGTAAGAATAAATGAAAAAAACCCAGATAAGTTCTTTTTGCTTGGTTCATCTATGTCCAACACTAAGAGAATAGAGGTCATAGAATTCTTAACCTCTAACATCGAAGTGTCTGTCCGGACGCCGTATGACATGCCTGGCATTGACCCAAGCTTCATCTGTCACCAATTGAATGTCCACCCAACTGCCAGACCAATTATACAGTGCCCTCGCAGATCGGCACTCCACCATGTCGAGATAGTAACGGAAGAAGTAGAAAACCTGCTAGAAGCAGGAGTTATCAGAGTGGTGCACTACCCCAAATGGATCTCCAATACAATAGTGGTACCTAAAAAGAATGGAAAATGGCGTGTCTGTGTGGACTATAAAACAGTCAATAAACCATGCCCAAAGGACAACTTTCGTCTACCACGGATAGACCAACTGGTAGATCTGACAGCAGGACATAACTGTCTTAGCTTTCTTGATACGTACAGAGGGTACCATCAGATCGCCATGTATGAGCCAGACCAGGAGGTTACATCTTTTACGATGCCAAGAGGACTATATTGTTACAAGGTCATGCCCTTTGGCCTTAAGAACGCAGGGGCAACATTCCAACGGATGGTCACCAAGATGTTCGAACCATTGTTAGGCAGAACGATGGAAGCCTACATCGACGACATGGTGGTCAAGAGCAAGAATAAGAATGATCATCTCAGGGACCTAGGTGAGATGTTTCAGATCTTGAAGAAGCACCAACTACGCCTTAATGCATCCAAGTGTGCGTTCGGCGTAGGATCTGGCAAGTTCCTAGGCTTCCTGGTGACCAACCGAGGTATAGAAGCAGACCCCTCTCAAATCAAAGCAATTCAGGAACTAGAGAGACCCAACTCTATAAAAGAAGTACAGCATCTCACCGGCATGGCAGCTGCGCTAAACCGGTTCATAAGTCGGTCGTCAGACAGATGTCGACCATTTTTTCAAGCATTAAAGGCCAAGTTTGAGTGGAATGAAGAATGCGACCGCACCCTTGAAAGTTTGAAAGAATACATGTCTTTTCCACTGCTGCTAGTGACCCCAATACCTGGAGAAGAACTATTTTTGTACCTGGTAGTCTCACAGCACGCAATTAGCGCAGTGTTGGTCCGAACGGAAGGAATCCAACATCTACCCATCTTTTATGTCAGCAAGACATTGCTGGGCGCAGAAACCAGGTACTTACCATTGGAAAAACTGGCCTTAGCCTTGATGATGGCCTCAAGAAAATTGTCGCACTACTTTCACGCCCACACAATAATCGTCCTCACAGCTTTTCCATTAAAAGCTTTGTTTGAGAGGGCGAACTTTTCTAGACAAATCTTGAAGTGGGCAGTCGAGTTGGGACAGTTCGACATCAAGTTCCAACCTAGAACCGCGATAAAAGCCCAAGCCTTGGCAGACTTTGTCGCAGAATTCACCCCAGGAAGTCATCATATCTACCCAGTCGACCCGACTGATACAATCGAACTAGGGTTAGAAGTTGACGTCGGAATAGCGCAACCCTTGGTGCAGGATACCCAGTCAGACCTCAAGGCAAACCAGAGTAAAGTAAGGAAGGAAGAAGCAAACCATGCTACACCAAGTCAAGACTCACCAACAAATAAAGACTTAGTACGATCAGATAGCGAGGGGCAAAAAGCAAGCATGGACCTTGAGGAAAATACCACCAACACTCTTGATCCCAAGGCATCATCTGATCCCTCCACTTGCTGGAAACTGTTCATTGGAGAGATATGGAAGCTCTTCGTAGATGGAGCGTCTAACAGGCATGGTGCAGGACTAGGCATAGTCCTTATCTCACCAAATGGCCTAGTGGTAGAGCAAGCAGTCAACCTTGGCTTCCCAGCATCAAACAACAAAGCGGAATATGAAGCACTTCTGGCAGGCTTAAAATCAGCATCCTACATGAAGGCCACCGAGCTAATGGTTTACAGTGACTCACAGCTGGTGGTAAACCAAATTTCAAGTGACCACGAGGCAAAGGAAGACAGGATGGCTAAGTACCAAGAGTTAGTCAGAAAAGAGATCAAGAAATTTGAAGTAGTACGGATAGAGCAGATCGGCAGAGAAAAAAACAGAAGAGCAGACAAACTAGCAGGCTTTGCTTCAATGGCAGATACCACCATCCCTCATCCATTACTGATTGACTACCTACCAAGACCAAGCATTGAAGAACCCGAAGTAGAAGAGGTGTGTTGTGCCGAACTAGGCCCTTCGTGAATGGATCCCATTATACTGTTCCTAAAAGACGGCGTCTTACCGGAAGAAAAGAAAGTGGCCAACAAAATAAGAGCAAAGTCATAGCACTTTTGGCTCTCCCCATCAATGGCCTTATACAAGAAATCCTTCACAGGACCTTACCTGAAGTGTGTCCATCCCAGCAAGGTCGAAGCATTCCTGTTCGAAATTCACGAAGGCGTATGTAAAAGCCATCAAGGAGGAAGATCATTGGCCTACAGAGCAATTTCGCAAGGATATTGGTGGCCATACATGCAAGCAGATTCATTAAAGTATGTCAAGAAATGCGAGAAATGTCAGAAGTTCGCATACCAAATACATCAGCCAGCCAGAGAACTCCTACCATTAACAAGCCCATGGCCTTTTCCAATATGGGGCTTAGACATAGAAAGACCACTTCCAACAGCACCAGGCAACAGAAAGTTCTTCCTTGCAGCAATAGACTACTTCACAAAGTGGGTGGAGGCAGAAGCATTGGCGTCAATCAAGGAGAAGGACGTGAAAAAGTTCGTCTGGCAGAATATCATCACTCGGTTCGGCATACCAAAAGCTCTAATATCGGACAACGACACTCAGTTCGACGGTAAAATCTTTAGAGGCTTTTGTGAAGAGTACAAGATAGAATTCTACAACTCTACACCAGCATACCCCTAAGCAAATGGCCAAGCAGAAGTATCAAACAAAGTTGTCCTTAATGGATTGAAGAAAAGATTAGAGAAAGCAAAGGGCAAGTGGGCTGAGGAGCTTCCCTACGTTTTATGGGCTTACTGTACCACACCTCGGCGGTCTACTGGCGAAACACCCTTTTCCTTGGCCTATGGCATGGAAGCAGTAATCCCACTAGAAGTTGGCCTCCCTACAATTAGAAGTGAAAATTTTGATCCAAACTTAAATGGAGAAGCCATAGCACTGGAGCTCGATCTTGCGGAAGAACGAAGAGAAAGAGCACTGGTTCACATTGCCTCGTACCAGCAAGAGTTGTCCAGAAAGTATAACAAAATAGTACATCGAAGACAATTCAAAATCGGAGATTGGGTACTACGTAAAGTGATGGGAAACACCTTGGTACCCGGAGATGGCAAGTTAGGGCCTAATTGGGAAGGACCTTACATGGTGGTTGGATTAGCAGGAAAAGAGGCATACCACTTAGAAGACAAGGACGGCAAAGCCATTCCCAGGCCATGGAACACTGCCAATCTCAAGCTATTTTATTTTTAGCTTTTATTTCAAGTATCTGTAATTTTTTCTTTCTCAATAAAACAAGTAGTTTCTTTTCAATATAGTTGTTTCCTTCTGTAAAAGATTGTTTTAGTGAGTTACGAGCACTGTAAGCATAGTTGGCCGAAATAACCAACTTTGCACTCTCTTCAGCTAAGATTAGGATCAGTACTGAAGAAGTTGGCTGGAAAAACCAACACCCCTCCTAAGCCCAGGATAAAGATCCAGGCTGCAAGACGTTTGGTTGGAATAACCAAACACTTTACTTTAGGTTAGCAGGAAAAACCAACTTAGAGGTTGGCTGAAAAAACCAACACCCCTCCTAAACCCAAGATAAGGATCCAGGCTGCAGGACGTTTGGTCGAAATAACCAAACACTTTACTCTAGGTTGGCAGGAAAAACCAACTTAGAGCTTGGCCAGAAAAACCAACACTCAGTACTCTTCAGCCAAAGTACGGATCTAGGCTGAAGAGTGATTGGCTGGAAAAACCAACACTTAGTACTCTTCAGCCGAAGTAAGGATCTAGGCTGAAGAGTGATTGGCTGGAAAAACCAATACTTAGTACTCTTCAGCCGAAGTAAGGATCTAGGCTGAAGAGTGGTTAGCTGGAAAAATCAACATTCATTATTCATCAGCCGAGATACTGATCTAGGCTGAAGAAGTTGGCTAGAAAAACCAACACTTAGCACTCTTCAGCAGAAGTAAGGATCTAGGCTGAAGAGTGGTTGGCTGGAAAAACCAAAACTTATTGTTCTTTAGCCGAGATAAGGATCAAGGCTAAAGAGATTGGCAGGTTTGGCCAGTCAGATTGCAAAGCAAAGACCGGGATAAAAGTATCTCTTTCCAAAAGACAAAAAAGAAGAAAAATGCATAAGTCAAGTAAACAGGTCATCTAAGTCAGCATCTAAAACCACCCAATTTTCACCCAGAGGTAGCTCGGTTATGGCAACCACGCTCTGGTTAAGCTTAGTTGGAAGCACAACATCGGACATAGTTGGCAAAGGTGGAATGGAGACCTCTGGAGTTGGGGAGGTAGACTGGCGACCGGATTGAGTGTTGTCCTCTAGAGCTTCATCTTCATCCTCCTCCTCCAGAAATTGTTGCTGAACGGTAGCAGCATACTCCGCCAGTGAGCTCGATATGAAATATGGAGGAGGATTGAAGACCTCGGTCTCAAGTCCATGACCGAGCTGCGCCACAGCCCCCTTCCATCCGCATTTAAAGAACAGGTCCTTCGCAGCTTCACATTGCTTGATATATAGGGCTTCGCCTTCTTTGAAGCCACGGTCCTCCGCATCCTCCAACTTCTTCTCGAGCTTTGTTATTTCGGCATTCTTTTTTCCTTCAAGCTTAGCCAGCTCGCGCAAATATTTATCTTTTATCACGGCCGCAGCCTTTTGCTTGTCTGCTTCAGCCGAGCTAACAAGACCGGTCAGACGACCATTCTCGGTTTATAGCTCGGCTATCTGTTTCCTGGCCTATTCTAGCTCGGTGGTTTTTTCATTAACCTCGACCATGGCCTGCCTGGTGGTTTTTCGAAGTTCCAATACTCGAATTTTTGAAAAATGGATGGTAAGACAATTTTTAGTAAAACCGAGCCAAAAGTCGTAAGAATTTTTGAAAAATAAAGCAAAGGAGCAACTTACCAGCACCATTGATTTTGTGGATGAGCGAAGGACCTTCAGCTCGGTTAGGTGGTCATAGTGCCTCATGTCGACTGGAAGGCAAACGCTTTTAGCAAGGTTGAAGGCTATCAAATGGTCTTTTTCTGCGACCACTGAGTCAGGATCCGTGATAGCGCGGTTCTGAAATGTGATCTTTGGTACCCACATTGAGGGGCTAGCTCGGTCTGAGTGCTCAGGTGGGGGGCTTGGTGAAATGGTTCGAGGCCCCACGGTTTCATCCTCGTCGACAAGGCGTGGCTCGGTTATGGAAGTCCGAGCACGCTTGCTTGGACGAGATGATGAGCGTTAATGGGATGGAAGGGCCACCACGGTCTCCTGAGTCTGACCGGTTGGTGGTACCTCGGGCTGGTTTGTTTTGGTCAGGAGTGCCCTTACAGCTCGTTTGTTGGCCATCTCTTACTCAGCGGTTAGAGGGATCAATTTGATTTGGGGCAAGGTTGGGTCCGGTTTAGGAGAGGCTTCCAACAAAAAGTTAGTTACCTTGGTCTTTCATTTATTGCTATATCGGTAGGTCGGCTCAAAATCCAGTAGCTCGGTCCAACTTCGGTTTGGATATCGCAGCGCGGCGCGAAGAACATTCAAGTTGGGGTAGCTGTATTGGGACTTGAGAAAGTTTAAATCTGCATGAAGGAAGACAACAGTTAGTTTGGTTCGGGAAGTGAAAACCGAAGTAAAGAAAAGTATGCAATAAAGCCGAGGTAACCCTACATGCTACACCCTTGTTCCAATTTATTCTGTGGCCAGGGATTTGGGCTTGTTAGTCTTCAAAATTCCCAAATACCCAGAAGAAATCATCGTCATTCACGTCTTTATCCGGGGTATTCTGTATTATTTTTTCATGCCAGCACCTTATTCTTAAATAATAAACCCAGCCATCTTCGGCCGATCCTATGGAGTATTGATGGAAGAGCTCGGCTAGACCGAGATTAAGGCCAGCTCGGCGGTTTAGCTCGGCAATGCCGTTTATTATGCGATAAGAATTGGTGAAAAGTTGGGTAGGGTAGAGCTTGGTTTGTCTGAGAAATTCACAAAGTAGGGGTTGTACAGGGAATCGCAGACCGCACTCTACGATGGAAATAACGTTAAAAGGGGCAAAGCCTTGTTTTCCCCAGGAAACAGTGTCTAGTTCGGCTAGTGAAAGGTGGACATCATCCGGAATTTGGTAGTCCTTACGGAATTCGGCTATAGCTCCTGGTGAGTTTACTAAAAACCTATATTTACCCATTGATTATTAAATTATCAATAAATTAGCTCGGTCAAGAAAAGGCGCCTAGTAGCTCGGTTGGGCAATCAGAGGAGTACCTGGCCAACCTAAGTCTACAAAGTAAAAAAGAAAGGTGTTAAGCACTGATCATTGGACCGTGCTACAAGAAACAAGGGCAAGATAAATGAAGTCCTAGCTCGGCTACGCAAGACACTATCAGTTTTTAGCTCGGTTTGATCAAGGGGCTTTTTAGCCCGGTTGAGCTTTTGGGGACTAAGGGAGCTGGTTTAGCACCCTTAGTTCGGTTTGAACTAAGGGAGCTGGTTTAGCCCCTAGTTTTAGCTTAGTCGGTGGTTAAGGCTATTGGGGGAGCAATTTTAGCTCGATTTTTACTAAAGAAGCTGGTTTAAGTCCCAAATCGTAACTTGGTCAGTGGGTGAAGCTTTCTAGCACGATGTTGCGCAAATCTAGTGCAGTTCCTTAGCTCGGCTAAATAAAACAGAAGGTACTGAAGTCCTATCAAAACTACAAGGATATCATGAACTTTCAGTTCGGTGATTTAGTATGGCTGGGGTCTCGCCTAAGATAAACAACTACCTAGTTCGGTTGAAGTGTGATTTTGGATCAAAAGCATCATTTTTTTAAGGTTGTTTGCGAATACGATAGTTCTATTATGAGGGTATTTTCCAAAAAAATGGTATATGCTTTGGAACACATACAAATAAGCATGCTGTGTGTTTACAAAAATAATATGTGAACAAGAGAAACAAAACAGTTTTGAGTTACGTACCATTTCAGAATGAAGAAATCGAAGGAAACAATCTCAGCAAGAACACGAGCTCTGCAGTTGCAGTAAGAAAGAGAGAGAAAAACTTGGAAAAATTAAGGCTCAGAGAGAGAGGGAGATGAATGGTACGAGTAAATGATTCAAAAAATAGGGTTTTTGGTAAAAAGCTCAAGTTTTGGACGGGACTGTTCAAATATCACGAGGTACGAGGGCGGCGTGACAGCCATACTGGGCCAGTAAGGGTGTGCCACGTGTCCTTGGAATAAGAAGCAATTCAGTTACAAAGATTGAAGAGACGTTTTTTGACCGAACATATTAAAGTAACTCGGTGTGAGTTTAGCTCGGTTGGAAGGCTATGGTTTTTTAGCCCGGTTGACAAGCTAAAGCTTTTATCTCGGCTGGTAACAGGTAATCCTTATCATGCTGCGCAGATAGAATTAAGGGGCAATTGAGAGGGTAATTTATGTGGAAATTGGGCCGATCTAAGTGATGGGCCATTCCATGGGCTACAATGAGAAGAACTAAGTAAAAGGGCCTGATAGTTAGCCCGGTTCCAGAGAGCCTTGTAATTAGTCCTGTCCAGAAGAGCCTTGCAGATAGTCCGGTCCGAAGGAGCTTGGTGGTTAGCTCGGTCACCACGGTCGGCGCAGTGACAGTTAGCTCGGTCATACTATATTGGGCCGAAGTATGTTGGCTTCTGCTCAGGACCTTGCGGTTAGATAGCTCGGTCCAAGCTCATTGTGGATAGCACGGTTTCAGACAACCCAGTTAGAATATGTCAACCGAGATACATGCGCAGTGAAAGGAAGAACCGAGTTATCTGGAGCTCGGTCTAGTCTGCGGCTTTAGCGTGGCCATGTTATCTCGATCGTATTGACATCCAGCCATGGTAAAACCATCTCACTTAGTTTAAGCAGTGAGGTGGGTGTTGAAGAATAAGCATTATCTTTCAAGAATGTGATTCTTAGGAGGACTCTACATAGAGGAGTAAGAGTCCTACTAGGATTGTGCCACACGGAACTTATAAAAAGCTCATAACATCACCTATAGAGAGGCAACACAACTTTGATTCCCAAATACACAGAGCTTTTGTCTATTTGTCTATTTTACTGACTTAGGCATCAGAGAGGTATCCGGCACACACCCGTCGGCTAGCTCACGTTTGTGTTTTCAGGGAGTAAAGCGACGTCGTACGAAGGAGCGCAGACTTGATCAATAGGATTATACGATAAGGTTTATTTTTTTCCCGTACACATTCTAAAAAAAAATAATTTAGAGAATTGACCCACTTTTCAAACCATTTGGGAAACTAACCTGATTTTTGAAATCGCATGTTGAAAATGCAATTTCAAAAAGTGAAGTCCATGTCATCATAAATTGCATTTTCAACATGTGATTTCAGGTGAAATTGCACGTTAAAAATGTAATTTCAATTTCAAAATCGCATTTTCAAAATGCGATTTCAAAAATCAAGTTAGTTTTCCAAATAGTTTGAAAAGTGAGTCAATTTTCTAAATTGTTTTTTTAACTCTGAAACCTATCATAAAAGTACAATTTTGTGTCTAATAACTAATTAAATTGTAATAGAGATAAATGGCATATATCCATTGGATTTTTCACCATTGTAGGCAATCAGTTCATAGTCTCCATGCAAAGTTACACTGAAGCAAAATATGTGCAACAGATTCCTTAAACCACTTACTAGAAAGGGCACAAAAACATTAGTTAATATAGGCAATATATTCCTTTTAATAAAAATTCAAAAAAAATAAAAAAAAAGAATACCACTTGTAGCATTCTTGTTTCGAATAGCTTTCCAATATTAAATTTCAGTTTGAAAAAAACATAAATCATACAACACCATTAGGCTTAGAATTATCAAGCACCTGAACACATATCTGACGAAAAAAATAAAAAATAAAAAAAACCACTACTAAAAAAAGTACTTTTTGCGACCGCTACAAGCTGTCGCAAATAATAAAAAGACAGTCGCAAAAAACCTTTTGCGACGGCCCATGCGACGGCAAATGGGGGTCGCGAATGTGGGGGTGGCAAATACTTTTTGCGACCGCAAAATAACAGTCGCAAACTATTTGCGACCGCCTAATCTACTTATGGCGACTAATATTTTGCCGTCGCAAAAAAAAAAAAAAATACCCATAATGTATTAGCGACCATCTTGTTACTGTCGCAAAAAAATAAAAAAAAAATGCTACAATATTTTAGCAACCTATATTCTACTATATATATATATATATATTCAACTTATTATATATAATAAATGTAAAGTGACATTTGTAAAAATTCTAATACTCATGTATTATTTTCCATCACTTAGCTCAACAAAATTATCTTTCTTCAAAAAAAAAAAAAATGTGCATACAAAATATAGACTTCTATACATGCAAAATAAATATCCATCAACTATCCTTAAAAGTATTTATACAAAATACTAATATATTCAAGTCCTCAAAAAAAAAATCTCAGTTTAGCTCTCAATATTACCCACTCAATCATACAAACTATTCCCTCAACACTACTTGCAAAAATATACATCAATATATTAGTTGACTAACTTGGATGCCAAAACAAAAATGGATACAAAGAGCACATTAATTGACAAATAATAAGCTCCAAGAATATTGAAAAATTACTCGGACTCGATTATCTTCTAATTCAGCTGGACAAATCAATGATGCTAATTGCGTAAAGAACACCCTGCAACAGAAATTTTAAGAATTTGAGTCAGGAATTTTTCTAAGAGTAAGCAACTGTGCTACAGCACCAGTTTAACTACAACTGAATTCATAACACAGAACTCATAAATTAAATGCACAACACTGTCTATACTGAAGTAATATGGACAAAGTACTCAAAAATATATCACCATAAATGGGACAGTTCGCAGATACGTGCTAATGTTGAATGAACATATATAGAACTAATAAACTGAAGAAGAAGAAGAACAACAACAATAATTGATGTTGTTGTTTGAAAGGTCGATGGAAACAAAAGGAAATCAATGTCAAAAGCTGAGAAAGGCCTTTATTTAACCAAGATTGAAAAGAGAATGAGAAAGACATTTTCCAGTGAAGTGGGCATATATTGAAGCATACCAAAAATTTGAAGCAGATCTTTTTGGGTTTGGAGTTTATTTTTTTTACGCTTTTATTCTTGTTTTCTACCTCTTTTGTTTGATTGTATGAAGGTGGTGCTCCCTTGGCAAGTTTTCGAATATAATTTTCTTTTGTGAGAGAGAGGGACCTTTCCCCCACAAGAAAGAGTCAAGGAAGCCTATTAAACTACATTATCACTTCCATCTGAATTCCCATAACTGACAGATCCGTAAAGAACCCATCTAAATATTACAATAAGGAACCAAAAACCTAAAGGAGACTCAAGCAGAAAAATATGGATAAATTTAAGTTGGAAAAGTATACAAGGACAGCAAGATATGGCAAAGAAACTAGAATATTTGGATTACAGCTGATGAGAATAATAAGGATAAGATTAAGCAACATAAGAGAAAGCAAAAGTACCTCAGCTGCATATGTGCCTCAACAGTTCAAATCAGCACCGGATATGTCCTTCACTCCAAACAAGCTACCAATTCCATCATTACCAAACAATTGTTCTGGATCATTAAGAGCTACACCAAATATTTCTTCATAGTTCTAAATATTCAAGTCAACTTCATCCATATTGAAGTCCTCATACAATTTATCATCTTCTTCTAAATCAGGTGCTTTTGTTCCAGGACAGCATGTCTGCATATTAATTAGAAGAGGTCAGATTTTTACTCAAGCAACAGAGTAAACAGGTAACCTTAAACATATTCATAATACTATAAAGTTGATCAGTTTTGTACTTTGGCAATCTTAATTGATCTAACAAATTATCACTGCATGCATTTTATTTTAATCTTCTTTACAAGCATGGCTAGGATTGAAAACGTGTCATATAACATTCCAAGAAGAAAGGCCCAAAGCTCAAAGCCCATGAGTAAGGCCGAGAGGGCAAATAATGATGGTACTGTTTGGCTGACTAGAATGATTAAAGATTGTGAGGACCAAGAAAATATATGAAGAATGGAAGAGCAAAATCAACTAGCCTTCCTGAAGTTGATCTTTAAGCTATATACGCATCAAAGCATAGAGTCAAATTTTGTACCTCTTTCTCTACACTAGGGAACCTATAGTAAAAAATTATATACTCAGATCACTAAATATTTATAAAAGAATCAGGCCATACCTTATCAAACCGAAGGTGTAGGACAACAAACTTCCTTGGTCCTTGACAATTGCAGCTATCCCATAACTGGATCATTGACAATGTATGAAGATCACATTTGAAGTATAGAAATGAAGTAAAAAGTTCAAATAACTTTAAAACATCAACTAATACACTCAATACTGAAATTATATCAAGGAACAAACTGAACATAAGCAATAAAGAGTACAAAAATTTCACCACATACATATCAACATATAACTCTAAAAAAAATTTCCTAACATATTTCATCTAAACATACAACCAATCACAAGCATCCAACTAAACTGTCATATAAAATTTTGATAAAAAATTTCAGATTTTTATTTTCATCCCTTAATGATTTCATAACACTATACATGGAACAATATGCAGTTTTCCAGTCTCACCTTTTTCTCCCATGGAACTCGGAGTCCTCAATGAGATGGCAAGAGTCATCAATGGTAGGCCGAGACAGTACATTCCCCAACCCCCTCCAAGGTTCACAGAACAACAATGGACGAATATGCAAGTCCCTACACAGGAAGGAGAGCAATCAAGACTCTCCCCAGACGAGCAAAAGAAATTTACAATCCTAAACCAAAAACCACAGCAAAGCACCTAGCACAGAGACTGAACCTGTATTACAGAGACAATTCCTATGCCACAAGCAACAGCTTTGTTGGGAAGGAAATAGTGGAAGACGATGAAGGCAAGAGGTGTGCCATTTGCTTAGATGATTTCGAGCCTAAACAGTGGGTGACACTCACTCCGTGCAATCATATGTTTCATGAAGAGTGCATTGTGCCGTGGGTGAAGAGCCACGGTCAATGCCCGGTTTGTCGGTTCGCAATTTGTGAGCGGATGGGACAGAATGCAATGCCCGTAAGCAATAATTACACTGCACAGATACCTGCAAGTGGTTTGTTCACAAGAGATGCAATGTCGATTCTAAGAGCCATGAATGACGATTTTGACTGGGGAGAATTTATAATATTCTAGGTATTATATCATATCCTTATGACTTGCTTTTTAGTCTCTTAAGTTTCTACCTAAAGACATGCTTCAATTATGGGTATTTGAGTTTTAAGGTGAATGGGAATCACAAGCTTGTTTGGTAAAGTTTGCCTAAAATGTAAGTATTTTTCTTGGATTCAAGTTGCTATATGGTTGAAAGATTTTTAAGACATTGGTAATGTAAACAAAGTAATATCAATTGAAACCATTTCAGTATTTTCACTCTCTTCAACCATTGAACCCTACCAAAAACATTATAGTAAGAGGGAAAAAGCACAAAGATAATGGCCTATCAAAAGATGCAAAGTATTGTAGGAGAAGAGAAACAAGGCTAATATAGCTAGAAATCAAATGGATTCAATTCTGCCAAACAAGGCTAATATAACTTGGATTTTAGCTCCATGCCATCGTTCCTTATTGTCCCGTTTTTCATGTAAGTGAATGTGAGGAATGCTCCTAATGATTGAAAGAAGCTCCATTTATAAACTACAACGAAAGAAACGAAAAGTACAACAAAATTAGACCGGAGACTTACAACTATGCACATTCACAATGTAACAATAGTCATAGGATTATAAGTTATGCCTTATATAAAGCATACCGATGAATGTCTATATCAAGCCTGCAGAATGAACTATAATTTTGGCCCTTCATTGATGATGAAATGTCAATAGGAAGCCCTGTACTCATCTTGGACCAAATTAATGCCTACATAAGGACAAAGATCAAATTGTTGACCATATTATATTATAAACATAAGAATATGGTTGACCAAATTCACATTCATATTCTATCATGATTATTAAACGAAGAACCATAGGAACTAAAATATACAAATAAAGCCTAATGGAAGGGCACAAATATATATTCTCACACTAAGACCTGAAGATGCATAAATTGGTTAAATGATGTCAAACATTACCAGTTCTTGCCTCAACAAATTCAAAATTGCCGATAATAAATGAAATCTTGATTTCAAGTTAAAAACAATAATGTACTACTCACTATAATGTATTGAAGAAGAAATTGAGAGACATACACTAATAGATATGAAAAATGCAAGAAAATAGGGCAAGAATAAGATGAGTTGAACCAGTACATACCTGTACGAGGATGAGACGAATTAGTCGAACCAGAGCTTCCTCGTATGATATGTATGTGTAGCTAGAGATAGATAGATAGATAGAGAGAGAGAGAGAGAGAGAGAGGGATTGGGGGCGAGATTGAGAGAGAGATTCATACCACTGGAGATCTTCAGACGACGATGACGAGCGAAAGAGCAGAGCTATACAGGTCTGTTGAACGCGTGCGAGAGAGAGAGAGAGAAAGAGAATGATCCGCCATAGATCTTTAGAGCTATTTGTCAATTCGCTCTCTAGAATCATCTAGAACACAAGCTATCAGAGATATATACACAAATATATGCATGTATATAAAGAGAGCGAAAGAGACCTGGAAGAGGTTGAGGAGGGCAGGGGCGAAGGCGAGGCAGCCGAAGGAGAGAGAAACGTTAATGGCGACTTGAGATCTGAGAGCTTCGACGATTGATTTAAGACAGAGAGAGAGAGAGAGAGAGAGAGAGAGAGAAGGGGGGGGGGGAGAACGATATCAATGTTTGTGAAATAGGGCTAGGGCAATTATAAGGAAAAAAGGAAGAAAAAATAAATATAAGGAATAAATAGATTATTCGCGACTGATAGTTAGGGGGTCGCAAATTGTACAGTAGCAAAAGGTCAGTTTTCTAGTAGTGAACTTTGAGAATAATTCACCTTTATCCACCTCCATCTTAAAACATTCAGTTCTTCTAATTTTAATGAGACAGACTAAAGCATTTCAATTGAGATTAGTAGTTATATTGTCTCCAAGTTAAATGTGATAAGTGAATTATTCTTGATGTTAAACAA
Organism: Camellia sinensis; assembly: GCF_055761805.1. Lineage (NCBI taxonomy): Eukaryota > Viridiplantae > Streptophyta > Magnoliopsida > Ericales > Theaceae > Camellia > Camellia sinensis. Next base: position 184,207,048 of record NC_138961.1, on the reverse strand, counting down.
TGTGTGTGGACAATTTCAAAAAAAAAGAAGAAATAAATTTGAAGAGAAAAAAAACAAATCAGATTAATGTTAAAGTTTACAAATTTTAATAATTAAAGTGTTAGACTTTTTCACAAGTTTGTTATTATTTTGGGAAAGTACCATTGAATTGAAATTTTTTATTTTTATTTTTAAAAAGGTGTGGATAAAGGTGAAAGTATTAGTTAATAATATTTTCTAATTATATAAGTTTTGTTGATGCATAAATTTGATCATGGATCGAGCCCATCCAAAAATGCCCAAGATCAACACAAACTACAAGTCAAGCCCACGAAACCCCCAAGTCAGATGGACAAGCCTAAACTTCTATCAAAGTGAAGAAAAAGTCATTTAGGCCCTTTTATATCAACAAAATGGGACGATCTTTCTGAATGCAGCCCAAACCCTTCTCAATCTATCCCAACCAACCAAGACCATGGGAGAACTGGTTTGATGCATTGGGGCACAATTTCAACATGTGGGTGTTGATTTCCAACCTTACAACCAAATAGGAAACTTAGCTGGAGAGCACATGACAGAATAAATTAAACCAAGCACCTGCCAATAAGAAGATAAGAATACCACAGTGGCTCGTCCATTAGGGAGCATTCCGACAATTAAGTCAACTCAACACTTATCTCAGACTCTTAGTTAGATATGGATGAACTTATCAAGAGCCTTATCCTTATTCGAACTAAGTGTATCACTTGTCTAGAACTTTTGTCCACTATCTAAATATCTCAAATTCTGGTATTACTATACCATATCTCGACAATTACCACAATCACCTTGGTAATTTGGCTCGTCTATATGGCACCTCGGCTAACACCTCGACCATATCTCGGCCACATGGCATGAACCTAAAAATACATCTCCACACAACCTAATTGGAGGTTTGTTTGTGTTTGTGTTTCAACCTAAAAAATTATTTTTTGACTTGAAATTAATTGATGGGTCAAAAGAAATTGAAGCAGAGGAAAATATTGTACAAAATTAGATATCATTGTAGCAGGTGAACAAATAATGAAGAAATGAATTCTCAAAGAGAAATAAAATAATATTTATTAAATATATATTGCCCTAAGGTGTACATCATCTTTGATTTAAAATATCATTTTTGACTAGACTACCAAATTTGGGAGGATTTTGGTTCGTTTGGGAAGTGGGTTGACTTTTTGACTTTTTAATTTTTTTAGCTATTTTAGTCTGAGGCTAAAAAGTCTCGTTTGGGAAGGACTTTTGGCTTTTTAAATTTTTTTGACTTTTTTGTGAGAGAAATAATATAATGATGATGGGTTGGATGTGATGTTTTGTCTTATTAAGCTAAAAATCTTATTTTGTTTTTTGTGACTATTTTAACCAAAAAAACCCAAAACTAAACTTCCCAAACAAGCTCTTAGATTGTCACAAAAGTTACGATTTCAACCTCAATTTAACATTTTCTTTGCTTATTACCGCTTTAAATGTTTCAAGAATTCTTCAAATCATTTGTTTTACCTCAGAAATTATATAGCCCCTAACAAAAAAACAAAGCAACACTGTTAATTTGGGATGTAAATAGAGCAAAAAGGAAAAGCACATGAAATTTTAGTATCGGCACAAATTTTTTTTTGTGTAATTGGATGAAATTGTTTATTTAAGATTTATTAAGAATTTTTTTTTCCTTTTTTAACCTAATTAAGGAATCTTTAACCTAAGAACATTTATATCAAAATGACAATTCAAATTAAAAAAAGTAAATAATTGCCCTGAGAAATGACAAGGACTAAAACTGTGCAAACAGAGGAGTTTAGTTGTATATATGGATGGTATTTGAAGTGGAAAGATGTAGTGATAATGGAATGATTAAAGTGATTGACTCTTGATTGTGAGCCAGTGCTGAGGATTAGAAAAAATGTAATGGTTGTGCAGTGGGCATTTCTTGCCTGTCTAATAGGAGAATGAATCACTACTTTTCCCAACACTAATATTTCTACATTATCTTCATTTCTCTCTTTTCCAATTTTGTTTTTCTTTTGTTTATTTTTATTTTATTCTTACTTTCCAATCAAAAAAAATTAAGAAAATGATTACTATGGGAAAGAAAAACAAAATTAATTTTGTCACATTATTATATTCTACATGGAAATTACTTAAAGAAAATTAGTGAAAAATCTTTTCTTTTGGGCCGGTTTGGCATTAAATCTAAGGATTGTTTTGTTTTAGTGATAATGATATGATTAACAAGATTATTCGGTGAGTAATTTCCAGAATTATATTGAACAAATGCTAGTAGTTGTATTTGTATTTATTCATTAGTTAAAAAATTTATTCTACTGGAAGGTGAAGAAGTTCAAATATTAATTATTTTAAAAGTTTTTTTTATATAAAATTTACAAAATTTAAATTTTTTGAACGACAATGCAGCTGACCAAAAATTTTTACTTTCAAAATTTATCAATGTATAATTCAGATTCGCATGAACCCCACAAAAATAAGAATGAGTGATGAGATTGTCCTACTGCGGCCAATTAGAATGGGTCGGTCACTGCAAATGGCTCCCATTCTTTCGGCAGTCCAATCATATGCCCATTTCATAACTGTTGTCTAACTATGCCATGATATTGAAGTTCAAAAAAAAACCAAAAAAAAAAATTAAAAACAAAAAAAAACAAGGGCATGAAATTCAAAAGTATTATCCAAGTGGTAGATTTAGAGATGGCAACGACTAGGGTATGGGTCGGGACCCTCACCCCACCCTCATTTTCACCCGTTGCCCCAACCCGACCTGACTCTCATGAAGCTCTCTCTTACTCCCACCCAAATCCAACAATGTAATCCTCACCTTTGATCTTACTCAATTCGCAACACAATCAAAAATTGAATAATAATATTAAAATTCAATAATTAAAACTAAAAAATAATATTTATAATTAAAAATATATATTATATATAACATAATATATGAACTCAATAATACATTGTATATATATTATATATATTCTATAAAAATTCAACAATACATTATACACATATTACATATATATGTAATATTATTATTTATTTATTATTATATTTGTGGGTCAAATAGGATTTGGGTAAAAAAATACTCTCCCCCCAATCTTATCCGAACCCAATCAAATTTTTTAAAAGTTTTTCTAAATCTGACCCTACCATGTTCAACCAGCCTCAAACCCATCTCATAGGATCGAAAAGAGTCGAAAATCCGGCGAATTGAAATATTTTGCCATCCCTAGATTAAGAGCTCCTGAATAGTATGTTAAAAGAGTTAATAGTCAAAATACAACATAAAATTCAATATCGATTGTCAAAAAATTAAAATACGGTAGATATAAGAATTGAATATGAGGTCAGACATTATTATCTTAGACAAAATTCTAAATCGGTACTCAAAATTACTAAATAAAAATATATTGAAAAAGAAAAATAAACAAGATCATTCTTGATACGAAAGAGAGAGATCTTTGTCCTTGGCCAACTAATAATGGTTGCAGCTCCGTTTTGTAGTTCAAATTTTTCATGGCTCGAGCGGCCCGAAATCCCAAAACGACGTCGTTTTGGGATTTTTTTTTCTTTTTTTTTTTGGGATAAACTACCAATAGGTCCTAATAGTTTGACTTAATTCCTATCAAGTCCTATTAAAAATAAGTCTTGATAAAATTGTCGTTAAAAATAATTTTTTTGTGACAATTTTTTATGTATGTCGCTAAAAATTGACAATAAGTGACTTTTTCTTGTCATGATTTTTATAAATTGTCGCTAAAACTTACAATTAGTGACTTTTTTATGACAAATTTTCCCCATAACACCTATTTAACAATAAGTCCCTTTATTAGGACCTACATGTAAGTACCTTTTTTTTTTTGGCCCCTTTTCTTCATCGTTTTCCATAACTTAGCAGAAGAAGAAAGAAGAAAAAAGAAAGGAGAAGAAGAAGAAAGAAAGAAGAGGAGGATATCATCAACAAACACACACACACACACACACACACACATCTGGAGATCATCAACACGACATCATCATCATCATCATCATCAACAACAACCAACACATCATACAGAAGAAGAAGAAGAAGAAGAAGAAGAAGAAGAAAAAAAAAAAGAAGAAACACACAAATCAAAACCCCCCACACACACATCTGGAAAATCAAACCCATACGCACACAAATCAAATCCACACACACACACACAGAGCAGCAAAGGAAGCACCCGCACACACAGAACCAGCATGAGCCTCGTCGGCGGCAGCACCAACCTCGTCGGCACACACAGAAATCCGCGATATGGGTCTCTCTCTCTCTCTCTACTCTATTATCTTTTTTGTTTTTTTTTTTTAATTTGAAATGAAACGTAAAACTGAGATGAATAACAAACGGGGGTGTACAAAGATATGTGGATGGGTATAAAAGTCGGGCCATATTCGAGCCACAGATTTCAAGCTATCAATCTTTTTTGTAATGGTTGTGAGTTGGGTTGACTTTGCAAAGATTTTGTACTTCAAAGTTTAGAGCTTGGCATTGTGGGCAATTTTGTGAGGATCCAAAGCAGAATGGGCCTAAAGATCATCCCAAATTTCCAGTCAACTACGGAACCGACTACAATGGACCACTGCCACGTAATCAAAGAGATATGTTATAAATCATTTACCTAAACAATAAATAAAGTAACCAAATGATAAAAGAATAAAAGAATAAAAAAATAAAAAAATAAAAAATAAAAATAAAGTAACCATAAATAAATAAAAAAACTAATGCACGTGCTCAATGTGCGTTAGCAGATGACGTAGATTACATCGTTTTTATAGTTTGAGATTCGTGTGTTGTTTTGTTTTTTAATTTTTTAATTATAATATATTTGATTTTAAATTTTAAATCTTATTCTAAGGACAACTGAAGATATCATTACTCAATTTTAAGGACAAAGTCATCAATTTGAAAAAATATAAATTAATTTGACAAAAATAAATGTCAATTTTTTTAAAAAAATTTGTAAAAATTATTTCTACCCACTAAAAATAAAATTATATAAAATTGATAAATATTTTATATATTTATTTTTTTAGCAAATTAATTTTTATTATGTATTTAGAAGATGATCATGTAATGGGTAGTTGTTAGATTTTTAATGTGTAATCGATATATTTAATATATAAAATATTTTTAGTTTTGGATTTTTTTGATTTAATGGATTGGTTTTGTGAAACCCCGTATTTTTATATAATAAAAATAATATGTATATTTTTAATTTTCTTAAATAATTATTCACAATATTTTGAATTTAATAGTCTGTATATTTTTATACTGAAAATTTATTCAAAACAAAATAAAATAAAATATTTTTGACTTTATATTATTACTCAATATTAATTTCTGAACCGTATGATATTTTTATTATATTTTTCTCTATATTTTTTTGTAATCAAATTACACTGAAACCTAATATTTTCTGCACTAAAATCCAATCAGAAACCATGGGCTTGCTCCCTATGTTTTCTCACATCCCGCCTTCCACGTGCAATCACTTCCTACATCAAAAGAGAACGTGGTGAACATGCCATTCCATACCTCCAGGTGTTCAATTTCTCATTTTTTTATTTTATTTCTTTTCATCTTCCTCACTTTGCTTCCCTTCTAATTTGATATCTCTGTCTATCCATTTCATATATCTCTCTCTCTCGGTTCTCTCTCTCCCTCCATCTCTCATTCTCAAAACTCTCTTTCTCCTTTATCCATGTTTTTCCTCCTTCCCCAACCTCCATAGCCATGGCCTCAACCCACACTATCGCCAACCCGCGAACTTCACCACCATTGGCGCACCGTCGGACCGCCACCACCACCATCACCTATTTCTATTATCATCTAGAACCACCATCCACAAAGTGTTGTAGGTGAAGAAAGAGAAGAAGAAAGAAGATGGAGGAGAAAGAAGCAAAGTTAGAGAAATTTATTTTGAATTTCAAAAGTTGGTTTTCGGCTTACTTTCGGCATGCCAAAACCATTCATTCCGGGAAGAATTGAGGAAAATGGATCATGTAAGATGAAGTACGGAGTAAGTTGAAGAGATTGGCGAAAGAATGAAGTAAAACCGTTAAGAATTAAGAAAGTTATGGAGTCCGAAAGATGGTTCGAAGAAATGTCCGAGACGGTAGGAAAATAATCTTATTTTTGGTCAAATTTTGGAGGTCCGACGGCATGCAAAAAGAGACGGAACGAGGCGTGTGAGTAGTGAACCAAAAACTAGGCCGTGAGGTGAATCCAATGACAGAAAAATAAGATAAAACGGAGTTACGATGAAGAAGATACAAGTATTTGAACTGGGGACATTGAAACCAAATTTCTGGGTCTCTTCTGTTCGTGCATGCTACGGCTTTGGAGAAGATGAGCTTAAATTTTATCCTGTGTTTCTCGGCCCATGCTGCTACGGTGCACCCTAGTACCTCTAGGTTAATCGAGTGGTCCTATGACTTTGGGGATGACCACTCTTAGGTTTTTCGACGTGTAGAATCCATTTTTGGGGTTAGATCTTGCAAAATTTGAGTCTAAGATGATGATCAACAACTAAATGTTCTAAGAGAATTCAATGGCAGATCAACGGTGAGATCACGTCCGATTGATGTGAAATTTTAGCAAGACGATCATGGAGCCAGGACAATCATATCTTACGATCAGAATCATAAATCAAATTCGGACGATAAATCGTTAACAACCTAACATAGTAAGTAAACTCTTATAACCGTCTAATTCTTTTTAATTGTTAAATATTTAGATTTGTGTTCATATGTTAACATAGCTAAAACTTTAGATAAAATTTTGTTTATAGTTGTATGTGAATTTGTGATTGGTATGTTAAATATTTGAAGGTCAATTCTTTATTAGTAGCCTTAAAATCATGATATAATCTTGGATTTAGACTTGCATGTGTAATTTGTGCCATTAAAGAGATGATTAAAGATTTTATTTGGTTTGATTATATAACTCTTCAATCTGCTAGAAACTTGTACGAATTTTTAGACAATTTTATGCTTAAAATTTTGAAATGATTTCTTCTACAAAGTTGTTGAGAATGATGTCTAGTTCACCCAGGAATTTTCTTAACAATTATTGAGCTTGGTACGAATTTATACAAATTTATAATTAAATCTGCTACTGTAAGACAGATTTTAGTATATGTTTAAAAGCTTATTAAAAATTCCATATTAATCCAAATCTGGAAATTTCTAACTAAAATATGAAATTTGAGAAGTCTAATTTCATACTAAATTTTGAGATTGTGGGCTTGATTTATAAATTTAAGTATGGAATTAATTTAAGAAAATGTGATAAATCTGTGTCATAAAATTTCTTAGAATTTTACAGAATTATCTATAACTTATCTTTGGGAATTTATTCCTGAAAATTGACCCAAACATATTTATTGAATATTCTGTACATTTCCACGAATTTTAGAACTGCATAAATAATTTATTTATAATTTTTATTACCTAAGGTATAACCTGAAAATTTCCTGACAGGTTTAAGATCATGACTTTAATTATTTATTCGGATAAAAATCAGTTATTGTGTTGGTCCAATTCATCAAATATAGTAAATTAGTAATCCATGTATGGGTGTATTGTGATTTATTTAATATTGTGGTAGTCTAATCTTGTAAATTAAAGATCCATGCACGTGTGTGGCTTTGGTTTATTTTCTCTGTATCTAAATTATTATTTCATACCATGGTTTAAATAAATTGTTGATTTAAATGCTGTACATTTATTTATTATTGTGTGACATGTGCAATATTTTATGTTGGGAATTTTAATGAGTTGATATAACATCAATTGTGATTAAAATTTAAAATTATTTGTGAGTACTATCAAAATTAACTGAAATGATTAACGGCATATACAAAGTTAACAATTGACGGTTAATACCAGTTGTTCAGAGTGAGTCTGGGTTTTAAAGAGTATACGAAATTAAGGGTTGACGGTTATTACCGGTTATTCAGGGTGAGTCCTGATTTTAAAGAGTGTATGAAATCAAGGGATTGACGGTTAATACCGGTTGTTCAGGGTGAGCCCTGGTTTTGAGAATTCTCACGTAAATTGTGTTGCGAAACTCTAAGATGGCACGGGACTTATTTGAACCCTTTTCGGTATTTGGTTTTGGAATAAGGGTGGATGTGCTGGTGGCATACAGGGAGGTTACGTACCCCTGGCAGACCGTTTCCTTGGGGCAGACCACGGATGCCACTACTTGGGTATATCACTCCGGACGTGGGCATCCCTGGTAGTTACGGTTGGTAACACTTGAATATTTGACCAAGGGAGGGTTTCAAATTAACCGTTGCCATGCTTAGTGGTTGGTAAGTTAAATCTCTTTGGTGAGATTTCGAGTGTCACCTAATTTATTAAAATTATTTTAATGGTTGTAATTTATGCTTACAATTATATTGTTACCTCGTGTTTATAATCTCATTATTTTTTCTCTTAAAAAGAATGGTAGGTTGGTTATGTTTTCTTACTGTGTTGCAAAACTCATGGCATATATTTTTGTTGCCCTGGCGTTTTATGCCAGGTCTTGGCGAGAAAATAACTGAAGCTGAAATGGAGTCGACGCTAACGTAGAGCCTTGGCTGACCTGAAACCCCGAGTAGAGCCGAATAAATAATATTATTTTATATAATAGCTATTAAGGACTTTATAATTTCATTTGATGTTGTATTTGGATAATTTTAAGCTTTTATCTATTGTTATTTGAACATTTGGTTATGTACGAGAGTTGGATTACCCTATTAAGATGTCAAATTTTTAGTTTATTAAGTCATTTTGTTTATTTAATTTCCCTTGATGTTCGAAAAATTTGGGGCGTCACAGGTTTAATAATGATATCAAAATTGTCGTCATATTTAACTTTTGAAAAAAAATAAAAACTAATTTAATGAAAATAAAAACAACCACCTATTACATAATTATCATCCAAACACAAAATCAAAATTAATTTTGTAAAATAAATAAATGTGTAAAAGATTTATCAATTTTATATAATTTTATCTTTGGTGGGTAGAAATAATTTTTAAAAATTCTAAAATATTTTTTTGACATTTATTTATGTCAAATTAGTTTATATTTTATCAAATTGACGACTTTACCCTTAAAATTAAGTAATGGTATCTTCAATTGTCTTTATTTAGAATAAAATTCAAAATTTAAGATCAAATATATCACAATTAAAAAGTTATAGGCCAAAGTAATACAAATCTCTAACTATAAAGATCGTTAAGATACAAGTTCCAAACTATAAGAACTGTTACTATGATTCAACCTATTTGATAAAAAAAATATTTATAAAATTATGAGAGTGCAATTTTCGTGCGTAAAATATAAAGCAAGAGTTGTATCCCAAAATGATTCTCCACTTCTGAAAAGTTTCCTCCTAACCTCCCCACTTTTAATAACAAAAGTCAAGTTATTTTAAATAAAATTTTTACATTAAAATTATTTTGAAATTTGCGTTCTTCTATAAATTGTGTTTAAAAAATATAATTTTAAAGTTTAAGTCATAGTTTTTGTTGAAAAAAATGATTTTTGTTGACTTTAATTTAATATTAAAGTGAGTCACAACCTTTTATTGTGTTAGGTCCAAGTGAGTCAAAAATCATTGGGTTTTGAATAAAAAATTGCTAAGAAATTGCCTCATGATGTTAGATTCATGAATAGGATTTTAAAGAGTATTTAAATCTTTTTTTCTTGGCTAAAGGGTGTGAATCCTTTGGGTATCTAAACTTTCATATTTTTAGAAAGCAGCTATGGATGCTTGGTGTTTTAATGACCAGCCTTAAAGGCTGGAGGCTCTTCTTCTCTCCCCTTTACATGTATAAATTGAGACCCTCTTATCAAGTTTCAATATAGAAATTTTTTTGCTTCCATTTTACAAGTCAGTTTGCCAGAAAGTTCCTACATTGAGAGAGTGCTGCCTCTGTTCTTGTTCGCTAAGCTAGACAAAAAGTGCTTCTGCCGTAGCTGGTTTTGACTATCGTATCCTGGGAGACAGACGCCGGGATTCCTCAAGCACTCGACCCGTGAGGCGGCGAAATCTGTTTTAAGGAAACTGCTTCCGTGCAGGCTTCGGTTTCCTCTCTTTACTCTTTTATTGTTTTGTGTATTTCTGTTGAAATTTAATTGTAATTATCAGCATATGTTCTTGGTATATAATTTGATTTCTTCATAAATCTATTTATTTAATTTCACAATTTGAACAACAAGGTTAAAACAGATTTTATATATATTTTCTATGAAATTGATCGAATAGATTTATACAGACTATTAGGTTAGCTTTGTATAATGTTACTAGGAATTGTTGCGGAATTGCTCACTATTTCAATGATTGTAAATTATGCAATGGTACTCTCTAATTGCTTAGTTTAGTCAGAATTCTCTATCATAATTTGCATGAATTTTAAGGTTATAAAATATAATTTATGGATGTTGCAATTTTGACATGCTAATTCTATTCTAATTTTAATTTGTTGCATGCTTATTATTTTCTAGACTAGATTACATAATTTAATGTATTTTGGAGTTATAGAGTTTTTTTTTTTTTTATGAATTGTGTGCATGATTAATGCGAATTATTTAATTAGGTGCATTAATCTAAATTATTTAATTGGGAGCATTAATCTAAATTATCTAACTGGGTGCATTCATGTGAATTATTTAATTAGGTGCATTAATCTAAATTATCTAATTGAGAGCATTAATCTGAATTATTTAATTGGGTGCATTAACTTTGAATTTAACTTATTTATTTGGAGTTAATAATTTAAATGTTTATTATGAATTAATTTCATTCATAACCCATGAGTATAGAACTTTATTTTAAAGTTTTAATTTAATTGGCATTTTAATGCATTGGTTACTTATATAATTAAAAGTTGGCTAGATGGTTTCATTTAATTTATTAATTTTTTTAGATTATTTGTTTGTATTTTGTTGTGGTTTGCTACTAACTTTTTTTGTAGGGATACTAATGCAAAAAACAAATATAAAACCAAATGAATAGTATTTGGGATGTAAAAACAAAAATGTTTGGACTACTAACTTTTGTGTTGAATAGGAATACCTAAGCGTGGAAAGGCTTTTGAACTAAATAGAATCCTTATGGATTGGCTCTTTTATTTAAATGTTTGAAGCATGCTTGCTTTAGATGTAGGTTTGTTTACCAATTTGTAGTAGCAAGTTTTATTTGCTTATATTGTTGTAGCAATCATTTTACATTCCTTGTAAAAATTTTGGACCTTGGTTTGTTTTAACCTAGTTCATCCCTAAGAAAATTTAATTCTTAAAATTGTTTATCACGGACTAGGAGTCAACATGCTCTTAAAAGTTTTGTCAAAAGATTAACTGGGTTTTAAGTAGGACCGATGTGACCCCTCCAGTCTTCTTGAGAACTTTCTTGACCATGTTCGATTCTAGATTTTGTGGTGAGACTAATTTTTGAATTAATTTTTCTTCTAAGGGATTTTCTAAGGGTTAAGTTTGATTTCTGGAAACACAGAAGTGATATTCTGGTGTAATTTTCAAAAAATGACAACTATCACTGATGCTGCTGCTACTGCTAATGTTGGTGGGGATTTGAACCCCGAGGCAACTGGATTACCAACCCCTACTGTTGTGACCTCTGTGGTCAACCCTGGTGTTACTCCGGCTGTTCCGGGAGGACCGCTTAGTCACTATGAGCGCCTAGAAAAATTTCCTGGGAAAAATTTTAAGAGATGGCAGCAAAAGATGCTATTTTACTTGACTGCACTTAACCTTGCCAAGGTTCTGAGCGAGGATCCTCCAGCCATGGCAGAGAATGAGCCTGACAAGCAGAAAGTCATGGCGCTTAACACATGGAAGCAGACAGACTATCTTTGCCGGAACTATGTGTTCAACAGCTTGGCAGACTCACTCTATAGTGTGTTTTGTTCCAAGAGCTCAACAAAAGAATTATGGGAATCTCTGGACAAAAAGTACAGGACTGGGGATGCCGAGCAAAGAAATTTGTGGTTGGCCGGTTCCTTGATTTTAAAATGGTAGATTCTAAAACTATGATAAGCCAAGTCCAGGAGTTCTAAATGATCTTGCATGATATTCATGCTGAGGGGATGCCTTTGAACGAGTCATTCCAAGTTGCTGTGATCATTGAGAAACTTTCCAATGGTTGGAAGAATTTCAAGAATTACTTAAAACACAAGCGCAAGGAAATGTCAGTTGAAGAGCTGGTTGTCCGACTCCGGATTGAGGAGGATAATAGAAAGAAATGAGGGAGTACCTCCTCTGTAAAGGCCAATGTCGTTGAGCATGGCAAATCTTCTAGGATAAGGAAGAAGCCCCCTGTGAACAAGAGCTCTAAGCTGGAGCCAAGGGGTGGTGTTGCAAAGAAGTTGGCTTACAAACCGCAGGAACCAGGTTATCGGTTATTTGGGAAATGTTATAACTGTGGTAACAAGGGGCATCGGGTTAGTGACTGCCGCAAGCAGAAGAAGCCATACAAGACCAAACCTCGTGCTCATATGGCAGACTTACAAGAGCACTCCCATGAGGAGGATGATATGCACTTGTCTGCCGTTGTCTCTGAGGTAAATCTGGTGGGTTTAAACCCAAGAGAATGGTGGATTGATACTGGGGCTACACGCCACATTTGCTCCGAGCAGAAGCTGTTTACAACTTTCTAACCGGTTACAAACGGTGAGAAGTTGTTTATGGGAAACTCTGCTACCTCGATTGTTGAGGGGAAATGAAAGGTGGTCCTGAAGTTGACGTCAGGAAAGGAGCTGACCTTGAACGAAGTCCTGTATGTTCCGGACATTCGTAAGAATCTTGTCTCAGGGTCTCTTCTCAGTAAACATGGTTTTCGCATAGTTTTTTAGTCCGACAAGGTCGTTTTTACCAAAAGCAGAATGCATGTGAGTAAGGGTTATATGTTGGGTGGTATGTTTAAACTCAATGTTATGACTGTTATCCCAAAGATGAATAAAGGTGCATCTTCTTCTGTTTACATGCTTGAGTCTTCCAATTTGTGGCATGGTAGACTAGGACATGTGAACTTTGAATCTTTACGTAGATTAATCAAGTTAGATCACATACTATCTTTTAAGATTAATCCGAAACACAAGTGTGAAACTTGTGTTGAAGCAAAGTTGACAAGATCTTCGTTTCATTCTATTGAAAGAAGTTCAGAAGTTCAGAACCGTTAGATTTAGTGCATAGTGAGGTGTGTGACTTAAAATTTATACAATCACGTGGTGGCAATAAGTACTTCATCACTTTGTTGATGATTGCACCAAGTATTGTTTTGTCTTTTTGCTCAAAAGCAAAGATGAGGCGATTGACAAGTTTGTTCTTTATATGAATGAAGTTGAGAATCAAGTAGGTCGCAAGATTAAGGCTTTAAGAAGTGATCGTGGTGGTGAGTATGAATCTCCGTTTATTGAGATTTGTGCTCAATCTAGAATTATCCACCAAACCACAGCGCCTTATTCTCCTCAGTCTAATGGGATTGCTGAGCGGAAGAATAGGACGCTAAAGGAAATGATGAATGCAATGTTGATAAGTTCTGGATTGCCACAGAACTTGTGGGGGGAAGCAATTCTCTCTGCAAATTACATTCTGAATAAAGTACCCCGGAAGAAGGTGGACAAGACGCCGTATGAGTTATGGAAAGGTGTTAAGCCTTCGTATAAATTCTTACGAATGTGGGGGTGTCTTGCAAAAGTGGCGATTCCTACACCCAAACGGGTTAGGATAGGCCCGAAATCCGTGGATTGTATATTCATTGGTTATGCACATAATACTAGTGCATATCGGTTTCTTGTACATAAGTCTGAAATCCCAGACATACACAGGAATACCATCATGGAGTCAAGGAATGCATGTTTCTTTGAAGACATTTTTCCTTGCCGAACCCATGAAGGGGTTCCAAGGTCTTTGGAGCAATTTGATGAGCTTGCTAGTGAGGATGATCATGTTGATGATTCAAGTGATGATTAAATTGAGGTTTTAGATGAGCCCAGAATGAGTAAAAAGGCTAGGATATCCAAATCTTTTGGTCTAGACTTCTTGACTTATATGGTTGAGAACGAACCTCAAACTTTCCACGAAGCTGTGTCTTCTCCTGAGAGTCCTTTATGGAAAAAAGCGATCAAAAGTGAGATTGACTCCATCTTACAGAACCACATCTGGGAGTTAGTAGATTTACCTCCAGGTTGCAAGTCTTTAGGCTGCAAATGGATTTTTAAAAGAAAGATGAAGGCCAATAGGTCAATTGACAAGTATAAGGCGAGGCTCATTATCAAAAGGTACAGGCAACGTAAAGGCTTAGATTACTTTGATACGTACTCACCTGTAACTAGGATGACATCCATTCGCATGGTGATTACGATAGCAGCTTTGCGCAATCTTGAGATACACCAGATGGATGTAAAGACAGCTTTCTTAAATGGGGATTTGAATGAAGAAATCTACATGGAGCAACCTGAAGGGTTTTCAGCTCCAGGACAAAGAAAGAAAGTCTGTAAACTTGTCAAATCTTTGCATGGTTTGAAGCAAGCGCCTAAACAATGGCATGAAAAGTTTGACAATGTAATGTTGTCAAATGGGTTTAGAATGAACGAATGTGACAAGTGTATTTATGTCAAAGACACTGATAGAGGTTATGTCATTTTGTGTCTATATGTTGATGATATGCTCATTATCGGTAGTAACGATGAAATGATTGAAACTACCAAGAAGTTGTTAAACTCTAAGTTTGACATGAAGGATATGGGCATTGCAGATGTTATTCTGGGAATTAAGATTACCAAAATCTCTAACGAAATTGTACTATCTCAGTCTCATTATGTTGATAAGATACTTGAGAAGTTTAGTGGATCAGATACGAGTGTGTCATCGACACCTGTAGACTTAAGTCTACATTTTACCAAGAATAATAATGAAAATGTCTCATAGTTAGAATATTCTCGGATAATTGGAAGTTTAATGTATCTGATGAGTTGTACTAGGCCGGATATAGCTTACTCGGTTAACAGGCTTAGTAGATACACAAGTAATCTCGATGCTTCTCATTGGAAGGGCATTGTGCGGGTGTTAAGGTATTTACGCTACACTAGGGATTATGGGCTGCATTATACTCGATATCCAGCGGTGCTTGAAGGATACAGTAACGTGAATTGGATGTCAGATATAAAGGACTCAAAGTCCACTAGTAGATATGTGTTCGCTCTTGGTGGGGCAGTCGTGTTTTGGAAATCTTCCAAGCAAACTTGTATATCTAGATCAACGATGGAATTAGAGTTTATTGCTTTGGATAAAGCTACGGAAGAAGCAGAATGGCTTCGCCATTTCATTGAAGATATTCCACGTTGGTCTAAACCTGTGCCAGCTATTTGTATTCATTGTGATTGTCAATCTGCAATTGGTAGGACACAGAGTAATATGTATAATGGAAAGTCTAAACATATCCGTTATAGACATAATTTCATACGACAACTACTCTCGAATGGAGTTGTCTCTTTAGACTTTGTAAAGTCTAAGGACAACATTGCTAATCTGCTAACCAAAGGGTTAAGTCGAGTGTTAGTCGAAACGTCGTCAAAATGAATGGGGTTAAGGCCTTTGAAAGTTACCGGAATGGAAACCCAACCTAGTTGACTGGAGATCCCAAGATCTAGGTTCAATGGGACAACCTAATTGCGTATAACGGTGGTATGTCACTGAGGAGGTTAAACCTCCAGCCATTCCTTCTATCAGTGATATCTGCAAGTGTAGAGGTTAAGCTGAGCTTTTAATGACTTTAGTGTGCTAAGTTGTTGAGCTGAGTATGGCAGGATACTCAAGTAGAGTCACCTATGTGAGTGTGAAGTAGGGCCGCTTCTAGAAGAATTGGGCAGGCCAAGATTCTTTGAAACCACTCCCTGAACCAGGCTATTGTCCAGGGCCACACAGTGCACACCAGTGAGAACAGAATGGTGGTAGGAGTAATTCCCATGTGAGATCTATTGTCTCAGTTTACATAAACGGCAGAGCAGTTCAAGATGTCTTATTCACTGATTAGGCAGTAAACTCGATAGGTTTTCACTGGGAGAGGTTCAAAGCCAAAAGCTACCTTCTCTGATGTCGGGGTTAGTTCGTTGTACTCTCTCTTCGAGTCATTATTGTTGAACGATGTCCGTTTGTTGAGTCTTTCAGTCAATTTTTATTCATGTGGGGGATTGTTGGAAAAAATGATTTTTGCTAACTTTAATTTAATATTAAAGTGTAGTGACTTTAATTAAATATTAAAGTGAGTCCCAACCTTTTATTGTGTTAGGTCCAAGTGAGCCAAAAATCATTGGGTTTTGAATAAGAAATTGTCAAGAAATTGCCTCATGATGTTAAATTCATGAATAGGATTTTAAAGAGTATTTAAATCATTTTTCTTGGCTAAAGGGTGTGAATCCTTTGGGCATCCAAACTTTTATATTTTTAGAAAGGAGCTATGGATGCTTGGTGTTTTAATGACCAGCCTTAAAGGCTGGAAGCTCTTCTTTTCTCCCCTTTACATGTATAAATTGAGACCCTCCTATCAAGTTTCAATATAGAAATTTTTTTGCTTCCATTTTACAAGTCAGTTTGCTAGAAAGTTCCTACATTGAGAGAGTGCTACCACTGTTCTTGTTCGCTAAGCTAGACAGAAAGTGCTTCTGTCGTAGCTGGTTTTGACCGTCGTATCCTAGGAGACAGACGCCGCCGGGATTTCTCAAGCACTCGACCCGTGAGGCGGCGAAATTTGTTTTAAGGAAACTGCTTCCGTGCAGGCTTCGGTTCCGTCTCTTTACCCTTTTATTGTTTTGTGTATTTCTGTTGAAATTTAATTGTAATTATCAGCATATGTTCTTGGTATATAATTTGATTTCTTCATAATCTATTTATTTAATTTCACAATTTGAACAACAGTTTTAAAATAGAACTTCAATAAAATTTCTAAAAATATGATTTAAACTCGTGATTTTAGGGAGGGGGGGAAATTAAAGAAAAACATTGGTTTAAAACAACATAAGTTTGGTGAAAAAAAACACTCTTTGTTTGGCATTTGGCTAATATAGCAAAAAATTCAAAAAATCATTATAAATTATCACATTATTCTTTTTATTTTTTACATATTTTTTCATAAAAAGTCAAAAAACTAACTTAAATAGTCACTTCCAAACGAGCTTGTGCTAAGAGACTCTTTCAATCAAGGAGGAAGTTAGAAAATTTATTTATGAGGGGACAAAGTAAGTGTAAAAAAAAAATAATAGTAATCTGATGCATAAAATTCTCAACGTTAAGAAATTGGATAGAATCAAATGTGCACAACTTTATTTCTGTGTGAAGAGATTGTTTTTTAGGTTTGAACTTAGATGTAAAATAATTGGAGACCATTCCCTATGCATTGTAAATCTACTTTTGAAATAGAGGAGTAACAGAAGAATATTTTTTTCAAAAATTAGATGGTTCGTCCCGTATACATTGTAAAAGTATTCTTGAAAATAATTTTTAAAATCTTAAAGGACCATTTCATATATTTTATTGAAATACTCTTAGAATTGATGGGTAGTAGAATTCTGAAACCAAAACCAAAAAAAAAAAAAGGAAAAAGTTGAGCTTTACAATTAATATGGTTAAATTATAATCACATTGAGTCGTAACTATCCCAACTTTAATAAAACCAGTTGCAATACAATATGATTCCAACCACATTAAATTATTGGGATTTTTTTTTAAGATCCTTGATATTAAGATTTTATAACATAAAGGACATTCAATATTTTCATAATGTCTAAGGTCCCTCAACAATATTTTCATAATGTCTAAAGTCCCTCAACCTTGATCCAGAGAAATTTCAGTCCAGAGAAATTTAAATTTCTCTGGGCCAAAATTTCTTTGGAAAGTCTAGAGAAATTCTGAATTTCTCAAAATTTCTCTGGTTCAATTATTCTTAGAATTTCTCTGGCCTAATTCTTCCTAGAATTTCTTAGCATTTCTCTAATGCATTGGCTGAGTCCAGATAAATTTTGAATTTCTCTAGTCCAATTCTCTTCAAATTTCTCTGATTTGCAAATTTCTTTAGTTTTTCTCCCAGAGAAATTTCCAAACCAGAGAAAAACAATGCACACACAAACAAATTAAATAGAGAAAGAGAGAGAGAGGGGTTAAACAAATGTTGATACCTAGAGAACAAATAGAAGAAACCCAACTAACCTGGAGACATGAAAGCAAATAGCACTCAGGGAAACAACTGGTCTTACTTTATTTATGGTTTGGTTGAGGAGACAATAGTGTAGTAAGTTTGGAGAAAAGCCAAGACAAGGAGACAAGTTGCAGAAGCGAAAATTCAGTTTAAAAACCAGAAAATTTCTTTGAATCAGAGAATTTCTCTGGTTTCAAGCCAGAGAAAATTCAGTTTAAAAACCAGAGAATTTCTCTGGTAGACCCAAATCTTCATTACATACTATTTTTGCTGAATCTTTCTCCAATCCAAGCTGCCTGGACAAATCCTCCAGCAAACTTCTTCTCACGGATGGTTCGGGTTCTTTTTTACTACTGTCAACCTTTGATGGGGACGGGTCAGATTCAGTTCTAGATAGACTCACTCTCACTTTTTTCGACCAACCCTTTTTTTGGTTAGGCACTTGTTTTTCTAAACTACTTTGCTTAAGTTGTTCTGCCTTGTGCAGATCTCTCTACTTTTCTTCCCAATAGCTGTCGGGTACCAAACTCAGAGGAGTTCTTGGAGAAGTAGAACCTGATGATAGGCTATGACCTCTCTTCTAGTGTGTATGTGAATGCTAGTAAATTGATTTTTCGGAGGATGTCCGGGTTCGGAATATGGAGATGGAAGACCAAGCTCAGAGAAATGACAGTCACATCGTCAACATCTTGGGTATCTTCAGCATCAACGTTGAATCATCATCATCCTCACCGGTTGTCTCAGATACCGAATCGATCCTCGAATTGTCTTCTTCACATGGGTTCGTATCAGATTCAGCCGATGAGGACAAGGACGAAGATGTCGGAGTCTTTGATCGGAGGAGTTCAGGCGTGGAGGTACAAATGGATGTCGGAGTCTGAAAATCGAGAAGTTTAGAGAGAGAGAGAGAGATGAATTTTGATTTGGTAAGGCCAAATTTCTCTATGATATGTTTAGGGACTTTAGATATCAAAAAATAATTTTGTGGATCTCTTCTATTACGAAAGTGGGAGAGGGAGCCTAAACTAATTTTTCCTAAATTATTACTTTAATTATATTAAATAATAATTTTTAAAAAATACACGTCACAACACGTGAACATCACGTATTGAGCCAGTTGGGGAGGGATACTATTTACACGAAATTGAAAGAGAAGCATATGTTGGAAAAAGGACAATACCACCAGCACCGGCCAAATGCACGTAGTCATTAGTTCTCTAGAGATAAATGGGACTATGTGGTCCCATACCTTCTTTTACCTTAGTAAACTAAATTCCATTCTTAAATATACCATTTGAAATTTTCCAAATCTTTGTTTGATAAGGACTGAAGAGACACTCCCCATTTGTGCATTTTGCCAAGATAAGTATCCAAACCAACTTGTACACCCCCAACCACCCCCCCCACCCCCCTTTTCTCCTTTCAGCCTTTGGAGACTTTCTTGGTCCTCTAATTTAGCACTATAAAATTGCCCATGCCTATCATGTTTGAGGTATTGATGTTGATGACAAGTAAAATTGACTGAACACCTTTGCTCCTCTGAAAGTACTCTGATATTTATGTTAGAAATAATTTAAAAAGTTACAAATAAAAAATATTTAAAAGTTTAAACTAGCTAAACGTGAGGAAGTGAGTAGTTCTTTAGTTTCTTAACTAAGGAGATGTCCTATTTAGATTAGTCATTTTATTTTGGTTATATCGTCTTTCTATCACATTATTCTAAATTTAACTCATATTTTACACTCTTTTCTTCATAAAAAGTTAAAAAATATACTTATTTATATCATTCCAAACACTTTCTAAAAATGTATTATTTTACTAGATTAGATTACTTGTAACTTTTAACTTGATAACCTTAAATTGGGATCAATTTTATCTTAGTCCAATCACCCTTGGACTATCCTTCTCATTGGCACTATTCAATGAAAATTCTCCACCTCAACCAATTGAGTCCCAAACGAAGTCACTAGCTTGTAGTTATTCAAAACTAGAGCATAGTTCAAATAATTCTATGTTTAGGGCATGTTTAATCGGACGGACTATAACATAAGATTGAGATTATTAATTTATAGGATTCACATTTCATTGTTTGGTTGCAAAATTTATTATTTAGATTAGATTCCAATGGCTATTTTATCGTACAAAATTTACAAATTTTTTAATTCAACAACTAATAATGCAAAACATACATATAATATGGATTATATATTTCTATATCAATTGTAAAACAAATGTGGATAAGAAGAAATTATGTATCTCACTAATTCAGCTGGATAGCTGATCCTACATTAATTTC
The DNA here is from genome assembly GCF_055761805.1 of Camellia sinensis. Lineage (NCBI taxonomy): Eukaryota > Viridiplantae > Streptophyta > Magnoliopsida > Ericales > Theaceae > Camellia > Camellia sinensis. The sequence goes on along the minus strand of NC_138961.1, from coordinate 184,186,502 downwards.
ATAGATTGTTAATCCCTTCACTGTTAATCATACTAATCAAACAGACCCTTAGATTTCTAGAGTAGATTTGGAGTTCGAGTTTATTAAGAATTATCTAGCTATTTTAAAACTTCTAACTTGCTAACATCTTGCATAAAAAATGTAGTTATTCAATTTCATCCTCAAATCCTAATATATATATATATATATATATTAAAAATGCATTCATGAATGACAAACTATAACAAGAAACATTTATTAAAAAAAAATTATGAATTTCCCGCACAACATGATCTCAAATATGTAAAAAGTTCTTTTTAAGTGGTAATCTCTCAAAGCGAACTCTTATTAGGTTTGTTTATTGTAAGAAAAATTAGTCTAAGGTCCCTCTTTCATTTTTAATAATGGAAGAGGTCCACAATGTTATTTTATAATGTGTAAAGTCCCTCACTCCTGCTCTCTCTCATCTCTCTTATTTCTTCTCGTTCTCGACCTCTACACATCGCCTCTCTCTAAAACTCTTTCCCTCCCCTCTTCCATATCCAAACCTCCTCATCGTTTCTCTCTCTTCAACCACTCTCATTTCCGTTCTCTTGGTACCGCCAACCACCACCGCCTCCTCAATCTTCTCCGCCGCGTTACTCAGCCCCTCTCTCTTTCTCATTTGTCGCAGACCACCGCCTCTATCTGCCTCCTTCGTCGTAGACCACCACCTCTCTCTTTCCTCCGCTGTTCTCTCTCTCTTTCTTCACCTCCGTCACCGTAAATGTTGCCGACTAACCACCATTACCGCCGTCCCTTTCGTCTTCCTCTCTCCTTCCGGATCTATCGCCATGCTTCCACGTTGTCAAGCCATCACAGGAGATTTGTAGATCAACCTCAGATCCATAGATCTGCATGTTCATCGGCTTCTTTGTTGTCGTCGCAAGTAGCGATGACATTAAGTGGTTCGTTGAAGAGGATGTTGAGAAAGAAATCATCAGTTTCCACCAATTTTTCAAGATCAGATATATGTATATTGTCACTTACCACCAAATTATCTGTAGCCAAAATTTTAATTTTTGTGCTTCAAATGGTGTTATTAGTGCCACTATATCAAAAGTTCTAGTTCAACGTATCAAATACATTTTGTGCACTACTTTTTAATTAAATTATATACATGCAAATCAGAGAAAATTTGTGAAGAAACTCAGACGATGGCCAGAGAAAATCACAGGGGTGAGTATGTGATTTGGTCAAAGAAATTTGAGAATTTCTCTGATTTGGAGAGAATTTCTCTGTGAAGTCACCAGAGAAATTCTCTGTGAACCAGAATTCTCTGTGAAGTCCAGAAAAAATTTGACCAGAGTGAATTTCTCTGAATTGAATTTTCTCTGGTTTGGACCACAGAATTTCTCTGGATTAAATTGAATTTTCTCTAGTTTTGGACCAAAGAATTTCACTGGATTAAATTTTCTCTAGTTTGGACTAGAGAATTTCTTTGGATTAAATTGAATTTTCTCTGGGTTTGGAACAAAAAGAATTTCACTGGATTGAATTTTCTCTGGTTGAATTTTCTCTGGTTTAACTTGAAGAACCTTAGACATTATGAAAATATTAGATGTCCTTTATGCTATATAGTCTTATATAGTCTTAATACCAAGGACCTTTAAAAAAAATCTCCTTTATTGTATTGAGTTGTTGATTTATTTTGTAGGTTCTTTATTGGAATAGTTGTTAGCTTTTTAGTAATATATTGTTAGATTATAATTGTTTAGTTTAATATAATTATTATCATGTTATTACAATTTTTTTTTTTTTTTTGTGGCCACTCTATAGGAGAATAATTATAAATATGAAGGTTAACAATCACCAAAGCCAATAAATATCCCAAATATAAGAAGAAATAAACTACATATAATCTCAACAGTAGGAAAAAAAGAAATAAATAACCACTATAAAAATTATCGAACTCCTCCCTATAGCAGTTAAATCCACAATTTCACACCAAAAATGTAGTACATAATCACTAAACCTTGTTTCAATGCAAACTCGGAGACTAAGTCCTTTTATTTTCTTTCTTTCCATTTTTATTCAATTTTTTATAACATATAAAAAATGACATTATATAAATGTGAAATATATAATAATGGGAACAATAATAGTATAGCAAAATGTGTCATCGATGTTGATATGAATGCTAGGTCTATTAAACAAATACAATTGTAACACAATAAATAATAATTAAAAATATAATAAACAAATATGATTAAGTGTGGGGATGTTATGTGATACAGTCTTGAGGTGAGATGTCAAATAGTCGAATATTGTTAGTTGATGTATAAGTATGAACGAGACATAGGTGAATCTTCAATCACTTGTAGATTCTCATATTGTTTTACAACTATATTTGTGAGCATATCCTTTTGAATATATGTTTGATCTTTCTGTTCTTATGATAAAAAATCTATCATCTTTGACCTAATACTTGATGCAGCAATTTTGTTGGGTTGGGTTCCATCTTGAATCATCTCAAACCCATCCTTTATAATTTGCCCCTTCAACCCCTGCCAATCCTTTTCAAAAAAAATAATGGGTGAGATGAGATATCACACAACACATTGAATCCCCTTTTGTCTACCCAACATTAATCATAGATCTATTCTTTAATAACAATACTAAACTTAATTCATTTACTTTAACAATCATGGAATTCATGACAGTACAAGTACTCTCGAATAATTACAAACATATCATATCATAATTCTTTCCCTTTTTTTTTTTTTTTTGGCAGCTTCGAATCAACTTTACAACATAAAAGCAAATACTGCCCACGAAACTCAACTTTTGCAGGGAATGGATGTCCTGTAGTATTAAAGTTGCCGACCCTAGATGGCATATCCGTGTTTTGATCGCGGTATAAATTGGGGAATAAAAGGAGGGAATAATTGGGTCCCACATTGGATATAATTTATAATTCTTTATATATATATATATATATATATTTTATTATATATTTTATCATATGAGGTAAAATAGTTTAAATAAATAAATAAAAAAGATAACATGTTGAGGGATTAAGTGAAGAGTTCTATAACACCACATAAAATTTGGCATTAGAGGCGATATGGATTATTTTCTTACTTCATCCCATTGTTAAAAATAATTTATTCTCTTGTTTTATCAGTTATCTCATTTTAACTAAATATAATACAAATAATCTTGACCCCAATCTAATCTTTTCTCGCACGTTGTAACTTATCCTTTATAATAGGGTGAAACTAGCGGTAACCCGTGCGATGCACGAAAAAATAGACTATATATATTCTGTGTGATAAATAAATCATCTTAATTTTAAATTATATCTTAATAGCGACAAGTCATAATATTAAACCATCTAGGTAGATGTTAACAATAATTAACCCACAAAATTTTACAATAAAATTTTATGTGCATAAGAAATTATTAATTATAAAAATTGTTGAGAATAATAGTATCACAATCACTTGATAACATAAATAACTTGTATCAAACTAAACAAAACATTAAAAGAGAGAAATTCTATAAGCTTAGAAAAGCTATCATAAATTTACTTAAACTTTTAAATCAGTGGTGTATATTATTATTGTGGGATCAAATTATGAATAAATATCAACTTTTAATTATAATTTATAAGTAGTTTTTAAAAATTTTTAATCTAATTAAGTTTGTTGCCTTACTTATAAAAAGAACTTCTCAAACAAATCATTAATTGATTATATTAGCAACTCTTTATCTTTGATTTCCTCTATCAATGACACACTCATATCATATCAAAGTATAAATCATTCTCCATAGTTTGAATAATACTTGCATAGTTCCTACATTATTTTAAAAAAATTAATCAAGATAAGAATGTCATAGTATTATAAAAATTATATAAGAGAATAGTTTTAATCCATTTTATTTATAAAAAAATGATAAAAAAATTATTTGAATTGTATTTGAAAAAATATAACAAATGATAGCTTTAATCATTATATACCCCAAAAAAAAATTATATCGGCTACTCAACGAAAAAATGGTCAAATACAAATAGAGTCATGAACATTGAATTAAATCATATGGGCTCTAAATTGATAGTATAATCTAGCAAATCAACTAATAATAACATAGAGATATTGACAAATATGTAGTATTTTCCTGTCATCTTTGTATTATATTCACTAATTTCATATATTATATGAAAGTTTTATTCGTCTCGATCCTTCAATAAAATAAGGATCAAGAAAACAAATTTGATAAGAAATTGATTCTAAACTTAATTATTGAAAAAACAAAGATTTCAAAGAGAGAATTTAGAGATGGGATTGAAGAAATACTATAACGAATGATAGCCTTATAAAAAATAAAAAATAAAAACATAACAATGATCTAATGCAAATTATTTTTAATCACTAATAGAAGGAATCTCAAATTATTACCTTTTATAAATATAGTGAAGAAAATTAATTTTGTGAAATTTTTGTGCTACATTCTCCCATGTAGCCTTTATTATTTCATTATTAATACTATTCTCATTCAGAGCGATAATTTTTTTTTTTTTTTTAACAATCTTTATCATTTGGTAGATAATAACGAATAATAAAAATTATCAAGAGAATGTTAAGAATTTAATAGGAGATAAGAAGTTATAGATAAGAGCATTTCATAAGATAAAAAATTTAAAATAAAAAAAGATAATATGTGATAGGAGAAAAAAAAATGAGTAAATCAAAACAAAGATTTAGATATATATGTTTTTGATAGATATATAGATTAACAAATCATATCTTTATCTAAATTTTATTATTTTAATTTTTTGAAGATCAATTATTTAATATTTATCTTTATCTGTAGGCCACGAACTTAATCTTTATAAATTATTTATCAATTTTTATATGTTTATTTATCGATAAGTCATGAAATTATTTTTTTAAAATAATTTTTAAAATTTTTATCTTTATCTATAGGTCATGAAATAAATTTTCATGAATTATTTATGAATTTTTATATGTTTATCTATAATGAAATTAATTAAAGTACGAAATGAGGGGGAAAAAAAGAGAGTAATTGTTTTTTTATTAAAAAAATCAATTATTTAATCTTTATCTTTATTTGTAGGCCATGAAATTAATTTTTATAAGTTATTTATCAACTTTTATTTGTTTATTTATGGGAAGAAATTTTAAATTATCTATAAGTTATGAAATTAATTTTTTAAAATTAATTGTTTATTTTTTTTATCTTTATCTGTAGATTATAAAATTAATTTTCAGTTTTTATATGTTTATCCATATGGAGGAATTTTGAAATTCAAATCTTTATCCATAAGTAATGAAATTAATTTTAATTTTAATTAATCAAACAAATAAAAAATGAAGAAAAATAGAAAACATGAAAGGCAATCAAAGAAGGTTGCCACGTAGGAAAGAGAGTGTTTTAAAATTATGAGAATTTAGAAATAAATATTTGGAGGTTTTTGACAAAATAACTACATTTAGTTATATATATAGTATAGATACGCTAACAATTTTTTTAATCTCAAACTTGTGCTATTTTGGTCTATAATTTTTCAATTGTGATACATTTGATTATAAATTTTGAATCTTATTCTAAATAAGGACAATCAAAAATATTTCATTTGCAAACAGTCTATTTCAAGGGTAAAGTCGTCATACAACTTATTTTGTGTTAGTTAACTTGTATGGTTTTTGAAATGTAATGACTTTTTTTTAATGAATAATGTTGAAACTTTTTTGGTTATGAATTTCTATTTGGTTTGATTTTCAAAATCTATTTTTAGAAAAAAAAAATTAAGAAATTAAAAATTAAATTGGTGAAAAAAATTAAAAACACAACATTTTTATATAATTTTATATTTTGGGAGGGTAGAAATAATTTTTTAAAATAAATTGCTTTTGATATTTATTTTCGATAAATTAGTTTATATTTTTTCAAAAGTCAAACATGGCAAAAATTTTGATGTCATTAAATAAATAAAAAATCATATATTAAATATATCGATTACACATTGAAAGTCTAATAACCATTCATTACATAATAATCATAAAAAAAAAATATCTATTAACAACAAATATAACTATTAATTACATGATAATCATCCAAAAAATCAACAAAAACAACTAAACACATACTAAAAATTAATTTGGTGAAAAAATAAAAATATAAAAATGTAGAAGATTTATCATTTTTGTATAATTTTATTTTTGGTGGGTAGAAACAATTTTTTAAAATTCAAAAATAATTTTTTAATATTTATTTTTGTCAAAGTAGTTTATATTTTATCAAATTGATAACTTTGCCTTGAAATGGAGCAACAGTGTCTTCGCTTGTCTCTATTTGAAACAAAATTTAAAATTTAAAATCAAATATATTACAATTAAAAAATTAAAAACTAAAATGATACAAGTCCAAACTACAAACCCGTCAGTGTAATTCGCCTTTTATAATACTGTCACATACTAATCTTTTATCACATCTATTTGCATGATATAATTTATTCTTATAATTCTATGAATAATTTAATTAAAAATAATCATGCAATCAAAGGTGCCCTCTGCATGTTCCCCTGAAATTTGAAACAAACACAATAAATTTTATAATTTTGACATAATTACATTAAATTTGTTTAATATTTTAATTTATATCTTTGTAATTTCACACTATTTGCATTAGTTTCGGTCATTTTAGCCTACATAAAAGAAATTCGGTATTATTATATCAAAATTAAAATTGGAAGTCTGTGTAATTTACCCCTAGTATTTTTATTCCAATTTTAAGAATTAAAAGGATGAAATTTAGGCATTTGTTGTGAAAAATTCTCATTTGATTGTTACACTATATATACTATAAAATTTCTACAATCTAAATATTATTTTTGTACAAAATTTAGAATATGAGTCCATCTCTTAAATCCTACTTAGGATTCATTTGAGATTGACTTTTTTAGTAACTTTTTTTAATGATTTTTTTTTTTCATTTTTAATGAATTTGTTTTAAAAAACTTCAAAAATCTTTAGACGAACTAAAAAAATAGGGGGAAAAAATCTACTAAAGATAATAAAAAATAAAAAATAAAAAGAAGAAGAAGTTAGTTTTGTATTTATTGAATTTTTTTTATTTTCAATTTTTTTTTAAATTTTTTCGATTCTTCTAAACTAGAGGGATTGAAAAGTGAAAAATTTGACACAAATTTAAATAAAAAAATTAGAAAAATATATAACTTTTTTAATTACATACAAAACGATTTCTAAATTTAACTTTAAGGTAGTGTTACTGTAACTCAAAAATTAAGCTCACTTTTCAAACTCAATATCTAAAACAAACTCTCTTTAATCTACCTTTGCTATTCAAGGTTGTAGGCCATAATAAAATATTTAAATTTCCTGTTCCAAAAATTCATATCCTGCATTTTGAATGTATTGACAATCGTATATTGTAAAAATTTTAAAATATAAAAATTTATAAACGCAATATAATTGAAATATATTAAAATATGAGATAAAAATTTTAAAATTAGAAAACCTCGCATCACAATTAGTGTAAACAAGACCCTACTAATCCCCTTGAGAATTTTTTTTCAAACAGTCTTCTATAGGTAGTGGAATATCTTTTACAGTTAGTTTATTCACCCCGCCAAAAAATATCTGTTACAGTAAGATCTTCCATAGTAAAAAGTTTGCCACCCACAAATAATTAATGAATAATAATAATAATAATAATAATAATAATAATAATAAGGGTTTGGTTATGGTGTGCAACTTACACCTTACACCTTATACTTTACACTTACACCTTACACTTACACTTTTTGTAAAAAATTAAACCTTACACTTACACCTTTTTTGAGGTTGCACACCATGTGCAACCTACTTACACCTTACACCTTACACTTACAACTTACACTTACACCTTATACTTATACTTACACCTTACACTTACACTTTTTGTGTAAGTGGCACATGGTGTGCACTTGCACACTTAAGAAAACTCCTAATAATAATAAAGCACATCTATGCTATGCTCTTTTAAAAAAATAAATAAATAAACACTTATTTAGTGCAGAACATCATTTTCCTAGCAATGATCATGACAAGGATAACCACATCCTGAAATTATTTATTTCCTGTTGAATACCCAACTACAGTCATTTATTTAATTATAATAAAAGATACTAAAAACAATCCTTAGGGTTGCAACTAGTGTTAAAAAATATGTAAAAAATATATTAAAATCTATAAAAATATTTTTTGTGTAATTAGTATTTTGATATTTTATAATGTTTATTGACAGCCCTTAAAATTGGTAGCAGAACCCTTGTAATATTTAGGCTTGGTTTGGTATAATTAAAAAAAGTTAAAAAGTCAAAAAGTTACTATCTTATTTAAGTCACATCATCTTATTTGAGTTACATCATCTCTCTAACACATCACTTCAAACTCAACCCATATTTCATAAAAAGTTAAAAAATGCACTTATTAATTTATCCCAAACAACCTCTTAAAAGATACACATTCATACTTATTAGTATGATTTGTACTTGTATCTTTTTGCTCTTTTCTTATTAATTACTAGTAAAAAAAATTAAATATGCAATTCTTTTAACTTTTACGGTTGTCATTTCATTTCTACAACAACAACAACAATAACAACAATGAAAACAAAAAGATAAAATGAAAGCATAAATACAAAAAGGGGTCAGGATAACATTTAGCCTTTTTTTATCATAATTTTAAAAAGTCAAAAAGTTAAAAATTTATTATTCTATTTAAGTTATATTATCTTATTTAAGTTACATCACCTCTTTATCACATCACTTCAAATCCAATCAATACCCAACTTATATTTCATAAAAATTTAAATCATCTCAAATAACCCCTTAAATTAATTAATCAAGCATCTCCCCGTACAGCTTTGTAGAGTAGGTACAAATTAATGATGTTGATGTTAATGCTAAAGCATAGTCATTAGTCACTGATTATATACTTGACTAATTAGCACTTGGTGCTTCTCCTTTAGTACGGATGATAATCTTTGAACCGACGGCTAAGATGTCATTTGATTGTCATCTTGTGGCCAGCTTGAGAAAAATGAGAATTGACAATAACAATATATCATTCTAGCAAGTACATGTCCTTTGATAATCGTTCTCAGTTTTTTTTTATTATTTTTTTGTTTTTTTTTAAATTATTATTTGTTCATAAAAAAAATTAATAGAAAACTACAAAAACAACTCGTAGAACAGGTGATAGTGTTAAAAAAAAAAGAGGAGGAAAAATTGTGGATCAGTGATATAATTTAAAAATTATTATAGAGTCATAAAAAAAATTTATAACTTTAATTATTAATGCAAATAAAGTTTATCACTTATTTGTATTTGTATTTTTTTTTTTTTTGAAATCTACACTGATGTGGAATTTTTCCTTAAAAAATATGTAGAGGATGTATAAAAGTGCATTAAAGTATGTAAAATTATTTCAGAATATGTAAAGAGTGTATTAAAATTATAAATCTTTTGATATTTAGTGTTTTTTATTGACAATTCTTAAGACTGTTATTAGCAAGTCCCAAAATTAAAATGCTATAAGCAATCATTATAGTGTTGTTAGTGTTGAAAAATATATAAAAAATGTAATAAAATTATAAGAAAAATATGTAAAAATATTTTGGAATATGTGAACTGTGTAATAGAAGTTTAAATATTTTAATATTATTGGGATTAGATAGACCCTTCCCCCTCCAAAAAAAAAATCAGTGTGTTTAGTTTTAATTTTTTAAATTTAATTTTTTTTAAATTGAGTTATTTATTTTTTGTATTTTTTTTGTTTTTGATGAATATTTTTAAAATTGTAAGTAAATTTTTTTTTACTGTTTTAGATGTATCTTACTTAGATGTATCTAAAAAGTAAAATATTTGTAATTTTTTTTTAAATCAATAAATACACAAGAATACAAAAAATGTATTGTTTTCTTGTATTTGTTTTTTATATTTCTGATATTTAGTGAATTTTTTAAAAGATTTTTGTTCACAAATATTATATTTTTTAAATGTATTTATGTTAGGTATATCTAAAAATTAAAAAAGAAATTGTTTAGAATATTAAAAACATTCAGTAAAAACAAAAAAAATACGAAAAACCAAAAGTTCAAAATCTTCTGAAAAGTAAATTTTGAATATCCAAACCAAACAAATTTTTTTTGGAAAAATAATAATAAGTTTATGTATAAAAAAATATCTTCGGCGAATTATTAGAGGTAGTGGTTGACGGTAAAAGTTGGATAGATATGATTGTCGACGGTGGAGGTGTCTGTGAAAGCTGGTGATTAGTGTATCGGTGGTGACTATAGGTCGTCAGTTAGCGGCCAACGATTTTGAAGGTTGATAGTGGCTGGAGGTAGTTAGAGAGGAAGGAGAGAGTAAATTTTTTTATTTTAAAATTAATTTCACTTTTTAAGAAATGAAAACAATATTTTCATTTTCAGTAAAAAAATAAATAAATAAAGACAGAAAAAATAAATGCATTACCAAACAAGGCAATACTTGGCTATTTTACAATACATTCCAACTATTATTATTACCAAGAAAAAATGAGTTACCAACACATAAGCCAAACAAACCGGCCGGTCAAAAAAGTACGACAAAAACAAATACTTTAGAGAAAAGGGATGAAGATGAAGAGGTCAGTACACTAGTCTTAAAGCAAGTTCACAATGCACTCCATTCATTATAACAAGTGTCAATTACAAGAGGAAGATTTTAGAGTCCTTTGTCATACCCACTTGTATATGGAGGGCCCATGCACCTTTGTGACCTGTGTCCAGCGACTATTCCACACAACAATCCATGATCAAGAATGATCAAGGGCACCCGTCCTGTTTTTGATTGGGAGATTTGAGGAGGAATTTAAAAATTAAAAGAAAAAAAGTATGTGAAACTAGGTGAAATGTAGGTATATTTTATTCACATTTCATCTAACTTTTCCTTTTCCCTTTCCAAATCTCTTCTCAAATCTCCCAACCAAATACAGCGTAGGGGAGCCAACTGTCATGGGTCCAAATAAATTAATACAATAAGGTTTGAAAAATGGTGAATGAAAAGTTTAGAAATATATAAATTGATCATAAAATTAAATTATTTTAAACCAATCTTATATTTATGTATAAATATTGTGTCCAAATTTGTTATTATTTTTTGTGTTAGAATAAGAATTTATTGATAAAATTTGCATGAATTTTTTATTGAGTTCTGCCAAATTTTAATAATATGTGATATAGCAGATTGTTAGAGATATAGCATTTTAAGATCATCAATAAAATGTATGTTCTATATAGAAATTATTATACATACACGAGAGTACATATTAAATATAATGGTGATACCACTCTACAGTATCACTATGCAATGATCATTCTTCATTTGCGGCAAGGATTACAATGTTGTTGAGTTAATAAAAATAAGAGTTATGTTTTAATATCATAAATAATTTTTTTTATTTTTTTAGATAGTAAAAGGCCAAAAACCATTACACATGACTAGGACAATCAGCGCAACTAGTATAGCTGGACATGGAGGAACATCGTCCATAATCCAAATTAGAAGTTTCAAGTCAATTTAAAGCAAATCTAAAATTAAGTGAAAAATACTATAGTATTCATATAGAATTTTTATAACTACAATAATGACATTTATTTTAATGGGCATCCTATATAAAAATGATAAGTACAATATAAATATATCATTATGTATATAAATTTAATATATATTTTTATATTTATATATCATTGTCTTTACAATGATGGACTTGGCTCAATTAACTCCTTTGCAATCATTACAATAAATTGGATCTTTGACGACTAAATTTTTAGTCATCAAAAAGTCAAATTTTAGTCGCCGAAACATTTTCCCGACTAAATATTTTGGTCGCAGGCTTTGTCGGGGAAGGTATTGACGATTAAATATTTTTTAGTCGCCGAAAGTCACAAATTGGCGACTAATGTTTTAGTCGCCAAAAGTAAAGGTATTGGCGACAAACAAAATCTCTAGTCGCTGAAAGGCTAAATTGGCAACTAATCTTTTAGTCGCCAAAAGCTTATAATTTAATTTAACATCACATTTTCAGCTACTATAATTTTTGTCGCCAATACTTGAATTATCTAGGGTGACCAAGGTTTTAGTCGCGAAATTTGTTTTTTTGTTCATCTAACTTTTTTTAGATACTAAATGTTTAATCGCCTAAAGTCCAATTTGTTGTTTAGCTACTAAATAATTTAGTCACCTAAAGTCTAATTTTTTTTTTCTTTTTTTTAGCTACTAAAGTTTTAGTTGCCTGTCATATAATTTTTATGTTTTGGTGACTAAATATTTAGTCACCAAAAGTGTTTTTCCTTTTTTTTTTTTTGTTGGCTACTAAATCATTAGTCACCTAAAGTCTTTTTTAAATGGCTACTAAATATTTAGTCGCCAAAATATTTGTTTCCATTTAATTTTTTTTTTAGCTACTAACTATTTAGTAGCTAAAAATATTCAACTCCATTTTTGGCTGCCAATTGTTTAGTCGCCAGAAACATCATTTTATATATTTTTTTAATTTTTATTTTAATTAATTTGTCCACAACCTGTATGTATCTATAGTTGGTTTTTCGTGCTCCTCGGAAGGGTTTAGTCTCCTCAGATACGATAGCCCTACAGTTCGGACTCCAATAGTTCTGAATCTGGTTTTACAAGTGTAATGTGAAACAGAAAAAACATAAATGAGAGTCCCAATCTGACAAATATTAGAAAATCTATTTGTCATCAAAGATGCCAGAAATGGATTGCATTGCCAAATTTCAGAGTCGCCACCTAAATATTTTTTTGCAAAATTTAGGAAACTCGTGACTTGTGCCAAAGGCCACTTGTCTGTCATAACCAAAGTACCTTCCCCTCTCATACCTATGTTCCCGAGCCAAGATGCTTTGGTTATAAAGGTCATGAATTGAGCACCCCTCTCATCCGATCAAAAACCAGCATCTACTAATCATAATGTGATTTTTATGTACATTATATGCTCTTATTTCGATTATTATGCTAACATTACTATGTGAGACACACAAGTACAGACTATGTCATCTACTTTAGAATGCTTTGATTTTATGTTTGTTTGAAAAGAATTTTGAATATGTACTACTTGAAAAAGCGAGCTCATGTGTACATTAATCAAAATCATCCCAAATTAAGCGAAATAGGCTTCATCCACCGGCATTCAAGAGCTATATCAAATAAGCACTTAGCCTCATAGTAATATGCTTGATATGGTAACACAAACACTCATGCAATATGCTAAAGCAAGAGATGCTCACCTAATACTCAACCGAGGTAAGCCAAAATAGAAGAAAATAGTTAGAATAATGCATGCTCTAATATGCAAGTGACTAATGCAACATATACAAAATGCAACTATTGGATTCAGTTTCTTAACATGACATATGGATCAATTCAAAGCATATGGTAGCGCATGTATTCAAGCAAGAAATAATCGATATTTATTAAGTATGATGAGCCAAATTCTAATGTATGCAAAAATGGATGCAGGTCATGGTAATGATATAAAACCAAAAATATAATACTACCTACAACCATAGTAAGAAAGTAAATAAAAGGGAGAAAGAATGGGGGTTGGAAGACATACAAAATATTACAAGTGTTACAAATTTTCTCTTATATAAAAGGGTTCGAATAAATGTCCTAATTAACTAATTATTACCACACAACTAAATAAACTGAATTAACTAACTATTACAAATTCAATTGAAGATAATTAATTAATTACAACACTAATATTTAAAGCATTACTTTAATTGAACGGGAGGCGAGGAGCCGCATCTGCGCAATCGAGAACATCTTCCCAGAAACCTCTCTGTTTGCTGCCAGAATCTGTTATGTTTGCAGTTAGAAAATTATTCAGTTTTGGCCTCAGGTTCTGCCCTGTTCTGCCATAAAATGCCACTGTCTGTACAAAAAGAAGGTAGCCAGTCGGCCTTGGAAAGTGGTCGGCCGGACATAAAGGTGGCCGGCTGGCCATTGTTTTTTAGGATTACCCTACTGCCAAAAACAGAGTGTTTCCAAGAGATGTCTATCCTCTTTGCCCTTCCCTATCATGAAAATGATCAAGAGAGGAGTAGATTCAGTTCACAAATTATTAATTTTCGCACGTTTGTTGCATGATAATCTTAGAAGCGATAGGACAAAAGCCTCAATGAAATGAAAGACCAACAACACTTCCTCCCTATCATGGAGTTTCCTCAAGGGAAGGAGTGGACATTATTTCTTGAATCATGAACATAACTAAAGAGTATGCAATAAGTCAAGACACAATAGGTTCAATATAACGTCCGATTGAACCCAACTCGATTTTATTTCCTCGTTTACTCCAATTGTATTAGCCTCTTTTACATTAATTTTCCATTTCTTATCTTTTCTTCATTTTTGTCCCAAAGTGATGAATACGTCCACTAAGTTCAAAAAGCAATAAAGAGTATCAAGCATTGACTTAACTTGAGAAATGAGCCTTTTCAAGCTCTTTTCTACGGGAGAAATTACAAAGGAAGAGTCAAACTCATTTACAAGCGATAATAACTAGTCAAACTCAAAAAAAACAATAATGACTAATCAAACCCAAAATGAGCGATAATGACTCTAAATTCAAACTTGATAATAAGCTATAATGACACTTTCCCTGGTGATTTTCAAGGGTCTAACTAGAAAGTTAGTCCCTTAGAAGTAAATGCATCAGTGATAAAGAGAAATGACAAACAAGAAATTGTGCTTAGCATAAAAGAGATGTAATGCCTTGGTAATGAATCTCCGAAGAGATTAAACCATTAAACATGAAAGGTCTCTTTCTTATGCTTGAACAACAACCTTTTGTTAGATACAACTCTTTAATCAAAATGAACAAAGAATGGAGGAAGGTTGCCGAGATGATTATGCAAAGGTGGTTATGACAAGAGTGAGACTATTTACATGAAAACTATGTAAAGAAAGCTATAAACTCAAATAAATTGGTGTCTATGGCCTAAACAACCAAATCTATGAGGACTTACAACAATGCAAGCATAGTATTCAAAGCATAAACTAAATAAACACACTAAATAGCCCCTAAATAGCACAAAACAATGCTGAAATCAGTTTGAAAATGGTGGAAAATATAGACAAAAATAGAAGAGAACAAAGCTAGGAAGCAAGCCAAAGGAAGGGTGGCTAACCCCTCCACTTTTTAGACTTTTAAATCATATATTTTAGCCTCTGAAAACTTTGAAAAGTAGTAGCTAAAAGCAAAGAAACAAGTTGGAAAAAATAAGGATATAAGCAATGGGGATAAGGTTTAAGAAAGGGTGGTTAACCCCTCCACCTTTGGTAGGTTTTAAATCACAAGTTTTAGCAATTAAAACCAATCCAAAACAGTATATAAACAACAAGAAAAATAGAAGAAAAGAGTAATGTAAACAAGGCAAAATATGATAAAGGTTATACCTCTTGAAGAGATGATATTTTTTAATTCACAAACCACAAGTGATCATTCTCAAGAGTTGAAATTTAGGGTCAAGAATCTCAGCCAGAGGCCTCAAGTTTTTGATTTAGGAAGTATATGGATAGTGTATGTATATTTCAAGAGAGAGAAGTAGTGTGTTTTGCAAGCTATAGGCTCTTGGGAAAATTTTCTCACCTAAAACCATGAGGGATGGTCAAGTATTTATAGAAAAACACCATCTCATGTCGGAAATATCTAAATAGAGACAGCTGGTGCAAGGCATGCACATGGGGGAGACAACTGGCTACAAAATATATGTCTGTTGCTGAATATGGCCGGCCGACCAATATTTTGTACGGAAAACTCATTAATTGACCGACCTGCTCATTTAATTGGCCAACCAACCATCAATTGGCTGGCCAGCCAATTATTTTTGGCCCCACTGGTCATTAAGTGGCCCCGTTGCTCATTGAGTGGTCGAGCTAAAAAAAGGGTTTTGGTCTAAATGGGGTGGAAGGCTTGGATTTGAAGCTCAAAACCGAATTCTTTTGTTGAAGATTCGAACAATTTGCATAATGTAACTTTCATCATCGAGTGTTCAGATTAAGGTGCCCAAGTCTTAGGAGCGGTCAAAATGGGGTGTCTACAGTATCCCACGCAACTTGTAACAGGTATAAAAACAAAACAATATGTATATATTATCACCCAGTCCACAACACGTATATGAGGCTGGTTCCGAGAAAATCATTTTTCAGGTACTTCATATTTGTATATGAGATTGGTTCCGAGAGAACCATTTTTCACATCACAAATTCTCTTCATTGCTAGTCATCAATTAGTTAACATAAGATTCGAACCTTTACACTTCCATAGGTTGGTGTAATTCCTACACTTGCATAAACATTTGCAAAATATTTTTACCCAACCCACCCCATGCCTCCCCTCTCCCGTAAAAATCATTGGCTCTTTCTCAAACCAAATGGGTCTTCAATACCATTTGTCACTTTCTTTCTACGTTCAGCAATCATCTCTGAATATGCTTGAGAAAAAGAGAAAAATTCAAGGTGAGCATTTTTGTGTATATTTCCTGAATGCAAAGGATGTTAGCATTGAAAACTAATTATAGATTAGCATTTTCATAATCAAAATTGACGATAATCCACATTAGAGCTAGGATTTAGTTTCCCTTCAAATGGCTCCATAAGTTCAGAAAATGAACAAAATAATAACAGCAGCATAACAATGAATAGCCAATGAACAAGAAGGAAAATGACCATACCTTTGGGTAAGTATACAAAAAGATGTACCACCATGCACAAATTAGAGAGAGAACTACTGTAGTACCGACTACTGAGTGTAAAATTAAACCAGCTACAGGTAATCGCTAACAGTTCTGTTAGCATTATTGTCCATGGTTGACACCAAAACTAGCTTACGAACCTCACTTGTTTGATAAATATTGGCTGCTTAATGTCACAAAATATACTTCTGCCTATCTCAACAGTTACCCAAATCCACAATTCATGACTAGAAATGGAAAAAAAAAAAAGTAAAAAGAAAAAAAAGTAGCTTAATGCGTCAATGGCCTATAATGAGAAATATGCTTTGAAATCTTGAACCTAAGTATTCCAACAATTATGATGTGCAATACATTAATACTCTCTAATCTTAAAACAAACCAGCCAACCCCAAATCCTTGCAAGGTTATAAACCTTCATCTTTGTTCATTTTTTCCCAGAAACTAATGAAAACATGATTTCATTTATGGTTGGAAACTGTGATAAACCAAGATTAAAGTGGCAAAAGTCCAGTCATATGATTGTAGTCGCCACAACACAACAAACTCTTACCAAAGAACAGTATCCAAAATTCCAAATTTAGCTATAGAAACCAATTCACTAATTTTAATACTAGGATTAATCATTTTATACTTGATTCTTTCACGAAATCACTCTATTGAGAAAAAAAATATCTATAAACATAGCTCAAAAAAACCTTTGCTTTTCTGATTCAATTAATTGTACAATATGCAATCCAATTCTCACATAAAAATAAATAAATAAAACCCAAATCAAAATTCGACCATTCGTGTCTGCATTAACCAACCAAACCTCAATTCAAAGATTTAGTTTATATATTTTTTCTTTCCAGCAAGGGAGCTCAAAGGAAGACCTTTTCCAAAAACAAGGTAGATGTTTTAAAATTTAGAATAGCTATGAAAGGGAAAGCTAACCAGGAAGGCTTGGTGTCCCTAATGGAGTCATACCCCATAGGTCTTATTTGTCACGAAAAAGCTGCTTGTGAAACCCATACATTGGTTCGGGGGCTGTTTTGTATTTTCGCCTCCCCAAAAGCCCTTTTTGGGCTAAATTTAAGGCGTTTTTAGCTCTAACCCTCAAAGTACTCGTGCGAATTACACGCCATCTATAGCCACAGGTCGTATTTGTCACGAAGATACTGCCCGTGACACCTATACATCGGTTCGAGAACTGTTTCGTATTTTCACCCCCCTCAAATGCCCTTTTTTGAATAAGTTTAAAGCGTTTTTGGCTCTAACTCTCAAAGTACGCGTGCAAATTACATGCCGTCTGTGACCATAGGTCGTATTTATCATGAGGATGCTACCTGTGACGCCCATACAATGGTTCGGGGGCTATTTTACATTTTTGCCGCCCAAAAGCCTTTTTTCAACTAAGTTTAAGGCGTTTTCGATTCTAACTCTCAAAGTACGCGTGCGAATTACATGCCTTCTGTGGCCATGGGTCGTATTTGTCACGATAATGCTGCCCGTGACACCCATACATTGGTTCGAGGGCTGTTTTGCATTTTCACCAGTCAAAAGCCCTTTTTCGACTAAGTTTAAGATGTTTTTAACTCTAACTCTCAAAGTACGAGTGTGAATTACATGCCGTCTGTGGCCATAGGTCGTATTTGTCACAAGGATGCTACCTGACACCCATACATTAGTTTGGGGGCTGTTTTGCTCCAAAAGCTCTTTTTCGACTAAGTTTAAGGCATTTTCGGCTCTAACTCTTAAAGTAAGCGTGGGAATTTGTCACGACCCAAACCCGTCCCTATAGGATTAGTGTTGTAACTGGCCAATAATCCGTGATTACCAATGGCCTACTTAACAGTAATACAGTAAGCGGGGTTGGTAGAAGCTAAGGCATAATAAATTAAAACATTCAATGAGCTATGAGGACTTAAATGAGCAAATAACTTTGATATATATGTAAACACTTAAGTCTATAATACACTTATATACAAAATGAAAACATGACTTGGGGAATTAAATTCTATCATCAAAAACCAGTATTAACAAAAGTCACAAAACATTCATTACACGTTAGCATAATGTCAAAATGGTGAATTTTGAACCACCCACTAACCCTTAACAATTGACAGTTTGGAACCTCGCAGTAAGGCACAGTAGTTGGCTTGATACAACATCGTTCGGGTCAACGCCACTAAGTCTGATCTGGTGCTTGATCACCTACATACATATAATAAACAATGAACTAGAGCCCAGTGAATAACAATTGTGTAAAGGGGTTATGAATGATATCCTTACAGTGATTGAAACAGTCAATTTTATCAGCAGATCATTTTCTCAATCAATATCGCATAACATATCAGTCATTTGGAAATCATAGCAGTCATACGTGATACATCAAATAAAAAAACAATACAGTAGGTCTTAAAGACCGAATAGCCATTTGATGGATATCAATACAGTAGCAGTAGTTCCAAAGATTGGAATTAAAAGAGATCACTATAACAGTAGCAATAACAGTAATAGTAACAGTAACAATAACAATAACAGTAGCAGTAATAGTTGTTATGAATGCCACAAGTACAGTTCACAAAATAGGACAATTATTCATTCAGTAAACGTATTTCAGTAAACAGTGTATTTCATCGATCAGAAAATAATTACAATTAAACATAACTTTACAACATTGTTATTCACAGTGGGCTCCCTGAATTACATGCTTAAAATGCAACGTCCGACCTAAACAAACAAATTCAAGCACAACTCAATTACATCCATTTCATTCAATTGGTTCTATTTAGTTCGTTTACTTCTTATTTGGTTTGTATTCGTTGCTTATTCGTTCGGTTATAACTTTTTGTTCTTTATTTCATTTGTGTTCATGAGATGCGTATGCACGTCAAAAACACTTAAAAACCATGCAAACGAAGGCTTGGAAGTCAGAAAAATGAAGCGAAAACAAAATCGAGCTTGTCTTGAAAACTGCACATGCGGGGGCACTGGCCGCACGTGCGGAACCACCATCGCACACGTGCAATTAAAGCAATAGCTAGGCTAAAACAGGGGAGCTCTTCTGTATATGTGGTCTGGGTTCAAATTCTTGTCCGAAAATTGCTCTTATTTTGGCAATGTACTCATTCGCAAAACCAATCTATTTTTCACATAATTAAACCCAAAAATCCATGGAAATAACCTTGAACTAGAATTTCTAACATCAAACACAAATCAAGGCTTTAGAACTAAACTCAATTATTCAATTCAAAATCAATTTATTGAGAAAAATTGTAAAGCCATGAAATAAAATTTGAGAGTTTCAACTCAAGTCCTTATATAAAACTTCCTTTGAAATCTTGAGAGGCCATGCAAGAATTTAAGTGTATGAAAACAATTTCCATGAAATCATGCCATGCATGTTGCCAAATTAAGAGAATTCCTTCAATTCTTCACTTTTATGAACATACAAGTTCATATAGCTTTTTAACTTCTAAATCTTCCTAGAAAACCTTTAATTCCTCAACAATTCATTCTATTTCAACTCAATTTCCAAAGGATGATAACTATGACATCTCAATTTCATGAAATTAAAGGAGAGTTCTTACCTTAATTGGTTGATTTATGAAGAATTAGCCTAATCTCCCTTGTTTTCTCTAAGCTTTTCTATTTCTCTTCTTTGAAACCCTCTTTAGAAGTCTCTCAAAATTTGTCTCTAAAATATCCACTATCTCACTTATTTCCTCTTTCTTTGTTTCAATTTGATGAATAGGATTGAGGAAGATAATTAATCTCTAATTAATCTTAAGCCTTGATTAATTGTATGTTCAGTGTAAAGTATATCAAATTCACTTAAATTAAATTAATTCTCATTATAATCTATTTTATTCTAAGCTAAACTAGACTAAATTTAGTTATACCAATATGAATTAGGCTCTAATTACTTATCCTAGTATTCAATTCTAACTCGTTTAAATTACTGAATTAGACAGGTTCATTTCATCTTTATACATATCTGTTCACAATAACAGTACAATGCATATAACACATAGCACCATAATTAACACATAATCAAATGATCAACATTAATCACATAATTAGCTTAATTAATTAAGGAGGTGGTTGTCACATTCTCTCCCCTTAGGATGTTTGGTCTTTCAAACTCAATTACTTTCCTTCAGGAAGAACATAGGATCAAGTGGGAAGAGGTCTGGGTATTTTTTTCTTCATATTGTCTTCTTTTTCCCATGTTGCATGGATACCACCATGATTTTGCTAATCCACCTTCACCAATAAAATTTCTTTGTTTCTTAGCTTCTTGATCCGATGGTTAATAATCTGGATAGGTCATTCTTCATAAGTATAGTCATCACTCAATAACATGCGAGTAAGCTGAATAACATAGAAAGGATCCCGGAGATAATCCCGCAGCATTAAAACAAGAAATACATTATGCATATGCTCCATTTCGAAAGGGAGAGCTATCTGATATGCCACTGAATTAATCTTTTCAATAATCTCATGCGACCCAACATACCTCGGCGCTAACTTGCCCTTGGTTTCAAAGCGAGTCTGCCCTTTCATTGGTGTCACCTTAATAAAAACATGATCGCCCACTTCATATTCTTTATCTCGTCTTCGAACATCCGCGTAACTTTTCTGTCAACTTTGTGGGGTTTTCAATAGCTGCTGAATTAGCTTCATTTTTATGTTGTTTCTTGCATAATTTCGAGTCTGAGTAAAGGCCAATCTCTAACTTTTTCCCAACAAATTGGTGACCGACATGTTCTGCCATATAACACCTTTTATAGTGCCATACAATGCTTGAATGGAAACTATTGTTATAAGTAAATTCGGCTAAAGGCAAATGAGTTTCCCAATGTTCTCGAAAGTCTAGCACACACATATGCAACATATCCTCTAAAGTTTGGATTGTCCTTTCTGATTGGCCATCGGCCTGTGGATGATATAAACCAGTCAATTTCAATTCAGTCCCCAATGCCTTTTGCAAACTTTGCTAAAATCTTGATGTGAATTTAAGTCCCTATCAGAAACAATTGACACAGGCACTCTATGCAATCTCACAATCTCGTTAATATAGATAGCAGCCAAATTATCCGCATTATAAAATGTTTTCACAGGTAAGAAGTGAGCTGATTTAGTTAAGCGATCAACAATTACCCAAATCAAATCCATACCTTTATTGGAGCGAGGTAGTCTAACAATGAAATCCGTAGTGATATGCTTCCATTTTCACTCTGGTATTGGTAGTGGCTGAAGCAATCCCGTGGGTCGTTGATGCTCGGCTTTGACTTGTTGGCATTGTAAACACTTAGACATGAATTCAGTAATTTTTTTCTTCAAACCCGACCACCAGAAATTTTGCTTCAAGTCTTGATACATTTTTGTGTTACCCGGATAGATAGAAAATTTTGAACTATGAGCTTCTTGTATAACTCGCTTCTACAAGTCAACATCACTCAGTACACGTAATTGGCCTTGAAACTTTAGCACATCATTCTCAAAAATGAAACCCAGTCTCGGTTTAGCTTCTCTTTCTTCAACAACTTTCTTCAGAAACTCATCTTGTAATTGTTTTTCTTTAATTTCTTCAAGTATTGCCAGCCATATAGATATAGCAGCTAAAATCCCGCCTTGTTTTCGCAAGACAATTTCAACTTCAAGTGTTTCAAGATCACGTAACAATGCTCTTTGCCCGGTGAGTAGACAAGCTAAATTCCCAATTGATTTTTGACTAAGTGCATCTGCAACAGTATTAGCTTTCCACAGATGGTACAAGATTTGCAAGTCATAATCTTTTATTAGTTCCAGCCATCTCTGTTGTCTCATATTCAACTCCTTCTGGGTAAAGAAATACTTTAAACTTTTGTGATCCGTATAAACTTCGCATGTTGCCCCATATAGGTAATAGCAGCAAATTTTCAATGCAAATATCATGGCGGCAAGCTCTAAATCATGAGTCGGATAATTCTTTTTGTGCGGTCTCAGTTGTCGAGAAGCATATGCTATCACTTTGTCATTCTGCATTAATATACACCCCAACCCTTTATAAGATACATCACTAAAAATAGTAAATCCATCCCTACCTGAGGGTAAGGTGAGAATCGGTGCAGTCACAAGTTCAGTCTTCAATTATTGAAAAGCTAACTCTCTCTACTTAGTCTATTCAAATGGTACCCCCTTCTGAGCCAACTGAGTAAGTGGCAAAGCAATCTTAGAGAAATCTTTCACAAATCTTCAGTAGTATCCAGCCAAACCCAAAAAACTTCGGATCTCGGTAACACTAGTTGGTCTAGGCCAACTCACAATGGCTTCTATCTTCTGCGGATCAACTGAAATACCATCTTTATTTATCACATGCCCCAAAAACATAATGCTATCAAGCCAGAACTCACATTTTGTTAGTTTAGCATATAATCTCTTCTCTCTCAAGGTTTGCAAAATAATTCTCAAGTGATGTTCATGTTCCTCTTTGCTTTTGGAGTAAATCAGAATATCATCTATAAAAACAACCATAAATTCATCGAGGAATGGCTTGAAAATTATGTTCATAAGATCCATAAATACAGCAGGCGCATTAGTAACTCCGAAAGGCATAACAAGAAATTCGTAATGTTCGTACCTTGTTCGGAAAGTAGTCTTTTCAATGTCTTCAGCTTTGACTTTCAATTGGTGGTATCCAGATCTAAGATCAATTTTGGAAGATACCTGGGCACCGTGCACTTGATCGAATAAGTCATCAATGCGAGGCAACGGATACTTGTTCTTTGCGATCATGTTGTTTAATTCATGGTAATCAATGCAAAGCTTTAATAAGCCATCCTTCTTTTTCACAAATAGGACTGGAGCGCCCCACAGTGATGTACTAAGCCTGATAAACTTCTTGTCCAACAACTCTTATAATTGAATTTTTAGCTCTTTCAGTTCAGTAGTCGACATTTGGTACGGGGTTTTAGAAATCGGCTGTAATCAAATCCCCTAGCAAATCATCTAGAAAAACATCTGAGAATTCTCTGACTATAGACATACTGTCCACATTAGTTTTATCAACAGCAGGCACAGTCAACACACAACACAAATACCCTTTATATCATTTTCTAATCAATTTGCATACTTTCATAGATAAAATCAAATATGGGGGAGGTACAACACCAATTCCATTAAATATGAATTCAGGCAATCCAGGTGGGCAGAAAACAACTTGTTTGGTTACACAATCAATACTGACATGATATTTCATTAACCAATCCATCCCTAAAATTACATCAAAATGATCAAGATTTAGAGGCAACAAATCAATATATAAAATCATATCTCCAACACCAATCTCACATGTAGGATACATATATGCATAAATCATAGACCCCACAGTAGGTGAAGGCCAAGCTAATAAATAATTCATGGGTTTCAATGGTCTAGATAATTTTCTCGAAAAAGCATGTGGTACAAATGAATGCGTAGACCTCGAGTCAATCAAAATATAAGCGTTTTGAGCACAAATAGGGAGTATACCTGACACTATTGTCTCAGTATTTTGCATATCTCCTAGTACAAGTGCGAAAACTAGGCCTTCCCTTAAAGTTTCTCTCTCTGTAGCTTTAGAATTAGGTTTTGGTGTAGCGGGTTGATGCTGCAGCACTTGCTACGGGTCTATTAGTGCCTTGAGATGGGAGAGGACAATCTTTGACTATGTGGCCCACTTTGCCACACCTATAACATGCCTTGGAAATTTTGTAACAAACCCGTTTATGTCTTCTACCATATTCTGGACAAGGCGATGTAGAATTGTTCCCTTGACTAGAACTACTCGTCCACCCCATATTTTGTTTCTTATTTTGTGAGTTGTTCTGCTCTTTTTGAAATTAAATGTTTGTCTTTTACTCCTCCAGTCAGTCACTGGTGTCTTAGCCTGCTTTAAAGCTGCAATATTTGCCTCAAACATGATAGCTCTATTAAGAACATCCACATATTTAGTTAATTTGAGAACATTAACCAGATCAAGTACTTCCATATTGAGTCCACCCTCAAATTTTCTGGCTTTCTTATAGTCAGTATCTACCTACTGAACGAACTCTGTAAATTTAGCTTCATATTCGGCCACGGACATAGTACCCTGCTTCAACTGTTCAAACTCGAATACTTTGCGGTCCTAAACACATTGGGGAAAATATTTGTCATAGAATGCCTCCTTGAATTGAGCCTAAGTCATAGAACCATTGTTGTCCCGAGTGAGCATCCACCATTGCCTTGCCTCTTTTTGTAACATGAAAGTAGCCAATAACACTTTTGCGCCTCAGAACATGGGAATACTTCAAACAATTTTTCAGTTTCTAAGATCCATGCTTCGACTTTCAGTGGCTCACGACCTCCTTGGAACGTTGGTGGTTTCATTTTGTTGAACTTTCATGTTAGGGCTATGATGTCATCATTGTTGCTTGACTCATTTTGAATTGGTAACGAAGGAGGAGGTGGGAGCTGTTGATTCTATTGTTATTACCTTAAAGATTCAGTTAATAGTTCAACCATCCTTTCCAACTGTGCAATTCTTGCATCTGATGATTTGGTTTCATCTCCATTTCTTGTATTCTCCATTGCACTATAAAAACCATGGCAATAATAAACATAGTAAAAATGGTTCTCATTTTTATGTTAACACATACATACAACATATCCACACACACTCACCCATACTCATGCTATGCCCTAATTTATTTTCTAAGACATCCTATAGCTCATTTGGACACGTGTGTGCAGTATAACTCGTGTTTTGATATCACTCTTTCACAACCCAAACCCACCCCTATAAGTTTAGTGTCGTAACCGACCAGTAATCCGTAATTACCAAAGGCTTGCTTAAAAGTAATACAGTAAACGGAGCTGACGGAAGCCAATACAAAATAAATTAGAACATTCAATGAGATGTGAGGACTTAAATGAACAAATAACTTTGATATATACATAAAAACTTAAGTCCATAATACACTTATGTACAAAATGAAAACATGACTTAGGGAATTAAATTCCATCATCAAAAACCAGTATTAACAAAAGTCACAAAACATTCATAACACATTAACATAATGCCAAAAGGGTGAATTCTGAACCACCCAATAAGCCTTAACAGTTGACGGTTTGGAACCTCGCAGTGAGGCACAGTAATTAGCTTAACAAAACAGGGTTCGAGTCAATGCTGCTAAGTCTGATCCGGTGCTTGATCACCTACATACATATAATAAACAATAAGTTAGAGCCCAGTGAATAACAATTGTGTAAAGGAGTTATAAGTGATGTCTTTGCAGTGATTGAAACAGTCAATTTCATTAGTAAATCATTTTCTCAATCAGTATCGCATAACATATCAATCATTCGGAAATCATAACAGTCATACGTGGTACATCAAATAGCAAAACAGTATAGTAGGTCTTAAAGACTGAACAGTCATTTGGTGACCATCAATACAGTAAAAATAGTTCTAAAAATTGGAACTGAAAGAGATCTTTGTAACAGTAGCAGTAATAGTAACAGTAGTAGTAATAGTTGCTATGGATGCCGCGAGTAAAGTTCACAAAACAGGACAGTCATTCATTCAATAAACGCATTTCAGAAAACAATGCATTTCATCGATCAGAAAATAATTACAATTAAACATAACTTTATAACATTGTTATTCACAGTGGGCTCCCTAAATTACGTGCTTAAGATGTGACGTCTGACCTAAATAAACAAATTCAAGCACAACTCAATTACATCTAATTCATTCAATTGGTTCTATTCAGTTCGTTTGCTTTTTATTCGATTTATATTCATTGCTTATCTGTTTGGTTATAACTTTTTGTTCTTTATTTCATTTGTGTTCATGAGATGCATATGCATGTGAAAAACACTTAAACCATGCAAACGGAGGCCCAAAAGTCAGAAAAATGAAGCAAAAATGAAACCGAGCCCATCCTGAAAATTGCACGTGCGGAACCACCACCACACGTGCGCCCGCACGTGCAATTAAAGCAGTAGCTGAGCTGAAACAGGGGAGCTCTTCCGCACGTGCGGGGCCTCAGGCTACACGTGCGGTTTGGGTTCAAATTCTTGTTCGAAAATTGCTCTTTTTTTGGCAATGTACTCATTTGCAAAGCCAATCTATTTTTCACATAATTAAACCCAAAAATCCATGGAAATAAACTTGAACTAGAATTTCTAACATCAAACCCAAATCAAGGCTTTAGAACTAAACTCAATTATTCAATTCAAAATCAATTTATTGAGGAAAATTATAGAGCCATGAAATAAAAATTTGAGAGCTTCAACTCAAGTCCTTACATAAAAATTCCTTTGATATCTTAAGCGGCCATACAAGAATTTAAGTGTATGAAATTTTTTCCATAAAATCATGCCATTTATGTTGCCAAATTAAGGGAATTCCTCCAATTCTTTTATGATCATACAAGTTTATATAGCTTTTCAACTTCTAAATCTTCTTACAAAACCTTTAATTCCTCAACAATTCATTCTATTTCAACTCAAATTCCAAAGGATGATAACTATGACATATCAAGTTCGTGAAATTAAATGAGAGTTCTTACCTTAATTGGTTGATTTATGAAAAATTAGCCCAATCTCCCTTGTTTTCTCTAAGCTTTCATCTTTTCTCTTCTTTGAAACCCTCTTTAGAAGTCTCTCAAAGTTTGTCCCTACAATATCCACTATCTCTCTCTTATTTCCTTTTTCTTTGTTTCAATTTGATAAATAGGATTGATGAAAATAATTGATCTCTAATTAATCTTAAGCCTTGATTAATTATATGTTCAATGTAAAATATATCAAATTCACTTAAATTAAATTAATTCTCATTATAACCTATTTTACTCTAAGCTAAACTAGACCAAACTTAGTTATACCAATATGAATTAGGCTCTAATTACTTATCCTAGTATTCAATTCTAACTTGTTTAAATTACTGAATCAGACAGGTTCATTTCATCTCTATACATATCTATTCACAATAACAATACAATGCATATAACACATGGCACCATAATTAACACATAATCACATGATCAACATTAATCACATAATTAGCTTAATTAATTAAGGAGGTGGTTGTCATAGAATTACATGCCGTCTGTAGCCACGGGTCGTATTTGTCACGAAGATGCTGCTCGTGACACCATTTATTGGTTCGGGAGCTGTTTTGCATTTTCACCCCCTAAAAGTCCTTTTTCGACTAAGTTTAAGACATTTTTCAACTCTAACTCTCAAAGTACGCGTGCGAATTATATGCCGTTTATGGCCGCAGGTCATATTTGTCATGAGGATGCTTCCCGTGACAGCCATACATTGGTTTGGGACTGTTTTGTTTTTCACCCCCTAAAAGCCCTTTTTCGACTAAGTTTAAAGCGTTTTCGACTGTAACTCTCAATCTACGTGTTTGATTTATGTAGCATCAATTCACACAAGTCATTTTTTGTATGAGGAAGTTGCATGTTGCATCCCAACAGTGGTTGGGGGGCCATTTTGCATTTTCGCCCGTCGAATTTCCTTTTTTGACTAAGTTTAAGGCATTTTTGACTGTAACTCCCAATCTACTTTTCCTATTTACGTACCATCAGTTCTCACAAGTCATTTTTGGAACGAGGAAGCTGCATGTTACATCCCAACAGTAGTTTGGGGCCTATTTTGCATTTTTGCCCCACCAAACCCCTTTCTTAGAATAAGTTTAAGGTATTTTCAATTTTAACTCCCATTCTACATGTCTTATTTACGTACCATCAATTCTTACAAGTCATTTTTGGCACGAGGAAGCTGCCCGTTACTATATGTAAGGGTTGTTTGGTTATCAGGAAAAGAAGGGGCCAGAAAGCAAAATAACAAAATTAACTTAACATTGGAAGCCACAATGAAACAAATATGCTTTTGCTTCCAGTATCATCATATACAGAAGAAGCATTGCAACATATGCGTACCTTTCTAGCTCCATAGAAGGCTATTATTTATGAAGGGAAGCAAGGTTTTGCTACATACTCTTCAACTGCCAAACAAAAGAAAAGAGAAAAACATTATTAAAATAAATATTGAAATACACTAATCGGATAAATGTTTCAAGTATGAAATCACCAAGTAACTTCATTTTTTGATTGTGTTTAATGATCAAAACCCAAATTCAAATACACAGTAACAATTCAAAAAATATAAATTTTTGTTTTAGGATGATCAGATCGCGAGCATAATGGTTCTTCTGGGGTGCCATTTATTTGGGGTTTATATTTCCAAACCTATATCTTACTTTAGTCCATGCCATTTTGTAATCAAAATAATGGTTCTTAATCTCTTACACAATTAAATTGATAATCAATATGATCGTAAATAAAGAAAAAGCCACAAAACAAAACATGATAATTGAAATCAAGAGACCCACATTCGGTTGACAAAGAAACCAGAACATATTGCCAACACTAGTTCCTCGGTAATATGTAACCTCTGTTTGGTTGCTGAGAAAACGCCGAAAAAAGAGAGAAAATCTTCCAAACCTGCAGATTTTAAAGATTTTCAATTTCTTTCACTTGTATCCATTGAATATGCAACAAAAACGAAAGATAAGAGACGCAAATCATTAATCGTAAAGATCAATCATACCGAATTGAAATTTGGAGATAAAATACAAGATAAATTAAAGCAAACCTGTAATTCACCTGGGCTGAGTAGGTCACTGAGCAATGCGTGTGGAGAGAGAGAGGAAAGTCTTTTTGATAGGGAACACTGATAAGCTTTTTAGTTCAAAAAATTAACCTCCTGAGCCGCCACATACAATTGCTATTTTATATAGAAAGACAGACAACAAATACCAATTGAAAAAAACAAAAAAACAAAACAAAAAAATAACAAAAAAAACAAACAAACACACCAGAGCAACAGACAAACAAAAGCAAAAAGAAACCAACAAAAGCAACAACAGAGCAACAAACAAACAAAAGCCACCCTAGCTAACCTACAATAGAGCAACACAAACAAACAGAAGCCAAAAAAAAAAAAAAAAAAACCTGTAGCAGAGCAGCAACACAATCATATTACAAGCAAGTCAAAAAATGACACAAGAACAATAAGAATTTATAATAACAACGCCCAACTATCAGAATAAAATGATTTGAATAAATAACAAGATGCATAGAAACAAATATATGAATATTAAGCTGTTGTAACCGAAATATATGACATAATAACAAAATCACTTAAATGAGTAGCCATTATTACGTTCAAAAGCAAAAATGGAAACACGAGTTGGAAACATTTGGTATATCAACAGAAAATCCAGAGAAATAAGCATATATCAGTATCAAAATCAAAATCATAGCCCAATCAAATTAGATGAGTCTGATGACAATCTAAATACATGTCATTGAACTGGACATAAACTACAATTTCCCCTAGAAAACCAGTATAACATATACTATCTAAAAAAAAAAAACCAGTATAACATATTAAAATTGAAACCAAATTCATATAAATTGATTCCATAAATTTGGTATATAATCCATTTTAACCACCAAAATTTGATCTTCTACATATATATAAAGCAAAAAAAAAAAAAAAAAGGAACTTGTAATCGAATTCCACAAATAAAATTCAGAGACAGCACCAAAAAGTTGAAAAAAATCAAAATTCAGAAACAACACCAAAAATGAACAACACGAAAAGAAGTGGAGATCATATTCCATTCTTAGTTGTATAGATAGATAATGTTTAATTATCAACATGAAAAGAAAATAATCTATGTAATTTTTGTAAATACCGTATATGTATTGTAATAAGCAAGTAAAATTTCCTTGACCTATGTTGATCATACATGTGCTCTTGTTTTGTATTGATGTTCAAATATACTTTGGATTTTCCCTTCTATATAATCACGATTTGGGCCTCGGTTAATTTGGAGCTAGGTCGATTTACAGGTATGCGAATGGAAGAAGGCTGAGAGAGAGAGAGAGAGACACACACACACGCACACACAGGGACAGAGACAAAGACAAGGAGAGAGCGAAAGGCATACCAGGGATAATACTCTAATGGTGGATCAACGGAGGTGCGATGGCGGTGCGACGCTGTAATGGCGGTGCGAGAGAGACTGTGGAAGGAGGAGACGCATGAGAGAGAGAGAGAAAGAGAGAGTGAGCCAAAGAGTCACAGGGATCATGAGAGAGACACCAGCTTTCCAAGGTAATTTTGCAAACCTAGACTTTTTTTTTCCTGAGTCACTGCTTTCGTTGCCAAAAATAAAGAGCTGTAAATTTTTGCCAACTAAAATGTAGTTTCGTCGCAAATTAATTTAAGAATCCCTCCAAAAATTTGAAATCCTCCCTTCAAAATTTTAAGTACAATTGCTGACTAAAATTTAGGCCTCGTTTGGGAACATGTTAATTTAGTAAATTTTTTGTTATTTGACTAAAATATGAGTTTAAAAAAACTAGTATGGTTGAGATGACTTTTTGGCTTTTTACGAAAAGATGTGCAAAAAAGTAGAGAGAAAATAGAATCTTTGACTTTTTGGTATGAGTTGTTGGCTTTTTGGTTAATTTAGGCCTCGTTTGGCAAGAGGCTATTTTAGCCAATTAGCCAAAAAGTTACTAAATTAGCCAAAAAGTCAACAACCCATACAAAAAAGTCAAAGATTCTCTTTTCTCTCTACTTTTTGCACATCTTTTCGTAATTAGCCAAAAAGTCATCCCAAACATACAAGTTTTTTTTACCTACCTTTTTAGCCAAATAACCAAAAAGTTACTAAATTAGCCTGTTCCCAAACGAGGCCTTAGTACTAACTTTTTGACTTTTTGGCTAAAAATGAGGGTTCCCAAACGAGGCCTTAATTTAGTAATTTTTTAGCTATTTGGCTAAAATATGAGCTAAAAAAAATTAGTATGTTTGGGATAATTTTTTGAATTTTTACGAAAAGATGTGCAAAAAGTAGAGAGAAAAGATAACCTTTGACTTTTTTGTATGGGTTGTTGACTTTTTGATTTTTTTAGTAACTTTTTGACTTTTTGGCTAAATGGGCTGGTTCCGAAACGAGGCCTAAAGGGTGACTAAATTTATTTTAGTAGCTAAATATTGCCGACTAAATAATTTTAGTCACCAAAAATAAATATTTACCGACCAAATATTTGGTCGCGAAAGAAAAAAGTAAAAATTATGTTATTTGATTAGCGACTAACTTATTTAGTAGGCAACAATTCTTATAACACGACTAAAATTTTTTTAGTCACTGAAAGTCAATTTTTACCGACCAATTTTTTAGTCGCCAAAGATAAAAAGTAAAAATTATGCTATTTAAGTGGCGATTAAATTTTTTTAGTAGGCAAAAATTACTATACCACGTCTAAATGTATTTTGGTCACCATAAATTAATATTTGCTGACCAAAAATTTCGTCGCAAAAGGTTAATAACAAACATTATGCTAGTTATTTGGCTACTAAATTTGTTTTGCTCGGCAAAAATTAGTATACCATGACTAAAATAAATTTTAGTAGCCTAAAACCTAAATTAACGCTAACCAATATTTAGTCAACTATTATGGCATATTTAGCGACTAAATTTCTTTTTAGTCGGCAATAATTAATATACAGCTATTAAAAAAAATTGGTAGCTAAAACCTTAAACAACTGACCGATGTAATTTTTAGTCACCTATGATACAACTTTTTAGTCGCCAAATTTACTCACCAAAAGTGTAAATTGTTATAGTGAACATTAATCCACTTGTCAAGCTCTTGTCTAGGAAGGTCATCAAAGATTCAATCCCCTAAGTGGGGGAAAAGAAATTTTGCAAAACAAAAACAAAAAACAAACATTAATTAGAAGTGGAATAAAGTGGCCACATAGAAGTGAGTCATCATGATCATTGTAATTTGTAAGGACAGTAGTGTACAATGTACACAATATATATGTTTTAATTTATTAATTAATAATAAAAATAAAGTCCTAGGACCAAAATCAAGCCTCAACCACCTCTATGGAAGATTGCTATATATATAACCCATTAGCCTATACTTGGCCCCCATCTCCTCACAACAACTGACTTCTACATATATTCCAAACTAAAAATCCTCTATTCTATACACATATATACATATATATAACTTTCTTGATTTTCTTTCTTCAAATTTTGTTGAAGATAATTGAAGAAGACTATAGATGATGCAAGAAGAGAAGAAGATGAAGGTGAAGAAAGGGTGGTTGGCAGTGAGAGTTGGGTTAGAAGATGAAGATGGTGGATTCCAAAGATTTGTGATTCCAATATCATATCTCTATCATCCTCTCTTCAAGAGGCTTCTTGAGAAAGCTCATGAGGTTTATGGGTACCACACCACTGGACCTCTTTGGCTACCGTGTTCAGTTGATGACTTTCTCCATCTCAGGTGGCAGATTGAGAAGGAAGCCACCAGCAACCACCACCACCACCACCACTCTCATCACAATCTTTCTAGCTCTCTGTCCTTCCACTGTTAAAGATACAAGTTATATAGTACATATATATTTGGCTTAGAAGGAGCTTTATTGCCAATATGATGCTTCTCTCTCTCTCTCCCTCTCTCTCTTTTGTTTTTGTGGTAGTAATAGAAAGTGAAGAAGAAAGTACCATCACAATTATAATCATCGACTTTTTTTTTTTGGGATGATCATGATGAGTGAAATTGTCATATATGATTGCAAGTCCTCTTTTCTTTCTTGAACACTTCAAACATAAATTGATGTTAATGGAAGAATCTTCAAGTATTATCAATGGTTTCTGATAAGATTGCCACAAAATTGTTGGTGTAAATCCTAACATAAATATAAATATGTATATTGTTGTATTCACAAAAGTCGCATTATATTATTTTTCTCTCCGTTCAATATGATAGATCTTGTTGAATTACATAAATTTGTGTGTTTGTGATTTATTTATTTATTTTATTCTTCGCAACAAAAGTTTTTTTTTTTTTTTTTTTTTGAGAGGTTGTCGTTTTTGTTGTCTTCATACCAACCAAACGCTACATAAACTGGATTAATTTTTAAATTTTCCAACCATTGATAGATGTTAAAACTGTTTAAACAGTCTGGCAAAGTTGAGAAGATAATGGAGAGTGTTGGGATATGCCTTTACTGATAGAAATTTTGTTTTTTTTATTATTAATCCTTATTATCTCTATATATTTTTATATTTCGAGTTAATAATAAGATCTTTATTTTCTAATAAATAAAAATGAAAAGTGAGTGTTAGCCCCAGCACACCCAATAAATAAGAACAGAGAAGGGTGTGGTGGACTGGACTGTGGCCATTTTGTGTGGGTGCATATCCAATAGAGGATCACCCATCACTTCTTTTGCCAAAAATATTATCTTGTTCTTGCTTTTATGATTTTCCAAAATCAATATATATGAAATAAATTCAGCAAGTAAATATATAAGTTGTCTAATTAAACAAAATTTTAAAAATAGGGCAAAAAAATGTTCATAGATAGAATTCAAGTCTACACGGTTGTTGTGTGATCTATGCTAATAAATTGATTTATACGCAAAATAATTATTGAATTTTTTTTGAGGTCATGTTAGACACACAGAGATTGTGCAAAATTAATATAGGTGGCTTCAACAAATTTATTTTATCTAGTTTATTTTTCCAATTTCTTTGCCAAAAAAAAAAAATTATTCTAAAAAAAATATTGAAATATACATATTAATAAGCAGCAAGCTAGCTAAAAAAAATAAAATTAAGCCCTTCCCATATTAGATCATTACTCATTAACATATACATTTTCTTTTAAATAAATTTATTTTTAACAATTCCTTAAAATTTCTAAAACATCACCGAAATTTAGTTCCACAGGTGGACTATTGCACGTCACGTTGGTTTATGAATTAACCAATTAAGATTCAAACCATTATCACGTCGTTGGTTTATTCTTATGTCTTTTTTTTTCCTACAATTTTGTTTTTTAAACAATCCCCCCCCCCCCCACTATAAATGGTGGGTATTCAAAATTTATTGGACTTTAAATCCTCAGATAACAAAGTCTTAATGGTAAATAATAAAGTCCAAATGTTAGCACACTACACATGATTAGAAAGCTTGCCAAAGTAAAGTCAGGAATTAATAACTTGACCAGAAGACTCTATTGATTGGACTTGGAAATTGGAATTGGAATATTAAGCCTCCCACAGCCACAAGATCATTAATGAAGGAAACTACAAGCTTTATATATGTGTCTTAATTTCCTCCATTTTCTTGGCGACCAAATTAGGGCCTGCCCTAGAACTAGATTCCATCTTTTTCTACTTCCTACAAAGTTGCCACTAACACCAGTGGGGCTAGGGTTCATTAAGAGTTGAACAAATGCTTGGAGACTAGCAATCATTGCATGGGAGGAACAAGAACCTTTGGTTTGAACCACACTTTCATGGGATGACTTTAAATTTTATTCCTTGGCCGGTTTCCAGATCATGGTCCTGTTACACAACTATGCATCTATCTGTACTGTATATAAAAGGAATGTCAAACTTGGTACAGATGTTGCGTTTTTTTAATTTCTTCAAAATACCTTCATGTAATTGCTCTGTTTCTTGTAATTCTCCAGATCCAAGTCTCCTATAACTAATGAAATTCAAATTCGACTCAAAATTTCTAACCTATAATAGCACACCCCGCTAGTAAATATATATTAAAAGGGGGTACAAACATTACGTGTGTGTTGACAGTAATATAAGGTCATATTTGATTCACAAGATTAATAGTGAAGTATTAATAATCCTATTAAATTAGTGTGGTATTCACTATCCAATTGGATTAATATCCATTGGATTAATAATCCCACCCCTACCCCATTACTAATAATCCTACAAATTTGTTGGATTAATTATCCATTGGATTAATAATCCTAAACCAAAATCTTAAAACAAACATAGGATAATTGGGCCCACGGATTAATAATCCTAATCCTATGCTCTAATCCACCCAATCAAACATGCCCTAAGGTCATGTTTGATTCACAATACTAATAGTGAGGTATTAATAATCCTATCAAATTAGTGTGGTATTAACTATCCCACCCCTACCCCATTACTAATAATCCTACAAATTTGTTGGATTAATTATCCATTGGATTAATAGTCCTAAACTAAAATGTCAAAACAAACTTAGGATGATTGGGCCCACGGATTAATAATCCTAATCCCATGCTTTAATCCTTCCAATCAAACATGCCATAAAAGAATTAGATCTGGAACAATTGAATTTGATAATAGTTAACTCAAGAGTTAGCTTTATATAATAGTATAGATATATATTTGAGAAGTTGAGCACAGTGATGCTAGATGTACTAATTAATGTACACATTAGTGTATCAACTATTGTTATGTCATTTTTATTGACTCTACCTATTATACAAATTACAAATATTCAAAATCTCTAAAATTATACCATATCATTTGTTATTATAATAATTAGTACATTAATTGATATATATAATATTATTCTTTTGAGAAATAGGGCAAATAATTATAAATTTGTGAAGGTGTAAATGTAATTGTGACGTATGACACAATTACTTGCACCCTCTTACACTTGCGATTTTGTAATTATTTAGTCCACATCCCACTGATTTGTAATTGCAGTGACCTCTTGGCAATGAAAACGAATGTAGTTAGTTTCATTAATATGTTAAAATTACATTGTGTTTCCGTAGATTTTATATTTGTATAACAATGTAACACATCTCGTTAAAATTCCATCAAAAGTTTAATGGAAGTTATAATGCCATCACCTTTTACTCTAATTTTTCATCCAAAAATATTAGAAATCTTAAAAATTTTACCAAAAATTTTATCAAATGTCTCGCAGACTTACCTTGTGTGGGTCTCACATTCATGTGAGACATTTGGTAAAAACTTTCGTAGAATTTTTGAAATCTCTAATATTACTCTTTTTCATTATATCATATATCATATAATATATAAGTAAAGCAGTATTTTTTATTTTTGATCCTTTTTTCATTATTATTATTTTTTTAACGGTAAGTAGTGTTTTTGGTTGGCATATAGAATTCACTACATGTCTAAAAATTTGCAGCGTTGGGATATGATAAGAGGCATAACACATTTGGGTCTAGTTTGTTTTCAGTCCAAGATCTAAATTGGAAGGTGATGATACTAAGTGAACGGGTCGGATTGATCCACGCTTCTCAAACCGTTGCCCGGGCGTCAAGCTCGCAGAGAGACCTGCACAAGAGTTCAACGAGGAATGGGGTGTCCCCCAGCGAACCCTCCGACGATTAAGTTAGAGAAGGGAGAGGATGATGAAAATGTAGAGATAGAATGGTGATAGAGAATTTAACCTTTTTTCTCGTCTCAGAGACCTGCTTATATCCTTTGCTCATCATTTCCTTGTCCACTCTGAGCCGTCATGTTGGCCGAAAGTCTATGCTCTAACTTGCCTTGTTCATAGTGGGGCTGTTCTGTTCCAACATGAAGGGTTATTGCAATAAATGCTACAGGGGAACTCATTAATGGTTGATGTGTGGTGCAATAACTTTACAGGATCTTTGTCTGCTGATGTGACTGGTTCTGCACTTGCTAGATGTTTAGATGTCATTAGCGCTTGGTGTAGCGTTGGGTTCCAAGAATATTGAGCTTTAGTATTTGAGTCATTGATTGGGCCTTAAGTGGTGGGTCATATCCTTAATGGGCTTACCTATGCCAGTAGTCCCTCATTCCCAAGTGCAGCTTCAGTCCAACGAAGGGAATAAGAAAAAAAACGAGGGTTGTGACGATGGCCGAGTAGAGAGATCGACCATGAGGAGGGCCGACCGCAAAGGGTGGTCGGGTGAAGGCACAGACCGTGAGGAGGGGCGACTACAAAGGGTGGCCGAGTGAGAAGGTCAACTGAGAGGAGAGCCGACCGCGAGGGGTGACCGAGCGAAAAGGTCGATTGAGGGGAGGGGCAACCACGATGGGTGGCCGCGTGAGAAGGTCGACTGAGAGGAAGGCAAACCGCGAGAGATGACCGAGTGAGAAGGTCTACTGAGGGGAGGGCCAACCGCGAGGGGTGACCGCATGAGAAGGTTGACTGAGAGGAGAGCCGACCGTGAGAGGTGACCGAGTGGGAAGGTCGACTGAGGGGAGGGCCGACCGCGAGGGGTGACCGCGTGAGAAGGTCGACTAAGAGGAGGGTCGACCGTAAGAGGTGATTGAGTGAGAAGGTCGACTGAAGGGAGGGCCAACCGCGATGGGTAACCACATGAGAAGGTCGACTAAGAGGAGGGCCGACCGCGAGGGATGACCGAGTGAAAAGGTCGACTAAGGGGAGGGCCGACCGCGAGGGGTGATCGAGTGAGAAGGTCGAATGGCTGTGCGCGGGGCTCGAGAAGCGGCGGGGCACGCGGTGATGTGAAGTGGAATAGACGGGGTATGGAAATGGAGCAGTGGATCGTGGTCGTATATATGGCGGAATCCCATGGTGGGGGAGGCAATGCGTTTTAATAAGAAACGAAGGGATAGGGTAATATAGGATGTTGAAAAGGCGAGTTTGGTAAAATTTTTGAAAATTTTCAAACTGGCAAAATTTAACCTTGACCCTTGGAATATAGGAAAACCGTGGGCGTTTAGAGTTGTTCGCTTTACCTAGCTTTTTGCAAAAAACCAACACGTCCCAGAAGTAAGCTCATTTGTTTCCAGTGATACACCTCTGCGACACTTTGCGAACTTTCTCGTGCCAACGTCTGAAGCTATACATAGACACGTAGGAGAGATGGCTCGAGACGAAGTGCCTACCATGAGACTAGACTCTTTGGGGGACGACGACGTAGTGGAACTAGCGAAACAGTACCGGGTGGAGCGAAGGGAGGAGAGAGGAGCGGGGCAAGTGGTGTGGGCCCGTCCGATGATGATGATTACCGTCGCTAGGCCAATTAGCCAAGTGGAGCCAGACCACTGGCACACCAAGCCCGACAGGTCCACATTTACAGCGGAGAATTGAATGAGGTACAAAGGAAGTACCAAATTCCGGTAGAGATAGAGTTGAGGGTGCCCACATCTAAGGAGAGGGCGTCAGATGCGCGACCGGTAGAGTTTTCATTGTATGAAGAAGCATTGCGGGCGGGGCTGAGGTTGCCCATCCCTCCAGTGGTGGTAGATATACTGAACCGATTGGAGGCGGCGCCGGGGCAGCTGATGCCCAACGCATAGAAAATTATAATGGCCTGCGCGATCACATGGCGATGGGCGACCGAGGGAGCAGCGATGATAATGGAAGAATTCTTTTCTTGCTACAAAGCGTCCGGTCAGCAAGAGACATGGGTGACTTTACAGGCAATAGCAGGTAAGGCGTTAGTAGCCGAGCTACCATCATCTGTGAAGGATTGGAGACCGAGGTGGTTCTTCATATCGGCGAATGGGGAGGAAGGGGTATGCATAACATGGAAGGTCCCCACGAAGTCGACGGAGCCGAAGTTGGGGAGGAAGCAGAAGGTAAGGTCAAAAAGCTAAAGGAGTGAAGGGAGAAGGAGGATGTTAGATGGGACGACCTGGTTCGTCCTTCAACTTTATATGCCTTAGGGTTAGGACCGCAGCCAGTGGAAGAAGACCCTGCAGTGGAGGAGTTGGAGGCAAGGCGAAAGGCAGAAGAGACGGAAGAGAGGAGGACCCTTGCCAGGGCAGAAAAGTTTAAGGAGACACAGTTGGGGCCTGCCCCTAAGCTAGTGATAAAGGAACGGGTCCGACCGCGTCCCAAGCCGTTGGGCGACAAGGACTTGACTGGCTTCGCCCCACTGCCGCCCCTAGTAGACCCGTTGAAGGAGAGGGGCAAGCAGGAGGTGGAAGTACTATTGAAGAAGACAAAAAAGAAGAGGGTGGTGGTAGAGGGGGGAAAAAGTGCCCCCGTCTTGAAGAAGATGAAGGTTGGGAGCCAGGACGCCCCTATGGTGGAGAGGTTGAAGGAGGGAATGGTGGAGGAAGCTCTAGAAGGGGAGACCGCCCAAGTGTTAAAAGAACACGTGGAGACCGCCCAGGTGGCGACGGAAAAGGAGGGTCCAAGCGCCCAAGTGCTGAAGGAAAACTTGAGCCTAAGTGCCTAAACGGTGGTGGCGGTTCCTGTACTAGAAGTAACCCCCAATCTGAGCAAAAGGAAGACTAGGACTAGCACTCCGGGTACGAGTGCCTCGCTGAGTACCGTGTTGTACCATGCCCGCGCGCTGGCGGATCGCTCAGCGGACGAAAGGATGAGGGCCAGAGTGGCGGCTGACCGCCTAGTTGGAGTGTTAGAGGACGTTGTCGTGTGATCAATGGCCTGATTGGGGGAGCAGATGGAGGCAACGACCTTGGCGGCTACCCTGTTGAATAAAGCAGCTCGTGCAAAGATGGAGATAAAGCCGCTGATGGTTCAACTGGAAGGGGTGAAGGGCAATTCCAAAAATTATTGGAAGAGATAGCGGACTGGAAGAAAGCCGCTCAGAGCGCGTGTACAAAGGCACTGGAACATGTGCAAAGAGTGAAGAAAATAGAAATGTTGGCGGTAGTACAGGGCCATGCCGTAGACCGTGTTGGTGCTGAGCTCCTTGTAACCAGGTCAGAGTTGGAAGCGGAACGCCGCAAGGTGGTATCGCTAGAGTTCCATCTAGCGAGCGATAGGAAACAACTAGAGCTGGCCAAATTGGCCTGCACCACTGCTAACGAGAGGTGGGAGGAGGCCATGAGCAACTGTGAAGTGTTGCACGACCAGGCAGTCAAGGAGAAGGAAGAAACTGACGGTCGGATTGTAGAGTTGGAGAAGGCCCTGGCGGAGAAGGGGGCCAAATCGGCGTCTGAAAAGGCAGAGTTGAAGAAGGCCTTAGCCGATATGAGGGTCAAGTCGGCGTCTGACAGGGCAGAGTTGGAGAAGGCCCTAGCCGATGAGAGGGCCAAGTCGGCGTCTGAGAGGGCAGAGTTGGAGAAGGCCCTGGCAGAGGAGAGAACCAAGTTGGCGTCTGAGAGGGCGGAGTACCCCGACCTATGTATGGTGACTGTAGAGCAGTTCAAGGGGTCCGCCGACTTCTAGATGGCCATTGATGCCGTTGTCGCCAACAGCTTATCAAAGGTGGGTGAGAGGGGGCTGGGCCGTCGGGTGCGACCGCTAGAGGAAGAAGCGAAGAAGAGGTGATCCAGAGCTTCCAGCTATCGAACTTCTATAAGCACGAACTGAGCGAGTTCTGGAACAGCGGTTGGAAGACCTTTATGCACAAGACGCAAGAGCTGTTTCCGAACATCGACTTCAACCTCGTGAAGATAGGAGAAGACGACATCGCTCAAACCCCCCTGGACGAGGGGGTCAAGGAGGAGGATCTGGCCTCTAGTGAGGAGGAATGATCTATGTAAAAATTTTGCTTTTGTTTGGTTGGGTTTTTTTTTTTTTTTTTATGTAATTTCTGCAGCAAGTTGTATGTAACCATAAGTTTTGTAAATAAAACGAGTTTTCTTTTGTATCATCGCTGTCCTTATTTCTTTTGAGTTGTAAGTTTAGAATAATGAGAATGGCTAAGCATAATTCAATGAAAAGTGGGTGTGAAAGTAAGACATTTTGGAATAATGAAAATGGCTGGTAAATTGTGATGTAAAAAGTTTTAAAATGGCTAACCGAGTTAACTTGCGGTAAAAGTATGAGGTAAAAATGTTTAGGATGGGTAAACATGAAAATGTTAAAAATGAGAGTTTGGCCTGTATGTAAAAAATGAGTTAAAAAATGTTGTAACATGGACTTGGATGTTGACTAAGTATGCTAACCGTGTGAAAGCTCTACTGGAGTTTTGGCTAAGACTTGGAAAGATCTACCATGGTAAAGCTTTAGTGGACTCAGTCTGGCTAAGCTCGTCGTACTCAGTCTAGCTGAGTCTTTAATTAACTTAGTCTGGCTGAGCTCTTCGTGTTCAGTCAGGCTGAGACTTTAGCTGACTCAGTCTAGCTAAGCGTTTCATGCTCAGTCTGGCTGAGGCTTTAGTTGACTCAGTCTGGCTGAGCGTTTCGTGCTCAGTTTGGCTGAGGCTTTAGTTAACTCGGTCTGGCTGAGTTCTTCGTGCTCAGTCTGGCTGAGGCTTTGGTTGACTCAGTCTGGCTGAGTACTTCGTGCTCAGTCTGGCTGAGGCTTAAGTTAACTCGGTCTGGCTGAGTTCTTCATGGTCAGTCTGGCTGAGACTTTAGTTGACTTAGTCTGGCTGAGCGCTTCGTGCTCAGTCTGGCCGAGGCTTAAGTTAACTCAGTCTGGCTGAGCTCTTCGCGCATTGATTAACAAGTCATTATGCAAGTAATGGAGATATAAAGTCATTTGCATTTATGGGGTAACCTACTAATCACAAGTTTTACACCACGTATAGAAAGGACAAAAACAAACAAGCATGTAGATTGTCAAAAAGAACATACAACAATTAAGCAATACAAAAGTAGAAGACGCTATTTTACTAGAAGTAACGCTTCAAGTGCTCGGCGTTCCACGGATGTGGGAGGTCTCTACCTTCTGTGTCTTGGAGTCGGTAGGTGCCTAGGCGAGGTCTGGTTTTAACGACGTAAGGCCCTTCTCATTTGGCGGCAAGCTTGCATTCGGCGGGATTTTTGGTGGCAAGAGTCGTCTCGCGCAAAACTAGGTCCCCAACTGCGAACTCTCTCGGTCGAACTTTGCGGTTGTAGTGTGTTCTCATTTTTTGTTGACATAAGGCCTGTCTGATGGCAGCTGTCTCTCGGAGCCCTTCGATCAGGTCTAAATCAGCCCGACACAAGTCTTCGGTGAGTTCTGGATCTAGGTGCAGAACCCTCGGTGTTGGCAGGCCGATTTCAACGGGGATGACCGCCTCAGCGTCGTATGTTAAGCAAAAGGGAGTCTCCCTAGTAAGGGTTCGGGCGGTAGTGCGATAGGCCCAGAGTACGTTTGGTAGTTCCTCAGCCCAGAGTCCCTTGGCGGCTTCCAACTTAGTTTTGATGATCTTCAAGAGAGAACAGTTGGTAACCTCGACTTGCCCGTTGGCTTGGGGATGGCCTGGGAAAGAGAAGCACGGCTAAATATGGAGCTCTACACAAAATTTCCTAAACTTGCCATTGTCGACTTGCTTGCCGTTGTCGAAGATGATGGCTTGGGGGATTCCAAATCGGCAAACGATCGACTGCTAGATGAATCTGGTTGTATTCCATTCGGTGATTGTGGCAAGGGGTTCCGCTTCCACCTATTTGGTGAAGTAATCAATGGCTACCACAGCGAACTTGGTTTGGCCCCTACCCGTGGGCAATGGACCAACTAAGTCTATGCCCCACTTGGCGAAAGGGTAAGAGCTGTTGAGCGTAATCAGTTCTGTCGGCGGAGTATGGGGAATGTTGGCGAAACGTTGACACTTGTCGCACTTAAGTACGAACTCAGTGGCATCTTGGTTGAGAGTAGGCCAGAAGTAACCGGTACAGAGTATTTTATGGGCTAGTGACCTGGCACCGGAATGGTTACCATATACACCCTCGTGAACTTCCCTCATCACATAGGTCGCTTGGGAAGGGCTAAGGCCTTTGAGGTATGGGCGTAAAAATTCTTGTTTGTACAAGAGGACGCTGATAAGGATGTAATTGGACGGCCGGGCTCTTACTTTGGCGGCTTGCTGTTTGTCTTCTGGTAACTCCCCATTTGTCAAGAATAAAAAGATGTCTGCGGCCCATGGGATAGGTTCATTTTGGAGGAAGTGGACCTCCAACTGAGTTGGAGAAGTAGCCGAATGGGCCAGGTATTCAAGACGAACTTCGTGGCTGAGGTCGGACTGGTCAGCCGAGGCTAATTAGGCCATTTTGTCTGCCTTGGAGTTTTCTAATTGAGGGGTG
The DNA here is from genome assembly GCF_055761805.1 of Camellia sinensis. Taxonomy (NCBI): domain Eukaryota; kingdom Viridiplantae; phylum Streptophyta; class Magnoliopsida; order Ericales; family Theaceae; genus Camellia; species Camellia sinensis. Next base: position 184,142,876 of record NC_138961.1, on the reverse strand, counting down.
TGTTTAATGTGGAAAATGTTGAAAAGGTGAACAAGGGAGGGTGCAATATCCCTATAGGCTCGCATTGTGTCGTCCTTGGCATCAAATTCCCCCGTGATTTGTCTGACGATCAATTGGGAATCACTGAACACTCAAATATGGCTCACACCAATGTCTCTGGCTAAGCGAAGACCTGCTATCAGGGCCTCGTACGCAGCCTCATTATTGCTTGCGCCAAACAGGAAATAGAGAGCACATTTGAAATAACCACCCTCGGGGGCGGTGAGGATAAGACCAGCCCCACTGCCTTCTTTGTGGGATGATCCATCGACATTGAGGGTCCAGGAATGGGGATCTTCTGCCTCAGTATTGAATTGCTTGGGCGAGGGAGGGCATTTCTGGAGTGGGATTAGTGAATTTCAGGATAAAATCGGCGATAGCCTGCCCTTTGATCGCTGTTCGAGGTCGGTAGGAGATTTCAAATTGGCTAAACTCGACTGACCATTACATAAGTCTGCCGGATAACTCTGGTTATTGCATTATCTTCTTCAAAGGTTGGTTAGTGAGGACCACTATGGAGTGGGCTTGGAAGTAGGGTCGGAGTCATCTTGAGGCGGTGACCAAGGCCAAGGCCATTTTTCCTAGCAATGGGTAGTTCTGTTCTGCTCCCCTGAAAGCCCGACTAATGTAATAAACTGGACGCTGTACTGAGTTGTCCTCCCTGATGAGGGCCGCACTGACTGCGGTGCTTGATACGGCTAAGTAGAGAAAAAGGGGCTCACCTGTGACCGCCTGAGATAGTAAGGGGGGGTTAGCCATGCACTGCTTCAATTATTGGAAGGCCTCTTCGGATTCGGTCATCCACTCAAAAGCCTGTCGAAGGACTTTAAAAAAGAGAAGGCACTTGTCCGTTGCACGGGAAATAAAGCGGTTGAGGGCAGCGACTCTGCCAGTAAACCTTTGAACCTCCTTAACCATTCTGGGAGATTGCATTTCTATCAGGGCCTTGATCTTTTTGGGGTTGGCCTCGATACCCCGCTGACTGACCATAAAACCCAGGAACTTCCCAGATCCTACGCCGAAAGCGCATTTCTCTGGATTGAGCTTCATGTGATACTTACGTAGGGTGTCGAAGGTCTCCCGTAGGTCTGCCAGATGATCAGAGAAGAGTTTGCTCTTGACTAGCATGTCATCGACGTACACCTCCATGTTCCAACCTATCTGGTGATGGAAAACGACATTGACTAGCCGTTGATAAGTTGCTCCAACATTTTTCAACCCAAATGACATGACACGATTATGATAGGTTCCCCAGTCAGTGATAAATGAGGTGTGTTCCTGGTCAGATGGTGCATCATAATTTAGCTAGAGAAGGCGTCTATGAAACTAAGTATTTGATGTTCGGCCGTGGCGTCGACAAGCAGATCTATGCGAGGGAGGGGATAGCTATCTTTGGGGCAAGCTCGATTGAGATTGGAGTAATCGACACAGAGTCGTCATTCACTGTTGTTTTTACGGACCAAGACCACATTTGACAGCCATCTGGGATAGTCCACGTTCTTGACAAACTGTGCCTGCAATAGCTTATCTACCTCAGAAGCAACAAGAGTGTTGCGTTCTGGGTGAAAGATGCGCTGCTTCTGGCGGAAGGGTCGGAAATGGGGCTCGATGCTCAAACGATGAGTGATGAAAGAAGGATTGATGTCTGGCATGTCAGAATGGGTCCAAGCAAACACATCATTGTGCTTAGTTAGGAAGGTTGTAAGATCGGCCTTGGCTTGGGGGGATAGTTGGCTGTTGATCTTGGCTGTTTTTGTTGGGTTAGCGAGGTCGATGGGGACTTCAACAAGTTCTTCCACTAGTTCCTTTCTGACTAACTCATCTTCCTCTCTAACGTCGAGTCCTTCGATGATTATAGTCTCCTTCAGCTTGACCTCTTTGAATGAAGCGACGTTGTAGACACCCCATTTTTGACTGACCTTAAGACTTAGACGTCATCGTTTGTGCACTCGGTGATTGCGCATGTTTGTAATCGTTTTGAGTTTACGGGGCTTCGGCTAAATGCCTTGTCTCAGGACCTCTTAACTCTTTTCGTCTTGGTTTGTTTTTGGACAATTACCTTGGTGCCTTTGCTTGGAGGGAGAGAGAGGCCTGTAGGCCACTTTTTGTAGTTGTAGGCTACTTTTCCCTCTTGTCGGCCACTTACGATGGCTCGTAGGCTAGTTTCTGGGGATTTCGGCTGGGCGCCTTGTCTCTGGGCCTCTTGGATCCCTTCCTTTTGGTTTGTTTTTTGGACTATACCTTATTAACCCTTGCCTAGAGGAAGGGGAGGGCCTGTCGGCTACTTTTGGTGGTTGTAGGCCATTTTTTCCTCTTGTGGGCCACTTTCAGTGGCCTACAACCATTTTTCTGCTTTTGTAGATATTTTTGGTGCCAGCTGTGATTGCTAGTGAGCATAGAATGCATCTTCCATACACGTGTATGGAGGGATTCAAACAAGCTCTAAGCTTGTCAATGAAGCTTGCCCTTGCATTGCTTATATAAAGGGAGCTCTCTCTCCTTTTCCAGGGTTCAGAATTTTTGGAGAGCAAAAAATTACTCTCTCTAGATTTCTCTCTCTCTCTCTCTCTCTATATATATATATATATATATATTGTGCTTGAAATTGAATTTTCTTCACATATTTGCACACAACCTCTTAGCCAAACACTCCTACTTTGTTGCTGAGGTGCTTGAGGGTCTTGTTTGGAGCCTAAAAGTTAGTTTTTGGCTCAAGAAGTTGCTGTTGTTGTTGTGCTTTAAAGGTAATCTCTTTATCCTCTTTTAAGCTTATTTTTGTATACAAGCTTAGCCACCTTTGCATGCTATTTTAGGCCTAGCTTTCAACTAAAAAAAGCTTTGTTTTCAGGTGTTAAAAGTGGTTGTTTAAGGCCTTATTTGAGTTAGGGGTGGTCTACCCCCTTTGGTGGCTTGTTTTGCTTTGCTTTGTGCCATCTTTTAAGGCCTTTGAGATCATCTCTTTTTGGCCTTTTAACCACTGAATTCCAGAGGAATTTTAGTGGTGGAAAGGTAGTTTTGAGGCCCCAAATAGGAGGGGGTCATCCCCTCTCATTGTGTCTTGATTGCTTGTGTTGATGGCCTCATACTTAAGCATATTTTTCTAGCATGTGTTGGCTTGATCTCAGCCTATTTTTGGTCTTATTTCAATATGTTGTAGCTCTATTTTAGTTTGGTTGAGTCACCTTATGCATGCTTCATATACTTGTAGTGCAACCCTACTCATAAGCCTAACATGCTTCATAATTTGGCATATTATTCTAGCATGTTTTGGCTTCACTCCAGCATGTTTTTGGTGTTATTTTAACATGTTTTAGCTTTGATTTTGGTTAGTGAGGTTACCTCTTGTTTGTCTTTTATACTTGTAGTGCAATCTCACTCACTAGCCTAGCATGCTTAGTGTTTTGGCCCATCATTCTAGCTTGTTTTGGCTCCATTTCAGCATGCTTTTGGCCCTCATTTAGCATGCTTAAACTCTGTTTCAAATGGTCTTGGTCATGTATGGCTTGCCTTATAGGGCCATAGTGTGATTGACTTTGCTAGTCTTGTGTTTTGAGGCCTCTAGCATGCCTTATTTGTGATATTTGTGTGATATAGCATCATTTAGCATGTAAATTCATAGCATAAACTCTTGTCATACTCTCATGTTTATCACTCATTCATTGTGTTTAAGAGTTGTGTCTTTATGTCTTGTTTGTGAGCTAATACATGAGCATATCTTTCTTGCCATCTATGATGCGAGCCTAGCATGTTTTGGTACTGTTTTGACCTGCCTTAGGTCTGTCTAGGGCTGGTTTAGTCCATTGAGTATTGTATTGTATAGTCCTAGTGTTGTGTACCTCACTAGCTTTAATGCTTAAGGATCCTAACATGCTATACTTGCATTATTTGCATGATATGTCACCATTTGGCATATGATTTCAGTGCCTATATCTGCCATAGTCTCTTATTTACCACTCTTTCATTATGTTTGAGAGTTGTGTTTAAATGCTTAGCTTGCAAGCCAATGGATGAGCATGTTGTTGTAACTTTTGGTGCTTTATTTCCAGCATGATGTTGCCACTGTTTTGGCATAGTGTAGGTCTGTCCATAGTTGGTTTGACCATTTGAGATGGATAGTGCATGCCTCATGTGGAATGTTCTTCACTTGTTTTAATGCCTAAGTCTTCTAGCATGTCTTGCATGCATTGCCTATATGATAAAGTCTTGCGCATGTCACTTAGCATTGAAAGATGAGCATGTTGTTTGCATATGTGTTGCATTGCATGTGTTTGGATCAGACATTAATCCAAACACGAGAAACGAGGGACGTTTCATACTTGAAGTGATGAAATGTGCCTCATTTCTTAGTCGCCGTCCCCCTTGATTGTGCATGATAGGGTGGAGGTCTCTCGAGTCTTGTATGTTACTTGTGCATTCATTAACTTGTACAAACTCGGTTTCTCGGCCATCGTGCATTGTGATGTTCAGTTGGTGGCTCGAGAGTCGAGTACCGCACTCCTTTGAGCTTGAGAAATGATAATGAGGGTGGTTGTACACACATACCCTGCAAATGCCTTGCTTTGCCCTTGTTGAACTCTGTTTGCAGCAAAATGGAAGTGTGCAGAAGCAACTGGCCGACCGGCCAGAGGAAGTGGCCTACAGCCTCCTTAAGTGGTCGACAGGTGGCCTACAGCCTCCCCTGGTGGCCGACAGTCCACCAACTTGAAGATGGTTCAAAGTTGTTCTAGTTCTGGGGCTGAAGCAGTATGGGAATTGGTTTGGTGTTCAGAATCAAAGCGAACGCAAACAGAGACAAGCGGTGGCAAGGCGACAGGATTTTAGGAAGAAGCAACCGAGCATGTATGCATTTCTCGCCCCAAGGCTCCTTTTAACTACTTTGATTAAATAGTTAATTAGTCGGTTTTGTACTTAATTAGTTAATGTACTTAGCTAATCGATCTGTGTTGCAATAACTAATTAGTTAACTAGAATAGTTAATTAGTTTATTTGTAATAAAGTAGCTTAGTGTAGCTTAGCCTATTTATTCGGACCCTCCGTCGAGAGGGCAAATGTTGTAATAAGTGTGCGTGTGTGTGTGAATGTCTTTCAACCCCACGTCTTTCTCCTTTTTATTTACCAGCTTTTGATGGTTAGTTTTAGGGCATATCTCAATTAGCATACCTTATGCTTTGCATGCGTACATCATTCATTTGTCTTGCATGCACCGGGCTCGACGCATCATTCAAACTGCATTGTATTTTAATTCTTATTTGAATACATATATCAAATGCCGCATTCACATGCCATCTTAGATAGTTGAGCCTATTAATTGCATTTTTGCTTGTGTTGCATTAAGCGTTTTGCATAACTAGGATCATGCATGATTACTAACTAGTTTTCTGTTTTGGCTTAGAGTACACTATAAGTGTTTATGCTTTAGCATCTTGCATGTGTGTAAGTGATTGCCATGATAGCATGCTTGCCATGAGGCTATTCACTTAAGTGCTTTAACTGCATGAATGCCTGTGGATGAAGGCTTCGTTACTTGAATTGGAACAATTCATCGAAATGTGAGTTTTAAGCCCACTTAAAGTGGCAAACCATCATGTTTTAAGCCCACCTTGTTTGGTGGCAAATCCACACTTTAGCCTACTTGCGAGTAGTAATTCCAAACCATTTTCGAAAAACAAGCATGAGATGTTTTGTTCCAAATTGAGTGATTTAGTCTATACTTGTGTGTTGTGCGCATCACATAGTAAAGTTAGCTAATAAACCGGAATAAGAACGCATTTGTTTTCAAAAACAACATATCATGTTAGTAGAGGCCGATCTTTGATCGGACGAGCGGGGGTGCTCATTTCAGGACCTTCCCCTCTCATACCCAAGTTCCCGACCTGAGGCAACTTTGGTGATGACGGACACGTGGCCTTAGGCACGAGTCAGGGTTTTCTTAAATTTTCCAAAATAAAATATTTAGATAGCGACTCTAAAATCTAACAAAGCAGTCCATGTTTGGCGCTTTTTGATAAAAGTCGATTTTTCAAAACAATTTGCCGGATTTGGACTCTTTGGTGATTTATTAGTCTTACATTGCACTTTATGAGATTAGATTCAGAACAGTGACAGGAGTCCAAACTGTAGTAGCTAGAACCCAATTCGCGCCCTTGCGTGCGGAGCGAGTTCGGGTGGTCTACAGATGTAGCATTCTCTGGCCACAGTCTGTTCCCCCCTCACGGTGCCGACTCCGAGGTCGGTAGGGAATTTCATGGCCAGATGGTACATGGAAATGATAGCTTGAAAAACGTTGAGGGCAGTGCGGCCGAGGATGATGTTATAAGCAGAGGGACAGTCGACAACGAGAAAGGTGAGTAACTTAGTAGTTTGCTGTGGGTATGCTCCAATGGTGATGAGAAGATCGATGGAGCCTATGAAGGTCACCCGATCTCCAGTGAAACCAACTAGTGGGGTTTGGAGAGGGAACAAACTTTCTTCTCCAACCTTGAGCCGGCGATAGGCGTTTAGGAAGATGATGTCCGAAGAGCTACCGTTGTCAACAAGCACCTGTCTGACTTTGTAATTAGACAGGAGAGTAAAGATGACGAGGGGGTCGTCATGGGGGTAGCGGATGCCTGTGGAATCGGCCTCCGTAAAGGTGATAGGCTCCATCCACTGCTTGGGGTGTTTGAAGGAGCGGTCCAATGTTGCGACCTCTTTGTCTGAGCCCTACCTGATTTTTCTAAGTTCTACCCGTTGGGCCGAACGGGATGGTCCTCCACATGCAAGCCCGCCGGTAATAACTCTGATCTCCCCAACCGGGGGGGTGGGGTTGCCTTGTGCCCTAGGTTGTTGTGGGGGCTGTTCATGGCCTTGGTTAGGTTGTGCGGGTTGTCGAGAAGGGGTACGCCGGTGGTTGTTTTTGGTAGGTTCAGTCCTTGGCCGTTACTAAAAGCGGGCGGCCGTGAACCGATTGAGACGTCCTTGGTGTATCAAGCTCTCGACCTGGTCTTTGAGGTTAACACACTCCTCGGTATTATAGCTGTGGTCTTGATGAAAACGGCAGTATTTGGACTGGTCCCGCTGGTTGGAAGGAGACCGCGACGGTTGGGGCCATTTTAAAGGATAATCTCGTTGGATCTGGTTCAGGATTTGTTCCGTGGGGGAATTGAGGGGTGTGTACCGTTCGAACCGACCGGGCGGTCGGGTAGGTGTCGACCAGTCGGCTCGAGCAGGTTGGTCGGTATACTGAGGTGTTTGTTGTGTGTACCGGGTGTTTCTGATTTCAGTGTCCTTTATCTTCTCTCTAGGGGTTGGGTTTTTAGCTGTAGGATCTTGTCGGGCGACTAAGGAATCTTTGGCGTTCATGTATTTTTGGGCTTTGGAGAGTAGGGTTGCTATGGAGGTTGAGGGGTTTTGGAAAGAGAGAAAAGGAAATCAGATGATCGTAAACCGACCATGAAAGCTGTGAGCATGACCTTGTCATCGTTTTCTGCTACCTGCAGGGCTTCGGTGTTGAAGCGGGTGACGAAGCTGCGCAGCGACTCCCCATCCATCTGACGGATATTGAGGAGTTGAGTTGCCGGACGCCGTTGGCGCTGGGCACAAATGAAATGGCTGAGAAATGAGTTACTTAGGTGCTGGAAAGTAGAGACAGAGTCTATTGGCAGCTGCCTAAACCAGAGTTGAGCCGACCCCTTAAGTGGTACGGGGAAAGCCCGGCACATGATCTCGTCAGGGAATGCATGGAGGACCATGAGGGTCCCGTAAGTCTCCAAGTGGTCGACTGGGTCTGTTGTACCGTTGAAAGAGTCGATTGAAGGCATTTTGAACTTAGGAGGTAGGTGTTTGTCCCTAATGGAGGCAATGAATGGTGAGTTGGCTGTGGTAGAGGGTTTATTATGTATGTTCTGCATGACTCCTTGACGCTGGAGTTTCATGGCTCGGAGTTCTGCATCTCGAAGAGGAACGATGTTACCACCGGAATGCAGCGAAGGCTGGACATTACTGGCCTCTCCCTCGGGGGTGGGTGCCTGGACCGATAGATGTGGGGCCTAAGGTGACAGGTTCATATCTAGAGGAGGGGGTCGCAAGCCATCCAAGTTGGATGGGTGGGACTGTTGGATAGGATGGCTTGGGGCTCGTTCTCGGTTGTGTGGGATATCTTGAGGTGGTAGAGGAAGAATAGGAAGGTCTCTTTGAAGCAAAACATTGATCAGGGCCTGGTTTTGTTCGGCTAAGCGGTTAATACTGTTGGTGAGTTCTGTGAAATACTGCGGTGGGTTACTTGGGTTAGGAGGGTCGGCTTGGGGGTCGGCAACGTTGTGTTGAGAGGCCATAGATCTAGTTGTGACCATCCACCTTGGTGGGTGGCAGATAGGGATTATCGGGGATGGGTCTCCAGCGACAACGAGCATAGTTGCCACGCGAAGCAAAAAGGGTTCCCACAGACGGCGCCAACTGATGATACTGAGTGCTCCAGATGGAACAGGTCGGATTGATCCACGCTTCTCAAACCGTTGCCCGGGCATCGAGCTCGCAGAGAGACCTGCACAAGAGTTCAACGGGGAACGAGGAATCCCCCAGCGAATCCTCCGACGATTAAGTTAAGAGAAGGGAGAGGATGATGAAAATGTAGAGATAGAATGGTGATAAAGAACTTAACCTTTTTCTTGTCTCAGAGACCTGCTTACATCGTTTGCTTATCATTTCCTTGTCCACTCCGAGCCATCATGTTGGCCGAAAGTCTATGCTCTAGCTTGCCTTGTTCATGGTGGGGCTGTTCTGTTCCAACGTGAAGGGTTATCGCAATAAATGCTGCAGGGGAGCTCATTAATGGCTGATGTATGGTGCAATAACTTTGCAAGATCTTTGTCTGCTGATGTGACTGGTTCTGCACTTGCCGGGTGTTTAGATGTCATTGGCGCTTGGTGTAGCGTTGGGTTCCAAGAATATTGAGCTTTAATATTTGAGTCATGGATTGGCCCTTAAGTGGTGGGCCATATCCTTAATGGGCTTATCCATGTCAGAAGGTATTGTCTAAGCCCATAATGCTCAATACAAGTCCCGTTTTGATGATTTGTATTGTTTATTTTGGAGGACCTTTTGATATATTATTCACACACAAAATATAAGTCAATTCAATTTTTTTCATTGATTGATTAATTCACAGGCCAATGGAAATGGCCCAAGGGTTGACAATGGCCCAAATTATTTCAAGCCCAAGGGCTGGTGCTTTGGGCGACTTTCTGATCTGGGCCAATTTCAAATCAATGGAATATCCTTGGGTTCTTGTTATAGAGCCCAACATATCAGCCCATTTCTATATAGAGCCCAATATATCAGCCCATTTCTATTTCCTTCCGGAATGGCTCTGTCTGGTTCATCTCCCAGTGTTCCCAAATCGAATTTGGGGAGGTTCGAAACTAGGGTTGTAAAACACAGAGTTGATGATCATCATCAGAGGCTCGATTTTTCTAATCAAATGGTCTCGAAGTCTTCGATCAATGATGTATGGAATCTGAATTGGGCAGAGGTTGAGTATGAAGTTGTTGTCATTGTTTAAGATTTTTTTGATTTGAAGTCTCTGTTTGTTGATAAAGATCTTCGTATATGGTTGAACAGAGATTGAGGATTGCGAAAGGGTCTCTGATTCTGAATCATGCAATAAGGTATGTGAACCTTGTTGTGAGCCTCATAGCTTTAATCCATTTTCTTCTTTGATGCATGAAGCTCAGGTTTCTGTTAATGGGTATCTGTTCTTTTTTATTCTAAAGGTGTTTATTTGATCATGCACCTTGTTTTCATTTGAAGCCACTAGTTTTTATTTGATATTAATGGGCAAGATTGTGGTTTACACTGCAAATGCACTTTAAGGCCTTATAATTCTTTATCCAGTAATGCTAACAGATATAGTACTTGGTGTTGTATGTTAACCAGTAATTTTAACATTAGAGTTAAAAAAAATATGTTTTCTTGTTCTAATTTTGATATTATGAAGTTTAAATTTACAAACTAGTTTAAGTGTCCCTTTGGATTACTAAAGATGAAAAATGAAAAGAAGATGCGAGAAATTGATTTCTCTTTAAGTTATACCTCACTTTTGAATCTCTCCAAAGATTGGGTTTGGGAGAGAAAAGAAATGGAATGATTACTAATTTTACCAAAATTGTCCATCTAGCTACTAAAGAAATAAAAACATAAAGGGTTATTTTGGTAATATATCCTGTAGGAGTTTCTTTTTTCTTTTTTCTTTTTTGTGTAGTCTATCCAAACAAAATTGGAGAGAAATTACTATCTTTTCTTTGGCTTAACCAAACAAGAGGGAGAGAAAATGCAATTTTTTATTTTCTCTCTTAACTTAACAAATCATTTCTTTTCTTTTCTCTCCTATATTCCCAAACATTGTATAATTTTGTCTTGCTTTTGTGTGTTTAGAAAGTAAGATGGTCACCACTTTGCTATTCCTTACTGTTATCTGTTGGTTTTAAGGTTGGTTCCACTTTCAATGATATAAAGGTGTACCCAAACTATAAAATCCTTGGTTGTTGGTATTTTGATTCTTCACTAGGAAACAAAATGAAAATCGACCATTGATCATGTTGATTACTGTACTGGAGACCTGATAAAAACTAAAAAATCAAAAAACTGTACTGGAGACATGAAGGTTTATGGTTGCATGGTCTTCAGTGTTGATGGTACATTTTATTTAAGTTCTTACATTAGATGATTTATAATTTCTCCATCTATGCTTTCAGACAATGACTTGATTTCTCAGAGTCATGCTCTATCATCGTGTCTCTCTTCTGAACTTCTTTGTTACATGGGTAGTGTCTAACTTTTTGGTTCTGCACCATGTGGAATTGTCATGTGGCATGATTTACAATATATGTTTTTACCTGTAAAAAATTTATATATGTAAATATGTATATGTATCTGGCTTCAAATCCATGTATAGTTTCTCCCTAGCTTTTATGGCTTGTGAAAGGTGCAATGTTACCATTCCTGGAGTTATCAGATGCTCATCTCAAGCCTTAACAATTTCATTTACTGTTTGCAGATTGAACTGATAATCAAGTGCTCCTGGTATACTAATGTCGCTAAATAATCTATTTTCACTGGAAAGCTGCTTCTTCCTAAAACGTAACTTCTCTTCATTAATCTTGTAGGTTCTAAACCATGGCAATGGGTGAGAAAGGTGAGTAATCTTTACATCTGATTCCTATGCTGCTTATCTTTTAAAACTCTTATAAAGCAACCTGTCACCATGGTGAATTCTCTTAGTAGCTGGATGATCTGAACCTAGCAAGGTTAAGTTTAGTTTTTAGATGAACTAGGAATTAGGATTGATAAATGTGTTTAAAGAAAGCATTCTTTACTCGCAAAGTAGAGTTGCTAAAACAATTTGTACACACATATTTATATGTTGGAGCTTTATGTTTAGGATCTACCTGTAGTGGCTTTTTTCCCCTGCGGGGTTGAATTCATTTCAAACTTATTTGATAGAAAATATCTATTTTTGTTTAAAGTCAATTTATCATCTATTGAGGAAATGCAATTTTCACATCTAGATGTCATAATAGCCAATACAAATTAGTTGCACATGAAAGAAGTGTACGAATGGAACTGGGATAAATGTGTCTTGATAGTTAATGCTGTAAGTCTTAGTGAATGTCAGTATAGTGGAAATGGTGTGAGCCGTGACGTAGGCAATCTTGCCGAACCACATAAATCTGCATGTTATGTTTTCTTGTTTGTAATTGATTCTGGTTGCTATTGTGTGTGTGTGTGGTTTAATCCTCAACAACTTGTTTATTGTGTTGGGTATACAATTGTTTGATTAGGCATAACGTTTTGAACACATTATTGTCCCTGCTATTAGATCAAAACAGGTCCAACAGTCTTCATTGTGGAAACTTGTGTTGAGACTGAATGGTGTTTTTCTTTTTTTTTTTTTTTTTTTTTTGTCATTACTTTTATTGCTTGATTATTTATGAACTGAACCTAATACTAATCTTGGGATACTAACTGAGTTAAGTAGATGTGGAAGCTTCATTCAGTTTTTGGAGATATAAGCTCATGATTTATGAAGTTCATTTAAATTATCCTTGATATTATATGAATAGTGATATTTTTTAAATGAGTAATTCTAATGTTCTCACTTTGATTTCAGTTCTGCGTAAGAAAGCAAAGAAGCGTGAATTGAAGGGATCGCAAAAGAATAAACTTGTCCCTGAACAAATACCTGCCCTTGAGGAACTACTTCGTGATGTTTATGTCATTTGTCGTCCAAAAGAAAGTGATTATTACAATCGCAAAGATTTGGTTCGAATCTTCAATGTGATAGCAAAGGAAATCTATGGTGATTTTTGTGCTGGACTCATCTAATATCTATTGTCAATCCAGAAATGCACAAACATAAATGCAATCCCCACTAGTTTATGGTGGACTATTTTGGGTTGCTTTATGCTTTGAATTATCTTTAAATAGAATGTTCACTTATTGACTTATATGATAGAAGAGTAGCAGTATCCATGGTTAGCTTTCTGTTAGAACAAGAGTTTAAACGCAGATCTTAATGAAGGGGTGCCTACATGTATTCCAGGGGTGCTCCTGGCCTTTAAATATTGAAGCTTTGACCATTTGGAGCTCCACTTGGGAATTTGAGAGCTTTGAGAGTCACTCAAGACAGCCTTTGCTCAGTTGTCTGGCTTGCTACTTTCTTCTTCAGTTTCTTCCTATTGTTCTTGTTTCTGCATGAATACAAACACACAAAAGTTTGAAACTTATGAAAGGGTGAATCCTGTGACGGTTATAAAATCATATATGAATGCGTATTTTGTAAAATTCGCTTAGGTTATTTGAATTTTTGAATTTTTTATCTTCTGTATAATGGATATTGGATTCTGGTGTTCTCTATTTGTACTCAAGGATTGTCATAAATCAATAATGTATTATAGGATAATAGATCATCTTTGGCTATAGATGCAAGCATCTACCTATTAAACCATATGATCATCATTCAAAGCAAGTTTTTCGTTGATTTATGTTTAAGCCTTTAATATTTAAAATATATCTTTACTATTTGAATATATGGATATATTTTTCTATGTATTTTAGAAATTATGACCGAACCTTTACGATTCATGATTTGATTCTCGATTTAACAATTATAATTGGTCTGTGCAAGTGCTCCCCTTTCACAAATTCAAACCACTATGCCTAATCATAGTTGTGGTTTTCTCTTTTCGCATCAATAATTTCTAAAATGATGCTACGTCATCTAGATGTTGCTTATGTGTCTTTAGTTTGTGTTAATGTATCTGATCTTACATTTTTAGACCTTTCCATAGCTCATCCCAGCCAAATGTTAGCCACATTACCTATATGCACTATTTAATCATGATTATTTACTTTTGGTTTCAGGAAAATCTGATGATATTCCTGTCGTGGAGCAATTTGGATCTTTCTTAATGGATATCTTCAGTGCTAAAAGTGATCTAGACTTGTCTGTTAATTTTAGTAACAATACAGTTGATTTCCCCAAAGAGAAGAAGATTCAGACCCTTCGAAAGTTTGCAAAAAAGTTATATGCACTCCAAAGTAATTTATGTTATACCCCCCTCATTATCTTTTTTTTGGTGCTAATTTCCATTTGGAATGATCTTAGATCTTGTGAATTAAATGCATGGGATGCAGTTTTTAGTTTTTATTTGTTGGGGGATTTGACCTACCAATTGCAGGCTTGTTGAGCATGCTAATGGATGTTTGTTTCTTATAATTAAGTTATATACTATGAAGCACAGACAGGCCAACATGGAAATTTTAAAAAAGTGCCAGGCATGACATGTAAGGGGCATGCTCAAAATCTGTAGTTTTATGTAATTATTAAACGGTCTTGCTAACAAGTATTCCTGGGTCACAAGAAAAGGATAATTAAGGGGAAGAACACGAGACAATCAATTTCAAAACATTTTTCACTGATTTCAAAACTCTTTTTACCTTTTCACCTATTTCCACATTACTTTTCAACCTCAATCCCTACACTAAGATTAGAAACAAGTTCATTTTGAGTTTATGAGTTAATACACTCTAATCCCAATTGTGATACATATTTCCTTATGCATATCAATCCATATGTAAATTAAATTACCATTTATTAATGTCAAAAATAAATATAAATCCTTTTTCTTAAAGGATAATGTTAGTAATAAAAATATTTATTATGTGAAATAAAATGGTGCTATGTGTAACATAAAAAAGTATTGCATAGCAACTATACGGTATTAATATATATATAAGATAAGTTCAACATAAATATATAAGAAGTGTCCGATGGAAAGTGTTGAGCACATATCCCACACCCTTGTCCAAGTGTCTGGTATTTGACATGGGTATTTGATTTATTCTGGAGAGTCCATGCAACATAGTTGTCTATTACTAATTGTAGATTATAGACCCGTCGTTGTATGGCCCTTACAGACCCGAGGGAGTGGGAGTTCAATGTTGATCATTATATGATTATAGAAAATATTGGGTAGTGGAAAAACTTTAAGTGACAAAAGCAGCCTACTGCAACAAATTGAACATCAGGAAAGTTGAAGAAAAGATTTATATCACACCTAATTTAAAAAGTAATAATTGAGGTTAAGAGTCTACTCTCTCTCTCTCTCTCTCTCTCTCTGTGTTTTTGGTGGGGGGAGGGGGGATTAGTAGACCCGTAGTGGTATCAGCAGCTTATCACTCATATTGAGCATATTTCAATTGAAAGGTACCATGTAATTTAAATTAAACTACTGTTAAAGATTATCATTTGTACATTCAAATAATCTACTAGAAAACCTTATTTAGAGTGATTAGGGATGGAGACTTGGGAGTATATACTTGCATTCACTGAAATAGTGTTCAGCATATTTTAGGCGTTGCATCACCTTTTCACAGAGGACAACGTACATGAATATTCTTTGGAGCAGTTGAACCTATACTTCAGTTGGTATTCCTGAGAGTTGAATACTTTATGTCGATATAGTCACTAGCACAATGTTGTTTGACAGTCATTTTCGATAAAATTTCTTTACCTAAATGCATAGTTTTCCTCTTCTGGGACTTCTATGTATATTTTCCTTTGAGGGATGAAATAAATCTGAAATGTTCAAAGTAAACACTGATGATAAAGAATGCTCATCTTTCTTATCTAAGCTAAAATTGCTTAGGCTGGGAATCAAAATATAAAAGTTATTGAGCATTTGACTTACGCAGAATCTTCAGTAGTTAATTTTAGGATTATCATCCTTGTCCTTGTCCTGGTGCTTATTAGACTCTTATTGTAATTAATATTCTGATTATCACAGGAAATACTGGATGCTTCTAATCTATTCATTTTTTATGTGTAGGAAAGGGACACGTTTCCAGCGTCCATCCAATTTTGACAGCTAAGGTTCCTATTTTGAAAATTGTTGATCGTGGAACTGGAATTGAATGTGACATTTCAATTGAGAACCGGGATGGAATTGTGAAATCCCAGATTGTCCGCCTGATTTCTTCAATCGATGATCGATTTCAGATGCTAAGCTTTTTGGTAATTAAATATTTTGCTATTGTTCTTAACCTCTTTAGATTGTCAGCTGCATAATACTTGGCATTGGCCTGCATATATATATATATATACAAATGATTTATCTTGTGTCGTCACTTAGCTCACCAATATGCAACAAGTTGATTTGTTCAAATGCTTGTTTTCTACAGAACTAGAACTATGAGTAGTTCCTTTTTGGGTTATACTTGTGCACATCAGGTCCCATTGTTCATTTGTTTCCTGTGCGCCTTGTCTGTCTTGTGCAGTGAATCTCCAAGTATCACCTTATCTTTTGTTCTACTTAACAAAAAAAAATAAAAATAAAAATTCCTCATCGTTTATCGTAGTGTTGTTACTTCTAGTGAAACATTTTGTGGTTTGATGCTTTAGCACTTCGAGCTGTCTGACAGCTACTTGCACAAATCCAGAAGACATCTTGCTTTCATAGTGAACCTCAACATGAGGGTTTTTGCATAAGGTCAATTTGTAACTTATTTACCCCTAGTCTCCCTGCTGACTGTAGCTCAAGCACCCTAAAGGACTGTGGCTTGCCTAGGCCAGGAGTAGGGCAAGGAAGCCTCAGGCATTTGCATGTTGGCTCTGTATATGCCATGGGGAGTAATTTGGGCATTATATTTTCCAAGTTGTATAAGACTGGCCATGCATTCTGAAGTAGGATATCATGTGATCCAAACTTCTATGCATAGATGTGATTGTGGATTCTGAATAGGAGATAGTTGCACTGTTATGTTGGGGTACAAAAAACAAAAATATATATATATATATATATATATATAGAGAGAGAGAGAGAGAGAGAGAGAGAGAGAGTGTTTTCTGTTAGAATTTATCTCCACCTACCACCTCCACTATCACACACTCCACCTACCACCTCCACTTCACTCCTACACCTACTACCACATTTTCTTCTATATATAGGAATTGTAAATATATCAACAATCAATCAATCAATATATCAATCAATAATATAGTATTTTTAATATGGTATCAGAGCAGGTTTAGAACCTGATATTTTCGCTTCCCCGGCGGGCGGCAACCTCACCTTAGCTGCCCGCCGGACCTCAACCTAGTCCGCTAAGATTTTTCTTACACATACCTCGCCAAAGCAAAGCCTCCGTGCCCTCCGCCAGAAGCACAATCACATCCTCCAATTGGAAGCCTCAATCGCTCCAGAAAAAATCCATCCATACGGATCTGCAACTCCATGCCCCTCCACATCGTCACCCTCTCCGAGCTCGCCGCCGTCATCTCGTCATCTACCCCGCCGGATAGCCGAGGAGGCCAACTCCGCCACTGGCTCCATGTAGCAACACCCTTCCTCATCGCCGCTGCGGTTCTGCTCATCATGTGCCTGTGTTGCCGCTGCTGTTGTTGTTGCAGCCGTGGCCGCGGCGAGAGGATGATGAAAGCACCAGGGAGGAATTACAGGATGCCTAGGTCAACCTTTGAAAGCAACCCCAGATCGTACTTTCGTGATCTCCGTGGAAAGCCTCTTCTTGATGAACTGGTCTAACTATCAACGCTTCTCTTCTATCTACCTATCTGTCTTCTATCCATCTATCTATTATTTCACTATGTTTGTTTTATGTTAATCTGGTTTCTATGTATTTCTGTCCGATTTGGTTTTCTATTCTACCCCCAACTCTCTCTCTAAGGCGCAACTTTTTGCCCAATATGACCAGATACACATGCCCTCCACCCACTCCCTCTCTCTCTGGTCCCTTTTTCTCTCCCCATGCTCCCTTTTAATCATCTCCATCTTTTTCCTTAATTTATTCCAACCCCACTCCACTTTCTCTTATTTTAATATCTTTATATATATATATATATATATCTCTATGTTTATTTTAATATCTTGCACAGACCATCATCCTCTTCTCTTGCTCGGGGGGACACAGTATGCTTTTAAAGAATAAAAAAGTGACACACAACACACACACATTCTTCTTTCTTTCTTTCTTTATTTTATTTATTTATTATTATTATTTTTTTTTCAAAAAAAAAAAAAAAAAAAAAAAAAAAAAACATAAGAGGAAGAAGAACTGCACACCAACTTATTTTCTTCATGTTGGGGCTCACCCCGATCACCATTTTACACCACAAAAAAAAAAAAAAAAAAAAAAAAAAAAAAACAAACCAACACAACTCGGCACAGTGGGATTTTTCTTCTCTACTCTGCAACCGGTCTCTTCTTCTTGCCTCCGTCTTGGACAGTCCTTGACAGTGTTGCCTCCGTGTTTTCCACGCCGCCGAGCACGTTCACTCTCCCATACTCCTCCACTGCAGCATATGGAGGACCTCCAAATCGGAACATCACGGTGGCCTTCCGCTTCAGCTCCTTGTTTTCTGCCCTTAGCACGCTTATCTCTGCTCGCGCATCCTTATACATGCGTTGGAGCAGAGCCAGCTGGGAGTTTAACTGTTGCACCTCATTTGTCCTGCTCTGCAGCCGGTGCGACAAATTTGTGACCGCCGTCATGCTTTCCACACATGCCTTCAAAGTATACTGATTGGCCTCCACATCCGACTGCACTGCCATTCTTTGCTCCACAGACCGCATCGGAAAGTTCAACGGAGTAAACTCCGGGGCGCTTGGTTGAGGTTCCAGTGCCACCGCACCAGTTGTCTCTCTTGTTGACTCGTTGAGGTCGGGAAAGAGAGTGAGCAGACTCCGGGAAGATGAAGCCATTTTCTGGGCCACAGAGTATTACAGAGTATCTCTCTCAGAAATCTCTCTCAGACAACAGAGTGTTACGGACTATCTCTCTCAGCAAAACGAAGAAGAGTTTTTTTTTTTTTCAGAGGTTTTTCGCAGCTTTTCTCTGCCTCAGCCTCAGCATCAACCTTGGTTAAATAGCCAAGGCAGCCACGCGCATCGCGCGCCTCTTGCCACCAGCCGACAAACGGGCGCGCAAGCCAAGGCGCCCACGTGCCTCGCCATCATGTCCGGCACACCTTTTGATGAATTGGGCACGCCTTTTGATGGCACGCCTTTTGACAAAATTGGGCACACCTTTTGAGGGTGCAACTTTTTCAACGGTCCGACATGACCCCATAAACTGTCCCGACATTTGATTCCGGTTAGCATCTCCAACGGTCCGACATGACCCCATAAACTGTCCCGACATTGATTCCGGTTAGCTTTTTCAACGGTCCGACATGACCCCATAAACTGTCCCGACATTTGATTCCGGTTAGCATCTCCAACGGTCCGACATGACCCCATAAACTGTCTCGACATTTGATTCTGGTTAGTTTTTCCAACGGTCCGACATGACCCTATAAACTGTCCCGACATTTGATTCCGGTTAGCTTTTCCAACGGTCCGACATGACCCTATAAACTGTCCCGACATTGATTCCGGTTAGCATCTCCAACGGTCTGACATGACCCCATAAACTGTCCCGACATTGATTCCGGTCACCATACAGTGTCCTCTACCACGTTATGACACCCCCATCCAGTGTCCTCTATAACGTTATGACACCACCATACAGTGTCCTCTACACCGTTATGACACCACCATACAGTGTCCTCTACAACGTTATGACACCACCATCCAGTGTCCTCTACCACGTTATGACACCACCTTTCAGTGTCTTCACCAACGGTCTGACACGACCATACAGTGTCTCCTATCTTTTTTTTTATTTTTTATGTATTTTCTTGTTTTGTTCCTCTCTTCAAACTCAAGTTGGTTAGTTTCTATCCTCCTTGAGTTTGCGGGGGGCTGTTAGAATTTATCTCCACCTACCACCTCCACTATCACACACTCCACACCTACCACCTCCACTATCACACACTCCACCTACCACCTCCACTATCACACACTCCACCTACCACCTCCACTTCACTCCTACACCTACTACCACATTTTCTTCTATATATAGGAATTGTAAATATATCAACAATCAATCAATCAATATATCAATCAATAATATAGTATTTTTAATATGGTATCAGAGCAGGTTTAGAAGGAAGCTTCTGCACAGCAGACAATGAATCTATGGGTCCCATGCCTTGTTAGACAAGACCTGTGCTTCATCTAGTGCCAGCAATCCTAGGCGGAGGGGAGGGCGTAGATCGCCAGGGGGATGAGGATGTGAGACAGAGTTGACTCCCAAGCTCTCCACGTCAACCTTAGTTACACCAAATTCTCACTACTGTAGAAGACTTCAACCGAAACAATTCACTTTACATCGTTCGAGAGAGGCCGAGAAAAACAAGTTCTAGAGGCATCTTCCATTCATATCGATTTATACGAGGCATAGGAAAAAAAACTTCTTTGCCCGATCCCGAGCTAGGGCCTAACTCACGTACGTAAAGGGAAGGGTAGTGGGTGGGCTAGGTTTTCCACTTTGTATTTTAGTACGTCAATAGATGAGTGAAGCGAAGGGACCATCCACCGATAGGCACGAGAAAGAGGTTACATGCACCAAATATCCAATAGACGGTCATATAGAAGAGGGTCAAAGATGTTCTCATTAAGCTTATCTGTGAGAAAACTCCTTAAGATGTGCTCCATATGTAGCTCTATTTCAAGAGGGATGGAGAACAAAATTCATGAACGTGACACAAAATATTTTCTCACAAGTCTTGTTGTTCAGTGACGTCTAATTAATGCATACATGCATCATTATGTAGACAGGTGTGCTTAAATGTTGAAATATTTATATGTACACATCATGTTATTTTCAATGCTGCAGATTTGTCAAACTTACCACTCTAGCATCTCATGGGCATGAGATTTGCCAATGTTTTTTTATCCATTACAGATGAAAGCTTGGGCAAAAGCACAGGATATTAACAGTTCGAAAGATCGAACGATGAACTCCTTATCCATAATATTATTGGTTGCATTCCATCTCCAGGTATGATTATTTTATCTCGTCTCAGTGGTACTGGACAGTAGTGAAAAGGTCAAAAATTTAAACATCAAAATGCTTAGTATTAGTAGATTATGTACAGGACATCAAGGTCGATCGGTTAACAAGAATGGCTTAAGTTCTTAGACGGGGAGGCATTTATCTATCATAGATAGTGAATACTGTAGTTTCTGCTATTTTTTTTTTGCTGTGTTCTTCAATTAGTAGTAAATTTTCTCACGCTTCAATGATTTTTTTTTTTTTTCTTTTATACTTTCCTAAGCAGCTTTCTACTGTGTTCAGATTGAATGCTAGTCATAACACTTGAGTTCCTGGCTATTTTGTGAAAAATTGATATGGTTTTCCTTTTCTGTCAGCTCTCTTGCAGTACTCGTTATATCACACCTTGAAATTATTAACTACTAATTTTCCAGAACTGTTTACATTGCATGTTATTAGCAGAACTTTTTTTGCTAGTTGTCTACATGGAACTTGAATTTTGATTGTTGGTTATAAAAAGATGAACATCACCTTTACAGAGACATTGAAGTAGCAATAACAGAGCAAATAAGTTGTGTTGAACAATTTAGGAATCATAATTTCCACTTTACCAGGGATGAGTGACCTAGAAATGATGGTCATTGCACAACACCTCTAGAATGTGCTGGTTGGTGGGTTGTCTATATTGGGAATGTGATGAGGAACGCATGCAACAGCTTTGACAAGGAAGCTTTATTTACAATTTTATAATTTTGCATCTTTAGTAGTTATATATATATATATTTTTAAATTACAATTTAATTGAGAGTCTTGTTAATATTTGGTTTCTTATTTTCTTAGGATCCTAATTTCCTTTTCTGTTAGGGTTATTAGCTTATAAAGAAGTACGTTTGACATGGCATTATTCAGAGTTGATTAATAAAATTGAGAGTAAAGGTTTAGGGTTGTGTCCTTTGTGTTCTTCCTCTCACTTCTTTCTCCCTCTCCATTTTGCGTCTATTTGGTATCAGAGCCAACACAAACCTAAGAACACATTGCAACTGCCTAACTGCTTCACATCATTGTTACCCAAAGAGACCAACAGTTGCCAGCACATCATATTTTCTTCATTGGGATCCTTGCCTTTGCTATTTATCATTGTCTTTCCAGTTTGCAACATCTGCGCTAACACCCATTGAACAACTTCGGCAACATTGTTCGTCATTGAATTGTTGTTCCCAACCTACTGCAATTAGTTTGACCCATCCTTGTTTGATCTGAATTCTTCTACCAGTTCATAATCTTTGCACCATCATCTCTGCTCTCCAACTTTGTGATCTTGATACTTATTATTTTCACCATCTTGCGGTATCACAGCTTCTTGTTGCCATTGCCTCAAATCACCGGAGCAGTCAATGGCAATCATTGCCCTTGCATCATCGTTATTGCCACGTAAGCCTACAAGGTCTGGTCACAACAGGTCTTGCCTTGCATTGCCCCTTTACTAGGGTAGTGTTGGATGAATTAAAGGGTAAGCCACTTAACCTAAACATGGTATGATGCTTGCAGGCTTACATTACCTTTATAGATTGCTTGGATAAAGGTCAGATATGATAAGTTCGATCCAAATTCTACAGATGTTTTCTTTGAATTATGCAATATACATTTAATGTTAATATTAATCTCATCTTGTTGTAAGAGAGTACATATAAAGAATTCATTAAAGTAAACCACAAAGTAAAAAATTAAAATATGAGAGAAGAAAAAAAAATTATAATTGTAAAAGATACGTGTATGTAAGTATATATATTCCTCACACAAATAGCCATGTCCCATTTATGTGATACTGAGGAGTTGCTATGTTTGACATTCTATCTCGCCCACTACATTCTTCCTTGTAATATTCCGAAGTGCTACAGCAGTTGCTTAGATGCCCTTTTGTTGTGAAACTTATTCGAATCCATGTTCTTAAATAAATTAAAAAATTATGTCTCCTATCTTTATCTGCTGTGTCCTCATTGGGATTTTTGTACATTTTTATTCTCTTCACTACATTCAAATGCAATAACGCTACATTCCTGTGGCTGTTCTGGTAACACAGATTCCACGTCCATTTTTGTACCATTTAAATTTGTATCCGTCTTCTCTTTTTTCTCTCTGTCTTGCTTTCTTCTTTTTTGTCTAATGTAATATCTTTGCCTTGCAGACTCGTGATCCACCTATATTACCTCCATTCTCTGCAATATTTAAAGGTAAGAACTTTCGCCTCATATATAGGATAAGCGTTATTAACTAGCCTATTACTTCAAAGAAGAAAGGAATTCCATTGGATGACTTTTAGACAATAGCTTCTTTTCTTGTATGTCCGATGGAACACTTGCTCTTTTTTTGTAAATTGATATGTATTATATTCAAAAGGGGGGACCAAGGGGGTGTCTCTTCCTCTTTGTTTGAGACATAATAAAATATCATTGAAGAAATTTATTTGGTTTCATTAATTAGCTATTGCATTTTTACAAACACATGTGATTTTTATCATATTGATTTCAGAAAAGAATTGGAAAATATAGGAAGAAACCTTTGAACAGATTGAATGGCATCGGATTGAATGGCATCGGATTCTTTATTGAAACACACCATTGTTGTCCTTTTGTTGATATCATTAAGCAATAAAATAGGGAAGAGTTGATGTAGATAGATTTCTAATGTGTTCGTGGATGATTTAATATAGTAATACTGGCAACTAGGAGCTCTATAGTTTGGAAGTGCATTGCAGCTGGCAGCTCTTCAGTTCAGATGGAAGGACGGAATTGGTATAGAGGAACAGTAAAAAAAATGAAAGGAACTTTGAGGAAACAGTTAAATGGTTCCAATATAATGAAACATAGTGTCCTGCAGAGAGTGGATTCACAGAATTTGATCCACATAGCCCACCCAGGAGCACTGAGATTAGCTTAGAAAATAATAATGAAATGAAGATGGCATTACCTATGATTTTTAGGTTGTATTAGAACAAAATCCATATGATGCTCTTTGTGGTGAAAGTCAAAGTTAAATTTGATGTAACTCAAACAATTATATCCTTGTTTTAGGCCCTTCAGATAGATGTGATTCAACCTTAGTAAGTGGACTATGAAATTATTTATAAACAATAATGTATTCTCTTGACTTTCAAAAAAATGGATCTAGAAACCCTAAATAGGGTAGAATAAGAAGAAAAATTAAATGGATACCCTTTAATTTAAAACCTAAAACACTTTAAAAAGTGTATATGTTTATTGTTCAAAATAAGTAAAAACACTGTTGTGGAATCGTTGGATCTAACTGACTTGACTCATGTCATATTGAACTACGATTATTTCACCAAAATAACAATAGATATTTCATAAGTACTAGTTACTTTGGCCCCAAGCATTCTTAGAAGATGTATTTTTACATTTTTGCAAAGAGGGGGGGGGGGGGGGGGGGAGGATTAAGAACCTATTGGGTTTGATTGGATCCGGTCAAGCCCTATGATCACCAAAATAACAACAAACCATGCATGAGTATCGGTTATTTGTGTACTAAACACTCGTAAAAGTTGTGTTATGACAGTTTAACACATGCACAACACCAAAAAATAGATAAAATAAATAACGATAAAAACAGAGTAGGAACAGAGTCTGTTATAGACCCTATAGTTTCAAGAATTTCATAAATCGTAAAAGTGAATTGAATTGTGAATTGTGCAATTCTTCATGAAGTCTATTTACATCGATCATGAATCAAACCGTAAATCGAAACATTTTGGTAACAAAGGATTCAACAGAGGTGTTCTTGCTCTAATAAACTGACTCCAGCCATACTGATGGCATAGTGGGGAAGAGCCATTGGTCTTAGAATTAATGGGCATGAGTCTTGCACATCCCATAATTGTTGGTGAGACAAACACATGACCTCCTCCTACCCATCAAACCACATTTACTACTTCATCCATCCCACATTGTTACTCCCTTTTGAGAATTCCTACTTTTTAAAGTTGACATGCAATTAATGCATTAAAATTCATATCAAAAATTGATTTTTAAAATTGCCCCTTTATTTGTATTTTTAAAAATGTTCATGGCATTTATAAGGAATAGTTCTGGAAAATTACAAATTTTATGCTTTGAGATTTGTACACCTCACATTTTCTTAGTCCACACCATTTTATGAATTTTTTTTAATTACAACTGTATCCCTCAAATAAGTCACCATTAAGAACAAAAAGTACACACCTTCCCTCCTAAGAAGAAGAAGAGGGTTTTTAGAAGAGGTGGGGGTTTGGGAGAGGAGGGGGTGGCCAGGGGGAAGGGAAGGGGCTGCAGATGGGGTTGGGGGGAGGGGATGGCAGAGGAGGGGAGGGAGTGGTGGAGGAGCCTAGTTTCTCATCTAAGCCTAGTTTCTCTCCTCTTTTACCACTACCTAAACTCTTCATATCCCAAAAATCTACTAAATAAAATTTTTCTTGTTGGAATGTCTTGAGGGAAACGCCTAGGATCCCCACATTTGCAGGCCCATTTAGGCCCCTCCCGTCTACCTCCCCAATGAGTAGGAGCTACTATGGTCATGCCCAAGTAGGGTTGCCACGCACTGGTCAGCCTCTCCTACCATTTTTTTATCAAGCAAACAAATGTACATATATATCCCGAATAATTGTCTTATACAGCAGGGAGCTGAATTTTCAATGACCATTTCCTGTTCTTTTTCTTGGGTGCAAAATATGTCTTAAAAAAATAATTTCAAACCTATCTTTTTCTTATTTTTTTCCTAGCACTGCCTAAGGAATAAATCTCACTAGGTTTTAGTGTCCAGAACTACCAGTAGCCTCTTAAGGAGTATTATATTAATATAAATTGTTATGGCCTCATATAACTTGAGTAACTTTTCTTTGCCCATGCTTGTGGATTGAAATAATTGGAGAGAAAGAAATGTTTGAAGAATGCATTAGTAGCGTGATATGATCCACAATGTATTTCCAGAGGGTTGTGATATTTTTATCTTGATTCTTGACCAACAAATTATTTGCATTTTCTTAACCTTTCTTCTAGATGAATTGCATACTTTGCCTTTTTATGCATTAGTCTCTTCCAATATCACTTCACTTTGGTGGGAAGCCAAAAACTTCAACATGTAATTGTTTTTGTTCTCAGTTATTAGTGTTATCTTTTTTTGATTATTGAGTTTTTTAGCTGCTACTTGGTGACTACTGTCAGCTTCTTTGTTGCATTATTCATCCTTGAGATTTAAATGGTTTTGTGTTCTTGGCATGTTCTAGATGGGACAGATCCTGTGATGGTGGGGAAGATTGTTAATAATTTTTTGAACTATGGAAAAAGGAATAAAGAATCCCTGGGTGAGCTCTTTGTTACTCTGCTAAACAAGGTAATGCTTGTTCATCCGGGCAGTGGAGTGAAATATTATGATTTATAGAAATTCATGCAACAAATTATCTTCATTCCATATGAGGTCTAATGTGTGTATTATTGAAATATTATGATTTACTGTGGCTGTTGCTATTGTAGCTATTATCGGTTGAAACACTTTGGGCCAAAGGTCTTTGTGCCAGCACATATGAAGGATCTTGGATATTGAAAACATGGGATTCTAAAATCGGCTGTATAAGTGTAATTTAGCTCACTTTTTTGGAACTCTTAAGGCGCTTCCTATGCTTTTAAACATACTCAAGTGTTTGCTAATTCTCCCCTTTGACAGGTTGAGGATTTCACTGATCGATCTCAAAATGTTGCAAGAGCGGTAGGAAAAAAACAAGTAAAAAAGATCTACGAGTGCATCCACCTTTGTATGCACTATGTTTTTAATTTTATGAATGGTAAGATTGAAGGAACTAAGCTAAGAGAACTTTTGTTTGGCCGGGAACTTCTACCTGCTCCAGTATGCACAACGAAAATTGATAAAAAAACAGTAGAGCCCTGCATCCAGACTAAAAAGAAGCGTCGAACTGAATGTTCAGGGGAAACAGATGGAGCTATTCCTGTCAAGACAAAAAAGATGCGTTCTGCAGAAGGTTGGGAAGGAACAACGCCTACAAGTGGTTGGGAAGGAACACTGCCTACAACAGTTTTGGGTGGAAAACCGCCTACAACAGGTTGGGGAGGAACACCGCCTACAACAGGTCGGGGTGGAACACCGCCTATGAAAGGTTGGGGAGGAGCACCACCTACAATAAGTTGGGGTGGAGCACCGCGTACAAACGGTTGGGGAGGAACACCGCCTATAACAGGTTGGGGTGGAACAACGACTACGAAAGGTTCGGGTGCAACACCGCCTATGACTGTTTGGGGAGGAACACCGCCGATGAAAGCTTGGGGTGGAACACCGCCTACGACTGGTTGGGGAGGGACACAGCCTACAAATGGCTGTGGAGCGACACAGCCTACAAACGGTTGGGGAGGAACACTGCCTACAATGGGTTTGGGTGGAACACCGCATACAAAAGGTTGGGGAGGAACACTGCCTACAACAGGTTGGGGTGGAACAACGCCTACGAAAGGTTGGGGTGGAACACAGCCTGTGACTGGTTTGGGAGGAACACAGCCTACAAATGGTTGGGGAGGGACACAGCTTGCAAAAGGTTGGGGAGGAACACAGCCTACAACGGGTTTGGGTGGAACACCGCATACAAAAGGTTGGGGAGGAACACTGCCTACAACGGGTTTGGGTGGAACACCACATACAAAAGGTTGGGGAGGAACACTGCCTACAACAGGTTGGGGTGGAACAACGCCTACGAAAGGTTGGGGTGGAATGCTGCCTGCGACTGGTTGGGGAGGAACACAGCCTACAGAAGGTTGGGGAAGAACACAGCCTACAAAAGGTTGCAGGGAAACACCGCCTACGAAAGGTTGGGGTGGAACTCCTACAGAAGGTTGGGGTGGAACGCCTTCAGTAGGTTGGGGAGGAATGCGGAAGGCTGTTGTTCCCAACTCTATCTGGAGAAAAGAGATGTGATCTGCGGAAGGTTTGGCAGGTATGAATCATGCAAATAGTAAGATTAGCATCCAAGTGAATTCACCTTTTACTTTCGAAATTCCTTTTCAATCTTTTCATTTGGTAGCTTCTAATTCAGGTAGTAACAGTGTCTTACACTAATTCAAAACTTCAGGTCCAGTCTTTACCCAAGGCCCAATTGCATTGAAAACTCCAGCGGTCCGGTCCTTTGATACATCCCCATATTCGATCTCCACAGAAACTGCCACTGGGTTTTGATGGGTCACATAGTACGAATGAGATGGTTCCCATGCCTCCTCATGTTGGAGGAACAATGCATGCACATGCCCCACCTGGAAGACACCAAATCTCAGGGCATAGACCGCCACATTCGAATGCATATAGACGTTTCTAGGATCTTGTTTTTACCTTTTGTTTCACCTGGGCTGTTCTTGGGTGTTTTTTAACAACTTGGGTGATGCTTTGCTAGTACACTAGTGAATCAAGAAACCATTTTGTATATTTTTGTTGGGAGTTGGGACAAACCAGTAAAATCATCCACTTGTTGGTTGGTTACACCCAAAATACACACAAGAAATGCAAGAAATCAGTACAGTTGCTTCCTTTTAGTGGATAAGGTTAAAATACATGCGCTGTTGCTAGGTAATTTCTTTCTTCTCTATTTATCTGTATCCTTATCTTTTTTACTTTTTTTGGGAGGTAAATATTGTATTCTAATCCTTGTAAGTTGTATGTCCGAGATACCTTTCTTTGTAGTTAGAAATAATTTTAAAGTGGGTAATTTGCCCTTGCTAAAAATAAATACAAAAAATTATTTCTAAAATTATCTGAAATTTTTAGCAAATTTTTTGAATTTTTTTGTATTTATTTTGGATTTTCACAATTTTTTTTTTTTTAAGTGAATCTAAGTATATTTAAGGAGAAATTACTAGTCAACTGACAAAAAAATATGTTATAAATAAATGGCAAATTTTATACATATTAATAATTAATGTTATAATTTTTTTTTATAAATTTGTAATAATATTTTTGTCAGTGCACTGACAAGTAATTTTTCCTAAATTTAGGAGCTAAATAATTTTGATTAAAATATTAAAAAAATTCACTCAATAAAAAAATATAAATTGAAAGTTTCAAAAATTAAAAATATTATAAATAAATAGCAAATTTTATACATATTAATAATTAATGTTATAAATTTGTAATAATATTTTTGTTAGTGCAAAAACAAGTAATTTTTCCTAAGTTTAAAAGCTAAATAATTTTGATTAAAATATTAAAAAAATTCACTCAAAATAAAAAGAAATATAGATTGAAAGTTTCAAAAATTAAATTTGAAAACTCAAAACCAAGAGTGAATAATGACAATGAATTTCTGCTTCCATCTCCATGTTCCTCTATTTTTATTTTTATTTTTATTTTTGTGGTAATTCTAGGATAACCCAACAATGGAAAATAGTTGAATTTACATAGTTTTGTTGCTAGGGTAATTCTAGAGACTACTTTCTATAAATGTGCCACAAAATTAAAAAAATATGTACTAAAATAATCAATTCGCCTCCACATGAATGCCATCTGGTGTACACGCTCGAAATATTCAAAACCTGGTGGCATTCAAATCATGTGAAAAATCGTTATCACCTTGAGATAGAATATCCTACTTTTCTAGGCAATGGAAAAAAAAAAACATCAAATTTTTGAAATGTCTAGCACCAAGTTATTAAGCCCTGGATTTTTCCCCTGGAATGAAAGGCAGGAAGGTCTTTCCACCCATGAATTCTTGCAAAACTTCTGGTACCTCAACACCGTCTTCCCTCTGGTAATTGTCAAGGATACCGCACATGGTCCTCTCTGTTGCTCTGAGGGTGGAGTTCAACAAGTGAACATATTTCTTAGTTTGCTCGTCGTTCTGCAAACACATTTGCGGCTATGGGTGAATTCAGAAGTAGAAATAATAGAGAAGTGAAGATTAAAAAATTAAAAATAACAACGAGCGAATATTTTTGTTAGGATGAAGAGATGTTAGACATGATGTAATTGATAAAATCAAAGTAGGTTAGTTGAAAGCAGAGGAAAGTGTTTGGCATATTTTGTGATCAATGAATACCAACAAAGTAGAAAGAAAAATTCCATGGAACAACTATAAGGCCAATGATGTTTTAATTGACAAAATGTTGAACAACTAAGAATAATATGTTCATAAAATGAGTAGCTAAGTTGAGGATTTTTAGATGGATGTGTGGTAGGGGTACAGAATTACAAATAAATATATTCGTAAAATTGTAGGAGTAAGAGTAATGGAAGATAAGTTGAGACTTGAGGAAGAATATGTTAATATGGTTTGTTCATATACAACGAAAGATATATACATGACCACCATAAATGCAACGGTAAAAAATTATATGAAATTATTTAATTTGAATAAGCATGTGAGCATATAGCCCTTCATAGAACAAAATAACGAAAATTGTTCACGTAGCCAACTCACTTAATTGAGACACGAGACTTAGTTATTATTTAATAAAAAACAGAAAAGCAAACATTTACCATTTTCTGCCCATATCGAATCTCTAATCTCCTGGACTGATAGTCAGTACAATTTGAACATCATACAAGTTCTCTGTAAGTCTTGGATGCAATAGAGAGAATTCTGTCATACTCTGAAGGAAAGAAAAATGCATTATTAAATAGAGAAATAAAAAATCATTACATCACCCGCAGCTGCCCATGTACAGGACCCTGCATTGCTTTTGTGTCAAGTTGCAGAGAATTTAGTATTATCCAAACAACCAATTGCAAAATCACTAGTTTACGTGACATTGCAAAATCAGACAAGATAACCTCTATTACCTATAAAAAAAACATCATGATGCATCTCCGGATAAATAAATAAATAAAAATGAATAAAGTATGTTAAAAACAATACAAAGAAGAAAAAAATAAACATATACACATCATTCCCCTAAAATTCTGAGGGTAGGAAAGCTCTATACCATCTTGTAAAGCTGCTCAGAGTTTGTTATCATTTGTGTTATATAAACTTTTCAAAATAAATCAAATAGTTGTGTCAGACATCCAACACTTATATTATCGAATACTTTTTAATGAATACTTGTTATATAATTATATATAACACTATTATTATATGTACATATTATTATATAATTATTATACATTTTTTTTGACACTGTAAGTTACATATAGCACCATTTTGT
Source organism: Camellia sinensis (assembly GCF_055761805.1). NCBI lineage: Eukaryota > Viridiplantae > Streptophyta > Magnoliopsida > Ericales > Theaceae > Camellia > Camellia sinensis. Next base: position 184,112,223 of record NC_138961.1, on the reverse strand, counting down.
TTCACATACTTGATTAAAAATATAAAAATATGATTTTTTTTTTCTAGTTCGGGTATCATTATTAAATTTATGGTTTGATGAGTTTGACTCCTAAATATATACCTGTATCCGACACCCATATCCGAATTCATATAACATAAATGATCATTTCCTCATGCATGTCCCAAGATTCATTGCCATTTGGGCAGGTAATGCAGAACTGCTCCACTTTCTCAAACTGATGGACTCTGAAAATTCCAAGAGTATCTCGACCATGTGAACCTGCTTCTTTACAGAAGCAAGATGAATCTTCAGCATATCTAGTAATTCATGCAACATAAACTTAACAAAGAGCAACAACTACATATTTGTAGCAAAAAATAATAATAAAATAAAAGACACAATCTAAGAAGCACAAACGCTTATACAAAGGTGGTGTGTCCATGGTGCACATGGATACTTAGTTTGACAAATCCCAAGTCGTGTTGGACTCCATCCAAATATGTCCTAATATTTTTTTATTTAATTGAGAAGTAATTATTTTCATGCTTATATAGAAATATTTATATTTTTTTGTTGATGCGTTGTTGTCGTGTAGTGTCCTAATTTTTGAAAAATTATTGTGGCAATCGTGTTATATTTGTGTTATGTGTCTGTGCTTAGTGCCGATCCTAGGTATGGGCCAACAAGATCATGGCTTAGGACCCTTTAAAATAGACCTAAAAAAGAGGCCCCTTTTATTATGGTTTAGTGTAATATATTAAGGCCAAGTTTGGCATGATTGAAAAAAGACAAAAAGTCAAAAAGTCACTATCCTATTTAAGTCACATCATCTTATTTAAGTCACATCACCTCTCTAACACATCACTTCAAACCCAACTCAAACCCAACCCATATTTCATAAAAAGTCAAAAAGTGCACTTATTTAGTCTTCCCAAACTTCAAATGTAAAAAAAAAATTAAAGAATGTCCAAATTAACTTAAAATAAATTGACTCATTGAAAAATTAAAAGATCCATTCAAAAAAATTAACATTGTTATCCATTGAAAATAGACCCAAAATAGGGTCCTCCTATTATAATTTATTGTAATATATTAGGTATATTTTAAATCCAAAAAAAAATTAAGGTAGACCCAAACCAACTTAAAATAAATTGATCCATTAAAAAATTGAAAGGCCCATTTAAAATAATTAGCATTGTTATCCATTGAAAATGATTTTGTAAAAAAATAGATTATACAAGTATGATTGATTTATTTGCTTTTAAAAATACAAAAAGAGCGAGAATCAAGAGACACTTATTAATTGTTATAATGTAATACTAAGTATTTTTTGTAAATTTTTTGTTTTTTGTCTTTTGTCTTCATTTTTTTTCATTCAATGAAAAAAAAAATATGGACCCCAAAATTTATTAGTTGATTATCAACTTTAGACCTCGAAAATCTCAAGACCAGGCCTGTCTGTGCTCCACCATTCTTCAATAGCCATGAAGGTAAGAGTATTGGAGGTTGTTACAACCTTATTGGTAGCTGTGATGGATGGATCCGATCACCTAGATGATAAGCACATAGCATGCATCCAGATTCGTTTGCTCTGAGATAAACCTTATCTATGATGTGTGCCAATGTTATGACAAGCAAAAAGATTAAATACAAGCACTTGTGCAGATAAATCTCATTTGAAAGCTACAGATAGTGTGGGGATATATTTTCTGAGTGCCAACACGTGGCCAAGGCGACGCAGAAGTGTCAGCCGAGGTACCGCGTGTCCTAGTCATGACGCCGAGGTGATCTCGTCTAGGCTGAGGTTATCTCTGAAGATACCGGAGTCCGGAATAAACGGATAAGGGATAAGAGTCCTAGAATGAGGAAGAACCTTAACCTGGATAAGGATAAAACTCTTAGGAAGTTTATCTTTATCTATTAGAGAGTCTAAGATAAGCACTGAGCAGAAGTCCATTGAAGTTAGGCTTCTATTGGGACTGGGATTGTGTTGGCTATAAAAGAGAGGCACCCCCATGAGTCTAAAATACGCAATTTATATTCTGAATAGTGAGTTGAGCATTTTTGCTATCTTTGAGAGATAACTGACTCGATCATCGGAGTGCCCCCGGGTGGACGAATCACTGCCGGAATCTCTTCTTTCTATTGCAGGTCGCTCGAGCTTAATCTATTCTGTCAGTGCTCTCCAGCTAAGTACTAATTTGGCAGTGTGGTCGGAAATTGACACACACAATTTGGCACCGTCTGTGGAAAAGAAAGGTGAACAGATGGCCAACAACGGACAGAAAGAGAAGATTGGGGATGACACTCCTATTGGAAGTGGGAAACCTATAAACCTTGACGTTGAAGAAGACAACTGCAACAGAGAGACTTACGATGAGAATCACGAAGGAAAGGACGTCGGCCAGGAAGGCGACGTACCAAAGAAAACGGACCGAAGCGGGTACTACAACGAGGACGACCTCCAAGTATAGAAAGAAAGATGCCTGCGGAGGGACGATGAGGTAAAGGCCATGGCGAACAAATTACCAGACCTGCAATCGGTCATCAATTTCATGATGCAAGACAACGTCATGCAGCCACAATTCCCGCTGTAGAACACGCCGATTCCAGCGGCCAATGCCCAGAAGGGAGGGCAGAAAACAATCCCTGTAGCCCCCCAGCACACCAGGAGCGAAAAACACTCTCACCGGCCTTCAAGGGAGGTCGGGCGAGGAGAGTCGAGAAGGGAATAATCTCGAAGGAAACATCGCACCAAGGAAGCAGACCCCAAAGAACATCAGCATGTTCAAAGGTAGGAGTTGTGCTTCAACGCAACTGATGGAGAAAGGTCGAAGAGGGCTCAAAACGAAGTTGAGAGTAGTGCACCTAAAAGGCTGAAGTCAGGAGATAGCCGAGCTCCTGGGTGGACCAAAGAGGACTTGAGAGATTACCTTAAGAGGAAGCAACAAAATGCCGAGGTAACTTCCTCTGTTAAGCCGAGAACACCATTCTCGGTGGAGTTAGACAAATTTGAGGCCCCGAAAAGATTTAGTATGCCAAGTTTCCAGATCTACGACGGGAAGTCAGACCCCAACTTTCACGTCGGTTTGTACCTGAACTCGATGGCATTATACACTGGGAACGAGCCGTTGCTTTGCAAGGTGTGCCCCTCATCCTTCGGAGAAATTGCATCAGACTGGTTTCACAAGTTGCCGAAAAGAACTGTGAAAACCTGGAAAGGCCTGGCCGAGATGTTTGTGGCCAGGTTTGTGACAAACAAATTCCAGCCGTTAAGGGTAGACGCCCTGATGGCTCTAAAAATTGGCAAGGATGAAAACTTGAGAGCCTATGCCAAAAGGTATTATGAGGTATTCAACCGAATACCCAAGTGCAACCAAGAGGTGCGGTCGTGTCTTTCAAGAACGGCCTAAAAGATGATTGTCCACTACGAAAGTCATTGGCAAAGACATTGCCAAAAAGCATGGAAGAGCTCATGGCCAGAATTGAGAAATATGCCAGAGCCGAGGAAGACACGCCAGGGACTAAGGAGACAAAGCAAGAAAAAGGATACGGCTCGTCGAAGCGAGGCCGAGGTAACAATGGATCCAACAAGCAAGAGATAGGACTGAGGGCTGCACAGGCAGTCACAACTGTATTCCGAGTTCCAATTCACAAAGTCCTGGATAAAATCCGAACCCAGCCCTACTTTAGAGCACCAGCAAGGGTACCAAGAGCGTTTATGGGAAGAAGCCTTGGTAAGCATTGTGCTTACCACAATGAAGATGGGCATCTGACTCAGGGTTGTAGAGCCCTGAAAGCACTCCTGGAAGACCTGGTAAGGCAAGGCCATTTAAAGGACCTTGTAGATGAAGCCAGGACAAGGGAAGAGCAGGCAAGACTGCCTCAGGCACCAACAGCTCCACTTCCCTCAGCACAGCAACCGCAGGCAAGCGGACCTCGGGTAATTAATGTAGTTCACTCGAAGGTCAACAAAAACAAAATACGGGGAGAGACCCAGAAGGTAAAGCACTTGCAGCATGTGTACCAGGTCCGGGAGAAAAGACCTTGGGATGAGGGATGCTAAGGACTAGTAGTGTCCTTTACTGAAGCCGACCTTGAGATGGTACAACATCTACATAACGATGCCTTAGTAGTATCCCTCCAGGTTGGGGAGTGCCAAGTGAAGCGCATCCTAATTGACCAAGGCAGCTCTTGTGACATCATGTATGTCAGGTGTTACAAGGAGCTTGGCCTTCACCTAGACGATATGGAGCAGTCCAACAGCCCAATGGTCGGGTTCAATAGAACGACGTGGCCACTGGGAGCAACAAGCTTGGAGGTGCAAGCTGGCACCAAAAAGATAAAAACAGAATTCACCATAATCGACACACTCTCCCCCTACAATGCTATTTTAGGAAGGCCATGGCTGCGTGCAATGTGAGAAGTTCCCTCGACGTTGCATCAGTTATTACGGTTCCCAACAAAGCATGGGATAGAGGAGGTCAGAGGGGATCAGCTGCAGGCAAAGAACTGCTCCATGGCAGCGACGAAATCAACCTGCAGTATACGAGAACCAGAGACAGTAGAGATCAAAGACAAGGACGTGGAAGTCCTAGATGACGTCGGCAAAGAGCCAGCCGAGAAAAGTGAAGAAGCCCTGAAGAAAATCCTTGTCCAGCAAGGGGATGAGGAACGCTTCTTCCTTCTCGGCTCGGGCTTAGTCGAGGAAGAGGAAAAAGAACTGGAGCTTTCTTGAGAGAAAACATTGAGGTATTTGCTTGGACACCTTACGAGATGCCTGGCATTGACCCTGAGGTCACTTGCCATAAGCTGAACATAGATAGGTCGGCCAAACCTGTAATCCAACGAGCAAGAAGACCGACGTTGATGCATGTTGAGGAAGTAGAAGAGGAAGTAGATAGACTTCTGGATGCCAAAGCCATTCGAGAGGTAAATTATCCGACATGGCTATCGAACACAATGGTGGTGAAGAAAAAGAATGGTAAATGGAGGGTTTACGTGGACTTTACCAGCCTAAACAAGGCCTGTCCCAAAGACAGTTTCCCATTACCCAAGATAGACCAACTGGTGGATGCCACTTCAGGGCATGGAAGGATGAGCTTCCTGGATGCCTATAGGGGGTACCATCAGATAGCCATGTACCCCGAGATGAGGAGAAGACTGCGTTTTATCACCCTAAAAGGGCTATATTACTACAGAGTGATGCCTTTTGGGTTGAAAAACGTAGGTGCAACTTACCAGAGATTGGTAACCAAGATGTTCAGACACCTGATTGGCCGAACAGTGGAGGTATACATTGATGACATGGTTGTGAAGACCAAGGAGCCTGAGAATCATCTAGAAAACTTGAGGGCAATTTTTGACATCCTTAGAACATATCAGCTCCGACACAATGCATCGAAGTGTACATTTGGAGTTGGATATGGTAAGTTCTTGGGATGCTTGGTGACCAGAAGGGGCATTGAGGCTAACCCAGATTAGATCAAGGCCATCGTAGAACTAAAAAGCCCAACATCGACGAAGCAAGTACAGATGTTGACTGGAAGGGCTGCAGCCCTGAATAGGTTCATAAGCAGAAGTTTTGACAAATGCAAACCCTTCTTTAGCTTAGTGAAGAAGGCCACAGGCTTCTTATGGACAGACGAGTGCGAAGTCGCCTTGGCCGACTTAAAGAAGTATTTGACCATGGCTCTAGTTCTCTCAAATCCAGAACCTGGAGAGGAGCTGTTCCTGTACTTAGCAGTTTCGGAGCATGCGGTAAGTGTAGTGGTAATCCGAGAAGAAAAATAAGAGCAAAGGGCTGTTTACTATGTAAGCAAAACCCTGGCTGATGCAAAAACCAGGTATTTACCCTTGGAGAAGTTAACACTGACCTTAGTAATGGCTTCAAAGAAGCTGAACCATTACTTTCAAGCCCATAAAATTGTGGTGCTAACTGAACATCCTTTGAAGTCTCTGTTGCAGCAGGGAGATCTGATAGGCAAAATAGCTAGGTAGGCAGTAGCCTTGAGCCAGTATGACCTGAAATACAGACCTAGAACAACAATCAAAGGCCAAGTTTTGGCCAACTTCGTGGCCGAGTTCACGTTAAGATCCATCGTACATCGGGCTCCGTTGAGCCGAGGTGAACAATGTCCTAGCGAGAAAAGAGGAGCCCAGCCAAGGGCAATAGAACAAAGGAAGGAAGAAAAACTTAGGCCCTGCAGCATTTACATCGGCGACGCCTTTCGACTGTTTGTTGATGGGAGCTCAAACCGACAAGGAGCGGGGGCAAGAGTAGTACTGGTATCTCCAGATGGACAGAAACTAGAACAATCCATTCGTTTGGGGTTTAAGGCCTCAAACAATGAAGCAAAGTATGAAGCACTGATTGCAGGACTGAAACTGGCAGCAGATGAGGTGATAGTCTTCTATGACTCCCACCTTATAGTCAACCAGACAACCGGCGAGTTTGCAGCCCGAGATGAAAGGATGTCGACCTACGCAAAGGAGGTCAGTAGGTTGGTGGCCTTGTTTCAAAATTGCCGACTACAGCAAGTTAGCCGAGATGATAACAGTCACACTGATGCCCTGGCCAACCTGGTTAGTGCAATACAACCTGAAAAGACAAGGACGATAATGGTTGACTACTTGTCGAGCCCGAGCATCGAACCGTTGACCACAGAGCATGAAGCAATATGTGTGGACATGGGACCAAGTTGGATGGATGTAATAGTAGCATTCCTGAAAGAAGGAAAACTGCCAGATGATCACAAAGAGGCACATAAGATCAGATTAAAGTCGGCAAAATTCAGTCTGACAACAGAGGGACATCTCTACAGAAGATCCTTCACTGGACCCCTTTTGAGGTGTGTACATCCTTCACAAGGTGAAGATTTTTTGTACGAAATACATGAAGAAGTATGTGGAAGCCACGCTGGGGGCAGATCACTTGCTCATAGGGCCATTACCCAAGGGTATTGGTGGCCCTACATGCAGAAAGATGCAGAAGCCTATGTCAAGAAGTGTGAAAAGTGCCAAAGGTTTACACCACTGATACTCCAACCAGCAGCAAACCTGAACCCAGTATCCAGTCCTTGGCCGTTTATCCAATAGGGCATGGACCTTGTTGGAAAACTGCCCTAAGTAATTGGGCAAAGGAAGTACCTGTTGGTAGTAACAGATTACTTCACCAAGCGGATAGAAGTTGAACCCCTTGCCAAGATCCGAGACGTGGATGTAAATAACTTCATATGAAGGAACATCATCACCAGGTTTGGGATCCCAAGGGCAATAGTTGCAGACAATGGAACACAATTTAACAATAAGCTAATCAAAAGCTCCTGTGCAAAATTCAGAATCAAGAATTATTTTTCGACCCCAAGTTTTCCTCAAAGTAATGGACAAGCAGAAGCGTCCAATAAAGTTATCTTGGATAGGATAAAGAAGAGACTGCAAGCAGCAAAGGGAAAGTGGGTGGATAAATTGCCCAGTGTACTCTGGACATATCAGACTACGCCGAGAAAATCAACGGGAGAATCCCCATTTGCCATGGCTTATGGCACAAAAGCAGTCATTCTGCTAGAGGTCGGCATCCCAGGGATCAGAACTCAGGAAGTAGAGAGTGGGACTAATGATGTATTATTAGCCCGAGATTTGGATCTGCTAGAAGAAAGAAGGGAGAGAGCTGCAATTCAGCTAGCGGCATACCAGCAACAGCTTGCCAGGGCTTATAATAAGAAGGTCAACCCAAGGGAGTTTCAAGTTGGTGACCTCGTCTTGAGAAAGGTCGTCGGCAACAAGAAGGATCCTAGAGAGGGCAAGCTTGGCCCGAATTGGGAGGGACCCTATAGAATTATCTCGGTGTTGGGCAATGGGGCATATTGGCTTGAAGATAATGAAGGCAAAAAGTTGCCAAGGCCCTGGAATACTTGCAATCTGAAATTTTTCTATCATTACACTTACTTGTTCTTTGTTAATTAGCCGAAGTAATAAATAAAGTTTTTAGCTTGATTTTTTACACTTGTGGCTGATAAGATACTTGACGATGTTTCTGGAATACATGCATAATGAGAACCCAAGTGGAACTTAAGTTCACATTAGGAGGCAGAGAGTTGGAAAATGGTTCCTGGAAAGGTAGAATTTATAAGCTAAAATTAATTTAACACTTGTTGAAATTTGTAAAAAATTTACAAGTTGAAGTTAAACCGAGATCACGTTTAACACTTGTTGAAATTTGTGAAAAATTTACAAATTGAAGTTAAAGTGAGGACATGTTTAACACTTGTTGAAATTTGTGAAAAATTTACAAGTTGAAGTTAAACTGAGGTCATATTTAACACTTGTTGAAATTTGTTAAAATTTACAAGTTGAAGTTAAACTGAGGTTACGTTTAACACTTGTTGAAATTTGTGAAAAATTTACAAGTTGAAGTTAAACTAAGGTTGTGTTAAAGGAAGATTGGTTTAAATACTAGTTGAAATCTTAAATTTACAAGTTAAAGCTAAGATTGAAACAAAAGAAGTACTTGCGTACTTGCCGAGATAAAAGCGTTAGTTTGAATAACCGAGGTATATTACCCCGAGAAAATTGCACAAATAAGGTGTATGCTTGAAAGCATGCAAAATGTTTCTAAGTACAGAATCATACAAGTGTCATACAAAGGAAATTGTACTTGCATACAGAAGAATCAGTTCAAAAAGAAGAGGGCACTTCAGCCTACCAAAAGAGTAGTTTAGAAATTACAAAAGTGGCACTTCGTCCAGATCCAAGCTTACACTGATTCAAAAAGTAAAACAAAGTACAAAGTACAAGAAACAAAAGGGAAACAAAAAAATAATCTACTCGGCGTCAGCTGCAGGTTGTGTCTCTCCTCCAAAAAACAGTTGGGAAGGCTTCTTGGCAGCTTTCTCAGCTGCGAGCTCAGCATCAATCTCCTGAAAAGTTTGATCAAGGCTCTTCTCGGCAATTGGCACCTCGGAGTCTGTCTTCTGGGAGGTGGCATCTTTGGAGATTTCATCATCATCTTGAGACAAGTCCACGACATGCTCATTCAGCGTAGGGGACTTGGCCCCAGCAGCTTCCTTTGGTTTCCTCACCAAAGCCTCCTCCTCAGACCCAGAATCGTCTTCGAATTGGCTTGGAGTAGGGGGGAATGGCAGGGTGAGGACGTCGGCGTTCCTAAGGGGGGGTCCTCGGGGACATCGAGCTTTTTCAGGGCAGCCATCCAACTAAGGGTAAAACCATTGTTGCATGTCTGCTTCACCTGACTCTTGTAGTCCGCCGTGACAACGGCCACCCCCTCAGCGTATGCCTTTTCGTCAACGGCCTTGATCTCGGCCTCTTTTGTGGCCAAGGCATCCTGCAGTTTTTTCTGGGCCTCGGTTGTCTTTTCTTCGGCCTCTTTCTTCTAGGCCTTAAGAACCTTGTTAATGGCCTCAGCGGCATCTGTTTTTTCTTCGGCCTCATCCTTAGCTTTAACAAAAGTCTCGGCCTGGTTTACCAAGGTTTTCATTTTTGCCTCAGCCCTTTTGATGGCCTTCTGTAAACCACCAACCTCCTTGATTTTGTTGGCCAACTCCTTCCTCATTTCGAAAGCTTGCATTGAGAAGGAGTAGGCGTACTGGATCGCCTGAAAGAAAATCAACAGAACAAAAGTTAGTAAAAATCTCTGAGTATGAAGGAATAGAGAAAGAAAAATACCAAGTATGAAAGACTTACTTGAACAGAATGCTGGAGCATCAGAGCGATGTTTTCATACTCACTCATCTCGGCGTTCCGGTTAAGGTCATTTAGAAGCAGCAGAGCCGTGGAGTGGGCGACGCTGACTTCGAGGTCAGTCGCACTGTCGCCAGCTCTGACCGACTTGTCTTCGATGGTGATCAGGGGGGCCTAGGGGGCATCTGATTTCATTGGCCCCGATGTTGTGGCCGATTCAGACCTCAGACTTTTTGACTAAGTGGATTGAGATGGTTCGGCCTCAGCGGGCCTCTTCTCGATGGCGGAAGGGGTCTTTTCACTCTCAGCCAATTTTGAAATTGGCAAAGTGTCCTCAGTATCAATCTGAGTCACCGTTGCCTTTGGCTGAGCCTTCTTCAATCTCTTGGGCTTTGGCTTTGGTTGAGGCTGAGATGGTACTTGTTAAGCATCAGCGGTGGTAGGGATGTTTGCCAAGAGATCTTCAGTGACTGCTTTCTTGTGGCCCGTCTCGGCAGTGAAAACAGTTCGGCGTCGTCGACGGCGTTGAGATGATGGGATCAGTAATGGAGCCAAGGTAGATGGCTACTTCGTTGGATCAGAGGTTGACCCCTGATCTGGCTGAGATGATGAAATGGTGGGAGGAGTAAGTGGCGGACAGAGGAGACTGGCTCTTCTTTTTCTTCGAAACGTCGGGAAGAACCGACTTATAGGTGGGAATGAAGTTGAGTAGCAAATGAGCTCTCCACCTCGGAATGGGTAAATCCAACAACTTCTTCAAGCCCTTGCTGGGGAAAAAAGACTTGTGGAAGTCTTTTGCTGGTTGAGGAAGAGTTGCAAGAAAAACAGACAGTAGAACAAATAAAGTATTGAAGACTTTAAAAACAAGTAAAGTATAAACACTAGGCTCTTACCATTACCCTCTACAAAAACTGTTCGAGGAAGAGGGTAGAGGTGGAGGTCCGCATCTGGAGCGAACTCCTAGTTCCCCGAGATAATGAAGTAATCATCCCCGGCTCCCTTGTTGGAGTCTGGGAGGTCGACTACGATTTTATACTCTGTGGACCTCGGCTTGAGGTAGTAAATATAACCTTTCTCTAACTTGAGGCCACACATGGTGCAGCAGTATTGGATATCGGCTAAGGTAACCCTAGCATTCTCCTGTTTGGCTAAGGCTATTATACCACTGATGACTTGGTAGGAATTGATGGCGAGCTGCATTGGGTTCAATTTATAGTAATGAAGTATCTTACGGAAGAGGGTGTCTAGTGGGAGCCTAAGTCCACACTCAATAAAAGCTACAACGGGAAAAGGCATAGAATCAGTTGTAGGCATGATAGAGTAATCCTCCTCAGCCAACCTCAAATGGACGTCGGCAGGGATGGAAAACTCCTACCTAAAACATTCCAACTTGGTTGGGGTATTTACCTTATAATTCCACATACCCACGACGTCAGCTTAGGGGGAAAGTGGATAAGTTGGAAATAAAGTGTTCTGTAAAGGCTCAGAAGACCTCGGCAAAACCTAAACAAATGCTGGGGTAAAGATTTTAAAGTGAAGGTTGTTTCAGTTTTTCCCTAAGATTCGTGTGTTCTATGGCAAATCTCAAACCTAAATCTAAGCAAATGGAGGTTGAAGGCAAGAATCTGGAAAAAACACGGCAAACAGAAACAAGAGCAATGATTCAGAATCAAGAAAAGTGGTGAATCATCAAGAACACTGTGACAGAGTGTGTGCAAAGGTGCAAGACCAAGAACAGTGGCAGAATGAGCAAGTATGTGGGTATTGTGTGTATATTAAAGAACGGTTTGGGCAAAAAGCAAAATCATGAGATAAATATGCTTAGAATACATGGTTGGATTCAAAAACACAGATGTGAATGACGTTGCAACTACAGTATACAGATGTAATAGTTTGAGGAAGAACAAAAATTGAAACAAAGGAACAATGACTTACAGGGGAAGAATAGGGTTGCCGAGATCAGACGATGGCAGCAACCGGAGAAGTGCAGCAAAATCCTTGCCGAAGGGGGAGAGCGAAGCTGGTTGCAAAAAAGCTTTGTGAGAGCGGCAATGGCAGATTTGGGAGAGAAAGTTAGAGAGAGAAAAAGTTCGATGCTCCAGAAACGGTGGTGTAAAGTGAAAAGACGGAGAGAGGGAGAAGTTTTGTCAAAAACGCGAAATGGCGACAAAACTTCAATGAATGTGCCTTGGACGACATGCCTATCAGACAGCGCACGTACGAGTGATGCGACTTGATGGTGCGTGTAGGGAACGACTCAATAGGGAAAAGACGTGTGGCAAAAACGGTTGGAATATTGTGCATGACAGCTTACACGCGTGACAGAACTCTTAAAGTTCTTGGTTTAAAGAAGCAAAGACTTCGGCTGGGAGGATGATCTCGGCTGAGAAAATTGAACAACCCTAGTTAATGGTTCTAAGGCATTAATAGAAGCAGACTATAGGTCTTGGTCATACTGAGCCGACGAGTTCTTACTTTGGTAATAAATGTTGAAACGAGCTTAACCGATGTGCAAGATAGAAGAAATGATATAGGTTCCATCACCTCAGGATGCCGAGGTAATAGAACCTAGGGGGCAGTTATGGGGACATATTTTTTGAGTGCCAACACGTGGCCAAGGCGACGCCGAAGTGTCAGTCGAGATGCCACGTGTCCTGGTCATGACGCCGAGGTGATCTCGTCTAGGCCGAGGTTATCTCTGAAAATACCGGAGTCCGGAATAAACGGATAAGGGACAAGAGTCCTAGAATGAGGAAGAACCTCAGCCTGGATAAGGATAAAGCTCTTAGAGAGTTTATCTTTATCTATTAGAGAGTCTAAGATAAGCACTGAGCAGAAGTCCATTGAAGCTAGGCTTCTATTGGGACTAGGATTGTGTTGGCTATAAAAGAGAGGCACCCCCATGGGTCTAAGGTACGCAATTTATATTCTGAATAGTGAGTTGAGCATTTTTGCTATCTTTGAGAGATAACTAACTTGATCGTCGGAGTGCCCCCGGGTGGACAAACCACCACCGGAATCTCTTCTTTTTGTTGCAGGTCGTTTGGGTTTAATCTATTCTACCAGTGCTCTACAGCTAAGTACTAATTTGGCAGTGTGGTCGGAAATTGACACACACAGATAGATCAATACAATTTTAAACAACAAGAAATGAATAGCTCGTGTAGAGAAATTCATTGCTTAGCTTAGTCATTGACATAGTAACTCCAAGCAACAAACAATTCATCTCTTTATTCCGCAATTTGAACTTTGTTTGAATTGGACACAATAAATCTTACAGTGTGTCATTGAGTGTAATACTGTATATATTTTTAGGAAATTTCATTACTCATAAAGATTATCAATAAAAAAATTGACTAATTGAATTTGGCAAATCCTAGCATGAAGATCTTAGGAGTGCTAACCGCATGGACCATCCAACAATCTCATTAGCAATGTAGTTTATGCTAGAAATATTTCTATTGGATGGGCTTACAAATAGATGAACTTGTTTGAAGCTCCAACAAAAAAATAATATGAAGTGAATCACATCTTGCATTTAGATTCTATATCTTTACTCAATCACTTGATACTAATGATCTCAAAAACATCATTAGGTTAAATTTCGTATAAAATTGGTGTAAAATTGCCAAGTATATGCGATGTGGAAAATTATTACGTATCACGTGTTCATACTATTTCACCAATCATCATTCATCATAGCCTTTATATTCCTCAATCACCCAACACAAAATCATAATATCTCACATTCTCCACTAATCATAATACTATGGAATACCACATGGAATGCAATCTTCTAATCAAAGATAGGATATGACAGGAGAGAAAACAATCAAAACAATAGTGAAATGAAATATATAGATGTGAATTTTGAACGTAAGATGTTAACGGATGTGTTTGAGCTTCACAATAGATATGTTAACAGCAAATTAGTGTCAGATGTGAGTATACGGATGTGTTAGAGCTTCACAATAGATATGTTAATAGCAAATTAGTGTCAGTTGTGAGTATAAATAGCAAAACAAATAGGATTTTTGTTGCACAATGGAGCTGTTAAGTTCTGTGTTAGAGCATTAATATCAAACTAGTTAAAATTTTGTTATATGTGTGTGAGTGATTTTCTGACCACACTGCCCGCTTAGTAACCAGCTGGAGAGCACCGGCAGAATAGATGGCACCTGGCTGACTTGCAACAGAAAGAGAAGATTCTGGCGGTGGTTTGTCCACCCAGGGGCACTCCGACGATTAAGTCAGTATATCTCTCAAAGATAAATCAAGTGCTAAACTCACAATCTTGAGTATCAAAAACATACCTTAGACCCATGGGGGTGCCTCTCTTTTATATCCAACATAAACCTAGTCCCAATAGAAGCCTAACTTCTATGGACTCAGGATTACTGCTAAACTTGGACTCCCAGTAAGATTAGGACAAACTCTCTAAGAGTCTTATCTTAAAACAAACTGAAGTCTTCTCTCATTCTAGGACTCTTGCCCCTCATCCGCTTATCTCGGATTCCGATATCTTTGAAGGTAACCTCGGCCTATCCGAGATGCCCTCAGCATAACAACCAGGACACGTGGCACCTTGGCTGACACGTCGGCGTCACCTTAGACACGTGTTGGTACTCAGAAAATATATCCCCACAACTGCCCCCTAGGTTCTATTACCTCGGCATTCCGAGGTGATGGAACCTACACTGTTCGTTCATCTGTACCCCTCTGTCCGAGATCAAACTCGCCGACCTCAAAGTTCCTTGGATTTTACTGTCCACTTCTGTCAAGTATCAAGCTTCATGCTTTCCAAGCTGCTCGAGATCACACATCCTAGCCGAGGTTCTTGTTCCATTAATTCGTAAACTCCAAGAGCTTTGTAACTGCTCCACTCACATTCTTCGGTGGGTTCCCGACTTTCAGTCATCTATTTGACTCCGGCGATCTTCATATCGGCGTTCATTTCTCTTGGAAGGTTTATATACTCTTTTATTAAGCTCAATCTTTCATAACTCTTCTGAATCCGTTTACTTGTCCTCTGTTGTCTTCTATTTTCGTCTATTTTCAAGTTTTGAATTGTTTGAACGGCTGGCACTGTTCTTTCCATATCCGCTTTCTGTTGCTAGCATCGTGTCTGGGTCATTACTTTCTTGTTCTTCACATACTTACTTAGTGCCTGTGCACTTGGCGTTATTCTTGAACTTTGTCGTCTTCTTGACTCTGATTTTCCTCTTTTTTCATTTAATGCTCTGGCTTTTTCTCTTTCTAGCTCTTTTGCTTAAATCCGTCATTGTTCCAAGCTTTCAAGCTCTACAACTATTTTCGTTCCTCTCCTCCGGTGAAGCTTACATCATTCTGTCACTTTCGCATCCATCGTCAGACTTCGGTAATTCTCATTCCGACTTCCCTCTTTCTAGTAAGCCACTGTTCCTCCTGGTTTTACTTCTTGTTGCTTTCCAAGAAGCTCTGCTTCATTGTTAATCACCATTGCTGTTTTACCCGTTGTTTCCAAATCATCTTCTTGAATACACACTGTTCACACATCTG
The DNA here is from genome assembly GCF_055761805.1 of Camellia sinensis. Classification (NCBI taxonomy): domain Eukaryota; kingdom Viridiplantae; phylum Streptophyta; class Magnoliopsida; order Ericales; family Theaceae; genus Camellia; species Camellia sinensis. Next base: position 184,097,004 of record NC_138961.1, on the reverse strand, counting down.
TTGATTTCTGCCACTGTTCTTGGCTTGACACACCTGTGCAATCTTTTTGTCTTGATTTCCTGATAGCTTCATCACCATTCTTGATTACGAATTACATTTTTGTTTCTGTTTTCTGTGTCTTTTTTCAGATTCTTGCTTTCAATCCTTGCCTTCAAACTCCGAGATGCCAATCAGCGAGAAGAGCTTTGATCAAACTCTTCGGGAGATCGATGCTGAGCTCGAGGCCGAGAAGGCTGCTGAGAAGTCTTCCCAACTGTCTTCTATATCCTGCCATTGATGCCGAGTAGTTTTGTTTCCTTCTTTTACTCCTTGTACCTTGTACCTTATACTTTGTCCTTCTTTGTATGCTTTTAATCTGGCCGACGTGCCATTTTTGTAGTCTGAATAATTTATTTTTCAATATTCAGGCCAAAGTGCCTTCTTTCTTCTTTAAATGTATTTCTCTAATTTCTTCTTTGAATGAATGCCTTCTTTTTTCTGCTCTTGTATGATTCTGCACTTAGAATAATTTGCATGTCTTCAAAGTACACCTTTGCCCGTGCAATCTCTTCGGGTAAAATACCTCTGTCACAACTTCTAATCTTGCTCATCTCGGCCTTGTCCTAACACTTGAAAATATTGTAACAAATATTTTCACAAGTGTTGCTTAGGACTTGTCACTTTCTCAATGTCTTCTATCAAGACTTCAGTTTTCCATATTTCAAGTTTTGACAACTTGGTAGTCTTGGCAAGTACGCAGATATTGCTTGAGCTTGACTTTAACTTGTAAATTTTTCTCAAAAATTTCAACAAGTGTTTTAACCATCATCCTTTATCATAACCTCGGTTTAACTTCAGCTTGTAAATTTTTCTCAAAATTTTTCAACAAGTGTTAAACCATCTTCCTTTCGATACGACCTCGGTTTAACTATAACTTGTAAATTCACAAAGAATTTCAACAAGTGTTAAACATCATCTCGGTTTAACTTCAACTTGTAAATTCACACAAAATTTCAACAAGTGTTAAACAATGATCTCGGTTTAACTTCAACTTGTAAATTGTCCACAAATTTCAACAAGTGTTAAATATCACATCGGTTTAACTTCAACTTGTAAATTCACACAGAATTTCAACAAGTGTTTAAATATCACATCGGTTTAACTTCAACTTGTAAATTCACACAGAATTTTAACAAGTGTTAAACATCATCTCGGTTTAACTTCAACTTGTAAATTCACACAGAATTTTAACAAGCGTTAAACATCATCTCGGTTTAACTTCAACTTGTAAATTCACACAGAATTTCAACAAGTGTTAAACAATGATTTCGGTTTAACTTCAACTTGTAAATTCACACAGAATTTCAACAAGTGTTAAACATCATATCGGTTTAACTTCAACTTGTAAATTCACACAGAATTTTAACAAGTGTTAAACATCATCTTGGTTTAACTTCAACTTGTGAATTCACACAGAATTTCAACAAGTGTTTAAATAATGATTTCGGTTTAACTTTAACTTGTAAATTGTCCACAAATTTCAACAAGTGTTCAACAATGATTTCGGTTTAACTTCAACTTGTAAATTGTCCACAAATTTCAACAAGTGTTAAACAATAATCTCGGTTTAACTTCAACTTGTAAATTATTACAAATTTCAACAAGTGTTAAACAATAATCTCGGTTTAATTTCAACTTGTAAATTGCTACAAGTTTCAACAAGTGTTAAACATCTTTGTCTTCTCTCTGCCCCCTACATGACTTTCACATGTTCTTTTGTGGACCTTATAAAAGGTCTTCAACCTGGCTAACTGCAGTCTGACCTTGTATGTTTTGTTTTTATCTTCTGGGATCTGAGATCTGCTCACTAAGCTCTTCTCTTCTCAGGCTTAAGTGCCGAGGTCTTGTCTGCTGGAATCTTGGATCTGCTCTCTCAGGTTGAGCTCTTCTCTTCTCGGACCTACTCACCTAGGCTAAGATCATGCCTTCTGGGATCCGGGATCCAGGATCTGGAATCCGGGATCTTCTCACTTAGGCTGAGCTCTTATCTTCTCGGACCTACTTATTTAGGCCGAGATCTTGTCTTCTGGGATCTGGAATCCGGGATCTTCTCACTTAGGCTGAGCTCTTATCTTCTCGGACCTACTTATTTAGGCCGAGATCTTGTCTTCTGGGATCTGGCATCCAAGATCTGGAATCCGGGATCTGCTTACTTGGGCTGAGCTTTTCTATACTTGAATGTCATCTCCTTGGGAGCACTTATGCCCCCTGTCTTTGCGTCCCTTCTGGAAGGGTCTTCTCTCCATTTATGTCGACACATTCTCCATCTTTGATAAACTCGTCATTTCCGATACATTGATCTTCTACAGTGATGGCCATCTATTCTCCTTTCTTTCTCACAGACGGCGCCAAATTGTGTTAGTGATTTTCTGACCACACTGCTCGCTTAGTAACCAGCTGGAGAGCACCGGCAGAATAGATGGTACCTGGCTGACCTGCAACAGAAAGAGAAGATTTCGGCGGTGGTTTGTCCACCCAGGGGCACTCCGACGATTAAGTCAGTATATCTTTCAAAGATAAATCAAGTACTAAACTCACAAGCTTGAGTATCAAAAACATACCTTAGACCCATGGGGGTGCCTCTCTTTTATATCCAACATAAACCTAGTCCCAATAGAAGCCTAACTTCTATGGACTCAGGATTACTGCTAATCTTGGACTCCCAGTAAGATTAGGACAAACTCTCTAAGAGTCTTATTTTAATACAAACTGAAGTCTTCTCTCATTCTAGGACTCTTGCCCCTCATCCGCTTATCTCGGATTCCGATATCTTTGAAGGTAACCTCGGCCTATCTGAGATGACCTCAGCATAACAACCAGGACACATGGCACCTCGGCTGACACGTCGGCGTCACCTTGGCCACGTGTTGGTACTCAGAAAATATATCCCCACAATATGTTAATTTAAAAGTTACTTTTTCTATTTTGGTTTTACATCTTTTTAAATATATTCTCTAATAAACTCTCTATTATTTCTCTATACTATTTAAATATTATTTTATTCATTTTAATTTGAAATTATTTTTATAAACTTCAACACAATTAACTCCAAGATATAAAAAGTGTGTTTGGTTTCAATTTTCTAAATTCAGCTTTTTGAAAACTAAATTTTTTGTTTTTAGTGAATATTTTTAAAATTTTAAGCATTTTTTATATTTTTTTTTAGATACACCATACTTAGATGTATCTAAAAATAAAATATTTGTGAAAAAATATTTTAAAAAATTAATAAATGCACAAAAATAAGAAAAATATACTAATTTTTTTGTTTTTGTTTTTTTGTTTTTTTATATGTATTTTTTTTTATATTTTTGGTATTTAGTGAATTTTTTTTAAAAAAAAGTTACAAAAATTATATATTTTAAATGTATTTATGTTAGGTGTGTCTAAATGTTATATAAATGCCGTTAAATTCTATATTTCCTGTAATGGAAACAATCAAAACGATAGTGAAACGAAATATATAGATGTGAATTTTGAACGTAATATGTTAACGGATGTGTTAGAGCTTCAGAATAGATATGTTAACAGCAAATTAGTGTCAAATGTGAGTACACGGATGTGTTAGAGCTTCACAATAGATATGTTAACCGCAAATTAGTGTCAGATGTGAGTATAGCTAGCAAAACGAATAGGATTTTTGTTGCACAATGGAGTTGTTAAGTTGTGTGTTAGAGCATTAATATCAAACTAGTTAAAATTTTGTTATATTTTAATTTAAAAGTTACTTTTTCTATTTTGGTTTTACATCTTTTTAAATAGATTCTCTAATAAACTCTCTATTATTTCTCTATACTATTTAAATATTTTGTTATTCATTTTAATTTGAAATTATTTTTTGTAAACTTCAACACAATTAACTCCAGGATATAAAAAGTGTGTTTGGTTTCAGTTTTCTGAAAATTGAGTTTTTTATTTTTCGTATTTTTTTGTTTTTAGTGAATATTTTTAAAATTTTAAGCATTTTTTATATTTTTTTAGATACACTTTACTTAGATGTATCTAAAAAATAAAATATTTCTGAAAAGATATTTAAAAAAATTAATAAATACACAAAAATAAGAAAAATATACTGTTTTTTTTTTTTTGTATTTTTGGTATTTAGTGAATTTTATAAAAAATCATAAAAATTATACTTTTTAAGTGTATTTATGTTAAGTGTGTCTAAATATTAAAAAAATTCAGTAAAAATAAAAAAAATACGGAAAACAAAAAGTAGAATTTTTTGAAAAGTGTTTTCAAAAAATTAGAAACAAACATAGTGAATAATTTTTTCATGTTTGATTAGGATAAACTACTAGTCACATTTGTTGAGTTAAAACTATCAAAATTAAAATAGTTAACTTGATAACTAGTTCGATAAAAATAAAATTTAGTGATTTATTTATTATTTTAACCAAAAAATAAAAATAATTAATTTGACGGAGATGTTTTTAGAGATGCTATGCCAAATGTTAATTTTAGCTACAGGTGTAACTTGAGACCCGTGGATAATCCGAAACTCGCCCGCAGCAGTGGCAATGATGCATGAAAAACAAAAGATAAAAACAAAAAAAAGGAAGAAGAAGTAGTTAAATGTCTGCATGAATAGACTAAAAGTAAAAAGTAATAATAATAATAATAATTTAACGGGATCATTTAACACAACGGCTCAATTTTTCTATTTATTTATTTTTTTTTTTTGTTTACAAGTTGACCTCAACCTTTGAAACTCCTATAAATATTTCTCATCTTTTAAAATAAATCTTACCAACAATTCTTTCTCTCAAACTCTCAATCTCTCTCAACTCTTAATTAATTTTGAAGTCTCATTCTTAAGTGACAATTGTATTGTGTAAGAAGAAACTTTGATCAGAAGAAGCTAATTTTTGTATTGCATTAGCCAGTCAGTAACATTAATTAGTTTAATTAAATTTATTAGCTACTCATTTTTTTACATTAATTATTTCTGAACATATATTAATTGTTATTGTTTACTCATTATTTAAATAAATTATTAGTTCTTATATATTATTTTACTTATATTACTATGAATCTTAATATTCCTAATGTTTATGTCGATATTGATACGTATACTACATAGTATGAATCTATTGATTCTCCTTCTAATATCTCTCTTCTAACAGTTGGATTATCATCTAGGGACACAATTAGTGGTATTTGAGAACATTTTGAAAAAATATCTATAAATAATTTTGATGGTACAATTATATTTAAAGCAAAATGTAAATATTGTGTACATTTACTGAGTATTGCATCTGCAGAGGTACTAGTCATCTAAAAAGGCATATTAACAGACATTTACAAAGTCAACAATCTGATATTAGAAGTCAAATGCAGTTAGAGGCTTCATCAACTAGTCATTCTTCTCAAACATTTTCATGTATTCTTATACATGCACAAAATTCTGCAATTGATTATATTATTAAAAAAGAACAACATTTTACTATTAGTGAATGTCCCGATTTTACTCAAATGATTCACAAAAGTTTTGCATCGCAATATCAAAATTTTTCAAAAAATACTACTAAAAACAAGATTTTAAAGAAATTTGAGGACATTAAAAGTGAATTATTTGACATCTTTAAAAATTTGAATGGAAGAGTTTTTTCAACATCTAATCTGTAGTCAAATAATAGTTTAGAATATCAATATATCACTGCACATTTTATTAATAATGATTGGAAATTAAATAAAAGAATTATTTCATTTAAATTAATTAAACTTCCATACACTGGTAATTTGTTTGGTGTAAAACTAAGAAATATATTATATGAGTGGGCTTTGCAAAATAAAATATTTGCCATTAGTTTAGATAATGCAACATATTATAATCAAACTATAGTCTTAGCTCATTTAAAACCAACTTTAGAATTACTTGTTGATGGTAATTTATTTTATGTTTGTTGTTGTACCCATATTTTAAACTTGATTGTTAAAGAAGCTATGCATGTATACAAGACTTCTGTACTTGTAATAAAAAAATGCAATTGTTACTATTATGTCTCTGCTAATTGAATTTCAGAATACAGAAAAATTTGTCAATGAAAAGGTATACCATTTAAAAATTAATTTTAGATATACACATTAGGTGGAATTCAATGTATAATATATTAAAAAGAGCTTATAAACGTAGAAAAAGCAATGATTTATTTTTTACGACATCATCAATAAGAGAAGTACTGACTCCTACAAAACTAAATTAGCGCCAAGTAACCTTGTATAAAGATTTTTTTAAAAGTTTTTGATACTTCAACAAAATTATTTTTTTATATATATATTCCTACTTCGACATTTGTTTTACATATATTAGCAGAAATAATTAAAGTTTTCGTAAAATATATGGATAATGAATATTATGTAACCATTATTACTTCAATGAAAAAGCAAAATTTGATAAATATTTTGACCTATTGCCTCATCTTTAAGGTTTAGTCATAATAATTGATTATAGGTGTAAAGAAATTGGTTTATAAGAATTTTGAAAAAGTATTTTCGCTAAGCAAAAACACTTTGCCCCTAGTATGCAAACATACAAAACATTATTTGAAGAATACAGGGCAGTTGCATCTGCAAATACACCTACACACACTACACTACTAACACTAGCAGTCTCATCTCGAGGCAAAAGATTAAATGTTTTTTCAACAATAAAAAGTAAAAAAATATCTTAACATACAACCGTGAGTTGTTCTGAACTACAACGTTATTTGGAAAGCTCATCAGTGAATGATTTCGATGATTTTGACATTTTGGATTGGTGGAAACAAAATAAAATTATGTGGCATGTGGTTTTACAGATGACCCGTGATATACTAACCATTTATATTTCTACAATTGCTTTGGAAATAGCTTTTAGTGCAAGTAAACGGGTGTTGAACTATTACCGCAGTAGGCTTTCACCTCAAATGGTTGAGGCACTGATGATATCTAGAGATCATATGCATGCGCTTACGAGTAGACAAAATTATAGTGAAAATGAGAGAATTCAAAATGATGTGGATGACATATCTTTGGGTAACGCAACTGAATTGTCTGTCTTCTCCGATGATTGATCAACAATTTGTTTTTCGCTATTTCATTTCATTATTTTTTTGTATTAAATTATTGAGGTGGAGTATGATACAAATGATTGGTAGGCTAGTAGGTGCCAACCTAATTGAAATGTACTTGACCTATAATGATGCAATTGCTCTACCATCATCAATAATTTACATCTATTTTATTTAATAATATAAATTTTTGTAATATTTTATTTCATTTTGAAATAAAAATTATTCATTCAATAAATGTTATATAATTAATTTAATGATTGTAATATTAAAAGTGTTATTTTGATATATATAAAATTATTTATTTCAAAAGAAGAAAATTACATAATTTCATATTTTTTTAGTTATAAGTTCATAACAAAAAAAGTATAAGTCATACATAATTAAATTTAAATAGCACCACATATGAAACATACCCAAACATCTTATTAATTTTAACTTAAACACTCTAGTGTAATTTTTCTTTTATTTTTTATCCTTAATAAATAATCTATATAGATAATATATTCATCGTTTATTTTTCAAAAATAAAAAAGACCCGGTCCTGAGCCCTATTATGAGTGGACCTAGGCCCCACTTTTTGGCCAGCCAAAAAAAAGGAGCTCGTAAGGCTTGCACGGGCCAACCGAGCCCAGGCCTGAGTGGGTTGGATCGGGCCATTATTATACCCCTAATTTTGGCCATGAGTTTAGAGAGCTAAGGTGGAAGAAGAGAAGAGAGAGACAAAGAAAATGTAGCGTGGGTCTGCCATGTGTAGACAAAAAGAGGAAGGAATATATAGATAAATACAAATATATTTTAAAGGGATTTATGTGTAGATCTTAATAAATAGACTTATTATTCAATAGGTCTTATAATATTTAACAAAATTTTTTGTCAAATACTATTAAAAAACGTCATTAATGGTTAATTTTCAACAACAGTTTGAAATTTTTTTAATAAAAAGTCATTAATTATAAGTTTTAATGATAGTTTAAAACAATTATCATAAAAAAGCGTCACTAATTTTCAACTTTCAGCAATAGTTTGAAAAATTCGTCACAGAAAAATGTCACTAATTTTAAGTTTTGGTGATAATTTATAAAAATCGTAACAAAAAAGTCACTAATTATCAATTTTTAGTGACATATGTAAAAATTGTCACAAAAAATTATTTTTAGCGATAATTTTACTAGGACTTATTTTCAATAAGATTTTATAGAATTAAATCCAATTATTAAAACATATTAGTAGTTTATCCTATATTTATATTTTAATATATTTTTTACTTAACACATATCTTAATAACCACTTTAAAGAATCTATTCCATCCCCACTCACTCTCCAAACTAACAAACACTTTAACACACAAAAATACGTCTCACTTTAATTATTTTTTGCCATATAATACACTTTAACACATACATCTAATCACTCCATTGAGGATGCTTTTAGCTACATCCTTAATTGACAGTATTTTTTTAGAAAACTACTAACTAATAAATAATTAATTCTAATGTAACGACACCGTTTAAAGAGAACACATTACAATTGAAGGTTTTTTGTTTTTTGTTTTTTTTTTTTTAACATACAAATTAAGAGAACAGAGCAACAAGGAAATAGAAATTAGACACCACACAACCTAGCTAGAGCAGGTGGGCGCTGAGAAACCCAGCCAATAGGCAACGGATTCCGGAGGAAAGCTTTTGCCACCAAATGGGCAAATTCACAATTGAAGTTGAAAGGCCAATTTCAGCAAATCCAGACTCGTATCCATCCACACTGATACGGAAAAGCTAACCCAAGATACTCTACATAACAAAAAAATAAAATTCAATTTTTTACATAAATATTCTATTCAATTAGTTCTATGGACCTACCAAACTCAAAGGATCTTTCATGGTCAACATGAAAGATGCCCAACTCATTTCTATATAAGTGGTAAGAATTTTTTTTTATAAAAGTGATAAACATTATAATTATTAATAATTAAAAGAGAAATGTCCCATCTCTCCATTTCATCACCCCGAATTGGGTTGCAAACGAGCCGGGTCAAGCCAAGTTTTAATATGTTTAGACTTGTTTATTAATATTTTAACGAGCTCGAATGCAAGTTCGAGCTCGAATGCAAGTTCGAGTTCGAACTCAATAAAAATTTAACGAACTGAGCTCAAGCAGAGTTGGCTTAGACTTGACTCGAGTTCGAGTTTGTTCACGAGTCTTAAAGAGCCAAGGAAATTATTTATAAATTCATACTTGCATATGAGACTAAAGTTACTGAGAGGGAGATTTCATAATCTGGCCTTGGGACGCGGTATTGGCCGGGCAGAAAGTGGTCTGAGCGTGTTTGGGCCGAGCTGGGCTGGGCCGTTTCAGGTGGAGTTTGCTCGGTTGAAGTTTAGACCAGATTTGGCCGAGATGATTCTCTGCCAGCCCGGTTGTTGATTTGTTCACTCATCTAACTCGGCGAGTGGATCCTCCGCAGACCGACCCAACCGAGCAGTAGCTTGATCACTGCGGAGGGCTGATTAAGCTTGGTCGCAATAGAGCCCGACTAATAGCACTGTATGTCTCAGAAAGTGGTACGGTCGTAGGGGGCCAATGTAGCGCCGCCGAGCTGCCCGTTTGAACCAACGCCGTTTGGCAGTTTGATTAGGTGGTGTTTAGCTGAATTTGCGCTGACACGTGGGGAAACGGGATGGGAGAGCAGGTCCACGCGTCAGAAGGCGAATGGATGTAGAGGCTTGCGCAAAAGGTATATAAGTATGACTGCGCCCCCCATGCTAGGAATGGAACATCTATTGGTGAGAGAAACTCCAGCACTTAGTCTTCTCTTCTCTCTCTCTCTCTCTCTCTTTGAGTGTGTGTTAACTTGATCGTCGAAGGAGTTTTCCGGCAACACACCGCTGGGTAGCTCACCGTCGTTGTGTTCGCAGGTTAATCGGATCAAAGTGAAGCTTGAACGCGATGAGTACAGACGGTATCAGATATTTTCCCCTCGTATAATTGGCGCCGTCTGTGGGAAACTTTGAAAACATAACCTGGCCCTCCAAGCTCATCGGATCGCCTTCCATGACAAACAACGATGAAATACCGTTGTTTGTCATCAATGGTATTACCCCAGAGTCAGTCCGTCGGAGAGACGGACTTCCTGCTGTTCCAAGCATGGTGGGCCTAGAGACTTCCCCAGGAGGATTTCTTAGGAATGCACGAGATAAGCGCACCAGAAGCTTTGGTCACTCGCGGAGTCCAGACGGACACCGGCGACGGAGAGAGTCGCACGCCCAACGCCTGGAGCACAAGTTGAGGGACCAAGACGTCGTCATCCAGAGAATGGCTGCAGAGATGGAAGCTCTTAAACGCCAAGTCAAAGGGAAGGGTGCTACTGGAGTGGGTGACCACAGTGAGCGCATCCAATCCCGCTGCTCAGGCAGCCAGAACCAGCGACACACGTCCTCCCTTTCCATCACCAAAAGCTATGGGATTGGAGACAAAGACTCGTCTGCTAAGAAGTCTAGCACGCAAGATAGTAGCTACCATCCCTCACGTCTGCCGACGACATGGAGGTATTCTTACTCCGCTCATTCAGAGGACCTGAGGGACGTCTTAAAGGAACGAGCTCGCCGACAGGAGGTTCAAAGGGTGCCGATGCTCCAGTGGTTATCCTACGGAGGACACGCTAGCGAGGAAGTTATAATGCCACCACCACGCTCACCCGTGCCTGTTCCCTTGGACAAAGATTTGGCGAGGCTGAGCGCCACCCCCTTCTCCCTTGAGATAGAGACTACACCGCTCCCAGTAGGCTTTCACCAACCCAAGTTTACGCTTTATAACGGGAAGCGATCCGTACATGCATGTAAGCCACTTCCGGCAGGTCATGGCTGGACACCGACGTAATGATGCTCTCATGTGCCTTATTTTCCCATCGAGTCTGGGCGAGTTGGGCTTGAAATGGTTTGACAAGCTTCCGGAGGAAAGCATCGAAAGGTGGCAGTAGTTGGCAAAAGCATTCGTGACTCGATTCAAAACCAACACCAAAATGCCAAAGGAAGTGGACCACCTCCTGAGCGTCAAAATGGAGTCGAGCGACTCCCTCAAAGCATACAACGCCAGGTATTGGGAAACCTTCAACGAGATCCTAGATTGCCCAACCAACCTGGCAATCACCCAATATAAGCGTGGACTCCCGGTCAGACATAGACTAAGGGACTTGCTCATGATGAATCAACCAATTTCCATGGGGCAATTGATGTAACGCATCAATGAGCACATCCGAGTAGAGGATGATGCGGCAGCATCCACCGTGAAGGAAAATCCGGTCGCACCGGACAAAAGGGTGGCTGGGAAAGTACACGCGTTCGGAGAGGAGACAAACCATCCAAATAACCGCGCATGAGAGTCAGACTGTGGTCCAGATCGTACAAACTGGGATAAAGGTCGCCGCAATGACCGAGCAGAATATCCCCACAATGATGCAGCAGATGCGAACAGAAAGCTGAACGCTCAGACGGGCATCATCACAGTTTTTAAGATTCTAATCTACCGCATATTAAGTGAAATCCGCGACGAGGTTTACATCCAGTTTCCCTCTAAGTTAGGCGATACGCAAAAGGGCTTCAATCCGCGGTACCGCTACACATTTCATAGGGAGCGGGGGCACCGGACGGAAGACTGTTTGCCCTTAAAGTAACACTTGAAGGAGTTAATCGCAGCCGGTCACTTGGACCGTTACATCGATAGGGGAGTAAGGGTCACGCACCACACCCCAGTTGAGCTGAGTGGTTCGGATGATCTAGAGGCACCCCCCCAAGGCGTAATCAATGTGATCCACGGTATAGTGGCGCCGGCGCGGGTATGCAAGCTCCGAGGGATGATAAAAAAGGCAGAACATATGAGGGAGGTTTTGTCAGTCTAGCCTGTGATCAAAAGGGGCAAGATCGAGAAGAAAAATGTGATTAGCTTCTCAAGTAGGGTCCTTGAGTGCATTCAAACGCCGTACAACGATGCCCTAGTGGTCACCCTTCGTGTCAGGGACTTCGATGTTAAGCGCATCTTGATCGACCAAGGTAGCTCGGTCGAGATCATGTACTACGACGCCTTCAAGCAGCTCAAACTCCGAGATACATACTTGGCTCCGGCAACTTCGCCACTGGTTGTTTTTAACTCACAACCGAAGTGGCCAATGGGAAAGATAATCCTGCCGGTCAAAGCCAAAGCTGGATCCGTAGTCAAGCAGGTGGAGTTCTGGGTATTGAAGGTGTCGTCCACATACAATCTGATCCTAGGTAGGGGATGGCTTCATACCATGCAGGCGGTAGCGTCAACCTACCACCAGGTCATGAGGTTCCCCTTGGCTACGGGGGAAGTTGAGGAGATTTGGGGCGATCAAGTCATGTCGAAGCAGTGTTTCGTGACAGTGAATGGGAGTCAAGCTGCCAAAGGCTTCATGTAAATGATCGAAGGTCCAGGTGATCAAAGTGTCCTTGATAACGTGGGCACTAGGGCCGAGGAAAAGGCTGTTGAAGAGTTAGTGGAGGTGCGGATCGACACAGAAAGTCCTGACAAGTTCTTTTTGTTGGGATCTAGCCTGACCGCCCAAGAAAAGACCGAGATGGTGGAGTTCTTAGTGGTGAATATCGAAGTCTTTGCATGAACGCCATATGATATGCCTGGAATTGATCCAAGATTTATTTGCCACCAACTCAATGTCTTCCCAGATGCGTGTCATGTCATTCAAAGAACAAGGAGATCAGCCATTCATCACGCTGAGGTAGTCGCGGAGGAAGTCAAGAACCTGCTGGAAGCTAGGGCAATCCAGGAAGTGCACTACCCTAGGTGGCTTTCGAACACGGTCGTAGTACCCAAGAAGAATGGAAAGTGGCGAGTCTGCGTTGATTACAAGATGGTCAACTGAGCTTGCCCTAAAGACAGTTTTCTTCTGCCTATAATAGACCAGATAGTGGATCTTACAGCCGGACACAGCCGGCTTAGTTTCTTGGATGCCTATCGCGGTTATCACCAGATCGCCATGCATGAACTCGACCACGAGATAACCTCTTTCACGACCCCAAAGGGATTGTTCTGCTATAGAGTCATGCCTTTTGGTTTGAAGAACGCCGGGGCCACTTTCTAGAGGATAGTGACTAAGATGTTTGCCCCTTTGCTAGGCCGAACGATGGAGGCTTACATTAATGACATGGTGGTCAAAAGCAAGCAGCAGGCCGACCACTTATCCAACCTAGCTGAGGTGTTCGCCATTCTTAAACAATACAAGCTTCGCCTGAATGCATCAAAGTGTGCCTTTGGCATGGGATCAGGGAAATTCCTGGGCTTCCTAGTCACGAACCGAGGCATCGAAGCAAACCCTTCACAAATCAAAGCCATACAAGAATTGAAGCAGTCCAACTCGGTGAAGGACGTGCAACATCTTGCCGGTATGGCAGTAGCGTTTAACCGATTCATAAACCGGTCATCAGATCATTGCCGTCCTTTCTTTCGAGCCTTGAAGTCCAAGTTTTCATGGGACGAAGAATGTGACAGGACCTTAGCCGAACTCAAGATGTATTTATCTTCCGCCCCACTCTTGGTGACACCCAAGCTCAGCGAAGAACTCTACCTTTATCTGGCCGTTTCTCAACATGCTGTTAGTGCGGTGTTTGTCCGGTCAGAAGCCATCCAACATCTCCTTATCTTTTACGTGAGCAAAACCTTACTACCGGCAGAATCCAGGTACTTACCACTGGAAAAACTTGCTTTGGCGCTAATGATGGCCTCCAGGAAATTGACGCACTAGTTTCATGCTCATACAATCGTGGTGCTGACCAAATTCCCTCAGAAAGCCTTATTTGAGCGGGCGAATTTCTCTGGTCAAATCCTGAAGTGGGAAGTCGAACTGGATTCGATGCCAAGTTTCAACCCCGAAACCGCCATCAAAGCCCAAGTATTGGGCGACTCTGTTACTGAATTCTTGCCTGGAATTCACCCAATGTGCCCGGTGGATCTTACCGAGGCAGCCGAGGAGGCGAATGGAAGCCAAACGAAAATTTCACAGCAGAGTGATGTCGGCGATGCAGAACTTGCGCGCCCATTCGCACAACCTTCAGTCGGAAGCGTACTTCAGCCCAGCAATGCGACGATGGGCTTGGGAGTAACAGTTCAACCTGTCAGGTGTAGCACCGCATCACCGAAGGGGAATGGAGACGCGTTTGTTGAAATCATCAGCGGCGGGCTTCTAGTAAACATAGCCGAGCAGCCGAGCTATCGTGATCCCATCAACCTTAAAGCCTCCCAGGATCCCTCAGAATGTTGGAAACTTTTGTTAGGAGAAATATGGGAACTTTTTATGGATGACGCCTCCAACCGGCACGGCGCCGGGCTGGGCATAGTTTTGATCTCGTCGGACGGTCTATCCATCGAACACTCTATCACTCTCGGATTTCCAGCGTCAAATAATGAGGCCGAATACGAAGCACTGCTAGCTGGGCTTAAAAGCGCGCTCCAATTGCACGCATCCAAGCTGATGGTCTACAGCGACTCCCAACTCGTTGTAAACCAAATATCTTGAGTGTACGAAGCCAAAGATGACAGAATGGCCAACTACCAAGCTCTAGTGAGGAAACACATCAAGGAATTCCAGGCAATAAGGGTCCAACAAATTGGTCGTGAAGAAAATGGCCGAGCGGATGAGCTGGCCAGTCTAGCCTCCATGTTCAACAGTTCAACTCCCAGTCCTCTCCTGATCGAGTTTCTTCCGAGACCTAGTATTGAGGACTCGGAGCAGACAGAAGTATTCTGCACCGAGCTTGGTCCCTCTTGGATGGATCCCATCATCCTTTTCCTGAAAGAAAGGACCCTTCCGGCCGACAAAAAGGAAGCGTATAAAATCCAGGTGAAGGCAAAGCGATTTTGGCTCTCTCCATCTGGCGCTTTGTATAAGAAGTCATTCAGCGGTCCGTACCTCAAGTGTGTTCATCCAAACAGCGTGGAAGATTTCTTCTATGAGATCCACGAAGGTATGTGCGGAAGTTACATCGGGGGGATATTTCGCAAGGATACTGGTAGCCGTGTATGCAAGCAGACGCGCAAAAAAATGTTAGAAAATACGAAAAATGCCAAAAGTTCGCCCACCAAATTCACCAGCCGACCAAAGAATTTCTCTCCCTTACAAGTCCTTGGCTTTTCGCAATGTGGTGGCTGGACATAGTGAGACCACTTCCAACAGCGCCAGGAAACCGGAAGTTCTTCATTGCGGCAACAGATTACTTCACCAAATGGGTGGAAGCTGAGCCCTTAGCAACCATCAAAGAAAAGGATGTCAAACGGTTTGTTTGGCAGAACGTGATAACGTTGTTTGGCGTCTCCAAGGCTTTGATATCTGATAATGGCACCCAATTTGACGGGCACTTATTCAGAGGATTCTGTGCGGAATTGAAGATAGAATTCTACAATTCCACCCTAGCCTACCCACAGTCAAATGGCCAAGCCAAAGCATCAAATAAGACCATTCTTGATGGGTTGAAGAAAAGGCTAGAGAAAGCCAAAGGAAAATGGGCTGAGGAACTCCCTAGTGTCCTTTGGGCATATCGGACGACCCCGAGACGTTCGACTGGGGAAACCCCTTTTGCCCTGGCATATGGCATGGAGGCGGTCATTCTATTGGAAATCAACATGCCCACCATCCGCAGCGAAAATTTTGAGCTCGAGTTGAACTATGAAGCCATCACCCTGGAATTGGACCTAGCTGACGAGCGCCGAGAAAAGGCGTTAATCCACGTGGTTGCATACCAACAAGAATTGTCCAGGAAGTACAACAAAACAGTGTACCCCATACCGTTTAAAGTCGGGGACTGGGTTTTAAGAAAGGTGATGGATAACACACAGGTGCCGGGCGAAGGCAAGCTAGGGAAAATTGGGAAAGGCCTTGCAGGATAATCAGTCTGGCGGGCAAGGGGACATATCACTTAGAGGACTTGGATGGCAAAAGCGTACCCCGGCCATGGAATGCGGCTAACCTCAAACTGTACTATTTTTAGTATTTGTCTTTTATACGTAATTTTTTGTGAAAGGACTTGTTCCCTTTACTTCTGAATGTAATACTCCATTTGCCAATGTAATAGAAATGAATTTATTTCTGCTTAAAAAGTTTGTTGTGTTCGAAGTAATGTAGTGAATGAGGGGCATATGCTTCCAAAAGCCGAGATGATTTACCCCAGCTAATAGAGTTGATGATTTGCTCAACTATGATGTTTTAGCCTAGATGATTTACCCCGGCTAAAAGAGTTGATGGTTTGCTCAATTCTGAAGTTTTAGTCGAAATGATTTACCTCGGCTAAAAGAGTTGATGATTTGCTCAACTCTAATGTTAAAGCCGAGATGATTTACCCTAGCTAAAAGGGTTAGCGATTTACTCAACCTTGAAGGTAAAGCCTAGATGATTTACCCCGACTAATAGAGTTGATGGTTTGCTCAACTCTGATGTTTTAGCTAAGATGATTTACCCCAGCTGATAGAGTTGATGATTTGCTCAACTTTAATGTTTTAGCCAAGATAATTTACCCCGGCTAAAAGGGTTAGCGATTTGCTTAACCCTGAAGGTAAATGTCACGACCCAAACCCGGCCCTATGGGTTTAGTACCGTAACCGGCCAGTAATCCGAGATTACCGAAGGCCTGCAGAACAGTAATACAGTAAAACAGAGTACAGGGCCTGGCGGAAGCCAATACAGTAAATAAATAGTGTCCATTGAGCTGTGACAGTCTGTATGCAAAAAGGGTTTTCACACATTTATACATAAACAGTACGGAACAGTATGTACAATATTGACATTCATTCAATCTAGGGACTCAACCCTAGATAGCGGTACAGAAAACAGTCAGTCTATACAGTACAGTAATCCAAACAGTATGGAGACAGACGGGGGAAAACAAACAAAACACCCCCAAGCCATAGCATGGCAACTCGGAACCTCGCAGTGAGGCACAAAGGCTGGCTTGACAAAACTGGAGTTACCCTGACGCTCCTAGCTCCGTTCTGGTGCCTGTACACCTACATATATATATGAGCAGTGAGCTAAAGCCCAGTGAATAACATAAAGCGTAAAGGGGTTTAGAATGAATGTCCTTACAGTAATGAAAACAGTTCATTTCAATCAGTAATTCAGTTGCTCAGTACAGTAAACAGTCATATGTGGTACATCCATTAGCATAACAGTAACAGTAGGTCTTAAAAGACCGAACAGTAATGATGGCCATCAGTCAGTAAACAGTAGTGGTTTCACAAGGAAACCGACAGAGATCTCTGTGACAGTAACAGTAACAGTAAACCGTAGATACTAAGGATGCCACAGTACAGTTCAGAAATAAAGGACATACATTCATTCAGTAAATAATACCAGTTCAGTAAACAGTTCAGTTCAGTATTCAGAAGATAATCAGTTGAACATATCTTTACACAATTGTTACTCACAGAGTTCTGGGCTACAGTATGCTAGAGCGTGTCTCCCCAGTCGCCAACCCTACACAATTAACAGGTTGAACACACTAAGCTACACAGTTGGGAAATCTCATAACTTAATCCCTAATTTGCCTCGGTGTGTTCTACAACGATATCCTCATCTAAATGTCTTAAACTAGGCCTAAGAATGCCTAGGATGGGATGAGGATGCAAATGGGATGAGGATGCAAAAATACACTTAGAAAATATTTCGCAAAGTTTGCTGAAAATAGGAGCCTCGCTCGAGCGAGACTTTCTACGCTCGAGCGTAAGCCCAAAATCAAAGGCTTCGCTCGAGCGAGGAATCCTTCGCTCGAGCGGTCTGCAAAACAGTAAAAGTACTGGATGCTGAAATTTTACGGGCGATGGTCGCTCGATGGTCGCTCGAGCGGAGCCCTGGACAAAGGTGATCGCTCGAGCGGGGAATCCTTCGCTCGAGCGAGGAAGCCAAATCTGGAATTTCCAGATTTGCCTCCCAAGCTCAAACCAAGCATTCAACCACTCCAAACTCGACCTCTTGGGCCCAAATTCTGGAAAACATCATTAAATTCAATGTATAACAAGTTTCAAAGCTCAATTCATGAATTCAAGCCCCAAAGGTGAGTCAAATAAAACCATATTCAAACCCATTTTCAAGAACAACATTCAAACATGTCATGCATGAGTTTTAAACCAAATTAAAGCTTCAAAGCTGTTTCAAAAGAGCTCATTTCTTTTCAAATCAGATGGAAACATGGTCTATAACAACAATATGAGCATGCATGTACCAATGTCCATGTAATCAACCTCAAAATGCAACAATACCAACATGCATGCAAGAAATGATCTTCAATCCCTCATTTATGGACCAAATCATGACTTAGCTCTACAAATTAACATGAATCATGCAAGAATGAACTCAAGAACAGCAACAAGAAGATGGATGTCCTACCTTGGGTGTAGAATTAGGAGTGAGGGAGCTCAAATTAGTAATTACCCTTCAATTCTTCAAGTTGACTAAGCCAAACCCCCAAGAACAATTCTATTCTCTCCCTTTCTCCCTCAAGGTCGGTGATGTGCTCAAAATGGCTGAGTAAAATGTTCTTCAAGTGTGTACATAAGGCTCAAGTGTGTGTATATGAGATAGTGGCAAAATGGTAAATATGGCAAACTCTTTAATTGGCTTATTTTAATCTAATTTAATCATACCTAATCAGTTTTCAGATAAATATACCATAAAATCACATTAATTATGAGGGTCACGGAACATCAATCGGTTTCTAATTCGGCCGCCGATAAGGCCTTCAATTAGCAGTTTAAACATATAAACATGAACAGATAATCAGACAATCAAACAGATAGAATGCAATTAACTAACATATACTCAGTTAATTCAGATTCCAATTTCAATCAGTCAGTTCAGTACTTTACTCAGTTCAATTATCAGTCAGTTATCAGTCATTATCCGTTTCGTTTAACAGTAATCGGTGATTATCGGTAATCAATCAGTCCCTAATCAGTAAACAGTATGAGGGTTGTTACAGTCTCCCCTCCTTATAAAGAGTTTAGTCCTCTAAACTCGAGTTACCTTCATTCTGGAAGAAAACAGGATTCAGTGGAAACAGTTCAGGATATCGTTTAGCCATGTTATCTTCCCTTTCCCAAGTGGCATACACGCCACCATGGTTCTGCCAGTCAACTTTCACTAACGGGATCTCTTTGTTCCTCAGTTTCTTGATCCGTCGGTTTACAATCTGTATAGGCCGTTCCTCGTAAGTGTAGTCATCACTCAACACTACGTGGGTAGGCTCTATTACATGGAAGGGATCCCGGAGATAGTCTCTCAACATAGAAATGTGGAAGACGTTATGCATATGCTCCATTTCAGGAGGAAGCGCAACTTGATACGCCACCGGATTGATTTTCTCAATAATCTCGTATGGTCCGACGTATCTCGGTGCTAGCTTGCCTTTGACTCCGAAACGAGTCTGGCCTTTCATTGGTGTCACTTTCACAAAAACATGATCACCCACTTCATACTCTCTGTCCCGTCTTCTGACATCTGCATAACTTTTCTGTCTACTCTGTGCAGTTTTCAGTCTTTGCTGTATCAGTTTCACTTTCTCAGTTGTTTCATACACAATCTCGGGCCCAAGCAAAGGCCCATCTCCAACTTCTGCCCAGCAAATTGGAGACCTACATTTCCTGCCATACAATGCCTCGAAAGGCGCCATACCTATACTCGAATGGTAGCTGTTGTTGTAGGCGAATTCAGCTAAGGGCAAATGGCTTTCCCAGTCTCCCTGAAAATCAAGGACACACATTCTCAGTAGATCCTCCAGAGTTTGGATGGTCCTTTCAGATTGGCCATCTGTCTGAGGATGATAGGCACTACTCAGCCTCAATTCAGTACCCAATGCAGTCTGTAGGCTTTGCCAAAACCTCGATGTAAACTTCGAATCCCTGTCAGAAACAATAGACACAGGCACTCCATGCAGTCTAACGATTTCATCAATATAGATAACAGCCAATTTGTCCGCATTATAAATCGTCTTGACAGGTAAGAAGTGAGCAGATTTGGTTAGTCTATCAACAATAACCCAAATTGAATCCATACCTTTTCTGGAGCGAGGTAACCCAACGATAAAATCCATCGTGATGTGCTCCCATTTCCATTCCGGTATGGGTAAGGGTTGCAGTAATCCGACAGGTCGTTGATGTTCAGCTTTGACCTGTTGGCAATGAAGACATTTGGATACAAAATCAGCAATTTCTTTCTTCATTCCCGGCCACCAGAAATTCTGTTTCAGATCTTGGTACATTTTTGTATTCCCCGGATGGATAGACAATTTCGAATTGTGGCCTTCTTGCAGAACTCTTCTTTTCAGTTCAGTATCATTCGGTACACACAGTCTTTCTTGAAATTTCAGTACATTATTCTCAAATTTGAATCCCGGTCTCGGTTTAGATTCTCTTTCCTCGATGATCTTTTTCAAGAAGTCATCCAGTTGCTGTTTCTCTTTAATCTCTTCAACCAGTGCTGGTTGAGCAGAAATAGCAGCCAAGATTCCACCTTGTTCTCTCAAAACAATTTCAATCTCAGATTTTTCAAGGTCACAAAGCAACTCTTTCTGTCCGGTGAGCAAACAAGCTAAGTTGGCAATTGACTTTCGGCTCAATGCATCGGCAACAGTATTGGCTTTTCCCGGATGATACAATATCTGTAGGTCATAATCTTTAATCAGTTCTAGCCATCTCCGCTGTCTCATGTTCAGTTCTTTCTGTGTGAAGAAATACTTTAAACTCTTATGGTCGGTATATACTTCACATGTTACCCCGTACAGGTAGTGACGCCAAATTTTCAGTGCAAATACTACTGCAGCAAGTTCCAGATCATGGGTCGGGTAATTCTTTTCATGTGGTCTCAGTTGTCGGGAAGCATAAGCTATAACCTTCCCATTCTGCATTAAAACACATCCCAAACCCTTATGAGAAGCATCACTAAATACAGTATAACCATCCGTACCTGAAGGTAGGGTAAGAACTGGTGCAGTCACTAATCGAGTTTTCAACTCCCGGAAAGCAGATTCTCTTTGGTCGGTCCAGTCAAATGATGTCCCCTTTTGAGTTAACTGAGTCAATGGTAGGGCAATTTTGGAGAAATCTTTGACAAATCTTCTGTAATATCCAGCCAATCCCAAAAAGCTTCGGACTTCAGTCACATTTGTTGGTCTAGGCCAGTTCACCACAGCTTCAATTTTCTGCGGATCAACAGAAATTCCATCTTTGCTAACAACATGCCCCAAAAACATAACATGGTCAAGCCAAAATTCACATTTAGACAGCTTAGCATACAGTTTCTGTTCTCTTAAGGTTTGCAGGGCAAGTCTCAGATGATGTTCATGCTGTTCTATGCTTTTGGAGTAAATCAATATGTCATCGATAAATACAACAATAAAGTCATCAAGGTACGGTTTAAAAATTCTGTTCATGAGGTCCATAAAAGCAGCTGGTGCGTTCGTGACTCCAAAAGGCATAACTAGAAATTCATAATGTCCATACCTTGTTCTAAAAGCAGTTTTATCAATGTCTTCCGGTTTAACCTTCAGTTGATGATACCCCGATCTGAGATCAATCTTAGAAAACACTTGTGCACCCTGTAACTGATCAAATAAATCATCAATGCGTGGTAATGGGTATTTGTTCTTTACAGTTACCTTATTCAGTTCACGGTAGTCAATGCACAGTCTCAGTGAGCCATCTTTCTTCTTTACAAACAAAACTGGTGCACCCCATGGTGAGGTACTGGGTCTGATGAACTTTTTATCTAACAGTTCTTGCAGTTGCACTTTCAACTCCTTCAGTTCAGTTGGAGCCATTCGGTAAGGAGCTTTCGAAGCTGGCTGTGTTCCGGGAATCACATCAACAGTAAATTCAATCTCCCTATCAGTCAAATCTCCTGGAAGATTATCTGGAAAAACATCTGGAAATTCCCTGACTATAGGAATACAATTCACATCAGTTTTAACACTATCATCAGTAGACACAGTCAGTACAGAACACAGATACCCTTTACATCCCTTTCTAATTAATTTAACAGCTTTCACTGACGAAATCAAATACGGAGGAGGTACTACTCCACTCCCATTAAACACAAATTCAGGTAGACCAGGTGGACGGAAAACAACTTGCTTGGTCACACAGTCAATAGTGGCATGATATTTTTGTAACCAATCCATCCCCAATATTACGTCAAAATGATCAATGTTCAATGGTAGTAAATCAATAAACAGATGCATATCCCCAACAATGATTTCACATGCGGGGTACATATAAGCACATGTCATGGATCCCCCTACGGGTGATGATACGGCTAGCAGATAGTTCATAGGTTCTAAGGGTCTATTCAATTTCCGTGAGAAAGCATGCGATACATAAGAATGCGTAGACCCCGAATCAATCAGTACATATGCATTTTGAGTACAGATAGAGAGAATACCTGACACAACGGTCTCGGTATTCTGCACATCTCCCGGTACTAGTGCGAACACTCGGCCTTGCCTCATAGGCTCTTTCCCGGTAACTCTGGGGTTAGGCCTTGGTGGAGCATTTGATGCTGCTGCGCTTGGTGCAGCTTTACCACTGGCTTGTGGAACAGAGGGGCAGTCCTTAACCATGTGGCCCACCTTGCCACACCTGTAACAGGCTCCAGATATTCTGTAGCAAACCCCTTTGTGCTTCTTGCCACATTCAGAACAGGGTGGTATGAAACCACTCCCTTGGCTGGGGCTAGTTGTCAACCCCGTATTCTGTTTCTTGTTGGCTGGGTTGTGCTTGCCTTTCTTAAATTTGAAACCCTGCCTTTTTCCATGCCATTCAGTCGTTGGTGTTTCAGATTGTTTCACTGCTGCAATGTTCGACTCGGCCATCAATGCCCGGTCGAGAACACCCACAAAAGTCGGTAACTTCAAAACATTTATCCGGTCAAGTATTGCCACATTAAGGCCACCTTCAAATTTCCTGGCCTTCTTATATTCAGTATCCACCATATGCGGTGCATATCTAGCAAGCTCAGTAAATTTCGTCTCATATTCCGCAACAGTCATTGTGCCCTGCTTCAGCTGTTCAAATTCAGTCACTTTTCTATCCCTGACACACTGAGGGAAGTACTTTTCAAAGAAGGACTCCTTGAACTGAGCCCAAGTCATAACAGTGTTTGTTTCACGGATTAACATCCACCACCTTCTAGCCTCTTCTTGTAGGGTGAAGGTAGCTAACAATACTTTGTTTGCTTCTGAGCACGGAAACACTTCGAACAATTTTTCCGTTTCCAGAACCCAAGCTTCAGCTTTTAATGGTTCAAGGCCTCCCTGGAAGGATGGCGGTTTCATCTTGCTGAATTTATGGGTGAGAGCAATAATATCCCCATCATCCACATTAACATTAGGTTCCGGCTGTACCGGAGGAGGAGGAGGAGGTGGGGGCGGTTGGTTCTGTTGTTGCTCAAGTCTAGCAGTTATCAGTTCTATCATTCTTTCCATTCTTGCCTCGGTAGACGAGGATTCAGGTTCATTTGCATTGTCCATTTCACTATAAGCAGTTATAACAGTTTTAAACATAAGCAGTCATTTGTTTCATAGTTTAACACATTAACAGATATTCAGTCATAACATAGCCACACACTTTTCAAGTTCATGAGATGTCCTAATCACTTTTCTAGGACACCCTATAGCTCATTTGGACACGTGTGTGCGGTATAACTCGTGGTAAGTATCGCTCTGATACCACTCTGTCACGACCCAAACACGGCCCTATGGGTTTAGTACCGTAACCGGCCAGTAATCCGAGATTACCGAAGGCCTGCAGAACAGTAATACAGTAAAACAGAGTACAGGGCCTGGCGGAAGCCAATACAGTAAATAAATAGTGTCCATTGAGCTGTGACAGTCTGTATGCAAAAAGGGTTTTCACACATTTATACATAAACAGTACGGAACAGTATGTACAATATTGACATTCATTCAATCTAGGGACTCAACCCTAGATAGCGGTACAGAAAACAGTCAGTCTATACAGTACAGTAATCCAAACAGTATGGAGACAGACGGGGGAAAACAAACAAAACACCCCCAAGCCATAGCATGGCAACTCGGAACCTCGCAGTGAGGCACAAAGGCTGGCTTGACAAAACTGGAGTTACCCTGACGCTCCTAGCTCCGTTCTGGTGCCTGTACACCTACATATATATATGAGCAGTGAGCTAAAGCCCAGTGAATAACATAAAGCGTAAAGGGGTTTAGAATGAATGTCCTTACAGTAATGAAAACAGTTCATTTCAATCAGTAATTCAGTTGCTCAGTACAGTAAACAGTCATATGTGGTACATCCATTAGCATAACAGTAACAGTAGGTCTTAAAAGACCGAACAGTAATGATGGCCATCAGTCAGTAAACAGTAGTGGTTTCACAAGGAAACCGACAGAGATCTCTGTGACAGTAACAGTAACAGTAAACCGTAGATACTAAGGATGCCACAGTACAGTTCAGAAATAAAGGACATACATTCATTCAGTAAATAATACCAGTTCAGTAAACAGTTCAGTTCAGTATTCAGAAGATAATCAGTTGAACATATCTTTACACAATTGTTACTCACAGAGTTCTGGGCTACAGTATGCTAGAGCGTGTCTCCCCAGTCGCCAACCCTACACAGTTAACAGGTTGAACACACTAAGCTACACAGTTGGGAAATCTCATAACTTAATCCCTAATTTGCCTCGGTGTGTTCTACAACGATATCCTCATCTAAATGTCTTAAACTAGGCCTAAGAATGCCTAGGATGGGATGAGGATGCAAATGGGATGAGGATGCAAAAATACACTTAGAAAATATTTCGCAAAGTTTGCTGAAAATAGGAGCCTCGCTCGAGCGAGACTTTCTACGCTCGAGCGTAAGCCCAAAATCAAAGGCTTCGCTCGAGCGAGGAATCCTTCGCTCGAGCGGTCTGCAAAACAGTAAAAGTACTGGATGCTGAAATTTTACGGGCGATGGTCGCTCGATGGTCGCTCGAGCGGAGCCCTGGACAAAGGTGATCGCTCGAGCGGGGAATCCTTCGCTCGAGCGAGGAAGCCAAATCTGGAATTTCCAGATTTGCCTCCCAAGCTCAAACCAAGCATTCAACCACTCCAAACTCGACCTCTTGGGCCCAAATTCTGGAAAACATCATTAAATTCAATGTATAACAAGTTTCAAAGCTCAATTCATGAATTCAAGCCCCAAAGGTGAGTCAAATAAAACCATATTCAAACCCATTTTCAAGAACAACATTCAAACATGTCATGCATGAGTTTTAAACCAAATTAAAGCTTCAAAGCTGTTTCAAAAGAGCTCATTTCTTTTCAAATCAGATGGAAACATGGTCTATAACAACAATATGAGCATGCATGTACCAATGTCCATGTAATCAACCTCAAAATGCAACAATACCAACATGCATGCAAGAAATGATCTTCAATCCCTCATTTATGGACCAAATCATGACTTAGCTCTACAAATTAACATGAATCATGCAAGAATGAACTCAAGAACAGCAACAAGAAGATGGATGTCCTACCTTGGGTGTAGAATTAGGAGTGAGGGAGCTCAAATTAGTAATTACCCTTCAATTCTTCAAGTTGACTAAGCCAAACCCCCAAGAACAATTCTATTCTCTCCCTTTCTCCCTCAAGGTCGGTGATGTGCTCAAAATGGCTGAGCAAAATGTTCTTCAAGTGTGTACATAAGGCTCAAGTGTGTGTATATGAGATAGTGGCAAAATGGTAAATATGGCAAACTCTTTAATTGGCTTATTTTAATCTAATTTAATCATACCTAATCAGTTTTCAGATAAATATACCATAAAATCACATTAATTATGAGGGTCACGGAACATCAATCGGTTTCTAATTCGGCCGCCGATAAGGCCTTCAATTAGCAGTTTAAACATATAAACATGAACAGATAATCAGACAATCAAACAGATAGAATGCAATTAACTAACATATACTCAGTTAATTCAGATTCCAATTTCAATCAGTCAGTTCAGTACTTTACTCAGTTCAATTATCAGTCAGTTATCAGTCATTATCCGTTTCGTTTAACAGTAATCGGTGATTATCGGTAATCAATCAGTCCCTAATCAGTAAACAGTATGAGGGTTGTTACAGTAAAGCCGAGATGATTTACCTCGGCTGATAGAGTTGATGATTTGCTCAACTCTGATGTTTTAGTCGAGATGATTTACCCCGGCTAAAAGAGTTGATAGTTTGGTCAATTCTAAGGTTTTAGCCGAGATGATTTATCCCGATTAAAAGAGTTGATGATTTTCTCAACTCTGATGTTTTAGCCGAGATGATTTACCCTGGCTAAAAGAGCTGACGAATTCCTCAACTCTGAAGCTAAAGCCGAGATGATTTACCTCGGCTAGAAGGGTTGACGATTTACTCTACTCCGAGGTTTTAGTCGAGATGAATTAGCCCAGCTAAAGGGTTGACAATTTGCTTAACCCTAAAGGTTTAGCCGAGTTGTTTTACCCCGGCTAGAAGAGAGAGTGATCTATTCAATTCTAGATAATTTTCGTGTCTTTAAAGACCGAGATAATCTTCTCGGTTCAATCAATTGTAATACACCAGGCAAGAATAGCATGGTTAAATGGAAAACTACAGCAAACATTGCAAGCAAAACGAGAACTTTTCATTGATTGAAAAATTTGGTACATGAAGTGGGGCTTGTAGCCTTGTTACAAAAACTCCAATAGAAATCAAAAGGAACAAGTCTAAACTATGCTAACGGGGAGAGGTCGGCAAACTCATCCCCGGCTCCTTCTGTTGCGACCTCTAGGTCAACAACAACAGCATTCTCCTTTTCGCCGAGCTCCTGCTGGCTACCCTCGTCCTCGGCTTCTTTTTCCGCCGCCTCTTGCAAACCATTGAAGACTTCGTTGGTGTAAGGAATCAGGTAGACCAACAGGAAGGCCGAGGGAGGAAAAGCAAACACCTCGATCTCCGCTCCTTGGTCGATTTTTTCGCAAGTAGCCTTCCAACCGAACTTGAAATAAATGTCCTTGGTGGCTTCGACTTGCTTGTTGTAGTTGTCCTCGGCCTCCTAGAAGCTGAGATTGTTGGCCTCGTCCACGGCGGCCTTCCTCGCTTCTTTTTCGGCTGCCAGTTGGGCTTTCAGCTCGTCTCTCTCTTGTTCGGCCCTGCCGAGCTGGCCAAGGAGTCTTGCATTGTCAGCATTGGCCATTTCGAGCGAAGCCTTAGACCTCCCTAGCTCGGTTTCCAGGTGCTTGACCTGATTGGCGCCATCGGTCACCTTTTGCAGGAGCTTGTGAATCCAGTCCATCACGAGATATTGTTTCTGGATGGCCTGCAAGAGGGCGCATTAGAGTTCAAAGTAAGAAAATTAACCGTGCAAACACTTGGGAAAATTTGATTAAGCGTGCAGAGCTCTTACCCGGGTCATAGATTTAACCGAGGACTTCACGAGCCAAGTGTCGAGCACGTGGTCACTACCGGTCATGTCGCTCGGTAGGAGTAGTGCTTTTGTCAGGTCAAAAGCAAGGAGATGTTCTTTATCGCCCTTGACCAAGGTGTTGGCCGAGATCTCCTTACCCCGGTGTTTTAATTGTGACTGCCATAGAGGTGTTGGCTCAGAGCCCTCTGCCGGTTTCTCGGTGCTTAACTCGGCTACAAGCTCGGCAGTTGGGTCAGCGGACCGAGGCCTTTTTTCTGGTCAGCGACTTTCCTTGCTGGCCGGCACCGCAGTGGTCGACGCCAGGGCAATCACGGTCCCAGATGTTTGATCGGCAGTTGAGGCACGGAGAGGGATGCTCAGTAACTCGATTGACGTGGCGGTGATGAGATTCTTGATACGGCTTCGTTTGGCCATTTCTTCTTCCTCTGTTAGCCGGATTAGTGGCACGTCCGGTAGTGTTAGATCAGGCGGAGGGGATGGGGCTCGCAGAAAGTCAGTGACTCTACTTCTGCGGGGAGCCGAGTATCTATAGCTCGATACGTATCTGAGAAGGTCGTGGCAATCTCGGTGATGATACCGCAGCACGGCTCTGATGGCAGCCTCGTTTGGATTGAAGTAGTTCCCTTGCAAGGCTTCGATAACTGCAAGGAAAAGAGCAATTAGTACAAAACAATAAAAGAAAATAATTTGACTAGTTAGAGAGCATGACTTACATGTTGAACCAAAGTTCTTGCTGATGTACCAACCAGGCACATCAGCCATCTCATAATTCTTAGATACATAGAAGAAGTCGTCGTCGTGCAAATCTTTATCAGCGGTGCCGGTTGCTAGTTTTTCCTTACTCGGTCTAATTTTCAGATAATAGTTGAACCCATCAGCTGTGTGCCCGAGGGTGTATTGGCGCAGTATCTCGACCAATCCTAGGTTCAGGCTAAGCCGGTTGTTTAGCTCGGCTACCCCGTTTATTATTCTGAACATGTTTGTCGAAACTTGTGTCGGCGCTAGCCCGGTACGCCTCAAGAACTCACACATTAGAGGCTGAACTGGGAAGCGTAAACCCTCCTCGATTATGGACAGCATAGTGAAGGGGCATTGATCCAGTTTCCCCAAGGAGTGGTGTCTTCTACAACGAGCTCGAGGTAGACGTCGGCAGGGACGCCATACTCCTCCCAGAACATGACTAGTGTGCCCGGTGTGTTAACGAGGAAGCGGTAATGCCCCATATGAAGCCGACTTGTTTCAGCACGGCGGTATTGGTTTGATAGAGTTTCGTGCGATGGCTGCTCGGCCCTTGAGAGCCCTGGTGTTGGTGTCTAGTCCCCTAGGACTCTGCAGTAAAAGTCAAGTGTAAGTGGCAACGCAGTTGCGCAAATGAGCTCCACTTTAGTTCGGACACAGGAAGTGCAGCAGCACCTCGGTCACAACTGTGCACCCAGAAGCTCGGTCGCTTGAGCAGACCAGATATTAGCTCGGTCGAGGGGTCTAGCATTTTGTTAGATAAATTCCCACCCAAGTCTCACAAACTTCCAACGTGCTCGGTTCTGGTATTTTTTGGGATCAAATGAGGTCCAGGAGCCCGGTCTGTCCTAGATCCTTGCATGTTCATCACAGAAAATAAAGAACAGTTGAGGGAGACGTGGCAAAGGTGGTTTTTGGGGGCTACATCTTAAAATCTACTGTTATCGTGCCCTAAACTCAACTATGACAATCACAGGCCTAAAAAACATGAGTAGCAAATGAAGAACAATGGAGAGTTGAGAACTTACAAGCTAGGGCACTGATAGTGGCTCGAAGCAGTGGGACGAGGGCCCTCAACGACGACGATGGTGTGGAATGTGCTTGCGTGGGTGCTCTGATCTCAATAGGATAAGTGAGGGCGAGAGCCCTCGATCGCAGGATGGTTTTGCAGATAAAGACGAACAGAACAAGAAAGAAAATGAGGTGAAGGACGATAGCTATAAGAAGGGAAAAAGAAGCGCCAAAATTCGAACGTGAAGAGGTGGCGGGGTTGGCTGTTCGAGGCCAATGAGTGAATGACGGGTGTCCATAATGACGACAGCGTCAGTATTGAAAAGACAGGTTGGAAAGTCGAGGAACCAACCGAGCAAGTCAAGAGACCGAGCATGGGGCTTAACGTGGTTAATGTCTTTCAACGTACGACCGGGCAGAGGAACGACCATGGCCGGAGCTGTAGACCGCCCAGAACTCTCTCCACACGCCCTCCTTTTGAAGGGGGCGCGAATTGGGTCCGTAGCTACTACAGTTCGGACTCCCGTCACGGTTCTGAATCTAATCTCACAAAGTGCAATGTAAGACTGATAAATCACCAAAGAGTCCAAATCTGGCAATTGGTTTTGAAAAATCAATTTTGAATGAAAAAACGCCAAACATGAACTGTTTTGCCAGATTATAGAATCGCCACCTAAATATTTTGTTCTGAAAAATTTAAGAAACCCTGACTCGTGCCAAAAGGCCACGTGTCCGTCATCACCAAAGTTGCCTCGGCTCAGGAACTTGGGTACGAGAGGGGAAGGTCCTAAAATGAGCACCCCCGCTCGCCCGATCATAGATCGGCCTCTACTAATATGATATGTTGTTTTAAAAACAAATGTGTTCTTATTCTAGTTTATTAGCTAACCTTACTATGTGATGCGCGCAGCATACAAGTATAGACTAAATCACTCGATTTGGAACAAAACATCTCATGTTCATTTTTCGAAAATGGTTTGGAAGTGCTACTCGCAAGTAGGCTAAAACACAGATTTGCCACCCTCAAGTGGGCTTAAAACAACATGATTTTCCACTCCGCAAAGTGGGCTTAAAACTCGCATTTGATGAATTGTTCCAATTCAAGCAATAAAGCCTTCACCCACAGGCATTCATGCAATTTATCAAATCAGCACATAGTCTCATGGCAAGCATGCTGTCATGGCAACACTCACACTCATGCAAGGATACTAAAGCATAAACACTTACAGTGTACTCCAAGCCAAAATAGAAAACTAGTTAGAAATCATGCATGATCCTAACCATGTTAAGATGCCTAATGCAACACATGCAGAAATGCAACTAAATAGGCTCGGCTATCTAAGATGGCATATGAATGCAACACTTGATAACTTGTTGTTAAACACGTATTCAAGTAGGTATTGAAATACAATGCAGTTTGAATGATGCGTCGAGCCCGGTGCATGCAAGACAAATGAATGATGCACGCATGCAAGCATAAGGTATGCTAATCGAAATATGCCCTAATCTAACCACTGAAAGCAGGTAAATAAAAGGGAGAAAGACGTGGGGTTAGAAGACACGCACACACACACACACACTTATTACAACATTTGCCCTCTCGACAGAGGGTCCAAATGAATATGCTAAGCTAATCTAAGCTAAGCTAATCAACTAATCTAATTAAGCTAATTAGACTGATTATTATAAATCAATCAAATAACTAGCAAACTACTTACTAATTATTACAACAATTAACTAATTAACAAATTAATTAATTACATTACAAAATCAAGCTAACTAATAATTAAAGCTTTAAACTATGCTGCCTCAGCTCTGTTCGAAGAAGTAGAAGATGCATGCTCGGTTGTCGCCTTGAAAAGCTCTCCGGTTTGCTCTCTTGAGGCTCTATTTGCAGGGTGTCTTCAAGAGCTAGCTGCTGAAACTTACCAAGACAGTGCTGGGGAGTGCACCAGTGGCCTGCCGGCCATGAAGAGCTTCTGTCGGCCACCTGCCGGCCAAAGATGGGCCACTGCCGGCCAAGGATGAAAGGGTGCTGGCCATCAATGTGGCACTGCCGACCACTGGTGTGCTGTGACACCAAACTGCAATAGAGCACAAAATAGAGAAAATGGAGGGTCTCCGTAGGAACATGTATGTACTATACCACTCCTTATCATCTCAAAACATCAAGGGAGGGGTACCATTGGATCCAAAACCATCAATCAAGCATTTGGAATGCATGATGGCCAAAGATCCAATCTTGCACACATTGAATAAATGCAATGCAAACAAGACTCTAAATCTACTACCTCATCATGGATGATCAAAGGCAATAGAGACCAAGGAAGATTGGCTCACTTTCATCTCTTTAAGTATGAAGTGGACCGATCAACCTTATGTTCAACATAACGTCCGGTTGAACACGATGCAATGCAAATAACATATGTAATGCATGCTCAAATGCCAAATACATTAAGCTAGTAAAGAGCATCACTCAAGAGGCATGCATTATCAATCTCAAATGGCCAAACTTGCCATGGACAGACCTAAACCATGCCAAAACAGTGGTCTAAACATGCTGGAATTGAAGCTCAAAATGTTAGAAGGACATGCACACATGTTAGCCTATAAGCAAGGCATAATACACAACCCCCAAAAGCAATGAAGAAGTGAAGTATATGAGAGTGTGACTACACTATATGTACTGAAATTACATGTTAAATGGTGCCATACCATACAAACCTCACATGCATAACATGTTGAAGGCCTCAAAACCCAAAGCTAGGCAACGCCCTTTACACTACAACCATACTAAGCAATGCTCAAATGACCTTGACCATTCAAAAAAGACCTAAGGCAGGTCAGAACAGTAGCAAAAATATGCTAGACTTGCAGCATAGATGGCAAGAAAGATATGCTCATGTATTAGCTCACAAACAAGGCATGAGGCTCAACTTCTCAAAAGCATTGAAAGAGTGGAATATGTGAGAGTGTGACAATGATATACGCTCTGAAATCACATATAAAATGATGCTATGGCATGCAAATACCTCAAGCAAAGCATGCTTAAAAACCTTGAAACTCAAAGCTAGTCAAGGACATTTACACTATAGCTATATAAAGCAAGCCTCACATGATCAAGACCATCCAAATCAGAGTTAAAGCATGCTAAAACATGAGCACAAATGTGCTGGAGCCAAGCTAACACATGTTAGAATGATGGACTAACACATCAAGTATGTTAAGCTAGTAAGCAAGATTTACACTTCAAGTGTAAGAAGCATGCAAGAAGTGGCCAAGCCAACCACAAACAAAGTTAGAGCTGGTCTAAAAAGTCACAAAAATGTGCTTGAACAAAGCCACAAAGAAGTAGAAACACATGTTCATTTGGTAAGCCCATAAGACATGCAAGTAAGACAAGAGGAGAGGGGAACACCCCCTCCTATTTGGGACCTCAAAACCACCTTTCCACCACTGAAATTCCTCTAGAATTTACTGAAATTCCTCTAGAATTTAGTGGTTAAAGGGCCAAAAAGAAATGGTTTGAAAGCCTTGAAAGATGCTACAAAAGCTATACAAGCTAAGGAACAAAAGGGAGAGACAACACCCTAACACAAAATAGGCAGAAACCACCATTTTTAGGACTGAAAAAAAGAGTTTTCTTTAGTTCAAAACCGAGCCAAAAACAGTTTGCAAAGGTGGTAAAAACAAGTAAGAAAATAAGCTTAAAAGAGGGAGATGCTCACCTTTGAAGCATAGCACAAGAACAGCCACTTTTCTTGAGCCAAAACCACATTTTTTTGATCAAACAAAGTCCCAAGCTACCTTAGCCCAAATATGATCCACTCTTGCTAAGGGTTGATAGGTTGAAGATGGATGTATGCAAGCCTTCAAGCACAAAATCTTTAGAGAGAGTGAAATCTAGAGAGAGGATTTAGAGAGAGAGGCTCCCAAACCTTTTGCCAAATTGTTTTCAAATGTTCTAACCCTTGAATATGAGATACAAGACTTCAATATATAGAAAAATACAAGCTTTTGGCAGAAAATATCTCAAGAGAGACAGTTGTAACCAGCTGGAGCAAAATATCTGCCAAAAACTGCTTTCTGCCATCAATGGCCGACACATGACCATTGATGGCTGGCATTTGACCATTGTTGGCCGGCATGGGACACCATTGGACGGCAGGGGACCGGCCTTGGCCATTCATGGCCGGCACATGGCCCAAAAATCCCATTTATGGTCATAAACTTCCACCTCTGGTTGGACAGAAAAATTTGCTTTTTGGGCCCGACTTCAACCGGACATAACTCCTTTATCTGAACTCCTTTTCAGGTCATTCTTAAGCCTAAATTGTAGCCCTGGAAGTCTTATTTCCAATGGTAGCAGCCTCACTTCAAAATTCTAAGTGTGCAAAAATTTATGCCTCTTTGAGTGAAGACTGCTCAGTTTCGATCCCACTCGGATTCATGCTGAACTTCTTCCAAACTTGGTTTCTTCTCGCCTCTCCCATTTTCTTCAACTCCAAACCCCTAAAAAAGGTGTTTTGAAAGATTTTTCAAAAGATTTCATCTCTTCTTCATTCATTTCCACTTTGTCCTTGTTCGGTTTATCGAAAAGCGCGACGTTTAACAAAATGCGAGCGTCAGAATATCGTCGGAACTTTTTCAAAGATATTTTGAAAGAGAGGGTTTTAAGGTCTCAAAATATTTTGATCAAGATCATTTTGGTCCAAAAAGGGGTATGAAGTTGGGATCTGACTCTCTCCTTGCCAAAGAAATCGAACCCTTGCACTACACAACTTTCACTACCAAGTAAACCATCAGCAATGCCCAAGTCTTAAGGGCAGTAAAAACTGAGGTGTCTACAGGAGCATGTAATCTCAGTCACGCTAGCGCGGACAAAATTAAGGGGTAATTGAGAGGGAGATTTCATAATCTGGCCTTGGGCCGCGGTATTGGCCAGGCAGAAAGTGGTCCGAGCGTGTTTAGGTCGAGCTGGGCTGGGCTGTTTTTCAGGTGGAGTTTGCTCGGTTGAAGTTTAGACCAGATTTGGTCAAGATGATTCTCTGCCAGCCCGATTGCTGATTTGTTCGCTCATATAACTAGGTGAGTGGATCCTCTACAGACCGACCCAACCGAGCAGTAGCTCAGTCACTGCGGAGGGCTGATTAAGCTCGGTCATAATAAAGCCCGGCTAATAGCACTGTATGTTTCAGAAAGTGGTACGGTCGCAGGGGGTCGGGGTACCGCCGCCGGGTTGCTCGTTCGCGCCAACGCCGTTTGGCAGTTTAATTAGGTGATGTTTAGCTGAATTTGAGCTGACACGTGGGGAAACGGGATGGGAGAGCAGGTCCATTCGTCAGAAGGCGAATGGATGCAGAGGCATGCGCAGAAGGTATATAAGCATGATTGCGCCCCCCATGCTGGGAATGGAACATCTATTGGTGAGAGAAACTCCAACACTCAATCTTCTTTTCTCTCTCTCTCTCTCTTTGAGTGTGTGCTAACTTGACCATCGGAGGGGTTTTCTAGCAACACACCGTCGAGTAGCTCACCGCCGTTGTGTTCGCAGGTTAATCGGATCAAAGTGAAGCTTGGACGTGAGGAGTACGGGCGGTATCGGATATTTTCCTCCCGTACAGTTACAATTAAAATTTTAATTATACAATTATATATTCAAACATATTAAAAGAAAAGTCAATATCTTACCAAAATAATAATATCTACCACCAATATTATATAAATATATTATTTATAATTAGCTATTATTTACGTATAAATAAATTTAGCTATTGTTTACATTATTTGAATATATAAATAACATATTTATCTTATTTTTTATACATATTTTTTACAATATGTAATATATAATAATATATTTATTCTACTATTTAAACAAAATTTTAAACGAACCGTTAATGAGCCGAGTTTTAATATGTTTATACTTATTTATCAAAATTTTAATGAGTTTGAACTTGAGTTTGAATACAATAAAAATTTAATGAACTAAGTTTGAATGAGCTTTTACCGAGCAGTATTCGAATTTATTCATGAATGGCTCTATTCATTTGCAGTCGTACTTCCAATTACGTCTCTAATGAGGTTGCAAAGAATAACAACCAATCAACTTTTTTCAAAGTGTAAGACCACTTCACATGAGAGGGAGTCACACCATTAAAGATGCAAAATTAGAGAAGGTAACACCACTCTAATTAAAATTATAAACTTTTCACTTTTTTCTTTTTTTTTTTTCTTTGCATCTGCCAGAATGTAATTCCCTCCAAAAATTATACCAAATAATTTTTATCAACTTGTAAAGTACATTTTAATTTTAAACCAATAAAAAAAACAAAAAAAAAAAAGAAAATGACAAATACACCTCATGAGATTTACTTAAAATACAGATTCTCTTTATAATTTGAAAAATTACAAATACCTCTTTATCAAAAAATTTTATTTAACAGAATTAACTAAAAAATAAAATTCATAATTATTGTCCTATACAATAATAAAATAACTTAAATTATTAATTCAGATTTATTAATAATAATGAAAATTTATTATGAAATTAAAACGATAGAGACTCGTATTTTACTGAAATTCAAATTTGAGTTGTATACTTACACTTCGTTTGAGAAGTGGGTTGGCTTTTTGACTATTTTGATTATTTTAGCATTGGGTTAAAAAGTCTGGTTTGAGAAGGGCTTTTGGTTTTTTTAGTTTTTTTTGTGAGAGAATGAATATAATGATTATGAGTTGGATGTGATGTTTTGTCTTATTGGGCTAAAAAACCTATTTTATTTTTTGTGGTTAAAATAGCCAAAAAAAAAAAAGCCTCAAGATTTTTTTTTTTTTAACACAAAAAAGCGTCAAGATTGGCTTCCTAAACAGAGCTTTAAAAAAAATTATGAAGTCTAGAATCTACCAACAACTACTTCCAGCCGTTCCGGAGGCTTTTCCCATATTAAGCCAATTTACTATCTTAATTCCCAAACTAGGCCTAGTTTGGACGGAATTCTCAAATTAAGCTAAAGCGCTATTACAAATTACACTTTAATTGTTTGGAGCAGAAAAGTTGATGAATAGTGAAAGCGCTATTACAAACCACGCTTTTAATTAAGAAAGCATGGTTACGAACCACGCTTTTAACATAAATTTGTTTTCTGAAGAAAACGTGGTTCTAAACCACGCTTTCATTGTGCATATTGTTTGAATTTTTTTTTCTGAAGAAAACGTGGTTCTAAACCACGCTTTCACTGTGCATATTCTTTTCTTAAGAAAACGTGATTTGCAATCACGCTTTCACTGTTCACTACAATAAGCGTGGATTGAAACCACGCTTTCACTGTTCACTACAACAAGCGTGGATTGAAATCACGCTTTTACTGTTCATTTAAATTTTATTTTATTAATTTTTTTATTTTCTGATGTTAATTTTTTTTTATTTTTTTTTCTATTGTCATTGTTTTGGTGATAATGTAATTCATAATTTTTTTTGGCTTTTCTAAAGTCGTTCTGATGTTAAATTTTTTTTTTTTCTTTTGTCTTTGTTTTGGGTTAGAAGGTGTAATTCAGAAATTTTTTTGGCTTTACTAAAACCGTTTTCATGTAAAATTTTTTATTTGTTTTCTTTTGTCTTTGTTTTGCGTTAGAAGGTGATAACGTAATTCAGAATTTTTTTTTGGTTTTACTAAAGCCGTTTTCGTGTAAAATTTTCTTTTTTTTCTTTTGTCTTTGTTTTGGGTTAGAAGGTGTTATTCAGAAATTTATTTTGGCTTTACCAAACCCGTTTTCTTTGAAATATATATATTTTTTATTTTGTCTTTGTTTTGGGTTAGAAGGTGATAATGTAATTCAGAAAACCGGTTTAGTAAAACCATTTTCTAGCCGTTTTCATTAAAAAAAAAAAAAAAAATTCTTTCGTCTTTGTTTTGGGTTAGAAGGTGATATACATGGTCTACAGTGCGAAACACACCCAGACGCTGTGCAATTCGACGAACAATGACGAAGGGTGAGACGCGAAGAGCTCCGCGGAGTAGGCCAAGAAGACGGAGGCCACCGCGAGAGCTGCAGCAAGAAGGAAGAAGAGAAAGACCTCAAATTTTGGTGACGTATTTTTTACATACAAATGGTACTTTTTCCGTTTTTTGCTATGTAATGTAACTTTTATGTAATATGAATCCCGATTACGAACAAGAACTTATGTAATGTAAATATTGGGTTGGAGTTGATGTTATTGTGATTCAATTGGTTTCGCTTATTTCATAAGTCTGATGTTGTGCAATGAATGAATGGAAAGATTATTTGTTTTATTAAATTGGTAGTGTATTTTTTGTAAGAATGAGAACATTATTTGTTATATTCAATGAATAATGGTTACATTTTTAGATTGTCACGATTGAGAAAATGAACAAGTTAAGAGAATGTGTATTTCTCCTAAAATAAATTTTGTCAACATTTTTGTAATAAAACTTAATACATAATATCCGAAGTCACTAATTTACTAAATACTCATACAGGCATGAAAACAACATAACTGAAGTTACAAATGTAACAGTTTCCAGTTACATAGGTAGTCCAGACATAAGTCTCCCACAAAAATACATTCTGGACATCATGAATTGAACACATAATACATATATCCTGGACACCCTGAACTGAACGCACAATACATAAACATAACAGTTAGACAGACAACTATTATGCAGACAATCTGACAAACTCATTACGGAAACACTTAGTCTAACACAGACATTACATATTAATGCATGACCTAATATTGCCGAAGTGTAGACATTAACACCTAATTCGCGCATAAATAGGCAATCTCAGAGTCTGAATAATCCAAAAGCTCAGCGTCAGAGACAAATTTAGGATCCTCTGTGATACCCTTGATAGCCGCAACATTTGGTTCTGTTCTGTTCTTCTGGGCATCCTTCTTAACTATGTATAGTTGCATATCGCGGGCTAACCTACAGCGCATTTGAGAAATCTCACATTGTAGTCTTTCACATAGTCGATCAACATTATCAGGATCTTCCTTTTGGATCTCAACAGAACGTGCTTTTGGCTCCTTAAGTTGATTTTCCCGACTTAAGGTTTCCAGCTGTACCCGGTCTATAAATAGTGCGGGCCACTTGAGACGAGCAGCGTCAGATAAACCATATCCTGTTTGATTGTCAGATGGGTCCATACATGAACCTCCTTGAACTCGATAATACTTGGGCATCAAAAAATGTCGCTTCCCAAACCTATCACGATAACCACAAGCATAATCTAAAACAGGTATTATTGTTTCGTCTTCAGCATCACCACATCCCCTTCCCCCTCCTCGTCGTGAACTGTCACCCCTTTGCAAGTTCCTACCACCTTTGCGATTCCCACTCCCTCCCATGAATCGTGTAGCCATACTAATTTTTTTAAACAAATGAATGATAATTTCATAGGGCAAAATGAGCTGTAAGGTTGTGTCTTCACATTTAGTTGTTTAAATAGTTGGTTATGAATGGCTTTAGAAAGATGCCTCTGCATCACAATCCCACATATACGAACAAGGTATGAGTTGTCACTAGAATGACAAAACAGAGAAAAGTAAATACTGTGTACCAAGTCACGTGACTTGACAATCCATCTGCATATACCGACAAAATAAGGGCATGCTCACTGTAAGGTAAATCAGTGAATTCACTGTTGTCATGTGACTTTTTGAATTGACAATCCCACATATATCAATAAGAGATGAGTTGTCACTATAATCAGAAAACAGAGAAAAGCAATGCCTGTGCACCAAGTCACATGACTTGACAATCTATCTGCATATACCGACAACATAAGGGCATGCTCAGTGTAAGCTAAATCAGTGAATTCACTGTTGCCATGTGACTTTCTGAATTGAGAATCCCACATATATCAATAAGAGATGAGTTGTCACTGTAATAAAAAAATCGAGAAAACCAAAGCCTGTGCACCAAGTCAAATAGTGATCCTCTAGGTAAAGAAATTTTACAGTTGATTAATTACATATTCAATTGCATATCAGAATTTTCTCATAATTTTTGGGAGTCAAAATCTATATTAACTGGTGCATTCAAATATGTCCAGAAAATTGGTGTTAAACAGTAATTTCGGAAGTGTTGTTCTCTTTGGGTATAAATCCGGAAAATCTCAAATGAGCATCATTAGAACTGCTTAGAAGTCTAGTTTCTTACATTTTTGGCCTTGCGTTGATTGCTATTCTATACTAAGAGAATCGTCAATTTCTTTAAAGAGGTGCATAACACAATCTGTTTTGGTATAATTAATTGTAAATAGATATTTTGACAAGCAAATCAAGTAAAACCAATTGGGTTTTAAACTTAGTCCCCCAACTGGACCAACCACTTGGCTTTGACCTTGTTTGTCCAGCCCCCAAGTTTAGTTTTCTGTCAACCTCCCATTCCTTACCAGGGTCATCATGTTGACTGGACTTCCAGGAATTAGAAGGCGACTCTTTCTTCTTTCCTGATGGAGATTGAAATTCTTTACCTAGAGGATCACTATTTGACAAGCCCCAGTTAAGGGAAACTTTTCACCGAGCTACCTGTTCTGTTTTATGTGTTGAAGGCGGTAGTTCGTTTGTCTGAACTTTATTAGTCCCCCAACTAGACCAACCACTTGGCTTTGCGCTTGTTTGTCCAGCCCCCAAGTTTAGTTTTCTGTCAACCCCACATTCCTTACCAGAGTCATCATTTTGACTGGATTTTTAAGAATTGGAAGGCGACTCTTTCTTCTTTCCTGATGGAGATTGAAATTTTTTACCTGGAGGATCACTATTTGATGAGCCCCAGTTAAAGGAAGCTTTTCACCGAGCTACTCCCATTCTATTTTATGTGTTGTTGAAGGCGGTAGTTCATTTGTCTGAACTTTATTAGTTCCCCAACTGGACCAACCACTTGGCTTTGAGCTTGTTTGTCCAGCCCCCAAGTTTAGTTTTTTGTCAACCCCCCATTCCTTACCAGGGTCATCATGTTGATTGGACTTCCAGGAATTGGAAGGCGACTCTTTCTTCTTTCCTAATGAAGATTGAAATTCCTTACCTAAAGGATCACTATTTGACAAGCCCCAGTTAAGGGAAGCTTTTCGCCGAGCTACCTGTTCTGTTTTATGTGTTGTTGAAGGCGGTAGTTTGTTTGTCTGAACTTTATTAGTCTCCCAACTGGACCAACCACTTGGCTTTGAGCTTGTTTGTCCAGCCCCCAAGTTTAGTTTTCTGTCAACCCCACATTCCTTACCAGAGTCATCATTTTGACTGGACTTCCAAGAATTGGAAGGTGACTCTTTCTTCTTTCCTGATGGAGATTAAAATTCTTTACCTAGAGGATCACAATTTGACGAGCCCCAGTTAAGGGAAACTTTTCACCGGGCTACTCCCATTCTGTTTTATGTGTTGTTGAAGGCAGTAGTTCGTTTGTCTGAACTTTATTAGTCCCCCAACTGGACCAACCACTTGGCTTTGAGCTTGTTTGTCTAGCCCCCAAGTTTAGTTTTCTGTCAACCTCTCATTCCTTACCAGAGTCATCATTTTGACTGGACTTCCAAGAATTGGAAGGCGACTCTTTCTTCTTTCTTGATGGAGATTGAAATTCTTTACCTAGAATATCACTATTTGACGAGCCCCAGTTAAGGGAAGCTTTTCACCGAGCTACCTGTTCTGTTTTATGTGTTCTTGAAGGCGGTAGTTCGTTTGTCTAAACTTTATTAGTCTCCCTACTGGACCAACCACTTGGCTTTGAGCTTGTTTGTCCAGCCCCCAAGTTTAGTTTTCTGGCAACCCCTCATTCCTTTACCAGAGTCATCATTTTGACTGGACTTCCAAGAATTGGAAGGCGACTCTTTCTTCTTTCTTGATGGAGATTGAAATTCTTTACCTAGAGGATCACTATTTGACGGGCCCCAGTTAAGGGAAGCTTTTGACTGAGCTACCTGTTCTGTTTTCTGTGTTGTTGAATGCGGCAGTTCGTCTGTCGTAACTTTATTAGTCCCCTAATTAGACCAACCACTTGGCTTTGAGACTGTTTCTCCAGCTAACAAATTTTGTCTCTCTCTCTCTCTCCCGAGTTAGGTTTCATAAAATACTCTCATAAAAATCATAAAAAAAATTATTACCACAAATTTTTAAAATAAGTTTAAATTTTTTTAAATGTCTTCATAAACATCTAACATGTAAATATTTGTTTGAAATACTTCAAAAAAATTTAAATATGTCAAGAAGATGATTGGTTGATAATTAAATATTATCTGATTATCAACCAATCATCTTTTTCACACATCACTGAATCTATAAAGTGGGTACAAAAAATGGAGTTGTATATCATGTTTGAAAAAATAAATAAATAAATAAAAATAACCTTAAGTATTCACATAATTCAACATACATTAATCCAGAACATTCATTAACTCATTGCAATTCAATAAAAAAAGTCATGGACTAATAAAGAAAATACTTATAAATCTACTTATTTCATAAACTTCAGGTTCATATAACAAATACTTGAAATACATCCGTAAGTTAGATGAACAACAACATTGTCTTACACTCTAGTAACGAAGATACGACACAACATACAAACATATATGAAAGATAAAGGTGTTTGATTTGTCATTCCTCATCTAACATGTAGTAGTCAGAGAGATATTTTTCATTGTTTAAGACATTATTTCGCTCAATCACTGTCAAATCTCTGTTGCTTGCTTCTACCATTTCGATGGCTAGCTGAAGCATGAAATGTCGACATCTCTGCATCAACGTCCTGTTGTTCTCTTTCTTAATTCTGCTAACGGCTTTTTCATAGTCACTCACATTTCGTCTAGCCATGGTCAATGAACGACGATGAGGTACCGGTGCCCCAAAGTTACATAGATCATTAAACAATCCTTTTTGCTCAGTTACCCTGAACGCCTATTCTGCTCGGATACCAGCATAATAAT
The DNA here is from genome assembly GCF_055761805.1 of Camellia sinensis. Taxonomy (NCBI): domain Eukaryota; kingdom Viridiplantae; phylum Streptophyta; class Magnoliopsida; order Ericales; family Theaceae; genus Camellia; species Camellia sinensis. Next base: position 184,054,752 of record NC_138961.1, on the reverse strand, counting down.
CCTTCGGACTCGAGTACTTTTCGCTCTTGTAGTCATAAGTAAATGGAGGTAGCAACCACACTTTCGAATTTCTTTGCCGGCGTGAACTTCCTGCACCTCTTGAAGACATTGTCCATAAAATAAAAAAATTAATAATAATAGTAATTGTAGATATATTACTATTGTTATGACTTGAACAAATATCATACTGGGGGTAGCGCTATTTATAGACATCATACTGGGGGTTAACTACAGATGATCTGGGGACGATAATTGAGTTGGGGCACTATGGAAGAAGTGATACTTGTGATATTATTTGATCTTATTCATTTCATGTAATCCTGAGTACCCATGACTTTGTGTACCTGAATTGATGTAGTCACGGACGTGGTTGTCAGATAAAACTATAATTGTAGGCCGTCCTTTTCACAATGCAATCCCTTCATATTTGAGCAGTGAGTTGTCACATCGCCACATGAAACTATTTTTTCGTGCTTACATTTTTTAATACAGTAAGCAGTCACTTCAAAAATTTATAAATGAAATCATAAAATGAAACAACGGCTTTAATTTTCTTTGTTTTAAAGTAATATTGTTCATAAACAACTATGAAACAGAGTGCAAGTAAATACACAACTGTCTAACTCACTTCGACCTACAAAACTATCGTTGATTTTTTCAGCAAAATAATAAAATAGTCACCTGATAAAAAGTAACAAGATTGGCACTGCAACCTATATTTTTTTTTTATTTTCACTTAATGAACTTCACAGTCATCCCCTTTTCTCCTCTTTGCATTTTCTGTTTCTTTTTATATTCGGTAAATTACACTTAACTCCTTCAGTCCTTTATATAATTGTTTATCAACATTATTGCCATGTGGTCATATTAATGCGACTTACATGAATTCGGAAATGAGAGGAAAAAACAAAGCATCTAAGTTGCGCTGCACAAAGTCACATGCATCACGTAATGTGAGGGAAAAATTCACAAAGTATACAAGCATGCCAAAGTCAGATTACCACATGCATCACTGCATCACTGCATAAAGTGACATGCATCACTGCATCACTGCACAAAGTCACATTCATCACTGTATCATTGCACAAAGTCACATGCATCACTGCATCGTTGCACAAAGTCACATAGCATCTGAGGAAAAAACTAAGCATACAAATTACTACATCTGTTCAAGTCACTGGCGAGCATCACTGAGAAATGTTGGACGTATCACTGCGTCGAGCTACAATTTATTATCGTACCATACCTACTATGCCCGTGTGAATTATGCAATTCATAAAATTTTTGAGGGGGTGTCAAAACAAAATAACAAAACAATTACACCCTTTGTGTTTAAAAAGCCACCCTATGCAGCCCCAAATAGATTCATAAACGTTGAAGATAAAATATTATACAGTTAAAATGTATTGAAGATTAATTTGTAGTAGAGTTAGAATGTATGGGTTTTTCGTCATTTCGTAACTTGAAAGTGTTACAGATAAAACCTAGCCTAGTATGCAGACAAGAACAACACCGATTAAATCAACACATATTTAACGAAGTTTTAAATTGGTCAAATTTCTCCAATTAAATTAAATGAAACATGTAAGGTAAAAAATGAAATTAAATATGTTGTCAAGGCAACATAAATTGAATTATATTTGTAAGCGGAAAAATTAAATTAAATTTCCAAGCGGATTTGAACTTTGCTTAAAACCTTCAGATATGCACTGAGTAGTAAATAAAAGTCGAAGTGACAACTCCTATCAAGTTGATACATAGTTGTTCAGGCCATAAAAGTTGACGTGACAACTCTGATGCATAGTTGTTTACAATAATTTCATACATACAGCTACCATGTGTATATGTGGTATAAATATTGCATCATACCACAACAAAAGTTTATAGCTATTTCGAGCGATATCATCATGAGATATACGGTGGTTGATCTATATTCAGCAATGGGTCGCTATTGGGTTGCAAATGGAGATGAATTTCAATACCCATTAAATCCAAATTTGCGTTACTCACATGCCACCGTCAATACCATGAGAGCTGAGTGGGAATTTCGCATAACTCGAGCAAAGGTTCTCGTTGAGCTATGTCGTGAAGTCAATATTAAATTTCCTTACCTGTTAGCCATGCGTATGCCAACTGACACTCCACAGTTGTTGCAAAAAGCATTACATTGTATCCGCGACGAAGTTAATCGCATGACCCAACATTTACAAAGGTCCTCACTAATGAAGACCGCAAATGAGCGTGCCGAAGATGGGTTAATGGATGATGCACACCAGTACTTCGCCTAGAGCATGAATGTTATGTATGAATCTGATATTGAGATGTCAGATGATGATGATAATGAATGAAATTGTTTGGATGAATGACCAAACCATTTATCTTGTAATGGATTTGTATTGCTTATCCACGGCTTATCAATGAAGGGAGATATTTCAATTGTTTTTGAAGAATTCTTGTAATTCTACAAACAAAAAATACCTTTGCTTTCTCTCCGTTATTGTTATTTTGAAGAACGCTTTCAATACCATCCACTCCATGCACTCACTCTACGCACTCACTCTTCTCTTCTCTTCTCTTCTCTCTCTCTCTCTCTCTCTGACACACAAGCACTCATCCCCTCCACACACACACCAAACCACACACACACACACACACCAAACCAATATAATTTTAGGCCTGAACAAACATATTTTTTTTTTATGTTTTTAAATTTTTTTAAACATTTTGTTCAAACTAAACGCGTTTGTAATTTATGTTTTTCTAAAAATAAATAAAAACCAATTTATAAAATTTTTGTAAACATAAACCAAAAACGTAAACGTTACCAAACGCTACCTTAGTATTTAGGGATAAAATTTATTTTTTTTATTTTAGGGTTTAGGGTTTAATTCTTAAAATTTATTTATTTTTATTTTAGGGTTTAGGATTTATAGTTTAATTCTTAAAATTTATTTTAACTTCAATTTTATAAAAAAATAAATCCTAAACCCTAAAAAATAAAGTTTATAATTCTTTTTTTTTCCAAAAAACGTGATTAGGAATCGCACTTTTAATGAAATCATAAAAACGTGTTTTGAAAACACGTTTTCACTGTTGCACTCACTCTTCATTTTTATTCTCACACTGACACTCACACACACACACACCACACTCACATTTTTTTAATATATATAAATTTTATGTTATAAATTTGGGACCAATATTAAATATATATAATAATAATTTATAATAGCAAATAATAATCAACTATATAATTTTTGTAAATAAAAATCATTTTTATATAATTTTTTTTTTCCGAGTGGTTGGAAATATTTTTTTACAAATTAAATTAAAACAACCATACGTATATGAGAGGGAGATTAATGATATGGACTTTGTGCCGGACAGATTTGGGCCGGATAGAGTTGTGCCGGACAGATTTGGACCGGACAGAGTTGTGCCGGACAGATTTGGACCGGACAGAGTTGTGCCGGACAGATTTGGGCCGGGCAGAGTTGTGCCGGACAGATTTGGGCCGGACAGAGTTGTGCCGGACAGATTTGGGCCGGACAGAGTTGTGCCGGACAGATTTGGGCCGGGCAGAGTTTGGACTGAGTGTGTGCCACCCCGGACCGAACAGAAACTGCTCGGCCAGGAAGTGACCGGTCGGACCAGGATGCTCGGTCCGAGGATGGTCGATGCCAGACAGACCGAGCGACCGGCGCCCGGAAAGGCGTGGTCAGCCGAGGTAGTTGATTGACCGGCAGGAAGGCCGACCAAAGGAGGTACCCGGGCTAGGCTTTGCCGGGATGCCGCCTAGCCCGGTCCTCATGTGTTTGTCCGGTTAGGCGCATGGGTATGAAGCATGGCATGGTCGTGGTAGAGCAGCTCGGCTGCCGAGCTCCAGCTGTGAAGTCAGGCAGTTGAGATTAGGTGGTGTTCAGCAAGGTCTATGCTGACAGATGGGATAGCAGAGCCACGTGTCAAGAGATGACTGGGAGTGGGTAAGGGGCTCAGAAGGTATATAGGCATGTCTGCGCCCCCCATACGCGACAGACGAACACTCTGTAAGGAATTTCTTACACTCAAACACTCTCTCCCTTCTCTCTATTCCCTCTAAGGTGTGTGCTAATTTGACCGTCGGAGGGTGTTTCCGGCCACACACCGCCGGGTAGCTCACCGTTATTTGCTCGCAGGTGATCGGATATCGACGGAGCTCGGAAGAAAGGAATACGGGCACGCCGGAATATTTGCTCCCCGTACAATTGGCGCCGTCTGTGGGAAACTTGACAGACAAAACCTTGTCTTCCAGGTTCATCTGATCGCCGTCCATGGCGAACAACGACGAGTTTCCGTTGTCCGCCATCGACGGAGCCACCCCGGAGTATACCCGAAGGAGAGAGGGACCTCCTACTGTCCACCCAATGGCTGACTTGGGAACGCCCACTGGCGGACAGTCAGGAGACGCGCGGGATAAGCGCGGAAGAAGTTATGGTCGTTCACGGAGTCCAGACGGTCACCGGCGGAGGAGAGACTCACACGCCAGACGTCTGGAAAATAAGTTGAGGGACCAAGACGCTGTCATCCGGCGAATAGCGGCGGAGATGGAGGATCTGAAGCGGCATGTCAAAGGGAAAGGTGAAGCTAGAGTGGGCGACCACAGTGAGCGCACCCCATCCAGCCGTTCAGGCGGTCAGAGTCAGCGACGCATTCCATCCATTTCTATTACCAGAAGTTACCAGGTTGGTGATTCCGACGTGCATGCAGAGAAGTCTAGCGCGCAAGACAGCACCTACCGGCCCTCACGTCCGGTGACGACTTCGAGGTACTCTTACTCCGCTCATTCAGAGGATTTGCGGGCGGTCTTAAAGGAGCGGGTTCGTCGGCGCGAAGCTCAGAGGATACCGGCGTTCCAGCGGCTATCCTACGGGGTTCACGCCAGCAAGGAGGTCGGAATGCCTCCACCCCGCCAAGCAGCGCCACTCCTAGTGGATTCAGATTTGGCCAGGTTGAGTGCCACCCCTTTCTCCCTGGAAATAGAAACTACACCGCTTCCGGCAGGCTTCCACCAACCAAAGTTCGCGCTTTACGACGGGAAAACCGATCCTTACCTGCATGTGAGCCACTTCCGACAGGTTATGGCCGGACATAGGCGAAATGACGGACTTATGTGCCTGATCTTCCCGTCAAGTTTAGGCGAGCTGGGCTTGAAGTGGTTCGAGAGGTTGCCGGAAGGGAGCATACAACGATGGCATCAGTTGGCAGAAGCGTTTGTGACGCGCTTCAAAACCAACACAAAAACACCAAAGGAAGTCGATCATTTACTTAGTGTCAAGATGGAACCAAGCGACACACTGAAGGCATACAACTCGAGGTATTGGGAAACCTTCAACGAGATCTTGGATTGCCCGGTCAACCTTGCGATCACGCAATACAAGCGCGGTCTCCCGCTCGGACATAGGCTGAGGGATTCGCTTACAATGAACCAGCAGACATCCATGTGGCACCTAATGCAGCGCATCAATGAGCACATTCGAGTAGAGGATGATGCGGCGACGTCCACCGCGGAGACAACCTCGATGGCAACGAGCAAGTGGGCGACTGGGTTTTAAGGAAGGTCATAGGTAACGCACTAGTGCCGGGTGAAGGCAAGCTAGGGGCAAACTAGGAGGAGCCTTACAAGATAACCGGGCAAGGGGGCATACAACTTAGAAGATTTGGATGGCAAAGGCGTACCCCGGCCATGGAATGCGGCCTTATGTAATTTTTTGAGGGACTTGTTTCCCCTACACTTCTGAATGCAAATACTCTTTTTGTCAATGTAATAGAAGTGAATTACTTTTGCTGAAGAGCTTTGTTGTGTCCGAAATAATAGTGGATAAGGGGCCTACTCTTCTGTTCCAGCCGAGATGATTTACTCCGGTTGAAGAGTTGATGACTTGCTCAACTGCGAGGTTCCAGCCGAGATGTCTTACTCCGGCTGAAGAGTTGATGATTTGCTCAACTACGAGGTTCCAGCCGAGATGTTTTACTCCGGCTGAAGAGTTGATGATTTGTTCAACTGCGAGGTTCCAGCCGAGATGTTTTACTCCGGCTGAAGAGTTGATGATTTGCTCAACTGTGAGGTTCCAGCCGAGATGTTTTACTCTGGCTGAAGAGTTGATGATTTGCTCAACTGCGAGGTTCCAGCCGAGATGTTTTACTCCGGCTGAAGAGTTGATGATTTGCTCAACTGCGAGGTTCCAGCCGAGATGTCTTACTCCGGCTGAAGAGTTGATGATTTGTTTAACTCCGAAGTTTCAGCCGAGCTAATGTTGCTCGCCAAGAAGAAAGTCGCGGAGCGGATGTTGCTCGCCTTCTTTGGAGTTCCTTGGCCAAGCTGCTCTTGTCTGCCAAGAAAGAAGTGGCGGAGCGGACCTTGCTCGCCTTCTTTGGAGTTCCTTGGCCGAGCTGTTCTTGTCCGCCAGGAAAGAAGTCGCGGAGCGGACCTTGCTCCCCCTCTTTGGAGTTCCTTGGCCGAGCTGATCTTGTCCGCCAAGAAAGAAGTGGCGGAGCGGACCTTGCTCGCCTTCTTTGGAGTTCCTTGGCCGAGCTGATCTTGTCCGCCAAGAAAGAAGTGGCGGAGCGGACCTTGCTCCCCTTCTTTGGAGTTTCTTGGCCGAGCTGATCTTGTCCGCCAAGAAGGAAGTCGCGGAGCGGACCTTGCTCCCCTTCTTTGGAGTTCCTTGGCCGAGCTGATCTTGTCCGCCAAGAAGCAAGTCGCGGAGCGGACCTAGCTCGCCGACCTTGGAAGTTCCTTGACCGAGCTGTTGTTGCTCGCCAAGAAGCAAGTCGCGGAGCGGACCTTTCTCGCCGACCTTGGAAGTTCCTTGACCGAGCTGTTGTTGCTCGCCAAGAAGCAAGTCGCGGAGCGGGCCTTGCTCGCCGACCTTGGAAGTTCCTTGACCGAGCTGTTGTTGCTCGCCAAGAAGCAAGTCGCGGAGCGGACCTTGCTCGCCGACCTTGGAAGTTCCTTGACCGAGCTGATGTTGCTCGCCAAGAAGCAAGTCGCGGAGCGGACCTTGCTCGCCGACCTTGGAAGTTCCTTGACCGAGCTGTTGTTGCTCGCCAAGAAGCAAGTCGCGGAGCGGACCTTGCTCGCCGACCTTGGAAGTTCCTTGACCGAGCTGATGTTGCTCGCCAAGAAGCACGTCGCGGAGCGGACCTTGCTCGCCGACCTTGGAAGTTCTTTGCCGAGCTGTTGTTGCTCGCCAAGAAGCAAGTCGCGGAGCGGACCTTGCTCGCTGACCTTGGAAGTTCCTTGACCGAGCTGATGTTGCTCGCCAAGAAGGAAGTCGTGGAGCGGACCTTGCTCCCTTTCTTAGTACGGTCACCATCTTGCATATTGAGGACCGAGGAAGTATTACCCCGATCGGGATAGGTAATCCCAGTCACGCTTCAGCGGACGGAATTAAGGGGCAATTGAGAGGGAGATTAATGATATGGACTTTGTGCCGGACAGATTTGGGCCGGACAGAGTTGTGCCGGATAGATTTGGACCGGACAGAGTTGTGCCGGACAGATTTGGACCGGACAGAGTTGTGCCGGACAGATTTGGGCCGGGCAGAGTTGTGCCGGACAGATTTGGGCCGGACAGAGTTGTGCCGGACAGATTTGGGCCGGACAGAGTTGTGCCGGACAGATTTGGGCCGGGCAGAGTTTGGACTGAGTGTGTGCCACCCCGGACCGAACAGAAACTGCTCGGCCAGGAAGTGACCGGTCGGACCAGGATGCTCGGTCCGAGGATGGTCGATGCCAGACAGACCGAGTGACCGGCACCCGGAAAGGCGTGGTCAGCCGAGGTAGTTGATTGACCGGCAGGAAGGCCGACCAAAGGAGGTACCCGGGCTAGGCTTTGCCGGGATGCCGCCTAGCCCGGTCCTCCATGTGTTTGTCCGGTTAGGCGCATGGGTATGAAGCATGGCATGGCCGTGGTAGAGCAGCTCGGCTGCCGAGCTCCAGCTGTGAAGTCAGGCAGTTGAGATTAGGTGGTGTTCAGCAAGGTCTATGCTGACAGATGGGATAGCAGAGCCACGTGTCAGGAGATGACTGGGAGTGGGTAAGGGGCTCAGAAGGTATATAGGCATGTCTGCGCCCCCCATACGCGACAGACGAACACTCTGTAAGGAATTTCTTACACTCAAACACTCTCTCCCTTCTCTCTATTCCCTCTAAGGTGTGTGCTAATTTGACCGTCGGAGGGTGTTTCCGGCCACACACCGCCGGGTAGCTCACCGTTATTTGCTCGCAGGTGATCGGATATCGACGGAGCTCGGAAGAAAGGAATACGGGCACGCCGGAATATTTGCTCCCCGTACAGTATATATATAATTTGCCCAAAAGTTAAAATGATAATTATTTTTTACCCTTAAATAATATTGATTTTTTATTTTTTATTTCTTAACCAAATTAATTTTTAATTCTTTGAAAAAAATTCTAAAAATCAAACCATACATAGTCTAAAAATCTTTTACTAAGTCATTTCTTACGTTGGTAACTTACATAATGGCCATTTGTTAATTTGAAGACATTTTTACCAAATTTTAAAAACTATCATGAAAACTTGTTTGATAATTTTTTGGATTTATAAATAGTTGTCTCAATTTGTAAATTTGAGGAAAAAATGTAAATTACTATAAATAATGCAGAGACTACGGAGAATGAGAGAGAGATAGAGATGTGAAAGAGATTTGTGTGATTCATCAAAATAAGTAAGAATAAAAAATTGTAAAATTATATTTTTGAATAAATAAGTATGACACATTTACCTCATCTGTACAAGTTTGATTTACAAAAACTATAACAATTACTACAAATAAAAAAAACTATACACTCCATATCACACCCGCTAATGCCCTAACCTGCCCCCAATCCCACAACCCCGACCGTGGACCTCCCTCCTCGGTCTCCTGCGGTAGACTCTCTGAATATCTGGCACTCCCTCCCCTGCATGTGGCCCTCCACTGACTGCCTGTGGAGCCTGTGAGTGTGACCCTCCCTCTCCTGCATGTGCTGCCCCTAATCCTGTCTCTGGCTGAAGATTGGATACTATTGTGAGCTGTGAAACTTCCTCATCTGGTGCAACTGTATCACGATCTGCAGCTGGACCTCGACCTCTGCCTCTGCCTACACCCCGACCTTGGCCGCGACGTCTGCCACGACCATAACCTCGGCCTCGCCCTCGCGCTCTAGGGGGGTCAATATGGGCCTCATCCTCAATGTGGGAGATATCAGTGAGAACTGCATCATGTGTACTCATGGTCGCGGTCGAACTAGTCGCCAGAAAAGCAGGTGGTAACTGGGTGGGTGGGGTAACAACGCCATACATGTATTGGGGCGGTGTCCAATCAGGGTCAGCATGCTGGGTAAGATGTACGTGTAGGGAATCTAGAGAAATGTATGGGGTACCATGAGGTGAGGTGACTGAAGTCCAAGGAACTACTGTGGCTGGCTCTGAAGTGGAAGGCACTGACGTGGACGGGACTGATGTGTCTGGAGCAGCTGCTGCACTGTGTACACCGTAGTGGCCAAAATGCAGACGATCTACCCGATGGGCAGGTTGGATCCCCTCGTACAATAACTCTCAGATCTCTGCAAGGGCCTGCATTGCATACTGTCCATCACGTCTGAAAATGGCATCCTCAGCTAAGTGATATGACCTCCCAGCTCGAACCACCTGAACAAAAATTCAGACGTATAGGCTATAGTTGACTGAAAGTAAATCAATTATGATCTTAACAATTATCTGACACATACTATGATACTCACCAATGTCTCGAGAGAAGGCCCAAGTCCCTGATATCCGGATTCAGACAGGTGGCTCAGATTACCGACTAGTAGGTGTGTATGTCGCCGATACCATAACATGTACGGGTTGGAAAATGGGAGGACCTCATTGCTCCAGTCAGCCTGTATAATACTGTCGCGACGGGCATCCCACAGCTGTATATGTTGCATATGAAACAGACTTCAATCAGTGCCGGCTCGGCCACGTCTATCAGTCGCATGCAACCGCCACTCAGTGTCGCACTGATCCGGCACAGACTGAACCCGACCAAACTGTCGGAGGACACGATCAGGGAGATGCCACTCAACCATGTCAAAACAAATGAGTGGCACTCTCGCCATCCATATCTCCTCACCTAGTCAGCAATAGTCTGGGAGCGTACTGAGGACCCCAGTATAAGGCTGCCAGATAAACTACAATAATGACAAGTCTATTAAGAATCGCTCATGAACATATACACTCCATATGACAATTAAAATTTAGGTATTTAAATTTCATACCTCGCCCTCTATCATCCGGTCAAGCTGGTCTCTATACACGACGACTACGTGGGTCGATACGACTTCGTGGCCCATGTCAACCCTCCATCGGCTACCTCGAGGTCCAGCTGGCAACTGCATGTCTCCCTGGCCGATGGGAACCTCACCAGGAGCAACCACTTGCCACCTAGACGGGGTAATGCGAATCAATCTCTCCCACGCCCAAATTTGCAATAGTTTGAATGCAATTACAATACTGATATATGCCATACAATATGAATTGACATGTAATAAAATTCTTACTAACCTGCGGCAAGACAAGGGGTCCTCCGATTTCCTTCGCACCCACCTGAGATACTCGACATAGCATCCTATACAAGCATGCCAAAGTCGCGGCGCCCCAACTGTACTGGCCGATCGCGTCAATGTCTTTCAACAGTGGCAAGTACATCAGCTTGAGCAGGTTCTGTGACTTATCAGGGAGAAGTACCCCCCCAATAAGCCACAGAATATATGCTCGGGCATGCTATTGTACTAACTCATCTGGAGCCTGATTTGGAAGATGGCCCTGAAACTGCTCGGACAGCCACCTCACCCTCAGTCTACCTGCTTGTAAGTCTACAGGTGTAGATGCTACTCCCAATAGCTCAACACATAGGGCTATCCACTGGTCCCTCGTCAATGACGGGTCAGCTCCAATAACTACTCACCTATCAATCCGTAGACCATATAGGACAGATACGTCCTGCAATGTGACGGTGGCCTCCCCGATCGGGAAATGAAATGTATGAGTCTCTGTGCACCACTTCTGGACGACAGCAATGATGAGTGGGTGGTCTAGTCTAATATGGCCTATACGATAGACACCATAGAATCCCGCGCGTAGTAGACACTGGAAGACTCTATGGTCCAATGGACGCCCCCACAGGGCGGAATCTCCCCGCCGGCATGTCACCACGATGAGTGCCTCGTCCTGCATAACAGAAGGACTAGTTTAAATTATAGCATTATCACATAATATAAAACAAAATGCAGGATATTTTCATTGTAAGCGTAAAGTCCAACAAACGTTATTGCACACCGGATCCTCCCATATACTGTCAGCCCGATATGGATGACTGAAAAGTGGGACCTCATCAGGTAGATGTGCCATGAAGCCTGTACAACTGAAATACTAGATCATAACAATAAAAGTCTCATTTAATCATAACATGAAAACTTTAATTATTCCATAAATTACGATTTGTAAAAGAAAAGTATGCTCAACTATTTACAAATTTATATTTGTGTGACACCATATATGGAAGCAATTCACTAAAATGTAATTAATTTTTATTTAAAAAAACTATATTGGTGAGCATGTAATTTAACTATAACAATTAAACTCTAATTATTCCATACATGATGACTTCAAAAACAAATGTGGTCGATTATTTTAAAGTTAACAATTTGTGTGCCACTAACATGGAAGCAATTCACTAAAATCTAAATTTATTAATTTATGTGCCATTAAATATGATAAGCAATTCAACAGAATCTACCGTTATCTATGCTATAACTAACATAGAAATCTTTTACAAAATAATTTTAGGGTCTCAGTTACATAAGCTTAATAATGACCAGTAACATGTGGATAGTTTTCGTACATAAATATTTGCGAAAAAATTGAATGAGAATTTTTTTTTCGATAAGAGGTTGCTAATTACATTTATGGTATATTTGACAAAACTTCATTATTGATTTTGTAATAGTAAAAGTTCCAATAAAGTATAAAATTTGTAAATTACGTAGATCTGATTCATAAATTGTAAATGTAAAAAATACTTGCAGCATTCGAAAATATTAAATTTATTCATAAATAATAAATTTTAAAAAGCTAGAAGAACTATGTGATTTTCACGAAAAATTTGTAATAGACATTTTCAATCAAGTAAAGAATAAAAAACATAGGCCTATGTGGTATAGTTAAATATTTTTGCATACATATTTAGTTTAATTTATTTGTTTAGTATGTTAGTTGTAAATTTTTTCAAGGAAATCAAACAATTACAATATATAAAGAATTAAAAATTAGAAATGGTCTATTACAAATAAAAAATGATCTATTTAAATGTACGATCCCATTTACAAATAAAGAATTAAAAAATAAAGAATTAAATGATCTATTACAAATAAAGAATTAAAAAATGATCTATTACAATATGTAAGTATTACATAGTCTTCATCGACCAAGTCGCGTCGGACATGTTCGCCTGTCATGACCTGTCTACTAACATTCACTGCAATGAGCGGTCAAACGCCTATCTGATATATCCATCTCATTCGGAATACGAGACATAGATGTACGACCCCGTTTTACTTCTCGCAGACGAAATACATTAGGCATTAAGGTCTACTGTGGATCATCCCAATAATCTTGATGCCGTATTGGATTGAATTTAGTTTCCTAAACTCTCATGTATACAGGAAGCCTATATACTAGATCAACGTACTCAAATGCATTGTCACCGCATTCAGACGTTACAGCGAGCATATGGGAACATGGATAATATCTTATCTTATATTTCCCACGACTGCACGTGGGTTGATTCATCCACACAATTTGTGTATTGCGACCTCGTCCATGGCGAAAAGATGTTTGCACCTCAAATACGTGGCGAGGCCTATCAGAAAATTGTAATATAAACTAATCAAGTTCATGTTTTTAGGTGTACTTAACTCCACAACATAATAAGAACAATTTAGTTTATATTACAAACTAACCTGTCATACAATATCAACTTGAAAGTATTTTCCCTTGCGATGCCATCCTCAATAGTTTTTTGCATCTCTCTAGGGTATTGGAACTCATTTCGTACATCTATTTCAGCTTGGGCTCCCATCTCGTCAAAATATTTTACGAGCCGCCGAAATGTAAATTCAACCATAGCTGAAATAGGTAAGTTCCTTGCACCTTTCAAGACGCTATTGAAGCACTCTGCATCATTGCTGGTCAATAACCCCCATCGATATCCACCGTCATACACAAGGGCCCACTCCACAGGATTTATCTTGTGAACCCAATTGATGGCATCTTGGTTAATAGCTTATATCTGTTCTAAGTAACCATTACACTTTCGTCGTTGATGAGCACTCCCTGCTTTCCATAGAAGTTGTTCCAGCTCCTTATTTTTGAACCTAGTGTTAAAGTTACTACAAACATGTCGAAGGCAGTACCGATGATATCCAACAAATTGGAGCGAGGGATTCAGCCAATGCCGCCTCACAGCAGCTAAAATACTCTCAGCTCGATCAGATATCAAAGTCACTCCCTGTCGGTTCATGACAATATGTTCCTTGATATTTGAAATGAAGAACTACCAAGACTCCAAACTCTCCCTGTCGACAACTGCGAATGCAAGCGATAATACTTTGCCATTGGCAGTGACAATCGTTGCTACAAGCAACACACCAGTGTGTTTCCCGTATAAGAATGTACCATCTATGGTTATAACAGGCCTACAAGATCTGAATCCATCGATGACGGGTTTGAAAGACTAGAAAACAAAGTGGAAGATGGGCATAATGGTTGTACCTCTGGTATATCTATGCTTCCATTACACGATGGTGCCAGGATTAGATGTTTGTAATGCATGCATGAATTTAGGCAACAACCTATATGATTCATCCCAATCCCTGAATACCATTCTAATTGCCTTTGCCCTTGCATGCCACGTTTTCTTGTATGATATACTATAGTTCATGGTCTTTTTGATATCTTCCATGACATTCTTAATTGGCATATCAGGTTCATTATGCATACGACAATACCTATGAGTCAGATTATTTTGGTGTGAACACTATAAACAAACAAATATGTATATCTACGTAAACATTTATTTTGTATACTCACCGCAACTTGTCCCAAAAGATGAGAAGCAATGTAACTGGAGCTAATATTAGTGTGGTCCCTGTTCATTCGTGAGTATAAACAATGGTGAGGACCCATATACTGCTCTATTTCAAAAAGACCATGTTTCCTACTAAGAGATACACGCGACCACCAGCTGCAATCGTGCTTGCAAGCACACACCCAAACGTCTCGCTTGGAGGTTACAACTTTATACTCTCGATTATTTGTTGCATGGTACATTTCATAGCATGTACGAGTTGCTTCTTATTAACGAAAACCATCCCTTTGCCCAACTCTGGATTTTCAACGTTCCAGATTCAGTTACAGGGAACGACATCGCGGTTACTAATGTCAAAATCATCACCCATGTGGATGTTTTCATAGAAAGGGATTTCAGGTCTAGGTGGAATGAGGGCATTGTCAAGGTCAACGGGAGCGTCGGCATCATCTTCTTCATCATCATTATTTGATCCGCCCAATAAATTTTCTTCATCACACATTTCATTCTCATCATTGTCTAGGGCGACATCAGGACCGTACATGTCACTGTCAGCAAACTACACATAATTCACCATTTCAGCCATATTACCAGCAACTTCAACTGGAGTGGTATGATGGCTGTAGGTGGGCACATCTTCCGTGTTATTGTGAAATTCAGTCTCATATCCACCACGTGAACTAGATTCTACACCATGGCCTTGAAATGTCTGTTGTGTGTAGCCCACTGCATAACATTCATTTGATTCATACATAGGAGACTGAAACGCTGTCATGTCAATCCCATGTGTCAGCAATGTAGTGAACGGATTTGAACTTTCTATCTGTGTCATATTGGGGACATTGTGTACAACCTCTTTATCAATGTACACTTCCAAACAATTTGGTGGTTGGAAACTTCCACCGATACTTAATACGGTGTTCAACACCTCATCGTCATTGATCGGTAATATTTTGTATTTGCTGGTTGCTTACCACTGACGATAAGGATATCTACATTTGAAGATCAATCAGACAGTTTCCCCATAACTTGCCACCTTGGACATAAACATCTCCTCCAAATTGCTAAGTGTGGTGCCAAGTTGCACCCCATATATCCCTTTCGGCTCAGCATCATATGACACACCTTCATCGGGATCCCGAATTATGTTTCCTCCCCCCCAGTAGAAGATAATTGGAACAGTTGCCATATACTTGCTTCAATGAAACAATAAACATTAAAATATCAACAATATACATATATCAAATTTTACTTCTAAAATAATTATATGAATTTTAAATCATTCAATTACAATTACTTGTGAGGCAATAACTTTATTTAAGAATCAGTAATTGTAATCCAACAATCATTATTCATTTTTTAATTAAAATATGAGTTCAAATAAACCTTATGTTTTGGATTTTTTAGCTGTTTAAGAAAAAAGCTTACAACACATAAAGAATGTTGGTTTGCTTGGACATAACTGTCTATGAAACTCCTGTGTTCTGGTTTTTCCGTTACTTATTACGATTAACATCATGCTCTTGTGCACGATAAATGTAAATTTTTCTTTTTCCATGTTTCTTCTTCTTTGTTTTGATAACATTTCAGTGTTGATTTGATTTTTGTAAATTAACATGCTTTTATTTTTGTGTTCGTTATTTGAATTTGTTTAGGCGGACACTTGGTGAAAGGAAGTTGTGGGAGTCAAAAGACAATTTATATTTTCCTATAAGTCACATTTATATCATTAGTGACATTTTCCTATAAAAATCAGCCCTCTCATTTTTGTCAATTTATATTTTCCAGGGTAGAAGGAACTGTAGAGGTGAAACATTACTTCAATTTATATTTTGTCAGCTATATATTTGTGTCTCAATCTGTTTATTAGTGTTTATTTTCTCATTTTTTCTCACTTATTTTTATTCGTATAAAACTGCAGCTGAGATTTCATCTCTACGTGGAGTTTTTATTGACTTCCTATGTGGAGACTCTTATCTTTTCTGCATGAAGGTTCTTTGTTGTCATTGCTCTCTTGTCTTAATTCAAAAAAAACATCAAAACAACTATACTTCTTGTCTTAATTCTTTGTTGTCATTGGTCTTTTTTTTATTCTGATTCTTTTTGAGGTTGGATATGCTTTGTTCATATGATCATTTTTGGAATTCATACACATGTATAGATGTCCTATACAAAAATGTTTATTGAATTAGTGGTCAAAAGAAATTTTGAATCACATAGCAACAATAACTTCAGATTTTCAATAAGTCTAAGAATACAAAAATGGTTATAGAACTGTACACAAAATGTATATAGATGGATAAAATTTTTCAAAATAGTAACAAACTCTATAAAATTTTATGCGTATATATGTATTTTTATTCAATTTTATGATCAATTTTGTTTATTTATAACAAAACTACAAGATTTTTAGCTAGTGACCCATTTTGATTTACAAGATCTATAAAGGGACAATTCCAAAGATTACAGTCATGGCAGAGTTTAGAGGAAGATCAGATATACGCATGCGTATTATTCAGTATCCAAAGACGGTGTGTTTGGTTTGTGTTTGTAGAGTAGTTTTTGAGATAAAAAGTACGAAAACTTATTTGGTTTGCCTTCTTTCAGAAATGGTTGTGGAAAATTGTTTTGGGGAGAGAGTTTTAAAAAAAGTGATTGATTTGATATGTATGAGAGAGAAAGTTATTTTGGAAAGTAGGTAACCAAACAAAATTTTGAGATTTAGAATGCCCCAAAAATTTGTTTGGTTTGATTACTCTTGAAAATTTGTTTGTAGAGAAATTTTCCCAAAATTTTATATGAAACACAAACCAAACAAGCCCATTATTTCTATTATTTCAATCCATAACACTCGAATTATAATAGATTTATTTTATTTTATATTATTATCAGCATAATAAAACAACCTTACCATTGCAAGAAGGGCCTCTCTCCCTCAATAAGATCAATTTTTAAAAGGCATTCACTCAAAATAAATAAATAAATAAATAAATAAATAATGACTTTACACAACCGTTAATTTAAGCAATGATTTAATCGTACGCATGTAAGCGGGACCAATTTTGAAAACACTTATTTTGTTTTATTTTCATAAATCTTGATCTATTTTTTAGTATTTTGATAAAGTAGACAGATATATCACACATTTAAAAAACACTTCATTCTATCAAGTATTTTTCTTATTCAGTGAGATTGGACAAAATTGGACAAGTCATACAAACATCTTAAATCATAGTGTAAGTTTTGTATGAAATTATTATTTTTTTCATTAAGTTGAAAGAACTCGATTGATTTGGACAATATAAAATAGAGGTTTCAAACATTGTCAATCCCACGTGTCAGCAATTTTAATTTCTATTATAATGGTATTATATGTATTACAAATTCAGCTCAATAAATTTTTTAAAATTCCTATTACGAGATTATAAAATTAAATGTTAGTATTTTATGATGAAATGTCTTCAAATTATTCTAATATCAAAGTTAATATTTTTTATAAAAATTATTAATTTTATTGAATGTATATTAAAAATAATACATGACATAGCGGTTTGGTTTATTTTTTAAATTATTTTTTGATTTTTTTGAAAAAATATAAATAAATTTGACAAAAATAAATTGTTTGGTTTGATTTTCCAAATGGTTGTGGAAGAATGTGGCACCTCCCAAAATTCATTTTTTTTGTTGGTTAGCTTGGAGGGGCAGAATGCAATCCGGTCTAACATACAATTTACAAGTACTTGTGTGCTTATATGCAGACACCTGCAATAAGCTAAGTCCTAAAGTATGGATTTAGGTAGTTATTTTCATTTATTATTTTGAAGTCAATAAAAATATTTTTTTTTTCAATAAAATAAAGTCAAAATTAAATATATATATATTTTTTAATAATTTCATTTAGTAGAGATTAGTTTCATGAAATTTAACTTAGGAAAAAACGTTAATCTTTCCATACACTTAGTATTTTTAATTGAAATTCATATTTGTCATTTTTTTGAAAGATAAAATTGACTTTAACCCTCTTTGTTTTACTCCATGTGTGATTTACCTCTGATATTTGAAAATAAGAATATAACCCCCTTATGACCTAGCACATGTTTCACACTTGATCTTAACTTGGATTGAACGTTTGACGGTATACTTCATTTAGTCCACAAACCACAAGAACATTACAGTTATTTCCAAATTATATGGGTAGTTTGCACATGCACATTGAAGTGAAATTTGCCCTTTATTAAATATGCACAATGTCTTGAATTGAATAAATACACCTAGAGGGTAAAATAGTATAGTGAAATAAATCAAGTGACAAATACCATTTCTCATATAGTATAATAGACGGCATATTCAAGTATACAACCCCACCTTGATATTACCAAGTGAAATACTGAATAAAGGTGTATATATATCTAGTACTATTATAAAAAGAAGTCTTCTCTGGGTGTTTATGTCTCATATTTTGGGTTTTCTATTAGATAATTAGATAATTTTCTCAGTTTTATTAGATAATTTCGCAAACTGAGAAATTGTTAGTTTTGTATAACTAAAAAAATAATATTTTATTTTTATTAAATTTTGTATTCAATATTGGTCATGTTTGATAAATCTCATTGTGTAGACTCCAAAAATATATATTTTATTAAAAATAAATGTGTATAATAAAAATTATGAAATTTGTAATTTTTGAAAAAAAAATAAAAAAAAAACAAAAGTAAAATTCCACTTCGGCAATACTATTTGAATAAGAGAAAATATCTAGTACTTTTGAGGCATGGTTAGGTGATTTTCAAAATATTTATGATTGATGGGGAGGGTGAGGCTTACAATTTTGTATTAGGGCATAAGGTATAATGCTTGGTGATTAGTGGATAATATTGTCATGTGGTGCACTTGTAACACCTAATAATTTTTTACTAACACTCAAGGAATTGACACAATTCCTTCTTCTTTTAATAAAGGTAAAACAGTTTTATATAAATAAATATTTTCAAAATAAGATTTTATGGGTTAACAAAAAAGAAAGAGAACTTAATGGAACATGAACATTACTAATAGGACTTTTAAGTAATTAACCCAATTATTAGGACCACTTCCTTAAAATTTAACAAAGACAAAAAAGAAAATTTGATATTTAAGATTAAATTTAAAAATAAATAAATTAATAGAGCAGCGATATATACTGACAAAATTTGTATAATTTTTTTGGGTTTGATGCGGATCTTTCCCCTAAAAAAAATGTAGATGATTTTCATTTGTAATAAAAGGCAAATTGAATCCCTAGTTGTGCAATTTGCTTCTTGTCGCAAATCAATTTGATTCTTGAAGCTCTAATTGCATCAACTTTTATCCTTTAATTTTATACAATGCATGAATTAAGTGCAACGGATAATATCTATTAAGAGATTAGATCAAAATCAAATGCAAAATAATTCATTCAAAAGGGAATAGATCACTGACACTAATCCCTTAATTACTTTGAGAATAATAAATTGACTATTTTAGTCTTGATTTTAATCCAATTTCTAAACACGGAATAAAGGTGAAATACTGAATAAAGGTGTATATATATCTAGTACTATTATAAAGAGAAGTCTTCTCTGGGTGTTTATGTCTCATATTTTGGGTGTTTTAAAAATACCCCATATCAGTTATATGGGCAGTTATGCACTAAATTCTTTTTTTTTTTTTTTTTTTTCAAATCTCTCAACTTTTGAATTTTTCAGATTCATTTCAATTTTTAGATTTTGAATTCAATCATACAGTTTACAATCTTATTTTCTGAAACAAAATAATCATATTTATGTAAGCATGTGGACCTCGAATTGAAATTGCCAGCCCACTTTAATTCTCAATTCATGAATTTCATAATATGAATTTCAATTCTCAATTCTCAATTATATGAATTTCATTATATGACATTAACAATTCTCAATTATATGAATTTCAATTCGCATAATTTTATTCTTAATTAAAAAAAATTCCTTTTAGTAACAAGCAAAAAATAAAATTTTCAATTCAACAAATATAGGTTTGTTTATTCACAATTCATAAATTCCAAACCCTAATTTCAAAAAATATAGACAGGATTCACAATTCACATTGCAAAAAATATAGACACGATTCAAAATTCAAAACCCTAATTTCTGAAACCACAAGCATAATTTCTGATTTCACAATTCAAAACCCTAACATTTTATGATTTCATAATTTCATAACCACACATTTAAAACCCTAACACATTTCATAATTCAAAACCCTAACACATTTAACCACACATTTCATAATTCAAAACCCTAACACATTTAACCACACATTTCATAATTCAAAACCGTAACACATTTATAATTTATGATTTCATAATGCAAAACCCTAATTTCTAATTTCAAAACCCTAACACATTCTAATTCAAAACACATTCTATGATTTCATAATTGAAAACACATTCTATCCTAATTTCTAATTTCTAATTTCTATTTCAAAACACATTCTATGATTTCATAATTCAAAACCCTAACACGTTTCATTATTCAAAACCCTAATTTCTAATTTCATAATTTATGATTTCACATTCAATTGAAAACCTTACAAAATTTTCACAATTCAAAACCACATCATTTTTTACCAATTCAAAACCACACATTCACATTTTCACAAACACAATAAAAACATAAAATTCAAATGAGACGGAGAGAGATAGATGCCATACCACGGACAGAGAGAGAGCAGAGACAGAGAGTGAGAGCAGAGAGAGAGTCTAAGAGCAGAGCGAGAGCGAGAGTGAGAGTCTAAGAACAGAGGGAGAGCAAGAGTAAGAATTTGAGAGCAGAGCAGGGGGAGAGCGAGAGTGAGAGTCGAAAAAAACGTAAGTGTAAAAACGTGATTGCAAATGAGGGGGCATGGGTGTTTTATATAAGTTATAAAAGCGTGGTTTCAATCCACACTTTCATTTATCAACAGTGAAGGCGTGATTGTGAATTACGTTTTTGTTGGCACTATAAAATATTATTATTATTATTATTTTCAAGATACGTGGCATCCTCTTATTCATTTGGAAGTTAAAAGAAGTTATAGAGATGATGGAGAATATGAAGGACAAACTGGATGAGTGGAAAGACACATGGCAAGACAAGAATGAAAATGGAAGAAATGGGTAGTTACTAAGTAGTTATTACTGTATTTTTTCCTCTATAAATAGTCATTAATGACTACATTGTAAAGGATCCAGAATTCAAATCAAAGATAATTGATTTCAATATTTCTTGTCATTTTCCTTATCTTAGGAGTAGTTTAACATAGATTTATATTTTGAAGTATTTATTTTCAGCATTTTCATTTCGAAGCATTTTATGCACTTCCTTTTCGAAGCATAGGAGCAGAGGTAAGTAATTATTACTTTGATTGTTCACTCAATCGTCTTTCTCTGTCCCTCTTTCTTCTTTTACTTTTTCTTTTCTCTACACTTGACAATTTTGAAATCCTCTTCGTTGAGGCAAAAGAACCGTCAACGCAGTCGCTTGATAATTAGCTTAAATTTAATCTGTAAGGATTTTTCAATCCTTGCTGGCACGCTCGCAATTACAATAATAACCTTCGAAAGTCAAAAAAGCCAACATATATTTTTTGCATGCCTAGTGGGAGTCAAGTGTAATAAATGAAAAATGAATTGGATTTGTCCATTTCAAATAGCCTAGATGAAATTTATTGGCATAAACAAGAAATTTTGGATCGTCAAGAAGAGATCCATTTTCTTGATGAAATAAATTTTCATCCCTTACAATATTATTTGGTGGAAGAAAAAAAATACCATTTAATTGGAGAAATTCATCAACTTGATATAAAAATTCGCCAATGGAATGATGAGTTATCAACTTTCACTACCAAGTCTTTAACTGAGGCCTTAATGGCCGGAATTGGTGAATTTTTTCAGAATTTTTTCATGGTTAAAAATAGCAAAAGTAAAGAGTTGATTTCATCAATGGCTCGGGGGGTTCAAGAGTCCGTTTTTAAAGAACCAAATTATGAAATTAACATAATGAAAGAGCATGTTCTTGAGCCAAATTTGGCTAAGAATGATGTTCCATGCATGGCTCGGGGGGTCTCAAAACCAATTTTTAGAGAGTCAAGTCATGAAAATAACATATCCATGGGTGATTTTCATAAGCCATTAATGGCTAACATGGAAAAACAATCCACTTTGCCAAATAATTATGAAAATCTATTCGGCAAAAGTTATGTTTTTAAAACAAACATAGTCGAAAATAATGAACAAGCCACTGTTCATGAATTCAAATTTTTTGACATTTTTCAAAATGTCAAAAAGTATGAATTTTCATGGTCACACTATACCATGACTTTTGTTGTTCGAAATCCATTTTAGATTTGTGGATCACATCAAACGTTGACTTTGATGGAATGGCTAACAAATAATATTTCGTTATTGCAATATATTGAGCCAAAAATGTTGTTATTAGTTGATCCATAAAACCATCACCATTTGGTTTTGTGGTTACCTTCGAAGAATGTCTCAAGACACTTCGAAGTAGATTATTCATTGAAATATCATTTTATAGCCATTAATGGTTAGTTAAAATGCCAAACTAATTTCATAATAATCCAACTCTTTGGATTTAGTTCAAAGAGATGTCGTGAGCACTTTCGAATGACGACTTTAATCCTTTAGTAACATATGTGACTTTCAAATGGTGGTTTTGTCATCAATAAACACCTTCGAAATGTAACATGAGGCGAGAAAACTTTCGAAATGTGTACCTCTCTTCAAATATATGTAAAATGGTAATTAATTAGTTGTCGAATAATGCCTATTTTTGGCATGATAAATTGGTTCAAAGAACAACAGTTTTGGTGTCTTCGAAGAATTAATAATTGGTTCGAAACACAAAATTAATGTTTTCATTAATTATGTATGAATCAGAACATACAAAATTTGAATAACCACAATGTCGGCCAAAAGTTGCTTTGAAAAGTGCCATAATTTTGTAAGCTTCGAAGCACTCCATCTTGCATTAACAGCTTCGAAGAAACAATAATGGTGGTTGTAAACCTTCGACGCTTTACCGAGTATTTCTAATGATGTAATTTGTCCTTTGTCGACACTTTCAACCTTCGAAAGATGATTTTGGTCCTTTACACCACCTTCGAAGCTTGTTACTAGTCCATAATAGCTAGCATTCGAGTCATCTTGTCATAATTTCATGCTCATTTGAAGCACTTTATTGGTGCTATTACATCATTTAAAGCACTTTATTGGTGCTATTATATCATTCGAAGCACTTTGTTGATATTATTCGAAACATTTTATTGCTTAGATTAGTCATGTGCTTGGTTCGGCCCTTCAAACATTCAAGTAAATATCATTTTTAAGGGCCGCGGAGGGTAATGTTGGCACCATAAAATATTATTATTATTATTATTTTCAAGACACGTGGCATCCTCTTATTCATTTGGAAGTTAAAAGAAATTATAGAGATGATGGAGAATATGAATGACAAACTAGATGAGTGGAAGGACACATGGCAAGACAAGAATGAAAATGGAAGAAATGGGTAGTTACTAAGTAGTTATTACTGTATTTTTTCCTCTATAAATAGCCATTAATGACTACATTGTAAAGGATCCAAAATTCAAATCAAAGACAATTGATTTCAATATTTCTTGTCATTTTCTTTATCTTAGGAGTAGTTTAACATAGATTTATATTTTGAAGTATTTATTTTCAGCATTTTCATTTCAAAACATTTTATGCACTTCCTTTTCGAAGCATAGGAGTAGAGGTAAGTAATTATTACGTTGATTGTTCACTCAATCGTCTTTCTCTGTCCCTCTTTCTTCTTTTACTTTTTCTTTTCTCTACACTGACAATTTTGAAGTCCTCTTCGTTAAGGCAAAAGAACCATCAACGCAGTCGCTTGATAATTAGCTTAAATTTAATCTGTAAGGATTTTTCCTTACTGGCACGCTCGCAATTACAATAATAACCTTCGAAAGCCAAAAAATCAACAGTTTTCTTAACAAATCAAATATATGCACAGTGAAAGCGTTATTACGAATCACGTTTTCTCAAGAAAACAATATAAAACAGTGAAAGCGTGGTTTAGAACCATATTTTCTTCAGAAAAAAAAAATTCAAACAATGTGGATAATAAAATCGTGATTTGAAGCCAGGTTTTCTTCAAAAAAAATAAATTTATATTAAAAGCGTAGTTTCTAATCACACTTCACTAATTAAAAGCATATGTTTTCATTATTAATCAAATTTTCTGTCCCAAACAATAAAAACATAATTTGTAATAGCGCTTTGATCTAATTTAAAAATTCTGTCTAAACTAGATTTACTTTGATAATTAAGATAGTAAATTGGTTTAATATGGGAAAAGCCTCGCCGTTCCAAGACGTTGCAGTGTTGCCGGCCATTAGTTTCTCTTCTTCTTCTTCTTCACATCAACTGCCTTTTTAACTCCGATTCCAACTCATTTCTTCATAGCTAAAACTGATACAATCTTCTCATGATTCACGTACGCACTCCAAGTCCTCCTTCGAAATGCTGATTATGAGAGGTTGCGTACGAAGCGCGAAGAAGCTGACATGTCTCAGAAATGGAAATTTAGGTTTTGGGTTTTTTCTTTCGAGGAGATGGGTTTCGAACAGTAGTGGTGAAGAAGATCGATCGAGTAGTGGAAAGAGGTTTGCGGCTCTATGGGGAAATGGCGATTACGGTAGATTGGGGCTGGGAAGCTTGGAGTCTCAGTGGCGACCTGCTTTCTGCTCTGCTTTCGCCAACGAAAGCCTCACTGGAATTGCCTGTGGTGGTGCTCATACTCTCTTTTTAACAGGTCTCAGATCGCTTCTTCTTTGTTACATTATTATTGTTATTCAAATGATTTTTGAATCGCTGAACGAATTGTTTTTGTGGGTTTTGATCGATGTATGTTGATTGAGTTTCAAGCGCCCAAATTTCGAGTTGAATTTTGTTTTTTGTTTGATGAATGGGGGTTAATTGGTTGAGAGGCAATGAAATTGATCCTCGAATTGCTTCAGATTTTTAATTTGCTAATTTTATTTCTAGTGAGTCTTGTGCAAATGAAAAATGGTTTGGTTGATTGATAATTGGTTTCTGGTGATGGAATGGTACGGATATATTTTTTATTGGATTAAGTTTTTGTTTGTGTTATTGTTCTTGTTTTTTTGCATTAGTTCGAGGTGATTCATTGTATAAATGTTTACCTGTATGTGCAAATTTCATCAAACCAAAGGGCCAGGCCATGTGAAAGCTGCATATGAAAGTTGTATTCGAAATGTATTTTATCTGCAACTAACGTAGTGTTTGGTTGGGGATCTGGGGAGTGATTTGGAAAGGGAAATGGAAAAGTTGTATAAAACTAGGTGAAATATAGGTATATTTTATTCACAATTTACCTGCCTTTTTCCCTTTCCCTTTCCCTTTCCCTTTCCCTTTCCCTTTCCCTTTCCAAATTCCTCCTCAAATTCCCCAACTCAATACAGCACAAGTGTATATGTATATAATATATGCTTTTGGGAGACCAAATTGGAGTCAAATAATGAAAAAAAATTGTGACCATGTAGTAGGTTCCTTCACAAGAAGGGGATTTACCAATGGCTTTCTACAGATTTCTATGTAAAAGAAGGTATTTTTTTTACGCTTTGTTTGGTTGGGGGATTTGGAAAAAGAAAGGTAAAAGGTAAGTGAAATTAGGTGAAATGTAGGTGTATTTTATTTACACTTCACTTACGTTTTTCCTTTACCTGTCCTAATCCCTTCCCGAATCCTCCAACCAAATATAGCATTAGACAAATGTCATACTTCGGTGAGAGTCTTAGGTGGCCTTCTTTATTTGGTGTGCGGCTCATAGCAAGATCCTTACTATTGACTATTTGATTAGAAAAAGGCAAGTCCATGACAATTGGTGTTGTATGTCTATACATGATGAGGAGATGGTGATTCACTTACTTATCTATCATGAGGTGGTAAAGGAGCTATGGTATTTAGTCCATACCCTGTTTGAAGTTGTGTGGATATTTTCGGACCAAGTTTTGGAGCTTTTGCAGTCTTGGGAAGGAGCTTGAGTGGGTAAAAGGAAAAAGAAGGCTTGACAGTTGTTCCCATTGGCGATGATATGATTGATATGGGGTGAGTGCAGTAGAAGAATATTTTTTGATAGCTTTTTCAGACCTTTTTAGTATTTAGAGCTTTTTTGTTTTTGTTTTTTTAGTATTCAAGAATTGTTACTCTATCCTTGAATCCGTTTTTTGAAATTTGTAGAGGCCTTGGAATATTTTTTTTTTTGTAGAGTTCATAGATCTTTTTTCGTATGTCTTAGGCACCCCCTTGGTGCCCTTTCTTTTATACTATATCATTTTATTGATACAAAAATGTTACAATACATAGTAAGTGTTTGGGAAGTGGGTTTCTTTGTAGGTTTTTTTTAGTTGTAGGATGTTATTGGAGAATTTTTTTTATGTTTGGGAAGATAGTTGGGTTTTTTTGTGGTTGGATGTGATATTTGTGAGAGAAAAAGTGAAATGATTATGGGGTTTGATGTGATATTTTGTTTGGATTTGTTTTTTTTTTTGGTTTTGTAACCAATTTGTAGTGAAAAAAACAAACAAAAAAAAAAAACAAGTTCCCAAACACCGCCATATATTCTTGAAAGAGTAGTTAACATTAAGGCTAGGTTTGGCATCCCCTAAAAAAGCCAAAATGTCAAAAAGTAACTATCCTATTTAAGTCACATCATCTTATTTAAGTCACATCACCTCTCTACCACATCATTTCAAACCCAACTCATATTTCATAAAAAGTTAAAAAGTGCATTTATTTAGAACATCTCAAACAACCCCTAATAGTCTTAATTGGTGTAGTTACCTACTTAATGTGTTATCTCTTTGTTCTCTTATAGCCAATATTTCTATCAAATTTAACAGATCAACTAGTTGATTGTTGGCGATGAAGCATGGTTATTTCGGTAAACATGCCATACCTATACCAAGTACTTATTGGGTGCAGGTACTTTGAATTGAAAAGCCTAACCTACACTTCTCCTTAAAACCCAGGTATTAAGGAGAAGGAAACTGGATCTTTATAACCAGTACAGATGGGCAATTCTAGGCAATGTGGGACATATTCCAATATACCCTCTTGGATCACAACATACAGTAGCCGGACAAACGGCACACTAATCACAGGTCTAACCAAGCTCTGATACCAAATTGAAAAGTCCAACCCACCCTTCTCCTTAAAACCCAAGTATTAAGGGGAGAGAAATTGAAGCCTTATAACCAGTACAAATGGGGCAATTCTAGGTGATGTGGGACACATTCCAGCACTTTGCATGTATCTCTACATACGTACCAGGTACACAAAACACATCTAATTTTTTTCCCCTTAATTTTGTTATACCTAGTATATACCTAAGTCGTACCTTAACCGGAATAGTATTTTCTTTCATGTAGATATGAAGTTAGTTTCACTGGATTTTTTTTTTCATGGTTAACATGATTTTAATTGGTTTTTATTTGTAAGTTATTTAATTTAATGACATTTAATTTTGGTTTATACCTTACTTTTTGCATTAAATGTGAATTGCAAGTTGGCTCCTAACCAACTAAATCATTTAATTAATTTTTGCATTATTTCGAATTAAAAATAAATATTTGTTGTTATGAACTTTCTAGTCATACCTTTACCCTACTTTTTTTTCTTTTTCTTTTTCTTTGTCTTTCTTTCTTTCTTTTTTTTTAATTAATTAATTTATTTTTTGATAGATTTTACTGTATCGATGTACCCATACTGTACTAGTTCCAATATCCATATCTGTACACATGCTTCATAGATTGTTGGAAAATGTGTGGACTTCCTGGATCAAGGCAACCAGCCTTTTCTTTTGTTGATTTCCCTGCTTTAAACTCTGCAACTACATATAGTAAAACTAATTTAAACTTGATTGTAGTCTTGCCAAATAAACTTACTAGGATATGCTTGTGGAGTTTTTCCATGGTTTGATCCTTTAAACATTAATTCCAAATTTTATCTTAACTCCAAGGGTTCAATACTGTACAAAATGCACATTACTATACAAGATCCAGGATCATATATTTCACAATAATTTATCACATCTGTCTTCTATGAAAAAAAAAAATTATACATATTGTTTATAAGTTCTGTCTCATCTACTACTGCTTGATTTTGGTTTTTGCTCTTGGTGCCTAGGTTTTGTATTTTATAAATTGATGATGAATTTAAAAGAAATTTAGCTGCAGACAGGGTAGAGGCTTATAAACTGTCCTCAATTTTTTTTTCTTTTGACAGAAACGGGCTGTGTCTATGCCACGGGTCTCAATGATTTTGGACAGCTAGGAATATCAGATGATAAAAGTTATACAATTGTATGCTATCTTGACCCTTTTGTCGTGTTCTCACACCTTTTTCTTTACCTCTTCTTGTTTTTATTTTAGCTCTTATGCTAGTTCAGTGCAAGATTGATGTTGAGATCTTTGCTATTTGTCTTAGTTTGAAGCTTTCACCATCTGTGCTATTTTGTTTTCTTTAATGCTTGTTTTCCCTGTCAATTACATTCAAAAGTTAAAAACTGTAGAACATAGGACCTCGACTGTGGCGTGGAACAAGAATGCTCAGGTGAGTTGCCTTGATTTGAAAGATGGGCACCATGTATGGTATATGAAAGCATTCACCCTTTTTGCTTGCAATTAGTCCTTTCTAATAAGGAAAGTTTCTTATTGTTCAATTATTATTCATGTGAAGGTCTTGTCAAATTGTATCTGCAATGAAATCAAATTTATGGAATGTAATTGCAATGTTTGTGATCATGGTCGAAGAGCATGCAAGTTCTAGATTTATATGGCCTTCATCCACATTCATTTTAATTTTAGTACATGAGCAAGAATATGTGTTTACTCCATAACACTAAAGAAGAGTTTGTTGAAAAAAGAAGCTAACATGAGCTTTGCAATTTGATTTGTGGCCTTCTGCTATGAGCTTATTTGGGCTGGACTATGCTAGTAGAGTTATATGATGATATGAGTTTGTCACAACCTGCTCTTTATAGAAATTAATTGATTTTAAGATTTCACATGGTAGTTCAATCCATACTATTTTTTTATTGGGTTCTAATTAGGATGCGCACATAGTGGCATGCATAGTTTATTTACTAATTAGGTAATCAAGGCAAGTCGATAATTACGTCCATATGCTTTAAGAAATCAGGGGTGCAGCCACCATCGGTTACTTTATATTTTGGTGGATCTCTATAATCTGGTTATGGGTGTCATATCCAGCTTCATACATATTTCCTAGAAGCTGCTTATTCTATTATTAAACAAAGTTTATTCTGACCCTACTTTTATGAAGTGGCATGAGTTGGATGTGGTGTGTCTGTTATGCATAAGTCTTACTTTTGTTGGTTTTCATGTGTGATGGGGGTTGGTAAGTCTATGTTCTGAGTTGTTGGTTGGGGAGTTGTATAGTATCCACTGTATTATTAATCACTAAGAAACTGAAATATGAAAAATGTTTATAAATATGTTGCTCTTAGATTTTCTGTTTATTTTGGTTAATTTCACTCACTATCTTCTTTGACTATTTTAGTACCAATAAAAAAGAAAAAGAGATGTGATTGTTTAGATTCTTATTTGTAATGTTTCCAATGGAGTTCCTTTTGAATTGACCATGTAATCTGGTTGTATTATTAATGCAGGAGCCCCTCAAAGTTTCTAGACTTCCCAAGGAAATTATTAAAGTTTCTGCTGGTTATCATCACTCCTCTGCCATTACAGGTTCATATTTCTTGCTGGATACTTCATTTATCATGGTTTCATGGGGGCCCGAGAATATTTACATGTTTTTCAGTCTGTGTTCACTATTCCAGCTACTTTATAGAATATGTCTTTCAGATGTATGATAGTTAATATCTAATCGGTGCTGTAAGCTTGTGTCCTGTTAATATTATTTTGAACTCCCTTTCCTTCCAGTGTAAAATGCTACATATGCAAATTAAATCTATTTTCTAGTTTCTGTTTTTGACTTCTCACTTATTCAAGTCTACTTTACACTCAAGAGCTACCCATCTTTGATTATTAAATTATTACTGTATCTCTTAATGCCTAATGGATTCCTGTCATAGGAGTCATGATTCTTGTTCAACTTATCAGAGAAGATCTTGAAACATTTATGTACATTTGGAAAGTGTTATAGTCCTTCTGTAACATATATTGTATAGAAGTCAAAATATCATAGAAGCACATATCTCAATGAAGGCAAGAATATGCTACACCAAGGAAATAATTGCAGAATGTCTCTATTATACCTTCGACATCAGAATGCATGCAAATAAACTTTTTACAAGATTTGTGTGGTTTGTAAGCATGTATAAGTCTTTCATAAATGCTTATGTGAAAAGCAGGTGGTACAAGCTGAAATTTTTACTGTGACACTTGCATCCGTCAAGAGGTGCTTAGAATTTATAGCAAATAGAGATGTATTCCACACAAACATTTATAAAAGATGTATTCCACGCACACAGATGGGCACATATCGTTTATAAGTTGTATTTTCGTTAAATTTCTGTTTGGTTGGAAGGTGTTAACTTGGCATATACTTCTTCCCTTTTTCTCTTTTTCTTTGTTTCTTTTGCCTTATTTTTCTTTTCTGTGGAAGTCATGGATATATAGCAAATAGAGATGTATTCCACACAAACATTTATAAAAGATGTATTCCACGCACACAGATGGGCACATAGGGTTTATAAGTTGTATTTTCGTTAAATTTCTGTTTGGTTGGAAGGTGTTAACTTGGCATATACTTCTTCCCTTTTTCTCTTTTTCATTGTTTCTTTTGCCTTATTTTTCTTTTCTCGTTAAATTTTTCTTTTCTGTTATTTATTTTACTGAGTTTACTTTTATTCATTTTTTGTTAGATCATGTTTCTGTAAGTGTACATATTTTCTTCTTCAGTTTCCTTATTGCAATAATTTATATATCTTTTTGTAGGAGATGGGGAGCTTTACATGTGGGGCAAGAACTCAAACGGACAGCTTGGGCTTGGAAAAAGTAACAACTAAATATGTACCCTCATCTTAATTGTGTTATGACTGACTGTATAGTTTATTAGTTTAATTGGTTTTCTGTCTTGGTGGTTCTTTGGACTGCCTATATGTGTTCAAATTCCCATTTTGTGATACCTTGGGTTGTTTGTTTTATCACCTTGGGCTGAGGATGTCGAATGAGCTAATCTATAGTCGTCTGCTTTGTCCACATTATAGGGTCAAATCAAAAATTGCCTTAAGCATTGTTGATTTTTCCTAGCCGTAAATTTGTTACTTATGAAATTATTTAGGCAGGAAGTAAGGACGGACATGAAAGTGGAAAGTTTTCATAGATTTTTTTCTTTCTTTTTCTTTATTTTTTTTATTTTTTTTATTAGGTAATGCGATTGAATTTCTTAGGGATGCCGTTTTTTTTGTTCATCTATATGTTGCAGAATAATTCTCTACATGTTTGATGTAAAATCATCTATGGAAATCCTAATGTCATTATGTAGATGTCTAGTTCTATGTGTGTTATGCAAGTCCCATTGTTTCCTATATGGGAATGCTTTTCAATCACTTTGATAACCATACTTATACAACTGACCTTGTCTACGTTTGTGCTCCTTAATCATATGTTTTTCTCTAAGCATTTATAATTTCTTTGGAATTACAATCTGAAGGCCTTGAAAATAAAATTTTCAAATGAGTTATACTTTGTATTGGTCTGCAGAGGCAGCAAAAGTAGTTACTGCACCTAGGAAAGTTGAATGCTTGACTGGGGTCACTATCAAAATGGCAGCTTTGGGTTGTGAGCACTCAATTGCTGTTACAGGTTTGAGATTTGAAATATTTCTTACCTTCAAATGCATTTTGATTTTCCAGTTACAATATTTCGTAGGTTCTGTCAGTAATGCTAGAGAGTTGTGTAGTCTTTATTTTACATTGATTAATGTGTATATTTTTATTTTCCAGATAAAGGTGAGGCCTTAAGTTGGGGAGGAGGGGGGTCTGGAAGGCTTGGTCATGGACATGAACGAAGCATGTTGGGCTTTTTAATGAGTACCAGGTTCTTTTAAATGTTTTATAATCTCTAGTCTTTTGCTAATATGAATTTCTGTAATTTTAGGCAAGTTGAAACTAGTTTTTTACCCACAGCACACGTTTGATACATAATGCATATATGGTGGATTGAAGGATGTATCGGAACTCTTATTTATAACATTCAAGTGTATCTACACTCATATTTTTACAAAGTATTATTTTGTGTAAAGCAATAGAGAAGTGAAGATTGGATTTTAAGAGATAACAAATAGTAAACTTTAGCATTATTTAGATTTAATTATTAGCCAGGATGGAGAGATTGGAGATGATGTGATCTATAGAATCAAAGTAGGTCAACTCAAGTGGTTTTTGGCATATTGTGTGATTGAAAAGTACCAATAACATTGAAAGAAAAATTCAATAGAGTTGCTATACAAACAACGATGCTTTACAGGACAAAATGATGAGTATTAAGAAACATGTTCATAAAATGAGTGTAGCTGAGCTAAAGATGCTTAAATGGATATATGGTAAGACTAGGAACGACAAAGTTAGAAATGAATATATATTTTTTAATTTTTTTTTTTTTTTTTTGATGACTGGGTGTCCGAGCTAGTTAACATGCACCTCAACTAATTGTGGGACCCACGCAAAGCGTCTCCTTCACGTGGATCGGACAAATCTTGGGCAGAATCCGCGGGCATGGCCCCAAGAAGTTGAACGCACCTAGTGGAAGTTGAACCTGAGACCTATTGTGTCACGACCAAACCAGATAAACAGATTCGAACTCTGAGAGAGCCTGTAGCAATGCTACCAAAGGTCATTTTATGATATTGTAGCCATTTTTTTTTCTTTCTTTCCCTTCTGCCCTTCTAGGGTGAGATACAAAAAATTAAGGTTGCGTTTGGTAGAGCTTTTTAACTATGATTTGAAAGTATGAGTTGTATTTTGAGTTTGTGAGTTTTGGAATTATGATTTGAGTGTGAAAAATCTGTTTGGTGAAAGAGTTTTGAAAAGAGTTTTGAATTGAGTGGGGAAATTTTTGATGTGACATTTGATATTTGATACAAAAACTTACAACTTATAACCAAACATACAACTCAAGATTTTATTAAAGCATATAAATTTTTTTAAAAAATTCAGAAAAATATTTTTTTCGAATATATAAAAATTAACATATCAATTGCAAAAAAAAAAAAAAAAAATTGCACTGTTCCGGTCAACCAGCCGGATGACCGGTGGGACGACCGGTTAGGCCAAATTTCAAAAAAAAAAAAAATTGAAAATCGCGCTCTCAAACAGAGTTTTCTGCAGAGTTGTGAAAAATTAATTCCACATACCTATCCAAACATCGTATTCAAATGTGGGAGTAGAAAACTCGTTTGGAAATCGTTCCAAACAGAGCCTAAATAAGTAATATATTAGGTGAGTTTTTAATAATCTTGTTTAGTACTTAAAATTGAGGCCTGGTTTGGAAAGTTGGCTATTTTAATAGGCTATTTTAATTTTTGGCTATTTTAGTAGGCTAAAATTTTTGTGTTTGGAAAGATTGTTTGATTTTTTTTAGTTGAATGTGATGTTTGTGAGAGAAAAAGTGAAATAATTATGAATTTGATGTGATATTTTGTCTTATTAGCTATTTTAGCCTATTTTGTCTTTTTGTGGATTTTAGTCCAAAATAGGCTAAAATAGCTCTTGCTAAATAAGGGCCTGAATGTATTAAATGATAATCAATTAAGCTCGTTTGATAACCATAATTAATATCACTTAAAAATTTAAGTATCTTTTAAAATGTAGGTTAAAACTTAAGAAAATTTTAAGACATATAAAACTTATTTAATTCTAACTAAATTTATAAATACCAAATATAAATATCGATATACACTATTATAAACTCATTACCACCGCTACCGTTACCACTATCACCACTATCATGTCACCGCCACTACCACCACCATCACCATCATGCCACCACCACCACTACTACTGCTACAATCACCTTCATTGTCATTGTCACTGTTGTTATAAACACCACTATCATTTTACTACCACTACCACCGCTGCCGCCACGGCAATCAACGCCACCAGCATCAACACTACCGCTGCCATCATTGCAACCACCATCAACTCTAGCACCACCACTACCACCACCACCATTACAATATAAAAATTGAAATATACAATTTGAAAATAATAAATTTTAAGAAATAACATGTATATAAGATGAGGGTTGTTAAGATGAGGATGCTAAGGTGGATATGTGACAAGATTAGAAAATACAGAGTTAGGAATGAGTATATTCCTGAATGGATAGGGGTAGTACTGATAGAAGATAAGTTGAAACAGAATATATTGATATCTAAGAAGTATGAACACGTATATGTGACATGACATGAATATGACACGGACACGCCGACACGTTAATTTTAAAAAAAATACAAGACACGACATGTGGGGGACACGCATGAAATATATAATTTTATACATTTATTATATGTTATATATATGGATATATCATCCAAAGATAATAAAAAATATAATACGATACTAATTCTTATAAATTTATATGGTTTTTGTTTTATTATTGTATCTTAAGTTGTTTTGTTCAAACTTATAATTAGTTTTACATATGTTTAGAGAAGATGAGTGTTTCAGAAATGAGGATGTTAAGGTGGATGTATGGCAAGACTAGAAAAGATAGAGTTAGGAATGAGTATATTCGAGAATGGGTAGGAGTAGTATCAATAGAAAATAAGTTGAGAGATAATAGATTGAGATAGTTTAGTTATATACAACGGAGATCAACAAAGGAAGTAGTGAAGAGATACGATATAATGACAGTAGATGGTATTGTTAGGGGAAGAGATAGACCTACATTGACGTGGACTAGTGTAGTAAATAGAGATATGAATCTCCTTAATTTGACTAACGAAATGGCCTTGGATAGAGTTGAGTGAAGAAGAAGGATTCATGCAGCTGATCCCATTTGATGGGACTTAAGATTTGGTTTGATTTGGTTTGGTTTGGTTTGGTTTATATGTCTAATCGATAGACACGTGTTTAAGCGATTAACATGTGTGTCCTCCAAGTGTCTAAAGAGTATCTGGGTCTTTAAAAAAATTTTAAAAATAAGACACGTTTTGAAGAGTGTCGGACACATGTCCTAAGAGTGTCCAAAGAATGTCGATGTTCGACACGGACATAACACGGATACGTCATCTTGTTAGAAGTGTCTGTGCTTTTTAGATGGAGATAGTTTAGTCATATACGATGGAGACCAACAGAGGCAGTAGTGAAGAGGTGCGATGTACTGACGGTAGACCTAAAGTGACATGGGTTAGTGTAGTAAATAGAGATATAAATTTTCTTAATTTGATTAACTAGATGGCTGTTGATAAAATTAAGTGAAAAAAAATGATTCATATAGCCGACCCCATTTGATGGGACTTAAGGCTTGGTTTGGTTTAGTTTTTTAGCTTAAAAATTCAGCATTCAATTGTCAATATTAATTTTCAGTTTTCAGTTTTCAACTTTGTCAAACACCACCTAGCTCTGTAACGCAGTGATCCCATTCCCAAAATATGATGTGATAAATATGCAAGTCTGATACTACTTGTTTCCACAATGTAAAGACCAACAAAAATTACATCTTCTATTAATATGACAAATCCAAAAAGAAGGTTCCACGAGCAGTCTAAAAGAGTCTCCAGAAAGTCACGCACATGATCATTTAATCTCAGTGATCTGAAAAATGTAAGTGAGGGGTGAGAGGTAAAAGCCAGTGAGATAGTCTTATAACAAGGCTAGAAGGTTACATGGATATCTCAGTTTACATATCTGATGTTGGTATAGAAAACATCTAGCTTTTCCAAAATCCATATCCTTGTGCATAGTCTGTTATTTAGAAGGGAATTATAATCATGTAATATAACAAATCAGTGTACAAATCCAAATATCATGCAACAAATCCGTATATGATGTACAAATCTATATATCGTGTACATCCATGTCGAGTAAATTAAAATTTCTGTTTTCTCTGTTACGTTTTCACCTTTCCTTCAGTGCACTCATGGAATTTAGCTTGGTTTTCAGCATGTAGTATGTAAATATCTTACTTATGGTTAGCTACATTTTCACGGAGTTCTCATTCTTTTGCAGTGAATACACCCCAAGGCTTATTAAGAAACTTGAAGATGTCAAGGTATTTTATGTTGGTGAGGGTTTCTATTGCTGTTTGACTATGTTATCTCTAAAAGAATATGCCAATTATCAGTTAGGAGTTGCCTCATTAACTGGTGGTCTATATTTTGCTCCACTAAATATGCAAACACAGGTCAAAAGTATCGCTGCAGGGATGTTGCATTCAGCATGCATTGATGGTATATAATTAAATATTGCCATAGTTGATGCTTTTTTTATATTGAAATTTCTCTTCACTGCTTTAAAATTGTCTGATTTTGCAGAAAATGGTTCTGTCTTCATATTTGGTGAGAAAGCAGTGGATAAACTGGTAAGTAGCAGAATTAACGTGTTAGTAAGTTCTAACTATATCACATATAGATTCTTTGACTACATAATCCTATCTTGTATCAGAATCCATCTGATTGGTGTTGATGTTTTAATTAAAAAATAAAATATTCTAGGGCCAGCAAGCAAAGAATGCAACAACACCATCCATGATTAGCCAACTGCCATTTTCCGAAGAAGTTGCGTGTGGTGGTTATCACACGTGTGTCCTTACAAGTAATTCTTTATCTCATTCTTCAATTTGTTTTTGTCATTGTTTTGTTCCCCCTATAGAATGATTATAAGGTTATGTACCTAGGTGTTGATAGAACTAAAAAGTTAGTGCAAATATATATATATTGATGAATTGGTTATGACATTTTTAAGTAGCCGAATTTAAGGATTGGTTACTAGTTTTCCAAAACACTTTTCAGAAAATTCTATTTTCTTATTTTCCGTATTTTTTTGTTTTTACTAAATTTTTTTAATATTTTAAGCAATTTTTTTACTTTTTAAACACACCTAACATAAATACACCTAAAAAGTAAAAAAAAATGTAAAAAAAATCTTTTAAAAATTCACTAAATACCAAAAATACAAAAAAATACAAGAATTCAGTACATTTTTTGTATTTCTATGTATTTATTAATTTTTTAAAATATTTTTTCACAAATTTTTTACTTTTTAGATACCTCTAACTAAGGTGCATCTAAAAAAGTAAAAAAAAGTTTAAAATTTAAAAAATATTCACTAAAAACAAAAGAATACGAAAACCAAAAAACTCAATTTTCAAAAAACTTAATCCAGAAAATTCAAACCAAACACACTGATTGATTAAGATCAAATTCTTCACCTTCCATGTGTTTCAGTGAGAAGTCAGATCCCTCTAACTTAAAATTTATAGTCCTTTTTTCCAAGGACCGCTCAAGGTGAAAGCCAATGAAGTAGTGGCTTTATGCCCAAAGAGGCCCTGATGAAAATCATGGAAAGAAGGAAAAGGACAAATATGGAATTTCATATGAAACATGTTCGGGGCATCAAGGATTGAAGTTTTGGAATAATTTTGAGTTTTTATTTGTATTTATTATAATTTATTATGTTACTATTATTATAGTAGGTTTTATTTCTTGGGGGTATTATGATAAATTCAATAATTGTTAGACCTCCATGGGTGTTTTGTGGGTCAAATAATGTTATTTGAATTTTATTTGGAATCCTAGTTGGTTAGAATATTAGTAGTTACCAATTATTCATAGTTTCTAAATTTGAATCCTAATTCTTATAGAAGTAAAGGAGTCTTTAGCCTATAAATGTATGTGTAATCTCAATGATACAAAAAAGAGTTGATATTATGAAAATTTGAGATTGTGTTTGTGTGATTGGCCTAACCCATGTGAGGGTGAAGCACCTCTTCCCCTCTCTTCTTCTACTCCTTGTCTTTCTTACTATTCATAGCCCTCTAAAAGTGCATTTTTTAGTCCAAAAACCCTATCCAATCACCCCAAATCAACCCTAATCCCTTCTCTTACCTATTAGCCTTCAGTACATATTCTAGGTGTACTCCTGAAATCCCGGATTTGCCTTCTTTTTTTTTTCTCCTTTTTTTTACATGCTCATCATCAGGACCCCTTATCTGTGTTATTTATAAGGAGCTACATCTGCTCATATTAATCCTTCCACAACTTGGATGCAACCTTGGAACATACAATAAAGTTTGAACTGAGTCATAAGATTAAAAGTGAGCCTCTTTGTTTTTTCCTAAGGTGCACATACATTTCCACAATTTAGCAGCTGGATCTTTGAATGCTGAAGTTACTTGACTTGATAACATCAAATTATAGTTGGATTAAAAAGAGCATGCCGGTTCGTTCATTAAAAAAAAAAGTAAGAAGAAGATAAAAAAAGGGTGGCAATGAACATTCTTGCTTCATAGTAAGATCTTACGTATTTCAAGTTATATGTGGTTACTTTCCTTCTATACTAGGTGGTGGAGAACTATACACATGGGGCTCAAATGAGAATGGCTGTCTCGGTATCGGGTATCTTCCTTGCAAATAAATCCCAAAAAGCACCGTTTGGAAAAAATTGTTGTTCTTATTCTGCCTGCATGTTATGTCAGTTTATCATGTGTTTGTGATATTCATTTGTTGATTCCTTGTCTTAAATCAGCTGTACAGATGTCAGTCATTTACCAGAAAGAGTTCAAGGTCCATTCTTGAAACATCCTGTTTTCCAGGTTGGGAACACTCCTGATTCCACTAACATTTTTTGGGTGTTCATGATTGCTTCACTTATGTGAATTTCTACCAATTAAATATCACTTCAGATTCCACAAAGATTCTGCAGTTGGTTATTAGATATTTTCCCATGGAAATTAGTAAATTATTTTAGGATACATATTTGAGCTGATGGTTTGGCTTGATTCCTTGAATGCTCCATTTAGTTTTAGAGGCTCATAAGATCAGTAAAATTATCATTAGGTCGGCAAATATGACCTTGGTAATAGAGATATTCTGACCAAAATTTTAAATTAATTTTTATTTTGTATTGTACTTCTAAAACATTTTTTATTACCAGGTATCGTGTGGATGGAAGCATACAGCAGCAATTTCTGGTAAGAATGTTTTGCAACCATTAGACATCCTAGAGAATCCTTTTGGAATAGCGTTTCCTCAATTTCTCAACATATGATATTGCAAAAACATTCCATCCATGTAAGATTAACAGGTGGATCATATTCTTGTCATAAAAAATGGAGGCCCAAAAATTGTTTTGAAAGGCAAGTCAGGCTTCTCTTGTGATAGCCATAATGCTTAATAGCGAGCTGAATCATTATCATATTATTTTGACAAGATTTGTGAGTTTTTAGCATGAATTGTTTATCCATTCTAATCCTAATGCAATCTATTTTATATGTTTTAAAATTTTCATTAACTAAAAAGCTTTAGTTAGTTCTTAGTTTTAGTTACATTAATGTTTATTTCTTTTTTTTGGTTGTCGTTATACATAACATTAGCACAAAAATGACGTTATATTTCTTCACCTAGGGATCATGGCTTTCTTGTCTGATGGGAGCTCAAAAGTTCCTCATCTCATCTTTGTCCATCCTGAGATTCTTCCAGACTCCTAGGCAAGTTTGAGTAGACAATTGTCCACCCACACCCCCAATACTCCAAACACACACATGAAGAGAAGAAAGGAAATACAAAAAACAACAAACGACAAGCAACAAAAAACTCAACTCAACAAGCCTTTGTCCTGATTTCCTAGATTGGCCAAGTGGATCTGTTTTCTCCCAATTAACTTTTTAGATAATAAACTAAATGACTCAATATGTTTATTTAGTAGTTCCTCCATTTTGCTCAGATAATAAATATCTGGCAATTGATCTTTCTGCTGCAAAATATTATTGAATTCATATGAAAATGACTTGTGTCATAATGCTGGTGAAATGACGAGTGATAATTGCTGACATGCAGAAGGCAATGTTTACGCATGGGGTTGGGGAGGTTCACATGGAACATTTTCTGAAGACGGATATTCTTCTGGTGGACAACTGGTTTGCTTCTATCCTATATTTGGTACAATATTCATATTTTATATAATTGCAAAAAAATTGACAAACTCTTTAGACAAATTTAATAAGTTGACAAAACTATATTTAAAAAGCAAGCGGTAATTGAGAACCATGAAATATGGGTGCAGCTGCATTTAATATGTAGGAATGGTTTGTCAAACTACATAGTACAATTGCATTGAGATGTAGTTTCTCCTTCATTTAAATTGGAGTCATGTCTGCCAATTTCATTTATTAGTTGGTGCGGGTTCAAAATTTGGTGTGTAACATCAAAATTTAGTGCAAAATTGTGAACTTTTTGAATAAATATTTCACAAACTGTTTTGGCGGGGAAAAAAAAACGCGCTAATAAATTATGGGATTACATCTAATTGAAGAAATATAAAGGCATTATCATTCCTGTTACATGTTTGGATACAATTGAAAAGCCCAACCCACACTTCTCCTTAAAACTCAGGTGTTAAGGAGAGGGAAACTGGAACCTTAAAACTAACACAGATGGGGCAATTCTATGCGACGTGGGACACATTCTAGCACGTTTTCCTAAACCACAACATACAATAGTTGGACAAACGGCACACCAGTTACAGGCCCAACCAACCTCTGATACCAAATTGAAAAGCCCAGCCCACACTTTCCTAGACCACAACATACAATAGCCGGACAAACGGCACACCAGTCCCAACCAACCTCTGATACCAAATTGAAAAGTCTAGCCCACACTTCTCCTTAAAACTCATGTGGTAAGGAGAGGGAAAGTGGAGCATTATAACTAGCACGGATGGGGCAACTCTAGGCGATACGGGACACATTCCAACAAAAACTGCCAATATCAATGCTTGTCTTTTCTCAAATGTCATTTCTCATTTAAGTGGAATTTGTCTTCTCTTCTTTTTCTTTGCTTTAATCAAATATTTAATTTTGTTTTTCACTCTTACATATCTATTTGTTTGTTGGAGGTCATTTTTGTTTTTAATTTTCTTTTAATGATCATCATCTACGTTTCTAGGTTAAAATTTTTCATTACTTGGCTTCATGAATCAACTGCGTCACTAATGCTTCGAATCCCTCGCTCAAGATTTGGGTTCAAGTCTCCATAGCTCCTTATTGGGGTTAAACATACTCTTTAGCACTTGGAGCACACGGGGGCCTAAGCTTTGGCCTCGACGTAGGTGCGGTAGGGTTCCCTGCAGATATGCTGTAGGTGCTAGGGGCAATACTCCCTGGCGGATATGTTAGAGTAGCCTATCTGCATATTCATTTATGAATCAAAAAAAAAAAAACTACATCACTAATGAGTAATGAATAACAATTACCTCATCTTGCATGTGGCTAGTCAATGTATCTATTACTAGATATACAATTTGAGGGCCTAATGTTAGCTGCTATTTTAGACCACAGTTATTGAAAATGTAATGGTATCTTTTCTGTTGCTATATTTTGGGGTTCTATTATAATATTCTGATTACTTAGGTGTCCCTAGGGATGCATAGTGATGCAAACAAATCAGAAATTGGTGCTGAGCCGGCATGTTTAACTGCCAGTCTTCTTTTTTCCTTTTTTCCTTTCCCCTCTTTCATTAGCTATGTATCTGAAGCGTAGAATTATTTGTACTGAGGCCTCGTTTGGGAACAGGCTAATTTAGTAACTTTTTGGCTATTTGGCTAAAATGTGATGTAAAAAAAACTAGTATGTTTGGGATGACTTTTTGGCTTTTTACGAAAAGATGTGCAAAAAGTAGAGAGAAAAGGGAATCTTTGACTTTTTGGTATGAGTTGTTGGCTTTTTGGCTTTTTTAGTAACTTTTTGGCTTTTTGGCTAAAATAGCCTCTTGCCAAACGAGGCCTAACATTCAATTAAGCTAGAGGTTGTGATTGCTATTGAGAGATAAGTGCATGATCACACAGTTTGCCTTGTGGTGGAATTTTCTTTGACACGAAGCAATTTTCATGATGCTAACTCTCTCTCTCTCTCTCTCTCTCTCTCTCTCTCTCTTCTTTTATCTGAAAGGAACTCTGTTCACTTCTCAGAAATTATCTTCTTTTTTCTGAAAGGAACTCTGTTCACTTCTCAGAAATTATATGATATCTACTGTTCTCTGCTTGCTTTCTAGTTGTATAACTACCTAACAGTAATTGGTTTTGCATGCAGGGTCAGGGAAATGATGTTGACTACATTGAACCTACACGGATCAACTTTGGCAAGAATGTGAAAGCGTTGCAAGTATCATGCGGATTCAATCATACAGGTGCCATACTTGAATACACTTGAAATATAGATGCACCTTCAGCAAAAAAGCATTTTTTTCTCTCTTTATTAAGGCCATTGACCTGGTTCCCAGATTGTTTTTAGCCATCTTTGCAGAGTCACATTTTACTAAATCAGAAGTGATTGAGACCCCCCTCTACTACCCCCCCCCCCCCCCCCCAAACACACACACACACGGGGGTTGGTGATTGGAAAAAAAAATAAAAAAATCTGGCCAATCAGACCCCACTGGGGATCTTGAGGGTCACCCCCAGTGGGGGTCTGGATCATTTTTCTTTACTAAATCCACAATCTATACATATTATACTGTCCAGAAATCACTAGGATGGAACTGAATACAAAATGAAGTCAATAATATAGTAAAATTTTCTTGCAAGTCTATTGTAATAGAACATTCAATAGAAAAAAGAAACCTGTAGTCTATTGTAATAATATTTCATCTAAGGATGGTACAGTGGATGTGGTTGGTTATCAGTATTGAATTGGTTGTTATCAGTCTGGATTTTTTCCCCCAATCTCTTTTCCTTTGTTTCTTGGTTGAAATATCCGTGTCTTCTATTGTTGCTTCTTGTATTCTGATATCAAGACCCAAAAGAAAAGGATGAAACTATGCAAGAATTTGCCCTATCGGGTAAGGCCCGTCCTAATAGCTTATGGGTGGCCGCATACTCGTTGGAAGCAGACCTATTCGGGAACTAAGCAATGCGCACCCTGCTTAAAATTTACAGCCATTAAGGTTGTACCCATAAAGTTTGCTCCGACCTTGTCAGCCTCTTCTGATTCAGTAGTCGTCCATGAAGCTTCTCACTTCGATCCCTGTATTCTGACGATTTTGTTACCAACAACCAAGGGCTGATGAGATGTAATGCTGCTTTTTATACATAAAAACACTCGGATCTAAAAACTATGATATGCAATGTATTTGTTTCT
This sequence comes from Camellia sinensis, assembly GCF_055761805.1. Taxonomy (NCBI): domain Eukaryota; kingdom Viridiplantae; phylum Streptophyta; class Magnoliopsida; order Ericales; family Theaceae; genus Camellia; species Camellia sinensis. Next base: position 184,011,178 of record NC_138961.1, on the reverse strand, counting down.
AGACTAAGCAATACTTGGGATTCAATGTACAAATCTTGAATAATAGGTAAAGACTATCAAAATAATTCTTTAAAGATGTGCAAAAGCTGTTGATCTTGTGTCCTAAATAGATGCGAAAAAATGGTTTTCATATATTTAAGAAAGTGAAATCTAAAAAAAATACAAATTTATAAAAAAAAATAAAATCCCGCAAGCTTGCTAGGGGTTGTTACACAGATTTATTTAGACATACATCATTTAAGTGAATGGTTACTCAAAATATTATTACTTGTAAGTAACGAAATATCTTGATTTGAATTAGTGGAAATCAAAATAATAAAATTCCAAATAAACAAAAACTCAACTGTGTACAAAATCCAAATTTTTTTAGGAATGAATATAAGACTACTTTTCAAATATAAGTATTTACTCTAAGGAAAGATATGTGACACTTTGATTTAATAATTTTGGCAATTTATCTTAGGCTATTTAGTTAAAACTCCCTTTGTGGGGTCTATTTTTAGTGAAAATGATAGCCCCAACCATTTTACTTTGTAAACCTCAAAGTAGTGTTTCCTTTCTCGAGGACAGAAAAAATAAAAAAAAAATTATTCACTTTGCTTGTTCCCATTTTTTAAAAACAGTTTTTAAAAAATTTTATACTTTTATTTTCCGTGTTTTTTTGTTTTTACTGAATTTTTTAAATATTTTATGCAATTTTTACTTTTTAGACACACCTAATATAAATACACTTAAAAAGTAAAAAAATTGTAAAAAAAATCTTTTAAAAATTCATTAAATACCAAAAATATAAAAAAATACAAGAATTTAGTACATTTTTTGTATTTTTATGTATTTTTAAATTTTTTAAAATATTTTTTCACAATTTTTTTACTTTTTAGACACATCTAGGTAAGGTGCATATAAAAAAGTAAAAAAAATGTTTAAAATTTTAAAAATATTCACTAAAAACAAAAAAATACGAAAATCAAAAAATTCAATTTTTAAAAAACTTAATCTAAAAAATTCAAACCAAACACAGTGATTCGTATTTTTTCATGTATGACCTTGCTCTCCGATATTATTCACTCTTTTCTCTTTATCTAAAGCAACTTATTATTCTTGATAATTCGATGCACATCTGTATGTAAAATCCATGTGTTGTTTCTAGATTTTCATCATTTTTTTAGAACCTATTTTAGAACAATAATAAGTTGTTTTTATCTTTTATAAACTTCTTTCAAATGCTCAATACACAAATACATATACATCTTATACATGCATATGTAAATCTATACATATTCATATGCATATACACTGAATTTATTAGATTGTTGTTCATTCTGTTGTTGTTCAAGGTAGAGTTGGAATTGCATTTAATCATTGTATGATATATGATAAATCTTTGTTTGTTGTGGTTGCTCTTGTAACATGTATTATGTTTTTTTTTTTTTTTTTTTTTTGGTTGATGTCTTGTTCAAATAAGGACGGTAAATTTTTACTCCGGTAACGTGTTTTTGTGTGATTTATTTGTGAACTCATAATGAAGATATGTTTTTCTAATTTATTATTATGTTCCAATTGAACTCGTAGTGATGATGATGGTATTTTACTATTTAAATGTTAAAAATTTAAAGCAAAATTTATTATGAATCAGAGTAAAATTTTAATGTGAAATAGAGTAACATAGATCTTATTTGATACATCTTGACGAAAAGATTATAAAGATACTAATTTTGTTAAAAAATATCTAAATCAAAAGTTATATTATTTTAAAGTTTAAAATATTGAATTACTCATTGGGGATATTATTTTGATAATAGTGGTTTGTGCTGAAATTTTTAAGATTTTTTTTGTGTGTTTATTCTTAATATATTGAAATTTTATTGTGAAGGGATTTTGATCAAATTCCCATAAAATCAAGTGTCATTCACCATGTTTGATTTCCGAAATTTTTTAGAAAATTAAGTTTTTTATTTTCGTATTTTTTTATTTTATTTTAGTGAATTTTTTTAATATTTTACATAATTTTTTTTATTTTTTAGATCCACTTAATTTGAATAAGCTTAAAATTTTGTGGGAAAAAAAAAACTACTTAAGAAATTCACCAAATACACAAAAATTTAATATATTTTCGTATTTTCTAATACTCAATGAATCTTTTAAAAAATTTTGTACAAATTTTTTACTTTTTAAGTAGCATAAGATTAAGTGAATCTAAAAATTAAAAAAAAATTAAAATATTTTAAAAAATCATTAAAATATGACGATACAAATTCAAAATTCAAAAAACTATTTTTAAAAATTCAAAACCAAACAAAGTGATTCACTCCGTTTGGTTTCCATTTTCGGAATTCACTTTTTAAAAAATTATACTTTTTTGTTTTCCATATTTTTTTTTTTGTTTTCACCGAATTTTTAAAAATATTTAAGCAATTTTTTTAATTTTTAGACACACCTAACATAAATATACTTAAAAAGTAAAATATTTGTGAAAAAAATCTTTAAAAAATTTACTAAATACCAAAAATATTTTAAAAATCAATATATTTTTCATATTTTTGTATATTTATTAATTTTTTAAAATATTTTTCTATAAATATTTTACTATTTAGATATATCTAAGTAAGATGCATCTAAAAAAAAAAAGATTGATTAAAATTTTAAAAATATTCACTAAAAAAAATGAAAAATAAAAAAGACTTAGGGCTAGTTTGGCATGTACTAAGGCCAAGTTTGGCATGATTAAAAAAAGACAAAAAGTCAAAAAGTCACTATCCTATTTAAGTCACATCATCTTATTTAAGTCACATCACCTCTCTAACACATCACTTCAAACACAACCCAAACCCAACCCATATTTCATAAAAAGTCAAAAAGTACACTTATTTAGTCTTCCCAAACTAGGCCTAAATAAGCTAAAAAGTTAAAAAGTCACTATCTTATTTAAGTCACATCATCTTATTTAAATCACATCACCTCTCTAACACATCACATCAAACCCAACCCAAACCCACCAATAAGTCAAAAAGTACACTTTTTTAGGACATCCCAAACCAACCCTTAATTTCTAAAAAAATCAAATTTCAAAAATTGAAACCTAACATACTAATTAATTTTATTTTTTGATTAGACTCCCAGACGAGACACTAAAACAGTAATAGTCAAATGACAAAAACGTGTTGTAAAATGAAGTAATGTGCTTATGCAATTTGACCTCAATTTGGTTTGGAGCACTGAGGGCATCCACAATGGGATGACTAAAAAGGTGTATTAAGGTATGTTATATGATAAAATATAATAAAAGTGGGGTTTAAAAATATTTATTAAGATGTGTTAAGAGTTTGTTAATTTTAGAGAGTGAGTGGTAGTGTAATGGATGTGTTAAGGGGTGTGTTATATATATATATATATATATATATATATATATATATGTATATAATAAATAAAATAAATAAATAATTTAGTTTAATCAAAAATTTCAAGTCCAAAAAAAAATTTCAACACGTAAAAAAATAAAAAAATAAAAAAATAAATAGCCGTTGACCGGTCAACCGGTAAGACAAACAAACGCACTCCTTCGCTAACTAAAACGCTCCCTGCAGATAACAAACAAATTAACACACACCACTAACACACACGCTAACAGCTCAATTATAGTCCCAAATAATACCCTTTAGCCAAAATTTAGCACCTAACACTAACACACAAGTTAGTGTGTCCATTGTGGATTAGGAACACGCTTCAAAATTAAGTACTGGACACTACAATCAAAGATGATTTAAATAAATATATTTATTTGAGTTATATTATTTTTTATAGGGTAATTATCAATGGATTTTAATAGTTAGATTTAATTTTTATCAAGTTTTATTAAAAATAAGTTTTTATAAAATTGTCAGCAAAAATAATATTTTGTGACCCTTTTTTGTATATATATTGTTAAAATTGACAATTAATGACTTTTTTATCACAATTTTTATAAATTGTCGCTAAAATTACAATTAGTGACTTTTTCTGTGACGAATTTTTCAAACTGTCGTTGAAAGTTAAAAATTAATAACTTTTTCTAGGACATTTTTTTTTAAAATTGGTGCTAAAACTTTTAATTTGTGACATTTTTTGTGATAAAAATTTTAAGTTGTCATTGAAAATTAACAATTAATGACGTTTTTTAATAATATTTGATTAAAAATATCATTAATTATCATAAAAATTATTAATAATAAACCTATCTATTAAAATCTACACGTAAAGTTTTCGTTTTTTGTACTACATTTTGAAAAAAAATAAAAAACGTACATTAAATAAACAACCTCCAAACAACCTCTTAGCCTAGACATCCAGCACAGCTTTTATCTAGGAAAAAATTGTCAACACGCTGACAGATAATTTCATTACATTAAGGCTTCGTTTGGGAATAAAAGTTGGGATTATTTTGACTATTTTAGTTACAAAAAATAAAATAAATTTTTTAGTTTAATAAGACAAAATATGATATTTAACCCATAGTCATTACATTCTTTCTCTCACAAAAAAGTCAAAAAAATTTAAAAAAAGCCTAAAATCTTTCTCAAATCAAGTTTTTTAGTTTCAGACTAAAGTAGTCAAAAAATCAATCTACTTCCCAAACGGATCCTAAAAAAGTTAGATGCTATTTATAATTGCACATTTGAAGTTGAAGTTGAGTTTTGAGGTAAACGTTAGTTGTTTATCAATAATTATATGATTATATTATATTTATTTATAAATAAATAAAAATATCAAACATAATTTTGAAAATAAATTATTAATTTTTTTTAAAGATAAATATGATTTGATTTTATGATATTTCAATCAATTAATTTTTTATATAAATAATGTTTTTTAGCAAATCATACAAGATAAAATCCCAAGTTCATCCCACAAAAAGACAGAACATCACTTCTTTTGCCACCTCATTCCGTATCTGTGGAACCTCATCTAAAACAGTGGTTCTATATGTCGATCATCAAAATATAATTGACTGTAATAGGGCCCAACTCACTTTTCAATTAAAAAAAAATTATAAATATATATAAATTATTTCTATAATTATGAAAATTACATCTCGTTTTTTAAATTTTGCATCGTATAACAAATATTTATTTTTATTAATAAATTATTAAATTAATTAATAATTTTTAATGGTATTAAAAATATATTTCAATTAATAATTCTGATAATTTTATTGTTATGTACAAGAGTAATTAGAAATTTTATTTTTCTATTAATTTTGGTAAATAAAAAAAATCTAACAAATGAATATTTGTAAGGAGAGAAAATTCACATTTTGAAAGATTCTAAAAAATATATTTACAATTTATCTTTAAAAATTCCGACGTATACTGTTACAATATTGGAGATGAATTTTCACGATGTGGAAACTTTTTAAATCTAAAATCCAGTACTTGGGTTACCATAGTCCATAGGCCACCAATCAAATTCCACAATCTTATGTGCACCTTCTTTCAGTGGAAGGAAAAAGGAGAATACGCAAAATATCGTGATTGTCAAAGAATTGGAATGTTAGGGATATAAATTTTTTATTAAAAAAAAATAAAATTCACAACTATGTAAGTGTTTAGAAATTTTTTAACTAAATCTTTGATAAAAATTATTAAAATTAAAAAATACGAAAACTTATTGTCCCCTCTCTCCTTTTCTTTTTTTCCGCAGAGAAGAAAAACAAAACTCATGGAATGGAGGTCATTCATTATTCATCATCATCATTAACCCATAACTGCACCCTCACCCGAGAAGTTATTGGTTGTTGTTGGGACACTGTCATGGAGTGTTGTGATGGACGGAGAGAGTGAGATTTATGAATTTATGTTAAGTGATTGAGAAACACGTGGAACATAGCAAACTATGATTGGTGTGGGGCATAGTCACGTGACACTCAAGACTAATTAATAATTTTCGATGGTGCTACATGTACCAATTGATATACTAATTAGTGTACCAACATATATTATGACATTATTATTTCAAAATTATGGCAACACCTATTGGCCCAGTTTGGTGAAATTTTTTTTTAAGTTAAAAACTGATAATCAGAAAGCAAAAACTAAAAGGACATCCTAGCTTTCAAATAATTAATTTAAACTATTTCTACCTAATAAGCTACAAGCAGAAGTTGTACCAAATGATTTGACACAGACTCTAAAGTCAAAATAAATTATAATCACCCCTCAAAAACTATAACAAATAGTTCCATTATACAAATTATAAATACATAAAATCTCTAAAATAATAGAGTAATACTATACGTACTAATTAATGTATTAACTAGTATACTAACAGATAATGTAACATAATTAAGAAGTTTTGAATATTTGTAATTTGTATAATAGGTAAGGTCGCTACTATGTACATTAATCGATGTTCATAGCACCACCAAAAATAATATTAATATATTAATTAAGGATAATGTTTGGTGGCTACAAATTTTGTGGCTTAAATGGCCCGAAAATGTCAAAACAATGTCGTTTTGACATTTTCAGAGTTATTTTGTATTCAAAACGACGTCGTTTTGACATTTTCGGACAATTTGAATCAGAGAATTTGTGACCATCAATTATTACCCATTAATTAATATACTAATTAATAAAACCAGTGGTCCCTCCTTTCCCCACAGCTCACAGGCCAATCAGCTCTTCCCACGTAAGCTCTATCCAACCTGTCAAAAAAATGTTAGTAGAAGTCTAGGCCTCCACGTCCACGCGGTCTTGTCTAACTCCTCGCCCTGGTGCCTTTGCTGCCTGGGTTGGAGATAGATGATTTTCAGGTAGGTATTGCCAAGTGATATTTCAGGAGCATTGTGGAATGGAAAATTACAATGATATAGAATGGTGAATGGTGTTGATAATATTGCCACGTAGTCATTTAGGAAGATGATTTAAATAAGAATATTTTTTAATTTTTTATAAAAAGATATATAAAATATAGAGATGTAATATGATTTAAAAAGAATTAAAAAATAAAAACATATACTTATACCGTGTACTTTAAATAATACCTATGACTATCTAATAATTTAAATATATATATATCAAATTAGTGAAATTTAAAAAAAATATAATTTTTCCATCTCAAAATATTAGTTTTTTTATAGTACAATTACATATCAAAAAATATTAATATTAATAAATTTTAAAAAATGATAAAATAGAGAATTCATATTATTTTAGCATAAATGACACATCCCTATAATTTGGGAGTTCTAAAAGAGCATTAATGATGTGAAAAATTAAAAGAAAAAAAAAATCAAAACCAAAACCAAAACATCACATTATATGAGACCTACACACTAATTAGAGCTATTAGAACTTTCAATTTAGAACTCCCAATCTTTTTTCTTATTTTAGTTAGGGCAAATTACATATACCCCCTTGAGATTTAGCAAAATTACAGATATCCCCTGAAGGTACTATTTGCATAATAAATTAAAGGACAAATTGTTATGAAAATGTAAATCTCAAGGAACAATTTGTTATAAAAATATAAATCTCAGAAGAGATCTGTAATTTTCGAAACCTCAGGAGATATCTGTAATTTAATTAAATCTCGATGAAGGTATATATAATTTGCCCTTTTAGTTATTAATTTTTGAAAAGAAATTAATATTTTAAAATAATAAAAATTAAGATAAGAGATTAATATTTTTGGACAAATGGAGTAATTATAAATGAGTGACAAACTTAATAAATATTAATAATTAAAATTTAAAATTAGGAAAATGATTGGTGGCCCTAAAAAATTTGCCCCTAATGCCCCTAATTTCCATTTTTAGAAACTGTTTTCTTTTTTTCTTTCTTTTTTCCTTTTTTTTTTTTTTTTTTTTTACCTAAAGTGGAATTTTCGGGGCATTCGAGCCCCGAAATTCGGGCCCTCAAGCAGCGCTGTTAAAATTATTATATAATTATTTTTAAAAAATTTACCCATAATTTTTCTTGGGTTCGCACAACCACTAAGGATCCTCTAGAGTGAAATTTTCCTAAAGTTTCCTAGAGTGCTATATTGTGTGGTTGAGATTTACTGGCAAATCACATCAATTTTTTGATGTGATTTGCCAGTAAATCTCAACCACACAATGTAGCACTCTAGGAAACTTTAGGAAAAAATCACTCTAGAGGATCCTTGCTCTCGCACAACCATTAGCCCCTGGGGATAGGTGTACAGTGTAACCGTACGTAAACAGCATTAATTACAATCACGTGTAGCGTACGACTAGCAAACAAATCTCTGCCGTCGGTTCAGGGGTCCTTCTTGCACCATCATCCTGATCATTTCCTCATCATGCTCCCCACTCTCGGCCCCTCTCTCTTTCTCATGCTTTTTGTTTGGCAGATGGCAAAAGTTGAGTTGATATGAAGAGATTTTTTTAGACAACTCATATTCGGGATTGGTTTAGGAAGTGGGTTGATTTTTTATCTTTTTAATTTTTTAGACTATTTTAGTTTGGGCTAAAAAGTTTAGTTTAGAAAAGATTTTTTGACTTTTTGAATTTTTTTGTGAGAGAAGAATATAATGATTATGAGTTAAATGTGATATTTTATTTTTTGTGACTAAAATAGCTTATTTTGTCTTTTGTAATTAAAATAGCCAAAAAAGCCTATTTTAGTTCTTTCCAAACGGTGAGGTATGTTTGGTTTTGATTTGTAAAAAATAGTTTATAGAAAATTTTATTTTTCATATTTTAATATTTTAAATAATTTTTTTTAATAATTTCAGTAATTTTTTAAAATTTTTAGACACGTCTAACATAAATATATTTTAAAAATAAAATATTTATGAAAAAAATCTTTAAAAAATATACTAAATACCAAAAAAATTCAATACAATTTTCTTATTATTGTGTATCTATTAATTTTTTAAAATATTTTTCACAAATATTTTACTATTTAGATGCATCTAAGGCCCCGTTTGGTAGAGCTGTGGAAAATTGATTATAGATTATAGCTTAACAGATTATGACTTATAGCTGTGAACATAAGTTGTTAACTTGTTTGGTGCAGCTGTGGGATTATGAATTTAAGCAGCAGAATAGTGTTTGGTTAATAAGTTGTAAAATAACTTTTTATTGTATAATTGTCCTTTCTACCCTTATATGATATAAAAATAATTATTTTGTATTTTTTTTCAGTTTTAATTTTTAAAAAAATATTTCATTAATAAAAGTTAATATAAGTAGTATTAATTAGTATCAATTAATATAAAAATTGATACATTTGCTAAAAATGTAATGGAAGTAATATTGTCACAATTATTTTCCCTTATAAATTAATTAGTATCAATTAATTGCTTAATTAGTATCAATTAATACAAAAATTATTAATTAGTCTCAATCAATGACTTAATCAATTAATATTCAAATTATTAATTAGTATAAATTAATATTAATATTTAATTTTTAGTAGTATCAATTGATACTAATAATCAACAATTGTTATTAATTAGTATCAATTAATAATTAATTCATCACACAAGTATACAATATTAATTTATTAATAATTAATACCAATTAATATTATTTTTTTAATTAATATTGATTTTTTTCTTTTTCTTCAGGAATATATAATTTTTTATTTTTTAATTAATATAAAAATATACCATATGAGTTTATTAATAATTAATAACAATTAATATTTATTTTTCAATTAATATTGATTTTTTTCTTTTTCTTCAGAAATATATAAATTTTTTTATTTTTTAATTAATATTAATTAATAATATTAATATTTTGGTATTGACGAAGGTATTTAAGTAATTTTAGCTCCTCAACACCAGCTGCGCGCTTAAGTAAAAAATTTAAGCACCCCCTGACCAGCTTTTGAGATAAGTTGAGAAATAGCTTGATTTAAGCTATAAGCTGGTTAACTTAAGCTGCACCAAACATAATATTTTAACTTAAATTAAGCTCAAAGCTGAAATAAGCAGCTTATAAGCTTTACCAAACAGGCCTTAAGTAAGGTGCATCTAAAAAAGTAAAAAAAAAACTGATTAAAATTTAAAAAATATTCACTAATAACAAAAAATACAATTTTTAGAAAACTAAAACCAAACACACTGATTAGTAGTTTCTATAATTTTAATTAGTTTAATTTTATATCAATTTGATTTAATAGATAATAGAGTGTTTGTGAAAGGATTTTTTTAGTTTTTTGGGCTAAAATCTATAAAGAGACAAAATAGGTTAAAATAGTCAATAAAATAAAATGTCAAATTAAACTCATAATTATTTTATTTTTTTCTCACAAATATCACATTCAACTACCAAAAAAAAAAAAAAAATCAACTATCTTTCCAAATACAAATATTTTACCATATTAAAATAACAAAAAATTTAAATAGCCTACTAAAATAATTAACTTCCTAGACGAGGCCAATATTTGTTAGAAATGATCCCTTTTGATTTGAAATTAACTTACTGAGTTAAATAAATTTATAATTTCACCTATAAAGACATGACATATGTTCATGTGCACATTTTTTTTTAATAAAAAAATACAATAGTTGTAATTAGTTAAATTAAATTGAGATAAAATCATAAAATTATAATTAAATTTGAAACAATTAAAATTATAATGATCAAAATAATTACCATGTGTGTAATTTGTCTCTGTTTTTTGTGTTTTTTGTTTTTTTTGTTTTTTTTGTTTTTTTGTTTTTTTTTTTTTACAATTACATTAACAGACTATTTTGTCCAAGTTATCTGAGTTCTTTATTTTTTTTTTTTTAGTTTGTGTTAGTTAGTACAATCTTTATAAATTCCACTCTCATTCAGTTATAAGAAAATGATTTACAAATAGAAAAATTATACCAAATTTTATACCAAAATAACGCTACTAACAATTTTGAAAATTAAAGTGACATTGATAAATTTTATTTATTTTTAGTGATAAGACACAAGATTGCCTCATCATTTTAGATATATTTATTTATTTATTTTTACTTTTCAAAATTTGATTTCTATTTTCTATTTAAATGCTAGATAAAGTGATAAGACACAATATTAAAAAGATTTTTTTAATTTTTGAAAATTGATTTCGCATAAAAACTAAAACAATGTTTTCGAATTTTTCACTAAATTGTTTGTTTTTGAAACACAGAATAAAAATCAATAAATGATAACAAAGAAAATAAAAAAACAAAACAAACTGGTCCTTTAGTAATCTATTCTTTTCACCTCTCCTCTTTCTTTTTTTACACAATCTCCATTGAGATTTGGTGATATATATTGAATTCCAATTGTTTCACATAATTATATTGAATTTTTTTGAAGTTTTAATTTAGATAATATTCAATCCTTTTTTCACTAGTAATTCATTAACAGTATGGATAAAAAATTGATATTAACATATTTTTTTTATACATTTTTTATCTTATTTATCTTTATGTTTACACATCACCTGTATTAATTTTTGACCGTTTTAGCTTTACTAAAAAAAAGTCAATTTAATTATATCAAATTTATAAGCTCAATGTATTTTCCTTGAAACTTAGGGGCGATCAATGTAATTTATCATTTATTTTCATTTTAATTCTAATAACCTTGTTTAGTTTTTATTATTTTTTAAAAATTGAGTTTTTCGTATTTTTTTAATTTTTAGTAAATTTGTTTAATATTGTAAGTAATTTTTTTACTTTCTAGATGCACATGAAAAATATTTAAAAATTTCAATAAATACACAATAATATGAAAATGTATTAAATTTTCATTTTTTATATATTTTTTGTATTTGACAAATTTTTTTTAAAAAAATTCATAAATATCATATTTTTTAAGTGTATCTAATTTTTTTGTAAAAAAATTATTAAAATATTGACAAATTTTACTAAAAAAATTTAATTTTTTAAAAAATGAGCTCAATTTTTTAAAACCAAACAACAACGTAGCCAAACATAAGTGTGTATCTGTATGTATGTATGTATTAGGGGTAAGCAGCGGATATACCGATCCGTCAAAACTGACCGAACCGAACCGATCCGCGCCATTTTGGATGGATGCGTGATAACGAGCGAACGGTTGCGGATTGATTTTCTCCAATTCGCCAATCTTTCAGACGGATGGCGGATTTGAGATTTCTTTAGTCGTAACTGAACCGCCAAACCGCGAGTACCCCTAATAATTTATAAGACTTTGTGTTTCAGTTTGTTTAAATATTCTGTTTGTATTTTCAATTAAAAAAGAGTTTAAATATTCTCTTGAAAAAAGTTTTCAACTTGATTGTCTTTTTTGAATTGAAAAAAATAAACATATTATTTATCTATATTTTTTAGTTTTTAAATCTATCTCTAAAAATAATAAATAGAAAATATGATATATGCTGGTTGGTTTTTATTTTCAAAAACAGATATAGATGTAACAATACAGAGATATACAATCTCTACTACTGCTCTGTTTTGGTGGTTTGAATTGTTTTTATATTTGAAGAACCACAGACTATAATACTTTATGTGGATGCATGCTGTGATTGTAGTATGTGGATGAGACATACAGTGATTGCGATATTTTAAAGTTTCAAATTTTCTTGCTTTGGATGAGACATACGTAATATTTTTTTAAGTCATTGACTGTAATTCTTTTTTTTTTTTTTAAGAAGTGTACAAGTTGAATTATGTTGAAAATTTATAAAATTTTAAACCGCCAAACCGATTCGCATCCATCCGCCAATCCATTCAATCTACATCCGCCGAATTAACAGACAGATGCGGATTGATTTTCTCCAATCTGCCAATCTGGCGGACGGATGACGGATTGGATATTCCGTGGCCACAACCGACCCGCGCCCACTCCTTATGTATGCTTTGGCCCTGTTTGGGAATATATTATTTTCGTTGGCTATTTGGTTTTGTAACTATTTTAACTTAATTAAGAAAGTTGTGTTTAAAATTATAATTTATTTATTTTATAGTTAATTTAATAATTATGAAAGAGAAGCTAAAACAATTATTAATTAAATATAATATTTATCTTATTAATTATTTATTTTATTTTATTTTTATTGACTAATTGAACCCAAACAGGGCCTTGGACTCCGGGCAATGTTGAGAGAGAGACAGGAGAGAGGAGAGAGAGTGAGAGAGAGAGCAATGTGAAAGGGTCCGCGTCGGCGATTAATTTTCTTCTCCTCGTTACTCGGGCTGCTTTCCTCGTTTCCCGATCCTCAGCTCCCGCTGACACCGACAATTCCGGTATCGAACCCTTGCATGTTGACCGTCCGATCTTATTAGCGACGGCTTTGATTGATCCTTCCAAAATCGCCGTCTTTTACAATGACGTGTTTCACGGAAGACACTGTTTCCGTCACAGCTATCCCTAAATAACTACTACTATCGTAAGAGAGAGAATTTTTTAATTTAAAAAAAAAAAAAAATTGGTGCATAGATTTCAATTTTTTTTTTAAAAAAAAAAATAAAATCAAAAAATCAAAACGCTTGTCTAAAAATCATGTCAATAACCGTACATTCATTCTTAATAATCAAATAATATTAAATAGTTACAATTTTAATATCAATTTTATATTTTCACTATATTTTTAGGTTCTCTTTAGATTATAAATTTTTTTAAAAAATAATGAAAAGTCGGATTCATTGAATGGTTTCAAGTTTTAATCTTTGTTAGTTATAATAACATACATTATATTTCTTGTTTTGGTAAGTCGATACATGTCGTGAAAAGAATAATTCTTGACATTCTTGGTCTTTTTATGGGTATTTTATACTAAAAAAAATTTAAAATATCATATTTTGAGTTCTACACGTTTCGTGAACAAAGTTGATATCTGTGAATTTATTTTTATAAAATCTTTCAAACAAGATTAATATTAAATATGAGATCGACTCAAAATGTAAATAAACTAAGTATGAACACATTTTAAAAATGGTTAAGCTTTCAAGCCCAATATGAATAGCTTAATTCCCGGCTCATTTAAAAGATACTTCACAATTAAAGATAAATTTAGAAATATTATTGCTAAATTTAAGGTGTTGTTTGGCAATGGCGCAAAAGACAAAGGGGTGTTTTGAGAAGTTGGTAAAAAGTTGACTTTTGACTTTTTACCAAATTTTTTAGCTTTTTGGAAAGTGATTTGGAAAACTGGTAAAAAGCTGATTTTTTACTTTTTAGTTTAATATTTATTTATGGTGTCAAATCAAATTAAAATGACCAAAATACCCTTACCCAACATAAGAAATTTTTTTTTTTCATAGGCCCTAATTTGTAATTTTACACCGGCGTTTTTAGCACTTGCCAAACTAATTTTCTGGCATTTTTGGCACTTGCGTTTTTGGACATTTTGTCTAAAAACGTGACTTTTTGCTATGTTCCTAAAATGGCACAAAATATGTTAAATAAGTTAATAAAACAAAATATCATATCTAAACCATAATCATTTCACTTTTTTTTTCTCTACAAAAGTCAAAAAAGTAAGAAAAACCAAATTGAACAAACTTTTAGTCTCAAGCTAAAATAATAAAAAAGTCAATTGCCAAACAGCAACTAACTTTACATGAAATTTATAGCTAAAGTTTATTTTAACAAACCAGTTGGGTTAACTCAGTTTCTCACTATTATATACTTCTCTCTGAGATGTTATGATAAATCTTTGCCAACAAAGATTGATGCCAACTGTCACAGGCTGACTTCCTTAAAGGCACAGCGGAACAATTTTTCACTCATGTGGCGCTCAAACTCCACCAAGTTTAAGCCCGCCATAACTCATTGACAAATCGAGTATTGATGATCTCACCCGTTTTGAACATTAGGGCTCAATGCTTTGTCAACTTTACCACTCTTGGCATTTTTCTTAGGCCTTCCTGCAAAAGTGTTCACATAATTTCTAATAGTGCCTGGAGTGCTTATTTCTTTCTCATTATGATGTTGTATGTAATTGTTTTCCTTTTTGTTTTTTTTTTTTTTATAAGTTTGGGCTTTTTTGTGGTAATTGTTAAGTTTCTAGTGTTGGAAATGGTAGGAAAATTCTAGGTAAAATCAAAATTTTTTCTCAAGTTTGGTCTATTTTTTAGGTGGGCCCCGTGCATCGATTTACACGGGTCAAAGTGGTAACACATTCTATGCCGCGTTGTGATTCACGTGGTATATTTGGTTGCTCAAAACCATTACCGAATGAATGGGAAATTGAAGCCAAAGTGTGCACCATGGAAATGGAGTTTTGGTGGAAATTCCTTAAAGGTTTGAATAAGGCTTGTCCCACATTGATTTGATGGGAGGTTTTGAAAGGATTTATAAGGCTTGGGTTTGGTACTTGGGGTGTGCCCCAAGAGGTACCCAAGTGTTTTAGAGGGAGAGGTTATGGGTAAAATGGGCTAGACCCATTGGACCAAAAAATCAACACATGCGCGCCGCCGCCGTCCGGTCGGGCGGGTGGGCTGGGCTTGGGCGCGTGGTGTGAGGTTGGATTGGGCTTGTTCGGCCCAATACTAATCTTTTTGGGTCAAAAATATTTGAATTTAATTTAATTTTTGGTAAAATAAAATCCAGAATTCAAATTAAACTGGTTTGATTTTTTCTGTACATCCAAACAGAGCCCTTCCCGTATTGAACTGGAAATAATCTGATCCGGATTTACTGTACACCCAAACAAGGCCCTTCCCCTTTTTGTTATCTGTTTGAATTGTAACCCAACAGATTCAAATCTGTTGAATTCAAAACCAACAGGTATCATACCTGTTCAATTCAAAAATCTAGAGCCACCATTCCATCTATAAATAGGACAGCCCTCATTTGGATTTGGAGAAGTCTAATTTTCGTCCTTTATAATTCTGCAAACATCCTCTTCATTTTGCTGCATTGTTTTTCTTGTCAGAGAGAGTATAAACATTTTGTGTGTTCGTTAGACAAACAATTTGTAGTGCTGCTATTGTTTGTAGTAGATCATTTTATCCTAGGAGATAGACGTCCACATTCTGAAAGCACCGTGGAGAGGACGAATCTGTCTTAAGGACACAGTGTCAAACACTGGACTTGATCTGATTATAATTCGAAGAAATTAAATCAATTGTTGTTTTGTACACAATAGAATTAAATCTTTTAAATACAGTGAAGATTGTCCAACAATCTTAAGACAGATTCCTTTTTGGTATCTTCATTGTATTTAATTTTCTGTGTTTTCAAACTAATATTCTGGTTGGAAAAACAAATAGTGATTTATGTTATTTGACAGATAGTAGTAATATACTGTCTCTTTTCTTTGACAATTAGTAGTAATATACTGGTGTCATTAACAATTGCAGAATATTATTTGGTGTTACAGAAAATTATTTTGGTATTTTATTTTTCTAGTTTTAGTAACAAGGAAAATAAAATTATATTATTTTCTAGTTTTAGTAACAAAGAAAATAAAATTATTTTGTGTTTTAATTTATTTTCTGGTTTTGGTAACTAGAAAATTATTTTGTGTTTGTTCTGATTTTTGTAATCAGATAGTTTTGTGGTATTTTATTTTCTAGTTTCAGTAATAAGAAAAATAAAATGATTTTGTGTTATAATCTATTTTCTAGTTTAAGTAACTAGAAAATTAATTTGTAGTTTGGTTTTCTGATTTTTGTAATCGGATATTATTTCGATATTTTATTTTACTAGTTTTAGTAACAAGGAAAATAAAATTATTTTGTATTGTAATTTATTTTCTGGTTTTAGTAACTAGAAAATTAATTTTGTTAATCAATCATGTAACTTTGTGACTCGGTCACAATCTGTTAATTTTGTAAGTAACTTATGGTTTCGTTTGGTAGACCACTTATTTTTGAACCCTTTGCGAAAATGTGTTAATTATTTTGACTTTATCATAGTTCATCGTGAGTATACATGGAAGAATTTGTTTCTAGAGTAAAATATTAGTTTTACAACCAAATTTTATTTTTATTACAATGCGGATTCATAGTCTTGAATTGTTTCTGCACTTGAGTCGGAAAATATATATATATATATATATATATTCACAAGAACATTTTAATGCATATTTAATTTGTTTATTTATGTACAAATCAAACTTATTAAATGAAGGTATGTTTTGTCATTTTGAAATTTAAAGTTTAAATGTGTTGGATTTTATTTATGAGTTGAGAATCCTTTTATTTCATGATGCAAGTGATGAGATCATGCATGATTAATTTATTTTGTTAATTCATTATTTTTAGTTGGTGCGTTTGATATGCATGTATGATATCAACTCAAGTTATCTTTTAACAATAATTTCAAGCGATTTGGAATGATAAATTGTTATGTCGACTTTGGACATAAGCAGGTTAATTTGAATATTTCTAATCAATTTTGAATGAGTGTTTAAATACCAGAGAAATTTAAACATGAGGATGTATGCAATTATATCGGTCCGTTTAATTGGGAAGTAATTTAAGAAATCTTTTATGTTGATTATTGAATTATGTGACATGAGATGTCATTAATAATTATTTTACTTGCGTAGTAGAATTTGTTAAACCATGAACCATTTTATTAGTTGAGATAATTTAATTTTCTTCTGTCACAAATATTTTTATGACAGTGACATTTATTTGTTATTGAGTTGCAAGAATGTATATAATCAAATGGGTTTTTGAATTGTTTGATTCTTAGGCAAAATTTTTTATGAGGATATGATTTTGTCAAAACATTAATTCTGACTTGAGTAGTCATAATTATTTTGGTTTTTTCTTGAATTTGTTTTAAAATTCATTGATTTCTATTAGAAGTGATAGCGGTGGTGAATATGATGCACCATTAAATGTATTTTGTGCACAACATGGCATTATTCACCAAACTACAGCACCCATGTTACTAAGTTCAGGCTTACCACAGAACTTGTGGGGGGAAGCAATTTTTGTCTGCTAATTATGTTCTTAATAGAATACCCCACAAGAAAACCAACAGCACTCCTTATAAATTGTGCAAAGGTCGACCACCTTCTTACAAATACTTAAAAGTATGGGAGTGTTTGGCAAAAGTTGAAGTTTCTGTTCTTAAAAAGACTAAGATTGAACCAAAAATAGTAGATTGTGTGTTTATTGGTTATGCTCAGAATAGTAGTGCATATCGGTTTCTGACTTATAAAAAAAATACCTAATATAAATGTGAACACTATTATAGAGTCAAGGAATGCTGTGATTTTTGAACATGTCTTTCCTTACAAGAAAGGACAGGAATTAAGTTCACGGAAAAGAACTTATGATTGTACATAAAGTCAAGAGACTAATGACAATCAAACACAAGAGACTAGTAATAGTCTCGACCAACAGGATTTAACTGATGATGAACCAAGACGAAGTAAGAGAGCGAGAATATCAAAATCCTTTGGTCCAGATTTTCTGACATACTTGTTAGAAAATGAACCTCAAAGCTTTAAGGCAGCAATGACAGGTCCTGAAGCACCTTTATGGAAAGAGGCTGTTAATAATGAAATTGAATCCATTATGCAAAATCATACTTGGGAATTGGTGGATCTTCCATCAGGTTCTAAACCTCTTGGATATAAATGGATATTCAAGAGAAAAATGAAAGCAGATGGTTCAATTGACAAGTATAAAGCACGACTTGTAGTTAAAGGTTACAGACAAAAGAAAGGTCTGGACTTTTTTGACACATATTCCCTTGTGACAAGAATAACATCCATTCACATGCTTATTTCTATAGCAGCGTTGTTTAATTTAGAAATACATCAAATGGATATTAAGACAGCTTTCTTAAACGGTGATTTAAATGTAGTGATCTATATGGAGCAACCCGAAGGGTTTGTAGTATCAGGGCAAGGAAAGAAAGTTTGTCGACTTGTAAAACCCTTTATGGATTAAAACAAGCATCTAAGCAATGGCATGAAAAATTTAATCTTGCAATGCTTACTAATGGGTTTAAGATAAACGAATGTAACAAATGCGTCTATGTTAAAAATACTGACCAAGGATATGTCATAGTTTGTCTTCATGTAGATGACATGCTTATCATTGGAAGCAGTTAAAACATGATCAAATCAACTAAGCAAATGCTTAACAAAAGATTTGATATGAAAGATATGGGGGTCGCAGATGTTATATTAGGAATGAAAATTACTAAAACATCTGACGGATATGTATTATCTCAATCTCATTATATTGAGAAAATTCTTGATAAATTTATCAAGGATGATTTGAATTTAGCTAGAACACCTGTAGACATCAGTCTATATTTATCGAAAAATAAAGGTGATACAGTGTCTTAGTTAAAATACTCCCAAATCATTGGAAGCTTAATGTACCTAATGAATTGTACTCGTCTTGATATAACTTATGCTATCAGTAAATTGAGTAGGTACACTAGTAACCCCGGAGAAGACCATTGGAAAGCGATCATTCGGGTTCTTAGATATCTAAGATTTACTCGTGATCATGGTTTGAACTTTACTTGATATCCAGCAGTACTCGAAGGTTATTGTGATGCCAATTGGATATCGGATACTAAAGATTCAAAATCCACTAGTGGATATGTCTTTACTCTAGGAGGCACTGCTATTTCTTGGAAGTCCACGAAACAAACTTTCATCGCACGATCCACAATGGAATCTGAGTTCATTGCTTTAGACAAAGCACGAGAAGAAACAGAATGGCTTCGTCACTTCTTAGAAGACATTCCAATGTAGCCAAAACCTGTACCAGCTATTTGCATTCATTGTGATAGTCAATCTGCAATAGGCAGGGCACAGAATCATATGTATAATGGTAAGTCACGACATATTCGTCGTCGACATAATACCGTAAGGCAATTGTTGTCAAACGGAATAATCTCAATAGATTATATAAAATCTAAAGAGAATATTGCGGATCCGTTAACAAAAGGTTTGACAAAAGAGCTAGTGTATAGTTCATCAAAGGGGATGAGATTAAAGCCTATTACATAAGAGTCGTCATAATGGTAACCCTACTTATATGACTGGAGATCCCAAGAACTAAGTTCAAAGGGACAACTAAGTTATGTATGGCTCGTCAGAAATCACAAAGGGATTAAAATTCCTATCCATTCCTATGGTGAGAGTGATATCTGCAACATATGTTGTCTGCAGGGGTATAAGGATAAGCTTTGCTTTTAATGATTACTTATATCTTGATTAAAGTATAAAATCAAGACAAGTATAAGGAGATACTCACAATAAGAATCACCTATATGAGTGTTGAACTGGGGCCAGTTTTATGAGAATGAAAAGGCTACATTCTCTAGAAATACTCATGGAAAACCAGGTGCGTTCAAGGCCAAAATGAACATAACAGTGAGAACCACGATGTGTCAGAAGATATTTTGTGTGAAATCTATTGTCTTGGCTTACACAAACGGCTGAACAATTCAAGGTATCACGTCCATTGGTTAGCCAGTAAGTCTGATAGGTTATCACTAGGGAAGGATCAAGGCCGAAAACTACCTATCCTGATGCAAGATATTTTTTGACTTATACTCTTTCGTTAAGTCCGCATATTGTTGCATTTCCGTTGTCATCAAATTCCATTCATGTGGGGGATTGTTGGAAATGGTAGGAAAATTCTGGGTAAAACCAGAATTTTTTCTCAAGTTTAGTCTATTTTTTAGGTGGGCCCCGTGCATCGATTTACATGGGTCAAGTTGGTAACGCGTTCTATGCCGCGTTGTGATTCACGTGGTATATTTGGTTGCTCAAAACCATTACCGAGTGAATGGGAAATTGAAGCCAAAGTGTGCACCATGGAAATGGAGTTTTGGTGGAAATTCCTTAAAGGTTTGAATAAGGCTTGTCCCACATTGATTTGGTGGGAGGTTTTGAAAGGGTTTATAAGGCTTGGGTTTGGTACTTGGGGTGTGCCCCAAGGGGTACCCAAGTGTTTTAGAGGGAGAGGTTATGGGCAAAATGGGCTAGACCCATTGGACCAAAAAATCACCACACACTCGCGCGCGCGTCGCCGCCGCCGTCCGATCGGGCAGGCTGGGCCTGGGCTTGGGCGCAGGTGCGTGGTGTGAGGTTGGATTAGGCTTGTTCGGCCCAATACTAATCTTTTTGGGTCAAAAACATTTGAATTTAATTTTATTTTTGGTAAAATAAAATCCAGAATTCAAATTAAACTGGTTTGGTTTTTTCTGTACATCCAAACAGGGCCCTTCCCGTATTGAACTGGAAATAATCTGATCCGAATTTACTGTACACCCAAACAAGGCCCTTCCCCTTTTTGTTATCTGTTTGAATTGTAACCCAACAGATTCAAATCTGTTGAATTCAAAACCAACAGGTATCATACATGTTCAATTCAAAAACCTAGAGCCACCATTCCATCTATAAATAGGACAGCCCTCATTTGGATTTAGAGAAGTCTAATTTTCGTCCTTCATAATTCTGCAAACATCCTCTTCATTTTGCTGCATTATTTTTCTTGTCAGAGAGAGTATAAACACTTTGTGTGTTCGTTAGACAAACAATTTGTAGTGCTGCTATTGTTTGTAGTAGATCATTTTATCTTGGGAGATAGACGTCCACATTCTGAAAGTACCGTGGAGAGAACGAATCTGTCTTA
Organism: Camellia sinensis; assembly: GCF_055761805.1. NCBI lineage: Eukaryota > Viridiplantae > Streptophyta > Magnoliopsida > Ericales > Theaceae > Camellia > Camellia sinensis. The sequence continues at coordinate 183,989,656 of NC_138961.1, read as the reverse complement.
AGGACACAGTGTCAAACACTGGACTTGATCAGATTATAATTCGAAGAAATTAAATCAATTGTTGTTTTGTACACAATAGAATTAAATCTTTTAAATACAGTGAAGATTGTCCAACATCTAGTTGTGGTAATTGTTAAGTTTCTAGTTGTACACTAATTTGCCAATTTTATATGATTATTTTATATTTATGATTAATCTCATGCGAATTTTTTTAGATAGGAAAAAAAAGTGAGTTTTTTTTTTATCTCATGCGGATTGAAAAAAGAAAAAAAAAAGAAAAAAAGAGAGTTTTTGTGACCCATTGACTAATAACAATTGTTTTAAATTTTAGAAAATGAAATTTGAGGTTCAAGTAATGAATATATAAATAAAATAAAAAAAGGAGAAAAAAAAATATGAAATATATATATAACAAAAATGATTGGGAGCTCTAATAAAGAAGCTCTAATGGGAGTAGGCCTTACTGTGATATGATGTTTTGACTTTCATTTTTTTGAAAAATGTTTGGGAACTCTAAAAAAAGAGCTCTAATAACTCTAATGTGTGTGTGGGCTCCATCTGATGTGATGTTTTGACTTTGTGTGTGTGTGTGTGTGTGTTTTTTTTTTTTTTTTGACTTTCTGCATCACTGGAGCTCAATTGGAGCTCTAGTTTTAGGGGGATGAATCACTACTTATTTATTTATTTTTTTGCCAGGTTATTAGTGCTAAATTAGAGTTTTAAAATTAAGGGATGTATCATTGCTCTATATATAAATACAACAATGCTTGGTAGTCTGAATTTTCATGGCTCAAATAACTTGAATGTCTCAAAATGACGTCGTTTAAACGATGTCATTTTGATACATTCGAACTATTCAAACTGCACAAATTCAAGCTATCAAACATTTTTCATATAAATAGATACAAGTACTGTGAAATATTGAAGTCAGGATGGCCATGCGGGCATTGGATCGTACATTAGAGTTGAGAGCAGGGGTGCAACTTGGGCGGGTTCGGTGGGTTGGGAGGTTATCCAAACCCAGTCTAAGTTGTGCTGAAACCTGCCCAACCCCGAATTGTAACCCGAGGTTGTCTGCCCAAGCCCGACCAGAGTTAAACCCGAATTGCCGAGTTGCCCGAATTGTAAATGAATTTCAGTTTTTTTTTTTTGCGGTTACATTATTAAATTATTAAAATTTCACTCTATTTACATTTTTTTAAATAAAAAATCATTAATACTATCAAAACAAATAATTTATATAATGTAAGAGAGATGTCACTATAGTAATCCTTATAATTTATGAGTGAAAATAAAAAAAAGATTTTATGTTATTTGTATATATAATATATATTCAATATGATTTAATAATCTACATTACTTTAATATCATGTAATGACTAATAATTTATATGTATATTTAATATTTTTATATATTTATATATGTATAATTCGGGTTTCGGGTTGCTCGGGTTGTGTGACGTCTTTGCCCAAATCCGTCCAAATTTAATTCGGGCTTCTGAATTTTTGCCCAAACCCATACTGAATTTGAAAATATTTCGTCCAAACCCTAAAAAAATTCAGGCTAAGCTTGGATTGCTTGAGTTGAGCCGGCCCAAGTTACACCCCTAGTTGAGAGTAGGGATAGGGATAGCCAAAGCTTAAATTACTACTTTGTCCGCAATTTGGCATGTGATCTATTTTCATAATTCATGTTCTTCATTTTATAGTTTTTTTTAATAAATTGTTTATAAAAAAAATAGAAAAATTTACAAATCAGTAGTACTTTCTAAAAAATAATTATAGATTTTAATGAAAATTTTTATAATTTTCATCATTAAAATGTATAAAGTTTACCACAAATTTAAAATAATTTTAGAAGCATACCAATGATTTGTCTTTTTTTTCTTCTAAAAAATATGATAAAAGTATATAAATACGGGGTTAATCAAAATTTTAATAGCAATTTACCAGCAAAGATTTAAAAAGTGAAAGATTCAAATGAGTAAAATAAAACTTGTGGTAAGTTCAAAGACCCACACTAATCTTTTTTGGGGAGTTAGTTAAAAAAAATAAATAAATAAAAAGAAAGAAAGAAAGAAATAAAATTGAAAATTGAAAATTAAAAATTAAATATTAAATTTTTAATTAAAAAGTTGTTTGACAAAAATTAAGTGCTAAATTAAAATGGATTGTTTGATATATATATATATATATATATAAGATTAAATTTTTTACTTTTAAAATGTAACTTTTGTAATGATGGTGGCAGCGTTAATGTCAATGATGGTGGAGGTAAAGAGATAGTTGTTGTGGTGATGTGAAGGGGTAATGTAGGTGCCAATGGTAATAATGGCAGAGGTAAAGACAGTAGCAGAGTCAGAAAATTAAATTAAATGGGACACTCATTAATTATAATATCGAAAAATTTTACAAAAATATCTCACGTAAGTTTTTACAATTGATTTCGAGAAACATAAAAAAAAATAATGTTATTTGTAACTAATATATCATGGATAAAACAAAAATATATATAGATATAAGTCTTAAAATAAATTATATAATGATAAAAAAAATTTATACAAAATTTGATTAAAAATTCAATATAATGGTAATACCGCGTCATCATTAATATGTGATATCACCAACTAATAGTACATAAACACATAGAGTGTGAACCTCACATGTCAAATGTAACTAACAATCTAATAAATTTTATATCTTTATAGTGAGATTACTTATTGTAACAACCCTCACTTCTGATTAGTGTTAAACTGTGTTTGAGTATAATAAGTAAATGATTAGAATGAAATCCTGAATTGATTGCATTAGTGTATTGTTTTAAATGCATTTCTATCTGTTTGATTACCGAATGATCTGTTCGTGTTTTTACTTCGAATTGCGAATTGAAAGTTTTATCGGCAACCGATTCAGAAATTGATTAGCATTTTATGCTAATTAGGATTTATGTGATTTTATGGTAGGTTAATTAAAATTCAATTTGGAATGATTAAATTAGATTAATTAATGTTAAACTAATTGAACCTAGGTAATTACATTATTGCCATTGAGTGGTTTAATTGAAAGCCATTACTTCTCTCACTCTTTTCATTTGTTTAGCATCATTCTTCACTTTATCTTCTTGACCCAAAAACGTGAGAGTTAGAGAGTTGGAAGAAAATTGTTTCATCTAGAGATTTACTTGGAGAATTAGAGGAATTGAAGAAGATTTGCAAAATTGAGTTTCCATACTTGGGATTCAAGATCTAAGGTAGGAAAACTCACCCTCTTGAACATGAATTTGAGTTGTTTCTTGCATAATTCATAGAAATATTGGAGATTAGAGTCAAGTTATAGCCTAAGGGGTTGAATTGAGTAGCAATGTGTGCATGCATGTCCATATTATTGCGTTTTGAGATCATTTACATGAGAATTTCCACATGTATGTCCATATTTGGTTGTAGTCCATGAATTCACCATGTTTTGTAGTTCAAGCTTGCATTTGATTATGTTTTAGAGCATTAGAGTTTATAGAAACTCATGCATGTGATGTTCTTGCATTATTCTTCAAGTTTCTTTGAAATTGTGTTCAATTGTCTCGCCTTTGGGCTTGATTTTACAAAATTGATCTTCAAAACGTGTTGTAGTATGAGTTTTCAAGTGTTTTCCAGAAAATTGGCCCAAAAGGTTGAGTTTTGATAACTTTAATTCCTAGTTTGAGCTTTGGGAGCAAATTTAGAAATTTCAGATTTTGGCTTCCATGCTCGAGCGAAGGATTCCACGCTCGAGCGACCATCTTTTTGTTCAGAGCCTGGCTCGAGCGACGGAATGCTGGCTCGAGCGTAGATTGCAAGCTCTCAGGTTTTTGTGCATGCAGACGTACGCTCGAGCGACGAGACCTACACTCGAGCGAAAAGCTGTGTCTTACGCTCAAGTGAGCATCGAGCGGAGAATTTCAACAACCAGTACTTTTTGCATTTTTACAGACCACTCAAGCGAGGGAGTCCACGCTCGAGCGACCCCTCTGTTTTGGTAAGCTCGCTCGAGCGTAGAAAGTCATGCTCGAGCGAGACCCCTGTTTCAGCAAAAAATTTGAAAAGTATTTTAAAGCACATTTTTGCATGCTCATTCCATCCTAGGCATCCATAGGCTATGTTTAAGGCATCTTAATGAGGATAATGTTATAGAACCACACCGAGTCAAGTTAAGGGGCTAAGTTATTAATCCCAAGTGTATAACTTCGTGTGTGTTCGTTCTGCAACTGTGTAGGGTTGACATCCGAGGACGCTGACTAGCCTGTCTATAGCTCAACACTCTGTAAGTAACAATGTTGTAAAGATACGTTCAATTATAATTATTTCTGAACGATTGACTGTACCGCTTTCTGAAATGACATTACTTACTGAATGAATGTTTGTCCTATTTATAAACTGTACTCGTGGCATCCATAGCAACTTACTGTTACTGTACTGTTACAGAGATCTCTGTCAGTTCCATTGTTTGAAACTATCACTGTTTACTATTATGATGGCCATCAACTGAGTGTTCGGTCTATTAAGACTTATTGTACTGTTTTGCTATTGGACGTACCACGTATGACTGTTATGAATTCTAAATGACTGATATGGCATAAAATATGAGTTACTGATTGAATAACTGATCTACTGATGCAAATGACTATTTTAATTAATGAAGGGACATTCATTGTTAACCCCTTTACGCATTTGTTATTCACTGGGTTTTAGCTCACTGTTTATATTTATATGTAGGTGTCCAGGGACCAGACTGAAGCTAGGAGTGTCAAGTTAAGCTCTTGTTTTGTCAAGCCAACCATTGTGCCTCATTTCGAGGTTCCAAGTCCGTTCAAGCTAAGGCTGTTTTGGAGTGTTCAGAATCACCATTCTGTCTCTGTTTTGTACCGACTGAATAAGTTTCGACTGTACAGTATAGTGAAGGGACTTGGTCCCTAACCTGAATGTTTGTGTATATGATGTATGTACATATGTTTTGGTTATGAATGTGGCTTGTTCATCAAAGTCTTTTTGCATTCAGATTTTCACAGCTCATTGGACATCTTTTTAATTACTGTTTGGCTTCTGCCAGCCCCTTACTCTGTATTACTGTCATTACTGTTAAGCAGACCTTTGGTAATCACGAATTACTAGTCGGTTTCGATGTTAATCCCATAAGGGCGAGTTTGGGTCGTGACACTTATACTTGTATATCAATAATAATGACTTCACCGTTACATTCAATTTTTTTCATAGATAATGTGGTTTATAGTAGTCTCTTCATTTCAACTAAAACAACATTTATTATTCTCATAATTTTTAAAATGTCATTGACATTTCAGTCTAATAATATTTTTGTAATTTTTTTATTTAAAATATTTTTTTATATTTTCAAAATAAATAAATAAATAAATAAATTCCAAAATCCATGGGGGCACCTGACCCTTGGGTCTTCACTCCCTTCGCCACTGGCTAAGGAGATAGTGATTGTGGTGATGGTGATGGTGGGAAGGGGTAATGTAGTGAAGGTAAAAAGAGGTGGCCGCGATTTTGCAATGATGATCGTGATTGTGATGGTGGAATGGTGGTGGTGGTTATAGGAATTGTGATAATAGTTATGGAGGTGAATGTCAATTGTAATGGCGATGGAGTGGTCATAATGGTAGTGATAATTGTGATAGTAGTGTGGTAGTAGTAGTGAAAATATGGTAGTGCCTATGCAACGATGACAATGGTGGTGCTAGTCGTGGTGGAGGGGTGGTGGTAGTAGTTGTAGTAATGGTGTGATGGCTGTGGTTGTAGTAGCTAGAGTGGTGGTGGTGGTGAGATTATAACTATGTATGTCAAGTTTTATGCATAAGTATTTATAAATTCATTAAGAATTAAGTGGGTTTTTATCACTTAATTTTCTTAACTTACATTTTAAGAGTTATTTAAATTTATAAATGATATTATTTGTGATTATTAAACAGACTTAGTTAATTTTCACTTAATATTTTTAACTTTAATCATTGAATTGTTATCAAATGATAACTTATTAACTAGAATATGGCTACAAAAAAATAAAAACAAAAACCCCAGAATTTAAGCCATATAACAAAATAAATTTTGAATACTTAATTTTATTAATTTAAACTTTAATCTTTTGATTTATTTTTAATTTAAACCATTTGCCAATTTCTATTAGGTAAAATTGTTGAAAAAATGTATTTTAGTCAATATACTCAATGTAAGTGTATGAAAAATATCTAAAATATATTATTCCATTGAGGTTATTAACTAAAATATCTTTTTTCTATGAGTTTTACTTACCGAAAATTGGTAAATAGTTTATATTGAAAATAAAATAAAAGATTAAGGTTTAAATTAATAAAATAAAAAATCAGGGTTTATTGGGTTACAAAGCTCAAATCCTGAATTTTATTTTTTGTAATTTCTCTAAAAACTAAAAAATTTAATTCTTTTGGTACATTTTTAAATTTTAAATTTTTTCTAATAAATTTTTAAAATAGGTAAAATAAGCATTTTAGTGAAAATTGAGTTTGTCAAATAAACTAAAAAATTTTAACAAAAAAAAATATTTAAAATAACTCTTAGGACTGTGATTAGCGCTGAAAAAATATATAAAATGTATAAAAATCATAATACCATTAGCATAATTATTTAAACACTAGAATTTTTTTTGACTGGTATAATAAATTGAGTTTAAAAAAAAAAAGCCACAGGAGGTGGGAGAGAATCTTATACCCTAAAAATAATAAGGTAATGATGAAAGAATCGCATTTAAAGGTGGGGATGGTTGTGTTGTGTTGTGTTGTGTTGTGCAGTAGTTCTGTGCTGTGCTGTGACTTATGTCTCCTCTCCTCGTGTTAAGTGTTTTTCTTAATTTTATTTCAGAAAGTGTTTTCACTTTTGTCTTGTTGTGTGTGTTTTGACTGTGGGAAGCAACTTGTGGTATTAGGTAACAAGTCGGGGTGTTTACCGGCAATAACAAGTTGAAGAAAAATGCTACTGAATTGATGGCCCCCTACGAAATGAAGAAAACCAAGAATAATTTTTTTATTTTTTTATTTTTTTTGGGTGGGTAAGAAAATTTCATGTTGTGTAGTGTATTAGTAGGGTTTTAAATTTTTAAGGACAATTTTAAATAAAAAAAAATGATGTGTATTAAAAGCATATTAGTAATTAATTTGACAGATATCATTATTTAAATATGAATTATTGATCTAGTTAATTGTGTAGATAATCTAAATAAGTATATTTTTTAAATTTTTTATATGAAAAAATATGTAAAAAAATAGGTAGGTAATATGACCCAAATAAGTACACTTATCTAAATAAGTGCATTTAAATAAGTTATGTCAAACACTCCCTTACTTTTATATAAAATGTACAATCTTTTTAAATTTCTTAACATGTGTTTCAAGGATCTATAACAAGTCAGACTAATTTGCAAACAAAGATCGAGAGTTTTTTTTATGGGCTCATACCAGATTGACATGTTGGCTAAAATTTTTGACTCAAGTCCTGTTTAACGGACTTGGCCACACGGATGGGCTGACCGGCCAAGCCTCAACTAGGTCAATGTACCAGGCTCTCAACTAGGCCTACGGGCTTACCAAATGAGTCGGGTCGAGTTTTAAGTCCTAATTTTTTAAAGTTATTTTTGTAAATATATATTTTCATATTTTTTCACAGGTTTAGGGGGAGCCAACCGATGTTACTGTGCTTCAAGCCCTAGCGCATAGTCCAAGGTTCATTTACCCTGTTCGGGGCCAAATAATGGTGTTTATAATAAAAAAATTTATACACAATTTGATATCACAAAAGAATTTTACATGGTAAAAGAATTAGCATTTAATGCGGATTTGTGCAGATGTAATTTAGCAACCTCTGAATCATAAGCACAATTAGTGCGAGTCAGTCTGTGTCTGTCTGCCTAATAACACCATATTTATTAATCTTGACTCTCTCTCTCTCTCTTTATCTCTCTCTCTCTTGAGTATGTGTGTCTCTCTCTATAAAGCTATCTGGGTATTAGGGTTTTCAAAGGGGGGAGTTTATTATGGAAGGAAGGCTGGATAAAAATAGGCTGGAGAGAGAGAGAGAGAGAGAGAGAGAGAGAGAGAATGGTGGCTTTGAGGGGAATGTTGGCTGGCTCGAGGCTTTGCTTTGCTTTTCAAATACAAGCAAAGGGATACCTCTGAATGGAATGAATTATCTCATCAAAGGCTTCGGACCAGGCTTCATTCCCTTCAAACACACATATATTATATGAGTGTAGTTTTGTTCTATATATGTACATATAGTAAGTTAGTAAGGGATGAGATATATATATATATATATATGAGTGTTATCTTCTTGTCTGTATGAAGTGTGAAGGTTAGGGTTGAGAGGAATGTTGTCTGGCTCGAGGTCATGGAGGAGGAAGAGCTGATGATTTCTTTAATTTCTTTCTTTCTGAAAGTGAAACCCTAAATGACTCTCGGACCAGGCTTCATTCCCCCCAACCAGCATTCGCTCCTCCTCTTCCTCTTCCTCCTATTATATATTTATATTGTTAACTATATATATATATATATATATTAGTGCAGGTTTAAAGTGTGATACTACCCTAATTTCACCATTGGATATTTCGTGGAATTCACAAGATCTGCCTGCAGCTAAGGTAATTGGTAGGTCACTCCTCCTTTGTCATTTCAATTTGGAATTTGAAGAGCTTTTTTACATTTAATTAATTCTTTCAAGAACTAAAAAAGCCAATATCACATTTTGGTTGGGCTTTCTTCCTTCCTTTCTTTCTTTTTTTTTTCCCCCATCATCATTTATCCTCCTAGCTCATCTTTTGCTTTCATTTCAGGTCTCCTCTGGAAGGAAGGTACATAATATCATATATGGACTCATCTCTCTCTCTCTCTCTCTCTACACATACACACACATGCTTGTGAGTTCTGTGACACAACACAACACAAGTAGATTGTATGATATGATATGCAGATACATTTCCCTAGTAGTAGTAATAGTAGTACCCTCACATCTACATCACTTTGATACAGCTGCTGGGCTGGGAGTGGGAAGGCAGGGACACAAGTTCAAATTGGAAATAATCCCATAAGTGATTGTTTTTTCTCTTCAATTCTTTCTCTCTCACAAATTTAAAAGCTATTTTTGTTAACACTTTCAATTTTTTTCCCCTTCTTTTTCAATTAGACGTATAACTTAAGGTGTTTACAACCTAAGATGGGGTTCAAATGGACAAGATGGCATGGCATTGCAGAGCAGAAGATTATTGTCCTGTACAAACAATCCAGTAGATCGATGTGAAGTGAAACTCTCTGCCCAGCAAACTGGGTGAAAGTCTAGGCCCTAGACTTGTAGTAGATTACTAGCTAGGGTTTTGTGAAAAACATATCAATCTCATTTTTATAGAGCTAGTCTTCCTAGGCTTTTCTGTTTTTTTTATTTATTTTTATTTTTTTAAATTGCATTTCATTTGGACGGTGGAAAATAATTTCATTTTTATGGTAATACAAATCTCTTGTGTGTATGGTATAAATGTTTTATGTATGTTAAATTACACACATTAAAATTTCATTTATAGTGTAATTATTTTAAGTTTGTCTTACATATTTGCAATTACTCTTTCTCTCTTTCTTTAATTTTTTTTTTGTTTAGCATTTGTAATTTAACCCTTTTGGAAAACTCTAGTCCTATATATCAAAATGATCCGTGCCATTTTTGTAGTTAAAAGCCAATTTGATGGATGTATTACTTTAAAGTCAAAGCCTCAAATCACCCACATTGTTATTCTGGTTCAGTTTCTTCATATATAAAACTGTTTCTCTCTCATCCTCCATGCAAGCGAATGTTGGTTTTTAACAATATATTTGATCAAACTCTATATGGGAATATTCCCATAATCGTTCAATATATTAAATTCAGCTTTTATCTTTTATCTCTTGTTATTTTAAATATATATATATATATACATTCTTACCTGTTTTGAGTTTGTCAATAGTATTCTTCTTCTGTCCACAAAAAATGAAGGATGATTATTGAAAAGTAACTATTGAAGTTTGTTTAATATGCTTTGGGCTACTTTGGGAAGTGGGCTATAATCCGCTTCTCAGAGCATCTCCAACCCACTAGGCATATAATGCTTGTTAGTCAAAATGTCTAATGTGACTCACTTTTTTCAACTCCAATGCACTAGGCATATGCTTAGGCATTTTGGCTCAGCTCACATTCACTAGCTACATGTAGCTAGCCTTCAAGGCTAGGCAAAATGTATTTAATCATTAAGATTATTTCCCTCCATCTTTGTTGCTGAGGTGGCATTCTATAAAGTTAATAGTAGTTGGATGAATAGCTAAAATAAAGAGCATGGTTGGGGTAGAAACATGAAATCGTTGACAGGCAAAATAAAATGTATACTTTATAGTAATATTTAGATAGGTAAAATGCCTACTACCATTGGAGATACTCTATTATAACCCACTTCCTCTCTTATAAAAAAACTGCTTATAAGCTGCTTGTAAACAGTTTTTCACTAAAAAACTGATTATAACCATATTTTCAAAGTAGACAAGCCACTGAAGCTCATGCTAGTCATTTACTAGAGTTATACATCTTAATATTTTTTAAAAATTATTTATTTTGTAAGTGTATATAATGAAGGAGAAATTAAATTACAACGAGTGCCAGAAATATTTTTTTACAAAAAATAATAAATATTATAAATATTAGTTATTAAAATAACTATACTGAAGGGTAATTTTCCTTATAATAAATAATGTATGGTATTAATTGTATTTTTAAAAAAAAATTCAAGATAAGATAAGTGTAATTACTCAATTTTTAATTATTTTTTTCTAACATTTCAATAAAGTATAATTTTTTGTATGTAGTGAATAGTGTGTGTAGTAGTGATGATGTGGGAAGTGTGATTGAATGAAGAAATGATACCCTATAGTAGTTGTTTAACAGTTAACGAGAAAGAAGTGAGTTTCACGGTTACTTCTTAAGATTTTAATAGTTACAATCATCATGAATGATTCAAATAGCATATACATATAATTTTTTTTTTATCGGCAAAGAAAAATTTCATTTAACAGCATGAAATTAAAAGTACAAGAAGATGAGATGCATCGAGAGAAATTCAGAAGTATAAAAATACCCTTACTATTGCTACTCGCATCCATACAATCAACCCCTAAGCCTCTCGATTTTTTAAATTAAAAAGTTAAGAAGAACTTAACTAGAAAATAAAATACATGAATAAATATACATATAATGACAAATATGTTAACAAGTGGCATTGGAATAAATATATATATTTGTTTAATACTGAGATTTGCGTAGAAATTATTTCAAAAATAGTAAAAATGTTAAAAAGGATTATGGAGACAATGAAAAGTGTCATGTTATTTTTATTTTTTTTTAGGGACTACTATAGGATTCTTGTTAGCAAGACTTTTATATGAATGAAAAAACTTTCTAATGAGAAAAATAGGCTATAAATAAGTAAATGAGTTTAAAAAGTGTGTTGATTTCAATAACTTTGAGCTCGTTTTGGAAGTTTTAGCCTTAGGTTTTTTTTGATTAAAATAGTCATAAAAAAATAAAATAGACTTTTTAGTCTAATAAAACAAAACATCACATTCAACCCATAAAGCATTACATTTTTTTCCTCACAAAAGTCAAAAAAATCAAAAGTTCATCATAAATGAGACTTTTTAGTTCCAGACTAAAATAATCAAAAAATTAAAAAGCCAACCCACTTCGCAAACGAACCCGTTATATTTTTTAAATTTTATTTTTGATTAGTTGAGATACATGTAGATTCACTTGATAATTCTGAAAAAAAAGAAGCAACACTTGGCTCTCGTTTGGCACGTGGGTTGGAAGGGCTACCAGGTTAAAATAGTTATAAAAAGACAAAATAAGCTAAAAAGTTAATAAGACAAAATATCATATCTAAATTATAATCATTTCACTTTTTTCTCTCATAAAAGTTAGGGTTCGTTTGGCAAGAAGAGTTTGGGGTTTTTTTGGCTATTTTAGCTACAAAAGACAAAATAAGCTATTTTAGCCACAAAAAACAAAACATCACATCCAACCCATAATCATTACACTCTTCTCTCACAAAAAAAGTCAAAAAAGTCAAAAAGCCAAAAAGTCCTTCCCAAACCAAGCTTTTTAGCCCAGGCTAAAATAACCAAAAAAACCAAAAAACCAAAAAGCCAAAAAGCTAACCCACTTCCCAAACGGAGGCTTAAAAAAGTTAAAAAGTTCATTTCAAATGAGACTTTTTAGTCCTAGACTAAAATAGCCAAAAAAACTAACCCACATACCATATAAAGCCTTAGGTTCCATTTGGAATGTGGATTTATTGACTATTTTAGCCAATGAAGATTAAAAAAAAAAAAAAAACTAAAATAGTCAATATGACAAATTATTACATCAAAATTGTAATTATTTTATTTTTTCTTTTACAACCATTAATTCAACTAAAAAAAATAAAAAAAATAAAAAATTATTCCAAACATAATTTTCTTAGTTAGGCTAAAATAGTTAAATAATCAAAAAGTCAAATTAAAAAAATCTCCCAAACGAGCACTTATATGAATTAAGATTTTATTAATGTGAAGTATTAAAAAAACTTTAAAATGTTGTGAATTTTTTTTACACTTATTTACATGTAGGCATATTTTAAAAAATAGAAAAAAAGTCAGCTTATTGACTTATTGATTTATTTAGATCACATCATCTATTTTGACAAAATAAAAAAAAAAAGAAAAAATCAAAAAATTGACTTTGTTTTTTTACTTTTCAAAAATAGGCCAAAATCTTAATTGAATTATGTAGGATGCTAAGTAAACATGTACAAGGGAAAAAAAATAAAGTGTAATGGTAGAGCACCATTTTCATGGTGTTTGGTGGGGCTTTTTTGAGCCAGCTTATGACTTTTGGCTTTTAAAAAGTTATTTTGGACTGTTTGGTTAAACTTATTTTAAACAGCTTCTGATTCTAACAACTTATTTTAAGTCAAAAAAACTGATTCTGAGAAGCTGCTCATCCCATGCTTCTGATTATCAGCTTCTGCTGTGGACATGTTAATTCACGGTTATACTCTTAGATTTTTTTATTTTTTATTTTTTTAAAAAAAGAAAAAGACCCAAATGGACTATAAAATATTATTATTATTTTTTATGAAAAATGTAGACAAATAGTGAATAATAAAAAATAAAAATTAATTGAAAAAGCTACTTCACAGCTTATTTAACAAACACTACTCAACAACTTAAATCTATAATTCAACAGCTATACCAAACAGATTAACAGCTTCTGATTAAAGTCATAATCTATAATCTGTTAAGCTATAATCTATAATCTATTTTAACAGTTACACCAAACAGCACCTTTATGCAGTGCTATCGATTGTTAAAAGCCACGAAGGAATCAAGTGGACAAATCTTATATTTTAGCAATCCAATATTATTGTAATTAATATTATAAATCAAGATTATTATTATCAAATAAACTATTACATTTTCAAGGGGGGAAAGGAAGAGAGTGAAGGGAGATGAAATTGGTGAAGGGAGAGCTTTTCCAAGGATGGAAACTGTTTACACAACAGATTAAAAAGCCCTATAAATGCATTGCTTCTTTCTCCCTATTTTTCTTTTTCTTTCTCTTTCTCTCTCCTAGTAACTAGCGTTATAATAGTACAGGTGGGGTGCGTAGTGTAGTGTGGTGTGGTAGCTTTTGAAAAGCCAACATCACTGTTAAATTTAGAGAAAGAGAGACTCTCTCTCCTCAGAGAGAGTAAATGACGACGATCTGACGTTTATTGGGAAATGAGACTGAGTTAGTGAGAGACTCTCTCTCTCCTCTCCTCTACAGCCTCTCTTGAGTTAATGTCAAGTTTGACTAACCTAAAAAAGTACACTTATTTTATTTTTTTATTTTTTTGGATCACATCAATCAATATCTCCTCTCTATTTTTTTTACACATAATACAAAAAAAATCAAAAAATACACTTATTTAGTCTTCTCAAACTTGGCCTAAGTATCGTCCACTTCACAAGTTGACAAGTTGTGAGTGTACATGGACTATTTTTTATTTGGACAAATTACATATACCCCTCGAGGTTTGGCTAAATTACAGATACCTCCCTGAAGTTTGAAAAATTACGAATTTCTCCTGAATGCTATATTTGCATAAGAAATTAGGGGGTAATTTGTTATGAAATATAAACCTCAGGGGGTAAATTGTTATGAAAATACAAACATCAGGGGGTGGGATGTAATTTCCGAAACCTTAGGGGATATCTATAATTTAGCTAAATCTCGAGGGAGGTATATGTAATTTGCCCTTTTTATATTTTACAAAAATGTTGGAAATATTAAAAAAATTATTAAAAATTTTATCAAATATTTTATATGAATATAGAATTCATATAAGACCCATATTGTATAGATCTTACACTTATATAAAATATTTAATAAAAATTTTAAAATCTCTAACATTACTCTTTATTTTAGTTAAGTGAATTAAATATGTGTCATTCAAAGCATCAAAAAAATGGCACACTAAAATTATGGACTCGTTTAGAAAGTTAATTATTTTAATAGGTTATTTTAAATTATTCTAATAGGTTAAAGTTTTTATGTTTAAAAAGAAAGTTAAATTTTTTTTATATAGTTAGATGTGATATTTTTAAGAGAAAAAATAAAATAATTATGGATTTGATGTGACATATTATCTTATTAGCTATTTTAATTTATTTTGACCTCTTTTGAAAAGTGAATTAAAAATTACTTCTCAGCTTTAACTCATTTTGGGTCACATTTTTTCATCAAAAAATTAATTTTTAACCATTTTTCCAGAACACCCTTTTATCTTTTTATAGATTTTAACTGAAAAAAAAAAAACTAAAAAACCACTTACCAAACGGGACCCACATAAAAAAATGTTAAAAAATAACATAACCGTACTGTGGGAAGGTTTAAAGAAACTTACAAATCTTCGGTAATTGATGAATTTGTTTGTTTACTTTTTTTTTTTTTTTTTTTCTATTTTTTATTTATAAATTCATTCACAACTTTAAGATTTAAAAATTAATTCAAACAATGCTTAAAGAGAACAATGCTTTATTAATTCCAACACAACCTATGTTCTTTTATTAATTCAGCTTCGTTTGAGATGTTAATTGACTTTTTAACTTTTTACCTAAAAACTCTCATTTAGAATAGGTTTTTTGATTTTTTTGACTTTTTTGAAAAAAAAAATAAAACGATTATGATTTAGATGTGATGTTTTGTCTTATTAGGATAAAAAAATCTATTTTATCTTTTTATAACTATTTTAGTCCAAGAATAAGATGCCAAATATAGCCTCAATATAATATATGTTTTTATTTTCTCTATAAACCTGACATAATAATGTTACAATAATCATATTATCTTATTACATTTTAATTGGATCTATTCAATGAATATAACCATGGCACATCACTTAGGGCCATTTGGGGAAGTATAAAAAAAAAGTCAATTTATTAATTTATTGACTTATTTAGATCACATCAATTTTATTTTATTTTATACATTTTTTCAATAAAACTAAAAAAAGTCAATGAGTTAGTTTTTTTTCCTCCTTTTCAAAACAAGCGTTAATAACTAAAATACAATATGATTGCAATATTAATCATCTTGAAATGGTAGGAAAACTAGCACCTTTTTATCTTTTATCTGACCTATTTGACTATTTACTCCCAAAACTTACAAATTTCTGAACTTAAAAAGGTCATTTTGGTTTTCAACAACACAACACACCATCAAAATGAGGAGTTGTTTCAGAGTGCAATGACATTGTTTCACATAATATGCCACTTATGTAAAAAAATAGGGCAATGCCCTTACATGGAGAGAGAGAGAGAGTTGGAGTAGACAGGCTTGGGTTGTGGGAAGCAAGATTTCGTGAGTAACACGTAGATGTGTTGCTTGTTTCTGTCTTGTTTATAATTCATGTTGTGTGTGCGTGTGTGTGTGTGTGTGAGAGAGAGAGAGAGAGAGAGAGAGAGAGAGAGATGGGTCCATTTTTGTGTGTTTGTGTGTATGCTACCCTATCAATCCCTTTGTGCATTTTCATTAGTTTCTTACCCTTTTCTGTTAGTTTCCTCCTTCTTTATTACTTTTGTGGTGTGTTTGATTGGGGGATAAAGGAGGATTATTTATTGTGCAGATTGTAATTCGGAGGATGTATTCAATTTGCTGTTTGTTTTTTTTTAGTCTGCCGGATATGGAGTCTGGCCGGACTCCTTATACCCCATATGGGAGACTATTGTGTCCTAGGAGGTGTGAGACAATTTTGGAGGGACAATCCACTATTGGGATTAGGTGATAAAAGGACCATTTTGACCCTCTACTATTTAATTATATATTATATTTAGTAAAATTTAATAAAATTTAAATGTCTCAATTTAAAAATAAAATAATTTTATTTAACTTTTTATTGATGTTTTATTTATTTACTTTTTTTAAAATAATTTCTTATAGATATTTTGTTGATGTTTTATTTTAAAATTTTGTTTATATTTTCTTTAATTTCATTATTTAAATTTTAATAGATATTTTATTTAATTTCATTGTTTAATTATTATTATTTTTAAAAACAAATTTATTTAAAATTTTAATTAAAAAATAACGTATATTTCTATTGATATTTTAATTATTTTAATTATTTAATTTTAAAAAAATAAATTTATTTAATTGTGTAAAAAATAAAATAAAATAAAATTTTATTTAATCTAGATAAAAATAATTAAAATATTAAAGATATGTTTAATATTGCTATTATTTAATAAATTATTGAAAAATGGTAAAACAGTCTTTTGGTCATTTATCCTATCCAGTCCGTCTAACCAAACGTTGGATTCACTAAGAATAGCCCTTTCCACACATTTAATCCCACGTAAAAACAAACACAAGATACATATCCAATCCAACCAAATAGTCCGGGGGATTCACAGTTCCAGGACTCAAATCCGATGGATTCTAATCCTCCATTATCCAGTCCGTCCAATCAAACACACCCTTAGGGTATAAAGAGTTGTTTTTGGAAAGTTAGTTACAAGTTAATTTTGTTGTTTTTAAATTTTTTTTTTTTTGAAAAAATGTATAAAAAAATAGAGAAGTAATGTAACATAAAATATATATTAAAAGTTGATTTTTGATTTTTTTAACTCCTCCAAAAGTTGTTTCTTGGTTCTTGAAACACTCTTTCTTTAGGGGTGATTTGAGAAGTTGGTTAAAAATTGATCTTTTGACTTTTTTAAACTTTTTTTTTTTTAATCTTTTTATGTGTAAAAAATATTTGAGGTGATATGATCTATAATGAATTAAAAGTTAAAAGCTAACTTCCCAAAAGCCTTCGTTCTTTTTAACCTTCTTTGGCTCTTCTTTTGGTTGTTATGGTTGTGGCTATAAAGTATGGGTACGGATACGGATATGGATATTGATATAGACACATTGATACGGTAAAATTTTTTAAAAAATAAGATATGGGTACGACTGGAATATGTCAATAAATTTTTTATTTTTTTTAATTTATAGTTTGAGATTCAATTTACAAATCAAAGTTCAATACCAAAATTTAAATAAAAAATTACAAAACTAAAAGAGAAATCATAATTTAACAATATCAATATTAAAGCAAAGTCTATAAGTTATTTTAATGTCATTAAATAGAGGAATTTACAAAATAAAGTTTCATTTCAAAAGTGAGCTAAGAAAAATTTGAAAATTTAAAATTTCAATTTTCATTTCAGCAATTTCATCATTAAATAATACATCTTTCATCTCTATCATATTAAGTAAAGGATTTATAATTTCAAGTAAATCAAAATTCTCTAATAAATTAAACATATTTCCACCAATATCTCATTACTTGGTGTACCCTTAGGTGGTGTTTGTTTTGAGGGATAGAGCCATGGGATTGGAGTAATAATCCATTCAGACTAATAGTCTGTTATTTGGTTTAAAATTTTTGCTCCAGACTATTAGTCCCAAATGTGTTGGACTATTGTGTCCCATAGGAGGGACACAAATGGGGGATATGAGATTAGGTGGTGAAATGACCATTTTGACATTCTACTATTTAATTATGTATTATATTTAGTAAAATTCAATAATATTTAAATATCTCAATTTAAAAATAAAATATTTAATTTAATTTTTATTGATGTTTTTTTTATTTAATTCTTTAAAATAATTTTTTATAGATATTTTATTGATGTTTTATTTTAAAATTTTGTTTATATTTTATTTAATTTCATTATTTAAATTTTAATAAATGTTTTATTTAATTTCATTATTTAATTATTATTATTTAAAATAAATTTATTTAAAATTTTAATTAAAAAAATAACATATATTTTTATTGGTATTTTATTTATTTAATTTAAAAAAATAAATTTATTTAATTGTGTCAAAAATAAAATAAAATAAATTTTTATTTAATCTAGCTTAAAATAATTAAAATATTAAAGATATGTTTAATATTACTATTGCTTAGTAATTAATTGAAAATGGTGAAATAGTCATTTGAGCATTTATCATTCTCTATAATATCCAAAACAAATATAGGATTCAATAAAATAGTATAACCCAGACATCTAATCCTATAATTAAACAAACATATGATACAAATCCAGTCCAACTAAATAGTCCAGAGACAATGTATCTCAAGACCAATAATCCAGTAAATTTCAATCCCCCTTATTCAATCTATTCAAACAAACACACCTTTAATACCCATCCCGTATCTATAAAGTACCCACAGAGTAATCAACTATCAAAAAATATACTATATAAAAACTACCAAATATGTATTTCAAATATTCCATTCACATACAACCCTATTAATATAAATATCAATACTCAATAAATACTTTAATATGAGTACTATAACATTTTTAAAGTATCTCTTCGGGACCAGCAAGTCAAAATATCCAATCTCGTTGTTATTCTCTCTTTTTTTTGCCCTTTTCCTTTCCTCCACACAAAAAAATGAAGGACAATTGTGTTGGATAAAGTGTAGCTCATTTGGGGTTCCAAGTCAACTGATTCATTGGCAGTACTATATGCTCAATAATTGGAACTTGAGCTTAAGCTGAGTAATTATGAATCTCACCAGTATAGTGCCACATTATTATTTATGTGGTGTAATGGCATTAAAAATATATTAATTTACCTTTGTTAGGTAATACATAGATAAGTAAGGATTTAATTAGTATATATTATGTTTTTTTTATTTATTAAGAACATCATATAAATAATATCACATTTTATTTCGTTTGGCAAGATGGTTTATGACTAAAATAGTCTCAAAAGATAAAATAGGCTATTTTAACCACAACAAACAAAACATCACATCCAACTCATAATCATTACATTATTCTCTCACAAAAAAAGTCAAAAAAATTCAAAAAGTCAAAAAAATCCTTTCCAAACCAAGCTTTTTAACCCAGATTAAAATAGCCAAAAGAATCAAAAGGCCAAAAAGCCAACCTCCTTCCCAAACCAACCCTAACCAACCCCTAGTAATTTTCCTAACTCAAGTGATCATACCTTTGGTTTCCAAAATATAGGTTTGGATTCTAATTTATGAAAAATTATTAAACGATTATTAATAGTAATCTAAATTACTAACAAGCTTATAGTTTATTTTTAAATTGGAAGTCTATACATATTAGTTTGTGCAATTTTTGCTTATAAGTTATTAAGTAGAAATAGTTTAAGTTAAAAAAAAAATAGATTATCTTAAAATTGAGGTAAAAATATTTTTAATTTTTATTTTTTATTAATCAACTTTCAACTTATAACAAATTGTAGCAAACAAGCCCTAAAACTTGTTGTATCCTCTCCCTGATGACTAGGATACAAACATAGACATTTCCTAAAACTCAAGCAAGCCATCACCTTTGTTGACTTCATACACCAATGATATGGAAGGTTGTTTTTGGCTGGCTTTTAAGCATGAAGTGGAAACTTTTCTTTCACATTATTAATTTGGTTTAACAGCTGGAAAGGGCCACCAGTTTGACTTGTAAAATCACTTTTTTTGTCTTCTTAGCCAATTAATATATTCAAAGTCTTGTCTATCAAACTAATCCACTTGTTGTAGCTTTCTATTAAGAGCAAACATAGACTAACAATATATATATATATATATATTATGTATAAAAGCATTCATTGTTATGAATATAAACATCCAGCTGCCTTATTTTCAATTCTTTTTTTTTTCTATTTTGTTTAAAAGAAAAACTAATATTAGAAATTGAGTTTTTGACCAAATTAGGGCGAAGGGTATATGAGAGACTTGCAATATATAAAAACAAAGAATGGATCCACTGTGTTGAATTTGATCAAGCCACAATAAGACGAATGGGTTCACAATCTGATTACAAGTTCAAAATGTTGACCCATTTTTTACACAGCCCAACCCAGCCCAGCCTGAGAGGCCCAGAGAACTAAATTACATCACTTTTGAAGTTCCTGAGACAAAGACATTTTAGTTAAAAAGTAACTATAAATTGTTATATCACTCTTTTTTATTTTTTTACACAACTTTTCGTAAAAAATTAAAAAATTTGTTCCCGAACGAAGCTTGAGTTATAGTTCAAGACAATTTACCACGTATAATTTGTCTTTTAAAAATGTTATGCTGGTTGTGCTCCAAAAATAAGGAAAATGTTGGACAAATTGCAAAATCTCTTTTAGATGGGCACACAATTTCCGTGGTGCACTGGATCGATGTGATAATTTCTTCTTTTTTTCATTTTTTATGTTTGATGCTAGAGAATCCCTTTACCCAGTAAACCACTTACCTCTCTCCACAAATAGAATAAGACTATGTATATCTTGCCTTCTCCACTTTACCAGGAGGCTCGTGTACTCTTTTTTTTTTTTTTTTTTTTTTTTTTTTCCACATGGATTGGATAAAAAGCCAACGTATCATGAATTGGGTTAGAAATCAATTGCTCTTGACTAACACTGGGATTCAAATCCAGAACACATCATCAAATCATGTAAAAGAATGAAAAATCGCCGAATATTGAATCTCATATCATACTCTTACAATAAAACTCCTATCTCATTTGATCTTTGTGGTTTTCTCTCTATATATCTATCTCTCTCTCTCTCTCTCTCCGTGGTTTTACAAGAAGTACCTCCAATTCTAAAAGGTGTAGTATAAAATTGGAATGAAAAAAAACAACTGTGAGCATTTGGTGGGGCAAAGTCAGTAAGAACCAGAAAATCCATACCTAAAACAGAGACGGGTGAGGAAAGAAGAGAATGGGTGTGGAGGAGGAAGAAATCAATCAGGCGAGCTGGAGGGCTATCTGCTGTAGAAGTAACTTCTTCTGAGAGGCATTAATAAGGCCTTTGCACTCGGCATCGACCAATACCTCTGTCATAATTGCAGCTGCATGACCTCTTGGCTCCTCTGAGCCTGATGCTCTCCTCAACATAAACATCTGATAAGAACCAAAACATAATATGTAACCAAATTTCAGTCATTCCCAGCATTTCAGAGACAAATATTTGAAGCAAAATCAAAATGACCATAAAAAGGAATAAAATAATGTCATAGATGGAATAGGTGGCAGCATAAGCAAGAACATTTGAGTAAGGTTCAAACCCTCTCTCATCCCCAAGACACCAATTGAAGATCATAGCAAAAATAACATACCAAACTAAGCCTTTTGTCCCAATAAAAGGAAAAAGTTTATTATTTACAATGCAAAACGTCTTTGGTAATGGTGATACTGAACCGTGTAAAAAAATAATGAATATTTCAATTGATATTTCATAGTGTTTTATTCCACCTCTTAGATTTTGGCAAGAATGGGAACCTAGGATCTTAAATATTCAAATTAAATTCGAGTAATGCACATGTGGGTAGTACAATTATTAGTAGATTCACGTACACATCCAAATTCCATCATGACGTTAAAAACTAGAAAGATACCTGGCCGTGATGTGTTATCTCCAAACAGCCGGGTTTCTGTATAAAAGGCTCCCCATCTATTTGAACTGGAAACGAACTGGAAGCGTGAATTCGAATTACTCTCCCTTGGGCTAGCCTCCGTGCTTGTGAAAGTCCAACCTGAAAAATTGAAAGTATTAGTTAACTTTTTCATACATATTATTCTAGAACTTTAAATAAGAGTTTTTGGGTAGCTGAATAACAAGATGAAAAAAACAAGCATTCTTCAGAGCAAAAATACATTCGTTTATACATTTTTCTTTACTCAGCCAAAAAATAATATTAAGTGTACATGCAAAACATGTGCCAAATATTTGCAGTTTGACTATATATTTACATCTTTGCATCAGCCAATATTAAACTTCTCTTATTAAGAAAATGATAAGAGCACTGTTTAAAGCAGCTCAAAGATTATTAAAAGAAAATGTTAACCACACTGACCTCCCTCGAGTTGGAAAGAGAGATTAGGGAGAGTTGGTTGGCCTTGGTCTAGAAACAGAGAGGGTTTGAGCCCGGAGTGTGGGGTTGTGGACTTAAGAGGGGAATATATAGAATCAAAATGGGAAAGCATTACTAATATGTAAGTTTAAAACTGTAAAAACACCAAAAAAAAAATATATATATATATCAAAAATTGTTAAGGTCGTTAGCCTGACAAGCACTGATAAGGGAGGTCAGTGTCAAGTCAAAGCCCAGGGAAGAAGTTTTTGTCACTGTCAGAAACCTTGGCATGTTACTGTCAAGGTTGATATAGAATACAAAATATGATTGTACAATACTCTACAAAATTACAGTGATTTAGAGGATTTAGCAGAAACCAAGATTTCGTACCTGAAGTTTGCCAAGGTGCCATGCTCCAGAAATGCATACCACCTCAAGCGTTTTGTCATGCATGGACTGAAGATTGAAATCATCATCATGCTCATAATCATTTTGCCAAAGATCAACTCCACCCATATAGCTGCCTATGTTGAGCACAATTAAACCCTCAGCATCCTGGAGGAAAAGTTAAAAGAAAAAAATTTAAAAATATGAAATAACAATAGTAATAATAATTTAAAACAACAATAACAATAACAACAAAAAAATTGAAAGATCTTAGGTTATTTGAGTTGAAGTACCTTTGGGATTGGGATGTCTTTCCCATCAACTTCAAGCCAAACTTGCCATGGTAAGTCGGCACAAGTTCTGTCCATTATATCCCTTGCACCTTCTTTTGCATATCGCAATTTATTTACAAACTGATGCAGAAATTTCAATTACCAAATGGCAAAATTGTGTTCGCAAATCAAGGGAGCAAGCAATCTTCAATTTAAAAAATTACCACTCAATGCTAGTGCTATAACACACATTTAACAGATTTACCAAGTGAATAAAAAATCAAGCACCCAAGAGAAAGCAATATTCAATTTAAAAAAATTACCATTCTCAACAAATACTAGGGCTACAGGGGAAGTTAGAGATTCACCAGGTGAATAAAAAAATTAGACATCAAAAGCATTAGTGGAATCTAAAATCCGAGTAAATACAAAGCATGGTAGTCTCTTCTATGGCTTGGACAGGAGTGAAAAATGCCTCACAAAATATCATTTAAACTTTAATCAGCATTCTTTTATTAGCCAATGACCATCATGCATGCACCTATTTATGTCTAAAAAAAAATAAATTTAAAAACTCAAAACAAAAACTTGTTTTGCTTTCTATTTTCATTTCTAAAAAATTGTAAACAATCTATAAAATTTATTAACTTCTTGTAAGAGCATCTTTATCAAAATAGTCAATTTTTTTTGTCAAATTTTAACTAAAAAGTAACTTTTCTATTTTAGCTAATCACTTTTTTAAATATATTCAACAACAAACTCTCTATTCTTTTTCTATTCTATTTAAATATTTTTATTTTATTATTTCTTTAATTTTTTTTTCTATCATTCATATTTTTTAAACCAACATTTTTCAATATTCAACTTCTGATCATATATTTTTAAACCCACACTCTTTCAATGTGTTTTTTTTTTTTTGAACGGTCATATTTTTCTAATGTAAATAATATCACTTCATCTCTATTTTTTATCCACTTCGATCTAATTTTCTTTTTCAATTAATTTTTTGTTTTTCAGTATGCTTACAATTTTGTACGAGAAAAACTATTTTGTTCATACACTTGACCATTTAAAATACCCCACTAGTTTAAGTAATAAAAAAGTTGGTTCATACACTTACCAAATACGTGAACAAAATTAAATTTCAAAAGAATAGTTATGTAATGCTTGTCTAATATTTTATTATTTAAATATATTTGTTGACTTGATGGCTAGCTACTTGTGGGGAGGATTTGAGGCTCAACAGCTTTGGCAACTGGAAATGCTAGCTTGATAGAGTATTTGTTTAGTGAATTTTCTTAGTAGAATAGCTAAGAGAAGGATTTGATGTGTAGGGAGATGCTCTAACCAAAAAAAAAAAAAAGTTGGCCACACTTGTTTAGAAATAATTTTCTTTCCTTCTTTCTTCTCCCACCCCTCCGGCCACCATCCATCGAAACCAAAGCCTTTGGCAACTACCTCCGGCCGCCTTCTCAGGCTGTTGGCAACCATCTTTGGCTACCACCTCCGGCCACCCCTCACTTGTTTGCAAAACAAGTTTTTAAAATACATGCAAGTACCAAACATGTTTTTTGTTTTCAACTTTACCAACCAAAAATAAATTTGTTTGATATTTTTTGTAAATAAAGCACAGTAAATTATATTTTGATTCTTGTTTTTATCTTTGAAGTCAAAAGTTGAGACACATAATAAATTTAAAAGTCAGAGAGTAAAACCAGCATGGTATCATAAATTAAAAAATAATTAGTTGCTACCTCACTAAATCTTGTCCGGGTTATTCTTCACCAAATGCTCATTATTTTGATTCTTATCTTTATTTTTTAAAGCCCAAAGTAGAGGCATATGCAGCACATTATAATTTTAAAAGTCAATAAAACCTGGCATGATATTAATTGTTGCTAACTAACTAATAATTGGAATATGATGCCTAAAAAGATCAGTAGCTAGCTACCTGACTGTAGAACTTGTCAGGGTTTTCTTCCCGAGTCACATGGAATTCATATGCAACCTTCGCATCACATCCAATCCCTATCAAAGAGAAGCTAGCAAATAGTTAAATAGATCCAGAAACAAATACTTATAATAAGGAATTTACCTAGATACTAAAAAAGATTTCCTTCCCTAGGAAGAAAAAGGAAAGAAGAATGTACCTAAATAGTTCATCATAAATTTGGATTGCACTTTACTTGGATCACTATCTGAGTTATCATCTATAATATTAACTTTCCAACGATCTAGCATTGTAACTGCTGCATGATTGATGTCATGTAAAAAAGTGCTCAAGCCGCCTTGTCCTTCAATTGTTGAGAACCCACCTCCCCATCGCAAAACCCTTGATAAATCATTTCCTGTGCCCAGAGGAAGTACAGCAACAGGTGGTGGTGATTCGAAATTGTGCCTCTCAATTGCATCAAGAACCCATGCAACAGTACCATCTCCACCACAAATCAAAACCCTAAAATACTGTACATTACTAAACATCTCTAAACCATCCTCAGGTCCCTGGGAGGAACTGAGTTCGAAAACCTGCAACCAGAAAAAGCACAAGTTAGCTTTTTTATTTTTATTTTTATTTTTATTTTATTTAAAACAAGGAAGAAGATGTTATACTGTTGCACGTATTAAAATTCTATAAGCCATTATGCTGGGTAGTAAAACAAGCAGAAAACCATATTTTCTAGCACTCAATTGCTTTTACAAGGGCAAGCTAACAAATTTAATTTGAAAGATAATTAATCCCATAGTCATATGAGCTACTATGAACCATGAACACCCCATTTTAGTTGTCATAACCGTGTCCGACACATGTTGGGCACAAACACGCCTGGATTGTTCAATCCAAATTCAAGACTGCTAATGCAGCAGGGTATCATGTGGCAACATTGGTTTCTAGTTAAAGTTGAATACTCATATAAAAATCATTGTGCAAGCACATATTGGGTTGAAAAGGAGGGATGAAGTACTCATAAAGCCAATATTTAATTTCAAGAAAGAAAAGGGAGGGTAGATCATGGAGTTCTAAAAACCTTTAGTTAAATATATCCTGTGCAAGCAGTAACAGCGAGTGAAGTGCTCAAACATTACCTGCACAGGATTCAGTAGCATGTTCAATCTCCTCCGAAGGGAAGGCCCATTTTGAGCTCCACTCTTGGTATTAATGAAGACTAAAAGAGGTCTAGCGTCCTGTGGCAAGTCTACAATTGTATACTTCTTAGCTCGACCCCAGACAGCATTTTCATGCTTTTTAAGGATTAACCCACTTTGGACGCCATTTTTACTGAGCACTCCACCATCATTCAAGAACTGATCACTGTGCTTCTCATTACTTGGATTCTTAAAGCCAACAAGCCCATTGAACACATACTGCAGTGCTTTCCTAGCCGCTGAATCATCATGTAACTTTCCATTAACGGAACGATTGTTTCCATGTTTGTTTCTGTGCCGTCTTCTTCGAATTTGTCCACGACCGGATGAGGCAATAAGTTCTTCCTTAATGGAGTTCAGGATCCCACTTCCAGTTGATTCACCTTCAACTTCTTTCACACACATGGGGGAAAGGATAACTCTCCTAAGAGCACCCAAATCACAAACATCACCAGATTCTTCAGACATTTTAGCCTGACATCTGACATGTATAAGACGCTGACACCATAAGCAATGCCACGTTGGAGAAGCATCAAGAAAAGGAATGCCACAAGGTTCATCACAGTAAAAACAGAAAGCAGACGCCTCAGGATTGTCATCCATGTTAACCCATCTTTCCGACCAGTGGTGTTGCAAATAGCTAAAACCAACTTGCGTTACACACTTGCAATCCTTTGCTGCAAACTGAGAACAATGAAAATGAGTTGCTACTCCACAAACAGAGCAACGATGGACAGGGCTATACGATGCTGCTTTTGTACCTAAGGTTTGTGGAGACACTAGGGAAGTTAAGCAAACACAACAAGTAGATGGCTGTCCACCAGAAGCAGAATCTTCCATCCAAGTATGATGTGATAAAGGAACTTTTAGCTTCTTCCTAGCTTTCTTCTTTGCTCTTGCAGCAGCTTTAACCCAATTAAGAGAAGTCTTTCTCTGCCATTTAAGGAATGCATATATAACAGCTAGAAATCCAAATGATCCAGTAACCAGCCATCCAAAAATAAATGGGCTGTAAGCATCTGAGCTGGTTAGTATTCTTACGAATGGAATACTGGAAGCAATCATCATTGTAAAAACCTAATTTCTCGTAATCTCAATTCTTTCCACAGCTCATAGAGTTGTTAAATCCAGCACAAAACAGATTCTGGAAATAAAACCTGAACAACAGAGGACATCATCATCATCATCCGAGGAGGAAAAAATACAAAGAAACAATGCACATAGAGATAGAGAGACAGAGAGAGTGGCAAAGCAAACAAATACAGAGAAATTCAGTTAAATTAAAGAACTTTAAGAGCTAAATCATTGCAAATAAATTTCAAAAGGGAAAGTTTAAAACAACAAAGGCGAATGAAAAAAAAATAAAAAAAATCACTATAATTCACAACTTTCAACCTATGCTTCATTGCTGAGAAAATCAAGGAAAAGCAATTGAAAATCCCAATCCCAATCCCAATCCCAAGTAAAAAATTGCACTGTTTCCTCTAGTGTGGAATGTAATTAAAAACCTAAACACGTTCCATAATATTTTCTCTACCACCAAACAAACCGGTTAATTCACAAACAAACAAAAAACAAACAAGAATTTCCATAATTTGCAACAAAATCACAAAAAACACCAGAATTATAGGGAGGGACAAGAATTCAGATACAAATCGAGACAGCCGGAAATTTGATCGGTAGAATTGAGCTAGGATATCAACAGATCTAACGCCACAAAACTAAAATGGATTGTCATCATTTCACTTCAATCTCTCAAATACAATAAAGTACATATACATATATGCAAAAGAAGGGGGTGGAGAGAGAAAAGAACCTGTAGAAGCCAAGTCCAGAAGGAAGGAAGGAAAGAAGAAAATCCCTAGAAAGGAGATGAGTGTAAGGATTTTCCAGGAAAAAAATCTGGATCTGTGGTGAAGGAAAATCCTGAGTTGTGTCAAGAGATCGGTGGCACATTTTATTATATATTTATATATTTATGTAGACATATATATATATATATATATAACTTAGGTGTAAAGGTGAGTTGGATTGGCTTGTTAATGGATTGGGGGAAAAGGAAAAGGAAAAGGAAAAGGAAGAGGGGAGGCGGGATTTTCCTACGCAACAAACACGGCATGGATTTTGGAGAGACCGACGTTGGTGGTAGTGGAGGGTGATCTGTGAAATTACGTAAACGTCCTTTTGTAATGATTCTCTAAACGACGTCGTGTGGGAATCTTATTGGTAGGTCGTTGATTTCAACGGTCATTTAATTTGGCTGTAATTTAGTAGGCTAGAGATTGGTACTCGCTGCCTTTATTTGACATCTGTCATATGTCATTTTCGCTGAGAAACGGTCAGGTTTAATTTGACTTTTTGTCAACTGTGGGTGACCGTTTGACAGAATTATAATTATTATTTTAATAAAATTATAAGTATTAATTGACACCGCTCCGATTCGTAACTCGAAAGTTGTGGTTCGATTGTGGCTCGAGGGGTCGCTGTTTTGACCCTTTTTTTTTTTTTTTTTTTTTTCTTATTTTCAACTCCATCTTCTTCATCTTCTCTATATCTTTTTTTTTTTTTGCAGAAGAAGAACGAAGACTAGGAAGAAGAAGGAAGAAATGAGGAGGAGGAATGAGGGAGGAGGAGGAGGAGGAGGAGGAGGAGGAAGAGGAGGACTGGAGGGGGCATAATATTCGGGGGAGGAGGAGGCGGAGGCGGGGCGACGGTGGTCAGAGGCTGCGGCGAGGCTGGGCTAGGCGACGATCAGCGGCTGGACGGGGCGACGATCAGCGGCAGGGCGACGATCGTCTTCTCTCTCTCTCTCTTCCCCTCTGTTTCTCTCTTTCTCTCCCTCTCCCTCTCTCTCTCTTCCTCTTTTCTCATTCTCTCTCTCTTTTCTGTTTCGAGCCAAATTCGGGCTTCGAATTTCGAGCTACCGCTCATTTTCCTAATTAACATACCAATTATACCAACTAGTACATCATATAAAAAACTATATGGCGGACTCTCTCTCTCTAGCGACGGTAACACCAGCATCACCGACCGATTCCCGGAGGAGGAGGATCATCTAGAGCGTAGCACTAAAAAGATCAAGAGCACCACGCGAGATCATGATGATTAAGAGATGAAGGAGAGATCAACGCCAACTGGAATACAAATTGAGGAACCAACTGCCCTTCTCGAAACCACTCAGAGGAAATCTTTCAAACAAGCACTCACAGCAACAAAAAATAATGAGAAGGCGTTTGATAATGATTTGGATCGCCTCTCTACTGATGATGAATTCCTCACTGATGAAGAAGACAATAGGGCATAATCAGAAGGGGAACAAGATTTTGGGTCAACCACAATGATACCCATAATCAAACTCCCTCGTAGGCTTATCACATCGATTCGAAAACCATGGAAAGATTGTCTTATAGTTCGTCTTTTGGGCGAAACAGTAGGGTTCAAATTCTGGTCCACAAATTGAAGAAATTATGGGGGCTACAAGGAGATTTTGAAGCCACAGACTTGGGGCTTGGATTTTTCTTGATCAAATTTGAAATGTTAGCCGACTGTAATAAAGCATACACTGAAGGCCCATGGATAATTATGGACCATTATCTTACAGTTAGAAGATGGGAACATGATTTCAAACCATCTGAAGCCAAAGAGGTTGCTACAGCACTCTGGGTCAGATTTCCACAACTACCAATTGAATACTATAATGAAAAGGTGCTATATCACATAGCCAAGGTGATCGGCAGACCTCTCAAAGTGGATTTGAATACAGCCATGTCAATCAGGGGAAGATATGCACGGGTATGTGTGGAAGTAGATCTCACAAAGCCCCTGGTTTCCAGATTCTCAATAGGTAAATATAATTACACAATCGAATACGAACATCTACATTATTTTTGTTTTACTTGTGGGAAGGTTGGTCACAGGAAGGAATACTGTAATCAAAAAGGGGTTACAACTCCGATGCCGTCACCGGTGAGACATGGGGGCAGCAACGGTACTGAAGACAAACCAGAACAACACACAACGGTTATCACAATCAAGTCAAAAGACAACTCAACCCAAAAAGAGGAGGCTGACTTTGGCCCATGGATGCTGGTTAATAGAAGGACTCGCAAATACATAGGGAATAGTCGAAATGCAAGATCGCACACGCCCAGTAGGCCTAATAATAGGTTTGGTTCACTTGCCAACAAACAAAATATGAATGGCCCAATAGACAAGCAGAAGGGGAAAGAGATACAGGGAGCCCATACAACTATAACCCATAAAATAGTGTCAGATGTAGCCCACAAGAACCTCACACAAGGTGTGGGGCCGTCTAACTCAAAGTTAAGCATAACTGAGGTAAACCCCCCAAATGCTAGTACCATAACTGCTACACCACATCCAACGTAGGTATGCCATGTGAAGTCTATGCTTGCTTCTGAAACTAGTCTTGCAGAAGGAACTGACATTGCATCAGATTCTCTGATGAGTGAGTTGGTTCCCAGCATTCAACCAACCTTCCCTGCTATCACCCTCCCTCCATCACCCATATCTCCTAACACAACCATCCCACCATCCCTCCCACTCCCTCTTCCTCATCTAGACCATCACCCCCCCTCGGATATTCAGTCCAAACCCAAGCAAAAACCTCCTGACTCTGAATTTGAGCGACAACTCCAGCAACGAAGTCATGGAGCTGGTGGAAGTACAACTATCCAGGATGACACACAGTGCAGTGGGCTCATACCTCGAACCCGAGAGCGAAGTAATTCACCAAGCAGGCATTGTCTGGTGGATAGACGAAATCTAGCTGAACATCGAGCCCAGATGGCAAAGCGTGGGAAGAAGGCCTCTTGAGGCAACACAGATGGCAGCCCTACGTCCATCTGTACTGAACAAAAAACTAGTGCGCGATATACTTGGCTTGAGTCCCTCAGAGCCTCTACCAGACCTTTACAATTGTTCATCAATGAATATCATGCTATGGAATTGCCGGGGGACCAACAACAAAAATTTTCGCAGACATTTCAAGGAACTCATCAAAACCCACCGTCTTAATGTGGTTTCCCTCTTTGAAACCAAGGTTATGTTTAGCTCGATGGGTCTCTCCTTCAACAACTTAGGCTACACAACATCCGCTACTGTTGATCTCGTGGGTAGAGTTAGTGGTATTTGGCTTCTCTGGATCCCCATACAAGTTTCTGTTAGTGCTTTTGTCGTTAACCAGCAGGTGGTCCAAGCCACTGTAAAACGAAAAGATTATAAAGACTGGGTCCTGGCTGCAGTTTATGCAAGCCCTAATATCAGGCTCCGTCAAACATTATGGGAGGACTTAGAAGACACGGCAAACTCAATGACGAAACCTTGGCTTATTGCTGGTGACTTTAATGAGATAAGTGACCAGAATGAGAGACGAAGCTTCTCCCAGAATATACAACACAGCAGAAGCCGTAAGTTCACTGAGAACATACACAAGTGTGGACTTATGGACCTCAGCTGCACTCGCCCCAAACTTACCTGGACAAATAATCGTAAGGGGATGGCTAACATCATGGAAAGGCTTGACCGAGCACTCTGCAATGAAGACTGGAGAACTATGTACCCAGAAGGTGCAGTCAGAAATCTTCCACGAACTTATTCTGAACACTCTCCTCTCATCATATACACTGAATGTATGACTAAACTCTTTTCTATTAATCGCCCTTTTCGATTTGAAGCTGCTTGGCTTTCTCACTCCAATTATAAAGATGTTCTTTGTTCTTCGTGGAAACGTGATGTTTCCTTGAACAACAATCTACATCAAGTTACTGTTAACTCCATATCTTGGAATAAAAAGATATTTGGCAATATTTTCAAAAGGAAAAGGTGTTTACTTGCACGGATTGAGGGAATCCAAAAATCTCTAGCGAACCACTTCTCACACAACCTGTTTCTTCTTGAAAAAGATTTGACTTGCCAATATAACAAAACCCTCTTTCAAGAGAAGCTTCTTTGGTTTCAAAAATCTAGAGTAAATTGGATTACTCAGGGTGAAAGAAACACCAGGTATTTTCATATATTTACTATCACAAAAAGGAAAAAAATTAAGGATTAACTCTCTGCGTATTGAAACTGAGGAGTGGCTGATTGACTCACAAGCTGTTAAAAATCATATTCAAGATTACTTTAGAGGTATGTTTCAACATGAACCTGCAATCCAGCTTTCCCACTGGTGCAATATGGCCTATCACCGGATAACGAATGAGGAGAACTGCAGGCTTTCTAGAGGAATCACAAATATTGAGATATGGGAAGCAGTGAAGAACATTAATGCTTTCAAAGCACCTGTGAGGGATGGCTTCCAAGCTATTTTCTATCACAAGTTTTGGGATATCATTGGTGAAGATGTATGTACCTTTATAAAGAAGTGTTATAATAAGAAGCATGTTCCCCAGGATATAAATGGAACCCTCATAGCCCTCATACCTAAAATTGACAACCCCGAAACCATCAAACAATTCCACCCTATTAGCCTTTGTAATGTTTCCTACAAAATCCTTACTAAACTCCTTGTTAATTGATTAAGGCCTCTCCTTCCGGATCTCATCAGCCCCTATCAAAGTAGTTTTATTCCAAGGCGCTCAACCCATGACAACATCATCATCACCAAGAGATTATACATACATTACACCACAGGAAAGGTAAGATTGGAGGTCTTATCATTAAGTTGGGCTTGGAGAAAGCGTATAATAAGCTCTCATGGGATTTCTTAAGAGAAACTCTATTTGAGTTCAATTTGAATAATCATTGGGTAGAGCTCATTATGTCCTGTGTATCTTCAGTCAACTTCTCTTTATTGTGGAATGGTGAAACCATGGAGGAATTTACACCTGGTAGAGGCCTGAGAGAAGGAGACCCACTCTCCCCCTATTTGTTTGTCTTGTGTATGGAATGACTCTCGAATATGATCAAGCATAAAGTGGAGAATAAACTGTGGAAGGGACTTAAAGCTGCTAGAAAGGGACCATCTATATCTCATCTCTTCTTTGCGGATGACCTACTTTTATTTGCGCAAGCTGATTAAATCAATTATGAAACTATCATAGATATAATCAAGGAGTTCTGCCAAATATCTGGATAGGTAGTTAACTTACAAAAATCAAAAATATTCATATCTCCAAATGTTGGTAACAGGAAGGCTAGAGAATTGAGTAACTACTGTGGAATAGCTCTTACACAGATTTTGGGAAAATACTTAAGGGGTTCCTCTTCTTCATAGCAGAGCTAATCGACAGAACCATAATCACATTTTAGAGAAAATCCAACAGAAACTCTCTATTTGGAAAGCTAAGACCTTATCCCTCACTGGTAGAGCAACCATTGTCCAGCCGGTATCTTCCTCAATTCCTTCCTACACCATGCAAAATGCTAAGCTCCCCCAAAGTGTTTGCAAGCAGATTGACAAACTTAATAGGAATTTTTTGTGGGGTAATCAGAAAAATAGAAACAAAATCCATTTGGTCAGCTGGAAACAGGTCTGCAAAAATAAACAAGAAGGAGGTCTTGGTCTTAAAAGAGCTAAGGATCAAAACATAGCTCTTCTAGCCAAACTGGGATGGAAAATGGTGAGTGACAAAGATGCAATCTGGGCAGCAGTATTGAAAGTCAAATACCTTAAAAAAAATACTTTGTCTAATTGGCCTACTAATTGAGCTGCGTCTTACACCTGTAGGAGTATTATCAAGACTAGAGACCTTCTCAAAAGGGGAGTCAAATGGACAGTTGGGGATGGTAAGAACATATCTTTTTAGAATGATTACTGGTGTGGAGACAGCACCATTGCAACACAGTGCCATGGAGATCACTCTTTAAATAACCTGAGGGTAGCTGATATTATACAGGTAGATAGTTCCTGGAAGCTTGATCCAATTGCAGACCTCATTCCACAATCTGTCATTCAGAACATTCTGCAAATCCATTTACCTCAATTTGTAGAAGTAATTGATAGCCCACATTGGAAAGGGTCACCTGTAGGAACTTTCTCAGTAAGTGCAGCTTATCACCTTTTAACCCAAACCAGTGAGAACACTGCCATGGTGAGTTGGAACTGGATATGGAAGTTGAAAATTCCTTAGAAATTAAAAGGTTTTTGCTGGCTGCTTCTCCAAGACTGTCTGTTAATGAATCACCAACGACGAATTAGAGGCTTAACAACAGATGATAGCTGCCCCAGATGTACTTTAGCTACTGAAGATCTCAACCACCTCTTTCGTGAGTGCCCCAAGGCTAAGGAATTTTGGCATACTATAAGAAGCATCAACTGGCTGGAGGAATGTGAGCACCAACCTTTGGAACAGTGAATCCAAATAAATCTAAAAAGCAAGGCAAAGGAGCCTTACCCCATCCCTTGGGGCATTGTGTTTTTATACACCATTTGGGTAATTTGGAAGCACAGAAACAACATTGTTTTTAGACAAGAAGAAGGGAATGTCCAAGAAATTATTCGATACATTCAGCACCAAGCGTTAGAGACTTTTGAAGCTTTTTATGCTGACCATTTCACTGGACAACCTCTAAATCTTATTACTAATTGGGTGTTGCCTCTTGCAGGGAAAATTAAACTCAACACGGACAGGAGCTCAAAAGGCAATCTAGGACCAGCTGGGTATGGTGGGCTTTTCAGGGATAAACGAAGAACTTGGATATATGGATATCATGGTAAACTAGAGGCGGCAACTAGTCTAGAGGCCGAACTTTGGACAGTCTATAGAGGACTTACAATAATGCTTGAGAAGGAACTGAAAGATATCTGCATTGAAACTGATTCAGTGCAAATTGTGAAGCTCATCCAGGATGCCTCATCCCAGCACTTACAACATAGGGCCATGCTTGAAGATACCAAATTCCTAATGAAAAGATGCAATTGAACCATTGCCCATATTCCTAGAGAGGGTAACACAAGTACTGATGGTTTGGGAAATATGGGTGTAAATCACCAAGATTCGTTTGTTTTCCTTAATGATCTCCCCACTGAAATTGCTAATCTGCTTGTTGCAGACATCATTGGGGCTGGTTCTTCTTCTTTTACTGTTTAAGGCATTTCTGCCTAGCATTCTGTTTCTTTTGTTTGCTCTTATCCTTTCTTATGAATCAAAAAAAAAAAAAAATCATATAATTTTAGATATTATAAATTTTTGTAATAAATTCAAATAATTATAAAATTAAAGTAGTGTACCTCTACTAATAGGAGTCTGGATCCTCGGCCGCTCATTCATGTGGCTATTCCTGCGGCACCCCCAAAATGACGTCGTTTTAGGGAAAATTTCAATTTAAAAAAAAACAGATAGAACAGAAGCAAAAAAGAAAGAAGGAAGAAGAAGGAAGGAAGAGAGGAGAAGAGGGCAATGTACCGATGATTCGCCCGGGGACGACGATGAACTCGGCGAGAGAAGAGAGGTTTCCATTGTCCGGGTAGAGGCGGCCGATGATGCGGGGTGAACCGGCGCTAGAATCGCCGAGCTTTCAATGCTCACATAGAAAAGAATCGTGACGAAGAAGATGAAGATCAACAAAAAAGCCTTTGGCTCTTTGCTTTCTTCCTAAGCTTCTCTCTATCATGAGTCTATCTGTCTCCATCAAAGCTTTCACCACCAAAAAGCTTATAAAACCACCTTCAATCTCTGTTGCTCTGTTCAATCGATTTTTGTGTGTTGAGCAAAAATGAAGATATTGACGATGATGATACATTTGCTCTGTTTTTTTCAATCTAGTTTCTTTACATTCGCAATCTTAGACCCTATTGATTTCCTATCACTCCAATTGATTCGAAGCTCCAGATTTGCCTTCTTCTCCCTTCTTCTTTACTTCTGTTCTGTCCTTTTTTTTTAATTGAAATTTTTCCCAAAACGACGTCGTTTTGAAGGTGTCGCAGGGCTGGCCGCAGGAATGGGCGGCCGAGGATTCAGATACGTTCTAATAGATAACATGAAACTTACGTGTAGGTCTTAATAGGTGAATTTATTATCTAATAAGTTCTATGATAATTAATGACGTTTTTCATCAAACACTATTAAAAAATATTACTAATTATTAATTTTCAGTGACAATATAAAAATTTTGTCACAAAAAATTCACTAATTATAAGATTTAATGACATATTAAAAAAAAAGTCACAAAAAAATCATTAATTTTCAATTTTCAACTGCTGTTTGAAACATTCGTCATAGAAAAACGTCACTAATTGTAAGTTTTAGCAATCATTAATAAAAATTGTGATAAAAAAGTCATTAATTGTCGATTTTTAGCGACATATGCAAAAAATATCACAAAAATTAACTTTTAACAATGATTTTACTAAAAATTATTTTTAATAAGACTTGGTAGAAATTAAGCTCAATTATTAAAATATATTGATAATTTTCCCTAGATAATATAACGTAATTTAGAAGGCTGTGTACTAACCGTTCTTATTAGTAAATTCTCTTTACTCTTTACTAAAAGTTAAAAGTGATAAACTGGGTTGACAAGTTTGGTAATTAATTAAAATAATTAGAAAGTCAAAAATTTATTACAAAAAATTAATCTTTTTTTTAAAATTTTAAAAATCAATTAAAGTAGTTACTTTTCAAAATAATTTTAAATCAGAAAAAATGTATATATTTTCAAAATAAAAATAAATAAATGTGAAATGAGCAACGTGTTGAATAAATTAAAATTTTAAAAATTCAGTATAATTAAGTCAAATATGTAGGTTTAATATATTTTTGTCAAAATGCAAAGAAAATTAGTGTAATTTATACTAATTCATGCTACAAATATCAAACATCATATAAAAAATGTTATTCATGACCATACCCCATTTATTTTACCTCTTATATATGTTCATATAATTAATAAATGACATGTGTATAGGTAAAACACATCACGTTAAAAAAATAATCAAGCCCATTATGTCCCATGAGAAGTCAGATACGAATTGAATTTTTTTCATAAAATACTTAGGTAATATGTAAACAGCCATTTATTGATATTTGGTAACTTCTCCTCTATTGATTTTCACTATAATTTTTTTACCAACAAATTTACGTTAAATGAAAAAAATCAAAAAATTACCCAAAATATAAAATCCAAGGTCAAGGATCACTCATGGGCAAGCCCCGCAACAAAGAGATCAAGTCTCCATCTTAAATGTGAAATAATAGACAGTTTTTTAGCAATTTTTCTGGAGAATAAACACAAAAGATAATAAAGTTCACATGTAATTTATATGTGTGCAGCATTTT
Organism: Camellia sinensis; assembly: GCF_055761805.1. NCBI lineage: Eukaryota > Viridiplantae > Streptophyta > Magnoliopsida > Ericales > Theaceae > Camellia > Camellia sinensis. Next base: position 183,952,129 of record NC_138961.1, on the reverse strand, counting down.
CTTTTATACTTTTATCTGAATTGGCAAAACCTTAAAAGTCAAATATTATCTATTCATTTTAAGCACTCCAAAGACTCATTAATGTCAAACCATTAGTCAAATTCTCCTTGAATTTTTTTTTAGGTAGTCCAAGTCTTCATCCTAATAAAAGAAAAAAGGTAGAAGTTTACAATTAATAAAAGCTATCTCTATCCATTATTTGTGCTTTTCAATCGGGCACCCTTCTCCTAGTCAAGTATGGAGTCCCCCTCACAACTTAAAGACTATTTCTTGATGTTTCTAATGACCCTTGTGAATAACATCACAACCAAAATAAAAAATTAGGCAAACAAAAATTGTTTTTTAAGCATTCGAGTATAATCACATTAAATCACTTCTTATAAACTTCCTTTGGTTTAGTACTAAAAACTTGACTAAAATGGGTATTACAAAAATGGGCAAATTTTACTTTTATCCCCTTTTGTGATTTATTATATGTGTGGTTTGTCATGTTATTTAAAAAATAATCACATATTACTTTTTGTGAACTAAACTGCATCATCAAGCAGTCCGATCAAATTAACAAAAAAGAGTTAAACCTGTTAACACTAAGAATATTATGGTATTTGGGCTCAATTCTAAATGTTAGGGAGAATAAATTGCACATAGAGTAAAATACAACGAAATTAAAGTGAATTTTGTCTTTCAAGAAAATGATGATGGCTGTGATTTGCACAATAAAATTACTTATGTACAATAATATTTTGTATTTGGTGTGAGTTTCAAATCAAGTTTCCACTCTTATATTTGAATGCTATGTTTGGTTTGAGTTTTCAAATTATGATTTCAAATCAATTTCAAAACACATTTTGAAAACATGTTTGGTAACCCACACAATTTTTGAAGACATCCTTCCGAATGTCCGGCTGGTTGACCGGAACAGTATTTTTTTATTTTTTATTTTTTTTGCAATTGCCAATTGCCACCTATTATTTGGAAAAAAAAATTATATATTTATTTTTATATACAAATTATTATTTTAGACCAAAATGACAAATTATTTTTTTTAAATTGAATTTTAAAAAGAATTTGGTTATGAGTTTTAAGTAGAATTTTCAATAGAATTGTGTGTTTGGTTATGAGTTATAAGTTTTTGAATTAAGTTTTGAAAACTCTTTTCATAACTCATAACCAAACAACTTTTCTCATTTCATATATCACATCAAAAATTCAAAACTAATCACATAATCACATATGTGTGGTTTGTCATGTTATTTAAAAAATAATCACATAATACTCTTGTGAACTAAACTGCATCATCAAGCAATCCATTCAAATTAACAAAAAGAGTTAAACACGTTAACAGTAAGGATATTATCGTATTCGTGCTCAATTCAATGTTAGGGAGAATAAATTGCGCATAGAATAAAGTACAACGAAATTAAAGTGAATTTTGTCTTTCAAGAAAATGATGAAGATGTCTGTGATTTGTACAATGAGATTAAAAGCCTCATATTAAAAGCCTCGCAATTTCATTTTGTTACCGCAACCAATCTCAATTTGATAATTTGTTTATTTCCTTTGTTTGTTTTGTTTTGTTTTGTTTTGTTTTTTTTTAATAAAATTTTAAGAGTTCTTGTACTGGGGGTTATGCCCCTCATGGTTCCCATATTCTTTTGACTGCTTAATAATTTTCTCTTACCAAAAGAAATACTAAATACTGAAAAACCTTTGTTTCAAAATGACTCTTACAAAGCATATGAATGTTGAAATTCTTTATCAAAAAAGGAAAAAAAAGGAATTAAAAAAAAAAAAAAAAACAAAACAAAAAGTTAAAAAATGCAGTACTTTTTTCTCAGATATAAATTAGGCCAAAAAAAAAAAAAAAAAAAAAAAAAAAAGGGAGAGAAGGAAATGGTATAACTGAATCCATTGTATATGTTGTTCACACTAATTAGAATATTAATTAGTATGTATAATTTTAATAATAATAATAATAGCAATAATAATAATAATAAACAAATATGTTCTATTTTGGCTGCTGAAACCTCAACTCTACATGGGGGAATCACTAATCAAATATGTCTTTTTGTGCATCATATCACAATAAAAAACCTAACTGCAAACCCATGTTATATATATATATATATGTATATGTATATAAGTGTGTATATAAATATATGTTTATTTAACTTTGTTTGTATAGCCAACCAGAAAAACAAAATCTAGCATATGAGAGAAACCATTTCTTGGCTCTTAAAGCATTTTCAAATTTTTATTTTTATTTTTATTTTTTAATCCAGTTGTCCTTTTTTAAAACCCAAAAAAATAAAATAAAATAAAACAAAGTGGTGGCAACTCAAACTTTGTAAGCCCAGAATATCCAAATTTGTGTCCAAAGGAAATTAATTTATACAACTGTCTCTGGCTATACTTGATAATGATCTTCTCAAGGGTTGAGAATGACTACTCTGAACAAGAATTTTGAATTGAGCTTTGTATGTCAACAACATTTGGGCAATATGTGGGGGGAACAAGAAACAGGTGGAAACATCAAGAGAATCACCACACCTAAAACAAAGGAAACAACAATTGTCAATTGCAACACAAACAAAATAAGTATTATTATTATTATTATTATTATTTTTATTTTTTATTTTTTATGGGAAGGAACTTTGACACCCTATGAATTCACATATGCAGAGCAAATCCTAAATACTTTGCAATCACCCATAAATCACAAGTATTGATTAAACTCAAGAGCCCCTAGTGTTGACCTGTAAAATTGTTACGGGGGTTAAAGTTTTTTGGGAAAATAGTTATCCATGACTAGGTGAAGGTAGCGGTGTTTTGAACCGGTTCAAATTGAATGGCTTGACTTAGTTTTTTTAGGAGACTATTTAGTTATGGTTCAAAATTATAAGAAATTGAGAGAGATTGAGAGAGCAAATATTAGCTCTATGTTTTTTGATGTATATTGCAACCAAATGGAACCTCCATTATATAGGAGATGTTTTACAAGACAAAATGATGAACAAAGGAAATATACAAATGAAAGGCCACCGAAAGATAGCTGAAAGCAAAAGGAAAAGAAGGCGTCTATCTGTGCTAGGCTAGCAACAACTATCTATACAGATATTTAATATAATCTATTAAATATACTATCTACTATTAGCAGCTACAGATCTATACAGATTAATATAGTATTAACTTATAACATATTATAGGTATAGTATTAACATCCCCCCTCAAACTCAAGGAGGACAAACATCAACCAACTTGAGTTTGGAGACAAGGTTAACGAAGCGGCCAGGAGAATGAGCTTTGGTGAAGATATCAGCAGTGTTAGTAATGGGCGCCCATGTGGCATGACCATTAAATTTGATTGTGAATCCTTATCCAAATAGGTTTTGATTTTGAAATCAAACCTATTTAGGATAACCACTCTTGAAACAGACGTTATCAGTTTGAACTGATATAGATAGATATAATATATATTAGATATTATCTGTATCTTAACTGATATGGATAGATATTATAATATATTAAATATTTGTTATATGGTTATGGGTAATCCAAGAGAAACAACGTTGAGTCTGTTTTCTACCCATATACTGACTCTCTCCCAAGAAACAACGATCAAGTCAGTTGCACTGTGGTTTGTGTGGGTGATATTCACCATTGTAATATCACCCCACTGCTGGGATTGATTGATCTGATTCTGGAAGCACGTGATTTATCCACGAGGTTCTATCATCAAAAGGTATGATCTGATGATTTTATTCCGCTGCATGTTTTGTGTTTTGATTTACATTGGTATCAGAGCCAATGATGGATATTTTCGTGCTTTCTTTTATCATGTGTATATTTATAAAAGATGTGGAGATCCAAAATATTTTATTTTTATGATCATTAATGTCATTTTTAAGAGCATAAATGATTTTATTTTGGAAAAAGGAGTTCGGCAGTACAAAAATCGGAACTGTCAGTACCCTGGAAGGCGGCGCATGGCATTCACGCGCCACCACGCCGAAGCCACGCGCGCCCACGCGCCTACACGCGCCGGATGCCATTCTGACGCGCCTGCACGCGCCATCACGCGCGCGTCGGCGGTGCTGTCCACGCACGCGCGCCGTCCGCGCCCGCACGCGCGCCGTGTGCTGGAGCCGCGCGCCGAGCCGATCCTTGAGCCGACTTGCGCTGAGCGGCGCCGAGCCGAGCCGAGCCGTTTTTCCGCGCTGGCTTGGCTCTAAGGCTCTGTTTGTTTGTTTTTTAATTCTGAATTGCGTTAATTGGCCATAATTTATTCGTTATAGCTTTGTTTTAAGCATGGTTGGTACCCTTAGACTCAGAATTAATTTTTCTATATTCTGTAAAATTTTGAAAATTTTACGAAAATATGTAATATTTTTCCTGTGTTAATAATGCATTTTTTTTTGCTTTAAAATGCATCTGGTGTTGCATGATTAATTTTCTGGGGTTGAAATTTTTATTGTGGACTTCTGAAATGTTTTAATATCTACTGGTAATATTGTCTCATTTTATCAGTTTCTGGATTTTTTATTTCTAATTTTATGTGTATTTATTAGTCATTTAAAATTCCAGAATATTTCAGAAAAATTTCAGAAGATTTCAGAACAATGTACATTTTAATTATGGCATAATCTGAATATTGTTTCTGTTTACTAGTTTCTGGATTTTTTATTTCTAATTTTATGTGTGTTTAATTAGTTATTTAAAATTCCAGAAAATACCAGAAAATTTCAGGATGATGTACTTTCTGTTATGGCATAATTTAAATATTGGATACAACATATTTTTTTTTGGGTTTGTAATATGTTGTAATTAGAAGAGCATGTTTATTTATTTATTTATTAGAATTCCATTATTAAATAAATATAGCATGAGTTATTTGTAGATTTACATTAAAATGCTATTGTATGGAATTTATCATGCTTTGTATATGCCATAGTCAGTGGGAGGTTATTCGGTTGAGAGAAATCTTTGTAGATTAACTCCCGAAAACCAATATTTTGCGCATAAATTAAACTAAATTTTGGATAATTGTCACTTGTGGCGCAAGAGATGATTACGAGCATAGCGGATTTTCGATCTTGCGACTTGTGTAATATTGTCACTATTTAATTTAGATTTTTGCGGCAAAATTATATTATGCTAATCAAATTAATCCCAATGCGAATTTCTCTCTAAATTGATTTAGCTTATGAAAGTTAATTTGGTTGACCTAAACTTAGTAGAGATGTTCAAATGTGAACAAACTAATCCCATTCTTTAGATGAGCAAAAGTCTTGGAGACTTTAGGTCAAACCTTAATTGAGCCAAAGTAAGGAAACATGACTCAAAGTCGCCGTGTTTTTGTTGCCTTGTTTGGCACAATAAAAACTAATGTGTGCGCTATAGTTAGCGGCACGCTACATAGTTTTGGTTGGCGAGTTTTGGAGTTATGAAATTAGTAAGCCCTCAATAGATCTGTATATGATCTTGACTAATGAGTTGCGCGGATTGACTTTGTAATTTGACTTGTAAATAATGTTACATCATTGGATGAAGTAACATTCAAGAGTCACGTCATCCAAGAAATGCGAGCTTAAATAAATTAGTCATTAAGTGTAAGACGAGTAGCCAGTACGAGCAGTGTTTTGCTCTCTACCCAATTATTGGGAGTGGATTGAGCGAAATTTCATGCACTATAATAGTGTGCGTTGAAATATCACGTGAAGTTAAAAGATTAGCGCTTAGAAACTGCAAAATCTATTAACACTGAGTGAAAAGATTAGCGCTTAGTGGCTGCAAAATCTATTAGCATTGCCAACTTGTCTAAGTGTGGACACTTACTGTTTCCACACTTGAGTGTGAAACATGGATGAGGTGCTTCTTTGTGTGATTCCTTTACTAGGCTAACGTTTTGAATAACATTTACCACTAAGCGCAAACGTTGCAGCATAGTAATGAAAAGGTTAAGGCTGACAAGGTTGTTATGACTCTAAGAATTTAACGCATCGCTTGTAAGAGCATTGTGTTGAATTAGACTCTTTAGCCTAATTCGCGCTTAAGTTACTTCAGGAGCTATCATAGTTGATAGCTTATTCTCTCCTTCTTGTGGATAGTAGAATTAATTGCAAGTAACTATGAAGCGAGAAATAGAGATGGCAACAGGAGTATCGTCATCTTTCAACTAGATGTATTAAAGTGTATGGAGAATAAAATTGACTTGAAGATGCAGGGGATTAGCACTTACTAGTTAAATTTGCGACTTAGGCGCAGTTGATATCTCCATGACATCCTTTTTATGATCTAGTGAATATGACTTAGTCGTGAGTCATTACCTAGTTGGGCCTAAACCTTTAAAACTTGTCTTCGAGAACTCACACATTAAGATGATTGGAATTAGTTTATGACATTGGTCATGAACCAGTGGCTTATTATACTTAATTACATTAATGAGATGATGACACGATGGTTTGAGTAGGCCTTCTCGGGCCCACTCGCTTATGACATCCTGCTCTCATGTGAATGTGTAACTTTGTTCGCAATGGGTGCGCACAAGTAAGTAGGAAAGCCGCAGAAGGTCATTTGTTTTGGCGCATTTAGTCCACTATGATATTTTGTGACTAGATATGTGTGAGGGTATGATAGCTAAGCCTCAATCTCGACACATTTATAGATTACGATACGCATCTGAGTCAAGACTATTTGATCTCCCATAAGTCAAAAATTTTTGAGATGATTTTTGACATTGCACATATAAGGTCGAGATCAATTAGATAAGAGTTTTTTGTGCTTTTAGTTTTGACCAAGGTGGCGAGTATCTATTTGAGTTATTTTTTCAGAAAAACTCTGTGAAGAGAGATGGATGCTTAGAACATTGATTATTCCTAGTACTCAACAACACACTGGTGTAGTAGAGATAAGGAATTAAATATTGTTAATGTTAGGTAGATAATGGCGCAAAATGTTTCCCAATTGGGAATTGCACTAGTTTGTTGCCTATATCCCTAACTAAGTGCCCTCCATATCAGTTTTTACACTCCATTTTGAGTAATGGGTTAGCAGAGAGCCATCTATGGGCGATCTGTAACCATTAAGCAGCTTATCTTTATTCTACTTCTCATAAGATTGCGAAGTTAAGACCTAGGGTTCTATAGCGCATTATTGTATGCTGTCTTGTAAACACAAAGGGTCGTGTGGCGCATTATTGTATGCGGTCATGCAAACCCTCCGGGTCATGTGCATATAGGCAAGCAGCTTTGTGGTAGTGTAACTAAGTCACATAAAGTTTTATTAGTAAAGGTGACGTGAATAGAGTTTTCGGAACTCTATAAGATGGAGAATTCCAAGCATAGCGCTCTATGTAGCCTAGTTGAGAATGGAAAGAAATTTCCAATATCCTAGGGACAGTGGGAGCGATGTGTCTACTAATGGATTACTCCATTAGAACAGAATACTCTACATTCTTAGTTGCGTGGTAGCAAATGTGAAAATTTTCCACGTCATCACTGGGTGATTGAGAGGGAAACATTCATGATTGCTCCGCAAGATGATAAAGAGCCTAGGATAATGCCAAAGGCTCTAGTCTCCTGTTTTTAGAAAGTGAATCAATGTTGCGCAGTTTAAGACAAAGTCTTTGAGGATTAACCATTTTTATAATTTGGTTGACTTTCCATTATGACGCAAAACTGTTATAAAGTTATGCGTAATTTGGATAGTCATTGTTGAGGCATAAGGCTCGCTAGATACCGAATGGTCGCACCATTGAGGAAAGTGTAGACCATGAGAAGACTTCCTCCTGGGGAGTGAGGTTATTTTGACTTAGGCTATAATTGACATAAGTTCGGAACATTGATTTGTGGACATTGTGACCTGATTTCTCATTAGAGAATTGGATAAGTAGATCCGTAAGGATTTACCTTCTGCTTTTATAGTGAAAAGTTAGGAGCGCAAAAAAGGTTGCTGGTTCCAATAAATCTTTTACAGCCTAAAGCAGTTATCCAAACAGTGGTTCTTAGATTTCGTCAAGCCATGATAGGGCAACGATGATCGATGAAGACCACTGAGGCATGATCAATGGTCCAAAAGAAGTTTTTCCTTACTTAGTCATTATGAGCCAGGAATTTATAAGGTTGTCGCCACCTAGGGTGGGCAGTCCTCCATTTTAGATATGATGGACATGGGTGATGTAATTCATATGCTCGGATGTACGATCCTTAGGGATTGTTTTAGGAAAATTCTCGGTTTGTCTTCGATGACTTACATAAGGAATATCCTAGAACGATTCTAGATGCAAAATTGCAAACCCATTGACTTACCTATCGGTAAAAGCCAGAGCCTTAGCTATTGAGTGAATCCTCAGATTGTCTTTGGGAGAAACAGATGACCTATATTCCTTGATCTTTTCTTTGTTGTGGGAGCCTAAAGTACGCTATGTGGGCGTATTCGGCATGATAAGTGTTATCTTTGATAAATGGTTAACTGAGTTGTTCAGACATTGACCTTGCTCATTAGACTGTGGATAAAATGCTTTATTAGAAGCATATTAATTTGCTCCTTGTAAAATTCAATGCGCTAGTTGGGCGCATCTGCGCTAGTTGGGCGCATTAAGAATGAACGCAAATTGGTCACCAAAAATATCTTTAGAGAGGTTATTGCGCAAGAGGTAGTGATCTTAAATCATTTCATGTGAGGCGCACATGGTGGATTCCGTTGTATATACTTATCGCAAGAGGTGCTGATAAGGCTTATGTTTGGAATCTATAATTGCGCAAGCTGTGGTCAATTTTTTTAAAATCGATCACTTATTTTGAGATGATGGGATGTTGACACTATTACGGTTTGTGTCATAATGATTAGCAAATGATGATGTCAGCAGGCAAGATTGGCTCACTCACACGAGCAATCGCCCTTGACGCTTGGGAGCGAGCAAGGATGAGACTGGTGGTTTATTTTTATTCGGAGCCAAGAGAGGCTTAAATCATCCACTATGTATGTCGCCTTGGTTATAACCAAGATGAGGTCGTGTTAAGGACCAAACATGGATGTTAGTACCCACTTTCCATGTTGTGCCTGTTATGATTAGCCAGATGCGAGATCTCATTTGGCGCCTAGAAGGCGAGCAAATAGAGAATTCGGGTTAAGCGCTAGAAAGCGACTAGACTAATATCTGTACGGTGTATCGAGTATGACGTCACTCTTTATGGAAGAGTTACTCCACCGTAGCATGTATTCATACTATATGTGCTTGGCGACCGAGTAATGAGGTGAGAGAATGGATCCCTGCTTCCTCACCGTGTGAGTCTTTCGTGTCATTATTGATATGACTTTCATTTATGTACCCTTTTGTGACTTTTGACTATGTCATAAGGTAAGGGGTTGATGTTCTGCTACTTTGGTATGTTGCCTGCGGTCATGCATGATTCGGCCTTAAGGGACATCACTGGGAAAGCGGTCAATCCTAAACTAAATGGCATGAGTGCAAAGGGAAGATCATCTAGTATTACACCACTGTTGTATATTCACTGCCGGCAACTCACATCGCTCTGTATGAGAGGCGAATTGAGTGTGAATATATTGCAAGAATTGAGAGGGTCAAACATGCTTTTTTTGAGGGATTAGAGATGTTTTTTTGGACCAGTGTAATTAGATGGGTCTGGGGTATATGAGACACTATTTCTTTTCTTTTTGGGTTGATGTCTCTATGCTGGCTCATTTTGAGTTTCTAGTATAGAGCTCCCACATGCAGGTGTTCTCAGCAGTCGCACGGTGCAGTGGCTAGTATGAGATTGTTCGTTTTTGGGGAGATTGAGATAGAGATGTGGCAGTGTCATGCCAACTCATGTGCGAGTGGGAGATGTTAGTAATGGGCGCCCATGTGGCATGACCATTAAATTTGATTTTGAATCCTTATCCAAATAGGTTTTGATTTTGAAATCAAACCTATTTAGGATAACCACTCTTGAAACAGACGTTATCAGTTTGAACTGATATAGATAGATATAATATATATTAGATATTATCTGTATCTTAACTGATATGGATAGATATTATAATATATTAAATATTTGTTATATGGTTATGGGTAATCCAAGAGAAACAACGTTGAGTCTGTTTTCTACCCATATACTGACTCTCTCCCAAGAAACAACGATCAAGTCAGTTGCACTGTGGTTTGTGTGGGTGATATTCACCATTGTAATATCACCCCACTGCTGGGATTGATTGATCTGATTCTGGAAGCACGTGATTTATCCACGAGGTTCTATCATCAAAAGGTATGATCTGATGATTTTATTCCGCTGCATGTTTTGTGTTTTGATTTACAAGCAGGTTGATCAACAGAAGAGATCGGATGGAGATGGACAGTACCATGAGTAACGTGTTGCCGAATAAAATGGCAGTCAATCTCAATGTGCTTGGTGCGATCATGAAAAACATCATTGTGAGCAATTTGAAGAGCACTGTGATTGTCACAAAAGAGGGCAGTAGCGCCAGAGGAAGTAACACCCATGTCAGCAAGAAGCCAACGAAGCCAGAGAAGCTCCTGAGTAGTATCAGCAAGGGCACGGTATTCGGCTTCGGTACTAGAACGAGCAGTAAGAGATTGTTTCTTACTGCGCCAAGAAATAAGAGAATTACCCAGAAAAAAGCAAAACCCAGTAGTAGAGCGGCGGTCAGTAGGATCGCCAGCCCAATCAGCATCAGAGAAAGCACGAAGCTGGAGAGAGGAGCTGGCGGAATAATGAAGACCATGAAACATGGTGCCTTTGAGATAGCGAATGATACGAATTAATGCAACATAATGTGTGGTACGAGGAGCCGACATAAACTGGCTGACAATATGGACGGCATAGGCAATATCAGGACGAGTAACAGTGAGATAGACAAGACTGCCAACCAGCAGACGATATAGAGCAGCATCAGAGAGAAGAGTGCCATCAAGAGGTGTAAGACGACTCTGAGGCTCTAGGGGAGTTGAGGCAGTCATGCAATCGGTAAGACCAGCACGGGTGAGAAGATCAGATGTGTACTTAGCCTGAGAGAGAAAAGAACCCGTGGAATCATGGAAGATTTCAAGACCCAAGAAATAGCTGAGAGGACCAAGGTCTTTCATCTCGAAATGATGGCTAAGAAATTGTTTAAGATGAAGAATACCATTGACATCATCACCGGTGATAATCATATCATCCACATAAAGAAGAAGCAAGGTGGTCCCTTGAGCAGTTTTGCGGATAAAAAGTGCAATATCATAAGAGCTGGAGGTGAAACCACAGTCATGAATAGTAGAGCTGAACTTGGCAAACCAAGCGCAGGGAGCTTGTTTGAGACCATATAAAGCACGTTGAAGTTTGCAGACTTTATGAGGTGGATAAGTAGACCCAGGGGGAGGTTGCATGTAGACCTCCTCAAGAAGAACACCATTAAGAAAGACATTTTTCACATCCATTTGATAAAGATCCCAGTGTCGGGTAGTAGCAACTGCAATGAGGCTACGAACAGAGGTGAGACGAGCAACAAGAGCAAAGGTCTCCTCATAGTCAATACCATATTCTTGATTGAAGCCTTTAGCAACAAGGCGAGCTTTATAGCGCTCAATAGAGCCATCAGAACAGGTTTTGATTTTGTATACCCATTTACAGCCAATGGCAGTCTTGCCAGGAGGAAGATCAACAATGTCCCAAGTGTGAGTTTTGTCTAAAGCCTGTAATTCATGAGTCATAGCTTGCTGCCAAAGAGGATTAGAGCGAGCCTCCCGATAGGAGGTGGGTTCATAAGTAGAAAAAGCAGTAGAACCAACAATAAAGTCACGAAGACGAGTAGAAGGTTGGATTACCCGGTGTGGTCGAGCAGGAGGAGGAGGAGCCAGAGGAAGAGACTCAACAGGGGGTGAGGAGTCCGAGGGAACAAGATCAGGACCATCAGAGCTGGCAGGTGCTTGAGAAAGACCAGTAGGCAAGGCAGTCTCAAGAGAGTCAGGCATGGGCAGTGGAGGAAGCTCATCAGAAAACAGATCTGCAGAAGGGTTAGTAAAACACAGAGAGGGTGAGGGAACGGATAAACGGAATTGAGAGAGAGAGGAAAACATTGTGTGTTCCCAAAAGACCACATGACGAGAGATACGGAGACGCTGGGAGAGAGGATCCCAACAGCGATACCCTTTATGTTCAATACCATACCCCAAGAAGCAACAAAGGCGAGAACGAGGTTCAAGTTTGGTACGTTCATGAGGTTGGAGAAGAACAAAATAGGCAGAGCCAAAAACCCTAAGGGTGTCGTAAGGGGGACGGGTGCCATGTAAACGCTCATATGGAGTGTGATTATGAATGACCGGTGTAGGGATACAATTGATAGTGTAAGCAGCAGTGAGAGCGGCTTCACCCCAAAAATTTTCTGGACAAGAGGAAGAGAGAAGGAGGGCGCGAGTAGTGTCAAGTAGATGCCGATGTTTTCGTTCAGCACGGCCATTTTGTTGGGACGTACCTGGACAGGAACGATGAGGTTGAGTACCATGACTCCTAAGGAAGGAAAGAAAGTCAAAATCTTTATATTCCATGGCATTGTCGGAGCGAAAAATCTTGATAGTTTTAGAAAATTGGGTTTTAACCATTGCAGCAAAATTGTAATAAAGTTGTTTGAGTTCAGAGCGATTTTTCATAAGAAACAACCACGTAAAACGAGAAAAATCATCTATAAAAACAACAAAATAACGTGCGCCTCCCATAGTAGGAGTAGGAGAGGGTCCCCAAATATCAGAATGAATGAGATCAAAGGGCGCAAGAGAAACAGAATCACTTTTATTAAACGACAAAGCAGGTTGTTTTGCAAGTTGACAGGACACACAATTGAAAGCATCAGAACTTACAGTACCCAAATGACCACTAGAAATTAAAGACTTCAAACGACCAACAGAAAGATGGCCCAAACGATAGTGCCAAAGCTGAAAATGAGATAAAGGAGGAGTAGTGGTAGCAGCGGTAGGAGCAGTGATTTGAGAGGAATCCGGAACATGAAGATGGATAAGTTCGTAGAGACGTCCTTGCTTACGGCCTATCCCAAGAGTTTGCCTGGTCCGAGGGTCCTGCACCAAACAACCAGTATGGGAAAAGGTAACAGTTAGACCATGCTCACATAATTGACTAATGGAGATAAGATTTAAAGTGAGAGCAGACATAAGATATACATGGGATAAAGATAAGTGAGAGGTGGAAACAGACCCAACATGACTTACAGACAGAAGAGACCCATCAGCAGTATGGATAGAAGGAACATGAGGAGTCGAAGAGAGAGGAGTAAAAATAGTAGGATCAAAGGTCATGTGATTACAACAAGCGGAGTCAAAGTACCAGGAAGTGTTACCTGCGGTGGTAGACAAAGCAGTAGATGGAGGAGTACTGGAATGCTGCCAAAAATGTTGAAACATGGCTTCAACATCGGTATGAGAGAAGACCGGAGTGGAAGGATCTACAGGGACAGAAGAAGGTGAATCTTCGGAGGCGGCAGCAGCAGTGCGTGGAGCAGGCATGTTTTTAAATGGAGTCCCAGAACGGTGAGAGTTGCTGCGGGAAAAATTCCCGGTGGAAGGACCATGGCGAGAGGCACGGGTAGGATTGCGGAAGCAATCTTGTTGGAGATGACCGGGGCCAGTCTTGTTGCAAAATTGACAAAGACGAACGGGACAATGAACCAGAAGATGAGTCGATGGAAGATTGCGGTTGTGACAATAGTTGCAGGTAGTGGACCGCTGTGGTGAAGGAGAACTCCAAATCTGGGGAGTAGCAAGAACAGAGTCCACAGGGTGTGGATGGAGAGTACCAAACTTGGTTTCCTCGGACAGGAGTTCAGAAACGGCTTGCTCAAGAGTGGGTAAAGGAGTGCGATGTAGGAAAGATGCGCGGACGGGCTCAAAACGAGGAGTGAGAGCCATGAGAAACTGAACCAAGCGCTGTTGGTCACGGTAGGTAGTAAACAAGGTAGCATCCTCAGTATGAGGCCATGGAGGCTCAGAAAGAGCGAGTTGATCCCAAACATAATACATTTGGGAGAGGAAATCATTAATGGTCTGAGTGTTTTCTTGGCGCATACGGTGAAGATGACTCAGAAGCTGATATTGGTGAGCAAGACCGGTAGTCTGATAGCGTTCTTGCAAAAAATCCCAGATGGCCTTGGCTGGAGAGGAAGCAGACTCAAGTTGGAACCTACCAAACTGAAGGCTGATGGATGTAATAGAAGTATTGCGAAGCCAGGTGATGATCTGATAGTTTTTACTATCCCAATTTTCTAGTCGGTCGATATATTTGGCAGCGGAGTCCGTGGCAACGGATTCCGTGGTTGCTGGGACTGGTTTGCACACATCTCCAGTAATGATACGCCAAAGTTTCTTGCCTTTGAGGAAGCCAGACATGGCTTGTGCCCAAAGGACATAATTAGTCCCGTCAAGAATAACGGAAATAGGGTGATTAGAGGAATCCGGGCGATCCATGAGGGAAAAATAGCACAATGGAGGTAGAATCTGAAAAAATCGAGGTTACCAGTGAATTCAGAAGGCCGAAATTAGTGGGAAAAGGAGTGAAACGACCCAAAATATGACCACAGAGGCACAGAAATGAGAGGCAAAGGGCGCGGCGCACGTTAGCAAAACAGGCCAGGTAGTGCACGGTAGCAGAGAGGGCTGACGTGTGCTGACGTCAGAAACACGCGGCGCACGTTAGCAAGGTAGTGCGCGGTGCACGTTAGCACGGGACAGTGTGGAGGACACGTGGAGCGCGTGTGAGGTGGAAGGCGGAGGCAGGCGACGCGCCGTTCACAGAAGTGGCGCGTGAGAGCGCGTGTAACGTCGTATTGGGCTGAAATTGGTGGCGTTGGAATCGTCCGGAGGAGACGAAGGCTCTGGTGTGGTGAAAACTGTATTTCAGAGATGGACGAAAAAGGGATACAGATGAAATGCAATCTGCAGAAAAAATATGTTGGAAGAAGAGGCTAGGTAGAAAACCTGTGCTCTGATACCATATAAGAAATTGAGAGAGATTGAGAGAGCAAATATTAGCTCTATGTTTTTTGATGTATATTGTAACCAAATGGAACCTCCATTATATATGAGATGTTTTACAAGACAAAATGATGAACAAAGGAAATATACAAATGAAAGGCCACCGAAAGATAGCTGAAAGCAAAAGGAAAAGAAGGCGTCTATCTGTGCTAGGCTAGCAACAACTATCTATACAGATATTTAATATAATCTATTAAATATACTATCTACTATTAGCAGCTGTAGATCTATACAGATTAATATAGTATTAACTTATAACATATTATAGGTATAGTATTAACAAAAATAATTAAGATCTATTCATTATAGTTCGCTTCATGAATTAAGACTCAAAAGAATAAAAAAAACCTCATTAATTTTAATAAGTATAGTGCATTTCACAAGGTACTTTTTCTTCTTTTTATTGACTTTTTCAAATCTCTATCTCATTCAAACATTAATTAGACTTTCATTCATCCTATTCACCAAGTCATTTCTCTCTTTGCAAAAAAAATTATAGATGTATAGCTTCTTCTTTTCTTAATTTATATAATTTTACACTTCTTATTAATTGAAAATTGCATTTTTCATAAATTACTATATAATTTGAAGAATCTGTTTCGTCTTTACACATTTTATGTGTTAGAGAATATTCTAAAATTTGTAAGTATGTTTATGAAAATTTTGGAATGCTTGTATACGGTGAATTAATTCTCTTTTGAACTATATAATCTAGATATTGTTGGAGAATAATTTCGATAAATTAATTACATACGAATAAATAAAACAAATAAAAAAAATACTTACAACCTTATAGCAAATTAAACAATGATCTGAAATTGTGATTGAGGCCAGTGTATGGACACTGTGTCTTTAAGACAGAATAACGCCCTCTCCACTACTGCTCGAGATTAATAGGCGTCCGGTCTCCAGGATTCAACAATCACCACACACAAAATTTGCACTAACTCTATGTGTACAGCGAACCAGAATATGTGCTTTATACTCTCTCAAACTTAAACTCTAAAAAATAAAAAAATATAATTCAAGATGAACAAAGGAGGAGGAAACTAAAAGTCTGAATTTTTCCTTTCTAATTTTTTTTTTTAATTCCTAAACCTGGATGGAGGATTGCCTTAATATAGGCAATGGAAAACCCTTTCGGAAGAGACATGCCTGTTGAGATTTGAATTTAATTTTTTTTTTTCCCTAAACCTGGATGGAGGTTGCCTTAATATAGGCAATGGAAAACTCTTTCGGAAGAGACATGCCTGTTGAAATTTGAATATGAAATTCAAATCTTTGAGCCGTTGCAAAAGTTTGAAAATGAATTTCAAAATTAGTTGTTTCCCAGCAACCAATTGAAAATATTTCTAAATAATTTTGGCCCAAGAAGTTAGTAATGGGCCAACCCAACGCAACTCACACTTTGGGTGTTCTTTGAGCCCATGCCCAAGGTTCCATTTGGGACCTTATAACTTCATCAAATTTTTCCTAACTTTCCTATGTGGGACAATAACAATCAACACCATTTTGAGGAATGACTTAATGTTCATGAACCACTTTGGAGTCAATTTCCCATTCATCTATAAATGGTTTTGACTCACTAATTTCATAATCTTGTTCACCGCAAGGCAACGAACACATTGCTACTCGGACCCTTCAACCCGACTAATGGGTCCTAAAAAATTATTAGCATAAAGTTTTTGAAAAATCAGCATTGAAACCATTTTTTCCAACAGATATATGCAAATATTATCAACGTTTTCAATCTAGAAAGAAGTCGGAAACTAAGAAATTTACCTTCATAATCTCCATGGCTATGGAGGGTTGAGAATGGCTTCTTGAATATTTTGTTGGAAAAAATGGATTTATGGTGACTTTAATGTGAAATTAAAGTAGGTCCTAACGATTGGTTGAAGTGAGATTAAATGAATTTAGATTCTTTGTAACAAGATCTTTACATCACAAAAAGAATGACTAAAAACTATTAAGAATTAAACTAGAAATTGTCTCATAAAGTTGTCCTCATGAATGAGGTATTGAAAATTGTGTATAACTACCAATCCTACATTGATTCTAGAGAAAAACTTTGATGAGTATTTAAATCTCAATAATTTGATAAGGGCATGAACTCCTGGGGCATTCAAATTTTTTTAAGGAAGTTATAAATGCTTCAAGGATGGGCGTAGGTTGGGCCGGATTGGTGGTCCACCAAGCTAATCTTTTTAGGTCAGGTCTGCTACAGATTATATAATTTATCTACTAATTGACCCATCAGTTTTGCAGGAGTAATGGCCTGCATTTGGTGCCAACCTTGATGGCTGGAGGCTCCTCCTCTCTCCACCATTGTGTATAAAAGAAGGTATATCTTCCTTGGTTTGATACAGAATTTTTTGGCTTTTATACTATACAGTCAATTTGCTTCTATAATTTTCTTCCTATGTAAGAGAGTGATGCTGTTGTCGGTTCGCCAAAGCTAACAGAAGGTGTTTCTACATTAGCGGGTCTAGACCGTCGTATCCTGGGAGATAGACATCGATATACCTCCAGCATCCATGGTGAGGCGGCGAATCTATTTTAAGGAGACTGTGGTATCACACCGGTTTCGATTTGCTTTCTTTGCTATTTTGATGTATTATGTATTTTTGTACAGTATGATTGTAATTTCCAGCATGTTTTATTATTTTGTAATTTAGTTTGATTAATTATGAATCCATTTATCTTATTTAATCACACAATTTTAACAAGAAGCTTAAAACATATTTTATATTTTTCATGAAATTTAAACAAATAAATTCATATATATTGGACTAGTTTATTTTCCCCAGGATTGTACACTGTTCTAGAGATGCTCACTGCTTCATGCATAGAAATTCTTATTGTCCTTCTGTACATGTCTTTGGCTGGGTGGTAAGAAAGTTGTGAATTGTCCCAGTAATCTGCTACTTTTGCCCAGATTCTTTTTCATTTATTTAATTAAGGGTACTGTTTCCATGTTCATGATGTGGGATTTAAATAATTAAATAAATAAATAAATAGATAGATAAATAAATGAAAGCCCACTGTTTTTTATTTGTGTTTCAATTCATAGTTATATATATAGTAGTTGTGCTTGGTATTAGAAGTAGCATGCTAATTGGCTATGTATAGCACTGTTTGTTGTAATATTATATAAAACCGGAACAGTTTCTGTATAGTCTATTGTTTCACTCTCTGGAATCCATAATTAGAGATTCATATTTAGTTTAGTATAATAATATCTGCATTGTTATGTTTTAATTTTCCAACGTAATTGTAACGCCCTCAAAATCTCACATAGATCAACCATTTATACAATCTATAGACATAGGAGAAATAATAGATTTTCATTCATCGGAATTTACTTTATAAAAGTATTACATGTTAGCAACAAAATAGATGCCCTACGAGCCTACAGCTTTCCGAGCCGTCACTTGGTTACAACAAAAGTAGAATCCTAACTTTATACATAGAAAGCCTTCGGCTTGGATTTACATTTAATCACAAAACCAAAATAATCAAAATGGAGTCTTCAACTCCTACACCTCTCAGGCTAAGACCCTGGAGACGGCATGTCCTCTATACCTGAAAATGGTGTCCCAAGTAGGGTGAGTCAATACCCAGTAGAGATATGCTAAATAACACATGAAAATTAACTAAAACATTAGCATTCGATAAATGTTTGACACTAGTAAACCAATTTACATTCTTTCCACGACTAACCCGCATTTACATCCATATTCTGATCCATTTCCTTTTTATTTATCCAAAACAACACATTGCCATAATCCATCCATATCTAAACTGTTCAAAATGAGACTATAACTCATATCATCAATACTACAATCACAAACATCAGTCAAACACTTCGATATCTTGCCATTTTACGGAACTACATTCGAGGGAACCGGCACCCAAATATAAATAAGATTTCGGGACTTTCACCCTGGACACTCCGGCCAACTTAATTATCCATGGAGTTCATCCCCTATCTTCTCCCAAACAATGGAGTACATCCCCTATTTCCTCCCAAATAATATACATATACAATGTATTTAAACACGTCGTTATATACAATGACCAATTCAATCACATATACAATGTTGATATCCAACCGTCATATTCAATGACATAATCCAATTGATTAGTTTTAATCCACCTAATTATTATGCAGTTTTTACAACAATCACAGCTATCCTCCACCAATAGCCCAAAACAGATATACCTAAACAAATAAATAAATTTCTCAATAGATAATTATCTACATTTTCTATAGGTGAATGATTTATCAATCCAACTATACCATTTAATCTCAATTTTTCCCAATTTCATAATTTCCAAACCAATTTCATATTTCCACATTGATTTCATCAATTACACAAATAGTTTACATAATGCAAATTAGGGCAATCTACCCATTTTCTCAAATATTGCACCTAAGGCCAAATCTCACCTATTATACACAATAACATCATTTCTGGGACCACACATACACATGGAACTCCAAAAATAGAAAACCCGGATTTTGTAAATTCAATCTCAAACCCTAACTTCACCCAAAACTCCCAAAATCCCACCATTTATACGAAATGACCAATATTTATGTTAAAACCCATATAGAAGAGTAGTGTATCCCTACCTCAAGAAAATAAGATGAGCCAAGCAAGAGATGAACTTCAAAAATGCCGAAAACAACTTCCACACGGATGAAAATAGAGATCTTGAGAAACTCCAACTTTTTATTAAAGGAAGAAGGGTGAGGAGATCACTAGATTTAGGTCAAAATGTAGAGAGAATGAGTATTTTAGAGAGAGAGGCTCTGAACTTAGGGTTTTGGAAAGTTTTAGAGAGAGAAAATGACAGAAAAAGTGATTTAAAATGTCACTTTCGCGATCTGATATACGCGCAATCCGCTCGAGCGGAGAGTTTGATGCTCGAGCATCAGACACAAAAATTATACCCACTCGAGCTCAAGAAGGCCGCTCGAGCGCCAAGACACAACAACAAGGCAAAACCAGCTCGAGCGTAGAATACACTCATCCAGTACTTTATAGACTTCAGATAGCCGCTCGAGCGCAAGAAGGTCCGCTCGAGCTCAGACCCGCTCAAGCGTAATAAACTCCGCTCGAGCGTAAAAAACACTTTTGCACTATTTTTTTGCAGATGCACAAAATACTGAGTGATTGCAAACCCCGCTCAAGCGCAATAAGACCTGCTCGAGCGTAAGACCAAAATCCTAGGCAACAACCACTTGCACCCACTCACTACCAACATGTTCTAAACATGCCCAAGACATTCCAAAATTCAAATTCAATGAGTAAGAGGAGCAAAAGACATAAATAACAACATCAAACCACAAGACCCGAGTCCAATACACCATAAAGGTCGAGTTAGAAACCGAGATCGCTATAGTAATAAGAATGCTTTTTATTTCTAGATCTCGAGCATAAGTTGCTTGTGTTTTTTTTTCCTAGTGGAATTTTATTTTATGAGCATAATCTTGAATTTCTTACCATAATTGGTATGCTCTTTTATTGTACAATCTTATAATATAATCTGCATGCTCACGAGTTTATAGTTGTTTAGGTAAAATTGACATGCTCTACTTTTATAGTTTAATTCAATTGTGTTTAGATCTTAGATTTGTAGGATAATTTGAATGTTCTAAATTTTCTTGATTTTGTTTTATGCATGTTTTATTTCTAGAATTGTTTACATGAGTTGTTTACATGTTAATTACTAGAATTAAGTGTATGTTGTCTGTATTTAGTTACATGCTTATTGGGTAATAATATCATACATAACTCATGGCAATTAAAATTTTAATTTTTGGAGTTATAGGTTTATTTTTGTAACTCATCTAACATCTTAATTCATTAGTTAATTTTATTATTAAATAGTTGGCTAGATAGTTTCAAATAATTTATTATATTTACAGTTTCTTTAGATTGTTTAGTTTGTATTTTCTTGTGGTTGTCTGCTAACTTTCTTTACAGGAATACCTATGCGGAAAGGATTGGGAAAACAAATAAAAAACCAAATGAATAGTATTTGGGATGTAAAAACAAAATTTTGGACTACTAACCTTTGTGTTGAACAGGAATACCTAACCGTGGAAAGGTTTTTGGACTAAATAGAATCCTTAATTGGATTGGCTTATTACTCTTATATAATTGAAGCATTTTTTTTTTGCTTGCGATTTAGTTGGTTATTCACCAATATATAGAAGCAAGTTTTACTTGTTTGTATTTGCAATATTTTAATTGCTTGTAATTTTGTTAGCAATTTGTATTTGTTTGTAAGTTTGGAACTTGGTTTGTGTTAACTTAGTTCATCTCCTGGAAAACTTAATTCTAAAAATTGTTTCCCATGGACTAGTAGTCAACATGTCTTGAAAGTTTTGTTTAAAATTAATTGGGTTTTAAGTGGAACCGATGTGAACCCTCTAGTCATCCTGAAAATATTTCTGACCATGTTCGATTCTAGGGAAGTGGTGAGACTAGTTTTGAATTAAATTTTCAACTTTGGAATTTTCTAGTGTTAAAGTTTAATTTTTGAAAACGCAGAATAGTGAAATTCTGTTGTATTTTTTAGAAATGGCAACTGTTACCAATGTTGCTGCTCTTGCTAATGCTAATGTTTGTGGGGATCAAAACCCCGGGGCAACTGGCTTGCCAACCCTTGCTATTGTGACCTTTGTGGTCAATCTTGTTGCTACTCTTGTTGTTCCAGAAGGCTCGCTCAACCATCACGAGTGCTTGAAGAAGTTCACGGGTGTGAATTTCAAGAGGTGGCAGCAGAATATGTTGTTTTACCTAACTACTCTAAGCCTTGCGAGGTTTTGAATAAGGATCCACCAGCTGTGGAAGAGAATAAGCAAGACAAGTAGAAACTCATGGCTCTAGATGCTTGGAAGTAGGGATGTAATAATGACCTGGCTCGGCCCAAGCGGGCCTCACAAGCTCCCTCCTTTTTAGCGGGTTGATCCATGAGCCAAAAAGAGAGCCCATGCCCAAGCCCATGGGCTCGGCCCTAGGGCCGAGCCTAGTCGGGCCTTTTTATTTTTATTTTTATTTGGAATAAAAAATAAAAGAAAAATTATACTAAAGTATTTTAATTAAGATTAATGAGATGTTTTGTTTGGTAATGTTTCATGGTAATATTTAAATTTAATTATGTATGACTTATGTTTTTTTAATTATGAACTCTATAACTAAAAAATTAAGGAATTATATAATTTTTTTCTTTTGAAATGAATAATTTTATATATATGAAAATAAAACTTTCAATATTACAATATTAAATTATTTATATAATATTTATTGAATGAATAATTTTTATTTAAAAATGAAATAAAAATTACAAAAATTGATATTATTAAATAAAATAGATGTAGATTATTGATGATGGTAGAGCAATTGCATCACTATAAGTTACGTACATCCCAACTAGATTGACATTTACTAGCCTACCAATCATTTGCACTATATCCCACCTCAATAATCTAATACAAAAAAAAAAGAAAAAAAAGAAAAAAGAAATGAAATGAAATAGTAAAAAACAAATTGTTGATCAATCATCGGAGGAGATAGACATTTCTGTTGCGTTGCCTGAGAATATGTCATCCAAATTATTTGAATTCGCTCATTTTCACTATAATTTTGTCTTCTTGTAAATGCATGCATATGATCTCTGGTTATCATCAGTGTCTCAACCATTTGGGGTGAAAGATTGCTCCGATAATCGCTCAGCACTCGTCCATGTGATAACCCTGGTCCTTGTTATGCTAATTAATCTTGATTATGATTGTGATTATGTGTTTGATATGATTTTGTGTGCCATTTATGTGAAAATATGTGATGTTAAATTTTTATCTGTTCACCGTAGGAATATCTGTTTGATTATCTGCTTTGGAATTTAAATTGAAGGCCCTATCGTCCACAGAAACTGAAATTGACTGCGCCATTGTGATTGGTGTAATTTTTAGAGCCTACAGTGAAATTTAATTGAAAATTGATTCGGATCAAATTAATTAGATTAAATTAATGGGTTAGTGCTCAATTATTTAAATATTAATGAAATGTGATTAGAGGGGCCTATATATGAACCCAACTACACTTAAGCTCATTCTTTTTGAGCTCAAAGAATCTGAATTTGCTCTCTAGAGAGAGAGAAGGGCCAATCTTGAAGAATTGGCTAAGGAACTTGGTGATCTTGAAGCTACCCTCAAGAATTGAGCATAAATTTGAAGATTTGAGCCTTTAGGTAAGTAATCAACCCTTAATTCATGAGTTTGAATTGTGATTTTGTGAATTGAAGATTAAATGGTGTGTTAGATCATGAATTGAGTTGATTAAGTTGAGATTGAAGTCCATGTGGGCATACATGTAGAGAATTCCCATGAAATTACATAATCTAGCATGTAATATGTGAATTATGAAAGATTGTGGGTTGAAACATACATGCAAGCATGGTTTTAGTTGAGCTTCATGAGAATGAACACCATTTGCACCATATTTTTGATATGCATGTTTGATTATTGAAGATATGGAGCTCATATGAGATTTGAATGCATGAGCCTTGATTATACCAAGAAATGTTGATTTATTTTGAAGAATTGGACCATGATTTTGAGGAATTGACCTCATCTTGCTTGTATACTCATGATATATATTGGTGCCGTTTGGTAACACTTACGTTTTCAGTTTTCAGTTTATATTTATAAAAATTTTAAAAACTCAAATAAAAACTTGTTTGGTAAATTTTTGATTTATAAATCAGTGGTCTCAGTTTATAAATTTGGCCAAAAAATGTGTTTCCGTTTTGAGTTTTCAGTTTTTTTTTTTTACCACCCAACACTAGCCACCACCCGCCAATATTTTCCACTACTGTCTTCCGCCACCACCACCCACTGCCACCTACCACCACCACCGACCACCCACCACCCACTCGCCACTACTACCCACCGCCTGCCACCATCACCACCACCACCACCACCTGCCACCCACCCTCCACCACCACCACCCACCAGCCACCCACCCGCCACTACTACCCACTTGCCACCACCACCCGCCACCCGCTACCACCACCACCACCACCAGCACCCACTCGCCACTACCCTCCACTCGCCACCGTCACCGTCACCATCACCCATCCACCCACCACCACCACCACCCGCCACCGCCACCCACCCGCCATCTACCACCCGCCACCGCTACCACCTACCTGCCACCACCCACCTGCCACCACCATCCACCCACCCGTCACCGCTTTCCACCACCATCTTCCGCCGCCACCACCCGCCACTTGCCACCACTTTCCACCACCGTCTTCTGCTACCACCACCCACCCACCTGCCACTTGCCACCACTTTCTACCACCGTCTTCTTCCACCATCACCTACCACCTGCCACCATTTTCCACCACCGTCTTCCGTTGCCACCACTCGTCACCACCCAGCACCCGCCACCACTTGTCATTTCTCACTCTTTTTTATATTTTTAAATTTTTTTAAACATTTTGTCTAAACCAAACGCGTTTGGAGTTTATGTTTTTTAAAATAAACAAAAACCAGTTTATAAAATTTTTGTAAATATAAACTGAAAACGTAAACGTTACCAAACAGGAAGATTGTATTTGCATGTTTTGGAACCAAAATTATGAGTTTTGAACCTTTGGAGGTCGAGTTTGAGCTCAAGAACAAGTTCTGGAAAACTCAGAATCCTTGACGTCCGCTCGAGCGGGGGAACCGCCACTCGAGCGTAAAATACGAGCTCCCAGTATTTTTACAGTCATGGATGTTCGCTCGAGCGAGGAAGTTCACGCTCGAGCAGGGAGCTATGTGGAATGACCTCCAGCTCGAGCGCCTGAATTCACGCTCGAGCGTAAATACGAGGTAACCATAACTTCTGCAGACCTAATGGGTCCGCTCGAGCGGGGAAGTCCACGCTCGAGCGGGGACCCCTGTTTCTGAAATTTTGTAATATGTGTTCTGTGTTTCATTTTTCGTTCCCTTTCACTTCTAAGTACTCTTAGACATGCATTAAGCATTGAAAATGAGTTAAAAGGATAAGAATGAAGCCGAAAGAGGAATATGTGAATTAAGAACGGATTGAATTGTTTGTGACCCATTGTGTTCATGGAATGTGTAGGGTCGAGCTCCAGGGCAAATCATCCCGCCGATCACTGTGAGTAATATCTTAATAAAGATATTTGAAGTAGGTTGTTTGTCCAATTGCTTACTTCTATGTAAGCCTTATAAGTTCGTTAATTTGAATGGTGGAAAAATGTTTGTTATGCCAAAAGAATGATAAAATGAAAGGGGCCAGAGGCCAGTTTGACATGAATGATAAAATGAATGGGCCAGAGGCCAGTTTGACATGAATGATAAAATGAATGGGCCAGAGGCCAGTTTGACATGAATGATAGAATGAAAGGAGCTAGAGGCTAGTTTGATATGAATGATAAAATGAATGGGCCAAAGGCCAGTTTGACATGAATGATAAAATGAATGGGCCAAAGACCGATTTAACATAAATGATAAAATGAAAGGGGCCAGAGGCCAGTTTGACATGAATGATAAAATGAATGGGCCAAAGGCCAGTTTGACATGAATGATAAAATGAAAGGGGCCGGAGGCCAATTTGACATGAATGATAAAATGAAATGGGCCAGAGGCCAGTTTGACATTAATGATAAAATGAATGGGCTAGAGGCCAGCTTGACATGAATGATAAAATGAATGGGCCAGAGGCCAGCTTGACATGAATGATAAAATAAAAGGGGCCAGAGGCCAATTTGACATGAATGGTAAAATGAATGGGCCAGAAGCCAGTTTGACATGAATGAAAGAATGAATGGGCCAGAGGACATTTTGACATGAATGAAAGAATGAATGGGCCAAAGGCTAGTTTGACATGAGTGAAGGAATGAATGGGCCAGAGGCCGTATGACACAAATGATTCGGCCAAAGGCCGTCGGACAAGAACGAATTGGGGCCGAGGTCGTTCGATGTGTTTGGAATCGCAGTCACTTGACCTATACATATTTACATATATATACCTGATAGAAATATATGAATTGGGCCCAAGGCCGTTTGGTGTATATTGTTCTAATGTATCTTCTTTATTTGATATTATTTACTGGGCTTTCGCTCACGCTCATTCATGTGTTTGTAGGTGAGCCAAGAGAGGTCCAAACCCAGCCTCAATGAAGTTTGTATGGAACAACCAAGGTTTTGAAGAGCCAGCTCTTTCGTCTCACGCACGAGACTCCTCTTCACCCTTTTGCTAGCCTGTTTTATTTTGTCGTATTGGCGAGGACTTTGGATACGTTTGTATATAGTTTTAACTGGCTGACTTAAACTTGAATGATCCTGTATGTACAGAACTTTGTGTTAGTACATATTTTGATGTGAGTTGTTAATATGTATATGTATGGTTTGTTATGATGTGCCATATAAGCACAGCTCTATGGACAAAAGTTTGAAATTGCTTCCGTTTGGCCCCTTTACTCTGATAAATTATGTCTTATTTGGTTTGAGGCCGTAGGTAATCTCGTGATTACTGGCCGGTTATGTCCTTAACCCATGGGGGCGGGTTCGGGTCATGATAGTCCACCTACACTAAAAGCTGTTTCCGAAGTAACTGTAGAAATAGAAACAGTTAGTATATCATGACCATCTGTGAAACCATAGACCACTGTAGACACCCCATTTTTGACCGACCTTAAGACTCAGACATCACCGATTGAGCGCTCGGTGACATTGCATAATGTGCTCGTTCAGAAGTTTCAGAGTCGCGGCCGTGAGCCTTGCCTCCGGACTTCCGAACCCTTTTCTGTGCCTTGCCTCGGTTTGCGAACCAGACTCGGTTTTCTCTGTTTTTTTTCCCGAGGGGAGGGAGAGGTCTCGTGGACAATCTCTCAGTGGCCGTGGGCTACATTTGGTGGCCGTAGGCCATTTTTCCCATTTCGGAGCCCGGTTCCCGATTTTCGGAGCCGTCAGGCCGTGTGCCTCGGTTCGGGACCGCTTAACCATCTCCGTTTGCTCTAAATTTTGGTATGCATCTTATTTACTCCCTTTTGAGGGACACTGGGGTCTGAGATATTTTTGGGGGAAAGCCTTGGTCCTTTTTCCCCCACCCTTTCCTTCCATGCTCCCCCTCCTTTTGGTCCTTATAACCAGCTGCAAGCATTGGTTTTGGGGGTTAGAAAATTTGCTCTTCAAGCTTGAATACAAGAATCCCTCTTCATCTCTCTCATTTCCTTGAAAAACTTTCAAGTCCTACACCACCACCCCCCACCCTTCCATCCTCCATTCCAGAAGATTGAAGGTGTTCTCCAAGGCCTAAGGAGCCACAAACTCAATCCAAGAGGCAACCAAAGTCAAGTCTTCAAGGGTAAGTTCACTTTCCCTCTTTTCTAGCTCATTTTTACAACATTTCTTAGCCTCTCTTTCTTGTATATTTGAGCTCCGAACAAAACTGAAAAGGTCATTTTTTTGAGCTCATTTTCATGTTTCATTAAGGGCTCAACCCCCCCCATGTTGCACTTGCTTCAATATCCTCCTTGAATGTCATTTTTTTGCATGCTTTGGAAGCCCATTATGCTTTCATTTTTGGGCGTTTTACAGAACTAAAACAGGCTTATTTTGAGCCCCTCTTCAACATTGAAGAAGGGCTCAACACTGTTTGGGACCTCCATGCTACACTTGCCTTTATATCCCTCTTTGGTCCCCATTTCTTGCATGTTTTGGTGGCCTATTATGCTTCGGTTTTTGGCCTTTTTACAGTACTAAAAATAGTCTTATTTTGTCCCATTATACATGTTTTATTAAGGGTCTTTGGCCGTTTGATGAATATTTTGTATACTTTGTGTTATAGCCACTTTTGAGCCTCATTTTGCATTGCATTTCTAGCATGTTTGTATACTGTTTTGGGGTTTTTAAAGTTCTGTAAATATGCATATTTTTGGTCCCTCTTCAATGTTGTAGAAGGTAATTTTTCAGTTTGGGCTGTGCATATACCACTTGCCTCTTTGGCCACCTTTTGGCCCATTTTCTTGCATAAGAGCTTAGCCATATCTATATTTGTTTTTAGGGTTTTTACAATTCTGTAAATGTACCTATTTTTGGTCCCTCTTCAATGTTGTAGAAGGGAATTTTTCAGTTTGGGCTTTGCATATACCACTTGTTTCATTGCCCTCTCTTGGCCCCTGTTTTTGCATGCCATTATTGCCCTATCCTTGTTTGCTGTTTGGCCATGCTTTGAACTGTAAAAATGCTTATTTTGGGGCTGCCTTGCTACTGTCTATTCATTGCATATCCATATTGTGCATGTTTGGTATAGCTATAGGCCATTTCGGGTCCCAAAATTCATGTTTCGGGACTATTCCATGCATCGGGTGTTTTTTCGCCTCATTTCGGGGCTGTTTTCCCCCACTTTTCAGTGCTGAAATCCCATTAGCATGTTTGCATATCAATTTCCATGCCATTGCATTGCGTATGCCATTGCCTCGGTTTGCGTGCCCGTGTGCACGCATTTCGAGGCACTTCATTTTCATCCATCGGCATCTTATGTGAGTGTGGCTGAGGCTCTCTCATGTTAGTATAAGTCCATGTTGCATTCTATATGCCATTTCCATGCCATTGCATTGCGTATGCCATTGCCTCGGTTTGCGTGCCCGTGTGCACGCATTTCGAGGCACTTCATTTTCATCCATCGGCATCTTATGTGAGTGTGGCTGAGGATCTCTCATGTTAGTGTAAGCCCATATCATATTTCCATGTCATTTGCATCGCATTCTGTCATTTTCTCGGTTTGCGTGCCCGTGTGCACGCATTTCGAGACATCTCATTTTCATAGCATTGTGCATACTAGGTTGTATCTTAGTTGCATTCATGCATATCATGCATATCGCATCGTGTTCGGGATAAGAGCTAGCCCGGGCACGGGAAACGAGGTGCGTTTCGTACTCCGAGTGACAGAACGTGTCTCAATTCCCAGTCACCGACACTCCGGATTACCCATGATGGAGTTAGGTTCTTGTTGTGTTTACACGTGCATTCATTCTATATTGAGTTGCACATTTCGATTACTCGGCCATCATGCATCGATATGCGTGATTGGTGGCACGAGGATCGAGGCATGCATATATCTGTGAAAATACATTGCTATGCTCCTTTCCTGCTCTCTGTTGCAGCAAAATAAAGAATCAGCAACTTTCTGGAGCTTGGCACGCATTTCAAGAACAAGTGTAAACAGAGGCTAATTGGGGCATCCCAGTGAATTTCCGCGCAAGGCAGCCCAGACATGCATCATTCATCAAAAGCAAGGCAGTCCCTGGCTTGCACGCCAGTTTTACAGTTTTCTTAGTTAATTTGTTAATTAATTAGGAATTTGTATATTATTCGGACTGTAATATTTGGACTGTAATATTCTTTTATTCGGGACTGTATTATTTATTCGGACCCTCTGCGCGAGGGCACAACTGTAATAAGTGTGCGTGTGTGTGTTGTATGTCTTCCAACCCCACGTCTTTCTCCCTTTTATTTATCCGCTTTTGATGGTTAGATTAGGGCATATTTCAATTAGTATACAGTATGATAGCATGTTTGCATCATTCATCTGTTTTGCATGCACCGGGCTCGGCGCATCATACTAACTGCATTGTACTTTCAATTCCAAATTGAATACATGTTAGCTGTTGCATCTCATATGCCATGTTTAGAATAGCCGAGCCTGCTATAGTTGCATTTTGCATGTGTTGCATTAGGCATTTCTGTATATTTAGGATCATGCATGATTTCTAATGTAGTCTTTTTTTTTTTTGGCTTGGAGTACCCGGTGAGCTTTATGCTTTAGCATCCTTGCATGCGTGTGAGTGAATGCCATGATAGCATGCTTACCATGAGGCAATATGCTTATGTGATATAACTGCCTGAATGCCTGTGGGTGAAGGTTGGGTTGTTTAAATTGGAACAAATCATTGACTGTGAGTTTTAAGCCCACTAGATAGTGGCGAAACCATCTTTTCCTAAGCCCACCTGAGGATGGCAAAATCTGTATTTTAAGTCTACTTGCGAGTAGCAAACCATCTTTCAAAAATAAACATGAAATGTTTTGCTCCAATTCAATCGACTCAGTCTATACTTGTATCACATAGTAACCTAGGCTAATAACCGGAATAAGAACACACAATGTTTTCAAAAATAGATATCACGGTTAGTAGAGGCCGATCTTTGATCGGGCGAGCGGGGGTGCTCACGAAGTGACCTTCCCCAATCGTACCCAAGTTCCCGAGCCGAGACAACTTTGGTGATGACGGACACGTGGCTTTTGGCACCGAGTCAGGGTTTCCTAAATTTTCCATTAAAAAACATTTAGGTGGCGACTCTGTATCTGGCAAAGCAATCCATGTTTGGCACTTCTTTCAAAATCTGTTTTCTCAAAACGATTTGCCGGATTTGGACTCTTTGGTTCAGACTTAGAACCGTAACACGAATTGAGTCCGAACTGTAGCGAGGTCCCCCGCGGACTTGTTACAACCACATAGTTTCATTTTGTTTCCATCATTCCAAAATGTCAAAATCATCGGAATTATCCACTGACGGACTTTCCAAATAACGTTGTAGTTCAGAACTACTTATACTTGTATATTGAGATATTCTTCTACTTTTTATTTCTAAAAAAACACTTAATCTCCTGCCTCGAGATGAGACTGCTAGTGTAGTGTGTGTAGGTGTATTTACACATGCAGCTACCATGTATTCTTCAAATAATCTGTTGCATGTTTGCATAATTGGGGCAAATTGTGTTTGATCAACGAAAAGACGCTCTAAAATTTTTTGTAAACTAATTTCTTTACACCCATGATCAATTATTATGGCTAAACCTAATAGATGAGGCAAATGATCAAATATTTATCAAATTTTGCTTTCGCTGGAGTAATAATTGTTACATAATATTCATTACTCATATATTTTAGAAAAACTTTAATTATTTCGACTAGCATATGTAAAACAAATGATGAAGTAGGAATATATATATAAGAAAATAATTTTGTTTAAGTATCAAAAACTTTTAAAAAATCTTTATACAAGGCTACTTGGCGCCAATTAAGTTCTGTGGGAATTAGAACTCCTTTTATTGATGTTGTTGCAAAAAATAAACCTATTGCTCTTCTTTGTTGACAAGTTATTTTTAACATGTTATATGCTGAATTCCACCTACTATCTACATCTAAAATTAATTTTCTAAATGACATATTTTCTTGTTGACAAATTTTTCAATATTCTGAAATTCGATTGGCAGAAGATATAATAGTAACAACTGCATCTTTTATTATAAGTACAGAAGTCTCGTATATATGCATAGCTTTTTTAACAATCAAATTTCAAATATGGGCACAACAATGAATATGAAATAAATCACCAGCAACAAGTAATTGTAAAGTTGATTTTAAATGGGCTACAATTTGATTATAATATGCTGCATCATCTAAACTAATCGTAAATATCTTATTTTGTAAAACCCGCTCATATAATACATTTCTTATTTCTACACCAAGCGAATGATCAGTGTATGAAAGTTTAATTAATTTAAATGAAATAATTCTATTATGTAATTTCTAATCATTATCAATAAAATGTGCAGTGATACATTGATATTCAAAACCATTATTTGACCACAGATCAGATGTTAAACAAACTCTTCCATTCAAAATTTTAAAGATGTCAAATAATTCATTTTTAATATCCTTAAATTTATTTAAAATCCTATTTCTAGTAGTATTTCTTGAAAAACTTTGATATTGCGGTGCAAACCTTTCATGAATCATTTCGGTAAAATTGGGACATTTACTAGTAGTAAAAGGTTGTTCTTTTTTAATAAATAATCAACTACAGAATTTTGTGTACGTATAGGATCATATAAAAACGTTTGTAAATTACTAGTTAATGAAGCTCCTAATTGCATTTGACTTCGAATATCAGGTTGTTGACTTTGTAAATGTTTGTTAGCATGCCTTTTTAGATGACTAATACCCCTTACAGATGCAACACTAAGTAAATATGTACAATATTTACATTTTGCTTTAAATGTAATTATACTATTAGGATTATTTACAGATATTTTTTCAAAATGTTTCCAAACATTACTACTTCTGCTCCTAGATGATGATTCAACTGTTGGAAGAGGAATATTAAAAGGAGAATCAACAGACTCATGTTGTGTAGTATATGTATCAACATCGACATAAACATTAGGAATATTAGGATCCATAGTAATGTAAGTAAAACACTATATAAGAATTAATGATTAATTTAAATAATGTTTAAATACAATGAGTAAAAAATAATAATTAATATATGTGCACAAATAATTAATGAAAAAAATGAGTAGTGTAACGCCTCGAAAAATTGGGCAGGGTATATCTATTTATACAACAAACCCACGTAATAGACAAACACATATTTATAACTAACTATTCCATACATCTATTTCCATTTAATCCCAAATGTCAAACACATGTTGTTCACATCTTAATGCCCCAGTTCCAATCCCAAGCATGTATTTTACAACAAGTATGAAATGGAAGCCAAATAGATAATAAATGCCCTATAGGCTTACAAATTTATCCAAGAACATTCTCGATTACACAAAATGGAGTTTCAACTCAACACAAACACAGCCCTAGGCTTACATTCAATAAATAACTATCAAAAATAAAATAAAAATGGAGCCTCAACTTCGAGTCCTCCCAAGTCAATGCTTTGGCAGAGGCATAGCACCTGCACCTGAAATGGTTTCCCTTACAGGGTGAGCCACAGCCCAGTAGAGATATACTACACAACATATGGACCATGACAAGACTAAAGAGGAGTATGCTCATGCCATGGTCATGATAAAACAGTTTATCTCACTTTTTATAAAGCATGCAATGTTGAGATGCAACAACATATATAAGACTATTTCCATTTTAAACCATATCTGTTCCATGAATACAGGCTCTGTGAATCTCTAGGTGAGTGTTTGCAAGTAGGCCCAAATGCACTACCATTGTCATTTTTACCAGTAAACTGGAAAGCTCGACACCTAATCGCGCGGTTTTTCACCCCTTACCCAGATTCACCAAGTATTCATCTTTTCGCAAACAGATACATTTCCAAATATTTCTCAAAAATAGATACATTTCCAATGAAATGAATGTCCAATGTAACAAATAAGGAATGTGGTTCAATTTACCTAAGTCTCATGCATTTCTACAACAATCATGGCTATCCTCTACCGATAGCCAAAATAAATATTTAAATAATTAAATTCCAAAAATTTTGATAAATATAATCTATTCCACATATCATCAAATATGAACAACTAAACTAGTTTTCATATCACAATCATGTCCGGTAACCTCTCAAGGTCAATTTCTAACCGTGTCAGTTTTATTTCAACAGATAAATTAAGCAAAATAATACTGTTAATGCCAAAAAAAACATCATTTTTTTTTCCAAACTCATTCTCCAAGCATTATTCAACTATGATATCCTATTTTGATCAAAATCTCCAAAAGTTAAGCATAATTCATTTGTTTTCTTTAAAAATGCTCTTTTGGTCGCAAATTGGTAAAAATTTCAAAACCAATAGAGTCGAAGTCCGTTTTTGTTCAAATTTAAACATAGCTCTTTCATAACCTTATAAACATATTCCAAGTTTACACTTTCACAATTTGGGCATCAACTCTTTATTTTTCTCAAAATTTCTCTTTTAAGAAAATAAATCACAAATTTTTCAAAAATTCTAATTAAATTATATACAACTCTAAGCTCCATATAATCAAGTAAAAGTGCATAAAGAAGTGTAGGAAAAATCCCTACCTCAAGTCAAGAAGCTTTTAAATTTTTTGGCAGCAGAAATTAAATCTGTTCAAAGCCAAATGACGTCTTTTCCGCACTCTACGTTTTGATCTAAAGCACTAGGGGTCAAAAATGACTTATACTAGATCAAACTCATGAAAAACCAACTTGAAACCCCTTTTTCTTCTTTTCTCTCGGCAATCTCCCAAAAGTATGAAAAAAAGAGTCTAAACAAATATCTAACTAAACAAATATAGATATATATCCATTTAAAAATTCATTTTAACATCTTTAATGATAAAAGTAAATATAATATTTTCTCACCACAAAATATATTTCGTTTAATGGTACACTCCATAAATATTCACCACTCTTTTATGGTAATCAAATAATAATAATAAAACCACAACAATATTACATGGTTAACGGGTCATGATTCAATCAATTAGGTCCAAAATGAATGGAGTTTAATAATTTAAAATAAATCCTCAACTGAGATTAAAGTATAAATTCAATTTGATTCAACTCGTTACAAGTAGCTAATAAATTTAATTAAACTAATTAATGTTACTGATTGGCGAATGTGATACAAAAATTAGCTTATTCGGATAAAGTTTCTTGTTGCACAATTGTAATTGTCACTTAGGGATGACACTTCAAAATTAATTGAGAGTTGAGAGAGATTGAAAGTTTAAGAGAGATTGAGAGAGTTTAAGAGAGAGAAAGAGAGAGAGAGAGAGAATTATTTGTGAGATTGATTTTCAAAAATGAAAGATATTTATAGCAGTTTGAAAGAGTGAAATAAATTTATAATATATATATATATATATACCATTTGAATTATGACCGTTTGAATTTTTTATGACCGTCTTTACTAATTTATGACCGTTTGAATTTTATTTTATTTTATTTTTTTATTCAATGAATGAAGAGTGTGAGTTGAGTAATTGATGGGATGTAATAGACTAGAGTAGGCTAGTAGGGGCGAGGCAAGCTCTTCTTCTTCAATGTCATTTCGGCTGCTAGCAG
The DNA here is from genome assembly GCF_055761805.1 of Camellia sinensis. Classification (NCBI taxonomy): domain Eukaryota; kingdom Viridiplantae; phylum Streptophyta; class Magnoliopsida; order Ericales; family Theaceae; genus Camellia; species Camellia sinensis. Next base: position 183,917,213 of record NC_138961.1, on the reverse strand, counting down.
CTAGTGGGTCCCGCTATCTCTCCCTCTCTCTGTCTCTCTCCTCTCTTGTTCCTGTGATGGCTGGCCAAAGAAATTATGAGTTTGGGTAAGAAGAATCATCATCAAGGTCGGAGAGTGGGGCCCACATAAGTGACGTGCTTCCACACTTTGTGAATTGTGATTGACATTCTAAACACATGTGCAAACACAAAAATCTAAAAATTAAAATAAATAAATAAATAAAGTTAATTTGATTTTAATTTCATAAGCTATTATTGCTTTTTGTTTTATTTTTAAATTATTAATGTTATTTATTTAATTATATAATTTTTATTTCAATTCATAATCTATTATTATTAATTTTATTTATTGAATTATTTGTTTTTATTTTTTTAATTATTTAACCATTGCAAGTTGTTTTTTATTTTTATTTTTTGAAATTTGACCATTAGTAGAGAGAGGACCGGGGTGGGTGGGTCGGGCTTGGCCCAAAATTTTTTAGGCAGGGCCAGGCTAATAGGCCACAAATGGAAGGCCCAGGCCCAAGGTACTGGGCTGGGCTCGAGGCTAGGTCTAATTGGGCCAAAACGGGGGGGCCCACCTTAGGCCTCAGGCGGGCTTCGGGCCGTCCACGGGTCTCTGGCCATTTTTACACCCTTACTTGAAAGCAGTCAAATTTCCTTTGTCAGAATTATCACTACAACAAGTTGGGCCTTCAATGACGAAATTTTTTTGTCTCCAAAGAGCTAATTTCGTCACTATAGATATTTGTGAGGAAATATTTTCGTCACCGGTTTCGTCATTGAATGTTTGTCACTAAAAACCACCGTGACGAAAAATAATTTCGTCACCAATGAGATTACTTCAGTGACGAAATTTTTTGTCACCAATAAAACAATATTTTGTCGCCAAAAATTCTCATTTTCGTCACCAAATAGTTATTCAGTACCATATTTATAACTTTAGTTGACGAATAAATTTGTCACACATGTTGATCATTGATGAGGAAATAATTTCGTCATAGTAAAATGTAAAGGTGACGAAATTTTTTGTCTCCAAAAGTCATTCATGGGTGACGAAATATATTTCGTCACAAATATATATATACGTGATGAAATTTTTAGTCACCAAACAACAAAATGAACCAAGTATTTCATATATAAAGCTATAATAAATTTTGTCACAAAAAATATTTATTAGCGACAAATAATCACTTTGTCATAATAACAAGTACAAATGACAAAAAAAATTCGTCACTGAACTTGTTCCATATTTTATATTCCGATTTAAATTATTATTTCATAAATATCCCTGCTCATATCTCAATAGTCTTTTCAATGTATTAATAAATCCACTAGCTATTATACACCATTCCACAAAAAAATTCACTAAACAATTTATATTATAAATGAAAATATATCCATCAAACAAATGAATTTAATAATCCATTAAGATAATAAAGAAAAACCATCATAGCAAATTCCAAAATGAACTAACGTTGAGTCCAAAAATAAAAATAACACTCGATCTTGATTTGCAACAAGAACTAAGTATCAGCTCAAGAAAAAAAAATTCAACAGTTGATCTTCATTTGCAAGTATGCTTCCAAACGTCATCAAAAACCAATCTGCAAAGAAAATAAATAAGGAAAACGTTAATATATTATCAATTACATCTAAACTCATATATAAATAATTTTATTTTATAAACCAATTTAGTAGAAATGCATATAACAATTCAAAACTTCAAAGAGTTAATGTGATCTTTGATGATAAAGCAACACGGATAACATAAGATGCCAAAAAATTGTAAGAATACCATATATCACTATCACTAATGGCAGAATATATATAATAGCTCCAAAATATAATGTAACATTGAGGTACATTTGATTCACGAAAATGGACCGATGACTTCTTCAATGAGGTAAATTTGATAAGTGGAATTCAACACAAGAAGGGAGGCTCTATGTACACACCACTTTTCCTCTCAAGACAAATCATTAATTAGTTTATTTTTTATTACAATTTTAACCTTAGGTAAAATGACTACAAAGACAAGTTATGATGTACACCATTTATATAATTAGCATAAAGGACAATAATAAATATAATACTCATCAACAAGCAAGTCCAGACCTTTCTCTCGCTCTCGCTCTCTCTAGATTCAGGAAGCGAGGGAAATCAAAGGACAGACGCAACTTCGTAGAAGCAATCTCAGAGAATTGTTAAAATCGAGATTTATGTTGAATCTTATCCTTACAGGTACTCTAGAAATGTTGTTAGACTCTGGTTTTCTACTTTAAATGTCATTGTATCTATCATGCATATTGCATATGTATGTATTTCTATTATAAAAATGAGTGCAAAATCTTTACTATCATATGGGTTTCATATCTGTATGTTGATTTCACAGTTTTTGGTGGGTAAACTTTATTCTTTAATGTTCTGTCAAGTCCTAAAAAAATGTGTATGAATTTCCATTTTGAGTTGGGGAAACAACTTGTAATCTGTTTGGATTGTGGGTGATAAATAGAAAAGAAATCATTGCAAGTGATTGTGTTTTTCACTATATGTTTGGATGGGTAAGCAAGCAAAACATGTGGGAAAGGGTTATGGGTGACATTTTTTTTGTTTGAATTTTGGGGGGCAATTACTTTTGGTGAGAAATGAAATAACCAAAATAAGAGAGTTGATTTTTTTTGTTTTTGGTCCTCACAATTTCTCATGATTTCTGACCAAATCATCCTATCCAAACAGAGTGTTATGTCTAATATCTGGTGGTTGTGTTTGATTTTTTATTTTTATTTTTTGAAATTATAGGTAATTGGAGATGTTTCATTTTGATTATTGTGCAGGTGTTGATTCTTTTGGCACTAGTTAATATTCTGAAAATTTAGGGGACTGAGCTGGTTCTTGGTCCCTGGAAAATGAGTTCTGAATTGGGTTAGTGTATGAATAGAGATAATGAGCACCAAATTACATAGCCCATTTCTGTGGTTTCCTCTTCAACACTCTGCAAATAGAAGAAACAATGGCAATTTAGTTTATCTAGACAAAGTAAAACTACCCAAGAGGGCTTTTAGCAAGTGTAAATGTGCAAAGCAAAATCATTGGGTTTTTCAGGGGATTAGGTTTTCTCATTTTTGTGGAAGAAATGTGGAGCTGCAATGGAAGAACCTAGGGTTTAGAGGTGGGTTGATTGTGAAACATGTAACAAAGCCCTTTTCTGCGGACAAAGCTTTGGTTAGGTCTTTGGTTCGGTTGTGGGAAGAAGGGTTACTTTTAATCAGGTGCTCTATTTTTTTTGCCATGATATCTTGGGTGTGCTTATTGGTTTGGTATGGGAAGGCAAAAGCCAAGACTTTTGTTGAAGCGAAGCTTTTATCTTCTGTTTGTTCAGTTCTGGGCGAGTATATTCAGCGTGAGCTTGATTTTGGTAAGGTTCAGCGAATTTCACCCTTGAGCATTACCTTGGAGTCTTGTTCAATTGGGCCTCATAATGAAGAGTTCTCTTGCGGGGAGGTCCCTACTGTAAAACTACAAATTCTTCCATTTGCAGGTCTGAGAAGGGGGAAGATTGTGATTGATGCAGTTTTGTCTAATCCAAGTATTGTTGGTTGTGCAAAAGAAGAATTATACCTGGTTAGGAATACCTTCTACTGATGGTAGTCTACAGAGGCACTTGTCAAGTGAAGAAGGAATTGATCATTGTACGAAAATTAGGAGGATTGCTAGAGAGGAAACAGCTGCTCAGTTTGATAAAGAGAGAGATGACGCAGCTAAGGAAGAACTTGAACTCATTTTGAAACTAATACTATAAAACGAGACAAGATTTGGGATTAGCTTAGTATGTGAACAAATCACGCTACATTTTCAACGGTAAACAAGTCAAACTTGAACTCATTTTGAAACTTGTTCATTTTTCAAGCTAAATTTGAACAACCAACTACTTGGCATGACTTCGCTTGTTTATAGCCCTATAACATGAGCACTAGGCAAGCAAATGAATAAAGCATTCACAATCTAAAAAAATATTCATCAACAACATCAAGTTTTAAAGCTTGAATACGAATTGGCTAGAACATCTGAAGAATGAGAAACAGATAAAACTATAGTATCTAAAGTAAGTTACAAAAGAAGTGGCAATTCCTATCATTGGTAGAGATACAGACTGGAATAGCATACCTAGAACTTCCAGAGCTACTGCTTCAACTGATTATTCAGCTCTCCCTGCTGAGCCACACATGCTCCAAAGTCATAGAAACACCAACTATTAAGTGCATGTTTGTGTATCCAAGCCAAATCGCCATGTAACAGATAGCAGCGCACGACCCAACAAGCTGCAAAAGTTGGTTGCAAAAACCAGAACACGTGACTAACACAAATTACTGAAATCACTAGTCCCCATTCACACACACAAACAATAAATAAATAAATACAATCCAACAGAAAATCTATATTTTACAAGTTATAATGGTTGATTTCATCTCAACTTAAACTCTTTGTTTTAACTAGATTCATGGCTTTTATTCCTTTCTTCAATTGTATTTCTCAAGGCTACATTGAAGGACAAAACCACCACCACCGACTCCTACATCGAACCTCTCGGTTGGTTCAGTAAATCAAATGGCAACAATCATGGGCAATTGAGATTAGCATTGGTAGCACATCATGAGCCATGAACCAAAGAAAGATTTTTAACTCAAAAGGGAGTTTCCTGTTTAAAATCAAAGAAAATTTTTGATGCTTTCATAATACAAGCCAAAACAGAGCTGATAAAACAAATGGAATGGTAAATGAAGATGATGAAGTAGCAAATTATGTTAGACAGACTAAGTGACTATTAGTTAGTTTAGGTGTCAAATTATGTTAGTAGGTTGCAGAGGGATAGAAGTAGCTTGAAAACATGGACTAAGGCTGTGGCAAAAGGGAACTACGCTGTGGAATGGCAGCACTAGACTGTGGACCTGCAGAATTGAGCTGTAGAGTTGGAGGCTGCAGGGCAGCATACCTGGGCAGCAGGACAACAGAACTGGGCTGCTGGACGGAAAAACTAGGCTGCAGAGCAGCAAAACCTAGGTGAGCAGTAAAACTGAGCTGTACAGAACCGCGCTGTTTAGAAGTATGTCTAAGCAGTAAGGATCAAGATTTGCACATTTATTTTAATAGTAAGTTGGTTCTATTTTTTTTAAATCTATTGTGATGTATCTATTTATTCTTGCAGTTCATAGGATTCCTCGGGCCATACATAGAGGATGGCCACTTAAAAGGATGGAAGCACTAGCTTTACTGAAGGAGATATACTCTTGGCTTCCTCAATATGTAAGAGCATGCCTTCTAATTCAATGCTAAGTGAGTGATGTTCTAGTTTTTTTTTTTTTTTTTTTTTTTTCTGAAATTAATAAATTATTAGTATATTATATATGAATGAAGAATCTAATTCAACAATACTATTGCTGATGATGGAGCCATATATGGTGTTGGGTCGATACTTCAGAGAATAATTTTGAGTGAGCTAAAATGATGAATTTGATGATGACGTATTGCTGAAGATGAGAGTGATTGGGAATTTTGCTCCAAAGAATGATGCTTTGGAAAGTATATCTTTGCAGGCCATTGTATTTTATGGGTTCCTATCGGACAAAGATTGCATAAAATTACTCATTAAATTTAAAAAGAATCAAATGTAGATAAAAGAGTCAACAAGAAAGTTGCTCCGATTTGCATTTGAACAAGCAAGAAGAACCTTATCAATTAAGCATCATAGTCCCACCATGATTCATGAGATTTGATCATATCTGGTAATTTAAACAGTAAATACGAATGTGAAACATCTCATCAAGGCTTGTTAGTCTCACTGTTTCTAAGAAACAACAAAGTCACCAGCAGCAGGTTGTGGAGTTAGCACATATTCTATTCTCTCGTTATAATTAATTATGGTGATTTATATGATAACTGTCTCAAGTAGGAAGAATTGCAATTAAAGAAACTTGTTTCCTTATTAGCTGCACCAAAAACCATTGGCCGAGCCTCCCCATGTACTTAGGACAAGCAAATACAATCAACACTCTTTAATTAAGCAAAGCATTGTGAAAATTTAGATAATAGCATGCAAATAATCAAATATCCACTTAAACAAGAAAACAATCAAAATAAGGAAGTTGAAAGAAAGATCAGCAGATGGATCTACACAATCACAATTCACATAATAGCAGCTAATGGATTTTGAATGCACTAGTTAAGAACAAAGCCACTGTTTTAGCAAATGTAATTCAAATGTTGAACTTATGATCATAAAATTGCTACTATCTTGCCAGCAAGACCAACAAGAAGATAAGCAATACACTCCTGAATAACTGTAATTTACTCAGATGAAAACAAATTTGAGTAATAGTACTTGTCTACTAATCTAAAAAAGATATTTGTCAATGTCCTTATCATCACTAAATTTGAGTAATAGTACTTGTCTACTAATCTAAAAAAGATAAAATGTGAAAAGCTTGTATGTATGAGATAAAAATCACAATCATTGGGTGTACTTGCTTGCAAATGAGATGGCCAATCCACATGTTTGACAAACCAATTGAAAACTCAGTGTATACTCCATTTATGAATCTATCAAACATCCTACTATTCCCTAAATTTTGCTTAAATACATATATGCTTTAATCACCTATGGAATTAATTGATTTGGTTTCACCCTCACAACATAGATTTAAGCAAAAGTCTCAATTAAACAACAGTAAAGGAATTGAAGAATTTAGATAAGAGCTCACTGTAAATGCCATAATAGCACTGGAAAGCGCGAGAAACCCATACTTAGCCACGCCTTTTGATAACCCAATAAACATATTGGCAACCCCTTATGGACGTACATAAAATTCATTTATCTAGAATTTATATGTGCCCTTGATCTTTGTTTTTTAGTAAATTTGCTACATTTAATGTTTCCTGTTAATTGCATATAAAGCAAATAACATGAACGAGTCATTAACTTAACAAGTCTATATTCAAGCATGCATTTCTTCATAACCAATCCAAAGAAATAATATATGAGACACTGCGTGTCTCAGTAGTTTTCAAAATTAGGGAAAACAACGAAATTAGTTTCGAAAATTAGGGAAAACAAAGATAGAAAAACAGAGAATGAGTAGTAGGTTACACTGGAAAAGGATGTGATGAGTACTGGTGGTGCTATCTATGGTTGATATGGTTTTTCCAATCCCAAGTGAGACCAATGTTAGTCAAACATATATAAGAGTGATATGTATGGGCAACCTCAACCATAAAGTAAATATGTAATATCATTTGTTTTTTAGAGAAAGAGCTGTATAAATCATCCTTGACAAATAAATAAACAAATAAAAAAACTAACAACCAGAAAGATTTTTGCAAAGTCAAAACCATCAGTGTTCAAATGGTTACTATTGCAACCACCACAGGAGAAAACTGTTGTTAACTTTATTGTAAAATAACTAAAAGATTAGTTTATTATTTATTTATTTATTATTAAGAGGAGTTACTAGTCTTCATGATATCTCTCATTCAAAATGGTTGAAAAAGGCGAATTGTGGTGGCTTGTCTTTTTAAAATTTTATCAGTACATTTTTATTTTTTTTTATTTTTGGTGTATGTGCACATGACTATACAGCACATTTCCACATTGTTTCCTCATCACTTTGTAATTGCTCATTTATTTATATTTTGATTTCTCAGCAGTTATTTGAAATATAAGAGTTTTGTTTAAGAGTTAGTTAAAAAGTTAATTTATTAGCTAAATTTATAATCCTACAATTTTCTCAACAGTTATAGATCTAAATAATCACAGTAAACAAACAAAGAAACACCTAATCTTGTTGAATCCACAAGCTTAGATGCAATGCATACATATAATAGCTTTGGAAACTCCTTTGCAAAGGCTTAGCCGATGGTGATATCAACAAATCCCAGAGGCGATTCCTAGTCAATTTTGTCAGGTGGTGTGGTGAGGGGCTTAATGTATTTTTTCGCACAAAAAATTCTAATCAATTCACTGGGAGAATCTTATCTGTTCCTAAGCTTGTTTAAGTCTATAAAATGTTTCATTTCACAAAAACCAATTATCTTAACCAATTTTGTCCTAAATTTGTTTGTATTTTTACTAGTTTGCTGATATTGTAAAGATTGTTGGCAAGACCGGATATCATCATTTAATATGGTTTCCAAAACCTAGATAGAATATTTTGAAAGCAAATCACAAATAACTTTAATCTAACAACATTTTCTTTATGCAAATATCGAGCCACTTTAAGCATCTATAGTTTCCTTGTCCATAGAATATTTTGAAAGCAAATCACAAATGCTTCCAATATATACTCTCAACACACAAATTCACATTTATTTCTTACACGGTTCCATTTATTTGGTTTTGCTATTATAAGTGTGTGTATATAACACATGTAGCTACAAAACTAAACAAAGGCAAATTAGGTGGAGAAACACCTTTTTTTTTCCATAACACTCGAGATTGAATGAAAGATTTCTGCATACTTGAATTTGAAATTAACGAAATCCCTAGCATCAAAATTCAAAAGACTTGCAGTCATTTTCTCATACTTTCTCAGCAATCAAACAGTTGTAAAAACAAAAATTGGGTTTCCAGAAAGAGATAGATACCTTCCAACACAGTCCCTGAGAATCTGTTCGGTTTTCTCACACTTTCTGATGAATTTGCCAGGCTCGACTTCTTCGGTTGTGCAGTGCGATTTGATGATCTTTGTGGTGGAGCATCGATTGTCAGATCTAGGGTTTGAATTATCCTCCTCGGCTTCGTCTTTCTTCCACACCCAACCCATTCCAGATTCAAGATTGCAAATCGCAGTTGCACTTGTAGTATTGAATTCAAATGCTGGCATCTATGGAGGAGGTAATTAAATATCGGCCAATTAGGGAAAACAAAGACAGAAAAACAGAGAAATTGAGTGTGAAAGAGAGGACCCATACCTGAAAAGAGAAAAAATAGATAAATAATCGAATAAGCGACGCCGGCGGCGTTGACGATTGCTCAGAGAAGAACGCGGTGATGTCGGTGGCGGCACTGAAGGAGGAGAATGGGTGATGTCAGTGGCGGCGCTGAAGGAGAACAGGCTGAAGGAGGAGAAGGGGGGGCTGAAGGCAACGTTTTGCAAGAGAGAAATGAAAGGAAAACTGAAGCACCCAAAAACAAAAAAAGGGGGAGAGGGGGTAATTAGTGGGTTCTTTTTTTCATTCTGTCAATATCTCTAAGTTTTCCTCCAAAATTAATTTTTTCACCAAAAATTTTAAAATATTAAAATTATTGACAACGAAAATATATTTCTCATTAAATAGTTTCAAAATATTTAAAATTAATTTTTTTTAAATATTTAAAATTATTTGTGACGAAAATATATTTTTCACTAATAATTTTAGGATAAATTAAAAACACAACCCTTGAGGTTTGTTTGAAATATAAATTGCCCCCTGTGATTTTAAAAATTGCATCCCGCCCCCTAAGGTTTTTAATTTCATAATGAATAACCCCTTTTATTAATAAAATATCAAATTAATTAATAGTTTTTAATGATGTTAAAATTTTATTTTAATTAATAATTCAGGTAATTTTATTATTATATAGGGCAGTGGTTAAGAATTTTATTTTTTCAGTTAATTCTAATAAATAAAAAAATTTGACAAGGAGGTATTTGTAATTTTTAAAACCAAAGGAGACCATCCGTATTTTAAGTAAACTTCAGGGGGTGCATTTGTAATTTACTCATAATTTTATAATTGGTGACAAATTTTTTTCTCACCAAAAATCACAAAATTTTGGCGCCACCCAAAAAAATTAGAGGAAAACCTTTAGTGACGAAATTTAATTTTTCCTCACCTAAAAAGAAGTATTTATTGACGAAAATAAATTTTGACACCTAATATATTTACTTTTTTATTATATGTGACAAAATTTTATAATTCGTCATGGATTATTCTTATTTAGTGATGAAATTTATTTTCTTCACCACTTTTCATCACCATAGGTTACTTAAAGAGCTAATTAACTTGTGTTTTGTTCAAAGAGAGAGAGTGAGAGAGAGAAAGAGAGAAAGAGAGAGAGAGAGAGGAGAACTAATAAAAAAAAAGGAAAAAAGGTTAGTAGTCTATTTTTTTTCATTACCGCCCAAATATGTCAAAATTTTTCCTCCAAAATTAGTGACAAAATAATTTCCTCACTAAAAAGTCTCAAAATATTAAAAATTATTAGTGACAAAAATATATTTCTCACCAAATAATCTTAAAATATTTAAAATCAAGTTTCTCAAAATATATATATATATAAAATTATTAGTGACGAAAATATATTCCTCACTAATAATTTTATAATTGGTGACAAATTTTTTTCTCACCAAAAGTCTCAAAATTTTGGGGCCAGCCAAAAAAAATTAGCGGGAAAACTTTCAGTGACAAAACTTAATTTTTCCTCACCTAAAAAAAGTATTTGTTGACGAAAATAAATTTCGTCACCTATTATTTTTATTTTTTTATTATATGTGACAAAATTTTATAATTCGTCACGAATTATTCTTATTTAGTGATGAAATTTATTTTCTTCACTACTTTTCGTCACCATAGGTTACTTTTGTTGTAGTGTATATTTTGAATGGCTTGGTACTTTTTAATGTGTTTTATGCCAAGAAATCGACAAAGGAGTTGTGGGATGCTTTGGACAAGAAGTACAAGACTGAGGATTCTAAGACAAAGAAGTTTGTCGCTGGTCGATTTCTAGACTTCAAAATGGCGGACTCAAAAACGTCATTAGTCAAGTCCAAGAGTTCCAAGTAATTGTGCACAAGATTCATACAGAGGGAATGTTCCTGAGTGAATCATTCTAGGCAGCTACGTTGATTGAGAAACTGCCTAACGACTGGAAAAACTTCAAGAGCTACTTGAAGCATAAACGAAAGGAGATGATAGTCAAAGAGCTCGTTGTCAGGCTCCAAATTAAGGCAGACAATAGGAGAAAATAGGGGAATACCTTTACTGTGAAAGCAAACATTTCCCTCCTTATAGGCAGTGAACAAGCCTGGATTACTTTGATACGTATTCATCTATGACGAGGATTACATCCATTCGCATGGTGATTGCGATAGCCACTTTATGTGGTCTGGACATACATCAAATGAATGTTAAGATAATTTTCTTAAATGAAGATTTAGATGAAGAAATCTACATGGAACAACCTAAGGGGTTTTCAACTCCAGGGAAAAATAAGAAAGTCTGTAAGCTTGTCAAGTCATTATATGGTTTGAAGCAAGCTCCCAAGCAATGGTATAAGAAGTTTGACAACGTTATGTTGTCAAATGGGTTTATAATCAATGAGTGTGACAAGTGTGTATATGTTGAAGACACTGACAGAGGTTATGTCATTTTGTGTCTATACGTAGATGACATTCTCATTGTTGGTAGTAATGATGAAGTGATTAGAACTATCAAGAGATTGTTAAACTCTAAGTTTGACATGAAAAATATGGGCCTTGCAGATGTCATTCTGGGTATTAAGATTACCAGAACATCTAATGATATTGTACTTTCTTAGTCTCACTATGTTGAGAAGATACTTGAGAAATTTAGAAAATCAGATACTAATGTATATAGGACACCGGTAGACTTGAGTCTACATTTGACCAAGAATAATAGTGAGAGTGTCTCTCATCTAGAATATTTTCAGGTCATTGGAAATTTGATGTATCTGATCAATTGTACAAGGCCAGATATAGCCCACTCTGTTAGCAGGCTTAGTAGATACACGAATAATCTGAATACTACTCATTGGAAGGGCATTATGTGGGTGTTAGGTTATCTATGCTACACCTGAGATTATAGGCTGCATTATAACATATACCCAGCGGTACTAGAAGGGTATAGTGACACTAATTGGATATTTGATATAAAGGACTCCAAATCCACTAGTGGTTATGTGTTCACCCTCGGAGGGGTAACCGTGTCTTGGAAATCTTCCAAGCAAACGTGTATATCGAGATTAATGATGGAATCTGAGTTTATTGCTTTGGATAAAGCAACTGAAGAAGCTGAATGGCTTCGCTAGTTTGTTAAGGATATTCTATGTTGGCTGAAATCTGTGCTTGCTATTTGTATTCATTGTGATAGCCAATCGGTGATTGGACGGGCACAGAGTAATATGTATAACGGAAAGTCTAGATATATCCATCGTAGATATAATTCCATACGACAACTACTCTCTAATGGAGTTGTCTCGCTAGACTATGTAAAGTCTAAGGACAACATTGTGGATCCGCTAACCAAAGGGTTAACTCGAGAGTTAGTAGAAACGTCGTCAAGAGGAATGAGGTTAAGGGCTTTAGTAATGTTACCAGAATGGAAAACCTAACCTAGTTGACTGGAGATCCCAAGATTTAGGTTCAAAGGGGCAACCTAATTTTGTGTAACGGGTGAGTCACTAAAGAGGTAAATCCTTTTGTCCATTCCTTTGTGTAGTGATACTTTGTGGAGTGGAAGGTTAATTTAATACTTTTAATGACCTAAACAATATGAATAATCAACCGTGGTATAATGAGATACCTTATATAGGTCACCTATGTGAGTGCAAAATAAGACCGCTTCTTTAAGAATTAGTAAGACCGAATTTTTTAAAAACACTCATTGAACGATGCTAGTGTTCCAACGCCATACCGGACACACCAGTGAGAACAAGAACAATGGTTAGACTAACTCCTATGTGAGGTCTATTGTCTCAGTTTACACAAAAGGCAGAACAATTCAAGACATCATATTCATTGGTTAGCCAGTAAATCCAATATTGTTGGAAAAAATAGTTTTATGGTGACTTTAATATGAAATTAAAGTAGGTCCTAACCATTGGTTGAGGTAAGATTAAATGGGTTTAGATTCTTTATAACAAGATCTTTACACCACAAAAATAATAACAAAAAACTATTAAGAATTGAATGAGAAATTGTCTCATAAAGTTGGCCTCATAAATGAGGTATTGGAAATTGTGTATAACTACCAATCATATATTGATTGTAGAGGAAAATTTTGATGGGTATTTAAACCTCAAGATTTTGGTAAGGGCATTTGCCCTTTGGGGCATTCAAATTTTTTGAAGGCATGGAGTCATGGATGCTTTAAGGATAGGCTTGGGCCAAAACTATAGTCCAAGTTGGTTATACAAAAATTGCCACATATGTGCGTGTGCGCCGCCTGCCCGCCTAGGTCGGGCCGGGCCAGGTCCTAGTTTGTGGTCCGTGGGTTGTGGGTCGTGGATCTTGGATCTTGAGGCTTGAGACTTGCTGGAATGAATTAGGTTTGGGCTGGATTGGAATGGTGGTCCACCAACCTAATCTTTTTGGGCCAGGTTTACTGCAAATATACACACATGTATATATAGAGTATATAACTTATACACTAATTGACCCATTAGTTTTGGTGCATTACTCTATCAGTTTTGCAGGAGTAATGGCCTGGATTTGGTGCCAACCTTGATGGTTGGAGGCTCATCCTGTCTCCCCCATTGTGTATAAAAGGAGGTCCATCTTCCTTGGTTTGATACAAAATTTTTTGGCTTCCATACTATACAGTCAGTTTGCTTCTATAATTTTCTTTCTATGTGAGAGAGTGCTGCCATTGTCGGTTTGCCAAAACTAACAGGAGGTGCTTCTGCGTTAGCGGGTCTAGATCGTCGTATCCTAGGAGACAAACACCGACGTACATCCTGTATCCACAGTGAGGCAACGGATCTATTTTAAGGAGACTATGGTATCACATAGGCTTCGGTTTGCTTTCTTTACTATTTTGATATATTATGTATTTTTGTGCAGTATGGTTGTAATTTTCAGCATGTTTTCTTATTCTGTAATTTAGTATGATTAATCATGAATCTATTTATCTTATTTAATCACACAATTTTAACAACATATTCTAGGGGTTCTTATCTAGCTATCGCATAGATTTGGTTCTACCCAAATTTTACCGGTTCACCCCAACATTTCAAGGTGACATATAAGAGGGAACTTCTAATAACGTAATTCCATTCCCAAAAAAAGGTTTAGACTGCGCACTACAATCACTTAGGACTGTAAATGAACAGACCTGTTCGTGAACAAGCTCGAGCTTGGCTTGATAAGAGCTCGTTCGAACTCGGTTCGTTAATTTTTTTTGCCGTTCGAGCTTGAGCTCAAGCTCGTTAAATTTTTAATAAACAAGCCCAAACATTCTAAAGCTCGGCTCGTAAGCTCAGCTCGTTAGCTGGCTCGTTTAATATTTATTATTTATCTATTAAATAATATAAAATTATGTATAAAAAATAAGAGAAATATGCTATTTATATGTTTAAAAAATATAAATGTAAATAATACTTAACTATAGATAGTACATTTATATAATAGTGGTAGTAAATATTATTATTTTAGTAAAATGTGGATTTTTTTTAGTATGTTTATGTATATTGTATATATAATTGTATAATCAAAGTTTTAATTGCAACTTTAGTCTCACATGCAAGTATGAATTTATAAATTTTTTGGCTCGTTAAGGTTCGTGAATAAGCTCGAGCTCGAGTCGAGCCTAAGCCAACTCGGCTCGAGCTTGGTTCGTTAAATTTTTATTCAGCTTGAGCTCGTTAAAATCTTAATAAACAAGCCCAAACACACTAAAGCTCGGCTCGACTCGTTTGCAGCCCTAAATCACTGAGCATTTGTAATTATTCAACAAAGCCGAGGCCAGCCCGTGATAATTGAGTCATTATGCCTAGGCTGTGAGGGCTCTTAGCCATACAAATAATCCAATGTGCTCATTAACACCTAACCCTAAGATGTAGACCATCCAGGGTCGGCTTTGGGCAAAAACAACTAAAGGTAAAAGGGTCCAAACCAAAAGCAAAAGCCAAAATTTTTCTTCTTGTTAGCGATTGAAAGAAATAAGAGAGAGCCCACTATTAACAAATACATCAACAATAACATTCCAAAATTCTTGGTCTTTGTGCTTTTCTGTGAATAGAGAAATCACTTTGTTGCATTTGGATAGATTATTGGGATATTTAGGTCAAGTTTGGCATGACTGAAAAAAGACAAAAAGTCAAAAAGTCACTATCTTATTTAAGTCATATCATCTTATTTAAGTCACATCACCTCTCTAACACATCACTTCAAACCCAACCCAAACCCAACCCATATTTCATAAAAAATCAAAAAGTACACTTATTTAGTCTTCCCAAACTAGGCCTTACTCTGACATCCATCTCAAATTTTTAATAATGGGAGAAGATCACAATATTTCTTTTTGTAACCTAAGGTCAGTCATCCACATTCATATATTACACCCACTCTCTCATTCTCTCTCATCTTCCCCAAATCGAGACGGGATCGAAGAACATCTGCTAAATAACACCAAAACTAGAACATATGCCGAATAACAAAACCAGAAAGAGAAACACAAAATTGGAGAGACTCCATATCTTGAACTAATTGAGCGACTATAAGGGCCTTTCCATTAATGTCCACAAGGTGACAATTGTGGTACTTCCATTTAATTTCAGAAACCTCTATTCCTACCTCCATTTTATTAAACTCTTTGTATTCTATGCGATAAAATTCTCAAATTTTCATTGACAAAAACTTGCAACTATTTGTTTTTCTCTTAGGTGTATAGAAGATATAGACACTACTATGATCAAATGAAGGCCGTGGTGTCATCTTTTGAGGCGGTAATGGGCAATAGGGCTGCAGTGGTTTACTTGGCGTTGGCTTTTAAGGCCATGTGTCAGTTCACTTTGTGAAATTGTTGTGAATTTTATCTTCTGATTCATAAATTGGTTGTTATTGTTGCTAATTTGGGTGATCGATCTGGTATGGATATATCATCAATTTTCTCTGGTTTGGTCAAAACACGGAGAAAATTATGAGCAAATCAAAGAAAATAAGTTGAAACACAGAGAAATTTGTGAACAAATCAAAGAAATTTTTGTACTTTGAAATTTCTCTGATTTAAAATTTCTCTGATTTAAAATTTCTCTGGATCAAAATTTGGACCCCAACCACTATGAAAATATTACATGTCCTTTACCCTATGGCCATGTTTGATTCACAAGACTAATATGAGAGGTATTAATAATCCTATCAAATTAATGTGGTATTCACTATCCAATTAGATTAATAAGATAAATTATCCCCTTGTTAATTGTTTGATTTGTGTTAGATAAGAAAACATATGAAAGTAATATTACAACTATATTCATTTTTTTTTCCAATCTTACTCTCTATCAATGTTTCTTCACAATCTTTACTTTATCAAAATTTCTTCATAAACATGGTTTTGAAAAAAATTATAAATAAATAAATAAAAGCAAAATAAAAATACAAAATACAAAGGCCATGTTTGGTTTTTTTTTTTTTAATTTTTTTTTAAATATAAACTAATTTGATAAAATAAATGTCAAAAAATATTTTTAAATTTTTAAAAATTATTTTTGGCCGTCTAAAATATAAAATTATATAAAAATAATAGGTGTTTTAATTTTTAGTCAAGGGTAAAAAAGTCTTTTTATTTTATTTCTCAGCTTATGATATATAATCTCACTCCTACCCCATTACTAATAATTCTACAAATTTGTTGGATTAATTATCTATTAGATTAACAATCCTGAAACAAAATTTCAAAACAAATATAAGATTATTAGACTTACGGATTAATAATTCTAATCTCATACTCTAATCCTGTCAATCAAACATGCCCATAAAGTCTTAATACTAAGGATCTTAAAAAAAAAATTCTCCTCAATTATCTTTGGTATTAGGAGATAATTGATCCCTAATTGTTTTCTTTCTTTGTATAATGATTTTCTTTCTTTGTATAAAGAAAATCATTCTAATCTCATACTTTGAAATTATCTTTGTTTCTCCTAAATTATCCCTAATTGATCTGGAGTCCCTAATTTCTATACTAAGGATTTTCTTTCTTTGTTTCTAACCTGCTCCCAACTTGTGTAGATGTATGACCGCCCTCTTAATCAGAGCTTATCATCAGGCTCATCATTTACAAGGGGGAGCAACTCCAGCTGAGGCGGTGCAGACGGTTTTTTGGAGAGCTTCTGTCTCACATAAACAAAGAACATACAGCCAATTAGTGTCACTCCCCATCCTACAGCATTCATGGCCGAAATGGGATTCCGGAATATTGACCGCGAAGCCAAAATGGCAACTGCAACCTACAAAACCAGTACAAGACAGTAGAACCCATGTAGAATGATGATAATAAAAAGAGAACTAACTCGCCATGTTTGGTTTCATTTTCTTTTCTTTTTTGGAGATTTTTTTTGTCTTTAGAGAATTTTTTTCATATTTTATTCAAGATTTTTTATTTTTTAAATTCACCTAAAATGTAAAATATTTGTGAAGAATTTTTTTTTAAAAAAAAGTTCACTATAGATAAAAAAAAAAAATAGAAGAGCATTGATAGAGACTTCCTCCAATCACCACCCCCACCACCCCACACACACGTGGCGGGTGGTGATTGGAGGAGAAGGGAAAAAAAAAGAAAAGAAAAACTCACCAATGGGAGGGAAAGGGGGTCAAAGGGGGTGGGAGGGAAAGGGGCCTCAAACATTTTTGTTTTTCATAAATACTCTACTCTTTAGATGCATCTGTTTTTCTTTTTTTCAAAGTGAATAAAATATTAAAAAAACAAAAAACTCAAAAATAATTTTTAGTTTCAACTCCAACAAAGTGAGTTTGGTGACGTATTGAGATGCCAATTTCACCTAGAACGACTGAAATTTTTTACAAGCACAAGGAATGATAAGTTTTATGAGCACAAGGTATGACTCAATGTTACACACGGTACTGCACTATTGTTTGCATCCCCAAAAAAAGTCCAAGTCATGATCCGAAATCAATTGAAATATCTACAAAACGTTTTGCCTACCACGAAGCAAAGCTCCTACCTAATGAAGAGGCAGCGCCTCTCTTTTCAAATTCAGACGGCACAACAAAGAATTCTTATAGAAAAAAGGTAAATTTTCAGAAGCGATACAGCATCAAGTAAATGTATTTCTGCATCATAAATTTCAAGTAACAAAACCCACCTTCAAATTACTGCAGTGGTAGAGTGAATTACATAAAAGATGTAGAAGTTGAGACAGCAGGCCAACAATCCAAAGCTAAAAATTATGATGAGTGACGAGAAAACAGAGGAATGGTTGTGGAACCAATTCATGACCCCAATCCCTTCAAGCACTATAGCTGGTACCCCCATGATCATGGTTGCAAAAGGCGCCATGTAATACACGATATTTATGCTAAAAATAAAATAAAACAAAAATATTAGATATTGTTTATATGGTGAAGCAATTTATTACAAAGAGGAACGATAGATGTTAGAGGGCTAAATTTACCAAAGTAAGCCAAAAGTACTTGTGAACTAGTGAAATGGTGTCATGTCATCCAAGCACACACTCTAGTAACATGGAAACTCAAATTATGCTTTACCCAATTAGCATTAATGCCATATAGCAGACAATCTGATGGTTTATAGAATATTACAGCTAGCTTAAATTCAAAATAATCGAGTAAAATTTCTTCTAAAAGTGGAGTTGGCTTTTACATGGCCATCGTGTGAATCATATAATCCAAGTTGGGCGATGACCTTATAGCTTTCTTTATCATAGAACTTAATGGTCTTTGATGACAGTACTGCAGTGATTTAAGAATGCAATAAATTCCAAGTAACATTTAAATTCATTTAAAATCCTTTCTATATTCAACAACCATCAAGCTCCATAAGGACCCTGTGAATAAATGATAAAAGACTCGCCACCAATTCAACATCTAAAAGCCAACTAAAATTCAACTAAAAGCTAATGGCATCCTATGAAACCATGTAGAGAACAGATTTTAAGGTGATATGGAGCGTGATGGCCTCAAACATCATATATCATGTACTTATATATATATATATATATTATATTACAGGTTTGCAGGTTAATGGCTAAAGAATATCAAGAACTCATGACAAAAAATTACAATGAATTGACATGCACCAACAGAGATATATTGATGCAGTAAGTTGAAATGAAAAATGGCATAGGAAATAAACAGAGAAAGTATATCCCAAAAACTACAAGAAAAAAAAAAAAAATAAAGGGGAGAGAGAGAGAGAGAGAGCACAAAACTGACAACATAAAATCACCTGTCAAACATATATCCATGCAGCTGTGACTCAGCAAGGATGGTCTTTGTAGATGTAGCCGAGCAACCAAATAAGACAGCACGAAATCCGTAAATGTTAAAACTAAGCTCTGTAACAAAGGTGAGCAAATTCCTCCAACAATTGACACCAAAGAAATCCAAATGCGCCAGTCAAAAATGTTCTCTCCAAACCAACCACTGCAGCACAACTGTTTCAAACACATTGCAATCGGAGTCAGCCATGCAAATATAAGGCATGTACACACACACACATATATATATACACTTATTGCCAAATAGCTATAAAACAACAATTGAACTAGTAACAGAAACATTAATTCCACGCAAGATAAACAAAAACAAGGAAAAAAGGAATAATAAAATATAATAAAACAGACCAACCTGTTGTTGCAGGAGTGAAGGATTTTATTATCTGCATAAAAGAAACTGGAATGTAGCGTAAGCTTACATTCTTCAGCACAATGTTGATTGATGCAGAACACAAATGACATGGGAATATTCTTCTCCAACGGTCCTCAGGTTCAACTTCTTGTTGGATAATTTTTACTGTATTTAAAAAATAAATTTTGTTTGTGTACTTAACAACAAACGGAATACAGAAGAAATAAAGGAAAAGAGAGAGTTAGTTTGATTACAAAAATCAAACCACAAAATAAAATAAATAAATAAAAATAGATTTTTATTTTGTTACAAAAGCAAAATTAAAGTCTGAAACAGCAAAATAATAAAATAGAAAATAAATTAATTACTTACCAAATTAATTTCTTGAATAAATTTTTGATCAAGTCCAGTGTTTAACACTTAAAACAGATTCGTCCTCTCCACGGTGCTTTCAGATTATGGACGTCTGTCTCCCAGGATAAAATGATCAATTGCGAATAATTATAGCACTACAAATTATTCGTACAACGAACACACTTTGTGTTTACACTCTTTCTCACAAGAAAACAATGCAGCAAAATGCAGAGAGAGCAGGCAGAGTTAGGGACGAAAATTGGAGTGAAAATCCAAATGAAGGACTAGTCTATTTTTAGGAGAATTTGTGACTGTTAGGTTTGAATTAAACAGGTGCAAACCTGTTTGAACATGTATGGTTTGAATTTAAAGAGGTAAGGCACTGTTTCAATAGATACAAACTGTTTGGGTTTGAAATTTAAACAGATTTGAATCTGTCCGGGTGGGGAAAAAATCCGAGCCAATTTTGAAATTAATTTTCAAAATTCAAATTCCAAAAAATTAGAATTTAATTTTAGAAAAAATTAAATTCAAATGTTTTTGGCTCAAAAAGATAAGTATTGGGTCGGACAAGTCTAACCCAACCACACACCAAGCACCCGCGCCCAAGCCCAGCCCAGACGGACGGTGGCGGCGCGCGAGTGTGTTTATTTTGGGTCCAATGGGTCTAGCCCACTTTACCCATAATCTCTCCCTCTACAAAACTTGGGTGTCCCTTGGGGCCTACCCCAAGTTCCAAACTCAAGCCTTATAAACCCACTCAAGGTATGCCCACCAAATCAATGTTGGACAAGCCTTAAACCACACATTTAAGAAATTTCCACAAAAACTCCATTTCCATGGAGCTCACTTTGGCTTCAATTTTCCATTCACCCGATAATGGTTTTAAGCAACCAAATATACTATGTGAATCACAACGCGGCATAGAACGCGTTACCACTTAGACCCACCAACTTTGGCGCATAGGTCCCACCTAAAAATTAGACCAAAGTTGAGGAAAGATCTGATTTTCCCAAAACTTCCAAAACCATTTCTAACAATCCCCAACATAAATGGAATTTGATGATAACGGAAATACAGTAATATGTAGAATTTGTTGAAAGAGTATAAATCGAAAATATCTTGCATCAGGATAGGTTGCTTTCGGCCTTGAACTTTCCCTAGTGATAACCTATCGGACTTACTAGCTAACCAATGGACGCGATGCCTTGAATTGTTCAGCCGTTTGTGTAAGTCAAGACAATAAATTTCACACAAAATATTTTCTGACATATCGTGGTTTTTGTGGTTGTGTTCATTTTGGCCTTGAACACTCCTGGTTGTTCGTAAGTGCTTCTAGAGAATTTAGTCTCTTCATTCTCATAGAACCGGCCCCAGTTCGACATTCATATAGGTGATTCTTATTGTAAGTATCTCCTTATACTCGTCTTGATTTTTATGCCTAAATCAAGATATAAGTAATCATTAAAAGCAAAGCTTATCCTTAAACCCCCACATACAACACATGTTGCAGATATCACTCTCACCATAGGAATGGATAGGGAATTTTAATCCCTTGGTGATTTTTGGCAAGCCACACATAACTTAGTTGTCCCTTTGAACTTAGTTCTTGGGATCTCTAGTCATTTAAGTAGGATTACCATTATGATGACTCTTATGTAATAGGCTTTAATCCCATCCCCTTTGATGAACTATACACTTGCTCTTTTGTCAAACCTTTTGTTAACGGATCCGTAATATTCTCTTTAGATTTTATATAATCTATTGAGATTATTCCATTTGAGAGCAATTGCCTTACGGTATTATGTCAACGACGAATATGTCGAGACTTACCATTATACATATGATTATGTGCCCTGTTTATTGCAGATTGACTATCACAATGAATGCAGATAACTGGCACAGGTTTGGGCCACATTGGAATGTCTTCTAAGAAGTGACGAAGCCATTCTGCTTCTTCTCTTGCTTTGTCTAAAGCAATGAACTCAGATTCCATTGTCGATCGTACAATGCATGTTTGTTTTGTGGACTTCCAAGAAGCAACATCGCCTCCCAGAGCAAAGACATATCCACTAGTGGATTTTGAATCTTTAGTATTCGATATCCAATTGGCATCACAATAACCTTCAAGCACTGTTGGATATCGGGTAAAGTTCAAACCATGATCACAGATAAATCTTAGATATCTAAGAACCCGAATGATCGCTTTCCAATGGTCTTCTTCGGGGTTACACTAACAGCATAAGCTATATCAGGACGAGTGCAATTCATTAGGTACATTAGGCTTCCAATGATTTGGGAGTATTTTAATTGAGACACTATATCACCTTTATTTTTCAATAAATAAAGATTGATGTCTACAGGTGTTCTAGCTACATTTATATCATCCTTGATAAATTTACCAAGAATTTTCTCAATATAATGAGATTGAGATAATGCATACCCATCAGATGTTTTAGTAATTTTCATTCCTAATATAACATCTGCGACCCCCATATCTTTCATATCAAATCTTTTGTTCAGCATTTGCTTAGTTGATTTGATTATGTTTTGACTACTTCCAATAATAAGCATGTCATCCACATAAAGACAAACTATGGCATATCCTTGATCAGTGTTTTTAACATAGACGCACTTGTCACATTCGTTTATCTTAAACCCATTAGTAAGCATAGCATGATCAAATTTTTCATGCCATTACTTAGGAGCTTGTTTTAATCCATAAAGAGATTTTACAAGCCGACAAACTTTCTTTTCTTGCCCTGGCACTACAACCCCTTCGAGTTGCTCTATATAGATCTCTTCATTTAGATCACCATTTAAGAAAGCCGTCTTAATATCCATTTGATATATTTCTAAATTATTCAGCGCTGCTATAACAATAAGCATGCGAATGAATGTTATTCTTGTTATAGGGGAATATGTGTCAAAATAGTCCATATCTTCCTTTTGCCTGTAACCTTTTACTACAAGTCTTGCTTTATATTTGTCTATTGAACCATCTGCTTTCATTTTTCTCTTGAATATCTATTTATATCCAAGAGGTTTAGAACCAGGTGGAAGATCCACCAATTCCCAAGTATGATTTTGCATAATGGATTCAATTTCATTATTAACAGCCTCTTTCCACAAAGGTGTTTCAGGACCTGTCATTGCTTCCTTAAAGTTTTGAAGTTCATTTGCTAACAGGTATGCCAAAAAATCTGGATCAAAGGATTGTGATGTTCTTTCTCTCTTACTTCGTCTTGGTTCATCATCAGTTAAATCCTGCTGGTCGAGACCATTACTAGCCTCTTGTGTTTGATTGTTATTAGTTTCTTGCCTTTGTGTACAATCATAAGTTCTTTTCTGTGAACTTAATTCATGTCATTTCTTGTAAGGAAAGACACGTTCAAAAAATATAGCATTCTTTGACTCTATAATAGTGTTCACATTTATGTTAGGTATTTTTTATTTATAAGTTAGAAATCGATATGCACTATTATTTTGAGCATAACCAATAAACAAACAATCCACTGTTTTTGGTCCTATCTTAGTCTTTTTAGGAACATGAACTTCAACTTTTGCCAAACACCCCCACATTTTTAAGTATTTATAGTAAGGTGGTTGATTTTTTCATAATTCATAAGGAGTGCTGTTGGTTTTCTTGTGGGTATTCTGTCAAGAATATAATTAGCAAACAATATTGCTTCCCCCCACAAGTTCTGCGGTAAGCTTGAACTTAGTAACATGACATTCATTATTTCTTTTAGGGTTCTATTCTTTCTTTCAGCAATTTCATTTTGCTGTAGAGAATAGGGTGTTGTAGTTTGATGAATAATGCCATGTTGTGCACAAAATTCATGTAATGGTGCCTCATATTCACCACCCCTATCACTTCTAATCATTTTAATGGTTTTACCAAGTTGATTTTCAACTTTAGTTTTGTAGAGTTTAAACATTTCTAAGGCTTCATCTTTACTTCTAAGTAAGTATACATAGCAATATCTTGTGCAATCATCGATATATGTTATGAAATACTTTTTACCTCCTCTAGTTTGAACAAATTTAAGATCACACACATTAGTATGAATTAATTCTAGAGGTTTGGTTTTTCTTTCAACCGATTTAAATGGAGCCTTAGTTAGTTTTGCTTTTACACAAATCTCACATTTGTGATTAGGATCAATTTCAAACTTTAGTATATAATCCAAACCAATTAATCTACGCAAAGCATCAAAATTTACATGTCCTAATCTATTATGCTATAAATTTGACTCAAGAATATAAGCAAAAGATGTGTTATTCTTATTAATAGCAGGTTTTGTTACAACCGTCATTACATTCAACTTGAAGAGACCATCACTCATGTATCCTTTACCAACATACATACTACTTTTTGTTAATACAAATTTATTAGACTCAAATACAAGCCTAAAACCATTTTTACTTAACAAAGAACCAGAAACTAAATTCTTCCAGATGTCTGGTACATGTAGTACGTTCTTGAGGGTAAGTTCTTTCCCTGATGTCATCTTCAAGATCACCTTTCCTTGTCTAGCCACAGTAAAAGTAGAAGAATTTTCCATGAAAAGTTGTTCACCATTTGCAGCCTTATTGTAAGTAGTGAACATCTTCTTGTCTGCACAAATGTGACGAGTTGCCCTAGTGTCAACCCATCATTCCTTGGGATTCCCAACCAAATTAGCCTCAGACACCACAGCAGAGAGATTGATGTCATTTACCTCGTCAAAGATGTAATCAAGTTCTGTCACATTGGCTTGATCGGTGGTCTTCTTGCTTGTACTTCCACGATCTTTCTTAGGGCGGCGGCAATCAGAAGCTCGATGTCTGGTCTTGCCACAATTATAGCATTTAGCTTTGAACTTTTTATTGCCATTATTGTCGCCTTATTTAGGACTATCTCCATTAAACTTCCTCTTTTGTTATGTGGTTTGTGCACTTGTTCAACTACATTAGCCTTGGACTCAGCGAAATTTTTACCATTCCTCTTTTTAGCCTCTCAGTTATCTTCCTCAATTCTTAGTCTTACAGTCAATTCATCCATGGTCATCTCCTTGCATTTATGTTTTAAATAATTTTTGAAATCTTTTCAAGCCAGTGGTAACTTTTCCACTAAAGCAGCAACTTGGAAAGACTCGCTAAGAGACATATCTTTAGAAAGAATATCATGCAAAATTAATTGAAAATTTTAAACTTGAGAAATTACCGTTTGGGAGTCTACTATAACGAAATCCAGAAATTTATTGACAACAAATTTCTTTGTGTTGGCATCTTCTGTCTTGTATTTTTTCTCTAAAGAATCCTACAATTCTTTTGCTGTTTTTAGAGGGCTATAAACATTATACAGCATGTTGTCAAGGCCACTGAAGATGTAATTTCTGCACAGAAAATCAGAATATTTCCAAGCGTTTACAGCGGCAACAACTTGTCGATCACTTTCATCTTCTCTAAGTACTAGAGCCTCTTCACGGAGAAATCGAGCCAGATTTAGAGTTGTAAGATAGAACAACATTTTCCGCTGCCATATCTTAAACTTAGTGCCATTAAATTTTTTCGATTTTTCTCCATGATTTATTGGAACCTGAACATGGTTCTGGATAGGGACCGGAGTCATTGTAACGATTGGATTTGGAGTACTACTTTCAGCAGCCATAATATCTGATTACAAAAATCAAAAAAAATCAAAACACAAATTAATTTTCTAGTTACTAAAATCAGAAAATAAATTATAACACAAAATAATTTTATTTTCGTTGTTACTAAAATTAGAAAAATAAAATACCACAATAATTTTTTTGAAATACAACTTAATATTCTGCAATTGTTAATGACACCAGTGTATTATTACTATTTGTCAAACAATATATTTACTACTATTTGTATTTTCCAACCAGAATATCACTTTGTGAAAACACAGAAAAATAAATACAATGAAGACACCAAAAAATAATCTGTCTTAAGATTGTTGGACAATCTTCACTATATTTAAAAAAAAAAAAATTGTTTGTATATTTAACAACAAACGGAATACAGAAGAAATAAATGAAATAAGAGAGTTAGTTTGATTACAAAAATCAAACCAGAAAATAAAATAAATAATAAAAACATATTTTTATTTTGTTACAAAAACAAAATCAAAGTCTGAAATAGGAAAATAATAAAATAGAAAATAAATTAATTACTTACCAAATTAATTTATTGAACAAATTTTTAATCAAGTCTAGTATTTAACTCTGTGTCCTTAAGACAGATTCGTCATCTCCACGGTACTTTCAGATTATGAACGTCTATCTTCTAGGATAAAATGATCAACTACGAATAATTTTAACACTACAAACTATTCGTACAACTAATACACTTTGTGTTTACACTATTTCTCACAAGAAAACAATGCAGCAAAATGCAGAGAAAGCAAGCAAAGTTAGGGACGAAAACTGGAGTGAAAATCCAAATGAAGGACTAGTTTATTTATAGGAGAATTTGTGGCTGTTAGGTTTGAATTAAACAGGTGCAAACCTGTTTGAACAGGTATGGTTTGAATTTAAACATGTAAGGCACTGCTTCAACAGATACAAACTGTTTGGGTTTGAAATTTAAACAGATTTGAATCTGCTTGGGTAGGGAAAAAATCGGAGCCAATTTTGAAATTAATTTTTGAAATTCAAATTCTAAAAAATTAGAATTTAATTTTAGAAAAAATAAAATTCAAATGTTTTTGACCCAAAAAGATAAGTATTGGGCCGGACAAGCCCAACTCAACCACATGCTCATGCACCTGTGCCCAGCCCGCCCGACCGGACAGACTGTGGCAGCGCGCGTGTGTTTATTTTCAATCCAATGGGTCTAGCCTATTTTACCCATAACCTCCCCCCACTATGAAACTTGGGTGCCTTCTACCCCAAGTTCCAAACTCAAGCCTTATAAACCCACTTAAAGTATCCTCACCAAATCAATGTGGGATAAGCCTTAAACCACACCTTTAAGAAATTTCCACCAAAACTCTATTTCCATGGAGCTCACTTTGGCTTCAATTTTTCATTCACCCGATAATGGTTTTGAGCAACCAAATATACTACGTGAATCACAACGCGGCATAGAATGCGTTACCACTTAGACCCGCCAACTTTGACACATGAGTCCCACCTAAAAATTAGACCAAAGTTAAAGGAAAATCTGATTTTTCCAAACCTTCCAAAACCATTTCTAACACTTCTATCAATGGTTTAAGCTTCAGCACCTTAATTACAAAGTATTCTTGAATAGCTGAACATATGAAATGTACAGAGATACAGAGAGCGGAAACTTAAAATCCAATTTCTGTAAGGAAAAAAGAAAAGAAAAAAAAGAAAACCCCTAATTAGAATCTCATACCATGCATCAAAATTGAATAATTTTGATGAACCAAAATTGTAACACCCTAGGCGTTATTACATGACATACGCATATTTTCATTCATACTTGAATGCTTAAAGTTGAGTTGGTAACCTTTGTTATTTGAAATGCTAGGAAACATACTATATTAATTGTCTTCAGAAAAATATGTATTGCTATGCTATTTTTATTGTTTTTAATTTTTTATATGCTTCTTTGATATGATGTAAGAGGAAACTTAGAGACTTGATAGAAAGGCTTCCATTTTATAGATGATATTCTACACATGTTCACTACAAAAAAAGGCGTTTTTTGTGACGGTAAAGAGCCGTCGCAAATGCCCCGGAAGCCATCGCTAATACTTTTTGCGACGGTAATTTGGCTTTTTGCGACGGTAAGGGGGGGTCGCGACAAAGGGGGTTGCAAAAGAGCTTTAGCGACGGTAAGTACCGTCGCCATTAGTTTCTACGACGGTATGGTGTGTTTTTTGCGACGGCACTTTTCCTGTCGCCAATAATGGAAAAAAAATCAGTTTTCGCGACGGCACGTAATTCCCGTCGCTAAAAGTGAGTTTTTGAGACGGCAACATTACCGTCGCTAAAACTCTGGCATCTTATAAGTATTGGCGACGGCAACGGTTACCGTCGCTAAAGGTGTCTTGTAAATTCCAATTGCACAGCTTTTGCGACTGTGTTGGTGCCGTCGCAAAAGCCTATTATTGTTTTTTGCGACGGGTTCTTCTCCCGTCTCAAAAAAAAAAAAAAAAAAACCTGCTGAAAAATTATTAAAAAAATTAAAATAACCTGTATTAGATAAAAAATAACTATAAAAAAATCGAAAAATTACAGAATAATATAAATACGTACATAAACAAAAATTGACAAATAATGAAAATTAATAATATTGTTCCATTCATAGCAATACATAAATAAAAATTTATAACAATAAAAATTATGCCACTACATAACGTCGCATAATACATACATAATGTTGCTCACAAATTTAAATAACATAAATCAAAATCAAAACCAAAAGTTTTCGTCTTCATTCGTTCGTGGGTTACAAAAACAAAAATTGGTCATAATCTTGATACGCCCGCATTCCAGAAGAAGCCAACTGCTACTCAGGAAATATCTGAAAAAAACAAGATAAAAATAATTAAAAACCATATAATGGTGTTAATATTTTAATTATAGAAAAATATAAAAAAAAAAGTTGACTACTATATAATTAGAAAGATAGTTTAGTAAATAATTTTGACTGGACCGAAATCCGGCTCTAACTCCCAAACCGGGAACCCGATTCGAGCCCCGTCTTCTCCCACAAGTCTCTCGTGCCTAGGCGGTCGTGTGTGCCAAGTTTCGTGCTAAACCGACGCCGTTTGGTGATTTTGGGGCGTTAACACCTCGAATTAAAGTTTCTTAAAGAAGTAGTTTGCCTAAAGTGAAATCCGACTCTAACTCCCAAACCGGGAACCCGATTCGAGCCCCGTCTTCTCCCACAAGTCTCTCGTGCCTAGGCAGTCGTGCGTGCCAAGTTTCGTGCTAAACCGACGCCGTTTGGTGATTTTGGGGCGTTAACGCCTCGAATTCAAGTTTCTTAAGGAAGTAGTTTGCCTAAAGTGAAATTCGGCTCTAACTCCCAAACCGGGAACCCGATTCGAGCCCCGTCTTCTCCCACAAGTCTCTCGTGCCTAGGCGGTCGTGTGTGCCAAGTTTCGTGCTAAACCGACGTCGTTTGGTGATTTTGGGGCGTTAACGCCTCGAATTAAAGTTTCTCAAAGAAGTAGTTTGCCTAAAGTGAAATCCGACTCTAACTCCCAAATCGGGAACCCAATTCGGGCCCCGTCTTCTCCCACAAGTCTCTCGTGCCTAGGCGGTCGTGTGTGCCAAGTTTCGTGCTAAACCGACGCCGTTTGGTGATTTTGGGGCGTTAACGCCTCGAATTAAAGTTTCTCAAAGAAGTAGTTTGCCTAAAGTGAAATCCGACTCTAACTCCCAAATCGGGAACCCAATTCGAGCCCCGTCTTCTCCCACAAGTCTCTCGTGCCTAGGCGGTCGTGTGTGCCAAGTTTCGTGCTAAACCGACGCCGTTTGGTGAATTTGGGGCATCAACTCCTCGAATTTAAGTTTCTTAAGGAAGTAGTTTGCCTAAAGTGAAATCCGGCTCTAACTCCCAATGAATGACAAAGATGTGAACGTCTGACAACCCGGATACAATTCACTTTGTGCATCTTGAAGAAGCTTGAAATACTTTGCAGTCTCTGCATTTGGACCGAGCTGGGGTTCAGATGCATGGGGATCAGGCCCCTGTAGTTCATCACCCTCAACACTTGTACCGGCATGTGGATTTCCCATAGCCCCTTGTATCATTCCAATCATATCATCTCCAATGTCTAAATTAGCTAATGTTTCATTCTCTCGATTACTATGCAGAGATATGTAAGATTCCCCATGATTAATCCAATGTTTGTATTTTTTTAAAAAACCATTCAAAATCAGATGCTCCCGTACACCATCTCGTACAAAATAGTATCGATTCTCACACTTCCTACACGGACAACTGATCATCGAACCTTCAACCCTATTGGTGTAGGCAAACACAAGGAATTCATCAATCCCATTAATGTATTCACTCGACATCCTATTTGGCAAATCAATCCAACTCTTATCCATCATCTGTACACATCCACAAGAATATCTCACCAAAGTAACTCTAAATATAATACCTACACATAAATATTCACTCGACATCCTATTTGGCAAATTAACGAAATGTCTAAAATTCCTATTTAAGGTTTAAATTAATTAAATTAAAAATTTAAGATTTATTTTATTATAAGGGTTAAAATCCTGTTTTTTTTTTTTGTATTTTTTTTTTATTTTCTCTTAAATATTTTTATGACTTATTTAAACATTTGCAATTTAAATTTGTAATCGAACCATTACATGTGTATGATATCAAAAATACAAAAAAAAAAAAGAAATTCTATCATAATAAACAGATTTATTATGGTACTGTATTTTAAGATTATTGTATATATAGACAGATTTATATAAACATCTCTGAAATCTGTTTATTGTATTTTAAATAAACCAATAAACAGATATATATAGACATCTCTGAAATCTGATTATTTAAGATTATTTTATATACAATAAACAGATTTATAAACCAATAAAATAGATTTATAAACAGATTTATAAACCATAATAAACAGATATATATAAACCAATAAACCAATAAACCAATAAACAGTTATTTAAGATTATTTTAAATACAATAAACAGATTTATAAAAAAAAATTAAGATTTAAATACAATAAACAGATTTCAGATTAAGATTAACTGATTTATACATATATAGACAGATTTATATATATATAGACAGATTTATATATATATATATATATAGACAGATTTCAGATAAACAGATTTATATATATATATATATATAGACAGATTTCAGATTTATATATATATAGATTTATATACATTGCATATATATACAGATTTATATATATAGACATTCATCTATATATATATATATATACAGAGACCGAGAGAGAGAGAAAGAGAGAGAGAGAGAGAGAGAGAGAGAGAGCATACGCAGAGCGAGAGAGAGTCGTCGCCGGAGCACCACTACTTGTCGCCGTCGCAGCCGCACCACCGCTGGCTTGCTCGCCGCACCACCGCTGTCTTGCTCGTAGCCCGTTTGAGAAATTTGGGGGTGAAGTTAGGGATTTGGGGAGGAAGGATCGAGCGGCAACAGGAAAAAGAAGAGGGGGGATTTTTTTATTTTGACTTTTTGCGACGGTATGCTGTAGACCGTCGCAAATAAAAGGCAGTAGTTCGTAAAACGGCGCCGTTTGAATTAATACTTTTTTGCGACGGCAAATTTCCGTCGCAAATGAGATATGCCGTCTAAAAAAAAAGGTGTTTTACGATGGTTTTCTTTACCGTCGCTAATACTTCCGCATTTCCGACCCCTCCGCTTAGTTTCATTACCGACGGGTAAGTGCCGTCGCTAAAGGCTATTATTTGCGACGGGTGACGTTACCGTCGCAAAAAATCGTTTTTTGCGACGGGGGGCGCGGCGCCGCTAAAAGCTCCGTGTTTTTTGCTATGTTTTCCTGTAGTGGTTTATATTTCCTTAATTAAAGAGCTTAATTGTAGTCTAATGTGCTTGACATTTTTATACATTATGTGAAAAACTTAACCATTATTAGCAGATTCATCAAGACCAATTAAGCCTAATCGTAATTAAGTAATTAGAGACTTAACCTAATTTATTTATTACTAACCTTGATTAATTTAGTTAAACTGCAATGCTCCCTCTAATCTCTTCCTCTGAATGTAAGCATCTTTCCCAAATTCAGATCTTGTCTACATGATTGTTTTGCCTATCAGCATTTGCTATCTTATGGAAAAAGAAGGTGCTCCTATCCTTCTCCGTAAGCCACAATTGCTTGGACTTTTGCCTCCAACTATGCTCCCAAACTCCTTCAGTTGTGATTTAACAATATATTTCTCTTTGAGCAAGCCCTCATTTTCTTCTTTCGCAACTAATTCCCAAATCCTTTCCAAAACTTGCATCTTTTGAATTCCCACATACCCAAACTCCTTCATGTTCCACCTTTTCAAATCCACATTCAACAATTTCAATTACTTGGCCAAAACCAAACTAGGCAAGCCCTGCACAAAATATCGGTTCCACCATTCTCGCATTCTAAAGCATCCAACTAGAATCACATGGTCAAAGCTCACTTTTCTATTTCTGTTTCTAAAACTGGTCGAAGCAACAACTTTCATAATAATGGTCATCTTTATTTTCTACTAGTATATGATTAGAAAAGGTGCGCCAAACAAGCACCCATTTATTAAGTGTCACTCATGGTCCAAACTCCAATCCAAACTAAAACAATATCATAGAAAAACAAAAATATAAACATATCATCAAGCAAAATGGTCACTGACGCATATCAAATAGGGTCTGAGAAATGCCTATGTATTTAACACGTTTGAAAGAAACAAAACCACTCCATAGGTATCTAGATTTGGTTTACATATTACTAGTCGTAATACCAACTAAATCTTGGTATTTTAGTTATCAAACATCAGCTACATAACTCTTTCACATGTAATAAATGTTTGGCTTGGTAGGTATCTCTTTTTCTTCTACATGCCAGTAGAAAAGGAATGATAGGGGAAGGGAGGTTTATAGATTTGTAATGTGAATAAATTGGTCTGAAAACAATAATAAAATAAAAAACTCAGAACAAGAATTTATATATCCATAAAGTTTTCCTTTCAACACTGGGTGTCCAAATTCCAGTGCCAAACTCATTGAGGTCAAAGGCAGATCATCAAGTAACAAAATTTTGACGAACCAGTAATGTTATTGTAATGGTATACTTCAACAAAAATATGGTGTTGGTTAAATTTATAGACACAGTAGTCCTTTACCTTTATACTCCTAAAAATTTAAACAAAGCAAGCATTCCCTCCTAAGAACAAGCCAAAAAAAAGAATTTTGCTTAAACAACGGACGAATTATTAGCAATAAAGTAAGACAATCAAATTAACTTAGACATGTCACAAAAAGGGAAAAGATAAGCTAACCCTTTTAACAATATTCCAAAAATATTATAAATTTAAATAGAACAATGAAGCAAAAATAATTATACAACAATGCTACATTCTTTAATTTATCACCTTAGATAATCTTTAATAATGTGACATTAAGGTTAGACTTACATGTTAAAATGTTTAACAAATCAAAATTTAAGAATGATAAATTAAATGTACCAAGCATTTTTCATAATCATAATGACATACCATCAATATTTCCTTCAAATAAAAAAAATTGTACATCACACAATTTTCCAGGGAAATAGGAAATTAAGAACCATAAAATAGATAAAAAAGCATACCCATCTGATAAAACTAATAAATAGTGACAGCTCACCTGAAATATCCATTTGTTCATGAAAATGACAGTGCCATTGAAAGCCCACCGTTGTAGGATAGCCAGAGTAGGAATAATGTTTGGGACCCTATTTTGGGGAGACCCCCACCATTCTCATAGTGATGTGGATCAATGATGTGTTAGTATTGATTTTTTTTTTTTTTTCTCTTTCTTACTTGGACCAATCACAAGTGAATGAGAGTTATGGAGGTAATGTTTTGCGAGGGTCTGAATCATTAGTGGCCAGAGTAGAGGGTGCTGGTGCTTCTTCCATGCGATGTGATAGTGTGATCAAAATGCCATTTTTGCTTTTTTATTTTTATTTTTATGGTGCTCAAACCCAGTTCTAATGCCCTTTCTTCCTTACATTTTTGCTTTTTGCTTTAATTTTCTTTCTAACAGATGTTGGAGCTGTATTGGTTAGAGCATCTCCAATGCATGCTCCATATCTTCAAATATGGAGGATCCTCTCCCAAAAACAACTCCAACCCATCCTCTATATCCTCCTCCCAAATGGAGGAGGATGAATTGATCCTCCAAATATAGAGAGAGGATGAAAAAATGGAGGATCACTCTAAGAGCATCTCCAATGCATGCTCCATATCTTCAAATATGGAGGATTCTCTCCAAAAAACAACTCCAACCCATCCTCTATACCCTCCTCCATTTGGGAGGAGGATGAATTGATCCTCCAAATATAGAGGGAGGATGAAAAAATGGAGGATCACTTTAAAATACTATTCACTCTTTTTTGATCTTTAATTTTGTCTTTATAACTTAATATGTATATTCAATATTTATAAAATTAGTTTCATTAAAAAGATATTAACAATACCTTTAAAATGAGACCAATATTAATTATATTTAACAAAAAATTAAATAAAATAATTTAAATTTTGAAGAAAAACTGGGTAAAATTTGAAAGAAAAGTGAGAAAATGTTCAAATTTTTGAAGAAATAGAGATGTATGATTGGAGTTGTCATAAATAATAAGATCCTCTAAACTCACTTTTTGAATAAAAAATATTATTTTGTTCCTCTATATTAGAGAAATAGAGATATATGGGTTGGAGATGCTCTAAAACACTATTCACTCTTTTTTGATCGTTAATTTTGTCTTTATAACTTAATATGTATATTCAATATTTATAAAATTAGCTTCATTAAAAAGATATTAACAATACCTTTAAAATGAGACCAATATTAATTATATTTAACAAAAAATTAAATAAAATAATTTAAATTTTGGAGAAAAACTGGGTAAAATTTGAAAGAAAAGTGAGAAAATGTTCAAATTTTTGAAGAAATAGAGATGTATGATTGGAGTTGTCATAAATAATAAGATCCTCTAAACTCACTTTTTGAAGAAAAAATATTATTTTGTTCCTCTATATTAGAGAAATAGAGATGTATGGATTGGAGATGCTCTTTTGTTCCTCTTTTTTATTTGAATTTGACCATGGGTGTTTTTATAAAAACTTAAGGGGAGAATTATAAAAAAACATAAAATTTAAAAATTTAATCTAATAAAATATTATAAACCAGTACAAGAATAGTTTTAGAATTTTGTTACATGTTACATTTTTATTACATATGATTATATAATTATTTTTGTTAAAATTCTAAATTTAAATTAAGATGGAGACAAGAAGAATATAAAAATATTAAACGAGACTTATTATTTTCACATATTACTACTTCTAAACTCTTCTATCAAAGTTCAAAATTTTTTGTTACAAGTTTAATCTTGAGCACAACTATAATTAAGGATAAAATTATTAGAATGTAAAATAAAAAATTTCTTAATTTATCTCACAACCTCCACTATTACTCCTCTCGACGTCTCCATATCAATTGGTCACTACACTACCACCATTCTCTGTCTTCAACGAATGTTGGTTGCTTCCTCTTGAGTTCGCCTACAACTATTCATTTTCCTACTCCTTTCGATGCAAGCAACCTTCTCTACCACACTTTCTTCCACACTCTCCCTAACACCTCATCCTTAGGTCTATACATGTATATATGTGAGAGAGATAATCACTAATTAGTATAATAAGAAAATAAAAATAAATATGCTTGGTTTCACTTTTCAAAAAACACTTTTCAAAAAATTCTACTTTCTTATTTTTCATATTTTTTTGTTTTTACTGATTTTTTTTAATATTTTAAGCAATTTTTAAAATTTTTAGACATACCTAACTTAGATGTATCTAAAAAGTGAAAAATTTGTGAAGAAAACCTTTTAAAAATTCACTAAATACCCAAAATACAAAAAAAATACGAGAATTCAGTACATTGTTTGTATTTTTATGTATTTATTAATTTTTTAAAATTTTTTTTCATAAATTTTTTACTTTTTAGATATATCTAACTAAGGTGCATCTAAAAAGTAAAAAAAATGTTTAAAATTTAAAAAATATTCACTAAAAATAAAAAAAACACGAAAATCAAAAAACTTAATTTTCAAAAAACTTAATTCAAAAAACTCAAACCAAACACACTATAATGGAGGAAGGGAATTGGGCAACGGGTGGCGAGAGGGGAGATGAAGCTGACATTGGCAATAGAGGAGATGGTGGACTCAAGTGTAAGTGTGTGGGTGATTTTTTGACCACACTGCCCGCCTAGTAATCAGTTGGAGAGCACCGGCAGAATAGATGGCTTCAGCAAACCAGTAACAGAAAAAAAAGGCTCCGGCGGTGGCTCTTCCACCCGGGGGCACTCCGACGATCAAGTCAGTATATCTCTCAAAGATAATCAAGTGCTAAACTCACTTCTCAAAGCATAAAACTGCATACCTTAGACCCACGGGGGTGCCTCTTTTTTATAGTTTATTCAATCCTAGTCCCACTAGAAGCTTGACTTCTATGGACTCCAATTCTGTACTTACTTTGGATTTCTCAAGAGATAAAAATAAACTCCCTAAGAGCTTTATCCTTATCTTAGCAAAGTCTTCTCTTTACTCTAGGACTCTTGCCCCTTATCCATTATCCGCTTATCTCGGATTCCGATATCTTCGGAGATAACCTCGGCCTCGCCGAGATAACCTCGGCGTCACAACCAGGACACGTGGCACTTCGGCTGACATGTCGGCGTCACCTTGCCATGTGTTGGTATTCAGAAAATACATCCCCACAACTGCCCCCTAGGTTCTATTACCTCGGCATTCTGAGGTGATGGAACCTATATCTGTATTTTCTTCCAGTAAATCGGCTTAAGATTTGACAGCCGAGATCATTCATTTCTGGCCGACATGCTTTCCCTAAAAAATCAAAGATTTTTAAGGAACTTTTTACGCGCATGAGCTGTCATGCACTTCAATTCAACCGTTTTAGACACGTGTTTCTTTCTTACTGGCTCATGCCTGTGACGCGCCCATAAGTCATCTCTTCTCCACATGCGCCGTCTGTCGTATGCGCTCTTTTAGGCATATTGATTGTTTTTGCCGCTGTTTTCATTTTTTGACAAAATCTTTCCCTATTTCTTTCGTCTCTTCACTTTTGCATCTGAGTTCTCTTGCTTTTTTCTCTCTCTAAAACTCTTTCTTTCAAATCCGCCATTGCTCAAGCTTCCAAAGCTCTGCATCCTTCTCCGTTCACCCCTTCCAGCGAGATTTCCACCGGTCTTCTGCTCTTGCAACCGTCATAGGACGTCGGCAAATCCCTTTCCGGCCTCCCTTTTTCTGGTAAGCATCTGTTTCTTTCTATTCCAGTTCTTGATCTTTCCTGGAATTTCTTGCTTACTACTGCTTTACTTAAGTAATCAATTTGTAGA
This sequence comes from Camellia sinensis, assembly GCF_055761805.1. Classification (NCBI taxonomy): domain Eukaryota; kingdom Viridiplantae; phylum Streptophyta; class Magnoliopsida; order Ericales; family Theaceae; genus Camellia; species Camellia sinensis. Next base: position 183,880,144 of record NC_138961.1, on the reverse strand, counting down.
TCATACATCTGAATGCGTTGATTTTGTTTTTTGCTTATGCCCTGAATACATGTACTGTTCTTAGTGTTTCTTGCACGTCTTGCTACTGTTTCCTGGCCTTCAACCCTTTGTATTCTTCATGTTCTTGATAGTCCATCTCTGTTCTTGACTCTGAAACTTCGTATTTGTTTTTTTTTTTTTTTTTTGTGTATCTTTTCCAGATCTGTACCTTTGATCTTCATCTTCATAGCTTTAGGTTTGGGATTTGTTTGTAGAACCCATAACTTAGGAAAAAACTAAAACCTGCACCTACTTTCACTGTTTGCCGAGGTCCCATCAATAAGAAGCATCTTTCTGAATTTCAACCCTTCTAATAGAAGCCGATATCGTGGTATGTGGAGACATAGGGTAGATACCCCGACCAAACTTGAGTACTTTAGGCAAGAGTTCTCCATCCCTGCCGATGTCCACCTGAGACTGGTTGGGGATGATGACTCCATCATGCCTACAAAAAATGCCATGCCTCTTCCCATTGTAGCTTTCACTGAGTGCAGACTCCGGCTCCCACTCAACATCCTTTTTCGCGAGATTCTTCATTATTATAAGTTGAACCCTATGCGACTGGCAATCAACTCTTATCGAGTGATTTTTGGTATTATTGCCTTAGCTAAACAGGAAAACGTTAGGATCACCTTAGCTGACATACAGTTTTGTTACACCATGTGTGCCCTTAATTTGAAAGAAAAAGGCTTCATTTATTATCTTAAGCCGAGGTCTACAGAATTCAAAATCGTAGCCGACCTCCCAGACTCCAACAAGGGGGCTGGAGATGATTATGTTATTGCTTCGGGAAATTGGGAGTTTGGCGTAGACGAGGACTCCCATCTTTACCCTCTTCCCCGATCAGTTAAAGAGGGCAAGGGTAAGAGCCCAGTGTCAATACTTAGTTGTTTCTGTTCAAGTCTTCAATATGTTATCTGTTTCTAATGTCTGTTTCTTCTTGCAGACGTTCGCAAGCCAGCGAAAAACTTCCGCCAATCTTACGTTCCTAGTAAGGACCTGAAAAAACTCCTGGACTTGCCAGTTCACAAAAGAACAGAACCTCTTCTTCTCAACTTTATTCCTATATACAAATCGATTTTGCCCGACGTCCCCAAAAGAAATAAGAAAAGCTTTTCTCCTCCCATTGCCACAACTCAAACCGCCTCTACATCACGAACAGATCAAGAGTCAACATTTGACCCAACCAATCAACCATCTACTTCGGCCCCATACTTGGTCCCAATACAAGAACGAAAACGTTGGCGAAGACTTGTCAAAACTGCTGAGATGGGTTGCCCAAAGCCCGTTGCTCAAGACCTCCTTGCCGATCTCCCTGTTGACGTCGATGCTCAGCCGACGCAAACCATGCCCCCACCAAAGCCGAAACGAACCAAGAAAGCCCAGCCAAAGGCTAAAGCCACTGAAGTTGAAGCTGAGGATATCCTGACAATTTCACAATTGGCAGGGAGTGAGAAGACGGCTTCCGTTCCCAAAAAAAAAGTCTGCTGAGACACAGCCATCAGAGTCCATACAATCAAAGAAGCCGAGGTCATCGTCTGCGACGACCTCGGGGTCCAGAATACCAAAAGTCCCCTAGACGTCTGAAATTACTTTAGAAGATAAGCCTGTTCTTGCCAGCAATAGTGCCGACGACATTAATGTCGGCGTAGCACTCAGTACCGCCTACTTCTCCCAGGTGATCTTGAGCGGAATGCCAAGATGAGTGAGTACGAGAACTATGCCTTTATGCTCCAACGTTCTGTCCAAGTAAGTGTCTTTACATGGAAACTTGTCTTCTCTTTTACTTTGTAAAATTTTGTAATAATTTTTGCCCTGTGCTCTTTCAGGCCATTCAACATGCCCACTCTATCTCTATGCAAGCTTTTGAAAGCTGGGCAAAGTTGGCCGACATGAAGAGGGAGGTTTCTGCCCTTAAAAAGGAGAACAAAACTCTTCAATCAAAAATGAAAAAACTGGAAAACCAAGCTGAGGCTGCTACCAAAGCCCAAACCCTAGCCGAAGAAAAGGCCGAATCTGCTGAGGCCATCAAGAAGGTTACCGAGGCCGAGAAGAGAGAAGCCGAGGACAAAAAGGCCCAAGCCGAAAAAGAACTTCAGGAGGCCATGGCCACTAAAGATGCTGAAATCAAAGCGACCGACGAAAAAGCCTATGCCCAAGGAATGGCCGATGTTACAGAGGAATACAAATTACAAGTTAGGCAAGCATGCAACAAGGGCTTTTCCTTTGGTTGGATGTCCCTGGACAAAAAGCTCAATATTCCTGAAGATTCACCTCTGCGCAAGGCCGAAGCTATTCCTCTCCCATTCCCTCCTCCTTCTCCACCTCCAAGTCAAGCTGAAGAAGAATCTGAATCTGAGTCTGAAGATGAGGAGGAAGGTGAGGATGAGGCTTTAGTAAGGAAATCCAAGGAGGCTGTTAGGCCTAAGTCTCCTTCTCTGAATGAGCAGGTCTTGGACCTGACTCAAGATGATGATGGTGATGCAGTTGCCAAGGAAACAACTCCTGAACAGGCCTCATCTAACGTTCCTCCAGCCGAAAAAAGTCTTGATGAAACCCTTGCGCAGATTGATGCCGAAATCGAGGCGGAAAAGACTACCGAAGTAGCTCTCCAGGAACCAGCTGAGGTCCAGTCTCAAATTGTGCCTGAAGTAGAAGAATCATAACTTTGATGTCCCTCTTTTCTTGTCATTTGTACTTTTTTGTTTCTTGGATAGTAGAAGCTTCTCTGTACGGCCGATGTGCCTTCTGTTTGTGTTAGATATTTTAACATAACTATCTTTCTTTGAATGACTGCATTCTTTTTTTGCCTTTTCTTTGACTACCTCTGTTTGATTCTATACTTAGAATTTTTTGTATGCCTTTCATACTTTGCCTCCTTTGTGCAATCTTCTCGGGGTTACATACCTCGGGTATAATAGCTACAAAACTTTTACTTCGGCAAGATACTGACCTGTAAACTTTTCATAAATTCTAACAAGTGTGAAACATATCTTTGCAAACTTTTTCTCAAGTTTCAACAAGTGTTTAAACGGTGATCTCGGTCTAGCCTACTTGTAAATTGCTACAAATTTCAACAAGGATTAACATATACTGTAACAGGGATCAACAAGGATTAACATAACAAGTGTTAAACAATAATCTATTTGTAAATTGCTACGAATTTCAACAAGTGTTTAAACAACATACTTAGCTTTTTCCTCAACCTGTAAATTGCTGCAAATTTCAACAGATGATCATATGCCGGCTTAATGTTATCTTGTAAATTGCTACAAATTTCAACAAGTGTTAAGCATCTTTTTTGGTTTTAACCAACCTGTAGATTGCTACAAGTGTTTAGCAATAACCTCGACTTTGCTTCAACTCGTAAATTGCTACGAATTTAAACAAGCGAAGAGAAACAGTAATCTTGGCTCAACTTCAACTTGTAAATTGCTACAAATTTCAACAAGTGAAGATAAGGAATAATCTCGGCTTAACTTCAACTTGTAAATTGCTACGAATTTCAACAAATAAAGATAAGGAACCATCTCAACTTAACTTCAACTTGTAAATTACTACAAATTTCAACAAGTGAAGATAAGGAACCATTTCGGCTTAACTTCAACTTGTAAATTGCTACAAATTTCAACAAGTGAAGATAAGGAACCATTTCGGCTTAACTTCAACTTGTAAATTGCTACAAATTTCAACAAGTGAAGATAAGGAACCATCTCAGCTTAACTTTAACTTGTAAATTGCTACAAATTTCAACAAGTGAAGATAAGGAACCATTTCGGCTTAACTTCAACTTGTAAATTGCTACAAATTTCAACAAGTGAATTAAGTGTCTCTGTCTTCCCTCTGCCCCCAATGTGAACCTGAGTTCTACTTGGGTTCTCATTATTCATGTCTCCAAAAACACCAATATGTAACTTTATCAATCATATGTATTTAAAGAAAAGGGAAAAAAATTTATTGATGACATCGGCCAAAAATAATGCACATCTAATGATAGAAGAATTTCAAATTACAAGTGTTCCAAGGTCTTGGCAGTGCTTTGCCCTCGTTATCTTCAAGCCGATAAGCTCCATTGCCTAATACCGAAGTAATTCTGTAGGGTCCTTCCCAGTTTGGGCCAAGCTTGCCCTCTCTGGGATCCTTCTTGTTGCCGACGATTTTTCTCAGGACTAGGTCGCCGACTTGAAAATCTCTTGGATTGACCTTCTAGTTATAAGCTCTGGCAAGCTGTTGCTGGTATACTGCGAGCTGAATTGCAGCTTTCTCTCTTCGTTCTTCCAAAAGATCCAGATCTCGGGCTAAGAGTATGTCATTTGTCCCGTTCTCAACTCCCTGGGTTCGGATCCCTGGGATACCGACTTCCAGTGGAATGACTGCTTCTGTGCCATAAGCCATGGCAAAGGGGGATTTCCCTGTTCATCTTCTCGGCGTAGTCCGATATGCCCAAAGCATGTTGGGCAATTCGTCTACCCACTTTCCTTTTGCTGCATGCAGCCTCTTCTTTATTCCATCCAAAATTACTTTGTTGGATGCTTCTGCTTGCCCATTACTTTGGGAAAAACTTGGTGTTGAAAAGTAATTATTGATCTTAAATTTCGCACAAAAGTTCTTGATGAGTTTGCTGTCAAACTGTGTTCTGTTGTCGGCAACTATTGCTCTTGGAATCCCAAATCTGGTGATGATGTTTCTCCATATAAAGTTCTTGACGTCCACATCTCAGATTTTGGCAAGAGGTTTTGCCTCTATCCACTTCGTAAAGTAATCTGTTGCTACCAGCAAGTATTTTCTCTGCCCAGTTGCCTGGGGAAGTTGCCCAACAAGATCCATGCCCCATTGGGCAAATGGCCAAGGGCTGGATACTGGGTTTAGGTCAGCAGCTGGCTGATGTATCAAAGATGCAAACCTTTGGCATTGTTCACACTTCTTCACGTAGGCTTCAGTATCCTTTTGCATGTAGGGCTACCAATACCCCTGGGTAATGGCCTTGTGGGCTAATGATCTGCCCTCAGCATGGCTTCCACAAATTCCTTCATGAATTTCATATAGGAAATCTTCAACCTGCAAAGGGTGTACGCACCTTAAAAGGGGTCTAGTGAAAGACCTTCTGTAGAGGTGTCCATCTGCTGTCAGACTGAATCTTGTCGATTTCAATCTGACTTTGTGTGCCTCCTTACAATCTTCTGGCAGCTTTCCTTCTTTCAGGAATGCAACAATTGCATCCATCCAGCTTGGCCCCATGTCCACACACATTGCTTTCTGCTCTGTGCTCTGTGGTTCTATGCTCGGGCCCGACATATAGTCGATCATAATTGTCCTTGTTTTTCCAGTCTACATTGAACTTGCCAGGTTAGCCAACGCGTCGGCGTGGGTGTTGTCATCTCGGCTAACTTGGAGTAGTCGGCAGTTCTGAAATAGGGCTGCCAATCTGATGACCTCTTTTGCATATGCCGACATCCTTTCGTCTCTGGCTACAAATTCTCTTGTTGACTAGTTAACAATAAGCTGTGAATCACAAAAAACTATTACCTCATCTGCTTCTGCTGCTGCTGCCAGTTTTAGCCCTGCAATTAATGCTTCGTATTCCGCTTCATTGTTTGAGGCCTTGAACCCCAAACGGATGGATTGTTATATTATTTCTCCATCTAGAGATATCAATAGTACTCATGCCCCCGCTCCTTGTCGATTCGAATTTCCATCGACAAACAGTCTGAATGAGTTGCCGATGTAGATGCTGCAGGGTCTGAGTTTTTCCTTCCTTTGCTCTTTTGCCTTAGACTGGGATTCTCCTTGCTTGCTGGGACAATGCTCATCCTAGCTCAATAGAGCCTGATGTTTGATGGTTTCAGGCGTGAATTTTGCCACGAAGTCGGCCAAAACTTGGCCCTTTATTGCTGTTCTGGGCCTGAACTCCAGGTCATACTGGCCCAAGGCAACTGCCCATCTTGCTATTCTTCTTGTTAAGTCTCCTTGTTGCAACAGGGACTTCAGTGGGTGCTCTGTGAGTACCACAATCTTGTGCACCTGAAAGTAATGGTTCAATTTTTTTGAGGCCATTACTAAGGCCAGCATTAATTTCTCTAGTGGTAGATACCTTGTTTCTGCGTCGGCCAAGGTTTTACTTACATAATAAACAGCCTTTTGTTCTCCTTGTTCTTCTCGGATTAGCACTGCACTTACTGCGTGTTCTGGCACAGCTAAGTACAAAAACAGCTCTTCTCCAGGTTCAGGTGTCGAGAGGACCGGAGCCGTGGTCAGATATTTCTTTAGCTCGGCCAAAGCGGCCTCACATTCCTCAGTCCATCGGAAGTCCGTGGTCTTCTTCACCAGGTTGAAGAAGGGTTTACATTTGTCTGAGCTTCGGCTTATGAACCTATTTAGGGCTGCGGCCCTTCCAGTAAGCATTTGTACCTATTTTGCCGATGTTGGGCTCTGTAGGTCTAGGATGGCCTTGATCTGATCTGGGCTGGCCTCTATGCCCTTCCTTGTTACCAGGTACCCTAGAAATTTACCAGATCCAACTCCAAACGCGCACTTTGATGCGTTGAGTCGGAGCCGATATGTTTTGAGGATCTTGAATACCTCTTTTAGGTCGGCAAGATGACTCTTAGGCTCCTTGGTCTTCACGACCATGTCATCGATGTATACTTCTACTGTTTGACCAATCAGGTGTTTGAACATTTTGGTTACCAGCCTTTGGTAAGTTACTCCTGTGTTTTTCAACCCAAAAGGCATTACCTTGTAACAATACAGTCCTTTCGGGGTGATAAACGCTGTCTTCTCTTCGTCTGGAGGGTACATGGCTATCTGGTGGTATCCTCTGTAAGCGTCCAGGAAGCTCATCCTTCCATGTCCAGATATGGCGTCTACCAACTGGTCAATCTTGGATAGAGGAAAGCAGTCTTTGGGACAAGCTTTGTTCAGGCTTGTAAAATCTACGCAGACCCGCCATTTACCGTTCTTCTTCTTTACCACTACTGTGTTGGATAGCCATGTCGGGTAATGAACTTCTCGGATGGCCCTGGCCTCCAGAAGTCTGTCCACTTCTTCTTCTACTGCTTCGATGTGCATCAACGTCGGTCTTCTGGCTCATTGAATCATAGGTTTTGCCGATGTCGACATTCAGTCTATGGCAAGTGACCTCGGGGTCAATGCCAGGCATTTCGTAAGGTGTCCAGGCGAACACCTCAATGTTGGCTCTTAAAAAAGTCTCCAACTCTTTTTCCTCTTCTTTGCCTAAGCCCGAGCCGAGAAGAAAGAAGTGTTCTTCGTCTCTATCCTGGACGAGGATTTTCTTTAGCACCTCTTCGCTCTTCTCGGCTGGTTCTTTGCCGACGTCTTCTAGTACTTCCACGTCCTCATCTTTAATTTCTGCCTCTTTTGGCTCTCGAACGCTGCAAGTAGACTTCATTGCTGCCATGGAGAAACTTTTTGCCTGCAGTTGATCTCCTCTGACTTCTTCAATCCCATGCTCTGTTGGGAACCGCAGTAGTTGATGCAATGTTGAGGGAACTGCCCCCATTGCATGCAACCATGGTCTTCCCAAGATGATGTTATATGGTGAAGGTGTGTCAATCACCATGAATTCTGTCCTGATCTTCTTAGTGCCAGCTTGTACTTCCAAGCTTGTTGCGCCCAGTGGCCACGTCGGCGTTCCATTGAAGCCGACCATCGGGCCATTCGATTGCTCCATGTCGTCTGGGTAAAGGCCTAGCTCCTTGTAACATCTAACATACATGATGTCACAAGAGCTGCCTTGATCTATTAGGATGCGTTTCACTTGGCACTCCCCAACCTGGAGGGATACTACCAAGGCATCATTATGCGGATGCTGGACTATCTCTAGGTCAGCTTCAGTGAAGGCTATCATCGGTCCTCAGCACTCTTCAGGCCGAGGTCTTTTATGTCTGACCTGGTTCACGTGCTGCAGGTGTTTTGCTCTTTGGGTTTCTCCCTGAATGTTGCTTTTGTTCACTTTTGAGTGAATTACATTAACCACCCTAGGTCTCCCTCCCTGTGGTTATTGTGCTGGGGGAGGCGGGGTTGCTGGTGCTTGAGGCAATCTTGCCTGCTCTTCTCTTGTCCTGGCTTCGTCGACGAGGTCCCTCAGATGGCCTTGCCTTACTAAGTCCTCTAAGTATGCTTTTAGGGTTCTGCAGCCCTGAGTTGGGTGCCCTCCTTCATTGTGGTAAGCACAACGCCTACCAACGTTCCTTCCCATGTATTCCCCTGGGGCCTTTGCTGGTGCTCTGAAATAAGGTTGATTTCGGATTTGATCCAGGACTTTGTGTACTGGGATTCGGAACACGGTCGTCACTGTCTGTTTATCCCTCAATTCTATCTCCGATTTGTTAAATCCGTTGTCACCTCTGCTTCGCTTCGGCTCGCCGTTCCCTTTTTCCTATTTTACCTCCTTATTCCCCGATGTGTCCTCCTCGGCTCTGGCATATTTCTCAATTCTCGCCATGAGCTCTTCTATGCTTTTTGGCAAAGTTTTTGCCAAAGACTTCCCTAGTGGACAATTGTCTTTCAGGCTGTTCTTGAATGACACGACCGCTACTTCTTGATTACATTTTGGTATTCGATTGAACACCTCATAGTACCTTTTCGCATAGGCCCTAAGGCCTTCGTCTTTGCTAATCTTCAGAGCCATCAATGCGTCCACCCTCAATGGCTGCAGTTTGTTCGTCACAAACCTGGCCACAAACATCTCAGCCAGGCCTTCCCAAGTCTTTACGCTTCCCTTCGGTAGTTTATGGAACCAATCTGATGCAATTTCCCCAAAGGACGAGGGGAACACTTTGCAGAGCAACGGCTCGTTCCCACTATATAATGCCATCGAATTCAGGTATAGCCCGACATGGAAGTTGGGATCTGACTTACCATCATATATTTGGAACCTCAGCATACTGAATCGTTTTGGTGCTTGAAATTTGTCCAGTTCCACCGAGAATGGTGTCCTCGGCTTAACTGGGGAAGTTACCTCGACTTCAGCATTCTGTTGCTTCCTCTTGAGGTAATCTCTCAAGTCTTCTTTACTCCTTCCTGGAGCTTGGCTATCTCTGGACTTCAATCTCTTCGGCACACTACTTTCGGCCTCGTGGTGGGCTCGCTTTGATCTCTCTCCATGTGTTGTGTCAAAGCAAAGCGCCTGCCCTTGAACATGCTGATGTTCTTTGGGTTCTGGGTCCTTCGTGTGATACGTTCTTTGGGACTCCTCTTGTCTCGGCTCCTCTCGTCCGCCTTCCTTGGAAGGTTGGTGAGAGTGTCTTCCGCTCCTGGTGTGCTGAGGGACTTTGGGAATTGTTCTTCTTCCTCCCTTCTAGGTGTTAGTTGCTGGCATCGGCGTATCCTACAGTGGGTATAGTGGCTGCATGACATTATTTTGCATCATGAAGTTGACGACTGACTGTAGGTCTGCCAACTTGTTTGCCAATTCTTTTACTTCCTCATCCCTCCGTAGGCACCTCTTCCACCATACGTGATGGTTGTCTTCGTGGTAGTACTTGCCTTGGTCTGTCTTCTTCGAAGTGTCGCCCTCCTGGCCGACGTCTTTCTCGACGTGGCCCTGGTCATGAGTTTCTGCATTGTGGTTGTCTCCTTCAATATCAAGGTCAATTGGTCTGCCACTCCCAGCAGGAGTGTCGCCCCCAATGTTTTTCTTCTGTCCATTACTGGCAATCTATTCTTCTAAGTTTCCCACAGATGACGCCAAATTGTGTGGGTGATTTTCTGACCACACTGCCCGCCTAGTAATCAGCTGGAGAGCACCGGCAGAATAGATGGCTTCAGCAAACCTGTAACAGAAAGAAAAGGCTCCGGCGGTGGCTCTTCCACCCGGGGGCACTCCGACGATCAAGTTAGTATATCTCTCAAAGATAATCAAGTGCTAAACTCACTTCTCAAAGCATAAAACTGCGTACCTTAGACCCACGGGGGTGCCTCTTTTTTATAGTTTACTCAATCCTAGTCCCACTAGAAGCTTGACTTCTATGGACTCTAATTCTGTACTTACTTTGGATTTCTCAAGAGATAAAGATAAACTCCCTAAGAGCTTTATCCTTATCTTAGCAAAGTCTTCTCTTTACTCTAGGACTCTTGCCCCTTATCCATTATCCGCTTATCTCAGATTCCGATATCTTCGGAGATAACCTCGGCCTCGCTGAGATAACCTCGGCGTCACAATCAGGACACGTGGCACTTCGGCTGACACGTCGGCGTCACCTTGCCACGTGTTGGTATTCAGAAAATACATCCCCACAGTAAGTTAGGGTTTGAAAGGTTAAAAAGAAAGTAATTTTGGAATTATGATGAGAGTAGTAAGAAAAATTTTAAAATTAATTTTTAAAAATAGGTGTATTTAGAATGTGGGTGTACTTGAAAATTTTGCATATACAAATAACAACTCCTTTACAAAAGGGAGCTTTCATTCGTATATGAACTAAATACTGAATTGAATTTTCATTTGATAGTTCCTCTCCCAAATTATTGATAAAAAAATAATCCAATGTGATATGAGTTGAAATATTAAGGAGCTTAATATAATTATATTAAAATTATGTGGCTCATTGTATATGAAAAATCTATACAAAATGATGTGACATTTTGATCTTATTATTTTTTAAATTAAAAGATCTATTAAAGTGACCTTTATTTAAAGGATGCCACTGCTACACAGTTCTGGTATATTATTATTCTACACTAATTTTTTGGTAAAATAACATTTTCCTTTTCTTTCATATAATTTAGAAAAAATACATTAAGGCCTTGTTTGGCATCCTTAATTGTTCATCATACAGTTGTAACTCCTTACTTTCCTCTTAGTTTTCTTAATATATCGGAGAATATTCTGAACATATCGTTTGTGAATATACGCCGCCTTAAAAGGTGCACGACCACGGTAACTACGCTTATATCCACTGGCTGCAGGTGTCCTTGACCGACGGTACGCAAGGGGAGTCCGATACTAGCTGCTCATACCTCCTTTTATTTTTTTTATAAAACACTCCAAATCTTTTGTCCTACAAATTCTGCAAATTCTCTTACCTCTGCTAACCTTTTTGTTCAGACACCTTAGCTTTGATATTTCTTCCCTCTGCTCCTCGTACCGACGAACAAACTTCACCAAAGCTGACCGCCGACTCTCTTTCCACAGTCCTATTTGCCACGTCAAGAAACGATCTGCACACATTTGAGTGATCTGCCCATAATTCTCGGGATACTCTTCTAAGGAGTACAACATTGTATACCAAAACAATCAACAACAAAAAAAAAAGACTGAAAAGGAGGGACGAAACAAGGTACCAAAAAACAACTTCACCACAATAGCTATCCCACTGCAAAGGAATATTCCTCTATACCATCAAATGTGTTCTGGTACCAAATAAATAGCAAAACTGCCCCGTGATTAAGTACGAAGATTCCCCATTCAAAATAATTCAAACATATTTATTTTTTCGCCTTTGCTTTATGTCTATCATTCTGCAAAAAATATTTACTTTACAACCACACAAACCACCAGAAAAGTGACACGTATATAGCACTATCTAGCAGAGGAATCAAAAGTACTCACACTACTCACACCTGGGCCCGGGTGTGACTTTCTTTTAATCCCATCCAATACATGTGCCCATAAATACAACAATAGACGGCCCAAATCAACGGGAGGGGGAGCACTAGTAATATTAATACAACGCCCCCCCAGTCACACCACTCACACCATTCACACTGGATTTTTTAACTAATAGGGAGGTCTTGTACGGCTGGTGTGAGTTCACTGTTTACCACTACAAAATTCCTTGCCAAGCCTCTTTCAGTTTCTATGCCAAAAGTATTTTTCTCACCTAGCCACAATGCTCATGCCCAAAAGAACAACTCTTGGAACTCCTCCAATCCCTTCTCCAACTACCCTGCCAGTTATACTACATGTTTGTCGCAAGGGAGCTCGACGAAGATGGAAACCCTCACCTTCATGCCATGGCTCAATGCACGAAGAAGATCCAAACCTCCAACCCGAGATTTTTCGATCTCACTGGAACCAATGAGAGGATCTATCATCCAAATATAGAAAAACTCCACTCTCCAACAGCAAGTCGACAGTATATACAAAAAATGGGACGACATCGTAGAATGGGGAGAATTTTCATTGAAGGGGAAAAATTCCTTAAAGAACAGAGATGAACTCTGGAAGGGAATACTTGCAAAAGTAGAAACGGAGGAATAATTCCTTGCACTTTGCAAAAAGAGATGTCCTACCGATTACGTCACAAAATACCCCCAATTAAAAACATTTTCGAGGGATCATTACAAAAGAGAGAGGCCCTCATATACTAGCCCCTTTAATTCATTTCGTTTCTTAAATGAAGAAGTAAAAAAATGGCCAGAAAATAAATTTTGTTTATAAGTCGAAATTTTGTACAATATAAGTTATGTCAAAATTGTTGTCTCTTCGTTTGGAGGGAAGATGACTGGATTAGATTAGGGATACACAAAAATAATATCAACAATTTATATACTGACAAAGAACTCTCTTCCTCCTTTGATAACAGGATCCGGAACAGCAGCCCATCCGCCCAATCTCCCTCTACCTCGAAGGACCCTCAAGAACAAGAAAAACCGACTGGGCCAGAAATATCGGACAGCACAATTACTTCTTCGGCAGAATAAGCTTCAAGGAGTACGATCAAGATGCCGTCTACAACGTCATAGTCGACATCAAATACTCGACAGTCCCTACCGAATTAATGAAAAATTTAGTAGGTTGCCAAAGAGACTTTCATGTATTTGTTAAATTCTAATTAGATCTCACTATTAGAGGAGGAATTCCTTGTATTAAATTAACTAATGGGGACAGTAGTTGGTTAGATGTAATGTCCCCAAAAATGAGAGAATGATTTGATGTTAATGTAACCACTGTCATGATTAATGAAAAAAATTATTAGTTTTATTTATGAAATCACTCAAACTTTTATTTACTTACTGCATTTCTATCATCATCTACTATTTACGAAATGTAATAATGAGTGTAAAAAATAGTGATGTGACTCAAGATGTAATAGTAGATGATAAGGGAAATATAGTAAGTAAATAAAACTAATAAAATTTTTCATTAATCATGACAGTGGTTACATTAACATCAAATCATTCTCTCATTTTTGGGGACATTGGATCTAACCAACTACTGTCCCCATTACTTAATATAATACAAGGAATTCCTCCTCTAATAGTGAGATCTGGTTAGAATTTAACAAATATATGGAAGTCTCTCTAGCAACTTACTAAATTTTTCATTAATTCAGTAGGGACTATTGAGTATTTGATGTCATCTATGACGTTGTAGACAGCGTCTTGATCGTAGTCCTTGAAACTTATTCTGCCGGAGAAGTAATTGTATCATTCGATACTTCTGGCTCAGGCGATTTTTCCTGTTCTTAAGGGTCCTTCGAGGTAGAGGGAAATTGGGCGGATAGGCTGCTGTTCCGGATCCTGTTATCAGAGGAGAAGGAGAGTTCTTCGTCAATATATAAATTGTTGATATTATTTTTGTGTATCCTTAATCTAATTCAGTCGTCTTCCCTCCAAACGGAGAGACAACAATCTTCATATAACTTGTATTGTACACAATTTCGACTTACAAACAAAATTTTATTTTCTGTCCATTTTTTTACTTCTTCATTTAAGAAAGGAAATGAATTAAAGGGGTTAGTATATGGGGGCTTCTCTCTTTTGTAATGATCCTTCGAAAATGTTTTTAATTGGGGGGTATTTTGTGACGTAATCGGTAGGACATCTCTCTTTGCAAAGTGCAAAGAATTGTTCCTCCGTTTCTGCTTCTGCAAGTATTCTTCTTCAGAGTTCGTCTCTGTTCTTCTAGGGACTTCTCCCCTTCGATGAAAATTCTCCCCATTCTACGATGTCGCCCCCTTTCTGTATATATTGTCGACTTGCTGTTGGAGAGTGGAGTTTTTCTATATTTGGATGATAGATCCTCCGTTGGTTCTAGTGAGATCGAAAAATCTAGGGTTGGAGGTTTGAATCTTCTTCGTGCATTGAACCATGGCATGAAGGTGAGGGTTTCCATCTTTGTGGAGCTCTCTTGCAACAAGTATGTAGTAAGACACAATTGGAGAAGGGATTGGAGGAGTTCCAAGAGTTGTTCTTTTGGGCATGGGCTTTGTGAGTAGGTGAGAAAAACATTCTTGGCATAAAAACGGAAAGCGGCTTGGTGAGTTTTAACTTAAAAGTCAAAAAGTTACTAAAAAAATCGCGAAGCCTATAACCAATACCAAGAAGTCAAAGATTCTATTTGCTCTCTACTTTTTGCATATCTTTTCGTAAAAAATTTAAAAGTTATTCCAAGCACACTAATTTTTTTAACCTCATATTTTAGTGTAAAAATCAAAAAATTACTAAAATAGTTTATTCCCAAACGAGGCCTAAGTCTCACAAGTTTGATTAATTAACTCCAATCAATAGGACCAACTGATAATTTTAACTTTTTTTTGTCGGTAAGTTACATAAATTATCCGTGAAGCCAAAAAAAATACAATAAACTATGTAAGTTTAGCATGATTACTCCAACATTTTTTAGTAAATTAAATATACCAAAATTAATGTAAATAGTTTATAGACACCATGATAAACAAAATAAAAATATACATTTCAATTTAAAAGATATGATAATATCATTTTTTTTTTATCTATATGATTAATGAATTATTAATAAAAAGTAGATTTAGTGTTATGTGAATTAAAACTTTAAAAAAATCAATAGACCTGTTTGGTAGAGCTTATAAGCTGTTTATTTCAGCTTTCAGCTTTTATCCAATAAGTTATGAGTGAGATTTTTAATGACATATTAGTCCTACAAAACTTTTTACTGTTAAGAATCATTGAAAAAATAATAAAAATTTGATGTGAGAATCAGTTTGAGTATTTTTTATTTTTATTTTTATTTTTTTTTTGGGGTCAAAGATAGAATGCTTATAAAAGTTAAGTTACAACTTAAAGGGATAGTCGCTGGCCATCAACTCGAATTTCTGATCTTTCACTCATTGTACCCTAATGCGCGACTACATGTTACCAGGCCACAAGGGCCTCAACAAATCAATTTGAGTTAAGAATAGTAGATTAGCAAGCTGAGTTGTGAGGGTAAAATAAAAAATGTGGGCTATTAATTTGGACCAAATATTGCTGGGTATTAAGTTTCATTCGTAGGACTGGCCTTTAAATCTTGGAAAAAAAACAAAAAGAACCTTTTGGTTTGGATTTTCAGGATTCATTTTTCAAAAAATTGATTATTTTTATTTTTCATATTTTTTTTGTTTTTATTGATTTTTTTTAATTATCTAAGCAATTTTTTAATTTTTAGATATACCTAACATAAATACACTTAAAAAGTATAACATTTGTGAATTTTTTTAAAGAAAATTCACTAAATATCAAAAAAATATAAAAAAAATATATATGAGAATTCAATACAATTTTTGTATTTTTGTGTATTTATTAATTTTTTAAAATATTTTTTTACAAATATTTTATTTTTTAGATACATCTAAATAAGATGCATCTAAAAATGAAAAAAAAAATTGCTTAAAATTTTAAAAATACTCACTAAAAACAAAAACTCAATTTTCAAAAAATTAAAATCAAACACATTGAATAGTATGAGAAAAAAAAAAAAAAAAAAAAACTAGAGATCCTAAAAATTTTGTCAAAATTTTTATCAAATATCTTATATGAGTATGAGATCCATATCATATAAGTGTCATGTGAGTCCTACACCTATATGAGATATTTAATAAAAGTTTTAGTAAAAACTTAATATCTCAAACAATACCCTAGTATGAAACTAAATTTGCAGTCCAATCCTAAAACATATAGATATGTCCCAAATTTTCTACCAAATAAATGATCAAATGTCTCACATGAGTGTGAGATCTACAAACCTGTGTGGGTGATTTTCCAACCACACTGCCCGCCTAGTAATCAGCTGGAGAGCACTGGCAGAATAGATGGCACCTGACTGACCTGCAACAGAAATATAAGAATCCCGCGGTGGTTTCGACCACCCGGGGGCACTCCGACGATCAAGTCAGTATATCTCTCAAAGATAAATCAAGTACTAAACTCACAAGCTTGAGTATCAAAACATACCTTAGACCCATGGGGGTGCCTATCTTTTATAGCCAATACAATCCTAGTCCCAATAGGAGCCTGGCCCTAATGGACTTAGGATTACTGCTAATCTGGGACTCCCAGTGGGATTAGGATAAACTCTCTAAGAGTCTTATCTTTACCCAAACTGAAGTCTTCTCCCAACCTAGGACTCTTGTCCATATCCAAGTTGAGTTCCCTTTTCATTCTAGGACTCTTGTCCCTTATCCACTTATCTCGGATTCCGATATCTTCGGAGATAACCTCGGCCTTGCCGAGATCACCTCGGCATCACGACCAGGACACATGGCACCTCGGCTGACACGTCAGCGTCACCTTGCACGTGTTGGTATTCAGAAAATATATCTCCACAACTGCCCCCTAGGTTCTATTACCTCGGCATTCTGAGGTGATGGAACCTACACTGTTCGTTCATCTGTGCCCCTCTGTCCGAGATCAAACTCGCCGACCTCAAAGTTCCCTGGACTTTACTGTCCACTGGTGTCAAGAACCAAGTTTCATGCTTTCCAAGCTGCTTGAAATCGCACCTCCTAGCCGAGATTCTGGTTCCATTTAATTCGTAAACTCCAAGAGTTTTGCAACTGCTCTACTCACATTTTCTGGTGGGTCCCTGACTTCCAGTCATCTATTTGACTCCGGCGATCTTCATATCGGCATTCATTTCACTTTGTAGGTTCATAAACTCTTACTTTTTTATTAAGCTCAATCTCTCATAACTCTTCTGATTTACTTTGAATCTGTTTATTTGCCATCTGTGGCCTTCTGTTCTCGTCTGTCTTCAAGTTTTTGATTTCTTATTGCTAAAATGCCTGGAATTGTTCTTTGTCATATCCGCTTTCTGTTGCCAGCATCATGCCTGGTTCATTATTTTCTTGTTCTTCACATACTTACTTAGTGCCTGTGTACTTGGCTTTATTCTTTAACTTTGTTGTCTTCTTGACTCTGAATTTTCTCTTTCTAGCTCTTTTCAAAAAATGCTCTGCAACTGTCTTCGTTCCTCTTCTCTGGTGAAGCTTATGTGAGTCTGTTATTTTCGCATCCGTCGTCAGACTTCGGCAATTCTCATTCAAGCTTCCCTCTTTTTGGTAAGCCACTTTTCCTTCTGGTTTTATTTCTTGTTGCTTTCCAAGAAGCTCTGCTTCATTGTTAATCACCATTGCTGTTTTACTTGTTGTTTCCAAATCATCTTCTTGACTACACACTATTCACATATCTATTGATTTTTGCCACTGTTCTTGGCTTGACGCACCTGTGCAATCTTTTTGTCTTAATTTCCTGATAGCTTCATCACCATTTTTGATTTACGAATTACATTCTTGTTTCTGTTTTCTGTGTCTTTTCCCAGATTCTTGCTTTCAATCCTTGCTTTCAAAACTCCGAGGTGCCAATCGCCAAGAAGAGCTTTGATCAATTTCTTCAGGAGGTTGATGCTGAGCTCGTGGCTGAGAAGGCTGCTGAGAAGTTCTTTCCAACTGTCTTCTGGGGGTGAGACACAACTTACCGCTGATGCCGAATAGTTTGCTTCCTTCTTGAAATTGATGCTGAGGTAGTGGTAGAGAAGCTCCTCCAACTGACTGCCAAGGCTGAGCCATTGTCGTCCGTCGAAGCAAATTAGTCCGACGTTCTTGCTTTCAGTCCCTAGTTCTTTTAAGGTCTTCATTTTTGTACTTGCCAACCTTCTCAGCTCTTAACAAGCTAGTTGGTCATTTCGGTTGATCATATCTCGGAAACATCTTTCAGTGTTATCTCGGCTATACCAAACTTGTAAATTGCTACAAATTTCAACAAGTGGTAGACTTCATAACCTTCGGTTAACTCATCTTGTAATTTGCTCAAAAATTTCAACAAGTGTAAACATTCCTTGCTCCTTAATTATCATTCCTTCTTCCACTGTATTTGATAGCCATGTCGGGTAATTGACTTCTCGGATGGCCCTGAGCTCCAAAAGTCTGTCTACTTCTTCCTCTACTGCTTCGACGTGTATCAACGTTGGCCCTCTTGCTCGTTGGATTACAGGTTTGGCCGACCTGTCGACGTTCAATTTGCGGCATGTGACCTTGGGGTCAATGCCAGGCATTTCATAAGCTGTCCAAGCAAATACCTCAATGTTTGCTCTCAAACAAGCTTCAAGTTCTATTTCTTCTTCTTCGGCTAAGCCTAAGCCGAGAAGAAAGAAGCGTTCTTTGTCCCCCTCCTGGACGAGGATTTCCAGTGCCTCTTCACACCTTTCGACTGGCTCCTTGCCGACATCATCTAGTACCTCTATGTCCTCGTTTTCAATCTCTGCCTTCTCTGGTTCTCGAATGCTGCAGGTGGATTTCATTGCTGCCATGGAGCAATTCTCCGCCTGCAATTGATCCCTTCTGACTTCTTCAATCTCATGTTCTGTTGGGAACCGCAGTAGGTGATGCAACATTGAGGGAACTGCCCCCATTGCATGCAACCATGGCTTTCCCAAGATGATATTGTATGGTGAGGGCGTGTCAATCACCATGAATTTTGTCTTGATCTTCTTCTAACTGCTCTTGCATGATTCTATACTTAGAATATTTTGCATGCCTTTCATACTTTGCCTCCTTTGTGCAACCTTCTCGGGGTTACATACCTCGGGTATAATAGCTACAAAACTTTTACTTTAGCAAGATACTGACCTGCAAACTTTTCATAAATTCTAACAAGTGTGAAACATATACTACTCAATGTTAACTTTGCAAACTTTTTCTCAAGTAACAAGTGTTTAAACGGTGATCTCGGCCTAGCCTACTTGTAAATTGATACAAATTTCAACAAGGATTAACATATACTGTAACAGGGATCAATAAGGATTAACATAACAAGTGTTAAACAATAATCTATTTGTAAATTGCTACGAATTTCAACAAGGATTAACATATACTGTAATTTTTTCTCAAGTTATAACAATGATCTGCTTGTAAATTGCTACAAATTTCAACAAGTGTTTAAACAATATACTTAGCTTTTACCTTAACCTGTAAATTGCTGCAAATTTCAACAGATGATCACATGTCGGCTTAACATTATCTTGTAAATTGCTACAAATTTCAACAAGTGTTAAGCATCTTCTCTGGTTTAACCAACCTGTAGATTGCTACAAATTTTTAGCAATAACCTCGGTTTCACTTCGACTTGTAAATTGCTACAAATTTCAACAAGTGAAGAGAAACCGTAATCTCGGCTTAACTTCAACTTGTAAATTGCTGCAAATTTCAACAAGTGAAGATAAGGAACCATCTCAGCTTAACTTCAACTTGTAAATTGCTACAAATTTCAACAAGTGAAGATAAGGAATCAGCTTAACTCTAACTTGTAAATTGCTACAAATTTCAACAAGTGAAGATAAGGAATCAACTTAACTCCAACTTGTAAATTGCTACAAATTTCAACAAGTGAATTAAGGAATCAGCTTAACTCCAACTTGTAAATTGCTACAAATTTCAACAAGTGAATTAAGGAATTAGCTTAACTCCAACTTGTAAATTGCTACAAATTTCAACAAGTGAAGATAAGGAATAATCTCGGCTTAAGCTTCAACTAAGCATCATCTCGGCTTAAGCTTCAACTAAGTATCATCTCGGCTTAACTTCGGTTAAGCATCATCTCGGCTTAACTTCGGTTAAGCATCGTCTCGGCTTAACTTCGGTTAAGCATCGTCTCGGTTTAACTTCGGTTAAACATCATCTCGGCTTAACTTCGGTTAAGCATCCTCTGGGTTTAACTTCGGTTAAACATCATCTCGACTTTACTTCGGTTAAGCATCATCTCGGCTTAACTTCGGTTAAGCATCGTCTCGGTTTAACTTCGGTTAAGCATCGTCTCGGCTTAACTTCGGTTAAGCATCCTCTCGGCTTAACTTCGGTTAAGCATCGTCTTGGTTTAACTTCGGTTAAACATCATCTCGGCTTAACTTCGGTTAAGCATCATCTCGGCTTAACTTCAGTTAAGCATTATCTGGGCTTAACTTCGGTTAAGCATTATTTCGGCTTAACTTCGACTAAGTATCATATTGGTTTAACCAACTTATAAATTGCTACAAATTTTAACAAGTGGTAAACACATTCTTCTTTTCTCTGCCCCCCCCAGTGTGAACTTAAAATCCACTTGGGTTCTCATCATACGTGTAGCTTCGACCTTGTCGCCGAGATTTAATTCAAGTCGAGGTTGTCGGTCTTGGTTTCTCTATTGATCTTACTTGGCTCCAACCTGAGTTTGATTTTCGATCTTGCATCGGCGAGCCGTTTCTCTTTTCTTGTTCCAACGCTTTTGTTCCCGGCATGTTTTCCTCGGCCTTAGCATACTTCTCAATTCTGGCCAACTTTAGTCTGATCTTGTGTGTTTCCTATTTATCTTCTGGGATCTGAGATCTGTTCATTGTGCTCTTCTCTTCTCGGACTCAGGTGCCGAGATCTTATCTTCTGGAATCTTGGATTTGCTCACTTAGGTTGAGCTCTTCTCTTCTCGGACCTACTTATCTAGGCCAAGATTATGTCTTCTAGGATCCGGGATCTGGAATTCGGGATCTGCTCACTTAGGTTGAGCTCTCGTCTTCTCGGGCCTACTTGTCTAGGCTAAGATCATGTCTTCTCGGATCTGGGATCCAGGATCTGAATCCGGGATCTGCACACTCAGGATGAGTTCTTCTATACTTGAATGTTATTTCCTTGGGAGCGCTCATGCCCCTTGTCTTTGCATCCCTTCTAGAAGGGTCTTCGTTCCTCCACAGGTATCTATCCTTCCATACCTGGAGGTCATCTTTGTTGTTTTGATCTGTTGTCTTTGGTGCGTCACCTTTCTGGCCGGCTTCTTTCACTCCGTGACTCTGGTCACGAGTTTCTGTGTTGCTATTGTTCCCTTCAACGTCGAGGTTGATAGATCTCCGACTCCCAGCAGGAGCGTTGTCTCTAATCTGATCCTTCTGTTCGTCATTGGCCACTTATTCTTCTTTCTTTCCCACAGACGGCGCCAAATTGTGTGGGTGATTTTCCGACCACACTGCCCGCCTAGTAATCAGCTGGAGAGCACTGGCAGAATAGATAGCACCTGACTGACCTGCAATAGAAATATAAGAATCCCGCGGTGGTTTCGACCACCCGGGGGCACTCCGACGATCAAGTCAGTATATCTCTCAAAGATAAATCAAGTACTAAACTCGCAAGCTTGAGTATCAAAACATACCTTAGACCCATGGGGGTGCCTCTCTTTTATAGCCAATACAATCCTAGTCCCAATAGGAGCCTAGTTCTAATGGACTTAGGATTACTGCTAATCTGGGACTCCTAGTGGGATTAGGATAAACTCTCTAAGAGTCTTATCTTTACCCAAACTGAAGTGTTCTCCCAACCTAGGACTCTTGTCCATATCCAAGTTGAGTTCCCTTTTCATTCTAGGACTCTTGTCCCTTATCCACTTATCTCGGATTCCGATATCTTCGGAGATAACCTCGGCCTTGCCGAGATCACCTCGGCGTCACGACCAGGACACGTGGCACCTCGGCTGACACGTCAGTGTCACCTTGCCACGTGTTGGTATTCAGAAAATATATCCCCACAAAACCCATGGAACATTTGATTATTTATTTGATAAAAAATTTGATATCCCTGCATTATCCTAATAATAAATAATGATTAATGCCAGCAATTCTAAATATTTTATTAAATATTTTATCAAATGTTTCATATGAATGTGAGATTTACACCATCATGTGAGATATTTAATCATTTATCTAATAGAAAATTTGGAAACTATGGCATTTTCATATTTGAGTCTATCATTTTTCATAAATAATTTCCAAATCTGGCGGGAACCACATTTTTTTTATGTACATATCTTATGAAATAAAATAAAAAAGTCTAAAACACGACAGTATATATATATACGGTTTTGTAACTGATTCAACTAATTCACGGAACGACCAAACCCTAGAAAACCTAGCATAGCACCCCTCTCAGAGCCTCAGAAAATGGCTTACAAACTCCATCATCAACACGCCGACGAAGAATCTGGCAAATCCGCAGCCATGGTCCACTCGCAGCCTCGTCGAAAGGGCATCGGGACTCGAGTCTGGCTCGTCGTCTCGGAGTCGGGCCATACGCACATCGAGGAGGTCGGAAAACACTCGATCATGAGGCGAACCGGTCTCCCCGCCAGAGACCTGAGGGTCCTCGATCCGATGCTTTCGTATCCATCGACAATTCTTGGGAGAGAGAGGGCAATCGTGATCAATTTGGAGCACATTATGGCTATCATCACTGCCAAGGAGGTTTTGATGGTTAATTCGACTAACCCGCTTGTCGTTCAGTTCGTTCAGGATCTTCAGGAACGGGTTTCTTGTTCCAAGGATACGCAACAACAGGTAATGTTTCTTCTTTCAAATCTATCTCTTTTGTTAGATTTTCATTTTAGAGGTAATGTCGATTCATTTGGAGGTCATTTTATGATGTGTGTGTATATGTATCAATTCGAAATGGTTGCTAGAGCTTCAATTGTGGGTAAAAATTGCTCTTTTTTGGGATAACATGTAAAATCATAGGAGAAATCATCTGCGGAACTAGGATTTCATCTGAAGGTTCCCCCATTCCATCTGACACGAGTCGGGTTTAATATCAGTTTCATCACATAATGAATTACAATACAGCTTTGATAAATAAAAGAAAAAAGAATAAATTTAGTTCAATTTGATCATCTAATCCCATAATTACAACTCAATTTCATCAAAATTATCCAAAAAAAAAAATCAAATTTAGCAGATAATCAACAATAACAAATCAATGTCAACATATTATCAACATTTTAAACTAAATTTGAGCAAATAATCTATTTTTATAAGGCATTGTTCAAATATTTGTTATTGTCAACTGACTCAATGCCATCAAATTTTGAAAATGAAAAGAACCCACAGTGTATAGACAATAAAATGGTCAATGGTGGTGGCTAACAAGTAGAAAAAAGTGTAGTCTGTACCCAACACGTGTGTTCAGTTGGTGAACAAATGTTGGATAACTTGTTTTTATACAACAAAAATTCACGTGTTGTGACCACAAAATAATCAACAAAGCTGTCTTCAAGGAGTGCACCAGAGGAGATCATACAGTCAAAAAGAAAAAAACACCAAATCCTTTATATTCTACTTAATCTCTTTCTTATCATTCTCAACGAAATTGAATAACTGGAAAAACTTACCACTCCCAAAAATCAAATAACCAATTTTTTTTTTTTTCCCCGATAAATAAAATCAAATACAATATAAAATCTTTACAAATAAACTTTCAAAGTGGGAGAGATTTTTTTTTTTTATTGGACCTCTTCTTCTTCTGCAATCACTTTGGTCAACTATATTTGCTCACAGTCACTAGACGCTGGAGGGTGCCAATACAATTAAAATGAAGAACTGCTGCACCCATGAAAAGTAGTTTTATACCTTTAGAAGGAAGAAAAAAAAAAAAAAAAAAAAAATTGATACCTAGATATTGTTTGTTTTTCCTTTCTCTTGGTTGCAATCATATTCAAAAGTCTTCTTAGGATAATTCTTGTTGTTTCAGTTTTTATATTCTTCTAGATTCAATGTCTATCCCCCCTTTACAGAATTGCGTCACTTACTTTATTATATGTCCTTGTGTACTATCGTAAGAAACAACTTTGATTACTAAATAAATTTATTTTTAAAAATTTGTTTGGCCCATTTCTCTTTTTATCAATCACTTCGGCCATGAAATCACTTATCATTTCCTAGGTTTGAGCTACCATATGATGATTATATTGAGTATTCATTCTTCCTTTCCCCAAGTTGTTGTATGCAATGGATCATATTTTCCAAGGAATCCATGCATTATTTTAATAGGACTTCAACTCTACCTGTTAGATAGTTGTAGTTCAAGATGCTATCTTGAGCACTGGAGAGGGTTGGTCATGGTTACTATAAAATGCTATTGCTAATACCCTACTTGCCTATACTTTTCTCTGAACAAGAAAAAGAAAAGCATAACAGAATAAAAGAACGACTAAAAGTGCATTTTAGCCTATAAATGCCTACCAAGTTGTATTTTAAAGTGCATTTTAGTAGTCATAATGCTGATATTGTGGACAAGTTTTCATCCTTTTTGGTTCCTAGAGTCCTAGATAGAATCTTTTACTTTTTAATAACGGTTGGACAATCAATTTCTTGAAAATTACAAGTCACGTGAATTGACATCGCATTTTTTGTTAGCATTTAATTTTAAGTGCATTTATTTTTTAATTTAAACAATATCAACACGTGGGCATGTAAATACATGGCCATTTTAAGTTTCTGTGATCACTTTTTTTATATGTAATACATAAATTATGATGATGATTCCAACTCCAGTAATGTCTTTCTTCCAGAAGGTGAACTTTTTCCTTTTAATGCATTGCAGAACTGCACAGCCTGTTTGAATTTGATATGATATCCAGATTGCCTAATTATATACCTCCAACATTTCAAAAGTCTTCTTGATAGTTTGTGTTATGTGCAAGGAAGAAGAGTTGCTGCATGTAATTTCTAAGATACTTTGTAATCAGAAGATAACTACTTTCCTGGTTGTCAGTTATTATAACAATTATTCCATTGTTTTCATTACGAAGGCAACAAAGAACTGTGACACAGACATGGAGGATGCAGTTGAGGGTACTTGGGGCTCACCCTCAATAAATAGTCATCATGTTATGTCTGGAAATTTCAATAATTTGTCGGACATGCCAAATACTGAAAAGGGCAGCTCAAATAGCGCAACTGGGAGACCAGAAGCTCCTGGACCAAAGTTGTTACCATTTGAGTTTAGAGCGCTTGAAGTATGCCTCGAGTCTGCTTGCAGGTGCCTTGAATCGGAAGTATGTAGCTTGCTGTTTCCATATCCTGCTTCATTTTAATTTTTTTTTTTTTTTTTTGGGTATGTTTTTCATTCTCTTGCTGCAATTGCTCCAATATTCATGAATGTCACTTCAATTCTTTTTGACATTCTCACTTTCTGGATAGGCAGCTACATTCTTGATGAGTTGATTGATGAAATTATAAAAAAAATTCTCGTATTTGGAATTTTATTTAGTTTGCTTGTAAGTTAAATAATTATATACAGGTAACTGGAGAAAAACCAACTCACTAAAGTTTTTATGCCTCCTACAAATGAACTGAATGATTGACATAAACAGTGGTTTCAAATTATTAAGCAACTGTGTCCAAAAGTAGAACAAGGTGCAATCCTTAACCAAAGATCAGAATATGTAGGGATTCTGTTGCATTTCCTGCTATCAATTATAAGTGAGGTTGATAAGAGTACAATGTATTTGTTTCAGACGGATTAGAGTGATAATTTAGAGAACTTGGGCTTCTTGTTGCATTTTCTCCTATTGAGACTACAAGAGTTGCGTGCCATTTGTGAATTTTGTTGATAAAATTATTTTAACAATTATCACAGTTTGACAAGTAAAGTTTTCTAAGTGGATGTAATTAATTTGTCACTTTATTGCCTTAAATTTCTTAGTTGGTGGACAATAACTTTACGTTTTCATGCTGCAACCAGAAAGGGAATTGGCATTTGGAAATAATTTCTCAAATTTGAGAAAATATTATCAGAATTGTTGGTTTTTTCCTAGAACATAGCAAATCATTACATTAAAATGAGTATCTGTAGGAGCATATTTATAGTTTTGTACCAGTGACTTTGACTTTGTCATTGGCAAACCATTTAATTAAATTTAGACCACAAATTATGATTGACCCTTTTCTTTTCTTTTTTTTTTCTCTTTTACTTTTCTTATTATTGTTTAATACATTTCTAAAAGTGGCATTTCTGTCAAGATGAATGTGACGTAGAAATAAAAAAATATTGTTGATGGATAGATAAGGTGGTTGGTGGAGAACAGAATAGGGACAAAAGGAAGAAACTCACAAAAGGCCACAGCCAAGAACTCTCTATATTATTATCTCCACGCTAATCATTACAATATTTATATAGGCCAAAACCCTAAAACTTATTTGGAAAATGAATCCTATTACTCTTTTGGAAACAACAAAAAATAACTAGATTAATTCTTGTTTAATTCCTAACTAAATAATAATAACAGAAAATTACCAATTACATTTATTGGATCAAAAGGAGTTTGGATCCACAGGTTTCCCTTTGGGTTTCCAATCCGACAGTGTGCTTCATGCCAATCCAGGGCTGCGCCATGAGTGTTCTATTAGACCTTGAACTGCATGTTGACTCTTGGAACTCTCTCTCTCTCTCTCCCCCTATCCATCTATTGCATGTTGACTCTTGGAACTTTATCTATCCCTATCCATCTATATATCTATTTTTGATCAATCAACATGCAATTTCTTGTCATGATACTCTCTCTTTCTCTCTATCCATATATATATATATATCTGTTAGAATTTACCTACACCTACCACCACCTACTACCACACCTACACCTACTACCACACCTACTACACCTACCACCAATTTACCCTCACCTACTCCTCACCTACTACCCAAACCCTCTCGTATATAATGAGCTACTCTGATTTGTAATATAATACATCAATAATCAACTCATCAATCAATAATACATTCATTTCTCTTTATACATTAAATTTCTATCATTTCTCTTTATACATTAAATTTCTACATGGTATCAGAGCAAGGTTAAGAAGCTAGTAATTCTGCTTCACCGGCGGGCGGCAGCCTCGCCTTGGCCGCCCGTCGGACCTCTACACATACCTTCTCGGGAGCTTGCAGAGATGGTATCGGTTTCACTGAAGATAGGCGATGGAACAGCCAGATTCAAAAGAGCAACTCTCTGTTCTTCAGCTGTAAATGTCCTCATACTCTTCTCTGTCCTCACTACCAATGTCCTCATCGATCTTTCACGACCCAACATCGCAACCGCGCTCAAACTCTTCCTCAAACAACACGCGCTTCCACTTGGCCGAGATTCACGAACTGGGATCACTGAAATGGTGGCCTCTGTGGGTCATTCTTGTGAGACATCTGTGGATTTGCTCTCTTTCTCAACCCATCTCTCTCTCTCTATCTTCATATCTGCAATCGCCTTTTGGGTATTGTTGTGAATTCGATCTGAAGTTTTTGAGGATAAGCTATTTGGAATTTGGGTTTTCTTCCTCACGAATCGGCTCTCACTGAACTTTGAATCGGTTGTGGAAAAGGTTAACAGTCGTGGCGATCAGATTACTGAAAGAACAGCATGCGGTGGTATTGTCTCTCTGTTGATGTTTGCCGGACAGTTATCTCCTTGAACTTGTACTGTCGCGTGATCCTGTAATCCCTTCAAACACACCCACAAAACCCTTTAATATCCTCTCTTTCGATCCATATCCATAACCTTCCATGGGATCCAATTTGTTTGTTGTCATTACCTACTACGTCCGCTGGATTAGCTGAACTTTCTTTATAATTTTCTTCTCATTTCTGACCCACCATCGATCTTTGTTTGTTATCGGGATTGAATTCTTGTTGGGTTTTGTTTGCATTCTTGTTTGCCGAAGATTGCCGTGTTGTTTCGCTTATAAAAAGGGTTGGGAAGTTGTAGTTATGGTGTGCCAAGCAGCGAGCCTTTGCAATACACTCACCGAGCATTTTTCTCTCTCCCTTTAATCATATCCATCCTTTTTCTTAATTTATTCCACAAGATCTGCACACCACACACTGTCACTCTCTCTCTCTCTACTCAAGGCCACACCACCACTTTTGTCTCCCACTTTTCGTTTCTTTTTCTTTTCCTATTCTTCTTTTCTACGTTCCACCCAACCACTTATTTGTTTTTAAATATTTCACCCCACTCATTCTCTCTCCCACTACATGGGTATTCTCCTCCGTTGTCTACGACTCCAATTCCACTTTCTTTTTTTATTTTATTTTATTTCTTTCTTTATTTTATTTATTTATTTATTTATTTTTTCATTAAAAAAAAAAAAAAAAAAAAAAAAAAAAAACTGCACACCAAATTCATTTTATTCATGTCGGGGCTCACCCCGATCACCATTTTACACCACAAAAAAAAATAAAATAAAATAAAAAAAAAAGGAAAAAAAAAAAAAAAGAAGAAACAAACCAAAACAATTTGATTTCTTTTCTGCAGACGGCCACCCACCGACCTACTCTGCCGCCAGTCTCTTCTTTTTGCCTCCGTCCTGGGCAGTCCTTGACGGTGTTGCCTCCGTGCTTCCTAGACCACCAAGCAAGTTGCCTCCTCCCTGTTCCTCCACTGCAGCATTTGATGGCCCTCCAAATCGGAACATCACGGTGGCCTTCCGCTTCAGCTCCTTGTTTTCTGCCTTTAGCACACTGATCTCTGCTCGCGCATCCTTATACATGCGTTGGAGCAGAGCCAGCTGGGCATTTAAATGCTGCACCTCATTTGTCCTACTCTGCAGCCGGTTCGACAAGTTTGTGACCGCCGTCATGCTTTCCACACATGCCTTCAAAGTATACTGATTGGCCTCCACATCCGACTGCACTGCCATTCTTTGCTCCACAGACCGCATCGGAAAGTTCAACGGAGTAAACTCCGGGGCGCTTGGTTGAGGTTCCAGTGCCACCGCACCAGTTGTCTCTCTTGTTGACTCGTTGAGGTCGGGAAAGAGAGTGAGCAGACTCCGGGAAGATGACGCCATTTTCTGGGCAACAGAGTGTTACAGAATAACTCTCGCAACGAAGAGTTTTTTCAGACTCTCTCTCAGCACAACGAAGTTTTTTTTTCAGAGGTTTTTCGCAGCTTTTCTCTGCCTCAGCCTCAGCATCAACCTTGGTTAAATAGCCAAGGCAGCCACGCGTATCGCGCGCCACTTGACGCCAGACGACAAATGGGCGCGCCAGCCAAGGCGCTCACGTGCCTCGCCATCATCATGTCCGGCACACCTTTTTATGGATTGGGCACGCCTTTTGATGGCACGCCTTTTGAAAAATTTGGCACACCTTTTGAGGGTGCGACTTTTTATGGGTCCGACAAGACTCCATAAACTGTCCCGACATTTGATACTGGTTAGCTTTTTCAAGGGTCCGACAAGACTCTGTAAACTGTCCCGACATTGATTCCGGTTAGTTTCTACAAGGGTCCGACAAGACTCTGTAAACTGTCCCGACATTGATTCCGGTTAGCTCCTTTATGGGTCCGACAAGACTCTGTAAACTGTCCCGACATTGATTCCGGTTAGTTTCTACAAGGGTCCGACAAGACTCTGTAAACTGTCCCGACATTGATTCCGGTTAGCTCCTTTATGGGTCCGACAAGACTCTGTAAACTGTCCCGACATTGATTCCGGTTAGTTTCTACAAGGGTCCAGCAAGACTCCGTAAACTGTCACAACAACTGTCACAACATTGTCTGCTACAACGGTCCGACATGACCCCATAAACTGTCTTCTACAACGGTCCGACGTGACCCCATAAACTGTCTTCTACAACGGTCCGACATGACCCCATAAACTGTCTTCTACAACGGTCCGACATGACCCCATAAACTGTCTTCTACATCGGTCTGACACCGCCATCCAGTGTCCTCTACACCGTTATGACACCCCCATACAGTGTCCTCTACAACGTTATGACACCACCATACAGTGTCCTCTACAACGTTATGACACCACCATTCAGTGTCTTCACCAATGGTCTGACACGACCATACAGTGTCTCCTATCCTTTTTTTTATTTTTATGTATTTTCTTGTTTTGTTCCTCTCTTCAAACTCAAGTTGGTTAGTTTCTATCCTCCTTGAGTTTGCGGGGGGCTGTTAGAATTTACCTACACCTACCACCACCTACTACCACACCTACACCTACTACCACACCTACTACACCTACCACCAATTTACCCTCACCTACTCCTCACCTACTACCCAAACCCTCTCCTATATAATGAGCTACTCTGATTTGTAATATAATACATCAATAATCAACTCATCAATCAATAATACATTCATTTCTCTTTATACATTAAATTTCTATCATTTCTCTTTATACATTAAATTTCTACAATATCTATGATCAATCGATATACAGTTTCTTACCATGATACTCTCTGGGCTCGGTTGAAGAGTAACAATGCTGTTGTTAGAGGCAGTTTTGCAGGAAAACATGGCGTGTTTTGTTAACTATGCATATAATGTTTCATCCATTCATGATAAGATTCACATGTTCTTTGCTGAAAAAATTGCTGAAGAATGGGATCATTTAATAACATTATTATTATTTTTTTGAAGTGCTATGTTTCTTGTTACTGGATTGGTGCTTAATTGTTTGTATTCTCTCTGAAGCTAAACTTTCTTCTTTTTTTTACTAGTATCTTATTTCTGTACTTACCAAAAAAACGAAGTATCTTATTTCTGCATTTGGTTAGCTCCACTTCTATGTAATTCTTGAACTTTAACTGCAAAATGGATTTACTTGTATCTACATCAGACTCAAACACTGGAGCAAGAAGCATATCCAGCATTGGATGAGTTGACTTCTAAAATCAGCACACTTAACCTTGAGCGTGTCAGACAAATAAAGAGTCGTCTCGTTGCAATATCTGGTCGTGTACAGAAGGTAAATGTGAATAAGCTCTTTTGAGACTGCCATTGCACGCTGAGTTATATATAATGTGAACAAATGCTCCCTTTCCAAATAGTCGTTTTCTTGTATGTGTTCTAATTATTTCTATCTAAATAACTCCTGGTTTCATGGACACCTACTGTCATAATTCATATTCATACATTTTCACAAGAGCATGGGCTATATGAAGATATAATGCATTCATACATCATCAACTATAATTTCACTAGGATCTGACAAATGTTCAATTCCTTGAATGAAAATTTAACTTCTGAGTCACGTGTGATCCATAGAAATACTCAACCCCAATGGAAGTACAGGTACTTTAGCAACATTTTGGTAGAGTGATGCTTAATTTCCAATATGGCATTGCCTTGAAGAACTTCATACTATTTACACCAATGTGTTCTTCACATCATCTCCTTAGTGAAGGATTAGTTGCTGGGAAACTTACTCAAAAATGCTTATAACATCAATCAGTTGTTTACAGAAATAAACTTAGACCATCATGGCTTTAGCAACTTCTTTCTTCATTTATTTACTTATTTTGTAGTAGTGCCGGCAATGCCTTCTTGGCTCTGCCTACCCTTTCCCCTTTTCCTCATTTTATTTGAGGTGGGCTTGCTCTCATCTAAGAGAAAAGGGAACCCTTTGGGACACACTTTGTCTTAGACAGAGCCTCTAGTAACTCTGTGCTTCAAAAGACTTGCAAAAGTAGTTGAGTCGTGTAAATTGTCGGCAATCCAATGCTTGTCACAACCTTTTGCCGTCATTAATCATGAATTCTTCTTTCTTGCATTATTGGTGTCAATCTCAATATTTTCCTCATGCCGAGATTGTTGCTGGCTTCCTGCTTAAACATTTGTTGATAGAAGAGTTAGATTCTCTTTTAGTGGTTAAGAATGGTGATTAGACTCCCTTATGATAATTGATAACCAATAACGTCCTAAGTGGACAATGCTCTTCTACTTGAGTCATGTCCTGAGATACTACAATTCTTTACCTATGTTTAAACACCATTTTTTTGTTGTCTGCATCTCTAAAAACAGCTAATTATGTCGTTTAGGACCCATCATGATAATAAATAAATAATTATTGAAATGTTCTTCACTTCCTTCTTTAAGGACAGGAATTATGGGCAGGAAGGTTGGTGTCTAATACAGAAACTTCAAAAAGATGATGTAAAACAAGTAGTGTGGCAATTTCAGATAAATGCAAAAAATTAGCAATTAGAGTTACAATGACCCTATTGTCTTTACTCAACAAATTTTCATTTTTTGTAAAAAATCTGTTAGTATGTATCAAAGAATTAGATTGTTGAGGGGATTATGTGAAGCTCACTTATCTGTTTCATAACCAATATTTTGATATTTCATATTATTAAAGTTATGGATGTTATTTTCAAAATTGATATTATGTTGGATATCTTTGACTCCACTCATGGACTTGTTGGCTATTTACATTGTTTGTAATTTTCTTTTTTTATCATTTTCTTTTTAGGTGAGAGATGAACTCGAGCATCTGTTAGATGATGACAATGACATGGCTGAAATGTATTTAACAGAGAAGTTTGCTGGTCACTCAATGGACCACACATCCTTAAAGGAGGAATTATATGATGAGGCACTTGAGGATGATGAAGACAGGTGATTACTGATGCAATAAATTTATCTTTCTTAGAATAATTATTAATTTTCACATTTAATGCATGATAGGGAGTGTACCGGAGTATGAATTATTTGAGGAAAAGGTTGATTGGTTGTATATGGGTGGATGGGCTTTAGAGGTAGTTACCATGTCTTATGGGTTGGACATGTGAAAAGGCATTCGAAATGGGTGAGATGTATTTTTTCAGGCACATTCAGTTTGTGGTAGGTTTTGGAGCCATGTGTAGTGTGGAGAGGAGGTTGGATGCAGTGTATCCTAATATTGCTAGTATTGGGGTAGTCGTTATTGAGTATCTCAAGGTAGATGGTAGTCATGTATTTTGGGATATAGGTATCCATAAGAGAGCTTAATGATTAGGAGATAGGGGAGTTGATGGACCTCTTTAGGCGTCTTTATGCCATTCATCGTGTTGGTGATGGATAGGATGCTATCTGACGGTTGAGATCCAAGTCAGGAGGGTTTGAGGTAGAATCTTTTTATGAGATCTTGGCAGATCAGACGAGGATTATATTCCCTTGGAAAAGGGTGTGGGGGGCACAAAGACCCCTTCTAAGATCACCTTCTTTATGTGGTTTGCAACTCATGTAAGGTTCTTACCATTGATAATTGGATTAGGAGAAAGCAAATGCATGTTGATCTGTTTGTATAAGCATGATGGGGAGTCTGTGAGGCATCTTCTATTCGTTGTGAGACGGTGTGGAAATTATGGTCTTAGCTTCTTCTCTTGTGGGTAATGCCTTATTGATTACTTTGGTTTGTTGTCTTGAATAGTTCACAAAATAGAGTGATTATTTCATTTATTTATTTAATAAATAATAGTGTGACTAAGGCGGTGTATGATAACCTAGGTGCTGTTTGATACAAGTGAAAACTAAAAATTGAAATCTGAAATTGAAAATTGACTGCTGAATTTTTTAATCTAAAAAGTTGTGTGGTGTGTACAAAAACTTTAATTTTTGAATTAAATCAAGTTGTTTAATATTTACAAGAAGAGATTTTTAAGTATTTTAGTTTTCAAATTCTTTTCTTTCACTTTATATTGTGGTGTTGAATTGGTAGTGACAATAGTGTTGGTGGTAGTGTGGTGGTGAGTGGTAGCGATTGTATTGTGGTGGGGTGGTAGAGTAAGGGAGGCGGCGGCAGCGGCGATGGCGACGCGACTGGTGGTAGTGGCATGATGATCCAGATTTAACAGTAAGCTACATGTGACGCTGGCTATTGTGATAATCTTGAACATTTCATAAAATATAACTGACCTTGAACAAATCAGACTGTGGAATACAACCAAGTTTATCTAATAAAATTGACGTAGGATATGATAAATACAACTAGAATTACAATGTCATTTAACTTACAGTTATATCTCCATTTTGAAACGTTTTGCTGGTTGTGTATTTACTTATTCTTCATGGTACTTCATTTTCAGGGGTGAAGAAACTAAGTCTCAACACAGCTATGGAACTTATACTGGAATAAAGCCCAATATTGAGGAGCTGGAGATGCTTTTAGAAGCCTACTTTGCACAGATAGATGGCATCTCACAAAAACTATTCCATGTATGTTCCTCACCATATTCTTATTTAAGAATTAATATTTTCGTTGGCATTGCTGCTATTTTTTTTTTTTTCAAAATTGTTTTTGCCAAGTGTAGGTAAAATTGACAACATTGCTCACTTCAAAACTTGATGAAATTATCAGAATTGATCTTCGGAAATTGCAAATGTCATAAAAATTAAATAAGTTTGTTTATTGTAATGGTATTGGTAATCTAGTTCAATCAAACATAAAAAGGAGAAAAAAGAAAATGTTCAAACATTTATGTGGTTATAATCAGTAAGGAAAATTTCAAATTGAAACCAGTCATTTATTAAGGGGAATACTGAAAAAAAACCAGGGGTTAATTTAAGGATTTATCTAGGAATATAATGTTCATTTAGATCTTGCCAAGTACTTAGTATTACAGGTGAGAAAGGAGTTATAAATTTTGGCTTATTAAGCTTTCACAAAAACCAAACAGATTTGCATTGCAAGACACTGCCTTTCAAGCAAGCTAGAGAAGAACAAAATCTCATAGAACTTCAACTTTTTTGGAAATTATGGTGTAAATCTGTATGAATCAACCTTCAAAACTATTTTAACTTCAGAACTTAAAAGACTAGCACAAACAAAAGCCCAAATCTTTCATATAGAGACCCTCTTCTAAAACTCCCTCATTTCTTTTAAGGAAAGGAAAGCACAAATTTCTTCTTAGAAGCCCCTTACTTTATTGGTATCACCAAATGGGTTAAGAGTCAAGGTGCAGTTCAAAAAGGTTTCCAATATAGCTTTACGATCCTGTAAAAAAGAATTTGTTCACGTGCTGCTTTGTTATATTCATATTTTTTTTGGTCAATCAGTAGGAGATTATTTTAAAAATATCATGGAATTACATCAAATTAGATATTCAATTATGAAAGAAAGTCTAACATATAGCTCAATCATACAACAAACCTACCAAACTCAAGAAAAACCCCAATCAAATACAAGGGTCAAAAACCCAATGAGAGTCAAACTCTTGAACTCTTAGTGAGATGTACGGATTATTAGCCAATGGGCTAGCTCCGTTCTTTCTTTTTTTTGTTGAGACAATTACAAAAAAAAATCATAGGGTTTGAGCCTTGTAACAAAATAATCCCTGAGTTTTTAATTTTGTCAATTTAAACCCTAAACTTTTGATTTGTTTTCAATCTAAACCATTTGTCAATTTCCATAAAGTAAAACCGATGAAAATATGTGTATGTTATTTTAGACATTTTATGTATACCTACATTGAGTTTAATGACTAAATCGCTCTTTTTTTGTCGGTTTTACTTAACCAAAATAGACAAATGGTTTAAATTGAAAATAAATCAACAGGTTAGAATTTAAATTGACAAAATTGAAAAATCATAGTTTATTTTGTTACAAGACTCAAACTCTGGGATTTTTTTTTTTTTTTTGTAATTGTCCTTTTTTTTAAAAAAAAAAAAAAAAAAAAAATGAAAGTTAAATACATGCAAGTAGAAAGCTAAACTAGATAGTCAAATGTCCATTATGATAGAGCGACTAATCTCTAATTTATCAAATGCTAGATAGTTCTAACTTTCAATTCCCTCCCTCTTATTGAGTGAATTTACTCTTCTCTCTCTTTGTGTCTTCCTATTTGGAATTTTCCTTCTACCTCTTCTACTTATATGAAAACATTTGACTTGTTATTGTGCTAAGATGAGTGAGTACGTCAACGACACAGAGGACTTCATTAACATCATGTTGGATGAAAAGCAAAATCAGCTGCTACAAATGGGAGTGATGCTGAGTACGGCAAATATGATAATGAATGCAGGTATCGCGGTTGTAGGGTTGTTCGGGATGAACATTGAGATCTCTCTCTTTTCTAGTCCAACCATAAACTTCTGGGAAACTGTTATTGGTACTGTAGGAGGTTGTGTGGCTTTGTATTTGATTGCTGTAGGATGGGGTAAGAAAAAGAGCCTCATCTAGAGAAGGGGGAAAAAATGGCTTCTTGTGGGTGGTTAATTTTATCTCATATGATTAGTATGTCAGGAATCGAAACACTTGTAGCTGAATTTTCATTGACTGAAAAGATTCTTGCTACTAACATGAAAAGAATTAACAGTTTATGTTACCTACTGAAAATACATCTATTTGATATGTATATATTCAAAAGTCTAGTTTCTTTTGCTCTTCAAGGCAAGTTTTGAAAAGTTAGTTTGAGGTGGTGTTCTCTGAGCAGTAACTGATTGAGTAATAAAGATGCTCATGATTTGTGTTTGAGTTTATTTATTTACATTATCCTGAATCTAAGGGTTAATTACTAGACAGTCCCATTAAATGAAATTAATTAACTCCTCAACTGTCTATATTACCCTCGTTAAATATCTTATCTTCTCTTAAGTTCTCTCTCTAATATTTTTGATGAGAATTTCTTTCTCTCTCTCTCTACCATTTCTGAAGCCTCATACCACTACCACACATCGCCACTGCTGCCACCGTCTACTACCGCCGTCGCCACTGTCCATTACCATCGCCATCACCATTGTTCACCAACCATCTCCACTGTCATCACTCACTATCATTCACACATACACAAAATAGTTCTCATCAGTAATAAATTTATCACTGAAAATAATTATTGGTAAGGCCTTTTCTTTCCCACTTCATCCATCTTTGTACTCCTCATACTCCTGTTCATTTTCTTTTGTCACTACCAGATATGAGGAAGTGGTGGTAATAGTGACATGGTGAAGACGGACGTTTTCAAAAATGGCTAGAAAAGTATTGTCAAAAACTATCACCAGAGGTCAAGACGGCAGCCGGATATGGTCGCCGAAGGTGGTTGCCAGAAGTCGCCGGCTAGAAGTGGTTGCCGAAGGTCGTTGGTGGCCGACAGTGATTGCCAGATGTGTTGCTGGTGATGATGGAGTAATGAAATGATAATGAAGGGTAGGGATATTGCTAGGTAAAAAATGATCAGGATTTATAGATGGTGGTGTTTGGGAAGCAAGTTCCCAAATTTTTTTCTCATTTTTTCCACTAAAAGACAAAAGTTTTGCAAAATAAAAAAAAACACATCCAAACAAAATATCACATCCAACCCCATAATCATTTCACTTTTTCTCTCACAAACATCACATCCAACCACATAAAAACCCAACTATCTTCCCAAACACCAAAAATTTTTTATCTCATAAAAACCTACATCTAATAAAATCTACATAAAAACTCACTTCCCAAACACCATCATAGATAAGTTTGGTCAATAGGACTGGCCTATAAATCCCTAAGTCTATAATGGTTTATAGGACAAACATCATGTGTGGTGTTTTTATTGTAGTTTAGTGTCCTTTTGAAGTTGTTTACTTTAAGGAAACAAGGCTTTTCCACTTAAAATTTTATAACCCAAGAGTTGCTCGAGAGAAAGCGGTGTGTATTGATGTGTTTGTGTGCACAAGGGTTGTGGGGGATTTTATGATTGTGGTTCTTTGTGGGTTTCTTTTGGGCTATGTGGATTTGTTTTTGTAGGTTAGGTCTTTCTTATGTTGTTTATCAATGGAGAGATTGTTGCATTTTGACGGGGTCTTTGTGAACTTCTAGATTGTAACTCAAGTTTCACTGTATAAATTGTTCACTTACTAAAAATAAATAAATAAAGGGTCTTGCTAACAAACATCTCTAGGACATAATAAACAAAAATGTTAGAGGTCTCAAATATTCTACCAAAAGTTTTACCAAATGTTTCACATGGGTGTGGGACCCACACGACTTTTGGTAGAATTTTTGGGGCCCACATTGTGTGGATCCCACACCCATGTGAGACATTTGGTAAAACTTTTGGTAGAATATTTGGGGTCTCTAGCATTACTCGACAATAAAAGGACAAAAGATAAGTTAATCTGGAGATATTTATTACTAAATTCAATACACTTTTTCATGAATTTCAAAACACTTTATAATATTTTTACATTTTTTCAATACACTTTTTTACACCTCAATATTAACTAGTGTCATGAGGGTACTTGTTTGCATTTTTCATAAATAAAATGAAAAAGAAATTTTCTATGGAGGTGATGATGAATGGGTTTTGACAAAGATATTCCCCCTTGTGTCTCTATTATGAAATTTCATATTTTTTTGGTCCCAAGAAGCAAGATATGGATCAGTTATCCAAAAATGAAGCAAGAATTGGATCCCAATGATAGCGAGTTACAAAACACATGGAAATAATGAGAGAATAGATGAGGGTATGATGGCTGCAAACACCAAGTAACTAACCTTCAGACTCTCTTGACACTTAGTCTTGGGAGTAGACTATTTTAGTTAAAATGTGACACTTTATCTTATTAGTTATTTTAACTTATTTTGGTTTTATCGACAATTTTAACCTAAACCTAACTTTCCAAAGAAGGCCATGAATGAGTATTTTTTTAAAATATATTTGTTAATTTTTCACAACGATTAATATTTTTCGTGTGGATTTTTTTTTTTTTTTTTTTGACTTAAGAAAAAAACTTTATTGATAGCAAAGATGGATGAATGTATCTATCAATAGTTCAACCATTACAATTACAATGACAACATTGATAATAAAGTCGCATGTTTAACATGCAATTTTGCATTAATGTAAATTCAAAGTCTAAAATCACATAATCAGTTTATGAAACCCTTTGTCTTGTAATCATTTTCACCAGAGTCGACAATGAATATTTTTTATCAACTATGTTCCCTCTCAATCTCCACTTCTATCTGTCTGGATCTCCACTACATCTCTAGATCTCCCTTACACCATCGCTGGCAATCTCCACAAATGAGGGAGAAACCGATGGCATTCACCTCCACTCTCCACTCTTCACTCTCACAATCTCTCTATATATGTGCCTCAATTCTGCAATTACAATCCAGTATAATTAAATACAATTATAAAAGAAGGGATAGTAATCGAAGGAAGGGTAATTTAAGAATAAAACAATTGTTAGGATTTGGCATAAAAAAAAAGTAACGTTTCACAACTCCAAATTCAGCATTTGCTTTATATATAGTATAGATATATAACTGTAAGATAATAACTACTACATATTTTCTCCGGTTATGCTACAATACACACCCCTATTTGGGGTGTTTTTTGTTGGCTGGATATGGCACTTTGTGGTGTTGATACCACAAATGTCATAACTAAATCACTTTTAATCATAACTAAAAAGATACCGTGAGTCATAATCAAACATTATTTCAAGACAACCAAATATCTTTTTTGTTATAACTAAAATAATAATCACATAGGTCACAATCAATATTATAATAAGTCATAACCAAGTAATAACTTGAGGCATAACTAAAGACCTCTTCGATCGTAATCAAAATAAAAAAATATAACCAAATCATAATTAATACATTAAAAAGTCATTGTCATGTCGTAACTAACAACACAATGAATCAAAACCAAATATTACAAAAGTTATAACTGGGCATATGGTACACAACCCAAAAATAAGTGTATTATAGAAATTTTTCTTAATTGATTATCACTTAATACATCTAGAATTAAGTAAAGTGTTGATTGGGAAGTTTGGCTTTCTGGTTAAAAAAACTAAAAAACTACTAAAACAAAAGATGCAACTAGAAAGTAAAAAAATAATACTTCCTCATTTGGCAAGTTGTGATTTAACCTAAAAAGTAAAGTCACTAAAAAAATGAAAAAGTCAACAAATACCAAAAAACCGATCAAAAAGTCAATAAAAAAAAGTATATTCGCAAAAATCAAGAAGTCACTAAAAAATGTAAGTCATACACAAGGAATTTATGTTTTTTCATACAACTAAAAAAGTCATTTTCAAATTAATAAGACTAGGATGACTTCCTAATTTACTCAAAAATTTATCAACTGTCCACGTGGCAACTCACTATGGAGGTTGTTTTTATTTAAAAGAAAAAAATATATATATATATATATACACACAATAACCTAGCCTTAACATAATTGGAGAGTTGATAAATTTTTGAGTAAATTGGGAAGAGTTCCTAAACTTGTAATGTTTGTTTCCAGTTTTTTTGAAAATACTTTTGAGAAAATTCTACTTTCTTATTTTTTATATTTTTTTGTTTTTATTGATTTTTTTAATATTTTAAGCATTTTTTTAAAAATTTTTTTTAGACACATCTAACAAAAATACACTTAAAAAGTATAATTTTTTTGAAAAAAATCTTTTAAAAATTCACTAAATACCAATAATACAAAAAAAAAGAGAAGAAAATTCAGTATATTTTTTGTAT
This sequence comes from Camellia sinensis, assembly GCF_055761805.1. NCBI lineage: Eukaryota > Viridiplantae > Streptophyta > Magnoliopsida > Ericales > Theaceae > Camellia > Camellia sinensis. The sequence goes on along the minus strand of NC_138961.1, from coordinate 183,839,892 downwards.
TTTTTTATATTTATTAATTTTTTAAAATATTTTCTCACAAATATTTTACTTTTTAGATATATCTAAGTAAGATTCATCTAAAAAAAGTAAAAAAATGCTTAAAATTGTAAAAGTACTCACTAAAAACAAAGAAATACGAAAAACAAAAAAACTTAATTTTCAGAAAACTGAATTTAAAAAACTGAAACCAAACACACATATTAGTTTCCAATACAGTAGTGTTACATGCATCAATGGGTATACCAATTAGTGTACCAACATATGTTATGACATTATCACTTCACAACTATGGACCCACCCACTATACAAATTACAAATATTTAAAACTTCTAAAATTATGTCACATCATTTGTTAATACACTAATTAATATGTCAATTATTATGTATGACTTTATTCTTTCCCATATATTAGTAATTTTTTTTACCTCATAAAAAAGATCACTAAAAAAAGCCCAACCTCAAATGACACCTGAATCGAATTGGGTTATTAATCACCACCTGCAGCTTATACTTAAAAACTCAAATTTAAAAGTCAAGTCTACCGTGACCATGACAATTTTCCCAACAATTTCAGAAATCTCTAATTACATGTAGGCAGGTAAGTTGATATGAAGGATTTACTCTTTACATACCACGTTGCAGAGAGGTTGCAGTCAAAGGGATGAAGTGGCCCTTCTTCACTGCTTCTCTTTTAATTTCTACATTTTACAACCACAAAAGGGCAACTCTGATGAGAGATAGCATCCCAAAATATAAATTAAATTATTGTTATTACTATTTTTTTTTAAAAAAAAGAAAAGAAAAGAAAAGAAAAGAAAAGGAAGGGAGAGTGTTATATTTAATGATTTGACGCACCTGACTTGTTTTCTAGCAGCTTGGGTCAAAGATGAATTTATCATCTATGTCCACACGAGGAATGTGAGAAATGAAGCGCCAATATCGGCCTTTCCCCTTTTGACACCTTTGGCGGCCTCGTTTGGGAAGACTCTGTTGTAGTCAAAAAGTTAAAAAGTTACTAAATTAGCCAATTAGTCATACCAAAAAGTCAACAATTACGGCTTCTCTTTACTTTTTACACAGCTTTTCGTAATTAGTCAAAAAGTCATCCCAAACATACAAGTTTTTTTTACCTACCTTTTTAGCCAATTAGCCAAAAAGTTACTAAATTAGCCTGTTCCCAAATGAGACACATCCTTTGATCACCAACCGCAAAAGCGAGCGAGGCAGCCCTTGCTCCGGAAACGATGATAATTTAGGGCAACTCTTAATCCAGAGAAACCAAAGTGAGGGAGGCAGCCCTTGCTTCGGAAAGGATGCAAAGTTGGGGCAACCCTGGATCGCGAGAGACAAAAGCGAGGGAGGCAGCCATTCCTTTGGCAAAGAAATGAGCTTACGACAATCATAGATGAAAAGGTCTTCAAGAGAGGTGAGGTCTTGAAAGTCCTTGAAAGATAGCTTCTCTAGATTTGGAAAATATTGGAAGGACAGGTTGGTCAGAGAGGTGGGCAATAACATTCCGTCTTCTGAAATGGACTCCCAACGGTAATCTTCAAAACCAATAAGAAAGAGTCTTCTAAGAGAGGGTAATCTGTGCAAACCCCACTCTGATGGGGGCTTACCGATCATGATCGTGTTGATGGTAAGTGAACTGAGGTTCGTCAGAGAACTCCAGTTGGAGACAATTCCTGCAGGGCAATTCCATACTTTCAGCTCTTGAAGAGAACTGAGGTTGTACGGTAGGGCCTCGAGCTTTTTGCAGTCGTAGATAAGCAAGTGTCTCAGATTCGATGTGGCGAACTGGAACCAACCTTCCGGAAGGGACTCCATGTTTTTACAACCTCTTATATACACTAGGTTGAGATTTTTGAATTCATTATTGTTGCTGCTATCATGCATGGCATCGGGCAAGGATTTGAGGTTCTTACAAGCATTAATTCGAATCGATTGAAGAGATGGACAACTAATTTTCGTACCCTCCTCTGCTAGTAGTGACTCCAGCTTCGATAGATGAGCAATATCAAGTTCTCCAAGTGCAGCCGGTAGCCCACCTCTGGACGATAAGTAGGTGAGCGATGGACAAGTTTGAACCTTCATTTTCTGAAGACATTTCAGGGCATGCAGTCCCCCTGGCAGCTTCTCCAGCTTTTCACAATTATCAATGCCCAGATACTTAAGCCCCATTAAGTAAGGCGACCTCTCTTGCTCCTGCTGCTGTCGCTGCAACTGTGGACTATCTTCTTCTTCTTCTTCGAACAAGGAAATAAGTTGGGGGCAGTTTTCAATCTCCAAATGTTGCAAGGCAGGGGCAGGGAGTTTGTGCTGTAGTTTGACCTCATTCTGCCACAATGTTGTTGTTGCGGATCGGGGGCACACCAGGGAACTCAAACAAGCAATAACACACAAGATTTAATGTGGTTCGGCAAGTCGCCTACGTCCACGGGTAGCGGATTCACTATATTGAACAAAATGGTAAGAATTACAACACTCTCTGTAATTTTCTCTCTCTTTTTGCTCTCTAAGCTCACACCTCTCTGTTATCTCAGCCGTACATCTCAACTCTCCTTAGCTTCTCTATATATAGAGATTACAAATGCAAGAGAAAGTCTTTGAAATGAGCTGGCTGCCAGCCCATTGTTGTGCTTTCGGTGGCTTTCCAGATTGATGCTTCACATGGCTTCTCATGGCCTCATGGCCAACTCACATGGCCTCATGGCTTCCCCACCATGTAGCTGGCTGCCACTTTCCATCACATGGCCAGAATCTGTAGCCAATATTCAACAAATCTCCACCTTGGCGAGGATTCTCTTATCCAACATAGTGATCGATCAACACTGCCATGCACCCGAAGGTGCTCAGTTCCGAGAGATGTTGACCAAGTCCAAACAATGTTGGAACTTGATCCCAGAAACTACCTTTGTGAGCATATCGGCCGGATTATCTGCAGTACCAATCTTTTGAAACAGGATATCCCCTTCATTCACAATTTCTCGGATGAAATGGAAACGGACATCAATGTGCTTGGTGCGGGCATGATGAACCTGGTTCTTTGCCAAACAAATGGCACTCTGACTGTCATAAAACACCTCAACGTGCTTCTGAACAATTCCCAAGTCTTCAATCAACCCATGTAGCCAAATAGCTTCCTTAAAGGCTTCCGTCACTGCCATGTACTCTGCCTCTATAGTAGACAAAGCCACCGTTGACTGAAGCGTTGACCTCCAACTTACCGGCCCTTTAGCAAGCGTAAATAAATACCCTGTTGTTGACCAGCGTTTGTCTAAGTCACCAGCATAATCTGAGTCCACATATCCTTCCAAATTCTGCCCGAGTCGGTTATCTCTCTCGAACTTCAATCCCAGATTGACCGTGCCATGTATGTACCTTAGGATCCATTTCACTGCCTGCCAGTGATCTTTTCCTGGATCATGCATATACCTGCTTACCATACTCACAGCATGCGAGATGTCAAGCCGTGCACAAACCATAGCATACATTAATGCACCAACTGCATTTGCATATGGAACCTGTGCCATACTTCCGTTCTTCTTCTGTGCGTGGAGACAACGAAGCACTAAGCTTGAAATGAGGGGCCAATGGTGTACTTACAGCTTTGGTTTTCCCATTGATGCCAAATCTGTCTAACACCTTTTTTAGATAGTGGGTTTGTGTCAGACAAACCGTGCCCTTCTTCCTGTCTCTCTTGATCTCCATGACAAGAACTTTCTTTGCTTCTCCCAAATCCTTCATTTCAAACTCCCTTGCTAACTGTGCCTTGAGTTTGTCAATCTCCACCTTGCTCGTAGATGCAATCAGCATATCATCTACATATAAGAGCAAATAGATGAAGGAACCGTCGGGAAGCTTACGGAAATATACACAATGATCAAATTGACTTCTTGTGTATTCTGTCTCCATCATGAACCGATCAAATCGCTTGTACCACTGTCTCGGGGATTGCTTCAATCCGTACAACGGTTTGTTCAGCTTACAGGCCCAATTCTCTTTTCCAGCAATTTTGAAACCATCTGGCTGGGACATGTATATCTCCTCTTCAAGATCTCCATGTAAGAAGGCAGTTTTGACGTCGAGTTGGGCGAGCTTGAGATCAAACTGTGCAACCAAAGCTAACAAGATGCGAATAGACGTGTGCTTCACAATAGGTGAGAATACCTCATTGTAGTCTATTCCTTCCTTCTGAGCATAGCCTTTAGCTACCAATCTAGCTTTGAATCTAATGTTATCTCTGCCTGGAATGCTTTCCTTCTTGGTGTAAACCCACTTACACCCAATTGCTTTCTTGCCTTTTGGAAGTTGCACCAACTCCCAAGTCTGGTTCTTGTGAAGTGACCCGATCTCTTCATCCATAGCCTCCTTCCATTTGACACTTTCTGCATTATGCACGGCTTCTTTGAAAGTGCAAGGAACATTGTCTTCAATGATTGGAAGTGCATAGGCTACCATATCGGTCATCCAACTGGGTTGCTTAGTAACCCTTTTTCCTTTCCTGATTGCAATGGGTTCTGATTGTTGCGGAGCCTCTGGATCTTCATTTTCATCTGAACTCGCTTCAGAGCTATCCTCTAAGACTTCTTCAGGATGGTTGATTGGCTGACTAGTCTTTGCTGGAGTCTCAAACTCCACCTGCACTGACTTCTTCAATGCTTCCTCATTCTGTTGAGGATCTGGTTGCTTCAGCATTGCAGACTTATCAAAGGTAACGTCTCTTCTGATGAGAACTTTCTTTGATTCAGGGTACCACAGTCTGTATCCCTTGACACCGTCATCGAAGCCCAAGAAGATGGCTTTCTTGGCTCTTGGATCCAACTTAGATTCTGTAACATGAAAATATGCTGGACATCCAAAGATACGTAACTGATCATAATCAGTAACTGGGACTCCTGACCATACCTCCATGGGAGTCTTCCCATCTAATGCTGCAGTAGGTAGTCTGTTGACAAGATGACGAGCATAGTTCAATGCCTCGCCCCAAAATGCCTTGCTCAATCCAGACTGTGACAGCATATACCGGACTTTCTCCACCAAAGTGCGGTTCATGCGTTCTGCAACTCCATTCTGCTGCGGTGTTCCAGGAACTGTGAAATGTCTCACTATCCCTGCATTCTGGCAAACCTCAAAGAAGGGATCTGATGTATATTCTCCACCATTGTCAGATCTGAGCTTCTTGATCCGTCTGCCTGTCTGGGTCTCAATCATCTTCTTCCACGTAAGAAAGATGTCTAAGACTTCATCTTTGTGTTTCATTGTATAAATCCAAACTCTTCTAGAGAAATCATCAATGAACGACACAAAGTAGTGTTTACCTCCCAACGAAGCATTCTTGGAAGGACCCCATACGTCGGTGTGGACGTAGGCTAGAATCCCTTTGGTACGGTGAATTGCAGTACCAAACTTGATTCTTGTTTGCTTGCCCAATACACAATGCTCGCAGAACTCAAGCTTCCCCGTCTTGGCGCCTTTCAATAGGCCTTGCTTTACCAATCCTTGTAAAGCCTTCTCACCGACATGCCCTAGGCGCATGTGCCAAAGTTTGGAAGTGTCTGATGCATCATCTTCTGAGCTGGAACTGGTGGAGATAGCCACTCTCCTTGTGACTGTAGAACCATCTAGGAAATATAAATTTCCCTGTCGAATACCCTTCATTGCAACCAATGCTCCTCGAACAACTTTAAGGTCTCCACCTTCCATGGTTACTCTGTAACCTTTGGAGTCTAAAACTCCCATTGAGATGAGATTCTTGGTTAGATCTGGTACATACCGTACATCTTCAAGAATTCTGATTGTTCCATCATGGATCTTCAGTTTAATTGTTCCAATCCCCTTTGTCTGGCAAGCTTGGTCGTTGCCCATCAGCACAACTCCTCCATCGAACTCTCGTAAGCTCGAGAACCACTGCTTGTTAGGACACATATGGAATGAACATCCGGAATCTATTATCCATTCATCAGACTGGCCATATGATGAAACTGTGAAGGCTCCTCCTTCATCATTATCTCCATCTCGTGCAATATTCACCTTCTCTTCTGTCTTGTCTTTATTTGGACAATCTTTTGCCCAATGCCCCTTCTGGCGACAAGCTGCACACTCGTCTTTTGCAAGACGTCTTTTGTCTGAAGGTTTCCCCCTGGATTTTGAGCGAGACTTTCCTCGCCCTGTATTTCTTCTGTTATTTGTTCTGCCTCTGACTGTTAATGCCTCGGATGTTGAGTCCCTGTTTGCAGACTTATCTTTCCTTCTGAACTCATTGTTCACCAAGGCGTTTGCAACATCAATATACTTGATCTTCTCTTTACCGTACAGTAAAGTAGTAGTGAGATGATCATACGAGTCAGGCAAGGAATTTAACAATAACAGTGCTTTGTCTTCATCACCAACTTGATCATCCAAATTCTTCAAATCCGTAATAATTTTGTTGAAGTTATTTAGGTGTTCGTTCATCGAAATACCTTTAATGTAGTCGAAACGAAACAACCTCTTCCTCAAGTAGAGCCGGTTCTCAATGCTCTTTGTCATGAACTTATCTTCCAGCGCCTTCCAAAGCTTCTTCTCAATATCATATTCTGTAAAGGCATACTTCTCCTCTTTTGCAAGGCAAAGTCGGATGGAACTGCAGGCCAGGAGATTCACCCTCTCCCATTCTATCTCGTCCAGGTCATCTGGTTTGTCTCCCAGAGTGAAGTGCAGGTTCATTTGGACAAGCATATCCTTAACTTCGCATCTCCACATGCCGAAGTTGCTGCTTCCATCGAACTTCTCTACCTCGAACTTGGCATGGGACACCGGGGTCCAATGCCTAGAAGTGCTTGTACTGGCTGAATTACTTACGGACTCGGTTGATCTAGATTCTGCCATTTTTTAGAAACTTCAATTCAAAAAACTGACCATACAGATGTGTCCGGAATACTCCAAATAGTTGGGAAGCACTATTGGATCGTTAAAAACGGACTCCGAATGGCTCCGATCTGGCAAAAACACTTTGGACGGGTCAGATTTGCATAATCTGGTGCGCTGAGATGCACTGGATAATTTCTCCTGTCAACGGCTGGTCAACGGCTCGGTCAACGGCGCAGGCGGCGCGGTCAACGCGGCTTGACGGCTGGTCAACTTGGCTTGACGGCGCAGTCAACTCGGCTTGACGGCTGGTCAACGCGGCTTGGTCAGCGGCTCAGGCTGACTGGGCAGGGCACGTGTCCGACACGTGGCTGACACGTGGCTGACGTGTCGGCTGACTAGGTCGTCTTCTTCCCTAAGCAGCGCGTGGGGCGCGTGGGTTTCACGCGCAATCTTCTCCTGGCGCGTGACGGCGCGTCGAAGCTCCTCTGGGCTCTGTTTTTGCTATTCTGGACTCCTCTCGGGGAGTTCTTCCTCCTAGTATGGTCAAAAGTGGATTTTGAGCACTTCGAAATCTGGGCACTTTCGGGAAAAATTCAATTTTTCACAACCCGAGCTCTGATACCAATTGTTGCGGATCGGGGGCACACCAGGGAACTCAAACAAGCAATAACACACAAGATTTAACGTGGTTCGGCAAGTCGCCTACGTCCACGGGCAGCGGATTCACTATATTGAACAAAATGGTAAGAATTACAACACTCTCTGTAATTCTCTCTCTCTCTTTGCTTTCTAAGCTCACACCTCTCTATTATCTCAGCTGTACATCTCAACTCTCCTTAGCTTCTCTATATATAGAGATTACAAATGCAAGAGAAAGTCTTTGAAATGAGCTGGCTGCCAGCCCATTGTTGTGCTTTCAGTGGCTTTCCAGATTGATGCTTCACATGGCTTCTCATGGCCTCATGGCCAACTCACATGGCCTCATGGCTTCCCCACCATGTAGCTGGCTGCCACTTTCCATCACATGGCCAGAATCTGTAGCCAATATTCAACAGTTGTGAGTTCTTCACAATTATGTATCCTCAATTCTTGGAGTCCCGTAAATCCATGAAAGAACCATCTAGGCAGGCATGTGAGTTTCTGAACATTTTCAATTTTCATATCAGTCACTGAGCTCAAATGTTTACACGTTGCAGTTGCTAATATTTCATCGCCTATCTCTTGATTAGGAATAGAGTCCAAAATTGAAACATCACTGAGAGATAAGGAGGTGACTGAATTGAAGTGGAGGGTATTCCTCTTTTGGTGGAGCATTGTAGGGCTCGGAAGCCATTCAACCACCAACTGTGGGCACTTCAGAATCTCAAGCTTTCTTAAGCAAGGAGGACTGTCAGGCAATTTACCCAAAAGCTTAGGACAACTTTGAATGGAGAGCTCTAAGAGGCGAGCAAATGCTTGAACTTCCTTATCAACTTCAAAAGGAGACCAATCCTCCCATTCCGGCATATCCCAAAAGTGTAAAGTCTCTAGAGCTGGAAAAGGGTTTGAGCAACCCCCCAAGAAATCAAGGCCAACATTCTCTACTCTTTTCATTCCTGGAATGTAAAGTTTTGCAAGTGAGGGTAATTGCCCCAGAGGGGGTAAGCATGTGCATTTTTCACAATTTTGCAACACTAAGTGCACCATATTAGAAAACCGAGGATCTCCAACCCAGGTTGGAAATATTGGACCATGGTAACCATTGATGGAAAGTACTTTAACCTTATTGTCCGGTTGTAGCATGTCAAGAACTTCTAATTCAACTTTTTCATTTCGTGAATCTTCTGAATTAGTGTTACTCCATTCCATCAATAACTCGTCTAAGCCCTGCTTCTCATATAACTTAGCGGCCTTTGCATCCACAACATCCACCACATTATCTAACCCGGATATGCAAAGTGCCCCTCTAAGATGAATTAAGTTCCCCAACTCTCTTATCATAAACCCATTTCCTTTGCTAACAATTAAGTTTGATAATGTTTGGAGACTTGTTAACTGACCTATTTTTGGTGGCATCTCTTGTAAGGAATTTGCACCAGTAACGTCGAGATGACGCAAGTTAATTAGGTTTCCTGTAGCTGTAGGCAACTTTTTCATATGTATGCAATATCTTAATTTGAGTGTTTGTAGATTGTAGAGAGTGCACAGTGATTCGGGTAATGAACAAAATAGGGCATAGCAAAGATCAAGATACCTCAAATGCTTTAAATGTCCGATTGAACTTGGCAGTTCACCTATTATGCATCCACCAAAACTAAGCACGCGTAAACGTCTAAGCTTTGGCAACAAATCATGGTGGTCAAATAACCTCCATAATATCCTCCATATAGTAAAAAGGTACGTAAATGCTTGGCATCATAAAATGCCTCAAACTTTTTGATGCCGTCATAATGGCTGGACATGTATGATGAGTGGCGTGCCTTACTGAGATTTTTGTACTGCTCGTTAGCTTTCGACTTACCCTCCAACCAAAAACAAATTTTTCCTGCAACAAACTGAGCTAGATCAATGATGAGGTCATGCATCACAAATTTTGAACTTTCACCACTAGTTAATGGTTGAAAAAATGACATGGACAACAATTCACGAAAGTATTGATGTCCAAGATCTTCCATTTGCTTCTTTCCTTTTCCTTTTGGTTCTTGAATGAAGCCTTCTGCCATCCACAATAAAACAAGTTTCTTTTCCCTAAAGCAGTAATTCTTGGGCAGTATTGAACAGTATGCAAAACACTTCTTCAAATGTGAAGGGAGGTGATGGTAGCTTAACCTCAAAGCTGGAAGAATGTCACTTTCCTGATCTGATAACTCCCACATTTTATTATTCAATACATCTTCCCATTCATCGTCTCTTAGTTTACGGCGTAAAAGGCCACCAAGTGTCCTAGCAGCCAAGGCAAGCCTCCACATTTCTCAACTATTTTCTTACCAATTGAAACCAAATTCGGGATTGCCTCAATAATTGTGTTCCCAAATGCATTTTGTGCAAACACCGACCAACAATCATCCATTGATAATTGCTTCAAGTGATGATATTTCACAGTTCCTAGCATCAACGCAACATCTATGTTACGTGTTGTTACCATTACTCTACTTCCTCGGGCACCATCGTTGAAAGGACTCTTCAAACTACTCCAATCACTGTGTTTTTTGTTCCAAAAATCATCTAAAACAATCAATAACTTTTTCCCATCCAAAATCTGCTTTAGTTCGACTTGGAGTTGATCCAAGGTATCAAACTTGCAAGACTGGGAAGTGACGGACTTCAAAATTGCTTTTGTCACTCGCATAATATCGAAATCTTCAGAGACACAAACCCATGCTTTTATTCAAAATGCTTCCCAACCATGTCATCATTGTATACCATCTGAGCAAAGGTGGTCTTGCCAACCCCACCCATACCCACAATCGGAACAACCCCAATATTGCAATTGTTGGAAATGGTTATAAAATTCTGGGTAAAACCAGAATTTTTTCCTAAGTTTGGTCTATTTTTTAGGTGGGCCCCGTGTGTCGATTTTCATGGGTCAAAGTGGTAACGCATTCTATGCTGCGTTGTGATTCACGTGGTATATTTGGTTGCTCAAAACCATTATCGAGTGAATGGGAAATTGAAGCCAAAGTATGCTCCGTGCAAATAGAGTTTTGGTGGAGAATCCTTAAAGGTATTGAATACGGCTTGTCTCACATTGATTTGGTGGGAAGTTTTGAATGGGTTTATAAGGCATGGGTTTGGTACTTGGGGTGTACCCCAAGGGGTACCCAAGTGTTTTAGAGGGAGAGGTTATGGGCTAGACCCATTGGACCCAAAAATCACCACACGCGCGCGCGCGCCGCCGCCGCCGTCCGTCCAGGCGGGCTGGGCTGGGCTTGGGCGCGAGTGCGTGGTGTGTGGTTGGGTTGGACTTGTTTGGCCCAATACTAATCTTTTTGGGCAAAAAATATTTGAATTTAATTTTATTTTTGGTAAAATAAAATCCAGAATTCAAATTAAACCGGAAAATAAACTGGTCCGGTTTTACTGTATATCCAAACAGGGCCCTTCCCGTTTTTTATCTATTTGAATTATAAACCAAACAGATTCAAATCTGTTTGAATTCAAAACTAACAGGTTCACACCTGTTTAATTCAAACCCAACAGCCATAATTTCATCTATAAATAGGACAACCCTCATTTGGATTTTGTAACTCTAATTCCGTCCTTCATAATTCTGCAAATATTCTTTTCAAATTGCTGCATTATTTTCTTCTGTGAGAGAGTATAAACACTTAGTGTGTTCGTTAGGCAAACAATTTGTAGTGCTGCTATTGTTTGTAGTAGATCATTTTATCTTGGGAGATAGACGTCTAAATTCTGAAAACACCATGAAGAGGACGAATCTGTCTTAAGGACACAGTGTCAAACACTGGACTTGATCAGATAATTATTCAAAGAAATTAATCAAGTAAATTGTATAATTTATTATTCTGTTTTATTTATTTATTTAAATCAGATTTTATTTTTTTTTGTAACAAAATAAAATATGTTTTTATTTATTTTGTTTTATTTCTAGTTTAATTTTTGTAATCAAATAAATTCTCTCATTTCCTTTATTTGTTTTATATTCTAGTTATTGTTTAGTACACAACAGAATTTAATCTACTTAAATACAGTGAAGATTGTCCAACAATTTTAAGACAGACTTTATTTTTGATATCTTCATTGTATTTAATTTTCTGTAATTTTATAAAGACACATTCTGGTTGGAAAAACAAATAGTGATTCATGCTATTTGATAGATAGTAGTAATATACTGTCTCTTTTCTTTGACAACTAGTAGTAATAAACTGGTGTCATTAACAATTGCAGAATATTAATTTGTATTACAGAAAATTATTGTGGTATTTTATTTTTCTAGTTTTAGTAAGAAGGAAAATAAAATTATTTTGTGTTTTAATTTATTTTCTGATTTTGGTAACTAGAAAATTAATTTGTGGTATGTTTTTCTGATTTTTGTAATCAGATATTATTGTGGTATTTTATTTTCTAGTTTTAGTAACAAGGAAAATAAAATTATATTATTTTCTAGTTTTAGTAACAAGAAAAATAAAATTATTTTGTTGTATAATTTATTTTCTGGTTTTAGTAACTAGAAAATTAATTTTGTTAATCAATCATATAACTTTTTGTTTCGGTTACAATCTGTACATTTTGTACGTAACTTACGGTTTCGTTTGAAAGGTCACTTAAACCCTTTGTGAAAAGGTGTTAGTACTTGGAAGTATTTGATTCTGGAGTTAAATATTAGTTTTACAAACTAATTTCATTTTTATTACGAAAAAACCTTTATGGCAAGGTTTTTCCTTTATTGGTTTACTGATTTATTCTTTAATTTTGTGAATAGTTTCTGCACATGAGTCGGAAAATATATATATATATATATATATTCACAAGAACATTTTAATGCGTATATAATTAGTTTATTTATGTACAAATTAAACTGATTAAATGAATGTATGTTTTGTCATTTTTGGAGTTTAAAATTCAAAATGCGTTGAATTTTATTTATGGGTTGAGAATCATTTTATTTCATGATGCAAGTTATGAGATCATGCATGATTAATTTTTGTTAATTCATTATTTTTAGTGGATGTGTTTGATATGCATGTATTGATATCAACTCTAGTTATTTCTTAAAAAATAATTTCATGTGATTTGGAATGATAAATTAATATGTTGACTTTGTACATAAGCAGATTAATTTGAGTATTTCTAATCAATTTTGAATGGGTGTTTAAACACCAGAGGAATTTAAACATGAAGATGTATGTAGTTATATCGTTCTATTTAATTGAAAGTAAATTTAAGAAATCTTTTATGTTGATTATTAGTTTGTTTTGAATTTGTGACATGAGATGTCGTTAATTATTATTTTACTTGCGTAGTAGAATTTGTTAAATCATAAAACATTTTATTAATATAGGGGTGTATCTCTTGCATTAGATGAGATAATTTAATTTTCTTCGGTCACAAATATTTTTTTGTGACAATGTTACTTATTCGTAAATGAGTTGCAAGAAGTTATACAATCAAATAAGATTTTTGTTTTGTTCGTTTCTTAAGCAAAATTTTTATGAGGATATGATTTTGTCAAAACATTAATTCTGATTTGTGTAGTCATAATTATTTTGGATTTTTCATTTGAGATTTATGAATCATGATTTGAAATTAATTCTGATTTGTGTAGTCATAATTATTTTGGATTTTTCATTTGAGATTTATGAATCATGATTTGAAATTTATGAATCTAGCACATCATAGACAACAAGTGGTGGGTGTTATATTTTGATTTATATTAGAAGTGATAAGGTGGTGAATATGATGTACCATTAAATGAATTTTGTGCACAACATGGCATTATTCACCAAACTTCAGCCCCTTATTCTCCACAGCAAAATGGAATTGCTGAAAGGAAGAATAGAACCCTAAAAGAAATGATAAATGCCATGTTACTAAGTTCAGGCTTACCACAGAACTTGTGGGGGGGAGCAATTTTGTCTGCTACTTTTGTTCTTAACAGAATACCCCACAAAAAAACCAACAACACTCCTTATGAATTGTAGAAAGGTCGATCGCCTTCCTACAAATACTTAAAAGTGTGGAGGTGTTTGGCAAAAGTTGAAGTTCCTGTTCCTAAAAATACTAAGATTGGACCAAAAGCAGTGGACTGTGTGTTTATTGGTTATGCTCAGAATAGTAGTGCATATCAGTTTCTGACTTATAAATCAGAAATACCTGATATAAATGTGAACACTATTATAGAGTCAAGAAATGCTGTGTTTTTTGAACATGTCTTTTCTTACAAGAAAGGACAGGAATTTAATTCACAGAAAAGAACTTATGAGTGTACACAAAGTCAAGAGACTAATGACAATCAAATACAAGAGACTAGTAATGGTCTCGACCAACAGGATTTAACTGATGATGAACTAAGAAAAAGTAAGAGAGCGAGAACATCAAAATCCTTTGGTCCAGATTTTCTGACATACCTGTTAGAAAATGAACCTCAAAGCTTTAAGGCAGGAATGACAGGTCCTGAAGCACCTTTGTGGAAAGAGGCTGTTAATAATGAAATTGAATCCATTATGCAAAATCATACTTGGGAATTGGTGGATCTTCCACCAGGTTCTAAACCTCTTGGATATAAGTGGATATTCAAGAGAAAAATGAAGGCAGATGGTTCAATAGACAAGTATAAAGCAAGACTTGTAGTAAAAGGTTACAGGCAAAAGGAAGGTCTGGACTATTTTGACACATATTCTCCTGTGACAAGAATAACATCCATTCGCATGCTTATTTCTATAGCATCGTTGTTTAATTTAGAAATACATCAAATGGATGTTAAGACAGCTTTCTTAAACGGTGATCTAAATGAAGAGATCTATATGGAGCAACCCGAAGGGTTTGTAAGGTCGGGGCAAGAAAAGAAAGTTTGTCGGCTTGTGAAGTCTCTTTATGGATTAAAACAAGCACCTAAGCAATGGCATAAAAAATTTGATTATGCAATGCCTACTAATGGGTTTAAGATAAACGAATGTGACAAATGCGTCTATGTTAAAAACACTGACCAAGGATATGTCATAGTTTGTCTTTATGTGGATGACATGCTTATCATTGGAAGCAGTCAAAACATGATCAAATCAAATAAGCACATGCTTAACAAGAGATTTGATATGAAAGATATGGGGATCACAGATGTTATATTAGGAATGAAAATTACTAAAACATCTGACGTATATGCATTATCTCAATCACATTTGATTGAGAAAATTCTTGGTAAATTTATCAAGGATGATATGAATTTAGCTAGAACACCCGTAGACATCAATCTTTATTTATCAAAAAAATAAAGGTGATGCAGTGTTTCAGTTAAAGACTCCCAAATCATTGGAAGCCTAAATGTACCTAATAAATTGTACTCGTCCTGATATAGCTTATGCTATCAGTAAATTGAGTAGGTACACTAGTAACCCTGGAGAAGACCATTGGAAAGCGATCATTCGGGTTCTTAGATATTTAAGATTCACCCGTGATTATGGTTTGAACTTTACTCGATATCCAGCAGTACTTGAAGGTTATTGTGATGCCAATTGGATATCGGATACTAAAGATTCAAAATCCACTAGTGGATATGTCTTTACTCTAGGAGGCGCTGCTGTTTCTTGGAAGTCCACGAAACAAACTTGCATCGCACGACCCACAATGGAATCCGAGTTTATTGCTTTAGACAAAGCAGGAGAAGAAACATAATGGCTTTGTCACTTCTTAGAAGACATTCCAATGTGGCCAAAACCTGTGCCAGCTATTTGCATTCATTGTGATAGTCAATCTGCCATAGGCAGGGCACAGAATCATATAACGGTTAGTCACGATATATTCGTCGTCGATATAATACCGTAAGGTAATTGTTGTCAAACGGAATAATCTCAATAGATTATATAAAATCTAAAGAGAATATTGCAGATCCGTTAACAAAAGGTTTGACAAAAGAGCTAGTGTACAGTTCATCGAAGGGAATGGGATTAAAGCCTATTACATAAGAGTCGTCATAATGGTAACCCTACTTATATGACTGGAGATCCCAAGAACTAAGTTCAAAGGGACAACTAAGTTATGTATGGCTCGCCAGAAATCACCAAGGGATTAAAATTCCTTACCCATTCCTATGGTGAGAGTGATATCTGTAACATATGTTGTATGCAGGGGTATAAGGATAAGTTTTGCTTTTAATGATTACTTATATCTTGATTAAGGCATAAAATCAAGACGAGTATAAGGAGATACTCACAATAAGAATCACCTATATGAGTGTCAAACTGGGGCCGGTTCTATGAGAATAAAGAAGTTAAATTCTCTAGAAACACTTATGAAAACCAGGAGCGTTCAAGGCCAAAATGAACACAACAGTGAGAACCACGATGTGTTAGAAGATATTTTGTGTGTAATCTATTGTCTTGGCTTACACAAACGACTGAACAATTCAAGGCATCGCGTCCATTCGTTAGCCAGTAAGTCCGATAGGTTATCACTAGGGAAGGTTCAAGGCCGAAAGCTACCTATCCTGATGCAAGATATTTTCGACTTATACTCTTTCGATAAAGTCTGCATATTGTTGTATTTCCGTTGTCATCAAATTCCATTCATGCGGGGGATTGTTGGAAATGGTTATAAAATTCTGGGTAAAATCAGAATTTTTTTCTAAGTTTGGTCTATTTTTTAGGTGGGCCCCGTGCGTCGATTTTCACAGGTCAAAGTGGTAACGCGTTCTATGCCGCGTTGTGATTCACGTGGTATATTTGGTTGCTCAAAACCATTATCGAGTGAATGAGAAATTGAAGCCAAAGTATGCTCCGTGCAAATGGAGTTTTGGTGGAGAATCCTTAAAGGTATTGAATAAGGCTTGTCCCACATTGATTTGGTGGGAAGTTTTGAATGGGTTTATAAGGCATGGGTTTGGTACTTGGGGTGTGCCTCAAGGGGTACCCAAGTGTTTTAGAGGGAGAGGTTATGGGCAAAATGGGGTAGACCCATTGGATCTAAAAATCACCACACACGCGCGCCCGCCGCCGTCCGTCCGGACGGGCTAGGCTGGGCCTGGGCTTGGGCGCGGGTGTGTGGTTGGGTTGGGCTTGTTCGGCCCAACACTAATCTTTTTGGCCAAAAATATTTGAGTTTAATTTTATTTTTGGTAAAATAAAATTCAGAATTCAAATTAAACCGGAAAATAAACTGGTCCGGTTTTACTGTACATCCAAACAGAGCCCTTCCCATTTTTTATCTGTTTGAATTATAAACCCAACAGATTCAAATCTGTTTGAATTCAAAACCAACAGGTTCACACCTGTTTAATTCAAACCCAACAACCATAATTCCATCTATAAATAGGACAACCCTTATTTGGATTTTGTAACTCTAATTCCGTCTTTCATAATTCTGCAAATATTCTTTTCATATTGCTGCATTATTTTCTTCTGTGAGAGAGTATAAACACTTAGTGTGTTTGTTAGGCAAACAATTTGTAGTGCTGCTATTGTTTGTAGTAGATCATTTTATCTTGGGAGATAGACGTCCAAATTCTGAAAGCACCATGGAGAGGACGAATCTGTCTTAAGGACACAGTGTCAAACACTGGACTTGATCAGATAATTATTCAAAGAAATTAATCAAGTAAGTTGTATAATTTATTATTCTGTTTTATTTATTTATTTAAATCAGATTTTAATTTTATTTTTGTAACAAAATAAAATCTATTTTTATTTATTTTGTTTTATTTCTAGTTTGATTTTTGTAATCAAACAAATTTTCTAATTTCCTTTATTTCTTTATATTCTAGTTTTTGTTTAGTACACAACAGAATTTAATCTACTTAAATATAGTGAATATTGTCGAACAGCAATTGCTCGACTCCTCAACACCTAGTAAGAGAAACTCAATTATCTTCTTTTTATCGTCATCCCTCCCATATACACTAGGTTCATTCATCAAACATGTGGTGGGTGGTCTTTGCCAAGCTTTAGCAGATGTCCCTGCATTACTACTACTACCCACCTTTTGCAAGCCGAGCACAGTTCTACGTTCCAAAAGATCTTGGAATCGGGTAGTGATCTCATCGAATTTGATAATATTGGTTGGAATTAGTGCACGTACCTTGGTGGTGATCATCGACTTAGGTCGCAAAGCTTCGGTGGAGAACTCGTCGAGTATGTCATCGACGTCATAAGCCAAGTCCTGAAGATCTTCAAGCCAAATCTTAATACCCCTTTCGGTGACTCGCTTCTCATCAGCATCAACGAGAACTGCCTCAATTTCTTCCAAAGTTTTGCTCCATTTCGTCAACAGAGTACGAATTCGCCGCTCTCCGCCGAAGCCGCGTGCAAAGTTCGACAGCTCGCTGGAGGCTAAAGTGGCCAACTTCTCAAATAGAAACTTGATTGAAGCGGCGACTAAGAGCTCTCCCATAGCCATTGATTCCTGAATTTGTGAGAAGGAAGAAGCACTAGAAATGGATTGAACTGAACTGAATTGAATTGATTTGAGAGTTTAACCAAATCGGAGGGTGGTTGTAGTTATGGATTCATTTGAAAGACTCCACACAACCAGAACACAAGAAATGGGAAAAGAGAATGCAATAACGCATCGACTAGACATGTATGGAGAGAGAGAGAGAGAGAGAGAGAGAGAGAGAGAAGTCAATAATGTAAAAAAGCACACGGTAATGGAAAGGAAGTGTTGAGAAAAAACAGAGTGGGCACTCTGCAAAAGCAAACGGTAAAAGAACGTGCGGAGAAAAACGTGTTGAGAAAAGGGAAAATTCTACCGTACGTGAAAGTGATTTTGCATAAAAAATTATGGATTATTAGATTTATCAGACAAATGTTAGTTCTTCAATTTATTGATAATAAAATTAAATAGAAAAAATAAAATAGTTTTGATTAATTTTGAAATAATAAAAAATCATGTTAACTTATAATTTATTGTTCTAAATAAGTATATTTTTTAACTTTTTATAAAAAGATGTGTAAAAAAGTAAAGAGGAGATATTCATTAATGTGACTTAAAAAAATAAAAAGATTGACTACAATAGGAGATGCCAACCAAGGCCTTACTACAAACATACTTATTATTTAGTATTCACTTATTTACTATTTGTTATTAATAAACTTACTATTTAAAATATTACTTGCACTAAACAGGTGACCTCTAATTCTTGAAAAGTGTGCTCTCTTTTATATTTTAAATTAATTTTAAATACATAAAACTAATGACAAATAGTATTTAACTATTTTCCCTCAATATTTTGCCTTGTTATGATTTATAAAAAATAAAATATCATATGTAAATATTAATTTATTAAAATTTACTAATTTTTTAAAATAGTCATTATTGTGAAACATTAATTTAAAATAATAATAATAATAATTATTATTTTACCTACAACACCTCAAAATAGTAATTACTATTTAAGGGTTTGTTTGATAACATTTATATTTATTGCTCTTGCCTAGAATAAAGCTAAACGAACGTCAAGTCCAGGCAAGTTAATAACGAGTTTTTCTTTTCGGCGAAAGATGCCTCTAAAGCAAGTAACTCATAAGCAACCAGTCCTTTACACACCCATGAGTAAGCTAAAGGTCTTCATAGTAGAGGAGGTGAAGGTGGTTAGCCTCTAAGAAAGCTAGAGCTAAGAGCTCTATTAGTTAGTGTATGCTATCTTGTATTTATGAGTTAGTCGCTATCCGTTCGGCCGAATGCAAGAGTCAACTCCCAGGAAGCCAAGTGTCTTAGAAGAGTCCGTAAAGGTATTCTATTTAAGTATAATTTCATTAAGAGATTTTCAGCAATGCTCCGGCAGTCCTCCGACAACATTCTAACGACTCATTTTACACTTTTAAAGTGTAGGTCTACACTCCTAGAATATAGATCTGTTGGAAAATAATAGTTTCGATAAAATTAATTGAATATGAATAAATAAATCAAATAATAGACTTACAACCTTTTACAGATTAAAGAATTGTATGAAGTTGCGATTGAGGCTAGTGTATAGACACTATGTCTTTAAGACAGAATAATTCCCTCTTCACTGGTGCTCGAGATTAATGGGTGTCCTGTCTCCAGGATTCAACAATCACCACACACAGAATTTGCACTAACTCTGTGTGTACAGTGAATCAGAGTATGTGTTTTGCATTCCCTCAAACTTAAACTCTAAAACATGGAATATGCAGGATGAACAGAGGATGAAGAAAGTAGAAAATCTGAAAAAAATTTGATGCCAAAAATCGGATGGAGGAACGGCCATTAAATAGAAAATGAGAGAACCTTTTCGGAAAGAGACATGTCCGTTTGCCGGACCGCACCGTACCGTAAAATTTGAATATGAAATTCAAATTTTTCCAACAAATAATTTTGGCCCAAAAAGATAACTACCGGGCCGACCCAACCTAACTCATACTCTAGGTGCCCTTTGGGTTCAGGCCCAAGGTTCAATCTAGGACCTTATATCTTCTCCAAATTTTCCTTAAATTTTCTATGTGGTACACGACCATACAACACCAATTGAGAATTTCACCAACATGTCTAATGTTCATGAACCTCACTTTGGAGTCAATTTTCCATTCACCTGTAAATGGGTTTAACTTACTAATTACATAATCTTGTTCACCACACGGCGACAAACGCATTGCTACTCGGACCCTCCAAAAATGACTTGTGGGTCCTACATAATTATTAGCGTAAAGTTTCTGAAAAATCAACATTAAAACCATTTTCCCAACAATCCGCCACATGACTGAAATTGATGAATAGGAAATGCAACAACATTTAAATTAAGAACGTACAAAACTAAAAACATCCTGCATAAGATAGGTGGCTTTGGGCCTTGAACCTTCCCTTGTAAGACATTATCAGGTTCACTGGCTGATCAGTGAACATGATGTCTTGAATTATTCTGCCGTTAGTGTAAACTGAGACAATAGCTTTCGCACAGTTTTGTTTTCACACATAACTTGGTTCTTTTGGTTGTGCTTGTTTTGGCCCTGGGCAATACCTGGTTTTCATGAGTGCTCTAGAGAATGTAGCCTTAGCATTCTCATAGAACTAGCCGAGTTCACACTCATATAGGTGATGCTCATTAAGAGTATTTTGCTATACCCTACTTGGTTTGCCAAGATATAAACTTCATTAAAAGTAAAACTTATCTTAATTCTCGCTGCAGACATCACTTGTTATCATAGAAAATGGGTAGGAGATTTGTCTCCTTAGGAATGGTCGAGAATCATACTTAATTTGGTTATGCCTTTGAACCTAGATCTTGGGATCTCTAGTTAGCTAGGTTGGATTTCCATTAAGTCAATTCTTAATTGGTAGGCTTTAATCACATTCCCCTCGATGATCTCATAACTTGCTCTCTAGTCAAACTTTTTGTTAACGAATCCGCAATATTATCTCTTGACCTTATATATTCAATGGAAATAATTCCATTTGAGGGCAGTTGTTTAACGGTATTATGTCTATGACGTATATGACGAGACTTACTGTAATATATATTATTTTGTGCCCTAGCCATAGTTGTTTGGCTATTGCAATGGATGCAAATTGCAAGCATAGGTTTGGGCCACATTGGAATATCTTCCAAAAAATGTCGAAGCCATTCTGCTTCTTCTCCTGCTTTATCTAATGCAATAAACTCGGATTCCATTGTGGACCTGGTAATGCATGTTTGTTTGGAAGATTTCAAAGAGACTGCTACACCTCCCAAGGTAAAGACAACAACTAGTAGGCTTAGAGTCTTTAGTGTTGGATATCTAATTAACGTCACTGTACCCTTCCAGTACTGCTGGATATCTTGTATAGTTCAATCCATAATTCCAAGTATATCTTAGATATCTAAGTACTCTAATTATGGCTGTCCAATTATCTTTTCCTAGATTACTCGTGTACCTGTTCAATTTACTGACATCATATGCTATGTCAGGACGTGTGCAATTCATAAGGTATATTAAACTTCCAATTATTCAGGAGTACTCTAGTTGTGATACACCTTCACCCATGTTCTTCATTAAATGAAGACTAGCATCCACAGCGGTTTTTGTAAGATGGTTGTCATATTTATTAAATTTCTTAGGGACTTTTTTCTACATAATGACCTTGAAACAAAGCATATCTATCAGATGTTCTAGTAATTTTAATTTCTAAAATCACATCTGCTACTCCCATGTCTTTCATGTCAAACTTAGTGTTCAACATTTTCTTGGTAGGTTTTATAATTTCATTATTACTACCAATAATTAGTATATCATCTACATATAGGCAAATAATGACATATCCCTTTTTTATGTGTTTCACATAAACACATTTGTCACACTCATTTATTTTGAATCCATTTGACATCATAATATTGTCAAATTTTTCATGCCATTGTTTTGGAGCTTGTTTCAAACCATAAAGAGATTTTACAAGCTTGCACACTTTCTTTTCTTGCCCTGGAACTACAAAACCTTTTGGTTATTCCATGTAGATTTCTTCATTCAGATCTCCATTTAAAAATATGGTCTTAACATCCATTTGATGTATTTTAAGATTGTATAAAGCCGCTATAGCAATCAACATTCTAATGGATGTTATTTTTGTTACAGGCGAAAAAGTGTCAAAATAATCTATTCCCTCTGATTGCCCATAACCTTTTACTACAAGTCTTGCCTTGTATTTCTCAATTGATCCATTAGGTTTCATTTTTCTCTTGAATATCTATTTATATCCAAGAGGCTTACATCTTGGTGGAAGATCCACCAATCTCCAAATATAATTCTGTAAGAAGAAATCAATTTCACTATTAATAGCTTCCTTCCATAAAGGAGCTTCTAGTGTATACATGGCTTCCGGCGTAGACATGGCTTCCTTAAATGTTCGAGGCTCATTTTCCAGAAGATAAATCAAGAAGTCAGGACCGAAGGATTTACTAGTCCTAGCTCTCTTACTATGTCTAGGTTCTTCCTCATTCGTTCCTTCTTGATTTTCCTCAATTTGTCCTTGACTATGATCAAATGCACTTTCATAAGAATGTTTAAGAGAATTTGACTCTTGTATTGATTTACAAGAAAATATATGTTCAAAAAAAGATTCATTTCTTGACTTGAGTATAGTATTGACATGCACATCTGGACTATCACTTTTGTATACTAAAAATTGATAAGCACTACTATTATGTACATATCCTATGAATATGCAATCAATAGTTTTAGGTTCGATTTTTACCCCTTTAGGATCCAGAATGGCCACTTTAGCTAAACACCCCTACACTTTCAAATATTTATGAGAAGGATCCTAGCCTTTCCACAATTCATATGGAGTTTTAATAATCTTCTTGTGAGGTATTTTATTCAAAATATAATTTGCAGAAAGAATTGCGTCTCCTCACAAGTTCTAGGGTAAACCTTAGCTAATCAACATGGCATTCATCATCTCTTTCAATGTACGATTTTTCTGCTCAACAACTCCATTTTGATATGGTGTATAAGGCGTAGTAGTTTGATGAATGATTCCAAGTTGTGAACATAAGGTTCCAAAAAGAGCATCATATTCACTACCTCGATCACGTCTTAATGCCTTAACCTTCCTGCCAAGTTGATTTTCAACCTCAGTCTTATATTCAATGAATTTTTCCAAGGCTTCATCCTAGCTTCGTAATAAATACACATAGCAGTATCTCGTGCTATCATCAATAAAAGTGATGAAGTACCATTTTACCCCCCTATATTTGAACAAATTTCAAATAACAAATATCACTGTGAATTAAATCCAGTGCCTCAGTACTTCTTTCAATGGAGTTAAACGGTGCCTTAGTCAATTTTGCCTCAACACACACTTCACATTTATGATTTGAGTTAATAGAAAAAATAGGTAGATAGTCTACGTGAATTAATCTACGCAACGAATCATAGTTAACATGTCCTAATCTACCATGCCATAAATAAAAACAAATAAGCAAAAGATGTGATGTTCTTATTAATACTAGGAATTACAGTCTTGCTTAATAATGATCCAGACACCAAGTTCTTCCGAATTTCTAGAACATGCAAAACATTGTTAAACGTTAGCTCCATGCCCGAAGTCGTCTTGAGCACAATCTTCCTTTGTCCTTCAAATTTTGCAATAGAGGAGTTTCCCATGAAGAGTTGCTCGTCATCTTTAACTTGTTGATAGGTAGTAAACATTTTCTTATTTGCACACACATGTCATGTTGCCCTGGTGTTTACCCACCATTCCTTGGAGTTTGACCCCATCAGATTTACTTCAGACACAACTGCTGCAAGATTCATCTCAGTCACTCCATCAGACAAAGTCTCCAATTCAATTATGTGTGCCTCCTCATACTTTGTCTTCTTGGAAGGACCTTGTTGATCTTTGCGGTTCCGATAATATTTGATTTGATGTCCTATCTTGTTGCACACAAAGAACTTTCCCTTGAACTTTATAGGTCCAATCTTAAATATCTGACCAGCATTTTGTTTAGAGTTTTGCCTAGGATGCTTTTTCTTTTTCTCCTTTTGTCCTTGCTCCACTATGTTAGCCTTTGCTTTGAAAACAAATTTCGGATTTCTTTTCTTTTCTACCTTGTAGTTATCTTCATCAATCCGTAACTGGAGAATCAAGTCTTCTAACTTCATTTCCTTACGTTTGTGTTTTAGGTAGTTTTTGAACTCTTTTCAAGATGGTGGTAGTTTTTCTATGATAACTACCACTTGAAAAGATTCGCTCAAACTCATACCCTCTGCATGAATTTCATGCAAAATCAATTAAAGCTCATGGACTTGACTAATTACGGTCTTTGAGTCCA
The DNA here is from genome assembly GCF_055761805.1 of Camellia sinensis. NCBI lineage: Eukaryota > Viridiplantae > Streptophyta > Magnoliopsida > Ericales > Theaceae > Camellia > Camellia sinensis. The sequence goes on along the minus strand of NC_138961.1, from coordinate 183,815,627 downwards.
TCATCATATACTCAAGAAAAATGGCCAACCACATATTTCTTGATCTCCGCATCCTCTGTTTTGTACTTCTTGTTCAAAGATTTCCACAAATCTCTAGCCATTTTTAGTGGACTATACACGTTATACAACATGTTGTCCAATTCATTCAAAATATAGTTTTGGCACAAAAAATCAGAATGCTTCTATGCCTCAACTACGGCAATTGCTTGCTGATTAGTTTTGTCCTCACTCAAGGCGGGTGCTAGGAGTGTAAAAATGGCCTGCGGCCTGTGGATGGCCTGAAGCCCGTCCGGTACCAGGGTGGGCCCGGGCTTGAGCCCAGCTCGAGCCCCTGGGTCTGGGCTTAGGCCATCATTTTGAAGCTCGGCCCACTTGGCTCAGCCCATAGGCTAACTCATCGGCTCGCTTAACACCCACTCATGGCCAAACTGGAGGCCCGCTCCCACCTGAGGTCCAGTGTCTTTTTTAGTGGAAAATAATAATTTTTTGGTAGAAAAAATTTAAAAAAAAAAACAAAAAAAAATAGTTATGCTCGCCCAAGCCTGGCCTAAGCTCAAGGCCAAGCCTAGGCCCACCAGGCTGACCTGCCCAAGGCCCCGAATATTCCTGGGCCTGAGCTTAATTTTTTTGGCTTGTAGGCCTGCTCGGCCCAGTCCAAATTTTGGCAAGAGCCCGCGAGGCTTGACATGGGCCGGACAGGGCCTGGGCTGGGCCAGATTTACATCCCTAGCAGGTGCATTCTCTTTGACAAATCTTACCAAATTTAGATTTGTTAGATAAAATAACATTTTTTCTGCTGCCATCTCTTAAACTTTGTCCCATTAAATTTTTTCGGCTTTTCATTGTGGTTTACCAGAATAGTGGTGGGAAGTGAAATAACCACAGGAGTAGGAACCATGACAGATGCAGATGTTAGGTTTGCATTTCCAGCATTGATTACAGTCTCAGTTGCCATTTAAACGTTCTATTTTCTGATTCAACAAAACAACAAAACCAAATCTTTTCATGTAAATAACCAAGATAAAAGAAACTCAGAATCTAGGAAACCAATAACCGATAAAATAAGACAAACCACAAGCGATGCAGACAACACCACATACAAAAAAAAAAAAAAAAAAAAACTTAGGGCAAATTATAGCGGTAGTCCCTGTAATTTACCTTTTTTTCAATTTGGTCTCCGTTTTTTCAATTTGATCAATTTTGCCCCTTAATTTTACGGATTGTGTCGTATTAGTCAAATAAATAACGGCGGTTAAGTTTGATGGACGGATAATCATAAGGACCAAATTGAAATGTCATATGATTATCCGTCCATCAAACTTAACCGCCGTTATTTATTTGACTAATACGACACAATCCGTAAAATTAAGGGGCAAAATTGATCAAATTGAAAAAACGGAGACCAAAATGAAAAAATTGGTAAACTACAGGAAGCATTTGCATAATTTATCCAAAAACTTATTATGTTTTGTTACACTTAAAAAATAGAAGCACGTATGAACAAAATCTAAACTATTCAAACAAAATATTAATATCTAAAATATAAAATATAAACTAACAAACAGCCTGACGCACAATGAACCAAATTATAAATAAACAATAAAGTATTTGATCTGCGCAAACCACAAACAAGGTGCACCAAACCGAACAAATAAATAATAGTGGTCCCAAATGACGTTTCTCCAAAAAACAAATTTTTTTTCTTCTTTCTACTTCATATGCGTTTGAAAATATTAGTCAAGCAGATTCAGACAAACATGACTATAGTATATATAACAGAATCCACAAATAGTACATTAACAGGAAATACTACCCAGAATATTAAACTTATGCATTAAACCAGAAAATGCAAAATTTGCAGTATGAAATTCTGTATTAAAAACAGAACAGGAAAACAGTCTAAAATAGCAACTGTATTTAAAACAAAAACATGCAGAATATATTTTGTATTTGAACAGAATCGACACACTGGGGAAAAAAAAAAAACCAGAACATTAATTTAATCGAAACCTAAAGCTAAAGTAATTATTCTATCTTAAAATTGTTGGAAAATAATAGTTTCAGTAAAATTAATTCAATATGAATAAATAAATCAAATAATAGACTTACAACCTTTTGTAGATTAAACAATGGTATGAAGTTGTGATTGAGACCAGTGTATGGACACTGTGTCTTTAAGACAGAATAACGCCCTCTCTACTGGTGCTCGAGATTAACGGGTGTCCTGTCTCCAGGATTCAACAATCACCACACACAGAATTCGTACTAACTCTGTGTGTACAGCAAACCAGAGTATGTGCTTCGCACTTGTTGGAAAAATAATAGTTTTTTGGTGACTTTAATGCAATATTAAAGTGGGTGCCAATCCTTAATTAAGGTGGAGTAAAGTGGGTTTAGATTCTTTGTAATGAAATCTTTATACCACAACTCATTAAGTTGGCCTCATGAAGGAGGTGTTAGGAAAGGTATAAAACCTTGTATCTCACATTGATTGTAGAGGAGAGCATTGATGGGTATTTGAATCCCATTTTTTGCATAAGGGTGTAAGCCCTTTGGGGCATCCAAATTTTCCAAAGGAAGGGAGTTATGGATGCTTCAAGGATGGACTTGGGCCAAGAATATGGTCCAAGTTGGTTATACAAAAATTGCCATATACACGCGCGCGCGCGTTGCTCGCCCGCCCAAACCGGCCCAGGCCGGGTTCGTGGATAGACTTGGGACTTAGGCTTGGTCTTGGGCTTGGGCTTGCTGGAATGGATTGAGTGTGGGGGTTCGGACCCTCATCTTAATCTTTTTGGGCCAAGCTAGATTTGTGGGTTACAGATATATATACACACAAAACTTATGTGTATAGCTAGTAACTCCTCTATTGATGATAGACTTAAACCCATCAGTTTTACAGGTTAATGCAGAATTAAATCATGCATTTGTTGTGGGGGAGCCTCTTCCTTTCTCCCTCCATGTATATAAAAGGAGGCCCTCACCTTCAGCTGTCTACACTAGAAATTGCTGCTCTTCTTGTCTCCATAAGTTTTCCAGTTTTATATTATTTTCTTCATACGAGAGACTGCTGCAAAGTTCTATTCGCCAAAGCTACTCAGTCGGTGCATTATTGTAGCTGTCCTAGGAGACAGATGTCGAACAACTTCCAGCACCGAACTAGTGAGGCAACGAATATGTTTTAAGGACACTGTCTAGTGCAGGCTTTGGTTTGCCTTTTGTTGCTATTTTATTTTATGTATTTTTTCTGTTATTCTACTTGTAATTTCTAGCATGATATTGTAGTCAATAATTACAAATATAAAATATGAATTTATTGTTCTATGTGATCCCACGATTTATACAACAAACTTAAAAGATATCATTTTGTTTAAAATGAAATTGGACAAATATATTTGTACGGGGGCGAAATATCCTCTGCTTTCCGTACTCCTTGTACTCCAAGCTTCTCTTGACGGCGTCTACCTGGCAACACAGAAATGGTGAGCTGCCCAGTGGTGGTGTGCCGGATAGACCCTCCGACGATCAAGTCAGTCCACTTGAGGAAGAAGAAGACTGTTAGAGAGAGAGTATTCTCTTTGGGGAAGAAGTTGCATACCTCTAACGTTCACCTTCCTCCACTATTTCTAGGCTGGCCATGCAACCGCAAGATCGTGCGCGCACCACCTCTATTGTCCTTCCCTGGGCAGGTGGCAGTGCTTGCCTCTCACCACCTTACGCGTGTAAAGATTTTGTCCTTCAACCAGTACATGCGGAACTGCCAAACGGTATTGGTGCGTGCATGGAGCAGATGTCCTCCCCCTCACGCCATTGGCCCAGGTGGCACACTTAACCGAAGTACCACGATCAGCTGGTTCCCTGTGGAGAATTGCCTCCTCGAACACATAACCAAGCTAATGAACGCCGACCTGCCCCTTGGCAAAGGGGCCAAAGTGTTATGCTCATGGCCGGGCTATTTATGATCGGTCCCAACCGACCGAACGGCCATGAAGCACGCTGGACTTCCACCGTTCTTTATTCTTGATCACATGAAGCCCGTCCATCTCGGCTGATCGATTAAGCGCATGCCGACGCTAATCGCATCTCAAGTCCAGTCTGGGCTACTCTTTAGCTTGGTCATCAGACACTGCTGCGTGCTCGGCCGTGTTATAGCTCGGCCAGGCATTGGTTCGTGTCTGACCGGTCGACCTCTCTGGCCGTGCAAGTCAGGCCGCTGGGCCGAGCAAGAGAGGAGTCTCCTCGGCGGCGTGTGGTTCGTCATGGTCGGCGTTATCGTAGCTCGACCGTACTAATGCGCACCTCTCAATTGCCCCTTAACCCCATCCGACCTAGTCATGATTGGGGTTACCATCGTGACCGAGCTAACGGACGAGTTGCGCCATCATCAAGTCGAGCATGATTGGGAGCATATCTATCGCCGAGCTGTCCCGTTTGGTCGGCCATTTCCTCCGCAGTCTCATCAAAGGTCGTACAGCCGTACTGACAGCCTCGTTTCCAATGCCACGTGGCTTCACGCCATTAGGTCGTGCAGCCAGCTGTTCTGCACGCGCAGAATTCAAACGGCGCAGCCGTTTGGGGTTCCTTCCCCCCTATTTTGTATTCCAACGAAGGACCTAAAACCTTTCACTTTTCACCTTCTCTTCCACACAAACCCTAAACCTCCCAAACCTTCGAACCCCCAAGATCACTGCCATTGCTGTCTCAGTGCTACATCCTCCATTTCAGATCCTTTCGAAAGCCGCAATCGAGCTCTCAAGGTTGCGTTCACCCTCGCATCTGTTCCCCTGGCAAGTTACACTACCCTCCCTTGCATTTTCTGTTTCTATTTCTCAAATTTTTTTATACATGTTCTTCATTTCCCTGCCACTATGCTTCGTATTTATTTTTTTTTGTTTGTGACCACCAGTGCCCCCTTTCTTTACTTAGAACCTGCACACCCTAGGGCAAATGGGAACTTTGAGAATGGAAGGGGCCTCTGAGCCCCTTGTTCCTCCTTGGTTCAAACGAGTTCGCCCCACTTCTGGGATGAACAGTTTAAATCTGGGTAGAACCGAGCTAAATGCTCATTTAGATCCATAGGTAGAGCTATAGCCGAGCAAAAACTGGTTTGTGGCTTTTTACCGAGGTCGCAACCGAGCTGAATACTCTAATTAGATTGGTAAATAGAAACGCACCGAGCTGTAACTTGAGGTCTCCACTTCAAGGCCTAACCGAGCTGAATACTCCATTAGATCTGCAAATGGGAATGAACCGAGCTAGGAAATCGACCAAGTAGTCTAGCCGAGATAGGGGTCAGGCCGGTAAAACACCAAAGATCTTTCACTGAGCTATTTCCAATAGGAGCTGTGGAATTTATGCCGCGCTAACCCTTGGCCTCATTTTTTAACAATGCAGAACAAACTAGGACCGATCAGTTCAGTCAAGAACCATCACTGGTGGAGCTCAAAGACCGAGCAATTACACCAAACATTTTTGTCCGAGGTACAAGTTAGTTCACCAAATAAAACCGAGATAGATGGGCAAGTACCGATTCATGGTGAGCTCGCCCGGTGCGATGGCCGAGTTTCGTAGGGAGTACAACATCCCAGATGACGTCGTCTTAGAGCTCACCAAAAAGGGAGACACCCCTTGGGGGGATCTAGACCGGTGCCTCTTCACCGTCGTATCAATAGTAGAGGGAGGGCTCCGCTTCCCGGTTCAACCCTTGATCTGCGAATTTTTGAGGCAGACAAGGCTTTGCCCGACCCAAGTTTCAAATAACACTTACAAAATAATAAACAGGGTCGCCGGGTTGAACCGGAGGCTCGGTCTAAATCTCGGTCTGGCCGAAATTTTCCATCAGTATAGTCTAAGTAGAAATAAGAGTGGGCTTTGCTGGTACCTCAAAGTCAAGAAGGGCCGAGCAAAGCTAATAGAGGGCAACCCGGACAAGGAGACCAATGACGACGACTTTTTGTGGGTGTCCGGTCGCTATGAGGACACCGAGGCACCCATACCGGGATGGTATATTAGAAAGGATTTTTCCAGTGCCGGTGAGTCGCTCGGCTGACCGCGCTATTTTCTTTATGCATCAATTACTTTCCATGCCAATCTAACACTTGTCTTCTTTTTGCAGATAAGCACCTAGCAGCAGACTACCACCAGGCCAACCAAGAGGCCATCAGAGCCCTGCTGTGCCATCCTGCTGAGGAGAGGGAGGCTTCGAAACTGCTCGGCTTTGAATAGACATACCACTACACCGCACCGCGCAAGAGCTGGGTTACCGACTTTCTGCGTGCGCCATCCCCAGAACCAGATCCAAACCTGCCACCGATCAGGCTTGTTCCACTCACCGCCGAGCAAGAAATGGCAAAAATCAAGGCAATCAAGTCCATGATTACTGGTGAGGAGGGCGAGTCCCAACCACCGGAGGCAACCGAGGGAACATCATCTACACCTGTCGGGCAGAAGAAGAGTGCAGTATTGGCCCTCGCCAGCGAACAACCGGCTGGCCGGTTAAAGAAAAGACCGAGGAAGGACCCGGCCGGGCAAAGCCTCGCAGATGAAGACTCCACAGAGCTCGGCGCCACCGAACTGGGCGACCAGACCGAACAACCACTAGGCGGGCCTTCCAAATCCCCAAGTTCCCCCCCGGTCTGGGCACCCGAGATAACGTTCAAGGGCCAGGCAGTCTCGTCTGCAGATTCGGTGTATGCGGACAAGGATTACTCTCTTGGTTTCAACATGACCAAGGGGCTAATCCTTCCAGCCGACATGAAGAAGCACGACGAGCTGTCCGATCTGAAAGTGCTTCGCTCGACAGCCAAGTCGATAGTGCTGGTAAGTTTTTCAGTTTGTCTTCAAGTCATTGCTCGGTTTTTGTTCGGTTGCCTTGGTACTTATGATCTCTCATTTGCTTGCAGGCCGCGCAAAAGAATTACCTCGCCCACGAGCGTATGATCGCCATGCGGCAGAGTCTGCGTAAGGCCATCGCCGAGAATAAAGCCCAAAAGGTCGAGATAACAAAACTCAAGGCCGCGCAAGAAGCGGTCACAGCGGAGCGAGATATCCTGAGCCAAAAGGTCGACCGAGCTGACGAAGACAAGCAATGGGCCGTGAAGTCGATGAAGGCTCGGTACCTTGCCGAGCTGAGGAAACTGCGCGATGCTAACAAGGTAGCCATGGACAAGGCGGTCGATGATGCCGGGGACCGGGGATACGCTCAAGACGAGAAGACTTAAGAGCGCCAGGTCCAAGCGACCAAGGACATCTTTTTCCAGTGCGGTTGGAAAGTCGCCGTGGAAAAAGTTGGCCTTGGTTAGGACGCTGACATGTTCCTTAACCCCCCTGCAGCCTACATCTCGGTCTATATGCAGGCGTACGCCAATGCTACCCAGAACCAGCTTATCGCTGAGGCAAGGAAAGAGGCCAAGGAAGAAGCTACCGCCGTGAAACAAGCCGAGCAAACCACCACCGAAGCATCCCAACATGCGGAAGATGAAGTGGCTGATCGGGGGGTTGCTGCGGAGAATAGAGCAGACGATGACGTCGGGGAAAACCTGCCCGAGCAGACAGCAGAGATTGCCGAGCAGACGGTGGAGGCAGCCGAGCAAACCGTGGACCTTGAACTGGACTAAAGATCTTCCTTGTTTTTGTTGTTTTTGTTTTTGTTTTTTTTTTTTTTGGATGTAACGGGCTATGGCCCCATAATTGTAACGCAATTTTGTTAATCAATGAAATTTGAACTTTTTGCCCGTTTAACTTCTATTGCTTTTTGCCTTCGACGTGCAAAATTTCCATAAACGCGTTCAAACTTCAACTAGCAGCTCGGCTCATTTGGAATTTCAAATTCACCTTTTAAAATGCCGAGCAAAATATGCTCGGCTCGAAATTAAGGGCTCATGAACGCGGCCGAGCAAAATCAGCTCGGCCTTGACAGGTTTTCAAACTTTATAAAATTCCAGTACTTTAATGTGACCGAGCAAAAACCAGCTCGCCCTTTCAGTTGGGTGGATTGCCAACATTTCTTTTCCGCCTAGCAAAGTCAGCTCAGCTTTTTATCGGTTAGACAAAACTCCAACATTGCGAATCCTGCCGAGCAAACTCCGCTCGTTTTCCATATTGGACAAGACACCAATATGCCAACCGGGCCGAGCAACATCAGCTCGGCCCTTACATTGGGCAAAACACCAATGTTTCAGTTAAGTTGGTCATGACGCCAACATTTTAACCGGGCGAGCAAAACCAGCTTGGCCCTAATGCGAATTGGTCCATACGCCAATTATATCGTCGAACAATGCACCAACTGTTTGTGCGGTCTGCTTCCATTCCGGCGAGTGGAAATCAGTCCGGTCCCATTCAGGTCTCCTTGCCCCTGGCATCCATAATTGCCTTGCGTCCTTGCGAATTCATTGTACAAAGATGTAATACCAAACAACAAGAGGGCTATTTTTCATTACAAAAGCATTGCTATCTTTTACATTAAGTGCCAAAAGGCTAAAGGTCTAGAAAAGCTAAACAACACAAGCAAATTACATCTTAAAAGTAAAAGACCTTAAGGTTGGCCGCATTTCATGGTCTGGGGACAGCCTTGCCATCTAAATCTTCCAGATGGTATGCCCCTTTACCAGCAAGACCAATCACCTTGTATGGTCCTTCCCAATTTGCACCGAGCTTTCCTTCGCCAGGGACCACTGTGTTGCCAAGCACCTTTCTTAATACCCAGTCCCTAATCTTGAACAGCCTGGGGTGCACAGCCTTGTTGTACTTTTTTGGAGAGTTCTTGTTGATAGGCCGCTATGTGGATCAATGCTCGCTCCCTCCTTTCTTCAACAAGGTCCAACTCCAATGCCACCGCTTCATTATTCAGATCTGGGTGGAAACTTTCAGAGCGGATGGTTGGCATGCCAATTTCCAACGGGATGACGGCCTCCATGCCATAGGCCAAAGCAAATGGTGTTTCCCCGGTTGACCGCCTTGGCGTAGTGCGGTATGCCCAGAGCACATTAGGGAGTTCTTCAGCCCACTTGCCCTTAGCCTTCTCAAGCTGCTTCTTCAGCCCGTCCAGGATGGTCTTGTTTGAGGCCTCTACTTGACTATTTGACTGAGGATAGGCCAGCGTCGAATTGTAGAACTCGATCTTCAACTCTTCGCAAAATCCGCGAAAGAGTTTACCGTCAAATTGAGTGCCATTATCCGAGATGAGGGCCTTGGGTATACCGAAACGGGTGATGACGTTTTGCCATACAAACTTCTTCACGTCCTTTTCCTTTATGGTCGCTAGTGGCTCGGCCTCAACCCACTTGGTGAAATAGTCGGTAGCGGCGATGAAGAACTTGCAATTGCCCGGCGCAGCTGGGAGTGGCCCAACAATATCCAACCCCCAAAGCACGAACGGCCAAGGACTTGTGAGAGGGAGCAAATCTCTAGCCGACTGGTGGATCTGGTGGGCGAACTTTTGACACTTCTCGTACCTGCGAACATATTTTTGCGCATCTGCCTGCATGCGCGACCACCAATAACCCTGAGAAATTGCTCGGTAAGCCAAGGATCTGCCCCCAGTATGGCTGCCACAGATGCCCTCGTGTATCTCGTAGAGGAAAGCCTCCACCTTGGTGGGGTGGACACATTTAAAATACGGCCCGGTGAAAGATTTCTTGTACAAGGCCCCAGACGGGGAGAGCCAAAACCGCTCTGACTTTGCCCGGATCTTGTGTGCCGCCTTCTTTTCTTCTGGTAGAATTCTATCTTTCAGGAAGGCGATGATAGGATCCATCCAAGAAGGGCCCAAGTCGGTACAGAGTACCTCGGCTGATTCTGGTTCCTCAATGCTTGGCCGGGGTAAAAATTCTATCATCAAGGGGTTAGGAAAAGCTGTCTGAGCAGAAGCAAGTCCGGCCAATTCATCAGCTGCGCCGTTTTCCTCGCGGTCGATTTGTTCCATCCTTATTGCAGCGAACTTCTTGATCTCTGTGCATACCAGCGCCTGATACTTGGCCATTCTTTCGTCCTTTGCCTCATACTCCCCTGAGACCTGATTGACCACCAACTTGGAATCACTGAATACCATAAGGGCTGTGGCTTTCATTCTCAGCGCGCTTCTTAGTCCGGCAAGGAGAGCTTCATACTCAGCCTCGTTGTTAGATGCTAGGAAGCCGAGTGTAATTGCCTGCTCGATGATCAGCCCGTCCAGTGAGTTCAACACAATGCCCAGCCTGGCCCCATGTCTATTGGATGCCCAATCAACGAAGAGCTTCCACATCTCGCCAATAAACAGCTTCCAACAATCCGAGGGGTTCTGGGAGCTTCTCAATTCCAAGTCTCTGATCAGTTCATTCTGGTCCCTTTCCTTGTCTTGGTTGGGTTCATCATCGCTGGACTTTGTTAGTCCGGTCGTGCTCGTCCCTTTTCCTACCTACGAACCAACACTTGTTTCTGTTGCCAGAACCGTGGGTTGTGCTAAATCCGCACCAACCAAATCAATCGGGCATACTGGATGCATCCCAGGGGCAAATTTCGCCACAAAGTCAGCAAGTGCTTGAGCCTTGATTGCGGTGCGCGGTCGGAACTTGATGTCATATTGTCCTAATTCGACGGCCCATTTCAAAATTCTCCCAGTGAAGTCTGCCTTTTCAAAAAGCACCTTGAGCGGGAACTCGGTTAACACAACTATTGTATGGGCATGAAAATAGTGTGCCAGTTTTCTTGACGCCATCATTAGGGCCAGCGCCAATTTTTCCAAGGGAAGATATCTCGTTTCGGCTGGGAGTAGAGTCTTGCTTACATAGAAGATCGGTAAGTGCTGGATGCCTTCAGCATGAACCAATACCGCGCTGACTACGTATTGAGAGACAGCCAAGTAGAGGTACAACTCTTCGCCCGGTTGAGGTGTGACCAAAATAGGGGCTGAGGAGAGATATGCTTTCAGGTCTGCTAGTGCGCAGTCGCACTTGTCATCCCAGAAGAACTTGGACTTCAAAGTTTTAAAGAAGGGCCTGCAACGATCAGAAGACCGGCTGATAAATCTGTTCAATGCGACTGCCATCCCGGCAAGATGTTGCACGTCCTTCGTGGAGTTAGGACGCTCCAGGTCTTGTATAGCCTTGATCTGTGATGGGTTAGCTTCAATCCCTCGATCTGTGACCAGAAAACCCAAAAACTTCCCGGTGCCGACCCCGAAGGCGCATTTGGAAACATTCAAACGAAGCTTGTGGTGTTTAAGTATAGCAAACATCTCTGCTAAGTCGGAGAGGTACTGAGCTTTCTCTTTACTTTTCACCACCATATTGTCGAAGTAGGCCTCCATGGTGCGGCCCAGCATTGGGGCGAACATCTTCGTCACCATCCGTTGAAAAGTCGCCTCGGCGTTCTTTAGTCCGAACGGCATGACTTTGTAGCAATATAAGCCTCTGGGGGTGGTGAACGATGTGATCTCTCTGTCCGATTTATACATGGCTATCTGGTGGTAGCCGCGATATGCGTCCAGGAAGCTAAACCTCTGATGGCCAGCGGTTAAGTCCACCAGCTGGTCAATTCGTGGGAGGGGAAAACTGTCCTTGGGGAAGCTCGGTTGACAGTCTTGTAATCAACGCAAACTCACCACTTGCCGTTCTTCTTCGGAACAACCACCGTGTTGGATATCTACCGAGGGTATTGCACCTCCTCTATGGCCCCAGCTTCCAACAAATTCTTCACTTCTTTTACCACCACTTCAGCATGGTGCAAGGCTGAGCGGCGCGTCCTTTGAATGACTGGCCGTGTATTGGGGAAGACATTCAACTGATGACAAATGAAGCTCGGGTCAATGCCAGACATGTCGTAAGGCCTCCAAGCAAAGGCCTCCAAATTGGAAACCAAGAAGTTGACATAATCCATCCGCTCGGTGCTAGACAAGGATGATCCTAAGAGGAAGAATTTAGTTGGATCGTTCTCGTCAATGCGCACTTCCACCAAATCTTCAACTGATTTTTCCTCGGCCTTTCTTCCTACGTCTTCAAGGACCTCTTTACCCTCGGGCCCTTCAATCATTTGGACGAACCCTTTGGCCGCTCGGCTGCCATTTACCGCAACAAAGCATTGTTTCACCATCACCTGGTCCCCCCAAACTTCCTCTATTTGTCCGCTTGGTGCCGTAAAGCACATGACTTGGTGGAAGGTCGAAGCAACTGCTTGCATGGCGTGCAGCCAGCCCCTGCCTAAGATCAAGTTGTAAGTCGATGGAACTTTGAGCACCCAGAATTCTACTTGCTTTACTACTGATCCCGCTTTGACCGGCAAAATAATCTTTCCGATTGGCCATTCTGGCTGTGAGTTGAAGCCGACCAAAGGGGACGTTGCGGGGGCCAAGTCCTTGTCTTCTAACTTCGTTTGTTTAAACGCGTCATAATACATAATTTCTACCGAACTCCCCTGGTCGATCAAGATTCTCTTGATGTCAAAGTCCTTGACGCGAAGAGTGACTACTAAAGAATCATTGTGTGGCATCTGAACTCTTTCCAAGTCCTTGGTCGAGAATGAAAGGATGTCCCTCTCTTCGGTCTTTCCCTTCTTCACAGCGGGCTGAACGGAGAGCACTTCCCTCATGTGCTTGGCCTTCTTGATCATCCCTCTCAGCTCGCAGACCTTGGCCGGTTCAATGATGCCGTGGATGACGTTGATTACACCTTGCGGGAGCACTTCTAGGGCGACCATGCCGTTTGGCTCGGCTTGGTCCGCTGGCGTGGCCTTGATGCCCCCATCTATGTATTGGTCAAGATGCCCCACCGCCACCAACTCCTCTAAGTGTTGTTTGAGCGGCAAGCAGTCCTCTGTTTGGTGCCCCCGCTCTTCATGAAAGGTGCAGCGATATTTTGAATTGAAGCCCCTCTGCACAATCCCCAACTTGGCCGGCCAACGGACGAAGGGTTCACCTCGAATCTCGCTCAAAATGCGGTAGATGGGGATTTTAAAGACCGTGGTGATTCCAGTCCGTGCCTTCAATTTTCTTTTGGCATCCTCTGCCGCATCACAGGGAGTGTCAGCCCGGTCGTTTCGGCGGCCCTTGTGTCTGTCATCACGGTTTGAACCATGGCGCTGATCTTTTGCCCGGTTGTTTGGGCGGTTATCCTCCTGCCCCACCGAGTGAACTTTCCCCGCTATCTTTCTGTCCGCCGCGACCGAATTATCCTTCTCGGTCGCGGAAGCGGCATCATCCTCGACGCGAATGTGCTCATTGATCCACTGCATCAATGACTCCATGGTTGTGGGTTGATGCATCGTGAGTGAATCTCGCAACCTATGTCTGACTGGGAGACCCCGTTTGTATTGAGTGATCGCCAGATTGGTGGGGCAGTCGAGGATCTCATTGTAAGTTTCCCAGTATTTCGCATTGTATGCCTTCAACGAACATCCAGACTCTATCTTGATGCCCAAGAGATGGTCGACCTCCTTCGGCGTTCGTGTGTTGGTTTTGAATCTGGTGACGAAGGCTTCCGCTAGTTGCTGCCACCCCTCAATACTCCCCTCCGGGAGCCTTTCGAACCACTTCAAACCCAGCTCTCCCAATCTTGCTGGGAATATGAGGCACATCAAGGCGTCGTTGCGCCGGTGGCCAGCCATTACTTGCCAGTAATGGCTCACATGCATGTACGGATCCATCTTGCCGTCGTACAAAGTGAACTTTGGCTGGTGGAATCCGACGGGGAGTGGCGTACTCTCAATCTCTGGAGACAGCAGCGTGGTTGTAAGTTGCGCCAGCTCTTTGTCCACCAGCGCAGGGGCCATCACTTTGGGGGCTGGCATCTCCACTTCCTCACTATAACGAACTGGAGCGCTCAACCTCTGCAATGCTGGCACTCTCCGAGCCTCCCGACGGCGCGCCCTCTCCTCCAATACATCCCTCAAGTCCCTGGAACACGTGGAGAAAGAGGATCCCCACGTCGGCGTCGGGTGTGAGGGGCGGTAAGTGCTGTCGCGAGAGAGGGACCTGCCCTCGCTTTGGTCGGAATCTCCAACCCCATAGTTCCTGGTGATGGAGAGAGAGTGGGTCCTCCCCTGGCGGCGACTGCTACAACGAGGGGACGGGGTGCGCTCACTGAGGTTGCCCTCTCCAGCAACACCCTTCCCTTTAATCTGGCGTTTTAGCAGCTCCATCTCCGCCGCCATCTTGCGAATGAGGGCGTCTTGGTCCTGGAGTTTGTGCTCCAAGCGCTGCGCATGGGACTCCCCCCGGCGTCGGCGGCCCTCTGGACTCTGCGAGCGATCAGTACTCCTCCCCCGTTTGTCTCGCGTACCTCGCGAAGGAGTCTCTAGGCTCACCATGGCTGGAATATTCGGGGGGCCTTCTCTCAAGCGGACGTACTCAGGTGTGACGCCATCGACGATGGACAGTGGGGCTTTGCCATTGTTGGCCATGGAAATGGTCGAAGAAGCTCAAAGAACAAGGGTTGAGTATCAAAGACTTCCCACAGACGGTGCCAATTGTACGGGGGCGAAATATCCTCTGCTTTCCGTACTCCTTGTACTCTAAGCTTCTTTTGACGGCGTCTACCTGGCAACACAGAAATGGTGAGCTGCCCGGCGGTGGTGTGCCGGATAGACCCTCCGACAATCAAGTTAGTCCACTTGAGGAAGAAGAAGACTGTTAGAGAGAGAGTATTCTCTTTGGGGAAGAAGTTGCATACCTCTAATATTCACCTTCCTCCACTATTTTTAGGCTGGCCATACAGCCCCAAGATCGTGCGCGCACCACCTCTGTTGTCCTTCCCTGGACAGGTGGCAATGCTTGCCTCTCACCACCTTACGCGTGTAAAGATTTTGTCCTTCAACCAGTACATGCGGAACTGCCAAACGGTATTGGTGCGTGCATGGAGTAGATGTCCTCCCCCTCACGCCATTGGCCCAGGTGGCACACTTAACCGGAGTACCACGATCAGCTGGTTCCCTGTGGAGAATTGCCTCCTCGAACACATAACCGAGCTAATGAACGCCGACCTGCCCCTTGGCAAAGGGGCCAAAGTGTTATGCTCATGGCCGGGCAATTTATGATCGGTCCTAACCGACCGAATGGCCATGAAGCACGCTGGACTTCCACCGTTCTTTATTCTTGATCACATGAAGCTTGTCCATCTCGGCCGATCGGTTAGGCGCATGCTGACGCTAATCGCATCTCAAGTCCAATCCGGGCTACTCTTTAGCTTGGTCATCAGACACTGCTGTGCGCTCGGCCGTGTTATAGCTCGGCCAGGCATTGGTTCGTGTCTAGCCGGTTGACCTCTCCGGCCGTGCAAGTCAGGCCGCTGGGCCGAGCAAGAGAGGAGTCTCCTCGGCGGCGTGCGGTTCGTCATGGTCAGCGTTATCGTAGCTCGGCCGTACTAACACGCAAATCTTCCCTCTCAATATTCATCATTATTTACGAGGTTAATTTTTTCTGTTGCCCAAAATTCTTGAGTATCAATCAGAATTGTACCATATAGAAAGCCCACTGTTTTGCATGATTAATAATGGAAAAAAACAAAAAAAAAAACAAAATAAAATAAAACAACCAGTGGTCTTCTGTTGCTGCCATGTTTTCTTGCCTTGAAAGTCAAATTAGTCTACTACATGATTGTATTGAGAGCAAAGAGGATATGTATAGCCCACTGTTTCCAATTACATGTTTAACCTGGAATTTATGAGTAGGAATAATAATAACCATATCTTATGTGCAATATTTTTTTTTAATTGTTCAGCTTACCATACGTTGCATGCTCATTATTTGATTTTACTATTATTCTATAATATAGAGTGATTTTATGAGCATGAATTTTATTTCCTACCATGATTTGGATGCTTCTTTATTTTATAATTTCGTAACATAATTTGCATGTTCAAAATTTTCTAGATTTTAATTTTTTGTTACATGCTTATTGTTTCTAAAGTTATGTGTATGATCTTATTTCCATGTTAATTTTTAGAAACATACGTGTGTATTACATGGTTCTTGTTTGTTTAAATTCATATGTAACTCTTACATATTAATTTAATTTATTTACATGTTTATTGTGATTTAAATTCATATGTGACTCTTGCATATTAATTTTATTTATTTACATGTTTCTTGTGATTTAAATTTATATGTAACTCTTGTATATTAATTTAATTTATTTATTTGGAATTATAAGTTTACATGTTTATTGTGATGCAACTCTAGCCTATTAATTTTGTAGTTTAAGGTTTTGGAGTTATCAAATTTTTGTAACTTGTCTAGATTTATTTGCATAATTATTGTGTAATAATTTGATATATATTACTCATGGCTATTAACTTTTAATTTAATTGTGGAGTTATATTTTTTTTCAATTTAGTTGTGTAACTCAACTAGCATTTTAATTCATTGGTTAATTTTGTTATTAATTAGTTTCCTAGATAGTTTCAATTAATTTATTATAGTTTCAATTAATTTATTATATTACTTGGTGCCTAGATTATTTGGTTCGTTTTGTTTTTGGTTTTTCGCTAACTTTCTCTACAGGAATACCTATGCGAAAGGGATTGGAAAACAAACACAAAGCCAAATGAATAGATTTGGGTTGTATAAACAAAATTGTGGACTACTAACCTTTGTGTTGAACAAGAATAGCTAAGCGTGGAAATTTTTGGTCTATATAATTTAAGCAATTTTTGCTTGAGATTTAGTAATTGTTACTTGCCAATTTTTTAAGCAAGGTTGTTTGCTTGGCATATTAGAAGCATTTTCTTTGCTTATCATTGATGTAGCAATTTTTTATTTTATTTCTTGTACTTTTGGTTAGAAATTTTTATATTGCTTGTAAGTGTTGGACCTTGGTTTGGATTAACCTAGTTCATTCCTTGAAAAACTTAATTCTAAAAATTGTTTCTTATGGACTAGGAGCCAACATGCTCTTGAAAGTTTTGTCAAAAGGTTAACTGGGTTTTAAGTGGGACCGATGTGACCCCTCCAGTCTTCCTTGAAACATTCTTGACCATGTTCGATTCTAGATTAAGTGGTGAGACTAGTTTTGAATTAAATTTCTAACTGTGAGATTTTTTAAGTATTAAGTTTAATTTCTAGAAACACAGAAAGTGATATTCTGTTGTATTTTTCAGAAATGGCAACTGTCATCGATAATGCTGCTACTGCTAATGTTGGTGGGGATCTGAACCCTGAGGTAACTGGCTTGCCAACCCTTATTGCTGTGACCTCTGTGGTCAACCCTGGTGTTACTCTGGCTGTTTCAGGAGGACCACTCAGTCACCATGAGCGTCTAGAGAAATTTGCTGGGGTGAATTTCAAGAGATGTCAGTAAAAGCTGCTGTTCTACTTGACCACGCTGAACCTTGCAAAAGTTTTGAATGAGGATCCTCCAGCTGTGGTAGAGAATGATCCAGATAGGCAGAAGGTCATGGCGCTTGACACATGGAAGCAGACAGACTATCTTTGCCAGAACTAAGTGTTCAACAACTTGGCAGACTCACTCTTTGTGCCAAGAGCTCAGCAAAGGAGTTATGAGAATCTTTGGACAAGAAGTACAGGACTGAAAATGCTGGGGCAAAGAAATTTTTCGTTGGCCAGTTCTTGGACTTTAAAATGATAGATTCAAAAACTGTGATGAGCCAAGTCTAGGAGTTCTAAATGATCTTGCATGAAATTCATGCTGAGAGGATGCCTTTGAACGAGTCATTTCAAGTTACTGTGATCATTAAGAAACTTCCCAATGTTTGGAAGGACTTCAAGAACTACTTGAAGCACAAGTGCAAGGAAATGTCAATTGAAGACCTGATTGTCCAACTCCAAATTGAGGAGGATAATAAAAAGAAATGAGGGAGTACCTCCTCTGTGAAGGTCAATGTCATTGAGCATGGAAAATCTTCTGGGGTGAGGAAGAAGCCCTCTGTGAATAAGGGCTTAAAGCTGGAGCCAAGGGGTGGTGTTGCAAAGAAGCCGACATACAAGCCACATAAACCTATTTATCGGTTCTTAGGGAAGTGCTACAACTATGGTAGCGAGGGGCATCGGGCTAGTGACTGTTGCAAGTAGAGGAAGCCATACAAAACTGTAATAACCCGACCCTCGCACATGATTTCTATTATATTCTTAGTCCTCGATTGGTACTTTTAAATGCTTACTGTGTAGTTCCGGGAAAAATTATGATTAAGGAAGTGAAATGCATGTCTTTGAGTGTCTATCTGTCTCACAAGGAAACTATCTGTCACCATTAACACGTTTGAATTAGAAATTGGAAGCCTTAACAGCTTAATTAGCTAAAATTGATTATATATCTGTGATCAGCATAATTTTTAAGTAATATTAAGCATGTTTGCGAAATTTTAATTTTGGAATGATTAAACGATTCATTTTTGTCTTATATGCCTTAGTTATGAATATATACTTCTTAGACTTCATGAGCCTGGGTCAAAAACAAAAAAAACATGAACACCATTTTGGGGGAGAAAAGAAGAGAAAGTGAAGAAGAGAAATTAGGAGAGAAGGGATTCAACAAGAAAGCTTGGCCAAATTGTTAGAGGTGTAGGATTGAATTCAAGGTAAGCTTAAGTCCTTCTTATTATGGCCACTTGGAGTTGTAATTGATGTGCATGATTGATTCATGTCTAATTCATGCTTGAATAATGAGGTTTTCTCTCAATTGGTTGCTTAGGCATCTAGATTGGGTGTGGTATGAAATTATACTTCAATCTACGGTTTTCTATCGACACTTCATGGAATTATGCATATATCATGTGTTATGTTTTAAGGATATGAAGAACTTGAATCCAAGAATGGAATTAGAGAGAGAGATGGCTTGTTGAAGCTCTAATCTTGGTTAATTTATTACACTCAAGGTAGAATCCATGTTATAGTGATGTTAGGTGGGAATATTGTAGTGACCTAACCTTGGGTTGCATGTAAAAAATGGAGTGAATACCAGGTTGGGACCCGAATGGAGGTTCAGAATTTCAGAATCTGCTCGGTCCGCTCGAGCGGCGGAAAGCCCGCTCGAGCGGGAAAAACCACCTCTCAGCAGTTTTGTACATCTTACAGTCCGCTCGAGCGGACAAAGTGGCGCTCGAGCGGGAGACTCATTTTCAGGTAAAATTAAATGTTTGTTCAGTTTTGAGTGCTTGCCTCTCTGGTATTTGTAGAATATTTTACAGATGATTTTAAAGCGGTTATAAATGCATGCAAGGTGTAAGACTCAGGAAATGTTTTTTTTTTTTTAAAAAAAAAGAAACTAATGTATTAATTGTGTGCAGGGCACATTTCAGAAGGGAGCAACACGCCACCTCAACACTGTGAGTAGTAGTACCTATGTAATGTTATGCAATCATGTCAATGTTTCAAGGCATGTAAGGCAATTATGTTAATGTCTCAAGCATGTAATGTACTTATGCATGTTTAGGATATGTTAATGTTAAAGCATGTAAAGAAAAGCATTTACAAGGGCTATATGCCATTTTCAAGGGCCTTGTGCCACAAGTTTCAAGTGTATTTCAAGGGCCTTGTGCCACAAGTTTCAAGTGTATTGCAAGGGCCTCGTGCCATATGTTCAAGGGCTTCGTGCCATCATGTTTCAAGGGCTTATAGCCACATGCTCATGTCATAGGATTAGGCCTAGGGCCAGTATGAACTAAACGCAGAATCAGATAAACCAAGTGCATGCTGCATCTTTTTATGTATTGATGTATTTAAATTTCAAGTTAGACGTCGTTCATTATATATTACTACTCATTGAGCCCGGCTCACTCTCTATTATGTCCGTTTCTGTAGGTCGTCAGTTAGGGGGTCAATCCTAACTTGACGCTGTCCCTTTTATCAACCTTTACATGTCCAGATATCATACCAGGCCATTTGTTTTTGTGAAGCTGCTAAGATATGGGTTTACTTTTGAGAGCTAGCTACGGATGTTGTACATAACTTTCATATTCCTTTTGTTATGCCCAATTATCGGGCTAGGACTGTAAATATATATGTTGGTACACGATGTCCAAGGATATAGTTTTAAACTTTATCCGCTTTTGACGACATAGGTAATGCATGAGATCCTGGCATATCAGAAATAGCTCAATGGAGTATGCTTGTATTATGTTATATTAATATTTTATGCTTCCGATAAGGCCTCGTACGGTATGTACATCAGTTTTTATGTCCGTTTTTGCATGGGTCATGCCCGAACCTTTAGGGGCAGGTTCGTGGGATGTGACAAAAACCAAACCCCATGCTCACATGGTAGATATGCAAGAGCACTCCTATGATGAGGATGACATGCACTTGTCTGCCGTTGTCTCTAAGGTGAATATGGTGGGTTCAAACCCAAGAGAATGGTGGATTGATACTGGGGCTACACGCCGCATCTGCTCTGAGAAGAAGCTGTTTACAACTTTTGAGTTAGTTACAAATGGCGAGAAGTTGTTTATGGGGAATTCTGCTACCTCAAATGTTGAGGGAAAAGGAAAGGTGGTCCTGAAGTTGACTTCAGGAAAGGAGCTGACTGTAGACGCGCCCTTGGGCTTTGCTACTACAGTTCGGACTCAAATGTCACGGTTTTGAATCTAATCTTGCAAAGTGCAATGCAAGACCGATAAATCACCAAAGAGTCCAAATCTGGCAAATCATTTTGGAAAACTGATTTTTGTAAAGAAGTGCCAAACATGGACTGCTTTGCCAGATACAGAGTCACCACCTAAATATTTTATTTTGGGAGAATTTAAGAAACCTTGACTCGTTGCCTAAGGCCACGTGTCTGTCATCACCAAAGTTGCCTCAGCTCGGGAACTTGGGTACGAGAGGGGAAGGCCATCAATGAGCACCCCTGTTCGCCTGATCAAAGATCGGCCTGTACTAAGCATGATATTTTGTTTTTGAAAACACATGTGTTCTTATTCCGGTTAATTAGCTAGAATTACTATGTGATGCACACAACACACAAGTATAGACTAGATCGCCTAATTTGGAACAAAGCATCGCATATCCGTTTGTTTGGAAATGGTTTGAAGTTTGCTACTCGCAAGTAGGCTAAAACACGGATTTCAATGAATCGTTCCAATTCAAGTAATCCAACCTTCACCCACAGGCATTCAAGCAATTATAGCAAATAAGCAATTAGCGTCATGGCAAGCATGCTGTCATGTTAACACTCACACACATGCAAGATGCTAAAGCATAAACACTTACAGTGTACTCCGAGCCAAAACAAGAAACTAGTTAGTAATCATGCATGATCCTAGTTCATGTTGAGATGGTTAATGGAACACAGGCAAAATGCAACTAGAAATAGGCTCGGCTATTCTAAGATGCATATGAGATGCGATAACTCGATACATGTATTCAAGTAGGAATTGAAATACAATGCAGTTAGTATGATGCACCAAGCCTGGTGCATGCAATATAGATGGATGGATGCAAACATGCGAGCATAAGGTATGCTAAATGAAATATGCCCTAAAACTAACCACATAAGCGGTTAAGTAAAAGGGAGAAAGAAGTGGGGTTGGAAGACATGCATCACACACACGCACGCTTATTACAATAATTGGCCCTCTCGATGGAGGGTCCGAAAGAATAATACAAATCAACTAATTAACTAATTAACAAGCTAATTAATTATTACAGAATTCTTAACTAATTAAACAAATTAATTAAGCTACGAAAACAGTAAAGCAGCCTCGATAAGAGGGACAAATGCATGCTCGATTGGCTTCGCTTGGAAATCCGTTGCCATGCTTCATGTTGCCTCTATTTGCACTGCTTTGTACCTCCAAAAACTGTGCCAACTTCTGTGACACTTCTGAACCACCTTTTGGGCATGCTGAGGGGCCATCGGCCAAATGGAAAGGCTATCGGCCAAGAGATGAAGGTCATCGACCAAAAATAGGGCTCTCAACCAAATGTTTGTTGCCGATCGGCACTAAATATGGTCGATCGACCATCTCTTCCTGTGAAAAGCTCCTTTTGCAGCAACAGAGGACAGATAGAGCATGCCAATACATTTACAAGACAATGTCTGCACAACTACACCCCTTGTCATGTTTAAGACTCAAAGGTGTGTAGTTCTCGACCCTCTGATCACCAATCACGCATTTCAATGCATGATGGCCAAAGGAGCCAAGTGTGCAATTCAATATCAAATGAAATGCACAAAAACACATAAGGGGCCCCAACCTCTATCATGCTTGATCAAGAGGCAAGGGAATGCACACACAATGCAATGCAACCTAAGTATGCAAGCAAAGCTAATGCAACATGACCATGTTAACAACAATGCCATGTAATGTAACTAGCATATAACAATATGCAAAGGGGCAAGTATGTAACAACATGTTAATTGGCAAGCATGTGACAACATGCAATTTGACAAGCATGCAACGAGCATGTAAGCATGATGTAATAGGACTAGCATGCAGTAACATGCAATGGAACTAGTATGCAACAAGCATGCGACAACATACAAGTCAAGCATGCAAGAACATGCGAAGATGGACTTAAACCAAAATGGGAGGACCTCGGCCATGCCCAAATCAGTGGCCAAAATGCTATGGAAATGAAGACAAAGGTACATACAAACATGCATGCCAATTGGCCTATCACCTAAGCATAGGAGAACAACTTTCGAGAACACTTAAAAGGGGACAAATATGGACATGTGACATACATTATAAGCTTTGAAATCATGTTAGGAAAGGTGCCAAACTAACCAAACAAAGCAAGCAAGTCATGCAAAAAGGCTTAAAGCTTGAAACTAGCCAAGGGACTCAAACCAAGGCTATGCAAAATCTAAAGCAAATGACAAGTATAATCCAAAACAGTCCTAGATCATGCCAAAATGAGCCTAAAATATGTGAGGACCAAAGCCAAAATAAGCTAGAACAAAGGGCCAAAAGCATGAGGCATGCAAGGCTACAAAAGAGGTGTTACACTGCACCTATCAAAACCAAACATGGCATGACTTAAGCAATGAAAAACAGAGTTATGGCATGGTAAAACAAGACTAAAAACCCACTTAGATGGCATTCCAAAGACCTAAACATGATGGCATACACAATGACCCATTCATGAGGCATAAAACATCAACTCTTTAAAGCATTAAAGGAGTAACAAGTGCAAGTGTTTGAGCATGAAACATGGACTGAAATAGTATAACAAATGATGCCAAATCATTGAAATGGTCCAAGTAAAGCATGCTAGTGACTTGGACACTTAAGGATAACAAGCTAGAATACCTTATGGCTATACAAAGCATGGCATATATGGTCAAAACAACTTAAATCAGAGCGTAAGCATGTTACAACAAGGCTAAAAGCTTCATGGAGTCGAGCCAAAATTATGCTAGAAACATGGCTTAAAGCATGATGCATGTTAAGGCAAATGAAAGGATTGCAAGGCAAGTACATGAAGCATACATGGTATGTCCAAATCAAGTCAAAACAGTGCTATGTCATGGCAAAACAAAGCCTGATAAATACTGAAATGAAGCTAAAACAAGCCAAGCAAACATGCTACCAATATAAGCCATTTATACTAGCATTCAAGACAATAAGGAGAGGGGATGACCCTCTCCTATTTAGGACTCCAAAACCACCTTCCCACCACTGAAAATCCTCTGGATTTCAGTGGTAGGAAGGTCATGCAAAGCCAAGAACAAGGGCCAAAAGGGATGGCCTAAAACAAGGCCTAAGAGGGGGGAAACAATCCCAAACCAAAAAGTGATCTCAAACAAAGATCTAAGGCATCAAAAATCAGAATTTATTGTAGTTTAGAGTTAAGCTTAAAAGCTTAAGCAAGAAGGTCTAAAAGCTTAAGCAAGAAAGGGGTATTAAAAGCAAGAATGCTCACCCTTGAAGAACACTTTCAAGAACAAGGCTCCAACAACTTTTCCAAGCTTAAACCACTCCAAGAACTCTGAAACTAACTCTCTAGGATCTCAGCAACCAAAGGATGGTGTATTGCTAGGTGTTTGTGTGCAATAGTGTGAACAAAACACCCTTTTGAGCACAAATACACATACAAATATATAGAGAGAGGGAGCTATAGAGATAGATAGATATATATCTTCTCTCTCAGATTTTTGGAACCCTTGAGAAGGGAGGAGGGCCTCCCCTCTTATAGAAATCCAAATTCAAAGCTTCTATGAGAAGCTAAGCCAAGGGGCAAATCCCTCCATACACGTGTATGGAGGGGGGAATTGTGCATGCCAGCTGTGATAGCTAGCATAAAATATCTGCATAAGGTAGATGAACAGGGCTCAGCCAGAAAACATGGCCGATCGACCAACATAAGTGTCAATCGACTAAAAAGAGTGCCGAAAACAAGGCCGATGGCTTCATGCCTTGGCTGATGGGTTAAGGGGATGGCCAACAAGCCACCTCTTCCCTCAGAAGCAAAACACAAGTGTTTGGTCCACAACCAAGCACAAAACAGACACGTTGAGAGATCTTGAGACAAGGCGCGCAACCGAGACCTCCGAGAACTCAAAATGAACATAGGCATTGATGATCATTGAGTGTTCAAACGATGATGCCCAAGTCTTGAGGACGGTCAAAAATAGGGTGTATACAGTTGCCCCTCTTTGACAGAACTCGAAAGTCATAACAATGACGGGAGTGAATGTCAAAGCCCAGAGACGACCCATTTTCAACAAGACCGAAGACTTAGAAAAGCATACAAGAAGTAAAGATATGTGCCCAAAGGTAGGGGCAAGATGCAAGGAACATGCACGATGCCGAACATAACTTATGATCATGCAAAGAAAGCTGTAACGAAGTAAAACATGCAACAGTTTTAAGCAGGCGAACACAAATCTAACTACATTACATGCAGAAAGAATGTAAGAGAATTATACAATTCTCACTACGTCTCACACGGAGAATACAATACCGTCCGGTTCGTCTGGTCTCGCCAGCTTCAAATGAACCGTACATACAATATCGTGCTTGCAAAAGAAAGAAACTTAACAGGTACAATATCGTTAGAAACATGCATAACAATGCAAGTGAAAAGTGCATAATAATGCAAGTGAAAAGTGCATGACAACGCAAGTGAAGTGTGAAGTGCATAACAATGCAGGTAGAATGTGCGAAACAACGCAAGTTAGAGAGGGTGCGAAACAACGCAAGTTAGAGAAACTGCGAAACAACGCAAGTTAGTGAAGTTGCAAGACAATGCAAGTTAGATGGGTTTGCAAAACAATGCAAGTTAGATAAGTTTGCAAAACAATGCAAGTTAGTGAGTTTGCAAAACAATGCAAGTTAGTGAGTGCAAAACAATGCACAAGTTAGATAGGTTGCAAAACAATGCAAGTTAGTGGAGAAGTTCAAGACAATGCACAAGTTAGAGAGGGAGTGCAAGACAATGCACAAGTTAGTAGGGTGCAAGACAATGCACATAACGAGCAAGACAATGCCAATTATAGGCGGTGCAAGACAATGCACAAGTTAATGGGGGTGCAAAACAATGCACATAACGAGCAAAACACTGCAAGGTATAGGGGGTGCAAGACAATGCACATAACGAGCAAGACAATGCAAGTTATAGGGGGTGAAAGACAATGCACATAACGAGCAAGACAATGCAGGTTATAGGGGATGCAAAACAATGTAAATAACGAGCAAGACAATGCAGGTTATAGGGGATACAAAACAATGCAAATAAAGAGCAAGACAATGCAAATGAAGCATGCGAAACGACGCATGTAATGAAATGCATGACAATGCGAGGTAAGAAAAATGCATGACAATGAAAATGGAGCAAAATGCATGACAATGCGAGGTAAGAAAAATGCATGACAATGCAAATGAAGGAAAAGGCATGACAATGCGAGGTAAGGAAAATGCAGGACAATGCAAATGGAGCATGCGAGACGACGCATGTAATGAAATGCATGACAATGCAAGGTAATGAAAATGCATGAAAATGCAAATGGAGTATGCGAGATGGCGCATGTAATGAAATGCATGACAATGCAAATGGAGTATGCGAGACGACGCATGTAATGAAATGCATGACAATGCATGTACTGAAATGCATGTCAATGCAAATGAGATGTGCGTGACAATGCATGTACTGAAATGCATGATAATGCATGTAACATAATAAGATGTATGATGATGCAAATGAGATATACGAAACAACGCAGATGGAGGGGCGCAAGACAATGCGACCTAAGGGATGTGCATGGCAATGCAAGCATGGTGTGCGCGACAACGCATAAGAGATGTGCATAACAATGCAAGCATGGTGTGCGCTACAACACATTTAGTACGTACATAACAATGCAAGAGCGAAATGACGTATAACCAATGCGCGCTCATTATAAACACGACAAAATGTTGTAATGCAATGTATTTAAAGCAATTTTCGAATCTCGCAAGAGACAAAAGGATACGAAAAAGGATACACCTTGTACGCATCAAGTGCCGCACTCGGAAGGCACGATTCGAGGTCAACACGAAGGCCGGTTGAGTTTCAAAAGTCTACTTTCTTGCACTGTCTTGAGAAATGAAGGCCCCAAACAACACTAATGACCCAAACAAGGGTGTTGGAGGTGCATCGACCACAAGGAAAGTCCATCGGCCACAAAATAAGCTCATCGGCCAAATATTTAGTCGATCGGCTAACAATTTGGCCGACCGGCCAAAAATGGCAGTTTCGGGGCAATTTTGTCTTTTTGCCTCAGGTCTTTAAATATAAGGTTCCAAACCTTAAATCCTCACTTCACCCTAGCTCGAAAAACGTTTCTCCCTCTCTCTAGGTGATTTTCTTCACTTCGATCTGTGTTCTTCTCCCGTTTTAGAGCCCTTTTCATCGTTTGATTCGCGAAACCTTCTCTGTTTCGCACACTTTGAACCGAAAAAAACTCGATTTCGATGTGCCTTTCTTGGTTTTCACCACTTGGGGTTTGTTTCTCCCGAGTTTACCTTGATCTTTGTGCCTTTTCCACACTTCGACCTTCTCTCCCATTTTTCACCCCTTGGGGTTGACTTTTCGCATTCTTGCTCATTTTTCGTATCCTCGGCCATTTTCACACTCTTCTTGAGATGGCAGACGACATTCCACGGGGTGGGACTCCCCCAGAGATGGACGTGGATCCTGAGGTTGAGCCCCTACCTCTTCGCATTTGACCATTCGATCTAGCGACCTACAGGCCGGCAATACACGTGTTGCCTCCCGACGGCATCCGCCATTTCAGGAGCTATGTGCGAGGCACGCCACTGGAGCTTTTGCTGCGCGAGCCAGAGTCACATCTGTCCTACGGCGCTTCTGAGGTACACTCTTCCCCTCTGTCTCATTTTCTGCAATGTAGAACATATAACTGCGATAGTCGATACTGTTCTTTAACTGCTTAACCCAGATACACTGATATGTCATACGTGTAGTTCACCGTGAGCACGCCCACACTCGATATCTGTTTAAACTCAAACACATGCACATACACTGCATTCTCAACCGGATAATCCAAATACATTGATACATCATATGTTTAGTTCACCGTGAGCACACCCACACCCGATATCTGTGTAAACTTGAACACATGCACACACACTGCATTTTATCAATTCTGAACGCATCCAAACACTATTTTCTAACATTGCTTCGCAACTGTTTGTCTTTGAACACAGGGAGATTCCCATGCCTTCCGGCGATATGGGAATACCATCGCCCGAGATTGGTACATGGAGTTGTCGGACGTAGTTCGTCATATTGTTGATCGGGCCGGCTTCGGCGTTTTTTGCAGGGGACTCTCGCGCCTCACTGCGAGTAGGCCTCTTCTGGGCGCACTAGTGGAGAGGTGGTGGGACACCACCGACTTCTTCCACCTTTCAGCTACCGGGGAGATAACGATGACTCCCTTTGACTTCTCCATGCTAACAGGCATCGGAGTAGGGGGTGATTCGATCCCCTTCGATACTAATATGGATGAGTGGGATACCGCACAGATTTAATTGCTTGGCGCTCAGCCTCTTCTCTCTCGTCCAGGATTTGTGAGGTATTCTTGTTTTGAGGACCATTTTAGGATTCAGGAGCCCACGACTTGGGAGAAGGTGGAGCAGTATGCTTGCAGCTTCATCATGTTCCTACTGAGGACCACACTCTTCGCCGACTGGGCAAACACCGTCGCCTTTTACTTGTTGAGCGCACTTGTGGATGTGATGCGGATCCAGCGCTATGATTGGGGTGGCGCAGGCTTGGCCACTCTTTACGGATATATGAGCTCATTTTCTCGCCGCAGCGGACAGTTGCTTGGAGGCTACTGGCGAGCCTGGGAGGTACACCTTCCCTTTCTATCTTTTCAATTCTGCTTTACATTATCTGTACACCACGCATACTGCACACACGCAATCTGTTTTACACTGGCTGTACACTGCACACGCTGCATAACACATTACACACATTCTCTAATTTCTGCTTTATCTGCATTATGCTTTATCTGATAAGCATACACATATCTGCCATGTTACACTATACAGTTGTGGGTGTATGCCTACTTTCTGAGGCTTGCCCCAGTGCCAGATGTGGAGACGCCCCCCATGGTTCCATTTTCCCACTGCTTCGATGTGAGGTGCGAGTGGAGGCCACAAGAGTCCTTCCTGTTCTTCTGCCGATACTTTAACACCATCACCGCCGCAGAGGTGTTTCAAACTTTACAGTTCATTTAAGCTTTGCTTTACATTATACTTTCAACAGTAGATAACAAACTGTATATCATTTGCAGATCACCTGGCAGCCCTGGGCAGTGTTGCCTGATACAGTGAGAGATGGATACATGGATGCTCGGGAGACTGCCCGGTTTAGGATTCTACTGGTGGGCCTGGTCTGTCGGGCATGGTATTTCGGGGAGCGCTTCTTGCGACAGACCTTGGGCTTGCCAGAGCATATAGTTCCAGCACCTCCTCCTACCCACATGAGGCACACCGAGAGGTATACCTTAAAGGAGATGATAGACTACACGCTTGGTTGGGACTCCGAGCCCTTTAGAGACGAGGGCGACTACACCGAGTTCATCCAGGCTTATCTCATGTGACCTTTGACCTGTGCTCGCCGAGCCAAGAGAGAGAGGCCTGCGACGCCAGCAGCAGGAGCAGGAACATCAAGGGCGACTTAGGCCCGTGGGAGGAGTGGGTCCCGGAGAGGACAGGGAGCTGGATGGCCAGAGCTACCTACGACGATGACATGCCGAGGATAGGGTGGAGAGACGTACCAGATACCCATTGCTCCTCCTCCGGCTGATCATGAGCTTATCGGAGTCTACGGCTTGACCCCGGTATGTACTACTATACTTTGCATTCTGTAAAGTTATTTCATTTCATTTGATATTTCGCAGAATACTAATGACTTCAACACTTTTGCAGGCTTCCGTCGAGTACACTCGCCAATCTCTAGAGCTGACTGCCTCCGTGATGGGGATGCTACAGCGGAGCATCGACCTGTTGACCATCTATAGTATCCCGGTAAGTTCCTTCAACCGTAGTCTCAAACTTTGCATAATCTGTTTCATACTGATCTGATATACCACATTGTCGATATGACACTTGATACACAGCACTCACGGCACTGATACACTTGAACTCACATACTGCTCACAGCATTGCTCACGGCATTCATACACTGTACTCGGATACTGCTCACAGCATTCATACACTGTACTCACACATTGCTCACAGCATTCATACACTGTACTCACACATTGTCTACAGCATTCATACACTGTACTCACACATTGCTCACAGCATTCATACACTGTACTCACACATTGCCCACAATATTCATACACTGTACTCACACATTGCCTACAACATTCTTGTACTCACACACTGTATTCGGTATTCATACCCTGCTTTGCGTAGCATAACTGATACATTTGCCATTTGTTCCTTTCAGGCCCCATTCCAGATTCTGGCCGCGGGAGGTGCTCCAGTTGGACCATTCGTACCTGTCCGAGGAGGAGGGGGAGTTAGGCGGAGTATGACTATCCACAGTCGAGGCAGACATAGGCACACCCGTGCTGAGAGCAGTTCACGAGAGCCCTCCCCTGATGATTCTGATGAGGAGGCGGTGTCGTCCCAGGGTGAGGCCGGAGACAGCTCAGACTCTGACTACGGAGCCGGCGGTGGTGATCTTGGACCCTTGTCCAGGAAGAGGACCAGGACGGATTCCCGTGCTCGAGATGACTGATACTGATCCAGACACTTGCTACTTTTCTTTTTTTTGCTTTGTTCAGACATTTTGTTGCTTTTCTTTTTCGTTTTGCTTTATTTCCCTTTTTTGCTAATAGTTTGAGCACATTGTACTGCCTCAGGCAGGTTTTATTTTCTCAAAACTATGTACTTTTTGCAAAAGAAAAAAAAAACATGAATGGAATGAAACAACTATTTTTGTTCAAAAAGTGTCACATTTGTACATTCTATGCATTGCATCGCATTACATAACAATGTAAATGAGATTGAACTTTTGTTTTGAAAACCAAACACTCGAATTGCAATTAATGAGGTAGTGAACCAACTAACGACAAAACAACTCGATAAACAAAACAAAGACCTCAACAAGCTAACCAAGTGTAAATACAACTCGATAAGCAAAACAAAAACTTAAAGAATACGAAATACAACTCAATAAACAAATGTACAATAACTCGATAAGAAAATAGGCGTGACTTCGCAAAATCAACACCGGAAGGCATTGGAAGTGGAACCAATCACAAGTTCTCAGCATGTTCAACACATAGACTGCTCATGGAATAAGGAAAAAGGCCATCGGCCAAAGGGAGAGGCCATCGGTCACAATAAATGGCCATCGGCCAACATTTTTAGCCGATCGGCCAAAAAGGATGGTCGGTCGGCACTATTTTTGGCCGATCAGCCAAAAATGGCAAGCACTTCCAAAATGTTGACACCTGTCTTCCACTCAAAACCTTATCTTCTACAATAGCCTCAGCTTCGTAGTTTTTCTCATTTCAGCTCTGATTTACAACAAATGGAAGAGTTTCTTGTCCAAAATCTCACAACTTGGATTGCCAACTTGGATGGCTCGGAAAGGCTAAATTTCTGGGGCTTCGGCATAAATGCACTATTCACGCTAGGTCGCACTCAGCTGCGTTTTCCGTTCCTATATGCCGCAGCAAGGTTTTGGAATCCGGTAACACACGTCTTTATCTTTGGTGGTCAAGAGATGTGTTCCATTTTCGAGGATTTCCAAGCTTTAATGGAATCCAAACGCGATGAAGAAATCTTGCCTCAACTTTGGTTCGACCACGTCTAAGACTTAGAACGGATGTGCGGCCTTACTTTGCACGACGCTCGGTCATTGATTCACGACGAAGAGCTAGACATTCCGAGCTTGGTTTATTGGTTTTCTGATGCTGGTGATCGCGGTGACCATCATTGGCAGGGTTATCGGCGACACACGCTTTGCTTATGCATGCTATCTCACTTCTTGCTTGCCCCGAGCTCGGGAGGGTTTAGCACTTGTTTAATCGAGGTTGTCGAGGGCTTAAGAGAGGGTAGGAGTTACATCGCCATGACGCTGGCCGAAACATTGATGGGCTTGGACGCTTTTCATCGCCAGGAGACGGCTAGGTTTGCAGGCAGTCCACTACTATTGCAGGTAATGTTTCCCACCCCATCTCATATATATATTGCTCGCATCACTCGGCCCTCAGGCTCAGTTTTTCTCTCAAAATCCTTTTCTCACTTTTTCTCTCAACGTACACCTCTCTATTCTTTAATCTCTCATTTTTCATCCCTTCTTAGGTATGGTTGATGGACAAACTGAGAGTGGTGGACTCATGTCCGGCATATTCAGCTCGCAGCTATTTCTTCCGACGACGTCTAGTTGATGCTCCAGATGAAGGATGGTGGTACAACTGGATGTACAGTTTGTCCGCAGACTGCATTGCTTGGCACTGCCCTTGGCTCAATCTGTCGGCAATAGGTTACTGCATGGCTTATTAGCCCGGGATCCAGTTGATTGGCTTGACACACTATGTGTTTTACTTTCCGTTCCAGTTCCGGCACCAGTTCGGACATGACCAGACTTGCCCAGAGGAGGGGACAGAATACCTTGCTACATTTTCGGTCCAAGGCGCGTAGCTAGCTCGGTATGCCGCAGCCTGGAGGATGAGAGAGCTTCTAGCCCCCGCTCCCATTTTCAACTGCACCCTTTCTGATGAGTGCATAGATTAGCTCAATGAAGAGGCACAGATCAGGCCCATTTTGGCATCAGAGGCTTCGACCAGCTCTGGGAGGGGACGCAGGGACACCTGACTATGCCCCGGATTTATTTGCTTTAATCAGAACTTTCAAGTTTTCTTTATGAATGTAATGAAAATCAATTTCAATTTTGTATTCAAGAGCAGGAGAACTCTGTATTGAAATCAATGAGATTGAAGGTTGTGGGTACTGAAAATTTTCCGTTTGGTCTAAAAATGGTCTAAGTTGTAAAAACATTAATTTGAGCAAAATCAACTTTTATTAAAATTTTTCAAAACCATTTTCGATATGGGTCAGAACTGAACACGCCTGAGATCTGTCACTGAGATGCACAACCCCGGATCCCAGCAACTGGAAAGTTGCCCCTAGTCTAATTGGCACTGCACCGGAGATCACAACCAAGCTTTTGAATGCTGAATAGACAAAGATGACCAAACATGATCACATGGACAAAGTTGATCGGGGAAGTGTTTATGGCTGGACTTCAGGATGAAGTTGCCTACGTATCCCAAAGATGGGAATCAAGCCTTACGTATTTCGGGTCAGGTTCACTCGTGTATGTTACCTCACCTTTTACGCTCTAACTTTTGCCAAGGCCGCCCTTTGCGGGTTTTCAACCTTGCGAGCTTAGTTTTTATAATTTCAAATTTTCTATGCTCTAATTTTTGCCTAGGTCGCCCTTTCGGGTTTTCGCCCTAGCGAGCCACTCAGGGAAAATATTTCTTCAACTTGTCCATATTGATCGGTTGGGAGAACTCTAGGCCATCTAGGTCCATCAAAACGATAGCTCCGCCCAACCAGATAGATTTGATGATGTAAGGACCAGTCCAATTGGGTCTGAACTTGCCCCTAGGGTCGTGGATGGGAGCTCGGTTGTCTTTGAACACCAAATCTCCTTATTTCAAATTCCTGGACTTAACTTTCTTGTTGAACGCCCTGGCATTTCGTTGTTGATAACCTTGAACATGGTATAGTGCTTTCAGCCTTCTCTCATCAAACAGCATGAGTTCTTCGAACCTGCTTTGCTGCCAATCTGCCTCAATTATCTGACACTCAGCCAATACTCGCAATGACGGAACTTCAATTTCGATAGGCAGAACGGCCTCCATCCCATAAACCAAGGAATACGGAGTCACCCCAGTAGAAGTTCGAATTGAAGTCCGGTAGCCCCACAGAACAAATGGCAACTTATCTGGCCAGTCCCGGCAGGTTTCTACCATTTTCTGCAAAATGTGTTTGATGTTCTTGTTGGCGGCCTCAACTGCTCTGTTGGTTTGCGGTCGATATGTAGATGACTTGTGAAAAGCCACGTTGTATTTGTCCAACAAGTCGATTACTTCTTTCTTGAAGTGGGAACCATTGTCTGAAATGATCTCGTTCGGGACCCCGTAGCGACAGATGATATTGTTTTGGATGAACTTGGCGACATGCGAAGCCTTCAACACCGCATAAGACTGGGCCTCAACCCACTTTCTAAAATAGTCTATCGTGACTAGAATGAACTCATGCCCATTGGACCCCTTCGGAGTGACAGCTCTATTCACATCAATCCCTCAGACTGAAAATGGCCATGGCAAAGTCATATTGTACAGCTTCGATGGCGGAATGTTCATGCGGTTTGCATGGATCTGGCATTTGTGGCATCGCCGGACAAAACCAATACAATCCTCCTCCATGGTGGACCAGTAGTAACCCTGTCTAAGGATCTTGTGGGCTAGCATCACCCAGTTCATGTGCGCTCCGCACTCTCCTTTATGGATGGCCTCCATCAGGCGCTTGGACTATTCAGCATCAACACACAGCTTATGCATCCCGAGATGACCTCTCTTGTACAGTTTACCCCTGCAGATGATGAACTGAACAGCCATTCTTCGAATTGCCCTCTTATCTTTGGCATTTGTGCTTGGCAGATAAGCCTATTTTTCCAAGAAGTTCCAAACATCGTAATACCAAGGGTTCTTATCTTGAACCTCATCCATGACAGCAATCAACTCGTAGGCCGGCACAAATTTCTAGCCAATGATGATCAGACGCATCCGGACTCCAAAAGGAATGTCTATCATAGAAGATAGAGTTGCTAGTGAATCTGCAAACCTGTTGTTCTTTCTTAACAGATGAGCGAAGTTCAGCTTCTCAAACCGAGAAATCAGCAAGTCCAAGGTCTGGTGGTAAACTCTCATCTTTTCTTCTTTGACTTTCCAATCTCCTTTAGCTTGAGATACAACAAGGTTCGAGTCCCCGATGACGTCCAACCGTTTTGCCCCTAGTTCTAGGGCGGCTTCTAAACCGGCCATGCATGCCTCCTACTCTGCTTCATTGTTTGAGACTTTGAAACGAAGTTTGAATGCTAGGGGTATGCGGGAATTGTCGGGCGCTATCAGCAACACCCCTATCCCATACCCGTATTGGTTTGACGCTCCGTCAAAGTACATTGTCCAAGTTTCGTCTTTGACATGCATAATAGCCTCGTCTGGGAATAGGTACTAACTACTTCATCCCCGTCCACTGGGTGGTCGGCTAGGAACTCCGCTACCGCTCTTCCCTTTACTGACTTGTGCGTCACATATTTCAAATCGAATTCAGAAAGCAGAAGCAACCAACGAGCTAGCCTACCCGTAAGTGCCGGTTTCTCGAAGAGATATTTGATGAGATCTAATCTCGAAACCAGTATTATGGAGTGAGCTAACAGGTAGTGCCGTAGTTTCCTGGTAGCCCATACTAAGGCCAGACAAGCCTTCTCTAGCGGAGTGTAGCGGGTCTCGTAATCTAGCATCTTTTTGCTCAAGTAGTAGATAGCTCTCTCTACCTTGTCCTCAGACTCCTGTGCAAGCATGTAGCCCATCATAGTTTCAGTCACTGAAAGGTACAAAATCAACGGTTTCCCTGACTCAGACGGTGATAACACAGGTGGGTTCTGTAAATATTGCTTAATCTGTTCAAAAGTAGCTTGGCATCGGCGGTCCCATTGGAACTTCGTTCCTTTCTTCAGGAGACCAAAGAGTGGTTCACAAGTCAAGGTTAATTTAGCAATAAACCATCTTATGAATTGCACTTTACCTAGAAAGCCTCGCACCTCCTTTTCAGTCATTGGTGGTGGCATTTCTAAGATGGCCTTAATTTTGGAAGGGTCGACTTCGATACCTCTCTGTGTAATCAAGAACCCCAGCATTTTCCCTGCTGTAACACCAAACGTACACTTCTGAGGATTCAGCCACAACTGAAACTCTCTGATCCTTTGGAAGAACTTTTGCAAGGCAGTGTAGTGGCCCTTTCTTTCCTTGGACTTGACAATCATGTCGTCCACGTACACTTCAACCTCTTTGTGGATCATGTCGTGCAATATTGTGGTTGTAGCCCGTTGATATGTAGCCCCATCATTCTTCAGCCCAAACGACATCACCCTATAACAGTAGGTCCCCCATGGGGTGGTAAAAGTAGTCTTCTCCCGGTCTTCGAATGCCATCAATATTTGATTGTAGCCTAAAAACCCATCCATGACGGAGAGCAATGCATACCCTACAGTGAAGTCCACTAATTCATCGATATGTAGCAGAGGAAAGTCGTCCTTCGGACTGGCTTTGTTCAAATCCCTGAAATCCACACATACCCGAATTCTGTCGTCCTTCTTCGGCACTAGAACGATGTTGGCCAACCAAGTTGGGTATTCAGATACCAGCTAGAACCCTGCGTCAATTTGGTTGGTGACCTCTTCTTTGATCTTGAGAGCCCAATCCGGGCGGATCCTTCTAAGCTTCTGCTTGACAAGTCGGGCCACTGGGTCAAGAGGGATCCGGTGCTGTACAATCTCAGGATCGATTCCAGGCATGTCTTCGTAGGACCACGCGAAAACATTTTTGAAATTTTTTAATAAAGCGACTAAGCACTCGCGCTCCTCCAAAGACAACGTGGACCCGATCTGGACCAGCCGCGGGTCCTTCTCAGTACCAACGTTAATTTGGGTGATTTCATTAACCAGTGGTTTTACAAACCTCTCATGCTCTTGTTCTAGCAAATATTTCAAAATCGGAGGAATTTCTTCTTTGTCATTTTCATCGAAGTTTTGAAAGTTTGAATTAATGCAATAAATCAAGGGCACAGAAAAGTAATCGAAGGCCACAGCCGCACAATTCACATTAAGTACTTAATCTAGTCCATCTGATTCCTCTATTACAACAGACTCAAAAGAGAAAGAAAAAGACGACCTGGACAAGACTGCGGCATCCGGGTTGTCACCCCCAGGAATACCGAACTCAGACTCAGACGAGCTGGAACCTGATTCCGACTCTACAGACTTGGTGAAATCAGATTCCGGCTCACTACCTGACCTGATGCTGCTCGATAAGAATCCCTCCTCGTACTGCCAGACGAGGGAGGGTGCGATGGACGCATCCAAAATGTTTGAAGGTGGGCTCGCAGTCATTTCATTTCCAATCATAGACACTGAGAGATTATCCCCTAAGTACTCATGTACGATCGGAGGATCTGATAGTAGACAGGCCAGTGCTACCCCAATTTCAAACTCAGTGCTCGCGGAATCCACTTCTTTACACTGCTCAACCTTAGCTGACGGGTTTGTTTGCTCCTCGGCAAAATCATCCCCGAATAACTACAAGTCGAAGAAGATCTCAAATCCCGACAGACGCCTTTTCTCTGCGTTCAACCATGGCTCTGGAAAGTCGTAGAATGGAAAGTCTTCCCCCTCCCGGACGAAGCGTCTGTTCAGGGTGCCTTGAATAAGCCGATGCATCAAATCAAAACGCCTAACGGTCTGCTTGGCCCTGGCTCTCCCAGCCATTTCTTTACCTTTTCTCACCCAGTCCTCTTTGGTGGGCAGATAACCCAGGCCAAAGGTATGCGGGTTGTGCGACACTTCGGCCGATACTGCAATGCCTTTTCGATCACTTTTTCCTAATCCCATCCCAGGGATGTGCTGAAGCTTGTTCATGAGGTACACCGACTGTGCGCTAACATATAATCTCTCATCAACAGCTAAGATACTTTGTACGACCTGGACCTCGGCTAGGGTAAATCCTGACAAGAACACATTCTCCATGCCATGCTAGATTTTCAGGACCGGTGTAGACACCTCTGGCGGAAAATGAATTGACGAATTCCCGAAAACTATAGTCACTCCCTTCTCATGGGGGTATTTCAACATCTGATGCAAGGTAGAAGAGACCGCATTTACCTGGTGCAGCCACGGCCGCCCCAAGAGTAGATTAAAGGTTGCAGGAACGTCCAAGACATGAAAATCAATCTCGTGCTGTCTTGGACCAACCTGAGTGTGAATCTTCACGGTCCCTATCACTTCTCTGCTAGTATTGTCATAGGCCCTTATCACCTGGGCAGTTGGCTCAAAGTTCGCGGGCTTTAACCCGATTGCATATGCTGCCCTTGACGGGCATACGTTAATGGCGGATCCCGTGTCGACAAGAACTACCGGTATCCATTTGTCTCTGCATTCCACAGAGATGTAGAGAGGTTTGTTGTGATTTGCGCCCTCAGGCGGCAATTCCTTGTCGGTGAAGGTCAACGTCAAGGAAGCTCCTCCTAGAAAGACCAGTCCTACCAGCTGCTCAGGAGTGGTATCTATTGAAAGTTTGGCCTTGTCCATTGCAGAAAGGACAGCCTGTCTATGTACTCTTGAAGCCATAAGCAGTCCCCAGATGGAGATGTTTGCCTGTATCTTCTTCAGTTGTTTCAACATAGCCTCCTCTTCGAGCAGCTTTTCTTTC
Source organism: Camellia sinensis (assembly GCF_055761805.1). Lineage (NCBI taxonomy): Eukaryota > Viridiplantae > Streptophyta > Magnoliopsida > Ericales > Theaceae > Camellia > Camellia sinensis. The sequence continues at coordinate 183,777,738 of NC_138961.1, read as the reverse complement.
TGCTTCTCCGCCTCCTTGTCCTTTCTGGACGCCTCTGGTTGATCTAAGTGCGGGGGCTTGAAATAACGCCCACTCCTAGTCATGTGGTCAACTTCGCCAATGTACCAGGTATCATCCGGCTGGTTATTTCCCCAGTCCTCATCTGTGTGAGCAAGACATAGATCATCATCTTCCCACCACATGCCATCGACAGCCGATAGACACCTGTCCGGCTCCGTTACAACTATTCCTGTGCCCACAGCACCTTTCATTCCTGTGCTCGCAGCATGCTCTGTCCCCACAGGGGCCTTGGCTTTTCTGACCCTCTCGGAATCTTCGATCCTTTCCTGCTCAAACTGCTTCAGTGCAGCCTGTTGTTCAGTATCTTCTGTTCCCAAACTGCTCGTATTCTGAGCAAAATTCTTTACACCGGTGCTCTCTGGCGATGTACTCTGATCTTCGGCCCTTCCGGCCACTGTTGATGTCTCCGTCCCTGACGGACCCTGTTCTAGCTGAGGTTGTTCAACAATATCCGGCTGGTCGTCAAGCCACCCAGTAGATTCTGCTGACCCATCCAAACCAAACCAGTTGACAGTCACGTCCCCTGAGTCTTGCTCTTCAAAGAACTACAGATTTGTAATGTCTTCTTCCAGATCCGCTAGGTCATCTAGCCCCTGATTAGGTCCATCCTCTCGTTCTACACAAATCTCTGCCCTTACTGGCAATTTTACTTTCGGCCTAGCCTGGCCTGCTGATATAATGTAACCGCTCAAGTTGTTCATGAAGTTCGCAGACCCCTCAGGCTCTGTGTCATCAATCTAATCTGCTCCCACAATCGACCCACTTCTATCTTCGATAGCCACCATCACTGTCTCAGGCTGGGTTTGGGAGATGTCCAACATGCACAAGTCAGTGCTGTTTAGAATAAACACCTCCGGCTTGGGTAGGTGAGAAGAGGTGATATATATGCTAGGGTCGTATGACACAACCCCAGTTTGGATAAGATTGATGCGTTTGGGAGGTGGAGCTTGGTTATGTGGTGGGAGAGGGTTGGTTGTGACATTCGGTTTTTCCGAAGGCACGGTCACCTTGTTGTCAATGAGAACTTGAATCTCATGACGTAATCGAAAGCATTGGTCGGTGTCATGACCATGCTGTTGGTGAAAGGCGCAGTACTTGGTCGGGTTATGGGAAGTAGGAAGTTTATCTGGTAGTGGCCGCGGCTCTAGGGGCTTCAAGTGCCCTTTCTTGATCAAAACTCCCAGAGCTTTGGACAGGGGCATGTATAGTGGAGTGAAAGTTCTTTGGCCTTGGGGAGAATATTTGGTTGTTTGTGAGCTACTTCCGGACGCGCCGGTGAATGGTGTAGCTTCGAGGGTTCTCAGGGTGGTGGTGGTGGTGACCATTCCCACATCTAAAGATCTGGTAATTGCAGCACTGCTTCTGCTTACATTTGTACTACGGTTGAATGCCCTCTTAGGCTGCTTTCTGTCTTGGTCAATCAGATCCTGTTTCATAGCGTCCTCGATTTGCACCCCTATCTCATGTAGATCTGCAAAGGTGGGGAGGGGGAGAACGATCATCTTCTGCATAAGCTTGGGCTGGAGGTTATGTACAACCATCCGAATCTGATCTTTGTCAACAGGCTTGATGGTCATCATCGAGGCCTTGGCCCTCCATCGGGTCACAAAATCAGAGAAACTCTCCTTCGGCTCTTGCTTAGTTGTCTCAAGATCACGGGTTGTGACCTCGATCTGTGTATTGTAAGAGTATTGAGCTATGAAGGCCTCGGCCATATCCTCCCAGTTCCTCTTGACGGAATCTTCCAGTTTTGTATACCAAATGGCCGCTACACCCGACAGGGTCCGGCCAAACAAAGAAAGCTTCTGTAATCTGGAGAGGCCCATCAACCTCAATATATCTGAAAATAGTCGCAAATGCACCATAGGATCTCCAGACCCGTCGAAACGGTCTATGTGCGGCATCTTAAATCGGTCTGGCAACGTCACGGCCGAGTCGGTGTACCCATCCTCAATATCCGGAATGGACTTCACACCATGGGATTTCTTGAACAGCTTTTCAAGCTTGCTCACTTTTAACACTGTAGGATCCACCTCGAACTCAAAGGGGGAATCCGGTAAGTTAGTCTGTGCCTTGGATAGCTGGGGTGGGATCGGGGGCGAAACTGGCCCCGTTGGATCGTCCGTATTTTCCTGGACGTTAGCTGTCTCCCCGAGTATTGGAACTCTTGGTGGGGGAGGAGCTTGGTGTGAAGCAGATGCTCCAGTTTGCTGCTGTAGCCTGGTAATTACCTCTGCCTGTTGGGCCATAACCTCGGCCTGGTGTGCGGCAAATTCTGTTTGACGGGCAGCGTCCTACTGCATGATTTTCATACTCTCCTGGAGCTGACGCATCATCTCCTCAAAGCTTGCCATATTGTGCTGATCTAACTAAATAACTGGTATATCTGTCCCTGCAATAGAAACTAAGACCTCAGCCTGACTGTTTACTAGTGGGGTAGACCACTGATCTGGCGACCGTTGTACCGATACACTGCGCCTTTTTGACCTCTACCTGGTAACCGGGGGTAAAGAAAGGAACACTGCTTGTCCGTCTATCAGATCCCTAGATCGATTAAGTCTACGACCTCTAACCCAGAGTGCTCAGGGGATATCTACCTGGTCGGATGCAATTGTGCTAAACTTCCTTGCAAAAAGATAAATAAAGCATAATAAGGAAATAATGAACAGAAAAACGGACAGCATAACAGCTTAAATAAAGACAACACACAGTTGGCAAGCACAAGCCGAATGAACTGTTCTCAACCATTGATCACTGTTCCCAAATCACTGTCCCAAATCTGAATCTGATACCCGCAGATATAACTGATCCTCAAAGTACTGATGCCCGCAGGTTTGATACCCAGACTTGCAAATTGATACATGCATTCCTGTAGAGGCACACTCTAAAAAAGCACATAGCAAGCAAGTAAGAGCCAAAACACCCCTATGTTGGGGTAGGGTTTCCCTGTCCTATTTTGTCAGGAGCTAGGGTTTCACTACGCACGCAGCAGTTTCAAACAACCTAAAATCGGGTAAGCAACCTGTCCTAGTTTGGAATAGTCACTATGGATTCTGATATGCACTAGGTCGAATGGTCAAAAAGGGTGCCCCAGTAAAAACTGAGGTTTGTGTTCCCATCGTGGCAGAGCCCGCAATCGGTCAGCCTTATGGCACACTTCTCGAAGCGAGCCTCCGACAGACCGTTCAGGAATAGCATATGGCAAACACGGTGTCCTAGGCGCACCAATGCAAATGCAATGCAAAGAAACACATAAGTGTCATCAAAACAATATATCATGAGTTCGAGTCAAGTTCTCCAAACTCCCCAGCAGAGTCCCCAGAAACTGTAGACACGCCCTTGGGCTTTGCTACTACAGTTCGGACTCAAATGTCACGGTTTTGAATCTAATCTTGCAAAGTGCAATGCAAGACCGATAAATCACCAAAGAGTCCAAATCCAGCAAATCGTTTTGGAATATTGATTTTTGTAAAGAAGTGCCAAACATGGACTGCTTTGCCAGATATAGAGTCGCCACCTAAATATTTTATTTTGGAGAAATTTAGGAGACCCTGACTCGTTGCCTAAGGCCACGTGTCCGTCATCACCAAAGTTGCCTCGGCTCGGGAACTTGGATACGAGAGGGGAAGGTCATCTATGAGCACCCCCGCTCGCCCGATCAAAGATCGACCTGTACTAAGCATGATATTTTGTTTTTGAAAACACATGTATTCTTATTCCGGTTAATTAGCTAGAATTACTATGTGATGCGCACAACACATAAGTATAGACTAGATCGCCTAATTTGGAACAAAGCAACGCATATCCGTTTGTTTGGAAATGGTTTGAAGTTTGCTACTTGCAAGTAGGCTAAAATTGAAATTTCAATGAATCGTTCCAATTCAAGTAATCCAACCTTCACCCACAGGCATTCAGGCAGTTATAGCAAATAAGCAATTAGCCTCATGGCAAGCATGTTGTCATGTTAACACTCACACACATGAAAGATGCTAAAGCATAAACACTTACAGTGTACTCCGAGCCAAAATAAGAAACTAGTTAGTAATCATGCATGATCCTAGTTCATGTTGAGATGGCTAATGCAAAACAGGCAAAATGCAACTAGAAATAAGCTAGACTATTCTAAGATGGCATATGAGATGCGATAACTCGATATATGTATTCAAGTAGGAATTGAAATACAATGCAGTTAGTATGATGCGTCGAGCCTGGTGCATGCAATATAGATGGATGGATGGATGCAAACATGCGAGCATAAGGTATGCTAAATGAAATATGCCCTAAAACTAACCATCATAAGCGGTTAAGTAAAAGGGAGAAAGAAGTGGGGTTGGAAGACATGCATCACACATACGCACGCTTATTACAATAATTGGCCCTCTCAACGGAGGGTCCGAAAGAATAATACAAATCAACTAATTAACTAACTAACAAGCTAATTAATTATTACACAACTCTTAACTAATTAAACAAATTAATTAAGCTACAAAAATAGTAAAGCGGCCTCGATAAGAGGGACAAATGAATGCTCGATCGGCTTCGCTTGGAAATCCGTTGCCATGCTTCATGTTGCCTTTGTTTGCACTACTTTGTACCTCTGAAAACTGTGCCAACTTCTATGACACTTCTGAACCACCTTGTGGGCATGCTGAGAGGCCATCGACCAAGAGATGAAGGTCATCGACCAAAAATAGGGATCTCGGTCAAATGTTTGTTACCGATCGACACTGAATATGGTCGATCGACCATCTCTTCCTGTGAAAAGCCCCTTTTGCTGCAACAGAGGACAGACCGAGCATGTCAATACATTTACAAGACAATGTATGCACAACTACACCCCTTATCATGTTTAAGACTCAAAGTGTGTAGTTTTCGACCCTCGGACCACCAATCACGCATTTCAATGCATGATGGCCAAAGGAGCCAAGTGTGCAATTCAATATCAAAAGAAATGCACAAAAACACATAAGGGGCCCCAACCTCTATCATGCTTGATCAAGAGGCAAGGGAATGCACACACAATGCAATGCAACCTAAGTATGCAAGCAAAGCTAATGCAACATGACCATGTTAACAACAATGCCATGTAATGTAACTAGCATATAACAATATGCAAAGGGGCAAGTATGTAACAACATGTTAATTGGCAAGCATGTGACAACATGCAGTTTGACAAGCATGCAACGAGCATGTAAGTATGATGTAATAGGACTAGCATGCAGCAACATGCAATGGAACCAGTATGCAACAAGCATGCGACAACATACAAGGCAAGCATGCAAGAACATGCGAAAGATGGACTTAAACCAAAATGGGAGGACCTCGGCCATGCCCAAATCAGTGGCCAAAATGCTATGGAAATGAAGACAAAGGTACATACAAACATGCATGCCAATTGGCCTATCACCTAAGCATAGGAGAACAACTTTCGGCAACACTTAAAAGGGACCAAATATGGACATGTGACATACATTATAAGCTCTGAAATCATGTTAGGAAAGGTGCCAAACCAACCAAACAAAGCAAGCAAGTCATGCAAAAAGGCTTAAAGCTTGAAACTAGTCAAGGGACTCAAACTAAGGCTATGCAAAATCTGAAGCAAATGACAAGTATAATCCAAAATAGTCCTAGATCATGCCAAAATGAGCCTAAAATATGCGAGGACCAAAGCCAAAATAAGCTAGAACAAAGGGCCAAAAGCATGAGGCATGCAAGGCTACAAAAGAGGTGTTACACTACACCTATCAAAACCAAACATGACTTAAGCAATGAAAAACAGAGTTATGGCATGGTAAAACAAGACTAAAACCCCACTTAGATGGCATCCCACAGACCTAAACATGATGGCATACACAATGACCCATTCATGAGGCATAAAACATCAACTTTTTAAAGCATTAAAGGAGTAACAAGTGCAAGTGTTTGAGCATGAAACATGGACTGAAATAGTATAACAAATGATGCCAAATCATTGAAATGGTCCAAGTAAAGCATGCTAGTGACTTGGACACTTAAGGCTAACAAGCTAGAATGCCTTATGGCTATACAAAGCATGGCATATATGGTCAAAAAAACTCAAATCAAAGCTTAAGCTTGTTACAACAAGGCTAAAAGCTTCATGGAGTCGAGCCAAAATCATGCTAGAAACATGGCTTAAAGCATGATGCATGTTAAGGCAAATGAAAGGATTGCAAGGCAAGTACATGAAGCATACATGGTATGTCCAAACCAAGTCAAAACAGTGTTATATCATGGCAAAACAAAGCCTAATATATACTGAAATGAAGCTAAAACAAGCCAAGCAAACATGCTACCAATATAAGCCATTTATACTAGCATTCAAGACAATAAGGAGAGGGGATGACCCTCTCCTATTTAGGACTCCAAAACCACCTTTCCACCACTGAAAATCCTCTGGATTTCAGTGGTAGGAAGGTCATGCAAAGCCAAGAACAAGGGCCAAAAGGGATGGCCTAAAACAAGGCCTAAGAGGGGGGAAACAACCCCAAACCAAAAAGTGATCTCAAACAAAGATCTAGAGCATCAAAAATAAGAACTTATTGTAGTTTAGAGTTAAGCTTAAAAGTTTAAGAAAGAAGGTCTAAAAGTTTAAGCAAGAAAGGGGTATTAAAAGCAAGAATGCTCACCCTTGAAGAACACTTTCAAGAACAAGGCTTCCAAGCTTAAACCACTCCAAGAACTTTGAAACTAACCCTCTAGGATCTCAGCAACCAAAGGATGGTGTATTACTAGGTGTTTATGTGCAATAGTGTGAACAAAACACCCTTTTGAGCACAAATACACACACAAATATATAGAGAGAGGGAGTTATAGAGATAGATAGATATATATCTTCTCTATCAAATTTTTGGAACCCTTGAGAAGGGAGGAGGGCCTCCCTTCTTATAGAAATCCAAATTCAAAGCTTCTAGGAGAAGCTAAGCCAAGGGGCAAATCCCTCCATACACGTGTATGGAGGGGGGCAATTGTGCATGCCAGCTGTGACAGTTGGCATAAAATATCTACATAAAGCAGATGAACAGGGCTCGGCTAGAAAACATGGCCGATCGACCAACATAAGTGCCGATCAACTAAAAAGAGTGCCGATCGGCCAACACTTTTGGCCGATGGCAAGAAAACAAGGCCGATGGCTTCATGCCTTGGCCGATGGGTTGAGGGGATGGCCAACAAGCCACCCTCTTCCCTCAGAAGCAAAACACAAGTGTTTGGTCCACAACCAAGCACAAAACAGACAAGTTGAGAGATCTTGAGGCAAGGCGCGCAACCAAGACCTCCGAGAACTCAAAATGAACACAGGCATGGATGATCATCGAGTGTTCAAATGATGACGTCCAAGTCTTGAGGACGGTCAAAAATGGGGTGTCTACACTGACCTTGAACGAAGTCTTGTATGTTCTGGACATTCGTAAAAATCTTGTCTCGGGGTCTCTTTTTTTTTTTTTTTTTTTGGATAAGTCATATTATAACCAAAAAAGAAAAATATACAATGGAGTTCAACACACAGCTTTTGATGGGAGCACAAAAATAAACAAAATAAACTACTCCATCAAAAACAAACTGAGCTTATAGAAAACAAGTACAACATTCCCAACAAAACAAGGATTCAGAATTTCCTTCTAGCATTCTTCAAGTCATGAAGTTTCGCTTTAAGTTTTCTTCTGTTATCCTCTTTTGAAGTCTCCCCATAACTAGGATCACTTGGAGATGGACTCCCTCTATTTCTCAACTCTTGACTTGAACCTCCATTTCCTAACTCGTCCATATCACACGATTCAAGGACATCAAAGGCATTAGATGTTGAGGGGATAGAAGACTGCATCTCTCTCTCTTTGTTGATCAATGGCGTTGAACCTTGCCCACCATCTCTCCCCATTTTCTTCACTACTTCCCATTTAGTCGGACTTTGTGTTTTAGTGTCCTTGACTCTCCACTCATGTTTGAAGGAGGGAGGGTTCAAAGACTTTGGCTTTTGAGGGCACAAATTAGTGGTATGGCCAAAAGTCTTACAACCATCACACCTTTGGGGCTTCCATGGTACCTCAACTTGAATCTCATATGGGTCACCATAACCAAGATTTATTTTGAAAGATTTAGGGATCTCTTTATTTGCTGGCACTTCAATACAAATTATCGCAAACGTAAGTCTGCTTCTCTTGAAAGTTGGCTCATCCAAATAAAGAGGAGTTCCCAAGATGCTAGCTATGTAACCCAAACCCTCTTCACTCCAAAGTTCCAAAGGAACATTGTACAACTTCACCCACAATGGCACACTTGAAAATTCACACTTTGTTAGTTTTAGTCCAGGTTGCCATCTTTTAATAACAATCAATCTAGCCCCAACATAATAGGGGCCATCTTCCAAGATTGTGTCCATAGCCTCTTCACTTTTTACTTTAAAAATAAAAAAACCATTGTCAATGGAGACCACGTCCTCAAGCAAATTTTCCCAAAGTTTCTCCGCCCAAGTTTTCACATAATGGAAAGAGAATCTTTTATCAATGAAGTATCCAACCAAAGCATTTTCCCAATGAGAAAAGCCTTTTTTTGAGATCTCAATAGGGACATTGTAAATGCCATCTACTTGGTTCTCAATCTTATGGGCACCTATTTTATACTTCAATTTTGACACCTTGTTAATCTCTTCTTTAATTAGAGAGCTCCCAACTTGTAGAGGTTTACCTGATATAACAAGTGTATCCAGACCTTCACTACCATCTTCCATATGTAGATTAACCGAATCCTCATTTCGACAAGCTCGCATGGGCTTATCACTCTCTCGTTGCTTGGAACCCATTACTTCTTTCCTTTGATCAGCACTAAGTGAGCCAAATTTATTTGACATTTCGTTTGCCACCAATGGGGACACAGTGGTCAATTTTGGCCACTACTCAACATCAGTTAGCACTCTAGTTGGTGTGTTCCATGCATTAGGTGTTTGATGCTGCTTTGGTGATTGCTCAGGTGAGGCTTGCATTTCCACAGTCCAGCGAAACTGTGTTGTACCAAGATCACTGTCACACTCAATTGAGCTATCCTCCGAATCTACGTCCCTCAATCCCCTCTTGTTTACATTTGAGGGCCCTTGCCATGGTCCCACAAAATCTCCAAGTGAAAGAGATTTGGGGGGGCCTTGAATGCGTATAGACCGGCGGGGAAGTACATTAGGCATATCATCAGTAGATAGTTGATCCACCTGATTTACAAACTCCTTCAAAGATACCTTAGTCGAAGATTTGCTTTTTGATTTACTCTTGGCTAGTTTGCCCTTCTTCAATGATAGCTTACTACCCTCTCTGTCCCTCTCATTGTCCTTCTCTTTCTCTTTCTCTTTCTCTTTCTCTGTCTCGGGGTCTCTTCTCAACAAACATGGTTTTTGCATAGTCTTTGAGTCTGACAAGGTCGTTCTGACCAAGAGTGGAGTGTATGTGGGTAAGGAATATATGTTGGGGGGTATGTTTAAACTCAATGTAATGACTCTTATCCCAAACATGAATAAGCATGCATCTTCTTCTGCTTACATGCTTGAGTCTTCCAATTTGTGACATAATAGACTAGGAGATGTAAACTTTGAATCTTTATGTAAATTAATCAAGTTAGGTCACATACTATCTTTTAAGATTAATCCGAAACACAAGTGTGAAACTTGTGTTGAAGCGAAGTTGACAAGATCTTCATTTCATTCTATTAAAAGAAGTTCAGAGCCGTTGGACTTAGTGCATAGTGATGTGTGTGACTTAAAGTTTATACAATCACGTGGTGACAATAAGTACTTCATCACTTTTGTTGATGATTGCACTAAATATTGTTATGTGTATTTGCTCAAAAGCAAATATAAGGCTATTGATAAGTTTGTTCTTTATAAGAATGAAGTTGAGAATCAATTAGGCCACAAGATTAAGGCTTTAAGAAGTGATTGTGGTGGTGAGTATGAATCACTATTTATTGAGATTTATGCTCAATCCGGGATTATCCACCAAACCACGGCGCCTTATTCTCCTCAGTCAAATGGGATTGTTGAGCGGAAGAATAGGACGCTAAAGGAAATGATGAATGCAATGTTGATAAGTTCTGGATTGCCACAGAACATGTGGGGGGAAGCAATTCTCTCTGCGAATTACATTATGAATAAAGTACCTCGGAAGAAAATGGACAAGACCCCATATGAGTTATGGAAAGGCATTAAGCCTTCTTATAAATTCTTATGAATATAGGGGTATCTTGTAACAGTGGCGGTGCCTACACCAAAGCGGGTTCAGATAGGACCGAAGTCAGTGGATTATGTATTCATTGGATAGACACATAATAGCAGTGCATATCGATTTCTTGTGTATAGGTCTGTTATTCCAGATATACACAAGAATACTGTCATGGTATCACGAAATGCATCTTTCTTTGAAAATGTATTTCCATGTCATCTCCAAGAAGGGATTCAGAATTCCATGAAAGAGGTTGAAGGTGACAATGATCAGATAACTGATCAAACAGATGATCAAGTTGATGATCAAGCTGAGGATATAGATGAGCCAAGAAGGAGAAAGAGGGCTAGGACTGCAAAGTCTTTTGGTCTGGACTTCTTGACTTATATGTTAAAGGGAGAACCTCGAACTTTCCATGAAGTTGTGACTTCACCTGAAAGTCCTTTGTGGAAAGAAACAATTAAGATTGAGATTAACTCCATCTTGCAGAACCATACTTGAGAGTTGGTTGATCTACCCCCAGGCAGTAAGGCCTTGGGGAGTAAGTGGATCTTTAGAAGAAAGATGAAAGCTGATAGGTTAATGAATAAGTATAAAGCTAGACTAGTTATCAAAGAATACAGGCAGTGAGAAGACCTAGATTACTTTGATACGTATTCGCCTGTGACATGGATTACATCCATTTGCATGGTGATTGCCATAGCAACTTTACGTGATCTGGAGATACATTAGATAGATGTAAAGACACTTTTCTTAAATAGAGATTTAGATGAAGAAATCTACATAGAGCAACCTGAGGGGTTTTCAACTCCAGGACAAAAGAAGAAAGTCTGTAAGCTTGTCAAATCATTGTATGGTTTAAAGCAAGCGCCTAAACAATAGCATGAGAAGTTTGACAACGCTATGTTGTCAAACTTTTTCAAAATCAATGAGTATGACAAATGTGTATATGTCAAAGACACTGATAGAGGTTATGTCATTTTGTATCTATACGTAGATGACATACTCGTTGTTGGTAGTGATGATGAAATGATTAGAACTACCAAGAGATTGTTAAACTCCAAGTTTGACATGAAAGATATGGGCCTTGCGGATGTCATTCTAGGTATTAAGATTACCAAAACATCTAGTGGTATTGTACTTTCTCAGTCTCACTATATTGAGAAGATATTAGAGAAATTTGGTAAATCAGAGACAAGTGTGTCTAGGACACCGGTAGACATGAGTCTACACTTGACCAAGAATAATGGTGAGAGTGTCTCTCAGCTAGAATATTCTTGGGTCATTGAAAGTTTGATGTATTTGATGAGTTGTACAAGGCCGGATATAGCTTACTCAGTTAGCAGGCTTAGTAGATACATAAGTAATCCTAATGCTACTCATTGGAGAGGCATTATGTGGGTGTTAGGTTATCTGTGCTACACCCGGAATTATGGGCTACATTATACCAGATACCCAGCAGTACTAGAAGGGTATAGTGATGCTAATTGGATAACTGATACAAAAGATTCCAAATCCACTCGTGACTATGTGTTTACCCTCGGAAGGGCAACTATGTCTTGGAAATCTTCTAAGTAAACGTGTATATCGAGATCAACTATGGAATTTGAGTTTATTGCTTTGGATAAAGCAATTAAAGAAGTTGAATGGCTTCACCAATTCGTTGAGGATATTCCACGTTGGTCCAGACCTGTGCCAACCATTGTATTCATTGTGACAGCCAATCGGCGATTAAACGAGCATAGAGTAATATGTATAATGGAAAGTCTAGACATATTCGTCGTAGACATAATTCCATGCGACAACTACTCTTGAACAGAGTTGTTACTTTAGACTATGTAAAGTCTCAAGACAACATTGAGGATCCGCTAACCAAAGGGTTAAATCGAGTGTTAGTAGAGAAGTCGTCAAAAGGAATGGGGTTAAGGCCTTTAGTGTAAGGTGTTACCGGAATGGAAACCTAACCTAGTTGACTGGAGATCCCAAGATCTAGGCTCAATGGGGCAACCTAATTGCGTGTAATGGTGGTTTGTCACTGAGGAGGTTAAACCTCCAGCCATTTCTTTTATCGGTGATACCTGCAAGTGTAAAGTTTAAGCTGAGCTTTTAATGACTCTAGTGTGTTAAGCTGTTAAGCTGAGTACAACAAAATACTCAAGTAAAGTCACCTATGTGAGTGTGAAGTGGGGCCACTTCTATAAGAATTGATAGGGCCTAACTCTTTAAACCACTCACAGAACCAGGCTAGTGTTCCAGGGCCAAACCGGACATAACAGTGAAAACAGAGCAATGGTTGGAGTAATTCCTACGTAAGGTCTATTGTCTTGGTTTATATAAATGGCAGAATAGGTCAAAACTTTGTGGTCACTAGACAGCTAGTAAATCCAATAGACTTCACTAGGAGGGGTTCAAAGCCAAAAGCTATATTTTCCAATGCCGAGGCTATTTCGTTGCACTCTCTCCTAGTCTTTGTTATTAAGCGTTGTCCTTTTGTTATTATTCGGTCAATTTTTATTCATGTGGGGGATTGTTGGGAAAATAATGGTTTTTTGGTGACTTTAATGCAATATTAAAGTGAGTGCCAATTCTCAATTGAGATGGAGTAAAGTGGGTTTAGATTCTTTGTAATGAAATCTTTACATCACAAAAAAAATCACCAAAAACTATTAAGATTTGAATGAGAAATTGACTCATTAAGTTGGCCTCATGAAAGAGGTGTTGGAAAAGGTATAAAACCTTGTATCCCACATTGATTGTAGAGAAGAGCATTAATGGGTATTTAAATCTCATTTTTTGCATAAGGGTGTAAACCCTTTGGGACATCCAAATTTTTCGAAGGAAAGGAGTTATGGATACTTCAAGGATGGACTTGGGCCAAGACTATGGCCCAAGTTGGTTCTGCAAAAATTGCCACATGCGCGCGCGGACTGGGTCGAGTCCGTGATTCGTGATCTGTGGGTCATGGGTCATGGATCATGGGACTTGAGACTTGGGCTTGGGCTTGCTAGAATGGATTGAGTATGGGGGTTAGGCTTGTCCCACCCATCTTAATCTTTTTGGGCCAAGCCAGATTTGTGGGCTGCAGATATATATACACACAAAACTTATGTGTATAGCTGGTAACTCCTCTATTGATGATGTACTTAAACCCATCAGTTTTGCAAGTGAATGCAAAATTAAATCATGCATTTGTTGCAAGGGAGCCTCTTCCTCTCTCCCTCCATGTGTGTAAAAGGAGGACCTCTCCTTTAGCTTTCTACACCAGAAATTGCTACTTTTCTTGTCTCCATAAGTTTTCTAGTTTTATATTATTTTCTTCCTGTGAGACAGTGCTACAAAGTTCTATTCACCAAAGCCACTCAGTCGGTGCATTGCTGTAGCTGGTCCAATCGTCGTATCTTAGAAGACAGACATCAAACAACCTCCAGCACTCAACTGGTGAAGTGACGAATCTGTTTTAAGGACACTGTCTAGTGCAGGCTTCGATTTTCCTTCTGTTACTATTTTATTTTATGTATTTCTTCTGTTATTCTACTTGTAATTTCTAACATGATGTTGTAATCAATAATTGCAAATATAAAATATGAATTTATTTGTTCTATGTGAACTCACGATTTATACAACAGCACTCCCTCAAACTTAAACTCTAAATTATAGGATATGTAGGATGAACCGAGGAGAAGAAAGAAAGTAGAAAATCTGAAAAAAAAAAAATTGATGCCAAAAATCGGATGGAGGAATTGCCATTAAATAGGCAATGGAATAACCTTTTCGGTAAGAGACATGTTTGTTCGCCGAACCACACCGCAAAATTTGAATATGAAATTCAAATTTTTTCCAACAAACAATTTTGGCCCAAAAAGATAAGTTACGAGCCGACCCAACCCAACTCATACTCTGGGTGCCCTTTGGGCCCAGGCCCAAGGTTCAATCTAGGACCTTATATTTTCTCCAAATTTTCCTTGAATTTTCTATGTGGAACACGACCATACAACACCAATTGAGAATTTCACCAACATGTCTAATGTTCATGATCCTCACTTTAGAGTCAATTTTCCATTCACCTATAAATGGGTTTGACTCACTAATTACATAATCTTGTTCACCACACGGCAGCAAACACATTGCTAATCGAACCCTTCAAACATGACTTGTGGGTCCTACATAATTATTAGCATAAAGTTTCTGAAAAATCAACATTAAAACCATTTTCCCAACAAGATCTACAGTTTTAGAGTGTAAATCTGGACTTTTTATGTTTGAAATAGGAATTTTGAGAGTTTTCTTCTCCGATTTCAGCATAGATTTTTGGTTTTTCAACACCCACAATGGTTCTCTCCTCTCTCAACCCTTTTTCCATACCATTGTGGGTGTCCTTCCTTCTTTGGCAGCAGTGGTGGCGGAGTGTGGCAGCAGCGACAGGGACGATGTCAACGAGAATGGCGGGCTTTCAAGCAGATCTTGCTTTCCAGGCCACAATTTTGAGCAAATCGGTGGTTTTTCCTAGACTGTAGCTGTTATTTTTGGCGGATTTTTTTTTTGTTGTTTGTTTTTGTTTGTTGGTTTTTGTTGTTGTTGTTGTTGTTTGGTTGGGATAGCCCTTTGGGGTCTTGATATGTACTATTATTATCTTTTATTAATATAAAATTTTCCATGTTCTAAAAAAAAAAGGTATAATTTCATTGACTATTAATTTAAGTCTATTGAAATTGGTGTCTTATTGATTAATAAGTCATGTTTAATTAAGTAGTAAGTATAATTTGAGTTGAGTAGTAAGTAATAACTCAAAAAGTAATAACTAAAGTCTAATAGAGTAGTGAAAATTAGAATATCTCATTGAGTAATAACTTCTTGTATGGTATATACAACTTTCCATAAATGGAAGATCTCTAGTAAACTCCACCTCGGAAATCTCTTTTTTATAAATATACTTAGGAGTATCTCTCATTTATCAATATTTATAACTGACAATAAATCATTACATCTACAAAAATTATTATCCTTTACCTACCACAACATGAACAACATTTATTAAAAACAATAAATGAATACATCTAAATTAGTTAATTCAGAAAAAATAGAAATCCTCATAATTCATTTGCGCACACTATGAACAATAGTGTTTTTCTCTATAATTTTTTTACAAAAGATAAGTGAAAGAGGGTGATTTTGACTTTCACAAATTCAATACATTCTCTAGGTAAGAATATATCTATGTCTCTATTAATATTTTATTTTAACATAATGTGATATTTTTAATTTATAATTTTTTAGATTTTGTTGGAATAACATTTCACCTAATAAAATAAAATAAACCATTGAATAGTAAGTGGAGTCTCATTGGGTAGTAAGTGAAATCTCATTAAGTAGTAACTAGAGTTTAATTGAGTAGCAAGTGAAATGACATTAACCAGTACATGGAGTTAATTGAGTAGTAAGTGAAATTAGATGAAGTAGTAAGTCAAGTTTGATGGGGTAGTAAGCAGAGTCCCATTAATAAATAGTAAGTGGGGCTTAATTAAGTTGTAAGTCAAGTTTGATAGAGTAGTCAATAGAGTATCAATGAGTAGTAGCTGAGTAATATTGATTAGTAAATAGAGTCTAATGAAATAGTAAGTAGAGTCTCATTAAGTAGTAAGTCAGATTTAATTGAGTAGTAAATTAAGTAAAATGAAGTGTTGTCTCATTGAGTACTAAAGCTAAGTCTAATCAATTATTACATTTTTACATTTTATTTAAAATTCATGGGTCTTGTTTAATAATTTAAAATTCATATTTCTATTTATTACTAACCATTCATTGTGACTATACTTACAATTTGTTCTTATTCTACTTACTATTCTACTTAAGAATCAATAGTAATAGGGTCTTATTAAGTAGCAGTCATCTTTGATTGAGTTGTAAATCAAGTTTGCTGGAGTAGCAAGTACACGATTAATGAGTAGAAAGTAGAGTATCAACGAGTAATAAGTGGAGTATCATTAAGTAGTAAATCAGGTTTAATTTAGTAGGAAGTAGAGTCTCCATTTGATATCAAGTGTTCCAACGGAGTATTTTGAACTTTTATCAAAATACCGGTCGATCGGGTGGACACCGGGCAAATGTTCGGCCGGTCGACTGACCAGTGTTTTTTTTCACAAATTTTTTCCTAGAGGTGGCCATCTAGGAGGAGATCCGAGAGGGCATTCGGTAGTGAAAATTCAACAGTTATGAACAGTGATTTGATAAAAGCTCCTAGCATCCTTAATTTGGTGAACTTTTTTTGATATTCTCAATTTGATACTTATTTTATGAAACCATTGGAGCAGAAAAAGATGTGTTTTTTTTAAAACAAAACTAAAACCTACGATTTTTAAAACCTAACAAGACTAGAAGTTTTTCCATTATATAAAGAATATAAATTTATAAGTAATTTAAATTTTAAAAAAATCATTATACTGTATACATCTTTAAATAAAAGTATTTATCATAAGTAACTTATAATTTGTTATATTAAAATTTAGGGAAGCCCAACCAGTAGCACCGTAAACAAGTCAAGCTGAGCGGAATTTTAGTATGTTTGGGCTTATTTATTAAGATTTTAATGAGTTTGAGCTCGAACTCGAGCTCAATAAAAATTTAACGAACCGAGCTCGAGCCAAGTTCTCAAGCTCGAGTCTGTTCATGAGCTTTAACGAGCTAAAAAAATTTTAAATTCATACTTGCATATGAAATTAAAGTTACAATTAAAACTTTGGTTATACAATTATATATTCAATATATATAAACATACTAAAAAAATTAATATTTTACCAAAATAATAAAATCTACCGCCACTATTATATAAATGTACTATCTATAGTTAACTATTATGTGCATTTATATTTTTTGAATATATAAATAACATATTTATCTTATTTTTTATAGATATTTTTATATTATTTAATATATGTAAATAATAAATGTTAAACGAGCTAGTTAATGAGCCAAGTTTGCGAGCCGAGCTTTCATATGTTTGGACTTATTTATTAAAAATTTAACTAGTTCGAGCTCAATCTCAAATGTTAAAAAAAAAAAAAAAAAAAAAAAAAAAAAAAAAAAAAAAATTAACAAACTGAGTTCGAATGAGCTGTTACCGAACTGAATTCAAGTCTGTTCATGAATGATTTTATTCATTTACAACCCTACCTACCATACACACCTTTCGTGGTGAAAATTGCCAAAGACAGTTACAAACGACATTGAAGTTTTTGGAGTGAGGAAAATTATCAGTGAGTTTAGTTTTAATTTCAGATTTAATTTTTTATTTTTCATATTTTTTTAGTGAATATTTTTAAAATTTTAAGCAATTTTTTTTTTTAAAAAAAGTTTGTAGATGCATCTTACTTAGATAAATCTATTGTATAATTTTCTTGATCAGTTATGCAACAGGTTTTTCTGTAATAACACAAACATTCTTGGTCAATTACAAAATATAAATCTTTTATTTTTAACAAATTACAAATACACCTATAAGCTTTGTTTAAAATATAAATTGGTCCTATAATATTAGAAATTATAACTATTGTTTGTTATAAATTTTAATTTAACACAATATTTAGGGGGAAACAAAATTCTCCTATGCAATAATAAATTATCAAAATTATTTATTGAAAAATATTCCTCATATCATTAAAAGCTGTTAATTGACTTAATGATTTATTTATTAACATAATAGTTAACTGAAAAATAATTTTCATATCATTAAAAATTGTTATTTACTTAATGATTTATTTATTAATAAAATTGGTAATTTGTTATGCGAGTATGATTTATGTATTAATAAAATTAGTCATTTATATATAAATGTATTTTCTTCTACTTCTTTATTAGTTGAGTGAATTATCTTAGCAGTTTTTTTTTTTTTTTTAAATGGAAGAATTATCTTAGTATTTGTTTTATATTTATTTGTTGAGAAAAGCTACACACCAAAATTTTTTTTTTTTTTTATAAGTTCGGAAGAAATGTTAAAAACTCATAAATTCACCCAAAATGATATGGTAATAGAATTGGAGTCTACATCATTAGTTGTATAACAAATCAAAAAATGGCACATATTATACCACATAATTCTATCATATATCTAATAATTTATTCTATTCAATTTCATAGAATAATATTTTAATTAAAAAAATTATTAAAATACAAAACTTAAATATATTGTAATAATAAGGCACGAGCCTTTTTAAACTAGTATATATATATATATATATATAAATTAAACCATAAATATACCTAAATAATCTAATTTATTACCATAAAATTATCTTAATCTACTTTTAATTTTTAACACAATTTCTCTTTTAATAATATTTTAAATTAAATTAAATTTTTTATAAAAGATGACAATTAAGGTTAGGGTTTGGTTAGGTTTAAGATTAATTTGGAGAATAAGATGAATATGAGAGTATTATTGACATTTGATTCAACTTTTGACTTTGGCTTAACACTTTTGCATTATCCACTCTCAATTTGAGAGAGTGTGACACATCTTTTGTTATCTTTAATAGAAAAACTAGCCGTAGTACCTTAGTCCAAAATCAAAAGAGAGTTCTCTGTCAATATTTGAAACATAGGGGGGTAAAATACTATGAGGTGAAACCACAAGGGGACAAAGTGAATTTTGTCCATAATTTTATTATATATATTTTTGTGGTAAATTACAGTCACTTCTATTGAGATTTGAGAAAAAAATAATTAGACCCACATTTTAAAAATAATTACACCTTGTTTGGTTTTGATTGATTTTTTGAAAATTGAATTTTTTATTTTTTGTATTTTTTTTTATTTTTGGTGATTTTTGAAATATTTTAAGTATTTTCTTTTTTGTTTTTTACTTTCTAGATGCACATAACTTAGATGCACCTAAAAAAATAAAATATTTATGAAAAAAAAATTTAAATTTAATAAATATACAAGAATATGAAAATGTACTGAAGTTTTGTATTTTTTTGTAGTTGGTGAATTTTTTAAAGATTTGTTTCTATAAATATTATACTTTTTAAGTGTATCTAGGTTAGGTGCATCAATTTTTTTTTTTAAATTATTAAAATATTAAAATTTTGGGTAACTATCAATAGGTCCTAATAATTGGACTTAATTCCCATGAAGTCCTATTGAAAATAAGTTCTAATAAAATCGCCATTAAAAATAATTTTTTGTAATGATTTTTTGTATATGTCGCTAAAATTGATAATTAGTAACTTTTTTATCACGATTTTTATAAATTATAAAACTTACAATTGTGAGAATATTATGTAATTATAGAAATA
This sequence comes from Camellia sinensis, assembly GCF_055761805.1. NCBI lineage: Eukaryota > Viridiplantae > Streptophyta > Magnoliopsida > Ericales > Theaceae > Camellia > Camellia sinensis. The sequence continues at coordinate 183,758,171 of NC_138961.1, read as the reverse complement.
TATCCATTAGGTTATTTGTGAATATTCGATTGATTGTATAGGGTTATTTCCTATTATAGATTAGGTTTAAGATTGCTATAAATATTGGTTGTAATCTTTATATTATGTACAATTAAATATACAGACTTTATTTAGAAAACTTACCTAGTATCAGAGCGGTGTTTGAAAACCTAATCAGCCTTTGAAGTCGCGTCTCTTATCAACCTCTGATCCTACTAGAATCGTGGCCTACCTGTCGGAATCATGATTCATCTCTTTTGGTGAAGTCCATCGTTTGTATCTCTGCTCCAACTCTCAGCCTGAATCGCGATCCATCGCGACCCATCTGCCTCTGCATCGTGACCCATCTGGCTCATGACCCACATGGTGTCTGGTTCGTGACTTTTTGGTTCATCGCCTCACGATCTCTCTCTGTCACTGAGTTGCATTCTTGCCCTCTCCAGATTCTGGTTTGCTGGTCTTCTCTCTCGCCAAAGGACACTCCTCCGACGTAGTTCGCCTCTTCTCTCTAGTCGACTTGGTTGGATGACCGATCTGGTTGACCCATCTAATCGACATGGTTAGTTGTACTTTGACTCCTTTCAACTAAGACTTCTCTCTCTAGTTCTGCTTCAGTTCTATTTCTTTGGTGTACTTCTGATTTGCTTTGATCGTATTTGATCCATTGAGTATTTGGATCACTCAGTTTGATCGCTCAGTTATCTGTTATTGCATTTTGGCCCTACAAAATTTTTTTTATTACACTTGAACCCCTGGTTTGCCTATTTTGTTCTATTTTGGGTTTATTACACTTGAACCCCTTAGTTTTCTAGTTATTATGATGTCTCTAGCTTCGGATGAATGCGTTTACTGCCATCAAAGGGGTCATTGGAAGTACTATTGTCCCAAGAATGGATGATTGTCTGCTTCATCTTTTCAGTAGTTTTCGATTCAGTTCTGCGCCTCTCTTTTGAGTACTATTCAGCCTCCCGCCAGTTTTACTACATCTGCTTCGGCTCTTGATCCTAACATGGCTTCCTTAAGTGCTCAGATTAGCCAGCTTTAGCATATACTGTCTACCTCCCAGCCATCCCCATCTACCTCCATTGTTTCCTTTCTTCGTTCAGGTTTGCTTAGGTCTTCTTCAAGTATCTCTTCGTCTGTCTGGATTTTTGATTCTGGTGCCTCTCATCATATGACTCCCCATCTCTCCTTACTTCAAAATTGTACTCCCCATCATTTTTCTATTATCGTTAATGTTGCTAATGGATCTGGTATGTCTGTTATATCTGTTTGGTCTATCTTACTGTATGTTGTCTCCATTCCATCTGTCCTTTATGTTTCTCAGTTATTTGTCAGTTTATTATTTATCAGTCAGCTTGATGCCTCTGGTTTTGATGTTATTTTTTCTTCTTCTATCTGTTATGTGTAGGATTGGATGTCCAAGCAGCAGATTGGGATCGACCGTAGAGTTGGACACCTCTGTGTGGTGGAGAGCTTGCATTTGCCTATGGAACCTCTCCGACTGCCTTTTCATCTTTTCAATTAGATTATCTGTTTATTCCTTTCTATTTGTGGCATTCTAGATTGGGGCATTTTTCTGATAATCACTTAAGGTCTTTAGCTCAGTCTGGTATCTTAGGTAGAGTTTCTCTTAGTGAACTTACTGAATGTCGATGGTGTAAACTTGCCAAAATGACAGTTTTACCTTTTCATAAAAGTACTTCTATATCTGATATACTATTTTCTTTAGTTCATACTGATCTTTGGGGCCTTTCTCCTATTCTGACCAAAGGGGGTTCTGCATACTATGTGTCATTTGTTAATGACTGTACCCGTTACACCTGGGTTTATCCAGGGGTGTAAATCTGGCCCGAACCGGCCCATGTTGGGCCTCACGGCTTCCCGTCAAATTTCAGGCTGGGTCTGGCCAGCCCACAAGCAAAAAAATTAGGCCTAGGCTTAGGCCCAAGCCCAGGGGTATTCGGGCCTTGGATGGGTCGATGAGCCGGGACTCAGGTTTGGGCGAGCTCGACCATTTTTTTTTATTTTTAAAAATTTTTCTACCAAAATTTTATTATTTTCCACTAAAAAAGACACTAGGTCTTAGGTGGGTCGGGCTTCAGGCCGAGCCTTGAGTAGGCCTTAAACGGGTCGATGGGTTGGGCCATGGGCCGAGCCAGGCTTCAAAATGATAGCCCAGGCCCGAGCTCAAGGGCTCAGGCTAGGCTCGGACTTGAGCCTAAACAGGCCAGGCCCACCTCGAGCAGTGGGCGGGCTTCAGGCCGCCCACAAATCGCGGGCCATTTTTACACTCCTAGGTTTATCTTATGACTCATAAGTCTGACTTCTACTAGATATACCGTACTTTCTAATCTATGGTCACTACACAGTTTGGGTCTACTATTAAATTATTGCGATCTGACTTGGGCGTGGAATACTTTAAAACTGAATTTTGTGAATATTTAGCCAATTTGGGTATCATTCACCAAACTTCTTGTACTGATACACCTGCCCAAAATGGTAGAGCTGAGCGTAAACACCATCATCTCCTTAAGATAGCTAGGTTTCTCCTTCTCTTTCTCTCTGTTCCAGCCCCGTTTTGGGGTGAGTTAGTTCTTACTGCTGCTTTTTTTCTCAACCATGTGTCTACCCTCTTTCTTTATAGTTAGTCTCCTTATGAGGCTCTATTTTCTTAACTTCCTAATTACTCCCTCCTTCGTGTGTTTGTCTCGAGCATATTATCCTCTAAACAGGTCGGGTTAGTCTAATACATATTTTTTTGCTTCCTATCGTACTTTTTTGTCTGCTATTCACTCTTTTTCAAAACCTCAGTCTTACAAGGAGGCCTGTCAGGATCCTCATTGGGTTCAAGCTATAGAGGATGAGTTGTTTGGTTTACAGAACACTAGTACTTAGGAGTTGGTTCTTTTGCCTGTTGGTAGGAATTTGATTGGTTGTAAATGGGTCTACAAAGTCAAGACTCATTCTGATGATTCTCTTGAGTACTACAAAGCTCATCTGATTACCAAAGGTTTCTCACAGGAGTATGGTATTGATTACGAGGAGACCTTTGCTCATGTTGCCAAGATGTCTACTGTCTGTATTTTGATCTCTGTCGTTGTTGTTCATTCTTGGCCTCTTTATCAGATGGATGTTAAGAATGCTTTTCTTAATGGCCATCTCATTGAAAAGGTTTACATGCGTCCTCCCCCTGGCCTTCACCATTCATTTGGACAAGTTTGTCGCCTTCATCATGCTTTGTATGGTCTGAAGTAGTCTCCTCGTGCTTGGTATGATCGCTTTCAGACTGCTGTTACTGAACTTGGGTTTTATCCTTGTGCCCAGGACTCTGCTTTATTTCTTCTCTACACCTCTACTGGATTTGTTGCATAATTACTGTATGTGGATGATATGATCATCACTGGTTCTGACTCTTCTGCTATATCTGAGGTCAATCAGCATCTTTTCCGTACCTTTGAAATGAAGGATCTGGATCCATTGTGGTATTTTCTTGGAATTGAGGTAGCTTCTTCTCTTAAGGGCTACTTTTTAGCTCAGGCCAAGTATGCCAATGAGGTTATTCATCATATCGGTCTTATTGACACTAAGATTTCTGATACCTCCATTGAGCTTAATGTAAAGCTCACCACTACTGATGGTGTTTTTTTGGATTATCCTACTTTATATCGAGAGCTCGTGGGTTGCTTAGTCTATCTGACGGTTACTTGCCCTGATCTTGCCTATGCTATTCATGTGGTTAGTCAGTTCATTTCTGCTTCTCGTTCTACACATTGGGCTGCTTTGGTTCGGATTCTTCTCTATCTCCGGCGTACTATATTCTAGGGTTTATTGTTGTCTTCTACTTCCTCTTTTGACTTGGTAACTTATGCTAATTCTGATTGGGCTGATGATGTCACTGATCACAAATCCACTTATGGCTTCTACATGTTTCTTGGTGATTCCTTGATTTCTTGGAAGAGCAAGAAACAGACTGTTGTTGTGCATTCCACTGTTGAGACTGAGTACTGTGCTATGACTCATGCCACTGTTGAGATTGTTTGGCTTCGTTGTCTCTTGAGTGATTTAAGTGTCCTCCAGTCTTCTCCGACCTCCCTTTACTGTGACAGCCGCAGTGCTATTCAGATTGCACATAACACTGTCTTTCATGAGCAGAAGAAACACATTGAGATTGATTGTCATTTTGTTTGTCAACATCTGTAGTTTGGTTCCATCCCACTTCCTTTCGTCTCTTTGGCTTTATAACTTGCTGATTTCTTTACGAAGACTCATATCACTGCTCGATTTCAGTTTCTTCTTCGCAAACTCTCAGTGTTTTTTGCTAAAACACCTTGAGTTTGAGCGAGGATGTGAGAATATTATGTAATTATGGAAATATATCCATTAGGTTATTTGTGAATATTCGATTGATTGTAGGTTGATTGTATAAGGTTGTTTCCTATTATAGATTAGGTTTATGATTACTATAAATATTGGTTGTAATCTTTGTATTACGTACAATTGAATATACAAACTTTATTCGGAAAACTTACAACAATTAATGACGTTTTTCTGTGACGAATTTTTTAAGCTGTTGCTGAAAGTTGAAAATTGGTGATATTTTTTTGTGAAATTTTTCTTAAACTGTCGCTAATACTTATAACTAGTGACATTTTTTGTGACAAATTTTAAACTATCACTGAAAATTAATAATTAGTGACATCTTTTAATAGTGTTTGATGAAAAACGCCATTAATTATCATAGGATCTATTGGATAATATATTCACTTATTAGGACCTATACGTAGGTCTCTCTAAAAATTTTGACTAAAAATAAAAAAATAAAAAAAAAATACGAAAAACAAAAAAAACAAAAAAAAAACTCAATTTTTGAAAAGTGAGCTCAATTTTCTAAAACCAAGCATGGTTTTCTTGAAGTTTTAATTCACATAACACTTAAGACATTTTTCATTATTAATTTGTTAGGCATGAATGAAAAAATGATATTGTTAACTATTTTTTGTTAAAATGTACAATTATCTTTGTTTGGTGTCTTGCTTTAGTCATAATAAAAGGAAGATTAGTGCAATTATGTCAAAAGTGTGAAATTAACTATATTATTTTCAAACTTCAAGGGAAGTGAGTGTAATTTACGCTATTTTAAAAAATAATAATTAATAGTTTTATTAAAACATCTAACTCAAAATCAATTATTATGAATGGAGAGGCCTCAGGACTAGTATATTAACTAAGGTTGTTATGACTTATAGAGACGATACGAGACAAGTTTAACACTCCTCACACATATAGCTTGGATAGCATGTGGAGATAGCAGAGAGATGAGAGGCAAGAGAATAGATTTGGATGGAAATTTAACCCATTAAAGATCACCCAAGACCCAACTATGATATGATACCATGTTAAGGATCTAACTAAAATCTAATTAGTTTTGAGTAAAAGAGTTTGAAGTATATTAACCAAATTTAGGGTTCATTTGGGATGTGGGTTGACTTTTTGACTTTTTGGCTATATTAGCCTGGGATTAAAAAGTCTCATTTGGGATAGACTTTTGGCTTTTTTTGTAAGAGAAAAAATGAAATGATTATAGTTGAATGTGACATTTTGGCTATGGTTGTCATCTTCTTAGGCTAAAATAGCCACAAAAAACAAAATACGTTTTTTAGTCAAATAAGACAAAATATTATATCTAAACTATAATCATTTCATTTTTCTCTTACAAAAATCAAAAAGTCTACCCCAAATGAGACTTTTTAATCTCAGGCTAAAATAACCAAAAAAATCAAAAAACCAAAACGCTAACCCACATTCTAAATGAAGACTTTGTCTTATTGATTTTTTAACCTATTTTATCTTTTTATGACTAAAATAGCCTTTTAGCCCCAAAATTTGCTAAGCTAAATGAGTGCTTAAGTGATTGATAGAACAATGTAAGGACAAGTTTAATAGATTTACTAATAAAATCATATTTATAGTTCAATATTTTTGAATACAAATGTAATATATATGTAACTATAATTATTAGATCAATTATTTTTTTGATGAGTGATCTACCTTAAAAAAAATAAACAAACCGAACCATCAGAATAGGTTCTGTGTGCGATGTGTATACAAAAGTGTAATAGTACATCCCAATCTTTTTCCCAACTGGGAACTTGTCGTTTGGCAGTTGATTTTTTAGTTGGCTTGTTGACTTTTTGACTATTTTAGCTTCGCACTAAAAGTTTGTTTTGTTTAATTTTTTCGGTTTTTTTGACTTTTGTGTGAGAAAAAGTGAAATGATTATAGTTTAGATGTGATATTTTGTCTTGTTAACTTATTTAGCCTATTTTATCTTTTGTGCTTTTTTAGCCAAAAAAAATCCTAGCTAAACAAGATGTTTGAGATTATAAATATTGAAGAGTTAACTATTGAAGTTAAATTAAAATAAATAGATGCCCTTTGAGAAGATTCTTGTATTTAGAAGAGAATCTTTAACCATTATTTCAAATGAGTTTTTTTTTTTTTATGAAGTTATTCTAAGTTCATTTTGATAAAATCATCTAATTCAATATTTAAATTTATAACTAATTATCAAAAAAATTTGAATTATTTTTGTTGAATGATTAATGTCAACTACATGCATTTCAAATTTATATTTATCCAAACGAATCTTAAATTTTTTTTGTTGAGTAATGCTATGTCTTATGTTTTACATTTAAACTGCTATCTAATGTAGTGTGACATTAATTGAATATTAGTGTGGATGGTAAAATTTGAGTTACGAGCCACGTGGCATTGAACAAAACCAAGCAAGGCTACGAGGCCGAGCTAGAACAAAGCAAGACCACCTAGTCAAGCTAGGACATCTCGGGAAGACAAATTGGACTATGAATTAGTTCGGACACCGAGCTAGCTACAGGCTCATAGTACCAGTCCAAACAGTCAGATCAAGTCTAACGCACATTCTACCAAATGTGACCTTATCCACTTCATGAAATCTATAAATGTGGGACACGATCTCATGTAAAGCGAAATGGTAAAGTGTGACAAGGATCTTTCAACTAATAAAATCGTTAGAAATTTAGGTTAGGTTAGGTTTGAGTTGGGTTTGAAGTGATGTGGTAGAGAAATAATGTGATTTAAATAAGATAATGTGACTTAAATAAAATAGTGACTTTTTGACTTTTTACCTTTTTTAATACATGACAAACAAGACCTTAGTCTATATAACACAACAACTTACACTCAAGTTACATGCATTTTGACAATTATTTCAAATTTAAGTATCGAAGATTCTCGTGACTAACCACTAGCTGAAACTCTTCTTCTGAATGTCGTTCATGTTACCAATACTTTGTGTTTAGGTGATCTGACGCTATTGCAAGGTAAGGTGTTGTAAGTTTTTCCCTATACAATTAGGGGTGCAATTCGGGCGGGCTCAACCCGAGCAACCCGAGCCCAGTCCGAGTTTTTTTAGGACTTGGACAACTATATCTTGTAATCTGAACGGACCTGGGTAGATTTTTGATGCCCGAATTGTAATTCGGGCCGGGCTTGAGCAGAACCAATGGCCAACCCGAGCAAACCGAACCCGAATTGAATTTAATATATTATATAATATATATATATATAATTTAATAAATTATATAATACATATAAATTAAGTAAAGAGTTAGTCTTAATTTTTATTTTTTATTTTTTTTTGAGTTAGTCTTCCACCATTAGATTAGCATCTTTTATGTCTACCTTTAGATTAAATCTAAAGAAACCCTATGTATCTACCTTATCTCTCTCTCACAGACTCATTTGATTTTTTGTTCAACTTTGAAGCACTTTGAAGAACGGCGGAGGCGAAACCCTGTCGTCCCCGATCTCCACCTTCATTCACTTCCTCCTTCTTTAGCCCTGGTAGATCTGTCTTGGGTAAGCTTCCTCCTTCTTTGTTCTTGCATTAGGAATATGTAACTGATTTATATATAAATATATATATCTTTTGGTTGAGAGGCGTGGGTTTATCTTTTGGTTGGCCTTTTATCTTTTGGGTTTTGCTAGTCTGCTCTAATGGATGTATCGTTTTGCTCCTGCTGGTTATTGATTAATAAAAACCTCTAATTAAAGGGAAGTTGGGTTCACTGTGCTTCACTTATATTTAATTGAACTTTGAATTATTCTGGTTGCTTCGAAATTATTTTGTAATCCTCTAATTAAAGGGAAAAAAAAAGAAGGTTATGGCTACATCTTTAGGGTTCTGGACTGAGCTTTGTAATTCTTTTTGTTTTTTATATTTTTTGTGGATGGGGGGAGAAGACATGATGTTTTTACTTTGTTCAATCTTGTTACCTTCTTGTTGCTTGTTAAAGCACAACAGAGCTTTCTTTCTTGTTTCTGGACTTGGGCAATTTGGGCTAACCGAATTCAAAATACAAAGCTTGGGCCGGGCTTGGGCAGCAATGCTCGGGTTCATGGTCAGGCTTGGGCAGACTCCCAACCCGACCAAACCCGCCCGCGTTGCACCCCTATATACAATTAGTAATAACATTGAAACCACATATAAATGTCGTTATTATCAAAGTGAGTGTATCACACGATCACATTCACATCTCATGGTGGATAAACTTCCAAATAAGAAAAAGAAAAGAGAATTACAATAATGCATGAGAAATCTCTATGTATAGAGAAGACAATAATAATGTAAGAGAACACGGTAGCGGAAAAGGAAAGTGTCTGCTTTGCAATCCCTCCCTACAGCAAGTCAATAATCACGTGTGAATATGTTGGTTTGTTTTCCACCGAAATATAGTTTATTTTTCAATAAATTACACTCACATCCCCTAAGATTACTAACAATTACAGAAATCATTTTTTTCCTCTTGTCAAAAAAAATAATAATAATAACCACAGATGTACAGCTCCAGTCTGATAGTAAAAGAGAAATTACAATTCAAAAAAACTAATGGTGTGTTTGATTTGTGTTTGTAGAGTAGTTTTTTAGATAAAAAGTACGAAAACTTATTTCGTTTGCCTTTTTTCAGAAATGGTTTTGAAAGATTATTTTGGAAAGAGAGTTTTAAAAAAAATGATTGATTTGATGTGTATGAGAGAGAGAGTGATTTTGAAAAGTATGTAACCAAACAAAAATTTGAGATTTTTTTTAAAAAAATTTGTTTGGTTTGATTACTCTTGAAAATTTGTTTGTAGAGAATTTTTTTTAAAGATTTTTCTGAAAAACAAACCAAACAAGGCCTAAAAAACTGATATGTAAACTCCAGGCTAATAATTAAAGAGAAATTACAATTCAACTAAAAGTAAGTAGATAAATATGGGGCGTACACTCTCTATGTTAAAAAATCACCAAAAGTGTTGCACTCCTCGCCTCCTTATAATTACTTTTGATTTTTTTACACTGATTTGTAATTTTTACCATAAAAAAAGGTTGGTGCTTGTCACATTGGAATATCTTTTCCTAACAATTTCTTGACAGCAATGGAAGACTTTCTTCGAAATTATGGAGGGTTGTTCCAAATTTTGCTTTTAAAGACTTTTGCCACCTCTTACTCCTCTTTTTTGTCACATTTATTCTTATAATTATTCGCTAGTTTTGGAGCAGCATGTAACATTATTTATATAGTGCCCTAAATCAATTATATAATTGTTTGTGCAAAAAATTTAAAAAAATATATATATACTTTTGACTAAAACATAGAAGGATGTCGTGAAAGTTCAATGAAAAAGTGCTTAAGTTACGAAATTTCACATTTTTTCGGTAACAGGAAGCAAGAATTGGATCTCAATGGTAGCTAGTTATAAAACACATGGAAATAATGAGGGAATAAATGAAGGTATGATGGCTACCAAGTAACCAAATTTTAGACTCTCGACATTTCGCTCTGGGAATAGACTATTTTAGTTCATGTTTTGAATTTTTTTTTTTTTTTTTTTTGTGTGACTATTTTAGCTTGAATAAAAAAAAATTATGTTTGGGATGATAGTTGACTTTTTTTTTTGTTTGTTACAAGTTGATTTGATGATTGTGAAAAAATAAATAAAATGATTAATATAATATTTTGTCTCATTAATTATTTTAACATATTTTGTTTTATTAGCTATTTTAAGGTAAACTCAATTTTCCAAACAAGGCCATCAATGAGTGCTTTTTTAAAATCTATTTGTTAAATTATTAGACAAATTATTGCAAAATATTTTTCGTGTGGATTATTTTTTTATTTTTTTATTTTGGCTTAATAAAAAAATTTTATTGATAGCAAAGATGGATGAATACCTCAGCCAATGGTTCAACCATTACAATTACAATGACAACATTGATAATAAATTCGCATATTCAACATGTAATTTTGCATTGATGTAAATTCGAAGTCTGAAATCACATGTCCAATTTATGAAACCTTTTGTCTTGTCATCTTCTTCACCAAAATCAACAATGAGTATGTTTGAATAGCTATGTTCCCTCTCAATCTCTACTTCTATTTGTCTGGATCTGCACCACATCTCTAGATCTCCACTACATCGCTGCCAATCTCCACCAATAAACCGATGTCATTCACCTCCACTCTCACAAATCTCCCTATATATGTGCCTCAAATCTGCAATTACAATCCAGTGTAATTAAATACAATTAAAAGAAGAAGGGATAGCTACCGAAGGAAGTGTAATTTAAGAATAAAAAAATTCTTAAGATTTGGCATAAAGAAAAGTAAGATTTCACGACTCCAAATCCAACATTTGCTTTATATATAGTATAGATATATAACTGTCAGATAATAACTACTACATATTTTTTCCAGTCATGCTACAATACACACCCCTTTTTATGGTGTATACCATATGCTAGTTATGACACTTTGTGGTGTTGATACCACAAATGTTATAATTAAATCACTTTCAATCATAACTAAAAAGATACAATGAGTCATAATCAAACATTTCTTAAAGACAACCAAAGATCTTTCTTGTCATAACTAAAATAAAAATCACGTAGGTCATAATCAATATTACAATGAGTCAACCAAATTATTGCTTGAAGCATAACTAAAGAACTCTTTGATCATAACCAAAATAAAGAAGTCATAACCAAATCATAACCAATACGTTAAAAAGTGATAGCCATGTCATAACTAACAACACAATGAATCAAAACCAAAGACTACAAAAGTTATAACTGACACATGATACACAACCCAAAAATAGGTGTGTATTATAGAACTTTTCTTAATTGATCATCACTTATGAGTTGATTGGGAAGTTTGGTTTTCTGGTTAAAAAAGCAAAAAAACTACTAAAAACAAAGATGTAACTAAAAAGTCAAAATGATACTTTCTTGTTTGGCAAGTTGTGATTTTAGCCTAAAAACTAAAAAACCGCTAAAAAAATAAAAAATCAACAAATACAAAAAAGTCACTAAAAAAGTGAGTCATGCACAAGGAATTTATGTTTTTCCATACAACTAAAAAATTCATTTTCAAATCAATAAAACTAAGAAGCCTCCCCAATTTACCTGAAAATTTAACAACTGCACACATGGCAGCCCACCATGGAGGCTTTTTTTATTTAAAAGGAAAAAAATATATATACAAAAACTTAGCCTTAACATAATTGGGGAGTTGGTAAATTTATGAGTAAATTAGAATGACTTTCTAGACTTATTGTTTTCCAATATATTAGTAATTTTTTTCACCTCATAAAAAAACTAAAAATCCAAAACAACACTAAAAAAAAGCCGAACCTCAAACCACACCTGAATTGAATTGGATTATTAATCACCACCTGATGCTTAAACTTAAAAACTCAAATTTATAAGTCAAAAGTCTACCGTGACCATGAAAATTTTGCCAACAATTCTAGGAATCTCTAATTACATGTAGGTAGGTAAGTTGATGTGAAGGATTTACTCTTCACATACCAGGTTGCAGATAGTATATTTTCAAATACATAACAGAGGGCTAATCAAACAAGAAAAACAAAAAGGAAAGCAGTATGGTTTCGATCACTATGCGTGTGATTGCAATTACCTTTTACAGTGGAATTTGCAAGATGATGTCCCGAAAATGTTGACAGAGGTCGCAGTCATGGAGGGAAGAAGTGGCCCTTCACTGTTTCTCTTTTAATTTCTACATTTTACAACCACAAGAGGGCAACTCTGATGAGAGATAACATCCCAAAATATAAATTAAATTAAAAAAAAAAATTAAAAAAAGAAAAAGAAAAAGAAAAGAAAAGGAAGGGAGAGTAGTAAGTTTTATATTTTAATAATTTGACGCACGCACCTGACTTGTTTTTTAGCAGCAGCTTGGGTCAAAGATGAATTTATCATCTATGTCGACACGAGGAATGTGAGAAATGAAGCAATATTGGCCTTTCCCCTTTCGACACCGTTGTTTTAATATCGGGCATCCTTCGATCATCAATCCCAAAAGCGAGGGAGGCAGCCCTTGCTCCGGAAACGATGCAAATTTAGGGCAATCCTGGATCAAGAGATGCAAAAGCGAGGGAGGCAGCCCTTCCTTTGGCAAAGAAGTGAGCTTACGGCAATCATAGATGTAAAGTATTTCAAGAGAGGTGAGGTCTTGAAAGTCCTTGAAAGATAGCTTCTCTAGATTTGGAAAATACTGCAGGACAGGCCGGTCAGAGAGGTGGGCAATAACATTCCATCTTCTGAAATGGACTCCCAACGGTAATCTTTTAAACCATTAAGAAGGAGTTTTCTAAGAGAGGATAATCTGTGCAAACCCCACTCTGATAGGGGTTTACTGATCATGATCGTGTCGATGACAAGTGAACGGAGGTTCGTGAGAGAACTCCAGTTGGACACAATTCCTGCAGGGCATTTCCATACTTTCAGCTCTTGAAGAGAACTGAGGTCGTATGGTAGGGCCTTGAGCTTTTTGCAGTCGTAGATAAGCAAGTCTCTCAGATTCGATGTGGCGACCCGGAACCAACCTTCCGGAAGGAACCCCATGTCTTCACAACCTCTTATGTCCACTAGGCTGATATTTTTTAATTCATTATTGTTGCTGCTATGCATGGCATCCGGCAAGGATTTGAGGTTCTTACAAGCATTAATTCGAATCGATTTAAGAGATGGACAACTAATTTTCATACCCTCCTCTGCTAGTAGTGACTCCAGCTTCGATAGATGAGCAATATCAAGTTCTTCAAGTGCAGCCGGTAGCCCACCTCTGAACAATAAGTATGTGAGCGATGGACAATTTTGAACCTTCATTTTCTGAAGACATTTCAGGGCATGCAGTCCCTCTGGCAGCTTCTCCAGCTTTTTACAATTATCAATTCCCAGATACATAAGCCCCATTAAGTAAGGCGGCCCCTCTTGCTCCTGCTGCTGTCGCTGCAACTGTGGACCATCTTTTCCTTCTACTTCTTCTTCGAACAAGGAAATAAGTTGGGGGCAGTTTTCAATCTCCAAATGTCGCAAGGCAGGGGCAGGGGGTTTGTGCTGTAGTCTGACCTCATTCTGCCACAATGTTTTGAGTTTTTCACAATTATGAATCCTCAATTCTTCAAGTCCCGTAAACCCATGAAAGAACCATTTAGGCAGGCGTGTGAGTTTCTGAATATTTTCAATTCTCATATCAGTCACTGAGCTCAAATGTTTATATGCTACAGTTGCTAATACTTCATCGCCTACCTCTCGATTAGGAATAGAGTCCAAAATTGAAACATCACTGAGAGATAAGGAGGAGACTGAACTGAAGTGGAGGGTATTCCTCTTTTGGTGGAGCATTGTAGGGCTCGGAAGCCATTCAACCACCAACCGTGGACACTTCTGAATCTCAAGCTTTCTTAAGCAAGGAAGACTGTTGGGCAATTTACCCAAAAGCTTGGGGCAACTTCGAATGGACAGCTCTGAGAGGCGAGCAAATGCTTGAATTTCCTCATCAACTTCAAAAGGAGACCAATCCTCCCATTCCGGCATATCCCAAAAGCATAAAGTCTCTAGAGCTGGAAAAGGGTTTGAGCAACCCCACCCATAGAACTCAAGGCCAACATTCTCCACTCTTTTCATTCCTCTAATCTGAAGTTTTGCAAGCGAGGGTAATTGCCCCTGTTAGAATTTCCCATCTTTACCTTCACCTACTCCACTACACACTCCACTTCACCTACCTCCACTTCACCACACACTCCACTTCACCTAACCCACTATCACCTCCACTACACCTACTACCACATTTTCTTCTATATATAGATTGTATAGGAATTGTAATTTACATCAATATATACGACAATCAATAATCATCAATACATATATTTCTACATGGTATCAGAGCTATAGGTTAGCTCTTGGTGAGCTTCACCTTCCGGCGGGCGGCAACCTTGCCTTCACCGCCCGCCGGACCCTAACCTGTTACATAATCAAATCTCAAACAGACCTGATTCACACCTCCCAAAACATCTCATTTCATTCATCTGTTTCGTACCCTGTTGGCCTTCTTCCTTACCTTGCCGATCGGCGCCACCGCGCTACTTGCCTTGCTGTCACCGCCGTTAGACTTTCCGGCGTTGGTTCTCTACTCGCCGCCAGTGCTCTTCACATGATCAGCTTTTGCATTTGCAACAGGATTCTCATACCGCTGGTGCAGCCAACCATAAAGCTGCTCGACAAGGAAGTGAAGGAGAGGAATGATATGCATGGGCCAGAACATAATCAAAGTGGTTGTGACACAATGAAAGTTTCTAGTTTATCTGCACCAGGTGCAGATTCAGATTCATCCAGTGGCAGAAGGCAACATACAGATGTGCCTGATGCTTTTTCTTCTAGTGCTGATGATGGTAGTGAGGAGCCCATTTATGAAAGAGAGGAATGAAGGGGAAGGCTGTAAGTGGGATGAATTACTACGCATGTTTGTCTATCATGTCTCTATTGATCCTCACACCTTTTGCAATTGCTGTGGAGGGCCCTGAAATGTGGGCAGCTAGCTGGCAGACTGCTCTCTCTCTCTCTCTTTTTCACTTTCCAACCCATGTGCATTTTGTTTTCTACTTTTTTGACAACCCAGCAACACACCACAACCCAAAGTCTCTTTTCCTTTCTTTTATTTTATTTAAAACAATTGCTGTCACCCCTCTTTTCCTTTCTTTTATTTTATTTACACACAATGCCTCTCACCTGTTTTCATCCACCGCCCACATCCTCACTTTCTTTAATATATATTTTTTTATTATAATATATATATATTTTTTTTATCCCTATTTTTATTTTATTTTATTTTATTCTATTTTTTTTTATCTTTTGTATAATACTGAAACATTGATTAAAAAAAAAAAAAAACAAAAAAAAAAAAAAAAAAAAAAAACAAACAGACAGAAGAAGCAGAACTGCACACCACACTCATTTTATTCATGTTGGGGCTCACCCCGATCACCATTTTACAAAAAAAAAAAAAACAAAAAAAAAAAAAAAAAAAAAAAAACACAAACCAAAACAAAACACCCACACCCACAGTGGGATTTTTCTTCTCTACTCTGCTGCAGGTCTCTTCTTCTTGCCTCCATCCTGCGCGGCCCTTGACGGTGCTGCCTCCGTGTTTTCCACGCCACCGAGCACGTTCACTCCCCCATACTCCTCCACTGCAGCATATGGCGGACCTCCAAAACGGAACATCACGGTGGCCTTCCGCTTCAGCTCCTTATTTTCTGCCTTCAGCACACTTATCTCTGCTCGCGCATCCTTATACATGCGTTGGAGCAGAGCCAGCTGGGAGTTTAAATGCTGCACCTCATTTGTCCTACTCTGCAACCGGTTCGACAAATTTGTGACCGCCGTCATGCTTTCCACACATGCCTTCAGAGTATACTGATTGGCCTCCACATCCGACTGCGCTGCCATTCTTTGCTCCACCGACCGCATCGGAAAGTTCAACGGAGCAAACTCCGGGGCACTTGGTTGAGGTTCCAGTGCCACCGCACCAGTTCTCTCTCTTGTTGACTCGTTGAGGTCGGGAAAGAGGGTGAGCAGTCCACGGGAAGACGAAGACGAAGCCATTTTCTGGGCCACAGAGTGTTATACAGAATCTCTCTCAGAAATCTCTCTCAGAATATCTCTCACAGGTGTTTTTTGCCTCAGCCTCAGCCTCTGTCTTATAGCCGAGGCAGCCACGCGCATCGCGCGCCTCTTACCGACAGACGACAAACGGGCGCGCAAGCCAAGGCGCCCACGTGCCTCGCCATCATCATGTCCGGCACACCTTTTTATGGATTGGGCACGCCTTTTGATGGCACGCCTTTTGAAAAATTGGGCACACCTTTTGAGGGTGCATTTTTTTAAGGGTCCGACAAGACTCTGTAAACTGTCCCGACATTAATTTCGGTTAGTTCCTTTATGGGTCCGACAAGACTCTGTAAACTGTCCCGACATAGATTCCGGTTAGTTTCTACAAGGGTCCGACAAGACTCTGTAAACTGTCCCGACATTGATTCCGGTTAGTTTCTACAAGGGTCCAGCAAGACTCCGTAAACTGTCACAAAACTGTCTTCTACAAACGGTCCGACATGACCCCATAAACTGTCTTCTACAACGGTCCGACATGACCCCATAAACTGTCTTCTACAACGGTCCGACATGACCCCATAAACTGTCTTCTACATCGGTCTGACACCACCATACAGTGTCCTCTACAACGTTATGACACCCCATACAGTGTCTTCACCAACGGTCTGACACGACCATACAGTGTCTCCTATCCTTTTTTATTTTTATGTATTTTCTTGTTTTGTTACTCTCTCCAAACTCAAGTTGGTTAGTTTCTCTCCTCCTTGAGTTTGCGGGGGGCTGTTAGAATTTCCCATCTTTACCTTCACCTACTCCACTACACACTCCACTTCACCTACCTCCACTTCACCACACACTCCACTTCACCTAACCCACTATCACCTCCACTACACCTACTACCACATTTTCTTCTATATATAGATTGTATAGGAATTGTAATTTACATCAATATATACGACAATCAATAATCATCAATACATATATTTCTACAGCCCCAGAGGTGGTAAGCATGTGCATTTTTCAAAATTTTGCAACACTAAGCGAACCATATTAGAAAACAGAGGATCTCCAACCCAAGTTGGAAATATTGGACCATAGTAACCACTGATGGAAAGTACTTTAACCTTCTTGTCTGGTTGTAGCATGTCAAGCACTTCTAATTCAACCTTTTCATTTCATGAATCTTCTGAATTAGTGTTACCCCATTCCATCAATAACTCATCCAAGCCCTGCTTCTCCTTTAACTTAGCAGCCTTTGCATCCACAGCATCTACCACATTATCTAACCCGGAAATGCAAAGTGCCCCTCTAAGATGAATTAAGTTCCCCAACTCTCTTATCGTAAACCCATTTCCTCTGCTAACAATGAAGTTTGATAATGTTTGGAGACTCGTTAACTGACCTATTTTTGGTGGCATTTCTTGTAAGGAATTTGCACCAGTAACAATGAGATGACGCAAATTAATTAGGTTTCCTGTGTCTGAAGGCAACTTCTTCATATGTATGCAATATCTTAATACGAGTGTTTGTAGATTGTATAGAGTACACAGTGATTCAGGTAATGAGCAAAGCAGGGCATGAGAAAGATTAAGATACCTCAAATGTTTTGAATGTCCGATTGATCTTGGCAGTTCACTTATTTTATATCCACTCATACTAAGCACGCGTAAACGTGTAAGCTTTGGCAACAAATCATGGAGAACATTGTTGGTCAAATAAGCTTCTCCATAATATGCTCCACATGGTAAAAAGGTGCGCAAATGCTTGGCATCATAAAAGGCCTCAAACTTTTTGATGCCGCAATATTTGTCACGCCTGTGAGATGAATGGCGAGCCTCACGGAGATTTTTGTACTGCTCGTTAACTTTCAACTTATCCTCCAACCTAAAACAAATTTTTCCTGCAACAAACTGAGCGAGATCATTGATGAGGTCATGCATCACAAATTCTGAGCTTTCACCACTAGTTGATGGTTGAAAAAATGACCTGGACAACAATTCACGAAAGTACTCGAGCCCGAGATCTTCCATTTGATTCTTTCCTTTTTCTGCTGGTTCTTGAATGAAGCCTTCAGCCATCCACAATAAAACAATTGCCTTTTCACCATATATGAAATTCTTGGGCAGTATTGAACAGTATGCAAAACACTTCTTCAAATGTGAAGGGAGGTGATGGTAGCTTAACCTCAAAGCCGGAAGAATGTCACTTTCCTGGTCTGATAACTCCCACATTTTACTATTCAATACATCTTCCCATTCATCGTCTCTTAGTTTACACCGTAAAAGGCCACCAAGTGTCCTAGCAGCCAAAGGCAAGCCTCCACATTTCTCAACTATTTTCCTACCAATTGAAACCAAATTCGGGCTTGCCTCCATAATTGTGTTCTCAAATGCATTTTGTGCAAACACCGACCAACAATCATCCATTGATAATTGCTTCAAGTGATGATATTTCACAGTTCCTAACATCAACGCAACATCTGTGTTACGTGTTGTTACCATGACTTTACTTCCTTGGGCTCCATCATTGAAAGGACTTTTCAAAATGCTCCAATCACTGTGTTTTTTGTTCCAAAAATCATCTAAAACAATCAAGAACTTTTTCCCATCCAAAATCTGCTTTAGTTGGACTTGGACTTGACCCAAGGTATCAAAATTGCAAGGCTGGGAAGTGACGGACTCCAAAATTGCTTTCGTCACTCGCGTAATATCAAAATCTTCAGAGACATAAACCCATGCTTTTATTTCAAAGAGCTTCCCGACCATGTCATCATTGTATACCATCTGAGCAAGGGTGGTCTTGCCAACCCCACCCATACCCACAATCGGAACTACCCCAATATTGCAATTGCTCGACTCCTCAACACCTAGTAAGAGCAACTTAATTATCTTCTCTTTATCCTCATCCCTCCCATATACAGTAGGTTCATTCATCAAACATGTGGTGGGTGGTCTTTGCCAAGCTTTAGCAGATGTCCCTGCATTACTACTACTACCCACCTTTTGCAAGCCGAGCACAGTTCTACGTTCCAAAAGATCTTGGAATCGGGTTGTGATCTCATCTAATTTGACAATCTTGGTTGGAATTAGTGCACGTACCTTGGTGGTGATCATCGACTTAGGTCGCAAAGCTTCGGTGGAGAACTCGTCGAGTATGTCATCGACGTCATAAGCCAAGTCCTGAAGATCTTCAAGCCAAATCTTAATACCTCTTTCGGTCACTTGCTTCTCATCAGCATCAACGAGAACTGCCTCAATTTCTTCCAAAGTTGTGGTCCATTTCGTCAACAGAGTACGAATTCGGCGCTCTCCGCCGAAGCCGCGTGCAAAGTTGGACAGCTCGCCGGAGGCTAAAGTGGCGAACTTCTCAAATAGGAACTTGATTGAAGTGGCGATTAAGAGCTCTCCGATAGCCATTGATTCCTGAATTTTTTGAGAATGAAGAAGCACTAGAAATGGATTGAACTGAACTGAATTGATTTGAGAGTTTAACCAAATCGGAGGGTGGTTGTAGTTATGGATTCAATTGAGAGACTCCACACAACCAGAACAAAAGAAATGGGAAAAGAGAATGCAATAATGCATCAGACCAGGCATGTATGGAGAGAGAGAGAGAGAGAAGTCCATAATGTAAAAAAGCACAGGGAAAGGAAAGTGCTGAGAAAAAAACCGAGTGGGCACTCTGCGAAAGCACACTGAAAGAAATTATGATTTAAGTATCGGAAATTTGTGGAGAGGAATTTTAGAGTGTTTGGATTTATTTATTAAAATTTTAACAAGTTGAAGTTTGAACTCAAACTTAATGAAAATTTAATGAATTAAGTTCGAATTAAGTTCTTAAGCTTGAGTCTGTTTATGAATTTTAACGAGTCAAAAAATTTATATTTTTAAAATTACATATGAGATTAAAGTTACAATTAAAATTTTGGTTATACAATTATATATACAATATATAGAAACATATTAAAAAAATTAATATTTTACCAAAATAATAATATATACCGTCACTATTATATAAATGTATCATCTATAGTTAACTATTATTTGTATTTATATTTTTTAAATATATAAATAACATTTTTATACATATTTTTATATTATTTAATATATAAATAATAAATGTTAAATAAGCTAGTTAACAAGCCAAGTTTGCCAGCCAAGCTTTAATATGTTTGGATTTATTTATTAAAAATTTAACGAGTTCAAACTTAATATCAAACACGAAGAAAAAATAATAAAAAAAAAAATTAATGAATTGTATTTGAATAAACTCTTATCAAGCCAAATTCAAGTTTGTTCATGAACGATTTTGTTCATCTAGCCCTACCTACCATGCATACCTTTCGTGCTACAAATTGCCAAAAGACAAGTTTCCACATTGAAGTTGCAAACGACAGTTACTTCGAGGAAATAGTAACACTTTTGGAGTTGTTGCGGATCGTGGGCACACCAGGGGACACTCACAAGCAAAAACACAAGAGTTTTAACGTGGTTCGGCAAACCGGCCTACGTCCACGGGAGCGATGTTGTTATATATCAACAAATGGAGGAGATTACACACTCTCAACTCACTGTCTCTCTATATAACACACTCACTCACACTCTCTGACAAACAGAAAATAGCTCTCACTAGCTCTCTCTGTTTTGTGCCTTTCTCTCAGCAATGTGTTTTGCCATTTGCCCTGTCTACAACTCACCATCACCATTCCATTTTATACACCTTGGAGTAGGTGGGAGTGCCATTGGGTAGCCTCCATGCTTGACTTCGGCAGCCTCCTTCTTTGACATGGTTGGTAGCCTACTTCCTTGTTGACCAACCAAGGTGTGTTCACAAGACAATTTCCCCTTCACATGGGGTGAATTCAACAAATCACCCCCTCAACCCATGTGAGGTGATCCACTGCACACACTGCTGCTAATCTTGTCACGCCCAAATTCAACAAAGTCTGCATCTCTTCACTGAGATGCTTGCACCCCCTTGCCTGGAGTGCCCGGCACCCCCTCACTGGGGTGCCATGCAAAGCTTTACTTTGCAACTCTTTGAGATGGCATCTCTCCCTTCCATCCAGTCTTGGAGAGATCCCAATATGTCTCTAATTCAGGAGCAAAAGAAACTTTCTTTCCTGGGACATGCTTTGCTGTCTTGGTCTCTTTGCTCTGAGCTGTCTTTAGAATTGGCCGCAATGGCTCCGTCTTGTGCACCTCCGAACTGCCTCCATGCGTTCTTGTACACTTTGGTTGCCATGTCTGCTGGGCCCTATGTCTCTTCTGTGCATGTCTTGTACGTCTTGCCCGGTAAGTGACAGTAGCTCCGTCTGTCACAACCTTCTCCACAAGCCTGTACAGATTCCCCTCCAGTCGTCCATGTAGCATCACCGTATCTCCATGGATGACTTTGAGATTTCCTTTGCTAGATGTGAAGCTATAACCTTTCATGTCTAGCATACTTAAGGAAATTAGATTCTTCTTCAGTCTTGGCACGTGTCGGACTCCATCCAACGTGAAAATTTTTCCATCTTCCATTCTCAGCCGTACTGTTCCCATGCCAACAATCTTACTCACAGTGTTGTTAGCCACTCGAACAATACCTCCATCCTTGGCTTGGTAGGTAGAAAAAAGTTTCTTATCCATGCATATATGATATGTGCTTCCGGAATCTAAGATCCAGTCAGGTTTCGTCATACTCGACGAAACTGTAAATGCATACTCATCCTTAGCATTTACTGCAGCAGCGACATTTGATGAGCTCGCCTGTTCCTTTTGTGCTTTGTCCTCTTTGAGCTTTGCACAGTCTTTTATGAGGTGATCCTCCTGATCACAGTAATAACACTTTCTCCTGAAGCCTAACCTTGATTGCGAACGTCCTCTTGATTTGGATCTACCCCGTCTATCATTGGACCTACCTCTGCCTTGCTCATTTTCTGAGGCAACCATGGCATTTCCTTCTGGGTGTTTGCTACTGCTACCTTCCTGTTTCTTCATCGACTCATGAGAAATGAGCGTAGCAATCACCTCATCCAGTCCAAGAGCATCCTTCCCGTACAATAGAGTTGTCCTGAGATGCTCATATGATGCAGGTAGAGAGACCAGCAAGATCATAGCCCTATCTTCCTCCTGGGTCTTGTCTCCAATGGTGTCCAATTCCATTGTGATCCTATTGAACTCGTCCAGATGTTCTGTGAGGTTCGCACCTTCTGGCATTCTAAGTGTATATAGCTGCCTCTTTAGAGATAACCGGTTTGTCAAAGATTTTGACTTGTACCTCATCTCTAACTTTGCCCATAGCTCCGCCGGATCTACTTCACTGATGACTTCCCGGAGTGTGTTGTTCCCGAGATACAACTGAATTGTACTGTTTGCCAATTCCCTCAACTCCTCCCACTTGTCATCCTTTATGTCTTCCGGTTTGTTGGACTTTTTGAGAAGAGCTTTCACCAGACCTTCTCGTGTTAAAATGTTTTTCACCCTTTGCTGCCACAGGGTAAAGTCATTACTACCATTAAAAGGCTCAATCATGAAACTTGCGCCTTTTCCTGCCATTGTAAATTTCTTCCCTTTTTAAAGAAATTCTGATTTAAGAATCTGACCGTACGGATGGGTCCGGAATATTTCAAATAGTTGGAACGCACTATTGGATCGCCAAAAAACGGACTCCGAATGGCCTAGATCTAGCCAAAAGAGTTTGAATGCCTCCGATTCAAAAACTAACCATACGGATGTGTCCGGAATACTCCAAATAGTTGGAACTCACTATTGGATCGCCAAAAACGGACTCCGAATGGCCTAGATCTAGCCAGAACAGTTTCAACGGTTCAGATTTGCTGAATCTGGTGCGCCTGAGAAGCACCAGATAATTCCTCCGGATTGGCAGGTCAACGGCTCGGTCAACGGCGCAGGAGCGCGGTCAACGGCGGCTCAGCGGCGCGGCTTGGCTGGCGGCGCGGCTCCGGCACGGCTCGGCCAGGTCAGCGGCGCGGTCAACGGCTCGACGGCTCGGCTCGGCTCGGCGCAGGATGACGTCAGCCTGACGTCAGCTTCACGCGCGCCCCCACTCGTCTTCTTCCTTCGTCGGCGCGTGGGGCGCGTGTGTGCGAGTGGTCTTCACTCGCGATATTCAGGTGGCGCGTGGCGGCGCGTTACACCTCCGATTGGCCTGTGGTTTGAAGTTTTGGACTCCTCTCCTCCTGGCCTTCCTCCTGGTATGCTCAAAAGTGGATTTCGACCACTTCGAAATCTGGACACTTTCGGAAAAAACTCGATTTTTCTCCACCCGGGCTCTGATACCAATTGTTGCGGATCGTGGGCACACCAGGGGACACTCACAAGCAAAAACACAAGAGTTTTAACGTGGTTCGGCAAACCGGCCTACGTCCACGGGAGCGATGTTGTTATATATCAACAAATGGAGGAGATTACACACTCTCAACTCACTGTCTCTCTATATAACACACTCACTCACACTCTCTGACAAACAGAAAATAGCTCTCACTAGCTCTCTCTGTTTTGTGCCTTTCTCTCAGCAATGTGTTTTGCCATTTGCCCTGTCTACAACTCACCATCACCATTCCATTTTATACACCTTGGAGTAGGTGGGAGTGCCATTGGGTAGCCTCCATGCTTGACTTCGGCAGCCTCCTTCTTTGACATGGTTGGTAGCCTACTTCCTTGTTGACCAACCAAGGTGTGTTCACAAGACAATTTCCCCTTCACATGGGGTGAATTCAACAGGAGTGATGAAAATTTTCAGTGTATTTGGTTTTAAATTTTTTGAATTTAATTTTTTATTTTTTGTATTTTTAGTAAATGTTTTTAAAATTTTAAGTAATTTTTAAAAAAATTTAGATGCACCTTACTTAGATAAATCTGTTGCATAATTTTCTTGGACAGTTATGCAACAGGTTTTTCCGTAATTATGCAAATATTATTGGTCAATTATGAAATATGTTTTTTCGTAATTATGCAAACATTCTTGGTCAATTATGAAGCGTAAATCTTTTACTTTTAACAAATTATAAATATACTTACAAGGTTTGTTTAAAATATGAATCGGTCATATAATACTAGAAACTATAATTATCGTTTGTTATAAATTTTAATTTAACAAAATACTTAGGGGGAAGCAAAATTTTTCTATGCAATAATAAATTATCAAAATTGTTTATTGAAAAATATTTCTCATATCATTAAAAACTGTTAATTGATTTAATGATTTATTTATTAACAAAATAATTAACTAATTTTTTTTAATATCATTAAAAATTGCTATTTACTTAATGATTTACTTATTAATAAAATTTGTCATTTGTTATGCGAGTATGATTTATGTATTAATAAAATTAGTAATTTGTATATAAATGTATTTTCTTCTACTTCTTTGTTAGTTAAGTGAATTATTTTAGTAGTTTTTTTTTTAAATAGGAGAATTATTTTAGTGTTTGTTTTATATTTATTTGTTGAGAAAAGCTACACACTATAATTTTTTTTTATAAGTTCAGAAGAAATGTTAAAAACTCATAAATTCATCCAAAATGATATGATAATATAATTGGAGTCTATATCATTAGGTATATAACAAATCAAAAAATAATACATATTATACCACATAATTCTATCATATATCTAATAATTTATTCTATTCAATTTCATAGAATAATATTTTAATTTTAAAAAATTTATCAAAATACAAAACTTAAATATATTGTAATAATAAGGCACATGCCTTTTTAAACTAGTATATATATATATATATATATAAATTAAACCATAAATGTACCTAAATAATCTAATTTATTACCATAAAATTATCTTAATCTACTTTTAATTTTTAAGAGAATTTCTCTTTTACTAATATTTTAAATTAAATTAATTCTTTTATAAAAGATGATAATTAAGGTTAGGGTTTGGTTAGTATTAAGATTTAATTTCGAAAATAAGATGAATATGAGGGTATTATTGACATTTGATTCAACTTTTGACTTTGGCTTAACACTTTTGCATTATCCATTCTCAATTTGAAAGAGTGTGGCACATCTTCTATTATCTTTAGCAGAAAAAATAGCTATAGTACTTTAGTCCAAAATCATAAGAGAGCTTTCTGTCAATATTTGAAACATAGGGGGGTAAAATACTAAAGTGAATTTTGCCCCATAATTTTATCATATATTTTTTTGTGGTAAATTACACTCACTTCTGTCGAGATTTGAGAAAAATATAATTAGTCCCACATTTTTAAAATAATTACACCTGGTTTGGTTTTGATTAGTTTTCTGAAAATTGAATTTTTTTCCCGTATTTTTTTATTTTTGTTGATTTTTTAAAAATATTTTAAATAATTTTTTACTTGCTGGATGCACATAACTTCGATATACCTAAAAAATAAAATATTTATGAAAAAAAATATTTTAAAAATGTAATAAATATACAAGAATATGAAAATATACTGAATTTTTGTATTTATTTTTTGTATTTGATGAATTTTTTAAAGATTTTTTTCCATAAATATTATATTTTTTAAGTGTATTTAGGTTAGGTGCATCAAAAAATATTTAAAAAATTTATTAAAATATTAAAATATCAATAGGTCTTAATAGTTGAACTTAATTCTCATGTAATCCTATTAAAAATAAGTTTTAGTAAAATCGTCATTAAAAATAATTTTTTGTAACGATTTTTTGTGTATGTCGCTAAAATTGACAACTAGTGACTTTTTTGTCACGATTTTTATAAATTCTAAAATTTAAAATTAGTGACTTTTTTTGTGACGAATTTTTTAAATGGGCACTTACCAATCAGTCATATTAACCAGACTTATTTACCTACAGGTCCTAACTGATAAATTTATCACTATAAATTTATTCATAAAAACAAAGAGACTGATAAATTTATCAATAGGACTTAATGGGTAATAAGTCCAAAAGTAGGACCTATTGGTAATTTCTCATTTTTCAAACTGTTGCTAAATATTGAAAATTAGTGATATTTTTTAGTGAATTTTTTTTTTAAACTGTCATTAATACTTATAATTAGTGACATTTTTTGTGACATATTTTAAACTATCACTGAAAATTAACAATTAGTGACCTCTTTTAATAGTGTTTGATGAAAAAATTAATTAATTATCCCAGGATCTATGGGACAATAAATCTATTTATTAGGATCTACACGCGTAGGTCACTCTAAAAATTTTGACTAAAGATTAAAAAAAAAATACAAAAAACAAAAAAAAAAAACTCAATTTTTTGAAAAGTGAGATCAATTTTCTAAAACCAAACAAGGTTTTCTTGAAATTTTAATTCACATAACACTTAAGACATTTTTCATTATTAATTTGTTAGACATAAATTAAAAAATGATATTGTTAACTATTTTATGTTAAAATGTACAATTATCTTTGTTTAGTGTCTTGCTTTAGCCTTAATAAAAAGAAAATTAGTGTAATTATGTCATAAGTGTGAAATTAACTATATTATTTTTAAATTTTAAGGGAGGTGAGTGTAATTTATCCTATTTTAAAAAATAATAACTAATAATTTTGTTAAAGATCCAACTCAAAATTAATTACTATGAATGAAGAGGCCTCATGAGTATACATATTAACTGAGGAATAATATTTTAGAGCACTAAATTGGGAGCTCTAGAGCATCACTAATGATGTGACACAGTGGTCCTCACCAAAGTGATGTGATGTTTTGGCTTAAGTTTGTTTTTTTTTTGTTTTTTTTAAGCTCATTAGAGCTATTAGTGGTTCAAAAATTAGTGAGATGAATCACCACTCTTAACTGAGGTTGTTGTGACTTATAGAGACAATGCGAGACAACTTTAACACTCCTCGCACATACAGCCTGGATAGCACGTGCAGATAACAGAGACATGAGAGGCAAGAGAGTAGATTTGGATGGAAATTTAACCCATTAACCGGAGACCCAACTATGATATGATACCATGCTAAGGATCTAACTAAAATTTAATTAGTTACGAGAAAAAGAGTTTGGAGTATATTAACCAAATTTACGGTTTGATTGGGATGTGGGTTAGTTTTTTGACTTTTTAATTATATTAGCCTAGGGCTAAAAAGTCTCATTTGGTATAGATTTTGGAATTTTTTAACTTTTGTAAGAGAAAAAATAAAATAATTATAATTTAAATGTGACTAAAATAGCCTTTTAGCGCTATGCTAAGCGAGTGCTTAAGTGATTTATAGAAACAATGAAAGGACAAGCTCAACAGAATTATTAATAAAATCATATTTATTGTTATTTTTGAAGACAAATGTAAAATATATATATATATATATATAACTATAATTATTGGATCAATTTATTTTTTTTGATGAGTGATCTACCTTAAAAAAATAAACAAACCGAACTATCAGAATAGATTGTGTGTGTGATGTGTATAAAAAAGTGTAATAGTACATCCCAATCTTTTTCCTAACTAGAAAGTTGCCGTTTGGCAATTGATTTTTCTAATTGGTTTGTTGATTTTTTGACTATTTTTGTTTTGCATTTAAAGTTTATTTTGTTTGATTTATTTGGTTTTTTTAACTTTTATACGAGAAAAAATAAAATACTTATGGTTTGAATGTGACATTTTATCTTATTAACTTATTTAACCTATTTTATCTTTGGTGTTTTTCTAGTCAAAAAAATTCTAGCCAAACAAGATGTTTGAGATTATAAATATTGAAGAGTTAACTATTGAAGTTAAATTAAAATAAATAGATGCCCTTTAAGAGGATTCTTGTATTTAGAAGAGAATCTTTAACCATTATTTCAAATAAGTTATTTTTTTATAAAGTTATTCTAAATTCATTTTGATAAAATCATCTAATTCAATATTTAAATTTATAACTAATTATCAAAATTAAATTAAATTATTCTTGTTGAGTGATTAATGTCAACTACATGCATTTCAAATTTATTTTTATCCAAACGAATCTTAAATTTTTTTGTTGAGTAATGCTATGTCATATGTTATAAAATTTAAACTATTATCTAATGTAGTGTGACATTAATTGAATAGTGTGAATGGTAAAATTTGAGTTACAAGTCTGTTGGCTACATATTTTGTATAAAGCCAATCACAGTTCAACACGTGGCAGGTTGAGGGTAATACGGGAAGACAATTCAAACCTTCGATCGTGATCGTACACGTGGCAGTTAGTGTTGGTTTTCATAAGATCTGCGTAATACTGGATCAACAAAGAGATGCAAAGTGATGTAGTTTCAACGGTTACACACATTTAAATTCAAAATCATGAAGGAAGCCTAACTGTAGGTATTGGCATAGTGGAACTAACTATAAGGCAACATGATCAGCGATCATGGAAGAGTGGTTCAACGGTTAGAAGTGCAGTTCGATGGTTATTCTTGAAAAGTATAAATAGCAGAGAAGGCCCCAGAAAAAGACCCAGAAAAAGCCCCAGACTCAGATCCAAAAAATCAGTTTATCTACTTTATTTCCTTTCCAGTTTTACATTTCCTATTCTTTGTATTTCTATACTTTAAAATTCCTACACTGCATTTCGTTCATAAGAGTAGTTTCAAGTAGACTGTTCCTGTAAACCTCTACGAGGCTGAATTGGATCATTGTAAGTCTTTTGTTTTACTTAATGAAATACTGCAATTGTTCTTCACTTAATCATTGTTAGTTTATTCCTCCTAAGCAAAGCCACTAGTAAAAGTCCTCTTCATTGAGGTTGAAAGAACTAAAACACGATCGTTTGATAATTGGTTGGCAATTAAATTTCTGTAAGGACTGATTGATCCTTGCTGGCACGCTCAAAATTACTGTAATAACCTTCGAAAGCCAAAAGGCCAACATATATTTTTGGCACGCCCAGTGGGACTAATTAAAATGGCTAGACGTAGGAGACAAGGAGAAAATGAACGCTTGGAAGAATGTGTGGAAGGAGAGGTAGAAATGCCTAATCTAGAGGAAAATGTGATGACACATCTTGTGGAGGCATCTGTCGTATCAGAACCCATAGCCGAACAGACCAGCACTTTGGAACAAGTACCACATGTTCAAAGTTTTGGATGAGGCCAAGGAATTGGACCATCCACTGTTCCATCTATTTAGTCAATGAATCCATGGGGAGGCCTAATAGATGCCATGGGACAGCAGTTAATTAACACAATGGAAAGATGGGCAGCATCCTTTTTAGATCGAATGAATACTCATCAACCAACTAATGCAAGGCATATAGAGGAAAATTCAAATGCCCTTCAGCAAAGATTGACTAGAAATAAACAGCCTATGCAGAGTAATGGGCATACTAATGGTCAAACTAGTAACCAAAACCATGAAAGACCACCACCTCAGTCTTGGTATGAGCTTCTTTCGAGGCCTAGGGCAAATCAAAATGCTTCATTACTTAACAGTGAAGCCATACAAATTGGTGGATCTGGCCCAACACAGGATAATGGTGTAAGGATGGTTCCAAATTCCATGTTTGAAGCCATACCTGGCACTAGGGGGTTTATTAATCCTTTGTTCGAATTTATACCTGGGGGGTTGGAAGGTTTCATACAACTGGAAAAGACACAACACCTGTTCCATCACCTTTCGCTGGTCCTTTTGTAGGACAGGCTCAAAGGGGTCACCCATATCTCCAACAGCAGCCAGCACCACAGGGACAACCAGTCCCAAACATACCACCCTATGGACCAAGAGGACCCCAGGCACAAGGTTGTCTACCAAATCCTGTATTTGTTCCTCCGGTAGTGGTTCAACAAGCACAAAATATGGTCCCTATGGACCAAATTGTTGATATTATTAGAGAGATGTATGGACCAATGGCTCGGGGGGTTCAAACTTCTGTGTACAGGAAGCCATATCCAGAATAAGTAGATAGGGTACATGAATACCCAAGGGGGTTTAGGATACCCGACTTCGCTCTCTTTTATGGGAATGAAAACCAGTCAATGATTAAATATATTGCTAGGTTTGCTGCTCAATGTGGTGAATTTACTAACAATGACTATGTGAAGTTAAGATTGTTCCCAAATTCTCTAGCTAGGGCAGCCTTTGTATGGTATATTAACCTTACACCTGGCTATATCCAAACTTGGCAACAAATGGAAGAGGCATTTCATGCTCAATTCTTTCAAACAGAGCTAGAGGTTTCCATGGCAGACTTGGCAAGATTGAGTCAAAGGCTTGATGAGAAGGCTACTCAGTTTATCGCCAGATTTAAAAGAGCACGAAATAAATGTAGGATCATCTTACTAGAGCCTGAATTTGTGAGATTGGCTCAAAATGGTCTAGAGTTTAGGCTTCAAAAGAAATTTGACTCAATTGAGTTTAGAGACTTAGTGAAATTAACCTATAAGGTGTCTAGGTATAAAGCATTACTAGAAGAAGAACAAGATCGAAGCAATGCATCATACAAGACGTATTATAGAGATCCTAATTATGAGATTGATGTAGCAGAGATTGTAGGGAAAAAACCTATGATCTGTGAAGCATTAATTCATAAAGACACAACAATTGACCAGAAGTTTAAAAAGAAAGACCTTCATAGGAAATACTCTTTCGATTTAACAAAGGCAGATGACATTTTTCATCATTTGCTTGCTGCAAACTTCCTGAAGTTACCAAAAGGAGTCAAAATCCCGTCTTCAGAGAAACTTAAAGGAAAAGTGTATTGTAAATGGTATAATTCTTGGTCTCACTCAACTAAAAATTGCATTGTTTTTCGAGACAGAATCCAAGAGCAAATTCGAAAGGGGAGTCTAAAATTCCCAGCTAAAACAGAAAAGGCCATGGGGATTGACACTAATCCGTTCCCAAAAATTGGAGAAGTGGCAGCCAATGTTATTATGCTAAACTTCCAGAACTTGTCCCTGAAAGAATTGGAAGAAGTCAATTTGCAAATACATGTTGCCAGTCAGACAATTGTCAAGAAAAACACTGGAAATCTACCAGCAATTGGACAAGGTTTCTCAGACCAGAGGGAAGATTTTGATAAAGAAGCACTGGATGACGATTCTTTAGAAGCAGCTGTCATGCAAAGAATGTGTCCCAGACGCAGGCTGAGCTACAAGTAGTTGAAAGGACTTCCAATTGATGGGAATC
Source organism: Camellia sinensis (assembly GCF_055761805.1). Classification (NCBI taxonomy): domain Eukaryota; kingdom Viridiplantae; phylum Streptophyta; class Magnoliopsida; order Ericales; family Theaceae; genus Camellia; species Camellia sinensis. The sequence continues at coordinate 183,727,094 of NC_138961.1, read as the reverse complement.
AATATTACAAGGATGTGCAGAGGCATCCTAAACTAACCAGTGCTTATAACAAAAGGCCATATCCAATTGGTACGAAGCAACAGCCATTAATGGCTGAGCCAACAGTCGCTAGGATGCACTCCAAAGGTAAAAGACCTCTACATGAATCTAGGCCACCTAACTATTACAGAATGGAGGGCAATCATCTTGAAAGAAGATATGAAAGGGGTTTAAGTTACGGGATCAAAGCCAGGGATTGGCATACTAGACCAGTCTCACACAGGACAGAAGGTGGCCATCTTCATCGAAGGCCTGAATTGGGCCCAAAACAGGAAGTCAGGGCCAAGCAGTGGCCTTCACAGCCAGTTTCGAAGATGCAGCCAGTTTCGAAGATGGATTCGAATGACGAAAGAGACAGTTTAACAACTGAGCCAGTGGATTCGAATGACGAAAGAGATAGTTCAACAACTGAGCCAGTGGGTTCATGGGTACCTAGAGTCCCAGATTGGTTTGTCATGCAGAACAAACCCAGGGAGATGTCTGCCCAAAGGAATGTCGTTGGAAACCAAGGTAGGATGGTTAAACCTCCTTTGGTGGTTCCAAACAATTGGGTGTTACTTAAGCATCCAAAAACAAAGGAACCAAATATGGTCCCGGTAATTTCGAGGTCCCAAAGAAGAAAGAACCAACGAAGGTACACTCAGTACCAGAAGGATCTGAAAGAAGGTGGAGAGAGCTCTTCATTGGTCCAGCCAAAGAGCCAAGTAGAAAGAGAAGAAAATTCAAAGTCAAAACATGATCCAAAGTCAACTCTTCAAGATAAAAAGAGTTGCAGCAGAGAACAATTGGCCAAAGTTCACTCTGAGCTAAAAGCCAAAGAAAGGTCCAGTTTGGCAGGATTAGAAAAGGCTCTGATGGAAAGTGATAGTGAGATAGAGGAAGAAGTCGGCGTAGGCCAAATGAAGGAAGTGGTTGAGGAAGAGATATTTGAAGCCTCCATGGCTGAACAGACATTTTTGGTTGAAAAACCAGCAAAAACAGACCATTCGAAGAAAGCTATTGGTACTGAAGTGCCAGAATGCAGCATGGAAAATGCTTCTGAAGTAGTTGAACAAGTCGGCCAAGAAAGAAAGTAGGTACAGCCAATCGTCCAATTTGGCTCATTTCCTCCAGTGTCAGTGAATATGGCGCTCATATTACCATAGGAGTTTCAAGCTGAAGATGACAACCAAGGTCAGGAGATTGACCCAATCCTAGTTTCTAGTGAAAACTCACAAGTGAGTATGGTACAAGACGAATTCGAAGTGGCCACACCAATGGAAACCGAAGGTGAGAGTGAGGAAGAGGTCAGTATTAACCTCTCATACCCTTTCAAATATCCTACAACGTCCATGACACAGCATGTCAAGCCCTTATATATCAAGGCCTTCTTTAATGGAGTACAGATGAATCAGGTATTGGTGGATAATGGGACAACAGTAAACCTGCTTTCAAAATCGTCTTTGAAGAAATTAGAGAAGAAGAACCCCAGACTAATCCCAACCAATACAACCATTGCTGGTTTTGCTGGAGATAAACAGATGGCTCAAGGTATTTTGTCCATCAACCTGAGTGTGGGAACCAGGGACTGTATGACTACATTCTTCGTTATCGACAGCAATGCTAAGTACAATGCTTTACTTGGTAGGGATTGGATTCACTCCAACAAGTGTGTGCCTTCCACTCTACATTAGAAAATAATGATGGCTTTGGGCAGTGGAGAGACAGAGGAGATCAATGCAGATCCTCAACCCTTCATAGCTTGTGCAGATTTTGCAGAGGCCAAATTGTATATTGAAGGAGTAGCACCACTCAATATACTGAGAAAGCCTGATGGATCAGTCGAAGTAACAGCTGATGAGGAATTAGCACACCTGAAGCACTTAGTCCAGGAAAGTGCTGATAAAGAGTTTGTCGTTAAAGATGACAATGATGCCTGGTTTTAGGCAAAGAGATGGAACTCAAGAGGCCAAATCTCTGGCTTTAATTAAGTTTTCAGCATTGGACATACAGTCAATAGTCCAGAAAGTGCAAGAACAAGAGAAATAAGCCATAATAATTGGTTGGAAGCAGGAACAGCAACAGGTCAGATGTTTGGCATTGGATAAATACTGTGCTTTGGATATTGAAATAAAAGTCCAAGAGACACAAGAGGAGGATGCCTTGTGGACAAACTTTGTCTATGAGGAGGAAGGTAAGGATGTCAAACCAAAGAAACTAGGAACAGGACTAAGCAAGGAAATTACTTTGAAGTCAGAATGAATCAAAGAAAAAGTATCAGTGAGTTCTCAGGTACAAGACCCCTTGGAAGAAGTGGACTTAGGGGAAAGTTCCATACAGCAGCCCACCTATATAAGTGCTTATTTGAATGCTCTTGACAGGGACCAGTTGTTGGTGGTCTTAAAGAGATACAAAGATTGTTTTGCATGGTCTTATAATGAACTACCAGGATTGGATAGATTATTAGTGGAACACAGGCTCCCTATGAGAGCTAATTTCAAGCCATACAAGCAAAAATCAAGAAGAATGAGCCCTGAGGTAATTCAGAAAGTCAATGAGGAAATTCTTAGGCTCCTCAAGGTAGGCTTTATTAGGACAGCCAGGTATGTTGAATGGCTATCCAATATTGTACCTGTAGTTAAGAAGAATGGTAAAATGAGGGTATGCATCGATTTCAGAAACTTGAATTTAGCAACCCCAAAAGATGAGTATCCTATGCCTATAGTGGATTTGTTGGTAAACAGTTCAGCAGAGCATCAAGTTTTATCAATGATGGATGGACATTCTGGTTATAACCAAATCTGTATTGCAGAGAAGGATATCCACAAAACAGCATTCAGGTGTACTGGGAATATTGGCACCTTCGAATGGGTTAAAATGCCATTTGGTTTGAAAAATGCTGGGGCTACATATCAAAAAGCTATGAACACCATTTTTCATAACCTCATTGGAGGATATTTACAGTGTTATATTGATGATATTGTAGTAAAGTCCCAATCCATGAAAGAACATTTGTTTCACTTGGAGGCAGCCTGGTGGTATCTTGTTCATGGTCTGAAGTTGGGCATGGTTTTTGTGGCTGCATTGTGCTCTTGGTCTGAAGCCTAGCTGGATGGTGTGAAGTTTGTTCATGCTGCTTTGGAGTTTCATCTGGTTGCCCTGATGTGCGTTTTTGTGAGGATGGGCTTGGAGTTACATTCTTATTGTTTTCCTTCTGGTTTTGTTTCTCTTCGTTGGTCTCTCACCAACTAGGAGGTTGGAGCTTTTTTAGCTCCAAGCTCCTCTTTATTGATGTATCATTCACACCTTGTATGTGCTTTTTCATCAATAAAGTTTTTTCTTTTGCCGATAAAAAAAAATTAAATATCAATACTCTGTTTTTTAATGGCCTGTTGTATGCTTTTTTTTTTTTTTTTTTTTTTTTTTTTGCAATTTTTCTCCGTTTGTGTATTGTTATGAAGTAATCAACTCCCCTTCAAAGTTTCCTACATGGTTGGATAATACTTCTTCACATATCTTCCGTTTATATATCTCCTATGTGGTTGCCCTTCCAAGGATTCGTTTATGTAAAGGATGTCATACTTCTTCACCCCAGTATATCTGTCATGTACAGATGTTTAGTAGTTTTTATTTAGTATCAAAGTCTGCATGTTTAGTGTGTAAAGTCAGTCAGCCAAATATTTCTGAAAATATGTCATCTACAATAAACAACTGACGTAAAACACTTACTTACCGACCGATATACTGGAAACAACCAGGCAGTATGCAACATGACATTGTTTGCAGTTTAAAATTTGTGGCACGTTTGCAGTTTAAAATTTGTACTTCTTTGTGCCTGTTCACACGTGGATCAACCACAACATGACATGTACGAAAGTCAACGTCAGAGTCCATCAGTTACACATATGAAAGGGGTTTATGGTGCATGAGTTACGAGGATATTGCATGGACTAACTGGGTGGATTGCAGAAACGGTCATTGGCAGAATACAGAGCTTGACCTAAAGATGTGAAGTCCATAATGTGCAGGGACAGTAGGAAACATAAAAGTAAGGTGGTTCGACAGGAGAATTGCAGCAGTTTGTTTACCACATGAATTCCTGTGGACAGGTGGACCCCTATTACTGCATTATAGTCACTGCTATTTGTTTGTTTTGTGGGAATTTTTTTGCTTTGTTTTGGACAAAATTATGGCATTCAAAAAAAGCGAACAAACATAATTCATGTGGTAAAAGCGAAAAAACATTACTACTTTCAACTTGCATTGTTTGTTAGACAAATATCACATTGCATTGTTTGTTCCGTACCCATAACATTGGAATTGTGTATCACATTACGTACAGGCCACGATAATGGCAAACAAACATTACTACTTTTCGTCGTTTGTTCCAGTCCCAAACATTGGAATTATGTGTACAATCAATACGCGTGGGAAATTAGTATTATCACAGCTGCGACCTAAAAAGTTGTCACGACAAGCTGATGCAGTAATCCAGTTGTGGTTGGGCATCGAAATTACTCTCGTATTGGCAGGCCATGATAAAATCACTGCCCTATTTGTTGTAATTGCAATCAATCACATGTACGAAGGACACTCGCCGATCATTGAATTATTCACATCCATAACAAAGTCAAGCACCAACCTCCAACGCACAGAAGGATGAAACTATGTAGAGAAAGTGAATAACACAAATCAGGTACAGTTATAGCGGTAGGAAATAAACAGATTTATTTCGCAATTGTTGGTAATGAAGTAGTAGAATGTACCTTGTGTGGACCGCTGGGTATATCAGGCCGCTGCATGTACTTGATCACAAACATCCCACAGTCGAAAGTGCTACAAATGAAATGTAACATTCAGTTTCTCATAAATATAAGCAGGTTCGTTAAATGAGTCATTCAGGAGTCAAGTCAATGTAACATAGGGTTTGTGGATTATTCGTCCAGCTGTTGTAATGGCCTTTTTCCTAACATGCGGACGTCAAAGCTACGCATGTCTACAGCATATTCATTTCCAAACTGTAGTTGCAGTAAGACATGCATTGTTTGAACTTGTTGCAGAATGAGACGGTCAGTTTATGTGAAGGATGTGACAGTGTGGAAGTAGATTTGTGAAATTCAGCACGACATACCAACATTTTTGCCGCATTCAGCTTGTTGGTGTGCAGTGTGGCGGATGCCAATGAGTCAAATAGGTACGCCACACGTCTACCATATCTATTTTTAGGCACAACCAATGTACTCCTCTATAATTGAAAGGCATGTAAATTTACACATAAACACAAGTGAAGACATTGTTTAGAGGGCATGCGAACATGTACGCACTTTCTTATTTACATTGACATTCATGTAAATGAGATCGACATTCATGTTACTGACGTTCATATTAAATCTACTCGTTTCAATGGGATAGACATTCATATTACCTTTTGACATGCATCAAGCACCCCAGTATATCTGTCATGTCCAAAATATGATTTAACGATATTTTCATGGTTAAGAGGTTGAGTTTTTTGATTTAGTATCAAAGTCTACATGTTTGGTGTGTAAAGTTCAGTCAGCCAAAGTTTTCTGAAAATATGTCTTCTACAATACACAACCGACCTAAAACACTTACTTACTAACAGATATACTGGAAAGAACCACGCAGTATGCCTCCCGTCTTTGTGTACTTGGCGCTGTCCGTTAGTCAATTGAACCACGACCAAGTTGATTGGCTGGAACATTGTAACAGACGAGGTAACTCGCGAAATAAGGTTTGCAATTTGTTTAAATGTAATACGAAATAACAATGTCCCTACATGGAAATGTCCATCATGCAAATATAGTGAAAATAACATTGTCAGATGCCACGACTTACAGTGTCGGATAGCCATGCCCCTGGTTTAAGCGTGCGCATGTCACGTCGTGTAGCACATTCGCAAAGCATTTCATGAAGATTCATAGACACGACAATGTCCCTACATTAAACGTATACATGAACCAGTAAGAAGCAACCTACAGCCTAGTAAAACTTAAACGTATCTGGCTTAACTCTACAGCATACATAAGATTAGTTTTTTCTGTTGTAGAACTATGGCAGATATTCCTGATTCTATTACTCTCCAATCCAATTAAGATTAGTTTTAAGTTGTTAAAAAAAATTAAAATAAAAAGTTTTAGATATTACAACTTATGACATGTCCAATAGTATTTGCTAAATAATATGTGACAAATTAAATGATCATTTATAGGTGAGCAAGTTAAAAAAAAAAAAAAACCACATGTATTTTACAAACTGGAGCCAACAATATCCCAAAATGATCAAAATGGCAAATGTAAGCAGAGTAGAAGAAAATAGGTAGGGAAAATTGCACTTCAGTATAAGTTTTCAAAAAAATTTGCAAATCATTGGTAAACTTTATTAAGTTTCATAATTAAAATTATAAAGTTTTCCATTAATTTGTAAATATTTTGTGAAAATATCAGTGATTTGCAATTTTCCCAATAGCTACATGTGTGCAGGGTAAGACCAAGAGAAGAAAACTTCAGACAGGAAATTTAGCCAGTGATCTTTCCCTAGGCCACTGCATTAAATTCAAAGAAAATCCTACATACAACATGGATAAACCCATCAAAATCATAGAGAATGAAAAATTAAAGAACTGATAGCTACAAAAATCAAATAAACATAGCACGACCAATGAAAATTGTGAAATTCAAACTTATTTCACAAATACTACAGAACATGTCAATTGCGAGTACTAAACTCATATGTACCTTTCATCTTTTCTGTCGTCAAGTACAAAGTCAACAACTTTGTCTTCGGCCGCTGATAAAACCTCTCTGCTCTCTAGTGTCATCAAGTCCTTCTATCAATATAAACAATCAAGTAACATCAACTCCTCCTATTAATATAAACAATTAACTAAGTGAACACTGCTAAAAAAATAAATTTACAAAATACATAACACATCCTTATGCATCTAAAATTGGTGAAGCGATGTCTAACCTCTGAACGGAACCGCTTCTCCAACCTGTGTAGTTTGGACAAGACTTTGTCCGAAATCTGTAAGACAATTGTACAACATTTTTTAGTGCAAACTTGCACTAGAATGACAACTATTAAAATACAACACAAATAATGGTTCAATTATGATCAGTAATGCTGTCGGCATCAATTGGTAATGAAACATACAAAATGTGAAGTGATGTGGCAACTTTGGAATTTTTCTGCAGTAAGTCGAGTACTTATTTTGCTATCGTTGCACGAATGCATATCCCCTACGTTTGTGGCTTCAACACCTCTTCCTCTTCCTCTTCCCTTTTGTCTGCCTATTACAATTTGTCCCGCTTCCAAAGTTTGGGCAAGCTTACTAGCAGAAGGATGTATATTGTCTGCTTCTCCTCGCAATGGTGGCAAGGTTTGCAAATCATCAAAGGAAGATAAACTCTCTTTTGCAACATTCTTGATGGCCAGAAACTGAACCGAAAGAGATTTGGTTTCTTCGCTTGCGTATGTTTCCTCCAAGGCAAGGCCACAGTTGTTGTTCGTGTCCCCAACTTCTTGGGCGGTATGCAACTGTCCAACGTGCATATCAATTATCTCATTGGACAACATTCCATTCACATTATTGTCCTCCCAATCCACCCCCTGTAAATCTTGAAGATTACCCTAATTTGGGCTACTATAATAATTTGGGAAGACCACGTCGTCGTCATGCAACTCGACTCCCACGCTAGGGTCAACACCCTTTTCCTCTGCGCAAGGCAATTGTGCTGTTTTCGATAAACCTTCCAGCACTTGCTGCATCATTTGCTTCATTTCAGCAATATGTGTCTATTCATTAAACGGTAGTTTCCCAGACAATATAGCTGCAACCAGTTCGTTCAGCATTCCTTTGAGTTCACCAATGCTTGAGGGTATGTTAATGTTACAATTTCTTTCAGTCGACTCCACCTAATCACACAAAAACATACATTAACTTACTACAATATTTCATCTTCAAGTAACCTCTGTGAACTGTGTGAAGCATGTGTACTGATTGCTTTTGCTTACCTTTGCATTGTCAACAACTTCCTTCCCCCGGAAATTGAGCAACATGTCCCTTATTTCCGCATTGCTATGAAGCACTTGCTTCATGGTTTCCTTCAGTTCACCAATGTCAGACTCAACCTTGCTCAAACAAACTTCATCAATTCATGGTTTCTGTTTATTATTGACATGGTATGCGTCGATTGCGTCATCAATGTCGTTGCTTTCCTCTATTGTTGGATGAAACTCCACCTAACATAGTTGTCAAATCGGGATTCAAATCATGAATGAAAATAGTAGTGTACTGAATCGTTAATCGATCTTAACTGTGAATCGTAAAGTTTTGGTCCGCTTTCTTAAGTTGCACACAACGTATGTGTACACACTTACATATTAAATATATCTATTAAAAATTAATTACTCTACAAAGAATTTGTTGTAAATGATGCTCATCTGGTGTGGATAAAAACTTCACAGTAGATCCCATGTTTACCACTTGACCTTTTCCTATTTAGATAAACAAAGACAAACTTTCAATTACAAACTAACTAACAATAACTCAACAACAATGTTTTGACCTTTTTATAAGGTTAAAAAACCAAAATCTTCAAGCTTTTCCAAAAATCTGACTTCAGGGCTTAACCAAAATTCATTTGATAACGGAAGTAGTACATAAAATTGAATTTGTAAGGCTACAATATTGTCCAGATGGAAACTTCATGTTTTTCCCGCAAAACTTCGAGTATTTGAGAGTAAATAGGGAAGGACAAAGTGAAAATATGGCATGCGCTAAGGAATGGATCACTGCGTGTCATTGCTTGTCACCTAGTCATAGGAACACAAATTCAGTCTATCACTGTTTCCATAACACAGGTGGGGCAATGCTGTCAAATGTGCACAACGAATGGGTTGATTACCTCATGTTGCTCCAACATTTGCTTCCTTCCCATACGTCACCGCGTCTCCCGTATTTCGGCATCACCCTAATCATTTAGCTGAGGGATGGAGCGTGTAGTAGCCGACGTACTCTTACAGGGAGGGGCAAAACGATCCAAGTAAAATAGCTGCATTATAAGGGGGAAAAGATATTTAGTATACAGTTTCGAGAAAAATAATCCGTATTCGTTAACAATGCATACAACTTACAACACAATCATATCTATGTTTTTATGTGTCTCAATGGCAGAATACTCATGCAGCTTTCCGGTTAAAAAGATAAGCGCTTTCTGGTTACAAAAATGTGGCCCGTAAAAGTATATTTGTCATGCTGTTCAATAACAAGCAAGTTCGTATTTCGCAACAATTGCCATTTTATTGAACCATATGCACAGCAATGGATGAAATATGTAATCAGCATGGTACAAACAAACAACGGTCGATTATGTTACCATTAGAAGCAAACACATCTAGTTGCCTCGCGCTGACCTTTCATCTTATACTTCTGAACACCATTGACAATGAATTGTAGTGTCAACTTTGCCCAATTACATGCCCGCATACCGGTCACGTCCTTCACAGCATGAACGAACGATAGCCTTGAGGCGGTCATTGTGGTAGGACACAACATGGCCCCCAACACGTACAGCGCAAACTTCCGCCGAAACTCGTCCTCCGCACCATCACTCTCAGTTAGATAAACTCTCAACTGGTTCAAAGGAATGACTCCCTTAACAGCTCTAACCTCTTCATAGCTATTGGGATATGCGTCTATTGAACCAGTGAACTGCACGTCATTGCCTTCTGATCGTATACCCAATATGACATGCACTTCTTCACAGGTGAGCCTCAGGTGATGGCCATGAACAGTCAATGAACACGTGTCGGGATCGAAATTCTGTACCAACCATTGGCACAAGTTGTAATCTATACGGGTACACTTTAACCCGAGGAGGCCACCGAACCCAATATCAATGACTGCCTGCTTCTGTGCTTCGTTACACCGGTTCACTATATGAACAATTGCCTTCAATGATATGCGGACTTGCATTTTACTCTGCAATGTTATTAACGTGAACATTAATACAAAAATTTAACCAACATTGTGTCAATAGCAGGTCCTCCCCAAATGCAGCTACGAAAACATTAAGTACATAAGTACCTTTGTAGATTTCTTTGCAACTTCTTCGCCCAGTTCCTTGGCACTTGCCTTAACCATGTCCTGAAACTTCTTCTTCTCATCACAAGGGAGTTCCTTCCACCTTTCCCCAATATCCTTTCAGCTCTGTAAGTGTTACACCAACGTGACACACATACAGGACAAATAAGAACTGTAAGTCCAAAATAATTGTCACCACAAGTTGTATCACTCGCAATGTGTGCACATTTTGTGGTTTTTACATATGATTGCACATACAAATTACTATTTCGTACACATTTGAAATAAAAACGAACATGGACTTTTCCAAATAATCAGAGTTTATAAGAACATGCAATATGGCATGTATGAGTGCTGGAAATCGCTGAATGCGACACAATAGAAGCACATGACTAGTGTGCGCATGGAATAGAAGTCCATACTTTGCTATCACAGCAGTCACGTGTTTCCATCACTGTACTCTACTTAGTACATGTCTGGACACTAACCATTTTCGGTCCGGGGTTGTCTGCTTCTTGTCTTTCCTTGAATTGTTGCTGACTACAACCATTGTGAATTTCGGCATAAGTATATGTTAGATATGGACGGATATATATATAGATTTATGTACACAAATCGCAACCATTGACATTTATGGACCATTTTGTGACAAACAAATTTGGTCCCAACTGCATAATAATGCATCAATAATGTCCAATTTTCATGGCTAAAAATATAATAAACACATGATTTCTGCAACAACAATTAGGTTTGTAAGAAATTATTTTGGCCCTTATTTTTGGTCTCTAAAATCTTAATTTCTTGTGAGTACAAAGTGAAATTTGCACAGGCGCAAACTATGAGTACAAAATATGTAATGCACAATTGTGTAAAAATACTGTCAGCAGTTTCTGACGAGAGGGATTCATACAGTGAGCCGCTTTGAAGGACACGGATCGAACCTGTAAAAAATAAATGCTCCAACTGGCCGCTTTCGACGAGGGGGCTCGGTAATGTCAACCGTTTTGATTCGTGAACCTTCGCCACTTGGCTTCAATATTGTCCTTTGCCTGTAACAAATATCGGCGTAAATGAAATTTTATTGAAGGCCAAATTACATCGGTGGTATGTACGTTTTGTGCCTTCTATCATCTTCATCGGTTAACTTTAAAGGCAGTCAATCTTGCCCTGTCATTTCAAAATTTGTGCCATTTTCGTGAAATTGGTAATGTCATTTTCCGTTGTCACCGAAAATGATTAACTGAAGTGGTTTAGTATAACTCAGTCAATTATGGATTTCATAATTTCTCTCTGCTGAATATGCGACATGTGTCGTATGTGCACATATTCTGCTAAGAAATGGACAAAGTTTTAATCCATTACATGAAATTCATGGTGCAATTTGAGGCTATCGCAAATGTGTGAAACTCAAATCGCACAACCTCCTGATGACAGTACATACTGCCACAATATCTCCTACACCAACAGACTGTGGAATTTAGTACGTACAGGAAACATATCCTTGCAAACCTAATTGTATGAAATAGTGAACGACATAAACTCACAGTTGTTTCGCATTGTCTGACATAACGCCCATATCCAATTACGATAATTTCTGCAAATAATTTCATGCAATATTGATAAGGATGCAGAAAAAACGTTACTCCCAGATTGTAACAAAACGAAATTCACTGTTAACAACTTACAATGAACTGACCATTCAGTCGTACGTACATTGTACGAGTGGTACTTTTCGTTTATTGTTTAAGTATGATATGTTGTCGTTAATTTATGCACCTATGGCATGCCACTGTTTTACGAAAATTAATTGGCCATATGTTGTACTCGTTTGATAGTATTGACGACTTCAAGCTAGAAACAACAACTAATACGCACACATCAAACAGGGCCACATGGGACATTCAACCTAAGAGCACCCATATGCAACTTACATTCATGCAGATAAATAAAAAACCGGCTACACTGCTCAACCAAGACCGTTTGTCATTATGGAACTCCTCAATGGCAATATCAGTTTGTCACCCGTGTAGTTTGCATACCTAATCGTACGTATGGTTTCAATGACCTAACGAGGAACAGTTTAATAGTTCAAAAATGGTAATGTCATGCGATTGGAACATAGCAGGTCATAATAATAATGTGCTCCGAAAGAAAAAATAAACAGACTCACACATGCCTGAGAAAATGGTGAGTGTTACCGTCGGCGAGCTGGCGCAGTCGAAACGGAGAACCAGAGACACAGACACAGAGAGAGTGTGTTACTGGAGATGGACAGCAAAACTGAAATAGAGAGAAAAGGAAGGACAATAAAGTTCCTGAAATTGTATGTGAGAAATGGAAATGAGTTGGTGAGATTAGAAAGGCTACAGCATGTGGGTCATCATGAAAGGTACTGCCTCTGTGGGATTTCATAGGCTTTGTCTGCCAACTTTGGTTTTTGTTCCAAATTTGGGAGGGAAACGGAAATGTACGTGACACTACATATTAAAGGCCAAGTTTGGCATGTGCTCAAAAGGTCAAAAAGTTAAAAAGTTACTCAAAAAGTTAAAAAGTTATCACTATTCACCAAAGTCAAAAGTACGGCTGCACAACTCACAATCTTAATTTTTCCTACACACTAATTTATATAATTTTTTAATACACATTTTTTCATAAAAAGTCAAAAAGTTAACCCAAACAACCATATGTTTTTTCCTCAAATTTTTAGTACAAAAAGTCAAAAAGTGCACTTATTTAAGACATTCCACACAACCCCAAAAAATCTAAGGGGTTGTTTGGGGTGTCCTAAATAAGTGCACGTTTTGTCCTTTTGGACTAAAAAATTGAGGAAAAAAATATGAATGTTTGGGTTAAGTTTTTGACTTTTTATGGAAAAATGTGTATTAAAAAATTGTATAAATTAGGGTGCAGGGGAAAATTAGGAATGAGAGTTGTGCAGCCGTAATTTTTGGCTTTTGGTGAATAGTGATAACTTTTTAACTTTTTGAGTAATTTTTTGACTTTTTGAAAGCTTGCCAAACTTGGCCTAAATAAATATACTTTTTGAATTTTTGTGAAATATGGATTCCGTTTGGGTTGGAGTTGAATTGATGTGTTCGAGATGTGATGTGACTTAAATAAGATGATGTGATTTAAATAAAAATAGTGACTTTTTGACTTTTTTTAAACATGCCAAACCAGCCCTAAGGTGGTTAGGAAGTTGCTATTTTTATGTTATTTTAGTATTTTTATATTTTTAAATTTATTTTTTTGTGTTTTGAAAGTGATAGATTTTGTTGTAGTTGGATATGATGTTTGTCACAGGAAATTTGCACTGATTATAGGTTTGAGGTGCCATTTTATCTTATTAATTATTTTTGCTAATTTTTTTTTGTTTTTGTTTATTTTTCACAAGCGAGGCATAGCGTAAGGTAGGGTAACGTTAAAAATTAAATTTCGTATGGCCCTATGAATTAAATTTTTTTTGTGTTGTTTAGTTATGAATTATAAATTACAAATTTAGTATTATAAATTGGTAATTTATCCTTATCCAGTCCGTCGAACCAAACATTTGATTCACTACAAATACTCCAATTTTCGCATCTAATCCGATGAGTAAACAAACATACGATACAAATACACCCGAACTGACTGGTCGACGGACAATGTATCGCATGACTAACAGTAAGTACATTACATAGGATAATAGGGGCCAAACCAGCAAATGTACTTGTATATCGAAGGGATTGGTTTTCTAATACCATCTCCCATGAGGGACTACTAAGTCCATCTATGGCAGGTATCATAATCCCAACGTATTCCGAATACACAAATATTGGGCATTGAATTGGACAGTGCTGTTCGGCCCGTGGGGGCCATCACGCAACCCGTTTTGATAATTTGAATCATTAAATGTGTACAGTTCGTCGAGTACTACATGCCTATGAAAAATCACGTTGATCAGATATCGATAGCTATCTGATCGAAGTATTTTCTTTCAACCGTTAACTATAACACCATCCCTTACTTTTATACAAAACTGATTTGATCATATAGTTAGGGATATCCGATGAACATGATTTTAAATAGACATATAGTACTCAACGAGTTCTACACATTGAACGGTGAAGATTATCAAAACGGGACCTATGATAAGCTCCCACGGACCGAACAACACTGTCCTATGTAATTTTGTTGTGTACCCATGTGTAATTTGTACCGGGATAGACCAATTACCGTGTCATACATTATTACTTGTAATTTGCATCAAGCAATTTATGTTTTTTAAAATTTTAATTTGTGTCTAGTGGTAACTTTTTAGCTTGTTAAGTAACTTTTTTTACTGTTTGTCTTCTTAAAGACATGCCAAAGCAGCCCTGAACCATGACAATATTACTTATAGTCCCATCACTGTCAGTCCCTTGACTAATAATTCCCTCAGTAACAATCCCACCCCTTATAGTTACCTGTACTAATATTGCCCTCTCGCTACAACATTTGTTGTCAGTTCAATGTTCTCTCGCTGCATGTGTCATGACTAAAGTGAAGACTGGCCTCATTTCAGAATAGCTTGATGTAGAAATTTTTTGGCTATTTGGATAAAATATGAGCTAGAAAAAACTAGTATGTCTGGGACGACTTTTTTTGTTTACGAAAAGATGTGCAAAAGTAGAGATAAAAGAAAAAAAATAAAAAATAAAAACTGGCAAGTAGGAGGGAAAGGGGGCCAAAGGGGGTCAAAGGGAAAGGGGTCTCAAACATTTTTTAAAATTAAAATAAAGAATTACAAATTTTCATTTTCCCGCTTTGATATACAGGTTATACAGAGTATACACTTCAATCTCACTCTCAGTCCCCCTCATTCTCACACTCACTCCTCCTCCACCGAACCCAGCCTGACCGGCGACCACTCCCGACGGCGACCCAGTCGTAAACCCAACCCACCGCTATAGCCCTCATTTTTCTCTGCTTCGCGAACCATAGCTCCACCGCGACCACCATCGGCTGTAGCGAAGGAATTTGTTGAGGAGAACATGGGCTTTTAGGCCATAGATGAACCAGGTTCGTCCTCCAAACACTGAAATCAAAAAGTTAGGGTTGTGATTGACAAAATAGATTTGAAATTTGGAAATTAGGGCTTCCAAAATTAGGGCTTTGAAATTTAGGGCTTCGAAAATTAGGGCTTTCAAAATTAGGGCTTTCAAAATTACTGTTATGCAGATAGATAAATGGCATGATTGATAAATATGGAACATATTGTGAGGAGCATATATGCATTTACCTTTTAGAGTTAAAGTATAAATTTTGCAGAACGTAGTATGATTATGCAGAAAGTGATCGAATATAAAATGAAATGATCACATCTTTGCAGAACATAGTATGATTATGCAGATTGATAATTAGTTGAACAAATGCATATAGTTGTGTAATTTTCAATGTGTGATTGATAATTGAATTTTGGTGTATTTGTTGTCAATCACGCATGATTTGTTGTAATGAGCTGCTATCAACTAATATGTTAGCTGCGTGAATTGAATTAACTATTATCAACATTGATAACTATTATCAAACTGAACTGAAATGTTCATAACTATTACTGATTTGTTGATAAGTATTTCAGTGTGCTTTGTTGAAAATCACATGTGTGATTTGTTATTTCAGTTTGATAACTATTAGTTGAATCACACTCTCCAATAATCTACCCATAATCATTTCACTTCAGTATGATTTGTTGATAATGGTTGTGTAACATGTGTGATTGATAATTGAATTGACATTGAACTGATATGTTTGTAAAACTGCCATGTTTGTTCAGTTTGAAAATGCTATGTGTGTAACATGTGTGTAATTAATCACAAATGCTATGTTTGAAACTGAAGAAAATGACTGACATTGAACTGCCATGTTTGTTCAAATGTTATTAACAGTTTAGTCTGTGTAACCTCTGTTCAAATGCAATTAAACATGGCAGTTTGAACAAATAGATGTTTTTAGTAAAGACACACTTTGTCCCTCAAATTCAAATAGAACTGCTATTAACCCCATCAAATACATGCATAGCAGAGCACTACAAATTTCTCATGTATGCAGATTTAAAAAATGGCTTCTTCTTCTAACAATAGCAACATAAGATTACTACCGAGGCTGTGCAATTGTGGAAGAACTGCTGTCGTACATATTGTAAGAACCAATGAGAATGGAAATGAAGGGCGTTTGTTCTTTGTTTGCCCATCAAAATATGTAAGTATGAATTGGAAATTTTAATCCTTTAGTAGTCACATTAATATTTGTCGTATTCAACTAACTGATTGTCATGCATTGTAGAGTACCACTCCCACTCCCTATTGCAATTACTTCAAGTTCGTAGATGAGGACGATGAAGACGTTACGTCCAGAATCCGTTTCAACGCTAGAGCTTGTGATGCTATAACGGTACCATACTTTAACGATGTAAGGATAAGGCTTGATGACTTGGAAAATGACCATGGTCGAAGGCTTGAAAGGATAGAAAATAATATCAAAGCGATGGTGTATTTCATTATATTTTCTATCATTTTGTACTTGATCATGTAACTTTTGTACTTTATTGTATTTTTGGAAATTGAATGGAAGTTTGTACCAGTTTTGGATGTATTATACTTCATGATGTAACTAATGTTTATGGCATGAATTTTATTATGATGTAACTTATGTAACTTACTTAATAGCTTTGTGGAATGAATTTTATTATGGAATGAATGTATGGAATGAATTTTATAAGTTATTATGATGTAACTTATAATTTTATTATGGAATGAATTTTGGGAAACATTGGTCTCATTGTTAGAGCTTTGTGGATGCTATTTGGCAGATCTGTGGATGAATTTTGTGGATGCTATGTGGATTCATTTTTGTGGATGACTGAATTTTGCGGGTGCTTTGTTACTTATTTGTTGCAGGTTCTGTTATCTGGGTGCATGAATTTTGGTTGTAATGAACAACTTCTGTTATCTATTGCAGGTTTGTTTGTAATGAATAGATTTGGCATATATGTTATCTGTCAACTAGTATCAGTTTATAACTTATCTATGGCCTCAACTATTATCTATTAGCAAGTTTAAAGCAGATTTGGTAGATCTGGTTTTTGATGCTTTGGTTCTGTAGCTGCTCAAGTCCAAGCCATGCTCGCAACTGCTCAATCAGAATGGGGTCCTCTAGCTTCTAGCCATTCTCTTCCCCATATCTTAAACTAGTGTATTTTGTAATTATTTTTGTATTGCACAGAATGCGTGGTACATTTCTTCACTATTGTGCTGACTTCTTCATTAATGAATATCAATACTCTGTTTCTGAATGGTCTATTGTATATTCTTTTGTTTGACGGGAAGTTGATTATTTCATAACAATGCACAATGGGAGAAAAATTGCTAATGGACAGGTTGACCCCACAGGGTATGCTTCCATACAACCGTTGTGTTTGAATAAAACAAAACATTTGTGCCCATATTGATGTTAGAGTGTATGAGACCATTGGCCGGTCGTGCACAATTTTTTTTTGCAATTACAACTTGTGATTCCATTTAATGATTCTGACACTTAAACCTTATTGTCCATATTCAACGATTCACAAAACATGAAGTAATCAACAAAACATAGGTTAGCTTCTAATTTTAGTCAATGACATTACAAAAAAATTACCTTGTCATCGTACTAACAAAAAACAGAAAAAGCTTTCAATCGATGACAGTGACCTAAAAAAATACCTTCAACAAAGCGGAAATAATGAAGACATTAACGCATGCACCGTTGAAATGGTTGGCAGAGTTTGACAATTTGTTAGTTTTTAAGTCGTATTTTTTCGCACCACGATGGCATCTTACAACACTACGCTTACTATGTCATACACATGTCGATGTCTCCCAATCCTCGCTCAAATCAACAACCTCAGAGTCTGAGTAATCTGAAAGGTCAGGGTCCGACACCAGTGCAGGATCCTCCATTATAGCCTTGATCGCAGATGCCGGGTTCGATCCATGTATCTTCGACTCTGCCTTTGCGCTCTCTATGCGTGAGTGCCTAATGAGTCGACGAGTCATTTAATCAATCTCACTTTGCAAACGATGCCTAACTTAGGACTCGCTGACATGAGGGAATTGCCTCTGTATTTGAACCGATTGGGCTTTAGTAACCTTGACAAAAACACATCGACAGCGGTGTTCACACTGAACTCATTTGGCAAACAGTGAAACTGGAATTCCGAAATACTTCCCCAGGCTAGCATCTTGTATTGGAGTGCAATTGTAATCCCGTAGAGGTTCAAAACTCCACAGTGGGAACCCTGTTTCAAAGAAACGTCGATCACCGAAGGAATCGATATACCCACCTGCATAATCCAATTCTGGTGACTTCGGTCGGGAGCTGTCAGCCCTTGCAAGTGATTGTCCACGACCACGTTTACCGTGGTGTGCATCCATATGTGTGATGGTTCTTGATTGAGTCCAACTTTGTTTTCGCAGGTTGACAAAGAATATATGGACGCAAAAACAAACCCAAATGCAAAGGAAACAACACTGGTTGCAAACTTGTTTGTGGTTTGTTGTAAATGTTAAATTACCTTAAACCCGTAGTCATTAATACGTTGGTGGTAGGTTTAAAGATGTGAACATAGTTATTGTTGTTTGGTGGCAACACCTACCCAAACTGAGTAAAAGTAAATTAATTATTTTGAATCTTTTATTTAATAGGTTCGGTGTAGTTAGAAAGGCATGTATCTGATAAGAGGAATTTTGCTAAGCTTTATGGATGAGTAGACATGTAATTGGGTTGGGGTAGACCAAAAGTTGGGTTGGGGCACAAATACAAATGACGAAAGTGAATCTATGATAAACTGTGGGTGTGAAAATCAATGACAGTGGGATAGTACTGATGGAAGGTACAATGCATGTGTATTGAAAATGCCAAATAATGGATGACCAGGGGTACTGAACGGATGACTTGGTGTATGCAAGAAGGAACGAATTTGTGCAAGATGAATTCGGCCAGTTTGAGAAATTAATACAATGCATGAGGTCTTCTGAAAACATACAAGTCATGTACCATATCTTACAAATACTTACAGCATAGTGTTGTGTAATATTATGAATCTGTACATTTCTTTAAAAAAGTAGTAAGTAAAATAAACCATACACATATTCCTACAAAATGTCTGATTCGAACAAGATTGAAGCTATTGTTGAAGCTCATGTTGCTTCTGTATTGCAGTAGTTGCAAGATATCTACAAAAGGCTAAATGAAGTGGACACACGGTTGTCAAGTTGGAGCGGCAAGTCGGCGCTATGAAGCAGAACGTTGATTGGCTGACCGATGAGAAATTGGCGGCAGACGAAGCAAAGTCTGATAAGACAATAGATGAGGACAGTCAATCAGATTGTATGGACAACTCTTCAGAAGATGCTGCTAATGATGCAACAGATATGTAGATTTGTTTTTTTTTTTTTAACCTTTCCTATAAGACGTTGCATTTTTTGTTTTGGCTGGAGTCATATGTACTAATGGGCTGATAAATAACTTACCTACAACGAGTTGAGTTTTCATTCATAATGTGGTTGGTTTCATTTCTCAAAATTAATTTTTCCTTTTTTGTAATTAAATTATAAATTCATTTCGGTAACAAATAAAAAATACAACTAAGACAGTAGCCAGTAAAAATATTTCATTATAAATTCATTTTGTAATTATATTAGTCTTTATTTATTTTTAAAAATTTCAAATTGTTTTTTTATTACAGTTGCGACATCAAAGTTATGCTGACAAATTGGGCAGCAAGTACATTACTCCAAATATGAGTAAAAAAAACAGCCGTAAATTATATTTGTCTCAGTCGCATTCATCCGAATAAGAAACATGCGTAAACAAAATAGTACTAACACAGCAGCCACATCGACATGTTTGATCCATGTTTACATTTGACTTGCAATTTGCAGTTAGTCCATCTTTACATAGTCCAGTAAAAACAATATTGGGGAGCCATAATTAACATCCATATTGAAATCAAAGAATAAAAAATTAGTGAAGTCCTGTTGCCACCCAAATTACTGGCGTACTGGCAGCCCATTCCCATCACTGGCCTAGCTTGTGGCATTGCTCATATGAAGGCAATCTCGGTACGTTGCGATATTTGCATTATTGACATCCATAATGATGTCAACCAACAACTTATGACGCACAGAGGGATAGAACTTTGTACAGAAAGATCATAAGACAAATCAGTTAAAATTGCAGGACATACAAGGATTTGATTGACAAATGGAAATGAAGCGGTGGAATGTACCTTGTGTGGACCGGGGCTTAAATCAGGTTGCTACATGAATTTGATGACGAACATCCCACAGTCAAACGTGCTACAAAAATTATTTCACATTAAATTTGTCATCAATGTCAGTAGGTTCGTTAAGTCAGTCATGCAGCATACACATTAATGTGAGGAAGGATTGTAGATTACTCGTCCAGTTGTTGTACTAGCCTTTCATCTAACATGCGGAGGTGGAAGCTACGCACGTCTGTAACATAATCATTTCCAAAGTGTAGTTGCAGCAACTCGTGCATAGTTTGAACCTATTCCACAAGGTTGAAGTTGGTTTATGTGAAGGATGTTCAAGTTTGTTGTAGTGTTGAGAAATACACCAGGACATACCAAATTTTTTGCTGCATTTAGCTTCCTTTTGTTCGATCGGTTGGATGGGAACAAGTCAAATAGGTAGGCTACACGGTCCACCATATCAATTTTAACGCACAACCAATGCACTCATCTGTAACTGAAAGGCATGTAAATGTACACGCAAACACAAGGGCAAACCTTGTTTAGAGGCCATGTAAACATGTAATGGCTTTCATATTTTCGTTTTAATATAACAGGATGAACATTAATATTACCCTCTGGCATGCATCAATCGCACCAGTGTATCTGTCATGTCCGAAAAATGATGTGACGATATTTTCATGGTGCAAAGGTTGCATATCTTTATTTAGAATCAAAGTTAGCATGTGTAATGTATAAAGGTCATTGACGGAAACATTTGTCAAAATATGTCATACACAAAACACAACGTAGCTTTAAACACTTACTTACCGACAGATATACGGGAAAGAACCAATCAGTATGCCTCCCGTCATTGTGTAAATCCCTTTGTCGATTAGTCAATTGCACCACCACCAAGTTGATTGGGTGGAACATTGTATGTAAGACACAAGGCAAGTTGATTAGAAAGGTTCTGAGTTCAGGGGTACTGAAAAATACAGATTCATATGTGCACAGCCAACACTTACAGTGTTGGATAGCTACGACCCTGGTTTGAGCGTGCACATGTCACGTCGGGTACCAACTTCACATGCCCGTCCATGAAAATTCATGGAAACAATAATGTCTCTACAAGCAATAATGATCCTTAGAACGATAGTTATTTCACAGTGGACTGTCATTTAAAAATTGCAAGCACTAAATGAAACAATACATTTCATTTTTGCTATCGTCAAATACATAGTCAAGAAGTTTTTGTTCCTCCGCCGATAATAACCCTTCACTGTCTAACATCCTCAACGAGTCCTACAAAAATAAACAGCCAACTAACGCTATACATTTCATAAAAAAAAAAAATTGAAGCTTACATTACAAGATCAGTAGTCATAAAAAAGAATGTGAAATGATGTACAAACTGTGAACCTTAGATTTTTCCCAACTTGTGATGTTTGGTGCAGAGTTTGTTACAAATGTGTACAAACATATGCCAGCAGTCATAACTGCAAACATGCAATTGTTTGACAACTAGTACAATACAACACAGATGATTGTAAAATTAGTAATTCACATTATTGATGTGGGCATGAATTGGGTATTCAGAACTTGTTGTGGGGCATTAAAGGCAGTATTTGTACCTTGTTCACCTTATTCACACCATTAACATCCACAGGTGAACTGATGTCGTCAACTCCACTATTTGTTTTGCTATCGATGCACAATTGCATATCCCCGACCTCAGTGGCTTGAACTCCACTTCCGCGCATTTTTCCTTTTTCTTTTCCTCTTCCTCTTCCTTTTGCACTTCCTCTAACGATTCCAGTTGCTCCCAATGGTTGGCCAAGCTTAGTAGGAGAAGTATGCACATCGTACGCCATGTTCTTGACGCCCACTGACTGAAGGTCAGGACTGTATTTATCTTCAGTTTCGTATGTTTCCCCCGACTAAAGGCCTCCCTTCTTCTGGTTGTCCCCACCTTCTTCGATGTTCAGCTTGTGCCCATCATGGAAATGACTTTTGTCCCTTGCCAAGGTTCCTTTCAAATTCTGTTGTTGGTCATCCACCCCTTGTACATCTGAAATATTACACTCCATTGGGTTAACTTCGTCAGATGGTTTGACCACGCCATCGTCATGCACCTTGACTCCAACAGCAAGGTCCACACCCTGTTTGTCCACGCTTGCCAGTTGTGGTGTAGAGAATATACCTTCGATGAGGTGGTGTAGCATTTGCTTCAGTTCACCTAAATTGGTTTATTCAGTGAACAGTTCATTGCAGCCCAAACTGAAACGTTGAAGCAGTTGCTTCAGCATTTCCTTTAGTTCAGCAACATTGGAGGAGAGGTTAATGATACACACATCATTGCCTTCCACCTAATCAGACATACACATTTGTGAACTTAGTCTTATAAATCATTTTCAAATGATGTGGCTCAACTGTGTCAAAATTGCGTAATGATTGGATAGATTACCTTGTCATTGTCAACAACTTGCTTGCCTTGGAAATGTCGTAACATCTCCATTAAATTTGTTTGGTTGTAGAGAACTTGCTTCATCATTTCCTTCAGTTCGCGAATGTCGAACTCTAAATTGCTCATACGGACGTCATCGTACTGTCCTTTTTGTTGGTTCTCGACATGGCATGCATCCATGTCAACATCATCGACGTCGCTTTCGTCGTCACTGTAATCAAACTCCACCTAATCATAGAAACGCATAAATGAAGTCTGACATTGTATGTTGAAGACAAGTGGGTCGATGGTGTGAAATGTGCACAATGGTTGGAGTGCTTACCGCAATTGTTGGGAACTTTTGCTTCTTTTTGATACGTCGCAGCGTCTCCCGTATTTGGGTATCACCCCAATCATGAAGCCGAGGCGTGGACCGCTTTGTAGCAGACATACTTGTCGAGCTCAAACAAACACAATCAAGGTACAATAGCTGTGGACATTAAGGGGCACACCATAATTAATTTATTCTTCCCACAAAAATCAACTATATTCAGTAACAATGACATTCATTCTTCTAAATTTTGCAGCGGAACGTACATAGAATACCGATTTTGTTTATGATGCCGTCAACTTGATAGGCACATATCATGCAATGTTTTTTGGGAAACAAAATACATAGCAAACCAAGGACTTTATTGATGAAACCAAGAAAAAAAAGTTATGTACATGTTTGTATATATGAATGGCTGCAACCCAAAAGACCTTTCCCAGAATCAATACGTTTGGTTTGGTAATGGTCATATCAAGGTTTTTTCTGTATATTCTTCTTCAACTCTGTCCACAAATGTGTATAATATTTCATGTGTCATTCTGTGTCTGATTGATTATTCCAAATTGATGAAGATCAATCAATTATGTTCCCCTCTTCGGAATGTAGGCAAATTGGTTCCTCCATTGAGGTCCGTCATAGTTTTTGCCTGTACTCTTTGTTCTTAAATTCATGACGATAGTCGCAAAAAATATATTTGTGCGAGTACCATACTTGGTCAGGAAGAGTGTTGTTTGTCATACTCACAAAGCAGGTAACATTGTATGTCCCAATCAAGGCCAATCTGTTGAACCATGACAGAACAATGCATGAAACATATGAACGGGGGAATGGACAAAACAATCGAGTTATTGGCATACCATTAGGAGGAAAACACATCCGGTTGCACCGCGATGACCTTTATACTTGCGAACACCGTTGTGAAGGAATTACAGTGTCAACTTTGCCCAATTACAAGCTCGCATACCGTTCACGTCCTTCATGGCATGAATGAACGATGGCTTCAAGGCGGTCATTGTGGTATGACACAACATGGCCCCCAAGACGTACAGCGCAATTTTCCTCCGAAACTTGTCCTCCGCACCATCAGTCTCGGTTAGATAAAGTCTCAACTTGTTCAAAGGAATGACTCTATTAACAACTCCAACCTCATCGTAGATATTGGGATATGCTTCTAATGACCCAGCCAACTGTACGTCATCGCCTTCACACCGTATTCCCAATAAAACATTAACTGCCTTACAGGTGAGCCTAAGTTGATGACCATGAACATTCAATGAACTACTGTCAGGATCGAAGTTCTGTACCAACCATGCGCACAAGTCGTGATCTATACGTGTACACTTCATCCCTAGGAGGCCAGCAAACCCAATGTCAATGACTGCCTGCTTTTGTGCTTCGTTGAACCGGTTAACTATCTGAACAATTGACTTCAATGATATGCAAAGTTGCCTTTTACCCTGCACATTTTTTACCCTTAAATTAATACAAAAATGCAACCAACAATGTCAGCAAAGTAAGACCTAGCCAAATGCATTTACGAAAACATGAAGCACGTAATGACCTTTTCAGACTTCGGTGCACATGGTACTGCTTTGGCGTGTTCCTCGGCGCTCGCCTTAGCCATTTCCACAAACTTTTTTTCTCATCAGAGGGGAGTGCCTTCCAACTTTCCCCAATCTCCTTTTTACTCTTTAACCACGAAAGTGACAGACGTACAAGACAAGTAACAACTATGAGTCCAAAATAACTGTAACTACAACTTTATGGCAAACGCAATCCGTGTGCATTGTTGGTCATTAAATAAGAATGCAAATACAAATCACAGTTGCAGGAAAAAGTCAGCGACAAAACGTAGCTAAACTTTTACAACGAATTGAAATTTACGAAAACAATAGGAAGGTGACATTATTACATGCTACAATCTTACAAACGTAAAACAATCACAAGCCCACTACGACCATTCAATACAACGTGTGGATAGCAGCCCAGCCATGTGTTTCCATCATAGCGTATTATAGGGAACAGATTTCGACACTCACCATTTTTCGTCGAGTGTTGTCTGGCCCTTGCATTTCCTTGAATTGTTGCCAGCTGCATGCAAGCATCATGAAACTTATCATCACTGAATCTTAAATATGAATACATATATATATGCAAGTATTTATGTCAAGTTGGCCCCGAAATCTGCATAAGACACATTTCATGCATCCGAGACTGAATCGACACCAATTTAAACATTTTCAGACATGCGGAACAAAACCAATTTCAAACATCACAAACTGAACTTCGACAAGGCACCTAGTTTCACTACAAAAAATTTAATTCCAGATTGTCAAAATGAACAACCAGTACCTGTAACAAATGAATAGTGCAACTGGCCGCTTTCGACAAGAGCCAGCGATAGTGTCAGACATTTGGATATGTTGTTCGGCAATTGTCTTCAATCTTTTCCTTCCCCTTTATGAAAGAGAAAATCATACAAATTAGATTGAAGGGAAAATTACAAGGGTGGTGTACACATTTTTCCCGTTGTGTAATTTGAATCGATGCACTTTAAACTCCCTCAATTCTGACACTCCATTTTAAATTTCCTGGGCAATTTTGGTCAAATTGCTAATGCCGTTTATGATTTTTATAACAAATATTGTAATGTCAATTGATTGAGATTATGTAAGTTCAGTAAAGTTATAAGTTGACTTCAACAAAAAGTACAGTTGCCACATATATGCATATTTTCTGATAAAAAACAGTGAAGAGTTGTAATCAATTAGACGGAATTGAAAAAAAAGTTCACAATTGATGATGCAAAGAGAGGCCATTCAAAATTTGTGCAAAACAAATAACACAAACACAAAAGTACATGGGCTGCTGTAAGAATTGATCCAAAAAAAAAAAAAAATCAACGTATTCCTTGGTGATGGATTTCGTTTGTTTACAAACATATGTACGAAACCAACTGGTAGCAAGTCTTGAAGAAGAAAACTAACATTGTTGGTGCGAGGTGACCAATATCCATCAGATGCAATGATGACAATTCCTACAAAGTATTCCAATCAATATTTACAAGAACACAAACAAACGGCTGCAACATGTGGCTGTTAACCTGAAAATTTTGCATAAACACAGACAACAAAACGCAGAATTTCCCAACACATATACAGATTTTGAAAAGGACAAAAGAAAGGACACACATCAAAATTTTGCATTTAGTTCACACAGCTTACAATTGAAATAATTATGTGTACAAGCGATAAATGCACAATTTCCCAAAAATTGAAGAGGAAGGACTACATTTTGTTTTTCATTTAGGGCTGAAGGACTACATGCACATAGTTTTATGAAGGCCCGACTACAAAGGACAAAGAAGCAACTGAACTATTTCATGACGGGGCTAAACAATCTAGACAGGATTCTGTTGTCACTGAAATTGGTGTTCATCCCAGGCACAAAAACCAGATAAAACCCCATCAAGTTGAGGGCTTTAATTTTCTACTGAGCAACTTGGTTGCAGAGAATCGAGGTGGCTGCATCCTGGCCCACGCTCCATTACCTTTGGGTGCTCAGACAGTGGGCAGATCAGAAAAGAATACTTTTCCGGGCATATAAGCAAGTTTCATCAATTGTATATGACAATGAAACAAGCAAGACTGTCGCTGCCTGCCAACAAATATTACTAACATACCCATCCATTCTCATTCTGGACGAAGGTCATACTCCCACAAATGAAAGTCGAGACAGCCCGCAACTCATGAATGACAGCTACCTTTCTCTTGAAATGTAACTGCTATTCAACAGAAAGATGATAATTTCAAGAGAAAGGTCACCGTCATTCAAGAGTTGCGTGCAATGATAGGCAAGGCTGTCCATTTCTACGAATGAGATTTTCTTCATGAATTGCCTGGGCTTGTTGACTTTTCTGCATTTCTTCACCTCAGCCCTACAACAGTTCGTGAAGTTGAAGAACTGAACAACTTAGTTAAGAAGTTGAACATCACCTGGGATGGGAGCACACTCTATGTGCACGCACAGTTCAAATCTCTCCTAAAGAGTTCACCTACAGACACGTCAACCACAGAAATAGAGGGCATTGACGATGCTCTGATGGACCACATCTTAGAAAAGTTAGATATTAGAGAAGGACTGAAGGCAAACTTCTTCCTTAATCTGCTAGGCTTGTCCGAATCAGGTGGGGAGAAGGTATTGGTTTTCAGCCATCACCTCCAGCCGCTTAAGTTGTTGGTAAGGCTAGCCATGAAAGTAAATAGTTCAACTCTGGAAAAAGAATTGGGTGTGGGGAACAAATAGCTCTCTACAAAATTTGAAAATCGTCATCCTCATTTCAACTGTTTCAATTGGCTTTCCTATGTTTTAAGTTCAATACCGTCAACTATGCATCAAGGTTATTAAAATCAGGATCCTAAGTAGGATCGATGAGAGGGTCTGGTGGATCGGATTGTAGGATCGGATCGAGGATCGTAAGATCCTACTTTCTATTAAAAAAAAGGATAAAAATTAAAATTAAAATGATACATATTAAAAATAAGGTGAAAAATCACAAAATCTACGATCCCACTTGTGATCCTACCTACGATCCTATACGATTCCATATGATCCTACACGATCCCATGCGATCCTACTTGCGATCCTGTTATAACATCGTTCCTACAACGATCTAGATCGTTTTGACAAAGTAGGATCGTAGGATTGTACGATCTTACGATCCAGATCGCGATTTTAACAACCATGCTATGCATGAACTTCAGCACTGAAACAAACAGTTGTTTCCAGTGTTACACGGACTCGGGTACGGGTGCCGGGTGTGGGTATGTATGTACAGGTCCGACTCATTAAATCTTACATTCAACGGTACGCGGTCTGGGGAAAAAATATCATATTTTTAATCTAATATGTGACATAAAATGGTACTATATGTAACTTACAGTGTCAAAATGACATTTATAGTAATTTGACAATAATTTGCACATATAATAATTGTGTTATATACAATTATATAAGAAGTGTCCGTTGAAAAGTATCCAACACATATCTCATACCCTTGTCCGACTCTCAGGTGTCCAACACAGGTATTTGATCTATTTTAAAGAGTCTGTGTAACACAGATTGTTTCTAAACATAAGTTCCCACAACATAAAATCACCAAGTCCTACAAAATTGAAAGCAGAATTCAACCGAGTGTGGTAGCCGTTACGGAATCAAGATTAGTCATTGTTTGTTTATCGAGTTTCTTATTTTTTGCTTTTTTCGGTACTCCCAAAAAAAATTTGTTTTTCCCGTGCCAATATTACACAAATTTTTTTTAAAGTCTTCTTTGGTTATATATAACCTAACCTAACAGGTTCGCCATGTAAATGCAGAACACCTTTTATGCTTGTTGCTAACTACTATGATACCTATGTTCAACTTGCAACACTAATAGCAGAGGGAAGACTTCTTATTTGAAAGGGAGAAATACAAAAATCGAGTACAGAACAGTTCCTATTGGGTCGATTTCGGGTAGCAGAGGGAAGAGTTCCTATTCAAATAGCACAAAATACAAAAATGGAGTACAGAACAGTTCCTATTGGGTCGATTTCGGGTTGGATCTAAAGGTATATGCGAATGAAAGAAGACAAACAAGGAGACAGAGAATGTACCAGCACGAAATAAAGAAAATACCAACCAGAGCAGACAAACCGATGGTGGTGCTCGATTAACCCTTGCGGTTGTGCTCCAGCGACAAAAATCAACTTCAAATAAGAATTTATGCATCCACTTCCATGGCTAGCCTTCCCAAGAACTTAAGCTTTGTTCTTTCAATATGATTTTTGCCCTCAAATATTTTTCTCTGTAAAACCCTACAGCTACAGGGAAATGGAACAACGGAGAGACGAGGAGAGAGAAAGACAAGTAGAGAGAAAGGGTCCGTGTCACGCCCTCAAAATTAACCCATTATATATCATTGACAGGCATTATTTAAAGAAGACAATTTATTAATTCATTCATCAGAGTATTACTAAATAAAGCATTACATGTAACATCGAATAAAATGCCCCACAGGCTTACAACTTTCCAAGCCAACACTTGGACACAAAAAAAATACGAGTTCTAACTCAATACAATAAAAGCCCTAGGCTTGAATGTTTACATGTACTAATAATTAAAGACAATTAACTAAAGGTAGTCTTCTTCAATCCAGAAGCCAAACCCTCCCAAGCTAAGTCCTTGGAAGTAGTTTATCACCTGAACCTGAAAATGATGTTCCCATAAAGGGTGAGCCACAGCCCAGTAGAAATATACTAAACCATATATAAGCAATGAATAAAGCCATAGCATTCAACAGATGGTTAACCAAGATAATCAATTACTTCATTTTACAGTCTCATGACACTATTGTCTAAGATACGTTTTACTTTCCAATTTTATCAACATGGCTCAGAACCTGGCCAAACTTACAACAGTGAATCACATATATCATATTCACATCCTTCCAATATCAACAAACAAATGAGACTCAAGCTCAAATCAAACACTTCATACTTCCAGATTGATACACATTTTAGTGCTGTATCAATAAAACACTTCTATATAAATAAGCACACATAAAAGTGATGCTAATGGAGTCCATCCCCTATCTCCTCCCAAACAAAATCCGGTTTAGAGGTCCATCCCCTATCTTCCCCTAAACCGTGGAGTACATCCCCTATCTCCTCCCACACACAAAACAATGTATGCAAATGCAATGCTCAATCAATACACGTATTTTCTGTATCAATGCCATAGTCAAAATTAATGACTTAACCAATGTGATTAGTTTTAGTTATTCCTAATCCACATGCAATGTCTACAACAATCACGACTATCCTCCACCGATAGCCCAAAACAGTTATTTCTAAACTGAAAATAACTATGTCAACAATTCAATAGACAAATGATTCCAATTACCCAATTACGCCATTTAATCAATGAATTCCCCAATTCCATGAATTACTTATACAAATTAATTCAATAATACAACTAGGTTTTTTTTCCCAAAATTTACCAAAGTATCCCCAACATATCAAAATACCAAAACTTAGAACAAAACCTATAAAATGGAGTAGGAAATCCCTACCTCGAAGAAAACAACACAAATGGTGAAGACAAAGATGAGTGCCCAAATACCAAAGTGCTCCAAATCGCCAAATGTTCAGATTAAATGAAAGCCCTCGACTCCCTCTATCTTTTTAATGAAGGATCTAGGGTAGAAACACACCCTAAGTGGATCAAATCTAAGAGAGAAGGTGAATAGGGAGAGAGAGAAGTCGGACCTAGGGTTTGGAATAAAAAAGAATATGAAAAAGACTGATCAAAACCCGCTGTTGCGTGTATAAACTGGACAGGCTCGCTCGAGCGAAGACTTGGTCGCTCGAGCGACCAGACACAGAGAAACTACGCTCGAGCCAAGGAAGCCTTGCTCGAGCCAACAACCCAAAAGCTCGCTTGAGCGAAAGAAAGCTCGATCGAGCGAAGAACTCAAACCCTCAGGTCTGTAACCAAACACACGCTCGAGCGAAGGAACTATTGCTCGAGCGAAGAACGAACTAACTCGCTCGAGCGAAGAAAAGCTCGCTCGAGCCAAGAATGCAAAGCTACAGGTCTAAACCAGACGCAAACTCTCGCTCGAGCTACCAAACCCCGGCTCGAGCGAAGAACCAAAAACAACAGCTCGCTCGAGCGACAAACTCCTCGCTCGAGCGAAGATCCAAAATTCTGGACAGCAACACTTGATTTCTAAACCCAACCAACCTGAAACAAACCTGCCCAACACATCCTATAATTCCAAATGAGAAAATAAGGGACAACAACAACCATTATAC
This sequence comes from Camellia sinensis, assembly GCF_055761805.1. NCBI lineage: Eukaryota > Viridiplantae > Streptophyta > Magnoliopsida > Ericales > Theaceae > Camellia > Camellia sinensis. Next base: position 183,696,080 of record NC_138961.1, on the reverse strand, counting down.
AATGATAGAATTTACGGAACCTATGTCCGGACACAATAGTCAAATGGAAAAAGACCGGGGTCGCTATAGTCCGAGATGGAAGAGAGACGGACAGAGGGAACTTACACCTTTTCTGAACACTACGGCATTTTTGAAAATTTTATACTTCTTCTAACAAATTACACCTTTTTATGAAAATTACGTCATTTATAAATTAATTTTGTTGATAAAATTACACCTTGGAACTTACACTTTTTGTAAAAAGAAAACTTACACATTTTCTGATGTCCCTTAAAGCTTTTGTGGAAAAACATACGCCTTTTGTGAAAACTTGAATTACACGTTTTGTGAAGTGACTTACACCTTTTGTGAAAAAACATACAACTTTTCAGAAAATTTACACCTTTTGTGAAAGAAATTTTTTCATACAATTTACACATTTTTAAAACATTCATCTTTTCTGAAAACTTATATGTCGTAGTAAAATTACTTACACCATTCCGCAAAAGTTATACCAACTTACAAATTTTCTGAAAACGAATTTTACACCTTTTGCAATTTACTTACATCTTTTGTGGAAAAACTTACACTATTTCTAAAAAATTACACCTTCTGTGAAATATTTTCTTTTCAAAAATATACATCTTTTGTTCAAACTTACACCTTTTGTTCAATCTTACACCTTTTGTTGAAAATAGTTACACCATCTCTGAAAAGTTACTTCTTTTATGAAATAAACTTTGCATAAAATTTACACATTTTGTCAATCGAAGACTTAGACTATTTTTGAAATCATTTACACCTACTGTGAAAAACATAAAACTTTTTTGAAAAGTTACACCTTTTGTGAAATAAATTTTTTCATAAAATTTACACCATTGCTAAAAACATACACCTTTTCTAAAAGTTTACAACTTTTCGTGCAAATACTTACACCTTTTTTTGAAAAGTTACTTCATTTGTGAGTTGATATTTTCCATAAACTTTACACCTTCTGTTGGAAGTCACACATTTTCTGAAAAATAAATATATACCTTCTGTGACATTACTTGCATATTTTGTGAAAACATTTTCATGTTATTTAAAAATTTACACCTTTTATGGAATATTTGGTTTCATAAAATTTATACCTTTTGTGAATCCTTACACCTTGTTTGAAAGTTTAAACCTTTGAGGGGAAGTACTTACACCATTTCTGAAAAGGTGTAAATATTTTCCCCAAAAGGTGTACACTTTTAGAAAAAATGTAAGTTTTTCACAAAAGGTGTAAACTTTATGAAAACATATTTTCATAAAAAAGTGTAAATTTTCAAAAACCGTGTAACTGTTTTCACAAAAGATTTAAGTTATGTCACAAAATGTGTAACTTTTGTTTTAAGAAAATGTGTAAGTCATAATAAAAGGTATTTCACAACAGGAGTAATTTCTTAGAATGGGTGTAAGTTTTTAACAAAAGGTGCAAATTTTCAAAAAAAGATGTAACTGTTTTCACAAAGGATGTAAGTTATGTCACAGAAGGTGTAACTTTTGTTTTCAGAAAAGGTGTAAGTTCTAATAAGATGAGTAAATTTTATGGAAAAAATTATTTCACAAATGAGTAACTTTTCAGATAACGTGCAAGTATTTCCCACAAAAGGTGTAAAATTTAAGAAAAGGTGTAAGTTTTTTTAAGAAAAGGTGTATATTTTATGAAATGTAGTTTTCCATAAAAGGTGTAAATTTTTGTACTGAAATTATTATACAAAAGAGGTAACTTTTCCGAAAAGGTGTAAGTATTTGAACGAAAATGTGTAAATTTCCAAAATAAATTATTTCGCACAAAACTGTAACATTCTAGAAATACTGTAAGTGTTTTCACAAAAGATGAAATTAACTTCACATACCGTGTAAGTTCCTTTTTTTCACAGAACGAGTAAGTTGCTAGAACCCAATCAAACTGTATTTGTGTTGTTCATGGTTCGATATCGATATAAACAGACAGAGACGAAGGGAGGGAGACAGACGGGCCGATATCAATAGACATGGTTCTACAGAGAGAGACGAACCCAGATCGACACAGACAAACCAAGATCGATACAGATAGAGATCGGCAGACAGAGAGAGAGAGACCGACATCGACAGAAAAGAGCCCGAGATGGACAAAGAGAGACCAAGATCGATAGAGATAGAAAAATCCTTTGATTTGCACTAGCGGCGGTGGCGGTGGCAATTTCAGTCGGCGGTGGGCAACGGTGGCCCGCGACGGTTGCGTGGTCGGTGGTGAAAAAATTTTCAACGTATAAGTCGTCGATAAAAGTTAGAGCTTCTTTGGGAACTTATATTTACAACTTGATTGTCTCACAAAATTTACACCTATTCCTAAATTTTACGAAACATTCAGCTTGATTTTGTCTCACAAAGTTTACACCTATTCCTAAATTTTACACATTTTCTAAAAATTTACACCTTTTGTGGAAATATTTACAACTTCTTTGAAAAATTACACATTTTGTGGAAAAACCTTTTCCACAAAATTTAAACTAATTATTTGAAGTTACACCTTTAGTGAAAAACAAAACTTACGTCTTTTCTAAGGTCATTTACACCTTCTTCGAAAAAACATACACCATAATTGAAAAGGTTATACCTTTTGTCAAATAATTTCTTTTAACAAACTTTATCAAAGCATATTTTCCATCAAACGTGTAAATTTTCAAAAAAGGTGTAATTGTCTTCGCCAAAGATCTAACTCCTATTAAAAGGGGTAAATGGTTTAAAAAATTTTGTTTCACAAAACGAGTGAGTACCTTTTTAGAAGAGGTGTAAGTTTTTAAAATAAGGTATAAACTTGATGAAAACATATTTTCGATAGAAGGTTAAATTTTTAAAAAAAGTGTAAGTTTCGCTTGCAGAAAAGGTGTAATATCCCATAAAAAATGTAAATTTTATGGAAAAAGTTATTCGCAAAAGCAGTAACCATTCAGAAAAGGTGTAAGTATTCCCACAAAAAGGTGTAAGCATTCAGAAAAGGTTTATATTTTTAACAAAAGGTATAAATTTTATGCAAATATTTTTTCCATGAGAGGTGTAAATTTTTTTAATAACATTTTTTACAAAAGTAGTAACTTCTAACAAGGGGTGTAAGTTTTTCAACGAAAATGTGTAAATTTTACAAAAGAAATTATCCAACAAATGTGTAACCTTCCACAAATAGTGTAAGTGTTTCCACAAAAAGGTGTAAGCATTCAGAAAAGGTTTATGTTTTTAACAAAAGGTATAAATTTTATGCAAATATTTTTTCCATGATAGGTGTAAATTTTTTTAATAAAATTCTTTACAAAAATAGTAACTTCTCACAATGGGTGTAAATATTTCAACGAAATGGTGTAAATTTTACAAATAAATTATCCAACAAATATGTAACCTTCCACAAATAGTGTAAGTATTTTTCACAAAAAGGTGTAACCATTCAGAAAAAATTAATATTTTTAACAAAATGTATAAATTTTATGCAAATATTTTTTTCATGAGAGGTGTAATTTTTTTTAAAACATTCTTTACAAAAGCAGTAACTTCTCATAAAATGTATAAATTTTATGCCAATATTTTTTCCATGAAAGGTGTAAATTTTTTTAATAACATTCTTTACAAAAGTAGTAACTTCTCACAATGGGTGTAAATATTTCAACGAAAAGGTGTAAATTTTACAAATAAATTATCCAACAAATGTGTAACCTTCCACACATAGTGTAAGTGTTTTTCACAAAAAAGGTGTAACCATTCAGAAAAGGTTAATGTTTTTAACAAAAGATATAAATTTTATGCAAATATTTTTTCCATGGGAGGTGTAAATTTTTTTAATAACATTCTTTACAAAAGTAGTAACTTCTCACAAAAGATATAAATTTTATGCAAATGTTTTTTCCATGAAAGGTGTAAATTTTTTTAATAACATTCTTTACAAAAGTAGTAACTTCTCACAAGGGGTGTAAATATTTCAACGAAAATGTGTAAATTTTACAAAATAAATTATCCAACAAATGTATAACCTTCCACAAATAGTGTACTTGTTTTCACAAAAAGGTGTAACCATTCAGAAAAGGCTTATGTGTTTAACAAAAGGTATAAATTTTACGCAAATATTTTTTTCATGAGAGGTGTAATTTTTTTTAAAACATTCTTTACAAAAGCAGTAACTTCTCACAAAAGGTATAAATTTTATGCCAATATTTTTTCCATGAAAGGTGTAAATTTTTTAATAACATTCTTTACAAAAGTAGTAACTTCTCACAATGGGTGTAAATATTTCAACGAAAAGGTGTAAATTTTACAAATAAATTATCCAACAAATGTGTGACCTTCCACAAATAGTGTAAGTTTTTTCACAAAAAGGTGTAACCATTCAGAAAAGGTTAACGTTTTTAACAAAAGGTATAAATTTTATGCAAATATTTTTTCCATGAGAGGTGTAAATTTTTTTAATAACATTCTTTACAAAAGTAGTAACTTCTCACAAAAGGTATAAATTTTATGCAAATATTTTTTTTTTCCATGAAAGGTGTAAATTTTTTTAATAACATTCTTTACAACAGTAGTAACTTCTCACAAGGGGTGTAAATATTTCAACGAAAAAGTCTAAATTTTACAAAATAAATTATCCAACAAATGTGTAACCTTCCACAAACAGTGTAAGTGTTTTCACAAAAAAAGTGTAACCATTCAGAAAAGGTTTACGTTTTTAACAAAAGGTATAAATTTTATGTAAATATTTTTTCCATGAGAGGTGTAAATTTTTTGAATAACATTCTTTACAAAAGTAGTAACTGCTCACAAAAGGTATAAATTTTATGCAAATATTTTTTCCATGAAAGGTGTAAATTTTGTTAATAACATTCTTTACACAAGTAGTAACTTCTGACAAATGGTGTAAGTATTTCAACGAAAAGGTGTAAATTTTACAAAATAAATTATACAGCAAATGTGTAACCTTCCACAAATAGTGTAAGTTTTTTCACAAAAAGGTGTAACCATTCAGAAAAGGTTTATGTTTTTAACAAAAGGTATAAATTTTATGGTAATATTTTTTCCATGAAAGGTGTAAATTTTTTGAATAACATTCTTTACAAAAGTAGTAACTTCTCACAAAGGGTGCAAGTATTTCAACGAAAACATGTAAATTTTACAAAATAAATTATTTCACAGATGTGTAACCTTCCACAAATACTGTAAGTGTTTTCATAAGAGATGTAACTAACTTCACAAAACGTGTAAGTTCCGTTTTTTCACAAAACGTGCAAGTATTTCAACGAAAATGTGTAAATTTTACAAAATAAATTATTTCACAAATGTGTAACCTTCCACAAGTACTGTAAGTGTTTTCATAAGAGATGTAACTAACTTCGCAAAACGTGTAAGTTCTTAAAATCCAATCAAACTATATTTGTCTTGTTCAAATAATGGCAATGTGAGAGAAGGGCGTTTCAGAGGGCTTGGTCTTTCTCTTAGTACAAGTCCGTTTCAGAGAAGACGAGTTTGGGAGGGCATGGAATAGCGACTCCAAGTCCAAATCCAAATCCAACCAAGTATGCCAATGTAAAAGAGAACCGTTTCTAATATAGAGCAAGGGACATACAGAGAGAGAGAGATAGCAGAGATCGACAGACATAGAGACCTAGATGGACAGTGATCGACAGAGATCGACAGAGAAGAGACCGACATGGACACAGACAGACCAAGATCGCTGGAGACTGACCGAGATAGACAGGGATTGACAGAGAGAGACCGACATCGACGGACAATAGGCCGACATCGACAGAGAAAGACTAAGATCAATAGTGAGAGAGACAAAAACCTTTGATTTGCGGCAACGGCGGTGGCGTGGCCGTACCGGTCGCCGTGGAGGTGGCGACGTCAGACGGCAGTGAGCATCGGAGGCCATCGACGCTTGGGTGGTCAGCGGGGGTCAGGATTGGTGGTGACTATTCTGTGTGCGTGTGAGAACAAGGTGGCCGGTGGTAATAAAATTTCAAACCTTTAGCGACTAAACTATTATTTGTTGATAAAATTTACACTGAACTAAATTTTACACTTTCTCTGAAACATTACACCTTTTTTGAAATTTTTTCTAAACTTATACCCTTTCGTCAAAATACTTACACCCTTTTGTGAAAGTTTACACCCATTTCTGAAAGTTAAACCTTTTCGTCAAAACCCTTGCACCATTTTCTGAAGGTTTACACCTTTTCCTGAAAGTTTATATCTTACACCAATTTCTGGAAGTTTACACCCGTTTCTGAAAGTTAAACCTTTTCGTCAAAACCATTGCACCATTTTCTAAAGGTTTACACCTTTTCCTGAAAGTTTATATCTTACACCATTTTGTGAAAGTTTACACCAATTTCTGAAAGTTTATACCTTTTCGTCAAAACCCTTGCACCATTTTCTGAAGGTTTACATCTTCTTCTGAAAGTTTATATCTTACACCATATAGTGAAAGTTTACACCCATATCTTTTCGTCAAAACACTTGCGCCATTTTTGTGAAAGTTTACATCATTTTGTGAAATTATTAATATATTATATTATTCATATTATTTAATTAATTTACCTGCAATGGACCCGTTTAGCAGGTCACCAATGTGTAAACTTTCAAAAAATGTCATCTAACCCAATACATAAAAGGTGTAAATGCAAAATAGAAAGGGGGTAAATGCCTTGCATACCATATGCAAGGCACACCTAAGAAAAGTCCTAAAATATATCACTATTTAAGACACTCTTTTAATAATTTAGAAAATAAGAAATTTATTCAATACACACCATAATTTTTCATCTTTACCCTTACTCACACACTCTATCCATAATTTTTCATCTTTACCCTTACTTATTCACACACCCCACCTACAATCTTCAATATTCCATATTTCATGTAGTACACATCCCTCCATCATCTATTTTATTGTCATCCCAGAGGTTTAGGAACCAGTAATACAACACGCACGTTGTGAAAGTCCCCCTCCATTTTCGATATGAGACTACCTCTTTAGTAATAAATTGACTTGTGTAGCCAACAAAACACTCAGATCCAACATTACTGCATTTCATGGATGCACAGTTCTAGAAAAATCAAAAAAAAATTTGTTATAAGTGTTCGGAAATACGGAGTCGAGCTAAATTCAAAAGTTCAACTGTTGAAAACCGAACAAATGCTATAAGTTCGAAACTTATTAACCAAACATGTGGACTATGTGCAACACTAGAAAATCAAACAATTAGAACTTGTTCGGTTGTAGATAGTTGAACATTAGTACATTGTTCGAATCTAGGTATCCGAACGAATACAAACGGTTTACCACTCAACAAGTACACGAAAATGAAAAAAAAAAGAAAATGAAAAACTAACATTTTCCTTGCTCTATTATTCCAAACCAATATTGTCAGATATATCCATCATTCAGTCCAATCAAAATCTTCAATAATACATATATTTTTGGTTGTTTCTTCAAGGGTTTTTGGTTTTTGTTTCAAGGTTTTTGGGTTCTTGAGAAAGAAGATACATAAGTAACGTTTCAGAAGAGATGTGTATATTGTGTTTATTATTGTCCTTTATAGTAATTTTATGTAAGGTGTGTATCATAGCCCTTTGTCCTTCGTGGCCATTTTACATTAGGTTAATATTGTAATAAAAAATAAACTAATTAATGGTGTGCCTTGAGATTAAAAGTAGTGTGTAAATAGAGGCATTCCAAACTTATAGTTTCCACATTGAAGTTACAAACGATTGTTAGTTCGTGGAAAAAGTAACACTTTTGGAATAAGGAAAATTATCAGTGTGTTTGATTTTAATTTTTTTAAAATAAAATTTTTAATTTTTCATATTTTTTTGTTTTTACTGAATATTTTTAAAATTTTAAGTAATTTTTAAAAAAATTTAGATGCACCTTACTTAGATAAATCTGTTGCATAATTTTCTTGGTCAGTTATGCAAGAGGTTTTTTGTAATTAAGCAAACATTTTTGGTCAATTATGAAACATGTTTTTTCATAATTATGCAAACATTCTTGATCAATTATGAAACAGGTTTTTTCGTAATTACGCAAACATTCTCGATCACTTATGAAACATAAATCTTTTTTTTTTAACAAATTACAAGTACACTTATAAGGTTTGTTTAAAATATGAATCGGTTCTATAATATTAGAAATTATAACTATTGTTTGCTATAAATTTTAATTTAACACAATACGTAAGGGGGGAAAATAATTCTCCTATACAATAATAAATTATCAAAATTATTTTATTGAAAAATATTTCTCATATCATAAACTGTTTATTGATTTAATGATTTATTTATTAACAAAATGGTTAACTGAAAAATATTTTTCATATCATTAAAAATTGTTATTTACTTAATGGTTTACTTATTAATAAAATTGGTCATTTGTTATGCGAGTATGATTTATGTATTAATAAAGTTAGTCATTTGTATATAAATGTATTTTCTTATACTTCTTTATTAATTCAATGAATTATCTTAGTAGTTTTTTTTTTTTTAATGGAAGAATTATCCTAGTATTTGGTTTATATTTATCTATTGAGAAAAGCTACACACCATAATTTTTTTTTATAAGTTTGGAAGAAATGTTAAAGACTCATAAATTTACCCAAAATGATGTGGTAGTAGAATTGGAGCCTACATTATTAGGTACATAACAAATCAAAAAAATCATACATATTATACCACATAATTCTATCATATATCTAATAATTTATTCTATCCAATTTCATAAAATAATATTTTAATTTAAAAAAAAATTATAAAAATACAAAACTTAAATATATTGTAATAATAAGGCATGGGCCTTTCTAAACTAGTATATATATATATATATATATATATATATAAATTAAACCATAAATGTACCTAAATAATCTAATTTATTACCATAAAATTATCTTAATCTACTTTTAATTTTTAACACAATTTCTCTTTTAATAATATTTTAGATTAAATTAAATTCTTTTTTTTTTATATAAAACATGACAATTAAGGTTAGGGTTTGATTAGGATTAAGATTTAATTTGGAGAATAAGATGAATATGAGGGTATTATTGACATTTGATTCAACTTTTGACTTTGGCTTAACACTTTTGCATTATCCACTCTCAATTTGAGAGACTGTGGCACATCTTCTGTTATATTTAACGAAAAAACTAGTCGTAGTACTTTAGTCCAAAATCACAAGAGAGTTCTCGGTCAATATTTGAAACATAAGGGGGTAAAATACTCCAAGGTGAAACCACAAAGGGATAAAGTGAATTTTTCCCATAATTTTATTATTATTATATATATATATATATATATTTGTGGTAAATTACACACTTTTGTTGAGATTTGAGAAAAATATAATTAGTCCCACATTTTTAAAATAATTACACCTTGTTTGGTTTTGATTGATTTTTTGAAAATTGATTTTTTTTATTTTTTATTTTTTTTTGGTGATTTTTTTAAATATTTTAAGTAATTTTTTTTTTCTTACTTTCTAGATGCACATAACTTAGATAAACCTAAAAAAAATATTTATAAAAAAAAATTTAATTTAATAAATATACAAAAATACGAAAATATACTGAATTTTTATATTTTTTGTATTTGATGAATTTTTTAAAGATTTTTTTTCTATAAATATTATACTTTTTAGTGTATCTAGGTTAGGTGCATAAAAAAAATTATTAAAATATTAAAAATTTGGGTAAACTATCAATAGGTCATAATAATTAGACTTAATTCCCATAAAGTCCTATTGAAAATAAGTTCTACTAAAATCGTCGTTAAAAATAATTTTTTGTGACGATTTTTTGTATATGTTGTTAAAATTTGCAATCAGTGACTTTTTGTCACGATTTTTATAAATTCTAAAACTTACAATTAGTGACGTTTTTCTGTGACAAATTTTTCAAACTTTTGATGAAAGTTGAAAATTAGTGATATATTTTTTAAACTGTCACTAATACTTATAATTAGCGACATTTTTTGTGACAAAAAATTTAAACTATTGTTGAAAATTAACAATTAGTGACCTTTTTTAATAGTGTTTGATGAAAAATATCATTAATTATCATATGATCTATTGGATAATAAATCCACGTATTAGGACCTACACTTAAGTTCCTTTAAAAATTTTGACTAAAAAAAAAAAAAAAAAAAAAAACCGAAAACACACCCAAAAAAAAAAAATAAAAAAATAAAACTCAATTTTTTGGAAAGTGTTCCCAATTTTCTAAAACCAAACAATGTTTTATTGAATTTTCAATTCACATAACACACTTAAGACATTTTTCATTATTAATTTGTTAGACATGAATGAAAAATATGATATTGTTAACTATTTTATGTTAAAATGTACAATTATCTTTGTTTAGTGTCTTGCTTTAGCCTTAATAAAAGAGAGATTAATGTAATTATATCAAAAGTGTGAAATTAACTATATTATCTTCAAACTTCAAGGAAGGTGAGTGTAATTTACAGTATTTTAAAAAATAATAATTAATAGTTTTGTTAAAGCATCCAACTCAAAATCAATTATTATGAATGGAGAGGCCTTAGGAGTATATTAACTAAGGTTGTTGTGACTTATAGAGATGATGCGAGACAAGTTTAACACTCCTCCTACATGAAGCCTGGATAGCATGCGAAGAAAACAGAGATATGAGAGGCAAGAGAGTAGATTTGGAAGGAAATTTAACCCATTAAAGACCATCCAAGACCCAACTATGATATGATAACTTGTTAAGGATCTGACTTTTGGACTATATTAACCAAATTTAGGGTTCATTTGGGATGTAGGTTGGTTTTCTAGCTATATTAGCCTGGGTCAAAAAGTCTCATTTGAGATAGACTTTTGGCTTTTTTGACTTTTGTAAAAGAAAAAATGAAATGTTTATGATTTGAATGTAACATTTTGTCTTATTGACTTTTTATCCTATTTTATTTTTTTGTCAGTAAAATTGCCTTTTAGCCATAATATTTGCTATGCTAAATGAGTGCTTAAGTGATTTATAGAAACAATGTAAGGACAAGTTTAACAAATTTATTAATAAAATCATATTTATTGTTCAATATTTTTTAAGACAAATGTAAAATATATATATATATATATATACAACTATAATTATTCGATCAATTTATTTTTTTGATGAGTGATCGACCTTAAAAAAATAAACAAACTGAACCATCAGAATAGGTTCTGCGTGTGATGTGTATACAAAAATGTAATAGTACATCCCAATTTTTTTCCCAACTAGAAAGTTGTCGTTGGCAATTGATTTTTCTAGTTGGCTTGTTGACTTTTTGGCTATTTTAACTTCATATTAAAAGTTAGTTTTGTTTGATTTTTTTAGTTTTTTTTTTTACTTTTGTGAGAGAAAAAGTGAAATGATTATGGTTTGAATGTGACATTTTGTCTCATTAGCTTATTTAACCCATTTTGTCTTTTGTATTTTTTAAGTCAAAAAATCCTAGCCAAACAAGATGTTTGAGATTATAAATATTGAAGAGTTAACTGTTGAAGTCAAATTAAAATAAATAGATGCGCTTTAAGAAAATTCTTGTATTTTCAATTATTTCAAATAAGTTTTTTTTTTATTATTATAAAGTTATTCTAAATTCATTTTGATAAAATCATCTAATTCAATATTTAAATTTATAACTAATTATCAAACAAATTTAAATTATTCTTGTTGAATGATTAATATCAACTACATGCATTTCAAATTTATATTTATCCAAACGAATCTTAAATTTTTTGTTGAGTAATGCTATGTCTTATGTTATTACATTTAAACTACTATCTAATGTAGTGTGACATTAAAGTGTGGATGGTAAAATTTGAGTTACAAGCCACGTGGCATTGAAAAAAACCAAGCAAGGCCACGAGGCCGAGCTAGAACCGAGCGAGACCACCTAGTCGAGTTAGGACATCTTGGGAAGACAAATTGGACCATGAGTTAGTTCAGTCACCGAGCTAGCTACAGGTTCAGAGTAGCAGTCTAAATAATCAAATCAAGTTAACGCACATTCTACTAAATGTAGACTTATTCAATTCAAGAAATCTATAAATGTGGGACACGATCTCATGTAAAACGGAATAGTAAAAGTGATAAGGGTCTTTCAACTAACAAAATCGTTAGAAATTAAGTCATAAGCAAGACAAACTAACCCAACAAAGTACGCAACAACTTACACTCACATGCTTTTTGATAATTATTCCAAATATGACTTACCGAAGAGTCTCCTGACTAACCACCAGCTGAAACTCTTCTTGTGAATGTCTTTCATGTTACCAATACTCTGTGTTTAGGTGATCTGACGCTATTGCAAGGTAAGGTGTTGTAAGTTTTTCCCTATACAATTAGTAATAACATTGAAACCACATATAAATGTCATTATTATCAAAGTGAGTGTATCCCATGGTCACATCTCATGGTGGATTAACTTCCAAATAAGAAAAAGAAAAGAGAATTACCATAATGCACGAGAAATCTCTATGTATACAGAAGACAATAATAATGTAAAAGAACACGGTAGTGGAAAAGGAAAGTGTTGAGAAAAGCATAGAGCGGGGTCCTTTGCAAAACCTCTGCTTTGCAATCCCTCCCTACAGCAAGTCAATTATGGCGTGTGAATATGTTGGTTTGTTTTTCACCGAAATATAGTTTATTTTTCAATAAATTACACTCACATCCCCTAAGATTACCAACAATTACAGAAATCATTTTTTTTCCTCTTGTCAAAAAAAAAAAAAATAATAATAATAACCACATATGTACAGCTCCAGCCTGATAGTAAAAGAGAAATTACAATTCAAAACAAACTAAAAACCTAAGATGTAAACTCCAGGCTGATAATAAAAAAGAAATTACAATTCAACCAAAAGTAATTAAACAAATATGGGGTGTACATTCCGTGTGTTAAAAAATCACAAAAAGTGTTGCGCTCCTCACCTTATAATTAATTTTGATTTTTTACACTGATTTGTAATTTTTATCATAAAAAAAGGTTAGTGCTTGTCAGATTGGAATATCTTTTCCCAACAATTTCTTGACGGCAATGGAAGACTTTCTTCGAAATTATGGAGGGTTGTTCCAAATTTTGCTTTTAAAGACTTACGCCACCTATTACTCCTCTTTTTTGTCACATTTATTCTCTCACTTATTCACTAGTTTTGGAGCAGTATGTAACACTATTTATATAGTGCTCTAAATCAATTATATAAGTGTTTGTGCAAAAAATAATATATATATATATATATATATATATTTTTGACTAAAACATAAAAGGATGTGATGAAATGTGGGCGTGTAAAGGAAATAGTGCCTAAGTTGTATGAAATTTCATATTTTTTGGTACCAAGAATCAAGAATTGGATCCCAATGATAGCGAGTTACAAAACACATGGAAATAATGAGAAAAGATGAAGGTATGATAACTACCAACACCAAGTAACCGACCTTCACACTCCCTTGACACTTAAGTCTTGGGAATAGACTATTTTAGTTAAAATGTAACATTTTATCTTATTAGTTATTTGAACTTATTTTGTTTTTATCAACTATTTTAACCTAAACCCAACTTTTCAAACAAGGCCATCAACGAGTGTTTTTTTTAAAATATATTTGTTAAATTATCACAATGATTAAATTATTCGAGAAATTATGGCACAATGTTTTTTGTGTGCATTTTTTTTGTTTTGTTTTGTTTTGCTTTGTTTTTTTATTTTTTTTGACTTAAGAAAAAAATTTTATTGATAGCAAAGGCGGATGAATGTGTCGGTCAATATGGTTCAACCATTACAATTACAATGACAACATTGATAATAAAGTCGCATGTTTAACATGTAATTTTGCATTGATGTAAATTCGAAGTCTAAAATCACATATCTAGTTTATGAAACCCTTTATCTTGTGATCTTCTTCACCATAGTCGACAATGAGTATGTTTGATCAACTATGTTCCCTCTCAATCTCCACTTCTATCTGTCTGGATCTCCACTAGATCTCTAGATCTCCTCTACACCATCGGTGGCAATCTCCACAAATGAGGGAGAAACTGATGCCATTCACCTCCACTCTCCACTCTCACAATCTCTTTATATATGTGCCTCAAATCTGCAATTACAATCGAGTATAATTAAATACAATTAAAAAAGAAGGGATAGTAATCGAAGGAAGGGTAATTTAAGATTAAAAAAATTGTTAAGATTTGGCATAAAAGAAAGTAAGGTTTCACGACTCCAAATCTAGCATTTGCTTTATATCGTATAGATATATAATTGTCAGATAATAACTACCACATATTTTCTTCGGTCATGCTACAATACACACCTCTTTTTGGGGTGTTTTTTGTAAGCTAGTTATGACACTTTGTGGTATTGATATTACAAATGTCATAACTAAATCACTTTCAATCATAACTAAAAAGATACAATGAGTCATAATCAAACATTATTTAAAGACAACCAAAGATCTTTTGTTATAACTAAAATAATAATCACATAAGTCATAACCAATATTACAATAAGTCATAACGAAGTAATAACTTGAGACATAACTAAAGATTTCCTCGATCATAATCAAAATAAAAGTCATAACCAAATCATAACTAAGACATTAAAAAGTCATAGTCATGTTATAACTAATAACACAATGAATCAAAACCAAAGATTACAAAAGTTATAACTGGGCATATGGTATACAACCCAAAAATAGGTGTGTATTATAGAATTTTTTTTAATTGATTATCACTTAATACATCCAAGATTAAGTAAAGTGTTGATTGGGAAATTTGGCTTTGTGGTTAAAAAAGATAAAAAAACTAATAAAACAAAAGATGCAACTAAAGGTCAAAAAAATAATTTCTCAGTTGGCAAGTTGTGATTTAGCCTAAAAAGTGAAAAGCCACTTAAAAAAAAAAAAATCAAAAAGTCAACAAATACCAAAAACTCGATTAAAAAGTCACTAAAATGTGTTCTCAAAAATCAAGAAGTCACTAAAAAAAGTAAGTCATACACGAGGAATTTATGTTTTTTCATACAACTAAAAAAGTCATTTTCAAATCAATAAGACTAGGGAGCCTCCCCAATTTACCCCAAAATTTACCAACTGCCCATATAGCAACTCACTATGGAGGCTGTTTTTGTTTAAAAGAAAAAAATATATATATATACAATAACTTAGCCTTAACATAATTGGGACTTGATAAATTTTTGAGTAAATTAGAAAGACTTCCTAAACTTATTGTTTTCCAATACAGTGGTGTTACATGTACTAATTGGTATACCAATTAGTGTACCAACATATGTTATGACATTATTCCTTCACAACTATGGACCCACCCACTATACAAACCACAAATATCCAAAACCTCTAAAATTATATCACATCATCTATTAATATATTAATTAGTATACCAATTAATATATATAACTTTATTCTTTCCCATATATTTGTAATTTTTTTTACCTCATAAAAAAAATCACTAAAAAAGCCCAACCTCGAACCACACCTGAATTGAATTGGATTATTAATCACCACCTGCAGCTTAAACGTAAAAACTCAAATTTAAAAGTCAAGTCTACCGTGACCATGACAATTTTCCCAACAATTCTAGTTGATGTGAAGGATTTACTCTTTACATACCACGTTGCAGATAGTATATTTTAAAACACAAAACGGAGGGGCTAATCGAACAAGAAAAACAAAAAGGAAAGCAGTTTGGGTTTCGATCACTATGCATGTAATTGCAATTACCTTTTACAGTGGAATTTGCATTGCAAGATGATGTTTCGAAAATGTTGACAGAGGTTGCAGTCAGAGGGAAAAAGTGGCCCTTCTTCACTGTTTCTCTTTTAGTTTCTACATTTTACAACCACAAAAGGGCAACTCTGATGAGAGATAACATCCCAAAATATAAATTAAATTATTAATTTTTTTTTTATTAAAAACAAAAAAGAAAAGAAAAGAAAAAAAGAAAATAAAAGGAAGGGAGAGTAGTAAGTTTTATATACCTGACTTGTTTTCTTGCAGCTTGGGTCAAAGATTAATTTATCATCTATGTCGACACGACGAATGTGAGAAATGAAGCGCCAATATCGGCCCTTCCTCTTTTGACAGCGTTGTTTTAGAATCGGACATCCTTTGATATCCAACTGCAAAAGCGAGGGAGGCAGCCCTTGCTCCGGAAACGATGATAATTTAGGGCAACTCTCAATCCAGAGACTCCAAAGCGAGGGAGGCAGCCCTTGCTTCGGAAAGGATGCAAATTTAGGGCAACCCTTGATCCGGAGACGCAAAAGCGAGGGAGGCAGCCCTTCCTTTGGCAAAGAAGTGAGCTTATGGCAATCATAGATGTAAAGGTGTCGTTTGGTAATACTTACGTTTATATTTACAAAAATTTAAAAAATTTAAATAAAAATTTATTTGATAAAATTTTTGATTTATAAATCAGTGGTCTCAGTTTATAAATTTGGCCAAACAATAAAAACACAAAAAATGTGTTTCCGTTTTGAGTTTTTTTTTTTTTTACCACCCAACACTAGCCACCACCTGCCACCATTTTTCACTACCGTCTTCCGCCACCACCACCCACCACCCACCCCCCACCACCGCCTGCCCCCACCACTCACCACCCATTTGCCCATACACAAACAGTACAGTCTATACAGAATTTACAATCACACAGTACAGGGACCTAATCCCTTGATAACAGTACGGTAAACATTCAGTCTATACAGAACAGTTAGACAGTATGAAGACAGGCGGGGGAAAACAAACAAAACACCCCCAAGCCATAGCCTGGCAACTCGGAACCTCGCAGTGAGGCACAAAGGCTGGCTTGACAAAACTGGAGTTACCCTGACGCTCCTAGCTCCGATCTGGTGCCTGTACACCAACATATATATATGAGCAGTGAGCTAAAGCCCAGTGAATAACATAAAGCGTAAAGGGGTTTAGAATGAATGTTCTTACAGTAATGAAAACAGTTCAATTCAATCAGTATTTCAGTTGTTCAGTACAGTAAACAGTCATATGTGGTACATCCATTAGCATAACAGTAACAGTAGGTCTTGAAAGACCGAACAGTAATGATGGCCATCAGTCAGTAAACAGTAGTGGTTCCACGAGGGAACCGACAGAGATCTCTGTAACAGTAACAGTAACAGTAACAGTAAACAGTAGGTACTAAGGATGCCACAGTACAGTTTGGAAATAAAGGACATACATTCATTCAGTAATACCAGTTCAGTAAACAGTTCAGTTCAGTATTCAAAAGATATCAGTTGAACATATCTTTACACAATTGTTACTCACAGAGTTTGGGCTACAGTATGCTAGAGCGTATCTCCCCAGTCGCCAACCCTACACAGTTAACAGATTGAACACACACTAAGCTACCCAATTGGGAACGGTAATAACTTAATTCCTAATGCCTCGGTGTGTTCTACATCTATATCCTCAACAAGATGCCTTAAACTAGGCCTAAGAATGCCTAGAATGGGATGAGGATGCAAAGATGTACATTAAAAGCATTTTCAGAAAAACAGAGTCCCGCTCGAGCGCAAGTTTCCCCGCTCGAGCGGTCATGCAACAAAGGTACACGCTCGAGCGTAAACTTACCCGCTCGAGCGTACTGTAAAAGTACTGGATGGGTGAAATCTCCGCTCGACGCCCGCTCGAGCTTGAGACAAGACTCCGCTCGAGCGCCCAATCCTCCACTCGAGCGGACTGTAAAACAGTGCAGAGAGATGCTGGATGCTCGGATTCCACGCTCGAGCGGCATTTGCCCCGCTCGAGCGGAAGTGCGAAATCTGGAAAAACCCAGATTGCACCTCCAAGCTCAAAACCAAGTTCAAAAGCATCAAAACTCGACCTCTTGGGCTAAATTTCCAGAAAACACATGTAACTCATAGTTAAACATGATTCAAAACTCAATTTGAGAAATCAAAGCCCAAGGGTGTTTTATTCAAACCCAATTTCAAACCAATTTCAAGAACAATATGAACATGCAACATGCATGATCTCAAATCATTTTCAAAGCTTTAATGCTGTTTCAAAAGAGCTCAAACCTTCAAAAACAAGATGAACTCATGGAGTATGACAAAATTATGAACATGCATGCACCATTATACCGTGAATTCAACTCAAAACTCATTAATTCAAACATGCATGCATGAAATGAGCTTCAATTCACCATTAATGAACCAATTCATGACTTAGCTCTACAACTAGACATGAACCATGCAAGAACCAGTTCAAACACAAGAATGAGAAGATAAAATCCTTACCTAGAGCTTGTATTCAAGGTTTAGGAGTCCAATTAGGCAAATCTCCTATGATCTCTTCAAGCCTTTCAAGCCAATTCTCTAGAACAATTCCACTCTCTCACTTCCTCTCTCTCTAGTTCGGTGATGTGCTCAAAATATGGCTGAAGAAATGTTTTGATAAAGCATACACAAGGCTCAAATATGAGTAAACAAAGGCCCCACTAGATGGCAAATGTGTAATTACGTCAAACTCTTTAATTGGCTTATTTTAATCTAATTTAATCATACCTAATCGGTTTTCAGATAATTATACCATAAAATTACATTAATTATGAGGATCATAAAACACTGACCAATTCCGGATTCGGTCGCCGATAAGGCCTTCAATTAGCAGTTTAAACATATAAGCATGAACAGATAATCATACAGTCAAACAGATAGAATGCAATTCAAACAGATGTATTCATTTAATTCAGTTTAAATTTCGGTCAGTCAGTTCAGTACTTTAATCAGTTCAATTATCAGTCAGTTATCAGTCATTATCAGTTCCGTTTAGCAGTAATCGGTGATTATCGATAATCAATCAGTCATTAATCAGTAAACAGCATGAGGGTTGTTACAGTGCCAAGCATGGACTGCTTTGCCAGATACAGAGTCGCCACCTAAATATTTTATTAAGGGGGAATTTAGGAAACCCTGACTCGGTGCCAAAGGCCACGTGTCCGTCATCACCGGAGTTGTCTCGGCTCGGGAGCTAGGGTACGATTGGGGAAGGTCAGCTATGAGCACCCCCTCTCGCCCGGTCCGAAGACCGGCCTCTACTAACCATGATATCCGATTTTGAAAACATTACGTGTTCTTATTCCATTTATTAGCCTAGAATTACTATGTTATGCGCGCAGCAAACAAGTATAGACTAGATTGCCTAATTTGGAAATAAGCATTGCATATCCGTTTGTTTTGGAAAATGTTTTGGATTTGCTACTCGCAAGTAGGCTAAAATACGGATTTTAATGAGTTTTTCCAATTCAAACAATCCACCTTTCACCCACAGGCATTCAAACAGTTTTATCTCATATAAGCACTTAGCCACATGGCAAGCATACTGTCATGGCAACACTCACACGCATGCGGGATGCTAAAGCATAACTACTTACATTGTACTCCGTGCCAAAACAGTAAACTAGTTAGCAAATATGCATGTCCTAGTTTGTGTTAAAATGACTAATGCATCGCATGCAAAAATGTAATTAAAATAGGCTCGGTTAACCTAAATATGGCATATAAAATGCAACCAATTGATTCATGTATTCAATTTCAAATTTGAAAATACGAATGCAGTTAGCATGATGTACCGAGCCCAATGCATGCAATACAAATGCATGGATGCACGCATGCATAGCATAAGGTATGCTAATTTCAAAAATGCCCTAGTCTACCACCATAAGCAGGTAAATAAAAGGGAAGAAAGAAGTGGGGATTGGAAGACATACACACCACCCACACACACTTATTACAGATTTGCCCTCACTCGGAGGGACCAAATAAATATTACAAATTAATTAACTACGCAAGCTAATTAAATATTACAAATTGCCTAATCAACTAAGCAAATTAACTAAAACTTAAGAAAACAGGAAAATCGCCTCGGGAAACGTGCCGCAATGCATAGGCTGCCTCTGTTTTCCTTCCTTCACTCCTCTGGAAGTTGCCAAAACCTCAGGACTGCTTCCTTGGATGCTGGGAGACATCACCGGCTGCATGGAATTGCCACCGGCAGTGGGATGTGGCCACCGGCGCAAATTTAAGCTGTCGGCAGGGAAATTATTGCCGGTCGGCACTTTACACTGCCGGTCGGCAGAGTGTTCCTGCAGAAACTGCAAATGACAGCAACAGAGGGCAAGGCAAAGCATGGCAGCACAATTCAAGGCATATATGCACCAATCATGTCCCTTATCATGATAATGACTCAAAGGGACATATTTCTCGGTTCTTGGACCACCAATCACGCATTTCCATGCATGGTGGCCCAAGTGACCGAGTGTGCAACTTTCATGTCAAATGAAATGCAAACCAATCAACCAAACAAGGCCCAATCCCTATCATTAAGTCAAGGAACAAGGCATGCATGCCAAAATGCAATGCAACCTAGGCATGCAAGCTAAGGATGCAACATGGTATGACGATACACTTATGCAAGCATGCAAGCAAACATGAGGCAATGCTAGCCAATGAAAAGGTGGTCTAAAGCATGATTTGGGCGGCTCTAATAAGGCCCAAAACAGTGGCCAAAATGACCAAAAGAAGAGACCACAACACATATACACACATGCACATGTTAAGGCCCAACACTTAGGCACCAATTAGACAACCCTCAAGCACACTTGAAAGGGACGAACATGGACTAATTAGCATGCATTACAAGCCTTGAAAACATGTAGGAAGTGATGCCAAATTAACCTACTCATGCAAGCTATACATACAACGAGGCCCAAGGACCTAAAGCACGATCATATGACTCATGAAGCAAATGACCAAATTGGGTCAAAACAGTCCCAAATCATGCAAAAACAAGCCTTAAGAATCACTTAGATGGCATCTAAGCAACCTAATCCTAGAGGTATACATCATGGCACAAATATGAAGCATGGAGCATCAACTCTTGGAGCAACAAAAGGACCACAAAATGCAAACATTTAGGCATGCTAAAAGGACTGAAATAACATGTGGGGTGGTTCCAAACCACCAAAATGATGCAAGAAACACATTCTACACATTCACATACTTGAAGCATACAAACTCAAATGCAAAGGAGCTATACTATGCATGCCAAGATCAACCCAAACGACTATGGACAGAGCTAAAACATGGCAAAGTGAGCACAAAACCTTCACAAATATAAGCCTAAAACATGCTAGAAACAAAGGCACACAACCTAAGGCATGTTAAAGGACCACAAGGCATTACATGGCAACTATGCTAAGCATGCATGGAGTACCAAAACCAAGTAAAAACAGAGGCATAACATGACATATTAAGCATAAAAAAGCAGCCAAGTCATGGTCAATACACCCTCTAACATGGTGCTCCCTCAAGAGACCAAAACATGCCCTTTTCAAGGACAACAAGGAGAGGGGGTGGCCCTCCCCTTTTAGAGACTTCAAGGCATCATCTCCACCACTGAAATCCCTCAAGATTTCAGTGGTGAAGAGGCCTAAACACCAAAGTCCCGAAACTAGCACAAAATAGCACAAAATGGGGCCTTTCAAGGCCTAAGAGGGGTCAAACACCTCCAAACCAAAAAACACTCTTAATAAACAATAAAGAGGGCTTAAAAACAGAACTTTTTTGTGTTATACAATAAGCACAAAAACGAATTTAAGACAGGTAGAAATAAGGTGCAAAAATGGGGAATAAAGGGGTGAGATTCTTACCCTTGAAGCCTTCTTCAACAATGATGCTCCAATGGCCTTCCTTGGCTTGAATCCAACACCAAAGTACTAAAACCAGTCCCTTAGAACCTCAATAGCTAGACAAAGGTGAAACACTAGGTGTTTATGTGCAATAGTAAGACACAAAACACCTAGAGCACAAAAGAGAGGGAAAGAGAGATAGGATGTGTATCTAACCCTAACCCTAGAACTCAAACCCTAACAATGGCTGCCTAAGCTCTCAAAATATCTCAAGTGTCTAACCTCTCAAGCGAAGGGACAAGGCTCTCTCTTTATGGAACTTCTTGTCTTGTAAAGCTTACAAGACAAGCTTTATAAGAGGGAGATCCCTCCATACACGTGTATGGAGGGGAGCAAAAGCAAGACAGCTGTCTTAAAATATCTGCAAAAGCAGATGCACAGTAGTTGGCCGGCCAAAAATGCCATCTTGGCCAAAATTAGTGCCGACCGGCACTAAATAGTGCTGACCGGCAACAAATAGTGCCGGCCGGTGGCAGCAAAAACCAGCCGGTGGCCTCTAGC
Organism: Camellia sinensis; assembly: GCF_055761805.1. Classification (NCBI taxonomy): domain Eukaryota; kingdom Viridiplantae; phylum Streptophyta; class Magnoliopsida; order Ericales; family Theaceae; genus Camellia; species Camellia sinensis. Next base: position 183,673,829 of record NC_138961.1, on the reverse strand, counting down.
CACTGCCGGTGGTGGGTGGGGATGGTCTACAAGCCCTACCCTGCCTTTCCAAGGCAAAACACAAGTGTTCGGTGTGAAACTAGACACTAAACGGTTGAGTTCGGAGATCCTGAGGCAAGGCGCGCGAGCCGAGGCCTCTGGGAACTCCAAACGAACACAAACATGGATAATCACCGAGTGTTCAAACGGTAATGTCCAAGTCTTGAGGACGGTCAAAAATGGGGTGTCTACACACCCACTCGCTACCACCTACCTGCCACCACCACCCACCTGCCACCACCACCACCACCACTCACTCGCTACCACCCACCACCGTCACCCACCCACCCACCACCATCACCCACCCGCTACCACCCACCACCACCAGTTACCCACCACTCATCGTCACCACTTTCCCCAACCGTCTTCCGCCGCCACTTGCCACCACTTGCTATTTCTCACTCTTTTTTATATTTTTAAATTTTTTTAAACATTCTGTTAATTACCAAACGCGTTTGTAGTTTATATTTTTCTAAAAATAAACAAAAAATAAACAAAAACTAGTTTATAAAATTTTTGTAAATATAAACTGAAAACGTAAATGTTACCAAACACACCCAAAGTATTTCAAGAGAGGTGAGGTCTTGAAAGTCCTTGAAAGATAGCTTCTCTAGATTTGGAAAATACTGCAAGGACAGGAAGGTCAGAGAGGTGGGCAATAACATTCCATCTTCTGAAATGGACTCCCAACGAAAATCTTTTGAACCATTAAGACGGAGTTTTCTAAGAGAGGGTAATCTGTGCAGACCCCACTCTGATGGGGGCTTACCGATCATGATCGTGTCGATGACAAGTGAACGGAGGTTCATGAGAGAACTACAGTTGGAGACAATTCCTGCAGAGCATTTCCATACTTTCAGCTCTTGAAGAGAACTGAGGTTGTATGGTAGGGCCTCGAGCTATTCGCAGTTGTAGATAACCAAGTCTCTCAGATTCGATGTGGCCAACCAGAGCGAACCTTCCGGAAGGGACTCCATGTTTTCACAACCTCCTATGTCCACTAGGTTGAGATTTTTGAATTCATTATTGTTGCTGCTATGCATGGCATTGGGCAAGGATTTGAGGTTCTTACAAGCATTAATTCGAATCGATTTAAGAGATGGACAACTAATTTTCATCCCCTCCTCTGGTAGTAGTGACTCCAGCTTCGATAGATGAGCAATATCAAGTTGTTCAAGTGCAGCCGACAGCCCACCTCTGGACGATAAGTAGGTGAGCGATGGACAATTTTGAACCTTCATTTTCTGAAGACATTTCAGGGCATGCAGTCCCCCTGGTAACTTCTCCAGCTTTTCACAATTATCAATTCCCAGATACATAAGCCCCATTAAATAAGGCAACCCCTCTTGCTCCTGCAGCTGTTGCCGCAACTGTGGACTATCTTTTTCTTCTTCTTCGAACAAGGAAATAAGTTGGGGGCAGTTTTCAATCTCCAAATGTCGCAAGGCAGGGGCAGGGAGTTTGTGCTGTACTCTAACCTCATTCTGCCATAATGTTGTGAGTTCTTCACAATTACGAATCCTCAATTCTTCGAGTCCCCTAAACCCATGAAAGAACCATCCAGGCCGGCATGTGAGTTTCTGAATATTTTCTATTCTCATATCAGTCACTGAGCTCAAATGTTTACACGCTGCAGTTGCTAATACTTCATCGCCTACCTCTTGATTAGGAATAGAGTCCAAAATTGAAACATCACTGAGAGATAAGGAGGAGACTGAACTGAAGTGGAGGGTATTCGTCTTTTGGTGGAGCATTGTAGGGCTCGGAAGCCATTCAACCACCAACTATGGGCAATTCTGAATCTCAAGCTTTCTTAAGCAAGGAAGACTGTTGGGCAATTTACCCAAAAGCTTGGGACATCTTTGAATGGAGAGCTCTGAGAGGTGAGAAAATGCTTGAACTTCCTCATCAACTTCAAAAGGAGACCAATCCTCCCATTCTGGCATATCCCAAAAGCAGAAAGTCTCTAGAGCTGGAAAAGGGTTTGAGCAACCCCGCAAATAGAACTCAAGGCCAACGTTCTCTACTCTTTTCATTCCTCTAATCTGAAGTTTTGCAAGCGAGGGTAATTGCCCCAAAGGTGGTAAGCATGTACATTTTTCACTATTTTTCAACACTAACTTCACCATATTAGAAAACTGAGGATCTCCAACCCAAGTTGGAAATATTGGACCATAGTAACCACTGATGGAAAGTGCTTTAACCTTCTTGTTCGGTTGTAGCTCGTCAAGCACTTCTAATTCAACCTTTTCATTTCGTGAATCATCTGAATTGATGTCACCCCATTCCATCAATAATTTATCTAAGCCCTGTTTCTCATACAACTTGGCGGCCTTTGCATCCACAACATCCACCACATTATCTAACCCAGATATGCAAAGTGCCCCTCTAAGATGAATTAAGTTCCCCAACTCTCTTATCATAAACCCATTTCCTTTGCTAATAATGAAGTTTGATAATGTTTGGAGACTTGTTAACTGACCTATTTTTGGTGGCATTTCTTGTAAGGAATTTGCACCAGTAACGTCGAGATGACGCAAGTTAATTAGGTTTCCTGTGGCTGTAGGCAACTTCTTCATATGTATGCAATATCTTAATACAAGTGTTTGTAGATTGTATAGAGTACACAGTGGTTCGGGTAATAAGCACAGCAGGGCATGAGAAAGATCAAGATACCTCAAATGCTTCAAATGTCCGATGGAACTTGGCAGTTCACCTATTTTATATCCACCAAAACTAAGCACGCGTAAACTTCTAAGGTTTGGCAACAAATCATGGGGAACATTGCTGGTCAAATAAGCTTTTCCATAATATGCTCCAGATGGTACAAGGGTACGTAAATGCTTGGCATCATAAAAGGTCTCAAACTTTTTGATGTCGTCATATTTGTAACGCTTGTAAGATGAACGGCGAGCCTTACTAAGATTTTTGTACTGCTCATTAACTTTCGACATATCCTCCAGCCTAAAACAAAATTTTCCTGTGACAAACTGAGCGAGATCATTGATGAGGTCATGCATCACAAATTTTGAGCTTTCACCACTAGTTGATGGTTGAAAAAATGACATGGACAACAATTCATGAAAGTACTCGCACCCGAGATCTTCTATTTGCTTCTTTCCTTTTTCTATTGGTTGTTGAATGAAGCCTTCAGCCATCCACAATAAAACAAGTTTCTTTTCACTAAACCTAAAATTTTTGGGCAGTATTGAACAGTATGCAAAACACTTCTTCAAATGTGAAGGGAGGTGATGGTAGCTTAACCTCAAAACCGGAAGAATGTCACTTTCCTGATCTGATGACTCCCACATTTTACTATTCAATACATGTTCCCATTCATCCTCTCTTAGTTTACAACGTAAAAGGCCACTAAGTGTCCTAGCAGCCAAAGGCAAGCCTCCACATTTCTGAACTATTTTCCTACCAATTGAAACCAAATTCGGGCTTGCCTCCATAATTGTGTTCTCAAATGCAGTTTGTGCAAACACCGACCAACAATCATCCATTGATAATTGCTTCAAGTAATGATATTTCACAGTTCCTAGCATCAACGTTTACGTGTTGTTACCATGACTTTACTTCCTCGGGCTCCATTGTTGAAAGGACTCTTCAAACTGCTCCAATCACTGTGTTTTTTGTTCCAAAAATCATCTAAAACAATCAAGAACTTTTTCCCATCCAAAATCTGCTTTAGTTGGACTTGGACTTGATCCAAGGCATCAAAATTGCAAGGCTGGGAAGTGACGGACTCCAAAATTGCTTTTGTCACTCGCATAATATCGAAATCTTCAGAGACACACACAAACCTATGCTTTTATTTCAAAGTGCTTCCCGACCATGTCATCATTGTATACCATCTGAGCAAGGGTGGTCTTGCCAACCACACCCATACCCACAATAGGAACTACCCCAATAATGCAATTGCTCGACTCCTCAACACCTAGTAAGAGCAACTCAACTATCTTCTTTTTATCCTCATCCCTCCCATATACACTACGTTCATTCATCAAACATGTGGTGGGTGGTCTTTGCCAAGCTTTAGCAGATGTCCCTGCATTACTACTGCTACCCACCTTTTGCAAACCAAGCACAGTTCTACGTTCCAAAAGATCTTGGAATCGGGTAGTGATCTCATCTAATTTGACAATATTGGTTGGAAATAGTGCACGTACCTTGGTGGTGATCATCGGCTTAGGTCGCAAAGCTTCGGTGGAGAACTCGTCGAGTATGTCATCGACGTCATAAGCCAAGTCCTGAAGATCTTCATGCCAAATCTTAATACCTCTTTCCGGTGACTTGCTTCTCATCAGCATCAACGAGAACTGCCTCAATTTCTTCCAAAGTTGTGCTCCATTTCGTCAACAGAGTACGAATTTGCCGCTCTCCGCCGAAGCCGTGTGCAAAGTTCGACAGCTCGCCGGATGCTAAAGTGGCCAACTTCTCAAATAGAAACTTGATTGTTGCGGCGATTAAGAGCTCTCCGATAGCCATTGATTCATGAATTTGTGAAAATTCAATTCAATTTGATTTGAGCTCGTAACCAAATCGATGATTGTTTCCACATAAGAAATGGAAGAGCAGTCAATGGAGAGAGAAGTCTACATATAATATATATAAAGTAGTTTTCATGAAGTCATGGGCGGTGGAGACAACGTTTATTTCAAATTTTGTAACAGTATTATATGCACTGGCGGGGACACAGGCGAAACTCCGTTAGTTTCTTTCTTTCTATTATTTTTAACGACATGGCTCCTCACTGGAGAAGAGTATTGGGCATTAGTGGGACTTGATTTGGTCCATGTTGATAATTTAAATTGTTTAATGTGTAAAATTTGTTGAGTACATTATTCTTGCAAAAATTTCACATTGATTGATATTGATAAGCATTTGATCCAATTACATTTCTGTCACAATTTACTTCGAAAATTAAATTTAAAAATTATTTTGAAAATGTGATCTAATCAAATAGTTATCGATATCTAATTAATATGATTTTTTGTAGAAATAATATACTCGACGGATTTTATACATTGAACGATTTGGATTATCGACATGGGCCCAAATCAAGGCCCACTGCCCAACACTCTTACCCAGTAACTGAGGAGGAATTCTGTCCTATTTTTAATCAATTGTTTGTAAATAGTAAAGCAAAAACTCTACGCACCCTTTACAACTCAAGAATAAAATAGTATAATTTTATATTTTTTTAGTTATAATTATAAAAAAATTGTCATAACTAAATACAACATAAGGCATATATAACTAAAGATCTCATTAGTTATAACAAAAAAAAAATGTTATAACTAAAGAAAAAAAATAATCATAATTAACGAAATAAAAATGACATAACTAGAAATGTATATAATACACCCCTTTCAAGGGTGTATATATTAGAATTTCCCAAATTATAAATGTTGCCTCCCCAAATCAACTAGTTTGAAGAACTTTTACAATAATTTTGTCTAATTATTTTATATTAAATATTTGGATAAATTACACTAACACCGCTGAGGTTTGTCTAGATAACATTAATACTCTTGAAATTCTGAAAACTACATTCCTCTCATAAGGTTTAGAGTTGCATTACAATTTCACCCTGCTGAGATAACCAATCATAATTTTTTTGTTTGGTTACGCCAGGTCCAAAATCACACTTCCATGAAAATTCGATTTAAGTTGCAATACATTGGTGTATGTTTTGGATAAATTATGCTAAACAGTTTGATAAGGAACGAAGGAAGAGTGGTTGGTTTCGTATGATCATTGTTGGTATCCTTAGAGTTACATTTCAAAAAGGTTCCTTTGATTCTTGTTAGTAAAAAAATTATGCCGAGTCTTAATCGATAGAGACTTCATAACAATTTTAACCAAACAACTAAACAGAAAATCAAACGACTGTGTAAAGGTTTTAAATGTCTTGAAAATAAAAGGATTTCTTTGGAACAATTAACAATCGAAAGAATAAAGTATCCAAATAAACAAAGACAACTTCAAATGAAATAATCTAATTTTACGAGAATTACAAGTCACAAATTATAAAGAAAATTACTCCTAAATTAAGATAATCTACTCCTAAAGATAAAGAAAAAAACTATGATAAATTTGATGATTTGTTTATCTTTTCTCCAATTTGTCTTGAGCTATTTGTAGAGTAACAATTGACAGTTTCCTATTCGAAATATAACTGCTGGAGGCCACTTCATGAAACAAAATCAAGACGTATTCCTTACAAAGTGCCACAAATTGCCACACGTTGACAACTTGCCCCCATTTTCTAAGCCTATTTCATCACCTGTAAACCATAACAAAACAAATAATAATAATAAGTGCTCGTTTGACAATGACTTTTTTAGTTGACTTTTTGACTTTTTTCACTTTTTTAGCTTGAGACTTTTTTAGTTGTTTGGTATTCTTGTTTGATTTTTTTTTACTTTTTGGCTTTGGAATGACAATTTTTTTTTTGTCTTTTTGTGATTTTTGTCCTTTTGTGAGTTTTTGACTTTTTTTTGTCCTTTTCTATTTTTTTTTAGCCTAATGAGTTTACCAAACGACCCCTAATAATGTGGTCATTGTAGGTCTTTAAAAATAGTTTATGGTCTGAATTGATGGACCAAAATCAATAAGCCACAATCAATAAAATTATATTTGGCTATGATCGATAGGTTACAATTGACAGGCCACAATTAATGAAATTATATTTGGCCACAATCGATAAGATTAGATTTGGCCACAATCAATAGGCCTTAATTGATAGGAAAATATTTATGGTGCAAACAATGCCCCCAACTCTTTAAAAATAAGAAATTTCGAATTCTTGAAGATTTGTATATAAAATTGATTTGGCCTTGACCTCTTTACCAAACAAACATATATAAAATATATATTGTGAGACATGTATAAACCACTTTTTACCAACAACAACAATATTCTTTGGCCTTATATTATCCAAACAATGTTGGATCGTTTGCCAATTCACCAAAATTAAGTTTTGGTGTGATCCACAAATCCAAATGGGTGTTGAATGTCATAACTCATCATTTTGCATGGCTCAAAAGTTCTAAAAAATTTAATATTTTGAACAATGTCAATAATATTAAATTTATCGTGAACATATGATTGTTCATCATTTTCAGTCATTTTTGACTTTAAACCATGCCTTCCAATTAAGTTTTCATCATTATTTTATGATGAGTTTTCAAAAAAATTTTGACAAAAAGAGTTGGTCTTTTTTTCCAATTACTAATGGGTTGAATTGCCCCCCAAGTGCCATTCTTGGCATTAATTTATTCTCGTTCGTTTTTTCCCTAAAAATTGAGATTCTGAAATACTTCATCAACTTCTTTATTGACCAGTAAATTCTCATAAAAAGACACATATTCACTTGCATATGGAAATATTACCGTTGGTGGCTCTTGTACCTTGTTGGGGGTCTATTCATATTGACCTCTCCAATTTGCAATCCTTACGATCCAGGATTAAGGGTCACTGTTGTGTTAAAAACACAACAGTGACTGTGGTGCCTCCATTTGAGGTGTATTATAACCTTATTTTTATAATCCAAACCGTTCATTTTGTAGGGTTTGTTGAGTACTTCATGTCTACCAAAAATTATATTAATCGGATATTAACAACTATATGATCGATAACCAAAAAAATAAATAATAAGTTTTTCTTTTGGGAAATAGCATAAACAATATGCAATTCGATCATATAGTTATTGATATCCGATTAATATGATTTTTGGTAGGCATGAAGTAATCAACAAACCCTACAAAATGAACGGTTTAGATTATAAAAATAAGACCATAATACACCTCAAATGGAGGTACCACAGTCACTGCTGTGCTTTTAGCACAGCAATGACCCTTAATCCTAATTGGATTAATCTGGCCTTATTTTGATGTCAGACCATTATGGGCTCGTTTGGAATATGGGTTGGTTTTTTGACTTTTTAGTTTTTTAATTATTTTAGCGTAGGGCTAAAAAGACTTGTTTGGGATAGACTTTTTAACTTTTGTGAGAGAAAAAATAAAATAATTATGGTTTGGATGTGACATTTTGTCTTATTGGGTTAAAAAGTCTATTTTGTCTTTTTATGACTATTTTAGGCAAAAAGTCCCATTTTAACTTGTGTCAAACGAAGGCCAAGTATATTTCTCATTTCAGCAATCAACTCTTGCTTCTCTTGAACTGTCATACATGTTAATGCATGGTTAATCTGTAAAAGCAAATTTCTAACTAGTGTAAGGCCATTTGTTTGGCCTCGACTAGTCATCCCTTGGCCACTTATCTGGTCTTGATTAGCCATTATTTGACTTATTGGTTGTCTTTTAAGGTCTTCTTATACTTCATCTTGCCTTCAAATTCTTGTCATCATTTCAAATTAGGAAGATGTTTCATCGAGTGTGCCAAAAATTGTTAGTAAGAAATTATGCTAAGTCTTGATCAACAGAGACTAAACAACAATTTTAACCAAACAACCAAACAGAAAATCAGACAACTGTGTAAAGGTTCTAAATGCCTTGAAAGTACAAGGACTTCTTTGGAACAATTAACAATCGAAAGAGTGAAGTATCCAAATAAACAAAGACAACTCTAGATGAAATGATCCAAGTTTACAAGAATTATAAGTCACAAATTACAGAGAAAACTACTCCTAAGTTAAGATAATCTACTCCTAAGAATTAAGGTAGACTACTCCTAAAGATAAAGAAAAAAAAAACTATGATAAGTTTGATAATTTGTTGATCCCTTCTCCAATCTGTCTTCAGTCTATTTGTAGAGTAACAATTGACAGTTTCCTATTCGATGTATAACTACTGGAGGCAGATTGGCCACTTCATGAAGCAAAATCAAGCCACATTCCTTACAAAGTGCTACAAACTGCCACATGTTGATAACTTGCCCCCATTTTTTATGCCTATTTCATCACCTATAAACCATAACAAAAAAAATAAAAAAAATAAAAAATAATAATAATAATAATAATAACAATAATGTGGTTATAGTAGGTCTTTAAAGATGATTTATGGTCTAAATTGATAGACCAAACAACTACAATCAATGAAATTAGATTTGGTCATAATTGACAGGTCACAATCAATAAAATTATGTTTGGCCACAATCGATAAGCCACAATCAATAAGATTAGATTTGGCCACAATTAATAAGTCATGATCAACAGAAAAATATTTATGGTACTGTTAGTGAAAATTATGTTGGGTCTAGATCGACAGCAACCAAACAATAATTCAAACTGAACAACTTAAATAAGAAAAATCAAGCAATTGTGGTTTTGGTTCTAATGCCTCAAGAGAATGATGTCTTCTTTGGATCAACTGATGGTAACAAAGTAAACAAGAGGAAAACAAGTTGTTTTATATCAACTGATGATAACAAGGTAGATTAAACAAACAAAAAGCTACTTCAAATTGAAATCACCCATGTTCATTCAACAAGTACAAATTACAGTGAAAGAAACTACTCTTAAGTTACAATCTGAACTACTTCTAAGTCTAAAAGCTAAGTTGATGTTTTGTTGTTCATCTCCCCTCCTTCTGCAAACTTCTAGCCCCTTATAGTTTTTCTTTCCCACGACCCCATGATCTCCTCAATCTACAACTGCTACTGTGTAACTGTCACAACTGCACTCTCACTTTCTAATCTTCAAACCATATCACGCCTTCACTTCCACCTGTTGAACTTCATTCCTTTTAAGTTAATACGTGCCCTGAGTTCTTTTATCCCTCATTCGACAGAAGAAAACTCCCATTTTGCTCATGTTTCCTCTTGAAGGCAGCCCACTAAGTCCATGACCACATTGCCAGTAACTGCTCCACCTTCCAAGCTAGCCCCACATGCAAAAATCCACTTCCAACTGCTGACCTTTGTTTTTTGATGCTAAACATCCACTCTAGACTTGTCCACGTGTCCTCCATTGATTGGACAACCTGTCGATAGGGCTTGGCAAAAATTGGTGCAAACAATGCCCCCTTGTTCAAGTTAAATGAATATCAAATGTTTTTAACTTGAACAAAGTTGCCACTTGGGCCCAATTTAGGCCCAAAACAAAAACTTATCTCCTTGGGCCCAAGAAATAAGAAAGAAAACGAAATGCTTGCTTTAAGCCCAAAAACAAAAAGACCACAACCCAAAATAAGACTATCTTATTATTTTTAAAATGCTAGGCCCATCACAAACTATAAAAGACCCACCATTTCAACTTCAAATCACTTCAACTTCATTTACCTCTAATTCGAACTCCCTAGATTGTACTTCTTCTTCTCAAACACTTCCATTCGAAACCCAAGCACTGCAAAACCCTAAGCTATGGCACCCAAAAAATCGAAGCCAGTCCAAAAAGAAGAAAACAATGAAGACCTCATTTGATTTCCAAACTCCATCAAGACACTAATCACTCTCTTAAAACTAGACATTACCTTACTGCCTAGCGCCAATTCTGTCGCCAGGGCCATCTTAGGCCCTACATTCTTATCCCATTTTCCAAACGAATTGTCTCTATATTACCCTTTTGCCAATGGGGAAAACCTTCTTCTCAACCCATTCAAACTCAACTGGACCAACTAGAACAATAGCAAAAACCCTCTCAGATCCTGCAAACAACCAGACTATTCATGGAAAAGCTGGGTTGAAAGAATTGAAGCCCATGACTTTGAAGTATGGAAACACCAAGGCATCAATGAGGTATTTAGACTGTTGACCATGAAATATGACATGGACAAGTGGGTGATTGCTGTTGCCGCATGCTTCTGGTCCCAGTCTTGCAACTCTCTACTTCTGAAATTTGGCATGATTGCCCCCACTATCCTTGATATAGCTCATCTGATTGGACTCCTTATCTTGGGCAACCAAATTCATGCCCTACTTGAACCCCCAAAAGTAACCTTTACCTTAAACACTAACATGAGCTACACAGAATTCACCAAGAAGTACAAAGGCAAACTTGGTAACCCTGTTGAGGACCAAGAAGGAACTGCTTTTTATCTAGTCTGGCTTTGCCAGTTTCTCTTTTGTGTGCCTAGATATAAAATCACAAAGGAATACATTCCCCTTGCCTTATGCATCCAAGATGGCCAAGCTATGGCCTTTGCCCCTTACCTTCTTGTTATCCTTTATAAGGGTTTATTCTCCCTTTTTGAAAAGAAAATCTCTGCCAATTGTGGTGGACCATTTTGGATTTTTCAAACCTGGTTGTATGTCTATTTCCCTAAGGCACAACCACCCCAACCCAACACCATGAGACCAATCCACCATTCCTATGCTGAACAACTTCTCATTTTTGTCAGCAAGCCTACCCTCACCTTTTCAAACCACCTCACCATGTTTTATAATCTCCCATTCGACAGACTTTCTTCCCCTATAGACCTTTTCAAAATTTCCAATTTGCATCCTCCAGATTGCAATTTCTTTTCTCTGACCCCTCTGACCTAACCAATGACCAAGTTCAGGCACAACTGAAACTCGGAGGCACATTCTAACTTGCAGACACATCTTAGTTGGTTGTTCTATATCCCCCAACAAGATGTCCAGCTGTAGCTTTGAAACCTACTGCCCCAACTAATGGTCCAGGCAATTTGGCCTCACTTAAAGCATACCATACCCTTATTTTCACCCAACCATCCATGAGGAAATTGGGTCCAGAATTAGCTTTAAGGATCCTGATCAAGCTAAGTCCATTATGAAAGAAAACACCAAACTCTTCAAAGACTTCAGTCCTTTCTCTTTCCAACCCACATTTGATTGTTCAGCAACCTTTGAGCATTGGTGGAACCTTACTGCTGCCATCATTTTTTTCAAGCATCTTGAGGCCTGTCTCCAGGACACCTTAATTGACAACCAATGACCTACATCACCACCTTCCAAGCTTAAGGCCACAGGTAACATTTACCCTTTCTCAGTCTTACATACTTTCACCATACTGCCCATTCTTTTCCAAAAACCACTAACTCTTTTGACTATTGCAGCCAACATAGAGCATGTTGCTGAGCCCTTAATCAAAGATCAACACAAGGGCAAGGCTCCAATGGATCTTACCATCAAAACCAGGGTCACACCTCCAATCCTTAAGCTAATGGGGGACTCCCTCTCAACTCTCCAAACACAAGCATAAAGGGTTCAAAGGAGGATCACCACACCTCCCCCTATCGAGAGAGAAATAAGGGCCAAGAAAAGGCAAGAGCCTTCAGCCACCCTTGTCTCTAAGGCAAATCCCAATGAACGGGATATCCCACTTAACCAAGTAATTGGCCAAACACTCTCAAACCCCCCAGCACAACTGCATCAGGTATACTTCTTCACCATTTCCTTATTATATTTCACTTCCTCTCACTTGTGTTTAACTGACATTTTCCTGTTTGCAGAGAAAAAGAAGAAGAGTATTTATCTCCACTGCTGATGATGAGGATACTCCTTCCGCCTCTCCACAAAACACCAACTAATCTTCACTTCCTCCACTTGTCCATGAACCCAAACAACCAACTCCAGAACAAACTCCACAACCAACTCCACAATAACCTACCCCATAATCATCTTTAACACCTTCTCAGTCTGAACCTCCCCCAATTGCTCTTAAAGATGTTACACTTGGAGCCTTCCCAATGAAGGTTTTTTATTCAGGGGAAATTGAACCTTTCAACTTTCCCTCAGTTTTTACTCCTCAACCATCACTCTCTGCCTCTACCAATTCTCAAACCTCCACTAGATAACCAGAAAGAATAGATCTTGATAACTCTACCAATAGCCAATCGACTCCCCCTAGTCAACAATCTTCTTCAAGGAATTAAATCACTAAGTCTTCTCCACCAGAGCTTCAAGTCGCTCATAGTAAGTGCAACTCTTAATGTAACTGGGTGTGATCATTCTCTCTTATTTCAGCTAACCTCAAATGATTCTTTTTAACATTACAAGGACAGGCACAGTCACTGAACCACCCCCTCAACCAATGAACAAGAAGTAAATCTTGAGGGTGCAAACGCTAACACTGTATCACCTGCACCTGAGTCTATCACCCCAGCAATCCTTAGACCAACCTCTATTTCCACAACCACTACTGATCAGATCCAGCCTCCAGCAACCATCTTATCTATTGATGAGCAGGTAACATTTCTAATCTTCCTTCCTTCACTTCCTGCTACTCACTAAAACTTAACCTCTCAATTGGCCACTATTGGCAGGCCATCTTTACTACACAAGACATATAGGAAGAAATCACCACTCTTCAGTAATCCCTGGATCATATTTCACCCCTTCCTCAGAGGCTTCACCAATTCCCAGTTGAAGTCCAACAGACCCTTGCTACCTTCATTGACTATGTAAACACCTCATTTGAAGAGATAACCCTCAAACAACCTAATGAGACCTTGGCCTGCCTTACCACTGTCCTTAAGCTTTCCTCAAATCATTTTAACCCTATCTAATTAAAACAGTTAGCCAAGATCACTTCAGGATGGTCAACCATCTTAGAAATGGTTCAAACTTGCTCCAAAGACATTTAAGCCAAAAAAGACTTCTTAGCCGAGGCTCAATCCATATCCTCTACCCTCAAACTTACTCATCAGGCTTCTTCAACCAACTCTGCTCAAGATGAAGCACTAACACTTGAAGAATCAAGACTCGTGGCAAAACTAGCCAATATCAAACAACAAAGACTTCTCTTACAACAGCAAAAAGACAAACTTGGCCAGGAAGCAAGGACCAAGCTGGCATAACTCAAGAATGGGCTCTCAACAATCCAAACCATCAAAGAAAAACTTGATCAAGCCCAAACCATGTTGGCAAATGCCTAATTAGATTCTATTCCCCATGACTTTGAAAAATCTTTTCCCTTTGCTTTTGCTCTTTTTGTCTTGCATAGAATATCTTACTTTCTTTTGTAATCAGTACATCGCTTGTACAGACCTTTTCTTTAATGAATATCAATGCTTTATTTTCCATGGCTTACTGTACTAAACATTTTATTCTTATGCAAATTTTCTTTCTTTGAGTGAATTGTTTTGTCTTGTATGCACCTATCAACTCCCTTTGAAAGTTTCCTACATAGTTGAATGGTACCTCTTAAGATATCCCATTTATATTTCTCCCATGTGGTTGCCCTTCCAAGGACTCCAACTGATATGCACCTCCTTTAAAGACTTTATGAACCCTAAAAGGGCCTTCTCAATTTGGTGACCACTTGCCAAACTCAAGGTCTTTTGTACCTAACGGCAAGATGGTTTTCCACACCAAATCACCTATTCCAAAAATTTTCAACTTAACTTTCTTGTTATAGGTTCTCTCAACCTTCTTCTTTTGAGCCATCATACAATCAAAGTGCCATGACCCGAACTCGCCCCTATGGATTGAGGTCATAACTGGCCAGTAATCAAGAGATTACCTATGGCCTCAAACCCAATCAAACATATTTCAACAGAGTCAAGGTGCCAAGATGGAAGCAAACTTAAAAATTTTGTCTATAGAGCTGTGCTTACATGGCACATCATAATATTTCACATATACTTGTTAATAACCCACACCAGGGAACGTAACTTAGAATTTTACACATACAGGATTGTTCAAATCATAGTCAGCCAAATCAAAAGCTTATATACAAGGCGATGCGACATGTTCACCAAGATAAGAAAAGAGTAAATCAAAAGAAACAAAACAGTGTCTCATACGTGAGACATTCGGGTTGACTCCACAAAAACTTGACTCTTCTCATGTCTTTCACTGGGGTTGGGTTTGGACATCTCCTTGCTCACCTACACACACATAAATGAGAGTGAGCGATAACCCATTGAATAATATCAAAATAAAAGAATACATGACTGAAATTTGTAGCAATTATACCAAACGGCCTTAGGCTCGTTCATGATTTTATTTAATACACCAAATGGCCTCGAGCCCAACATATCAGATGGCGTCAGGCCCAATTCGTCCTTGTCAAATGACCTCGGGCCCAATTTGTTCGTGTCAAACAGCCTTTGGCCTATTCATTCATGTCAAACGGCCTTTGGCCCAATCATACATATCAAACGGCCTTTGGCCCAATTCATTTTTGTATTCGTATTTATGTGTGTCACATATCCGTGATCATGATCATAATCGTATTCAATTAGTCTTATGCAAAAGACTGATTTATCCACAATTCAAAGTACAAATCCATAAGGCTCATATAGAAGTAGCGTTTGGAAAATAACGTACTTGAACATATCTTTAATAAGATATTACTCACAGTGATTTGCCCTTTGTAGACGTGCCAGAATGTCCCGGGCTCCGCACTAAAGATGGCGTAAAATTCGGCTCGTTCATTAGGCTGCTACAGTTCGGACTTAATGTCACGGTTCTGAATCTAATCTCGCAAAGTACAATGCAAGATTGATAAATCACCAAAGAGTCTAAATCCGGCAAATCGTTTTGGAAAACTGATTTTTGTAAAGAAGTGCCAAACATGGACTGCTTTGCCAGATACAGAGTCGCCACCTAAATATTTTATTTTGGAAAATTTAGGAAACCCTGACTCATGCCGAAGGCCACGTGTCTATCATCACCAAAGTTGCCTCGGCTCGGGAACTTGGGTACGAGAGGGGAAGGTCATGCAATGAGCACCCCCGCTCGTCCGATCAAAGATCGGCCTGTACTAAGCATGATATCTTGTTTTTGAACACACACGTGTTTTTATTCTGGTTATTAGCCTAGAATTACTATGTGATGCGCACAACACACAAGTATATACTAGATCGCCTAAATTGGATCAAAACATCTCATGTTTGTTTGTTTGAAAATGGTTTGAAGGTGCTACTCGCAAATAGGCTAAGACGTGGATTTGCCACCCTCGAGTGGGCTTAGAAAACATGATTTTGCCACTCTCAAGTGGGCTTAAAACTCGCATTTCAATGAATTGTTTCAATTCAAGTAATCCAACCTTCATCCACAAGCATTCAAGCAGTTAAACATTTAAGTAGTTAGTCTCATGGCAAGCATGCTGTCATGGCAACACTCACACGCATGCAAGTATGCTAAAGTGTAAAAGTTTACCTAGTACTCCGAGCCAAAACAACAACTAGTTAGAAATCACGCATGATCCTAGTTTATGTTAAGATGGCTAATGCAACACTTGCAAAATGCAACTAAAATAGGCTCGGCTATCTAGAGATGGGATGTAAAATGCAACTTGATAATCATATATTCAAGTAGGAATTGAAATACAATGCAGTTAGTATGATGCGCTAAGCGCGGTGCATGTAATACAGATGAATGGATGCAAACATGCGAGCATAAGGATGCTAATTGAAATATGCCCTAAAACTAACCATTGTAAGCGGGTAAGTAAAAGGAAGAAAGACGTGGGATTGGAAGACATTCACACACTCATGCACACTTATTACAAAATTCGCCCTCTCGACGGAGGGTCTGAATAAATAATACAAACCAATTAATTAATCAACTACCCTAGCTAATTAATTAGTACAAAACAAATTGAAGCAAATAACTATTCTAAGTTATCAAAAGCACTGAAATGGCCTCATGACGAGGGATGTATGCATGCTTCGTCGGCTTCGCTCGGAAATCCGTTGCCATGCCTCATGTTGCCTCTGTTTGCACTATTTTGCACTTCTGGAAACTGTACAAATCTCTGTGATGCTTCAGAACCACCTCCTGGACATGTTGAGAGGCCATCGGCAAAAAGATATGACCATCGGCCAAGAGAAAAGGGTCATCGACCACTTTTTATGCTATCGGCGAAATATTGTTGGCCGATTGACACTGCAGATAGCCGATCGGCCATCTCTTCTTGCAAACTGATCCTTTTGTTGCAGCAGAGCACAAACAAGGGCATGGCAATACATTTGCAAGAAAATGTTGTGCAACTACACCCCTTATCATGTTTGAGACTCAAAGGAGTGTAGTGTTCGACTCTCGAGCCATCAATCACGCATTTCGATGCATGATAGCCAAAGAGGCCGAATTGCACAACGATGCACCGGGGTTTAACTAGAGGGTACACATCATTTTTAAGCACAAAATGCAAATAATTACACTAAAATAAAATATTAATAATAGTTACAGATAAAATTCTTCAAGTCTTTAAATACATATCGGTTCCTTGATACAAAAAGATTATCCAAAATACAGGAAATATACAATCTAATTTCTAAGGCAGCCACGGTTTCACAAAGCTTTTAGGGATTCTGTTCTTGGTGTAAAACTCGCCTTCACCTGGCATAAAACGCCATGAGCTTGGAATGCCCAGTAAACACACACACCCTAACCCTTTTCCCATTCCAAATACACAAGAACATAACGGCATGATCATAACATACAATGAAAGCAATAATTAAGCAGAGCTTATAATTAAATTTCAGTTCTCATGAATAATAGTCAATTTTAGTTAGTTCTAGGCAACTCCCCGTGGAATGCCGTTCTTACCCAACCACTAACACTGGCCATGGGCAATTCTGACTCCCCCTTGGTTAATACAATACCAATGCGTCGCTTACCGCATGACCACCAGTGCGTCACTTAACGCATAATTACCAATGATGCTCACGCACCTAGGTTACATACCCAAGTGGCGACATCACGGTCAGCCCCAAGGAAACGGGCTTCCAGGGATACTCTCCTTGTGTGAGACCCTCATTGCCACCCTTATGCCTCCCATTTCCGTTAAGCAACCAGAATACCTCCCGTGCCATGTTAGGGTTCGGAAACACACTTGCGCAAGACTTCACAAAAATGGAATACATTCCATTATATCATACTCTTGAATCCATCGTTCATTACGATTGCAACCCATTACCATCCCATTTGATTTCCCCTTTATTAAGTGCATTATGTTCTCAGTTATAGCAAAGCATGGTCAATATAATTACGAATCCAAACTAAACAACAAGTAATTTATTCATGGTAAAGAAAATTTACAATTTATCATAGATTACGTATCGAGACTAAAACATTCAAGAAACATAGAATATAAGAGTTGCAAACCAAATAAGAGCATATTAACAGAAATTTCCAGATTTCTAGATTTGAACCAGTTCGAAAATAACTATGCAAAAAATAGTTTTATTGGCCCTAATGATCTGGCCTCATGTGAGTTTGTAGATAAATAAGTCTAGTTTCAAACTCAATTTACGAAAGTAGGATAGGTATTTTAATTTTTAAGATAATTCAGAATTACCAAGATCTGTCCAGATTCATTGATCGTTACGCAAATCGGTTTTTCTCTCAAACCCCTCACTCTCTTGAGTTCAAACAAATTTTAATTAAAATATAACACCAAGATTAAGATTTTGACATAAAATTGGGCTCAAGATGATTTTTCTGAAATTTTCTAAAAATAGATAAAGTTGACTATTTTTCTGGTTCTGTGAGTAACAAACTTAGAAAAATTGTTTAGGTTATAAAAACGCATCCTTAGGACCTACAAAAATTACCACATACTCTAGACATACCAAATATTGTACCATAAAAACAGATTTTGAATTTATGGAGTTTTGATAGGAAAATAAATTCAAGAGAGGGAAAAGATTTGCTGCTGGAAAATTAAGAAAGAAAGAGAAGCACACCATTTCTTGATTAATACACCTTTATACAAGAGTGTAGGCCTAGACTACAACAAATATATACAAATAGCATGTATTAGGAGGGGGAAAACAAGTGGTAAGAGAACTTGAGAGAAGAGATGTTGTATGTTTACCTGTGTTGTACAAGACTAACACAATTCTTCCTTTTCTTCTCCTCTTCTCTCTCACTCTCTCCCTCTCTTTTTTTCTTCCCAAGATCACTCTCTCTCACTCCTCTAGTGAATGGCTGAAAATGTATATATAATGAAGGGGGAGAAGTGTGCATATATATATATAGAGAAAAGATTGGGAAGGCTTCTTAGGGACCAAGTTTTATAAGTGCAAATTGTCAAAGTTGCCATTATGGCCCTTTTCATCCATCACATGGTCAACAACTTGGGCTCCAAGACATATATATATATATATAAGATATTTTTATTTATAAACATAATATAATAGCCACAAATACATTAATTAATAAAATATTACAATTAAGGGTTGGAATGAAATAAAATAAAAGTTTATAGCGACCAAGTCTAAATATATGAAACCTTGATATATGTTATTAATATACTAACATTAGAAAATAGTTAAAATAATAAATTCGGGTCCCGTTAAATTAAAGCGCAAACAAATGCGAGAAACCGAGCAAAAATGACATTTCCGGGAATTAAAATTTTAGAGTGATGAATATATAATGATAGGGTCTAATAACTAATAATATGGTTTTAAAGGTGATTATTAATCTACGGGATCGATTAGGGTTTACTCGAATTAATCCGCGATGCTTCCCAATTCTAGGGTTTAAAATGCAATTAAACGAAAATTCAAGGGCTTTATTGAAATAAACTCAAGGTTAGGGATTTAATGGTAATTACAAAAATTAGGGTCTCTACAACTTATCCCCCTAAAACAAATTTCGTCCTCGAAATTTTAAGTAGTTGAAAAGTTGTGGTTAATTTACCCGCATTGCATCATTGTGCTTCCAAGTAGATTTTGACAACGTATTTTAATCGCAAAAATTTTAAACTATCCGTTGTATAGGTAATGATGTTGTTGCTTCATTGTGAAAACCCCTATTGCCAATTTCTGATGTGGTAGTCCACGTACTCACTATGAATGTATCCTGATGATCGTTCTCTCGATTTTTAGTGTCATTACGTTCGTTGATTTGTGATAATCAGGGAAGTTGGTCTATCCCCCTTAAACAATAAAAGCGTCCCAATGAATGTGTAACTCATCTCATTCTTCTAGTTGCCATCAATCACGATTGGTGTACAAACAGTCAATCTGTGTCCAAGATGGTTTTATATTTGGACCTATTCAAGCCTTGGAGATTGAAAATCAAACGCATAAACAATTCTTAAAGGTTTGCATCCACATAGTAAAGACAAAAGAATACGATGAATAAAGCATGTACTCAAGAGTTCTAAAACTATATTCACAAAAGGAAATTTACAACGTCTATATATATTTTACAAAAGGTCAGCCAAAAGAGTTATAACTAATACCCTAGTTACATTTTTCCTAAGTTAGCCACGGCTCATACTGCGGTTCCTTGCGTTCATATGTGGTGCACTGCTCTTCCTCAAGATACTGCTTAGTGAGATGTTCATTTTCTTCTCCTTGCAGCGTAAATATTCTGCCTGTTGGCCTTTGATTGTTAACCGGCCCAGATTTCTTATTGCTCTCCGCCTTGTAATTTTGTTGCCTAGTAGCTCCCGACTTAGTTACCCATGGTTGCCGCCCGCCAATAACCTACGGATTTGCTCCCGAGCGCTTTCCTCGATTTTTGCCCAGTTGGGGGCATTCAAACCTCCTGTGTCCCATCTATTGACAATGATAGCATTGGATCAACACAGCTAGCCTTGTCTGAAAACTCTCCTTTAGATTTTGCTGCTGCGATTGTTGGGGTTGTTGGAGTTCCCTAGAATACAGCTTCTGTGCTGCATGCCTTTGACTATTTCTTTCGGGTCCTACATTGGAATGATTGTTTTCTTTCCTCAAACTCCAAATCCTCTTGGAATCGGCCACCTCCCGTTCTGAATCAAGTGCTGTGTCAACCACATCTACAAAAGTGAGAAGTCACATGGGCAAAACTCTTCCTCGAATTGTAGGGTCTAGACCCCATTCAAATTTTCGTGCTTTGTCTTCATCGTTTTCCACATATTGAGTCGCATAACGCGCTAACTCCTCGAACTTTGCCACGTATTGGGTCACCGTCATCGTGCCTTGTTCTAGGTTCAGAAATTCACAAATTCTTTCTTGTTTGACCGTGTTCGGAAAGTACTTCCTCAAAAATAACTCCTTAAATTGTGCCCACGTCATTGCAGCGATGTCCCTAGATTCCCGAATCAGAGCCCACCAATGATCTATTTCCCCTTCAAGTTGGTAAATTGCTAGATCAATCCAATCAATGTGTTCAGTTATTCCCATTGTGTTGAACATCTTTTCAATTTGTCGGATCCAATTTTCAGCAATTTTAGGATCGGGTTCGCCAGTGAAGATCGGCGGTCTCTGTTTGCGAAACTCGGAGAATAGATGTGTCCTCTCATTCTGACGCATTTTCCTCAGCCTTCCTAATTCTTCCAAAATTTGATTTCCAACATTCTCGGGTAAGTTGGCAGCGGATGTAGGCGCGTGATCGTGATTGTTGACCCTAGGTGCCACATTCCTGTTTATATTGGCATCATCATTGTGGTTGGTGGCGTTGTTGTTGCCTACGTATTTGTTTGCTCTTGTATGGTTCACCATCTAGCAAATGCGCAGGTAAGTGCAGGTTAGGGTTTTGTTAATGCGATTAGTCAAGGAAATTACTAAAGTGAAATGCTCTACTCGAAACATAATCCAAGTAACACTTAATAAGCACCTAAGGTAGTCTTACTCAACCATCGACTCCATCACCACTCTCGATCGCTCTAGGCAACTTCATGTTTCGGTTCGCTGATTGAATCTAACCTTTCCTTTCTTTATTATGAAATTCTAGTTCCACTACCCTTGTCTAAAAGGCTTTCTTCAGCACCTGGTACCAATAGTAGAATCGTCGACGCCTGGCTACATGCTTTCACGAATCGACATTGCCATGCCCGAAATTCGAAGAAACGTCCTACGGTTGGTTGAGAAAATTTTAATTTTTTTGACATCTTCTAGTTTCTAGACTAAGTAGTGTTATCATAATGTAATATAGTCGGTAGCAAGGTTGTTTCTAATTGCAAGTCAGAACGCGTGGGTAAGGGTTGAACCAAAGCTCTGATACCAAGTTGTGACGCCCCAAATTTTGATAATATAATACAACGATGCACCGGGGTTTAACTAGAGGGTACACATCATTTTTAAGCACAAAATGCAAATAATTACACTAAAATAAAATATTAATAATAGTTACAGATAAAATTCTTCAAGTCTTTAAATACATATCGGTTCCTTGATACAAAAAGATTATCCAAAATACAGGAAATATACAATCTAATTTCTAAGGCAGCCACGGTTCCACAAAGCTTTTAGGGATTCTGTATTTGGTGTAAAACTCCCCTTCACCTAGCATAAAACGCCATGACCTTGGAATGCCCAGTAAACACACACACCCCGACCCTTTTCCCATTCCAAATACACAAGAACATAACGGCATGATCATAACATACAATGAAAGCAATAATTAAGCAGAGCTTATAATTAAATTTCAGTTCTCATGAATAATAATCAATTTTAGTTAGTTCTAGGCAACTCCCCGCGGAATGCCGTTCTTACCCAACCACTAACACTAGCCATGGGCAATTCTGACTCCCCCTTGGTTAATACAATACCAATGCGTCGCTTACCGTATGACCACCAGTGCGTCACTTACCGCACAATTACCAATGATGCCCACGCACCTAGGTTACATACCCAAGTGGCGACATCACGGTCAGCCCCAAGGAAACGGGCTTCCAGGGATACTCTCCCTGTGTGAGACCCTCACTGCCACCCTTATGCCTCCCATTTCCGTTAAGAAACCAGAATACCTCCCGTGCCATGTTAGGGTTCGGAAACACACTTGCGCAAGACTTCACAAAAATGGAATACATTCCATTATATCATACTCTTGAATCCATCGTTCATTACAATTGCAACCCATTATCATCCCATTTGATTTCCCCTTTATTAAGTGCATTATGTTCTCAGTTATAGCAAAGCATGGTCAATATAATTACGAATCCAAACTAAACAACAAGTAATTTATTCATGGTAAAGAAAATTTACAATTTATCATAGATTACGTATCGAGACTAAAACATTCAAGAAACATAGAATATAAGAGTTGCAAACCAAATAAGAGCATATTAACAGAAATTTCCAGATTTCTAGATTTGAACCAGTTCGAAAATAACTATGCAAAAAATAGTTTTATTGGCCCTAACGACCTGGCCTCATGTGAGTTTGTATATAAATAAGTCTAGTTTCAAACTCAATTTACGAAAGTAGGATAGGTATTTTAATTTTTAAGATAATTCAGAATTACCAAGATCTGTCCAGATTCGTTGATCGTTACGCAAATCGGTTTTTCTCTCAAACCCCTCACTCTCTTGAGTTCAAACAAATTTTAGTTAAAATATAACACCAAGATTAAGATTTTGACATAAAATTGGGCTCAAGATGATTTTTCTGAAATATTCTAAAAATAGATAAAGTTGACTGTTTTTCTGGTTCTGTGAGTAACAAACTTAGAAAAATTGTCTAGGTTATAAAAACGCATCCTTAGGACCTACAAAAATTACCACATACTCTAGACATACCAAATATTGTACCATAAAAATAGATTTTGAGTTTATGGAGTTTTGATAGGAAAATAAATTCAAGAGAGGGAAAAGATTTGCTGCTGGAAAATTAAGAAAGAAAGAGAAGCACACCATTTCTTGATTAATACACCTTTATACGAGAGTGTAGGCCTAGACTACAACAAATATATACAAATAGCATGTATTAGGAGGGAAAAAACAAGTGGTAAGAGAACTTGAGAGAAGAAATGTTGTATGTTTACCTTTGTTGTACAAGACTAACACAATTCTTCCTTTTCTTCTCCTCTTCTCTCTCACTCTCTCCCTCTCTTTTTTTTTCCAGGATCACTCTCTCTCACTCCTCTAGTGAATGGCTGAAAATGTATATATAATGAGGGGGGAGAAGTGTGCATATATATATATAGAGAAAAGATTGGGAAGGCTTCTTAGGGACCAAGTTTTATAAGTGCAAATTGTCAAAGTTGCCATTATGGCCCTTTTCATCCATCACATGGTCAACAACTTGGGCTCCAAGACATATATATATATATATATATATATAAGATATTTTTATTTATAAACATAATATAATAGCCACAAGTACATTAATTAATAAAATATTACAATTAAGGGTTAGAATGAAATAAAATAAAAGTTTATAGGGACCAAGTCTAAATTTATGAAACCTTGATATATGTTATTAATATACTAACATTAGAAAATAGTTAAAATAATAAATTTGGGTCCCGTTAAATTAAAGCGCAAACAAATGCGAGAAACCGAGCAAAAACGACATTACCAGGAATTAAAATTTTAGAGTGATGAATATATAATGATAGGGTCTAATAACTAATAATATGGTTTTAAAGGTGATTATTAATCTACGGGATCGATTAGGGTTTACTCAAATTAATCCGCGATGCTTCCCAATTCTAGGGTTTAAAATGCAATTAAGCGAAAATTCAAGGGCTTTATTGAAATAAACTCAAGGTTAGGGATTTAATGGTAATTACAAAAATTAGGGTCTCTACACCAACTGTTTGACAATTTATTTGTGATACATAGGAATGATCTGCTGGAGCAATTTTAATTGTGTAGTTTTGTGGATCTTTGTTAATTGTTTCTATTGATACTAATGTACTCGATAGTAATCTGCTGGAGCAATTTTCTACTGGCAAGATTGATGCAGATGGTTGAGCAATTTTTTTGCTGGCAATTTTGATTTGCTTGATAGTAATCTGTTGGAGCAATCTATTGATACTAATGCTCTGTTTGAAAATTGGTTTGTGATGCATAGTAATCTGCTGAATTTTTGTGATGCATAGGATTTTTTTTAAGATGAACAAGTTTTGTACTTTTAATCAACAGATTCGACCTTCATTTCATTACACTTTTGGCCACAAGAGATGAAGGAGATGAAGGTCAAAAATGAAGAGAAGGCTGGAGGAGATGAACAAGTTCACATCTTCATTTCATTATTGTGTTTGGTATGCAATTAGGTGCTAAGCTTTCCTCTGTTCTTTCTTTACACTACCATTGAGAATATGCTCATTTTTTTTTCAATTCCTAGATGATGAAGAACAAGAAACCAGCTAAGCTCCCAATAAGGCTACTAGGCACTGTTTTTTTCTTTTCTTTTTTCTCTATGCAAAAACCTATGACCTTTGAGAATCTGTATCAGATTCTCTCATATTTAGAGGGAAAAGTGGAATTTATCTAGATTTATCTAATAACTGTATTAATGTGTTTTCTATCCAAACTCGGATCGGATAGATGTTAGTTGTTGCTGTAAAGTGAGAAAATTAGAAAGATTAAGAAAGACAAAATACTTAAACTTAAGAGGGACAAAGTGTAATTTACTCTTTTAAATATTATATGTTGACATATACATTTAGTAAGAAAGTCTAATAACATATTAATATATACACACAACAAACTATTTAAGAGTACATTTTAAACTCATCCTAATAATCTAAACACAACTGTGCTTGAAATAGGGTCTAATCTACACTCCAACCATAAAACAGTGGTGGAAAACTTACTTCTTATGTATCATTATATTTAACAATAAACACTTGAAAATTGTTAGCTGGCCTAGAGTAGTAGACTTCTTCAATTCTATGCTTCCGCTGATTGGGAAATACTTGAGGTGTTTTGGGTTATCATGCATGCCTCGAGAATGATCCTCACCTTTATGTGTTGAAGCCAATAGAATATGTAGGCATTGAAGTTTGGCAAGTACAAATTGTGCCTCACATTTGAATAGAAATCAGAATTCTATTATTTAGATGGTTTTATATATATTCCATCAACATAATTGTTGAATTAATCATTGAGAAATGAGTTATAATTGATAATGTAAATAGAGTCTTAATGCTCAAATGACTAACGGCATTGATGGCAAGGTAATATGCGAAGTGCTTTATGTATCATTCAATTTGGATTTACCTGTGGAATGGAGTCCATGTTTTGATCTGTACAAGGAGTGTTATTATGTATTATAATACTAGTGAACTAATTAAGGAGGAAAACGATTTTTATTTTTTAATAGAAAAAAAACTTACTGATGCATAGTCTCCTCCTGACTATTAATGCTTACTGTTAATTTTCTAGTCAGATACATTATATGTTTGGTTCCAGTTGCCTTGCATTGCTTGATTGAATTTTGAATGTCATTAAATTTTGCAGCAATCTCTATTCATGGTTTCATGCCACTACTATTCATGGAGATAGGACACAGCAGGTGAGTTGGAAAGAATTTTGTGTATATTACTATCTTGTTTAATTTTTTAATTTTCAGCATGCTTGTTAACATAATCATCATGCTGCCTAAATATGCCATTGTAGCTGTGTGCTACTATGTGATAGTTTATCTTCTTGTCTTCCCTCAATTATGTTCATAGGAACTAATTTAGTGACAATTGGTTGGGTTACAAGTTAAAACTGGAGATGTGAAAGGCAATGTAGAGCTACGGATGGAACTTCAAGAACATCAAGTTGCTTGTGAACATCTCACACAACGCGCTCTAGATGCTCAGGTTTATTTCATTTAGTAGTTATACACTATTTGACTAACTTCTTAATACTTTTGCACTTTTAGATACTTATTATCAGATGTATGTGTGGAATTAATATTACAGGTTGAAAAAGATACAGACAAGAGTATTAAGGGGAAATTAGTCTATTCATGAAATTAGTCTAGAGTGTGCCATATGTGCAATAAGCATGGAGCATGCACATGCACTTGATCAAAATGAATGAATGATGGAATTGTTGGGTCAGGGAAGCCTAGATTGATGATAGGTAAATGACCTGTGAATTGTTTGTGTGACATCTTGAGTTGATATGTCTTGCAGGAGATCTCTGCCCCAGTTGTCGACTCAAACGATATAGTCACTGGTCACATTATTTCCACGACCATTGGTGGCAAAAATGGAGAACCCAAACAGGTAATACTACCTTCTTGAATACCCTTTTGACTTGCTCTGAACAAGTTGTGTTATTGATTCATGCATACATACATATATATTTTTGTGCACGGTGCACACATTTAATAAAATTAAAATTTTCACTAGAATGACATGAAACCATGGTTTCTCATTTGATCGGGTCTTCAAATCAACTGGAATTCAGTCCATACATATTTGCATTTCTTTTTTCTTTTCTATAAATATAAATTTTGTGACATGTACTTGTGAATTGTTAATCATAACACAATCATTAACTATTCAATAGGATGTAAATGTTTTAAATGCTTACCTGTTAATGTCCCTCATGTTTTGACTTGACGATATTTTCTCGCAAGTGGAGTGTGAGGCTAAAAGTGTTGTGTGAATATCATTATTTTTCTATTGTTTCTCTGAGACATTTAATTTTATAAATTGTTTCTCTCTCCTTATTTTAACTAAACTGTAGAGTTAATTTATGGAACTGATATCTCAACATAGAAGTGTTATATGTAAGAATATCTATGTCATTAACATGGAAAGCTTTTAAGCCTTCTTAACATTTTATAGGCACCAAACTAATGAATTTTTTTTTTTTTTTTTTTTTTTTTTTTTTTTTTTTTTTGCAGATGATTTTGGACATACAAATGTGGATATATAATTTTTTGACAATTACGGGAGGGCATTGTTTTTATACCTCTATCCGTATATATAGTGGTTCGAACAAATTAATTTGGTTATTCATGTATTATGTATGGATTTAAATTATTGACGTTGATTAGACTTGGAGTGTATGGAATTTGTATTATATATAGAATTGGACGTTCAAGATTAATTTTTTGGATGCTTGGAACTGAAATGTGTGCACGTTGTTGAATGCTTTAATGATTGATAATATATTTTAGTGTTGATGGATTATATTGTTTGTACAGGGTACATGTTGTAATATAAATGAATACAGGTTGTTTACAATTTTTTTTTTTTACAAAAAAAAAAAAACAAAAAATTATTTGGCCACCAAATATTTTGGTAGCCAAATAGGTAATCAAAAGTTTTGGCTACTAATAATTTAGTAGCAAAAACATAACCCAAAACGTTTTTGCCACCAAATAATTAGTAGCTAAAAAAATTAAAAAAGAGAGAAAGAAACTATTGGCCACTAAATTTTTTAGTCACAGAAAAAAGGGTATCATTTGGCGACTAAAACTTTTGGTGGCAAAAAGTAAAGAAATGAATCTTAATAGGTTTTTGGCTACGAACAGTTATAGTCGGCAAAAGCCACCACGCCTAAGGTAGAACTTTTAGTGACTAAAAATTTAGTAGCAAAAAGGTCACGTTTGCTGACTAACGAAGGATTAGTAGCTAAATGTTCACTTTTGGTGACCAACGGTTTTAGTGGCGAAAAGATACCATTTGCCTACTAAAAGAAATTTAGTAGGGAAATGTTTCATTTTTTGGCAACCAAATGAAGTTTAGTCGCCAATACTATCGCCGACGGGGTATGGGCGACGAACTTGGCGACAGAAATATTTGGTCGGTAGATAGTTTCAGCGACCAAATTTATGCCTTTTGCCGACCAATAGTTTAGTAGCCCAAAGTGACATTTTTTGTAGTGTTAGCCGCTAAAAGTTCTACTAACGGTAACATGACATCACCATGCTATTTAGTGAAAGTGAAATTTAGTGTAAAGTATAGAAATGTAAAGTGTAATTCATCCAATTAATAAATAAAATTATAAAAAAAAATTATTAATTTATAATTATTTTTTAAAGATAGATTGAATTGTAATTTTTCTAACAAAAAACAAACTAAATAAATAAATACATAATTTAAAAGGAATTCATACTTTATTATTAACAGACCAGGAGTCAGATTCTCTATGTTCACAAACTGGAATGAATCATGTTGTGTGGCTTCGTAGGACCTATTACAGGTTCTATTTTGATGATTTAAATTGTTTATTGTTTAAATTATAATGTATAAATCATTTACGAAAAAAATAAATTGATTTGATAACCCTAATTAAGTTAGTTTATTTCATTTGTCTATAAAAAAAGGTAATTTAATTTTCAAATAATATTTATCAATTATTTATTTGCAAATAAATATCATAAACTAATATATAGTTAAGATTATTGGATGGACTTGATTTTTTTCATCAACCTCATATGCTCTCTTCTCTCTTGTTTGCTAATGTTTTGTAAGCCTTTTGGCATTCCCGAGTTCACCTAAAAAAACAAACAAACAAACCTCATATGTGGTTGTTTTCATTTAATGTCCTCTTAAATTGTTTGAATTAAGTCAAAGAACCAAGAATTTTTCCACTAGAAAGAAAATTTATGATCTAAAACCACGTGTGTTTGGTTTCATAAAATTGAGGAGAATAAAAGTATGGTGAAATTATGTAAGGAGATTATTAATATGGTAGCATTAGATTGAAAATATAAGATAAAGAATATTTGTTTGTATATCAACAGATTAGTATAGTATTGACATATAAAATTAATATTTTTAAATTTTTAGTATTTTTTAATATTATAATTTCTTTTTTATTCTGAAAAATATAAATTTTGCTTAAAAATCATTTAAGAATTTACTAATCCCTCCATGGGATTGGCAATCCCACCAATGAGGAGATTACTAGCTAATCCTCTTACTCATGTCCCCAACTAAATACTCTTTAAGTAGATCCCATAAACTATTAGTCTGATTCCTCTCTCCAAAGAAATCAAACAAACATAACCTAAGGGTTGCTTGAGAGAAAGGGATGCTAAGTCTTTCCATGAAACCAAGCAAGTCATTCCAAATAAACTTCGAGTTGTTTATACTTTATTAACACCGAACAAAAATTTCACAAAGTCGATAGTTTATCATGCAGCAATTGCTGTCCAAGGTTTTTTGAAATTTTAGAAATATCAAAATAATGTATTATTTTGTTGGGTCTTTTGAAAATTTTGGGAGCTTAAATAATAGTAACATATTTTTTAATTTTTTTTTCCTAAAGCCATTTATATCATGCAAATAATTAAGATGATGCAAATTTATGAATGCACAACTAATCATATAACTATTGACATAAAATATAGGGTAAATTACACTGACACTCCTAACGTTTGGCCCGATTACATTTCACCTTTGACGTTTTAAAAAGGGTATGGCTTCCCTCCAGTCCGTGATTGGATTGGAGGAAACTATTGGGCCCGTGGGGGCCCACCACGGGTCCTGTTTCAATAATCCAAACCGTTCAATGTGTAGAAATCATTGAGTACTATATATCTGTAAAAAATCACGTTGATCGGATATCATGGGCCCGCCACGAGTCTTGTTTTAATAATCTGAACCGTTCAATATATAGAAATCGTTGAGTATTATATGCTCGTAAAAAATCACGTTGGTCGAATATCGATAACTATTTGATCAAATCAGATTTCTATCGACCATTTATTTTTTCACCGTCTATTTTTTTTTTTTAATACAAAACTGATATGATCACATAGTTATCAATATTCGATCAACGTGATTTTTATAAGCATATAGTACTCAATGGGTTTTACACATTGAACGGTTCGGATTATCAAAACAGGATCTATGATGGGCCCTTACGGGCCCAACAGTACTCTCCAGTCCGTGACTGGAGGGAAGCCATACCCTTTTAAAAATTACATTCTCACCCCTATAGTTAATAGTCTAATTTTATAAACCCCCTTACTGTGAAATGGACATTAAGGTCATGTTTGTTTGGTTTCATAAGTGGGGGGATTGGACTATCAATCCTGTGGATCCTACATTGCCCATATTTGGTTGATAAAAATAGGAGGGGAGTAGTAGTTCCACGGGACTATGAATATCGTCATATAGGGGGATTAGTTTGGTTATATTTTGGGTGGGATTAGGAAAATAGTGAGGGGATTGAGTCTATTTTATATAAAAAATAAAAAAAAATTAATTTCTTTTTTTACCAAGTGCACCTATTTTTTTTAATATTTGTTCTAATTTTTTTAATATAGAAATAATTTATTTATTTATTTTATATAAAAATAATTTAACAATCTCATCACTAATTATCTCTCATATATCATCAAAACAAACACACTTTTACTTAATTTCCTCAGTAACAATTCCCACAGTAACAATCTCTTCACTAACAATCCGATCCAACCTAATCCGCCAAACAAACGTGGCCTAAACCTCTTAGAAGAATCTTGATGACATAAGCCAAAAAAAAAGTGTGAGTGTGTCACGACCCAAACCCGCCCCTAAAGGTTTAGCATCGTAACCAGCCAGTAATCCGTGATTACCAAAGGCTTGCTTAACAGTAATAACAACAATACAGAGTAAGGGGCTGGCAGAAGCCAAACAATAAATAAAAGATGTCCAATGAGCTGTGAAAATCTGAATGCAAAAAGACTTTTATGAACTAGTCCACATTCATAACCATAACATATATATACATAACAAACAGGTTAGGGATCTAATCCCTTTACCATAACTGTACAGTCAAAAGTCTTAAGCATTCGTGACAAAACAGAGACTAAAGGGTGAATCTGAAACACCCCTAAACAGCCTTGGCTTGAACAGACTTGAAAACTCAAAGTGAGGCACAATGGTTGGCTGACAAAACTAGAGCTTAACTTGACGCAACTAGCTTCGGTCCGGTGCCTAGCCACCTAAATATAAATATAAAACAGTGAGCTAAAGCCCAGTGAATAACAAATGCGTAAAGGGGTTAAGAATGAATATCCTTTCATTAATTAAAACAGTCATTTGCATCAATAAATCAGTTAGTGGCTCATATTTCATGCCATATCAGTCATTTAGAAATCATAACAGTCATACGTGGTATGTCCGATAGCAAAACAGTACAGTAGGTCTTAATAGACCGAACAGTCAGTTGATAGCCATCAAAACAGTAAACAGTAGTAGTTCCAAACATTGAAACTGACAGAGATCTCTGTAACAGTAGCAGTAACAGTACAGTAACAATAAGTTGCTATGGATGCCACAAGTACAGTTTACAAATAGGACAAACATTCATTCAGTAAACAACGTCATTTCACAAAGCAGTACAGTCAATCGTTCAGAAATAATTATAGTTGAACGTATCTTTACAACATTGTCACTCACAGATTACTGGACTATAAACAGGCTAGTCAGCGTCCTCGGGTGCCAACCCTATACAGTTGCAGAACGAATATACATTAAGTTACACACTTGGGATTACTAACTTAGCCCCTATCTTGACTTGGTGTGGTTCTATAACATTATCCTCATTAAGATGCCTTAAACATGGCCTAAGAATGCCTACGATGGAATAAGGATGGAAAAGATGCACTTTAAAACACTTTTCAAAATTTGCTGAAAACAGGGGTCTCGCTCGTGCGTGGCTTTATCCGCTCGAGCGGACATGCAGACAAAGAATCTCCGCTCGAGCGTGACTTCCCCCGCTCGAGCGAACTGCAAACTCAGGGAAAAGTACTGGCTGCACGTTATTCACGCTAGATGGATGCTCGACCCACGATCAAGCGTGAGACTCAGACCCTCGCTCGAGCGCGGATTACCTCGCTCGAGCGGACTGCAAAACACATGAACTTCTGAGCATATGCATTTCACGCTCGAGCGTGACTATCGACGCTCAAGCGGAAGTGCATGTACTCAGAGTGTACGCTCAAGCGTGAAATCCTTCGCTCGAGCGTGGATAAAAAATTTGGAATTTCCAGATTGATTCCCAAGCACAAAACTCAACTCTTAAAGCTTCAAACTTGATTTTTCTGGGCTAATTTTCTGGAAAACACTTAGAAACCCACAATACAACATGTTTCAAAGATCATTTTATAAAATCAAGCCCAAATGTGTGACAATTGAACACAATTTTGAATGAAACTTGGAGAACAATGCAAGAACATAACATGCATGAGTTCTCAAGAACTCTAATGCTCCAAAACATGATCAAATGCAAGATTGAACTCCAAAACATTGTGAATTCTTGAACTACAACTAAAATATGAACTTGCATGTGGGAATTTCATGGAAAACAACCTCAAAATACTATGATATGGACATGCATGCATGAATTCACTCTCAAAACAACACTTTAAGCTAATTCTTGACTCTAATCACTAATTCTCCATGAACCATGCATGTAACAACTTAAATTCACAATTGAAATGATGAATTTCCTACCTTAAGTCTTGAATTCTAAGTATGGAAGTCTAATTTTGCAAATCTTCTTCAATTTCTCTAATTTTCCAAGCAAGTCTTGATGAAATCAAGTTTTCTTCTAACTCACTATCTCTCTCACGGTTTTGGTCTTGGAGATGGATGAGATGATGTATCAAATGCATAAATTAAGTCCCAAACAATGTTTTAGAAAATGGCCCACTCAATGGCAAAACATGTAATTAACTAGGCTCAATTAATTTAACATTAATAATTCTAATTTAATCATTCTAAGTTGAATTTTAATTAAACCTACCATAAAATCACATAAATCCCAATTAGCATATAACACTAATCAATTTCTGATTCGGTCGCGGATAAGGCTTTCAATTCGCAATTCGAAATTAAAACACGAACAAATCATTCAGTAATCAAACAGATATAAATGCATTTAAAACAACACACTCATGCAATCAATTCAGGATTTCATCTTAATCAATTACTTATCATGCTTAATCACAGTTTAATGCTAATCAGAGGTGAGGGTTGTCACAAAGTGACTAATTTGCCCTTTGGGGCCTTAAAAGTCTTTCGTAGTTTTATACCCTATTTAAAATTACTAATATATCAAAAATAAAGGTCTAATCATAATAGACACTACACCATTTCACTTGCATTTTGTATTTGCAGTTTATTTACCCGCCAAATATGGCTTGCGGTAGGTAAAAAGTACAAAAGGGTATTATTCATCATATTTGATTCCAGAAAATTGATTCCACATTTTAGAAAATTGAGTTTTTATTTTTTTATTTGTAGTGAATTTTTTTTAATATTTTATACAAATTTTTAATTTTTTAAATACACCTAATCTAAATACACTTAAAAAGTATAATATTTGTGAAAAAAAAAACTTTGAAAAAAAATTTATCAAATACAAAAAATTACAAAAATTCAATACATTTTCATATTTTGTTGTATTTAATGAATTTTTTTTTAAAAAATATAATTTTTTTACTTTTCAAGTATATTAAGAATAAGTGGATCTAATTTTTTTTTAAAAATGATTAAAATATTTATTTAAAAAATCATTAAAAATATATAAATACAAATTGAAAACTCAGAAAACTGTTTTTGAAAGCACAAAATCAAATGAGGTGATTGTCATTTTCTCTGAAATGACATGAACAAAATATCTACATTTTTTTTTATTAGTTTCCACATATAAAGGTTTAGGGGCAAAAATGTCCTCTTCATCCCAACATTAACCCCGTCAAAATAAATGGCTGATTTTATTTACAAATTACTAATACTCTTAGTACATATCATTACTCAGTACACATCCAAAATAATTTTTAGAGTTTAAAAATATCTTAGTTTACACATTATCTTTCTATTACTAACCCTATATTAACACATCACTAACGATTTGAACACACACCATTACACACACCAAAAACTCTTTATCTTCACTACTACACACAATAAAAACCCCATAATCTTCAGATTGGACACCAATAGAGACTATCTTTGTCGGTCTTAATCTCCATCGCCGGGAGAGGTTTCATTCGGCCTCCATCTTCGCCGGTGTTGATCTCTATAGTTGTTGTTGAACTCTTGTCATGTTGCATCTCATCGTCTTGTCGTTTTAGATCGTCGGCGGAGTGTTTCATTTGGTCTCCATCTTCGCTGGTGTTGATCTTCGTTGTTGGTCTTGAACTCTCATCTCTCGTCATCGTTTCAAATTCATCAAATTAGTCATGTTCAAGTTGAACAAACTTAACATTGTGTAAAAATTTGACTCTGGTTATTTGAACACGGCAAACAAACTCATCTTCTTTAAATTCTATTTGTTGTTGTGTACACAATAGAATTAAATCTTTTAAATACAGTGAAGATTGTCCAACAATTTGAACATTGAAAATGTTAGTTTATGAAACAAAATTAAAATCTGATTTAAATAATTTATTTTTATTTCGAGTTTGATTTTTGTAATCAAACAATTTCTCTCCTTTTCTGTATTTCTTTAAATTCTATTTGTTGTTGTGTACACAATAGAATTAAATCTTTTAAATACAGTGAAGATTGTCCAACAATCTTAAGACAGATTCGTCCTCTCCACGGTGCTTTCAGAATTTGGACGTCTATCTCCCAGGATGAAATGATCTTACCACAAACAATAGCAGCACTACAAATTGTTTGCCTTACGAACACACTAAGTGTTTACACTCTTTCTTTCGGAAATAAAATGCAGCAAGATGAAGAATATAATTTGCAGAGGATGGAGTATGAAAAATCTCAGTAAAATCCAAATGGGAGGCTAGTCTATTTATAGATGTTAAGGTGGCTTTTCGTTTTGAATTGAACAGGTATGAAACCTGTTAGATTCAAATTTAAACGGATTTGAATCTGTTTATTCAAACAGATAGAAACGGGAAGGGCCCTGTTTGGATGAACAATAAATCCAAAACTGTTTAATTCTGTTTGAAAACGGGAAGGGCTCTGTTTGGATGAGCACTAAATCCAAAACAGTTTAATTCTGTTTGAAAACGGGAAGGGCCCTGTTTGGATGAACAAAAAATCCAAACCAATTTAATTTGAATTTTGGATTTTATTTTAATAAAAAATAAAATTAAATTCAAATGTTTTTGGTCCAAAAAGATTAGAAGCCCAACCCAACCACACACCATGCACCCAAGCCCAGGCCCAGCCCAGCCCGCCCGACCGGACGGCGGCGGCGGCGCGCGCGTGTGGTTTTTTTTGGGTCCAATGGGTCTAGCCCATTTTGCCCATAACCTCTCCCTCTAAAACACTTGGGTACCCCTTGGGGCACACCCCAAGTATCTCACCCTAAGCCTTATAAATCCTTTCAAAACTTCCCACCAAATCAATGTGGGACAAGCCAATTTACAACCTTAAGGAATTTCCACCAAAACTCCATTTCCATGGAGCACACTTTGGCTTCAATTTCCCATTCACTCGGTAATGGTTTTGAGAAACCAAATATACCACGTGAATCACAACGCGGCATAGAACGCGTTACCACTTTGACCCGAGTAAATCGACACTCGGGGCCCACCTAAAAAATAGACCGAACTTAGGAAAAAATTCTG
Source organism: Camellia sinensis (assembly GCF_055761805.1). Lineage (NCBI taxonomy): Eukaryota > Viridiplantae > Streptophyta > Magnoliopsida > Ericales > Theaceae > Camellia > Camellia sinensis. The sequence continues at coordinate 183,637,761 of NC_138961.1, read as the reverse complement.
GTTTTATCCAGAATTTTATAACCATTTCCAACAATCCCCCACATGAATGGAATTTGATGACAACGGAAATGCAACAATATGCAGACTTTAACGAAAGAGTATAAGTCGAAAATATCTTGCATCAGGATAGGTAGTTTTCGGTTTTGAACCTTCCCTAGTGATAACCTATCGGACTTACTGGCTAACCAATGGACGCGATGCCTTGAATTGTTCAGCCGTTTGTGTAAGCCAAGACAATAGATTTCACACAAAATATCTTCTAACACATCGTGGTTCTCACTGTTGTGTTCATTTTGGCCTTGAACGCGCCTGGTTTTCATAAGTGTTTCTAGAGAATTTAGCCTTTTCATTCTCGTAGAACCGGCCCCAGTTCAACACTCATATAGGTGATTCTTATTGTGAGTATCTCTTTATACTCGTCTTGATTTTATGCCTTAATCAAGATATAAGTAATCATTAAAAGCAAAGCTTATCCTTATACCCCTGCAGACAACATATGTTGCAGATATCACTCTCACCATAGGAATGGGTAGGAATTTTAATCCCTTGGTGATTTCTGGCGAGCCATACATAACTTAGTTGTCCCTTTGAACTTAGTTCTTGGGATCTCCAGTCATATAAGTAGGGTTACCATTATGACGACTCTTATGTAATAGGCTTTAATCCCATCCCCTTCGATGAACTATACACTAGCTCTTTTGTCAAACCTTTTGTTAACGGATCCGCAATATTCTCTTTAGATTTTATATAATCTATTGAGATTATTCCGTTTGACAACAATTGCCTTACGGTATTATGTCGACGACGAATATGTCGTGACTTACCATTATACATATGATTCTGTGCCCTGCCTATTGCAGATTGACTATCACAATGAATGCAAATAGCTGGCACAGGTTTTGGCCACATTGGAATGTCTTCTAAGAAGTGACGAAGCCATTCTGCTTCTTCACCTGCTTTGTCTAAAGCAATGAACTCGGATTCCATTGTGGATCGTGCGATGCAAGTTTGTTTTGTGGACTTCCAAGAAACAGCAGCGCCTCCAAGAGTAAAGACATATCCACTAGTGGATTTTGAATCTTTAGTATCCGATATCCAATTGGCATCACAATAACCTTCGAGTACTGCTGGATATCGAGTAAAGTTCAAACCATGATCACGAGTAAATCTTAGATATCTAAGAACTCGAATGATCGCTTTCCAATGGTCTTCTCCAGGGTTTCTAGTGTACCTACTCAATTTACTTATAGCATAAGCTATATCAGGACGAGTACAATTCATTAGGTACATTAGGCTTCCAATGATTTGGGAGTATTTTAACTGAGACACTGCATCACCTTTATTTTTTGATAAATAAAGACTGATGTCTACAGGTGTTCTAGCTAAATTCAAATCATCCTTGATAAATTTATCAAGAATTTTCTCAATATAATGAGATTGAGATAATGCATATCCGTCAGATGTTTTAGTAATTTTCATTCCTAATATAACATCTGCGACCCCCATATCTTTCATATCAAATCTTTTGTTAAGCATCTGCTTAGTTGATTTGATCATGTTTTGACTGCTTCCGATGATAAGCATGTCATCCACATAAAGACAAACTATGACATATCCTAGGTCAGTGTTTTTAACATAGACGCATTTGTCACATTCGTTTATCTTAAACCCATTAGTAAGCATTGCATGATCAAATTTTTCATGCCATTGCTTAGGTGCTTGTTTTAATCCATAAAGGGATTTTACAAGTCGACAAACTTTCTTTTCTTGTCCTGATACTACAAACCCTTCGGGTTGTTCCATATAGATCTCTTCATTTAGATCACCATTTAAGAAAGCTGTCTTAACATCCATTTGATGTATTTCTAAATTAAACAACGCTGCTATAGAAATAAGCATGCGAATGGATGTTATTCTTGTCACAGGGGAATATGTGTCAAAATAGTCCAGACCTTCCTTTTGTCTGTAACCTTTAACAACAAGTCTTGCTTTATACTTGTCAATTGAACCATCTGCTTTCATTCTTCTCTTGAATATCCATTTATATCCAAGATGTTTAGAACCTGGTGGAAGATCCACCAATTCCCAAGTATGATTTTGCATAATGGATTCAATTTCATTATTAACAGCCTCTTTCCACAAAGGTGCTTCAGGACCTATCATTGCTGCCTTAAAGCTTTGAGGTTCATTTTCTAACAAGTATGTCAGAAAATCTAGACCAAAGGATTTTGATGTTCTCGCTCTCTTACCTCGTCTAGGTTCATCATTAGTTAAATCCTGTTGGTCAAGACTATTACTAGTCTCTTGTGTTTGATTGTCATTAGTCTCTTGACTTTGTGTACAATCATAAGTTCTTTTCTGTGAACTTAATTCCTGTCCTTTCTTGTAAGGAAAGACATGTTCAAAAAACACAGCATTCCTTGACTCTATAATAGTGTTCACATTTATATCAGGTATATCTGATTTATAAGTCAGAAACCGATATGCACTACTATTCAGAGCATAACCAATAAACACACAATCTACTGTTTTTGGTCCAATCTTAGTCTTTTTAGGAACAGGTACTTCTACTTTTGCCAAACACCCCCACACTTTTAAGTATTTGTAGGAAGGTGGTCGACCTTTCCACAATTCATAAGGAATGCTTTTGGTTTTCTTGTGGGGTATTCTATTAAGAACATAATTAGCAGACAATATTGCTTCCCCCCACAAGTTCTGTGGTAAACCTGAACTTAGTAACATGGCATTCATCATTTCTTTTAGGGTTCTATTCTTCCTTTCAGCAATTCCATTTTGCTGTGGAGAATAAGGGGCTGTAGATTGGTGAATAATGCCATGTTGTGCACAAAATTCATTTAATGGTGCATCATATTCACTACCCCTATCATTTCTAATATAAATCAATGAATTTTAAAACAAATTCAAGAAAAAACCAAAATAATTATGACTACTCAAGTCAGAATTAATGTTTTGACAAAATCATATCCTCATAAAAAATTTTGCCTAAGAATCAAACAATTCAAAAACCCATTTGATTGTATACATTCTTGCAACTCAATAACAAATAAATGTCACTGTCATAAAAATATTTGTGACAGAAGAAAATTAAATTATCTCAACTAATGCAAGAGATACACCCCCATATTAATAAAATGGTTCATGGTTTAACAAATTCTACTACGCAAGTAAAATAATTATTAATGACATCTCATGTCACATAATTCAATAATCAACATAAAAATTTCTTAAATTACTTCCCAATTAAACAGACCGATATAATTACATACATCTTCTTGTTTAAATTTCTTTGGTGTTTAAACACCCATTCAAAATTGATTAGAAATATTCAACTTAACCTGCTTATGTCCAAAGTCGACATAACAAATTATCATTCCAAATCACTTGAAATTATTGTTAAGAAATAACTTGAGTTGATATCATACATGCATATCAAACGCATCAACTAAAAATAATGAATTAACAAAATGAAATAATCATGCACGATCCTATCACTTGCATCATGAAATAAAAGGATTCTCAAATCATAAATAAAATCCAACGCATTTAAACTTTAAACTTCAAAATGACAAAACATACCTTCATTTAATCAGTTTGATTTGTACATAAATAAACAAATTAATATGCATTAAAATGTTGTTCTGAATATATATATATATATATATTTTCCGACTCTAGTGCAGAAACAATTCAAGACTATGAATCCACATTGTAATAAAAATAAAATTAGTTTGTAAAACTAATATTTTACTCTAGAAACAAATTCTTCCAAGTATACTCATGATGAACTATGATAAAGTCAAAATAATTAATACCTTTTCACAAAGGATTCAAAAATAAATGGTCTACCAAACGAAATCATAAGTTACTTACAAAATTAACAGATTGTGACCGAGTCACAAAGGTTACATGATAGATTAACAAAATTAGTTTTCTAGTTACTAAAACTAGAAAATAAATTACAATACAAAATAATTTTATTTTCCTTGTTACTAAAACTAGTAAAATAAAATACCGAAATAATATCTGATTACAAAAATCAGAAAACCAAACCATAAATTAATTTTCTAGTTACTTAAACCAGAAAATAAATTATAACACAAAATCATTTTATTTTTCTTGTTACTAAAACTAGAAAATAAAATACCACAAAACTATCTGATTACAAAAATCAGAACAAACACAAAATAATTTTCTAGTTACCAAAATCAGAAAATAAATTAAAACACAAATTAATTTTCTAGTTACTAAAACCAGAAAATAAATTATAACAACAAAATAATTTTATTTTCCTTGTTACTAAAACTAGAAAAATAAAATATCACAAGAATTTTCTGTAATACCAAATAATATTCTGAATTGTTAATGACACCAGTATCGTACTACTAGTTGTTGTCAAAGAAAAGAGACAGTATATTACTACTATCTGTCAAATAGCATAAATCACTATTTGTTTTTCCAACCAGAATATTAATTTGAAAACACAGAAAATTAAATACAATGAAGATACCCAAAAAGGAATCTGTCTTAATATTGTTGGACAATCTTCACTGTATTTAAAAGATTTAATTCTATTGTGTACACAACAACAAATAGAATTTAAAGAAATACAGAAAAGGAGAGAAATTGTTTGATTACAAAAATCAAACTCGAAATAAAAATAAATAAAAACAAAATTAAAATCTGATTTAAATAATTTATTTTTATTTCGAGTTTGATTTTTGTAATCAAACAATTTCTCTCCTTTTCTGTATTTCTTTAAATTCTATTTGTTGTTGTGTACACAATAGAATTAAATCTTTTAAATACAGTGAAGATTGTCCAACAATCTTAAGACAGATTCGTCCTCTCCACGGTGCTTTCAGAATTTGGACGTCTATCTCCCAGGATGAAATGATCTTACCACAAACAATAGCAGCACTACAAATTGTTTGCCTTACGAACACACTAAGTGTTTACACTCTTTCTTTCGGAAATAAAATGCAGCAAGATGAAGAATATAATTTGCAGAGGATGGAGTACGAAAAATCTCAGTAAAATCCAAATGCGAGGCTAGTCTATTTATAGATGTTAAGGTGGCTTTTCATTTTGAATTGAACAGGTATGAAACCTGTTAGATTCAAATTTAAACAGATTTGAATCTGTTTATTCAAACAGATAGAAACAGGAAGGGCCCTGTTTGGATGAACCATAAATCCAAAACTGTTTAATTCTGTTTGAAAACGGGAAGGGCTCTGTTTGGATGAGCACTAAATCCAAAACAGTTTAACTCTGTTTGAAAACGGGAAGGGCCCTGTTTGGATGAACAAAAAATCCAAACCAATTTAATTTGAATTTTGGATTTTATTTTAATAAAAAATAAAATTAAATTCAAATGTTTTTGGTCCAAAAAGATTAGAAGCCCAACCCAACCACACACCACGCACCCGCCCCCAAGCCCAGTTCGCCCGACCGGACGGCGGCGGCGGCGCGCGCGTATGGTTTTTTTGGGTCCAATGGGTCTAACCCATTTTGCCCATAGCCTCTCCCTCTAAAACACTTGGGTACCCCTTGGGGCACACCCCAAGTATCTCACCCTAAGCCTTATAAACCCTTTCAAAACTTCCCACCAAATCAATGTGGGACAAGCCAATTTACAACCTTAAGGAATTTCCACCAAAACTCCATTTCCATGGAGCACACTTTGGCTTCAATTTCCCATTCACTCGGTAATGGTTTTGAGCAACCAAATATACCACGTGAATCACAACGCGGCATAGAACGCGTTACCACTTTGACCCGAGTAAATCGACACTCGGGGCCCACCTAAAAAATAGACCGAACTTAGGAAAAAATTCTGGTTTTATCCAGAATTTTATAACCATTTCCAACACAAATCAATGTTTACAATGTTTATATCCGAACCAGCCATTTCAGTGTCATCCATGGTGTGCAAATATTCAAAACTAATTGATGTGAATATTCTTAAACCTTAAATTTTCAAAGGCAATAATGTTTTGTGTTTGAAAAATAAGTATAATGGAGAAGAAAATGAAGTAAGCTTATTGATAATAAATAATACCGTGAGTGTATGTTAATGGTGAAGATGATAAAGAAATACAATATTCATATGTTAAAACCCTAAACCCTATAGGAATGATAGCGTGTAAAGAATATTTTGTGTTTTTAATATATAAAATTTTTGAATAAATAAAATACACCTTATGTTGTCCTTAATGGTCATTTCATTGAAAGATATTATTGGAATATAAATTTAATCTATTAATGGAGTGTACTAAGAGTATTACTGGTGTGTAAATAGAAGCACCCAAAATATATACATTGATAGGGGGTTAGTGTAATTTTCCAAATGTAAAAAGGGAATTTGTATGAAATCCAAATCTCAAGAGGTGTTAGTGTAATTTACCCTAAAATATAAATACAACAATCAAAGTAAAATTCTTTTTAATGGAGGGTCTTAATCCCACCATGTTGGTGTGTATAGAATTATCAAATGTTTTACACAAATTTAAATTTTCTTAAAAGATGTTCAAAATTTTATTCTCAAAATTAATATGTGACTCAGATAATTTTAAGCATAGATTTCATGATATAAAAATTGAATCAAAATCACTTATTCTTTTTTAAAATAAAATTTTAAACACTCTTTTTCTCAAAATCTTGCATATTCATAAGTCCTTTCACTACAAAAAATTAAGGTTTTAGAGACTAAAATTTAGGGACAAAACTATTTTTTAGAGACCAAATATTTTTGTTGCGAAAAGTGTCGTTATTATATTTTTAGCAACGAAAATTGAACATTAGTGATGAATTATTATCCTTTTGGGACCAAATTTTTTGTCTCAAAAAATAAACCATTTTGAGACTAAATTATTTTGTCCCTAAAAGTCTATTTATTAGTGACATTTTCAAAATTTTGTTGCTAAAAGTCTTATTTTTGACTTTTCGGGACGACCTTTTAGCTACTATCTTCATGATGACAGAAATTGGTCTCTAAATGTCTTTTGCAATAAAATTTTCACTTTTAAAGACCAAAAAATTTGATCTCTAAAAGTCTATATGTTGTAGTGTTTTTTTTCGCCCTTATAATCATATAAGTCCTACTATTTTCAAAAGGTATTTCATGAGATCCTTTTAAATTTATTTTATATCATATCAACACTTTTTTACATTTTCTCAAATGTAACACTCTAATGTAACGGGTATGATATAACATTGGGAAAAAAATTCATTAATATACTTTTTTTCAAATGTAACACTCCAATGTAACATTCTAAAAAAACTCATTAGTGTAGTTTTTCGAAATGTAACAGTACTCCAATATGATGAGTATGATGTGACATTGGGTACCTCTAGAAGGTCTACTTAAAGACTCTTTAATGTACTTTTTTCAAATATAACGCTCCAATGTAACACTCCAACAAACAAAACAAAAACTCCTTGGTATATTTTTCTCAAATGAAACACTCAAATGTAACACTCCAAAAAAAATTTTTAGTGTACTTTTTCTAAATATAACACTCCAATATAATATTCCAACAAATAGTAACAATTAAGGAGATTATAATAGGGGTAGGCATTGGCCCGCCCAGTTCAATCCTATTTTTTTAGATTTTGGAATATTGTTTTAGCCTATAGGGCTGGGTTGAGTTGATATTTTCAGTCTGATTGATTAATGAGTTGGGTTTGAAAATTATACTTTTGGCCTAGCCCAACCCGACCTCGCTACATATTTAATTTAATTAATTAATTAATTTATATAATATATTGAAAATATATATGGGAAATTATTCAATATATCCGGAGTACCGCTTTTCTGTACTCCTTAACCAATTATCATTCAACGGTAGTGTTGAATTGGCCTGGTATTATAATGATAAATGAGTCATTACACATCTAAAATGACTAAATAAATCACACAAAAATATGAGACTATATAAATTATAAATTTAAGATATAAAATTTATTGGTCAATCTCGCATTATTATTTTAGTTTCAAGGGAAAAGGAATTATAATTAGCAAGGGTATTGACAAAAGCAAGCGTCAATTAAAATGCAACGTCCTTTAGCGAAGCGGCCTTTCTGCTCTTTGCAAATTGTATCACAATTGTCCTTGTCACAAAATAAGCCTCCTTTCGCCGGAATTCGAATCACACACCCTTTCACCGTCATTGTTTCCTTACCTGCATTTATAAACAAATATATATATATATATATTCAATTAAAATTATGTGACGATGAGATATTTACAACTATAAACTATAATAATGACTGTCTTATTTTGAGATGAAACAACAATTAAGATCCACATCACATCATTTTTTCTTGTGAACTATGTACATAAATTTTGTTTGTACATATCATTGCCCTTCTAATAATTAACAAAACAACTAACCAACCAATCGTGTTTTAGTCTTTTTATTTTGGGAGAGGATTGTCTCTGATAGGCTATTGTTTGGCCCGTGAAATTTACTATGGATTCTATTTTCATAATTTATATCGGTCTTTTTATATGTAGATTATTTAATAAAAGAATCAAATTGGTTTAGATCATTAAATAAGACCCGTGATAAGTTTTACGAGAACCAATACCCCCAATCCAACTACACAATGGATGAAGATTTGCTTTTAATTTTATTTTTTATCAATCAAAATAAAATAATTTACAAATGTAAAAAAATTCAACAATATATTATCACAAGTATATAATACATCTAACAATTACCCAAATCGTGCTTTAATCAAAGTCATATTTTATGTGCACATATATGCATGTTGAATATATTATCACAAGTATATAATACATCTAACAATTACCCAAATCGTGCTTTAATCAAAGTCATATTTTATGTGCACATATATGCAGGTATGATCAGAGTCAGAGAGAGAGAGAGAGAGAGAGAGAGAGAGAGAGAGAGTAGAGGTGGGAAATCAGTGAAATAAGATCATGAATAATATATTTTTATTTACCAAACATGCTGGAAATAAAGTTAAAGGTATGAAATCATGCTTGATTTCTTGTAGAATATGTATATTACCCTTGAAATTAAAGGTGAGTTTGGACTCAAAATCATGTAATTAATAGGAATTAGCAAGAAGATGAAGAAATTTTGAATTATGTTTTAAGATTATGGAAGTATATTTGGAAATTAATTAGTTAGAGTTTGATTTCTATTATTCTTCATAAATTGAAACTCATCCTTGCATGCATGTTAGAATTTCAAGATTTTAGATTTAATTCATGTGTAAAAGATTGATAAGTTTAAATTTGGGTTAGATATGAAGAAAATTAATAAAAATCTAAATTAGAGTAATTCAAGAATTAAATTATGATTTGCTTGGGAAAAAAAATAAAATCAGTAGTTTTGATCCTAATTTCATATATGCAATTACTTCTTTAAAAGAGTTTATAATTTCAATTTCATGATTTAAGAGGAATTAGTAAAGTGAAGAAGAAATAGTAAAATGAAGAAGAAATTGAAGTGGATTCAAAATTATGGAAGGAAATTGGTTTGATTTTAATCTCTAATCCATGCATGTAATGTAATTTAAGAGTTTTATTTAATTTAAACTTGTTATTAATGTATCAAATTAGTTAGTTTTATTGGAATTACATATATGCAATGTTGGCTAGGAGAATTGACAAGAAAATGAAGAATTAGAGCCAAGATCAAGTTTATGAAGTTAAATAAGAAATTAATTACTTTGGGTTTGATTTTGGAATATCATGCATGAATTGAGTCTAATTTCTACATGCATGGACAAGTTCTACAAGTTTTAATATTTTAGTTGTACATGCATCATAGATTTCTAATAATGGATTTCATGTTTTGATGAAATAAGAATTAAGCTTTGGGAATTTATGGGTTTATGAACAATGAGTTTAATTTATAAATTAAAGAAGTTTTGATGTTAATGATTTAAAATTGATCATATTTTCTTGATTATTTAAGAGTTTGCATATTTGATTACAAACATGCATTTCATAACGAATTAAAGGCTATTTGGCACATGCCAACATGATAATGTTGAATTTCATGAAGTCGATAATCAATTGTACTAATTAAGTTGAAAATCAAGCCTATGTTTAAGTTAAAAATTAATTTGCATGGGCTTTGAAGTTATGAAGTGAGTTTGATATGATTCAAGTTTATATAGCGATCTCGGTATTTCCTGTTGTTGCTTAACTGTAATCCGGACTCGGTCCCGTAGATTCGTTGTGGTCTTATCCTCATTTCTATCCCTTACTCTTTGTGTTAGAGTTTTGGGCTGTGTTGGGCTGTGTTGGGAATAAGTTGGTTGTGTTTTAAAGCTTTGAACTTCTGCCCAGGTTTTGGTCTCTCCGCTCGAGCGGCGATTTGACGCTCGAGCGGGCCTTTGTTGTTGCTTATCCGCTCGAGCGGGGTTTTTGGAGCTCGAGCGGGAAAATCACCTTCCCAGTATTTCCTCTGTAGTGTTGGACGCTCGAGCGTGAGGTTTGACGCTCGAGCGGGAGTTTGTGCGAGACGCTCGAGCAGGGGGTTGGACGCTCGAGTAGGGGCCTGTTCTGCAAAACTTCTGGATGGTTGTATCCGCCGCTCGAGCGGGATTTTTGGCGCTCGAGCGGGAGTCTGTGAGTGACGCTCGAGCAGGGGTTTCCACGCTCGAGCGGGGCGACCTGTATAACACACTGAGATTCAGCTTTTTAAATCACTTTTTGATTTCCTTTCTCTCTCTTACTTTTCTGAAAAAGCCATTGGAGAGCACCTCACTCTAAAACCTAACTTCTCTCTTAGGATTGATCTAGCTAGAGTGTTTTCCTCACCTTGGGCCTTTGCAAGAAATGTGTTGATCGTCGAGGGCTTCGTTGTGATCCAAGAAATTTGGGATTTGGAGCACTTTGATTTCGGGTCATCTTCTCCATTTGAGTTCTCCATTTGAGGTAGGGATTCTCCTTGTTCTTTTTCAATACTTCGTGTATAGATAGGCATGTGGTAATTTTGTATTGCATAAAAATCATATCCATGTTGGATTTGTTTGAAATCATGAGAAGGAACCTAGGGTTGGGTGTTGGAAAATGGTTATGTTGTCATTGATGGTTGTTTTGGGCTAATTGGAGTGTAAATTAGCATGTTGTAGTTGATAGAGGAAAAAGCCCTAAATCATATATTGATTGATAAATTAAAATGGAGGATAGTGAATCTATATTGTAAATCTCTAGTGTTGATGTGGGTTGGGTGAAGGTGTTAATGCCTAAGGGATTAACTTTGGATTTGGAATGGTTTGAAATGAATGTAGTGGACTAATGTGAGTTATGATTTTATTATCAATGGAAGTGGTTTTGTAAAATAAAGGAATGAATTTGGTTTTGTAACAACAAAAGGGACGGAGTTGATTTTGTGAAAACAAAAGGAATATGGAACTTGTTTTGTTAAATGGGAAAGGTATTTTGAAATACGTATGAAAATTGGATTGTTGTTTCATGAGTGTTGAACACACACATGTGTGGAATTGTATCTTGAACTACCATGTTAATGTTGTTGTCGGGTTGTGGTCTCATAGTAATTGAGTTTTTAATAGATGTACTAAATATTTGCATCTAAAGGTTTTGTCCTTGGTCATTGGTGGAGGATGACGTGGTTGTGTTGAATTGTCGTGTATGCATTACACCATTGTTGATTGAACATCTTATGTGATGAAATATTGAGATGCATTATATATGTATACTTGTTAGGGAGGAGAGAGGGGTTGTACTCCAGTGTGTGTGAGAAGATAGGGAATGGACTCCACACACCTATGTGTTCATATACTTTAACACATTGTTTGTATCTGGATGGTTTATGTATATATGTTGTACATGTTGGTTATGCCCTGTTGCATTTCGATTGTTGGTGTTATACCCTGCGCTGATAATCAGAGGTACTGTTACCTTCCAACTAGCATCTGGTAAACTGGTATGTTGTTGTGAGAGGTGTATCTTTGGCTTACTATGCACATAGCTAGTAGAGCAAAGTTTTGTTGTTGATATTTCAGTGTGTTCGGGAATATCATGGATTGTGTTGATTACGTTTTTGGAGGGCTGAGTTGCCTCATTGGTTTATCTTATGCCTGTTGGTGAGTTGTTATCTCTTTTATAACAGTGCATGTATAGATTTGATTGTATCGGGAAGAAGCCAAAATATCATATTTGTCTTTTGGAAAGTGTGAAGGAAAACGGATTTTTTTTTTAAAAGAAATATATATTTTGAAAAGATCATATCTGTGTATGTTTGGGAAATGGAAAAGAGTAGAGGACTTAGTGAAATTACTTCTTAAGTAATTGTTAATGTTATGAAAGATTGGGAACGGGGATTAATGAGAAGAAAAGAAAATTGAATCGCCTATGGTGTTGACTGTAATGGTTGTTTTCAAGAAAAGTTCATACTTATGTATATTTTGTATAAACTGTCACATTACTATTCTAGTATGAGATTGAACATTCATGATCATAGCTATCTGTATGTTGTTATTGTTGAGGGCCATGTTGAGATCCCTATTGGACTATATGTTCATCCCACGTTGTTAAATATTTTTCAGGTGTCGAGCAGAATGTGTTGCAAGAATTGGGTCTTCTGATTTGTTGGCCACGGGGCCTCTCTTATGTGGGCGGAATGCCATTGTTGTAAAAGGGTTACACCCTTCTTCTTGTACCTTAAGTGATGTAAGCCCAAGGGCAAATTATTAAGTATGTTCATGTAATATTTACTTTGTATACGAATGAGAGTATTGTTAATCACTTCTACAGATTGAATGTATGAGTTTATTTCCGCATGTTATCCTTGAAATTGAATTAAGTTAATGAATTTGGTAATGACTTCGGGTAATAAAAAGTGGGGCGTGACTGTTTATGAGATGGATTTATGTAAATTTGAGATTCAAATCTTATAAAATTGGCCCTTATATTCTTGTTGAAAGTTATATATATGTCTTATGATATTGATTACATTGGTTGGAACCAAGTTTGAAGCTCAAACATAATCTGGAAAAACCCAGAATTCGACCTGTCCGCTCGAGTGTGTAGAGTCCCGCTTGAGTGCACCCTGTTTTACTAGACTCCTCGCTCGAGCATCAAAAGTCTCGCTCGAGCGTAATTTGCAAGCAACCAGTACTTTTTCAGACCAAAGGGGTTCGCTCGAGCGGCCGAAGCTACGCTCGAGCGGAGGGCCCTATTTCAAAATTTTTGAAAAGATGTTTTATGCTTCATTTTTCGTTCTCTTTCATTTCAAAGCACTCTTAGGCATGCATTAAACATTGTAAATGAATTAAAAAATATAAAAGGAGCCTAAGAATGTTAAACAAGTTAAAGAACAGAATGAATTGTAATATGACCCAATATGTTATGAATTATGTAGGGTCAAGCGCAGGGACGAACCAAGCACCAGAACACTGTGAGTAATAACTTAGTAAAGCTAAGTTTAAGATAAGATACTTTCTTCCTATGAAGTAAGATCTATTCAATAAGATGCTATGTTTTATTCTATGAATGATTGTCCAACTCTGACAAGTATTTGTGACTTTATGCTATGATTCAAGTATGTTACAAGTTCCCAGTCCGGAAGTTCCTTTATGGAACTGACAAGTATTCTACACTCGGCTAGAGGTTCCTTTATGGAACTAACAAGTTTACAAGTTTATAGTCCGGAGGTTCCTTTATGGAACGGACAAGTATTCTATATACCCGGCTGGAGGTTCCTTATGGAACTGACAAGTATGACATTTAATGCTTTGTATGTGATTTGTAATGCTAAAAGATGTACAATGTAAGATTAGGCATGAACTCTAATTTCTGTATATGAATTGAATAAGAATACGAATATGAATCTATTCTATGTATAAGACTCTATTTCTATATAGACATTATTCAGTTAAGTCTTTACTCTGTTATTATTCACTGGGCTCCACCTGACTGTATTATTTATGTATGTAGGTGATCAACCACGTGACCAGGCCTAGAGCTTCTGCCTGGACTTTGTTTTGTCAGCCAACCTATGTGCCTCCCGTGGAGGTTCCAAATATGTCTAGTGGTTATGGCTAAGTACACAAGTACAAGTTTTGCTTCTTGTTTGGTTAAACAAGTCTTTGTTTATTTTGTAAATAGGGCAAAGTCCCTTTTTGTTTAATCTGTATATATATGATGACGTAAGAATGATGTGTAAATATGTATATAAAAAGTTTCAAATTTTTCTATCTCATATAAGTCTGCATAGCTCAATGGATATTGTAATTTTGTTATTTACTTCCGCTAGCCCCTATTATTATGTTATTATGTCTCAGAGGCCTTCGGTAATCCCAAGATTACTGGCCGGTTACGATGCTAAACCTATAGGGGTGGGTTTGGGTCGTGACAGTCAGGTACTCAACTTGGACGCCATGGCAGAGGTCCGATTAGTCTACTGAAGCTAACTGCGCCATTTCACATGCTTGGGAGTTTTTTGACCTAGGGACATGTCGGATACGAAAGCTATTACACAGGCGGGTCAGAGGAAGAGCAATGCCCCTATATGATCGCATGGCTTCTTCCTTGGCATCAAACTCGCCCGTTATCTGGCCGACTACCAACCAAGAGTCGCTAAACACTTGGAGATGATCGACTCCGATATCTTTAGCCAGTCAGAGACCTGCTATGAGAGCTTCATATTTGGCCTGGTTGTTACTTGCTAGAAATAGGAATCGGAGGGCGTATTTGAAGTATTGTCCTTCTGGGGTGGTGAGGATTAAACCGGCTCCACTACCCTCTTTGCAGGACACAAAGAGTCCAGGAATAGGGGTCTTCCTCCTCAATAGTTCTGTGTGCTAGTGGAAGGGGCGCGTGTGGGGTAAGATTTGTGAATTCCAAGATAAAGTTGGTGACAGCCTGGCCTTTGATGGTTGTTCATGGTTGGTAAGAGATGTCATATTGACTTAGTTCAATAGACCACTGCATGAGCCTGCCTGTAGACACCCCATTTTTGACTGTCCTCAAGACTTGGACGTCACCGTTTGAACACTCGGTGATCATCCATGTTTGTGTTCGTTTTGAGTTCTCGGAGGTCTCGGCTACGCACCTTGCCTTAGGATCTCTCGACTTGCTTGCTTTGTGTTTGGTTTTGCACCAAACACTTGTTGTTTTGCTTCTGAGGGAAGGGAATGGCTTGTTGGTCATCCCCACACCTCACCGGCCATGACTTGAGGCCACTGGCCATGTTTTGTTGTTACCGGCTATTGGTTATGGCTGGTCGGCACTCTTTATGGTCGGTCGACCATTGTTTTGGTCAATTTGTCATTTTTGGCTGGCCGACCACTGTTCATCTGCTTTTGGCAGATATTTTATCCCAGCTATGATAGCTGCCATCCACAATGCTTCCCCTCCATACATGTATGGAGGGATTTCCCTCTTGCTTATCTTGTTTTGTAAGCTTTGTAAGATTGGAATTCCTATAAAGGGAGGGCTTCTCCTCCTCCTCAGGGGTTCCAAGAAGTTCCAGAGGTCTGGTTTTAGGGTTAGGAGTCTTGTATCTATCCTATCTCTATATCTCCCTCTCCTTTTGATTTGTGTGTATATAAGGTGTGTTTGTTCATAGTTTTGCACTAAGGTACCTAGTGTCACACCATACCTTGTTTGCTGAGGTGCCAAAGGATTGTTCTTGGAGTTTTTGAGCTGGTTATAACCTAAGGAAGCTACTGGAGCTCTCTTCTTGAAGAAGGTCTTCAAGGGTAAGAACCTTACCCCTTTATTTTCTATTTTTGCACAAGCTTTTAACCTATCTTGCATCTATTTTTAAGCTTAGTGTATAACTGAGAAAAGTTTTATTTTTACTTGCTTTCAATCTTTGTTTAATGTCTCTTTGGTGTTTGGGGTTGTTTACCCCCTCTTAGGCCTTGTTTGGTCTCACTTTGTGCCTCTTTTTGTGAATTTCGGGAATACCTTGCATTGGTCTTCCCACCACTGAAATCCAGATGTTTTGAGGTCCTAAGAAGGAGAGGGTCATCCCCTCTCCTTGTTGCCTTCAATATTTGTCATTTATTGCCTCATGTGTGAGCATCTTGTTTAAGTTCATGATGACCATGTCTCAGCTGGTATTTGTGGTTGTTTTGCCATGTTATATCTCTGTTTCAAGTTGGTTTAGACACACCATGCATGCTTCGCATACTTGCTTTGTAATGCCATGAAATTGCCTTAACATGCTTTGTGCTTTGAGCCTTGTTTTTAGCATGATTTTGGCTTAGCTTTGTGAAGATTTTATGCATGTTTTACTATGCTTGAGGTCTAACTTTGGTTATTTGCGTCGTCTATGACTTGCTTTGTATAGCTACCATGCAATCTCTCTCATAGGCCTTGAGTGTTGGCCTCTCTAGCATACTCTCCTTGCCTCATTTCAGTGGTTTGGCACCACTTATCATGTCATTTCAGTCCATATGGTATGCTTGTATGCTTGCATTTGATACTCCTTTGACGCTTTAAAAGGTTGTTGTCTTATGCTCCATGTTTAGACCATTATGTATGCTTCCATGTGTAGGCCATTTAGATGCCATCTAAGTGTGTTTTGGGCTTTGTCTTGACCTACATTGGGACTGTTTTGAGTCCCCTCGACCTTTTGGGACTCGCCTTGCATAGCCATGATTTGATCCCTTAGGTTAGCCTTAGGCCTTGGGCTTGGTTGCATGCTATGCTTGCCTTGTTTAATTTGTTTGGCACATTTTCTAACATGATTTCAGAGCTTGCTATGCTTTCCATATGTGCATGTTCATCCCTTTTAAGTGTGCTTAAAAGTTGCCTCTTTATGCTTAAGTGTTGGACCATGTGTGCATGCATGTTTGTCCCTTGTCTCTTAGTATCATGGCCACTGATTTGGGCCTATTTTAGAGCTGCCCAAATTGGTTTATGACCATCCTTCGCATGTTGTCACATATTCGCCTTGTGTGTTGTTACGTACTTGGCCTATCGCGTGTTGCTGCATGCTTGAATCGCATTGCATTTGGCATGCATTTTCTTTGCTAAAGTTGCTTTACATGTTCCCATGCTAAGTCCCATTCATATGTTGTTGCATGTTGGTTATTAGCATTATTGTTACATGTCTCGCATACTTGTTTGCTTAGGTTGTGTGCCTAGTACACATTGCTTGTTTGCATGCTCATATTGCATACTTAGCTCGTATGCTCAGGTTGCATTTTGCATGCATGCCTTGCCTCTTGAGTCACCATGATAGAGGTTGGGTCCCTTGTTTGTTTGGTGTGCATTTCATTTGACATTGAAATGGCACACTTGGCCTTTTTGGCCATCATGTATTGCAATGCGCGATTGGTGGCCCGAGGGTCGAGGGCCACACTCCCTTGAGTTCATAACATGATGGGGAGGTTGGTTGTGCAAACATTTGCTTTAAAATGCATTGCCATGCCCAGTTTGCCCTTTGCTGCTGTCAAAACAGGATTCTGCAGGAAGATATGGTCGATCGACCACATTGAGTACCGGCCAACTAAATATCTTTGGCCGAGAGCCATACCAATGGTCGATGACCAGTTTCCCCTGGCCGGTGGTGTTTCCTCTTGGTCGGTGACCTTCCACAGTCATCAGGAAATGATTCTGGAGCATCATTGAGACTTGCATAATTTTCAGAGGAGCAGAGCAGGGTAAACAGAGGTAGCTTGTGCATGGTGGTGGATTTCCGAGCGAAGTCGAGCACGCATGCAATGGACCCGCTTCCCGAGGCTGTTTTACCGCTTTATTAGCTTAGTTAATTTGCTTAACTAGTTAAGTGGTCTGTAACTATTTAATTAGCTTATTAGTTAGTTAAATTTGTATTATTCTTTTGGCCCTCCGAGAGAGGGCGAATTGTGTAATAAGCGTGCGTGTGTATGATGCATGTCTTCCAACCCCCACTTCTTTCTCCCTTTTACTTACCTGCTTTGATGGTTAGTATTAGGGCATTTTTTAATTAGCATCCTTATGCTATGCATGTGTGCATTCATTCATCAGTATTGTATGCACCGGGCTCGGCGCATCAAACTAACTGCATAGTATTTCAAATCTAACTTGAATACATGTTATCTGTTGCATTTCACATGCCATCCATAGATTAGCCGAACCTATTCTAGCTGCATTTTGCCTGCGATGCATTAGCCATCTTAATATGGACTTGGATCATACATTTGATTACTAACATGTTCCTTGATTTGGCTTGGAGTACTAGGTGAGTGTTTATGCTTTAGCATCTCGCATGAGTGTGAATGTTAACATGAAAGCATGCTTGCCATAAGGCTAATTGCTTAGTTGATTTACTGCCTGGATGTCTGTGGGTGAAGGTTGGATTGTTTAAATTGGAATAATTCATCGAAATCCGTATTTTAGCCTACTTGCGAGTAGCAAATCTCAAATCATTTCCGAACAATGGATATGCAATGCTTTGTTCCAAATTAGGCAATCTAGTTTATACTTTTGTGTTGTGCCCGTCACATAGTAATTCTAGGCTAATAACTGGATTAAGAACACATAATGTTTTCAAAACTTGATATCATGTTTGGTAGTGGCCGATCTTTGATCGGGCGAGCGGGGGTGCTCATAGCTGACCTTCCCCAATCGTACCCAAGTTCCCGAGCCGAGGCAACTTTGGTGATGACGGACATGTGGCCTTAGGCAAACAAGTCAGGGTTTCCTAAATTTCCCAAAATAAAATATTTAGGTGGCGACTCTGTATCTGGCAAAGCAGTCTATGTTTGGCACTTCTTTCTTAAAAATCTGTTTTCTAAAACGATTTGTCAGATTTGGACTCTTTGGTGATTTATCAATCTCACATCGCACATTGTGAGATCAGATTAAGAACCGTGACTATTTGAGTCCGAACTGTAGCATAAGGCCCGCGGGCGTGTCTACAGTTTCTGGCGACTCTGCTGGGGATTTAGAGAACTTGACTCGAACTCATGATATCTTATTTTGACTACACTTACATGTTTCTTTGCATTGCATGTGCATTGGTGCGCCTAAGTCACAGTGTTTGCCGTCTGTTATTCTTGAACGGTTTTGTCAGAGGCTCGCTTCGAGAAGTATGCCATAAGGCTGGCCGGTTACGGGCTCTGCCACGATGGGAACACAAACCGTGGTTGTCACCGGGGCACCCTTTTGACCATTCGACCTAGTGCATGTTCAGAATCCATAGTGACCATTCCAAGTTAGGATAGGTTACTACCCAATTATAGGTTGTTTGAAACCGCTGCGTGCGTTGTAAAACCCTAGCTCCTGACAAAATAGGATAAGGAAACCCTACCCCAATATAGGGGTGTTTTGGCTTCCTTTTACTTGCTATGTGCTTTTAGAGTGTATCTCTACAGGGAATGCGCATATCAGTTTGTAAATCTGAGTACCAGGCCTGTGGGCACCAGTATCGGTATTCTGAGAATCAGTTATATCCGCGGGTATCAGATTCAGTTTTGGGGCAGTGATTCTGAGGAACAGTGATCAGTAGTAGAGTACGGTTATTCAGCTACGCTTGTGTCTGTTCTGATTAGGGCTAAAATGCTGCATGTTTTCTCTTTTAGTTCAAAGATTTAGTACAGAATAACCAGTGTTCTCCTTTGCTGAGGCAAGACAGATATCTGATCCGTCAATCAACCGATTGCGTCAGTCACCGTTCAAGTTCAGCAGACTTATGATGACACAAAATGCAGAGGATATTGTGGTTATGGTAGCCGCATTGGACCGAGGAACCATCTTGCGAGATGAGACCAATGTAGAAGTACCACATCCGCCCAGGTCGCCTGCTGCGCCCCCGATCTGGGAACCCTAGTTGTTTCAACCTCGTGAGCCCACAGCATTTGAGTTGATGGGAATGATTGGCGACCTTCAGAGGTCTATTGTTGATCTCGCTTATGGAATGTCAGATTCGCCACCAACCACATTGTATGCTGGGAATTTTGTACCGCAAGAGCCCCCGCTACTGGGGCGAATTGTGATCGAGCTCAGCCAACCTGAGGTTATTTCAAGCTATAGCAATGACGTGTCAACAACAACCGACTTTCACTCTGATATAGCAACCCAAACCCTCGATCAAGCTGAGGCTAAAGGCAAGAATAAGATGAAGGCAGACGCTGATCCCATTGAACAACTGCTGTGGGCAGTCGAGGCTTTGAAAGCCGGGGGGTTCAATAAATAGCAAGTATTCACAGTTATGACTAAAACTGTGGATGATGCTTTTCCTACTCCAACCGAGGGCAGTTCAAGCTAGGCAAAAAATCTGGATAGACCTCGTCATACCAGAATAGTTCCCTCCAATCCCAGCCCTGCACCGAGAAAAGATCAAAAAGCCAAGGCAGCACCTGCCGATCCTTTTTCGAGTACATCCAGCAAAGGTCCAAAGACTTCAAAGTATCTGCCCCGAGAGCGCAGAGTCTTTCACGCCCTCTACATGCCTTTGTCTAAGGCACTTCAAATCCTGGCAGAAAAGGGTCATCTCAAACCTCTTGAGCCTCGGCCTCTCCCCAGTCATCTTCCAGCGAGCCATGATGCTACTCAATACTGCGCATATCATCAGCAGATCGGTCACAGCACCGACAACTGTTTTTGTCTCCGCCACAAAGTGCAAGATTTGATTGACAATGAAGTCATCCTCCCGTCAAGCTCGGCAAAGTCTGTCACCGCCGGGTTATTGGATTTCGAGGATAGCGCGAGTATGTGATCAGGGGTTGGACCACCTGCGGGCGGCACTCAGTTTGCTTCAGATGCGGCGTATGGCACGCACTGTTTTGAGCATTTGCGAATGCTGGTTTTTGTAATTTCTGGCTTGGGTGTTGACTCAGTTCTTTGGTTTTGCTTTGAGTCTGTCTCATTGTCTTGAGTCAGTATTTTTTTACTTAAGGGTCTGTCTTGTTGTATCGAGTCAGTCCCATTGTATGGAATGTCAAGTGATTCTGGGGTTGTTGCCTCGAACATCGTTTTTTGTTTTGTAATTATCCTTTTTGTTTTCTTTTGAGTCTGTCTTTGCTGTGAAGCCAGTTACAACCAGGAAATTCGAATGAAACAGCTGTGGCTATCATGTTTTCTTTTGTGCTTATTGCTACTTCAAGCATGTTGTGCCAGCAAGTTTAGATTGAAACAGCAGTACATCTCACCTGCTCTTCTGCACCTTGAAGTCATTGTAATGACCTAAGTTTTTCAAAAATTTTTTTTAACACTGTGGTGAAAACGATGAGGAAGGAATTTCTCGGGTTTTGCAAAAATTTGATCATTTGAGAGAAAGAAAGGCATGCTAAGCCCTTAATGAACAAAATCATGCTTGTTAGTGTGAGTACTGAGAAGGACCCTAGCTTGATCCAGATTGGTTCCACACTGTCTTTAGCGCGAGCGATTAGTCGCTTTCTTAAAAAATTTCAAAAAATGTTTTGCGCAGTCCTGCGAAGACCTGTGTGGAATCGCTCTTGAGATTGTGCAGCTTACGATCACTCTCAGCTTCAAGACTCGACTCCTCATTTTCAAACCTTGGACTTAAATTCAGAATGTTCAATGGTCGACCATCAAAGGAGGCCTGTGTGGCCCAGGTTCGAAGCAACCCTCGAACAAGAGGCACCAAAGTCAGATCGAGAAGATCAGATGTCGTCAAATGAAGCTTGCGAAGCTAGATCAAAAGTGCCCCTCGAACTAGGGGCAAAAATGTCAAAAGTGCTCGAAGAGCCGAAAATGGATCATTCTGCAAATCAACAAAGAGTGGCAAGAATGCCAAATCCCAGAACAGAAGAAAATTGATTCAGATGACCTCGAGATCTCAAAACCATTTGACATGGACAAAGCTACACTTTTACCCTTGAGAGGCTCGCTGGGCCGAAAACCCGGAAGGGCGACCCAGGCAAAAGTTAGAGCAAGAAAAAGAAAAAAAAAAGAGAGAGAGAAAAATGCAAAAAAAAAAAGAATAAAAAGAAAAGAAAAAGAAGAAAAAAGAATGAAAAGAATTGAAAAGAAGAAAAGAACAAAGCTCGCAAGGTTGAAAACCCAGAAGGGCCGCCATGGCAAAAGTTAGAGCGCAAAAGGAGAGGTTAATACCCGAGTGTACCTAACCGGAACTACGTAAGGCTTGATTCCCATGTTTGGGATACATAGGCAACTTCATCCTGAAGTCCAGCCACCAACACTTTCAAAGTGACTATGTCCATATAGTTGGTTTTTACCATCTTTGTCTTCTCTTTATCCGAGAGTTCGTTTGCGATCATCACTAACGAGGACTGTTTACAGTATGCTGCGGCGTTATACAGACAAGGGGCAACTTTCCGTTGCCATGAGTCGCCATTCAAACAAGGGGCAACTTTCCGTTGCCATGCAGTTCTCTTCAGGCAAGGGGCAATTTTCCTTCGGATTCGAGGTTGTGCAACTCGAGAGTAAGTTTCATACTCGTCGAGCACTGGCTGTTTGCCAAATTGGTTTTTGAGAATTTTTACTGAGGTTGACTGATTTCTTTAAAAATTATCCCATTTTTCCAAAACTAGACCATTTCTTGGACCCAAAAAGGAAAATTTTCAGTGCTCATAGCCTAACTTACATGATTTTCAAATCAAAAATCGAACAAGTATGTTAATCTAACTCTCATTTTGGTCAAAATTGTTTTAGTAGAAAACCAAAACAAAAAATGGTCAAAATGATGAACTAAGGGGCACAATTGAGTCAGGGTTCCTGTCTTTCCCCCATCGCCAGCATACTTGCCAGAAAGGGCACAACTAGAGCTGTCTGTAAAGGGATGAAAGCTCTCTCACCCTTTGAGCAACGAGGTATCAAGCCAAATGCGAAGCACGAGTCGGAATGGATCAATATACTCCACTCCCTCATTCGAAGCATCAACTAAACGTCGCCGGAAGAAGTAGCTGCGAGCTAACAGTGTTGGGCATGAACCTACAACCTCTTGTTTATCCATCAACCACCTAGGGGAGGGATAAAAAATGAGAGATTGAAGAAAAGAGAGATGCGCGTTGAGAGAAAAAGTGAGAAAATGCCTTTTTCAGAAAAAAACAGAGCCTGAGGACCGAGTGATGTGAGAATCACAAATAAGAAAGGGTGAGAAACAATACCCGGAGAAACTAGCTCCTCGCGAACTGAGAGGTCTCTTGTCTTTGTAATACATCTGTGTGTCGTGTCTTTTGTTTTGTTTACCTCAACTCTTGTTTTGAGTCTACTCCGAGCATGTCTCGATGTGTTTAGGTTGTGTACCTTTTGTTGAGTCGTTGGGGCGCTGTGTTCAGTCTTAGGCTCAATACCTGGTCGACAACTCATTTCTCAATTTCAAAAAAATTGTTTGTGTTCAGAGTGCTGTGCCATTCTCCACATTTGTGCAAAGCAAGATTGGTTCTTTCAATAGCCACAGGGTTCAACCTAGGCCATGTCGGAACAGTAGAACCAGGACCTATCCGAGACTATGTGGGTTTCGGACCGCGAAGCAAAAGAAAAGAGGGAAATTATGGAGCATCCGTGTTTGTTCCAACTTTTACGTGCCCCGTTTTGCATCCTGTCTTTTCAAGATTGAATTGTTTGTTCAGAATGGGTTGTGTGTTCAGAATAAGCAGTGCGTTGTATGGGTTGTGTGCCGAGTAAACCAAGCGCTGTGTTGTAGGCTATGTGTTCAAAATGAGCAGTGGGTTGTATGAGTTATTTTGACGTTAGCTGGTTCACTACTTGGTTATTACGATGCAAGTGTTCCAATTTTTAGACAAAAGATCAATCTCATTTACATTGTTTCATTTCATCATCTTTTCAAGTACATAGCTTTGAAGAAAATAAAACCTGCTTGCAGCAGTACAGTGTGCTCAAGCTACCAGCAAAAAGAAAAGTAAAACAAAAAGAAGAAAAGCAACAAAAGCCTGGATCAATGTCAACTGGTCTCAGGCCTGAGGGTCTGTCCTCGTCCTCTTCTTGGACGAAGGTCCAGGAACATCATCGCCAGCTCCACCATCTGAGCGAGCCCCAGCCCGAGTCATCTTCGGTCTCCTCCTTGGACGACTCTGCCTCCGCCTCCGACTCTGCCTCACACTTATCATTGTCAGGAATCGGTGCCCAAGAGCTGCTCCTAACATGAGTGCGCCCCGCTTTGGTGCGAGGATATACTGTGCCTCCTCACCCTCCTCCTCGAGCAGGAACAGAAGGTCCAGTTGGAGCACCTCCTGCAGCCGGAATCTAGAATGGAGGCTGAAAAGCATAATGGGCAAACGCATCAGTATGCTACGCAAAGCAGAGTATGAATACTGTGAGTAGTGTATCAATACAAAATGTAGTGTGTGAGTACAGTGTATGAATACTGTGAGCAGTGTATGAATATAGAATGCAGTGACTGTGTCACGACCCCATTCTGCCCCTAGTAGAATGGTGCCATGATGGCCAGTAATTCGCGATTACCGAAGGCCGACTTACAAATTTCACACACAATCAGAGTATAAATATATGGTGCTCATGAATGCGGAAACAATAATTTAAAATACGAGTGGTCCATAAGAGCAGTGCATAAGTTTAAATGAAATGGCATAAATCTTTACAAATTTTACAACTTGAATACAAATACGGCAAAGTACAAAATACATATTATAGCTTGATCAAAAGGCTTCTCAAGCCGACGTGTGTAAGCTACAAATTCTATAAGCCGAGAAGCATAATTTTCAAGACTGCCGACATGGATGCAAGTTAGGCCGACATAACAAAAACCCCAAACAAGCTCGCAAATCACACCTAGGCGTCATCGCCGTCCTGCTCATCACCTACATATATATAGAGAGGGTGAGCTTGGATACTCAATGAATGGTATAAATAATAAAGGGGTTTGCATGACTGGTATTCAAGATCTTTATTAAGCAATACATAACATAATTAGTATGAGTCAAAGGATGAACCAAGTCCATCAAGCAAATCTGTCAAGCTTCAAAGGATGTTTATTAGCATCATTATAATACAAGTGATGACATCTCGGCAAACAAACCCACGCGGTAAACCGTCAGTGGCAAACAAGGCAAGACAAGACAAGACAAGGAAGATATCTCATTTCAACGGTGTCGTTGCATTATAGTCCCCTGACACTAAGGACTTTTGCTACTAATGCTTAGAGTCCCCTAGCACGTACGGACTTCCAAACTTTGTGCTACTAATGCTTATAGTCCCCTAGCACGTACGGATTTCCAAACTTTGTGCTACTAATGCTTATAGTCCCCTAGCACGTACGAACTTCCAAACTTTGTGCTACTAATGCTTATAGTCCCCTAGCATGTACAGACTTCCAAGAATGTCATCAAAACAAGGTGGTACATATTTTCCAACTAGGAATAACCATTCATGCTGATAAATACTTTTCAAAACGATGTAAAACAAGACTTTTATCAAAGCATTATAACGTAGCTTTATTAAAAATACCATTCACTTAATTCTTCAA
This sequence comes from Camellia sinensis, assembly GCF_055761805.1. Taxonomy (NCBI): domain Eukaryota; kingdom Viridiplantae; phylum Streptophyta; class Magnoliopsida; order Ericales; family Theaceae; genus Camellia; species Camellia sinensis. Next base: position 183,612,367 of record NC_138961.1, on the reverse strand, counting down.
ATGTCGGTGTCAAGGCAAGTCCAAGTCCTACAAACACATGGCAAAGTCTGTTGGATGCACTTTCAAACAAGTTTCACATGCATGCAGATGATCTCGGCATTTCTCACGACTAAGTCAAATCAAAACAAACACAGTTCTTTATTTCGGGAAAACATGCTGGGCAAGTACCAGGTCAAGGCCGAGGTCCCACACCTCCTTGCCGAGGTGTGGCCTCGACGGCCACATTCAAAGTAATGAAGTCGGGAAAAATCTGGGTTTCCCTCTCTTGCAGAACATGATGAACATGAAGAGCATGAACATGAGGAAGATGAATGCAAGGATCATAATTTGCTATTACGAAAATTGAGATTTCATGCTATGAGTTCGAAAACATGGACCTGGGTACCCATATCCAAGGATCTTGTGAGGACAAACACAAAAACATGAATCTTAATGAAATCTTTCGAATCAAACGAGACTTTTATTCAAGAACACATGAATACCACTTTCTCTTTCTAAAACCAAACTTTCAATCAATGCATGGTTTGCAAATCAGGTTCAATCATGCAATGCAGCTAGATGATTAACAAGAACAACAAGAGTAGGTCAAGAATCTAACCTTAATACACGAATCTAACGGTTAGATCTCTAAGAATCAAGCTCGAAGATCCACTTTTTCACTCTAAAACTCCTTCTTCCTTCTAGAGCTTCTCTCTCTCTCAAGGCAAAGATATGATACAAAATGATAGGTTCTACTTACTGCCGGCTGATTTATCACTCAGCTTGGACACGTGGCAACGGCTGGTTGGTTCTCCCCGAAAAGGTGGCTGACAGGCTAGACAAAGTATGGCGAAAGAGTGTTTAACAAGTAAAGCGGCATGGCACTCTGACAAAATACTGACATCGGGTGAAAACATCGGCCCCGGTAGGTAAGGTATCTATGATTTCGGCTAAGACGAACAACACTTGGCCTAGCTGTGCCACACCTCGGCCTAGATCGCGCCAATCTGGAACAGGATCACTTGGGTTCAAGGACAACATCTCGACCTAGATGATACACCTCTCGGCCTCGATGATACACCTCGGCCTAGAAAATGACATCTCGGCCAATATGCCAGGACGAAGGTAGAGGTCAACCCAAGTGGTTCCAAGATAATTCTATACTGAAGATGACCTCGGCTAAACTCAAACCAAGCAAGGTAGAAAACACGCCGTAACACTTAAACGAACAAGGACAAGACTTGAAATGCAAGCTTACAAGACAGAATCACATGAATGCATATGAGTATAATTAGGACATCGTGAGGGTTATTACAGACTGAGTGCAGTGTATGAATGCTGTGAGTAATGCTGTGAATAGTCTGTGGGTTACAGTGTATCGAATACCGTGAGGGTCGTATATCAAGTACTGTGTTGCAGGTGCAATGCATCAGATTGTGCAAAGTTTGAGATGATGGTTGACAGAACTTACCGGGATACTATAAATGGCCAGTAGGTCGAGGCTCTGCTGTAGCATCCCCATCACGGAGACGGTCAACTCCAAAGACTGGCGAGTGTACTCGGCAGAAGTCTGCAAGAGTGTTATAAACATCAATATTCTGTGAAATATCAAACGGAATGAAATGAAATGACGGTACAGAATACAAAATGCAGTAGTACGTACTGGGGGCAAGTCGTAGAACCCGACTAACTCATGATCAGCTGGAGGGGGAGCGATGGGGATCTGATACGTCTCCCCACCTTGCCCTCTGCATGCCATCATCGTAGGCAGCGCTGGCCACCCAACTCTCTGCCCTCTCCGGGGCCCACTCCTACCACGGGCCTAAGCCATCCTCAGTGCTCCTGTTCCTGCTCCTGCTCCTGCCGCTGGCGCCGCAGGCCTCTCCCTCTTAGCTTGGCGAGCACTACCCAAAGGCCTCATGATATAGGTCTGGACGTACTCTGCATAGTCGCCCTCACCTCTAAAGCCCTCTGAGTGCCAACCGATCGTACAAATGGCCATCTCCTGCGGGGTGTATATCTCTGTCCGCCTCATGGTCGTAGGAGGCAAACCTGGGACTATCTGCTCCGACAAGACTAAGGTTTGCCGGGCCCTCTAGCAAAATCCTGAACCGGGAGGTCTCCTGAGCGCCCTAATACCGCTCCCGTACTGCAATGGGCAATGAGGCCCACGACAGCCAGGTGAGCTGCGAACAAAATACAGTTTGTTATCTACTGCTATCGAAAATGCAATGCAAAGCGAAGCTTAAATGAATTGTAATGTTTGACATACCTCTGCCGCAGTGATGGTATTGAAATAGCGGCAGAAGAATATGAAAGACTCCCGTGGTCTCCGCTCGCACCTCACATCGAAGCGGTGGGAGAATGGGATCATGGGAGGCATCTCCTCCTCTAGTACTGGGGTAAGCCTCGGGAAGTAGACGTATACCCACAACTACAGTGTGACAGAACGGATATCAGTGTGCTTATCAGATAAAGTAGAATGCAGAATAAAACAGAAGGCGTAGGACCATGCATTGAGCAGTGCATTGTGCAGAGTGTACAGTCCATGCAGTATACAGTCAGTGTAAAGCAGATTGCGTGTTCGTAGTATGTGCAGTGTATAGTCAGTTGGCAGCAGATTGTGCAGTATATGAAGTGTGTTGTGCAATGTGTGCAGCATGTAAAGCAAATTATATGTGTGTCGTGGGTGCAGTGTATGACCAGTGTGACGAAGACCGCAGTGTATACAGTATATAGAGTACGGAAAATGTAAAGCAGAAATGTAAAACAGAAGAAGAAGACGTACCTCCCAAGCCCGCCAGTAGCCTCCGAGCAGCTGTCCGCTAAGGTAGGAGGATGAACTCATATAGCTGTAGAGTGTGGCCAAGCCTGCGCCACCCTAGTCGTAGTCGCGGATCCTAGTCACATCAACAAGTGCACTCAATAGGCAAAGGGGCACGGTGTTCGCCCGGTCGGCGAAGAAGGTGGTCTCCAGCAGGAACATCAGAAAACCACGTGTGTATTGCTCCTCCTCCTCCTGAGTGGTAAGCACCTGGATCCTGAAGTGGTCCTCGAACCATGAGTATCGTAAAAATCCTGGACGAGCAAGAGGTGGTAGGTCGCCGAGCAGGTACATCTGAGCGGCCTCCCAATCGTCCATATCTGTATCGAAGGGGATCAAATCACCCCCTACTCCAATGCTTGTGAGCATGGAGAAGTCGAAGGGGATCATCGTCATGTCTCCTGTGGCCAAAAGATGGAAAGAGTCAGTGGTGTCCCACCACTTCTCCACCAGAGCAGCAAGGAGAGGCCTACTCGCAGTCAGGCGTGAGAGCCCCATGCAAAAAGTGCCGAAGTCGGCCTGGTCAACGATACACCGAACTGCCTCAGGAAACTCCATGTACCACCCCCGGGCCATGACATTTCCACACCCTCGGAAGGCATAGGAATCCCCCTGTGGTCAAAACAAACATTTGCGAAGCAATGTTACAAATACAATGTTGAAAGCACTCAGAATTGATGAAAATACAGCGTGTGTGCATGTGTTTAGATTCAAACAGATATCGGGTGTAGGTGTGCCCGCAGTGAACTACAGCCTATGATATATCAGTGTGTTTGAGTGGTTTAGTGGAAAATGCAGTGTCTGTGCACGTGTTCAGATTCAAACAAATACCGAGTATAGGTGTGCTCGCAGTAGACTACAACATGTGGTATATCGGTGTATCTGGGCTAAGCAATTAAAGAACAAGATCGACTATTGCAGTTGTGTTCTACATTGCGAAAAATGAAACGGGGAAGAGTATACCTCGAAAGTGCCGTAAGACAGATGTGACTTTGGCTCGCGCAGTAGAAGCTCTGGTGGTACACCCCTGGCAAAACTCCTGAACTGGCAAAGTCCGTCGGGAGGCAACACGTGTATCGCCAGCCTGTAAGCTGCCAGATCGAACGGTCTGATGTAAAGAGACAGAAGCTCGGCCTCGAGATCTACGTCTATCTCCAGGGGAGCCCCACCTTGTGGTATGTCGTCTGCTATCTCGAAGAGAGTGCAAAAATGACTGAAAGTGCAAAAACCGGGCAAGAATGTGAAAAGTCAACTGAAAAGTGAACCCCGAGAGGGTGAAAAATAGGCAGAAAGCTCGGAGTGCGAAAAAGGCACGAGAATCAAGGTAAACTCAAGGGAAACAAACCTCGAGTGGTGGAAATCGAGAAAGAGACACCGAAAACAAGTTTTGTTCGGTTCAAAATGTGCGAAACGAGAAGGTGTTCGCAAATTGAATGACGAAACGGGCTCAAAAACCGAGAAAAATGGTGAATCAAGGGTTGGAAAATAACCTAGAGAGGGAGGGGAGGGATTTTTGACCAAGAGCAAGTGAGAAATAAGGCTTGAAGACCTATATTTAAAGACCCGTAGCGAATTGACAAAACTGCCCCAATACAGGCATTTTTGGCCAGTCGGCCAAATATTTGGCCGATAGTCTTGTTTTGCGGCCGGCGAATGGCCAGTCACCTCTCCCGGTGGCTGGTGAACCTCCTACACCCTTGTTTGGGTCGTTGATGTGATTTGGGACCTTCTTTGCTCAAGACAGTACAAGGAACTGTATTTTGAAGCTTAACCGATCTCTGTGCCGTGTCTTCTATGCGTAGCACTCGAATACGTGCAAGGTGTATCCTTTTCGTATCCTTTCTTGTATCTTGCAAAGGTTTGGAAACTACTTCAAATACGTTGCATTGTTATGCATGTCTGCATGCGTTGTAGCGCACACCATCCTTTGCATTGTTATGCATGTCTACATGCGTTATAACGCGCACGACTTACACTGATATGCACTACTCATTTGCATTGTCATGTATTTCAAAAGACGTGCATTGTTGTGCATTCAAGTTCATTTGCATTGTCATCCATTTCAAAAGACGTGCGTTGTTACGCATTCAATTCCATTTGCATTGTCATGCATCTCAAAAAGATGTGCGTTGTCACGCATTTTGAATTCATTCGCATTGTCGTGCATTCCAATAATATGCATCGTCATGCATTTCAATAAAAGTCATGCATTGTCATACACTTCAATTACATACATTGTCATGCATCTTTCATCTACATTTCAGTTCATGCATTGTCATGCATTCTCATTCATGCATTGTCATGCGTGTCTCATTTCGCATTGTCATGCATCTTTATATCGCGCATTATCATGCATTCCCTTATCACGCATTGTTATGCATTACATGCATTGTCATACACTTCAATTACATGCATCGTCATGCATTTCAATAAGTCATGCATTGTCATGCATTTCAATTATACGCATTGTCATGCATTTTAATTACATGCATTGTCGTGCATTTCAATCCATGCATTGTCATGCGTGTCTCATTTTGCATTGTCATGCATTTCAATTACATGCATTGTCATGCATTCTCGTTCATGCATTGTCATGCGTGTCTCACTTTGTATTGCCATGCATTTCTCTTACCTTGCATTGTTATGCGCATTCCATTTGCATTGTCATGCATTTCTCTTATCTTGCATTGTTATGCGCATTCCATTTGCATTGTCATGCATTCTTAGGTTGCATTGTCTTGCATCCTCCTGTCCACCCACGTTGTTTCGTATTCTTAGGTTGCATTGTCTTGCATCCTCCCGTCCACCCACGTTGTTTCGCATTCTTAGGTTGCATTGTCTTGCATCCTTCCATATACACATTGCATGCGTTGTTGCGTTATGCTTTATTCATATGTGTTCAAGTTCCTATACACATTGCATGCGTTATCGCGTTATGCTTTACTTATTTGTGTTCAAGTTTCTATACACATTGCATGCGTTGTCGCGTTATGATTTACTTATATGTGTTCAAGTTTCTATACACATTGCATGCGTTGTTGCGTTATGCTTTACTTATATGTGTTCAAGTTCCTATACACATTTCATGCGTCATCGCATTATACTTTACTTATATGTGTTCAAGTTCCTATACACATTGCATACGTTGTCGCGTTATGCTTTACTTATATGTGTTCAAGTTCCTTTATTTTCACACATTGTACATGTTGTCGCATGTGCTTTATTTACATGTGTACATTACATTCCTGCTATACACATTGCATGCATGATCACGTTATGCTTTACTTATATGTGTTCAAGTTTCTACACACATTGCATGCGTTGTCGCGTTATGCTTTACTTATATGTGTTCAAGTTTCTATACACATTGTACATGTTGTCGCATGTGCTTTACTTACATGTGTATACTCTTCCTCACCTCCACACATTGTACACGTTGTCGCGTGTATTGTACTTATATGTGTTTTTGCCTTCATAGCATTGTTATGCTTGTTTCAAATCTCATTGTTATGCACACACTCGGGTTGCATTGTCATGCACCCCTTCTATCTGCATTGTCATGCACCCTCTCACTCGTGTTGTCACGCACCTTTCAATTGCATTGTTATGCATGTATCTAACAATATTGTACCTGTTAAGTTCTTTTTCTTTTTCAGGCACGATATTGTATGTACGGTTCATTTGAGGCTGGCACGACCAGACGAACCGGACAGGAACGATATTGTATGTACAGTTCATTTGAAGCTGACACGACCAGACAAACCGCATAGGTATTATATTCTCTGTGTGAAACGTAGCAAGAATAACATAATTCTCTTACATCCTTTCTGCATTGTAATGTAGTTTGGTTTTTGGCTTGCTTAAAACTGTTGCATTTATTGTATGTATTTGCTTCGTTATAGCTCTCTTTGCATGATCATAAGTTATGCTCAGCTTTGTGCATTGTTCTTGCATTTTGCCCCTGTCTTTGGGCGCATACCTTTGTCTGTAGCTTGTATGCTTTGTCTAAGTCTTCGGCCTCGTCAAAAATGGGTCGTCTCTGGGCTTTGACACTCACTTTCATCATTGTTATGACTTTCGAGTTCTGTCAAAGATGGGCAACTGTAGACACCCCATTTTTGACCGTCCTCAAGACTTGGACGTCATCGTTTGAACACTCGGTGATCATCTATGTTCGTGTTCGTTTTGAGTTCTCGGAGGTCTCGGCTACGTGTCTTGCCTTAGGATCTCTCGACTTGCTTGCTTTGTGTTTGGTTTTGCACCAAACACTTATTGTTTTGCTTCTGAGGGAAGAGAATGACTTGTTGGTCATCCCCACACCTCACCATCCATGGCTTGAGGCCACCGGCCCTATTTTGTTGCTACCGACCATTGGTTATGGCCGGTCGGCACTCTTTATGGTCAGCCGACCATTATTTTGGTCAATTTGTCATTTTTGGCTGGCCGACCACTGTTCATCTTCTTTTGGCAGATATTTTATGCCAGCTGTGATAGATGGCATCCACAATGCTCCCCTTCCATACATGTGTATGAAGGGATTTCCCTCTTGCTTAGCTTGTTTTGTAAGCTTTGCAAGATTGGAATTCCTATAAAGGGAGGGCTTTTCCTCCCTCCTTAGGGGTTCCAAGAAGTTCCAGAGGTCTGGTTTTAGGGTTAGGAGTCTTGTATCTATCCTATGTCTATATCTCCCCCTCCTTTTGATTTGTGTGTGTATAAGGTATGTTTGTTCTTAGTTTTGCATTAAGGCACCTAGTGTTACACCATACCTTGGTTGCTGAGGTGCCAAAGGGTTGTTCTTGGAGTTTTGAGCTGGTTTTGACCTAAGGAAGCTGCTGTAGCTCTCTTTTTGAAGAAGGTCTTCAAGGGTAAGAACCTTACCCCTTTATTCCCCATTTTTGCACAAGCTTTTAACCTATCTTGCATCTATTTTTAAGCTTAGTGTATAACTGAGAAAAGTTCTATTTTTACTTGCTTTTGATCTTTGTTTGAGGTCTCTTTGGTGTTTGGAGTTGTTTACCCCCTCGTAGGCCTTGTTTGGTCTCATTTTGTGCCTCTTTTTGTAAGCTTCGGGACCACCTTGTATTGGTCTTCCCACCACTGAAATCTAGAGGGATTTCAGTGGTGGAGATGATGTTTTGAGGTCCTAAGAAGGAGAGAGTCATCCCCTCTCCTTGTTGCCTTCAATATTTGTCATTTTTACCTCATGTGTGAGCATCTTGTTTGAGTTCATGATGGCCATGTGTTAGCTGGTATTTGTGATTGTTTTTCCATGTTATATCTCTATTTCAAGTTGGTTTAGATACACCATGCATGCTTTGCATACTTGCTTTGTAATGCCATGAAATTGCCTTAACATGCTTTGTGCTTTGAGCCTTATTTTTAGCATGATTTTGGCTTAGCTTTGTGACGCTTTTATGCATGTTTTAGTGTGCTTGAGGTTTGATTTTGGTTATTTGGGTCGTCTATGACTTTCTTGGTATAGCTACCATGCAATCTCCCTTATAGGCCTTGAGTGTTGGCCTCTCTAGCATACTCTCCTTGCATCATTTCAGTGGTTTGGCACCACTTATCATGTCATTTCAGTCCATATGGTATGCTTGCATGCTTACATTGATACTCCTTTGACGCTTTAAAAGGTTGTTGTCTTATGCTCCATGTTTGGACCATTATGTATGCTTCCATGTGTAGGCCATTTAGATGCCATCTAAGTGTGTTTTGGGCTTTGTCTTGACCTACATTGGGACTGTTTTGAGTCCTCTCGACCCTTTGGGACTTGCCTTGCATAGCCATGGTTTGATCCCTTAGGTTAGCCTTAGGCCTTGGGCTTGGTTGCATGCTATGCTTGCCTTGTTCAATTGGTTTGGCACATTTTCTAACATGATTTCAGAGCTTTCTATGCTTGCCATGTGTCCATGTTCATCCCTTTTAAGTGTGCTTAAAAGTTGCCTCTTTATGCTTAAGTGTTGGACCATGTGTGCATGCATGTTTGTCCCTTGTCTCTTAGCATCTTGGCCACTGATTTGGGCCTATTTTAGAGCTGTCCAAATTGGTTTAAGACCATCCTTCACATGTTGTCGCATACTCGCCTTGTGTGTTGTTACGTACTTGGCCTATCGCATGTTGCTGCATGCTTGAATCGCATTGCATTTGGCATGCATTTTCTTTGCTAAAGTTGCTATACATGTTCCTATGCTAAGTCCCATTCACATGTTGTTGCATGTTGGTTATTAGCATTATTGTTACATGTTTCGCATACTTGTTTGCTTAGGTTGTGTGCCTAGTACACATTGCTTGTTTGCATGCTCATATTGCATACTTAGCTCGCATGCTCAGGTTACATTTTGCATGCATGCCTTGCCTCTTGAATCACCATGATAGAGGTTGGGTCCCTTGTTTGTTTGGTGTGCATTTCATTTGACATTGAAATGGCACACTTGGCCTCTTCGGCCATCATGCATTGAAATGCGCGATTGGTGGCCCGAGGGTCGAGGGCCACACTCCCTTGAGTTCATAACATGATGGGGAGGTTGGTTGTGCAAACATTTGCTTTAAAATGCATTGCCATGCCCAGTTTGCCCTTTGCTGCTGTCAAAATAGGATTCTGCAGGAAGATATGGTCAACCAACCACATTGAGTGCCGGCCAACTAAATATCTTTGGCCGAGAGCCATACCAATGGTCGATGACCAGTTTCCCCTAGCCGGTGGTGTTTCTTCTTGGTTGGTGACCTTCCACAGTCATCAGGAAGTGATTCTGGAGCATCATTGAGACTTGCACAATTTTCAGAGGAGCAGAGCAGGGTAAACAGAGGCAGCTTGTGCATGGTGGTAGATTTCCGAGAGAAGCTGAGCACGCATGCATTGGACCCCCTTCCCGAGGCTGTTTTACCGCTTTATTAGCTTAGTTAATTTGCTTAACTAGTTAAGTGGTTTGTAACTATTTAATTAGCTTATTAGTTAGTTAAATTTGTATTATTCTTTTGGCCCTCCGAGAGAGGGCGAATTGTGTAATAAGCGTGCGTGTGTATGATGCATGTCTTCCAACCCCCACTTCTTTCTCCCTTTTACTTACCTGTTTTGATGGTTAGTATTAGGGCATTTTTTAATTAGCATCCTTATGCTATGCATGTGTGCATTCATTCCTCAGTATTGCATGCACCGGGCTCGGCGCATCATACTAACTGTATAGTATTTCAAATCTAACTTGAATACATGTTATCTGTTGCATTTCATATGCCATCCATAGATTAGCCGAACCTATTCTAGCTGCATTTTGCCTGCGATGCATTAGCCATCTTAACATGGACTTGGATCATACATTTGATTACTAACATGTTCCTTGATTTGGCTTGGAGTACTAGGTGAGTGTTTATGCTTTAGCATCTCGCATGAGTGTGAATGTTAACATGAAAGCATGCTTGCCATGAGGCTAATTGCTTAGTTGATTTACTGCCTGGATGTCTATGGGTGAAGGTTGGAATGTTTGAATTGGAATAATTCATCGAAATCCGTATTTTAGCCTACTTACGAGTAGCAAACCTCAAATCATTTCCAAACAATGGATATGCAATACTTTGTTCCAAATTAGGCAATCTAGTCTATACTTTTGTGTTGTGCCCGTCACATAGTAATTCTAGGCTAATAACCGGATTAAGAATACATAATGTTTTCAAAACTTGATATCATATTTGGTAGTGGCCGATCTTCGATCGGGCGAGCGGGGGTGCTCGTAGCAGACCTTCCCCAATCGTACCCAAGTTCCCGAGCCGAGGCAACTTTAGTGATGACGGACATGTGGCCTTAGGCAAACGAGTCAGGGTTTCCTAAATTTCCCAAAATAAAATATTTAGTTGGCGACTCTGTATCTGGCAACGCAGTCCATGTTTGGCACTTCTTTCTTAAAAATCTGTTTTCGAAAACGATTTGCCGGATTTAGACTCTTTGGTGATTTATCAATCTCACATCGCACATTGTGAGATCAGATTAAGAACCGTGACTATTTGAGTCGGAACTATAGCATGTGGCCCGCGGGTGCGTCTACACTGCCTGATGATTCTAGTTGTTGCGTGATCTTTCTCAAAGGCTGGTCAGTGAGAATCACTACGGAATGAGCTTGGAGGCGTCTAGAGGCGATGACCAGGGCGAGAGCCATTTTTTTTCTAATTAAGGGCAGTTCTGTTCAACTTCCTTGAGTGTGCAGCTGATGTAGTAAACTAGGCAATATATTGAGTCGTGTTCCCTGATGAGGGCAGCACTAACAACGGTGTTGGACATAGCTAAGTAGAGGAAAAGGGTTTCGCCTGGTAGTGCTTGAGAGAGAAAAGGGGGGTTGGCCATACACTGCTTCAGTTACTAGAAGGCCTCCTCAGACTTGGTATTCCATTCGAAGGCCTGCCGGAGGACTTTGAAGAATAGAAGGCATTTGTCAATTGCTCGCGAAATGAAATGGTTGAGGGCAGCAACTCTACCTATAAGCCGCTGAACCTCCTTAACTGTTCTGAGAGGCCGTATTTCTATCAGGGCCTTGATCTTTTTTGGTTTGGCCTCAATTCCTCTTTGGCTGACCATAAACCCCAAAAACTTAGCAGACCCAACGCCAAAGGCACACTTTTTCGAATTCAGTTTCATCTGATACTTGCGCAAGGTTTAGAAAGTCTCACGCAGGTCTGCCAAGTCGTCAGAGGAGAGTTTTCTCTTGATGAACATATCATCGACGTAGACTTTCATGTTTCGACCTATCTGGTGTTGGACAACAGCATTAACCAGGCATTGGTAAGCGGCTCCAACATTCTTCAAGCCGAACGGCATGACACGGTAGTGATAAGTCCCCCTGTCAGTGATGAAAAAGGTGTGCTCCTAGTCGGTTACGTGCATTAAGATCTGATTATAGCTGAAGAAAGCATCCATGAAGCTAAGCATCTGATGTTCCACAGTTGCATCGACCAATAGATTTATCCTAGGAAGGGGATAGATGTCTTTGGGGCAGGCTCGGTTGAGGTCGGAATAGTCGATGCAGAGTCGCTATTTGCCGTTATTTTTGCAGACCAGGACCCCGTTAGGCATCCATCTGGGATAGTCCACATTTTTTGATGAACTGTGTCTTCAGTAGCTTGTTAACTTTAGCGGCGATGAAGCTGTTACGTTCCGGATGAAAAATGCGTTGCTTTTGGCAGAATGGTCGAAATTGAGATTCAATACTGAGACGATGGGTAATAAAAGAAGGGTCGATACCTGGCATGTCTGAATGGGTCCAAGCAAAGATATTGTTGTGCTCGGCTAAGAGAGCCGTGAGATCAGCCTTGGCCTGAGAGGACAGCAGGCTGCCAATCTTAGCCATTTTCGTTAAATTAGTAAGATCAACAGGCACCTTGAAAAGTTCCTCCACTGGTTACTCTATAACTACCTCTTCCTCGTCTCTAACATCAAAGCCTTTAATGATCATAGCTTCTTTCATTTTGACTTCCTTTAATGAGGTGACATAGCACTCCCAGGGCTACCGTATGTTCATCCCTCACAGTGCTTACCCCCTAGTCAGTGGGAAACTTCATGGCTAGATGGTACGTTATAGCGATCCCGGGTTTACCCTTGTTGTACAGTGATCCGGACATGTGTCCGTGGATGTTGGTAGTTGTTTATTTCCTAGTTTGCATCCTCTTTACTTTGTATTTTGAGTTATGGGATGTGTTGAGCGGGTTTGTTACAGGTTGGTTGAGTTTAGAAACCAAAACTAGTTGCCCAGATTTTTGGCCTGTACGCTCGAGCGGAGGTGTTGGCGCTCGAGCGGAGATTACACCCATTCAGTATTTTCCTGTGCAGCGTTGTACGCTCGAGCGTAGGGTTGGGAGCTCGAGCGGAGGTCTGGTTCTGCAAAAATGCTGGGCGAGTGCATTCTGCGCTCGAGCGGGAGGTTGGCCGCTCGAGCGGAGGTCTGTGAGTGGTCGCTCGAGCGGGGTGTTTTACGCTCGAGCGGAGACCTGGGTTAAAGACCCGAAATTGTGACTTTTCAAATCACTTTTTCACTTTCTCTTCTCTCTCTTACTTTTCCAAAATCACCATTGTTGAGCCTCTCACTCTAGACTCTACCTTCTCTCTAGGTTTTGATCTAGTAGGAGTGATTTACTCACCTTTGGCCTTTACAAAAAGGTTGTTGATCGTCGAGGGCTTCATTTTAATCTGAAAAAGTTTGGATTTGGAGCAAGTTGATCTTGGAGTCTTCATCTCCTTTTGGGCTAAAACTTCGAGGTAGGGATAACCTACTCCTCTCTATGGGTTTTGTCTTTAAATTTTGGTATTTTGAGATGTTGGGCTTGGTTTGGTAAATTTGTGAAAGTTTGGGGCTTTTGTGTAATTTTACAAAAGTTGGGGTTTTACTCATCATAAACCTAGATGCATGTTTGGCATAAAAAAATAGAATGATTGTTGAATCATTGATGAAAATGGAACCTAAGGGTTGAAATGGTAATTATGGAAAATGGCCTAATTATATTGTTTAATTAATTGGGATAATTAATTGGTAAGAAATGAGGAAATGAAATGTTGATTGAATATCCATTTGTGCATTTATTTTCTGTTTTAGAAATAACTGCTTTGGGCTATCGGTGGAGGATAGTCGAGATTGTTGTAGACAATGCATGATGATTAGGTAAACGGAAACTAATCAATGGAACGTGTCATGGAACTTGACTGTTGATAGAATACATTAATTGTGTGTATTGTGTGATGGTATATAGAACCAATGTGTTTATATACGTTATGTGTAGAGGAGGAGATAGGGGATGTACTCCGCGGTTTAGGGGAAGATAGGGGATGTACCTCTAAACCGGATAGGTATTGGGAGGAGATAGGGGATGAACTCCGTAGACAGAGCTCATATGCTTGTCTAGAGAAGTGAAGATAGAGCTCATATGCTTATCTTTGTGAAGTGTGGATACAGCTTGTATGCTTATCTGTGGATATTGTTGATATACATATCTGTTGTAGAGTGTGGATACAGCTTGTATGCTTATCTGTGGATATTGTTGATATACATATCTGTTGAGAATGTGGATATAGCTTTTATGCTTTTCTGAATGTGAGATATAGTTTTTATACATATCTGTGGAAATGATGATAGAGCTAGCATGCTTATCTGTTGAAAAAGGGAAAATGAAAAGTAATTGGGACTTGTAAGTCGTTGACATAAATATGTAATTTATGTGATTGTATCAGTGTTGACCAACTATCAATTGCTAATGTTTTAGTCATTGTCCATGGTTGGTTTAGTGTATTTCTACTGGGCTGTGGCTCACCCTATATGGGAATATCATTTTCAGGTACAGGAAGCATGCCACCTCCAAGGACATAGCTTGGGAGGCTAGAGGCGGACATAGCGTAGTTGTTTTACTTTTGATGTATTACATGTAACTTCAAGCCAAGGGCTTAATGTGTAAACGAGTTAGTACTCTTTTGTTGTAACCAAGTGTTAACTTGGAAAGCTGTAAGCCCGTAGGGCATTTTGTTTTGATGTAAACATGTAATACTTATGTAATGAAACTCAATGAAATAAAGGAATGTGTTAGTTTAATGTTATTATTTTGAGGGCGTTACAACTTGGTATCAGAGCGTACCGGGTTCGAATACTTTGGGTACGTGGGAAGTGATTAGGATCACAATGGGTTTGTCTCGCTTGATAGAGACTTAGATGTAGTATCATATGCTATGTGCTTAAATGCTAACATGCTTATGTGACTATGTGGGTATGGGATTTAATTTCTAGGATGTTGATTGGATCCTTGAGTTTCTGGGAGTCTTGTTGGAAAAGCACTTGATCAACGCTGTTTCTAACCGGAACTCTAGTAACGTCTCGGGACTATCATTATCCGGAAATGAAATTCGTAAATGCTTATGTGTTTATGTGCTTATGTGGAGTGAATTACAGTTGTCCATGCATTAGGACGTGAGTGTTTAGTTTCGGCACACTTATGAATGTGCTAACGTTCTGTGTTGCCCTTATTAGGATGTCAGGACGAGGAAGAGGTGCTAGGCGTGGTAGACCTGCGAGGCAGGAAGTACCGTTACAGGGTGAGATTCCGGCAGTGCAGGAGGGAGTTGGGCAGGCCAATGTGGCCGAGCCAGTGGGCCAGCAGGCTATGGGTGCCTTGGCCAGAGAGATAGCAGGAGCTTTAGGTATTCTTAGAGCTGGGAATCAGGCAGCTGAGATAGGGCCTTCCTTCTTGAAGAGGGAGTTCTTCCGGTGTAATCCGGATGAGTTTATCGGGGATCCTAAAGAGCCGCTTAAGGCAGATGAATGGCTCGAACAGACAACGAAGACGTTTGAGATGCTTGGCATCGAGGACGGAGCACTGAAAGTGACCTTGGCATCCTTCCAGCTGAAGGGAGATGCGGGTCAATGGTGGAAGTACGAGAAAGCTCGTGTTGGTGGTACTTGGGAGGCGTTTATAAATGCTTTTCAGGAGAGGTTTTTATCAGCAGCAGCTAGGGAGAAGCTGAGGGATCAGTTTAGCCGGCTTAATCAGCAGGGCTTGTCAGTGGCCGAGTTTGAGGCTACTTTTACCAGTCTGTCCAGGTTTGCACCTGAACTGGTGGCGTCTGAGGAACGCCGTTGCTATGAGTTTGAGCGGAAGTTGAGGCGGGGCCTCAAGTTGAGAATTGGTGGGTCTTATATTCGAGAGTATAGACGCCTAGTGGACGCTGCAGCTCATATGGAGCTTATGATGCAGGAGGAGGATGAGGGTCAGAGAGGCTCCAAGAGGAGCCAGGATAGTCAGAGTGATGGCAGGAGACAGAAGGGTAATAACCCTCAGCAGTCTCAGGGCGCAGTCTCTAGATCGACCTTTCCAGTGCCTAGTGTAGGCTCGGGGAGAGGCAGTCAGGGAGAATTCACTTGTTACAAGTGTGGCCAGCTGGGTCACAAGGTTTCGGTTTGCCCGCAGAAGGGTGGGGGTCAGAAAGCTGCTTCTTCTTCAGCTAGACCGCCGAGTCAGAGTTTGGGCAGGGGGCAGCTCTTGACTTGTTATCAGTGTGGACAACCTGGGCACATGAAGTGGGCACATGAAGAGGTTTTGCCCACAGTTGGGTGCCACTTCGGGAGCATCTGGTTCTAGGCAGACGCAGGGTTTTCAGCCAGCTCAGTCTGTGCAGGCCTCGAGGGCCAATCCGGGAGCTTCGTCATCCCAGTCTGTGCAGCAGTCTTTTGCTCCGAGAGGTGAGCAGGTAGACCAGGGGCCTACGGGGCGCGTGTATGCTGTTACCGCGCAGGATTTAGTACCGGCTCCATCAGTAGTAAGAGGTACTTTTCTGTTTTGCAACTCAGTTGCTAATGTGTTGATAGACACGGGTGCATCTCATTCTTTTGTATCTGCTGCATTTGCATCTGTTTTGGAATTGGAGTTCGCACAGTTAGCATCTCCTATTTGTGTGGTATCGCCTTTGGGTGGTGAGTTGATCCTGAAACAGGGTGTTAGAGGATGTGATATTGAGGTCGCCGATTATAGGCTTCCTTTTCCGTTTGTTGTCATGCCCATGAAGGGTTTTGATGTTATTTTGGGTATGGACTGGTTATCGTCATACCGGGCTGTTATTGATTGCTACCGCCAGAGGGTTACATTGTGTACCTTGAGCGGGGAGTGGTTCCATTTCTTGGGAGACCGGGTTGGTAGTGTTTTGCCACCGGGGTATGATTCGCGAGGGCGAAGTGAGCTTAGTGGTCTACTTGCTAGCTTTGAGAGTAGTAAGTGTGATGAGACACTGATTGTGTTGCCGAGGGTGGTTTGTGAGTATTCGGATGTTTTTCCCGAAGATCTTGTTAGTTTGCCACCTCACCGAGAGATAGAGTTCTCTATTGATTTAGTGCCTGGTACGGCGCCGATTTCTATGGCACCTTACCGTTTTGCTCCAGCAGAGTTGGTTGAGTTGAAAGTTCAGCTCCAGGAATTGCTCGATAAGGGCTTTGTTCGCCCTAGTGTTTCACCGTGGGGAGCACCGGCCCTCTTTGTTAAAAAGAAAGATGGTGCCTTGAGATTGTGTATAGACTACCGGAAGTTGAATCGGGCTACGGTTAAGAATAAGTATCCTATGCCCCGTATAGATGATTTGTTTGACCAGTTGAAGGGTTCCCGTTGTTTCTCTAAGATAGACTTGAGATCGGGTTACCATCAGTTGAGGGTCAGGGAGGAAGATATTCCTAAGACGGCATTCCGTACGCGGTATGGCCATTACGAGTTTCTGGTGATGCCATTCGGGCTTACCAATGCACCGGCAGTCTTTATGGACTTGATGAACCGGATTTTCCGGGAGTTCTTAGACCGATTTGTGGTCGTCTTCGTGGACGACATTCTTATCTATTCGCCTTCTGAGGAGGAGCACGAGGCACACTTGAGAGTGGTGCTTGAATTGCTTAGAGCCCATAGGCTGTATGCCAAGTTTGGGAAGTGTGAGTTCTGGCTGAGGGAAGTCAAATTCTTAGGCCACGTGGTATCCGGGGAAGGGGTGTCTGTTGATACATCCAAGGTTGAGGCAGTGCAAGATTGGGCACAGCCTAAGAGTGTGTTTGAGATCCGCAGTTTTCTGGGATTAGCTGGGTATTACCGTCGGTTTGTGAAAGATTTCTCCAGGTTAGCGTCACCGTTGACTAGACTGACTCGGAAGGGAGTCAAGTTTGTGTGGAGTGAGACTTGTGAAAAGTCGTTCCAAGAGCTGAAAGTTAGATTGACCACCGCTCCGGTGTTGATTATTCCGGAGAGAGGGTTGGGTTATGCGGTTTATTGTGATGCTTCACGAGAGGGTTTGGGTTGTGTGTTGATGCAAGAGGGGAAAGTGGTAGCTTATGGCTCACGTCAGTTGAAAATACACGAAAAGAATTACCCCACACACGACCTAGAGTTAGCAGCTGTGATCTTTGCCTTGAAAATCTGGAGGCACTACCTTTATGGTGAGAAGTTCGAGGTATTCTCGGATCACAAGAGTTTGAAGTATCTGTTTTCACAGAGAGACTTGAATCTGAGGCAGAGGAGATGGATGGAGTTCATCGAGGATTATGATTTTGAGTTGCATTACCATCCGGGAAAGGCCAATGTTGTGGCCGATGCCCTTAGTAGGAAAACCATTAGTGATGTTGCTAGTATAGCCATCCGGGAATGGGAGATGTTGGGAGCACTTGGCGAGTTTGATTTGCTACTGGGCGAATCTGTTGAGGCTGCGGCCTTGTTTTCTGTTGTTGCGCAGCCTACACTTGTGATTAGAGTGTTAGAGGCACAGAGAGGTGACCTTGAGGTAGAATCCCTCCGAGAGAAGATCTCCAGTGGGAAAGTTGAGAAGGGTTTGACGGTGTATCCCGACCTGAGTGTGAGATACCGAAACCGTTTGTTTGTACCGGAGTCTTGCCAAGAGGAAGTACTCCGAGAGTTTCACCATTCGCGCCTTGCGGTGCATCCGGGAGGTACTAAGATGTATCAGGATTTGGGTCGCCAGTTTTGGTGGCGGGGTATGAAAAGAGATGTGGCTGTTTTCGTATCGAAATGCCTTACTTGCCAGCAAGTGAAGGCCGAGCATCAGAGACCAGCGGGTTTGTTGCAACCCTTGCCTATTGCCGAGTGGAAGTGGGAGCATGTCACTATGGACTTCGTTGTAGGTCTTCCGAGGACTCAACGGGGTAGTGATGCTATTTGGGTGGTTGTAGACCGGTTGACTAAGTCGGCGCACTTTATTCCTATGCGCGTAAGAGATTCGGTAGATCATCTTGCCGATTTGTATATTCGGGACGTAGTGAGATTACACGGAGTCCCAGTGACGATCGTCTCAGATAGAGATCCTCGTTTTACTGCTAGGTTGTGGCAAAGTTTGCAGAGTGCCTTGGGCACTAAGTTGACCTTTAGTACGGCTTATCATCCTCAGACTGACGGGCAGTCCGAGCGTACTATACAGATCCTCGAGGATATGCTTCGGGGTTGTGTCCTGGACTTCAGTGGGACGTGGGAGAGGCACTTGCCATTGGTAGAGTTTGCCTACAACAACAATTTTCAGTCTAGCATCGGTATGGCACCGTTTGAGGCCTTGTATGGCCGACCGTGTAGGTCTCCAGTTTGTTGGGCCGAGGTGGGTGATGCACCTTTGTTGGGTCCGGAGTTGGTTAGGGAGACGACGGAGAAAGTTGAGCTTATCCGTAGGAGGCTTGTTACAGCCCAGAGTCGGCAGAAATCTTATGCTGACCGTAGGAGGAGGCCTTTGGCGTTTGAGGTAGGTGATCATGTCTTTCTGAAGATATCACCTAGACGAGGCCTGATGAGGTTTGGGAAGAGTGGGAAGTTATCCCCTCGGTTTATTGGTCCTTTTGAGATCGTTGAGAGGATTGGTGAGGTTGCTTATCGATTAGCCTTACCACCGCAGTTGTCCGGAGTGCATGACGTGTTTCATGTGAGTATGCTTCGGAAGTATGAGCCAGATCCATCATATGTGTTGGATTGGACTGATTTAGAGGTAGATGAGGATGCCTCGTACGAGGAGAGACCGGTACGGGTCTTGGATAGGCGGGATCAAGTCCTGCGTGGTAAGACCATTCCTTTGGTGAAAGTCTTGTGGAAACATCACGGAGTGGAAGAAGCCACTTGGGAACGTGAGTTGGAAGTCCGAGAGAAATATCCGGACTTGTTTGTTGATATGTAATCTTGTATTTAAATTTTACATTTTGTTGAACTTAAGAGCTTTTATATATGTCTTAAGTTGTGAAACATTGAAAATGTTTTGATTATTGGAAGTATGTTTGGAACTTGCCTCATATGGAAGTTGAATGTGACGCTATATGTGTTGAATATATTGTTAAAATTGGAAAGATAGTGCATAATGTTAATGCATGTTGAAAATACATATGTTGTTTACATATTGTGATATGTCTCTTGTTAAAGGGATGGGATGACCGGTAATGGGTCGAATTGTTGAATGTTAAATTGTAACATTGTCTAAAATGAAGGAAAACTTGTTTTGAAAACTTGTGCTTAATTTCGGGGGCGAAATTCTTTAAGGGGGGGAGGTTATAGCGATCCCGGGTTTACCCTTGTTGTACAGTGATCCGGACATGTGTCCGTGGATGTTGGTAGTTGTTTATTTCCTAGTTTGCATCCTCTTTACTTTGTATTTTGAGTTATGGGATGTGTTGAGCGGGTTTGTTACAGGTTGGTTGAGTTTAGAAACCAAAACTAGTTGCCCAGATTTTTGGCCTGTACGCTCGAGCGGAGGTGTTGGCGCTCGAGCGGAGATTACACCCATTCAGTATTTTCCTGTGCAGCGTTGTACGCTCGAGCGTAGGGTTGGGAGCTCGAGCGGAGGTCTGGTTCTGCAAAAATGCTGGGCGAGTGCATTCTGCGCTCGAGCGGGAGGTTGGCCGCTCGAGCGGAGGTCTGTGAGTGGTCGCTCGAGCGGGGTGTTTTACGCTCGAGCGGAGACCTGGGTTAAAGACCCGAAATTGTGACTTTTCAAATCACTTTTTCACTTTCTCTTCTCTCTCTTACTTTTCCAAAATCACCATTGTTGAGCCTCTCACTCTAGACTCTACCTTCTCTCTAGGTTTTGATCTAGTAGGAGTGATTTACTCACCTTTGGCCTTTACAAAAAGGTTGTTGATCGTCGAGGGCTTCATTTTAATCTGAAAAAGTTTGGATTTGGAGCAAGTTGATCTTGGAGTCTTCATCTCCTTTTGGGCTAAAACTTCGAGGTAGGGATAACCTACTCCTCTCTATGGGTTTTGTCTTTAAATTTTGGTATTTTGAGATGTTGGGCTTGGTTTGGTAAATTTGTGAAAGTTTGGGGCTTTTGTGTAATTTTACAAAAGTTGGGGTTTTACTCATCATAAACCTAGATGCATGTTTGGCATAAAAAAATAGAATGATTGTTGAATCATTGATGAAAATGGAACCTAAGGGTTGAAATGGTAATTATGGAAAATGGCCTAATTATATTGTTTAATTAATTGGGATAATTAATTGGTAAGAAATAAGGAAATGAAATGTTGATTGAATATCCATTTGTGCATTTATTTTCTGTTTTAGAAATAACTGCTTTGGGCTATCGGTGGAGGATAGTCGAGATTGTTGTAGACAATGCATGATGATTAGGTAAACGGAAACTAATCAATGGAACGTGTCATGGAACTTGACTGTTGATAGAATACATTAATTGTGTGTATTGTGTGATGGTATATAGAACCAATGTGTTTATATACGTTATGTGTAGAGGAGGAGATAGGGGATGTACTCCGCGGTTTAGGGGAAGATAGGGGATGTACCTCTAAACCGGATAGGTATTGGGAGGAGATAGGGGATGAACTCCGTAGACAGAGCTCATATGCTTGTCTAGAGAAGTGAAGATAGAGCTCATATGCTTATCTTTGTGAAGTGTGGATACAGCTTGTATGCTTATCTGTGGATATTGTTGATATACATATCTGTTGTAGAGTGTGGATACAGCTTGTATGCTTATCTGTGGATATTGTTGATATACATATCTGTTGAGAATGTGGATATAGCTTTTATGCTTTTCTGAATGTGAGATATAGTTTTTATACATATCTGTGGAAATGATGATAGAGCTAGCATGCTTATCTGTTGAAAAAGGGAAAATGAAAAGTAATTGGGACTTGTAAGTCGTTGACATAAATATGTAATTTATGTGATTGTATCAGTGTTGACCAACTATCAATTGCTAATGTTTTAGTCATTGTCCATGGTTGGTTTAGTGTATTTCTACTGGGCTGTGGCTCACCCTATATGGGAATATCATTTTCAGGTACAGGAAGCATGCCACCTCCAAGGACATAGCTTGGGAGGCTAGAGGCGGACATAGCGTAGTTGTTTTACTTTTGATGTATTACATGTAACTTCAAGCCAAGGGCTTAATGTGTAAACGAGTTAGTACTCTTTTGTTGTAACCAAGTGTTAACTTGGAAAGCTGTAAGCCCGTAGGGCATTTTGTTTTGATGTAAACATGTAATACTTATGTAATGAAACTCAATGAAATAAAGGAATGTGTTAGTTTAATGTTATTATTTTGAGGGCGTTACATACGTGGAGGTTACAGCTTGAAGAGCATTAAGGGCAGTGCGCCCTAATATGATATTGCAAGCAAAAGGACAGTCGATGATGAGGAAAGTAAGGAGTTTGGTGGACTACCGTAGATACTCTACGATGGTTATGGAGAGGTGGATGGAGCCCATAGATATGACCAGATCACCGGTGAAACCAACCAAAGGGGTTTGTAGAGGTGACAACTTCTCTTCTCCAAACTTTAGTTGGCGGTAGGCATTGAAGAAGATGATGTCTAAGGAGCTGCTGTTGTCGACCAGAACTCTCTTGACTTTGTAGTTTGATAAGAGACCAGAGATGACCATGGGGTCATCATGAGGATAGCGAACGCCTGTGCAGTCTGTCGCTCTAAAGGTGATCGGCTTGGACCATTGTTTGGGTTACTTGTAGGGTTGGTCCACTGTGGCTACTTCTCGATTAGATCCTTGTCGAATTTTTCGGAGCTCAGCTTCCTATGCCGACCGCGATGGTCCGCCTCACATGAGACCGCCGACGATGACCCTTGTTTCACCTAGTAGGGAGGAGGGTCGCCGTGAGCTCGAGGTTGGTGTTAAGGCCAATCATAATTCCGTTCAGGTTGTGCTAGTCGTCGGGGGGGAGTGTGTTGGCGATTATGGTTTGGAGGGCCAGTTCTAGGCCTCTGTGGGGGATAGGCTGCTGTGAATCAGCTGAGGCATCCCTGGCAGACCGGATCCTTGACTTGGTCTATGAGGTTGATACATTCATCAGTGTTGTGGCTGTGATCTTGATAGAAGCGGTAGTACTTGGATGAATCCCGTCGGTTGGAGGGAGATCTGGATGGTTGAGACCATTTCAGGTTATAGTCTCGTTGAATTTGGTTCAAAACTTGCTCTACAAGTGAATTGAGGGGGGCGTACTGCTCGAACTGACCAGGTGGGCGGGTTGGGGCCGATCAGTTCGAGCATGCAGGTTAATCTGGGTGTGATAGGGATTGGTACGTATATTGCAAGGGTCGAGGTTCAGGCTTTTTTCTTTTGTCCTTGGAGGGTAGGCTTTGGATGTGGAGTCTTGGCAAACTGCCAAAGAGTATTCGATGTTCATGTATTTTTGGGCTTTGGCAAGAAGGGAGGCCATGGTGGTTAGGGGATTTTTGGAGAAGGAGAAAATAAAATTGGATGGACGCAAACCAGCCATAAAGGCTGTGAGAATGACCTTGTCATCGTTTTCCTTCACTTGTAGGGCTTCGGTGTTGAAGTGGGTGACATAGCTGCATAACGACTCCCCTTCTGTCTGCCGAATGTTTAGTAATTGGGTGGTTGGTTGCCATTGTCGCTGAGCACTAATGAAGTGGCTTAAAAAGGATTTGCTGAGCTGGCGAAATGAAGTGACTGAGTCTGGGGGGAGCTGACTGAACCAAAGGCACGCCGACCCCTTCAACATGACAGGGAAGACGCGACACATGATTTCCTCTGGAAAGGCATATAAGATCATGAGTGTTTGATATGTTTCTACATGGTCGACGGGATCGGTGGTACCGTCGAAGGTGTCGATTGATAGCATTTTGAACTTGGGAGGGAGAGCTTTATTTCTAATGGAAGCGTTGAAGGAAGAGTTGACGGTGGAGGAAGTCTTGTGCTGCATGTACTACATGACACCTGTAGTTGGAGTTTCATGGCCCGCAGTTCTTCGTCCCAGATGGGAGCATTATCCTCACAAATAGGGATTGAGGGTTGAACACTGCTAGCCTCACCTTCATGGACAATTATATGGTATGGTAAGGGGTGGTCATGGAAAGACGGTGGCATATCTTAGCGAGGCTGTAACGGGGGAGGGTGCAAGCCGTCAAGATTCAATGGTTGAGGCCGCGGAGTGAAGGGTGGAAATGTTCCTGGAGGCACATGGGGTGGGAATTGATGGTGATAGTGGGCTTGTTCCGGGTGCGAGGGAACTATTGGCAGTGGTGCAGGAGGGATAGGCAAGTCATGCTGGAGTATGGCATTGATCAGGGTTTGGTTTTGCTCGGTCAGTCGGTTAATGCTATTGGTGAGTTCTGTAAAATATGGAGGCGGGTTGTTTGGTTTGGAGGGCTCAACTTTGGGGTTACCAACGTTATGTTGGGAAGCCTTGGACCTAGTCATGACCATCCACCTTGATGCAGGGGGTGGATGATTACGGCGTTCCTTCCAGCGACAATGAACACAACTGTCTTTCCGAAATGGTATTCCCACAGACGGCGTTGTTACGACCCAAACCCGCCCCTATGGGTTTAGCACCATAACCGGCTAGTAATTCGTGATTACCGAAG
Organism: Camellia sinensis; assembly: GCF_055761805.1. Lineage (NCBI taxonomy): Eukaryota > Viridiplantae > Streptophyta > Magnoliopsida > Ericales > Theaceae > Camellia > Camellia sinensis. The sequence continues at coordinate 183,588,230 of NC_138961.1, read as the reverse complement.
GCCTGCTTAATAGTAATAACAGTAATACAGGGTACAAGGGCTGGTGGAAGCCAAAACAGTAATAAAAGATGTTCAATGAGCTGTGACAGTCTGTATGCAAAAAAGACTTTTCGTACATATTCACATTCAGAACCAAAACAATATATACATACATATACAATCATCCAGGACAGGGACCTAATCCCTATTAGAACAGTACAGTACAGGTACAGTTAGTATATACAAAAACAGAGACAGAAAGGATGAATCTAAAACACCCCAAAAAGCCCTAGCTTGAAGGACTTGGAACCTCTCAATGAGGCACAGTGGTTGCCTTGACAAAAAAGGAGTTAAACCCAATGCTCCTAGCTTCGATCCGGGGCCTGGACACCTACATATATATATATATATATATAAACAGTGAGCTAAAGCCCAGTGAATAACATATGCATAAAGAGATTAAGAATGAATGTCCTTTCAGTATTTAAAACAGTCAGTTATAACAGTATATCAGTCATTCAGTCATAGCAGTCATATGTGGTACATCCCATAGCAAAACAGTACAATAGGTCTTAACAGACCGAACGGTCAGTTGATGGCCATCATATCGATAAACAGTAGTGGTTTCAACATGGGAATTGACAGAGATCTTTGTAACAATAGCAATAGCAGTACAGTAACAGTAACAATAAATTGCTATGGATGCCACGAATACAGTTCACAAATAGGACAAACATTCATTCAGCAAGAAATATCATTTCAAAAAGCAGTACAGTTGGTCATTTAGAAAATATTCATGATTGAATATATCTTTACAACATTGTTACTCACGGAGTTCTGGGCTACAGATAGGTTAGCGAGCGTCCTCGGATGCCAACCCTACACAGTTACAGGATGAACACGCACTAAGTTGCACGTTTGGGAAACAATAACTTAGTCCCTATCTTGACTCGGTGTGGTTCTATAACATTATCCTCATTAAGATGCCTTAAACTAGGCCTAGGAATGCCTAAGATGGAATGAGGATGCAAAGATACACTTTAAAACACTGTCAAATTTTTGCAGAAACAGGGGTCCCGCTCGAGCGTGGATTTCGTCGCTCGAGTGGACATGAAGACAAAAGAGCTACGCTCGAGCATGACTTTCCTCGCTCGAGTGGACTGCAAAAGTACTGGATGCATGAAATTCACGCTCGACGGGCGCTCGACCCCCGCTCGAGCGTGAGACACAAGTCCTCGCTCGAGCATGCATTACCTCGCTCGAGCGGACTGTAAACACATGCAAAGTACTGAATACACGCATTTTACGCTCGAGCGTTATTTTCCCCGCTCGAGCAGACTGCATGAACTCAGAGTGTACGCTCAAGCGTGGAGTTCCCCGCTCAAGCGTGGATCCAAAATCTAGAATTTCCAAATTTGTCTCCAAGCATGAAACTCAACATTTAAAGCATCAAATTCGATCCTTTTGGGCTAATTTTCTGGAAAACACTTTAAAACTCATAATATGACATGTTTCAAAGATCAATTTGCAAAATCAAAGCCCAAAGGTAGTTCAATTGAACCCATTTCCGAACAAAACTTCAAGAACATGATGTATATGTAACATGCATGAATTTAATCAACTTCAAAGCTTCTAATTCAAGAACAAATGAGTCAATCCTTCCAAAAACATGCTGAATTCATGGACCAAAGCTAGAATATGGACATGCATATGAGGATTTCCATGAAATCAACCTCAAAACTCAACAATGTATACATGCATGCATGAATTCCTACTCAATTGAACATATTAAGCTAATTCATGCCTTAAATCACTAACCTTACCATGAATCATGCAAGAACAACTCAAACTCACAATTAAAAGGGTGAGTCTCCTACCTCAAGTCTCCAATTCAAGGTATAGAAGCTCAAATTTTGCAAGTTCTTTCAAATTTTCCAATTCTCCAAGCAATTCTTTGATGAACTCAAGTTCTCTCCTAGCTCTCTCTCTCTCTAGTTGGTTTTGGTCTGAAGAATGAACAAATTGATGCAACACATAAGCTCTAACAAGACTTAACAAAGTGGCCCACTTCTATGGCATTTTGGTAAATAAGCCAACTAATGTAATTTACCATTATTTAATCTAATTTAATTATACCAAATCAAATTTCAATTAAACATACCATAAAATCACATTAATTCTAATTAACACAAAACACTAATCAATTCCGGATTCGGCCGCCGATAAGGCCTTCAATTTGCAGTTTAAAACATAAAACATGAATAGATCATTAACGCTGTGTTTGGTTGGAGGATTTGGGAAGGGATTTGAAAAGGGAAAGAGAAAAGGTGTGTGAAACTATGTGAAATTTAGGCATATTTTATTCTCATTTCACCTACCTTTTCCATTTTCCTTTCCAAATCCCTCATCAAATCCCCCAACCAAACACAGCATAACAGTCAAACAGATAGACATGCATTCAAACTAATACACCCAATTAATCAGTCAGAATTTCAGTTAATCAATCACTTAACATGCTTAATCATAGATTAGCACTAATCAGTGGTGAGGGTTGTCACAGTCTCCCATCCTTACAAAGAGTTTGGTCCTCCAAACTCGAATTACCTTCATTTTGGAAGAACACTGGATCCAGAGGGAACAGTTCAGGACATCTCTTGATCATATCGTCTTCCCTTTTCCAAGTGGCATATACACCACCATGGTTTTGCCAATCAATTTTCACTAACGGAATCTGTTTGTTCCTCAACTTCTTGATCCATCTGTTTACAATCTGAATAGGTCGTTCTTCATAAGTGTAGTCATCACTTAGCACTACACGGGTAGGCTCAATCACATGAAAGGGATCCCGAAGGTAATCCCTCAACATTGAAATATGGAACACGTAATGCATATGCTCAATTTCAGGAGGAGCGCTACTTGATACGCCACCGGATTAATCTTTTCAATAATCTCGTACGGACTGACATATCTCGGCGCTAACATGCCTTTAACCCCAAAACGAGTCTGGCTTTTCATCGGTGTCACTTTAACAAAAACATGATCACCTACTTCATATTCCCTGTCTCGTCTTCAGACATCCGCATAACTTTTTTGCCGGCTCTGTACGGTTTTCAATCTCTGTTGAATCAGTTTCACTTTTTTAGTAGTTTCATATACAATCTCGGGCCCAAGCAAAGGCCCATCTCCAACTTCTGCCCAGCAAATTGGAGATCGACATTTCCTGCTATACAAAGTCTTGAAAGGCGCCATACCAATGCTTGAATAAAAACTATTGTTGTAGGCAAATTCAGCCAACGGTAAGTGGCTTTCCCAATTTCTCTAAAAATCAAGGACACACATTCTCAGTAAATCCTCCAGAGTCTGGATGGTTCTTTCTGACTGGCCATCTATCTAACGATGGTACGCACTACTCAATCTCAGTTCAGTACCCAATGCTGCCTGTAAGCTTTTTCAGAATCTCGATGTAAACTTCGAGTCCCTATCAAAAATAATGGACACAGGCACTCCATGCAATCTAACAATCTCATCGACATAGAGTATAGCCAATTTGTTCGTATTAAAAATTGTTTTGACAGGTAAGAAGTGAGCAGATTTAGTCAGTCTATCAGCAATAACCCAAATTGAGTCCATATCTTTACTGGAGCAAGGTAATTTCCACTCCGGTATTGGTAAGGGTTGCAGTAAGCCTGCGGGTCGTTGATGTTCAGCTTTAACTTGTTGGCAATAAAGACATTTCGACACAAAGTCAGCAATCTCTTTCTTCATTCCTAGCCACCATAAATTTAGTTTCAAGTCTTGGTACATTTTCGTATTTCTTAGATGGATAGACAATTTTGAATTGTGGCCTTCTTGCAGAATTCTTCTTTTCAGTTCAGAATCACTCGATACACATAACCGTCCCTGAAATTTCAGTACATTGTTTTCAAATTTGAAACCCAGCCTCGATCTAGATTCCTGTTCCTCGATGACCTTTTTTAAAAAGTCATCCTGTTGCTGTTTCTCTTTAATCTCTTCGATAAGTGCCGGTTGAGCAGAAATAGAAGCAAAGGTTCCACCTTGTTCACGCAAAACGATCTCAACTTCAAGTCTTTCAAGGTCACATAGCAACTCTTTCTGTCTGGTGAGTAAACAGGCTAAATTTTTGATCGATTTCCGACTCAATGCATCGGCAACGGTGTTAGCTTTCCCCGGATGGTACAAAATTTGCAAATCATAATCCTTTATCAGTTCTAACCATCTCCGCTGCCTCATGTTCAGTTCTTTCTGTGTGAAGAAGTATTTCAAACTCTTATGGTCTGTATACACCTCACATGTCGCCCCATAAAGGTAGTGACCCCAGATTTTCAATGTAAACGCTACTGCAACAAGTTCCAAGTCATGGGTCAGGTAGTTCTTTTCATGTGGTCTTAGTTGTCGGGAAGCATACGCAATAACTTTATCATTCTGCATTAAAACACATCCCAAACCCTTATAAGAAGCATCACTAAATGATATCGGTGCAGTCACAAATCGAGTCTTTAACTCTTGAAAGGCTGATTCTCTCTGATCGGTCCAGTCAAATGATATCCCATTTTGAGTCAACTGAGTCAATGGTAAGGCAATCTTGGAGAAGTCTTTCCCAAATCTCTTGTAATACCCGGCTAAGCCTAAGAAACTTCAAATTTCTGTAACATTAGACGATCTGGGCCAATTCACTACTGCTTCAATTTTTTATGGGTCAACTATAATACCATCTTTATTGATCACATGCCCTAAAAACATTACATTATCAAGCCATAATTCACATTTTGTCAGTATAGCATACAGTTTCTATTCTCTTAGGGTCTGTAGGGCAGTTCTCAAATGATGTTCATGTTCTTCCGTGCTTTTGGAATAAATTAAAATGTCATCTATGAAAACAACTACAAATTCATCAAGGTATGGTTTGAAAATTCTGTTCATAAGGTCCATAAATGCAACAAGTGCACTGGTAACTCCGAAAGGCATAACTAAGAATTCATAATGTCCGTACCTCGTTCGAAAGGCAATCTTTTCAATGTCCCCTGTCTTGACTTTCAACTGGTGGTATCTAGATCTAAGGTCAATTTTGGAGAACACTTGGGCACCCTGTAACTGGTCAAATAAATCATCAATACGAGGCAATGGATATTTGTTTTTCGTTGTTACCTTGTTCAGCTCATGGTAGTCAATGCAGAGTCTCAATGAGCCGTCTTTCTTCCTTACAAATAAAACTAGTGCGCCCCATGGTGAAGTACTAGGCCTGATAAACTTCTTATCTTACAGTTCTTGTAGCTGAACTTTTAACTCCTTCAATTCAGTCAGTGCCATTCTGTATGGAGCATTGAAAACTGGCTATGTACCTGGAATCACATCAATGGTGAATTCAATCTCCCTATCAATCAAATACCCTGGCAAATCATCTGGAAAAATATCTGGGATTCTCTGACTATAGGAATACTATTCACATCAGTTTTAACATCAGTAGGTATAGTCAATACACAACACAGAGACCCTTTACACCCCTTTTAATCAGTTTAAATGCTTTCATGGATAAAATCTGGTATGGGGCAGGTACTACACCAACTCCGTTAAACACAAATTCCGGCAGTCCGAGTGGACGGAAAACAACTTGTTTCGTTACACAGTCTATGGTAGCATGATATTTTGTTAACCAATCCATTCCCAATATCACATCAAAATGATCAATATTCAATGGTAGTAAATCAATATACAAATGAACATCTCTAACAATAATTTCACATGCAGGGTACATATAAGCACAAGTCATAGATCTTCCAATAGGTGAAGATACAGCTAACAGATAGTTCATAGGTTTCAGTGGTCCATGTAATTTTTGCGAAAAAGCATGCGATACATATGAATGTGTAGACCTCGAATCAATCAGAACATAAGCATTTTGAGCATAAATTGAGACTATACCTGACACAACGATCTCGATATTCTGTACATCTCCCGGTACGAGCGCAAACACTCGCCTTACCTCATAGGCTCTTTTTCGGTAGCTTTCGGATTTGGTTTCGGTGCAACAGTTGATGCTGCGGTGCTGGCTGCAGCTTTACTATTGCCCTAAGGAGCAGGAGGGCAATCTTTGACCATGTGGCCTACCTTGCCACACCTGTAACAAGCATCAGATATTTTATAGCAAACCCCTTTATGTTTCTTACCACATTCAGAACAGGGCGGTATGGAACCACTTCCCGGACTGGAACTGGTTGTTGACCCTGTATTTTGCTTTTTATTCAATGAACTGTTCTGGCCTTTCTTAAACTTGAAGCCTTGTCTCTTACCATGCCACTCGATCGCTGGTGTTTCAATCTGTTTCAGTGCTTCAATGTTCGACTCAGCCATTTTTGCTCGGTCAAGAACATCCACATATTTCAGTAATTTCAAAACATTGATTCTGTCAAGTATTTCAACATTAAGGCCGCCTTCAAACTTCCTGGCCTTTTTGTAATCAGTATCAACCATGTGTGGTGCATATCTGGGGAGTTCAGTGAATTTAGATTCATACTCTGCTACTGACATGGTGCCTTGTTTCAGTTGTTCAAACTCAGTCACTTTGCGGTCCCTGACACACTGAGGGAAGTATTTCTCAAAGAAGGCTCCCTTAAACTGAGCCCAATTCATGGCAGTATTGGTGTCGCGGACCAGAATCCACCACCTTCTGGCCTCTTCTTGTAAGGTGAAGGTAGCCAGTAGCACTTTGTATGCTTCAGAACACGGAAAGACTTTAAACAATTTCTCGGTCTGGAGGACCCATGCTTTGGCCTTTAATGGTTCAAGGCCTCCTTGGAAGGATGGTGGTTTCATTTTGCTGAACTTCTGTGTTAGAGCAATTATATCATCATTCACATTTGGTTCCGACTGTACGGGAGGAGGTGGGGGCTGTTGGTTCTGTTGTTGCCTCAAGGCCTCAGTCAACAATTCAACTGTTCTTTCTAATCTTGCCATTCTAGCGTCAGATGATTCAGTTTCATCAGTAGTTCTTGCATTCTCCATTTCACTATAGGAAATTATGGCAATAATAAACATAGGCAGTTGCATACTTCAAACATATTAATACATTAGCACATATATTCATGTCATGGCCACACACACTTTTTCAATGCTCATGCAATACCCTATTCACTTTTCTAGGACATCCTATAGCTCATTTGGACACGTGTGTGCGGTATAACTCGTGGTTTAGTATCGCTCTGATACCACTCTGTCACGACCCAAACCCGTCCCTATGGGTTTAGCACTGTAACCGGCCAGTAATCCGTGATTACCGAAGGCCTACTTAACAGTAATAACAATAATACAGAGTACATGGGCTGGCGGAAGTCAAAAAGGTAATAAAAGATGTCCAATGAGCTGTGACAGTCGGTATGCAAAAAAGACTTTTCATACATATTCACATTCAGAACCAAAACAATATATACATACATATACAATCTTCCAGGACAGGGACCTAGTCCCTATTAGAACAGTACAGTACATGTACAGTTAGTCTATACAAAAACAGAGACAGAAAGGATGAATCTAAAACACCCCAAAAAAGCCCTAGCTTGAAGGACTTGGAACCCCTTAGTGAGGCACAGTGGTTGGCTTGACAAAAATGGAGTTAAACCCAATGCTCATAGCTTCGATCCGGTGCCTAGACACCTACATATATATATAAACAGTGAGCTAAAGCCCAGTGAATAACATAAGTGTAAAGAGGTTAAGAATGAATGTCCTTTCAGTATTTAAAACAGTCAGTTGTAACAGTATATCAGTCATTCAGTCATAGCAGTCATATGTGGTACATCCCATAGTAAGGCAGTACAGTAGGTCTTAACAGACCGAACAGTCAGTTGATGGCCATCATATCAGTAAACAGTAGTGGTTCCAACGTGGGAACCGACAGAGATCTCTGTAACAGTAGCAGTAACAGTACAGTAATAGTAAATTGCTATGGATGCCACGAATACAGTTCGCAAATAGGACAAACATTCATTCAGTAAGAAATATCATTTCAGAAAGCAGTACAGTTGGTCATTCAAAAAATATTCATGATTGAATATATCTTTACAACATTGTTACTCACGGAGTTTTGGGCTACAGATAGGCTAGTGAGTGTCCTCGGATGCCAACCCTACACAGTTACAGGATGAACACACACTAAGTTGGACGTTTGGAAAACAACAACTTAGTCCCTATCTTGACTCGGTGTGGTTCTATAGCATTATCCTCATTAAGATGCCTTAAACTAGGCCTAGAAATGCCTAGGATGGAATGAGGATACAAAGATGTACTTTAAAACACTTTTCAAATTGTTGCTGAAACAGGGGTCCCGCTCGAGTGTGGATTTCTCCGCTCGAGCGGACATGCGGACAAAAGAGCTACGCTCGAGCGTGATTTTTCTCACTCGAGTGGACTGCAAAAGTACTGGATGGATGAAATTCATGCTCGACGGGTGCTCGACCCTTGCTCGAGCGTGAGACACAAGTCCTCGCTCGAGCGTAGCGAACTGTAAACACATGCAAAGTACTGGATACATGCATTTAACGCTCGAGCGTTACTTTCCCCGCTCGAGCGGACTGCATGAACTCAGAGTGTACGCTCGAGCGTGGAGTTCCCCGCTCGAGCGTGGATCCAAAATCTAGAATTTCCAGATTTGTCTCCAAGCATGAAACTCAACATTTAAAGCATCAAATTCGATCCTTTTGGGCTAATTTTCTGAAAAACACTTTAAAACTCATAATATGACATGTTTCAAAGATCAATTTGCAAAATCAAAGCCCAAAGGTAGTTCAATTGAACCCATTTTCAAATGAAACTTCGAGAACATGATGTACATGCAACATGCATGAATTTAATCAACTTCAAAGCTTCTAATACAAGAACAAATGAGTCAATCCTTCCAAAAACATGCTGAATTCATGGACCAAAGCTAGAATATGGACATGCATGTGAGGATTTCCATGAAATCAATCTCAAAACTCAACAACGTATACATGCATGCATGAATTCCTACTTAATTCAACATATTAAGCTAATTCATGCCTTAAATCACCAACCTTACCATGAATCATGCAAGAACAACTCAAACTCACAATTAAAAGGGTGAGTCTCCTACCTCAAGTCTCCAATTCAAGGTATAGAAGCTCAAATTTTGCAAGTTCCCTCAAATCTTCCAATTCTCCAAGCAATTCTTTGATGAACTCAAGTTCTCTCCTAACTCTCTCTCTCTCTCTCTCTCTCTCTCTCTCTCTCTCTCTCTTGTCATTTTTCTCAAGAATGAACAAAATAATGCAACACATAAGCTCTAACAAGACTTAACAAAGTGGCCCACTTCTATGGCATTTTGGTAAATAAGACAACTAATGTAATTTACCATTATTTAATCTAATTTAATCATACCAAATCAAATTTCAATTAAACATACCATAAAATCACATTAATTCTAATTAACACAAAACACTAATCAGTTCCGGATTCGGCCGCCAATAAGGCCTTCAATTTGCAGTTTAAAACATAAAACATGAATAGATCATTAGCAGTCAAACAGATAGACATGCATTCAAACTAATACACCTAATCAATCAGTCAGAATTTCAGTTAATTAGCCACTTAACATGCTTAATCATAGATTAGCACTAATCAGTGGTGAGGGTTGTCATAGGCGCCAACTGATGATACGATAATTCCGACATAGGATGGGTCAGATTGATCCACACTTCTAACGGGTTTGCTGGTCTTGATGCCCATAGGATATGCCTGTAAAAAGGTCCAAAAGGGGGTGATAATCCCCCGATGGACCCTCTGACAATTGAGTTAGATTGATTAAATAGAGAGAGAAGAAGGGAATGAAGAACTTAACCTTTTCTTTGCATCTCCAAAGCTTCCTTATATTCTTTGCTCATCATTTCCTTGTCTTTTCCATCCTGTCTTGTTGGCCCAAAGTCTATATTTTAGCTTGTATCATTCATGGTGAGTCTACATCCTCCAGTGTGGAGGGATTGTTGCATTTAATGCTACCAGAGCCTCATTAATGGCTGATACGTGGGTGCAATAACTTTGCAGGATCTTTGTCTACCTATGTGGCTGATTCCCTGCCCGGCATGTGTTTGAATGCTATTGGTCCTGGTCCATCATTAGTTTCTCAAGGTTGCTGGGCTTCAATATCTAGGCTGTGGGCTGGGCCTTATGTCCAGGTCGTGGGTTGAACCCTCTGGGAGGCCAATCAGTAGCAATTACCCACACTTCTCTGGCCAATCAGTATTAATTTTCACATTTAATGCATGATAGGGAGCGTACCGGAGTATGAATTATTTCGAGGAAAATGTTGATTGGTTGTATATGGGTGGATGGGCTTCAGAGGCAATTACCATGTCTTATGGGTTAGACATGTGAAAAGGCATTCAAAATGGGTGAGATGTATTTCCAGGCACATTCAGTTTGTGGTAGGTAGGTTTTGGAGCCATGTGTAGTGTGGAAAGGAGGTTGGATGCATTGTATCCTGCTATTGCTAGTATTGGGGTAGTCGTTATTGAGTATCTCAAGGTAGATGGTAGTCATGTATTTTGGGATATAGGTATCCTTAAGAGAGCTTAATGATTAGGAGATAGGGGAGTTGATGGACCTCTTCAGGCGTCTTTATGCTATTTATCGTGTTGGTGATGGATGGGATGCTATCTGATGGTTGAGATCCAAGTTTGGAGGGTTTGAGGTAGAATCTTTTATGAGATCTTGGCAGATCAGATGAGGATTATATTCCCTTTGAAAAGGGTGTGGGGGGCAGAAAATAGTTCACAAAATAGAGTGATTATTTCATTTATTTATTTAATAAATAATAGTGTGACTAAGGTGGTGTTTGATAACCTACGTGCTGTTTGATACAACTGAAAACTAAAAATTGAAATCTGAAATTGAAAATTGACTATTGAATTTTTTTATCTAAAAAGTTGTGTGGTGTGTACAAAAACTTAATTCTTGAATTAAATCCAGTTGTTTGATATGTACAAGAAGATATTTTTAAATTTTTTAGTTTTCAAATTCTTTTCTTTCACTTTATATTGTGGTGTTGAATTGGTAGTGGCATAGTGTTGGTAGTAGTGTGGTGGTGAGTGGTAGCAGTTGTATTGTGGTGGGGTGGTGGAGTAAGGGAGGTGGTGGCGATGGCAACTGGTGGTAGTGGAATGATGATCTAGATTTAACAGTAGGCTACATGTGACGCTGGCTATTGTGATAATCTTGAACATTTCATAGAATAGAACTGACCTTAAACAAATTAGACTGTGGAATACAACCAAATTTATCTAATAAAATTGACGTAGGATATGACAAATACAACTAGAATTACAATGTCTTTAACTTACAGTTATATGCCCATGTGGAAACGTTTTGATGGTTGTGTATTTACTTATTCTTAATGGTACTTCATTTTCCGGGGTGAAGAAACCAAGTCTCAACACAGCTATGAAACTTATACTGGAATAAAGCCCAATATTCAGGAGCTGGAGATGCATTTAGAAGCCTACTTTGCACAGATAGATGGCATCTCACAAAAACTATTCCATGTATGTTCCTCACCATTTTCTTATTTAAGAAATAATATTTTTGTTGGCATTGCTGCTAATTTTTTATTTTTCTTTTCCAAAATTGTTTTGTCAAGTATAGGTAAAATTGACAACATTGCTCACTTCAAAACTTGATAAAATTATCAGAATTGACCTTCGGAAATTGCAAATGTCATAAAAAATAAATGAGTTTGTTTATTATAATGGTATCGGTAATCTATTTCAATCAAACATAAAAAGGAGAAAAAATAAAATGTTTAAACATTTATGTGCCTATAATCAGTAAGGAAAATTTCAAATTGAAACCAGTCGTTTTATTATGGGGAATATTGAAAAAAAAATCAAGGGTTAATTTAAAGATTTATCCAGGAATATAATGTTCATTAACATCTTTCCAAGTACTTAGTATTACAGGTAAGAAAGGAGTTATAAATTTTGGCTTATTAAGCTTTCACAAAAACCAAACACATTTGCATTGCAAGACACTGCCTTTCAAGCAAGCTAGAAGAACCAAATCTCATAGACAGAGCTTCAATTTTTTTGGAAATTATGGTGTAAATCTATATGAATCAACCTTCAAAACTATTAGAACTTCAGAACTTAAAAGAGTAGCACAAACAAAAGCCCAAATCTTTCATATAGAGACTCTCTTCTAAAACTCCCTCATTTCTTTTAAGGAAAGGAAAGCACAAACTTCTTCTTAGAAGCCCCTTACTTTATTGGTATCACTAAATGGGTTAAGAGTCAAGGTACAGTTCAAAAAGGTTTCCAATATAGCTTTACGATCCTGAAAAAAAAGACTTTGTTCACGTGCTACTTTGTTATATTCATATTTTTTTTGGTCAATCAGTAGAAGATTATTTTAAAAATATCGTGGAATTACATCAAATTAGATATTCAACTATGAAACAAAGTCTACCATATAGCTCAATCATACAACAAACCTATCAAACTCAAGAAAAACCCCCAATCAAACACATGGGGTAAAAACCCAATAAGAGTTAAACTCTTGAACTCTTAGATGTACAGATTATTAGCCAATAGGCTAGCTCCGTTCTTTCTTTCTTTTGTTGAGACATCTACAAAAAAAATCACAGGGTTTGAGCCTTGTAACAAAATAATCCCTGAGTTTTTAATTTTGTCAATTTAAACTCTAAACTTTTGATTTGTTTTCAATCTAAACTATTTGTCTCTTTCTATTAAGTAAAACCGATGAAAATATGGGAATGTTAGTCGTTAAACTTAATGAAAAGTGTATTTTAGACATTTTCTGTATATCTACATTGAGTTTAATGACTAAATCACTCTTTTTTCATCGGTTTTACATAACGGAAATAGGCAAATGGTTTAAATTGAAAACAAACCAACAGCTTAGGATTTAAATTGACAAAATTAAAAATTCATAGTTTATTTTGTTACAAGACTCAAACTCCGGGTATTGTTTTTGTAATTGTCCCTTTTTAAAAAAAAATGAAAGTTAAATACATGAAAGTAGAAAGCTAAACTAGATAGTCGAATGTCCATTATGATAGAGCGGCTAATCTCTAATTTATCAAATAAGATAGTTCTAACTTTCAATTCCCTCCATCGTATCGGGTGAATTTACTCTTCTCTCTCTTCGAGTCTTCCTATTTGGAATTTTCTTTCTACCTCTTCTACTTACATAAAAACATTTGATTTGTTATTATGCTAAGATGAGTAAGTACGTCAACGACACGGAGGACTTCATTAACATCATGTTGGATGAAAAGCAAAATCAACTTCTACAAATGGGAGTGATGCTGAGTACAGCAAATATGATAACGAATGCAGGTATTGCAGTTGTAGGGTTGTTTAGGATAAACATTGAGATCTCCCTTTTTTCTAGTCCAACCATAAACTTTTGGGAAATTGCTATTGGCATCGTAGGAGGCTGTGTGGCTTTGTATTTGATTGTTGTAGGGTGGGGTAAGAAAAAGAGCCTCATATAGAGAAGGGAAAAAAAAAAAAAGTTTGTTGTGGGTGGTTAATTTTATCTCATATGTTTAGTATGTTAGGAATCGAAACACTTGTAACTGAATTTTCATTGATTGAAAAGATTCTTGAACAGTTTGTGTTACCTATTGAAAATACATCTATTTGATATGTATATATTTAAAAGTCGAGTTTCTTTTGCTCTTTAAGCCAAGTTTTGAAAAGTTAGTTTGAGGTGTTGTTCTCTGAGCAGTAACTGATTGAGTAATAAAGATGCTCATGATTTGTGTTTGAGTTTATTTATTTACATTATCCTAAATCTAAGGGTTAATTACTAGCCAGTCTCATTAAATGAAATCAATTAACTCCTCCACTGTCTATATTATCCTTGTTAAATATCTTATCTTCTCTTCTCCTCTCTCTAATATTTTTGCAGAGAATTTCTCTCTCTCTCTCTCTCTCTCTCTCTCTCTCTAACATTTTTGAAGCCTCACACCACTACCACACATCATCACTGCCACCACCATCTACAACCGCCATCGCCATCGTCCACTGCCCTTCCCATAACTGTTACCATTCACCAACCATCTCCACCGTCACCACTCACTGTCATTCACACACAAAATAGTTCTCATCAGTGATAAATTTATCACTAAAAATAATCATTGGTAAGGCCTTTTCTTTCCCACTTCACCCATCTCTTTACTCCTCATACTCCCGTTCATTTTCTTTTGTCACTACCAGATATGAGGAAGTGGTGGTAATAGTGACATGGTGAGTTTTTTCAAAAATGGCTAGAAAAGTATTGTCAAAAATTATCACCAGAGGTCAAGACAGCAGTTGGATATGATCGCCGAAGGTTGTTTCCAGAAGTCGCCAGCCAGAAGTGATTGTTGGAGGTCGTTGGTGGCCGACGGTGATTGCCAGATGTGTTGCTAGTGATGATGAAGTAATGAAATGATAATGAAGGGTATTATAGGGATATTGCTAGGTAAAAAATGATCAGGATTTATAGCTAAATAAATTTGGTTAATAAGACCGGCCTGTAAGTCTCCAAGTCTATATTGGTTTATGGGACAAACATCATGTGTGGTGTTTTCATTGTAGTTTAGTGTCCTTTTGAAGTTGTTTACTTTAAGGAAACAAGGCTTTTCCACTTAAGAGAAATTTTATAACCCAAGAGTTGATTGAGAGAAAGCGGTGTGTATTGATGTATTTGTGTGCATAAGGGTTGTAGGGATTTTATGATTGTTGTTCTTTTTGGTTTCTTTTGGGCTATGTGGATTTCATTTTGTAGGTTAGGTCTTTCTTATGTTGTTTATCAATGGAGAGATTGTTGCATTTTGACAGGTCTTTGTGAACTTCTAGATCATAGCTCAAGTTTCACGGTATAAATTACTCACTTAGTAAAAATAAATAAATAAAGGGTCTTGATAATAAGAGTCTCGAGGGCACAATAAAAGGACAAAAGATATGTTAATCCCAAGACATTTATTTCTAAATTCATTATACTTTTATGAATTTCAAAATACTTTATAATATTTTCACACTTTTTCAATACACTTTTTACACCTTCTCAATATTAACAAGTGCCATGAGAGTACTTATTAACATTTGCCATAAATAAAATGAAAAGGAAATTTTCTATGGAGGTGATGACGAATGGGTTTTGACAAAGATATTCCCCCTTGTGTCTCTATTATGAAATTTCATATTTTTTTGGTCCCAAGAAGCAAGAATTGGATCACTTACCCAAAAAAGAAGCAAGAATTGAGTCCCAATGATAGCGAGTTACAAAACACATGGAAATAATGAGGGAATAGATGAAGGTATGATGGCTACCAACACCAAGTAACTGACCTTTAAACTCCCTTGACACTTAGGCCTCATTTGGGAACAGGCTAATTTAGTAACTTTTTGGCTATTCGGCTAAAATATGAGCTAAAAAAAACTAGTATGTTTGGGATAACTTTTTCGCTTTTTAAGAAAAGATGTGCAAAAAGTAGAGAGAAAAGAGAATCTTTGACTTTTTGATATGGGTTGTTGGCTTTTTGGCTAACTTTTTGACTTTTTGACTAAAAGGGAGGGTTCCCAAACGAGGCCTTAGTCCTGGAAATAGACTATTTTAGTTAACTTTTTGAATTTTTTTTTTTGGGTTGCTATTTTTGCCTAATTAAAAAAGTTATGTTTGAGATGATAGTTGACTTTTTTTTTAGTAGTTGATGACGGTTGTGAGAAAAAAAATAAAATGATTATAATTTAAATGTGACATTTTGTCTTATTAACTATTTTAACGTATTTTGTCTTTATCAACTATTTTAACCTAAGCCCAACTTTCCAAACAAGGCCGTCAATCAGGGCTTTTTTAAAATCTATTTGTTAAATTATCACAATGATTAAATTATTAGAGAAATTATTAGAGAAATTATGGCACAATGTTTTTCGTGTGGATTTTTTATTTTTTATTTTTTGATTTGAGAAAAAACTTTATTGATAGCAAAGAAGGATGAATGTATCAGTCAACGGTTCAACCATTACAATTACAGTGACAACATTGTTAATAAAGTCGAATGTTTAACATTCAATTTTGCATTGATGTAAATTCAAGTCTAAAAATCACATATCCAGTTTATGAAACCTTTTGTCTTGTGATCTTCTTCACTAGAGGTGACAATGAGTATGTTTGATCAATTATGTTCCCTCTCAATCTCCACTCTCACAATCTCTCTATATATGTGCCTCAAATCTACAATTACAATCTAGAATAATTAAATACAATTAAAAAAGAAGGGATGGTAATCGAAGAAAGGGTAATTTAAGAATAAAAAAAAATTGTTAAGATTTGACATAAAAAAAAAGCAAGTTTCACGACTCCAAATCTAACATTTGCTTTATATATAATATAGATATATAACTATCAGATAATAACTACATATTTTCTTCGGTCATGCTACAATACACACCCTTTTGTGGGGTGTAACCATATGCTAGTATAACACTTTGCGATGTTGATACCACAAATGTCATAACTAAATCACTTTTAATTATAACTAAAAAAAAAAATAGAATGAGTCATAATTAAATATTACTTAAAGACAACCAAAGATCTTTCTTGTCATAACTAAAATAATAATCACATAGGTCATAACAAATATTACAATGAATCATAACCAAATAATCACTTAAAATATAACTAAAGATCTCTTTGATCATAATCAAAATAAAAAAGTCTAAAAAGTGATAGTCATGTCATAACTCACAACACAAAGAATCAAAACCAAAGACTAAAAAAGTTATAACTGGCATATGGTACACAACCTAAAAATGGGTGTGCATTATAGAATTTTCCTCAATTGATTATCACTTAATACATTCAGGATTAAGTAAAGTGTTGATTGGAAAGTTTGGCTTTCTAGTTAAAAAAGCCAAAAAAAACTACTTATGCAACTAAAAAGTCAAAAAGATACTTCATCATTTGGCAAGTTGTGATTTTAGCCTAAAAAATAAAAAAATAAAAAAATCACTAAAGAAAATCAAGAAGTCACAAATACCAAAAAGTCAACTAAAAAGTCACTAAAAAA
The DNA here is from genome assembly GCF_055761805.1 of Camellia sinensis. Classification (NCBI taxonomy): domain Eukaryota; kingdom Viridiplantae; phylum Streptophyta; class Magnoliopsida; order Ericales; family Theaceae; genus Camellia; species Camellia sinensis. The sequence continues at coordinate 183,571,150 of NC_138961.1, read as the reverse complement.
AGTATGTTCTCAAAAATCAAAAAGTCACTAAAAAAGTAAGTCATATACAAAGAATTTATGTTTTTACATACAACTAACAAAGTCATTTTCAAATCAATAAGAATAGGAAGCCTCCCCAATTTACCTGAAAATTTAACAATTGCACGCATGGCAGCCCATCATGGAGGCTGTTTTTATTTAAAAGAAAAAATATATATACAATCACCAAGTCTTAACATAATTGGGGAGTTGGTAAATTTTTGAGTAAATTAGAAAGACTTCCTAGACTTAATGTTTTCCAATATTAGTAATCTTTTTCACCTCATTGAAAAAAAAAAAAAAAAAAGCGAACCACAAACCACACCTGAATTGAATTGGATTATTAATCACCACCTGAAGCTTAAACTTAAAAACTCAAATTTTAAAAGTCAAAAGTCTACCGTGACCACGAAAATTTTCCCAAAAATTCTAGAAATCTCTAATTACGTGTAGGCGGGTAAGTTGATGTGAAGGATTTACTCTTTACATACCACGTTGCAAATAGTAAGTATATTTTAAAACACAAAAAAGAGGGGCTAATCAAAAAAGAAAAACAAAAAGGAAAGCAGTATGGGTTTCGATCACTATACATGTGATTACAATTACCTTTTACAGTGGAATTTGCATTGCAAGATGATGTTTCGAAAAGGTTGACAGAGAGGTTGCAGTCAGAGGGTAGAAGTGGCCCTTCTTCACTGTTTCTCTTTTTAATTTCTACATTTTACAACCACCAAAGGGCAACTCTAATGAGAGATAACATCCCAAAATATAATTTAAATTAATTTTTTTTTTAAAGGAAAAGAAAAGGAAGGGGGAGTAGTAAGTTTTATATTTTAATGATTTGACGCACCTGACTTGGTTTTTTAGCAGCAGCTTGGGTCAAAGATGAATTTATCATCTATGTCGACACGAGGAATGTGAGAAATCAAGCGCCAATATCGGCCTTTCCCCTTTTGACACTGTCGTTTTAGTATCGGACATCCTTCGATCTTCAACCACAAAAGCGAGGAAGGCAACCCTTGCTTCGGAAACGATGCAAATTTAGGGCAATCGTTGATCAAGAGAAGCAAAAGCGAGGGAGGCAACCCTTCCTTTGGCAAAGAAGTGAGCTTACAACAACTGGAGATGCGAAGTGTTTCAAGAGAGGTGAGGTCTTGAAAGTCCTTGAAAGATAGCTTCTCTAGATTTGGAAATGACAGGATGGACAAGTAGGTCAAAGAGGTGGGCAATAACATTCCATCTTCTGAAATGGACTTCCAACGGTAATCTTCGAAACCAAAAAGACTGAGTGCTCTAAGAGACGGTAATCTCTGCAAACTCCTCTCTGATGGAGGCTTACCGAAGCAATTCTTGCTGATCATGATCATCTTGATGGTAAGTGAACGGAGGTTCGTGAGAGAACTCCAGTTGGAGACAATTCCTGCAGGGCAGTTCCATAGTTCCAGCTGTTGAAGAGAACTGAGGTTGTATAGTAGGGCCTCGTGCCTTTCGCTGTTGAAGATAAACAAGTCTCTCAGATTCGATGTGGCAAACCGTAGGGACTCCATGTTTTCACAACGTTCTATCTTCACTAGGCTGAGATTTTTGAAGTCATTATTGTTGCTGCTATGCATGGCATCGGGCAAGGATTTGAGGCTCTTACAAGCATTAATTTGAATCGATTGAAGAGATGGACAACTAATTTTCATACCCTCCTCTGCTAGTAGTGACTCCAGCTTCGATAGATGAGCAATATCAAGTTGTTCAAGTGCAGCCGGTAGCCCACCTCTGCACGATAAGTAGGTGAGCAATGGACAATTTTGAACCTTCATTTTCTGAAGACATTTCAGGGCATGCAGTACCCCTGGCAGCTTCTCCAGCTTTTCACAATTATCAATTCCCAGATACTTAAGCTGCATTAAGTACGGCAACCCCTCTTGCTCCTACTGCTGTCGCTGCAACTGTGGACTATCTTCTTCTTCTTCTTCAAACAAGGAAACAAGTTGGGGGCAGATTTCAATCTCCAAATGTTGCAAGGCAGGGGCAGGGAGTTTGTGCTGTACTCTGACCTCATTCTGCCACAATGTTGTGAGTTCTTCACAATTATGAATCCTTAATTCTTCAAGTCCCGTAAACCCATGAAAGAACCATCTAGGCAGGCATGAGAGTTTCTGAATATTTTCTATTCTCATATCAGCCACTGAGCTCAAATGTTTACACACTACAGTTGCTAATACTTCATCACCTACCTCTTGATTAGGAATAGAGTCCAAAATTGAAACATCACTGAGAGATAAGGAGGTGACTGAACTGAAGTGGAGGGTATTCCACTTTTGGTGGAGCATTGTAGGGCTTGGAAGCCATTCAACCACCAACTGTGGGCAATTCTGAATCTCAAGCTTTCTTAAGCAAGGAAGACTGTTGGGCAATTTACCCAAAAGCTTGGGACAACTTTGAATGGAGAGCTCTGAGAGGCGAGAAAATGCTTGAACTTCCTCATCAACTTCTATAGCGATCCCGGGTTTACCCTTGTTGTACAGTGATCCGGACATGTGTCCGTGGATGTTGGTAGTTGTTTATTATCTTGTTTGCTTCCTCTTTACTGGTATATTGAGTTATAGGATGTGTTGGGCATGTTTGTTTCAGGTTGGTTGTGTTTGGGAGCCTAGTGTTGCTGCCCAGATTTTTGGACCTTCGCTCGAGCGAGGAGTTGGTCGCTCGCGCGAGAGTTGAGTTCGTGTCTGGTGGGTCGAGCCAGAGTGGCTTCGCTCGAGTGAGCGATGGCGTCTGGTTCTGGACCTGAGAGTTGTATTTCTTGGCTCGAGCAAGATTTTCTTGGCTCGAGCGGTCTGGTTTGTTCTTCGCTCGAGCGAGAGGTCTGTCGCTCGAGCGTGCTTCTGGTTGCAGACCTGAGGGTTTGAGTTGTTGGCTCGAGCGAGCATTCTTTCGCTCGAGCGCACTTTTGAGTTTTTGGCTTGAGCGAGAACTTCTTGGCTCGAGCGAGAGTTTTCTGTGTCTGGTCGCTCGAGCGACAAAGGCTTCGCTCGAGCGAGCGTGTTTTATATCAGCGGGCAGTAGCGTTTTTGAACATCACTTTTTTACTTTCTTTTCTTTTAAACCCTAGATCCGAGACCCTCTCTCTCTAAACTTACACTCTCTCTAAGAATTGATCTCCCTAGAGTGTGAATCTAGCCTAGGGTCTTTGTTAAAAAGATAGAGGGCGTTGAGAGCTTTGATTTAATCTGAAAAAGTTTGGATTTGGAGCATGTTGATATTCGAGTCTTCATCTCCTTTTTGGCTTAAACTTCGAGGTAGGGATATCCTACTCCTCTCTATGAGTTTTGTCTTTAAATTTTAGTATTTTGAGATGTTGGGGTTGGTTTGGTAATTTGGTGAAAGTTTGGGGGCTTTTGTGTTATTTTACAAAAGTTGGGGTTTTATTCATAATAAACCTAGATGCATGTTTGGCATAGAGAAATGGAATAAATGTTAAATCATTGATGAAAAAGGGACCTAAGGGTTGTAATGTTAATTATGGGAATTGACCTAATTACATTGATTGATTAATTGGGATAATTAATTATGAGAAATGAGAAAATGAAATGTTGATTGAATATCCATTGTGCATTTATTTTCTGTTTAGAAATAACTGCTTTGGGCTATCGGTGGAGGATAGTCGTGATTGTTGTAGACAATGCATGATGATTAGGCAAACGGAAACTAATCAATGGAATGTGTCATAGAATTTGACGGCTGATAGAATACATTAATTATATGTATTGAGTGATTGTATATAGAACCAATGTGTTTGTATACGTTATGTGTAGAGGAGGAGATGGGGGATGTACTCCGCGGTTTAGGGGAAGATGGGGGATGTACCTCTAAACCGGATAGTGTTGGGAGAAGATAGGGGATGAACTTCGTAGATACAGCTCATATGCTTGTCTAGTAAAGTGAAGATAGAGCTCATATGCTTATCTTTGTGAAGTGTGGATATAGCTTATATGCTTATTTGTGGATATTGTTGTTATACATATCTGTTGTAGAATGTGGATATAGCTTATATGCTTATCTGTGGATATTGTTGTTATACATATCTGTTTAGAATGTGGGTGGTGCTTATATGCCTATCCGTTGAAAAAGGGAAAATGAAAGGTAACTTGGACTCATCAGTCGTATGACATAAATATGTGATTTATGTGAATGTATCAGTGTTGGCCATCTATCAATTGCTAATAGTTTAGTCATTGTTCATGGTTGGTTTAGTATATTTCTACTGGGCTGTGGCTCACCCTATATGGGAATATCATTTTCAGGTACAGGTAGCATGCCACCTCCAAGGACATAGCTTGGGAGGCTAGAGGCGGACATACTTTTGTCGTTTTACTTTTTGATGTATTACATGTAAATTCAGGCCAAGGGCTTAATGTGTATGAGTTAGTACTCTTTTGTTGTAACCAAGTGTTAACTTGGAAAGCTGTAAGCCCTTAGGGCATTTGCTTTTGTTGTTAACATGTAATACTTATGTAATGGAATACTGATAAATGGAAGAATGTGGAACATTTACATATCAATGCATGTCTTATTTGTTGGGTTTAACGTTATTATTTTGAGGGCGTTACAACTTCAAAAGAAGACCAATCCTCCCATTCCGGTAGATCCCAAAAGTGTAAAGTCTCTAGAGCTGGAAAAGGGTTCGAGCAACACCCCCCAAAGAAATCAAGGCCAACATTCTCTACTCTTTTCATTCCTCGAATGTAAAGTTTTGCAAGCAAGGGTAACTGCCCCAGAGGTGGTAAGCATGTGCATTTTTCACAATTTTGCAACACTAAGTGCATCATATTAGCAAACTGAGGATCTGCAACCCAGGTTGGAAATATTGGACCATAGTAACCACTGATGGAAAGTACTTCAACCTTCTTGTCCGGTTGTAGCATGTCAAGCACTTCTAATTCAACCTTTTCATTTCGTGAATCTTCTGAATTAGTGTTACTCCATTCCATCAATAACTCATTTAAGCCCTGCTTCTCATATAACTTAGCGGCCTTTGCATCCACAACATCCACCACATTATCCAATCCGGATATGCAAAGTGCCCCTCTAAGATGAATTAAGTTCCCCAACTCTCTTATCATAAACCCATTTCCTTTGCTAACAATGAAGTTTGATAATGTTTGGAGACTTGTTAACTGACCTATTTTTGGTGGCATTTCTTGTAAGGAATTTGCACCAGTAATGTTGAGATGACGCAAGTTAATTAGGTTTCCTGTGGCTGTAGGCAATTTCTTCATATGTATACAATATCTTAATTCGAGTGTTTATAGATTGTAGAGAGTGCACAGTGATTCAGGTAATGAACAAAATAGGGCATAGCAAAGATCAAGATACCTCAAATGCTTTAAATGTCCAATCGAACTTGGCAGTTCACCTATTTTATATCCACAGAAACTAAGCACACGTAAACGTCTAAGCTTTGGCAACAAATCATGGGGAACATTGCTGGTTAAATAAGCTACTCCATAATATGCTGCACATGGTAAAAAGGTACATAAATGCTTGGCATCATAAAAGGCCTCAAACTTTTTGGCACCCTCATAATAGTGACGCATGTAAGATGAATGGCGAGCCTTACTGAGATTTTTTTACTGCTCGTTATATCAAAACTCTTCATCTTCACCACTACACACAACAAAAACTCCATAATCTTCAGAAGAGATACCGACAGAGACTATCTTCGTCGATCTTGATCTCCATCGCCGGCGAAGGTTTCATTCGGCCTCCATTTTCGTCAGTATTGATCTCCATAGTTGGTGTTAAACTCTCGTTGTGTCACATCTCATTGTCTCGTTGTGTCACATCTCGTCGTCTTGTCGTTTCAAATCGTCGGCAGAATGTTTCATTCAACCTCCATCTTCGCCGATGTTGATCTTCATTTTCGGTCTTAAAATCTTGTCTCTCATCATTGTTTCAAATTCATCAAATTAGTCATGTTCAAGTTGAACAAACTTAACATGTTTAAAAAAATTTATCTGAACAATGAATAAAAGTTTAATTTATTTTAACAGAACTAACTTAAAACGTTTAATTTTTTTTATTATAAACATTTAATATTTGGTCAATGCTAATAATTTGAACAAAATTGTTTTGTTCAAATATAAATAATCGAACATTGTGTGAAAGTTTAACTCTAGTTATCCAAACACGGCAAACAAACTCATCTTTCCAACATACGAACGAGATAAATAAAAAATCAAAAAGCTAAGTCATAAACTAACATTTTCAATATTCAAATCAACGTTTTCAATATTTATATCGGAACCAACCATCTCAGTGTCATTGATAGTGTGCAAATCTTCAAAACTAGTTGATTTCAATGTTCTTAAATCTTCAAAGGCAATAATATTTTGAGTTTGAAAAATAAATATAATAGAGAAGAAAATGAAGTGAGCTAATTGATAATGAATAATATCGTGAGTGTATATTAATAGTGAAGATGATGAAGAAATACAATGTTTATATGTTAAAACCCTAAACCCTATAGGAATGATGGTGTATGATGAAGAGTATTTTGTGTTTTTAATATATGAAATTTTTGAATAAATAAAATACACCTCATCTTGTCGTTAATGATATTTCATTGGAGGATATTATTGGAATATAAATATAATCTATTAATAGAATGTACTGAGAATATTAGTGGTGTGTAAATAAAAGCATCCAAAATAAATATATTAACAAGAGGGTCAATGTAATTTTCCAAATGTAAAAGAGAAATCTATATTAAATCTAAATCTCAAGGGGTGTTAGTGTAATTTACCCTAAAACATAAATACAACAATCTAAGTAAAATTCTTTTTAATGGAGGGTCATAATCTCATCATGTTGGTGTGTGTAGAATTATCAAATGCTTTACACTAAATTTGAATTTTCATAAAAGATATTCAAAATTTTATTCTCAAAATTAATATGTGACTCAGATAATTTTAAGCATAAAAATTGCATCAAAATCACATATTATTTTTTAGGGCAAATTACATATACACCCCTCGAGGTTTGGCCAAATTACAGATGCCCCCCTGAGGTTTGAGAAATTACGAATTCCCCCCTGAATACTATATTTGCATAAGAAATTAGGGGGTTATTTGTTATGAAATATAAACCTCAGGGGGCAAATTGTTATGAAAATACAAACCTCAGGGGGCGGGATGTAATTTCCGAAACCTCAGGGGGGTATCTGTAATTTAGCCAAACCTCGAGGGGTGTATATGTAATTTGCCCTTTTTTTTTAAAATACAATTTAAATACTATTTTTCTCAGAATGTAGCATACCTATAAGTTTTTTTTCTTTTTCTTTTTCTTTTTTTTTCTTCTTATAATCATATAAGTCCTATTATTTTCAAAAGGTATTTCATAAGATCCTTTTAAATTTATTTTATATCATATCAACACATTTTTTTTACCCATTCTCAAATGTAACACTCTAATGTAATGGGTATGATATAACATTGGAAAAAAAAACTCGTTAGTATACTTTTCTTAAATATAATACTCCAATATAACACTCCAAAAAAACTTATTAGTGTACTTTTTCGAAATGTAACAATACTCCAATGTGGTGAGTATAATGTGACATTGGGTACCTCTAGACGATTTGCTAAAAAACTCTTTAGTGTACTTTTTTTAAATGTAACACTCTAACTGTAACAATCCCGACCATGATTAACGTTAATCCATGCTTAATTATGTCTAATAAGTAAGTAAAGTGAAATTTTGCATTATATGTTACCTTATTTGTGTTTATATCTATTTAACGTAGAAAGATCTATTCATGTTTCTATTTCGTTCTACAAATTGAAGGCCTTATCAGCATCCGGCCACGAAATTAACTTGATTTATGTGTTCGTTGGAATTTTTAGAATATTATGGTAGGTTTAATTAAAATTCGGTTCAGAACGATTAAATTATGAAAATTAATGCCCAATTAAGCCTAATTAATGAATTACTTAATCCAAGCCTATATAAGGCACCTTTTATACGTCCACTCATCATTTTCCTTCATTTCAACACATTCTTGAGCCCATATATACACAAAACGTGTAGAGAGAGAGAGAGAGAGAGAGAGACTAGGGAGAAGTCTTCAAACAAAGGAATTTGAATTTGTTAGAGAATTAAGGAGAATTGAAGAATTGAGCAAGAACTCGTTAGGATTCAAGGAATTGAGAACCTAAGGTAAGAAATCAAGCCTTTAACTATGTACTTAGGATACTTAGCACATGTATTCAAAAGAATTAAGTGAATTGAGGCAAGAATTTAGCTAAATGAAGTAGAAGAGTAGAGTATATATACATGCATGTGCATTACATTGCATTTAGAGCATGTTGTCTAAGAATTTATACCATGCATGTTCATATCTTAGTTTTAGTTTAAGAACTCACCATGTTTTTGAGTAGAACATCTTATTTGATAATGAATTGGAGACTTGAAATCTTATTCATACCATGCATGTCATGGTTATGTTATGTTATCAAGGAATTGGGTTTTGTTTTGCATGATTGGCAAGTTTTCGGACTTGGGTTTTGCAAAATGATTTTGAATTCACCATGTTTTCCAAGTTTACAAGAGTTTCCTTAAGTTTTTTGCCCAAGAAACCATAATTTGCAGCTTTGGAGTTGAGTTTGAAGTTTGGAAGCAAATCTGGAAATTCCAGAATTCTGCTTCCACGCTCGAGCGACAGATCCTACGCTCGAGCGACCACCTTCATTTTCACACTTCCGCATGAGCGACAAAAAGCCTGCTCGAGTGATAGAAGTTGCGCTCGAGCAAGGGTATGAGTCTCACGCTCGAGCGAACGTCGAGCGAGCATCGAGCGAAAAAATCAAGTAGCCAGCACTTTTGCAAAAGTTTATAGACTACTTGAGCGACAGAAGTTACGCTCGAGAGACCACTCACATTTTGCATGTCCGCTCGAGTGAAGGAAGTTACGCTCGAGCGAGGACCTTGTTTTCAACAAGTTTTGTTAAGTATTTTCAAGTGTATTTTAGCATCCTCATTGCATCCTAGGCATTCCTAGGCCAAGATTAAGACACAGTAATGAGGAAAAGAAGTAGAAACACACCAAGACAAGAAAGAACTAAGTTAATGATTCTGGGTGTATAATTCAGTACGTATTCGTTCTGTATCTGTGTAGGTCACGCTCCACAAGATATTTGAATTGCCTACTTTGTCCGTTTACTTGGAGCCATCTGTTATCTGTGAGTAATAACTTAGTAAAGTTATGTTCAAGTTAAATTATTTTCTGTATATGGAATAAGATTTGTTCTATAAAATGCTATGTTTTGTACTATGAATGATTGTCCAACTCTGACAAATATTGTGGCATTTGTGTTGTGATTCAAGTATGCTATCTGTACCCAGATCAGAGGTTCCTTTATGGAATTGACAAGTTATCTGTACCCGGGTGGAGGTTCCTTTATGGAACTGACAAGTTATTTGTACTCGACCAGAGGTTCTTTATGAAACTGACAAGTATGACCTTCAATGTTCTGCATGAGGTTTGTTAGCGCTAACGGATAAGCCATGTAAGATTAAGCATGAATTTTGATTTTCTATATATACTCTGAACAAGAAAACGAATGTGAACCTGTCTTTGATATGAACTCTGGTTTCTGAATTAGTTATGGGACATCATTCATTTAACCCTTTACTCTGTTATTATTCATTGGGCTCCCGCTCACTATTTATATTATATATGTAAGTGACCAAGCACGCAACCAGGTCTAAGATGATGCCTGAAAAGTTTTGTGTTTGTCAGCCACCTTTTGCGTCACCCGAGGAGGTTCCAGATTAAGCCAAGTCCCGTCGCCATGTTTTCTGAATATTTAAGACTTCGTTTCTTTTGGTTTATGAACAAATTTCTATTTATATGTACATGGGATGACGTATAAGTACTGTACCTTTATGACGTCATATATATGCTCATATATTTAAGCTTATGTGTCTCATGTATGTCTGTATAGCTCAATGGACTATGTATATTTTGTATATTTGCTTTCGTTGCCCCTAATTATATGTTATTCTGTTAAGAGGCCTTTGGTAATCTAAGAATTACTGGCCGGTTACGATGTTGAACCTACATGGACGGATTTGGGTTGTGACACTAACAAACAAAGCAAAAACTCCTTAGTGTACTTTTTCCAAATGCAATACTCTAAAAAAATTTCTTAGTATACTTTTTCTAAATGTAGCACTTCAATGTAATATTCGAACAAACAGTAACAATTAAGGAGATTATAATAGGGGTGGACACTGTGCTGCAAGCCTACCTAACCCGCCCAGTCCAATCCTATCTTATTATTTTAGGGCTTGGGAATATTGTTTTAGCCTATAAGGCTGGGTTGGGTTGATATTTTTAGCTCGATTGATTAATGGGTTGGATTTGAAAATTATACTTTTGGCTTGGCCCGGCCTGACCCCATTACATATTTAATTTAATTAATTCATTCATTTATATAATATATATAATATATATATATACCCTTTTATTGTTGGCTACATGATTTGTAAGATGTTTAAGTGGTCATTATTTTGTTGAAGACAATTCATGAAAAAATGTTCAAAGAAATTTGAAGGTTAAACTATGATTTTTCTTTTTAGTTTGATGCATTACTAACAGTTTAGTTTAAAAAAAACTTTGAACTTATGAAATTATGGGTGTGTTTGGTTTAAAATTTTTTGTAATGTTTTAATTAATATGGTATTAAATCTTTAATGGTTAGTTGCTTTATAGGCCTTTATTTATTTATGAAAAAATAACAAGTACTATGATATTTATTTATCTATTTATTCTTTTATAGTTTATATATATGGTCCGATGGATGAACTTAGGAATTATAATTTATTTAGGATTGAATTTTGGTTGATTATATAGGCCTGATGTTCAGGCCAGAGAACTTTGGTGGATACAAAATTCCTTATTAGATAGTGTCGGCCCAGCCCGGTGAATGACCATTCCTAGATTATAATAGCAAATAAGTCATTATACATTTAAAAGGATTAAATAGATCACACCAAAAAAAAAAAGAAAAAAGAAAAGAAGATTATATGAATTACAAATTCAAGATATAGGATTTATTGGGCAATCTCCCATTTTTATTTTAGTTTCAACGTCCTTTAGCGAAGCGGCCTTTCTGCTATTTGCAAATTGTATCACAACTGTCCTTGTCACAAAATAAGCCTCCTTTCGCCGGAATTCGAATCACACACCCTGCCACCGTCATTGTTTCTTTACCTGCATTTATAAACATATATATATATATATATATAAATTCAATTAAAATTATGTGACAATTAGATATTTAAAACTATAAGCTATAATAATGAATGTTTTATTTTGAGATGAAACAACAATTGAAATCCATGTCACATCATTTTTTCTTGTGAACTATGTACATAAATTTTGTTTCTATATATCATTGCCCTTCTAATAATTAACAAAACAACTAGCCAACCAATCGTGTTTTAGTCTTTTTATTTTGGGAGAGGATTGTCTCTGATAGGGTATTGCTTGGCCCGTAAAATTTACTATGGATTCTCTTTTTATAATTTATATCAGTCTTTTTATGTGTAGATTACTTAATGAAAGAAAATTAGTTTAAATCGTTAAATAACACCCTTGATAAGTTTTAGGAGAACCAATACCCTCAATCCAACTACACAATGGATGATGACTTGCTTTTAATTTTATTTTTTTATCAATCAATATAAAATAATTTACAGATATAAAAAAATTTAACAATACATTATCACAACTATGTAATAAACCTAATATAGCGACCCCATTCTTTTTCCATTTGATTATTGTATCCGGACTTAGGTTCCGTAGATTCTGTCATTGTATAATTGTTGTTGTCGTCCTTTATTTTCTCATTTGGAATTATAGGATGTGTTGGGCAGGTTTGTTTTAGGTTGGTTGGGTTCGGAAACCAAGTGTTGCTGTCCAGCTTTTGGGTTGGTCGCTCGAGCGAGGACTTGGCCGCTCGAGCGACGGTTATATTTTGTGTCTGGTGGCTCGATCCAGATTTTCTTTGCTCGAGCGAGCGATTGCGTTTAGTATAGACCTGAGAGCAGTGTTTCTTCGCTCGAGCGAGAATTCTGTTGCTCGAGCGTGCTTCTGGGTTGCAGACCTGAAGCATTGCATTCTTGGCTCGAGCGAGCTTTTCTTCGCTCGAGCGAGGCTTTCTTGTGTCTGGTCGCTCGAGCGACCAAATATTCGCTCGAGCGAGCCTGTCCAATTTAAATAGGCAGCAGTGGGTTTTTAATCAGTTTTTTATCCTCTTTTTGATTCCAAAACCCTAGGTCTGACTTTTCTCTCCCTCTACTCACCTTCTCTCTTAGGTTTGATCTATTTAGAGTGTGTTTCCACCCCAGATCCTTTATAAAAAGGATAGTGTGAGTCGAGGGCTTCCATTTAATCTGAACGTTTGGTGGTTTGGAGCACTTTGGAATTTGGCTCTTCATCTCCGTCTTCTGCATTCGGGTTATTTTCTTCGAGGTAGGGATTTTCTACTCCATTTTATAAGTTTTGTTCTAAGTTTTGGTATTTTGATATGTTGGGGTTACTTTGGTAATTTTGGGAAAAACCCTAGTTGTATTAATAAATTAATTTGTATAATTAATTTAAGGAAATTGGGGAATTTGGTTAAATTCATGAAATTGAGGAATTCATTGATTAGACGGTGTAGTTGGATAATTTAAATCACTCGCCTACTGAATTGTTGATATATTTATTTCCAGTCTAGAAATAACTGTTTTGGGCTATCGGTGGAGGATAGTCGTGTTTGTTGTAGACATTGCATGTGGATTAGGGAAAATTGAAACTAATCAATTTGTTTAAGTCATAAATTTAGACTATTGAATTAATACATATAGCGATCCCGGTTTTCCCTTTCGTGCTTAACTGTAATCCGGATTCGGTTTCGTGAGGGTGCTGTTGTCTTATCCTCTTCCTATTCCTTTCTCTTTGTGTTCGAGCTTTGGGTTGTGTTGGGCAAGTTGGGAATGAGTTGGTTGTGTTTTAAAACGTAAAATCTTTGCCCAGTTTTTGGTCCCTCCGCTCGAGCAGCGCTTTTGACACTCGAGCGGGAGTTCTGGAGCTCGAGCGGGGAAATCACCCATCCAGTATGTTGTCTGCAGTGGTATACGCTCGAGTGGGGGATTGGACGCTCGAGCGGGAGTTTGTGTCTGACGCTCGAGCGGGGAGTTTGACGCTCGAGCGGGCATCTGTCTGTAAAAGTTCTGGGAGCGTGCATCCGCTGCTCGAGCAGGGAATTGGACGCTCGAGCGGGGATCTGTGAGTGACGCTCGAGCGGGGAGTTCGACGCTCGAGCGGGGCGACTTTTATATAAAGCCGAGATCCGACTTTTTTGTTCACTTTTCAACATCCTTTCTCTCTCCTACTTTTCCAAAAAGCTATTTTGAGAGTTCCTCTCACTAAAACCCAAACTTCTCTCTTAGGATTGATCTAGTAGGAGTTGTTTTCTCACCTTGGGCCTTTACAAAAGTTGTGTTGATCGTCGAGGGCTATCTTCTAATTTGAAAATTTCGAGATTTGGAGCATTTTCGTTTCTTCATCCTCTTCGTTGCGTCCCATCAATCGAGGTAGGGATAACCTACTCCATTTTATGAGCTTTGTCTTTGAATTTTAGCATTTTGATATGTTGGGGGTTGTTGGTTAATTTTGAGGAAGTTTGGGCCTTTGTGTAATTTTACAAAAGTTGGGTTTTTAAATATATAAACCTATATGCATGTTAGGCATAGAGAAAAGAGATTAATGTTGGGACATTGATGGAAATGGAACCTTAGGGTTGTTTTTGTGAATTATGGTAATTTGCCCTAATTGGTTTAATTAATTAATGCATATAATTAATTGAAGAAAGCGAGGAATTGAATTGAGAATGTTGAAATTGGGAATGTATGGGATTAATGAGTGTAGACAAATCATTTGTTGCTCACCTAATTGGAATGTTGATATATTATCCATTTGTGCATTTATTTCCTGCTTAGAAATAATTGCTTTGGGCTACCCGTGGAGGGTAGTGTTGATTGTTGTAGACAATGCATGTTGATTAGGCAAACTAAAACTAATCAATTGGTTGTGTCATAGAGTATGACGGTTGATAGAATACATTAAATTTATGTATTGAGTGATTGTGTATATGACCAATGTGTTTATATGCATTATGTGTAGACGGTTGATGGAATACATTAACTTTATGTATTGATCGATGTATATATGATTCTGTGTTTATATGCATTGCTTGTGTAGAGGAGGAGATGGGGGATGTACTCCGCGGTTTAGGGGAAGATGGGGGATGTACCTCTAAACCGGATAGGATTGGGAGGAGATGGGGGATGAACTCCGTAGATACAGCTCATATGCTTGTCTAGAGAAGTGAAGATACAGCTCATATGCTTATCTTTGTGAAGTGTAGATACAGCTCATATGCTTGTCTAGTGAAGTGTAGGTACAGCTCATATGCTTGTCTAGTGAAGTGTGGATACAGCTAATATGCTTATCTGTTGTGGTATTGATATAGCTCATATGCTTATCTATTGGAATGTTGATATAGCTCGTATGCTTATCTGTTGTAGTAGTGATATAGCTCATATGCTTATCTATTGAAAAGTTTGTTTGATTTGATATAGCACTAAAATGTATATCATCATCGTTTGTGAAATATGGAAATAGTTTATGTGTTATTGATACAACACCAAAATGTGTATCCACCGTGAATTTGAAAATGTTCTAGTGATGAACTATAATCTCATCAAAATGTTTTGGCCAGAGTACTGAGCCCTGTTTTCAAACCCAAAATTGAACAAGAAATGAAAAGTGAATTGTAACGTAGACTTGGTTGTCATGGAATTGAAATAAGATGTAAATGGAAGCGTAAGTATCGACCATCTATCAGTTGCTAATCTTTTAATCATTGTTCATAGTTGGTTTAGTATATCTCTGCTGGGCTGTGGCTCACCCTATATGGGAACATCATTTTCAGGTACAGGTAGCATGCCACCCCTGAGGACATAACTTGGGAAGCTAGGGGCAAACATACTTTTGTTGCCTTATTTTCGTTTGATGTATTACATGTAAATTCAAGCCAAGGGCTTAATGTGTAACCGAGCCAATACTCTCTTTTGTAACCAAGTGTTAACTTGGAAAGCTGTAAGCCCGTAGGGCATTTACTTTTGTTGTTAACGTGTAATACTTTTGTAATGAAGTACTCTGATAAATTGAGGAAATGTGGATCTTTTGTATATAAATGTATGTTTATATTGATGGGTTTAATGTCTTTTTTTTGAGGGCATTACAATATAGAAAATACATGTATTGATTGAGCATTGCATATGCATATTGTTTGGGAGGAGATAGGGGATGTACTCCACGGTTTAGGGGAAGATAGGGGATGGACCTCTAAACCGGATTTTTGTTTGGGAGGAGATAGGGGATGGACTCCATTAGCATCACTATTATGTGTGCTTATTATATTGAAGTGTTTTTACATGTCATTGATACAGCACTAAAATGTGTATCAAACGGGAAGTATGAAGTGTTTTGATATGAGCCTGAGTCTCATTTGTTTGATTGATATTGGAAGTAATGTGAATATAATATATAAAGTTCACTGTTGTAAGTTTGGCCAAGTTCTGAGCCATATTGATAATGAAGAAAAGTGAAACGTGTCATAGACATTAGTGTCATGAGACTGTATATTGATGTAATTGATTATCTTGGTTAACCCTCTATTGAATGCTATAGCTTTATTCAATGCTTATATTTGGTTTAGTATTTTTCTACTGGGCTGTGGCTCACCCTTTTATGGGAACATCATTTTCAGGTCCAGGTGATAAGCTACCTCCAAGGACTTAGCTTGGAAGGATTTGGATTTTGAAGACTATCTTTAGTTATTTGTTTTTATTTGATAAACATTCAAGCCTAGGGCTTTATTTGTATTTGAGTTAGAACTCATCTTTTTGTGTCCAAGTGTTGGCTTGGAAAAATGTAAGCCCATAGGACATTTAATTTGATGTTAAATGTAATGTTTTTATTTAGTAATACTCTGATGAATGAGTTAATGAATTGTTTTCTTTTAATATTGCATGTCAATAAAATATATATAATGGGTTTATTTTGAGGGCGTTACAACTTGGTATCAGAGCGTACCGGGTTTGAATACTTTGGGTACGTGGGAAGTGATTAGTATCACAATGGGTTCGTCTCGTTTGATAGAGACTTAGTGTAATGTTATATGCTTACATGATAACATGTTTATGTGACTGTGGGTATGGAATGTAGTTCCTGGGATGTTGATTGGACCCTTGAGTTTCTAGTAGTCTTGTTGGAAAGGCACTTGATCAATGCTGCTTCCAACCGGAACTATAGTAACACTTCGGGACTATCATCATCCAGGAATGAAATTCGTAGGTGCTTATGTGATTATGTGCTTACGTGGAATGAATTATTGTTGTCCAATGCATTAGGACGCGAGTGTTTAGCTTCGACACATTTATTAATGTGCTAACGTCTTTGTTTCCTTTATTAGGATGTCAGGACGAGGACGCGGTAGGCGTGGTAGGCCGGGTAGGTAGGAGGTGCCTGTGCTAGAGGAGATTCCGGCAGCTCAGGAGGGAATTGGCCAGGCCAATGTGGCCGAGCCAGTAGGCCAGCTGGCTATGGGCGCTCTAGCCCGAGAGATAGAAGGGGCATTCAGGGAGTCAGTAGGCATTCTCAGAGCTGAGAATCAAGCTCGGGTTGTTGTTGTGGATGCAGGACCTTCCTTTCTGAAGAGGGTGTTCTTCCGGTCTAATCCGGATGAATTTGTGGGTGATCCTAAAGAGCCGCTTAAGGCAGATGAATGGCTCGAACAGACAACGAAGACGTTTGAGATGCTTGGCATCGAAGACGAGGGGTTGAAAGTGACCTTGGCATCTTTCCAGCTGAAGAGGGATGCGGGTCAGTGGTGGAAGTTCACTAAGGGTCATATAGGAGGTACATGGGAGGCTTTTGTGAATGCTTTCCAGGAGAGGTTCTTATCTCCAGCTGTTAGGGAGAAGCTGAGAGACCAGTTCTGCCAGCTTAAGCAGTCGAGTTCTTCAGTGGCCGAGTTTGAGGCTGCATTTACTAGCTTGTCCAGGTTTGCACCTGAGTTGGTGGCGTCTGAGGAACGCTGTTGTATCGAGTTTGAGAAGAAGTTGGGGCGTGGCCTCAAGCTGAGAGTTGGGGGAACTATGATTCGGGATTATGGGCGTATGGTTGATGCTGCAGCCCACATGGAAATCATGATGCAGGAGGAGGAGGAAGGACAGAAAGGCTCCAAGAGGAGTCAGGATGGTCAGAGTGATGGTAGGAGACAGAAGGGTTTTAATCCTCAGCAGTCTCAGGGTAGCTTTTCTAGATCGACTTTTCCTGTTCCGAGTGCTAGTTTGGGGAAAGGTAGTCAGGGAGACATTACCTGTTTCAAGTGTGGCCAGCTGGGCCACAAGTCTCCAGTTTGTCCTCAGAGGGGAGGAGTGCAGAGAGCAGCATCATCTTCGGCTCGATCTCAGAGCCAGGTTCAGGGTAGAGCCCAGCTACTCTCGTGTTATCAGTGTGGTCAGCCAGGGCATATGAAGAGGTATTGCCCGCAGTTGGGTGGCATACCTGGTGCATCTGGTTTGAGGCAGATTCAGGGTCAGCAGCCAGCTCAGTCGGGTCAGGCCTCGAGGGCCAATCAGGGGGCTTCATCGTCCCAGTCGGTGCAGCAATCTTATGCTCCTAGGGGTGAGCAGGTTGATCAGAGGTCGTCTGGGCGCGTGTACGCTGTTACCGCGCAGGATCTTGTGCCGGCACCATCAGTTGTGAGAGGTACCTTCTTGTTTTGTAACTCGGTTGCTAGTGTTTTGATTGATACGGGTGCATCTCATTCCTTTGTGTCTGCTGCATTTGTATCTGTTTTGGAGTTGGAGTTAGCACAGTTAGCATCCCCTATTTGTGTAGTGTCACCTCTTGGGGGTGAATTGATCTTGAAACAAGGTGTTAGGGGTTGTGATATAGAGGTCGACTATCATAGACTTCCGTTTCCTTTTGTGGTTATGCCCATGAAGGGCTTTGATGTTATTTTGGGTATGGACTGGTTATCGTAATACCGGGCAGTTATTGATTGCTACCGCCAGAGGGTCACTTGTTGTACCGTGAGCGGGGAGTGTTTTCATTTTCTGGGGGACCGGGTTGGTAGTGTTTTGCCACCGGGGTATGATCTACGAGGGCGGAGTGAGCTTAGTGGTCTACTTGCTAGCTTTGAGAGTGGTGAGTGTAATGAGACCCAGATTGTGTTGCCAAGAGTGGTTTGTGAGTACTCGGACATCTTTCCTGAGGACCTCGGTGGTTTGCCACCTCACAGAGAGATTGAGTTCTCTATTGACTTAGTGCCCGGCACAGCGCCGATTTCTATGGCACCTTATCGTTTTGCCCCAGCCGAGTTAGTTGAGTTGAAGATTCAGCTCCAAGAGTTACTAGACAAGGGCTATATCCGTCCTAGTGTTTCGCCGTGGGGGCCACCGACCCTCTTTGTTAAAAAGAAAGGTGGTGCTTTGAGACTTTGTATAGATTACCGGAAATTGAATCGGGCTACGGTTAAGAATAAGTACCCTATGCCTCGTATAGATGATCTGTTCGATCAGTTGAAGGGTTCCCGTTGTTTCTCGAAGATAGACTTGAGATCGGGTTATCATCAGTTGAGAGTCAGGGAGGAGGATATTCCGAAGACGGCATTCTGTACGCAGTATGGCCACTATGAGTTTTTGGTGATGCCATTTGGGCTCACCAATGCACCGGCAGTATTTATGGATTTGATGAACCGGATATTCCGGGAATTTTTAGATCGTTTTGTAGTCGTCTTCGTGGACGACATCGTTATCTATTCACATTCTGAGGAAAAGCACAAGGAACACTTGAGAGTGGTGCTTGAGTTACTTAGAGCCCATAAGCTTTATGCTAAGTTTGGGAAGTGTGAGTTCTGGCTAGAAGAGGTCAAGTTCTTAGGCCATGTGGTTTCTGGGGAAGGGGTGTCTGTTGATACATCCAAGACTGAGGCAGTGCAAGATTGGGCACAGCCTAAGAGTGTGTTTGAGATCCGCAGTTTTCTGGGGTTAGCTGGGTATTATCGCCGGTTTGTGAAGGATTTCTCCAGGTTAGCTTCACCTTTGACTAGATTGACTCGGAAGGGAGTCAAGTTTGTATGGAGTGAGACTTGTGAAAAGTCGTTCCAGGAGTTGAAAGTTAGACTGACCACCGCTCCAGTCTTGATTATTCCGGAGAGAGGGTTGGGTTATGCAGTCTATTGTGACGCCTCACGAGAGGGTCTGGGTTGTGTGTTGATGCAAGAAGGGAAAGTAGTTGCCTATGGCTCACGTCAGTTGAAAATTCACGAGAAGAATTACCCTACGCATGATTTAGAGTTAGCAACTGTGATATTTGCCTTGAAGATTTGGAGGCATTATCTTTATGGTGAGAGGTTCGAGATATTCTCGGATCATAAGAGTCTGAAATATTTGTTTACACAGAAAGACTTGAACTTGAGGCAGAGGAGGTGGATGGAGTTTATTAAGGATTATGACTTCGAGTTGCATTATCATCCGGGGAAGGCCAATGTGGTGGCCGATGCCCTTAGCAGGAAATCTGTTGGTGACATAGCTAGTATAGCCATCCGGGAATGGGAGATGTTGGGTGCACTTGGGGAGTTTGATTTACTTCTGGGCGAATCCGTAGAGGCTGCGGCCCGGTTTTCTGTTGTTGCACAGCCTACACTTGTGACTCGAGTGTTAGAGGCTCAGAGGGATGACCTTGAGGTAGAATCCCTCCGTGAGAAGATTTCCGGTGGGAAGGTTGAGAAGGGTTTAACGGTGTATCCCGACCTGAGTGTGAGATACCGAGACCGTCTGTTTGTGCCGGAGTCTTGTCGAGAGGAGGTACTCCGAGAGTTTCATCATTCACGCCTTGCGGTGCATCCAGGAGGCACTAAGATGTATCGGGATTTGGGTCGCCAGTTTTGGTGGCGGGGTATGAAGAGAGATGTGGCAGCTTTCGTGTCTAAGTGCCTTACTTGTCAGCAAGTGAAGGCCGAGCATCAGAGGCCAGCGGGTTTGTTACAACCCTTGCCTATTGCTGAGTGGAAGTGGGAGCATGTCACTATGGACTTCGTTGTAGGTCTTCCGAGGACTCAGCGGGGTAGTGATGCTGTTTGGGTGGTTGTAGACCGGTTGACTAAGTCGGCGCACTTTATTCCTATGCGTGTTAGAGATTCAGTCAATCATCTGGCCGACTTATATATTCGGGACATAGTGAGGTTGCACGGGGTCCCAGTGACGATCGTCTCAGATAGAGATCCTCGTTTTACTGCCAGGTTGTGGCAGAGTTTGCAGAGTGCCTTAGGCACTAAGTTGACCTTTAGCACGGCTTATCATCCTTAAACTGACGGGCAGTCCGAGCGTACTATTCAGATTCTTGAGGATATGCTTCAGGGTTATGTTCTATACTTTAGTGGGTCGTGGGAGAGGCATTTGTCGTTGGTGGAGTTTGCCTACAACAACAGTTTCCAGTCTAGTATCGGTATGGCACCGTTTGAGGCCTTGTATGGCCGACCGTGTAGATCTCCTGTTTGTTGGGCCGAGGTGGGTGATGCACCTCTATTGGGTCCGGAGTTGGTGAGGGAAACGACGGAGAAAGTTGAGCTTATCCGTAAGAGGCTTGTTACAGCACAAAGTCGTCAGAAATCTTATGCCGACCGTAGGAGGAGACCTTTGGTGTTTGACATGGGTGATCATGTTTTTCTGAAGATATCACCTAGGCGGGGATTGATGAGGTTTGGGAAGAGCGGGAAGTTGTCCCCTTGGTTCATTGGTCCTTTTGAGATCCTTGAGAGGATTGGCGAGGCTGCCTATCATTTAGCTTTGCCACCGCAGTTGTTCGGAGTACATGACGTGTTTCATGTGAGTATGCTTCAGAAGTATGAGCCGGATCCATCACATGTGTTGGATTGGACTGATTTAGTGGTTGACGAGGATGTCTCGTATGAGGAGAGATCGGTTCGTGTCTTGGATAGGCGGGATCAAGTTTTGCGAGGCAAGACCATCCCTTTGGTAAAAGTTCTGTGGAAACATCACGGAGTGGAGGAAGCCACTTGGGAACGTGAGTTGGAAGTCTGCGAGAAATATCCGGACATGTTTATTAATATATAATCCTGTATTTAGATTTTGTAATATTGTTGGACTTAAGAGCTTTATTTATGTCATAAGTCGGAAAACATTGATAATGTTTTGGTTTAATGATAATAGTTTGAAACCTGTCTCATAATGGAAGTAGATTGTAACATTTATATGTTGAATGTGTGGTATACATTATGAAATTGAATATGATATGGAAATGGAAATCACGTATATTGAAATTGTTGAAATTGGAAGGAAAATTGCATATTAATAATGCACGTTGAGATGTATTTGAGATGCCTGTTGATAAGAGATGAAATAACCGGTATTGGGTCAAGTTGTTTATTATTGTATTGTCATATTGTTGACATATATAAAAAAAAAAAATCTGTTTACGAAAAACTTATGTTTAATTTCGGGGACGAAATTCTTTTAAGGGGGGAAGGTTATAGCGACTCCAGTCTTTTCCCATTTGATTATTGTATCCGGACTTAGGTTCCATAGATTCTGTCATTGTATAATTGTTGTTATCGTCCTTTATTTTCTCATTTGGAATTATAGGATGTGTTGGGCAGGTTTGTTTCAGGTTGGTTGGGTTCGGAAACCAAGTGTTACTGTCCAGCTTTTGGGTTGGTCGCTCGAGCGAGGACTTGGCCGCTCGAGCGACGGTTATATTTTGTGTCTGGTGGCTCGATCCAGATTTTCTTCGCTCGAGCGAGCGATTGCGTTTAGTATAGACCTGAGAGCAGTGTTTCTTCGCTCGAGCGAGAATTCTGTTGCTCGAGCGTGCTTCTGGGTTGCAGACCTGAAGCATTGCATTTGTAACGCCCTCAAAATTAACTCATTATATATCATTGACATGCATTATTTAAAGAAGACAATATATATTAATTCACTCATCAGAGTATTACTAAATAAAGCATTACATGTAACATCAAATAAAATGCCCTACAGGCTTACATCTTTCCAAGCCAACACTTGGATACAAAAATATGAGTTCTAACTCAATACAAGAAAAGCCCTAGGCTTGAATGTTTACATATAATAATAATTAAAGACAATTAACTAAAGGTAGTCTTCTCCAATCCAGAAGCCAAACCCTCCCAAGCTAAGTCCTTGGAGGTAGTTTATCACCTGAACCTGAAAATGATGTTCCCATATAGGGTGAGCCACAGCCCAGTAGAAATATACTAAACCACATATAAGCAATGAATAAAGCAATAGCATTCAACAGATGGTTAACCAAAATAATCAATTACTTCATTTTACAGACTCATGACATTATTGCCAAAGATACGTTTTACTTTCCAGTTTTATCAACATGGCTCAGAACCTGGCCAAACTTATAACAGTGAAATCACATATATCATATTCACATCCTTCCAATATTAACAACAAATGAGACTCAAGCTCAAATCAAACACTTCATACTTCCAGATTGATACACATTTTAGTGCTGTATCAATAAAACACTTCTATATAAATAAGCACACATAAAAGTGATGCTAATGGAGTCCATCCCCGATCTCCTCCCAAACAAAATCCGGTTTAGAGGTCCATCCCCTATCTTCCCCTAAACCGTGGAGTACATCCCCTATCTCCTCCCACACACAAACAATGTATGCAAATGCAATGCTCAATCAATACACGTATTATCTGTATCAATGCCACAGTCAAAAGTAATGACTTAACCAATGTGATTAGTTTCAGTTATTCCTAATTCACATGCACTGTCTACAACAATCACGACTATCTTCCACCGATAGCCCAAAACAGTTATTTCTAAACTGAAAATAACCATGTCAACAATTCAATAGACAAATGATACCAATTACCCAATTATGCCATTTAATCAATAAATTCCCCAATTCCGTGAATTTAACCCTCTTTTCCCAATTTCATGAATTACTTATACAAATTAATTCAATAATACAACTAGGGTTTTTCCCAAAATTTACCCAAGTATTCCCAACATATCAAATTACCAAAACTTAGAACAAAACCTATAAGATGGAGTAGGAAATCCCTACCTCAAAGAAAACAACCCAAAAGGTGAAGAAAGAGATGAGTGCCCAAATACCAAAGTGCTCCAAATCGCCAAATGCTCAGATTAAATGGTAGCCCTTGCCTCACTCTATCTTTTACTGAAGGATCTAGGGTAGAAACACACCCTAAGTGGATCAAATCTAAGAAAGAAGGTGAGTAGGGAGAGAGAGAAGTCGGACCTAGGGTTTGGAATCAAAAGAAAATGAAAAAGACTGATCAAATCTCGCTGCTGTGTATATAAACTGGACAGGCTCGCTCGAGCGAAGACTTGGTCGCTCGAGCGACCAGACACAGAGAAACTACGCTCGAGCCAAGGAAGCCTTGCTCGAGCCAACAACTCAAAAGCTCGCTCGAGCGAAAGAAAGCTCGGTCGAGCGAAGAACTCAAACCCTCAGGTCTGAACCCAGACACACGCTCGAGCGAAGGAACTATAGCTCGAGCGAAGGATGAACTAACTCGCTCGAGCGAAGAAAAGCTCGCTCGAGCCAAGAATGCACAGCTACAGGTCCAAATCAAACACTACCTCTCGCTCGAGCGAACAACTCCTCGCTCGAGCGAAGAACCAAAAACCTGGACAGCAACACTTGGTTTCTAAACCCAACCAACCTGAAACAAACCTGCCCAACACATCCTATAACTCCAAATGAGAAAATAAGGAATAACAACAACAACCATTATACAATGACAGAATCTACGGAACAGTCCGGATACAATAATTAAATGGGAAAAGACCGGGGTCGCTATAACCTCCCCCCCTTCAAAGAATTTCGTCCCCGAAATTAGGCACAAATTTGAAAACAGGTTTTTTTTTTTCAATACCCAAAGATAGTATATAACAATAATAAACAACTTGACCCAATACTGGTCACTTTATCTCTTTATCCAGAGGCATCCCACAATATATATAAAACCACATATATTTCAACCTGCACCACTATTATGCATTATTCCTTTCAATGTTAACAATTTCCATATCATATTCAACTGCATGATATATATACCACATCCAACAATGTAATCAACATATACAATGTTACACTAATCTTTCTATAATGAAACAAGTTTCAAGATACACCCATTTACCAAAACATACTCAATGTTTTACAACTTAAGACATATATAAAGCTCTTAAGTTCAACAATATAACAGAATCTAATTATAAGATTACAAATCAACAAACATGTCCGGATATTTCTCGCGGACTTCCAATTCACGTTCCCAAGTGGCTTCCTCCATTCCGTGGTGTTTCCACAAAACTTTGACCAAAGGGATGGTTTTGCCTCGCAAAACTTGATCCCGCCTATCCAAGACTCGAATCGGTCTCTCCTCATATGAAACATCCTCACCAACTACTAAATCGGTCCAATCCAACACATGTGATGGATCCGGCTCATACTTCCGAAGCATACTCACATGAAACACGTCATGTACTCCGGACAACTGCGGCGGCAAAGCTAAACGATAAGCAGCCTCGCCAATCCTCTCAAGGATCTCAAACGGACCAATGAATCGAGGGGACAACTTCCCACTTTTCCCAAACCTCATCAAACCCCGTCTAGGTGATATCTTCAGAAAGACATGATCACCCACCTCAAACACCAAAAGTCTCCTCCTACGGTCGGCGTACGATTTCTGACGACTCTGTGCTGTAACAAGCCTCCTACGGATAAGCTCAACTTTCTTCGTCGTTTCCCTCACCAACTCTGGACCCAACAGAGGTGCATCACCCACCTCGGCCCAACACACAGGAGATCTACACGGTCGGCCATACAAGGCCTCAAATGGTGCCATACCGATACTAGACTGAAAACTGTTGTTGTAGGCAAACTCCACCAACAGTAAGTGCCTCTCCCACGACCCACTAAAGTCAAGAACACAACCCCGAAGCATATCCTCAAGTATCTGAATAGTACACTCGGACTGTCCATCAGTCTGAGGATGATAAGCCGTGCTAAAGGTCAACTTAGTGCCTAAGGCACTCTGCAAACTCTGCCACAACCTGGCAGTAAAACGAGGATCTCTATCTGAGACGATCGTCACTGGGACCCCGTGCAATCTCACTATGTCCCGAATATACAAGTCGGCAAGATGATCTACCGAATCTCTCACACGCATAGAAATAAAGTGCGCCGACTTAGTCAACCGATCTACAACCACCCAAATAGCATCACTACCCCGCTGAGTCCTCGCAAGACCCACAACGAAGTCCATAGTGACGTGTTCCCACTTCCACTCAGCAATAGGCAAGGGTTGCAATAAACCCACTGGCCTCTGATGTTCAGCCTTCACTTGCTGACAAGTAAGGCACTTAGATACGAAAGTTGCCACATCTCTCTTCATACCCCGCCACCAGAACTGACGACCCAAATCCCGATACATCTTAGTGCCTCCCGGATGCACCGCAAGGCGTGAATGAGGAAACTCTCGGAGTACCTCCTCTCGGCAAGACTCCGGCACAAACAGACGGTCACGGTATCTCACACTCAGGTCGGAAAATACCATCAAACCCTTCTCAACCTTCCCACCGGAAATCTTCTCACAGAGAGATTCTACCTCAAAGTCACCTCTCTGAGCCTCTAACACTCGAGTCACAAGTGAAGGCTGTGCAATAACAGAAAACAAGGCCGCAGCCTCAACGGATTCGCCCATAAGTAAATCAAACTCTCCAAGTGCACCCAACATCTCCCACTCTCGGATGGCTATGCTAGCTATATCACCAACAGGTTTCCTGCTAAGGGCATCGGCCACCACATTGGCCTTTCCCGGATGATAATGCAACTCAAAGTCATAATCCTCTATGAACTCCATCCACCTCCTCTGCCTCAAGTTTAAGTCTTTCTGTGTAAATAAATACTTCAAACTCTTATGATCCGAGAACACCTCGAATTTCTCACCATAAAGATAATGCCTCCAAATCTTCAAGGCAAATATCACAGCTGCTAATTCTAGATCATGTGTAGGGTAATTCTGCTCGTGAATTTTCAACTGACGAGAGCCATAGGCAACTACCTTCCCTTCTTGCATTAATACACAACCCAGACCCTCTCGTGAGGCGTCACAATAGACCGTATAACCCAACCCTCTCTCTGGAATAATCAATACTGGAGCGGTAGTCAGTCTAACTTTCAACTCCTGAAACGACTTTTCACAAGTCTCACTCCATACAAATTTGACTCCCTTCCGAGTCAGTCTAGTCAACGGTGATGCTAACCTGGAGAAATCTTTCACAAACCGACGGTAATACCCAGCTAATCCCAGAAAACTGCGGATCTCAAATACACTCTTAGGCTGTGCCCAATCCTGCACTGCCTCTACCTTGGATGTATCAACAGACACTCCTTCACCGGATACCACATGGCCTAAGAATTGGACTTCCCTCAGCCAGAACTCACACTTCCCAAACTTGGCATACAGCCTATGGGCTCTAAGTAACTCAAGCACCACCCTCAAGTGTGCCTCGTGCTCCTCCTCAGAAGGCGAATAGATAAGGATGTCGTCCACAAAAACGACTACAAACCGATCCAAGAATTCCCGGAAGATCCGGTTCATCAAGTCCATAAAGACTGCCGGTGCATTGGTGAGTCCGAATGGCATCACCAGAAACTCAAAATGGCCATACCGCGTACGGAATGCCGTCTTCGAAATATCCTCTTCCCTGACCCTCAACTGGTGGTAACCCGATCTCAAGTCTATCTTAGAGAAACAACGGGAACCCTTCAACTGGTCAAACAGGTCATCTATACGGGGCATAGGGTACTTATTCTTGACCGTAGCCCGATTCAACTTCCGATAATCTATACAAAGTCTCAAAGCACCACCTTTCTTTTTAACAAAGAGGGCCGGTGCTCCCCACGGCGAAACGCTAGGACGTATAAAGCCCTTATCTAGCAACTCCTGGAGTTGGATCTTCAACTCAACTAACTCAGCTGGGGCAAAACGGTAAGGTGCCATAGAAATCGGCGCCGTGCCGGGCACCAGGTCAATAGAGAACTCAATCTATCGATGCGGTGGCAAACCAACAAGATCCTCGGGAAAAACGTCCGAGTACTCACAAACCACTCTTGGCAACACAATCTGAGTCTCAACATCCTCACTAATCGACAGGTTAGCAAGTAGACCACTAAGCTCACTCCGTCCTCGTGGAACATACCCCGGTGGCAACACATCACCAACCCGGTCCCCCAGAAAATGAAAATACTCTCCGCTCACGGTACAACAAGTGACCCTTTGGCGGTAGCAATCAATAACTGCCCGGTATGACGATAACCAGTCCATACCCAAAATAACATCGAAACCCCTCATA
This sequence comes from Camellia sinensis, assembly GCF_055761805.1. Lineage (NCBI taxonomy): Eukaryota > Viridiplantae > Streptophyta > Magnoliopsida > Ericales > Theaceae > Camellia > Camellia sinensis. The sequence continues at coordinate 183,543,564 of NC_138961.1, read as the reverse complement.
GGCATAACTACAAAGGAAAATGGGATTCTATGATAATCAACCTCTATATCACAACCCCTAACACCTTGTTTCAAAATCAATTCACCCCCAAGAGGTGACACTACACAAATAGGAGATGCTAGCTGTGCTAACTCCAACTCCAAAACAGATGCAAATGCAGCAGACACAAAGGAATGAGATGCACCCGTATCAATCAAAACATTAGCAACCGAGTTGCAAAACAAGAAGGTACCTCTCACAACTGATGGTGCTGGCACAAGATCCTGCGCGATAACAGCATACACGCGCCCAGACGACCTCTGATCAACCTGCTCAACCCTAGGAGCATAAGATTGCTACACCGACTGGGACGATGAAGCCCCCTGATTGGCCTTTGAGGCCTGACCCGACTGAGCTGGCTGCTGACCCTGAATCGGCCTCAAACCAGATGCACCAGATGTGCCACCCAACTGCGGGCAATACCTCTTCATATGCCCTGGCTGACCACACTGATAACACGAGAGTGGCTGACCTCTACCCTGACTCTGGCTCTGAGATCGAGCCGAAGAAGATGCTGCTCTCTGAACTCCTCCCCTTTGAGGACAAACTGGAGACTTGTGGCCCTGCTGGCCACACTTGAAACAGGTAATGTCTCCCTGACTGCCTTTCCCCGAACTAACACTCGGTACAGGAAAAGTCGATCGAGAAAAGCTACCCTGAGACTGCTGGGGATTAAAACCCTTCTGTCTCCTACCATCATTCTGACCATCCTGACTCCTCTTGGAGCCCTTCTGCCCTTCCTCCTCCTCCTGCATCATGATTTCCATGTGGGCTGCAGCATCAACCATACGCCCATACTCCCGAATCATAGTTCTCCCAACTCTTAGCTTGAGGCCACGCCTCAACTTCTTCTCAAACTCAATACAACGGCGTTCCTCAGATGCCACCAACTCAGGTGCAAACCTAGACAAACTAGTAAATGCAGCCTCAAATTCGGCCACTGAAGAACTCGCCTGCTTAAGCTGACAAAACTGGTCTCGCAGCTTCTCCCTGACTGCCGGAGATAAAAACTTCTCCTGGAATGCATTCACAAAAGCCTCCCACGTACCTCCTATACGCCCCTTAGTAAACTTCCACCACTGACCCGCATCCCCCTTCAACTGGAAAGATGCCAAGGTCACTTTCAACCCCTCGTCTTCGATGCCCAGCATCTCAAACATCTTCGTTGTCTGTTCAAGCCATTCATCTGCCTTAAGTGGCTCTTTAGGATCACCCACAAATTCATCCGGATTGGACCGAAAGAACTCCCTCTTCAGAAAGGAAGGTCCTGCATCCGCAATACCAGCCTGAGCTTGATTCTCAGCTCTAAGAATGCCTACTGACTCCCTGAATGCCCCTGCTATCTCTCGGGCTAGAGCGCCCATAGCCTGCTGGCCTACTGGCTCGGCCACATCGGCCTGGCCAATTCCCTCTTGAACTGCCGGAATCTCCTCTGGCACAGGCACCTCCTGCCTACCCGGCCTACCACGCCTACCGCGTCCTCGTCCTCGTCCTGACATCCTAATAAAGGAAACAAAGACATTAGCACATTAATAAATGTGCCGAAGCTAAACACTCGCGTCCTAATGCAATGGACAACAATAATTCATTCCACGTAAGCACATAATCACATAAGCACCTACGAATTTCATTCCCGGATAATGATAGTCCCAAAGGGTTACTATAGTTCCGGTTGGAAGCAGCAGTGATCAAGTGCCTTTCCAACAAGACTACAAGAAACTCAAGGGTCCAATCAACATCCTAGAAACTACATTCCATACCCACATAATCACATAAACATGTTATCACATAAGCATATAACATTACACTAAGTCTCTATCAAACGAGACGAACCCAATGTGATACTAATCACTTCCCACGTACCCAAAGTATTCAAACCCGGTACGCTTTGATACCAAGTTGTAACGCCCTCAAAATTAACCCATTATATATCATTGACATGCATTATTTAAAGAAGACAATATATATTAATTCACTCATCAGAGTATTACTAAATAAAGCATTACATGTAACATCAAATAAAATGCCCTACAGGCTTACATCTTTCCAAGCCAACACTTGGATACAAAAATATGAGTTCTAACTCAATACAAGAAAAGCCCTAGGCTTGAATGTTTACATATAATAATAATTAAAGACAATTAACTAAAGGTAGTCTTCTCCAATCCAGAAGCCAAACCCTCCCAAGCTAAGTCCTTGGAGGTAGTTTATCACCTGAACCTGAAAATGATGTTCCCATATAGGGTGAGCCACAGCCCAGTAGAAATATACTAAACCACATATAAGCAATGAATAAAGCAATAGCATTCAACAGATGGTTAACCAAAATAATCAATTACTTCATTTTACAGACTCATGACATTATTGCCAAAGATACGTTTTACTTTCCAGTTTTATCAACATGGCTCAGAACCTGGCCAAACTTATAACAGTGAAATCACATATATCATATTCACATCCTTCCAATATTAACAACAAATGAGACTCAAGCTCAAATCAAACACTTCATACTTCCAGATTGATACACATTTTAGTGCTGTATCAATAAAACACTTCTATATAAATAAGCACACATAAAAGTGATGCTAATGGAGTCCATCCCCGATCTCCTCCCAAACAAAATCCGGTTTAGAGGTCCATCCCCTATCTTCCCCTAAACCGTGGAGTACATCCCCTATCTCCTCCCACACACAAACAATGTATGCAAATGCAATGCTCAATCAATACACGTATTATCTGTATCAATGCCACAGTCAAAAGTAATGACTTAACCAATGTGATTAGTTTCAGTTATTCCTAATTCACATGCACTGTCTACAACAATCACGACTATCTTCCACCGATAGCCCAAAACAGTTATTTCTAAACTGAAAATAACCATGTCAACAATTCAATAGACAAATGATACCAATTACCCAATTATGCCATTTAATCAATAAATTCCCCAATTCCGTGAATTTAACCCTCTTTTCCCAATTTCATGAATTACTTATACAAATTAATTCAATAATACAACTAGGGTTTTTCCCAAAATTTACCCAAGTATTCCCAACATATCAAATTACCAAAACTTAGAACAAAACCTATAAGATGGAGTAGGAAATCCCTACCTCAAAGAAAACAACCCAAAAGGTGAAGAGAGAGATGAGTGCCCAAATACCAAAGTGCTCCAAATCGCCAAATGCTCAGATTAAATGGTAGCCCTTGCCTCACTCTATCTTTTACTGAAGGATCTAGGGTAGAAATACACCCTAAGTGGATCAAATCTAAGAAAGAAGGTGAGTAGGGAGAGAGAGAAGTCGGACCTAGGGTTTGGAATCAAAAGAAAATGAAAAACACTGATCAAATCCCGCTGCTGTGTATATAAACTGGACAGGCTCGCTCGAGCAAAGACTTGGTCGCTCGAGCGACCAGACACAGAGAAACTACGCTCGAGCCAAGGAAGCCTTGCTCGAGCCAACAACTCAAAAGCTCGCTCGAGCGAAAGAAAGCTCGGTCGAGCGAAGAACTCAAACCCTCAGGTCTGAACCCAGACACACGCTCGAGCGAAGGAACTATAGCTCGAGCGAAGGATGAACTAACTCGCTCGAGCGAAGAAAAGCTCGCTCGAGCCAAGAATGCACAGCTACAGGTCCAAATCAAACACTACCTCTCGCTCGAGCGAACAACTCCTCGCTCGAGCGAAGAACCAAAAACCTGGACAGCAACACTTGGTTTCTAAACCCAACCAACCTGAAACAAACCTGCCCAACACATCCTATAACTCCAAATGAGAAAATAAGGAATAACAACAACAACCATTATACAATGACAGAATCTACGGAACAGTCCGGATACAATAATTAAATGGGAAAAGACCGGGGTCGCTATAGCATTCTTGGCTCGAGCGAGCTTTTCTTCGCTCGAGCAAGGCTTTCTTGTGTCTGGTCGCTCAAGCGACCAAATATTCGCTCGAGCGAGCCTGTCCAGTTTAAATAGGCAGCAGCGGGTTTTTAATCAGTTTTTTATCCTCTTTTTGATTCCAAAACCCTAGGTCCAACTTTTCTCTCCCTCTACTCACCTTCTCTTTTAGGTTTGATCTATTTAGAGTGTGTTTCTACCCCAGATCCTTTATAAAAAGGATAGTGTGAGTCGAGGGCTTCCATTTAATCTGAACGTTTGGTGGTTTGGAGCACTTTGGAATTTGGGTCTTCATCTCCGTCTTCTCCATTCGGGTTATTTTCTTCGAGGTAGGGATTTTCTACTCCATTTTATAAGTTTTGTTCTAAGTTTTGGTATTTTGATATGTTGGGGTTACTTTGGCAATTTTGGGAAAAACCCTAGTTGTATTAATAAATTAATTTGTATAATTAATTTAAGGAAATTGGGGAATTTGGTTAAATTCATGAAATTGAGGAATTCATTGATTAGACGGTGTAGTTGGATAATTTAAATCACTCGCCTACAGAATTGTTGATATATTTATTTCCAGTCTAGAAATAACTGTTTTGGGCTATCGGTGGAGGATAGTCGTGTTTGTTGTAGACATTGCATGTGGATTAGGGAAAATTGAAACTAATCAATTTGTTTAAGTCATAAATTTAGACTATTGAATTAATACAGAAAATACATGTATTGATTGAGCATTGCATATGCATATTGTTTGGGAGGAGAAAGGGGATGTACTCCACGGTTTAGGGAAAGATAGGGGATGGACTTCTAAACCGGATTTTTGTTTGGGAGGAGATAGGGGATGGACTCCATTAGCATCACTATTATGTGTGCTTATTATATTGAAGTGTTTTTACATGTCATTGATACAGTACTAAAATGTGTATCAAACGGGAAGTATGAAGTGTTTTGATATGAGCCTGAGTCTCATTTGTTTGATTGATATTGGAAGTAATGTGAATATAATATATATAGTTCACTGTTGTAAGTTTGGCCAGGTTCTGAGCCATATTGATAATGAAGAAAAGTGAAACGTGTCATAGACATTAGTGTCATGAGACTGTATATTGATGTAATTGATTATCTTGGTTAACCCTCTATTGAATGCTATAACTTTATTCAATGCTTATATTTGGTTTAGTATTTTTCTACTGGGCTGTGGCTCACCCTTTTGTGGGAACATCATTTTCAGGTCCAGGTGATAAGCTACCTCCAAGGACTTAGCTTGAAAGGATTTGGATTTTGAAGACTATCTTTAGTTATTTGTTTTTATTTGATAAACATTCAAGCCTAGGGCTTTATTTGTATTTGAGTTAGAACTCATCTTTTTGTGTCCAAGTGTTGGCTTGGAAAGATGTAAGCCCATAGGGCATTTAATTTGATGTTAAATGTAATGTTTTTATTTTGTAATACTCTGATGAATGAGTTAATGAATTGTTTTCTTTTAATATTGCATGTCAATAAAATATATATAATGGGTTTATTTTGAGGGCGTTACACCTAACAATTACACAACTCATGCTTTAATCAAAGTCATAATTTATGCGCACATATATGCAGGTATGATCACACACACATACACACACACACACACACACACAGGAGGGAAATCAGTGAAATAAGATCATGAATAATTTATTTTATTTATTTTTTTTTTGGAGGGGGGGGAGGGGGTTATTTTTCCATTTTTTAAAGAAAAAAAAGAGAGAAAAATACAATGTAATAAAAAAGGCCTAACCCTATAGGAGTTATCCTTTAGTGGTATTAATTTGACTCTGAATTCATGTAGTGCTAAGTCATGAATTCGTATAAGATTTACACCAACCAACCAGGTATGTTGATGCTTAGGAGGTTGCCTTCATTACTCGAACAGAGAACCTTAGGATTAAGGGAAAGTCTATAGTACATTTTATTTAAAAAAATGTATGGTACATAGAAAATCAATGGTTAAGATTGAGCCACATCATTAAAAGTGACCTGGTAAACAGGTCACTTTTTATAGTTATGAGCCAAAATTATATTTGTTCATAACTAGAATCAAATTAATCATAACTTAGTTATGAGCTCTCATCACATATCTCATAACCAGCACCATTTTGTTGATAACCAATATCACATATTTCATAACTACAATCACATATCTCATAACTACATCTCATAACCAATATCCTTTAGCTCATAATCACACAACTTTTATCATAACCAATATCACATATCTCATAACATTAATCACATATCTCATAACTACAACTCATAGCTCATAACCACATCTTATGTAACGCCCTCAAAATAATAACATTAAACCCATCAATATAGACATGCATTGATATATAAAAGCTCCACATTCTTCTATTCATCAGAGTTCCATTACCAAAAGTATTACATGTTAAGGACAAAAGCAAATGCCCTAAAGGCTTACAGCTTTCCAAGTTAACACTTGGTTACAACAAAAGAGTGCTAACTCATTTACACATTAAGCCCTTGGCTTGAATATACATGTAATACATCAAGAAACTAAACAACAAAAGTCTGCCCGCCTCTAGCCTCCCAAGCTACGTCCTTGGAGGTGGCATGCTACCTGTACCTGAAAATGATATTCCCATATAGGGTGAGCCACAGCCCAATAGAAATACACTAAACCAAATATGGACAATGACTAAAGATTAGCAATTGATAGATGGTCAACACAGATACTTTCTCTTATCACACTTTACAGTTTCATGACATACAAGTCCATTTTCCAATTCTTTTTAATTCTCAATTTATAACCATGGCTCAGAACCTAGCCAAACAACTTATATGAGACAGTAACTCATATCAAACCCTTTCCCATTTCATAATAGATAAGCATACTAGCTATATCACACACCAACATATAAGCATACAAGCTATATCATCACTTCCATAGATATGCATAAGAGCACTATCACACTTCCAAAGACAAGCATATGAGCTATGTCAACACATTACTAGATAAGCATATGAGTTCTATCTATGGAGTCCATCCCCTATCTTCTCCCAACAACATCTGGTTTAGAGGTCCATCCCCTATCATCCCCTAAACTATGGAGTACATCCCCTATCTCCTCCAACACGACACAGTGCATATAAACAATAATTATACACATCATCACGCAATACATAAATTTAATGTATTCTTTCAATCGTCATACTCAATGACACATTCCAGTGATTAGTTTCAGTTTGCCTAATCATCATGCATTGTCTACAACAATCAAGACTATCCTCCACCGATAGCCCAAAGTAGTTATTTCTATACAGAAAATAAATGCAACAATGGATATATAATCAATATTTCAACCAGGTGAGTGATAAATAATCCAACTACACCCTTTAATTCCATACATTTCCAGATCAATTTCTCATTCCTCATAATTAATTAACCAATGTAATTAGGGCATTCTCCATAATTAACATTACAACCCTTAGGTTCCATTTTCATTAATGTTTTAACATTAACTTCACCTTTCCATGCCAAACATGCATTTAGGTTTTATATAGTTAAAATCCTAACTTTTATAAATTTACACAAACGCCCCAAACTTTCACAAAATCACCAAACCAACTCCCAACATCTCAAAATACTAAAATTTAAAGACAAAACCCATAGTGAGAAGTAGGTTATCCCTACCTCAAAGAATGACACCCAACCAAAAAGATGATGGAAACGAAAATGCTCCAAACCACGAACTTTTTGGATCAAAAGATAGCCCTTAACGATCAACAACCTTTTTGTAAAGGCCAAAGGTGAGGAACTCACTCCTACTAGATCAATACTTAGAGAGAAGTCAAGGTTTTAGAGAGAGGAGCTCTCAAAATGGGTTTTGGAAAAAGTAGGAGAGAGAAAGGAAAGTAAAAAGTGATTTAAAATCACCCAGCGGATAACTCATATACGTATTACCCGCTCGAGCGGAGAACACAACGCTCGAGCGCCAAGAACAAAAATCTGGACACGTTCGAGCGCAATAAGGCCCGCTTGAGCGCCAAGACACAAGAATAAAGCACTTCCGCTCGAGCGCGAAAACCAGTCTGCTCGAGCGTAGATTTCCCCCTCCCAGAACTCATACCCAGAAAGTACTACTCGCTCGAGCACCACCAAACCTGCTCGAGCGCTACCCGCTCGAGCGTAAACAAACCCGCTCGAGCGTAAAAATCACATCTGCAGAAGTTTTGCAGGAACACGAAATACTGGAGGTGTGCAATCCCCGCTCGAGCTCAAAAAGACCCGCTCGAGCGGACCGCCTAAAAGCTGGGCAACAGGGAATTGAAACCAAGGCCTAACCAACCTGTAACAACCCTGCTCAAAACATCCTAAAACTTAATCAAGTGGAATTAAAGGACGACAACAAGATGGATACCACTACCAACTTCACGGAACCGAGTCCAGAACACAACAGAACAGTAAAGGGACAACTGAGATCACTATATCTTATAACCAATCCCGCTTTGACTCATAACCAACATTACATATCTCATAATCAACACCCTTTTGCTCATAACCACATCACTTTGATCATAACCAATATTACATATCTTATAACTAATAATCACATATCTCATAACCAAACACTCTTTTGACTCATAACTACACCACTTTGCTCATAACCAAAATCACATATCTCATAAACAACAATCATATATTTCATAACCATTACCCACATATCTCATAACCAACACTCTTTGGCTCATAATTAACATCACATATATCATAACCACTGATCACATATCTCATAACACCCTTTGGCTCATAGTCACACCACTTTGATCATAATTAAGATCACATATCTCATAACCATTAGTCATATAATCACATATCTCATAACCAAACACTATTTTGACTCATAACTACACCACTTTGCTCATAACCAAAATCACATATATCATAAACAACAATCATATATCTCATAACCATTACCTACATATCTCATAACCAACACTCTTTGGCTTATAACTAACATCACATATATCATAACCACTGATCGCATATCTCATAACACCCTTTGGCTCATAGTCACACCACTTTGATCATAATTTACATCACAGATCTCATAACCATTAGTCATATATCTCATAATCAATACTCTTTGGCTCATAACCATACCACTTTACTTATAACCACTAATCACATATCTCATAACCAACATTCTTAGGCTCATAACCACACCACTTTACTCATAACCACTAATCACATATCTCATAACCAACATTCTTTGGCTCATAACCACACCACTTTACTCATAACCACTAATCACATATCTCATAACCATACCATTTTGATCATAACCACCATCACATATCTCATAGCCACATCTTATAACTAACATCATTTTCACCCATAACTCCTAACTTTGATCATAACCAACTCAAAACCACTAACCACATATCTCATAACCAACTTTGATCACATATCTCCATTTTAGATTTATTTTAGTCATAGTATCTACTAAATACAATAAAAAGGGTAATATACAAACAATATACATTTTAAAATATCTATATACACATAGACATACATATAAATAATTTGACGAAATTTTAACAAAAAATGTGTTAAAAAATTTTATCTACAATTTGATTTTATTTATTTCTTAAATTTACTCTTTCAACCTCAATGATTTTACTAAATCATTGCGCTCTTAATTTTTTTTCCAAACTTTTCCTTTTTTATTTCCCCGCTCTATTTTCTTTCCCTCGATTTGTCCTAGTTGTGCCTCAACTCTCTCTATTTCTTACTCAAACTCCTCTATTTCGCTCAAATTATCAAATGACCAACATTGATAGTTCTTCTCGCTGGATTTTTACTCTTTCAACCTCAATCGGCTCTCTCTACTCCTATGTCTCTGTACAAGATCCTTGAGCTCGTCATTGCTCTCTCTGTCCACTTTAACTATATTGATGGTGATATTTCTTTATTTACTAATTGTATCTATCTCGAAACTCTAGTTCCTTCACATTAATGTCACGCGTACACAAACCTTTAGCCCAAGTATTGGTTCAAAAGGTTTTGTTGTTTTCAATTTGTACACACATATGTGTTCTATAACTGTTGGAAAATGATTTTGGGCATATATAACTAGTGGTGTGTGGTCGCTCGATGGGTGTGTAATAAAAATAAAATTTTTGATTGGAATATAATTTTAATTACTTGCAGGACACATGTTAGTTACAAGTGATAATTATGCGAGGTTATTTTGGATAAATAAAAAAATTGTGACATTACACTAGGGGAGGCCATCGGCTCAATGGCCCGCTCAACCCAGGCCAATAGTTTTAGGATTTGAAAAAATTATTTTGCCTATAGTATTGGGCTGGGCTGAAATTTTGCACCCATTTAATATTCGAGTAAAGCTGCAGATAGAGTTACAACCAAGTTCATTTATTTATATAAATAGTACTTATAATTTTATAGAATTTTAATTATAAGACAAAGTAAAAATATATATAAGACAAAAAAAAAAACATATATATACTTCTTTGTATGAATTAAATTAAAACACTTGTTAAAAATCATTTTCATTTTACCATTTAATTTTATTAACATTTTGAATTCAATGATATATAAAAAGATTTAAATAATTTAATATACATTCAAGAAAATAATAGTTTATATTTATTGGATTAAGTGACCGGGCTTGGAATTTGAACTTTTTTAGGATCGGGTTTGAGATGGTTAGATTAGTCTCAATGTCAGATTGAGTTTGGGATGACACATATCCTAACTATTCCTCTTTTTCTTTTCTTGTTCTATTTTATTTCCCTCAATTTGTCTTAGTTGTGCCTCAGCTTTCTCTATTTCTTACTCAGACTCCTCTATTTTGCTCAGATTATCGAATGATCAACACTGGTAGTTTTTTCTCGCTGGATTCTTACTCTCTCAACCTCGATCACCTCTCTCTACTCCTGTGTCTCTACACTAGGATCCTTGAGCTTGTCATTACTCTCTCTGTCTGTTTCAACCTTATTGTGGTTGATGTTACAAAACTTTGTGACTTAATTACAATATTTATGATTTTTAATAATTTTGAACAATCTTGTTACGCCAATTAGTGATATCCTTACGTATTTTGTGTTTTATGTTACGAAATTTTGTGACTTGATTACGATATTTTTGGTTTCTAAAAATTTTAAATATTTTTGTTACACTAATTAGTGATATGGTTATACATTTTGTGGTTGATGACTATAATACACAAAAATAGACAATGATTTATATTAAAAACAAATAAAAAATTAAGATTTAAATTGATAAATAAAAATAAATAATTTATTTTATTATAATACTCAAATCATGATTTATTTTTTATTTTTTTATTTTTTGTAATTGTTAATAGTAAAAAAGTTTATCAAATTTATCATAGTTTTCCCTCCAAAAAATTTTTGTCAAAAAAATTGGAACAAACCCTCGAAATTTTGTCCAAACCAAAATTCCATCCTATTTTTTTTTTTTTTTGACAAACCCCTGGACCTTTTCTTCAGCCCTAACATTTGGAGAAATTATGGTCTCTCTCTCTCTCTCCAATCGTCGCCGCTGTCCATTGCCACAACCATCACCACATCCAGGTAAGTCCCACACCTTTCTCTTCTATTCTGTTTTATTTCGGACAACTGATTTTAACCCTCTAGGTGTCACTCTCTATCAAGGGATCATCCACTTCTTGCCATCATCTCCACTACCTTCGTCTCCACCATCATCTCCAAATTAAACAACCTATTGGATAACGCCCAACCCCCTGCAGCGACGACGAAACCCTAGATGTATTCGAGCTCGATTACAAACTGGTTTGTATGTAGTTCATAATTGCCCAAAGCCCTTAGTTTTACTGTTTTATCTTCGATTTGTCTATGCTAAGAGGAAATTTTCAAATTTAGGGTTTTCAAGTAGAGGATATGGAATTTTTTGTATGATTAAGTAAAAAAAAATCGAAAACCCATCTTCATTCAGTCCCATTTCCTTTGAAGAAAGACTTGATTTTGTTTTTCCAGGTGTAATTTATGAGCTTTGGTTGATTGTTTGTGTTATTTAATGTTTTTGTTTCTCTCCCTTTCTCTATCTCCATTCTATGAAACCCTAGACCGAAATCCCCTTCTTCGAAACTGCCCCTTTCACCTTTGTGAACTCACTGGGTTGGTTTATAAAATTAGGAAAATATGATTTGAATAGGTTTAGGTTTTTTTTATGTTTGTTAGTTGTGTTGATTCCATATATATATATAGTTGAAATTTGGCTTGTGTCTGAGATCTGATGTGTGGGTAATTGAATTTTGTACTCATGTAACTAATATGAATTGCCTTATTTTTTATTTGAAATCTGTTTATTTGATCCATTTGATTTTAAAGTCCATTTGTTTAACTAGTTAAATAAGCCTTTTGATCCATTTGTTTTTTTTGTTTTAAAAAAATGGTACAACCAGTTTAGTCCCTATTGGATGGAGGTCTCTAATAATTTTGTTTTTCTAGCTTTCTCAAATTATATTTAACTCTTTGTATCGCCTTGATGCTTTTTTAATAAAGTTTGATTATTTATCCAAAAAAAAAACACATTATATTTAACTCTTTACTTCCAAACAAAAATTCTTCTAATGATACTGATTTTAATCCGTGCAGATCAAGGATAAAACTGGTGAGCAAATAGGTGAAACTGAAGGTATGATGTGTGATTAAAAAGAAGTTTTTCTTAATGTTAGATGGCATTTATGAAAATTTGCTTCTGATCTGTTACTATTGCATGCTGTTTCAATGGTGATTTTATTTTGATGGGAAACCATGACAACCATCTGAACAGTATGATAGCTGACCTGGAATTATCATGAAGAAATTTTTTTTTTTGAATAGATAGTGTTTTCCTGTTTTAAGCTAATAAACTACCATAACTACATTTAATCCCAAACAATTGCTCGATTTTGAGTAGTAGTCCCCCCATTTACAAATATAAATAAAAATCTTATGAACAAGGTAAGTTGTTCTAACTTATTGAACTTAACTTACAAGGAAGTGTAGTGTTAATAGCTCTATCATTTCAAAAAATGTGGTATGGACATCATTTCATGATCCTTTTGGCTATTATGGAGTTTTAGTGTTTCATTTGTCTTTGGAATTTCAGAATGCTGTAGTGAAGAACCTAGTGACTAAGTTACACCCTGCTAAAGCTAAGCTTGATTTGGTGACAAACAAAATGCAAATTTGTTTTGGAGAATAGAAAGGTTCATATATTAAATTCTGATTTCTATAGCTTGAGTGGATGTACATAGATACTAAGGGTAGAGTGTTTTTTTATTTTATTTTTTATGTCATTGTTATTACTGTTTATATTTTTACTAGCCTTTAAGTGTTTTGAATTGCCTAAAGAGTTAATGTTTGTAACGCCCTCAAAATAACTACATTAAACCCATCAAATAGATATGCATTGATATATAAAAGTCCCACAACCTTACATTCATCAGAGTTTCATTACAAAAGTATTACATGTTAACAACAAAAGCAAAATGCCCTACGGGCTTACAGCTTTCCAAGTTAACACTTGGTTACAACAAAAGAGTACTAACTCATTTACATATTTAGCCCTTGGCTTGAATTTACATGTAATACATCAAAAATAAAACGACAAAAGTATGTCCGCCTCTAGCCTCCCAAGCTATGTCCTTGGAGGTGGCATGCTACCTGTACCTGAAAATAATATTCCCATATAGGGTGAGCCACAGCCCAGTAGAAATACACTATACCAACCATGAACAATGACTAAAAGATTAGCAATTGATAGATGGCCAACACTGATACATTCACATAAATCACATATTTATGTCATACGACTTATGAGTCCAAGTTACTTTTCATTTTCCCTTTTTCAACAGATAAGCATATTAGCTCTATCATCCTCTCAACAGATATGTATAAAAACAATATCCCACATTCACAGATAAGCATATAAGCTATATCCACATTCTCAACAGATATGTATAGCAACAATATCCCACATTCACAGATAAGCATATAAGCTATATCCACACTTCACAACAGATATGTATAGCAACAATATCCCACATTCACAGATAAGCATATAAGCTCTATCTTCACTTCTCTAGACAAGCATATGAGCTGTATCTACGGAGTTCATCCCCTATCTCCTCCCAACACTATCCAGTTTAGAGGTACATCCCCCATCTTCCCCTAAACCGCGGAGTACATCCCCCATCTCCTCCTCTACACATAACGTATACAAACACATTGGTTCTATATACAATCACTCAATACATATAGTTAATGTATTCTATCAATCATCAAATTCCATGACACATTCCATTGATTAGTTTCCGTTTGCCTAATCATCATGCATTGTCTACAATAATCACGACTATCCTCCACCGATAGCCCAAAGCAATTATTTCTAAACAGAAAATAAATGCACAAATGGATATTCAATCAACATTTCAATTCGGTGAGTGATAAATAATTCAACTACACCCTTTTTCCCCATACATTCCCAATCTCAACAATTCCATTTCATTTCCTCATTTCTCACAATTAATTATCTCAATTAATCAAACAATGTAATTAGGTCATTTTCCATAATTACCATCCCAACCCTTAGGTCCCATTTTCATCAATGATTCAACATTTATTTCATTTCTCTATACCAAACATGCTTCTAGGTTTATTATAAATAAAACCCCAACTTTTGTAAAATAACACAAAAGCCCCAAACTTTCACAAAATTACCAAACCAACCCCAACATCTCAAAATACCAAAATTTAAAGACAAAATCCATAGAGAGGAGTAGGATATCCCTACCTCAAAGTTTGAGCTCCAAAGGAGACGAAGACCAAAATCAAAATGCTCCAAAGACCAAGATTCTCGGATGAAAACGACGCCCTCGACGATCAACACGACTTTTACAAAGGCCGAAGGTGAGGAACTCACCCTAGCTAGATCAAAATCTAGAGAGAAGGCAAGATTTTAGAGAGAGGAGCTCTCAAAATGGCTTTTAGAAAAAGTAGGAGAGAGACAGAAAAGCAAAAAGTGATTTGAAATCACCCAGCGGATAACTCATATACGTATGACCCGCTCGAGCGGATAACACGACGCTCGAGCGCCAAGAACAAAATCTAAACACGCTCGAGCGCAATAAGGCCCGCTCGAGCGCCAAGACACAGGAATAAAGCACTTCCGCTTGAGCGCGAAAACCAGTCCGCTCGAGCGTAGATTTCCACCTCCCAGAACTTACACCCAGAAAGTACTACCCGCTCGAGCTCCAACCGACCCGCTCGAGTGCCACCGCTCGAGCGTAAACAAACCCGCTCGAGCGTAAAAATCACATCTGCAGAAGTTTTGCAGAGACACGAAATACTGGAGGAGTGCAATCCCCGCTCGAGCGCAAGAAGACCCGCTCGAGCGGACAGGCCAAAATCTGGGCAACTAGTTTTGGTTTCTAAACTCAACCAACCTATAACAAACCTGCCCAACACATCCTATAACTCAAATACAAAGTAAGAAAGGATGTAAACAAGATAATGATCAACTACCAACATCCACGGACACATGTCCGGATCACTGTACAACAAGGGTAAATCCGGGATCGCTATAATGTTGTTGTTTAGAGAGAACTTCACAAACCCGAGTCTGATCGTTCTTGCATACATCTGGAGTTCGATGTATTTTTTCCTTTTATTTTTTGGTTGTGTTTGTTGCTTGATTTTGGTTTAGAAATAATCATGCAATGTTTGCCTAAATTTAGTCAATATATTCAAATAGCAGTAAAGTTTTATCCATATTATTGCTATTTTTCAGCTTTATTACAAGTCCATTTGAGTGTAACTTATTTAAGTACTAAACTGGGTGTATCAATTTGAGTGTAAAGTCCATGTTTTTCTGTGGTAGAATCATAGGGGGAATTGTAGTATCAAAAATCAAGTGCCTAGTAATTTTTCAAAATTTTATATAATTTTGTTTGTGATGACATGATAAATATATGAATATTTGCACAAATTTGCGTGATTTATCATGAAGATGGCTTCCAAAATGTTGGAAACTAGACTAATAAGTTCAAAGAGTGACAAAGATACAAAGTACCCACAATCATTAATTTCCTTACGTATTGTCTTCTTTACTAACTCTATTTCAATGTGTTGTTTTTGTTTGTTATAGGTCCTCAATTTCTCCATCTTAACGTAGAAGTAAAGCTATACCTCCTCCATCCCTTCCTCGCTAGCGGTTGCATTAGCAGGTGTGTTTTTTAATTTATTTGCTTTTAATTAATATCAGGGCACTGGCGGGTGTGCCATGTTATTTATTTGTGTTGTCTTTTTTTATTTATTTGTTTATTTTAATTGATAGTAGGGCACTGGCGGGTGTGCTATTTTATTTATTTGTGCTGTCTTTTTTTATTTATTTGTTTATTTTAATTGATAGCAGGGCACTGGTGGTGTGCTATTTTATTTATTTGTGCTGTCTTTTTTTATTTATTTGTTTATTTTAATTGATAGCAGGGCACTGGCGGGTGTGCTATTTTATTTATTTGTTCAGCCTTTTTTTTATTTATCTGTTTATTTTAATTGATAGTTATTTGTTTAATGTTAATTGATAGTAGGCTAATTGCTTCTGTTTTTTTGAATTTATTTGCTTTGAATTGATAGCAGGGCACTGGCAGGTGTGCTTTTATGTTGTTTGTTTATTTTAATTGATAGTAGGATACTTGCGGGTGTACTGCCTTTTTTTTAGAGGGAGATGTCACAAGAGAAAGATTGAATTCATTTTTGGTTGAACTCAAATTTGTTGAATGACATGTAAATGTCTACAAATTTTGAATTGATACTTTTGCTTCCCACCCATGACAAAAATAAACATAATTTTGAGGGAGTAGAGAAATGTACATGTTTGAAAAGAAAGAACTCTAGGGTAAATACATCACAACAGTCTGGTTCAAGTAAATTCATTAATTTTGATAGACATTTGAAAATTCTATACTGAGATTTTTGCCTTCAGCCACCCATCACAGACGAAGCATGAATCCTCTAGAGTGTTTATTTTATTTTATTTTCAAGTGATTCTACATATATAATAATTGCTTCCAAAATTGTGTTGTAAGTAGTAGAGAGAATAAGGTATGGAGGGGATGTAAAATGAGAAAGACAAATAGTTGTAGTCCTATTTAAACCCTCTTTAGGGATAATAAATGAGCTGAACAGTTGATTGTTATAACTTGCTTTGATAACTTTAGCGAATTTTAAAATTTGTTCAACTTTGGTTTGTTAAATTTTCGAGTCCATATTAAATGAGTTTTTGTCAAGCCGGCCTCAAGTAGTTTGGTAGTTTTAGATTCATGAAACAGAGCTGAACGAGCAATTGACTATTCAACCTTAATTCGAAAACTTTAATGAGTTTCAAAATGTGTTCAAGTTTGGCTTATTTACTTAACGAACTGAGCTCGAACGAGTTTTTAATGAGCTGAACATAAGTCGAGCTCAAGTTGTTTGGTTCGTTTATCATTCCTAAAGTTGTTGAAAAAGTTGCCAATGGCTGGCGGATGGCGGTAGCTGGCAACAATGGTTGGTAGCGGTAAGGTGGGACAAATAGGTGACATGTGTATAATTAGGTGATATTTGGACAAATAAAGTAGAAAAGTATGTGACATGTATACAGATAAATAACATTTGAACATATAGATAAATTTTTGGACAGATAAAGGCTTGGCTCTATTGGCCCAATAATTTTAAAAGTAGAATTCTAACCTGAGTATTTTGGTTTTTTTTTTATATTAAAAAAAGTAATTTTCTTGGTATAAACCATGGTTATATTTTATTAGGTGAATTGATTTCTTGATCTTGAGGAATCGTAAGATAAAAAAGATCTTTTTTTTATCAATTTTATCAATTATTTGATAATTATTAGTCTCGGTTTTAGTATGTTTATTATTGTTGGTATCGATCTTGATCCAGGCCTCAATACCAATTTTCTTTTTAAGACAAAAATGGAGAATTGTCCAATCAAAATATTTTCGATCCGGATTTTTTTCCATATACATAATATCACTTTTTCCTGAATAATTTTTGATAGGGATATCCCCTAGTATATCAAAAAATTTGCCCCTATGTTTATGTGTGTTGTAATTATAAGAACTCTCTCGATTCTTATTTACTTGGAATGGTGATCCATAAATATATGGGTCCCTCTTATTTTCATAATTAATAGATCTATAAGATGAAAGATTATATCTATAGTATTTTTGAAAATTCTCATTTTGATTTGGTAATGAATATACTTCGCAATCATTTTGTTTTTTGTAATGAATTAATAGGTCTTTTTCATATGAATTCTCTTTGTTTAAATATTGATTTTGAATTATACGACATTGATTGATTCTATTTTTCCATTTTGCTGCTATTAATCTAGACCATCTAATCTGAGATAAATGGTATTGATAATGACCTTTTAACCAATTTTTTCATTGATTTAGTCCAAAATTCCGAAGTTTCTTATGTCTTAATTCATAATGAATTATTCTTTGTTTTCCAAAATAATCTTTTATTGAAGTCTTAAGAAAAAAAGACATTCCGTGATATTGAAGAACTAGCGTATGCCCATGACTAATGGCACAGTGTAAATAATATTAAGATTAAAATGCAGTTATAAAAAAATATATAACAGACTATACTCTACAATTCCAAACAAATCAAATATAAAAAAAAATTAAATATCAAATAATGCACACTTTACTATTTAAATTTATTATGAATTTAATCCCAACACTATTTAAATTTAATCCCAACACTATTTAAATTTGTTATAAATTTAATCCCAACACGGATTAAATTTAAATTTAATCCCAACACGAAAATATGTAAAATGTATCAGTAATATAGGAATTGAGAGAAACGAACGTACAGATCTTTGCTTTAGCTGAATTAGGAGAAGAACCCTAAAAAATTGCAACACCCAGAAGCAAGGTGGGAAGAGAGCACTGAGTGTTTGGGCGGGAATTGAAGCAAAATCTCAACCATTGATGTGTATCATAATTGATCTGAGTCCTTAAAATGAAATGTATCTCTGATACATTTTACATATTTTCAAAATCCGTCCTGCTTTATTATATAGATAGATCTTAACTTATACAAGGAGGATAAGTTAAAAAAAATTATGTGAATTCTAATTACTAATATTATATATAGTCGAAATAAAATTCATTTTATTTTTATTTGTTTTATTAATTCTTTGCTATAAAGTTATAAAGTTATAAGTTTTATTAATTATTTGCTATAAGTTGGACAGTGTATAAAGTTATACTTGCGGGTGTGTTTTAGAGCAATCCAAATACCTAAAAATAACCCAAGTCAATTAAGAAAAATACCAAAGAACCCAAATGAATTGCCTTAATGAGTCTCCATATATTTTTATTTATTTGCTTTTTCCTTTTCTTTGTTTCTATTTTATTGTGTTTCTATTGATCAACCAATATTTTGATTGTTGATTACAGAGTCATTCTCTATTTATTTTGATTTTCAATAACTATGTCATTAAATCTATGTACATTATTCTACTGTTGTTTTTGTCTGTTATTTGCTCTTTTACAAAATTGTCTTATGTGATTTTAGGAATTTCATTCATTTTATAAGATATTGTTAGTTTTTTCGTATTGTTTCTGATGTAGTTATCATGGATCCTTTTGGATGTACTAAATTTGAGTGTAAGCTTGAAGATGACGAAGTTTGTGGGAAAATAATTATCTATTTTTTACGTATTGTTAAAATAGATTAAAATAGATTTTACGTAATATAATTATCTATTTTTTACGTATTGTTTCTGATTTTTCAATTTATTTTTTTCGTATTGTTTCTGATGTAGTTATCATGGATCCTTTCGTATTGTTTCTAATTTCTTGATATGCCAAGATAGATTTTAGCTAGAACATTTAGATGTCATAACTAATTATGATGTTTACAACTTGATTATGGAAATAAATAATTTACGAACATAAAATGACGAAAGAGTGTGTAATGACCAATATATCAAAATTCAATTTGTTATGATTTGAATCATAGATTTCAAGTGAACAAACCTTAAGGACAATATAATTTGTTTCTGCAGGTGTTGCTGTGGGTAATAGTTGATGTCATGACCCGCTCCCCGTACCCAAGGGTTAAGCATCGTGACGGCAAGTAACCGAGGTTACCTCCGGCCAAATCTTTAAACAAATTAATAAACACAAGCAGAAGAAATATTTAAATAAGGGTACTAAAATAATCATTGGAGTTTCTATTTTTATTACAAATATATTGACCAAAAAGGCCGATATTTACATAAAAAAAATACATCAATAAAAGTGCTTTGTGCCTACCCCACGCCCTGGTCCCGACATGTCACCTGAAAGTGATAAAAAACTATAAACTCATGGCAGAGTGAGAAATATTATACTAAGAGTATAAGGCATAAAATTCACCATGGATAATTAATTCGGCCAAAAAGAGCTTGATACATAATACATAATACGGAAATCATTTGACATATAACATGTAATACAAAAATCACTATACAACCATAACCACAGTACATCACTAAGTGCCAAGCACTACACTGGTCAATGGATCCACGACAAACACTGGACCACAAAGTGGTCAATCACTAAGCCAATGGTTATTTAAGTCCCCCAAGGCATGGGACTCACTGGCCAATGGTTATTTAAGTCCCCCAAGGCATGGGACTCCCTTGGTGGTACTCACAAAACATATTTTCATATAAGGTCATAGCCAAATATTCTTTAAAAGTAAAACAAACATATCCATGGGTTTCCTTTTAAGCAAATAGGGTTCATAAAATAATCTACGTAATTGAAACCTTTATAAAACATAATTTTTATAAATATACTAATTAAACATAACTTGTGTAAAACAGATTTTGGTAAGTCAAAACATAAGTAAAATACATTTTGGTAACTCAATGTATAATATAACTCACCTTAACTTTAATACCTCACTCTTTCTTTCCACCACTAAAAACCCTCTCAGCTTCCATTATTTTTTTTTTCTCTATTTTCTTCCTATCTTTTCTCTCCTTCTTCTCTTTTCTTTTCTTTTCTTCTCTAGCTTTTCCTTTCTCTTTTTTTTTCTTTCCTCTCACAGAGTCAACTTCCCCTTATTTATAAAGGTTGAATTTGTGAGGTCCAAGCCAAACTGCCACACGTCCCTTCTTATTAATCTCCATTAATACAACCTTATCTGTAATCAATGGATAAACCTAACTAATTTATTTATTTATACTTTGACCCCTAAATTTTTAATAATCATATTATTTTACAAAATTACCCACAATAATATATAATAAATTATATATTTTCCCTAACTGTGATTAAATAATATTAGTATAAATTCTACAGAATAATTAAAAATCTGGGTTGTTACAGTTGATATGATCGAGGGGGTGATATTGGAAGCTAAACTAAGATTTTTTTAAAAAAAATTTTGAGGACTTAAATCTGTTAGTATTTTGTATAAATATTCTTAAATGATAGTTGATGGATATTTGTTTTGCTGTATGGAAGTTCATATTTTGTATGCACACTTCTTTTTTTTCTTGAAGAAAGAATTTTGTAAGGAATTATCATTCACCAAACGAGGTTGTAAGAAATCCTACACTACCTTGCAGTAGTAACTCGCTTTTCAATATTGTTGATCTTCCGTCCAGGTTCATCAAAAGACACTTCAAGATGTATATATGTGTGTGGTTTTAATATTGTTGATGGATTAATTCTTTAAGATGTATATATGTGTGAGGTTTTAATATAAATTTTAGAAGCATGATCTTCGTAGATTTCTGCGATGGGCTGCCACCCATCTTGGATATGCATCTTTAGCAGAAATTGAAGCTGCTCCCCCCACTATTGAATTGGAGCCTATACGGTCCAACTACAGCCAGGTATTGAATTAAGCACATTTTTATATTCTTGTCCTTGATATTTTGTTCTTCTTGTATGTGTATTTCTTCTGCTGTCAAATTTTATTTCATTAATGCATTGATGTTCTTGATGTTGACGGCATGCAAAGCTTCTTTCAAGTTTACATTTTTGTTGGTTATCATCTGGAGTCAAAAGAAGTTCCTAGAGTTATGTAGGTCAAAATCTGAGCTACATTTTTTTTTTTTTTTGGGGTGTGGAACAGCTGTGTGAAGTGGACATGGGAATGACATATGAAGAACTTTCAGTCTACAGAAGGTTGTGAAAGATTTTCCACCGCGGTCCTATATCCATGTTCTAGGTTTGTTTTAAATTTCCTAATACTTAAGTAAGACCTCAAAATAGAAAGCATCATTATTTATAAGCTTCCATATATGAAATCATTTGAAGGATATATTTAGGTTATGCATTATAGCGACCCCGGTCTTTTCCCATTTAATTATTGTATCCGGACTGTTCCGTAGATTCTGTCATTTTATAATGGTTGTTGTTGTTATTCCTTATTTTCTCTTTTGGAATTATAGGATGTGTTGGGCAGGGTTGTTTCAGGTTGGTTGGGTTTAGAAACCAAGTGTTGCTGTCCAGGTTTTTGGTTCTTCGCTCGAGCGAGGAGTTGTTCGCTCGAGCGAGAGGTAGTGTTTGTTTTGGACCTGTAGCTGTGCATTCTTGGCTCGAGCGAGCTTTTCTTCGCTCGAGCGAGTTAGTTCATCCTTCGCTCGAGCTATAGTTCCTTCGCTCGAGCGTGTGTCTGGTTACAGACCTGAGGGTTTGAGTTCTTCGCTCGATCGAGCTTTCTTTCGCTCGAGCGAGCTTTTGGGTTGTTGGCTCGAGCAAGGTTTCCTTGGCTCGAGCGTGGTTTCTCTGTGTCTGGTCGCTCGAGCGACCAAGTCTTCGCTCGAGCGAGCCTGTCCAGTTTATATACACAGCAGCGGGATTTGATCAGTCTTTTTCATCTTATTTTGATTCCAAACCCTAGGTCCGACTCCTCTTTCTCTCTACTCACCTTCTCTCTTAGATTTGATCCATTTAAGGAGTGTTTCTACCCTAGATCCTTCATTAAAAAGATAGAGTGAGTTGAGGGCTTCCATTTAATCTGAATAGTTGGTGATTTGGAGCACTTTGGTATTTGGGGTATCATCTCTGTCTTCTTCATTTGGGTTGTTCTCTTCGAGGTAGGGATTTCCTACTCCATTTTATAGGTTTTGCTCTAAGTTTTGGTATGTTGATATGTTGGGTTTACTTTGGTAATTTTTGGGAAAACCCTGGTTGTAATATTGAATTAATTTGTATAATTAATTTAAGGGATTTGGGGAAATATGGCTAAATTCATGGTATTGGGGGAAATTATTGAGTAAATGGTGTAGTTGGTTAGTTTAATCACTCACCTATGAAAATGTTGGAATTATGTTAGTTGATACATTTATTTCCTGTTTAGAAATAACTGTTTTGGGCTATCGGTGGAGGATAGTCGTGATTGTTGTAGACATTGCATGTGGATTAGGAATAACTGAAACTAATCACATTGGTTAAGTCGTTAATTTTGAATATTGCACTGATACAGAAAATACGTGTATTGATTGAGCATTGCATGTGCATTTGCATTTATATTGTTTTGTGTGGGAGGAGATAGGGGATGTACTCCACGGTTTAGGGGAAGATAGGGGATGGACCTCTAAACCGGATTTTGTTTGGGAGGAGATAGGGGATGGACTCCATTAGCATCACTTTTATGTGTGCTTATTATATAGAAGTGTTTTTATTGATACAGCACTAAAATGTGTATCAATCTGGAAGTATGAAGTGTTGTGAATTGAGCTTGAGTCTCATTTGTTTGTTGATATTGGAAGGATGTGAATATGGTATATGTAATTCACTGTTGTAAGTTTGGCCAGGTTCTGAGCCATGTTGATAAAATTGGAAAATAAATTGTATTTTAGACAATAGTGTCATGAGACTGTAAAATGAAGTGGTTGATTATCTTGGTTAACCATCTGTCAAATACTATTGCTTTATTCATTTCTTATATGTGGTTTAGTATATTTCTGCTGGGCTGTGGCTCACCCTTTATGGGAACATCATTTTCAGGTTCAGGTGATAAGCTACCTCCAAGGACTTAGCTTTGAAGGACTTGGATTCTGAAGACTATTTATTTTAGTTGTTTATTTTTGGTTGTTAGTACATGTAAACATTCAAGCCTAGGGCTTTTCTTGTATTGAGTTAGAACTCATATTTTTGTATCCAAGTGTTGGCTTGGAAAGATGTAAGCCTGTAGGGCATTTTATTCGATGTTACATGTAATGCTTTATTTAGTAATACTCTGATGAATGAATTAGTAAATTGTCTTCTTTAATTAATGCATGTCAATGATATTTAAAGGGTTAATTTCTAGGGCGTTACAACTTGGTATCAGAGCGTGCCGGGTTTGAATACTTTGGGTGCGTGGGAAGTGATTAGTATCACATTGGGTTCGTCTCGTTTGATAGAGACTTAGTGTAATGTTATATGCTTATGTGATAACATGTTTATGTGATTATGTGGGTATGGAATGTAGTTCTAGGATGTTGATTGGACCCTTGAGTTTCTAGTAGTCTTGTTGGAAAGGCACTTGATCACTGCTGCTTCCAACCGGAACTATAGTAACGCATTGGGACTATCATTATCCGGGAATGAAATTCGTAGGTGCTTATGTGATTATGTGCTTACGTGGAATGAATTATTGTTGTCCATTGCATTAGGATGCGAGTGTTTAGCTTCGGCACATTTATTAATGTGCTAATGTCTTTGTTTCCTTTATTAGGATGTCAGGACGAGGACGAGGACGCGGTAGGCGTGGTAGGCCGGGCAGGCAGGAGGTGCCTGTGCCAGAAGAAATTCCGGCTGTTCAAGAGGGAATTGGCCAGGCCAATGTGGCCGAGCCAGTAGGCCAGCAGGCTATGGGCGCTCTAGCCCGAGAGATAGCAGGGGCATTCAGGGAGTCAGTAGGTATTCTCAGAGCTGAGAATCAAGCTCAGGTTGTTGTTGCAGATGCAGGACCTTCCTTTCTGAAGAGGGAGTTCTTCCGGTCTAATCCGGATGAATTTGTGGGTGATCCTAAAGAGCCACTTAAGGCAGATGAATGGCTTGAACAGACAACGAAGACGTTTGAGATGCTTGGCATCGAAGACGAGGGGTTGAAAGTGACCTTGGCATCTTTCCAGTTGAAGGGGGATGCAGGTCAGTGGTGGAAGTTTACTAAGGGGCGTATAGGAGGTACGTGGGAGGCTTTTGTGAATGCATTCCAGGAGAAGTTTTTATCTCCGGCAGTCAGGGAGAAGCTGCGAGACCAGTTTTGTCAGCTTAAGCAGGCGAGTTCTTCAGTGGCCGAATTTGAGGCTGCATTTACTAGTTTGTCCAGGTTTGCACCTGAGTTGGTGGCGTCTGAGGAACGCCGTTGTATTGAGTTTGAGAAGAAGTTGAGGCGTGGCCTCAAGTTGAGAGTTGGGGGAACTATGATTCGAGATTATGGGCGTATGGTTGATGCTGCAGCCCATATGGAGATCATGATGCAGGAGGAGGAGGAAGGGCAGAAGGGCTCCAAGAGGAGTCAGGATGGTCAGAATGATGGTAGGAGACAGAAGGGTTTTAATTCCCAGCAGTCTCAGGG
Organism: Camellia sinensis; assembly: GCF_055761805.1. Taxonomy (NCBI): domain Eukaryota; kingdom Viridiplantae; phylum Streptophyta; class Magnoliopsida; order Ericales; family Theaceae; genus Camellia; species Camellia sinensis. Next base: position 183,517,995 of record NC_138961.1, on the reverse strand, counting down.
TAGCTTTTCTCGATCGACTTTTCCTGTACCGAGTGTTAGTTCGGGGAAAGGCAGCCAGGGAGACATTACCTGTTTCAAGTGTGGCCAGCTGGGCCACAAGTCTCCAGTTTGTCCTCAGAGGGGAGGAGTTCAGAGAGCAGCATCTTCTTCGGCTCGATCTCAGAGCCAGAGTCAGGGTAGAGGTCAGCCACTCTTGTGTTATCAGTGTGGTCAGCCAGGGCATATGAAGAGGTATTGCCCACAGTTGGGTGGCACACCTAGTGCATCTGGTTTGAGGCCGATTCAGGGTCAGCAGCCAGCTCAGTCGGGTCAGGCCTCAAAGGCCAATCAGGGGGCTTCATCGTCTCAGTCGGTACAGCAATCTTATGCTCCTAGGGTTGAGCAGGTTGATCAGAGGTCGTCTGGGCGCGTGTATGCTGTTACCGCGGATCTTGTGCCAGCACCATCAGTTGTGAGAGGTACCTTCTTGTTTTGCAACTCGGTTGCTAATGTTTTGATTGATACGGGTGCATCTCATTCCTTTGTGTCTGCTGCATTTGCATCTGTTTTGGAGTTGGAGTTAGCACAGCTAGCATCTCCTATTTGTGTAGTGTCACCTCTTGGGGGTGAATTGATTTTGAAACAAGGCGTTAGGGGTTGTGATATAGAGGTTGATTATCATAGAATCCCATTTTCCTTTGTAGTTATGCCTATGAGGGGTTTCGATGTTATTTTGGGTATGGACTGGTTATCGTCATACCGGGCAGTTATTGATTGCTACCGCCAGAGGGTCACTTGTTGTACCGTGAGCGGGGAGTATTTTCATTTTTTGGGGGACCGGGTTGGTGATGTGTTACCACCGGGGTATGTTCGGCGAGGAAGGAGTGAGCTTAGTGGGCTACTAGCTAACCTTTTGATTAGTGAGGATAATGAGACTCAGATTGTGTTGCCAAGGGTGGTTTGTGAGTACTCAGACGTCTTTCCCGAGGATCTTGTTGGTTTGCCACCGCATCGGGAGATTGAGTTCTCTATTGACCTAGTGCCCGGCACGGCGCCGATTTCCATGGCACCTTATCGTTTTGCCCCAGCCGAGTTAGTTGAGTTGAAGATCCAACTCCAGGAGTTGCTAGATAAGGGCTTTGTACGTCCTAGTGTTTCACCGTGGGGAGCACCAGCCCTCTTTGTTAAAAAGAAAGGTGGTGCTTTGAGACTTTGTATAGATTATCGGAAATTGAATCGGGCTACGGTTAAGAATAAGTACCCTATGCCTCGTATCGATGATTTGTTTGACCAGTTGAAGGGTTCCCGTTGTTTCTCTAAGATAGACTTGAGATCGGGTTACCACCAGTTGAGGGTCCGGGAAGAGGATATTCCGAAGACGGCATTCCGTACGCGGTATGGCCATTATGAGTTTTTGGTGATGCCATTCGGGCTCACCAATGCACCGGCAGTTTTTATGGATTTGATGAACCGGATCTTCCGGGAATTCTTGGATCGGTTTGTAGTCGTTTTTGTGGACGACATCCTTATCTATTCGCCTTCTGAGAAGGAGCACGAGGCACACTTGAGGGTGGTGCTTGAGTTACTTAGAGCCCATAGGCTGTATGCCAAGTTTGGGAAGTGTGAGTTCTGGCTGAAAGAAGTCAAATTCTTAGGCCATGTGGTATCCGGTGAAGGAGTGTCTGTTGATACATCCAAGGTAGAGGCAGTGCAGGATTGGGCACAGCCTAAGAGTGTATTTGAGATCCGCAGTTTTCTGGGGTTAGCTGGGTATTACCGTCGGTTTGTGAAAGATTTCTCCAGGTTAGCATCACCGTTGACTAAACTGACTCGGAAGGGAGTCAAATTTGTATGGAGTGAGACTTGTGAAAAGTCGTTTCAGGAGTTGAAAGTTAGACTGACTACCGCTCCAGTATTGATTATTCCAGAGAGAGGGTTGGGTTATGCAGTCTATTGTGACGCCTCACGAGAGGGTCTGGGTTGTGTGTTAATGCAAGAAGGGAAAGTAGTTGCCTATGGCTCTCGTCAGTTGAAAATTCACGAGCAGAATTACCCTACACATGATCTAGAGTTAGCAGCTGTGATATTTGCCTTGAAGATTTGGAGGCATTATCTTTATGGTGAGAAATTCGAGGTGTTCTCGGATCATAAGAGTTTGAAGTATTTATTTACACAGAAAGATTTAAACTTGAGGCAGAGAAGGTGGATGGAGTTCATAGAGGATTATGACTTTGAGTTGCATTATCATCCGGGAAAGGCCAATGTGGTGGCCGATGCCCTTAGCAGGAAATCTGTTGGTGACATAGCTAGCATAGCCATCCGAGAGTGGGAGATGTTGGGTGCACTTGGGGAGTTTGATTTACTTATGGGCGAATCCGTTGAGGCTGCGGCCCTGTTTTCTGTTGTTGCACAGCCTACACTTGTGACTCGAGTGTTAGAGGCTCAGAGAGGTGACCTTGAGGTAGAATCTCTCCGTGAGAAGATTTCCAGTGGAAAGGTTGAGAAAGGTTTGACGGTGTATTCCGACCTGAGTGTGAGATACCGAGACCGTCCGTTTGTGCCGGAGTCTTGCCGAGAGGAGGTACTCCGAGAGTTTCATCATTCACGCCTTGCGGTGCATCCGGGAGGCACTAAGATGTATCGGGATTTGGGTCGTCAGTTCTGGTGGCGGGGTATGAAGAGAGATGTGGCAGCTTTCGTATCTAAGTGTCTTACTTGTCAGCAAGTGAAGGCCGAACATCAGAGGCCAGCGGGTTTGTTGCAACCCTTGCCTATTGCCGAGTGGAAGTGGGAGCATGTCACTATGGACTTTGTTGTAGGTCTTCCGAGGACTCAGCGGGGTAGTGATGCTGTTTGGGTGGTTGTAGACCGGTTGACTAACACTACAAGAAATTGCATTTTTCGCAACGCAACAAAATATGTTGCTAAAAGGGAAAATTCGTTGGCAACGAGTTTTACCGACACACAAAGCTACGTTGGCAACCCGTAGGCAAAAGTGAGTTGGCAAAAGTTTTTGCCGACGAAATTATCATTGCGTTGGTAAAAGTAATGCCTTTAGCGACGAACATAGTCGTCGATAAAAGCCTTCATCCATCGTTGGCAATTTACCTTGCGTCGGTAAAAGTCATTCAAATATGATGATTGTGTGGCACTTTTCGCGACGCAAATTTGTATGGGCAAAAAATATACTTTTAGCAACAAAATATGCGTCGGCAAAAATAAACTTTTGGCGACACATTTACGTCGGTAAATGTTGCCATTTACCGATGATTTGTTTGTCGCTAAAGCTTTATTTTTGGCAACGACAAATTGGCATTGGCAAAAAATACACTTCTACCAACACAATGAGTGGGCAAAAGTAAACTTTTAACGACACATTTACGTTGGTAAATGTTGCCATTTGCCAACGATTTGGTTGTCGATAAAGCTTTACTTTTGGCAACGACAAATTGACATTGGCAAAAAATACACACAATATGAGTGGGCAAAAATAAACTTTTGGCTACACATTTACCGACAAGTTGTTTGTCAAGAAAGCTTTACTTTTTGACAACGACAAATTTGTAGTGGCAAAAAAAATTGAAAATCATTTATATTTTTTTATAAGATGTACATATTTACAAGAGGCATCCCTCAGGCACTATTATTACAAACTAATAATATTGATATTAAATCACCTAAAGTTGATGTGTAGGCCAAAAAACACTGTTGAAAAATATGCTTTTGGAAGCGGTGTATAAAATCTGAACAGGTAAACTCACTAAAATACTCAAATTCATCCAAATTATGAACCCATAGTAAAAACAACAAATAACAAAATGAAAACATGAAACTAACAACCCAAATTTGCAGCAGACCATCATCTAGTAGCAGCCCGCTTTACAATAACATTGCAGCAGCAGCAGCAGCAGCAGCAGAGCAAAATTCTGCAGCAGCACAGCGGCAGCAGCAGCAGCAGCGGACCAACAAGCAACAACCATCAGCCAACAGTGCTCTGAAAAATGAGAGAAGAAAAACAGTTAATCATTGGGGGGGAATTTGGGGAAATCCGCTAATAATAGCGGGGCAGGGTGGGTTTCCATTGGGTTCGGATTTAATTGCCATCCATAATTCTACCCAAAAGATTCCACAATGAATCTCCTTCATCAACAAAATCAACAGAAAATAACTATCTACTATCTAGACAATTCAACAACCAAAAAGTAGCATGATTTAAAGACGACTGATTAAGTTGCCATTTCTTTGTAGACAACATGTGCATGACTGGGGATTATTTGATATCAAACCAATAACTCATCTTGTGCAAGTCACTATCTCGAGTACAAATGCAATGTATGTTTTTGGTAATTTCTCTAAGAACGTAATGAAGATGAACTCTTATGATTAGATGGATTAAAAAAATGAATGCATTATTGTTAGAACTTACATTGTTCCTGCCACACAGGTACTGACATGAGTCATGTTGGCTGGGATAAGTTTTGGTAGACCAAAATCTGAAATTTTGGGTGTCAAGTCTTTGTCAAGGAGAATATTGGTAGCTTTGATATCTCGATGAACAATATGTGGTCGCACTTCCTCATGAAGAATGGCAAGTCCCCGTGCAATCCCAACGCAAATTCTAGTTTGTGTTCGCCAACTAAACTGGATGCTACTGGAAGATTTAGGTCAACAACCAGCAGATTGGGCTGCAAAGATTGTGAAGATTCAAACAAAAAACACTTCATGAGGAAATGCATCGGTCACGTAAGCCTACATAATTGAATCCTCTACTGCTAATGTCTTTGAGCAAATAACAAGAGAATCTCTGAAGGAAAGAATGTTATAATTAGACAGTTATGGAATTCTCTCACATTTAAAGGCAAAAGCATCATTGCATTGGTATTTTCATGTCCATTTTCTCAATTGAATTCTATTAGCAACACAGAGTACATACAATTTGCTGTCTAATGGTGAATTATGTGAGGAGGTGCTTGCCACTCTGAATTATTTTCTCTATGGGTATCATTCAATCAAAAAAGTTTCTTAAACAATCAGACTGTTTTAGGTTATTGATTAATGAGCATGTTCAAACCAATATGGAGACTGGACAAGGCCTCAGCTTGAAAAAATAGAAAATAAAAATAATCAGCCCCCTTGAATATTATTTATAATAGCATGCGTAATTTAGGAAGAAATAAGAGTTTTTTCTAATTCCCCCCCCCCCCCCGGTTTGGGAGAAGCTTTGTCTCAAATCAGTGCCAATACAAACAAAATCAAGCAAGATCCCTTTGGAATTATTAGGTTCATGCTTTGTTGTAAAGATCTGTTTATGACTGAACCAGCAGGTAAAAAGCTAATATAAGCGATCGATCAAAAAATAGAAGAATAAGAAGAGATTGAGAATTTACTACTAAAGGGAAATAGTTATTTCAAGTGAACCTTGATTGGTATTTAGCCTTGACTAATCACCCCAGAAATAAAGCAAAAATAAAAAATTTAAAAAATCATATTCAAAGTTAATGTAGCAGAAAAGTGTTGATCATTCATGGGTATAATTGGGAGGACCTCAAACAAGAATCAAACAAAGTCCCATGAAATGGTTAATTATACTGCTTTCAAATCATTGCCAGTGATTTGCCCATTATTTGTTAGCATCCACTGCATTTCTCCAAATAGCAAAGAGGACCACTTGAAGAGAATCATCCACATGGGATTTGTGAGGTGTGTCGGGCAAATTGAATCCTCTACTGCTACTGCTAATGTCTTTGAGCAGATTCAGAGGATATCTGCAAGGTTGAGACAGTATGGAAAGATTGAAGGGAAGAATGTGTTTTATTGGTTTCAGAACCATAAAGCTTGAGAGAGGAAGAAGAAGAGGTTCACCACTGATATCCCCATGCAGAGAAGTGGTGTTGGTGGAAATGGAGGAGGAGGAGGTTGGAGATCTGAAGATCCTGTTTATAACAAGTACCCTAACATCAGCCCTGGTAAAGCATCAACAGTCAGCAACCTCTCTCTCTCTCTCTCTCTCTCTCTCTCTCTCTTCATTGTTCATTTCTCCACAATGCTTTTGTAGATGTACTTATGATATGTATATATTTATTGCTTTACATTTGTTACTTCGTTCAAATTATGCTAAAGACTAAGCTGGTTTTTCTATTTTTAATGTGGATCAATTAATAGTTTTTTGAAGAACTTAAGTCTAGGTCAAGCAGTTGAGATCCTTGGGTTTTAGTTTTTTTTTTTTTTTCAAACATTCAAGTGGTTATACTCCTTAATTTCTAAGTTTGAATTTATGCTGAAGCATCGAATGTTATTAGTAGTAATTTAACTTACTAATAACTAATTAACTAACCAACTAATTTTGACACCCGGGAAAAAAAATATATGTACTTTCATACCATTTAATTTTTAATTTTTTTTTTAATATTAGCTTGGTGGTGTGTGTTTTTGCAGCAGTTCCATCGCCATCTTCATCTTCATCACCTAGAATGCTTGCTGTAGGGCAGATGGGTAGCTATGGTGGGTATGGATCTGTGACTATGGAGAAAAGTTTTTGGGTAAGTTACACTATACTATACTACTCTCTAATACTGACTGAATACAGGTTGCTGTCATTATGTAGTTGGGCAGCCAGTGAACACAAAATCATGGTCCAGTTATTGTCTTCCTCTCTCAACCTAGATTCAGAATTGTCTATACATTCCAATCATCTAAAAACTAGCCTTAATTCAAAACCATCCAAAAAGAACTATCCTTAAGTTATAATTGTCCAAAAAGTTATAAACTACCCAAAAACTATATCATATATAAGTTTCTAAACAAGTGTTGTTAAAAAAAATCCTATAGTCAAATAAGTGTTGTTGTTCTGCAGTATACGGAGAAGCCATCATCCAATAAATTAGGATTTGACAGCTGAAACATTTTATAACTAGCATATTCATCTTTATAATTGAACAGAATCATTAACAGATCAGATCAACTAAATCCATGTCTGATCTGTTAACAATCAGACCTATTAGATTCTGATAGTAATTGAATAATTACATTTCAACCACAAATTATTGGATTAGATTCAGCTTAGAATACAATCCATTGATGGGCCTAGTCTCAGGTTTATATTCCTTTTCATTTTAAGACAAATTTTCCAAGGACATCTTGTTTTTCTGATTTGCCTCACCGCAACCAACAATGATGCTAATTATAGTTGTATCAGTGACCAATTACGTTGCTTAAAAAGATAAAATCCACATCAGGGACGTTCTTAGTTAGCTCGCAGAAAAATAATCCCAAGTCTACCACTACAAACTCAAGTGTTATGCACAACGTTCATTCAAAATCTTATAGTATGGACTTAGGGCCATATTTTAATTAAATGAGAGGAAAAGCAGAGGGTAATCAAAATATGAAAATACCTTGTGTATGCTGATATTATTTCATCTTTAGTGAAACTATCTTCTTGTGTGCCAATCTCATGCAAATACAGAATCAGGATTGCTGCAAGACTGCACCAAAAAAATTTCAATCCTCACCTATAACCAATAGTCTAATTTCCAATCAAATTCAGAAATCATACCACATTTCTCAGCCAGGCATGACAATACTTTGTGGTTCCAAAGCATGCCCTGCAAAATGAAATCCCAACACCTACATAACAGAATACAGAATAGAACATAAATCTTGAATGTAGCCATTTCCCACCTAAATGATCTACCATCCAAGGTAAACCCATGCACTGATTGAATACATCGAACTGCTTCCTCCTCCTTTGAGTAAGTAATATATCTGGGATAGAAATCACGTTTAAGAACAGAACAGTTGTAGTGAAGTCATGGTCTGTCCCTGGCCTCTGTCATCCAAGGCACTCTGCGAAACCGTTTCATTAGAGTAATTCCTAAAAAAATCCATGTTTCCTCTCAAATGGGACACACTTCAATTAGACTTTACTATCACTTCTATTTACAAGGAAAGTGCTTCAAATGGAAAGCAGTAAACGATCACTCAATGCAAGAGACTGTTAATTCCTTTATTATCACCTAAAATTCCGTCCAATGTCTGAGCAACAAACAAAATTTAAATTGGATCAGTTAGTGAAAACTCATTAACCACTGTTACAATTCTAAATAAGCAGAAACTACATCTAAATAGGCTTAGGCAATCAAATATGCAAATTGATATTAAATTCTAAGCATTTCATGAACCAAACACTGTATGACATCAAGTGAGATTTGAAATTCAGCTGAAACACATAAAAATCTTCACAATACTGATAAATTCAAATAAAATCTAACCCGAAAGGAGTGTTGAAAACAATTCAAATGAGGCAAAGATCTAAACAGGACATTTCTAGCAAAAAACAAAACAAGGTTCAAACACTCCGCTCCCGAAAGTCGAATTTCGAGACGAAACAATCAAAAGATTCAACGAAATCCGATCCACATAATTGAAAAACTTTAAAATGCCAAAAATAAAACCAATTCTACAGTGAAAACAATGGATCGCTCACTAAACTAGCAAAATCTATTGAAAACGATACGAAAACTTTTACCAAAAAAAGCTGAAAGTGGAGTCTAACACTATGGCATCAACATAAGACTCTATATAACTTGCTTTAGTCCATTGAAAAATAAATCCATCAAATGATTAACATTTTCACCTCATCAAATTATGTAATGACAAATGCCAAATAAGAAATAAAGAAATAACTCATAACCAGCATCCAAAAATAGCCAGAGGCATGCACACCAAAAAAAAAAAAACTGCCACAAAATTGGAATAACAGTAGCATATCAACATACAAATGGGATGTTATATATCTTGGAACAGCTTTATGATTTAACTAGGTTTTTATGCGGCCAATCTTTGATTTAAGGAACTCTAGAAGAGTATTATGATGAACACTGAGTGGTCATCCAAGGAAAATTCACCATTCATATCCCTTTCTACCTAATGGGATAAAAACTGAGATCTGATTAGGTTCAAGGCTACATCTGTTCAAATTAGTCTTTAAGCAAACACAATTTTGGGGGCTTTGTCACTGATATTAAAGTTTGGCGGCAAAGAAAATTTATTCACCTTTTCTTTGAGGTGCAACAGAACTTCACCTCTGTTGTGTCCAAACTCGGCCCTTGCAAACTTCCAGGAATGCTTGAGCTAGACCATATCCCAATACTCACTCACTCTCTCTCTCTCTCTCTCTCTCTCTCTCTCTCTCTCACAGTAAAGAAAGGAAAATTGAAGATAAGAACATCAATAATAAAATTCAAGTGGATGACCTCCGTATTATTTTTAGAATAAACTACAAATATACCTTATGAAATTTGTTTAAAATACATATTGTCTCTTGTAAATTTAGAGATTATAAATATCCCTTGTCAAATTTAATAGAATTAATAAATAAATAACTCAACTAATCTTCTATACAATAAAATCTGAGTTTTTGACAATTATGTATGCATGCATATCAACATTTGCACGTAATGATCCTATCATATGGCATTATAACATGAACTTTGCTGACTCAAAGCCTAATAAAACAGTAGACTCTGTTAACAAACATTTAGTATTTCCATCACATAAATATGAGATTGTTGACTAACTACTTACTCTCTTTTAAAGAAAAATAATGACAGTGATAGCATTAATAGTAATGATAAAAACACCAATAACAAAATCATCATAATAATAAAAATGACAGAAACAATAATAACAATTACAAAAAAAAAAACATAGCATGCTCACTTCCATCCAGAAGATCATGAACAAAACTGATACTGGCTTTGGTATCAATACTTAATGCAATATTTGAAACCAAAACCCACTCAGTAGTTGGACAACCCTGACCATAACCAGTAAAGCTTCATTGAAAACCCCAAAGCTATTTTTCCTTTTTTCTTTTTTTTTTTTGGCAAATTAAATAGAATTGTTCAACTGCCAGTTGAAACACTTTGTTTGACCACTTAAAAGGATTGTGTGAATTGAATTGTGTTCAAGCTTTATATATTATTAGTTAACAGGTTTTGAAGTGTTTGCAAATAAAAAAAAATAAAAGACATGCTTTGAAATTTGAAATCTAGAATCATTTGACCGCTTGTTGAATCGGCAACCCTTTTGATTTGTTAACTAGATCAATTTCCATTCTTTCAAGACAGGCAAGTTCTGCTTATCAGCTTGAACACTTAAAGACCCACATGTGGCAACTGTTTTTCTTTCCAATCACCTTTAAAGGCTCAAATTCATCCAATTCAAAATTTGTTCGTCTTCATAGTTTCCTAAATTAACCGCAAAATCACTCTCATTGAACCTTTTTTTTTTCTATGCTCTGGTTGCTCGAAGCAGAGACCGATATTACATTCATTTCATTTTTACTCATTTGCATTTTAGGATTATAAAATATAAGAGGGAAAGCCCACCCAGAAGAAATAAAAATAAAAAATGAAGAAGAAGAATAAGATGAAGATGAAGATGAAGATGAATGCATTGTGTGGGCAGGGGCAGTTATAGCAGATTTAGATGAGGATATGAAAGTGATTTTATCATTATCTGAATGTTTACATGACACGCCATCCATAAGAATATAGATGAAGAATTAGCAAGTAGAACCTCGAGGGTCTGACCTTCTTGAAAGTATGATCGACAATAGTGGAAGTATGATATGGACTCTGATGGATAACCCTTCAAACAATTGATGAACTAGAGTCTCAATGTAGACACCCAAACAAACCCAACACTCAAATAGATCCAACAATCCACAACATTAATCCATCGATCAAAATTCTACAAACCCATAATCAAAATTGCAGTTAAAAAAACCAAATAATTGAACAAATATGGAGTGAATGTGTGTGTGTGTGTGAGAGAGAGAGAGAGAGAGAGAGAGGGAGAGAGAGAGAGAATGGTGGAATTCGAACATACCTCAAGAATCGAACTAATATTTTTTCAGATCGAAGAGAAGAGAATGAAACCCTTCCCCTTCGAATCGTCGATCATCGCCGCCGCTCAAGCAGTCTCACCACCGAAGAGAAAGCACAGTTTCCAGGTTGAAATCTCGCCGCTGCGAAGTGCCCTTTTCGAACCCTCCCTTTTTCTGTTTTGCAACTTATACAATTTTCAACGAACCCAAAGAGTTTGTATTTGATTGAAAAATAAAATAAAATAAAATCTTGTAGTGTTAGCTAATAAACAAAAAAAATCGTGAGAAGGCTATGCAAGAATGAAAGACAAGGGTTTACCCATCCTGAAAAAAAGGAGGGGAATTTTGAGGGCAAACTTTCCACTGCCTCAATTTTTTGAGGCAAAAAAAAAAATGAAATAAAATAAAATAAATATATATATATATATATATATATATATATATTTGTAAAAATTACAACCAATTTGAAAATTATAAAAATCAAAAATACATTTTTAAAATTTAAAAAATTATTTATGGCCTCCTAAAAGATAAAATTGTACAAAAATAATAAGTATTTTTTTAATTTTTTTACCAAATTTTTTTTTAGTTTTTTAGAAGAAAAAAATTCTGAAACAAGTTTCTGAAAGTAAAACCAAACATATTGAAATTGATAATCTAACCACATTCTTTGGAAAAGTTTAAATTATCTCAAATTAGCCACCTCAACTTAAGAGTGTGTTTGGGCTTGATGGGTTCATTTTGTGATCTAATTTGATAATCACTTTAATTTTACAATTCAATAACTAGAATATTTAAAACTTTTAAAAATTTATAATAAAAACACAAATCACTAAATCACCTTATTTCACTAGCAAAACTTTTACCAACGATTAGTGTTGTTGTCGCCAAATGTTTTACTCTTTGCCCACGCTAACTTGTCGTCGCCAAAAGTAAGCACACTAATAGCGACGCATATTGTGTTGCTAAAACATAAGCCTCGTAGCTAAATTTTTTGAAATTTTGGCGCCTACCAATTATTTTGCCGCCTAGTGAATGTTATGTTTTTTTAGCAACGGTAATAAATTGCGTTGGTAAAGGTCTACTTTTACCAACGAAATTCATCACTGCGCCGCCAAAAATATAGTTTTGGCTATGAAAAATTGACGTCGTCGCCAAAAGTAGTCGCTAAAAGTGCAATTTCTTGTAGTGTAAGTCGGCGCACTTTATTTCTATGCGCGTGAGAGATTCGGTAGATCATCTTGCCGACTTGTATATTCGGGACATAGTGAGATTGCACGGGGTCCCAGTGACGATCGTCTCAGATAGAGATCCTCGTTTTACTGCCAGGTTGTGGCAGAGTTTGCAGAGTGCCTTAGGCACTAAGTTGACCTTTAGCACGGCTTATCATCCTCAGACTGACGGACAGTCCGAGCGTACTATTCAGATACTTGAGGATATGCTTCGGGGTTGTGTTCTAGACTTTAGTGGGTCGTGGGAGAGGCACTTGCCGTTGGTGGAGTTTGCCTACAACAACAGTTTCCAGTCTAGTATCGGTATGGCACCATTTGAGGCCTTGTATGGCCGACCGTGTAGATCTCCTGTGTGTTGGGCCGAGGTGGGTGATGCGCCTCTGTTGGGTCCAGAGTTGGTGAGGGAAACTACGGAGAAAGTTGAGCTTATCCGTAAGAGGCTTGTTACAGCACAGAGTCGTCAGAAATCTTATGCCGACCGTAGGAGGAGACCTTTGGTGTTTGAGGTGGGCGATCATGTTTTTCTAAAGATATCACCTAGACGGGGTTTGATGAGGTTTGGGAAGAGCGGGAAGTTGTCCCCTCGATTCATTGGTCCGTTTGAGATCCTTGAGAGGATTGGCGAGGCTGCTTATCGTTTAGCTTTGCCGCCGCAGTTGTCTGGAGTACATGACGTGTTTCATGTGAGTATGCTTCGGAAATATGAGCCGGATCCATCACATGTGTTGGATTGGACCGATTTAGTGGTTGATGTGGATATTTCGTATGAGGAGAGACCGGTTCGGGTATTGGATAGGCGGGATCAAGTCTTGCGAGGCAAGACCATCCCTTTGGTCAAAGTTTTGTGGAAACACCACGGAGTGGAGGAAGCCACTTGGGAACGTGAATTGGAAGTCCGCGAAAAATATCCGGACATGTTTGTTGGTTTGTAATCTTATAACTAGATTCTGCTATATTGTTGAACTTAAGAGCTTTACATATGTCTTAAGTTGTAAAACATTGAGTATGTTTTGGTAATTGGTTGTATCTTGAAACTTGTTTCATTATAGAAGATTGGTGTAACATTGTATATGTTGGTTACATTGTTGGATGTGTTATATGTATCATGCAATTGAATATGATATGGAAATTGTTAACATTGAAGGGAATAATGCATAATAGTGGTGCAGGTTGAAATATATGTTGTTTTATATATATTATGGGATACCTCTTGATAAAAGATGAAGTGACCAGTATTGGGTCAAGTTGTTTATTATTGTTATATACTATCTTTGGGTATTAAAAAAAAAAAAAAAAAACCTGTTTTCAAGTTTGTGCCTAATTTCGGGGACGAAATTCTTTGAAGGGGGGGAGGTTATAGCGACCCCGGTCTTTTCCCATTTAATTATTGTATCCGGACTGTTCCGTAGATTCTGTCATTTTATAATGGTTGTTGTTGTTATTCCTTATTTTCTCTTTTGGAATTATAGGATGTGTTGGGCAGGGTTGTTTCAGGTTGGTTGGGTTTAGAAACCAAGTGTTGCTGTCCAGGTTTTTGGTTCTTCGCTCGAGCGAGGAGTTGTTCGCTCGAGCGAGAGGTAGTGTTTGTTTTGGACCTGTAGCTGTGCATTCTTGGCTCGAGCGAGCTTTTCTTCGCTCGAGCGAGTTAGTTCATCCTTCGCTCGAGCTATAGTTCCTTCGCTCGAGCGTGTGTCTGGTTACAGACCTGAGGGTTTGAGTTCTTCGCTCGATCGAGCTTTCTTTCGCTCGAGCGAGCTTTTGGGTTGTTGGCTCGAGCAAGGTTTCCTTGGCTCGAGCGTGGTTTCTCTGTGTCTGGTCGCTCGAGCGACCAAGTCTTCGCTCGAGCGAGCCTGTCCAGTTTATATACACAGCAGCGGGATTTGATCAGTCTTTTTCATCTTATTTTGATTCCAAACCCTAGGTCCGACTCCTCTTTCTCTCTACTCACCTTCTCTCTTAGATTTGATCCATTTAAGGAGTGTTTCTACCCTAGATCCTTCATTAAAAAGATAGAGTGAGTTGAGGGCTTCCATTTAATCTGAATAGTTGGTGATTTGGAGCACTTTGGTATTTGGGGTATCATCTCTGTCTTCTTCATTTGGGTTGTTCTCTTCGAGGTAGGGATTTCCTACTCCATTTTATAGGTTTTGCTCTAAGTTTTGGTATGTTGATATGTTGGGTTTACTTTGGTAATTTTTAGGAAAACCCTGGTTGTAATATTGAATTAATTTGTATAATTAATTTAAGGGATTTGGGGAAATATGGCTAAATTCATGGTATTGGGGGAAATTATTGAGTAAATGGTGTAGTTGGTTAGTTTAATCACTCACCTATGAAAATGTTGGAATTATGTTAGTTGATACATTTATTTCCTGTTTAGAAATAACTGTTTTGGGCTATCGGTGGAGGATAGTCGTGATTGTTGTAGACATTGCATGTGGATTAGGAATAACTGAAACTAATCACATTGGTTAAGTCGTTAATTTTGAATATTGCACTGATACAGAAAATACGTGTATTGATTGAGCATTGCATGTGCATTTGCATTTATATTGTTTTGTGTGGGAGGAGATAGGGGATGTACTCCACGGTTTAGGGGAAGATAGGGGATGGACCTCTAAACCGGATTTTGTTTGGGAGGAGATAGGGGATGGACTCCATTAGCATCACTTTTATGTGTGCTTATTATATAGAAGTGTTTTTATTGATACAGCACTAAAATGTGTATCAATCTGGAAGTATGAAGTGTTGTGAATTGAGCTTGAGTCTCATTTGTTTGTTGATATTGGAAGGATGTGAATATGGTATATGTAATTCACTGTTGTAAGTTTGGCCAGGTTCTGAGCCATGTTGATAAAATTGGAAAATAAATTGTATTTTAGACAATAGTGTCATGAGACTGTAAAATGAAGTGGTTGATTATCTTGGTTAACCATCTGTCAAATACTATTGCTTTATTCATTTCTTATATGTGGTTTAGTATATTTCTGCTGGGCTGTGGCTCACCCTTTATGGGAACATCATTTTCAGGTTCAGGTGATAAGCTACCTCCAAGGACTTAGCTTTGAAGGACTTGGATTCTGAAGACTATTTATTTTAGTTGTTTATTTTTGGTTGTTAGTACATGTAAACATTCAAGCCTAGGGCTTTTCTTGTATTGAGTTAGAACTCATATTTTTGTATCCAAGTGTTGGCTTGGAAAGATGTAAGCCTGTAGGGCATTTTATTCGATGTTACATGTAATGCTTTATTTAGTAATACTCTGATGAATGAATTAGTAAATTGTCTTCTTTAATTAATGCATGTCAATGATATTTAAAGGGTTAATTTCTAGGGCGTTACAACTTGGTATCAGAGCGTGCCGGGTTTGAATACTTTGGGTGCGTGGGAAGTGATTAGTATCACATTGGGTTCGTCTCGTTTGATAGAGACTTAGTGTAATGTTATATGCTTATGTGATAACATGTTTATGTGATTATGTGGGTATGGAATGTAGTTCTAGGATGTTGATTGGACCCTTGAGTTTCTAGTAGTCTTGTTGGAAAGGCACTTGATCACTGCTGCTTCCAACCGGAACTATAGTAACGCATTGGGACTATCATTATCCGGGAATGAAATTCGTAGGTGCTTATGTGATTATGTGCTTACGTGGAATGAATTATTGTTGTCCATTGCATTAGGATGCGAGTGTTTAGCTTCGGCACATTTATTAATGTGCTAATGTCTTTGTTTCCTTTATTAGGATGTCAGGACGAGGACGAGGACGCGGTAGGCGTGGTAGGCCGGGCAGGCAGGAGGTGCCTGTGCCAGAAGAAATTCCGGCTGTTCAAGAGGGAATTGGCCAGGCCAATGTGGCCGAGCCAGTAGGCCAACAGGCTATGGGCGCTCTAGCCCGAGAGATAGCAGGGGCATTCAGGGAGTCAGTAGGTATTCTCAGAGCTGAGAATCAAGCTCAGGTTGTTGTTGCAGATGCAGGACCTTCCTTTCTGAAGAGGGAGTTCTTCCGGTCTAATCCGGATGAATTTGTGGGTGATCCTAAAGAGCCACTTAAGGCAGATGAATGGCTTGAACAGACAACGAAGACGTTTGAGATGCTTGGCATCGAAGACGAGGGGTTGAAAGTGACCTTGGCATCTTTCCAGTTGAAGGGGGATGCAGGTCAGTGGTGGAAGTTTACTAAGGGGCGTATAGGAGGTACGTGGGAGGCTTTTGTGAATGCATTCCAGGAGAAGTTTTTATCTCCGGCAGTCAGGGAGAAGCTGCGAGACCAGTTTTGTCAGCTTAAGCAGGCGAGTTCTTCAGTGGCCGAATTTGAGGCTGCATTTACTAGTTTGTCCAGGTTTGCACCTGAGTTGGTGGCGTCTGAGGAACGCCGTTGTATTGAGTTTGAGAAGAAGTTGAGGCGTGGCCTCAAGTTGAGAGTTGGGGGAACTATGATTCGAGATTATGGGCGTATGGTTGATGCTGCAGCCCATATGGAGATCATGATGCAGGAGGAGGAGGAAGGGCAGAAGGGCTCCAAGAGGAGTCAGGATGGTCAGAATGATGGTAGGAGACAGAAGGGTTTTAATTCCCAGCAGTCTCAGGGTAGCTTTTCTCGATCGACTTTTCCTGTACCGAGTGTTAGTTCGGGGAAAGGCAGCCAGGGAGACATTACCTGTTTCAAGTGTGGCCAGCTGGGCCACAAGTCTCCAGTTTGTCCTCAGAGGGGAGGAGTTCAGAGAGCAGCATCTTCTTCGGCTCGATCTCAGAGCCAGAGTCAGGGTAGAGGTCAGCCACTCTCGTGTTATCAGTGTGGTCAGCCAGGGCATATGAAGAGGTATTGCCCACAGTTGGGTGGCACACCTAGTGCATCTGGTTTGAGGCCGATTCAGGGTCAGCAGCCAGCTCAGTCGGGTCAGGCCTCAAAGGCCAATCAGGGGGCTTCATCGTCTCAGTCGGTACAGCAATCTTATGCTCCTAGGGTTGAGCAGGTTGATCAGAGGTCGTCTGGGCGCGTGTATGCTGTTACCGCGGATCTTGTGCCAGCACCATCAGTTGTGAGAGGTACCTTCTTGTTTTGCAACTCGGTTGCTAATGTTTTGATTGATACGGGTGCATCTCATTCCTTTGTGTCTGCTGCATTTGCATCTGTTTTGGAGTTGGAGTTAGCACAGCTAGCATCTCCTATTTGTGTAGTGTCACCTCTTGGGGGTGAATTGATTTTGAAACAAGGCGTTAGGGGTTGTGATATAGAGGTTGATTATCATAGAATCCCATTTTCCTTTGTAGTTATGCCTATGAGGGGTTTCGATGTTATTTTGGGTATGGACTGGTTATCGTCATACCGGGCAGTTATTGATTGCTACCGCCAGAGGGTCACTTGTTGTACCGTGAGCGGGGAGTATTTTCATTTTTTGGGGGACCGGGTTGGTGATGTGTTACCACCGGGGTATGTTCGGCGAGGAAGGAGTGAGCTTAGTGGGCTACTAGCTAACCTTTTGATTAGTGAGGATAATGAGACTCAGATTGTGTTGCCAAGGGTGGTTTGTGAGTACTCAGACGTCTTTCCCGAGGATCTTGTTGGTTTGCCACCGCATCGGGAGATTGAGTTCTCTATTGACCTAGTGCCCGGCACGGCGCCGATTTCCATGGCACCTTATCGTTTTGCCCCAGCCGAGTTAGTTGAGTTGAAGATCCAACTCCAGGAGTTGCTAGATAAGGGCTTTGTACGTCCTAGTGTTTCACCGTGGGGAGCACCAGCCCTCTTTGTTAAAAAGAAAGGTGGTGCTTTGAGACTTTGTATAGATTATCGGAAATTGAATCGGGCTACGGTTAAGAATAAGTACCCTATGCCTCGTATCGATGATTTGTTTGACCAGTTGAAGGGTTCCCGTTGTTTCTCTAAGATAGACTTGAGATCGGGTTACCACCAGTTGAGGGTCCGGGAAGAGGATATTCCGAAGACGGCATTCCGTACGCGGTATGGCCATTATGAGTTTTTGGTGATGCCATTCGGGCTCACCAATGCACCGGCAGTTTTTATGGATTTGATGAACCGGATCTTCCGGGAATTCTTGGATCGGTTTGTAGTCGTTTTTGTGGACGACATCCTTATCTATTCGCCTTCTGAGAAGGAGCACGAGGCACACTTGAGGGTGGTGCTTGAGTTACTTAGAGCCCATAGGCTGTATGCCAAGTTTGGGAAGTGTGAGTTCTGGCTGAAAGAAGTCAAATTCTTAGGCCATGTGGTATCCGGTGAAGGAGTGTCTGTTGATACATCCAAGGTAGAGGCAGTGCAGGATTGGGCACAGCCTAAGAGTGTATTTGAGATCCGCAGTTTTCTGGGGTTAGCTGGGTATTACCGTCGGTTTGTGAAAGATTTCTCCAGGTTAGCATCACCGTTGACTAAACTGACTCGGAAGGGAGTCAAATTTGTATGGAGTGAGACTTGTGAAAAGTCGTTTCAGGAGTTGAAAGTTAGACTGACTACCGCTCTAGTATTGATTATTCCAGAGAGAGGGTTGGGTTATGCAGTCTATTGTGACGCCTCACGAGAGGGTCTGGGTTGTGTGTTAATGCAAGAAGGGAAAGTAGTTGCCTATGGCTCTCGTCAGTTGAAAATTCACGAGCAGAATTACCCTACACATGATCTAGAGTTAGCAGCTGTGATATTTGCCTTGAAGATTTGGAGGCATTATCTTTATGGTGAGAAATTCGAGGTGTTCTCGGATCATAAGAGTTTGAAGTATTTATTTACACAGAAAGATTTAAACTTGAGGCAGAGAAGGTGGATGGAGTTCATAGAGGATTATGACTTTGAGTTGCATTATCATCCGGGAAAGGCCAATGTGGTGGCCGATGCCCTTAGCAGGAAATCTGTTGGTGACATAGCTAGCATAGCCATCCGAGAGTGGGAGATGTTGGGTGCACTTGGGGAGTTTGATTTACTTATGGGCGAATCCGTTGAGGCTGCGGCCCTGTTTTCTGTTGTTGCACAGCCTACACTTGTGACTCGAGTGTTAGAGGCTCAGAGAGGTGACCTTGAGGTAGAATCTCTCCGTGAGAAGATTTCCAGTGGAAAGGTTGAGAAAGGTTTGACGGTGTATTCCGACCTGAGTGTGAGATACCGAGACCGTCCGTTTGTGCCGGAGTCTTGCCGAGAGGAGGTACTCCGAGAGTTTCATCATTCACGCCTTGCGGTGCATCCGGGAGGCACTAAGATGTATCGGGATTTGGGTCGTCAGTTCTGGTGGCGGGGTATGAAGAGAGATGTGGCAGCTTTCGTATCTAAGTGTCTTACTTGTCAGCAAGTGAAGGCCGAACATCAGAGGCCAGCGGGTTTGTTGCAACCCTTGCCTATTGCCGAGTGGAAGTGGGAGCATGTCACTATGGACTTTGTTGTAGGTCTTCCGAGGACTCAGCGGGGTAGTGATGCTATTTGGGTGGTTGTAGACCGGTTGACTAACACTACAAGAAATTGCATTTTTCGCAACGCAACAAAATATGTTGCTAAAAGGGAAAATTCGTTGGCAACGAGTTTTACCGACACACAAAGCTACGTTGGCAACCCGTAGGCAAAAGTGAGTTGGCAAAAGTTTTTGCCGACGAAATTATCATTGCGTTGGTAAAAGTAATGCCTTTAGCGACGAACATAGTCGTCGATAAAAGCCTTCATCCATCGTTGGCAATTTACCTTGCGTCGGTAAAAGTCATTCAAATATGATGATTGTGTGGCACTTTTCGCGACGCAAATTTGTATGGGCAAAAAATATACTTTTAGCAACAAAATATGCGTCGGCAAAAATAAACTTTTGGCGACACATTTACGTCGGTAAATGTTGCCATTTACCGATGATTTGTTTGTCGCTAAAGCTTTATTTTTGGCAACGACAAATTGGCATTGGCAAAAAATACACTTCTACCAACACAATGAGTGGGCAAAAGTAAACTTTTAACGACACATTTACGTTGGTAAATGTTGCCATTTGCCAACGATTTGGTTGTCGATAAAGCTTTACTTTTGGCAACGACAAATTGACATTGGCAAAAAATACACACAATATGAGTGGGCAAAAATAAACTTTTGGCTACACATTTACCGACAAGTTGTTTGTCAAGAAAGCTTTACTTTTTGACAACGACAAATTTGTAGTGGCAAAAAAAATTGAAAATCATTTATATTTTTTTATAAGATGTACATATTTACAAGAGGCATCCCTCAGGCACTATTATTACAAACTAATAATATTGATATTAAATCACCTAAAGTTGATGTGTAGGCCAAAAAACACTGTTGAAAAATATGCTTTTGGAAGCGGTGTATAAAATCTGAACAGGTAAACTCACTAAAATACTCAAATTCATCCAAATTATGAACCCATAGTAAAAACAACAAATAACAAAATGAAAACATGAAACTAACAACCCAAATTTGCAGCAGACCATCATCTAGTAGCAGCCCGCTTTACAATAACATTGCAGCAGCAGCAGCAGCAGCAGCAGAGCAAAATTCTGCAGCAGCACAGCGGCAGCAGCAGCAGCAGCGGACCAACAAGCAACAACCATCAGCCAACAGTGCTCTGAAAAATGAGAGAAGAAAAACAGTTAATCATTGGGGGGGAATTTGGGGAAATCCGCTAATAATAGCGGGGCAGGGTGGGTTTCCATTGGGTTCGGATTTAATTGCCATCCATAATTCTACCCAAAAGATTCCACAATGAATCTCCTTCATCAACAAAATCAACAGAAAATAACTATCTACTATCTAGACAATTCAACAACCAAAAAGTAGCATGATTTAAAGACGACTGATTAAGTTGCCATTTCTTTGTAGACAACATGTGCATGACTGGGGATTATTTGATATCAAACCAATAACTCATCTTGTGCAAGTCACTATCTCGAGTACAAATGCAATGTATGTTTTTGGTAATTTCTCTAAGAACGTAATGAAGATGAACTCTTATGATTAGATGGATTAAAAAAATGAATGCATTATTGTTAGAACTTACATTGTTCCTGCCACACAGGTACTGACATGAGTCATGTTGGCTGGGATAAGTTTTGGTAGACCAAAATCTGAAATTTTGGGTGTCAAGTCTTTGTCAAGGAGAATATTGGTAGCTTTGATATCTCGATGAACAATATGTGGTCGCACTTCCTCATGAAGAATGGCAAGTCCCCGTGCAATCCCAACGCAAATTCTAGTTTGTGTTCGCCAACTAAACTGGATGCTACTGGAAGATTTAGGTCAACAACCAGCAGATTGGGCTGCAAAGATTGTGAAGATTCAAACAAAAAACACTTCATGAGGAAATGCATCGGTCACGTAAGCCTACATAATTGAATCCTCTACTGCTAATGTCTTTGAGCAAATAACAAGAGAATCTCTGAAGGAAAGAATGTTATAATTAGACAGTTATGGAATTCTCTCACATTTAAAGGCAAAAGCATCATTGCATTGGTATTTTCATGTCCATTTTCTCAATTGAATTCTATTAGCAACACAGAGTACATACAATTTGCTGTCTAATGGTGAATTATGTGAGGAGGTGCTTGCCACTCTGAATTATTTTCTCTATGGGTATCATTCAATCAAAAAAGTTTCTTAAACAATCAGACTGTTTTAGGTTATTGATTAATGAGCATGTTCAAACCAATATGGAGACTGGACAAGGCCTCAGCTTGAAAAAATAGAAAATAAAAATAATCAGCCCCCTTGAATATTATTTATAATAGCATGCGTAATTTAGGAAGAAATAAGAGTTTTTTCTAATTCCCCCCCCCCCCCCGGTTTGGGAGAAGCTTTGTCTCAAATCAGTGCCAATACAAACAAAATCAAGCAAGATCCCTTTGGAATTATTAGGTTCATGCTTTGTTGTAAAGATCTGTTTATGACTGAACCAGCAGGTAAAAAGCTAATATAAGCGATCGATCAAAAAATAGAAGAATAAGAAGAGATTGAGAATTTACTACTAAAGGGAAATAGTTATTTCAAGTGAACCTTGATTGGTATTTAGCCTTGACTAATCACCCCAGAAATAAAGCAAAAATAAAAAATTTAAAAAATCATATTCAAAGTTAATGTAGCAGAAAAGTGTTGATCATTCATGGGTATAATTGGGAGGACCTCAAACAAGAATCAAACAAAGTCCCATGAAATGGTTAATTATACTGCTTTCAAATCATTGCCAGTGATTTGCCCATTATTTGTTAGCATCCACTGCATTTCTCCAAATAGCAAAGAGGACCACTTGAAGAGAATCATCCACATGGGATTTGTGAGGTGTGTCGGGCAAATTGAATCCTCTACTGCTACTGCTAATGTCTTTGAGCAGATTCAGAGGATATCTGCAAGGTTGAGACAGTATGGAAAGATTGAAGGGAAGAATGTGTTTTATTGGTTTCAGAACCATAAAGCTTGAGAGAGGAAGAAGAAGAGGTTCACCACTGATATCCCCATGCAGAGAAGTGGTGTTGGTGGAAATGGAGGAGGAGGAGGTTGGAGATCTGAAGATCCTGTTTATAACAAGTACCCTAACATCAGCCCTGGTAAAGCATCAACAGTCAGCAACCTCTCTCTCTCTCTCTCTCTCTCTCTCTCTTCATTGTTCATTTCTCCACAATGCTTTTGTAGATGTACTTATGATATGTATATATTTATTGCTTTACATTTGTTACTTCGTTCAAATTATGCTAAAGACTAAGCTGGTTTTTCTATTTTTAATGTGGATCAATTAATAGTTTTTTGAAGAACTTAAGTCTAGGTCAAGCAGTTGAGATCCTTGGGTTTTAGTTATTTTTTTTTTTTTCAAACATTCAAGTGGTTATACTCCTTAATTTCTAAGTTTGAATTTATGCTGAAGCATCGAATGTTATTAGTAGTAATTTAACTTACTAATAACTAATTAACTAACCAACTAATTTTGACACCCGGGAAAAAAAATATATGTACTTTCATACCATTTAATTTTTAATTTTTTTTTTAATATTAGCTTGGTGGTGTGTGTTTTTGCAGCAGTTCCATCGCCATCTTCATCTTCATCACCTAGAATGCTTGCTGTAGGGCAGATGGGTAGCTATGGTGGGTATGGATCTGTGACTATGGAGAAAAGTTTTTGGGTAAGTTACACTATACTATACTACTCTCTAATACTGACTGAATACAGGTTGCTGTCATTATGTAGTTGGGCAGCCAGTGAACACAAAATCATGGTCCAGTTATTGTCTTCCTCTCTCAACCTAGATTCAGAATTGTCTATACATTCCAATCATCTAAAAACTAGCCTTAATTCAAAACCATCCAAAAAGAACTATCCTTAAGTTATAATTGTCCAAAAAGTTATAAACTACCCAAAAACTATATCATATATAAGTTTCTAAACAAGTGTTGTTAAAAAAAATCCTATAGTCAAATAAGTGTTGTTGTTCTGCAGTATACGGAGAAGCCATCATCCAATAAATTAGGATTTGACAGCTGAAACATTTTATAACTAGCATATTCATCTTTATAATTGAACAGAATCATTAACAGATCAGATCAACTAAATCCATGTCTGATCTGTTAACAATCAGACCTATTAGATTCTGATAGTAATTGAATAATTACATTTCAACCACAAATTATTGGATTAGATTCAGCTTAGAATACAATCCATTGATGGGCCTAGTCTCAGGTTTATATTCCTTTTCATTTTAAGACAAATTTTCCAAGGACATCTTGTTTTTCTGATTTGCCTCACCGCAACCAACAATGATGCTAATTATAGTTGTATCAGTGACCAATTACGTTGCTTAAAAAGATAAAATCCACATCAGGGACGTTCTTAGTTAGCTCGCAGAAAAATAATCCCAAGTCTACCACTACAAACTCAAGTGTTATGCACAACGTTCATTCAAAATCTTATAGTATGGACTTAGGGCCATATTTTAATTAAATGAGAGGAAAAGCAGAGGGTAATCAAAATATGAAAATACCTTGTGTATGCTGATATTATTTCATCTTTAGTGAAACTATCTTCTTGTGTGCCAATCTCATGCAAATACAGAATCAGGATTGCTGCAAGACTGCACCAAAAAAATTTCAATCCTCACCTATAACCAATAGTCTAATTTCCAATCAAATTCAGAAATCATACCACATTTCTCAGCCAGGCATGACAATACTTTGTGGTTCCAAAGCATGCCCTGCAAAATGAAATCCCAACACCTACATAACAGAATACAGAATAGAACATAAATCTTGAATGTAGCCATTTCCCACCTAAATGATCTACCATCCAAGGTAAACCCATGCACTGATTGAATACATCGAACTGCTTCCTCCTCCTTTGAGTAAGTAATATATCTGGGATAGAAATCACGTTTAAGAACAGAACAGTTGTAGTGAAGTCATGGTCTGTCCCTGGCCTCTGTCATCCAAGGCACTCTGCGAAACCGTTTCATTAGAGTAATTCCTAAAAAAATCCATGTTTCCTCTCAAATGGGACACACTTCAATTAGACTTTACTATCACTTCTATTTACAAGGAAAGTGCTTCAAATGGAAAGCAGTAAACGATCACTCAATGCAAGAGACTGTTAATTCCTTTATTATCACCTAAAATTCCGTCCAATGTCTGAGCAACAAACAAAATTTAAATTGGATCAGTTAGTGAAAACTCATTAACCACTGTTACAATTCTAAATAAGCAGAAACTACATCTAAATAGGCTTAGGCAATCAAATATGCAAATTGATATTAAATTCTAAGCATTTCATGAACCAAACACTGTATGACATCAAGTGAGATTTGAAATTAAGCTGAAACACATAAAAATCTTCACAATACTGATAAATTCAAATAAAATCTAACCCGAAAGGAGTGTTGAAAACAATTCAAATGAGGCAAAGATCTAAACAGGACATTTCTAGCAAAAAACAAAACAAGGTTCAAACACTCCGCTCCCGAAAGTCGAATTTCGAGACGAAACAATCAAAAGATTCAACGAAATCCGATCCACATAATTGAAAAACTTTAAAATGCCAAAAATAAAACCAATTCTACAGTGAAAACAATGGATCGCTCACTAAACTAGCAAAATCTATTGAAAACGATACGAAAACTTTTACCAAAAAAAGCTGAAAGTGGAGTCTAACACTATGGCATCAACATAAGACTCTATATAACTTGCTTTAGTCCATTGAAAAATAAATCCATCAAATGATTAACATTTTCACCTCATCAAATTATGTAATGACAAATGCCAAATAAGAAATAAAGAAATAACTCATAACCAGCATCCAAAAATAGCCAGAGGCATGCACACCAAAAAAAAAAAAAACTGCCACAAAATTGGAATAACAGTAGCATATCAACATACAAATGGGATGTTATATATCTTGGAACAGCTTTATGATTTAACTAGGTTTTTATGCGGCCAATCTTTGATTTAAGGAACTCTAGAAGAGTATTATGATGAACACTGAGTGGTCATCCAAGGAAAATTCACCATTCATATCCCTTTCTACCTAATGGGATAAAAACTGAGATCTGATTAGGTTCAAGGCTACATCTGTTCAAATTAGTCTTTAAGCAAACACAATTTTGGGGGCTTTGTCACTGATATTAAAGTTTGGCGGCAAAGAAAATTTATTCACCTTTTCTTTGAGGTGCAACAGAACTTCACCTCTGTTGTGTCCAAACTCGGCCCTTGCAAACTTCCAGGAATGCTTGAGCTAGACCATATCCCAATACTCACCCACTCTCTCTCTCTCTCTCTCTCTCTCTCACAGTAAAGAAAGGAAAATTGAAGATAAGAACATCAATAATAAAATTCAAGTGGATGACCTCCGTATTATTTTTAGAATAAACTACAAATATACCTTATGAAATTTGTTTAAAATACATATTGTCTCTTGTAAATTTAGAGATTATAAATATCCCTTGTCAAATTTAATAGAATTAATAAATAAATAACTCAACTAATCTTCTATACAATAAAATCTGAGTTTTTGACAATTATGTATGCATGCATATCAACATTTGCACGTAATGATCCTATCATATGGCATTATAACATGAACTTTGCTGACTCAAAGCCTAATAAAACAGTAGACTCTGTTAACAAACATTTAGTATTTCCATCACATAAATATGAGATTGTTGACTAACTACTTACTCTCTTTTAAAGAAAAATAATGACAGTGATAGCATTAATAGTAATGATAAAAACACCAATAACAAAATCATCATAATAATAAAAATGACAGAAACAATAATAACAATTACAAAAAAAAAAACATAGCATGCTCACTTCCATCCAGAAGATCATGAACAAAACTGATACTGGCTTTGGTATCAATACTTAATGCAATATTTGAAACCAAAACCCACTCAGTAGTTGGACAACCCTGACCATAACCAGTAAAGCTTCATTGAAAACCCCAAAGCTATTTTTCCTTTTTTCTTTTTTTTTTTTGGCAAATTAAATAGAATTGTTCAACTGCCAGTTGAAACACTTTGTTTGACCACTTAAAAGGATTGTGTGAATTGAATTGTGTTCAAGCTTTATATATTATTAGTTAACAGGTTTTGAAGTGTTTGCAAATAAAAAAAAATAAAAGACATGCTTTGAAATTTGAAATCTAGAATCATTTGACCGCTTGTTGAATCGGCAACCCTTTTGATTTGTTAACTAGATCAATTTCCATTCTTTCAAGACAGGCAAGTTCTGCTTATCAGCTTGAACACTTAAAGACCCACATGTGGCAACTGTTTTTCTTTCCAATCACCTTTAAAGGCTCAAATTCATCCAATTCAAAATTTGTTCGTCTTCATAGTTTCCTAAATTAACCGCAAAATCACTCTCATTGAACCTTTTTTTTTTCTATGCTCTGGTTGCTCGAAGCAGAGACCGATATTACATTCATTTCATTTTTACTCATTTGCATTTTAGGATTATAAAATATAAGAGGGAAAGCCCACCCAGAAGAAATAAAAATAAAAAATGAAGAAGAAGAATAAGATGAAGATGAAGATGAAGATGAATGCATTGTGTGGGCAGGGGCAGTTATAGCAGATTTAGATGAGGATATGAAAGTGATTTTATCATTATCTGAATGTTTACATGACACGCCATCCATAAGAATATAGATGAAGAATTAGCAAGTAGAACCTCGAGGGTCTGACCTTCTTGAAAGTATGATCGACAATAGTGGAAGTATGATATGGACTCTGATGGATAACCCTTCAAACAATTGATGAACTAGAGTCTCAATGTAGACACCCAAACAAACCCAACACTCAAATAGATCCAACAATCCACAACATTAATCCATCGATCAAAATTCTACAAACCCATAATCAAAATTGCAGTTAAAAAAACCAAATAATTGAACAAATATGGAGTGAATGTGTGTGTGTGTGTGTGAGAGAGAGAGAGAGAGAGAGAGAGGGAGAGAGAGAGAGAATGGTGGAATTCGAACATACCTCAAGAATCGAACTAATATTTTTTCAGATCGAAGAGAAGAGAATGAAACCCTTCCCCTTCGAATCGTCGATCATCGCCGCCGCTCAAGCAGTCTCACCACCGAAGAGAAAGCACAGTTTCCAGGTTGAAATCTCGCCGCTGCGAAGTGCCCTTTTCGAACCCTCCCTTTTTCTGTTTTGCAACTTATACAATTTTCAACGAACCCAAAGAGTTTGTATTTGATTGAAAAATAAAATAAAATAAAATCTTGTAGTGTTAGCTAATAAACAAAAAAAATCGTGAGAAGGCTATGCAAGAATGAAAGACAAGGGTTTACCCATCCTGAAAAAAAGGAGGGGAATTTTGAGGGCAAACTTTCCACTGCCTCAATTTTTTGAGGCAAAAAAAAAAAAATGAAATAAAATAAAATAAATATATATATATATATATATATTTGTAAAAATTACAACCAATTTGAAAATTATAAAAATCAAAAATACATTTTTAAAATTTAAAAAATTATTTATGGCCTCCTAAAAGATAAAATTGTACAAAAATAATAAGTATTTTTTTAATTTTTTTACCAAATTTTTTTTTAGTTTTTTAGAAGAAAAAAATTCTGAAACAAGTTTCTGAAAGTAAAACCAAACATATTGAAATTGATAATCTAACCACATTCTTTGGAAAAGTTTAAATTATCTCAAATTAGCCACCTCAACTTAAGAGTGTGTTTGGGCTTGATGGGTTCATTTTGTGATCTAATTTGATAATCACTTTAATTTTACAATTCAATAACTAGAATATTTAAAACTTTTAAAAATTTATAATAAAAACACAAATCACTAAATCACCTTATTTCACTAGCAAAACTTTTACCAACGATTAGTGTTGTTGTCGCCAAATGTTTTACTCTTTGCCCACGCTAACTTGTCGTCGCCAAAAGTAAGCACACTAATAGCGACGCATATTGTGTTGCTAAAACATAAGCCTCGTAGCTAAATTTTTTGAAATTTTGGCGCCTACCAATTATTTTGCCGCCTAGTGAATGTTATGTTTTTTTAGCAACGGTAATAAATTGCGTTGGTAAAGGTCTACTTTTACCAACGAAATTCATCACTGCGCCGCCAAAAATATAGTTTTGGCTATGAAAAATTGACGTCGTCGCCAAAAGTAGTCGCTAAAAGTGCAATTTCTTGTAGTGTAAGTCGGCGCACTTTATTTCTATGCGCGTGAGAGATTCGGTAGATCATCTTGCCGACTTGTATATTCGGGACATAGTGAGATTGCACGGGGTCCCAGTGACGATCGTCTCAGATAGAGATCCTCGTTTTACTGCCAGGTTGTGGCAGAGTTTGCAGAGTGCCTTAGGCACTAAGTTGACCTTTAGCACGGCTTATCATCCTCAGACTGACGGACAGTCCGAGCGTACTATTCAGATACTTGAGGATATGCTTCGGGGTTGTGTTCTAGACTTTAGTGGGTCGTGGGAGAGGCACTTGCCGTTGGTGGAGTTTGCCTACAACAACAGTTTCCAGTCTAGTATCGGTATGGCACCATTTGAGGCCTTGTATGGCCGACCGTGTAGATCTCCTGTGTGTTGGGCCGAGGTGGGTGATGCGCCTCTGTTGGGTCCAGAGTTGGTGAGGGAAACTACGGAGAAAGTTGAGCTTATCCGTAAGAGGCTTGTTACAGCACAGAGTCGTCAGAAATCTTATGCCGACCGTAGGAGGAGACCTTTGGTGTTTGAGGTGGGCGATCATGTTTTTCTAAAGATATCACCTAGACGGGGTTTGATGAGGTTTGGGAAGAGCGGGAAGTTGTCCCCTCGATTCATTGGTCCGTTTGAGATCCTTGAGAGGATTGGCGAGGCTGCTTATCGTTTAGCTTTGCCGCCGCAGTTGTCTGGAGTACATGACGTGTTTCATGTGAGTATGCTTCGGAAATATGAGCCGGATCCATCACATGTGTTGGATTGGACCGATTTAGTGGTTGATGTGGATATTTCGTATGAGGAGAGACCGGTTCGGGTATTGGATAGGCGGGATCAAGTCTTGCGAGGCAAGACCATCCCTTTGGTCAAAGTTTTGTGGAAACACCACGGAGTGGAGGAAGCCACTTGGGAACGTGAATTGGAAGTCCGCGAAAAATATCCGGACATGTTTGTTGGTTTGTAATCTTATAACTAGATTCTGCTATATTGTTGAACTTAAGAGCTTTACATATGTCTTAAGTTGTAAAACATTGAGTATGTTTTGGTAATTGGTTGTATCTTGAAACTTGTTTCATTATAGAAGATTGGTGTAACATTGTATATGTTGGTTACATTGTTGGATGTGTTATATGTATCATGCAATTGAATATGATATGGAAATTGTTAACAT
Organism: Camellia sinensis; assembly: GCF_055761805.1. Classification (NCBI taxonomy): domain Eukaryota; kingdom Viridiplantae; phylum Streptophyta; class Magnoliopsida; order Ericales; family Theaceae; genus Camellia; species Camellia sinensis. The sequence goes on along the minus strand of NC_138961.1, from coordinate 183,488,082 downwards.
TGAAGGGAATAATGCATAATAGTGGTGCAGGTTGAAATATATGTTGTTTTATATATATTATGGGATACCTCTTGATAAAAGATGAAGTGACCAGTATTGGGTCAAGTTGTTTATTATTGTTATATACTATCTTTGGGTATTAAAAAAAAAAAAAAAAACCTGTTTTCAAGTTTGTGCCTAATTTCGGGGACGAAATTCTTTGAAGGGGGGGAGGTTATAGCGACCCCGGTCTTTTCCCATTTAATTATTGTATCCGGACTGTTCCGTAGATTCTGTCATTTTATAATGGTTGTTGTTGTTATTCCTTATTTTCTCTTTTGGAATTATAGGATGTGTTGGGCAGGGTTGTTTCAGGTTGGTTGGGTTTAGAAACCAAGTGTTGCTGTCCAGGTTTTTGGTTCTTCGCTCGAGCGAGGAGTTGTTCGCTCGAGCGAGAGGTAGTGTTTGTTTTGGACCTGTAGCTGTGCATTCTTGGCTCGAGCGAGCTTTTCTTCGCTCGAGCGAGTTAGTTCATCCTTCGCTCGAGCTATAGTTCCTTCGCTCGAGCGTGTGTCTGGTTACAGACCTGAGGGTTTGAGTTCTTCGCTCGATCGAGCTTTCTTTCGCTCGAGCGAGCTTTTGGGTTGTTGGCTCGAGCAAGGTTTCCTTGGCTCGAGCGTGGTTTCTCTGTGTCTGGTCGCTCGAGCGACCAAGTCTTCGCTCGAGCAAGCCTGTCCAGTTTATATACACAGCAGCGGGATTTGATCAGTCTTTTTCATCTTATTTTGATTCCAAACCCTAGGTCCGACTCCTCTTTCTCTCTACTCACCTTCTCTCTTAGATTTGATCCATTTAAGGAGTGTTTCTACCCTAGATCCTTCATTAAAAAGATAGAGTGAGTTGAGGGCTTCCATTTAATCTGAATAGTTGGTGATTTGGAGCACTTTGGTATTTGGGGTATCATCTCTGTCTTCTTCATTTGGGTTGTTCTCTTCGAGGTAGGGATTTCCTACTCCATTTTATAGGTTTTGCTCTAAGTTTTGGTATGTTGATATGTTGGGTTTACTTTGGTAATTTTTGGGAAAACCCTGGTTGTAATATTGAATTAATTTGTATAATTAATTTAAGGGATTTGGGGAAATATGGCTAAATTCATGGTATTGGGGGAAATTATTGAGTAAATGGTGTAGTTGGTTAGTTTAATCACTCACCTATGAAAATGTTGGAATTATGTTAGTTGATACATTTATTTCCTGTTTAGAAATAACTGTTTTGGGCTATCGGTGGAGGATAGTCGTGATTGTTGTAGACATTGCATGTGGATTAGGAATAACTGAAACTAATCACATTGGTTAAGTCGTTAATTTTGAATATTGCACTGATACAGAAAATACGTGTATTGATTGAGCATTGCATGTGCATTTGCATTTATATTGTTTTGTGTGGGAGGAGATAGGGGATGTACTCCACGGTTTAGGGGAAGATAGGGGATGGACCTCTAAACCGGATTTTGTTTGGGAGGAGATAGGGGATGGACTCCATTAGCATCACTTTTATGTGTGCTTATTATATAGAAGTGTTTTTATTGATACAGCACTAAAATGTGTATCAATCTGGAAGTATGAAGTGTTGTGAATTGAGCTTGAGTCTCATTTGTTTGTTGATATTGGAAGGATGTGAATATGGTATATGTAATTCACTGTTGTAAGTTTGGCCAGGTTCTGAGCCATGTTGATAAAATTGGAAAATAAATTGTATTTTAGACAATAGTGTCATGAGACTGTAAAATGAAGTGGTTGATTATCTTGGTTAACCATCTGTCAAATACTATTGCTTTATTCATTTCTTATATGTGGTTTAGTATATTTCTGCTGGGCTGTGGCTCACCCTTTATGGGAACATCATTTTCAGGTTCAGGTGATAAGCTACCTCCAAGGACTTAGCTTTGAAGGACTTGGATTCTGAAGACTATTTATTTTAGTTGTTTATTTTTGGTTGTTAGTACATGTAAACATTCAAGCCTAGGGCTTTTCTTGTATTGAGTTAGAACTCATATTTTTGTATCCAAGTGTTGGCTTGGAAAGATGTAAGCCTGTAGGGCATTTTATTCGATGTTACATGTAATGCTTTATTTAGTAATACTCTGATGAATGAATTAGTAAATTGTCTTCTTTAATTAATGCATGTCAATGATATTTAAAGGGTTAATTTCTAGGGCGTTACATGCATGCATGAGTTTGACATATCAATGTATGTCGTAAATATAAGTTTGACATTTAAAAATATAATTATTAGAAAAATTTGTTGTAAATAGAAGTCTTGGTATATCTCAAGCGTGAAACTTTTTGACATTCAACTTTCAGAAGATTAAGTGCGCTTGTTTCATTATGCATGATTAAATATATAAGGTTGTTGGCTTTAAATTTGTTCATATTTTTTTTATTTGTTACGATTTCATTCTTCTTTTAGAATCTCTGCTATAAATGGGGTGCAAAACTGACTCCATCAGAGGTGGCTGATAAAGTGAAGCACTATGGCAAGATAAGTGGAAGAAGCCGAGGGTTTGGCTTTGTGACGAGGAGGTTGTTTTTTTGTCCTTTTAATTTTTTTTTTAAAATAATCTTTAGCATGATGTTCACATTTTGATTTGGGTTTAATTTGATTTGATTGTAGAAGTAAGCAAAGCAAGGCCTTTGGTTGAATATGAGCGTAGAATTGCCACGAGTGATCTTGTGGATGGGTATAGCGATCCCGGATTTACCCTTATTGTACAATGAACCGGACATGTGTCCGTGGATGTTGGTAGTTGATTGTTATCTTGTTTATATCCCTTTTACTTCGTATTTGAGTTATAGGATGTGTTGGGCAGGTTTGTTACAGGTTGGTTGAGTTTAGAAACCAAAACTAGTTGCCCAAATTTTTACCTGTCCGCTCGAGTGGGGATTTTGGCGCTCGAGCGGGAATTGCACCCATCCAGTATTTCCTGTGCAGTGTTGGGCGCTCGAGCGTGGAGTTGGCCGCTCAAGCGGGGTTACGTGAGTGACGCTCGAGCGGGGAGTCAGAAGCTCGAGCGGAGACCTGGTCTTGTAAAAGTTCTGGGAGTGTGTATCCGCCGCTCGAGCGGGAGTCTGTGAGTGACGCTCGAGCGGGGTGTTTGACGCTCGAGCGGGTCGACTGGGTTTAAGTTCCGAGTTTTGACTTTTCAAATCATTTTTTCACTTTCTCTTCTCTCTCTTACTTTTCCAAAAACACCATTGTTGAGCCTCTCACTCTAGAACTCTACCTTCTCTCTAGGTTTTGATCTAGTAGGAGTGATTTGCTCATCTTTGGCCTTTACAAAAAAGTTGTTGATCGTCGAGGGCTACATTTTAATCTGAAACTTTCGGGATTTGGAGCACGTTGGGTTTTGTCACCTTCTCCCTTGGAGCTCTGGGTTTGAGGTAAGGATATCCTACTCCTCTCTATGGATTTTGTCTTTAAATTTTGGTATTTTGAGATGTTGGGGTTGGTTTGGTAATTTGGGAAAGTTTGGGGCTTTTGTGTTATTTTACAAAAGTTGGAGTTTTATTTATAATAAACCTAGATGCATGTTTGGCATAGAGGAATGGAAATAAATGTTGAATCATTGATGAAAATGGGACCTAAGGGTTGAAATGGTAATTATGGAAAATGACCTAATTACATTATTTGATTAATTGGGATAATTAATTGGGAGAAATGAGGAAATGAAATGGAATTGCCGAGATTGGGAATGTATGGGGTTAAAGGGTGTAGTTGAATTATTTATCACTCACCGAATTGAAATGTTGATTGAATATCCATTGTGCATTTATTTTCTGTATAGAGATAGCTGCTTTGGGCTATCGGTGGAGGATAGTCGTGATTGTTGTAGACAATGCATGATGATTAGGCAAACGAAAACTAATCAATGGAATGTGTCATGGAATTTGACGGTTGATAGAATACATTAACTGTATGTATTGAGTGATTGTATATAGAACCAATGTGTTTGTATACGTTATGTGTAGAGGAGGAGATGGGGGATGTACTCCGCGGTTTAGGGGAAGATAGGGGATGTACCTCTAAACCGGATAGTGTTGGGAGAAGATAGGGGATGAACTCCGTAGATACAGCTCATATGCTTGTCTAGAGAAGTGAAGATAGAGCTCATATGCTTATCTTTGTGAAGTGTGGATACAGCTTATATGCTTATCTGTGAACGTGGGATATTGTCGTTATACATATCTGTTGAGAATGTGGATATAGCTTAGATGCTTATCTGTGAATGTGGGATATAGTTTTTATACATATCTGTTGAAATGATGATAGAGCTAACATGCTTATCTGTTGAAAAAGGGAAAATGAAAAGTAACTTGGACTCACAAGTCATATGACATAAATATGTGATTTATGTGAATGTATCAGTGTTGGCCATCTATCAATTGCTAATCTTTTAGTCATTGTTCATGGTTGGTTTAGTGTATTTCTACTGGGCTGTGGCTCACCCTATATGGGAATATCATTTTCAGGTACAGGTAGCATGCCACCTCCAAGGACATAGCTTGGGAGGCTAGAGGCGGACATACTTTTGTCGTTTTATTTTTGATGTATTACATGTAAATTCAAGCCAAGGCTTAATGTGTAAATGAGTTAGTACTCTTTTGTTGTAACCAAGTGTTAACTTGGAAAGCTGTAAGCCCGTAGGGCATTTTGCTTTTGTTGTTAACATGTAATACTTTTGTAATGAAACTTTGATGAATAGAAGAATGTGGTTATTTCATTTGTCAATGCACGTCTTATTTGATGGGTTTAATGTTATTATTTTGAGGGCGTTACAATGGGGATAGTAGTCAGGTAATATTGCAATCAATTCACTCTTCATGTTTGATTATAAGTTTCAAAGGAAAAGCTAGTAGTTTCTATGTCTAGATTAAACAAACTTGTGAGAGCAAGTGGTGTGTCACTTGGAAGCACGGTTAGAGAATTAGAGACAAAAATGTGAGGAAAAAATATGAAAAGTATCATTTTAATTTTTACCTTTACTTTCTTGTTCATGTTACCTAGCTACTTTCCATAGATCTTTTTTTTTTGGGGTCCAATTTTACAATCATTTGATGTGCAAATATTTTCATAAAAACATTACCTGACATTTTTTTTATCTTTTTTTTTTTTTTTTAGTACAGATGGATGAACTCATGCAACAAGCTGAAATTGTACAGGACTAGTTGGCATTTGTTTCATTTTCTGAAAGATTATATATTTTTGGATGTGTATGAAAAATATTTGGGTAGACCATTAGTTATATTTTTAAATAAATGCATATGGATAAAAATTTAAAACATAATAACAAGTACTTGTTATGTTTTAAATTTTTAAGCTAGATGGATGTGAATTGGATGATTATATAGATTACGTGACATTTTGGATTGGACGATTATGTAATTTTGAATTACTTCTAGATGAAAACTTAAAATAGTTGATGATTTTAATTAAAAAGGTTTAAGAATTGGATGATTTATATATTTTGTTAGATGTTCATGATTCAATTGATTTTGTTGGTTTGAATTAGTCTTGCAACTTAGAGGTTGTATTGAATGGATTGAATGAATTATTATGTTTTCATAAACAAAAAGGATTGAATTGGCGATCAAAAATTGGTTTTGTTTTTCTCTTTTGGTGACTAAGTGATTAGTCGGGAAAGACAAGTAATATTGTTAGTCAATGTCACACCACTCATATTTAGTAATCAAAATGTTGGTAGTCAAAAGGTACATTTGGCTATTAAATAAATAGTCGGTAAAATTATTAATTTTGGCAACCAAAGTGTTTGGTCGCGAATAGGTTTATTGCCGACTAAAGTTTTAGTCACACAAATATTACTTTTGGTGACTAACATGTTTTGTGGTATGTGGCTTTTGGTGACTAATATGTTTCGTTGTAGAATGTAACAATTGGCGACTAACATGTTTCGTTGTGGGATGTGACAGTTGGTGACTAACATATTTACTCGGGAAAATATCACTTTTGGCGACTAAACTATTTTAGCTATAAAATGGTTTCGTCGCGGGAAATATATATTTAGCAATAAAAAATTTAGTAAGCAAATATAACTTTTTTCTCGACTATTTTGTGAGGACGATAAAATTATTGTTATTGGAGTTTGTGTTTAATGAATTGAATTTTTATATTTTTTTAGTTGAGTGTTTTTATATATTTGGATGAAAATAGAATTTTAGCTAATTTTGCTGTTAAAGATATTTCATTGTATTCACTAAGTGTTACGATAAAAATCTTTTAGTAATTGCTAGCTCTTTGATAGCATTTCTTGAATACTATGATATCCTTTTTTCACAGCATTTGTCCATACTAGTTGATCAAATACTAGTTTGTAACAAATTGCTTCTATGATGCATTTTACAAACCTCTTGAATGCAAAAAAATATAACTTGCAACAATAACTATGTCAACATAAAAAAAAAAAAAAAAAGGATACTTGGATTTTATGAACAATTGATTGGCTTTTAATTGAGTTGGAATGACAAATGATTACATAATCAATTAAACAATCAATTATAAAACACTTTGTTTTTATAAATTGTCTTGTACAATTGATTGTAAAATCGATTCTTGCAAATGTGTTGTGGCTTGTATTCATAATCAATTCAATTGCAGTAGTCTATTTGGACCAAGACTCATGGCTTGTATACATAATTGATTGGCCTAAAAGAATTGGTCTATAGTGTTGGCATTCTTGCCATAGCCTAATGCAATCTCAACCAATTTTCAAAGAGATTAACTACCATCAAAACACAATCTGACACTTGATTGGTAAGAACATTAGATTAGCATAACATAAAATACATTATCAAACACAAAACAAGATTATCAAAACCCATGTAGCCATTACAATACCCAAAAAAAGAAGTTTAAACTCATTTGATCCAATCATACATATTGTCAATACAATTCAATTGTTATATGGAAACCATTGCCAAGAATCACAACCCAATCCAAAAAGATAAAACCCGATCTACGAAGAGATGGCACTTGTGCATATTTACATGTGTGCCAATCTAAGAAATGGCATGCAGTTTTGCGTATTTAATGCCCAATTTGATGTTGGCGAGTCTCTTCTAGTGCTCCTTCAACAAGCTTTTGATTCATACTCTTTATCTTCTTGCATACCATTTCTCTTCAACCTGCTTTCACAAAACATATAATGACCAAATATTTTTTTGATCACTTGTCTTTTAAAAATCTAATTCGAAGACATGCATTTAATAAGAAAAAAAAAACAAAAGAAAGGTCTCACTACAAGAATTAACACTTTTGGCAACAAAAAAATTGGTCGCTAAAAGTCCATTTTTAGTCGGCAAAAGTTATTCGCGACCAATTTTTTTGGTCGCTACTTTGGTCGCCAATTGAGGGTCGGCAAAAGTAATTCACAACCAATATTTTGGTTGGTCGGGAAAAGTTGGATTTGCCGACTAAATTTTTGGTCGCTAAATATATCACTACTGCGACTAATCCATTTTGTCGCTAAAACATTTTGGTTGCGAAAAGTCCCTTTTTGCCGACCAAATATCTTAGTCGCCAATTGTCACATTCCACGACCAACAAATTTGGTCGCCAATTATCACATTCAACGACCAAATTTTTTGGTCGCTAATTGTAACATTTCAGGACAAAATTTTTTTTTAGCTCTGTTAATTTAGTGTACCTAACACACAACGTTTTAAAAAGATGACCAAATCAAAATCCCATAAAAGTAAAGATTCTATCAAAGTTATCAAGTATTCCACGTACGAAAATAGAGCAGACTGCTCTATGGAAACAATAAGAGACATACTTGCGTGAGAGCATATCAAAGAGGCTAACGAGTCTCTGTGATGCATATGCACTCAAACAGTGGACATGGGGTGCCATGTTGGCCAAAATTGCAAGACAGTTTGTGTGAAGGTAAATATCCTGCACCAATTAAATATGTCAAACACTACAGTAGGAAAGCCTCTGTAAAACCTACTGTTTCAGATACTTACCTACATCTCAACACATCCATCAATATATCCAATATGCAGGGTAAAGACTTACTTTCCAGTGTATTTACAAATGTTTAGTAAAAACTTACTTTCCAATGTATTTTCTGAATGTTACAATGTCTATTGACCATATAAATATAGACAAATCCATAAATATATTGAATGGCCCTAAAGATGCTAAGAACTGAGGCTCCATATCCTATGGAAAAAGTTCATTTATCTCTTGCCATCAGGTAGACTGTATTTTTAATGTGACGAAGCTGGGGATGTTGCACCCTTCAAAAGAGATCTGTCTGTGTAATTAGAATTAGGATAAGTTACATGACATGTGACAGACAACCAAAGTTATTAGCCCAAATATGAGCAACTATGTAGGAAGATATTGTCCTTTGTCCTTTTGCATTTAAGGTTTATATAATAAATGTTCATTATTGTTATGATGATTTGCCATTAATTTTATACAAGTAGATATATGAAAATGTTAAACAAGCAATGGAGTGACAAGAAGAGTTAATAATATTCTAACGGTACTGTAATTTTCATCATTAATTTGTAGTATTTTTTATTTTTATTTTTTTGAGTGAAGGGGGGCATCAACTAGATAACTACAAATAAAGATAGTCAAAGAAATTCTGCCCATGGTGAAAAGATACTACATTTTCGTCAGAGGTAATTCTTGTATTTTAGAATTGTTAATATATCAGAATGTTTTACGTGTGGACTGATTATTTTCCCATGACATAACTAATAAATTCTCTATCAGTATACCACATAATTTTGTTCCTCTATTAATGTGTGTTCATGTAAGTCAAAATAATAAATAAACAGAAGAAAAAGAATCCAATGGTAAAAGGGGAAAAAAACTAGAAACAAACAACAACAATCTAGTGAAATTTATGAAACATTGCATCCAAATGACTCTGAACAACACTATGCTATTTTGATGACAAATGGCATAGCTATGATGCATACTGCACATTAACAGAATAAAACCATACCAGTTGACTACTTGTAAAAAATGAGCATTATCAAATAAACCACCATACCAGCTGCAGAACCAACTCTCTGTAAAACACCGGGCTGATTTCCTTCAGAAAACATGTCATAAGATGCAGTATTTAAGGCGAAGTGAGGTCGCATGATGTAATTAAGTAGCAATTTGCGAACAACCAAACCAACAAAAGAGCTTTCCTGAAAATGTAATAGCAAATTGACAGAACAGCAATACTTGTTAAAAGAACTGCATATTTTGGACGAGCTAAAAAAAGTCAGAAGTTTTCGTCACCTGGACCATTGCCATATCAATGAATGGGTGAATATCCTTGGGTCCTGGTGATGGCCCAGAAAAAAGCTGAGTTGACATGGCTACGAGCATGAAGCTAAGCAGCTCTTGGTGTAGGAGATATGTATTGGGACTTGCCAAAAATTTATAAGAAAATTAAATAAAATCAGGAAGATGATAAATACAAAATCACAGCACTAATAAACATAGAGGATAATCTATCACATACCTTACATTTACTTTGCCAATAAAGCTAAGCACACCATGCATAACAAGATTTTCAATATTTCACCCTGCAGTGCAAAACCCAAGGTCTCTTAACGCGATGGAAATGAAAATCATAAAAAACATTTACAACACACTGGTAAACTGAAAGTTGGAAGAAAATATAAAAAGATCTCTAAAAAGATGGAGTTCAAATGTCAAGAAAGCCAAGAAGTCCCTAATCTGGTTGCCATCAAATATTAAGAGCCTTTTAACAACTGAAATCTGTCATGAAATTAGAGTTGACAAATCAAAGTGAGCCCTGAACTTTCTTTAAGGCTCTATTTAGCTGTCAAGAATTAATTTCTGAATTGAAGTTTTTTTTTTTTTTGATAAATAATTTCTGAATTGAAGTTTATGGAAGCAAAATTTGAGAATGTACACTAGTTCTTAATTTAAAGTTATTTGTTTGCTTCAACTTCAAGCAACATCAGAATATTAGGTCTGTCTCTAAATTACAGAATTCAATGCAAATTGTAAGGGTCTGTTTGAAAATAAGGCGAAATGACGCCGGGGGTGGGGGGGAAATCAGCACGTGTTTCAAAAAATTTCCCAGAAGCAGGTCGTTTCAGGCAACTTAAGGAAGCACCTTCTGCAATTTTAACTAAAGTTTTAAAAGGCTTTACTGAGGCTCGTCTCGAGGCAACGCTAAGGCAAAATGCCTCAAGGCTTTGATTTTTAGGCTCTACTCCCCAAAGGCTTGCACACATAGTCTGAGACATGCGCCTTAGGTGCGTCTTGTACACCTTTTATGCATAAGCATGTGAGGAGTATGCATATGGAGTTTGTTTCAGGGTCTTGTTAAACTTACTTTAGTAGATGGTTTAAACATAAAATAGAAAAAAGAACCCCTTTTACAACTATATTCTATAGGAAAAATTAAATAAATGACCAATGAAGAAAAAACACAATATTAATGCTCAGTGAGAAGCTCAATCACTAAAACTGAGAATACCAATTTCACTTTCAATAAAGCAAAACTTCCTTCTTGCACAAAACCTTGAGCATAAAAGTATTTATCCCTTTATATTTAATTTTGATGTATTTATTTATTGTTTTAAAACATTTACTAAATATAAAAATTTAGAATTTGAAACGCTTATGCCTCAATGCCTTAAGGCTAACGCCTTGCCTCATGAGAGGTAAAACGCCTCACATTACGCATTCGCCTTTAAAAACTTTGATTTTAAGCATTCACACTGATCAGAAATAGGAACCTCAGTAGCAATTTCAAAGTTTGGATCTTTTTCATTTACACACACACACACACAAAAAAAAAAAAAAAAAGAAGAAGAAAGAATACACTATTAAGTTTGGATCTTTCTTCTGTAATAAATAAAAAACATTATTAATTTGGAAAACATACAACATATCTCATCAATTTCATATAATTAGACTATACTCCTTTAATGTTTGGAGGTCTTTAGTTCAAGTAGACCAACAAAAGCAGCCAGCTACACTCAATGGAAGACTAATTCCAAGACTATTGGCAGACTAACAGATCAGCAACACTATTAGCAGACTAGCAGACTATTAGCAGGACTAACAACTTCAACCCTCAGACCCTCTTTTTAACAGACTACCAGTCGCAGCAATAATCTGAATTTTTTTTTCTTTTCTTTTTTGGATCAACATAGCAGAGCAACACTACAGCAGGGGAAACAGATCAGCAACACAGAATAGTGGAAGATTGGACTGCCACAATAGTGGAAGAGTTTGGCAAGAAAAATGGAGGTGAAGTAGAAGAAGAGGAAGAGGAGGAGGAAGGAGCTGGAAACATTGTACAACACACTACCAAGTGTTTCTTTGGAACATTGCATTTTCTTTGTTGTGCCTCTGGAAAATGAGTCTATGACGATACCAATCTCTTTTTACACAAGTGTTCGTGCTTTATTTGCTTTCACAACCTACACTTTTCCTAGTGTGCCCAAATGAACCATTGGCATTGCTTTCCTCAAAATAACTAATATGCCCTTGTGACTTTTAACATGTTTAAGTCACTATGACAGTTAATCAAGTGTACTAGCTTAGTTGACAATTTTTACATACTTCTAATTACAAGGTTAGGGAGTCAATTTATGCCAAAGACAAAGATTGATTATTTTTGCTCTATTATTTATAAATTATGATTGTTCAATTTAATATAATTATCTTCATAAATATAAATAATCACCTGCCAATTGAAAAAAAAAAAAAAAATACCACCATCAAAGTTGCTACCCTATATGGAAAAATGCACACACTAGTGTAAAAGGAGAGATTGTGAAATGATCAACTTCTCATGATAGAAAATTTTGTAAAATAATCAACTGGTACATGACAACTGAATGAATAAAAAGTGTTGGAGCTAATTCAGATCTTTGATATCCATAAGACACTAAGTAAAAACTTTGGAATTTTAGAACTTGCTAACATCCTTACAGATAAACACTATATATTTGAGCTAAAAACAAAATAAACAAACTAGATGATCCAAAAGATAAAGGAGCTACTCTAGAATATTTGATTTATTGCTCAATAAATTTATCCACAAGTCCATCCTTGCACACATGTATTTGACCCAACTTCACATTAAAGGTACATAAATATTTTCATTAAAACAAAACTCCTGATAAAAACAATAATAAAAAGAATAGACCAATACCTGGCCACAAGCATCCATAAACATGTGTGACACATATACTTTGTAAAATAAAATATTAAAATATGGCCAACAAAAACTAAGGTTTCTTTCCTTTGAATCAAACCTGGCCACTAAGCTCAATAAATTTCTTCTTGTCTTAAACTTGGCCACTAAGGTTTCTTTCCTTTGAATCAAAAAATAAAAAACTAAGGTTTCTTTCCACATACCTCTGTCTGCTATTGTGCACTTTACGGACAAGCAACCAAATCTCTATTCGGTTTGGTGCCCTAAACTCTAAAGTAATTAATCAACTCTACAGAAGTCAACACCTTTGAGTGCTGAAAAATTATTGAACAAATTTATGTGGTGGTTAAATTAAATATTTATTTGTTTAAATAGTAAGATTTATTAATTTTTTTTGTTGGTGTTTCATGTTGGTGTTTCATAAGATAACATAAAAGCATCAATTGATAAATGAATAAAATAACATTTAACAAATTTTTCCATCTGATTTGCTGAATAAACAAATGGCAATCCTATGTCCAAATCATCTCTTCCTCTTTATACTAGATCAACTCTCCACTACACAATCATGTTAAAAATATTTATTGTGCGGTACGATATAGAATTTGAGACAAGAGAATAGGACAAGATTGTGTAAAACTCTTCTGTTGGCAATAGTGTGGTAAGTGTGGAGGATTTAAAGTTTTGTGCTCTTGTGGGTTATAAGCAATTGTAAAACTAGTCGTTGGGTGGCCCCAAGTGTTGGCTTAAGCTAGAGTTGGTTTCTCACCATCATGCTTTGTTCCCCCCCCCCCCCTCCTCTCTCTCCCCTCTTTTTTTTTCCTTTTCATCCTTATTGATGTAAACTCATATTTAATATATGATTTCTTCGTCAATAAAAATTTTCTTTAGTGATCAAAAAAAAAAAAAAAAAGGGGAGATGCTCCCCTAGCATATAAACTCGGATTAAAAATTCTACTACTTTATTTTTTTTTTCCTTAACCCCACATAAATCCCACTTAGGCAAGGTCTATAACATAATTAGGGCTTTTAGTCGAGAGGTTGTATGGTACTACTTGGTAATGTGAAGTTTGCAGGTTCAATTCTTATAGAAAAGAATTTGATATATCTTTTGTTTACCTTACGTAAATAGCATAGAGATAAACAATAATTGCATACCTAAGAGGATATTGTCACGGTGTTAACTTATTTTTTTTTATTTTTTTATTATATTTTAATTGGTTTAGGATATTGTAATTGATTTAGGGATTGATAGACATCTTTCATATTTATTATGGTATTTGAGAGGCAACATAAATGGCTATTTGTGATTAATGGAAGATGTGCTACCCTGTATATAACCCATAATTTTTCTGTGTACATAGATTCACTCTCTTTTTTCATTTATTCTTTAACTTTTAAGTCTCTTCTTAAAAATTCAACTCCAACTTCTAAAGGATGGAATATAGGGTAAGTCCTTGTAGAGCTTGTGGCTCATTTGAGGGTACTTAAAAAATCTCAGGAATAAATCCTATTAGCCAACTAACTTGTTTGGAAATCAAATTACAAATAACTTACAAAAGCACCCAAATTTTTTTTATTCTCATTAAGTATATTTCCCAATATAAAAAGGGATACTTAAAGAAAGAGGAGAAATAAAACACTACAAGAACATCACAGATTGGGGACTTCACAAACAACAGAACGAAATCTTATAATTGACATATCCCAGTAGCAAACATCAACACAAACATTGACAATGAGGGAGACACAGGCAGAGACTGAGTTCATGAGAGTGATACAAAGGATTTATACCTGAAATTGTTTTTAGGGAGAGTCGAAGATGCTCCGAAAAATTGTGATGGTGAGGGCCCTGGTGGGTGAGACATTGTAGAACAAGACGAGTATGAGAAATCAAAGAGAAAAAGTGAGACACAGAGATATAAACAGAGAGAAACTATTATAAGTTGAAAAAAAAATACCTAGGTGAATCAGAAATGGCAAAGACGGACGGCGGCGGCGCAGACGGACGGCAAGGTCGATGGTAAGGTGAGGTGATTGGCGCGACTGAGCTTTGATCTCTTTCGATTGAGGGATGAAAGAGGCGCGTATTTATGATTTATCTGTGTTTGAATTAGTAAAGTTATCCGCTACCAACCTGTTGGTCGGCTAACGTTTGTATGCGAGTGTAGATACCAGAACGACGTCGTTTTGGTATCAGCGACCAAATTATATTAGTCGCTAAAAGATCACACAGCTCCCGCCCAGATTTTTGGCGACAAATATTGTAATTTGGTCGCAAAAAATAACTTATTTGCAACAAAAAAATTTTGGTCAGTAATAGAAAAAAAATTTAGCTACGAAATTTTAATTTGGTCGGCAAATGACATTTTTTTGCAACCAAAATTTTTTTGGTCGGCAAAAGTGGTCAGCAAATGTGTAAATTCTTGTAGTGTCTAGTCACTCATCACTACTACTCCTTTTTTTTACTAAATAAAAGTGCCAGGAAAAAATTTAAATAAGAAAAATAAAACCAAAGAAGAAATGAAATAAGATTCAATGAATAAAATTCAACGAATGCTACTCCAAATTAAATTCAGGAGTCAAAACTACATTCTACATCACTTGTGAGTCAAGATTTCACACTTGAACTTAAAAAAAACTATTTTTAATTTGTTTCTTGGGTGATGGAGCCAAGGTTGATATACTAATTTGTATGCAAACAATTAAACAAAAGCTAAATTTGTTCAATAAGGATTGAGAAGATGTAAATTTTATATGAAAGGAAATTACAACAATAGTTAAAATTCTTGGATTCTTTGATCACATGTTCAAGTTGACCGGGTTCCTTACCCCCAACTCTCCCATACTTCCAATCCATTTTGTCTGTGTACACAAAAGACTAATCAATAATAAGTAACATAATTGGTGGATGGAATATTTTAGTGTATATAGTAGACTAACCGATAAGCTAGCTTCCGATACACATGTTTGACAAATTAATAATAAAAAATATTGCTAAATGTTAAAGTTGGGATGCAAAATACAATTTTCTATGTGGAATCAATTTAGAATTAAAGTAATAAACTTTAAGCATTTGGGAAGAAATAAAACCAGTAAATGTTATTTTTCTTAGCAGTACCTATTAAATTAAATTGATGAGGTCCAGTAATGCTCTATAGCAATAAAAATCAATGTGGTTGTTGTGCACAATTTTCTATGTGGTTCTTATGAAACATACAATTGTAGGGAGAAGCTAATCGAAAAAAAGCATTCAAACGTCATATCCATAAAGATAACCCAAAGCATCATGATTCATGAACTTTCAAAGGGTATTACCTAGATTTTCACATGTTACTTAATCAGTAGCAACAGTTTAATAACATCAAAGACAATTCTACATTATTCGTTCACATTGCAACTACTATAAAATTCTCCAAAGCCCCATAAACAAAAAGAAAAAAGAAGAAAAGAAAAGAATTTAAATAAATTCTCTCACTAAGAACCCCAGGATGGCCTTGAGCACAACCAGAAGAATTTAGCCTATGCACTAAAGATTCAGAGGAACTGAGAATAACCACCAACATGGAGGAACTAACACAATGGGGCCATATAATCTTTAAGCAATTCTAGAATATATGTACATCTACCTGGCATTATTAAGCCAATAGAGGAACTAACTTGTGAATGACCCTTATTCAATTGCATTGAAAAGGTTTGTGAATGACAATTTGATATAATTAATTTATACAAAAAAATCAGATATAATTAAAATAGCAAATGGAATAAAAAAATCTACCTCAATATCTTACCATATTGTGACCAGAAGTAACTGGATGAATTTCCTGCAAGAGACTATCTTTAATTTTAAAAGCATTTGGTTTAGTGTTCAGTTTTAGAGTAAAACCACAACAAAATTTTAGAATCCAAAACTTGTATACAAAAAAATAAAAAAAATAGAAGCCAAGTATGAAGGAGAAGATTAAGATTAGGTATAGGAAAACACACCACCAACCTTTCCCAACTAGTATGTTTGCTCTATAATCCCTCTTTAAAATCAGTAACTCTCCTTGGTAGCTTCCTTTGATATTCTAAAGCAAGAGTTCAAAACTCAAATCTAAAGGTATGTGATAAAACAAAGTAGACAAACACATTTGAGCAAAAGAAAGTACTATTTAAGTACTATATATATTTTCTGTTAGGCTTATTGTGTTTCTAGGGTAATTCTTTTAGTGAATAAACATAATGCTCGAGTCAAGTTTCCTCATTGAATCTTAAGAGGACATTTTTTTTTTTCCATTCATAGTCGTATGAGTTGGCAAAAGCCAAGAGTACTTTGGCAAGAGAGGTCCTGAATCACAAACCCACCTAACCTTGTACTTACCCATCTTGCTTGTATGAGTCCACACATGCAAACTAGAATAACTATAGAACTCTTGAACAAAAATACTGGGTATAGCGATCCCGATTGTCCCTTTACTGTTCTGTTGTATTTCGGACTCGGTTCCATGAGGCTGGTAGTCATATCTATCTTGTGTCGTCCCTTGACTCTGCTTGATTGATTTTTAGGATGCTTTGGGCAGGGTTGTTACAGGTTGGTTAGGCCTTGGTTTCAATTCCTTGTTGCCCAGTTTTTAGGCGTTCCGCTCGAGCGAGTCTTCTTGCGCTCGAGCGGGGATTGCACAACCCCAGTATTTTTGTGTCCCTGCAAAACTTCTGCAGGTGTGATTTTTACGCTCGAGCGGGTTTGTCTACGCTCGAGCGGTGGCGCTCGAGCGGGTAGTACCTTTGGGTGTAAGTTCTGGGAGCAGGAAATCTACGCTCGAGCGGACTGGTTTTCGCGCTCGAGCGGGTTTACTTTATTCTTGTGTCTTGGCGCTCGAGCGGGTATGTTTGCGCTCGAGCGGACATAGTTTTTGTTCTTGACGCTCGAGCGTTGTGTTTTCTGCTCTAGCAGGAATGTCGTATATCAGTTGGCTATGAGGCAGTTTTAAATCACTTTTTCTCATCCTTTCTCTCTCTTACTTTTCTGAAAAGGCCATTTGAGAGTCTCTCTCTCTAAAACCTTGCCTTCTCTCTAGATATTGACCTAGCTAGGGTGTTTTCCTCACCTTTGGCCTTTACAAAAAGGTTGTTGATCGTCGAGGGCTATCTTTTGATCTGAGAAACTCGTGGTTTGGAGCAACTTCGTTTTCACCATCTTCCTCATTGGGTCTCATCTTTTGAGATAGGGATTCCTACTCATAACTATGGGTTTTAACCTAGATTTTCGAGCATTTAGTTAAATGGTTTGATTTTGGGATCTAGGGTTTCAAAATGTATAAAAGAAGGTTTGTTATTTTGATTCTAAAATATGTGTTTTCGGTTTCAAAATAAGGAAATTGATGTCGGTTGTTGATATATGGACCATTGGGTCAATATTGGAAGGAGTGGGTAAAAGCCCTAATTTGTTGTTTAAAATTAATTGGTATAATTAATTTGGGAAAATTGTGAACTTATGGAATTAAGTTGGAAATAGTGAAATTGGTTCATTATGTCGTGAAATGATGGAGTCGGATTTATAAATCGCTCACCCTTGAAAGCATTGATATTTTATCTGTTGGGGCTTTTATTATCTGTTTAGAAATAATTGCTTGGGCTACCGGTGGAGGGTAATTTTGATTATTGTCGACAATGCATGATGATTAGGCAAACTAAAACTAATCAATTGGCTATGTCATAGAGTATGACGGTTGATAGAATACATTAACGTTATGTATTGATTGATTGTGTATATGTGTAGACACCCCATTTTTGACCGCCCTTAAGACTTGGGCACTACTGATGGTTTGCTCGGTGTTGAGAGATGTGCAGGGCAAGGTTTTAAAACCCGGACTGGACCGGCCGGTTCAACCGGTTGAACCGTTGACCGGATGGGGTTCCGGTCTGGTTAGCCCTCTTAAGCCGGCCAATTGCAAAAACCGGGCTATTTATTAAAAACTGGTGAACCCACCGGCTAAACCGGTGAACCAGTTGACCCGGTTACGGGTTTATCGAACCGGTCCAGCTACTTTTTTTTTTTTTTTTTTTCAGTTTTTCTTTGTTTCTTTTCTTTCTTTCTTTCTTATTATATATATATATATATATATAATATAAGAATATAAGAAAATTTTAATTTGAAACTCTTTTTTAAGGGTCTCCTCTTGTGAGGAATCCCATTAAGAGCTTTGATGAAATTATTGTGAAAGTCTTCACCTATTTATAAGAAAAAAATTCTTTCAAAAAGACTCAAGAAATCCATGTGGGATTCAATCAAATGTATTGGAGGGAATATTGAAATTTTGATATCCCTCCAAAATTTTTTCTCTCCTTTCAATCAAATTATTTGAATTAAAATCATAAGGAGGGAATATTAAATATTTGATTTCATCTTCCAAAATTGAAATTAATAATATTTCAAAATTTATTATTATATTTTTCAGTAAAAAAAATATTACGACAAATATTTAAGATAATTTAATATTTTTAATTTATAATTTTATTACTTATATTTTTATTTAAATATATTTTAATATATTTATTACGTCACGGTTCAATTCCGGTTCAACCCGACGGTTGAAACGGTGACCCGTCCACCCGATCCATTTTCCGGTTCGTTCACCGGTCCGGTTTTTAAAACATTGGTGCAGGGCAAAGAATCAGTTTCTTCAGCTAGAAGAGAGGCAAATCTTTCAAAACACTTTGTTTAGGGTTTTGGAGTTGAAGAAAAGAGGAAAGGAGAGGAGAAAACTAGTTTGGGAGAAGTTCGGCATGAATCCGGGTAGAAGCGAGTCGAGCAGCCCTCGCTGAATCGGGCTTATCTGTCTGTACACTTGGAGTTTAGCTATGGGGCCACCACCATCGGAAATCTTACTTCCGGGGCTTCATTTTACACTCAAGAATCTCCTAGAGCCAAGTCCGGGTGGGGGAGATATGATCAGTTGAAGTCGGGCATCATCCCGGTTGGATCGAATCTGCGCGGCTTCACGAAAAAGGGCATAACTTTTTGCACAGGAGGAATTTTGATGCAAGGTTTGGGCCATTGGAAAGATAACTTCCGGGGCTTCAATTTGCATACCCACCGGCCATTTTTTGACATTGGAATCATCTATCGGCAATCTATTTTGCCGACCAGCAAAATATTATGCCGACCGGCACTTTATTTTGGCCGACGACCAAATTTTCTGGCCGGTTTGCACTGTTTGCACCCTCCAAGCCTGGTGCATCCCAGCTGTGCCAGTTGGAATGCACCAGCACACTCCCCCGTGCATATATGTTGCTATTTTGAACCCTTGACCACCTTTGGACCCCTCTTTTGCACCCTTTGCTCAAGGCTTCTTGAGGAAGCCTTGACCCCTTATCTTGGCTTCCTCAAGAAGCCTACCAGCTGTCCAAGCTTCTCCAATAAGCCTTGACCTCCCCTTTAAACCCCTTTGACCCTTTGAAGCTTGTCTTAGAAGCTTAGTATTGCCTATATAAGGGGCCTCTCCTCCTCCATTGTGAAGGTTGGATTTTTGGAACAAAAAACCAGAGATATATAGATATATCTGATATATACATACATATATCCCTTCATCTCTCACTATATCTCTCCCATTCAACCATCAAACACCCTTGTTCTTGGGCCATTTCTTCATCAACTCATAGCACAAGGCATCCAACGCCCATTCCAGCAGCTTGAGGCTGTTCTCCAGAGCTTAGGAGCACCTAAACTTGGTCCAAGAGGTGCTGGTTTGCTGGTCTTCAAGGGTGAGTCCTCCTCTTCCCTTTTCTAGTCTTTTCTTGCTTCATATCTAAGCCATAGTTGCTTGCATTTTTGGGCTCCGACCCAAACTGTAAATCATCATATTTTGAGGTTCTCTTCATGTTTGATTGAGGACCTCTTGCTGTTTGAGGAAAGTAGCTTGCACTTGCTTCAATATCCTCCTTGAATGCCATAATCTTGCATAGAATTTTTGGCTTGCGTGTGATCTGTTTTAGAGCCTGATGTAAACTGAAAATAGGCTTATTTTGAGCCCCTCTTCAACATTGAAGAAGGGCTCAACACTGTTTTGGACCTCCATGTTATACTTGCCTTTATATCCTCTCTTTGGTCCCCATTTTTGCATGCTTTGGCAGCCTATCATGCTTCTATTTTTGGCCTTTTTACAGTTCTGTAAATATGCTTATTTGTGGTCCCTCTTCAATGTTGTAGAAGGGAATTTTTCAGTTTGGGCTGTGCACATACCACTTGCCTCTTTGGCCACCTTTTGGCCCTTTTTCTTGCATAAGAGCTTAGCCACATCTATGTTTGTTTTTAAGGTTTTTACAGTTCTGTAAAGTGGCTTATTTGTGGCCCCTCTTCAATGTTGTTGAAGGGCCCTAACATGTTTGGGGTCAGCAGCTGTGAGTTGCTTCATAATCTCATGTTTAGGGCCGTTTTTGTATGCCATTTTAGCCCTATCTTTGCTTGCTGTTTGGCCATGTCATAAACTGTAAAAATGCTTGTCTCAGAGCTTTCTTGCTTCTTCCTTCATGCTCCATCTCCATATTGTGCATGCTTTGTATAGCTGTAAGCCATTTCGGGTGCCAAAAGTCCATGTTTCGGGACTATTCCATGCATCGGGTGTGTTTTCGCCTCATTTCGAGGCTGTTTTCCCCCACATTTCAGTGCTGAAATCCCATTGGCATGTTTTCATGTCATTTTCCATGCCATTGCATTGCATATGCCATTGCCTCGGTTTGCGTGTCCGTGTGCACGCATTTCGAGGCACTTCATTTTCATCCATCGGCCTCTCATGTGAGTGTGGCTGAGGCTCTCTCATGTTAGTATAAGTCCATGTTGCATTCTACATGCCATTTTAGCCATTGCATTGCATATGCCATTGCCTCGGTTTGCGTGCCCGTGTGCACGCATTTCGAGGCACTTCATTTTCATCTTATGGCCTCCTATGTGAGTGTGGCTGAGGTCCACTTGTATTGGTGTAAGCCCATCTTGCATTGTGTATGCCATGTTTCAAAGCGTTGCGCATGTTATGTTGTTAGCATTGTGTATGCCATGTAGTTGCATGGCATGCTTGTACTCTTGTTTGCATACCTAGGTTGCATTGCATTGGCATGCATGCCTTGCCTCTTGATCATGTGATAGAGGTTGGGCTTTATGTGTTTGTTTGGTTTGCATGACATTTGAAATCAAAGCGCATACTTGGTTTCTTGGACCATCACGCATTGGTGGTCCGAGAATCAAGGAACATACCCCTTTGAGTCAAAAGCATGATAAGGGATGTGTTGGTGCACACATTTGCTTGGAATTTCATGCCATACACTGTCTGTCCTTTGTTGCTGTCAAAACTGTCTTCTGCAGGAAGTTTCTGCCGACCGGTAACATTCAGTGCCGACCGGCCATTTATTTAGTGCCGATATCTTTATCTCCAGCCGATGGATATTGTACACGGCCGATGGCCATTCCTCCCAGCCGATGATGTTCTGCAATGCTCATAGAAGGTTCTCTGGGACTTTGACAAGTTTTTAGAGAAGAAAAGGCAATGAAAACAGAGGCAGTAGTGCTATGGCAACGAGTTTCCGGGCAAGTTGGATCGAACGTGCATTATTCACGCATCCCGAGGCGGGGGCTGCGGCCATCTTCCCTTGGCACCTTTTTTTGATTAGACTAGAAGTCTTGTAATAATTATTTGGGCTGTATTATTATTTTGGTCCCTCCGAGTGAGGGCGTGTCTGTAATAAGTGTGTGTGCGCGGTGTGCATGTCTTCCAACCTCCACTTCTTTCTTCCCTTTTATTTACCTGCTTATGATGGTAGATTAGGGCACATTTATTTTAGCATACCTTATGCTATGCATGCGTGCATTCATGCATTTGTTAACATGCACCGGGCTCGGTACATCATACAAACTACATTGTACTTTTCAATTCCAAATTGAATACATGTTGCTTGTAGCATTTCATATGCCATTTTAGGGTTAGCCGAGCCTGTTTAGATTGCATCTTTGCATGTGTTGCATTAGCCATTTTTAACATGAACTAGGATCATGCATATGATTACTGACTAGTTTCTGTTTTGGCTCGGAGTACTAGGTAAGCTTTTATGCTTTAGCATACCGCATGCGTGTGAGTGTTGCCATGACAGTATGATTACCATGAGGCTAGCTGCTTATGTGATATAACTGCTTGAATGCCTGTGGATGGAGGTTGAATTACCTAAATTGGGATAATGCATTAAAACTGTGAGTTTTAAGCCCACTAGATAGTGGCAAAATCATCTTTTCTAAAAGCCCACTTGAGGGTGGCAAAATCTGCATTTTAGCCTACTTGCGAGTAGCAAACCATTTTCAAAACAAACATGAAATGTTTTGTTCCAATTTGGTCTATACTTGTTTGCTGCGCGCATAACATAGTAATTCTAGGCTAACAATTGGTTTAAGAACACATAAAGTTTTCAAAAACGGATATCACGGTTAGTAGAGGCCGGTCTTCGGACCGGGCGAAAGGGGGTGCTCATAGCTGACCTTCCCCGATCGTACCCAAGCTTCCGAGCCGAGACAACTCCGGTGATGACGGACATGTGGCCTTCGGCACCGAGTCAGGGTTTCCTAAATTCTCCCTTAAAAAATATTTAGGTGGCGACTCTGTATCTGGCAAAGCAGTCCATGTTTGGCACTACTTTTTCAAAAATCTGTTTCTCAAAACGATTTGCCAGATTTGGACTCTTTGGTTCAGATTAAGAACCGTGACACAAATCGAGTCCAAACTGTAGTAGCATGAGGCCCCCTCCGCGGGCGCGTCTACAATATGACCTATGTGTATATACGTTGTGTGTGTGGAGGAGGAGATAGGGGATGTACTCCACGGTTTAGGAGAAGATAGGGGATGGACCTCTAAACCGGATGTTGTTTGGGAGGAGATAGGGGATGAAATCCACTGATACAGCTCATAGGCTTGTCAGATAATGTGGTGATACAGCTCATATGCTTATCTATGGAAGTGTTGATACAGCTCATATGCTTATCTTTGAAAGTGTTGATATAGCTAATATGCTTATCTATTGAAATGTAGATACAGCTTGTATGCTTATCTGTTGTGATGTTGATATAACTCGTATGTTTATCTATTGTAAAATGGGAAGTGTTTAATATGAGTCATTGTCTCATATAAGTGGTTGGCTAGGTTCTGAGCCGTTGATGTAAATTGTGAAACTGATAAGAAATGGAAACTGGAATGAAACATGAACATAGTGGTCATGAGAATGAAAATGGGTTATGAATTGATTTATGGAAATTGAACATTTATCAATTGCTAATGTCTTAGTTATTTCTCATACTGTGTTTAGCATATTCCTACTGGGCTGTGGCTCACCCTATATGGGACATTATTTTCAGGTACAGGTAGTATGCCACCTCCAAGGACATAGCTTGGATGATGATGAGAGTTGAAGACTCTTTCTTTTGATTTGTTTTGATGTATTACATGTAAATTCAAGCCAAGGGCTTAATATGTATTGAGTTAGTACTCTTCTTTTTGTAACCAAGTGTTAACTTGGAAAGCTGTAAGCCCTTAGGGCATTTGCTTTTGTTGTTAACATGTAATACAGTTGTAAGAATTACTCTGATGAATAGAATGTGGATCTTACGTATATAAATGCATGTTTATATTGATGGGTTTAATGTTATTATTTTGAGGGCGTTACACTGGGGCTGGTGTGCATTTATGTCAAGGGGTACTACGACATTCTTATCTCTACCATCAACATGGAGACCTGGGACAATGGAAAACTTAAAGCACCCATACAAATTTTAAAGCAAATATAAGCTTAGAAAAGCCATCCATTCAAAAAGAAAGTTTTAAATTAAAATTAGCTCCCATGAAACACTTTCATATGGCAAGCCATGATGAACAACCTTCAATTGCGAGAGAGAGAGAAAACTATACCAAAGTGAATAAGATTATGACAAACATAGCAACTAAGGAAAAAATTATATGTTCACCGTTAAAAAGTACACAGAAACAATAGTACCTATCAATTTGTTTTCTTCTTAAAAAGTAACTAGCACAACAATGTATGCATTTTTTTCTCTAGAAAGATAGTTATTAAGTAACAAAATATATAAATAAAGCACGATTAGAATGTACCATACAACATTGATTGCTTGGAGATTTCGGGAAATCCAGAAGGCACATTTCAAAAAAAGGCCATATGCTTTCAGCGTTCAATACATACAAAATACTATTTTAAAATGGAATCCAAAAGGCTTAGACTAAAAATTAAAATAAAACATTTCTACAACTTACACTAGAATGTTGAATTGGAGCACAAATTCCCATTAGTCCACATCCAAGATGCTCTATACCATCTTCAAATAATTGGACTATGTTATAAGTCAATTTTTACCTTGTTCTTTCAATAATCAAGCAATTGCAACATGTTTTCTATATGTAACGCCCCATAAATAAATACATAAATCCATCACTGTAGACATGCATTATACAAAAGAGATTAACCATTTCTATTCATCAGAGTAGTTCTTACAACAGTATTACATGTTAACAACAAAAGCAAGTGCCCTATAGGCTTACAGCTTTCCAAGTTAACACTTGGTTACACAAAAGAAGAGTACTAACTCTACACAAATTAAGCCCTTGGCTTGATATACATGTAATACAATTAAAACAACCAAAAAGAGTCTTCAACTCTCATCATGATTCAAGCTACGTCCTTGGAGGTGGCATGCTACCTGTACCTGAAAATAATGTCCCATATAGGGTGAGCCAACGCCCAGTAGAAATATGCTAAACACAGTATGAACAATAACTAAGACATTAGCAATTGATAAATGTTCAATTTTCACAAATCAATTCATAACCCATTTCCATCTCATAATCACTGCGACTATGTTTCATTCTACTTTCCATTTCTTAACAGTTTCACAATTTATATCAATGGCTCAGAACCTGGCCAACCATTTCTATGAGACAGTAACTCATATTAAACATTTCCCATTTCTCAATAGATAAACATATTAGTTGTATCAACATCTCAACAGATAAGCATGCAAGCTGTATCCACATTTCAACAGATAAGCATACAAGTTGTATCATCACTTCCATAGATAAGCATATGAGCTGTATCATCACATAAATCTGACAAGCATATGAGCTGTATCAGTGGAGTCCATCCCCTATCTCCTCCCAAACAACATCCGGTTTAGAGGCCCATCCCCTATCTTCCCCTAAACCGTGGAGTACATCCCCTATCTCCTCCCACACACATACACAGAGTATATACACATTGGTCATATACACAATCAATCAATACATAACGTTAATGTATTCTACCAATCATCATACTTTATGACATAGCAATTGATTAGTTTTAGTTTGCCTAATCATCATGCAGTGTCTACAACAATCAAAACTACCCTCCACCGGTAGCCCAAGCAATTATTTCTAAACAAATAATAAAAGTTCCAACAGATAAAATATCAATGTTTTCAAAAGTGGGCGATTAACAAATCTAACTCCACTATTCTACCATATAATGAGTCAACTTCATTATTTCCAACTCAATTCCAAATATCAACATTTTTCCCAAATTAATTATACAAATTAATTTACACAACGAATTAGGACTTTTTCCCCCATTTTTCAATATTGACCCAATGGTCCATATATCAACAACCAACATCAATACCACTATTTTGAAACCCAAAACACTTATTTTAGAATCAAAATAATAAAACCCTCTTTGACATTTTGAAACCCTAAGTCCCAAAATTTTCCAACTTCAACACTTTATCAAAATCACCAAAAATCTATGTTAAAGACCATAAGAGTGAGTAGGAATCCCTACCTCAAATTCAGAATTCAAGGGATGAAGATGAAGAAACTCAACGTGCTCCAAAACTCGATATTTTTGGATCAAAACGTAGCCCTCGACGATCAACACAACTTTTGTAAAGGCCAAAGGTGAGGAAACAACTCTAACTAGATCAATACCTAGAGAGAAGGCAAGGTTCTAGAGAGAGAGGCTCAACAATGGAGTTTTGGAAAAGTAAGAGAGAGAAATGAATGTGAAAAAGTGATTTTAAAAGTCAAAACACGGAGCTTTAAACCCGACGCCCCGCTCGAGCGTGGAAACTTCCGCTCGGGCGTCACTCACAGACTCCCGCTCGAGCATCCAAACTACCGCTCGAGCGCTGAATACACACTCCCAGCATTTTTACAGAACCAAGTCTCTGCTCGAGCGTCCAACTCCCCGCTAGAGCATAACACACAAACTCCCTCTCGAGCGTCCAAACTCCCGCTCGAGCGGACAACCCTGCAGAGAAAAATACTGGAAGGGTGATTTTCCCGCTCGAGCGCCAAAAGCCCCGCTCGAGCGGACAGACCAAAATCTGGGCATCTACACTTGGTTCCTAAGCTCAACCAACCTGTTTTACACCTGCCCAACACAACCCAAGACTCAAATACAAAGAGTAAAAGATGTAAACGAGATGTACACAACAACCAATAAAAAGGGAAACCGGGATCGTTATAACCTCCCCCCCTTAAAGAATTTCGTCCCCAAAATTAAACACAAATTTTTCAAAAACAGGTTTTCTCCATTTCTAACAACATTTCAACCCAATATTAAACATTCTGACCCATTATCGGTCAATCTCATCTCTTTTCAAGAGGCAAAACACAATATTTATTACACGTGCATTATCAACATGCAATCTTCTTCTATTCCAACCATTTCCAACATACATGGTTCACAGTCCATATCATAATCAATATACATGATACAACTCCAATTCTACAATATAGCCAGCATATGCAATATCATAATCAACTCCCATATCAAGGTAAGTTCTACAACATACTTCCATTAAACCAAAACATTACCAATGTTTTACAACTTAAGACATATGTAAAACTCTTAAGCCCAACAACATTACAAAATCTGAATACAAGATCACTCATCAATAAACAAGTCCGGATATTTCTCGCGGACCTCCAACTCACGTTCCCAAGTGGCCTCCTCCACTCCGTGATGTTTCCATGAAACCTTTACTAAGGGAATGGTCTTGCCTCGCAAGACTTGATCCCGCCTATCCAAGACCTGAACTGGTCTCTCCTCATACGAGGCGTCCTCATCTACCTCTAAGTCGGTCCAATCTAACACATGCGATGGATCCGGCTCATACTTCCGAAGCATACTAACATGAAAGACGTCATGCACCCCGGACAACTGCGGCGGTAAAGCCAAATGGTAAGCAACTTCCCCAATCCTCTCAAGGATCTCAAAGGGACCAATAAACCGAGGGGATAACTTCCCTCTCTTCCCAAACCTCATCAAACCTCGCCTAGGTGATATTTTCAAGAAGACGTGATCACCTATCTCAAACGCCAAAGGCCTCCTCCTACGGTCGGCATAACTCTTTTGGCGACTCTGGGCTGTAATAAGCCGCCTACGGATAAGCTCAACTTTCTCCGTCGTCTCCCTAACCAACTCCGGACCCAACAAAGGTGTATCACCCACCTCGGCCCAACAAACTGGAGACCTACACGGTCGGCCATACAAGGCCTCAAACGGTGCCATACCGATACTCGACTGAAAACTGTTGTTGTAGGCAAACTCCACCAAGGGCAAGTGCCTCTCCCACGTCCCACTAAATTCAAGGACACAACCTCGAAGCATATCCTCAAGGATCTGAATAGTACGCTCGGACTGCCCGTCAGTCTGAGGATGGTAAGCCGTGCTAAAGGTCAACTTAGTGCCCAAGGCACTCTGCAAACTCTGCCACAACCTAGCAGTAAAACGAGGATCTCTATCTGAGACGATCGTCACTGGGACCCCGTGCAATCTCACTATGTCCCGAATATACAAGTCGGCGAGATGATCTACAGAATCTCTCACACACATGGGAATAAAGTGCGCCGACTTAGTCAATTGGTCTACAACCACCCAAATAGCATCACTACCCCGCTGAGTCCTCGGAAGACCTACAACGAAGTCCATGGTGACATGCTCCCACTTCCACTCGGCAATAGGCAAGGGTTATAACAAACCCGCTGGTCTCTGATGCTCGGCCTTCACTTGCTGACAAGTAAGGCACTTCGACACGAAAACTGCCACATCCCTCTTCATACCTCGCCACCAAAACTGGCGACCCAAATCATGATACATTTTAGTGCCTCCCGGATGCACCGCAAGGCGTGAATGGTGGAACTCTCAGAGTACTTCCTCTCGGCAAGACTCCAGCACAAACAAACGGTCTCTGTATCTCACACTCAGGTCGAGATACGCCGTCAAACCTTTCTCAACCTTCCCACTGGAGATCTTCTCTCGGAGGGATTCTACCTCAAGGTCACCTCTCTGTGCCTCTAACACTCGAGTCACAAGTGTTGGCTGCGCAACAACAGAAAACAAGACCGCAGCCTCAACAGATTCGCCCAGATGCAAATCAAACTCGCCAAGTACACCCAACATTCCCCATTCCCGGATGGCTATACAAGCTACATCACTAATGGATTTCCTACTAAGGGCATCGGCCACAACATTGGCCTTTCCCGGGTGATAGTGTAACTCAAAATCGTAGTCCTCGATGAACTCCATCCACCTTCTCTGCCTCAAATTTAAGTCCCTCTGTGTAAACAGGTACTTCAAACTCTTGTGGTCCGAGAACACCTCGAACCTCTCACTATAAAGGTAGTGCCTCCAGATTTTCAAGGCAAAGATCACTGCGGCTAACTCTAAGTCGTGTGTAGGGTAATTCTTCTCGTGTATTTTCAACTGACATGAGCCATAAGCTACCACCTTCCCCTCTTGCATCAACACACAACCCAAACCCTCTTGTGAGGCATCACAATAAACCGCATAATCCAACCCTCTCTCTGGAATAATCAAAACCGGAGCGGTGGTCAATCTAACCTTCAACTCTTGGAACGATTTCTCACAAGTCTCATTCCACACAAACTTGACCCCTTTTCGTGTCAATCTAGTCAACGACGAAGCTAGTCTGGAGAAATCTTTCACAAACCGGCGGTAATACCCAGCCAATCCCAGAAAATTGCGGATCTCAAACACACTCTTAGGCTGTGCCCAATCTTGCACTGCCTCTACCTTGGACGCATCAACGGACACCCCTTCTTCGGATACTACATGGCCTAAGAACTTGACTTCTCCCAGCCAGAACTCACACTTCCCAAACTTGGCGTACAGCCTATGGGCTCTAAGTAACTCAAGCACTACTCTTAAGTGTGCCTCGTGCTCCTCCTCAGAAGGCGAATAGATAAGAATGTCATCCACGAAAACGACCACAAATCGATCTAAGAATTCCTGGAATATCTGGTTCATCAAGTCCATAAAGACTGTCGGTGCATTGGTAAGCCCAAATGGTATCACCAGAA
This sequence comes from Camellia sinensis, assembly GCF_055761805.1. NCBI lineage: Eukaryota > Viridiplantae > Streptophyta > Magnoliopsida > Ericales > Theaceae > Camellia > Camellia sinensis. The sequence goes on along the minus strand of NC_138961.1, from coordinate 183,458,487 downwards.
ACTCATAATGGCCATACCGTGTACAGAATGCTGTCTTTGGGATATCCTCCTCCCTGACCCTCAACTGGTGGTAACCCGATCTCATGTCTATCTTAGAGAAGCAACGAGAACCCTTCAACTGGTCAAACAAATCATCTATACGGGGCATAGGGTACTTATTCTTGACCGTAGCCCAATTCAACTTTCGGTAGTCGATACACAATCTCAAAGCACTATCTTTCTTTTTAGCAAAGAGGGTCGGTGATCCCCACGGCGAAACACTAGGGCGAACAAAACCTTTATCTAGCAACTCCTGGAGCTGAATCTTCAACTCACTCAACTCGGCTGGGGCAAAACGATAAGGTGCCATAGAAATCGGCACGGTGCCGGGCACTAAATCAATAGAGAACTCTCTCTCTCGATGAGGTGGCAAACTAACCAGGTCCTCGGGAAAGACATCCGAATGTTCACAAACTACCCTTGGCAACACAACATGGGTCTCATCACACTCACCACTCCTAAAGCTGGCAAGTAGACCACTAAGCTCACTCCGCCCTCGCGAATCATACCCCGGTGGCAAAACACTACCAACTCGGTCTCCCAAGAAATGGAACCACTCCCCGCTCAAGGTACATAACGTGACCCTCTGGCGGTAGCAATCGATAACAGCCCGGTATGACGATAGCCAATCCATACCCAAAATAACATCAAAGCCCTTCATGGGCATGACCACAAATTGAAAAGGAAGCCTATGGTCGGCGACCTCTATATCACAACCCCTACATCCACGTTTCAAAATCCACTCACCCCGAATAGGCGATACTACACAAATAGGAGATGCTAGCAGTGCCAACTCCAATTCTAACACAGATGCAAATGCAGCAGACACAAAAGAATGAGACGCACCCGTATCAATCAATACACTAGCAACCGAGTTACAAAACAGAAAGGTACCTCTCATTACTGATGGAGCCGGTACTAGGTCCTGTGCAGTAACAGCATACACGCGCCCTGTAGGCCCCTGATCCACCTGCTCACCTCTAGAAACAAAGGACTTCTGCACTGACTGGGATGACGAAGCTCCCGGATTGGCCCTTGAGGCCTGCACAGACTGAACTGGCTGATAACTCTGCGTCTGCCTAGAACCAGACGCCCCCGATGTGGCACTCAACTGCGGGTAATACCTCTTCAGGTGCCCAGGCTGACCACACTGATAGCAAGATAAGGGCTGGCCCCTGCCCTGACTCTGGCCTTGAGGTCTAGCTGAAGAAGAAGCAGCTCGCTGACCCCCTCCCTTCTGCGGGCAAACCGAAGACTTGTGACCCAGCTGGCCACATGCAAAACAAGTCAAGCCTCCCTGACTACCTCTCCCCGAACCCGCACTCAGCACTGGAAAGGTCGATCTAGCCAAACCACCCTGAGACTACTGAGGGTTAGAACCCCTCTGTCTCCTGCCATCACCCTGACTATCTTGGCTCCTCTTGGAGCCTCTCTGCCCCTTATCCTCCTCCTACATCATGAGCTCTATGTGAGCTGCAGCATCAACCAAACGTCTATACTCCCGGATAAACGACCCTCCAAACCTCAACTTGAGCCCACGCCTCAGCTTCCGCTCAAACTCAAAGCAACGGCGTTCCTCGGACGCCACAAGTTCAGGTGCAAACCTGGACAGACTAGTGAAAGTAGCCTCAAACTCGGCCACTGACAAGCCCTGCTGTTTAAGCTGGCAAAACTGCTCCCTCAGCTTCTCTCTAGCAGCTGAAGACAAAAACTTCTCCTGGAAGGTGTTCACAAAAGCCTCCCACACACCACCAACACGACCCTTCTTGTACTTCTACCACTGACCCGCATCTCCCTTCAGTTGGAAGGATGCCAAGGTCACCTTTAAAGCCCCGTCCTCGATGCCAAGCATTTCGAACGTCTTCTCCATCTGTTCCAACCACTCATCAGCCTTAAGTGGTTCCTTCGGATCCCCAACAAATTCGTCCGGGTTAGACCGGAAGAACTCCCTCTTCAAGAAAGAAGGTCCAGCCTCAGTAACTTGATTCTCTACTCTGAGAATACCCAAAGCTCCCACTATCTCTCGGGCCAAGGCGTCCATAGCCTGATGACCCGTTGGCTCGGCCACATTGGCCTGACCGACTCCCTCCTACATTGCCGGAATGTCATCCGGTAAAGGCATTTCCTGTTTGCCACGCCAGCCACGCCCTCGTCCTGACATCCTAATAAAGGTAACCAAGACTATTAGCACATTTACAAATGTACCGAAGCTATAACACTCGCGTCATAATGCATGGACAACTGTAATTCACACCACGTAAGCACATAATCACATAAACAATTACGAATTTCATTTCCGGATAATGATAGTCCCGAGGCATTACTAGAGTTCCAGTTAGAAACAGCATTGATCAAGTGCCTTTCCAACAAGACTCACAGAAACCCAAGGATCCAATCAACATCCTAGAAACTAAATCCCATACCCATATAGTCACATAAGCATGTTATCAATTAAACACATAGCATGCAACACTATTCCGAAGTCTCTATCAAGCGAGACAAACCCATTGTGATACTAATCACTTCCCACGTACCCAAAGTATTCGAACCTGGTACGCTCTGATACCAAGTTGTAATGCCCCATAAATAAATACATAAATCCATCACTGTAGACATGCATTATACAAAAGAGATTAACCATTTCTATTCATCAGAGTAGTTCTTACAACAGTATTACATGTTAACAACAAAAACAAGTGCCCTATAGGCTTACAGCTTTCCAAGTTAACACTTGGTTACACAAAAGAAGAGTACTAACTCTACACAAATTAAGCCCCTGGCTTGCTATACATGTAATACAATTAAAACAACCAAAAAGAGTCTTCAACTCTCATCATGATCCAAGCAACATCCTTGGAGGTGGCATGCTACCTGTACCTGAAAATAATGTCCCATATAGGGTGAGCCAACGCCCAGTAGAAATATGCTAAACACAGTATGAACAATAACTAAGACATTAGCAATTGATAAATGTTCAATTTTCACAAATCAATTCATAACCCATTTCCATCTCATAATCACTGCGACTATGTTTCATTCTACTTTCCATTTCTTAACAGTTTCACAGTTTATATCAATGGCTCAGAACCTGGCCAACCATTTCTATGAGACAGTAACTCATATTAAACATTTCCCATTTCTCAATAGATAAACATATTAGTTGTATCAACATCTCAACAGATAAGCATACAAGCTGTATCCACATTTCAACAGATAAGCATACAAGCTGTATCATCACTTCCATAGATAAGCATATGAGCTGTATCATCACATAAATCTGACAAGCATATGAGCTGTATCAGTGGAGTCCATCTCCTATCTCCTCCCAAACAACATCCGGTTTAGAGGCCCATCCCCTATCTTCCCCTAAACCGTGGAGTACATCCCCTATCTCCTCCCACACACATACACAGAGTATATACACATTGGTCATATACACAATCAATCAATACATAACGTTAATATATTCTACCAATCGTCATACTTTATGACATACCCAATTGATTAGTTTTAGTTTGCCTAATCATCATGCAGTGTCTACAACAATCAAAACTACCCTCCACCTGTAGCCTAAGCAATTATTTTTAAACAGATAATAAAAGTTCCAACAGATAAAATATCAATGTTTTCAAAAGTGGGCGATTAACAAATCTAACTCCACTATTCTACCATATAATGAGTCAACTTCATTATTTCCAACTCAATTCCAAATATCAACATTTTTCCCAAATTAATTATACAAATTAATTTACACAACGAATTAGGACTTTTTCCCCCATTTTTCAATATTGACCCAATGGTCCATATATCAACAACCAACATCAATACCACTATTTTGAAACCCAAAACACTCATTTTAGAATCAAAATAATAAAACCCTCTTTGACATTTTGAAACCCTAAGTCCCAAAATTTCCCAACTTCAACACTTTATCAAAATCACCAAAAATCTATGTTAAAGACCATAAGAGTGCGTAGGAATCCCTACCTCAAATTCGGAGTTCAAGGGATGAAGATGAAGAAACTCAACGTGCTCCAAAACTCGATATTTTCGGATCAAAACGTAGCCCTCGACGATCAACACAACTTTTGTAAAGGCCAAAGGTGAGGAAACAACTCTAACTAGATCAATACCTAGAGAGAAGGCAAGGTTCTAGAGAGAGAGGCTCAACAATGGAGTTTTGGAAAAGTAAGAGAGAGAAATGAATGTGAAAAAGTGATTTTAAAAGTCAAAACACGGAGCTTTAAACCCGACGCCCCGCTCGAGCGTGGAAACTTCCGCTCGGGCGTCACTCACAGACTCCCGCTCGAGCATCCAAACTGCTGCTCGAGTGCTGAATACACACTCCCAGCATTTTTACAGAACCAAGTCTTTGCTTGAGCGTCCAACTCCCCGCTAGAGCGTAACACACAAACTCCCGCTCGAGCGTCCAAACTCTCGCTCGAGCGGACAACCCTGCAGAGAAAAATACTGGAAGGGTGATTTTCCCGCTCGAGTGCCAAAAGCCCCGCTCGAGCGAACAGACCAAAATCTGGGCATCTACACTTGGTTCCTAAGCTCAACCAACCTGTTTTACACCTGCCCAATACAACCCAAGACTCAAATAGAAAGAGTAAAGGATGTAAACGAGATGTACACAACAACCAATAAAAAGGGAAACCGGGATCGTTATACTGTAAGAAAAAAGTACAAAATCCGCAATAGCACAAATGAATTGAACATGCAAGTGATGCAGACATATTTTCCAAAACCATAATTAATTTTTTTTTTCTTGCCATACCTATTGAAAGGTTTTAATTTGCAATTGCAATCACTGCCAAACTTCCAAAGCATGGGTAAGTTCTGTCAATGGCCTATTGGCATAATTGATGAGTCATAGGTACTAACATTTCAATAAGAATAGTTGAAAACAAAAGGAATAACAAATGGCATACTACCACAAAAGTTGCTATTTAAAAGCAACTTTAACTTAGAAGTCAAGAGAGAAGGTCAAATAATGTTTCCCTGAAGAGTAGGTAACACAAAACCATTTACTAAGGGCTATTAGTCTTGGGTCCTCCAGGTACCACTCCTTATTTCCCCATTATGCCACCTAATTAGACACTGCAGATTCACTGTAAATCTAAAACTGGTAAAAAAAAAAAAATTAATACAAGAGATATAATTACTAATTTATTAAATATATGATTTCAAGGTCTAAAGATCGATACAAACAATCAAGAAAACTAATGGGTATAAGGGTAGATTATATGTATGCATATATACATACCTATATGCATATGATATGCTATCTCTATGTGTGTGTATATACATAAACAACGCCCAAATAGTACACATTAATATGTGTTGGGGAAGGAAAAGATTGGGCACACACCTAACCTTTGACATAATACACAGAGTGGCTGCCTCGAGACTTAAACTCATAACTTCAAGGTTATTAGGCTAAGATTTTTACTATTGAACCAATGGTCACCCCTGTGTGTGTGTGTGTGTGCATATATATATATATATATATATATGTGTGTGTGTGTGTGTGTGTGTGTATCTTAAATATACAAATATGAGAAAGTAACATTTCTCATAGGAAAATAAGTTTCCAGTAAACCAAAAAATGGGTAAACAAGAAGTATTATCATTGAATCTGTAAACAATGTTCAAGATTATCATTATCAAAGGGTTCAATAAAATCACAATACACATACACACAACGAAATGATTTTCTAAATAATAATTTTTGAAGAATTCATCAAGAAAATTGGTTGCACCTGTCTTCAACTAGCCTAAGTTGAAAGAAAAGAATTCATCAAAAAAAATTATTTATATTTTTTGGAAAATTTTGATAAAACTCTAATTTGAACAAGAGTGTTAAGATGAGTTGGGTTTTCCCATATCACACTAATCTTGCACACAACTTTCAAATCCAAAATTTCATATCAGGAAGTACTAAACAATCCAAGAAGGCTCTTTTGATTCTAACATATTAATCAGAAACTCAAACAAGGTCTACAATTTCTTACATATCTATCGGTTTTCATAACAAAATCAAATGATCAAAACAAGACCCAGATAAATTATTCTATCAAACAACACCATTCAAGCTCGATCCACAGATCATTTTAAGATAAGTAAATACACCAATTAGATTATATTATTTTATTATAAATTTTCTTTTACACATTATTATGTTAAAATTAGTGTTTGTTTTATATGTCTAGATTTTTTATTTTACTTGTGTCTAATAAAAATTTGGATCTGCCAAACTTAAAAAAAAAAAAAAAAAAAAAAAAAAAAAAAAAAAAAAAAAACTAAAACTTAAAAGTAATTTTGTAGCTTAAAAACAAAGAAAATTTATTTTATATAAAAATTTACATTATAAAAAAAACTCGTTTAAATTTTTCTCTTTAGGTGTTGTAGACACCCCATTTTTGACCGACCTTAAGACTCAGATGTCACTGATTGAGCGCTTGGTGATGTTGCATAATGTGCTCGTTCAGAAGTTTCAGAGTTGCGGCCGTGAGCCCTGCCTCCGGACTTCCGAACCCTCTTCTGTGCCTTGTCTCAGTTTGCGAACCAGACTCGGTTTTCTCTGTTTCTTTTCCTGAGGGGAGGGAGAGGTCCGGTAGACCATCTCTCAATGTCCGTAGGCTACATTTGGTGGCCGTAGGCCATTTTGCCCATTTCGGAGTCCGGTTTCCGGTTTTCGGGACCGTTGGCCGTGTGCCTCGGTTCGGGACCGCTTAACCATCTCCGTTTGCTCTAATTTTTGGCATACATCTTATTTTCTCCCTTTTGAGGGACACTGGGGTCTGAGAAACCCACTTCGTGGCCGAATGCCACTTTCGGTGCTTAACAGCCCATTTTCGGGACCTCGAACTGCGCGTTTTGGTCCCCGAGCATTCGTTTTGCAACGGTTTTCGTTCATTTTTGGCAGGTACCTCTGTTTTATCACCGGAGAGGTCACTGAAGGGTGGGAGGCCAGTAATTGTTGCAGCAACCAGTTATACATCCTCTGACGCCCTCCGGCGCCCGTTTTTCGCACTTCCGGGCTAATGTTGAACACCTTGGGCTCATTTTCTCGAACTTTGAACCACATATTTGTGATGTACACACATGGGAGGACCCTAAAAAATGGTGGCCGGCCATTAATATTACTTGACCCTTTTGACCCCTCCTTCCGGGCTAATGTTGAACCCCTTGGACCAATTTTCTCGAACTTTGAACCACATATTTGTGATGTACACACATGAGAGGACCCTAAAAGTTGGTGGCCGGCCAATAATTCCACTTGACCCTTTTGAACCCCTCTTTCCGAGCTAATGTTGAACCCCTTAGACCCACTTTCTTGGACTTTTAACCACAGGGTTGTGTTGTACACAGATAGGAGGACACCATCAGTTGGTGGCCGGCCACTAAATCTAATTGACCCTTTTGACCCCTAGCCGGCCGGCTAGGGGGTGTGGCCGGCCGGCCACCTGCAGCAAAAGTAATAGGCCGGGGGAGCTCCTTGCACTGTGCACTTTACAGCAGTGGAGCTTTATCCCCCAGAAAAGATCTTTATCCGGGGGATATTTTGTGGGGGAAAGTTGCTCTCCTTTTCCCCCACCTTTACACCCCCTTTTTGGCCCTTATAACCAGCTGGTGGCTTCACTTGTAGGGGTTAGAAAATTTGGCCTTCAAGCTTCCATACACAAAGCCATCTCTATACCTCTCATTTCCTTGAAAATTCCTAAGTCCCTAAGCACCATTTCTTCTACACCACCAAGCTCTACCATCACCACCTCATTTCCAGCAACAAGTAAGGCTTCTCAAAGGCTAAAGGAGCTGCAAATTGATCCAAGAAGCAACAAAAGCTTTGATCTTCAAGGGTAAGTAACACTTCTCCTCTTTTGACCCCTTTTCTTGATCCATTTGTAAGCCTTATATGCTTTTTGTTTCAAGCTCCGGCTCTAACTGAAAGGGGCCTTCTTTTGAGCTCATCTTCACTTTTCATTAAGGGCTCAACCCTGTTTGAGCCCTCCATGATGCACTTGCTTCATTGATCCTCTTATATGTCATAATCTTGCATGCTATTTTTGGCCCATGAGTAATCTGTTTTTGAGCATGTTGTAAACTGATATTAGGCTTATTTTGAGCCCCTCTTCAACATTGAAGAAGGGCTCAACACCATTTGGGACTTCCATGTTGTACTTACCTTTATACTCCTCTTTTCTTCCCCATTCTTGCATGCAATGGCAGCCTACCATGCGTTTGTTTTTGGCCATTTTACAGTTCTGAAAAAGTGCTTATTTTGGTCCATTATTCATATTTCATTTAGGTCCTTTCATGGTTTGGGACCTCCATATGCCACTTCATGTTATATCTCTCTTTTATTCCCCATTCTTGCATGTTTAGTTAGCCTATCATGCTTTTGTTTTTGGCCATTTTACAGTTCTCGAAATAGTCCTATTTTGGCCCATTCTACATGTTTTATTAAGGGTCTTTGGCTGTTTGGTGAATATTTTGCATACCTCATGTTATAGCCACTTTTGAACCTCATTTTGCATCACATTTCTATCATGTTTTTATACTGATTTTGGGGCTGCCATATACTGTAAATATTCATATTTTTGGTCCCTCTTCAGTGTTGTAGATGGGAATTTTTCAGTTTGGATTTTGCTTATATCACTTGCTTCATTACCCCTCTTTTGGCCCCTATTCTTGCATGCCATTTTTTCCATACCTATGCTTGCTGTTTGGCCATATTTATAACTGTGAAAGTGCCTTTTTTGGGACAGCCTAGCTTCTGTCTTTGTATTGCATGTCCATATTGTGCATGTTTGGCATAGCTATAGGCCATTTCGGGTGCCTAAATTCGCATTTCGGGACAATTCCATGCATTTGGTATCATTTCGCCTCATTTCGGGACTGTTTTCCCCCATATTTTAGTGCTGAAATTCCATTAGAATGATTGCATGCCATTTCCATGTCATTGCATCGCATTTTGCCGTTGCCTCAGTTTGCGTGCCCGTGTGCACGCATTTCGAGGCACTTCATTTTTATCCATCGGCATCCTATGTGAGTGTGGCTGAGGCTCACTCATGTTGGTATAAGTCCATATCATGTTTTCATGTCATTGCATCGCATTTTGTCATCGCCTCGGTTTGCGTGCCCGTGTGCACGCATTTCGAGGCACTTCATTTTTATCCGCCGGCATCCTATGTGAGTGTGGCTGAGGCTCACTCATGTTGGTATAAGTCCATATCATGTTTCTATGCCATTGCATCGCATTCCGTCATTGCCTCGATTTACGTGCCCGTGTGCACGCATTTCGAGGCACCTCATTTTTATCCGCCGGCATCCTATGTGAGTGTGGCTGAGGCTCACTCATGTTGGTATAAGCCCATATCATGTTTCTATGCCATTGCATCGCATTCTGCCATCGCCTCGGTTTGCGTGCCTGTGTGTACGCATTTCGAGGCACCTCATTTTTATCCGCCGGCATCCTATGTGAGTGTGGTTGAGGCTCACTCATGTTGGTATAAGCCCATATCATCATTTCATGTCATTGCATCGCATTCCGTCATTGCCTCGGTTGGCGTGCCCGTGTGCACGCATTTCGAGGCACTTCATTTTTATCCGTCGGCATCTTATGTGAGTGTGGCTGAGGCTCACTCATGTTGGTATAAGCCCATATCACATTTTCATATCATTCGCATTGTGTATGCCATTGCCTCGGTTTGCGTGCCCGTGTGCACGCATTTCGAGGCACCTCATTTTCATAACATAGTGCATACTAGGTTGTATCTTAGATCGCATTCATGCATTTCCTCGATTTGCGTGCCCGTGTGCACGCATTTCGAGGCATCTCCTTTTTTACAGCATTATGCATACTAGGTTGTATCTTAGTTTGCATTCTGTCATTTTCTCGGTTTGCGCGCCCGTGTGCACGCATTTCGAGATATCTCATTTTCATAGCATAGTGCATACTAGGTTGTATCTTAGATCGCATTCATGCATTTTCTCGGTTTGCGTGCTCGTGTGCACGCATTTCGAGGTGTCTCATTTTCATAGCATTGTGTATGTTAGGATTGTATCTTAGTTGCATTTCATGCATATCATGCATATTGCATCGTGTTCGGAATAGGAGTTAGCCCGGGCACGGGAAACGAGGTGCATTTCGTACTCCGAGTGACGGAATGTGTCTCAATTCCCCAGTCACCGACACTCCGGATTATCCATGATGGAGTTAGGTTTTAGCTGTAGTTTCATGTGCATTCATTCTATATTGAGTTGTGCATTTCGACTCCTCGGCCATCATGCCTCGGTATGCGTGATTGGTGGCACGAGGACCGAGACATGCATATATCTGTGCAAATACATTGCTATGCCCCTTTCCTGCTCTCTGTTGCAGCAAAACGAAGAATCAGCAACTTTTTTAGGGGCTTGGCACGCATTTCAAGAACAGGTGTAAACAGAGGCTAATTGGGGCATTCCGGTGGATTTCCGCGCAAGACAATCCGGACATGCATCATCCATCAGAAGCAAGGCAGTCCCTGGCTTGCATGCCAGTTTTACTTGCTTTCTTAGTTAATTCATTAATTAATTAGGAATTTATACATTATTCGGAGTGTAATATTTTGGACTGTAATATTCTTTCATTCGGGACTGTATATTTATTCGGACCCTCTGCGCGAGGGCACAACTGTAATAAGTGTGCGTGAGTGTGATGTATGTCTTCCAACCCCACGCCTTTCTCCCTTTTATTTATCCGCTTATGATGGTTAGATTAGGGCATATTTAAATTAGCATAAAGTATGACAACATGTTTGCATTCATTCATCTGTATTGCATGCATCGGGCTCGGCGCATCATACTAACTGCATTGTACTTTCAATTTCAAAGTTGAATACATGATAGTTGTAACATTTCATATACCATCTTAGAATAGCCGAGCCTACTATAATTGCATTTTGCATGTGTTGCATTAGGCATTTCTGTATACTTAGGATTCATGCATGATTTCTAATGAGTTTTTGTTTTGGCTTGGAGTACTCGGTAAGCTTTATGCTTTAGCATCCTTGCATGCGTGTGAGTGCTGCCATGAATAGCATGCTTACCATGAGGCTATGTGCTTATCTGATATAACTGTCTGAATGCCTGTGGGTGAAGGTTGGGTTACTTAAATTGGAATAAATCATCAAATGTTTTAAAGCCTACCTACGGGTAGAAAACCATTTTCAAAAACAAGCATGAAATGTTTCGTTCCAATTCAGGCGACCCGGTCTATATTTGTATGCTGTGCGCATCACATAGTAACCTAGGCTAATAAACCGGAATAAGAACTCACAATGTTTTCAAAAATTGATATCATGGTTAGTAGAGGCCGGTCTGTGACCGGGCGAGCGGGGGTGCTCACGAAGTGACCTTCCCCAATCGTACCCAAGTTCCCGAGCCGAGGCAACTTTGGTGATGACAGACGCGTGGCCTTTTGGCACCGAGTCAGGGTTTCCTAAATTTTCCAAAATAAAATATTTAGGTGGCGACTCTGTATCTGGCAAAGCAGTCCATGTTTGGCACTTCTTTCAAAAAACAGTTTTCTCAAAACGATTTGCCGGATTTGGACTCTTTGGTTCAGACTTAGAACCGTGACTGACAAAGTCGAGTCCGAGCTGTAGCGAGGTCCCCCGCGGGCTTGTTATAGGTGCACTTTTAGATTTTCTCAAAAAACCTTGAGCTGGGTCGCCTGTGTGTTTAATCAGCTTGTAGACGTATAATGCTATAGCAAAGAGAAAGCAATTAAACAAATGCCAATATGATTGAGAACCGATGTTAATTTTGAATGTGAACAAAACTTAATATCATCACCTATTCACTTTTTAGGGTTAGGGTTTTGAAATCAAAGCCCTATCTTGGGTGGTTACAGATGTTAATTTTGACTGAGAACAAACCTTAATATTAGATATTCAATAAGGGTTAGGGTTTTGAAATCAAAGCCCCAATGGCACAGCTATCTTGGGTGGCTGTAAATAGGAACATACCTAACCTACAGAAGAGAACTCTCGTAAATATTCAATTCGACTAGAAGGGAAAATATTTGCTGACAAACCCATGGTGTGAAGAAGATTTCGACAACGGTGGCGTGGATCGCCGACGGGGCTGGTGGTCTTTGGCCATCGTGGAAGCTTCGGCTATGATGGAAGAGAAGAGAAAGGTGAAGAGCAAGAGAGAGAGGCCAATCGTTCTTCTCTTGCTATGGTGGAAGAGAAGAGAAAGGTGAAGAACGGTGGCCCCGACGCTTGACCGTTGGACTTCGACAATCACTGCAGCTTCGGCTATGGTGGAAGAGAGAAGGGAGGAGAAGAGAAGAGCAAGAGCACGAACCAGAGCAAGAGAGGGAGGCAACTGACTTGGGACCGTTGGACTTCTAATTTACTTTGCTTAGTTTGGCAACCGGTTACACCAGTTGTCAATTCAAAATTAAATTATTAAACTAATTTAGTTATATGATAGTTATGAGATAATATGGTATATAAAAATCTATATAACAATGGAAGGATTAATTTGAAAATGTCTTTCAAATCAATGGTTCAGATCTGTTTAGATTTAAAAGCAATGGTTCAGATTTATTTTTGAAAATGTCTCCCTCACAAAACTATCTTTAATGGTTGAGATTTGTCCAATTTAAAAACAATGGCTGAGATTGAAAAGAGTTTCAATGGTTTAAATTTGTCCATGGCTAAAATCCAATGGTCCAGATTTGTATTCCTATCAACTCTCACCAACCCACTGCATTTTACCAGGTAAGGCATCATTTGTACCATATGTATCGATATGTATCTGAAGAAAGAGAGCTCAATAGAAGGAAGAAAGCTCTGAAGAAGGAAGAACACAGCTCAATCGAAAGCTCTCTTCTCCACCATCACCAGGTAAGGCACTCTTCTCTCCTCAGTTTTTTTTTTTCATCATCCCATCATCCCCACCTTCAGTTTGTTTTTTTTTTAAGCCAACAAAAAAAATTCTAAAGCAAAAAATTTACTTACTCTGTCTCTGCAAAAATTTACTTATCAAAATTCTGTATCAAAAAGTTCTGATTTGTTTGTTTTAGCTTTTTCCCTCCAAAATGTGTCTCTTCACATACTCCACCAACTCTCCATTTTCCTCACTGCTTTTAGCAATCTCTAGCAACTCTTCATATGTGTTTCTTCTCTGCTCTTTTACTCTTCTAGCCAATGAATGGGTTTCTATTTCTGTAAATATTGATGGATTTTATATGATGGATTTTGATTTCATTGATGGATTTTCTATTTCGGTTCCATTTTGATTTCGATTTCATTGATGGATTTTGATTTCATTGAAGTGGGTTTATGATAGGTTTATGATAGCAACTCTTCATATGTGTTTCTTCTCTGCTCTTTCATAAGTTTATGATAGGTTTATGAAATTAGTTGCAAATATGATAGGTTTATATATTTCTATTTCATTGATGGGTTCGATTTTGGTTTTGATTTCTATAAAATTGTATTTTGGTTTTGTAGTGGGTTTATATTTGAATTATATTGGGTTTATATTTCGATTTTAATGGGTTTTGTAATGATTATATTGGGTTTATATTTCGATTTTAGGATCATATTTGTGGGTTTCATCAACAAGTCAAAGTTGTAACACGTGTTGTTTTCTTTTTTGAAGTGCTTACCTGCTTTGCTGTCATTACAATCTATTGGTTGAATTTGCCATAAACAGGCCTTCATTGTTCCTGGTTTTATTTTGAAGCTTAGTTTTCTCCTACCGAGCCCATGTTGTATGACATACTGCTTGTGAAGTTTGGCAATTACAATTGATGACTTATTGTAGTGAGGCAATCTGTCCAACTTTTTTCAAAAATAAGGATCCCTTAATTGAAGGAAGGGTAGTTAGGTAGTTCACTGATTTGTAAACTCTATCTTATTGAACTTGGTAATTGGTGATAGTATGGGCTTGAACTACATGATAATACAAAGTATTTATAAATCAGAGATGTTCATGAAAAAGTAGTGCAGGAAATTTGCTACAGTTAATGCCAACTTTCATTTTGTCATTGCCATTATAGTAAGAACTGAGTCATAAGGAAAAGCAAAGGAACTATTATATTGATCTAAAATTGCCATTAATTTTCACTTATTAAATCGAAATTCAAATTTCATTACTTTTAGATGTAAGATGTTGCTCAGCATATTGCTTTTTTATATTATTTTTAATGTGAAGTTTTCGTGAATTTATGAGCAAATGCATATATTTAATAGGAAACTCAAAATTTTTACATTATTTATTTATTTATTTATGTAGTTTCTATAGCGATCCCGGTTGTCCCTCTACTGTTCTGTTGTATTCCGGACTCAATTCCGTGAAGTTGGTAGTTGTATCTATCTGTTGTCATCCTTTAATTCCACATGATTGAGTTTTAGGATGTTTTGAGCAGGGTTGTTACAGGTTGGTTAGGCCTTGGTTTCAATTCCTTGTTGCCCAGTTTTTAGGCGGTCCGCTCGAGCGGGGTTTGCACACCTCCAGTATTTCGTATCCCTGCAAAACTTCTGCAGGTGTGATTTTTACTCTCGAGTGAGTTTTTTTACGCTCGAGCGGTAATGCTCGAGCGGGTTTGTTGACGCTCGAACGGGTAGCACTTTCTGGGTATAAGTTCTGGGAGGGGGAAATCTACGCTGGAGCGGACTGGTTTTCGCACTCGAGCGGAAGTGCTTTATTCTTGTGTCTTGGCGCTCGAGCGGGCCTTCTTGCGCTTGAGCGTGTCCAGATTTTCGTTCTTGGCGCTCGAGGGGGAATGTCGTCTATCAGTTGGCAGCTGGGCATTTTAAAATCACTTTTTACATTCTCTCTCTCTCTCTCTCTCTTACCTTCTAAAAAGCCACTTGAGAGCTTCTCTCTCTAAAACCACTACTTCTCTCTAAGTATTGATCTAGCTAGGGTGTTTTTCTCACCTTTGGTCTTCACAAAAGTTGGGTTGATCATCGAGGGCGTCGTTTTGATCCGAGAATCTTGGTCTTTGGAGCACTTTGGTTTTGGTCTCTTCTCCATCCGAGCTCTAACTTCGAGGTAGGGATATCCTACTCCTCTTTATGGGCTTTGTCTTTAAATTTTGGCATTTCGATATGTTGGGGGTTGTTGGGTAATTTTTAGAAAGTTTGGGCCTTTGTGTAATTTTACAAAAGTTAGGGTTTTAAATATACAAAACCTAAATGCATGTTTGGCATGAAGGAATGAAGTTAATGTTGAAACATTGATGAAATTGAAACCATGGGAATTGAAATGTTAATTATGGAAAATGTCCTAATTACATTGATTGATTAATTTGTATAATTAACTGTTGGAAATGAGGGATTGAATTGAAAATGCGGAAATTGGAAAGGGAAGGGATTAGAGGGTGTAGTTGGATCATTTATCGCTCGCCTAATTGAAATGTTGATTTAATATCCATTTTGAGCATTTATTTTCTGTTTAGAAATAACTGCTTTGGGCTATCGGCGGAGGATAGTCTTGATTGTTGTAGACAATGCATGATGATTAGGCAAACTAAAACTAATCGATTGAATGTGTCATAGAGTATGACGGTGGATAGAATACATTAATTTTATGTATTGATTGATTGTGTATAGAACCTTTGTGTTTATATGCATTATGTGTAGAGGAGGAGATGGGGGATGTACTCCGCGGTTTAGGGAAAGATAGGGGGTGAACCTCTAAACCGGATAGGATTGGGAGGAGATGGGGGATGAACTCCGTAGACACAGCTCATATGCTTGTCTAGAGAAGTGAAGATACAACTCATAGGCTTATCTTTGAGAAGTGTAGATACAACTCATATGCTTGTCTAGTGAAGTGTGGATACGGCTAATATGCTTATCTGTTGATGTGTTGATATAGCTAATTTGCTTATCTATTGAATAGAGGTGGGGAATGAAATGTGACATAGACTTGTATGTTATGAAATTGTGATGTGACATATGTGGATGTATCAGTGTTGGCCATCTATCAATTGCTAATCTTTTAGTCATTGTTCATAGTTGGTTTAGTATATTTCTGCAGGGCTGTGGCTCACCCTATATGGGAACATCATTTTCAAGTACAGGTAGCATGCCACCTCCAAGGACATAGCTTGGGAGGCTAGAGGCAGACAAACTTTTGTTGTCTCATTCCCTTTTGATGTATTACATGTAAATTCAAGCCAAGGGCTTAATGTGTAACTGAGTTAGTACTCTCTTTTGTGACCAAGTGTTAACTTGGAGAGCTGTAAGCCCGTAGGGCATTTGCTTTTGTTGTTAACATGTAATGCTTTGTAATAAAATACTCTGATGAATCGAAGAATGTAGATCTTATGTATATAAATGCATGTTTATATTGATGGGTTTAATGTTATTATTTTGAGGGCGTTACAGTTTCATTGTGTTACTCTATCTCATACATCATATGCTTCAGTTATACAGGAACTCTTCTTTCTTGTGGGTCTAGCTTGCAGCAACCTTGTGTTTCGAGTTCCCCAGTTCCAGGTTACTCTTTTCACTGCTACATTCGGCAATTTCTATCAAGGAAAATACCTATACAAAACCTAAAATTCAGACATTGCAGAAGTTTCGATTTTAGGTTCATATTTGTGGGTTTCATCAACTAAACCTATGAGGATTTCAAAAAAGTATTGAATAAGATTTCTATGAGTAATTGAAATGGGGCTGTTTGCAGAAAAGTATTTCTATGAGGATTTCAGAAAAGTATTGACATGGGGCTGTTTGCACCCTGTTAATTTTCTTTTTCTTTTTCTTAATTCATTGTCTATCAAAACAAACATATCCATGTTTCAGCAAATATCTGAGACTCATCTGAGAGTATGTGAATTATTGATTGTTTCTTAGTTTAGACATAAGTAAAGATATACTTCAAAAAAAAAACAAATAAAAAAAACCTTACCTCAACTGTAAAAAATTAATTATCTCTAGAAAGATTACGAGGGATTTATTCAACTTATTGAACTAAGGTTCGAAATATTGTCAGGGTCAATTCATTCAAAGAGTTCACTGTTTTATTATTCAAGAGAATGTGGATGGGACAATTAAAACTGGTGAATGATATTTGTAGAATTTGGCTTGAAATTTGAATCTACAATTTTCTTTTGAACATTCATCCAAGAATTGAAACCCAAGCCCACTGAAACCAAAGTGACCATACACATGAAAGTCTTCTGTGTAGACCTCCCAAAGATAGCACCTAATATTAGCTCTTAGGTTTGATCAACTCTGCAAATCTTAGTTGCATGAATCTTCTATTGAGGTGATGATTCCACTCTATAACTATGATTCTGCGGTTTAGAATAAGAATCTTGAAATCGTATTTTAAGCTATAGACCCATTTTACGCTTTTATTTTAAATAATATTCATGTCAATATGTGTATACTCACTCAACTCTCTATTGTTATGATATCGAGATTTCCTTGATTTTTGTCTTTTCTAAATTAGTTAAAATTTTCTGATTATGATTCGTATTTCCTTTCTATAATTTGGTGAATTCCACTACTAATTCATTGCTTAGTTGATAACAGTGAATTTCATTGCTTAGTTGATAATTTGATTCAATCATCTACCTAATTCCATGCATGTCATATGGTTTTTTTTTAAGATTGTTTAATCTCTTTGATTTGTGTTTTGTACTAAGATTATGAGACAAAAAAATTTAACAATTCTATAATTTTGATCAATAGCGTGTTGGCCACAAAAGTATTTTACAATTCTATAAGTTTAGATTATGATTTGTGTTTTGTATAAGTTTGATCAAGTTTTGATTAAATTGATCACAAAAACAATTCTATAGAAAAACAATATCACAAAAATAAAGCTAAATTTGATCAAACAATATCACAAAAGAGACAATATCATTATCAGGTGGGTTGGATATGGGTTTTCAATTCTGATTGTTATTTTTTAGTCTCTTTGGAAGTTTCGGAATGAATGTATTTTTAACGGAGCATGTGTAGAGTGGGTAAAGGTGTTGGATTTTATCAAGGTCAAGCTTTGTTTGTGATTGAGGGATGGAGATTGTTTTGAGTTTATTTCAACCCATTTCAATATGATTAATTTTTATCAAGGTCAAGCTTTGTTATGAAATTCTGTATTGTGTTTTTTTGTTTAATAATCAATTGGGTTTCAACACCCACTTCTCTCTCTCTATCAAATGGGGGTTAAGGAAAAATAGATTTCAAATTAAGAATCATTTTTATTTTATTTTAGTTAAATAGGTTGAGACTTTATTTAATTATTAATAGTCATATTTTTACTCATCAAATATAGGTTGACAAAATGACAGTTTGTCAAAATTTTAAAATTTTTATCAATTGTCTCAAATGTCTCAAAATACAAAATGAAATTCTGTATTGTGTTTTTTTCTTTAATAATCAATTGGGCTTCAACACCCACTTCTCTCTCTCTCTCTCTCTCTCAAATGGGGGTTAAGGAAAAATGGATTTTAAGTTAAGAATCATTTTTATTTTATCTTAGTTAAATGGGTTGAGACTTTCTTTAATTATCAATAGTCATAATTATCAATAGTCATATTTGTACTCACCAAATATGGGTTGACAAAATGATGGTTTGTCAGAATTTTTTATTTTTGTGATTTTTTTTGTTCATTTTCAATTTTTGGTTGATTTCTGATTGTGTTTTGTTCTTACTTGCAGATTGTTTCTTGACGCTCTGGTTAGTACTTCGATCTCTATTTTTTTAGATTCTCTCTCTCTCTCTCTCTCTCTCTCTCTCTTAAGTTTGGCAGTTGATTGTTTGATATGTGAGAAAAAGGAAGGAAAATGAAATTGAAAGTTTTAACTTTCTTCGCCGTTTGAATGGAAAGTATGAAAAAATTATATATTTGAGAACTTCTGAATAAATAAATAGAACTTTTGAAACTTAAGAGATAACGGAGAAACTTTTGAAACTTTTGAAACTATCCTAAAACATATAATTAAAAATAAATAAATAAATAGAACTTTTGAATGGAAAGTATGGAAAAATTGGTTAATGAAAGATATTTTTGATTAAATAAGCTACTGTGTAGCATAATTTTTATGAGTATTGAAAAAAGCATTTGTAATTATATAGATAAGACCAAAGATATTTGTAATTATCTAGTTATAGTGTGGTGAAACTTTTTATCAATTTTTATTGTAGTTTTTTACTTATTTTTTTTCACATTTTAAAATGTAAAATTAGTAATTAAATTTCTATATTGAAGTTTTGCTAAAATTTTATTCATAAGTAGTATAATTTATATTTTTTTATAATTTACTTTTTTTTGTTTTTTTGTTTTTGGTGTTGTATACATTAGTTCTTAGTACAAAAAGTGGACAATACAATCCATAAGAATTTAACTGTTGTCAATGCAAAATTACTATATAGAATCATCCGCAAAATCATGTATTGCAATAGTTCTATATTTTGGCCAATAGAGAAAAATGATGAAGATTTCTATGATAGTATTCAAATTTTCTTCTATCCTTTTTAATGTATATTGAAGACATAAAAAAAATTATAATTTAGCTTGCAGCAACCTTGTGTTTTATCCAAATTATAATTTTGGAATTTTTTTTTTTTAAAAAAAGACTTTTTAAAGTAGGTAATTCTGTGTCAATTAATTGTTTTTTATGGCAATTATTAAACCTCATTCTGCCTCCTTATAGTTATATTTCGTGTCAACAATCATTTTTATTTCATCTTAATCAAATGGGTTGAGGTTTTCATTAATTATTAATGGTCATATTCTTATTCGTCAAATATGAAAATATATTCGTGTACAGTTTTAGTGTTGAGGAGTGCTCTTACTAATTGTGTTTTTCTTTTTATCCTTCTGTCTCAGATTCCTTTAATTTTTCTTCTCAAGCAGATACTCAGGTTAGGAAGTCTCTCCATTGCAATTCTTTATTAGTTCCTTGCTTTCTTTTTCTAATTGCAGTGGGTTAATGAATGTTCTAGATTAATGAATGAACTCTCCTAGATTTCTTTAATGCCCTTGAATTTTCATGTTTGGTCTTCGATTTTTCAATAATTAGATTACACATTAAGCTTTTAATGTTTGGTTTAGAAAGAAGTCTAATATAGTGTGTATAGTTATGTATCTTGGTATATAGCTGTTTAATTTCTAGATAATACTTTTTTTTTGGAATGTATGATGAATTATGTGAATACTTATGTCTTTTTTTTTTTTTAATAATGATATACAAGTTCATTTTTTATACCAATTTTATAGACCCAGTGATGTGTTAAGAAGATGATTGATTGATAATTAGATAATATTTAATTACCAACCAGTCCTTTTTTGGGCCTGAATAACTTCTTTTTTTTTTAATTTTTACAAAGATTTTGTTACAGTTTAATTTTGTAATATGATAGGTCTTATTTTTTGTTTTTTTTTTTCCCATCTCTCTTAGGCTGTATTTGGATTTAGGATTTGAAGGGAATTTGTTGATTGAAAGGAAAAGGGAATATTAAAAAGTTAACCCTTTTTATTTGATGACCCTTATTTTTTTTGCTTTTAGTGAATTGTTTTTAATTTGGTTTTTTATTAAACTGTTGTTTTAAAATGTTTAGGCTTCTCTCTTTTTAAAAAGAGTCCAGTTTATTTTGTTGCTTCAATTTTATTTATGGAATTTTGTATCAACAAAAGAAGACTTTTTAGATGTTTATCAGGACTTTTGAAAAACTTAAACTTATTTTAAAAATTTGTTTTACTAACTTTTTAATAATTTTTATGAGAGTATTACACCTTGGAGTAAATAAGCTACTGTGTAGTATACTTTTTGAAAAAGACATTTGCAATTATACAGATCATACAAAAGGTATTTGTAATTTTTCAGTTACAGTGTGGTGAGCCCACAAAATCATGTATTGCTATAGTTCTACATTTTGGTCAATAGAGAAAAATTATGAAGATTTCTATGAGAGTATTTAATTTTTCTTCTATCCTTTTTAATGTATATTGAAGATATAAAAAAATTATAATTTTCCTTCTATCCTGTAGTAGGTCAATTTCTCCATCTGTGATATTCATGCACAAACGAACTTCTTAAACTAGGTTGTTAACTAAAATATGTTAGGAGGTTGTTAATTTTGTAGCGATTAATTTTTATTTATGACAATTATTAAACCTCATTTTGCCTTCATACAGTTATCTTTGTCAAATTTACATAACCAGGCACTTTCAGGTTGAGACACCATTGACCTTCAACCGCTAATTATGGACAACATTACTATTTTTGGTCACGTAAGATGTTTTCTTTTTTATTTATTTGAAAAAAAAAACATTTTTCTTATAAGCAAAAGTCAATTTTCTTTTCTTTTCATAATTTTTTTTATCTAATTCCTTATAACAAAATTCTCTTTTCTTATAATTTACAGATGGATGGAGACCTACGTCGAACTGTAATACTGATTCCTTTTACTCATTTTCTTACATGTATAATTTTTTTATTATTTTTTACCTCTAATTCTTTTGTATTTTTAGGTGCAATTTCTTCAAGAAAGAAATGTTAATGTTGTTATCCGTGATGAGCGTGACCTTAATGTCATCTATGTTTGAGAGGTAGGCCCAATTTAATTATAGAGATTTTTTTTTTTCATTCAATACACCGTATATTCTTATTTATATATTTTTTAAAAACTTTCTACATATATATATACATTTTCTTTATTCTTTAATTTTTTATTTATTGTTTTTTTTGTAGGCAAAAGAAAAAGCAATTGCCAAGGCATTGTTGAAGAAAAACGAAAAGACCACCGTTTCAGGCAAGGGAAAGGAAAATGCATGTTCAGTAGTATGACTCTTTAACATTTCCATTTAAAGTTCTTTTTTTGAAATATTTATTTTGGACCATGAACCTTGATTATTTATTTATTTTTAAATGTAAAATTGACATACTACTTGCATAGTGACATATACTGTTCTTATAGTAAACAGTTTCATATAAATTTTTGAAATGTTTTTTTTTTGAAGCATGCTAAAATAGCATTTATACAAAAAAACATTATATTTGTTTTAAATAATTATTATTCTTTTTTGGCTTTTTTCTATTGACATTAACATCTATAAGAGAATAAAAAAGGAATAGAACAAAAAATGAATGAGGAGAGGAGTGATACAGAATGAAAATTTTTTCAATTTTTTTACAAAATATCAGAAGGAAAGGGAATTAAGATAAAGTAAATTAATAGAAATGAGAAATGAAGAGAAAAGTATAAAACAGTAGATGATAAAATTTAGGCATCTTATGAAATTAATCTTCATGTTTTAGGCACATAACAATAATGTTATATCGAAAGCTGCATTGACTCAACGTGCACAGCGAGAACGCGAAAGAAATGATAAGGCAAGCTCTTCATATCAATTGGGACAATGTTCGCGATGTGAACGAGAAAGATCGAGAGAGTTGATTCCACCAAGCACAACTAATACTCCACCGGCTCAGAAAGGAGTAATGTTTACACATCTACCTTCACCAAGCACATTTTTAGCTTCACAAAGGAATTGGTAAAACATTGTATTTAATTCTACAAATACATATTCTTATTGTTAAGATTTTATTTAACAAATTTTATTTTGTACACAACAAATATTTGTAGGCCTACTCATGCAAACCCATTGCTCCATGAGACTAGGAATATCGGTGTTGTTATTCGTGATGAGTGCAATCTTAATATTATCCGCAATTCTAAGGTAAGTATAAATATCAAGTTCAAAATGTTCTTTTTTCGTAATCTTAATAAATTCTATAAATACATGTTCTTTTTCGTATTCTGAATAAATTTTATTTATTTTTGGTAGGCAAAGGAAAAGGAAAAGGCCAAGGCAATGTCTAAAGGAAAAGAAAAGGCAACTTCTTTTGACAAAGGAAAGGAAAATGCATGTCCAATGATATATATTCAACATCTTTAAAAAAATATTTATCGAGTAAAACAAAGCCAATCATATTGTTTAAGTGAACATTGATCATGTATATTTTTAAAAATGTAAACTGTATTGTCAATTTTTTTTGTGTGCTCTTTGTTTTCTGTACACTCAAACAAAGTATTTTTAGCTCTCTTTAACATTTCCTAAAAAATAATTGTAACCTTTATCAACTCCAAGAAAAACTTTATAACATCCAAGCAAAGGAACAAAGGAACATAGGCATAGACAATATTTTTAATTTTCTTAAAATCATCATGAGGCAAGAAGAAAGAGAAAACAATAATTAAAAAATAAATTGTTATATCACAAGGCATGAAGAGGGAAAATGAAGCAAAATGGAAAAGGAAGTAAGACAATAACAATGTTATATCAAAAGCTACATTGGCCCAACCATATAATATTCACATTTTAGGCACACAATATTCTTAAAATTATCACAAGGCAGAAAGAAAAAGAAATAAAATAGTATACGATAATATTTGTATTTTAGGTATCAATGATATAATATTCACATTTTAGGCACACAATAACAATGTTATATCAAAAGCTACATTGGCCCAATGTGCACAGCGAGAATGGGAGAAATCAAGAGAATGTATTCAACCGAGACAAACTTCTTTAATACCGTGTCGTCGTAGTCGTGCTTGCTTGGAACTAGGAACAAAGGCAACTGAGGACACTCAGTCAGCGCAAAAACGAACAATGGTTGCACATCCTTCCACATGTTCGTTCTCAATGCCAAGTATAGCGACCCCGGTCTTTTCCCATTTGATTATTGTATCCGGACTTAGGTTCTGTAGATTCTGTCATTGTATAATTGTTGTTGTTGTCCCTTATTTTCTCATTTGGAGTTATAGGATGTGTTGGGCAGGTTTGTTTCAGGTTGGTTGGGTTTAGAAACCAAGTGTTGCTGTCCAGAATTTTGGATCTTCGCTCGAGCGAGGAGTTTGTCGCTCGAGCCGGGGTTTGGTCGCTCGAGCGAGAGTTTGCGTCTAGTATAGACCTGAAGTATTGCATTCTTGGCTCGAGCGAGATTTTCTTCGCTCGAGTGAGGATTTCTTGTGTCTGGTCGCTCGAGCGACCAAGTCTTCGCTCGAGCGAGCCTGTCCAGTTTAATTAGACAGCAGCGGGTTTTTAATCAGTTTTTCATCATCTTTTTAGATTCCAAACCCTAAGGTCCGACTTCTCTCTCACCCTGCTCACCTTCTCTCTTAGATTTGATCCACTTAGGGTGTGTTTCTACCCTAGATCCTTCATTAAAAAGAGTGTGTGAGTCGAGGGCTTCGTTTTAATCTGAATTGTTGGTAGTTTGGAGCACTTTGGAGTTTGGGTCTTCATCTCCATCTTCTCTTTTGGGGCTATTTCTTCGAGGTAGGTATTTCCTACTTCATTCTATAAGTTTTGTTCTAAGTTTTGGTATTTTGATATGTTGGGGATATCTTGGTAATTTTGGGAAAAACCCTAGTTGTATTGATAAATTAATTTGTATAATTAGTTTAAGGGAATTTGGGAATTTGGTTAAGTTCCTGAAATTGAGGAATTCATTGATTAAATGGTGTAGTGGGATAATTTAAACCACTCGCCTATTGAATTGTTGTTATATTTATTTCCAGTCTAGAAATAACTATTTTGGGCTATCGGTGGAGGATAGTCGTGATTGTTGTAGACATTGCATGTGGATTAGGAATAACTGAAACTAATCACATTGGTTAAGTCATTAATTTTGACTATTGCATTAATATAGAAAATACGTGCATTGATTGAGCATTGCATTTGCATACATTGTTTTGTGTGGGAGGAGATAGGGGATGTACTCCACGGTTTAGGGGAAGATAGGGGATGGACCTCTAAACCGGATTTTGTTTGGGAGGAGATAGGGGATGGACTCCATTAGCATCACTTTTATGTGTGCTTATTTATATAGAAGTGTTTTTTTTTATTGATACAGCACTAAAATGTGTATCAATCTGGAAGTATGAAGTGTTTTGATTTGAGCTTGAGTCTCATTTGTTTGTTGACATTGGAAGAATGTGAATATGATATATATAATTCACTGTTGTAAGTTTGGCCAGGTTCTGAGCCATATTGATAATGTTGGAAAGTGAAACGTGTCGTTGACAATAGTGTCATGAGATTGGATAATGATGTAATTGATTATCTTGGTTAACCATCTATTGAATGCTATTGCTTTATTCAATGCTTATATTTGGTTTAGTATATTTCTACTGGGCTGTGGCTCACCCTATATGGGAACATCATTTTCAGGTTCAGGTGATAAGCTACCTTCAAGGACTTAGCTTGGAAGGACTTGGATTTTGAAGACTATTTTCAGTTATTTGCTTTCATTTGTTAGTACATGTAAACACACAAGCCTAGGGCTTTATTTGTATTTGAGTTAGAACTCATACTTTTGTGTCCAAGTGTTGGCTTGGAAAGATGTAAGCCTGTAGGGCATTTAATTTGATGTTACATGTAATGCTTTTGTTTAGTAAGACTCTGATGAATATTATAATGAACTGTTTCCTTTTTAACATTGCATGTTGATGTTATATATATTTAATGGGTTTATTTTCGAGGGCGTTACACCAAGCACATCTTTAGCTCCACAAAGGAATTGGTAAAAGACTGTGTTTAATTCTTTAAATACATACTCCTACTATTACCATTCTATTTTAATTTACACAGAACCAATATTTGTAGGCCTACTCTTACAACTCCTTCCCTTTAAGAGGATCTATGTACTAATGAGGAATTAGAGGATATGCCTATGAGTCTAATGGTTGATACTCGAGCACATATAAATTCATGTCGTCATTCTCTTGGCAAGATGGATGTATTATGTTCTTTTTGTTCAGCATTACATTGGATGGATGAAAAATTAGTAAAATCATCTCCAAACCGTCCTCTATTCAGAACATGTTGTTCAAAAGGAAAGGTTAAGCTTCCTCTGCTTATTACACCTCCTTCACTTCTTTAAGCATTATATGATGGGAATGATGAAAAATCAAAATCGTTTTGACGTTATACTCGAGTGTACAATGCAACCAATGCTTTTACAAGTCTTGGTGCTACATTAGATCCAAGAGTACTTACTGGAAGAGGCCCTACATCATTCTTTATCCATGGGGAATTGCGAAATCAAACAGGATCACTACTACCACAATTAGGGCAAGATGCAGCTTATGCACAATTGTACATTTATGACCCTGATTCAGCTTTAGAAGTCCGCAATCGTAGAAATCCTCAATTAAGAAGAGATGTTCTAAAAACTATTCAAGATAGTTTATTACAGGTTAATGCATTCGTTGCTAAATTTCGCCAGGCTCATGCAATTTTGAATCAATTAGCCTTGACAGGACGAAATTTGCCTGCTCATCTCTACTACAGTTCATCGACAGATCGACGACGGTATAACCTACCAACTACAGATGAGATTGCAGTTGTAATACCAGGTGATGGAACCAAGGTTAGTGGAATGAGAGATGTTATCTTACATCTACATTGGAATAATGAGCTAATGCAAATCAATAAATGTCACCCAGCATATTTGCCATTACATTATGTTTTATTATTTTCACATGGTGAGCTTGGATGGGAACCTGAGATAAAACTGTGGGATGTTGAACGTGATCGGCCTTCAACTGATCGGCTTACTCAAATGGATTTTCATAGTTATCCTTTGTTTGAATGACCCACAGAGTATTCAACAATTCTGAGAGCTAGAAAATTGTTCCAAGAGTTTTTGGTTGATGCTTGGGCCGCAACTGAATAAAATAGGTTGACTTACTACAAGCTTAATCAAGGGAAGATCTGTACTGAACTTTACCAAGATTTGACAGATATTGATCCAAATGACCTTCAACCCAATCAAATTGGTCAAAGATTTGTTTTGCCATCTTCATTTGCTGGAGGTCCTAGACACATGTTTGAAATCTTTCAAGACTTAATGGCTATCACACGATACAACCAACATCCAGACATTTTTCTCACCATGATTGCAAATCCTAATTGGCCAGAAATTACTTCGGCATTATTACCGCACCAAAAGCCTATTGATCGTCCTAATTTGATTGCCTGTGTTTTTGAGTTAAAGAGAAAGTGCTTGATGAAGGAGATAGAAACGAACCGAGTGTTTGGTAATAAAGTTGCGCATGTTTTTACAATTGAATTCCAAAAGTGAGGCCTTCCTCATATGCATGCACTTCTATTTCTTAAGGGTCCAGACAAAATTCGGACATGTGCTCAAGTAGACAAATTGGTTTGTGCAGAATTTCCAGATCCAAAAGATGAACCTATGCTTTTTGAAACTATCAAGTGTTGTACGGTACATGGACCATGTGGTGCTCGAAATCCACAAGCACTATGTATGGAAAATGGTAAATGCACTAAGAGATACCCTCGAGCGTTCGTAGAAACAGCTACTATGGATCAAGATGGATAGCCTATCTATCGTCGCAATAATGGTCAAGCTCATATTGTGAGGGGAAAAGAAGTTGATAACAGAGACATCGTACCATACAATGCATATCTTTCTAAACGTTTCAATTGTCACATAAATGTGAAAGCTTGTGCCAGAATGAGATGCGTCAAGTATATACACAAGTACATTTATAAGGGTTATGATCGTACGATGGTGTTGGGATTGATAAATAAGATCCAACAGTATCTTGATGCGAGGTATGTTGGACCTCCAGAAGCTGCTTGGCGAATATTTGGTTATCCATTGCATGCATAGATATCAACAGCTGTACGCTTAGCACTTCATTTGCCTGGAATGCACCGCGTTCTTTTTAATCCTGATGAATCATTAGAAGCAATTATTTCTAGAGCTAGCAAACAAATGTCAACTCTTACTGGTTTTTTTGCATGTTGCACTTCTATGGAAGATGAATGTCCATTCACTTACCAAGAATTTCCACAACATTTTGTTTGGCTTAATTCAGAAAAGAGATGAAAACCAAGGCAGCAGGGCTATGTAATCGGTAGAATGTACTTTGCTAGCCCTAATTGTGGGGAGAGATTTTATTTGCGTTTGCTATTAACTGTTGTCAAAGGACCAAAATCGTTTCAATGTTTACGCACGATCAACAATGTCTTGCATGATACATTTAAATCAGCATATGTTGCAAGAGGACTTTTAGAAGATGATGATGAATGGATACAATGCCTTAAAGAGGCTGCAGTTATGAAAACTGGTTATCAATTAAGGAGATTGTTTACTATTATTCTTACTCAGTGCTCTCCACTGCAACCATATGCATTATGGAATCAATTTTCAATGCATATATGTGATGATCTTGCACATAAGATTCGAACATTGTTTGCCATTTCTGAACCAACTGAGGCTCAAATTAAAGACTATGGTCTATATCTTTTGAATCAAATGCTCCAAGAATCAGGAAAAAGTTTAATTGACTTCCCGCCAATGCCACAACCTTCTACAAATTGGAGTGTAGTAGTTGGTAACAGGTTAATATGCTAATATCAACAACTGCATAATGAGGCACAACAGGCAGATGCAGAAATTATTATTGATCACCTCAATAATGATCAACGAACAGCTTATGATGCAATCACTTCCTCAGTCTTTGAAAATAAAGGAACTATTTTCTTTTTGAATGGAGGTGTCGGAACAGGGAAAACGTTTTTGTACAATGCGATTGCATTAAAGTGTCGAAGCCTTGGCCATATTGTTATTGGTAGGAGGTCGTACTGCTCATTCAACTTTTTCCATTCCGTTGGATGTATTGGAAAATTCAATTTGTGGATTTAGCAAGCAATCATTACAAGCAGAATTGTTTAGAGAAACAAAACTTATAATCTGGGATGAAGTTCCTATGCAGCATAGACATTGTGTTGAGGCAGTTGATCGCACACTTCGGGACACTTGTGATAGTGAAAAGCCATTTGGGGGTATCACTGTTGTTCTTGGTGGAGATTTTCGATAAATCTTACCAGTTATAACCAAAGGAGTCCGTGAGCAAATTGTGAATGCATCATTAAGACACTCTTTTCTATGGAAGATATACATGTTCTGTCTTTAAATTTGAACATGCGCTTGAATCATACAAATCTTGAAAATGCTAATTTTGCAAAATTCTTGATGGAGGTAATATTTCTTCAAACTTTTTCTCTATTATATGGTTCTTTTAAATTGACGAAATGTATTTACGTTTATGTACTTTAATTGATTTTACTTACTATTTTATTTATTTATTTTTATAAATAGATTGGGACCAATCCTCAAGAAATTGTTAAACTTCCATCAACAATACACAAATGCCAAGATCTAAAAGACATAATCTCAGTAGTTTATCCGCAACTGGATGTGGCAATGACATCGACTGCAACATTTTTAACTGAACGTACAATTCTTTCTGCACGGAATGATGATGTCAGTGCTATCAATACTGCAGCATTAAATATTTTTCCCAGCAACACACATACTTATTTGGCAGCAGACAAGATGTCTAAAGATGATGAAATTGATCGTACTATAATAAATAGATATCCTAATGAATATTTAAATTCATTAGATCCTCCTGGGCTACCTATAGCGATCCCGGTTGTCCCTCTACTGTTCTGTTGTATTTCGGACTCGGTTCCGTGAAGTTGGTAGTTGTATCTATCTGTTGTCATCCTTTAATTCCACATGATTGAGTTTTAGGATGTCTTGAGCAGGGTTGTTACAGGTTGGTTAGGCCTTGGTTTCAATTCCTTGTTGCCCAGTTTTTAGGCAGTGCGCTCGAGCAGGTCTTCTTGCGCTCGAGCGGGGTTTGCACACCTCCAGTATTTCGTATCTCTGCAAAACTTCTGTAGGTGTGATTTTTACGCTTGAGCGGGTTTCTTTACGCTCGAGCGGTAGCGCTCGAGTGGGTTTGTTGACGCTCGAGCGAGTAGCACTTTCTGGGTATAAGTTCTGGGAGGGAGAAATCTACGCTCGAGCGGACTGGTTTTCGCGCTCGAGCAGAAGTGCTTTATTCTTGTGTCTTGGCGCTCGAGCGGGACTTCTTGCGCTCGAGCGTGTCCAGATTTTCGTTCTTGGCGCTCGAGCGTCGTGTTCTCCGCTCGAGCGGGAATGTCATATATCAGTTGGCAGCTGGGCATTTTAAAATCACTTTTTATATTCTCTCTCTCTCTCTCTCTCTTACTTTCTAAAAAGCCATTTGAGAGCTCCTCTCTCTAAAACCACTACTTGTCTCTAAGTATTGATCTAGCTAGGGTGTTTTTCTCACCTTTGGTCTTCACAAAAGTTGGGTTGATCATCGAGGGCGTCGTTTTGATCCGAGAATCTTGGTCTTTGGAGCATTTTGGTTTTGGTCTCTTCTCCATCCAAGCTCTAACTTCGAGGTAGGGATATCCTACTCCTCTTTATGGGCTTTGTCTTTGAATTTTGGCATTTCGATATGTTGGAGGTTATTGGGTAATTTTTAGAGAGTTTGGGCCTTTGTGCAATTTTACAAAAGTTAGGGTTTTTAAATATACAAAACCTAAATGCATGTTTGGCATGAAGGAATGAAATTAATGTTGAAACATTGATGAAATTGAAACCGTGGGAATTGAAATGTTAATTATGGAAAATGCCCTAATTACATTGATTGATTAATTTGTATAATTAACTGTTGGAAATGAGGGATTGAATTGAAAATGCGGAAATTGAAAAGGGGAAGGGATTAGAGGGTGTAGTTGGATCATTTATCACTCACCTAATTGAAATGTTGATTTAATATCCATTTTGTGCATTTATTTTCTGTTTAGAAATAACTGCTTTGGGCTATCGGTGGAGAATAGTCTTGATTGTTGTAGACAATGCATGATGATTAGGCAAACTAAAACTAATCGATTGAATGTGTCATAGAGTATGACGGTGGATAGAATACATTAATTTTATGTATTGATTGATTGTGTATAGAACCTTTGTGTTTATATGCATTATGTGTAGAGGAGGAGATTGGGGATGTACTCCGCGGTTTAGGGGAAGATAGGGGATGGACCTCTAAACCGGATAGGATTGGGAGGAGATGGGGGATGAACTCCGTAGACACAGCTCATATGCTTGTCTAGAGAAGTGAAGATACATCTCATAGGCTTATCTTTGAGAAGTGTAGATACAGCTCATATGCTTGTCTAGTGAAGTGTGGATACGGCTAATATGCTTATCTGTTGATGTGTTGATATAGCTAATATGCTTATCTATTGAATAAAGGTGGGGAATGAAATGTGACATAGACTTGTATGTTATGAAATTGTGATGCAATATATGTGGATGTATCGGTGTTGGCCATCTATCAATTGCTAATCTTTTAGTCGTTGTTCATAGTTGGTTTAGTATATTTCTGATGGGCTGTGGCTCACCCTATACGGGAACATCATTTTCAGGTACAGGTAGCATGCCACCTCCAAGGACATAGCTTGGGAGGCTAGAGGCGGACAGACTTTCGTTGTTTCATTTCCTTTTGATGTATTACATGTAAATTCAAGCCAAGGGCTTAATGTGTAACTGAGTTAGTACTCTCTTTTGTGACCAAGTGTTAACTTGGAAAGCTGTAAGCCCATATGGCATTTGTTTTTGTTGTTAACATGTAATGCTTTGTAATAAAATACTCTGATGAATCGAAGAATGTGGATCTTATGTATATAAATGCATGTTTATGTTGATGGGTTTAATGTTATTATTTTGAGGGCGTTACAACTTGGTATCAGAGCGTACCGGGTTCGAATACTTTGGGTACATGGGAAGTGATTAGTATCACAATGGGTTTGTCTCGCTTGATAGAGACTTAGATGTAGTGTCATATGTTACGTGCTTAATTGATAACATGCTTATGTGACTATGTGGGTATGGAATGTAGTTTCTAGGATATTGATTGGATCCTTGGGTTTCTGGGAGTCTTGTTGGAAAAGCACTTGATCAATGTTGTTTCTGACCGAAACTCTAGTAACGCCTCGGGGCTGTCATTATCCAAAAATGAAGTTCGTAATTGCTTATGTGATTATGTGCTTACGTGGAGTGAATTACAATTGTCCATGCATTAGGACGTGAGTGTTATAGCTTCGGCACATTTATGAATGTGCTAATGGTATTGGTTACCTTTATTAGGATGTCAGGATGAGGACGTGGTAGACGAGGCAGACGTGGGAGGCAGGAGATGCCTTTACCGGATGACATTCTGGCACAGCAGGAGGGGGTTGGCCAGGCCAATGTGGTTGGGCCAGCAAGTCAGGAGGCTATGGGCGCTTTAGCCCGAGGGATAGCCAATGCTTTGAGGGAGTCTGTGGGTATTTTCCAAGCTGAGAATCCAGTTCAGGCTCCAGTTCAGGCCTAGGTTGTTGAGGCAGGGCCTTCCTTCTTAAAAAGGGAATTTTTTCGGTCCAATCCGGATGAGTTTGTTGGGGATCCGAAGGAGCCACTTAAGTCTGACGAGTGGTTAGAATAGATGCAGAAGACGTTCGAGATGCTTGGCATCGAGGACGGGGCTTTAAAGGTGACCTTGGCATCCTTCCAACTGAAGGGAGATGCGGGTCAATGGTGGAAGTACAAGAAGGGCAGTGTCAGTGATGCATGGGAGGCGTTTGTGAATGCTTTCCAGGAGAAATTTTTATTTGCAGCTGCTAGGGAGAAGCTATGAGAGCAGTTTTGCCAACTTAGACAGCAGGGCTTGTCAGTGGCCGAGTTTGAGGCTACATTTACTAGTCTGTCCAGGTTTGCACCTGAACTGGTGGTGTCCGAGGAACGCCGTTGTTTTGAGTTTGAGCGGAAGTTAAGGCGTGGACTCAAGTTGAGGGTTGGAGGGTCCTTTATCCGAGAGTACAGACGTTTGGTTGATGCTGCTGCTCATATGGAGATTATGATGCAGGAGGAAGATGAGGGGCAGAGAGGCTCCAAGAGGAGCCAAGATGGTCAGGGTGACGACAGGAGACAGAGGGGTTCCAACCCCCAGCAGTCTCAGGGTGGTTTGGCTAGATCAACCTTTCCAGTGCCGATTGCAGGCTCCGGGAGAGGTAGTCAGGGGGATTTCACCTGTTACAAGTGTGGCCAGCTGGGTCACAAGGTTTCGGTTTGCCCGCAGAAGGGAGGGGGTCAGCGAGCTGCTTCTTCATCAGCTAGACCTCAGAGCCAGAGTCAGGGCAGGGGCCAGTCCTTGTCTTGCTATCAGTGTGGTCAGCTTGGGCACCAGAAGAGGTTTTGCCCACAGTTGAGTGCTACTTCAGGGGCATTTGGTTCTAGGCAGACGCAGAGTTATCAGCCAGCTCAGTCTGTGCAGTCCTCGAGGGCCAACCCGGGAGCTTCGTCATCCTAGTCAGTGCAGCAGTCTTTTGCTCCCAGAGGTGAGCAGGTGGATCAGGGGCCTACAGGGCGTGTGTATGCTGTTACCGTGCAGGACCTAGTACCGGCTCCATCAGTAGTGAGAGGTACCTTTCTATTTTGCAACTCGGTTGCTAGTGTATTGATTGATACGGGTGCATCTCATTCTTTTATGTCTGCTGCATTTGCATCGGTTTTGGAATTGGAGTTGGCACAGTTAGCATCTCCTATATGTGTGATATCGTCTATTGGTGGTGAGTTGATCTTGAAACAAGGTGTTAGAGGTTGTGATATAGAGGTTGCCGACCATAGGCTCCCTTTTCCTTTTGTTGTCATGCCCATGAAGGGTTTTGATGTTATTTTGAGGATGGACTGGCTATCGTCATACCGAGCTGTTATTGATTGCTACCGCCAGAGGGTCACAGTTTGTACCTTGAGCGGGGAGTGTTTCTATTTCTTGGGGGATCGGGTTGGTAGTGTGTTGCCACCGATGTATGATCCGCGAGGGCGGAATAAGCTTAGTGGTCTACTTGCTAGCATTTTGAGTGGTGAGTGTGATGAGACCCAGGTTGTATTGCCGAGGGTTGTTTGTGAGTATTCGGATGTTTTTCCCGAGGATCTTGTTAGTTTACCACCTCACCAAGAGATAGAGTTCTCTATTGATTTAGTGCCCGGCACGGCGCCGATTTCTATGGCACCTTATCGTTTTGCCCCAGCCGAGTTGAGTGAGTTGAAGATTCAGCTCCAGGAATTGCTAGATAAGGGTTTTGTTCGCCCTAGTGTTTCGCCGTAGAGAGCACCGGCCCTCTTTGCTAAAAAGAGAGATGGTGCCTTGAGATTGTGTATAGACTACCGGAAATTGAATCGGGCTACGGTCAAGAATAAATACCCTATGCCCCGTATAGATGATCTGTTTGACCAGTTGAAAGGTTCCCGCTGTTTCTCTAAGATAGACTTGAGATCGGGTTACCACCAATTGAGGGTCAGGGAGGAGGATATTCCCAAGACGGCATTCCGTACGCGGTATGGCCATTATGAGTTTCTGGTGATGCCATTCGGGCTTACCAATGCACCGGCAGTCTTTATGGACTTGATGAACCGGATCTTCCGGGAATTCTTGGATCGATTTGTGGTCGTTTTCGTGGACGACATTCTTATCTATTCGCCTTCTGAGGAGGAGCACGAGGAACACTTGAGAGTGGTGCTTGAGTTGCTTAGAGCCCATAGGCTGTATGCCAAGTTTGGGAAGTGTGAGTTATGGCTAGGAGAGGTCAAATTCTTAGGCCATGTGGTATCCAGGGAAGGGGTGTCTGTTGATACATCCAAGGTGGAGGCAGTGCAAGATTAGGCACAGCCTAAGAGTGTGTTTGAGATCCGCAGTTTTCTGGGATTAGCGGGGTATTACCGTCGGTTTGTGAAAGATTTCTCCAAGTTAGCTTCGCCATTGACTAGATTGACGCGAAAAGGGGTCAAGTTTGTATGGAGTGAGACTTGTGAAAAGTCATTCCAAGAATTGAAAGTTAGATTGACCACCGCTCCGGTCTTGATTATTCCGGAGAGAGGGTTGGGTTATGCAGTCTATTGTGATGCCTCACGAGAGGGTTTGGGGTGTGTGTTGATGCAAGAGGGGAAAGTGGTAGCTTATGGCTCACGTCAGTTGAAAATACATGAGAAAAATTACCCTACACACGACCTAGAGTTAGCAGCAGTGATCTTTGCCTTGAAGATTTGGAGGCACTACCTTTAGGGTGAGAGGTTCGAGGTGTTCTCGGACCACAAGAGTTTGAAGTACCTGTTTACACAGAGAGACTTGAATTTGAGGCAGAGGAGATGGATGGAGTTCATTGAGGACTATGATTTTGAGTTGCACTATCACCCGGGAAAGGCCAATGTGGTAGCCGATACCCTTAGTAGGAAATCCATTAGTGATGTAGCTTGTATAGCCATCCGGGAATGGGAGATGTTGGGTGCGCTTGGCGAGTTTGATTTGCTTCTGGGCGAATCCGTTAATGTTGCGGCCTTGTTTTCTGTTGTTGCACAGCCTACACTTGTGACTAGAGTGTTAGAGGCACAGAGAGGTGACCTTGAGGTAGAGTCCTTCCGAGAGAAGATCTCCAGTGGAAAAGTTGAGAAGGGTTTAACGGTATATCCCGACCTGAGTGTGAGATACCGAGACCGTTTGTTTGTGCTGAAGTCTTGCCGAGAGGAAGTACTCCGAGAGTCCCATCATTCACGTCTTGCGGTGCATCCGGGAGGCACCAAGATGTATCGGGATTTGGGCTGCCAGTTTTGGTGGCGGGGTGTGAAGAGAGATGTGGCTGTTTTCGTATCGAAGTGCCTTACTTGCAGCAAGTGAAGGCCGAGCATCAGAGGCCAGCGGGTTTGTTGCAACCCTTGCCTATTGCCGAATAGAAGTGGGAGCATGTCACTATGGACTTCGTTGTAGGTCTTCCGAGGACTCAGCGGGGTAGTGATGCTATTTGGGTGGTTGTAGACCGGTTGACTAAGTCGGCGCATTTTATTCCTATGCGCGTGAGAGATTCGGTAGATCATCTAGCCGACTTGTATATTCGGGACATAGTGAGATTGCACGGGGTCCCAGTGACGATCGTCTCAGATAGAGATCCTCGTTTTACTGCTAGGTTGTGGCAGAGTTTGCAGAGTCCCATGGGCACTAAGTTGACCTTTAGTACGGCTTACCATCCTCAGACTAACGGGTAGTCCGAGCGTACTATTCAGATCCTTGAGGATATGCTTCGAGGTTGTGTCCTTGATTTTAGTGGGACATGGGAGAGGCACTTGCCCTTGGTGGAGTTTGCCTATAACAACAGTTTTCAGTCTAGCATCGGTATGGTGCCATTTGAGACCTTGTATGGCCGAACGTGTAGGTCTCCAGTGTGTTGGGCCGAGGTGGGTGATGCACCTTTGTTGGGTCCGGAGTTCATTAAGGAGACGACGGAGAAAGTTGAGCTTATCCGTAGGAGGCTTGTTACAGCCCAGAGTCGCCAAAAGAGTTATGCCGATCGTAAGAGGAGGCCTTTGGCGTTTGAGGTAGGTGATCATGTCTTCTTGAAAATATCACCTAGGCGAGGTTTGATGAGGTTTGGGAAGAGTGGGAAGTTATCCCCTCGGTTTATTGGTCCCTTTGAAATCCTTGAGAGGATTGGCGAGGTTGCCTATCGTTTAGCTTTGCCGCCGTAGTTGTCCGGGGTGCATGACGTGTTTCATGTGAGTATACTTTGAAAATATGAGCCGGATCCATCCCATGTGTTAGATTGGTCCGACTTGGAGGTAGATGAGGATGCCTCGTATGAGGAGAGACCGGTTCGGATCTTGGACATGCGGGATCAAGTCCTGCGTGGCAAGACCATTCCTTTGGTGAAGGTTTTGTGGAAACATCACGGAGTTGTAGACACCCCATTTTTGACCGTCCTCAAGACTTGGACGTCACCATTTGAATACTCGGTGATTATCCTTGTTTGTGTTCGTTTGGAGTTCCCGGAGGTCTCGGCTAGCGTGCCCTGCCTCAGGATCTCCGAACTCAACCGTTTAGTGTCTGGTTTTGCACCAAACACTTGCATCTTGCCTTTGAGAGGCAGGGTAGGGCTTGTGGACCATCCCCACCCACCACCGGCAGTGGCTAGAGGCCACCGGCTGGTTTTTGCTGCCATTGGCACTTTTGTTTGCCGGTCGGCACATTTTATTGCCGGTCGGCATAGTTTTTTGCCGGTCGGCAACTTTTTTTGTCGAAATGACATTTTTGGGCAGCCGACCACTGTTCATCCACTATATGGAGATATTTTGTGCCAGCTGTGATAGCTGGCACCAACTCTTCCCCCCTCCATACACGTGTATGGAGGGATCTCCCTCTAAGCAAGCTTGTTGTATAAGCTTTGCAAGAGGGAGTCTTATAAGAGGAGGGCCTTCCTCTTTGATCTAGGGTAGACTCTTGCAACCAAAAACCAGACCTTAGAGATATAGATACATATTATCTCTATACCTCCCTCTCTCTCCTCCTTTGTGTGTGTTTCTTAGCTCAAAAGGTGGTTTTTACCTTACTTTTGCACCATTACACACACCATTACACCTTACTCCGAGATTGAGGGACATGGGGGGGTTGTTTCTTGAGTTTTGGACTGGTTTTGATCAAAACAAGGAGGCTAGTCCATTTGTTCTTCAAAGGTTCTTCAAGGGTGAGCATCTTGATTTATATTCCCCAAACTTGCAATAGTTTTTTACCTATCTTGCTTGCTGTTTTAGCTCTTGTGTATAACATAAAAAGGGCTTGTATTTTCCTGCTCTAGCACTTTCATTAAGGTCATTTTGTGGTTTGAGTGCAAACTCACCCTTCTAGGCCTTGTTTGGTCCATTTTGGTGCCTCTTTGATAAGGCTTTGTTCACTTCAGCATTTTGGTCTTTTCACCACTAAAAACCAGTTCATTTTTGGTGTTTAAAAAGATGGTTTGAAGTCTTGCATAGGGGAGGGACACCCCTCTCCCTTCATGGTTTTGTTTCCTTGCTTTTTGGGCTCAAAAGGATAGCATGTGTGCTTGATGATTCTTGGCCTCATTTCAGAAGTTTTTTAGGTGTTTTAGATCATATGTAACCTCTGTTTTTGGTCGGATTTGTGCCTCCTTGTATGCTTGTAATACTTGCTTTGTATTGCTCCATTTTGCTTAGAAGTGCATCTCATGATTAGGCCATGATTCTTGTGTGTGTTGGCTTAGTTCCATGAAGCTTTTAGTGTTGTTTTTCCATGCTTAAAATCTGTTGGTTATCCATTTGGTCATGCTTGACATGTTTGTTAGGGTTGCTTTGTATTATGGGCTTGAAAGCTTTGAGCATGTTGACCTCTAGCATGCATGGTTGTGATTACCCTCATGATTTAACATCATCTAGGACCACATTTTAGTCCAAGAATCATGTTTGTATGTGTGCATGCGTGACCTCTTTTATGCCTTAAGAGTGTGCCCTCTTATGCCTAGGAATGAGCCTTAGTGCATATGTCTCTTGGGAGTCACCTTAGCTGCCATACTAGGAGGTTTTGGGGTCCCATTTTGCATAAAAAAAATCTGTCCTTACTTGTCTTAATCATGCCATAGCTTGGTCTTGTTGTTGGAAGTAAAGTTGTCCCCTTTTGTGCCTTAACCTTGGGATCATAAGTTTGCTTGTTAACATGAGTTGTTTGTCCATCATTTTGAGCACTTTTGGTGCTGTTTTGAGGTGAATAAAGGTATGCACCTTTATCACTTCGAGGCCCCCTTTGCATGTTTATTTCATGTTGATTGCATGATTGTCCCATTAATGTGCTATTCTAATGCTAACTTTATGGCAAATTGGTTCATGTTTGTATCCCAATTGCATCTTGCATGTTGACAATACATACTTGCCATGTTTTGTTGCATAACATTTGGCATATCTTGCATGTTTAGCATCATGTTGTATTTTGAGCCTTGTGAGCATAACATGCATTGCATCATTTGGCTTGGGGTGTCAAGCCAAATATGAGGGTCAAGGGACATTCATACTCCAAGTGATGTAATGTACCTTGCTTCTCGGTCACCGGGGCCTTTGACTTCGACATGATAAGGCTTCGGATCTCATTTTGTTTGTTGCATACATCCTTATACCAAATGGGAAATTTGATCCTTTGAGCCACCATGCACTATTGACGGCTCGAAGATCGAAGGACATGCTTCCTTGAGTTCAAAACATGATAGGAAGTATGGCCATGCTTACATATGCCTGAAAACCCCATGCCATGCACTGTCTATTCTCTGTTTGCTGTCAAACTGTCTTCTGCAGGAAGTTTCTGCCGACCGGCAGAATTTAGTGCCGACCGGCAATATTTTAAGTGCCGATGAATCCAATGAATGCCGATGGAAATTCTGGAGTGCCGGTGGGAATTCTGTCTGGCCGGTGGTGCTCTGCAGCATGTGAGGAACCTGCTCCAGGACTTGGGCAATTTTCAGAGAGACAAGGCAGTACAAACAGAGGTGGCAGGGGTACGGTACGGGTTTTTCGGGCGAGTCAAGTTCCGAGCATGCATCATCTGCGCATCCCGAGGCAGAGGCTGTGGCCACCCTCCTTTCCTTTTGCATCTTTCCTTTTAATTAATTAGAAAATTCTGTAATAATTTTATTTGTTTATTATTTTGGGACTGTAATATTCATTTGGGCCCTCCGAGTGAGGGCAAAATCTGTAATAAGTGTGCGTGAGTGTGTGTATGTCTTCCAACCTCACATCTTTCTTCCCTTTTATTTACCTGCTTACGATGGTAGATTAGGGCATGTTTAATTTAGCATACCTTATGCTATGCATGCGTGCATTCATGCGTTTGTACTACATGCATTAAGGCTCGGTACATCACGCTAACTGCATTCGTACTTCAATTTACAAATCGAATATGTGATAATTGATCGCATTACATATGCCATGCTTAGGTTAACCGAGCTTATTTAAATTGCATCTTGTATGTGTTACATTAGGCAATTTAACATGAACTAGGGCACGCACGTTTTGCTAACTAGTTTACTGTTTTGGCACGGAGTACGATGTAAGTATTTATGCTTTAGCATCTCGCATGTGTGTGAATGTTAACATGACAGTATGCTTGCCATGCGGCTAAATGCTTATGTGTTAAACTGTTTGGATGCCCGTGGGTGGAGGTTGGATTGTTTGAGTTGGAAAAACTCGTTGAAATCCGCATTTTAGCCTACTTGCGAGTAGCAAATTCAAAACATTTTCCAAAACAAACGGATGTGCAATGCTTACTTCCAAATTAGGCAATCTAGTCTATACTTGTTTGCTGCGCGCATAACATAGTAATTCTAGGCTAACAATTGGTTTAAGAACACATAAAGTTTTCAAAAACGGATATCACGGTTAGTAGAGGCCGGTCTTCGGACTGGGCGAAAGGGGGTGCTCATAGCTGACCTTCCCCGATCGTACCCAAGCTCCCGAGCCGAGACAACTCCGGTGATGACGGACATGTGGCCTTCGGCACCGAGTCAGGGTTTCCTAAATTCTCCCATAAAAAATATTTAGGTGGCGACTCTGTATCTGGAAAAGCAGTCCATGTTTGGCACTACTTTTTCAAAAATCTGTTTCTCAAAACGATTTGCCAGATTTGGACTCTTTGGTTCAGATTAAGAACCGTGACACAAAATTGAGTCCGAACTGTAGCGAGGGCCCCGCGCGGGCG
This sequence comes from Camellia sinensis, assembly GCF_055761805.1. Lineage (NCBI taxonomy): Eukaryota > Viridiplantae > Streptophyta > Magnoliopsida > Ericales > Theaceae > Camellia > Camellia sinensis. The sequence continues at coordinate 183,417,990 of NC_138961.1, read as the reverse complement.
CGTCTACAGGAGTGGAGGAAGCCACTTGGGAACATGAGTGGGAAGTCCGCGAGAAATATCCGGAATCGTTTGTTGATGTGTAATTCTGTAATGAAATTTTGTAATATTGTTGAACTTTAAGAACATTGTATGTGTCTTAAGTTGTAAAACATTGTAAATGTTTTGGTTAATGGGAATTTGTTTTAACATTGCGTATGTTAAGTATATTGTGGAAATGCAAGCATGATATTAGCGTTGCATGTGTTAAAGAATTGTGAAAAATGAGTTGAAATTGGTAAATTTCAAGGAATGCATGTGATAATGCAGGTTGTTATGTGTAATGTGAAATGCCTCTTAAAAAGAGATGGGATTGACCGATAAGGGGTCGGATTGTTTAACATTATGTTGTAATGTTGTTAAGAATGGAGAAAACTTATTTTTGAAAACTTGTATTTAATTTCGGGGACGAAATTCTTTAAGGGGGGGAGGTTATAGCGATCCCGGTTGTCCCTCCACTGTTCTGTTGTATTCCGGACTCGGTTCCGTGAAGTTGGTAGTTGTATCTATCTGTTGTCGTCCTTTAATTCCACATGATTGAGTTTTAGGATGTTTTGAGCAGGGTTGTTACAGGTTGGTTAGGCCTTCGTTTCAATTCCTTGTTGCCCAGTTTTTAGGCGGTCCGCTCGAGTGGGTCTTCTTGCGCTCGAGCGGGGTTTACATACCTCCAGTATTTTGTATCCCTGCAAAACTTCTACAGGTGTGATTTTTACGCTCGAGCGGGTTTCTTTACGCTCGAGCGGTAGCGCTCGAGCGGGTTTGTTGACGCTCGAGCGAGTAGCACTTTTTGGGTATAAGTTCTGGGAGGCGGAAATCTACGCTCGAGCGGACTGGTTTTCGCGCTCGAGCGGAAGTGCTTTATTCTTGTGTCTTGGCACTCGAGCGAGACTTCTTGCGCTCGAGCGTGTCCAGATTTTCATTCTTAGCGCTTGAGCGTCGTGTTCTCCGCTCGAGCGGGAATGTCGTATATCAGTTGGCAGCTGGGCATTTTAAAATCACTTTTTACATTCTCTCTCTCTCTCTCTCTCTCTCTCTCTCTCTCTTACTTTCTAAAAAGCCATTTGAGAGCTCCTTTCTCTAAAACCACTACTTCTCTCTAAGTATTGATCTAGCTAGGGTGTTTTTCTCACCTTTGGTCTTCACAAAAGTTAGGTTGATCATTGAGGGCGTCGTTTTGATCCGAGAATCTTGGTCTTTGGAGCACTTTGGTTTTGGTCTCTTCTCCTCCGAGCTCTAACTTCGAGGTAGGGATATCCTACTCCTCTTTATGGGCTTTGGCTTTGAATTTTGGCATTTCGATATGTTGGGGGTTGTTGGGTAATTTTTAGAGAGTTTGGGCCTATGTGTAATTTTACAAAAGTTGGGATTTTTAAATATACAAAACCTAAATGCTTGTTTGGCATGAAGGAATGAAATTAATGTTGAAACATTGATGAAATTGAAACCGTGGGAATTGAAATGTTAATTATGGAAAATGCCCTAATTACATTGATTGATTAATTTGTATAATTAACTGTTGGAAATGAGGGATTGAATTGAAAATGCGGAAATTGGAAAGGGGAAGAGATTAGATGGTGTAGTTGGATCATTTATCGCTCGCCTAATTGAAATGTTGATTTAATATCCATTTTGTGCATTTATTTTCTGTTTAGAAATAACTGTTTTGGGCTATCGGTGGAGGATAGTCTTGATTGTTGTAGACAATGCATGATGATTAGGCAAACTAAAACTAATCAATTGAATTTGTCATAGAGTATGACGGTGGATAGAATACATTAATTTTATGTATTGATTGATTGTGTATAGAACCTTTGTGTTTATATGCATTATGTGTAGAGGAGGAGATGGGGGATGTACTCCGCGGTTTAGGGGAAGATAGGGGATGGACCTTTAAACCGGATAGGATTGGGAGGAGATGGGGGATGAACTCTGTAGACACAGCTCATATGCTTGTCTAGAGAAGTGAAGATACAGCTCATAGGCTTATCTTTGAGAAGTGTAGATACAACTCATATGCTTGTCTAGTGAAGTGTGGATACGGCTAATATGCTTATCTGTTGATGTGTTGATATAGCTAATATGCTTATCTATTGAATAGAGGTGGGGAATGAAATGTGACATAGACTTGTATGTTATGAAATTGTGATGTGACATCTGTGGATGTATCAATGTTGGCCATCTATCAATTGCTAATCTTTTAGTCATTGTTCATAGTTGGTTTAGTATATTTCTGCTGGGCTATGGCTCACCCTATACGGGAGCATCATTTTCAGGTACAGGTAGCATGCCACCTCCAAGGACATAGCTTGGGAGGCTAGAGGCGGACAGACTTTGTAACGCCCTCAAAATCAACCCATTATATATATATATATATATATATCATTGACATGCATTATTTAAAGAAAACAATTTATTAATTCATTCATCAAAGTATTACTAAATAAAAGCTTTACATGTAACATCGAATAAAATGCCCTACAGGCTTACATCTTTCCAAGCCAACACTTGGATACAAAAAGATGAGTTCTAACTCAATACAAGAAAAGCCCTAGACTTGGATGTTTACATGTACTAACAATGAAAAATAAAACAAATAACTAGAAATAGTCTTCAAAGTCCAAGTCCTTCCAAGCTAAGTCCTTGGAGGTAGCTTACCACCTGAACCTGAAAATGATGTTCCCATAAAGGGTGAGCCACAGCCCAGTAGAAATACACTAAACCACATATAAGCAATGAATAAAGCAATAGCATTCAACAGATGGTTAACCAAGATAATCAATTACTCCATTTTACAGTCTCATGACACTATTGTCTAAGACACGTTTTACTTTCCAACTTTATCAACATGGCTCAGAGCCTGGCCAAACTTACCACAATGAATTATGTATATCATATTCACATTCCTCCAATATCAACAAACAAATGAGACTCAAGCTCAAATCAAAACACTTCATACTTCCAGTTTGATACACATTTTAGTGTTCTATCAATAAAACACTTCAATATAGATAAGCACACATAAAAGTGATGCTAATGGAGTCCATCCCCTATCTCCTCCCAAACAAAATCCGGTTTAGAGGTCCATCCCCTATCTTCCCCTAAACCGTGGAGTACATCCCCTATCTCCTCCCACACAAAACAAAGTATGTAAACACATAACATATACATCACACAATCAATACACATAATGTCTGTATTAATTCAACAGTCAAAATTAATGACTCAACTAATGTGATTAGTTTCAGTTATACCTAATCCACATGCATTGTCTACAACAATCACGACTATCCTCCACCGATAGCCCAAAATAGTTATTTCTAGACTTGGAAATAAATATATCAACAATTCCAAAGGCGAGTGATTTAAATTATCCAACTACACCATTTAATCAATAAATTCCCCAATTTCATGAATTTAACCAAATTCCCCAATTCCCTTAAATTAATTATCCAAATTAATTAATTAATACAACTAGGGTTTTTCCCAAAATTACCAAAGTACCCCCAACATATCAAAATACTAAAACTTAGAACAAAACTTATAAGATGGAGTAGGAAATCCCTACCTCGAGGAAAACAACCCAAAATGGAGATGACAAAGATGAATACCAAATACCAATGTGCTCCAAACCGCCAAATGTTCAGATTAAATGAAAGCCCTCGACTCCCTCTATCTTTTTAATAAAGCAACTAGGGTAGAAACACACTCTAAATAGATCAAACCTAAGAGAGAAGGTGAGTAGGGAGAGAGAGAAGTCAGACCTTAGGGTTTGGAATCTAAAAAGATGATGAAAACTGATTAAAAACCCGCTGCTGTCTAATTAAACTGGACAGGCTCGCTCGAGCGAAGACTTGGTCGCTCGAGCGACCAGACACGAGAAATACTCGCTCGAGCAAAGAAAAGCTCGCTCGAGCCAAGAATGCAAAGCTACAGGTTCAAACCAGATGCAAACTCTCGCTCGAGCGACCAAACCCCGGCTCGAGCGAAGAACCAAAAACAACAGCTCGCTCGAGCGACCAACTCCTCGCTCGAGTGAAGATCCAAAATTCTGGACAGCAACACTTGATTTCTAAACCCAACCAACCTGAAACAAACCTGCCCAACACATCCTAACTCCAAATGAGAAAATAAGGAACAACAACAACAATTATACAATGACAGAATCTACGGAACCTAAGTCCGGATACAATAATCAAACGGGAAAAGACCGGGGTCGCTATAGACTTTCGTTGTTTTATTTCCTTTTGATGTATTACATGTAAATTCAAGCCAAGGGCTTAATGTGTAACTGAGTTAGTACTCTCTTTTGTGACCAAGTGTTAACTTGGAAAGCTGTAAGCCTGTAGGGCATTTGCTTTTGTTGTTAACATGTAATGCTTTGTAATAAAATACTCTGATGAATCGAAGAATGTGGATCTTATGTATATAAATGCATGTTTATATTGATGGGTTTAATGTTATTATTTTGAGGGCGTTACACTACCGACTTTTAAGGTAGAGTTGAAAGTGGGTTGTCCTATAATGTTGTTAAAAAATATTGCACCAAAAGATGGACTATGCAATGGCACAAGATTGATGGTTTCTAGATGCAATACTCGCATAATTGAAGCTCAAATTTTAAATGGAGAAAAATGTGGCAATTTGGTATTCATACCAAGGATATCCTTGACACCGTCTTCTTCAGAAATGCCTTTCCGAATGACAAGACGTCAATTTCCGGTTCGATTGGCGTATGCCCTGACCATTAATAAATCTCAAGGGCAATCTGTGAAATTTGTTGGAGTTGATTTGCGCACACCAGTGTTTAGTCATGGGCAATTGTATGTGGCCTTATCTAGATGCACATCCTTTGATCGTATAAGTGTCCTCCTTCCCAATGATGAGCTAGATTCTATTACAAACATTGTTTATTCTGAAATTTTGTTATAGTGTTACTTATGGATCAAACCACTTTTGTCAAAAGGTACAATTTATTTATTGATAAATTTGTTTCTATTGATTACAAATTGTTATTTTAAAAGCGGAATAACTATATGTGTCGACTTTTGTAGGATTTGGTTAAAAAATATATGGAGGTCAAAAATATAAATACAACTAGATTGCTTCGATGGGGATGTAACAAGGTAATTTCAATTTGAAAGTGTTTTGATATATATATATATATATATATATTTCTTTTGCTAATATACTAACTTTTTTTATTTTCATAAATTAATAGATTGTCGTGCATGCTCCTCACTAGGGGTACATACAAGTTGATACGAGGACTTTTTGGAAAGTGATGAGGCGCTCCTAGGATTTCTAAGAAAGAACAAGTTTGAATCTCATATTCATTTTTGTGAAAAGCATACATATGCTAGCTACGATCCATATTTTGTAAAGTTTCCGATCGATGTGAAATTTATTACTTACAATAGTTTTGTAAAGCCTTTTATCTATGTGAAATTTATAACTAAGTTTAGATGTATGTCAGATAATTTTCATTTGAATTATTGATTTATACTATGAGTTTGTTTTTGTAAATGTAACACACTAGGTGATATATATTTTTTTTGTGTTTTTTGTTTTTTCTTCCTAATATGCTCTTGAATTAGGTTAAACAAAACTAATCATATTTTTATTTGGTTATCTTTTTATTAGGAAGGGTGTTGCATTTTCTTTGTATTACAGAACATTGGCTGGTGTGCTTAATTTGTTATTTGGCATTTTTATTTGTATTGCAGAGCACTGGTTGGTGTGCTTAATTTGTTATTTGGCATTTTTTTTTGTATTGCAGAGCATTGGCTGGTGTGCTTAATTTGTTGTTTATTTTTTTCTATTGCATAGCATTGGCTGGCGTATTTCGTCTGATTTTTATATAGATGTTTTTGTGTTGTGGGATTTTTGTTTAAAATCTTATGCTTTTATTGTGCTTGAATTTTACGTAGCAATTATGTGTTTACTTTTCACTATTTCGTTTACCTACAAATTTGGAAAATTTATGTTCAAATTGATTTATTCACCAAGCAGCATACAATTTATTTATTTTTCATTTATTTAATTTTCTACACAATAAACTGACTACCAAACCATAAAAATTGGTAGATTTTAATCATTACATTAAAATTGATGCAAAACTATAGCTTTGAGATCTCTCTTCTTTACTTCAACCAAAACTCACCATCTAAAAAAATGTGGATATAGAAATTTATTTGGGTACTGTTATTGGCTAGGATAATAAAATGCTTATTTTCTATTACAAATTGCAAATGGGTTACATAAACAAAAATACTACAATAGTAAATATTTGGTGATATGATCTTTGTTTGCATTTGTGTCATCATACTACAATACACCAAACTCTTTTCAAAAATCTAATTATAAAATTCATTTGAAAATTCAAAACCATACGGATCATCTATTTATATTTTCACCTCAAATTTTTTTCACAACAAATTAAATAAATTACATTTTAACCCAATAATTTTATATTCAATTAATGGTCACCGTACCTTCAGGCATGGGCATACCCTGGTAACTAAATATAACTAAGTTATGAGTTAATATGAGAATAGTTATGATTTATATGATATTAGTTATGATATCAAATCACATAATCTCATAACTGATGTATGGTACATCCAAATGTACCATAGCATCACCCCTAATACCAAAGGCCTTACCACCAAACCACAAAAAAAGAAAAATTACAATAGTTACAAAATATTGAGTAATGAAATGGACAAAGAAAGATTTCCTTGTAATGAAAAATAGCAGCATTAATGGTATGAATGAAAGAAATTCTTCGCGACTGATTTATTAGTGTTATATTTACTTGAAGAACCGAAATATAAGATAAGCCAATGGTGAATCTCTTAAAATTTATTTATAGGTGAAAAAAAAATACAAGGAGATGAGGAGTTTATAAACTTATTGTAAATCAAAAACACAAAAACATGAAGCGGAATAAAATGTTTAGATCATACCTTTTTGATGATAGAACCTCGTGGATAAATCACGTGCTTCCTGAATCTAGTCAATCAACCCAGCAGTGAAGTGATATTACAATATTGAATATCACCCACACAAACCACAGTGCAAAATGGCTTGATCGTTGTGTTTTTGGGAGAGAGTCAGTATATGGGTAGAAACAGACTATACGTTGTTTCTCACTTGATTACCCATAACCATATATCAGATATATAATATATTATTATATCTATCCATATCAGTTAAAACTGATAATATCTGTATCTTGAGTGGTTATCCTAAATAGGTTTGATTTCAAATTCAAAACCTATTTGGATATGGATTCAAATTCAAATTTAATGGTCATGCCACATGGGCGCCCATTACTAACATCTCCCACTCGCACATGAGTTGGCATGACACTGCCACATCTCTATCTCAATCTCCCCAAAAAACGAACAATCTCATACTAGCCAATGCACCGTGCGACCGCTGAGAACACCTGCAAGTGGGAGCTCTATACTAGAAACTCAATATGAGTCAGCACAGAGACATCAACCCAAAAAAGAAAAGAAATAGTGTCTCATATACCCCAGACCCATCTAATTACACCGGTCCAAAAAACATCTCTAATCCCTCAAAAAGAGCATGTTTGACCCTCTCAATTCTTGCAATATATTCACACTCAATTCGCCTCTCATACAGAGCGATATGAGTTGCCGGCAGTGAATATACAACAGTGGTGTAATACTAGATGATCTTCCCTTTGCACTCATGCCATTTAGTTTAGGATTGACCGCTTTCCCAGTGATGTCCCTTAAGGCCGAATCATGCATGACCGCAGGCAACATACCAAAGTAGCAGAACATCAACCCCTTACCTTATGACATAGTCAAAAGTCACAAAAGGGTACATAAATGAAAGTCATATCAATAATGACACGTAAGACTCACACGGTGAGGAAGCAGGGATCCATTCTCTCACCTCATTACTCGGTCACCAAGCACATAGAGTATGAATACATGCTACGGTGGAGTAACTCTTCCATAAAGAGTGATGTCATACTCGATACACCGTACAGATATAAGTCTAGTCGCTTTCTAGCGCCTAACCCGAATTCTCTATTTGCTCGCCTTCTAGGCGCCAAATGAGATCTCGCATCTGGCTAATCATAACAGGCACAACATGGAAAGTGGGTACTATCATCCATGTTTGGTCCTTAACACGACCTCATCTTGGTTGTAACCAAGGCGACATGCATGGTGGATTATTTAAGCCTCTCTTGGCTCCAAATAAAAATAAACCACTAGTCTCAACCTTGCTCGCTCCCAAGCGCTAAGGGCGATTGCTCGTGTGAGTGAGCCAATCTTGCCTGCTGACATCATCATCTGCTAATCATTATGACACAAACCATAATAGTGTCAACATCCCATCATCTCAAAATAAGTAATCGATTTAAAAAAAATGACCACAGCTTGCGCAATTATAGATTCCAAACATAAGCCTTATCAGCACCTCTTGCGATAAGTATATACAACGGAATCCACCATGTGCGCCTCACATGAAATGATTTAAGATCACTACCTCTTGCGCAATAACCTCTCTAAAGATATTTTTTTTGGTGACCAATTTGCGTTCATTCTTAATGCGCCCAACTAGCGCAGATGTGCCCAACTAGCGCATTGAATTTTACAAGGAGCAAATTAATATGCTTCTAATAAAGCATTTTATCCACAGTCTAATGAGCAAGGTCAATGTCTAAACAACTCAGTTGACCATTTACCAAAGATAACACTTATCATGCCGAATACGCCCACATAGCGTACTTTAGGCTCCCACAACAAAGAAAATCAAGGAATATAGGTCCTCCCAAAGACAATCCGAGGATTCACTCAATAGCTAAGGCTCTAGCTTTTACCGATAGGTAAGTCAATGGATTTGCAATTTTGCATCTAGAATCATTCTAGGATATTCTCTATGTAAGTCATCGAAGACAAACCGAGAATTTTCCTAAAACAATCCCTAAGGATCGTACATCCGAGCATATAAATTACATCACCCATGTCCATCATATCTAAAATAGATGACTGCCCACCCTAGGTGGCGACAACCTTATAAATTCTTGGCTCATAATGACTAAGTAAGGAAAAACTTCTTTTGGACCATTGATCATGCCTCAGTGGTCTTCATCGATCATCTTTGCCCTATCATGGCTTGACGAAATCTAAGAACCACTGTTTGGATAACTGCTTTAGGCTGTAAAAGATTTATTGGAACTAGCAACCTTTTTGCGCTCCTAACTTTTCACCATAAAAGCAGAAGGTAAATCCCTACGGATCTACTTATCCAATTCTCTAATGAGAAATCAGGTCACAATGTCCACAAATCAATGTTCCGAACTTATGTCAATTATAGCCTAAGTCAAAATAACCTCACTCCCCAAGAGGAAGTCTTCTCATGGTCTACACTTTCCTCAATGGTGCGACTTTTCGGTATCTAGCGAGCCTTATGCCTCAACAATGACTATCCAAATTACGCATAACTTTATAATAGTTTTGCGTCATAATGGAAAGTCAACCAAATTATAAAAATGGTTAATCCTCAAAGACTTTGTCTTAAACTGCGCAACATTGATCCACTTTCTAAAAACAGGGGACTAGAGCCTTTGGCATTATCCTAGGCTCTTTATCATCTTGTGGAGCAATCATGAATGTTTCCCTCTCAATCACCCAGTGATGACGTGGAAAATTTTCACATTTGCTACCACGCAACTAAGAATATAGAGTATTCTGCTCTAATGGAGTAATCCATTAGTAGGCACATCGCTCCCACTGTCCCTAGGATATTAGAAATTTCTTTCCATTCTCAACTAGGCTACATAGAGCGCTATGCTTGGAATTCTCCATCTTATAGAGTTCCAAAAACTCTATTCACGTCACCTTTACTAATAAAACTTTATGTGTCTTAGTTACACTACCACAAAGCTGCTTACCTATATGCACATGACCCGGAGGGTTTGCATGACCGCATACAATAATTCGCCACACGACCCTTTGTGTTTACAAGACAGCATACAATAATGCGCTATAGAACCCTAGGTCTGAACTTCGCAATCTTATGAGAAGTAAAATAAAGATAAGCTGCTTAACGGTTACAGATCGCCCATAGATGGCTCTCTACTAACCTATTACTCAAAATTGGAGTGTAAAATCTGATATGGAGGGCTCTTAGTTAGGGATATAGGCAACAAACTAGTGCAATTTCCAATTGGGAAACATTTTGCACCATTATCCACCTAACATTAACAATATTTAATTCCTTATTCTCTACTACACCATTGTGTTGTTGAGTACTAGGAATAATCAATTTTCTAAGCACCCATCTCTCTTCGCAGAGTTTTCTAAAAAATAACTCAAATAGATACTCGCCACCTTGGTCAAAACTAAAAGCATGAAAGTTGTTATCTAATTGATCTCAACCTCATATGTGCAATGTCAAAAATCATCTCAAAACTTTTGACTTATGGGAGATCAAATAGTCTTGACTCAGATGCGTATCGTAATCTATAAATGTGTCGAGATTGAGACTTAGCTATCATACCCTCACACATATCTAGTCACAAATATCATAGTGGACTAAATGCGCCAATACAAATGACCTTCTACGGCTTTCCTACTTACTTGTGCGCACCCATTGTGAACAAAGTTACACATTCACATGAGAGCAGGATGTCATAAGCGAGTGGGCTCGAGAAGGCCTACTCATACCATCGTGTCATCATCTCATTAATGTGATTAAGTATAATAAGCCACTGGTTCATGACCAATGTCATAAACTAATTCCAATCATCTTAATGTGTGAGTTCTCAAAGATAAGTTTAAAAAGGTTTAGGCCCAACTAGGTAATGACTCAGGACTAATTCATTTTCATTAGATCATAAAAAGATGTCATGGAGATATCAACTGCGCCTAAGTCGCAAATTTAACTAGTAAGTGCTAATCCTCTGCACCTTCAAGTCAATTTTATTCTCCATACACTTTAATACATCTAGTTGAAAGATGACGATACTCCTCTTGCCATATCTATTTCTCGCTTCATAGTTACTTGCAATTAATTCTACTATCCACAAGAAGGAGAGAATAAGCTATCAACTATGACAGCTCCAAAGTAACTTAAGCGCGAATTAGGCTAAAGAGTTTAATTCAACACAATGCTCTCACAAGTGATGCGTCAAATTCTTAGAGTCATAACAACCTTGTCGGCCTTGACCTTTTCATCACTATGCCGCAACGTTTGCGCTTAGTGTTAAACGTTATTAAAAAAAAACGTTAGCCTAGCTAAGGAATTGTACAAAGAAGCCCCTCCTCATGTCTCACACTCAAGTGTGGAAACAGTAAGTGTCCAGACTTAGACAAGTTGGCAATGCTAATAGATTTTGCAGCCACTAAGCGCTAATCTTTTCACTTAGTGTTAATAGATTTTGCAGCTATTAAGTGCTAATCTTTTCACTTAGTGTTAATAGATTTTGCAGCTTCTAAGCGCTAATCTTTTAACTTCACGTGATATTTCAACGCACACTATTATAGTGCATGAAATTTTGCTCCATCCAACTCCCAATAATTGGGTAGAGAGCAAAACACTGCTCATACTGGCTACTCGTCTTAATGACTAATTTATTTAAGCTCGCATTTCTAGGATGACGTGACTCTTGAATGTTACTTCATCCAATGATGTAACATTATTTACAAATCAAACTACAAAGTCAATCCGCGCAGCTCATTAGTCAAGATCATATACTGATCTATTAAGGGCTTACTAATTTCATAACTCCAAAACTCGCCAACCAAAACTACGTAGTATGCCGCTAACCATAGCGCACACATTAGTTTTTATTGTGCCAAACAAGGCACCAAAACCACGGCGACTTTGAGTCATGTTTCCTTACTTTGGCTCAATTAAGGTTTGACCTAAAGTCTCCAAGACTTTTGTTCATCTAAAGAATGGGATTAGTTTGTTCATATTTGAACATCTCTACTAAGTCTAGGTCAACCAAATTAACTTCCATAAGCTAAATCAATTTAGAGAGAAATTCGCATTGGGATTAATTTGATTAGCATAATATAATTTTGCCGCAAAAATCTAAATTAAATAGTGACAATATTACACAAGTCACAAGATCGAAAATCCGCTATGCTCGTAATCATCTCTTGCGCCACAGGTGACAATTATCCAAAATTTAATTTAATTTATGCGCAAAATATTAGTTTTCGGGAGTTAATCTACAAAGATTTCTCTCAACCGAATAACCTCCCACTGACTATGGCATATACAAAGCATGATAAATTCCATACAATAGCATCTTAATGTAAATTTACAAATAACTCATGATATATTCATTTAATAATGGAATTCTAATAAATAAATAAATAAATAATCATGCTCCTCTAATTACAACATATTACAAATTCTAAAAAAAATATGCTGTATTAAATATTTAAATTATGCCATAACAGAAAGTACATCATCCTGAAATTTTCTGGAATTTTCTGGTATTTTCTGGAATTTTAAATAACTAATTAAACACACATAAAATTAGAAATAAAAAATCCATAAACTAGTAAATAGAAACAATATTCAGATTATGCCATAATTAAAATGTACATTGTTCTGAAATATTCTGAAATTTTTCTGAAATATTCTGGAATTTTAAATGACTAATAAATACACATAAAATTAGAAATAAAAAATCCAGAAACTGATAAAATGAGACAATATTACCAGTAAATAATAAAACCTTTCAGAAGTCTACAATAAATATTTCAGCCCCAGAAAATTATTTATGCAATACCAGAAGCAGTTTAAAGCATAAAACATGAATTATTAACACAGGAAAAATAATTTATATTTTCTGAAAATTTTCAAAATTTTACAGAATGTAGAAAAATTAATTCTGAGTCTAACAGTACCAACCATGCTTAAAACAAAGCTATAAGGAATAAATTATGGCCAATTAACGCAATTCAGAATTAAAAACAAACAAACAGAGTCTTAGAGCCAAGCCAGCGCGGAAAAACGGCTCGGCTCGGCGCCACTCAGCGCAACTCGGCGCCAGTCAACGCGGCGCGGCGCATGGCGCGCGTGTGTCTGCACACATGGCGCGGCTGGAAGCGACGCGGCTAATGCGCGCGTGTGGAAGGGAGGGGACAGATCGCGCGTGTGGCGCGTGGGGGGCGCGTGCCTAGCGCGCTCAGCGCGTGGCAGCGCGTGGTGGCGCGTGGCGCTGCTGTTCGGCGTCATACAGCGCGTGAATCACACGCGCCGCCTTCCCGGGTGTTTTTCGGTCCGATTTTTGTACTGTCGGACTCCATTTTTCACAATAAAAACATTTATGACATAAAAAATAACATTTAAGCAACATAAAATTGAGGTATATCACTCTCTCAATCTAAATGGAGTTAAAATGCAAAAAAGAAAACCGTGCACTTCATCTTCCTCCTCCATTAATATTCATGCATATACATGTATATATACACATGTAAAAATAGAAACACGAAAATATCCATCAATGGCTCTGATACCAATGTAAATCAAAAACACAAAAACATGCAGCGGAATAAAATGTTTAGATCATACCTTTTTGATGATAGAACCTCGTGGATAAATCACGTGCTTCCTGAATCTAGTCAATCAACCCAGCAGTGAAGTGATATTACAATATTGAATATCACCCACACAAACCACAGTGCAAAATGGCTTGATCGTTGTGTTTTTGGGAGAGAGTCAGTATATGGGTAGAAACAGACTATACGTTGTTTCTCACTTGATTACCCATAACCATATATCAGATATATAATATATTATTATATCTATCCATATCAGTTAAAACTGATAATATCTGTATCTTGAGTGGTTATCCTAAATATGTTTGATTTCAAATTCAAAACCTATTTGGATAAGGATTCAAATTCAAATTTAATGGTCATGCCACATGGGCGCCCATTACTAACACTTATTAATCTACATATTTTAACCTACGATTCCTATCTAAAAATAAATTAATAAATAAATAAATTCACAGGGATTTGCTTTCTTGAATGTAGATTTATTCATGTAATATTTCACGTAAAAAGATTTATGTAATAAATACTCCTTGATATATTACACTTAAAAAGATTTATGTAATAAAGGAGCACTTTTTCATAATTTTTTTTCACCTACTTATGTTCCATTTAGTCCACATTATTTTTTTTGAGTGCTGTTATTAACACCTCATAAATTATTTTGGACCCCTCCATTTTTAGTTTTTTTTTAATTACGATAATAACCTCAAATAAAATTACTATAAAGGATATCATTAATTTTGGGATATCCCATATCTCAAAATTAAACTTACATACCCACTACATCATGAATTAGGGTTTGTAAGAGCACCCACCTCCATCACCACCCATCCATCTTTCCCAAATCCCACCTTCAAAACCTACCAACTCTCAAAACTTTGAAAACCCTTTGGCGGCAATATTTTGGCGGTAACGGTGGCAACCATTTGATTACCTACACTTTTCCGGCAATGACAATGAGTGAAAGTTTGTTTGACAACCACAACTCCACAAGGTGAGAAGAGTACAACAATAAAAATTTAGAGGAAGTTCAAAACTTTGATGTTGTTTTTAGCTCAGAAGAGATTGGTGTCAATCTCAACATTTTCCTCATGCCGAGATTGTTGCTGGCTTCCTGCTCAATCATTTGATGATAGAAGAGTTCGATTCTCGTTTAGTGGTTAAGAATGGTGATTAGACTCCCTAATGAATAATTGATAACCAAGAGCTTCCTAAGTGGACAGTGCTCTTCTACTTGAGTCATGAGGTACTACAATTCTTAACCTATGTTTAAACACCATTTTTTTTTTTTTTGTTGTCTACATCTCTACAAACTGTTAATTATGTCGTTTAGGACCCATCATGATAATAAATAAATAATTATTGAAATGTTCTTCACTTCCTTCTTTAAGGACAGGAATTATGGGCAGGAAGGTTGGTGTCTAATACAAAAACTTCAAAAAGATTATGTAAAACAAGTAGTGTGGCAATTATAAAGACAAAAAATTGTCAATTAGAGTTACGATGGCCCTATTGTCTTTACTCAAAAAAATTTCATTTTTTTATAAAAAAATCTATTATTATGTATCAAAGAATTAGATTGTTGAGGGGATTATGTGAAGCTCACTTATCTGTTTCATAACTGTACGAGCATGAAATAATCTTCTCGTATAATTTTGTTGATCAACTTTGCACTCCTTCAAACGTCGTCTCTTTGTTACATGAAAACACAAACGTGAATTAGTCGGCGGGTGTGTGCCGGAAACCTCTCTGATGCCTAAGTCAACAAATAGACAATAAAAAAAAGCTCTGTGTATTCGAGAGTAGAAATTGTGATACATGTACATAGGTCCTACTATGAGCCTTCATAGATTCTACCTGGCACAATCCTAGTAGGACTCCAACTCTCCTCATAAGAGTCCTCCTAGGAATCACACTCCCAAGGATAACGCCTATCCTAATAACCCCTTACTCACTACTAACCAAGTGAGATGGCTCAAACCTCCTTACCTCGGCTTGATAGCAGCTCAACCGAGCTAACATGGCCTTGCGCTATGCCAAACAAAGCCAGGATGATATTCGACCGAGATAAACCAGTTCGGTACCCCGCCACCATTGTACCCCAGTCCTTCTTGGATCAAATATAACCACCTCGGCCCAAGAACTGGGCCAAATAACTGCCTAATCTAAGACCGAGCTTACTCCATTCCTTTTCTGCTTACAGCGCGGCCCAATGACCAAGAGAATGTACCTAGCTCGGTCCACTTCAACATATGGTCTTAGCTTGCCCCAATTTGCACATAATTTGCCCTCTCAATAACCAATATTTTGATATTTCATATTATTAAAGTGATGGATGTGATGTTCAAAATTGATATTATGTTAGATATCTTTGTCTCCACTCATGGACTTGTTGGCTATTTACATTGTTTGTAATTTTCTTTTTTTTATCATTTTGTTTTTAGGTGAGAGATGAACTCAATCATCTGTTAGATGATGACAATGATATGGCTGAAATGTATTTAACAGAGAAGTTTGTTGGTCACTCAATGGACCATACATCCTTAAATGAGGAATTATATGATGAGGCACTTGAGGATGATGAAGAAATGTGATTACTGATGCAATAAATTTATCTTTCTTAGAATAATTATTAATTTTCACCTTTAATGAATGATAGGGAGCATACCGGAGTATGAATTATTTTGAGGAAAATGTTAATTGGTTGTATATGGGTGGACGTGCTTCACTTCAGAGGCAGTTACCATGTCTAATGGGTTAGACATGTGAAAAGGCATTCAAAATGGGTGAGATGTATTTTCCAAGCACATTCAATTTGTGGTAGGTAGGTTTTGGAGCCATGTGTAGTGTGGAGAGGAGGTTGGATGCATTGTATCCTAATATTGCTAGTATTGGGGTAGTCGTTATTGAGTATCTCAAGGTAGATGGTAGTCATGTATTTTGGGATATAGGTATCCCTAAGAGAGCTTAATGATTAGGAGATAGGGGAGTTGGTGGACCTCTTCAAGCGTCTTTATGCCATTCATCGTGTTAGTGATGGATGGGATGCTCTCTGACGGTTGAGATCCAAGTCTAGAGGGTTTGAGGTAGAATCTTTTTATGAGATCTTGGCGAATCAAATGAGGATTATATTTCCTTGTGTTAGTAATATATATTGGATTAGGATTACATTATATTTACATCATATAATAGGATTAGGATTACATTATATAGTAGGATTAGGATTCTCTTTCTCCTTCTTGCCTATATATATGGACCTTCATTGTATTGTATGTGATACACATAATATAATTCAATATACTTTTCTATTTGTCTAATTGTGTTAACATGGTATCAGAGCATAGGTTCTGAACCTTGCTCCTTGGCTCCCTCACCGGCACTCTCAGCCACCGGTAACTAATTTTTTGTACCTAATATGTTGGTTCCTTATGGCTCTCTCCTCAGTGGTTGTAATTCCCAAATACAGTAATCAGATCCTTCCTCTTCTCAAGACGATTCCGTTGCTGCCACCCTCACTCATAAAAACCCCCACATGCACCTCCACAAGCCGCCTTTCCCTTGGCGTATTTGACGACACGCCACCAGTCGCACCACACCCTTACACGCATCCTTTGCTACAGGTTCACGCGACACGCTTCTCTCACGCGTGCGCCTCTTTGCCTTTGCTGACGTCACTCCCACGTCCTTCGCTGATGTCAGCGGCGCAGCTGACATCAACCCTAGCGCCTCTGCACCCTACTGACATTATCGTTGACGTCATCCTGTTATTTTTTTTGACTGTTCAATCCATTTTAGCCCCGTTTTTGGTGTCTTTAGACCCGTTCCCAAGGTTTTTTTGCGTTATGAGTTCAGTGGTGCCTTCTGTTTTTCCAGATTCGACCTTTTTCTACACTGTTCTTTATTTTTTTTTTCTCAATAAATGGATCGCTCCGACTCAGCTCAACCAATTTCTATGGTTCTTGACGGCACCAATTATCTTCTCTGGTCTCAAGCTATGACTAAAGAAGTTTATATGCAACCTCCTCCAGGCTATGAGCATCCCCCAGATACTGTTTGTCGCCTTCACCGTGCTCTCTATGGCCTCAAGCAAGCTCCTCGTGCTTGGTTTTCCAAGTTCAGTACTACCATTACTCAGTTGGCGTTCTCTTCAAGTTCCTATGATTCTGTTCTTTTTATTCGCAAGACGCCTCATGGAATTACTCTTCTATTGCTTTATGTTGATGATATGATTATTACTGGTGATGATCTTGATGGCATTCATGAGCTCAAACATTTTCTCAGCTCTCATTTTGAGATGAAAGATCTGGGTTCTCTTAGTTATTTTCTTGGTCTTGAGATTTCTTCTGCTCCAAGTTGCTTGTATCTCACTCAAGCCAAAT
The DNA here is from genome assembly GCF_055761805.1 of Camellia sinensis. Classification (NCBI taxonomy): domain Eukaryota; kingdom Viridiplantae; phylum Streptophyta; class Magnoliopsida; order Ericales; family Theaceae; genus Camellia; species Camellia sinensis. Next base: position 183,400,007 of record NC_138961.1, on the reverse strand, counting down.
ATGCATCTGATCTCTTATCTCGTGCTGGTCTCACGGATAGTAAGACTGCTCCTACAATGCTTGAATACAATGCTCGTCTTACCTCTTTAGAGAGCACTCTCCTTTCTGATGCCACTCTATATCGACCATTAGTGGGTAGTCTGGTTTATTTGTCTGTTACTCGGCCTGATATCTCTCATGTAATTCACATTGTCAGTTAGTTTTTTTTCTGCTCCATGATCTATTCATTATGTTGTCGTTCTTCGTATTCTCTACTACGTGAAGGGAACTTTGTTTCATGGACTTCATTACTCTGCTTACACTCCGCTTGAGTTATGTGCATATTCTGATGCTGACTGGGCCAGTGATCCCACTGATCGTCGCTCTACTACCGATTATTGTTTCTTTCTTGGAAGTTCATTGATTTCTTGGCAGAGTAAGAAGCAAACTGTTGTCTCCAGGTCCAGTACTGAGGCGGAATATTGTGCTCTTGCTAACACCACTCAGGAACTTTTATGGCTTCGTTGGTTACTTAAGGACATGGGTGTGCTTCATCCCACTGCTACTACTCTTCATTGTGATAATCGTAGTGCCATTCAGATTGCTTACAATGATGTTTTTCATGATCGCACCAAACACATCGAGATTGACTGTCATTTTATCCGTCAGCATGTCAATAGTGGCATTATCCAACTCCAGTCTATTTCTTCCGCTGCTCAAGTTGCTGATCTGTTTACTAAAGCTCATCTTGCTGGTCATTTTCATGAGTTACTTTCCAAACTCCAGTTGGTCTCTTTGAAACCATCTTCAGTTTGAGGGGGGCTGCTAGTAATATATATTGGATTAGGATTACATTATATAATAGGATTAGGATTATATTATATAGTAGGATTAGGATTCTCTTTCTCCTTCTTGCCTATATATATGAACCTTCATTTTATTGTATGTGATACACATAATATAATTCAATATACTTTTCTATTTGTCTAATTGTGTCAACACCTTGGAAAAGGGTGTGGGCGGCACAAAATAGTTCACAAAATAGAGTGATTATTTCATTTGTTTATTTAAAAAATAATATTGTGACTAACGTGGTGTTAGATAACCTACGTACTGTTTGATACAACTGAAAACTAAATATTGAAATCTGAAATTGAAAATTTACTGTTGAATTTTTTAATCTAAAAAGTTGTGTGGTGTGTACAAAAACTAAATTCTTTAATTAAATCAAGTTGTTTAATATGTACAAGAAGAGATTTTTAAATTTTTTAGTTTTCAAATTCTTTTCTTTCACTTTATATTGTGATGTTGAATTGGTAGTGACATAGTGTTGGTGGTAGTGTGGTGGTGAGTGGTAGCAATTGTATTGTGGTGGGGTGGTAGAGTAGGGGAGGTAATGGTGGTGGCGACGGCAACTGGTGCTAGTGGAATGATGATCCAGATTTAACAGTAAGCTGCATGTGACGCTGGCTATTATGATAATCTTGAACATTTCATAGAATAGAACTGACCTTGAACAAATCAGATTGTGGAATACAACCAGGTTTATCTAATAAAATTGATTTAGGATATGATAAATACAACTCGAATTACAATGTCATTTAACTTACAGTTATATCTCTATGTGGAAATGTTTTGCTAGTTGTGTATTTACTTATTCTTTATGGTACTTCATTTTCAGAGGTGAGGAAGCTAATTCTCAACACAGCTATGAAACTTATACTAGAATAAAGCTCAATATTAAGGAGCTAGAGATGCTTTTAGAAGCCTACTTTGAACAGATAGATGGCATCTCACAAAAACTATTCCATGTATGTTCCTCACCATTTTCTTATTTAAGAACTAATATTTTTTTTGGCATTGCTGCTATTTTTTTTTTCAAAATTGTTGTTGCCCAGTATAGGTAAAATTGACAACATTGCTCACTTCAAAACTTGATGAAATTATCAGAATTGACCTTTTGAAATTGCAAATGTCATAAAAATTAATTAAGTTTGTTTATTATAATGGTATTGGTAATCTAGTTCAATCAAACATAAAAAGGAGAAAAAAAGAAAATGTTCACAAAAACCAAACAGATTTGCATTGCAAGACACTGCCTTTCAAGCAAGCTAGAGAAGAACAAAATCTCATAGACAATGCTTCAAATTTTTTGGAAATTATGGTGTAAACCTATATGAATCAACCTTCAAAACTATTAACTCAAAAGACTAGCACAAACAAAAGCCCAAATCTTTCATATAGAGACTCTCTTCTAAAACTCCATCATTTCTTTTAAGGAAAGGAAAGCACAAATTTCTTCTTCAAAGCCCCTTACTTTATTGGTATCACCAAATGGGTTAAGAGTCAAGGTGCAGTTCAAAAAGGTTTCCAATATAGCTTTATGATCCTGTAAAAAGAAATTTGTTCACGTGCTGCTTTGTTATATTCATATTTTTTTTGGTCAATCAGTAGGAGATTATTTTAAAAATATCATGGAATTACATCAAATTAGATACTCAATTATGAAAGAAAGTCTAACATATAACTCAATCATACAACAAACCTATCAAACTCAAGAAAAACCCCAATCAAATACAAGGGTCAAAAACCCAATGAGAGTCAAACTCTTGAACTCTTAGTGAGATGTACGGATTATTAGCCAATGGTCTAGCTCTGTTCTTTCTCTTTTTTTTTTGTTGAGACAATTACAAAAAAAAATCACAGCGTTTGAGTCTTATAACAAAATAATCCCTAAGTTTTTAATTTTGTCAATTTAAACCCTAAACTTTTAATTTGTTTTCAATCTAAACCATTTGTCAATTTCCATTAAGTAAAACCGATGAAAATATGGGTATGTTATTTTAGACATTTTATGTATACCTACATTGAGTTTAATGACTAAATCACTCTTTTTTTGTCGGTTTTTCTTAACGAAAATAGACAAATGATTTAAATTGAAAACAAATCAACAGCTTAGGATTTAAATTGACAAAATTGAAAAATCAAAGTTCATTTTGTTACAAGATTCAAACTCTGGGATTTTTTTTTGTAATTGTCCTTTTTTTTTTCTTTTTAAATGAAAGTTAAATACATGCAAGTAGAAAGCTAAACTAGATAGTCGAATATGATAGAGCGACTAATCTCTAATTTATCAAATGCTAGATAGTTCTAACTTTCAATTCCCTTCATCTTATCGAGTGAATTTACTCTTCATGTCTTCCTATTTGGAATTTTCTTTCTACCTCTTCTACTTACACGAAAACATTTGACTTGTTATTGTGCTAAGATAAGTGAGTACGTCAATGATACAGAGGACTTCATTAACATCATGTTGGATGAAAAGCAAAATCAGCTGCTACAAATGGGAGTGATGCTGAGTATGGCAAATATGATAATGAATGCAGGTATCGCAGTTCTAGGGTTGTTTGGGATGAACGTTAAGATCTCTCTTTTCTAGTCCAACCATAAACTTCTGGGAAACTGCTATTGGTACCGTAGGAGGTTGTGTGGCTTTGTATTTGATTGTTGTAGGGTGGGGTAAGAAAAAGAGCCTCATATAGAGAAGGGGGAAAAAAATGCTTCTTGTGGGTGGTTAATTTTATCTCGTATGATTAGTATGTCAAGAATCGAAACACTTGTAACTGAATTTTCATTGATTGAAAAGATTCTTGCTACTGACATGAAAAGATTCTTACTACTGTCATGAAAAGAATTAATAGTTTATGTTACCTACTGAAAATACATCTATTTGATATGTATATATTCAAAAGTCAAGTTTCTTTTGCTCTTTAAGGCAAGTTTTGAAAAATTAGTTTGAGGTGGTGTTCTTTGAGTAGTAACTGATTGAGTAATAAAGATGCTCATGATTTGTGTTTGAGTTTATTTATTTACATTATCCGAAATCTAAGGGTTAATTACTAGCCAGTCTCATTAAATGAAATTAATTAACTCCTCAACTATCTATGTTACCCTCGTTAAATATCTTATCTTCTCTTAAGTTCTCTCTCTAATATTTTTGCGGAGAATCTCTCTCTCTCTCTCTCTCTACCATTTCTGAAGCCTCACACCACAACCACACATCGCCACTGCTACCACCGTCTACTACCGCTGTTGCCACTATCCACTGCCATCGATAGGGGTGAAATCGGTTCGGTTCGGTCGGTTTTTTCACTAGTTTTGAACCGAACCGATCATTTTGGTTTTTCATATTTGTGAACCAAACCGCCCAGAAAAATGACATAAACCGGAGCAGTTCGGTTTATTACGGTGCGGTGCGATTTTCTCGATTTTTCGATTTTTTTGCCTTTTTTTTTTCCTAGATGGGCCTCACATTTTGGGCCTATATTTCTATCCATTTTGCATAAAATTTGGGCTCAGGCCATGTAATTCCTACATAGGTTTGGGGCCTCACATTTTGGGCCTATTAATATTATATAAGTTGGTTCGGTTCGGTGCGGTTCGGTTCAAAAAATAAAAAATCGTAAACCGAACCGAATGTATAGAAAACCATAAACCGAGCCGAACTGAACGATTGAAAACTTAAAACACCGACCGAAAACCGTTCGGTTCGGTCGGTTTGGTCGGTCCTTCCGGTTATTCTTTCATCCCTAGCCATTGCCACCACCATTACCGTTCACCAACCATCTTCGCTGTCATCACTTACTGTCATTCACGCATACACAAAATAGTTCTCATCAGTGATAAATTTATCATTGAAAATAATTATTGGTAAGGCCTTTTCTTTTCCACTTCATCCATCTCTTTACTCCTCATACTCCTGTTCATTTTCTTTTGTCACTACCAAATACGAGGAAGTGGTGGTAATAGTGACATGGTGAAGATCAACATTTAGTTTTTTCAAAAATGGCTAGAAAAGTATTGTCAAAAACTATCACCAGAGGTGAAGATAGTAGCCGGATATGGTCGCCAAAGGTGGTTGCCAGAAGTCGTTGGACGGAAGTGGTTGCTGGAGGTCGTTGGTGTCCGACAGTGATTGCCAGATGTGTTGCTGGTGATGATGGAGTAATGAAATGATAATGAAGGGTAGGGATATTGCTAGGTAAAAAATGATCAAGATTTATAGGTAGATAAGTTTGGTCAATAGGACCAGCCTATAAATCCCCAAGTCTATAATAGTTTATAGGACAAACATAATGTGTGGTGTTTTTATTGTAGTTTAGTGTCCTTTTGAAGTTGTTTACTTTAAAGAAACAAGGCTTTTCCACTTAAGAGAAATTTTATAACCCAAAAGTTGCTCGAGAGAAAGCGGTGTGTATTGATGTGTTTTGTGTGCATAAGGGTTGTGGGGGTTTTATGATTGTGGTTCTTTGTGGGTTTCTTTTGGGCTATGTGGATTTCTTTTTGTAGGTTAGGTCTTTCTTATGTTGTTTATCAATGGAGAGATTGTTGCATGTTGACAGGTCTTTGTGAACTTCTAGATTGTAACTGAAGTTTCACTGTATAAATTGTTCACTTACTATAAATAAATAAAGGGTCTTGCTAACAAGCAACTCTAGGACACAATAAAAGGACAAAAGATAAGTTAATCCTGAGACATTTATTACTAAATTCAATACACTTTTTATGAATTTCAAAACACTTTATAAATTTTCTATGGAGGTGATGATGAATGGGTTTTGACAAAGATATTCCCCCTTGTGTCTCTATTATGAAATTTTGTATTTTTTTGGTCCCAAGAAGCAAGATATGGATCACTTATCCAAAAAAAGAAGCAAGAATTGGATCCCAATGATCGCGAGTTACAAAACACATGGAAATAATGAGAAAATAGATGAAGGTATGATGACTACCAACACCAAGTAACCGACCTTCAAATCCCTTGACACTTTGTCTTGAGAATAGACAATTTTAGTTAAAATGTGACACTTTATCTTATTAGTTATTTTAACTTATTTTGGTTTTATCGACAATTTTAACCTAAACCTAACTTTCCAAACAAGGCCGTCAATGAGTACTTTTTTAAAATATATTTGTTAATTTTTCATAACGATTAAATTATTAGAAAAATTATGGCACAATATTTTTCGTGTGGGATTTTTTTTTTTTTTTTTTTTTTTGTTACTGAAGAAAAAAACTCAAATTTAAAAGTCAAGTCTACCATGACCATGACAATTTTAAAAGATCACTAAAGGGAAGAAGTGGCCCTTCTTCACTGTTTCTCTTTTAATTTCTACATTTTACAACCACAAAAGGGCAACTCTGATGAGATAACATCCCAAAATATAAATAAAATAAAATTATTATTATTATTATTTTTAAAAAAAAAAAAGAAAAGAAAAGGAAGGGAGGAGTAGTAAGTTTTATATTTTAATGATTTGACGCACCTGACTTGGTTTTTTAGCAGCAGCTTGGGTCAAAGATGAATTTATCATCTATGTCGACACGAGGAATGTGAGAAATGAAGCGCCAATATCGGCCTTTCCCCTTTTGACACTATTGTCTTAGTATCGGACATCCTTTGATCATCAACCGCAAAAGCGAGCGAGGCAGCCCTTGCTCAACTCTTAATCTAGAGAAACCAAAGTGAGGGAGGTAGCCCTTGCTTTGGAAAGGATGCAAATTTGGGGAAACTCCCAATCTAGAGAGTCAAAAGCGAGGGAGGCAGCCCTTCCTTTGGCAAACAAGTGAGCTTACGGCAATCATAGATGAAAAGTTTTTCAAGAGAGGTGAGGTCTTGAAAGTCCTTGAAAGATAGCTTCTCTAGATTTGGAAAATATTGGAAGGACAAGTAGGTCAGAGAGGTGGGCAATAACATTCCATCTTCTGAAATGGACTCCCAACGGTAATCTTTTGAACCAATAAGGAGTCTTCTAAGAGAGGGTAATCTGTGCAAACCCCACTCTGATGGGGCTTACGGATCATGATCGTGTTGATGGTAAGTGAACTGAGATTCGTCAGAGAACTCCAGTTGGAGACAATTCCTGCTGGGCATTTCAGTACTTTCAGCTCTTGAAGAGAACTGAGGTTGTATGGTAGGGCCTCGAGCTTTTTGCAGTCGTGGATAAGCAAGTTTCTCAGATTCGATGTGGTGAACCGGAACCAACCTTCCGGAAGGGACTCCATGTTTTCACAACCTCTTATGTCCACTAGGCTGAGATTTTTGAATTCATTATTGTTGCTGCTATCATGCATGGCATCGGGCAAGGATTTGAGGTTCTTACAAGCATTAATTCGAATCGATTTAAGAGATGGACAACTAATTTTCATACCTTCCTCTACTAGTAGTGACTCCAGCTTCGATAAATGAGCAATATCAAGTTCTTCAAGTGCAGCCGGTAGCCCACCTCTGGACGATAAGTAGGTGAGCGATGGACAATTTTGAACCTTCATTTCTGAAGACACTTCAGGGCATGCAGTCCCCCTGGCAGCTTCTCCAACTTTTTACAATTATCAATTCCCAGATACATAAGCCCCATTAAGTAAGGCGACCCCTCTTGCTCCTGCTGCTGTTGCTGCAACTGTGGACTGTCTTCTTCTTCTTCTTCTTCTTCTTCGAACAAGGAAATAAGTTGGGGGCAGTTTTCAATCTCCAAATGTCGCAAGGCAGGGGCAGGGAGTTTGTGCTGTAGTCTAACCTCATTCTGCCACAATGTTTTGAGTTCTTTGCAATTACGAATCCTCAATTTTTCGAGTCCCGTAAACCCATGAAAGAACCATTTAGGCAAGCATGTGAGTTTCTGAATATTTTCTATTCTCATATCAGTCACTGAGCTCAAATGTTTACACGCTGCAGTTGCTAATACTTCATCGCCTACCTCTTGATTAGGAATAGAGTCCAAAATTGAAACATCACTAAGAGATAAGGAGGTGACTGAACTTAAGTGAAGGGTATTCCTCTTTTGGTGGATCATTGTAGGGCTCAGAAGCCATTCAACCACCAACTGTGGGCACTTCTGAATCTCAAGCTTTCTTAAGCAAGGAAGACTGTTGGGCAATTTACCCAAAAGCTTGGGACATCTTTGAATGGAGAGCTCTGAGAGGCGAGCAAATGCTTGAACTTCCTCATCAACTTCAAATGGAGACCAATTCTCCTATTCTGGCATATGCCAAAAGCATAAAGTCTCAAGAGCTGGAAAAGGGTTTGAGCAACCCCGTCCATAGAACTCAAGGCCAACATTCTCTACTCTTTTCATTCTACTAATCTGAAGTTTTGCAAGCGAGGGTAATTGCCCCAAAGGTGGTAAGCATGTGCATTTTTCACAATTTTGCAACACTAAGCAAACCATATTAGAAAACCGAGGATCTCCAACCAAAGTTGGAAATATTGGACCATAGTAACCACTGATGCAAAGTACTTTAACCTTCTTGTCCGATTGTAGCATGTCAAGCACTTCTAATTCAACCTTTTCATTTCATGAATCTTCGGAATTAGTGTTACTCCATTCCATCAATAACTCATTTAAGCCCTACTTCTTATATAACTTAGCGGCCTTTGCATCCTCAACATCCACCACATTACCTAACCTTGATATGCAAAGTGCCCCTCTAAGATGAATTAAGTTCCCCAACTCTCTTATCATAAACCCATTTCCTTTGCTAACAATGAAGTTTGATAATGTTTGGAGACTTGTTAACTGACCTATTTTTGGTGGCATTTCTTGTAAAGAATTTGCGCCAGTAACGTTGAGATGACGCAAGTTAATTGGGTTTCCTGTGGCTGTAGGCAACTTCTTCATATGTATACAATATCTTAAGTCGAGTGTTTGTAGATTGTAGAGAGTGCACAGTGATTCGGGTAATGAACAAAATAGGGCATAGCAAAGATCAAGATACCTCAAATGCTTTAAATGTCCAATCGAACTTGGCAATTCACCCATTTGATATTCATGCAAACTAAGCACGCGTACATGTCTAAGCTTTGGCAACAAATCATGGGGAACATTACTGGTCAAATAACCTCCATAATATCCTCCACATGGTAAAAGGTACGTAAATGCTTGGCATCATAAAAGGCATCAAACTTTTTGGCGCCCTCATAATAGTCACGCCTGTAAGATGAATGGCGAGCCTTACTAAGATTTTTGTACTGCTCGTTAACTTTTGACTTACCCTCCAGCCTAAAACAAATTTTTCCTGCAACAAACTAAGCGAGATCATTGATGAGGTCATGCATCACAAATGTTGAGCTTTTACCACTAGTTAATGGTTGAAAAAATGACCTGGACAACAATTCACGAAAGTATTGATGTCCAAGATCTTCCATTTGCTTCTTTCCTTTCCCTTTTGGTTCTTGAATGAAGCCTTCTGCCATCCACAATAAAACAAGTTTCTTTCCCATAAAATTGTAATTCTTGGGCAGTATTGAACAGTATGCAAAACACTTCTTCAAATGTGAAGGAAGGTGATGGTAGCTTAACCTCAAAGCCAAAAGAATGTACTTTCCTGATCTGATAACTCCCACATTTTACTATTCAATACATCTTCCCATTCATCGTCTCTTACTTTACCCCGTAAAAGGCCACCAAGTGTCCTAGCAGCCAAAGGCAAGCCTCCACATTTCTCAACTATTTTCCTACCAATTGCAACCAAATTCGGGTTTGCCTCGATAATTGTGTTTTCAAATGCATTTTGTGCAAACACCGACCAACAATCATCCATTGATAATTGCTTCAAGTGATGATATTTCACAGTTCCTAGTATTAACGCAACATCTGTGTTACGTGTTGTTACCATGACTTTACTTCCTCGGGCTCCATCGTTGAAAGGACTCTGCAAACTGCTACAATCACTGTGTTTTTTGTTCTGAAAATCATCTAAAACAATCAAGAACTTTTTCCCATCCAAAATCTGCTTTAGTTGGACTTGGACTTGATCCAAGGCATCAAAATTGCAAGGCTGGGAAGTGACGGACTCCAAAATTGATTTTGTCACTTGCATAATATCAAAATCTTCAGAGACACAAACCCATGCTTTTATTTCAAAGTGTTTCCCAGCCATGTCATCATTGTATACCATCTGAGCAAGGGTGGTCTTGCCAACCCCACCCATAACCACAATCGGAAATACCCCAATATAGCAAATTCTCGACTCCTCAACACCTTGTAAAAGCAACTCAATTATCTTCTTTTTATCCTCATCCCTCCCTTATAAACTAGGTTCATTCATCAAACATGTTGTGGGTGGTCTTTGCCAAGCTTTAGCAGATGTCCCTGCATTACTACTACTACCAACCTTTTGCAAGCCGAGCACAGTTCTACGTTCCAAAAGATCTTGGAATCGGGTAGTGATCTCATCTAATTTGACAATATTGGTTGGAAATAGTGCATGTACCTTGGTGGTGATCATCAACTTAGGTCGCAAAGCTTCGGTGGAGAACTCGTCGAGTATGTCATCGACGTCATAAGCCAAGTCCTAAAGATCTTCAAGCCAAATCTTAATACCTCTTTCGGTGACTTGCTTCTCATTAGCATCAACGAGAACTGCCTCAATTTCTTCCAAAGTTCTGCTACATTTCGTCAACAGAGTACGAATTCGCTGCTCTCCGCCGAAGCTGCGTGCAAAGTTGGACAGCTCACCCGAAGCTAAAGTGGCCAACTTCTCAAATAGAAACTTGATTGAAGCGGCGATTAAGAGCTCTCTGATAGCCATTGATTCCTAAATTTGTGAGAAGGAAGAAGCACTAGAAATGGATTGAACTGAATTGATTTGATTTGAGAGTTTAACCAAATCGGTGGTTGTAGTTATGGATTCAATTGAGAGACTCCACACAACCAGAACACAAGAAATGGAAGAAGAGAATGCAATAATGCATCAGACATGTATGGAGAGAGAGGGAGAGAGAGAAGTCAACAATGTAAAAAAGCACACGGTAATGGAAAGGAAAGTGTTGGGAAAAAACAGAGAGTGGGCACTCTGCAAAAGCACACGGTAAAAGAAGGGCAAAGTACATATATCCCTCGAGGTTAGCTAAATTATAAAGACTTTCTTGAGCTTTCAGAAATTACATCTCATCCCCTGACAATTAACTCCGTTAACCAATATAGTAAATTGACTAAAATATCCTTTGACTGGTCAGTACTTGTAAAAGGGTTTTATTGTATAGCATTTTATATTCACTTTCTCCATTTCTTCATCTGAGAGAGAGATGGAAGAGGCAATGCAAAGGGAAAAGTGAGGGTATCATTGTTTATCGTTGGATGCGTAGATCTAAAAGAAGAAGAGACAATGCAAAGAAGTTTCGATCATTGATTGAAGAAAAAAACTAAAATTTGTATGTCTATATTGCTTTGAAACACTGTAAGTGATTCATTTTTACTCTCATACTAAGCACTGAAATTTAGGGGTTTAGGATTCTTTGTTCATGATTTTTTTTTATAAAATTTTTTTTAGGATTATTTGCTTACGAAATTTTGTGAGTATGTCTTTAATCGATTTTTTTGGGTCTGTAGTTTACCCGAGCAATGCTGCAAACTCTCAGCTGGGGGTGACCCCCACTACCCCCACATATACGTGGAGGGTAGGGAGAGGATGGAAAAAAAAAAAAAAAAAATTGGGCCAAACAACACCCAATGTGCTGGGGGTCTCCCCCATTTTCCATTTTACCCTGTTAAAAAAAATTTAGGGTTTAAAAGTTTGTTTTCAATCTATTTTAGGGGCATTTTTTGGGTTTTTTTCTACCTTTTTTTTAATTAAAATTTTGGAGTTATAGGGTTTGTTTTCAATTAGTATTTTAGGGAATTTTTTTATTATATTTGTTTTCTACTTTTTCTTTTACTAAAATTTTGGGTCTGTTTCAATTAGTTTTTTGGGGAATTTATTTGGTTTGTTTTCTATTCTTTCTTTTTCTAAAATTTGGGTTTCAATCAGTATTTTAGGTGGTTTTTTTGAGTTTATTTTCTACTCTTTTATTTACTAAAATTTTAATGTTGCAATGTAAGCTTGTTGTGTAGATGCCTTCTGATATTCATGAATTTTGTGATGAATTTTTTGTATTTAGAACAATGGTTAATCCCATGCTTCATGACATACTAGTACACTTTAATGGTTCTGTAAGTCACATTTTGAATGTTAATCCTTACAAGTATAACTACATGTAATTGTTGGTTGATGCTTGTGAAGCTGCACTCACTAATGTACCTGGGAATTTTGGTTTGGGATTAAATTTGTACTTTACAAATACACACACTAAGAGTAAGATGGCGGTTAAATTTGATCAGGATGCCATTGAAATGTTTAGTTCAAATTATGGTACTAAGGTGATTAATATTTTTTTGGAACTTGATCAACTTTTACCTTCATTTGTTGTAACTGATACTCCTACTGGTGAAAAGGGACACGTGAGTAGTAGTGGCACAAGTATGAGAGGTGGTGTGGGTAGTAACTTTGGAAATAGATCGGTAGTATTTGACGATTTATTTAGCAATGTGGATGACTACAATGATGTTGATTGGACTGAGTTAGGGGATTTTGAATTTAGTGAAGCAGATGCTGATGAAGAAAATGCTTATATCAGTAGTGATGAGGACAATGAGGACACTTCAGATAATGATGAAGGTAGTAATGGGTCAGATGAACCAATTGTGGCTAATGATGAGGAGATACCAGACTATGAATCTGATGATATAGGAGGTATAGCGATCCCGGTTATCCCTTTACTGTTTTGTTGTTTTCCGGACACGGTTCCGTGGAGTTGGTAGTTGTACCTATCGTGTCGTCAACCTTTAAACTCTTTTGTTTGAGTTTTAGAATGTGTTGGGCTCGGTTGTTTCAGGTTGGTAGAGCTTTAGCTCCCATTGTTGTTGCCCAGTTTTTGAACGGTCTGCTCGAGCAGGTCTTCCTACGCTCGAGCGGGGTTTTCACAGTTTCAGTATTTCGTGCCTCTACAAAACTTCTGCAGATGTGCTTTCTACGCTCGAGCGGGTTTCTTGTGCTCGAGCGGGTCGCACTCGAGCGGACTTGTTAGCGCTCGAGCGGGTGGTACTTTTTGGTGTAAGTTCTGGAAGGGAGAAATCTATGCTCGAGCGGACTGGTTTTCGCGCTCGAGCGGATTTACTTTATTCTAGTGTCTTGGCGCTCGAGCGGGACTTCTTGCGCTCGAGCGTACCTAGCTTTTTGTCCTTGACGCTCGAGCGTTGTGTTCTCTGCTCGAGCGGGAGAGTCGTATATCAGTTGACAACTAGGCTATTTTAAATCACTTTTTACATCCACACTCTCTCTCTTACTTTTCTAAAACCCATTTTTGAGAGCTCCTCTCTCTAGAATCTCCATTCTCTCTAGGGTTTGATCTAGCTAGGGTGTTCTCCTTACCTTTGGTCTTTTAAAAGTTGGGTTGATCGTCGAGGGCTATCTTTTGATTCGAAAATATTGAGCTTTGGAGCACGTTGAGTTTCTTCGCCTTCTCCGTTGAGTGCCATCTTTTGAGGTAGGGATATCCTACTCCTCTTTATGAATTTTGTCTTTAAATTTTAGCATTTTGATATGTTGGGTGTTGTTGGGTAGATTCAAGAAAGTTTGGGCCTTTTGTGCAATTTTACAAAAGTTGGGGTTTTGTTTGAAATAAACCTATATGCAAGTTTGGTGTAACAATGGGTTGGATGATGGGTTGTGGATGAAAATGGAACCTTAGAGTTATTTTGTTAATTAAGGTAATTTGCCCTAATTGTTTTAATTAATTAATGCATATAATTAATTAAAGGAAAATGAGGAATTGAATTGGAGATGTTGAAATTGGGAATGTATGTGACTAAAGGGTGTAGTTAGATCATTTATTGTTCATCCAATTAGAATGTTGATATATTATCCATTTGTGCATTTATTTCCTGTTTAGAAATAATTGCTTTGGGCTACCGGTGGAGGGTAGCATTGATTGTTGTAGACAATGCATGATGATTAGGCAAACTAAAATTAATCAATTTGATGTGTAATAGAGTATGGCGGTTGATAGAATACATTAGCTTTATGTATTGATTGATTGTGTATACGACCAACGTGTTTATATGCATTAAGTGTAGACGGTTGATAGAATACATTAACTTTATGTATTGATTGATTACGTATATGATTCTGTGTTTATATGCATTGCTTGTGTATGGGAGGAGATGGGGGATGTACTCCACGGTTTAGGGGAAGATGGGGGATGTACCTCTAAACCGGTTAATGGTTAAGGGAAGATGGGGGATGGACCCAGGGTTGCAGCTCATATGCTCTCCCATTGAAGTGTTGATATAGCTCATATGCTTATCTGTTGAAGTGTTGATATAGCTCATATGCTTATCTGTTGAAATGTTGATATAGCCCATGTGCTTATCTGTAGTAGTGTGATATGGCTTATGTGCTTATCTATTGAAATGTTTGTTTGATTTGATATAGCACTAAAATGTGTATCATCATCGTTTCTGAAGTATGGGAGTGGTCTATGTGTTATTGGTACAACACCAAAATGTGTATCCATCTTGAATTTCGAAGGTGTTCTAGTGATGAACTATAATCTCATCAAATGTTTTGGCCATAATACTGAGCCTTGTTTTCAAACTCAAAATGAATAAGAAATGGAAATTGAATTGTAGCGTAGACTTGACAGTCATGGAATTGTAATAAGATGTAAATGGAAGTGTAAGCATTGACCATCTATCAGTTGTTAATCTTTTAGGCATTGTTCATAGTCGGTTTAGTATATTTCTACTGGGCTGTAGCTCACCCTGTATGGGAACATCATTTTCAGGTACAGGTAGCATGCCACCTCTGAGGACATAGCTTGGGAGACTAGAGGCAGACATACTTTTGTTGCCTTATTTTCCTTGATTGTATTACATATGGATTCAAGCCAAGGACTTAATGTGTAATTAAGTTAGCACTCTCTTTTGTAACCAAGTGTTAACTTGGAAAGCTGTAAGCCCGTAGGGCATTTGCTTTTGTTGTAAACATGTAATACTTTTGTAATGAAATACTCTGATGAATAGATGAATGTGGACCTTTTATGTATCAATGCATGTCTCTATATGGATGGGTTTAATGTTATTATTTTGAGGGAGTTACAGGAGGGAAATATTCTACTGATGAAGAAATGTGCAAGGTGTTAATGTTGATAGATATATGAGGGGGAAAATGTTTGAAATAAAGGAAAGGGAGAAAATAACATTGGAGAATGAAATGATATTTGATGATGTGTATCAGTTCAGGACTGTGCTCCAGGAATTTGCAATTGAAAAAGGTTTTAAATTGATTAAAATAAAAAATGACAAGAAAATAGTGACTTGCATTTGTGCTTCCTCGATGTGTGAATGGAGAATTCATGCTTCTCCATTATGTGATGGGGTGACATATAAGATTAAGACAGTGGGCCCTGACCATACATACGTTAGAGTAAAAAAGAATACTGAAGCAACATCATCTTGGATTGCTACGAAGTTTGAAAAAACTCTTAGGAGGAATCCTGGGATCACTTTATAGGCAATGCATGATGAAATAGTTGAAAATTATGGATTGGAGACTACAAGGATGCAACTATACAGAGGAAAGAGGAAAGCCATTGAGGCAATTGAGGGTTATCATGCAAAGGCTTACACCAAACTTTCAATGTATGTTGCAGAAGTGTTAAGGACCAATCCTAGTAGTTTGGTCAAAATTGAAAGGGAAAGAAAGCCACTATCTAAGCTAAATTTACTTCCTCCCTTACCAACATTCAAAAGAATTTTTCTTTTATTTGCAGCCATATAACATGGCTTTAAAGAAGGTTGCATACCTTTCATAGTTGTGGATGGGTGTCATTTGAAGGGACCATTTGGGAGCATATTGTTAGCTGCAGTTGGTCTTGATGGAAATAATGGTCTTTATCCTATTGCAATTGCTGTGGTGAAGAGTGAATGTCAAGATAGTTGGGCCTTTTTCCTTTGCCACTTGAACATCATTTTTCGTAATGGCCCCCAAAACATGCCATTGACAATCATGTCTGATGGTCAAAAAGGCATTGAGCCAGCCATGAAACAAGTAATACCCCAAGCAACTCATAAGAGGTGTTGTAGACACATTTTTAGCAACTTGAAGGGCAAATTCCCTGGTTTAAAGATGAAAAAAGCCTTTTGGGCTGCAGCTAAAGCTTACATTGTTAAGGATTTTAATAGTACAATGGGACAGTTGTTAGAGTTATCTTTTGAAACACATAGCTAGCTTTCTAAATTTCCAATTGAAATATTGGCAATACACACATTTGATCATAGGGTGAAGAGTGAACATGTTACTAGCAACATGGTGGAGTCATTTAATAATTGGATTAGTAATGTTAGGGGTAAACCTATCTTGACATTGTTGGAAAATATCAGATTGAAACTGATGAACAAGTTACATAAGAGGTTTGAAGAGGCAGCATCATGGCAATCTTTGGTAAGCCCTAACATTAAGAAGAAATTGGATGAAGTGATTCTTCAGTCTAGGCTTTGTAAAGTGACTTTTTGTCACAACCCAAACCTGCCCCTATAGGTTTAGCGTCGTAATCGGCCAATAATCCTTGGATTACTAAAGGCCTCTAAACAGAATAACGTATAATTAGGGGCTACAGAAGCAAATATACCAACAATACATAGTCCATAGAGCCGTTCAGACATACATGAGATAGAAATTTAAAACCTTATGTAATATGTTTACATACACGTGGCATCAAAATGCAATAATCTTCATCACATTTAATACAGTTGTAGCCAAAAGGGGTATAGCCCAATATACACATAACAAAAGACTTGTTCGTATTACTAAAAATACAAGGTCTTAACTTATGCCATTTAGACTTGACTTGCGCACAAAAGGGAACCTCCTCGGAGGCACAATGGCTGGCTGACAAAACAAAGATACCAGATCCTCAACTTTGGGTCTGGTCACGCGCCTTGCTACTTACATACATAATATAAATAGTAAGCGGAAGCCTAGTGAATAATAACAGAGTAAAAATTTTAATGAATGATGCCTAGAACATATTTCAAATCTCATAGCAAATCAGAATCATAATGAGGTTTATAGCGGAGACAGAGTCATAGTTTTATTCATATTCAAATCATGCGTGGAACGTCCATTACCATAAACATGTCTCTTTAGTCAAGCATATCAAGTTCCAAAAAGGAACCTCCGGTACCGGGTAACATATCTCACACATGAGCCACAGTATTATTTCTCTCGGGTGAGGGCCTGTGCGGCGGTATTATCTCCCCTGGGCGAGGGCCTCATGACCATGAGCCACAGTATTATGTCCCCTGGGTGAGGGCCTCTGCTAAGGACACCACAATTACTTTTCAAAAAATTTGGACATTCATTCATTCATACAAAACATTGTATTTCAGAAAATTGATCGTTTTGTATCGTCGTAAAATAATTAAAGTCAAACATAACTTTACAGAGTTATTACTCACAGATAACTTTGGCAGTAAACAAATGGATCAACCGCTCATAGCGCGTGACCTACACCAAATGTAATAGATAGATAAAATGAAACACACACTCGATTGATACTTAACTTCTTTTGTTTCATTCTTAGTGTGTTCTAAGTCTTAATCTCTTATTGAGTCTTAATCATGGCCTAGGAGTGCCTAGGAATGCTTGGAGTGACATGAGGATGCAAATATGCACTTAAAAGAGTTTCTTAAAATTAGCTAAAAACAGGGTCTCCGCTCGAGCGTAACTTCCTGCACTCGAGCGGGGGTTCACAAACAAAGGTGGTCACTCGAGCTTAATTTCTGTCGCTCGAGTGGTCTAGAAAAGTACTGGTTACATGAAATTCCCGCTCGACGGTCGCTCGAGTGGAAGACTGAGAAAAAGGGGTCCTCGCTCGAGTGCCACTTTGGGCGCTTGAGCGGACTGCAAAATTTTGCAATACTTCTGGGAGTTGGATTTTCATGCCCGAGCGAGGCTTTCCTTGCTCGAGCAGACAAGCCAAACTCTGGAATTTCCAGAATTGTGTTTGGAGTTCAAATATGGTATTCAAAGCTTTAAATCTTGTGTTTTTGGTACAAAAACATGGAGAATCATTATATAACATGAAAATACTTCCAATTTGAAACCATTTATTCGAAATCACAGCAAATTCTCAACCATTAAGCTTCAATTTCAAGTTATAAAATAAGTGTAATTCAAATTGGGTGTATATTTCTTCAAAACATAATCAAGTGACATGAGAAGCATGAAAACATGAACGATTCTCCAAAATGAGGTATAATTGTGCCTTGCATGTATGAATTTCATGAATTCTATAGCGATCCCGGTTTCCCTTTTTATTGGTTGTTGTGTACATCTCGTTTACATCCTTTACTCTTTGTATTTGAGTCTTGGGTTGTGTTGGGCAGGTGTAAAACAGGTTGGTTGAGCTTAGGAACCAAGTGTAGATGCCCAGATTTTGGTCTGTCCGCTCGAGCAGGGATTTTGGCGCTCAAGCGGGAAAATCACCCTTCCAATATTTTTCTCTGCAGGGTTGTCCGCTCGAGCGGGAGTTTGTGTGTTACGCTCTAGCGGGGAGTTGGACACTCGAGCAGAGACCTGGTTCTGTAAAAGTGCTGGGAGTGTGTATTCAGCGCTCGAGCGGCAGTTTGGATGCTCGAGCGGGAGTCTGTGAGTGACGCTCGAGCGGAAGTTTCCACGCTCGAGCGGGGCGTCGGGTTTAAAGCTCTGTGTTTTGACTTTTAAAATCACTTTTTCACATTCATTTCTCTCTCTTACTTTTCCAAAACTCCATTGTTGAGCCTCTCTCTCTAGAACCTTGCCTTCTCTCTAGGTATTGATCTAGTTAGAGTTGTTTCCTCACCTTTGGCCTTTACAAAAGTTGTGTTGATCGTCGAGGGCTACGTTTTGATCCGAAAATATCGAGTTTTGGAGCACGTTGAGTTTCTTCATCTTCATCCCTTGAACTCCAAATTTGAGGTAGGGATTCCTACTCACTCTTATGGTCTTTAACATAGATTTTTAGCGATTTTGATAAAGTGTTGAAGTTGGGAAATTTTGGGACTTAGGATTTCAAAATGTCAAAGAGGGTTTTATTATTTTGATTCTAAAATGAGTATTTTGGGTTTCAAAATAGTGGTATTGATGTTGGTTGTTGATATATGGACCATTGGGTCAATATTGAAAAATGGGGAAAAAAGCCCTAATTCGTTGTGTAAATTAATTTGTATAATTAATTTGGGAAAAGTGTTGGTATTTGGAATTGAGTTGGAAATAATGAAATTGACTCATTATATGGTAGAATAGTAGAGTTGGATTTGTTAATCGCTCACTTTTGAAAACATGATATTTTATCTGTTGGAGCTTTTATTAACTGTTTAGAAATAATTGCTTGGGCTACCGGTGGAGGGTAGTTTTGATTGTTGTAGACAATGCATGATGATTAGGCAAACTAAAACTAATCAATTGGCTATGTCATAAAGTATGACGATTGGTAGAATACATTAACGTTATGTATTGATTGATTATGTATATGACCAATGTGTATATACTCTGTGTATGTGTGTGGGAGGAGATAGGGGATGTACTCCACGGTTTAGGGAAAGATAGGGGATGGACCTCTAAACCGGATGTTGTTTGGGAGGAGATAGGGGATGGACGCCACTGATACAGCTCATATGCTTGTCAGATTTATGTGATGATACAGCTCATATGCTTATCTATGGAAGTGATGATACAACTTGTATGCTTATCTGTTGAAATGTGGATACAGCTTGTATGCTTATCTGTTGAGATGTTGATACAACTAATATGTTTATCTATTGAGAAATGGGAAATGTTTAATATGAGTTACTGTCTCATAGAAATGATTGGCCAGGTTCTGAGCCATTGATATAAATTGTGAAACTGTTAAGAAATGGAAAGTAGAATGAAACATAGTCGCAGTGATTATAAGATGGAAATGAGTTATGAATTGATTTGTGGAAATTGAACATTTATCAATTGCCAATGTCTTAGTTATTGTTCATATTGTGTTTAGCATATTTCTACTGGGCGTTGGCTCACCCTATATGGGACATTATTTTCAGGTACAGGTAGCATGCCACCTCCAAGGACATAGCTTGGATCATGATGAGAGTTGAAGACTCTTTTTGGTTGTTTTATTTGTATTACATGTATAGCAAGCCAAGGGCTTAATTTGTATAGAGTTAGTACTCTTCTTTTGTGTAACCAAGTGTTAACTTGGAAAGCTGTAAGCCTATAGGGCACTTGCTTTTGTTGTTAACATGTAATACTATTGTAAGAACTACTTTGATGAATAGAAATGGTTAATCTCTTTTGTATAATGCATGTCTAAAGTGATGGATTTATGTATTTATTTTTGGGGCGTTACAAATTCTAACTCAAATTATGCATGCATGTACATGTTTAACTCTTAATTTCCAAATTCAAGGTGGTTGAAGCTTCTATTTAACAATTCCATGCAAATGAACTCAAAACCTTGATGAATACAACTTCTAACATGACTTGATTCTAAGAATTTAGGATGAATTTCATACCTAATGTGTGAATTCAAGTGTATTATGGCTCAAATCTTTGAATCTTCCACCAATTCTCTACAAATCTCCTATTTCTCTCTCTAAATGTTGAACTCTCCTCACTTCTCTCTCAATTCTCAGCCAAATGTGTATATAAATGAGCTCATAAGCTTAATTAAGGCTATTTATAAGGTGTGATTAAGTTAGTCTAATCACATACAATTAAGGTTAATTAACTATGCTTAATTCTAATTTTCAATTAAAGTTACCATAAAATTCTAAATATTCTAATTAGCCTATAAATCAAGTCAATCTTTGAATCGGATGCCGGTAAGGCCTTCAATTCCCAATCAAAATGAAAACATGAACAGATCTTTCTACGTTAAACAGATATAAACACAAATAAGGCAAGCTATGATATAAAACTTCACTTAAATTCCTTATCAGGCATAATTAAGCGTGGATTAATGTTAATCAGGGGTCGGGGTTATTACACTTTTGCAGGACAAGAGGAGTGTCAAATGGTTGAAAGTGTGGTGTCTTCTATTGTGAACCTACAGAAGGTCATGTTGTTGCAAGATATAGGACATAAGTGGAGTCCCTTGCAAGCATGCAACAGCTTGCATTACTCATAAGAGGATGAACTTGGAGACCTATTGTGACACAATATACTACAAACACATTTATTTTAAGGCATATGGGGAAATTATACATCCAATGCATGATGAGAGTTTACGGGGTCCAGTTCTTGGAGATGAGTTGAAGCCTTCACCTCTTAAGAGGATGCCTGGAAGACCTAGAAAAAGTAGAAGAAAAGAAGTTGATGAGGCTACACCATCAAAAAGATCATGCACTGTGAGGTGCATCATTTGCAAGGGGATTGGGCACAATAAGAGGACATGCTAGAGGGCACCTATTAGAGGTAGGGAAATGGGCACAAATGAGTCTACTCAGAGAGGAATTGGTATTGTTGTTGAAAGGAGCACTATTGGAAGGTCCACAGCTACTGAGAGCAGCACTGTTGATGTAAGTGTAAATGACAAATGATTATGTCATTTTACTTTATTTTTCCACATGGAATTTGAGGCCAACTAATCCAATTCATTTTTTAGGATCAAGGGCAAGATGGGGTGCTTCCAACTCAGTGGGGCATGACTTGAACCATAGGTATGCATGTAATTGCATCATGCATAACACTTAAAATATATTCATTTGTGTTTATTAATTTGTTGTTCTTTGTTTTTTTATTTTTCAAGTGATGCTTTTTGTATAGGGGATGCCGGAAGGAATTAAAGACTAGGGTATACGTTTTTGTGTAATTAGTGGGTATACTTTTCTAACAATGTTTTCATATTAGTACATATCGAAAGGCATGCATCCTTGCTCACCATAGGTTTTTGAATTGGGTGGGCTACTACTCTTTTATTGACTTGCAAAGTTTTTGTTGGACAAGAATTTGTAACTAAGATATAGCATTGCAAGGTTTATTTTGGTGGACATGAATATGTAACTAAGTTACTATTTCAGACTTGTGTATCTGAATTTCTAAGCTAATATTTCAATTTCAAGCTACTTGAGTGTTTTTTCTTCAATCCTTCCATGTTGAAGAGGATTCCATGGTACTTATTTATTACCCAAAAAATAACTGTTCACCTAAAAAAAACTCAAAAAATAACAAATTAACTGAATAAGTTGTGAATACAAAATTAATTAATTTAATAATTTATGGAATGCAAAATTAAAATGGCAAACACTTATCAGATGAAAAAAATGTCGTAAAATTAACAAACAATTAAATAAGTTACCAACGTAAGAAATTACTTATCAAAAGATTTTTAGGCTATGTATGGTTTGAGTTTTAGAAAATTTTTTTAAAAATTAAAAATTAATTTGGTTAATAAATAAAAAATAAAAAATAATTATCATTTTTATATAATTTTATCTTTCGAGTGGTTAGAAATAATTTTTTACAAATTAAATATATTTCTTCATATTTATTTTTATTAAATTAGTTTAATTTTTTTAAAGAAAGTTTGATTTTTTTTTTTAAACGACAAACCAGAGGGATTTTAGGTTAAATCAGGTTGTTTGGTTGTGTTCAACCAAAAAAAGAAAAAAAGAAAAAAAAGAAAAGAAAAAAGGTTGTTTGGTGCTTTGGTATAGCTTAAATTAGGTGTCTGGTTGTGTTTCAAAAAAATAAATGGAAAATAAAAATAAATAAATAATTTTTTTTGCACTTTAAAAGGTCCCAAGGGTAATATGGTCCATCAATATACATTTTGGTAATGTCAGCATAGTTTTCTAACGGTGTAGTTCACCGCAGGGGTCAATCTGTTACGCAAATATAAATCTCAAGAGGCGAGATATAATTTTCAAAACCTCAGGGGAGTATTTGTAATTTAGCTAAACTTCGAGGGGTATATGTAATTTGCCCATAAAAGAACGTATGGAGAAAAACGTGTTGACAAAACGGAAAATTCTATCATAAAAGTAGTTTTTATATATAGTACATAAAAAATTATGAATAATTAGATTTAAATTAGATAAATGTTAGTTCTTAGATGAATAGATAGTGAAATTAAATATAAAAAAAAAAAAAAAAGTTAAATAGTTTTGTTTAATTTTGAAATAAAAAAAAATGATGTTAAGTTATAATTTGCTACAAATATATTTACGTTGTATTCACTCACTTACTATTTATTATAAATAAACTTACTATTTAAAATATTACCTACTATATAGGTCACCTCCAATTCTTGAAAAGTGTGCCCTCTTTTATTTTTTAAATTAATTTTAAATACATAAAATTAATGACACATCGTATTTAACTATTTTCTCTTTATATTTTGCCTTGTTATGATTTATAAAAAGTAAAATATGGTATGTAAATATTAATTTATTAAAATTTGTTAAAATCTACTAATTTTTTTAAATAGTCATTATTGTGAAACATTAATTTAAACTTAATTTTAAAACATTAATTTAAAATAGTTATTATTATTATTATTATTATTATTATTATTATTATTATTATTATTATTATTATTATTATTATACCTACAACACCTCAAAATAGTAATTACTATTTAAGGGAATGTTTGATAATGTTTATATTTAGGGAAAATTACATATACACCCCTCGAGGTTTGGTTAAATTACAGATACCCCCCTGAGGTTTCGGAAATTACATCCCGCCCCCTGAGGTTTGTATTTTCATAACAATTTGCCCCCTGAGGTTTATATTTCATAACAAATTACTCCCTAATTTCTTATGCAAATATAGCATTCAGGGGGGAATTCGTAATTTCTCAAACCTCAGGGGGGCATCTGTAATTTAGCCAAACCTCGAGGGGTGTATATGTAATTTGCCCTTATATTTACTGCTCTCCCCTTGAATAAAGCTAAACGACAAGTCTAGGCAAGTTAATAACGAGCTTTTCTTTTCAGCGAAAGATGCCTCTAAAGCAAGTAACTCATAAGCAACCACTCCTTTACCTATCCATGAGTAAGCTAAAGGTGTTCATAGTAGAAGAGGTGAAGGTGGTTACCCTCTAAGAAGCTAGAGCTAAGAGCTCTGTTAGTTGGTATATGTTATCTTGTATTTATAAGTTAGTTGCTATTCGTCCGGCCGAATGCAATAGTCAACTCCTAGGAAGCCAAGTGTCTTAGAAGAGTCCGTAAAGGTATTCTATATAATTATAATTTCATTAAGAGATTTCCGGCAATGCTCCGGTGGTCCTCTGGCAACATTCCGGCGACTCATTTTACACTTCTAAAGTGTAGATCTATACTTAATAATCTCGGTAAAATTAATTCAATACGAATAAATAAATCAAATAATAGACTTACAACCTTTTGCAAATAAACAATGGTATAAAGTTGTGATTGAGGCCATTGTATGGATACTGTATTTTTAAGACAAAATAACGCCATCTCCACTGGTGCTTGAGATTAACGGGTGTCTTGTCTCTAGGATTCAACAAACACCACACACAGAATTCACACTAACTTTGTGTGTGCAACGAACTAGAGTATGTGCTTTGCCCTTCCTTGAACTTAAACTCTAAAATATGGAATATGCAGGATGAATCGAGGATGAGGAAGAAAGTAGAAAATCTATAAAAAAAAAAAAAATAAAAATTGATGCTGAAAATCAGATGGAAGAACCACCATTAAATAGGCGATGGAAGAACCTTTTCAGAAAGAGATATGTCCGTTCGCCGGACTGCACTGCAAAATTTGAATATGAAATTCAAATTTTTCCAACAAATAATGTTGGCCCAAAAAGATAAGTAACGGGCCGACGTAACCCAACTCACACTCTGGGTTCCCTTTAGGCCCAGGCCCAAGGTTCAATTAGTACCTTATATCTTCTCCAAATTTTCCTTGAATTTTCTATGTGGGACACGGCCATACAATACCAATTAAGAATTTCACCAACATGTCTAATGTTCATGCACCTCACTCTGGAGTCAATTTGTCATTCACCTATAAATGGGTTTGACTCACTAATTACATAATTTTGTTCACCACACGACAACGAACACATTGATACTCGGACCTTCCAAAAATGACTTGTGGGTCCTATATAATTATTAGCATAAAGTTTCGAAAAAATTAACATTAAAACCATTTTTCTAACAGTCCCCCACATGAATGAAATTGACGGATAGGAAATGCAACAACATGCAAACTGAGAATGTACAAAACTAAAAACATCCTGCATATGATAGATGGCTTTTGGCCTTGAACCTTCCCTTATGAGAAACTATTGGGTTTACTGGCTGATTAGTGAACATGATGTCTTGACTTGTTCTGCCATTAGTCTAAACCGAGACAATAGCTTTCACACAGTTTTGTTTTCATACACAACTTGGTTCTTTCGGTTGTGCCTGTTTTGGCCCTAAGCAATACTTGGTTTTCATGAGTGCTCTAGAGAATGTAGCGTTAGCATTCTCATAAAACCGACGTAGTTCACAGTTATATAGGTGATGCTCATTAAGAGTATTCTGCTATACCCTACTTGGTTTGCCAAGAAATGAACTTCATTAAAAATAAAACTTATCATAATTCTCGCTGCAGACATCACTTGTTATCATAGAAAATGGGTAGGAGATTTATCTCCTTAGTAATGGTCGGGGATCATACTTTAATTTGGTTGTCCCTTTGAATCTAGATCTTGGGATCTTCAGTCAGCTAGGTTGGGTTGCCATTAAGTCGATTCTTAATTGCTAGGCTTTAATCTCATTCCTCTCGATGATCTCATAACTTGCTCTCTGGTCAAACCTTTTGTTAACGGATCTGCAATATTATCTCTTGACGTTATATATTCAATGGAAATAATTCCATTTGAGAGCAGTTGTTTAACGGTATTATGTCTACGACGTATATGACAAGACTTACAGATATACATATTATTTTGTGCCCTAGCCATAGCTGTTTGGCTATCGCAATGGATGCAAATTGCGGGCATAGGATTGGGCCACATTGGAATATCTTCTAGAAAATGTCGAAACCATTCTACTTCTTCTCCTGCTTTATCTAATGCAATAAACTCGAATTCCATTGTGGAGCTAGCAATGCATGTCTGTTTGGAAGATTTCCAAGAGACTATTGCACCTCCCAAGGTAAAGACAAAGCCACTAGTAGACTTAGAGTCTTTAGTGTCGAATATCCAATTAGCGTCAATGTACCCTTCCAATACTGCTGAATATCTTATATAGTTCAATCCATAATTCCAAGTATATCTTAGATATCTAAGTACTCTAATTATAGCTGTCCTATGATCTTTTCCTGGATTACTCGTGTACCTACTCAATTTACTAACAACATATGTTATACTAGGACGTGTGTAATTCATAAGGTACATTAAACTTCCAATTATTCGGGAGTACTCTAGTTGTGATACACCTTCACCCATGTTCTTCATTAAATGAAGACTAGCATCCATAGGGGTTTTTGCAAGACGGTTGTCATATTTATTAAATTTCTCAAGGATTTTTTTGCACATAATGACCTTGAGACAAAGCATATCCATCATATGTTCTAGTAATTTTAATTCCTAAAATCACATCTACTATTCCCATGTCTTTCATGTCAAACTTAGTGTTCAACATTTTCTTGGTAGTTTTTATAATTTCATTATTACTACCAATAATTAGCATATCATCTACATATAGGCAAATAATGACACTTCCCTTTTCCGTGTCTTTCACATAAACATATTTGTTACACTCATTTATTTTGAATCTATTTGACATCATAACATCGTCAAATTTTTCATTCCATTGTTTTGGAGCTTGCTTCAAACCATAAAGAGATTTTACAAGCTTGCACACTTTCTTTTCTTGCCCTGGAACTATAAAACCTTCTCATTGTTCCATGCAGATTTCTTCATTCAGATCTCTATTTAAAAATGCAATCTTAACATCCATTTGATGTATTTCAAGATTATATAAAGCCATTATAGCAATCAACATTCTAATGGATGTTATTCTTATTACAGATGAATAAGTGTCAAAATAATCCATTCCTTCTGATTGCCTATAACCTTTTACTACAAGTCTTACCTTATATTTCTCAATTGATCCGTTAGATTTCATTTTCTCTTGAATATCTACTTATATCCAAGAGGCTTATATCGTGGTGGAAGATCCACTAATTTCCAAGTATGATTCTGTAAGATGGAATCAATTTCACTATTAATAGCTTCCTTCCATAAAGGAGTTTCTGGCGTGGACATGGCTTCCTTAAATGTTCGAGGCTCATCTTCCAGTAAATAAATCAAGAAGTCAGGACCGAAGGATTTACTAGTCCTAGCTCTCTTACTACGTCGAGGTTTTTCCTCATTCGTTCCTTCTTGATTTTCCACAATCTATCATTGACTATAATCAAATGCAATTTCATAAGAACGTTTAGGAGAATTTGACTCTTGTACTAATTTATAAGGAAATATATGAACAAAGAAAGATGCCTTTCTTGACTCGATTATAGTATTGACATGCACATCTGGATTATCACTTTTGTATACTAAAAATCGATAAGCACTACTATTATGTGCATATCCTATGAATATGCAATCAATAGTTTTAGGTCCAATTTTTAGCCTTTTAGGATCCAAAATGGCCATCTTAGCTAAACATCCCCACACTTTCAGATATTTGTAAGAAGGATCCCGGCCTTTCCACAATTCATATGGAGTTTTAAGAATATTCTTGTGAGGTATTTTATTCAAAATATAATTTGCGGAAAGATTTGCTTCTGCTCACAAGTTCTGGGGTAAACCTGAGCTAATCAACATGGCGTTCATCATTTCTTTCAATGTACAATTTTTTCGCTTAGTAACTCCATTTTGTTGTGGTGTATAAGACGCAGGAGTTTGATGAATGATTCCAAGTTGTGAACATAAGGTTCCCAAAAGAAGCATCATATTCACCACCTCGATCACTTCTTAATGTCTTAATCTTCCTGCCAAGTTCATTTTCAACCTCAGTTTTATATTCAATGAATTTTTCCAAGGCTTCATCCTTGCTTCGTAATAAATATAAATGGCAGTATCTCATGCTATCATCAATAAAAGTGATGAAGTACTTCTTGCTCCCCTTTCTGTGTTTGAACAAATTTCAAATCACAAATATCACTGTGAATTAAATCTAGTGTCTCAGTACTTCTTTCAATGGAGTTAAACGGTGCCTTAGTCAATTTTGCCTCAGTACACACTTCACCTTTATGATTTGAGTTAATATAAAAATTAGGTAGATAGTCCAAGTGAATTAATCTACGCAACAAATCATAATTAACATGTCCTAATCTACCATGACATAAATGAGAAAACTCAAACAAATAAGCAGAAGATGTGGTGTTCTTATTAATACTAAGAATTACAGATAGTACATTCTTTTTGAATAACCCGTCATACCGATATCCCTTCCCTACATAAACACCATTCTTACACAAAACAAATTTATCAAAAACAAAGACCAATTTAAAACCATTCTTCCTTAACAAAGATCCAAACACCAAGTTCTTTCGAATTTCTGGAACATGCAAAACATTGTTAAGTGTTAGCTCTTTACCCGAAGTCATCTTGAGCACAATCTTCTCTTGTCCTTCAACTTTTGCAGTAGAGGAGTTTCCCATGAAGAGTTGTTCGTCATCTTTAACTTGTTGATAGGTAGTAAACATTTTCTTATCTGCATACACATGTCGTGTTGCCCTGGTGTCTACCCACGATTCCTTGGAGTTTGACCCCATCAGATTTACTTCAGACACAACCGCTACAAGATTCATCTCAGTCACTCCATCAGACAAAGTCTCCAATTCAGTTATGTGTGTCTGCTCATACTTCATCTTCCTGGAAGTACCTTGTTGATCTTTGCAGTTCCAACAATCTTTGTCTCAATGTCCTATCTTGTTGCACACAAAGCACTTTCCCTTGAACTTATAGGTCCAAACTTAAAACTCTGACCAGCATTTTGTTTAGAGTTTTGCCTAGGACGCTTTTTCTTTTTCTCCTTATGTCCTTGCTCCACTATGTTAGCCTTTGCTTTAACAAATTCTGGATTTCTTTTATTTTTTGCCTTGCGGTTATCTTCCTCAATCCATAACCGAACAATCAAGTCTTCTAACTTCATTTCCTTACGTTTGTGCTTTAGGTAGTTCTTGAACTCTTTCCAAGATGGTGGTATTTTTTCAATGATTGCTGCCAATTAAAAAGATTGGCTCAAACTTATATCCTTTGCAAGAATTTCATGCAAAATCAATTGAAGCTCTTGGACTTGACTAATTACGGTCTTTAAGTCCATCATCATATACTCAAGAAAATGGCTAACCACATATTTCTTGATCTCTACATCCTCCATTTTGTATTTATTGTCAAAAGATTCCCACAAATCTCTAGCCATTTTTAGTGGACTATACACGTTATACAGCATGTTGTCCAATCTATTCAAAATATAGTTTCGACACAAAAAATCAGAATGCTTCCACTCCTCAACTGCAGCAATTCCTTGCCGATCAGTTTCATCCTCACTTAGGGCGGGTGCATTCTGTTTGAAAAATCATGCCAAATTTAGAGTTGTTAAATAAAATAGCATTTTCTACTGTCATCTCTTAAACTCTGTCCCATTAGATTTTTTCAGCTTTTCATTGTGGTTTACCAGAACAGTGGTGGGAAGTGAAGTAACCACAGAAGTAGGAACCATGACAAATGTAGATGTTGGGTTTGCATTTCCAGCACTGATTGCTATCTCAGTTGCCATTTAAATGTTCTATTTTTTTATTCAACAAAACAACTAAACCAAATCTTTTCACAATAAATAAGAAAGATAAAAGAAACTCAAAATCCAAGAAGCCAATAATCAATAAAATAAGACAAAACAAAAGAGATGCAGGCAACCCCACAAACTATATGTACAAAAAAAAAAAAAAAAAAAAAAAAAAAAAAAGTTATTATGTTTTGTTACACTTAACAAACAAACAAATGCACGTATGAACAAAATCTAAACTATTCAAGCAAAATATTAATATATAAAATATAAACTAACAAACAGCCTAAAGCACAATGAACCAAATTATAAATAAACAATAAAGTATTTGATCTAGGCAAACCACAAACAAAGTGCACCAAACCAAACAAGCAAATAATAGTGGTCCACAAACGACATTTCTCCAAAAAAAAATTTTCCTCCTCCCTATGCGTTTGAAAATATCATCCAAGCAGATTCAAACAAACACGGCTACAGTATATATAATAGAATCCACAAATAGTACATTAATAGGACATACTACCCATAATATTAAACTTATGCATTAAACCAGAAAATGAAAATTTTGCAATATGAAATTTTGTATTAAAAACCGAACAAAAAAATAGTCTAAAACAATAACTATATTTAAAACAGAAACATGCAGAATATATTCTGTATTTGAACAGAATCGACACACAGGAAAAAATAAAGCCAAAACATTAATTGAACTTAAACCTAAAGCTGAAGCAATTATTCTGTCTTAAAATTGTTGGAAAATAATAGTTTCGGTAAAATCAATTCAATACGAATAAATAAATCAAATAATAGACTTACAACCTTTTGCAAATTAAACAGTGGTATGAAGTTGTGATTGAGGCCAGTGTATGACACTGTGTCTTTAAGACAAAATAATACCCTCTCCATTGGTACTCGAGATTAACAGGTGTCCTATCTCCAGGATTCAACAATCACCATACACAGAATTCACACTAACTCTATGTGTACAGCGAACCAGAGTATGTGCTTTACACTCCCTCAAACTTAAACTCTAAAATATGGAATACGTAGGATGAACCGAGGAGGCGGAAAAAAGTATAAAATCTGTAAAAATTTTGATGCCCAAAACTAGATGGAGGAACCGCCATTAAATAGGCAATGGAAGAACCTTTTTGGAAAGAGACATGTCCGTTCGCCAGACCGCACCGCAAAATTTGGATATGAAATTCAAATTTTTCTAGCAAACAATTTTGGTCCAAAAAGATAAGTAACGGCACGACCCAACCCAACTCACACTCTGGGTGCCCTTTGGGCCCCAGGCCCAAGTGCAATCTAGGACCTTATATCTTCTCCAAATTTGCCTTGAATTTTCTATGTGGGACACTGTAGCTCGACTTTTCACACCCCATTTCGAATGAATGAAATAGCCCGTACAGTTCAGACTCCACTTGTGTTGGCTCTAAATTTGATTTCACAAGTGCAATGTGAAATAGTGGAAACACAAAAAAGAGTCCAAATCCGGCTATTGTTTTTGGAAAATCGAAGTTTGAATCAAATGCCAAAAATGGACTGCTTTGCCAGATTTCAGAGTCGCCACCTAAATATTTATTTTGGGAAATTTAGGAAACTCGTGACTCGTGCCAAAGGCCATTAATCCGTCGTTACCAAAGTGTCTTGGTTCAGGAACTTAGGTATGAGAGGGGAAGGTTAATAATGAGCACCCCACTCACCCGATCAAAGATCGGCCTCTATTAATCATGATGTGATTCTTATGTACATTATATGTTCTTATTTATCTTTAACATACAACTTATTACATATTTGTCCTTGCGAAGGAGGGTCCAAATGTCCAAGTGTCTGAATAATTAATTATTACAAATCCGAACGAATAATGATAAAAATGGGCTGTCTAATTTATTACAACAAATAATATGTAATGATTGCGCGATGCTCCTCAGGAATTACTCTGTCTGCCTTGTTGAGACTTGTTCTATTTCACCTTATCATTGCTTTCGACCAAAAGTGTATTGTTTGCAATTTATTGGAGTCTTGCCGACCCAAAACAAGACTTAGTCTAGCCCCAAATAAATCCAAGCATACCATGTTTTCTTTTCAGAAATCTGTTTTTTGTGCCTGAGGTGAAACAATGCAAACATGTAGACAGGGTATTCCTAGCCATGTTTGTTTCTTCTATTCTTCTCTATCATGGAAAATACTCAAGAGAAGAGCGAACTCGGTGCCTGAACCATCTATAGTTGCAAGTTGATTCGCAAGATGATTTTGGACACGATAGGACAAAGATCAATAAATGCAATACATAACAACCACCTCTCCCTTCTATCATGAAGCAAATTCAAGAACGGAAGTAGAGACGCTTCAAGGTTCATCAAAACATTATGGACTAATGCAAGACAAGCCTTAACACAATAAACTCGGTATAACGTCCTACCGAATTCAATCAATCATATTGGTTTTTATATTGGTTGATTCATTTTAAGCTCAATTTTATTAGCCTCTTTTATATTACCTTTCCTTTTCTTTAATTCATTAGGTCCACGTTGATATTTACATCCACTAAGTCCGAAATACAATAAAGGAAAATAAGTGTCGACTTAACCCGAGGAAATAAACTTTATTTTCTTCAAAGGAAATTACAAAGGAAGAGTCAACCTTATTTACAAGTTAGGGATTTCAAGTCAAACCCAAGATACGCAACAAGAACTAGTCAAACTCAGAAGAGTGATAATGACTTAGAAAAACCCAAAGTGAGCGATAATGACTTAAATCCAAACTTGATCATAAGTGATAACGACATTTTCCTTGGTGATTTCCAAGGGTCAATTAATCCCTTAAAAGTAAACACACTAATGATAAATTCTTCGAGGGAAATTACAAAGGAAGAGTCAAACTCAAGATGCGCAACAAGGACTAGTCAAACTCAGAAGAGTGATAATGACTTAGATAAACCCACAGTGAGCAATATTGACTTGAAATTCAAATTTGATAATAAGTGATAATGACATTTTCTTTGGTGATTTCCAAGGGTCAATTAATCCCTTAAAAGTAGACACACTGGTGATAAAAAGAACTAAAAAATAAATGATTGTACTTTAGTATAAGAAAGTTTTTATGCCTTTGGTAGTGAACCTCCGAAGAGATTAAACCATTATTGTAACGCCCTCAAAAATATACCCATTATATATATCATTGACATGCATTATTTAAAGAAAACACTTTAATAATTCATTATAATATCCATCAGAGTCTTACTAAACAAAAGCATTACATGTAACATCAAAGTAAATGCCCTACCGGCTTACATCTTTCCAAGCCAACACTTGGACACAAAGTTTGAGTTCTAACTCAAATATAAATAAAGCCCTAGGCTTGAGTGTTTACATGTACTAACAATAAAAAAAACAAATAACTAAAAATAGTCTTCAAAATCCAAGTCCTTGAAGGTAGCTTATCACCTGAACCTGAAAATGATGTTCCCATAAAGGGTGAGCCACAGCCCAGTAGAAATATACTAAACCACATATAAGCAATGAATAAAGCAATAGCATTCAACAGATGGTTAACCAAGATAATTAATTACTTCATTTTACAGTCTCATGACACTATTGTCTAAGACACGTTTTACTTTCCAATTTTATCAACATGGCTCAGAACCTGGCCAAACTTACAACAGTGAATTACATATATCATATTCACATCCTTCCAATATCAACAAACAAATGAGACTCAAGCTCAAATCAAAACACTTCATACTTCCAGATTGATACACATTTTAGTGCTGTATCAATAAAACACTTCTATATAAATAAGCACACATAAAAGTGATGCTAATGGAGTCCATCCCCTATCTCCTCCCAAACAAAATCCGGTTTAGAAGTCCATCCCCTATCTTCCCCTAAACCGTGGAGTACATCCCCTATCTCCTCCCACACAAAACAATGTATGCAAATGCAATGCTCAATCAATACACGTATTTTCTGTATCAATGCAATAGTCAAAATTAATGACTTAACCAATGTGATTAGTTTCAGTTATTCCTAATCCACATGCAATGTCTACAACAATCACGACTATCCTCCACCGATAGCCCAAAACAGTTATTTCTAAACTGAAAATAACTATGTCAACAATTCAATAGACAAATGATACAAATTATCCAATTACGCCATTTAATCAATGAATTCCCCAATTCCATGAATTTAACCATCTTTTCCCAATTCCATGAATTAATTATACAAATTAATTTAATAATACAACTAGGGTTTTTCCCAAAATTTACCAAAGTATCCCCAACATATCAAAATACCAAAGCTTAGAACAAAACCTATAAAATAGAGTAGGAAATCCCTACCTCGAAGAAAACAACCCAAATGGTGAAGACAGAGATGAGTGCCCAAATACCAATGTGCTCCAAATCGCCAAATGTTCAGATTAAATGAAAGCCCTCGACTCCCTCTATATTTTTAATAAAGCAACTAGGGTAGAAACACCCTCTAAATAGATCAAATCTAAGAAAGAAGGTGAGTAGGGAGAGAGAGAAGTCGGACCTAGGGTTTGGAATCAAAAGAAGATGAAAAAGCCTGATCAAAACCCGCTGCTGTGTATATAAACTAGACAGGCTCGCTCGAGCGAAGACTTGGTCGCTCGAGCGACCAGACACAGAGAAGCTACGCTCGAGCCAAGGAAGCCTTGCTCGAGCCAACAACCCAAAAGCTCGCTCGAGCGAAAGAAAACTCGATCGAGCGAAGAACTCAAACCCTCAGGTCTGTAACCAGACACACGCTCGAGCGAAGGAATTATCGCTCGAGCGACGAACGAACTAACTCACTCGAGCGAAGAAAAGCTCGCTCGAGCCAAGAATGTACAGCTATAGGTCCAAATCAGACGCAACCTCTCGCTCGAGCTACCAAACCCCGGCTCGAGCGAAGAACCAAAAATAACAGCTCGCTCGAGCGACAAACTCCTCGCTCGAGCGAAGATCCAAAATTCTGGACAGCAACACTTGGTTTTTAAACCCAACCAACCTGAAACAAACCTGCCCAACACATCCTATAGGTCCAAATGAGAAAATAAGGGACAACAACAACAATTATACAATGACAGAATCTACGGAACCTAAGTCCGGATACAATAATCAAATGGGAGAAGACCGGGGTCGCTATAATTATATATGAGAAAATTTTATGCCTTTGGTAGTGAACCTCTTAAGAGATTGAACCATTAAGCATGAGAAAAGTTTCTTTCTTATACTTGAACCACAATCTTAATTTTTCACAACTTTTTAATTAAAATAATTGAAGAATTGAGGGAGGTTGCAGAGGTGATTATGCAAAGTTGATTAATTGGTTAATATAACACAAATATAATATGTAAAACAAACTTATTGAAATAAATTAAACATTCCCCAAATAACATACAACAGTGCTGAAATTTAAACTATAGAAGGTGCACAATCATAGAGAGATTAAAGCTAGTACAAGTATGAGGAAGGGTGGCTAACCCCTCCACGCTTTTACAACTTCAAATCACATAATTTAGATGTTGAAAAACACGCCCAAGACAGTCCCAAATCAGCCCCAAAACAGTGGCAAAAGATGACGAAAACAAATGGGAAACACAAAGATTTAAGCCAGGAGCAAGGTTCAAGCAAGGGGGATTAACCCTACCACCTTTGGGTAGCTTTGAATCAGAAGTTTCATCCTTCAAAACAGTCCAAAATTAATATGAAAACACAAGAAAAAGATGAACAAAGATTGAAATAAAAGCAAGAAAGCTTTACCTCTTGTAGAGAAGGTGTTCTTATTGTAAACCAAACTTGTTTCAAAGCACCCTCAAGTTTGAGTATGATTTTCAATTCTCAAATCATATTCAAGTTCAAGTTCAAGATCTTGTATGGTATGTATGGATGATATGAGAGCTTCAAGGCTTGTGGAGGAACAAGAAAGATGATAGCTTTGATCTTTTCTACCTCTTGATATTTCTAACTCACTTGATATTGATTTGATCTCTCTAACCAAATTCTATATATGTTTTTCAACCTCTCTCTAACCAAATTCTATATATGTTTTTCAACCTCTATACAACAGTCTGAACCCTGCTATTTATAGGCACTAAGCAAGTTTGATCAAAATATCTGTAGAATTGGGCAGCTGGCAGAACACTGTTGAATTGTCTAAAAAGTCAAGATGTCTGGCCGGATGTTGGTACCTCTGGCCGGATATAATTTAGGTCCTGCTGGACTTCAATGTATTTCCATTATCTCTTACTTTCAGGTTCAATACAAGTTGATAAAAAGTGCAATACTGAAATTCTGGGGTAGAAATACAATGGGTATGGCAGGTTGGATTTGTTTAGAGCTCAAACTCAGATTCTTTTATTGAGAATTTAAACCACTGACTCAATGTAATTGTCATCATCGAGTGCTCGAAATCAAGCGCCTTAGTCTTATGAGCGGTAGTTGCCCCTCTTTGACAGAGCTCGAAGTCATTTTATGACGTGAGTGAATGTCAAAGCCTAAACACGACCCATTTGACAAGATCGTAAGACTTTGGTAAAAACAAACAAATGCACACACAATTGGTTGAACTCGAGGGTTGCTTACGTATCTCGTTACAAGGAATCAAGCCTGCATAGTTCAGGGGCAAGATGCAAAATGATATGTCCAACATAACTTATGATCATGCAATAAAATGCAAAACATAACTTATGATCATGCATTGCAATGCAATCAAGACAATGATGTGACACTGAACGAAAGCATAAATCAGAGCAAAACAAATCTAACCGTGTTTCACATAGAATAGTGAAATCCAATCACTCCATTTGTGAGAGGAGGAATAATGAAGTCCAAACGCGTT
The DNA here is from genome assembly GCF_055761805.1 of Camellia sinensis. Classification (NCBI taxonomy): domain Eukaryota; kingdom Viridiplantae; phylum Streptophyta; class Magnoliopsida; order Ericales; family Theaceae; genus Camellia; species Camellia sinensis. Next base: position 183,363,512 of record NC_138961.1, on the reverse strand, counting down.
TTTTCGCGAGAAGGGGAATAATAAAGTCCAAACGTGTCCTTGCGCGAGAGGGGGAATAATGAAGTCCAAACACGTTTTTTCGCAAGAGGGGGAATGTATGGTAGAATGATTTCTTTGTTTTTGTTTTTGATTTGATTTTTTTTTTATATGCACTCAACATTTAAACATATATTTTATAAGCTTTTTTTTTTTAATAGTATATATGTTTACAATTTTTCCTATTTTCCAACAAGGTGACAGACTAGGTTGGTTCAGTATCTAGAATTGAGGCGCATACAAGCTACCTCAACCTATGGGGCTGCTATACAGATTTCAAGCTAAGGATACACCCCTGGGTATTTAAACCAGACTTTAGTCTCAGAAATTCCAAACCTTTGCATTCTAGGCATCGCAATTCGAACTCTAGTTTTCACCGTCTCAATTGGTCTCCTAGGAACTCATTACAAACACGGTCAAATGGTTATACCAGACCGCCTGAAGTCGTTCGGGAAAACACTAAAGGAATTGCACCTCTAGAGGATCTAAGGTCTCCTAGACCCGTGAAGTTGTTCGGGCACGACAAACACCAAAGAAATTGCACCTTTAGAGGATTTAAGGTCTCCTAGACCAGTGAAGTCGTTCGGGCACGACAAACACCAAAGGAATTGCACCTTCAGAGGATTTAAGGTCTCCTAGACCAGTGAAGTCGTTCAGGCACGATAAACACCAAAGGAATTGCACCTTCAGAGGATTTAAGGTCTCCTAGACCAATGAAGTGCACAAGATAGTGTGATGCGCAAAATAGCGCGATGCGCAGTACAGTGCAATGTGCAAAATAGCACGATGGATTGAGATGCACAAAAAAGTACGATGTACAAAATAGCACAATGGATTAAGATTGTGCGGTAGACACTTGAAGTGAAATCAGTGTGCGATAGATGCATAGAATGAAAGGAGGAAAAATGGTGTGAACACCAGGCGTACCTACTATTTTTAACCGATTTATAATCCTAATGCGTCGCACATGAGAGGAAATGGGGTGGTGTGAACAGACAGGCACACCTGCTTTCTTTTATTTTATTTTATTTTATTTTATTTATTTATTTATTTATTTTTACGTATACATATACGGGTATATACACAGATATATACGGGAGATATATACGTACGCAAAACACGCAAAAAGAAAGGAACAAAATGCATGGATGTGGGGATACGGGGTTTCGAACCCCCAACCTCGAGCTTAGTCTCTTGCTCCCTCAACCACTGAGCCATGCCACTCTTGTGACAAAATATACAAACCAATATATATATATATATACTTATACAAGATATATATACACAAAACCAAAACAAAACAAAAAGAAACAATTGTTGTGGGGTTCGAACCCCCGACCTCGGGCTCAACCTTTCAGCCTTCAACCACTGAGCCAAAGCCACTCTCGCAACAAAAGTTCAAACAAATATGTATATAATACATAAATATACAATACATATACATATATGTATACAATTCTCCCGCCTCTCTCTCTTTCTGGAAAACCACGTCTGACATGCGGCCTCGCTTTTTTGCGTCAGCTAGTGTCAGCTGGCCAACAAATGCTCGGCCCTCTCTCCTTCTTTGTCTTTCTCTTTCGTCTTCTTCTTCTCTTCTTTCTTCCTCTCTTTTTTCTCTTCCTTCTTTATCCTCCTTCTTCTCTTCCATTCTTTTCTGTCTTCTTCATTCTCTTATGTCTTCTTCCTCGTTTCCTTTGCGAAGAGACAGAACAGAGAGACTCAAAGAGACAGAACTCAGTCTGCTCCCTTCCATTTCTTTGACCCTCCTTTCTTTTACATCTCTTAACTCTACACATGGCCTCCTTATCCCGTCCTCTTACTCTGTTTCCGAACCTGAATGATCCCATAAGCTCTGCTAGACCAAGTGCCCCTGCCACTACTTTTACTCCTCTTAACTTTCCTATTCTATCAATCAAGCAATAATGGCAGCTCAATCTGACATTGAGGCCAACCATTATACGCTGAAGTCCTGCATGGAGCCAATGACTACGGCCTCCAAGTTGTCTCACTGGCTGCAGAATAGGACAAGTGAGGTACAACTGTTGAACTCCCAACTCTCTCTACTCCAACGCATGTACAAAGATGCGCGAGCAGAGATTTGTGCACTGAAGGCGAAGAACAAAGAGTTAAAACGAAAGGCCATCGTCATGGCTCGATTTGGACCACCTTCGTACGTTGCTTTTGACGGCCAACAGGGAGTCAACCCTCTCAGTGGTTCTGTAAGCACTGATGTAGGGCCTTCGAGGGTTTCCTCAGACGAAACCAAGAGGAAGAAGTCAGCAAGAGAGTCGACCGAGTGAGGCCGGCGCGTAGCCGTCATCAGAGGTCAGCGTGTGGCCGCTGCCGGAGAAGAAAAAAAAGATCCCTCTCTCTTTCATTCATTTTTTTTTTCATTTTTTGTTTTTGTTTTTGTTTTTGTTTTTGTTTTTGTTTTTTTTTTCTTCTCTTTTTTTGTTTTTCTTTTATTTCCTCTTCTTTTTTTATTCTTTTATTATTATTTGTATGTATTTTGTGCAAATGTGATCAATAAAACAAGTTTTATTTTTTGTTTTTTTCTGCAACTCCGAATAACAAATCCGAATAATGGACATAAAATAGACACTTTTTATGTAATTCTGAATTCCGAACAACGCACATAGAATGGACACAAAAACAGACAAAACTTGATAAATAGACCCAAAACTAGACACAAAATGGATTCAAACAAAGCAACATGTACGAGATAGAATACCAACTCTACGGATTATTGGAACAAAATAAAATAAACAAAATTCTTTCTTTTTTTATTTACTTATTTATTTAGGAGTATTATTATTATTTATTACTATAATTATTCAACTCAAAATAAAGTAAATTGATTTTTTTCCTCTTTTTTTTTCTCTTATATATATATATATAAAACACATTTTATATGAACAAAAGAAAACAAACCCGAGTCTCTCTCTTTTTTTTTTCTTTCTTTTTTTTACTAAAACAACACAAACAAAATGATTTGATGATGATGATTTTATTTTTTTTTGTAAAATAACAACACAAATAAAATGAGTTTACTTGGTGATTTTTTTTTTTTTTTTTTTTGTCAAAGATATAAAGTATAAACATATTACAATTATTATTATATATATTTTTTAATTTTCATCGAAGTCCGACCGGATTTCTATGAGGTACGGTCGGATACGAATATCCGACCGAACTTCGACGGCGGTAGGGGCAGATTCGGGAAGCCCTCGGCTTTTCTTGTTTTAAAACAAAACAAACCCCTCATTTCCTTATGCCTCCATATCCAAAAATCACCCCTCTCTCTCTCTCTAGCATCCCTCTCTCTCTAGATGTCCCTTCCCTTGCTTTTACCCAACGATCCACACCATTTTTTCTTTGAAACCCTTGTTTTTCTCTACATTTTGAACTGAACAAAAATTGAATTAGCGCAAGTTTGGGTTTTCTCTTTGTTTTTCTCACTTTACCCACATTTTTCCTCTTTCTCCCTTTGATTTTTCATCCTCTCTTCAATTTCTCTCTCCTAGGGTTTGAGATTTTGGGATTTTTACCCATTTTCACTTAGTTCTCCATTTTTTTCTTCACTCTTCTCTACTTTCCCTCATGGCTAGTGACGAGGTTACCTTTCCAGACCCGGCCATTGATATTGGTGCCGCCCTTGGTGCAGATATGGACGTCGAGGATGCTCCCGCTTTGCTTCCCCTCGCGGATAGGCCATTTGATGTAGCCACTTACCAGCCACGCACTCACATTCTCCCGCCGAACGGGATTTTACGATTTATGGGCCTCATCCCTGGGCTCGAGGAGGACACATTTCTGCACGAGCCCATGAAGCACTTATCCATCGAGGCCTCTACGGTAAGCAACTTTCCTTTGTTTTGTACATATGCTGAAACTTATGAACAAAGCATTCGTCTCTGTTGTACATATATTGATGCGCTCCCTATTTACAGGTCGTAGCCAGGAGGATTATCGGCTATGGAACCATATCAGGCCCTCGACGATGGTATGAGCGGTGTCCCGCGGAGGTTCCCACAATAGTAGATGCTGCTGGCTTTGGGCACTTCTGCACCGGGCTTATCCAGATGCGGGCTAAGTTAGTGTTATATGGAGCCTTAGTGGAGAGGTGGTGGGACACCACAGACTCGTTCCACTTCTATTCGACTGGGGAGATGAAGTTGACGCCATATGACTTTTTCATACTGACCGACCTGCGAGTCGAAGTTGGTGGCCCTATCCTATTTGACCCAGATATGGCGCAGTGGAGAGCTACACAGCTCCAGCTTCTTGGAGCAATCCCGGACATCAGTAGTTAGGGGATGGTGTGCTACAGTTGGTTCTATGATCACTTCATCGACAGTCAGCCAGCTACTGCAGATGAGATTGCCCAGTACACTCATGGCTTCCTTATCTTCTTGAAGCACTGGTGCGTCTACCACGAGTGACAAAGTATAACTGGGGTGGTGCCAGTTTAGCCACCTTATACTACTACATGAGCTCTGTGTCCCGTTGCAAGGTAGATTTACTCGGTGGCTACTGGAGAGTTTGGGAGGTACGCATCTCACCCCTTTACTTTTCTATTTAACTTTGCATTATGTGCTTTGCATTTCCTGTTCATCTTTACTCTGCATTTCATATCTGCTTATCTGCTTGATTCATGCTTATCCATTTACAGCTCTGGGTTTACACGTATTTCACCACTCTAGCTCCAGTCCCAGTGAGGCCGATTGAGTTGTCAATACCCCGCTCTCGGTACTACAACTCACGGTTCAAACGTCGTTGCCTAGTAGACCGGACCTTCCTATACTTCCGCCGCTTCTTTGATACGATCATTGCGGACCAGGTATCATAATATCATTCTTTGCATTACATATCACTGTTCCTATATTATACTAGCATCCTCAGACTGATGACATCAGCCACTGCATTGTTTTGCTCATTACATACGGATTTTTTGACACTGAGTGATATCTGACATTGTACTGTCACTGCACCGATAACTAACACTATACTGACATCTGACACTGTACGAATTCACAGGTTGATTGCCATTCCTGGGTGGGTATCTTCGCAGTGTCTAGAGCGACTTATGTTACTGCCTGGTATGCCTCTACCATGCGAATTCTGTTTGAGGGCCTCTTTGGTCGAGTCTATTATCTGGGAGAGAGGTTCATCTGCCAGACCCAAGGCGTTACCCATCCAGACATTTCGCATCTTCCTCCTCCAGGCATGAGGTCAGTTGATGAGATACAGGACGGACCTACGATTGACCTCTTGATGAAGGGAGAGGACAGTGATAGATATCATATGGCCGGTGACTTCACTACCTTCTTGCACACTCGGGTGATGGCATCCCTCACGCCGGGCGTGGCCCGTGTTATTCCGGAGGTCGCGGCTGCTACAGTTGGTGCCAGTGATGCCCCTGCTAGAGGTGCCCCTATCATTGCCCCTATTCCTAGGTTCCCTGTGATTTCCACGGAATACATGCGCCCAAATGGGGTGCTCGAGCAGATTCCGATCGATAAGATCGAGAAGGGGGACCACTGGATAGTTTTTGCTCTAGGCATCGAGCAGGTACATATTTCCTTATTATTTCCACTCACTGCACGTTATCTTGTTTTATTGTTTCTGTTTATGGCTATATTTCTCAAACTCCGCTCTTTCTTTCGCAGGTAACCCGGGCATTTGCAGATGACCTTGCTTAGACAGTCGACCGGCTACTCCTCATGGTGTGACGGAGTCAGACCACCCTAGCTGCTCATGGGCTTAAGGTAAGCTTTGCCCCTAGTTTACAGTCATTTCATTCTGACTCTGTTTGTCATTTTATAACTATTTGCACTTTCCTTTCCTTTCTTCTTTTCAGCTTGGACCAACACCAGTGGCACCTGCAGGACCTCCTCTAGCTAAGAGACAGAAGCGGGGCCCAGTGAGGGGACAGAAGAAGAGTTGATCGAGGGAGAGGCCGAGTGAAGCAGTGCTCACCTTCTGAGGAGTCCTTTGAGGGCTCTCCAACCCTTGAGGAGGAGGGAGAGGAGTTTGACATACAGTCTGGGAGTGCCAGCAATGGCAGTGATGTGCCTCCTATGCAGCTGATGAGGAGGAGAGCTAGGGCAGACTATTGATGACTATGATAACTTTTTTGTTTTTTTTTTTTGCTTTGTAGTTTTAAACACTAGCTTCAGGTAGAATCTTTATTTTTGAAAAACCTTTCTTTTGTGTTATGTTTTATTTTGTAAAATAATAATCGGTGTTGGACCCGCTAGTTTATAAAAACAGGTTTTTTGTGGATGATCTCTTCTTGCGAATTTCTTGTATTGTGTTTGCATATGACGAATGGATAGCAATTTGCATGATAATCTTCCCAATACTTGTGCTTGATTCATGAATCGGATAACAACTTTCAAATGGACAAAATGTACAATACAACTCGATAATAGCAACTCAAAACCATTACAACAGACTTGGTATAAGCAAAACAAGACTCAAAATACATCCGCAACACTAGAGGACAAAGAGCAACCTTTTTTGCTAGTGTACTATCTGGTCCACCACTGAGGTACAGCCGGACCTAAGTGGGCACGACCGGACTCCACTGAGGTACGGCCAAATTATGATGAAAGGTTTGGTAGGTACCTAGCTGTCACCCGCTACTCAATTCAAATTTCTATAAATGGTGTTCCCATACTGTCGTTTCTGGCAGAAGAGCAAGTTTTTTACATCTTGCTCTCAAAATAGAGATGTTGCCCATCCATTGGCTCAAAGACTGGATAATCACTTTGGATGGCTCGAAAAAGGTGAACTTTTGTGGCTTCGGCCTAAATGCTCTTTTTCCATTGAGCCGCACTTCATTTTGTTTTCCATTTCTCCACGCCACTGCTCGGTGCTGGAATCCAATCACACATGTATTCCACTTTGGTTCACAAGAGATGTGTCCGACACTTGAAGAATTTCAAGCATTGATGGAATCTCAATGTGATAAGGAAATTATGCTTCAACCCCATTTTGGCCATGTTCAAGCTTTAGGATGGATGTCTGGGCTTACTTTGCACGAGGCTAGATCCTTGGCTCACAATGGGGAATTAGGCATTCCAGATTTGATTAGTCGGTTTTCCCCTACTGGTGATAAAGAAAGCCTCCTTTTGCGGGGTTATCGTCAGCACGCCCTCTACTTATGCTTACTTGCACACTTCCTTCTTGCCCCTAGTCACAATGGAGCTAGCATTAAACTGATTGAAGTAGCCCAATGTCTTAAAGAGGGTAAGAGTTTTATGGGCTTAGTGTTGGCTGAGACTTTGACAGGTTTAAATGATTTTCATCAACGAGAGACTGCTCGTTTTGCGAGTAGTCCATTACTTCTCCTAGTATTATTTCCTACCCTTTTTATTTATGTTCCTCACATCACTTGGCACACAATCTTTGTTTTTCTTTCGAAATCCTTTTCTTACTTTTCCCTCAATGTACATCTCTCTATTCTTTTATTCTCTCTTATTTTTCGTCTCTCCCCAAGTATGGCTAATGGATAAGCTGAAAGTAATAGACCCCTGCCCTGAGTACTCGGCCAGAGCTTATTCTCTTCGCTCACAGCTAGTGGAGTTCTCCTCAGAAGAAATGTGGTGTGACTGGTTGCGCAGCAAGTCTGCGGTTGACATTTCTTGGCGTGGCCCCTGGCTTAACTTGGCTAAGATGAGTTATAGCATGTTCTGGCGACCAGGTATATAGTTGATTAGCCTTACACACTGTGTGTTCTATTTTTCGCTTAGGTTCAGACGCTAGTTTAGGCATGATCAGCCTTGTTTAGATCAAGGGGTAAAGTACCCAGCTTCATTTTCTATTCGTAGTTCGTACTTGCCTCATTACCTCACTGCTTGGTGCACAAGAGAATTTCTAACTCCAAGCCTGAATTTCAGTTGCATCCTTCCTAGTGAGTACTTGGTTTGGCTCGAGGACAAGGAACAAGTTAGGCCGACTTCAGTTACAGAGACTTCCACGGGTACGAGAAAGAGACAGAGAATTGACACTTGACTTATCTATGCCCTTAGTTTATTGCTTTGTCTTTTCTTTTCAAGTTTTTTTATTTTATTTTATTTTAATTTTTTATGTAAAAACAACTTTGTTTTAGAGAATGCACTAGTGTTAAAATCAATAAAATTAAAGTGAGGATTGAAAAGTTTCCTTGTTTGGAAATGGTCACCACTGGATACACACAGAATCAATCCTAAACTGTACAACCCCAAATCGGAAAATCATAACTGCCCCTCAAATTGCATTGATCATTACTACTTCATCCTATGACTGACCTTTCTGCCCGAATGGAAGCAACACAACCAAGCTGGCAAACGATGGAGAGTGATGGATTGATTGAACCAAATGAACAGGACAGTTGAGTTGAAAATGGTTATGGCTGAACTTCGGGAGGAAGTTGCCTATGTATCCCAAAGATGAGAATCAGGCCTTACGTAGTTCGGCGAGGGTTCACTCGAGTATTTATTCTCTCCTTTTGCGCTCTAATTTTTGCCAAGGTTCCCCTTTCGAGTTTTCGGCCTTGCGAGCTCAATTTTTCTATATCTCGAATTTTTCATGCTCTAACTTTTGCCAAGGCCGCCCTTTCAGGTTTTCGGTCTAGCGAGCTTCTTAGGGATAATATTTCATCAACTTGTCCATGTTGATCGGTTGTGAAAACTCCAGGCCATCCAAATCCATAAGAATAATCGCTCCTCCGAACCAGATTGACTTGATGATACAAGGGCCAGTCCAATTGGGTCTGAACTTGCCCCTGGGGTCATGGATGGAGGCTCGATTATCTTTGAGCACCATGTCTCCTTCCTTGAGATTTCTGGACTTGACTTTCTTATTAAAATCCCTAGCAATTCTACGTTGGTAGCCTTGGAACAACAACATCAATTTTTCAAATCTACTCTATTGCCAATCCGCCTCTGCTATTTGACATTCGGCCATAATTCTTAATGACAGTACTTCAATCTCGATTGGTAGAATAGCTTCCATCCCATAAACTAGAGAATAGGAGGTTGGCCCTGTAGATGTTCGGATTGACATTCTATAGCCCCAGAGTGTAAATGGCAATTTCTCCAGCCAGTCTTTGTAGGTTTCCACTATCTTCTGCAGGATTCTCTTGATATTTTTGTTTGCATCCTCAACGGCTCTATTGGTTTGCGGTCTATATGTTGATGACTTATGAAAAGCCACGTTATATTTCTCAAGCAGGTCTATCACCTCTTTCTTGAAATGCGAGCCGTTATCTGAGATGATCTCATTGGGTACCCCATACCTACAGATGATGTTATTTTTGATGAACTTGGCTACATACGATGCTTTTAGCACGGAATAGGACTGGGCCTCTACCCACTTTGTGAAGTAATTGATTGCTACTAAAATGAACTCGTGCCCATTTGACCTCTTTGGCATGACTGTGCCGATAATGTTGATTCCCAAACTGAGAAAGGCCATGGCGAAGTCATATTGTAGAGATTTGACAGCGGAATGTTCATGTGATTGGCATGGATCTGACATTTGTGGCATCGCCGTACAAAGCCAATACAGTCCTCTTCCATGGTTGACCAGTAGTAGCCTTGTCTAAGGATTTTTCGAGCTAGCATTACACCATTCATGTGAGCTCCGCACTCTTCTCTATGAATAGCTTCCATAAGGCGCCTTGATTCTTCTTTCTCAACACACAACTTATGCATTCCCAGATGGCCTCTTTTGTACAACTTGTTTCCGTAGATAATAAATTCGATGGCTAGCTGTCGTATTCCCCATTTGTCCTTGGCATTTGCCCCTGGTGGATACGCCTTTTTTTCCAAAAAATTCCAAATGTCGTAATACTAGGGGTTCATATCTTGAACCTCACTTATTGTGACCGGCGTATACTTCTATTCAATAATAATCGGATGCATTTTTACTCCAAGCGGGATGTCCACCATGGAAGATAGAGTTGCTAAAGCATCAACAAACCAATTGTTCTCTCTTAGCAGATGGGTGAACGTTAATTTTTCAAACCTCAGAATTAACACATCCAGGGCCTGATGATAAACCTTCATTTTCTCTTCTTTAACCTGCCAATCTCCGTTGGCCTGACTGACAACCAAATTCGAATCCCCGATGATGTCCAACCTTATTGCCCCTAGTTCTAGGGCAGCTTCCAAGCCAGCAATACAGGCCTCATATTCTGCTTCATTGTTAGACACTTTAAACTGGAGTTTGAAAGCTAGAGGTATATTTGAATCATTAGGGCTATGAGCAATACACCTATCCTATAACCATATTGATTTGATGCTCCATCAAAGTACATCGTCCATGTTTCCTCTTCTATCTAAAGGATGTTTTTATCTGGGAATAAATACTCCACTGCTTCATCATCTGCTTCTATCGGGCGTTCTGCCAGGAATTACGTTACGGCCCTCCCTTTGACTGATGTGCGCGTGACATACTTGAGGTCAATTTTGGAGAGAAGAAGCAACCAATGAGCTAGCTTACCCATAGGTGCTGGTTTCTCAAAGAGATATTTGATGGGAGCTAATCTTGAAACCAAAATTGCGGAATACGCTAACAGGTAGTGTCTTAACTTCCTCTTTGCACAAACTAAAGCTAAGGAAGCTTTCTCGAGGGGAGTATAGCGAGTTTCATAATCCAGCATCTTATTGCTTAGATAGTAGATGGCCTTCTCCACCTTCGCTTCTGATTCTTGAGCTAGCATGCACCCCATGGTCGAATCTATCATTGACAAACACAAAATCAGTGGTTTCCCTGGTTCTGGTGGCGACAATACAGGTGGATTCTAAAGGTACTGCTTCACCTGTTCAAAGGCGAACTGACATCGATCATCCCATTGGAACTTCTTTCCTTTCTTCAACAAACAGTGGTTCACAAATCAAGGTTAATTTTAAGATGAACAGTCTTATGAATTGAACCTTGCCCAGAAAGCCGTGCACCTCATTTTCAGTCCTCGGAGGTGGCATTTCTACGACGGCCTTGATCTTGGAGGGATCTACTTTAATTCACCTTTGTGTAATCAGAAATCCCAATAATTTCCTACAGTCATGCCGAAGGTGCATTTCTGCAGGTTTAACCTCAATTTGTACTCCCTGATTTGCTCAAAGAATTTTTCCAAGGCAGTGTAGTGGCCTTGTCACTCTTTAGACTTGACAATCATATCGTCAACATACACCTCAACCTCCTTGTGGATCATGTCATGCAAGATGGTGGTCGCAACTCTCTAATATGTAGCCTCAACATTTTTCAATCCAAAAGGCATAACTCTATAGTAGCAGGTACCCCATGGTGTGATGAAAGCAGTTTTCTCTCTATCCTCTGGTGCCATCAAAATCTAATTGTATCCAGAAAAACCATCCATGAATGAAAGCAAAGCATGGCCAGCTGTAAGGTCTACTAGTTCATCAATATGGGGTAATGGAAAGTCATCTTTCAGGCTAGCTCTATTTAGATCTCAGAAGTCGACACAGACTCTGATTCTGCCATCCTTCTTTGGAATTAGAACGATATTAGCCAACCAAGTCGGGTACTCAGATACCATTAAGAAACCCGCATCAATCTGTTTGGTGACCTCCTCTTTCATCTTCAATGCCCAATCTGGGCAGACTCTACGTAGTTTCTGTTCGACGGGTCAGGCTTCAAGTTTAAGGGGTATCCGGTGTTGTACAATCTCAAGATCGATTCCAGGCATGTCTTCGTAGGACTATGTAAAAACATCTTTGAATTTTTTTAATAAAGCGATTAAACACTCGCGTTCCTCTGAAGACAGCGTGGATCCAATCTGGGTCAAACGGGGATCCTCCTCAATACCCACGTTAATTGCAATGATTTCATCTATGTAGGGTTTAACATGCCTTTCCTTTTCTTGGTCAATCAAATTTTTCAAAGCCCGAGGAATTTTTTCCTTTTCATTTATGTCAAAATTTTGAAAATTAAGATTAGTACAACAAACTAAAGGCACAAAGAAGTAAGCAAAGTCTACGACATTCGCATTAGTACAGTATGGGTCCTCGGTTATAGTTGACTCAAGAAAAACTAAAAGACGACTTTGACAGGACTTTGGTATCCGGGTTACCACCCCCAGAGGTACTAGACTTAGAAGAACTCAAATCTGACTCAGACTTAGTGGAATCAGATTCGGACTCTTTATCCTATTCAGAACTGCTGATGATGATCCCCTTTTCAAATTTCCAGACTAGGTGCGAAGCCTCAGATGCATCCACAATAAGATTAGAGAAATCTGCAGTTGGTTTATCCCTGATCATTGAGATAGTAAAACTATCCCCTAAGTTGTTAGACTCAGTTCCAATAGTAGAATTTGTTAATAGGCCAGTCAGTGTCTTTCCTAACAGTTGTTCTTCTTCAACATCCATATTTACAGCCATGCCTTGATTTGTATTAATGTTCAGGTGCATCTGCTTATCTTCCTGTTCTGGTAACTGGTGCCCAAAGAAGATCTCGAACTCGGGACACATTGTCCTTGTCTCCTGGTTAAACCAAGGCTCTGGAAATCCATAAAATGGGAAATCTTCCCCTTGGTGGACAAAACGTCCGTTCAAGGTTCCCCGTATCGGCTTATGGACTAACTCGTACTATTTCCCAGCCTTTTTTGCTTTAATTCTTCCTCTCAACTCAGCTCACTTTCTTTGCCAATCTGCTGCAATAGGTTTGTATCCTAGCCCAAAAGCATGGGGATTGTGAATCATCTCCTTGGCAGTAGGACCTCCTTGCCTACCACTCTTGCCCAGTCCTGATCCAGGCATGTGTCCCTACTTGTTCATCATATAGATGGACTGAGCACTCACATAAGTTTCGTCACCTTCTGCCATGATGGTTTGAACCACCTGGGTTGGGCCTCTGTCAGCGAGAAGCTAGAAAGGAATACGTCCTCTTCCCCATGCATGATTTCCAACACCGGTGTGGCAGTACCCTGGAGAGGATGGATTGTAGAATTATCGTACATAGTAGTAACTCCACCTTTAAAGGGGTATTTCACCAACTAATGAACTGTTGATGACACAGCCTTTATCTGATGTAACCAAGGCCTTCCCAGCAGTAGATTGAAAGTTGCTAGTACATCCATTACATGGAATTCGACCTCATGTTCGGAGGGGCCGATCAAGATATGGTTTTTGAATGTTCCCATAACATCTCGGCTTGTGTTGTCATAAACTCGAATGGATTGGGTTATAGACGTGAAGTCAACAGGCCTCAAACCTATGGCATAAGCAGTCTGTACCGGGCACACATTAATTGCTGATCCAATATCCACTAACACCACCAGAATCCACTTTTTTCAACTCTCCAGAGTCATATACAAGGGCTGGTTGTCGTTGGCACCCTCAGGTGGTAGCTCTTTATCAGTGAAAGATATCACTGGCGTAACATCTCCAGACATGACTAAGGACACTAGTTGATCAGTGGTAGTGTCAATAGGCAGTTTGATCCGATTCATTGCCTCAAGTAGTGCTTGCCAATGCTCCTGGGAAGCCATTATTAGTCCCTAGATTAATACATTTGCCTGAATCTTCTTGAGTTGCTTCAAGACCAGATTCTCTTCACAATCCTTTTGTGTTCACAACCTCTTTGTTAGAGGATTCTGGTTGATCTAAAGCCATAGGTTTGAAGTACCGACCACTCTGAGTCATGTGATTGATCTTGTCCGTATAGCACATATCGTCAGGGGTATCAGATTTCCATCATTCGCCCGTGTATGCGTAACTCAAATCATTATTTTACCACTACTCCCCTGCAGTTATGGCCAGGTGTTTATCAAGCTTTACCTGGAGCATGTTCACATCGTGCCTCTCATCAATAGCGTGTCATTCCTTTTCCACTATGGTTTTGGTTTCTGCATTCTAGAATGGCATTGTTTTGTTGTCATTCCCTCGCTCTGAGGCCATCTTCCTTTGGATTGCTTCCATTCTTTCCTGCTAGAATTGTTCGAATACTTGTTCTATGATAATCAAGGATGTAGCCTTAGTCTTTTCCTTCTTGACTCCTCTTGTCTATTCTGAGCCAACCGTTGTTTGTTTCGGGCTGACTTGAATCCCACCAACTTATTTGGACACTGCTTGTATCCTCTTCGTTGAAGAAGTAGAGATTGGCTAGGTCTTCTTCCATCTGGGCTAGGTTTTCCTATCACTCGGCTAAGTCACTTAGGCTTTGTCCAGGCCAATCGTCCTGGTGTTGCCCTAATTGGCCTTTCCCGATAGCATTGACACTAAAAACATCTGGTAATATGACCACTGTTTTTGGCTGATCAATGGCCACAATGTAAAAGCTGGGATCATACTCCTCTGCAAGTGAGGCCATATTTTCTATGATACAGGTATCCGATAGCCCAGTCTTTGGTGTATTCTCCCCTTTCTTTGTTCCTGCTGCTGCATGCTTAGGTTAGATTTGTGGGGTTAAGTCTATCATGCACATGTCTGTGCTTTCTGGGATAACCACCTCCAGTTTGGAAGGTGGGATGAGGTAATATATGTGATGGGATTAAAGGTAGGTGGTAGTGTTTGGATATGGTTAATATTTCTGGGGGAAAGAACTTGGTTGTGTGTGGGACGTGGGTTGGTTGTCACATTTGGTTTAGGAGGGGCGATGACTTTGTTGTCAATGAGATTTTGGATCTCATGACTTAGACGAACACATGAGTCTGTAGAATGGCCATGTTGTTGGTGGAAGGAACAATATTGAGTTGGGTCATGTCTAGCTGGCAGTGGGTTTGGGAGAGGTCGTGGATCGAGAGGCTTGAGATGCCTCCTTTCCAGCAACATCCTGAGGGCATAGGTCAGATTCATATGGAGAGGGGTAAAGGTTCTTTGGAACCAAGGTTGATCATTTTGTGCGGTTTGCGAGTTTGTAGCAGCAACAAAGGGATTGGCCATCTTGGCCGATGATGTAGCCAAGGTACTAACATTTACAGACCGTGGAATAGTGCTGGTACCAACATTTGTACTCTGAGTGAATGGCCTTTTTGCGGGTTCACTAGTTTTATGGATAATCCCCTTCTTGAATGCACTTTCAATTTGGACTCTCAACTTGTATAGTGAAGCAAATGTAGATGACAGAGTCACTATCATCCTTTGTAGCATATCAGGCTCGAGATTGTGGACCACTAGCCTGACTTGCTCTCTTTCAAAAGGTCTGTTTGTCATCCGGGCTGCCTTTGCTCTCTATTTGGTGATAAAGTCAATAAAAGGTTCTTTGGGGTTCTGGGTAGTTGCCTCCAACTCACTGATGGTTACCTCAATCTGAGTGTTATATGAATACTGGTTAACAAACCCCTCAGACAGTTCTTCCCAGTTCTACTTCATAGAATCCTCCAGTTTCACATACCAGATGGCTGCTACATCAGACAAAGTTCTCCCAAACAAAGACAGTTTTTGAGCACGAGAAAGACCCATTGGCTTCAAAACATCTGAAACCAGGCGGACATATACAATTGGATCCCCACTTCGATCGAATCTGTCGATGTGGGGCATTTTAAACTTCTCTAGTAGTTTGACTGAACCCTCTGTGTACCCATCTTCAATGTCTAGAATGGAATTTAAGCCTTGGGATTTTTTATTGCTTTCTCTAGCATGGCAATTTTTATCATGGCTAGATCATCGTTAGTGTCAAAGGAAGGGAGTTCCCCCAATGGTTGTGCCAAGGGCCTATAAGCTGAGCCTGTGGAAACACCTCTTGGGGATCTGGGATTTGGGGATTTTCCACTGGTGGAGGAAGATTGGGATTTGGCTGAACAATAGGGATTGGATGTACTATAGATGCAGATGACCCAGATGGGCATCGCAGATCAGTGATGACCTTATCTTGTGTGGCCATCCGTTGATTTATGGTATCCATGGTTCTTTGAACAGCTGCCATCATGGCAGCAAGTTCTTCTACATTCTGTGCCATCCTTGTTCTAGGTGGGTGAGATGGTGGTGAATTATGTGCATGAACAGGTGTTAACAGAGCGCTCTGTACCGATGCTGATGCCTGTTTGTTCTTTCTTCGTCGAGTAACATGCAGGAGAGGAACTAACACTGGCTGACCATTAATAAGATCTTAAGTTTTACACAGTCTATGGAAACGAGTCCATACAACTTGAGAGATATTGGGTCTTTTTGAAGCTATGATGAAAAACTACTTAGAAAAAGCAAGAAAAAAATAAATCAAAAATCGAACAGCACTTCGGCCCCAATTTTCAACAAGCAGCTGAATTGTGAGCCTTACTGAACTTTGTTCTCAAACTGACTGCTCATTTGTAACACTAATATGAACCACCCTGTACAGTTTCACTGTAAAAGCACCTACCAGGTAAAAGAACCAAAACACCCCTATAAGGGGGTAGGGTTATCATGTCTTAGATTTTAACATGATCTAGGTTGCACTATTTCAAGCAAATGGTTTCATAGCATCCTGTCCTAATTTGGAATAGTCACTAGAGCGTACTATATGCATTAGGCCAAATAGTCGCAGAGGGTACCTCAACAAGAGTACCTAATATACCTCTCACACTTAACACCGAGAAGTGAAAGGAGGATCAAACGGGACGGCGGTAATCCAGATCCATGGGTTGTGTTCCCAACATGGCAGAGCCCACGATCAGTCAATTTTTTGGCAAGCTTTGTAGGCAAGCCTCTAGCAAACCGTCCAGGAATAACAGATGGCAAACACGGGGACTTAAACGCACCGATGCAAATGCAATGCAAAGAACATATAAATGTAGATAAAAATTCACATCATAAATTTCAAGTCAAGTTCTCTAATCCCCAGTAGAGTCGCCAGAAACTGTAGCTTTGCTTTTCGTGCCCCATTTCGGAAGAATGAAATAACTCGTATAGTTCAGACTCCACTTGTGTTGGTTCTAAATCTGATTTCACAAGTGCAATATGAAACGGTGGAAACAAAAAAAGAGTCCAAATCTGGAAATTATTTTTGGAAATCAATGTTTGAATCAAATGTCAAAAATGGACTCCTTTGCCAAATTTCAGAGTCGCCACCTAAATATTTATTTTGGAAAATTTAGAAAACCCGTGACTCGTGCCAAAGGCCATTAGTCTGTCGTTATCAAAGTGTCTTGGTTCAGGAACTTAGATATGAGAAGGGAAGGTCAATAATAAGTACCCCACTCACCCGATCAAAGATTGGCATCTACTAATCATGATGTAATTCTTATGTACATTATATGTTCTTATTTATCTTTAACATACAAGTATAGACTAATTTCACGAACAGTTGGAACATTTGATTTCATGTTTGTTTTAGAAAAAGTGTTTTGAATATGTACCACTTGAAAAAGTGATCTCATATATATATATATATATATACATTTAATCAAAGTATCCCAATGTCAGTGAATAGCCTTCATTCACAGGCATTCAAACAGTTTATCATTTAATCAATTAGCCTCATAGTAGTATGTTTGATACGATAGCAATCACACTTATGCAATATGCTAAAGCATAAAAACTTACCTCGTACTCCAAGCCAAAAAAAGAACTAGTTAGAAAAAAATGCATGATCCCAACTATGTATTATGGCTAATGCAATACATACAATATGCAATTAATAACCTCAGCTACTAGCATGGCATGCGAGTCAATTCAAGGCATATGATAGTGCACGTATTCAAGTAAAGAGTTTGAATTTGAATAATATGATGAGCCGAACTTTTATGCATGTAATACAAGTGGATGGAAACTTGAGTATGCTAAATTAGACATGATGTCCTTAAACTAACCATCATAAGCAGATAAATAAAAGGGAGAAAGAATGGGGGTTGGAAGGCGTACAACTTATTACATATTTGTTCTTGCGAAGGAGGGTTCGAATGTCCAAGTGTCTGAATAATTAATTATTACAAATCCGAATGAATAATGATAAAAAGTGGCTGTTTAATTTATTACAACAAATAAATGTAATGATTGCGCAATGTTCCTCAGGAATTACTCTGTATGCCTTGTTGAGACTTGTTCTGTTTCACCTTATCATTGCTTTCGACCAAAAGTGTATTGTTTGCAATTTATTGGAGTCTTGCCGACCCAAAGCAAGACTTAGTCTAACCCCAAATAAATCCAAGCATACCTTGTTTTCTTTGCGGAAATCTATTTTTTGTGCCTGAGGTGAAATAGTGCAAACATGCAGACAGGGTAATCCTAGCCATATTTGTCTCTTCTACTCTTCTCTATCATGGAAAATACTCAAGAGAGGAGCGAACTCGGTTCCTAAACCATCTATCGCTGCAAGTTGATTCGCAAGATAATTTTGGACATGATAGGACAAAGATCAATAAATGCAATGCATAATAACCACCTCTCCCTCTTATCATGAAGCAAATTCAAGAAGGGAAGTAGAGACGCTTCAAGGTTCATCAAAACATTATGGACTAATGTAAGACAAGCCTTGACGCAATAAACTCAGTATAACGTCTGACCGAATTCAATCAATCATATTGGTTTTTATGTTGGTTGATTCATTTTAAGCTCAATTTTATTAACCTTTTTTATATTACCTTTCCTTTCCTTTAATTCATTAAGTCCACGTTGATATTTACATCCACTAAGTCCGAAATACAATACAGGAAAATAAGTGTCGACTTAACCCGAGGAAATAAACTTTATTTTCTTTTAAGAAAATTATAAAGGAAGAGTCAAACTTATTTACAAGTTAGGGATTTAAAGTCAAACCCAAGATGCGCAACAAGAACTAGTTAAACTCAGAAGAGTGATAATGACTTAGAAAAACCCAAAGTGAGCGATAATGACTTGAAATCCAAACTTGATAATAAGTGATAATGACATTTTCCTTGGTGATTTCCAAGGGTCAATTAATCCCTTAAAATTAAACACTCTGATAATAAATTCTTCGGAGGAAATTACAAAGGAAGAGTCAAACTCAATTACAAGCGATAAGAGATTTCAAGTCAAACTCAAGATGTGCAACAAGGACTAGTCAAACTCAGAAGAGTGATAATGACTTAGATAAACCCACAGTGAGAGATAATGACTTGAAATCCAAACTTGATAATAAGTGATAATGACATTTTCTTTGGTAATTTCCAAGGGTCAATTAATCCTTTAAAAGTAGACACACTGGTGATAAAAAAAAAACTAAAAAATAAATGATTGTACTTTAGTATAAGAAAGTTTTTATGCATTTGGTAGTGAACCTCCGAAGAGATTAAAGCATTAAGCATGAGAAATTTTTATGCCTTTGGTAGTGAACCTCTTAAGAGATTAAACCATTAAGAATGAGAAAAGTTTCTTTCTTATACTTGAACCACAATCTTAATTTTTCAATCAAAATAATCAAAGAATGGAGGGAGGTTACAGAGGTGATTATGCAAAGTTGATTAATTGGTTAATATAACACAAACATAATATGTAAAACAAACTTATTGAAATAAATTAAACATTCCCCAAATAACATACAACAATGCTGAAATTTAAACTATAGAAGTTACACAATCATAGAGAGATTAAAGCTAGTACAAGTATGAGGAAGGGTTGCTAACCCCTCCTCGCTTTTACAACTTCAAATTACATAATTTAGATGTTGAAAAACAGGCCGAAGACAGTCCCAAATTAGCCCCAAAACAGTGGCAAAAGTTGATGAAAACAAATGGGAAACACAAGGATTTAAGCCAGGAGTAAGGTTCAAACAAGGGGGATTAACCCTTCCACCTTTTGGTAGTTTTGAATCACAAGTTTCAGCCCTTAAAACAGTGCAAACATTATATGAAAACACAAGAAAAAGATGAACAAAGATTGAAATAAAAGCATGAAAGCTTTACCTATTGTAGAGAAGGTATTCTTGTTGTAAATCAAACTTGATTTCAAAGCACCCTCAAGTTTGAGTATGATTTTCAATTCTCAAATCAAGTTCAAGTTCAAGTTCAAGCTCTTGCTCTTGTATGGTATGTATGGATGATATGAGAGCTTCAAGGCTTGTGGAAGAACAAGAAGGATGATAGCTTTAATCTTTTCTACCTCTTGATATTTCTAACTCACGTGATATTGATTTGATCTCTCTAACCAAATTCTACATATGTTTTTCAACCTCTATACAACAGTCTGAACCCTGCTATTTATAGGCCCCGAGCAGGTTTGATCAAAATATCTTCAGAATTGGGCAGCTGGCAGAACACTGTTGAATCTGTCTAAAAAGTCAAGATGTCCGGCCGGATGTTGGTATCTCGGCCGAATATAAGTTAGGTCCGACCGGACTTCAATGTATTTCCACTATCTCTTACTTTCAGGTTCAATACAAGTTGATACAGAGTGCAATACTGAAATTCTGGGGTAGAAATACAGTGGGTATGGCAGGTTGGACTTGTTTAGAGCTCTGTGAGACCCAGAAAAATCCTCTCTCATGGATTGTTGAAGAGATCCAACGAAGAGAAGAGCTTCACCCCTGAAGATCTGCAATGATGAACATAGTCGGTGCCACCCAACCGGGGTTGCCGGCCAGGGACACTGCGATGATGAAGTTAGTCAATGAATCAAGGAAATAAATAGTATATATTTGAAGGGGTGTGTGTTATGTAGAGAGAGATGAGACATACCTCACACTTGAGATGCCCCTCTTTATATAGATGGGGGGTGTGATATTTGTTTTGGCTGGACCCATTGTAGGCTTTGTTTGGGTTAGGCCCAATAAGCTAGAACCTATATTTTTCTGGCTCCCACAATTGCCCCAAAACTTTCGCATTGTTTGACAAAAGGAATGGTAGTTTTTTTTTTTTTGTTCTGAGTTCGCAGCATAAACAGATGCCAGATCTTTGATGGATAATACGTAGTTGATATAGGTCTTACTCCCAAACCACATTGTCGAGCGATGTTACTTGAAAAAATATTAAATCCTCTAGAAAAAGCATTTTTGATACATATATACGTGAACAAAACAAATGAACAAATGTATGTATGAATGCGTGTATGAATGTATGCATATGTGAATGTATGCTTGCTCCAAATTCGAAGTCTTGGTGCTCGGCGTGCCAAGCACGGAGATTGCTCCAAAATATGGAGGCTTTGCTGTGGTGCACTGTGCAGAGCACGATGATTGCTCCAAAATATGGAAACTTTTGTTGGTGTCAAGTGGCGATCAATTGCAGACATTGCAAGGATAATAATCTATGTCAATGATTGATTGTACCAAATAAAGTGAAAAGCTGTCAAAGCTATAAAAAGGACGGCGTGCAAAATTATGCGAAGAACTATCGAATGTGTAATATGAGTGTATTGCTCTAACACTGGCGCTTGCTTGGAGGTGTGTGAAAAGGAGCGGGAGTTTGTAACGCAAGTAATTTTCTTTGTAATGCTTGGACCAAGTTGGCCGAGTATGCATGCACAGCAGACGTGCCGAGATGATAATTGACTGATATGCCCCAAGTGGAGAGCAAAAAATTGATTAAGATGTCTCAGTTGGCAATAAATGGCCAAGGTAATGAAATAAATGATTGAGGAGGACGGAGGATTTTTCCTAGCCCCACAATCCTGTTACTGAAATTGTATGCCGATCGGATATGATGTGACCGTTGAGCAATCTTATAACACCCGAACTTTCCAGGTTGTTGATCCATTTTCCCATACCATTGTTGGTGTCCTTCTCCAACAGCAACGGTGGCGGAGTTGGGCAACATCAATAAGGACGACATCAACAAGGATGAAGAGCTTTCAAGTAGATCTTGTTTTCTAGACCACAACTTTGAGCAAATCGATGGTTTTTCCTGGATCGTAGCTGTTATTTTTGGCGGACTTCTTTTTGTTGTTTGTTGTTAGTTTTTTTTTTTTTTTTTTTTTTTTTTGGTTGGGATGACCCTTTGGGGTCTTGATTATGTACTGTTATTGTCTTTTACTAATATAAAGTTTCCCATGTTCTAAAAAAAAAGTATAATTTCATTAACTATTAATTTAAGTCTATTGAAATTGGTGTCTTATTAATTGATAAGTCATGTTTAATTATGTAGTAAGTATAATTTGATTTGAGTGGTAAGTAAAAATTCAATGAGTAATAACTAAAGTCTAATAGAGTAGTAAGTGGAAATTGGAATATTTCATTGAGTAATAAATTCTTGTGGTATAACTTTCCATAAATGGAAGATCTCTAGTAAACTCTACCTAGGTGTAGACACCCCATTTTTGACCGACCTTAAGACTCAGACGTCACCAGTTGAGCACTTGGTGATGTTGCATAATGTGCTCGTTCAGAAGTTTCAGAGTCGCGGCCGTGAGCCCTGCCTCTGGACTTCCGAACCCTCTTTTGTGCCTTGTCACGGTTTGCGAACCAGACTCGATTTTCTCTATTTCTTTTCCTGAGGGGAGGGAGAGGTCCCGTAGACCATCTCCCAGTGGCCGTGGGCTACATTTTGTGGCCGCAGGCCATTTTGCCCATTTCGGAGTCCAGTTTCCGGTTTTTCGGGACCGTTGGCCGTGTGCCTCGGTTCGGGACCGCCTAACCATCTCCGTTTGTTCTTTTTTTTGGCATACTTCCTTTCTACTCCCTTTTGAGGGACACTGGGGTCTGAGAAACCCACTTCGTGACCGAATGCCACGTTCGGTGCTTACTAGGCAATTTTCGGGGCCTCGAACTGCGCGTTTTGGCCCCCGAGCATTCGTTTTGCATCGATTTTTGCTCATTTTTGGCAGGTACCTCTGTTTTATCACCAGGAAGACCGTAGAAGGGTGGGAGGCCAGTAATTGTCTCAATAACTAGTTTTTACTTCTCCGGCGCCCTTCGACGCCCGTTTTTCTCACTTCGGAGCTGATGTTGAACAACCTGGAGCCACTTTCTTGAACTTTGAACCACATACTTGTGTTGTACACACATGGGAGGACCCTAAAAGTTGGTGGCCGGCCACTAATTCCATTTGACCCTTTTGAACCCCTCCTTCTGAGCCAATGTTGAACAACCTGGAGCCACTTTCTTGAACTTTGAACCACATATTTGTGTTGTACACACATGGGAGGACCCTAAAAGTTGGTGGCCGGCCACTAATTCCATTTGACCCTTTTGAACCCCTCCTAAAAATGGCTTGTTCTCTCTCCTGTTTTAGAGTTTCCAAATTCGAACCACAGGGTTGTGAAGAGGAGACTTGGGAGGCCACCTTTTTTGTGGTGGCCGGCTACTAAATCAAGTTGACCCTTTTGACCCCTAGCCGGCCGGCTAGGGGGGGTGGCCGGCCATGATCCTCTCAAAAGGGACCTTACAGCTGTATAGCTATTTCCCCCAGAAAATATCTCAATCCGGGGGATATTTTGTGGGGGAAAGCCTTGGTCCTTTTCCCCCACCCTTTCCTTCCATGCTCCCCCTCCTTTTGGTCCTTATAACCAGCTGCAAGCATTGGTTTTAGAGGTTGGAAAAATTGGTCTTCAAGCTTTCATACAAAAATCCCTCTCTATCTCTCTCATTTCCTTGGAAAACCTCCAAGTCCTACACCACCACTTCTTCTACACCATCAACCTCCACCCTTCCATCCTCCATTCCAGAAGTTTGAAGGTGTTCTCCAAGGCCTAAGGAGCCACAAACTCAAGCCAAGAGGCAACCAAAGTCAAGCCTTCAAGGGTAAGTAGTATTTTTCTCTTTTTAAGCTTATTTTGGTATCTTTTCTTAGCCATACATGCTTATTGTTTTGAGCTCCGGCCCTAACTGAAAGTGGCCTTCTTTTGAGCTCATTTTCTTGTTTCATTAAGGGCTCAACCCTGTTTGAGCCCCCCATCTTGCACTTGCTTCAATATCTCCCTTGAATGCCATTTTCTTGCATGCTTTGGCATCCCATTATGCTTCCATTTTTGGGCGTTTTATAGAACTAAAAATAGGTTTATTTTGAGCCCCTCTTCAACATTGAAGAAGGGCTCAACACTGTTTGGGACCTCCATGCTATACTTGCCTTTATATCCCTCTTTGGTCCCCTTTTTTTGCATGTTTTGGTAGCCTATTATGCTTCGGTTTTTGGCCTTTTTACAGTACTAAAAATAGTCTTATTTTGGCCCATTATTCATGTTTCATTAAGGGTCTTTGGCCGTTTGATGAATATTTTGTATACTTTGTGTTATAGCCACTTTTGAGCCTCATTTTGCATTGCATTTCTAGCATGTTTGTATACTGTTTTGGGGTTTTTATAGTTCTGTAAATATGCATATTTTTGGTCCCTCTTCAATGTTATAGAATGGAATTTTTCAGTTTGGGCTTTGCATATACCACTTGCCTCTTTGGCCACCTTTTGGCCCTTTTTCTTGCATAAGATCTTAGCCATATCTATGTTTGTTTTAGGGTTTTTACAGTTCTGTAAAGTGGCTTATTTTTGGCCCCTATTCAATGTTGTTGAAGGACCCTAACCTATTTGGAGTTAGCAGCTGTGAGTTGCTTCATAATCTCATGTTTAGGGCCATTTTTGCATGCCATTGTTGCCCTATCTTTGCTTGCTGTTTGGCCATGATTTGTACTGTAAAAATGCTTATTTTGAGGCTGCCTTGCTTCTTTCTTTTCATCTCGTGTACCAATTATGCATGCTTTGTATAGCTGTAGTTCATTCTATGCGCCTAATTTGCATTTCGGGAGAGATTCCATGCATCGGGTGTGTTTTCGCCTCATTTCGAGGCTGTTTTCCCCCACATTTCATTGCTGAAAATCCATTAGCATGTTTGCATATCATTTTCCATGCTATTGCATTGCGTATACCATTGCCTCGGTTTGCGTGCCTGTGTGCACGCATTTCGAGGCACTTCATTTTCATCCACCGGCATCCTATGTGAGTGTGGCTGAGGCTCTCTCATGTTAGTGTAAGCCCATATCATATTTCCATGTCATTTGCATTGCGTATGCCATTGCCTCGATTTGCGTGCCCGTGTGCACGCATTTCGAGACACTCCATTTTCATCCATCGGCCTCTTATGTGAGTGTGGCTGAGGCTCTCTCATGTTAGTGTAAGTCCATGTTGCATTCTATATGCCATTTTTGCCATATTGCATTGCATATGCCATTGCCTCGGTTTGCGTGCCCGTGTGCACGCATTTCGAGGCACTTCATTTTAATCCATGGGCCTCTTATGTGAGTGTGGCTGAGGCTCTCTCATGTTAGTGTAAGCCCATATCATATTTCCATGTCATTTGCATTGCGTATGTCATTTTCTCGATTTGCGTGCCCGTGTGCACGCATTTCGAGGCATCTCATTTTCACAGCATAGTGCATACTAGGTTGTATCTTAGATCGCATTCATGCATTTCCTCAATTTGCGTGCCCGTGTGCACGCATTTCGAGGCATCTCATTTTCATAGCATTGTGCATACTGGATTGTATCTTAGTTGCATTTCATGTATGTCATGCATATTGCATCATGTTCGGGATAGGAGTTAGCCCGGGCACAGGAAATGAGGTACGTTTCGTACTCCGAGTGACGGAACGTGTCTCAATTCCCTAGTCACCGACACTCCGGATCATCCATGATGGAGTTAGGTTCTTGTTGTGTTTATACGTGCATTCATTCTATATTGAGTTGCACATTTCGACTCCTCTGTCATCATGCATCTATATGCGTGATTGGTGGCACGAGGATCGAGGCATGTATATATCTGTGAAAATACATTGTCATGCCCCTTTCCTGCTCTCTGTTGCAGCAAAATGAAGAATCAGCAACTTTTCAGAGTCTGGCACACTTTACAAGAATAACTGCTAAACAGAGGCTAATTGGGGCATCCCGGTGGATTTCCGCGCAAGGCAGCCCAGACATATATCATTCATCAGGAACAAGGCAGTCCCTGGCTTGCACGCCAGTTTTACAGTTTTCTTAGTTAATTTGTTAATTAATTAGGAATTTGTACATTATTCGGACTGTAATATTTGGACTGTACTATTCTTTTATTCGGGACTGTATTATTTATTCGGACCCTCTGCGCGGGGGCAAAACTATAATACGTGTGCGTGAGTGTGATGTATGTCTTCCAACCCCACGTCTTTCTTCCCTTTTATTTACATGCTTATGATGGTTAGATTAGGGCATATTTCAATTAGCATACAGTATGACAGCATGTTTGCATCATTCATCTGTTTTGCATGCACCGGGCTCGGCGCATCATACTAACTGCATTTGTATTTCAATTACAAGTTGAATACATGTTAGCTGTAGCATTCCACATGCCATGTTTAGAATAGCCGAGCCTGCTATAGTTTGCATTCTTGCATGTGTTGCATTAGGCATTTCTGTATATTTAGGATCATGCATGATTTCTAATAAACTTCTTTTTTTAGCTTGGAGTACTCGGTGAGTTTTATGCTTTAGCATCCTTGCATGCGTGTGAGTGACTGCCATGAATAGCATGCTTACCATGAGGCTATTTGCTTATATGATATAACTGCCTGAATGCCTGTGGGTGAAGGTTAGGTTATTTGGATTGGGACAATTCATCAAATGTTTGTTTCAAGCCCACTAGATAGTGGCAAAACCATCTTTTCTAAGCCCACCTGAGGGTGGCAAAATCTGCATTTTAAGCCTACTTGCGAGTAGCAAATCATCTTTCAAAAATAAACATGAAATGTTTTGTTCCAATTCAGGCGACCTAGTCTATACTTATGCTGTGTACATCACATAGTAACCTAGGCTAATAACCGGATTAAGGACACACAAAGTTTTCAAAAATATATATCATGGTTAGTAGAGGCCGATCTTTGATCGGGCGAGCGGGGGTGCTCACGAAGTGACCTTCCCCAATCGTACCCAAGTTCCCGAGCCGAGGCAACTTTGGTGATGACGGACACGTGGCCTTAGGCAACGAGTTAGGGTTTCCTAAATTTCCCAAAATAAAAAATATTTAGGTGGCGACTCTGTATCTGGCAAAGCAATCCATGTTTGGCACTTCTTTCGAAAATCTGTTTTCTCAAAACGATTTGCCGGATTTGGACTCTTTGGTTCAAATTTAGAACCGTGACAAATTTGAGAGTCCTGAGCTGTAGTGACCCCAAAATGAACAGAACGGGAGCTCGTCCCTCCCGGGGTGTTCGGGGACGTCTACACTAGGAAGATCTCTTTTTCATAAACATACTTAGGAGTATCTCTCCTTTATCAATATTTATAACTGACAATAAATCATTATGTCTACAAAAATTATTATCCTTTACCTACCACAACATGAACAACATTTATTAAAAACAATAAATGAATACATCTAAATTAGTTAATGAAGAAAAAATAGAAAACCTCATAATTCATTTGCGCACACTATGAGCAATAGTATTTTTCTCTATAATTTTTTTTTACAAAAGATAAGTGAAAGAGGGTGATTTTGACTTTCACAAATTCAATACATTCTCCGGGTAAGAATCTAGCTATGTCTCTATTAATATTTTATTTTAACATAATGTGATGTTTTCAAATTATAATTTTTAAGATTTTGTTGGAATAACATTTACCATTGAATAGTAAGTGGAGTCTCATTGTGTAGTAAGTGGAATTTCATCAAGTAGTAAATAAAGTTTAATTGAATAGTAAGTGAAATAACATTAACTAGTACATGGAGTTAATTGAGTAGTAAGTGATATCAGATGAAGTAGTAAGTAAAGTTTGATGGAGTAGTAAGCAGAGTCTCATTAATAAATAGTAAGTGAGGTTTAATATACTAGTAAGCAAAATCTAATGAAGTAGTAAAGCGTGGTTTAATATAGTAGTAAGTCATGTTTGATTAAGTTGTAAGTCAAGTTTGATAGAGTAGTCGATATAGTATCAATGAGTAGTAAGCTCAGTAACATTGATTAGTAAATAGAGTCTAATGAAATAGTAAGTAGAGTAGTAAGTCAAATTTAATTGAGTAGTAAATTAAGTAAAATGAAGTGGCGTCTCATTGAGTACTAAAGCTAAGTCTAATCAATTATGATATTTTTACATTTTATTTAAAATTCATGGGTCTTGTTTAATAATTTAAAATTCATATTTTTATTTATTACTAACCATTCATTGTGACCTTACCTACAATTTATTCTACTTACTATTCTACTTAAGAATGAATAGTAATAGAGTCTTATTAAGAAGCGGTCATATTTGATTGAGTTGTAAGTCAAGTTTGTTGGAGTAGCAAGTACACAATTAACGAGTAATAAGTAGAATATCAACGAGTGATAAGTGGAGTATCATTAAGTAGTAAATGAAATTTAATTTAGTAGGAAGTATAGTCTCCATTTGATATCAAGTACTCTAACGGAATATTTTGTACTTTTATCAAAACACCAGTCGACCGGGTGGACGACCGGGTGGTCAACCGGCCAGTGTATTTTTTCACAAATTTTTGCCTAGAGGAGGTCATCCAGGAGGACATCCAATGGTAAAAATTCAACAGCTGTGAACAGTGATTTGATGAAAGCTCCCAGCGTCCTTAATTTGATGAAAGATTTTTAATATCCTCAATTTGATACGTATTTTATGAAATCATTGGAGCAGGAAAAGATGTGCTTTTTTTTTTTAATAAAATTTAAATTTGATGATAGAATTGATAAACCATTAGAAATGGTCTTACCACTCAACTATATTTAAGTCATATAACTCGTCAAGATCAATTATTTATTATATATATTTTAAATAATAGTAACAATATATTAATTCTTTTTTTTTTTGTTATTGAAAAAGTTCAAATTAAATATTTATTGAAGGTGGATTATAGATATTAATAACTGTTTTTATTTTTTGCATAATTTTAATTAAGTTTTTCAATTAATACATCAAATAATATTTTTGAATTTACTGATTAGCTACTTATTATACAAACATACAATATCATCATATTTAAGATCAGACTACATTATATATAGCTGGCCTATAAATGTGATATTTTATGGCAACCACTCAAAATTTGCCACATTAGTCATTCAATGGGTCCACAACAAATTTCTCGAGAAAATTACACATCATTGGACTATTTATAAAATAATTACATATTAGTGAAAAAATCTATAAATTTAAGTATTAATATTTATAAATTTTATCATTAATTTAATTTTCTATTTTTTTTAAAAAAAAATATACTGAGTGCATGGTGTGGGAGTCGAATAAATAGAAGAGTCGGAAGGTGCGTACCCCAAAAATCAGATATTATTCGGCTCTATATTGCGTGACTAGGATGCCGAATACGTTAGGAAGGCCGAATAGCTGGAGATCAGTAGCTCCGAATAAATAAAAGGAGAATGGGATAAAAGTAGGCTCAGGCCCCGAGGCCCAAAAAGCAAGTATAAATACAAGAACCACAGATTTAGAAAGGTATGTAAGAATCACTTCACTTAACTTAGTAAACAAGCTATCTTGAGTGTCTGAACTAACTTGTCCGTCGGAGTGCTAATTCCGGCACCCCCCACCGAAGTGCTTGTATCTTTTCAGGTGACTAGTTGAGGATCACTAGCGTCTCCTAGGATCTGAAGAGTATTTCCAAACCACTTCTCCACAATTGGCACCGTCTGTGGGAATACTCAAATACATCCATAGTAGGCGTGACTGAAGATCCTCCGATAGCCACTGACGAGACCATACAGAGAGATGACCTCACTCCAGCAAACTCGCTTGGACCAAAAACCATTGCAGCAAGACTTGCCTTAGACCTCTGCTCATCTTCAAACCCAACGCAAAAGACAATACAAGCGACCATGGCACAAGCTAGGCAAACCAAACAGAGGTTGGACAACGTTATCGCTGAGAACGAACGTCTTCGTCGCGATCTGGCCTCAAAAATAGCAAAATCCAAACAAACAGTGCGCCAGGCTTCTGAGCGACCCCCGAGGGCAGATGATCGACAATCTCGAGCTCGACAGCAAGAAACTGACGGCTGCTATACCTCAATAGATCATCTTGAGGAGTTGGCAAAGGACGAACGTCTCTAACAATGCGTCCGGAGAAGTGCGATCAAAACATCTGCCCTTCCGAAGGATGCATTTTCGCTTGACACCATCCACATGATATACAGCCTACCAGCAGCCCCCGCCGTACATGCGATCCAATCATATCCAGGCCCCCAGCAGCAACTCACACCAGCAAAGCGGCCCCGAGAAACACCAAGTGTCACCTTTGACGACTCTAATTTGATCGGTTTAACACTCTCTCACATCGATCCATTGGTTGTTAAGCTACGCGAAAACCGGTTCACCATCGAACGTGTTCTTATCGACCAGGGCAATACTTCGGAGGTTATGTATTATAAAACCTTCATCAAACTCGGATTTAATGAGTCAGACCTGAGTCTAGCTCCTTATCCACTATTCGATTTCAATGCCAATCCAGAGTACCCATTGGAAAAGATCAGCTTACCCGTCCGAGCAGGTTCCAGAATGGTGGATGTGGAATTCTTGGTCGTCAAGCTGCCATCGCCGTACAATCTCATCATGGGGCGATCGTGGTTGCATACCTTGCAGGCCGTCCCAACCACCTATCATCAACTGCTACGTTTCCCAACAGAACACGGCATTGAGCAAATCTGCGGCTCCCAGAAATCGGCACAAGCATGTTATCTCCTTGCCGCCAAAACGCCAAAGGAACTGCAAGTAAACTCCATTGAGGTGCCGAATTAGGAGATCCTTGATGACATTGGGCGACATCCAAATGAGAAGGCCACGGAAGGTTTAGACCGAGTTGACATCGATGGAAGCCCAGAAAAGTTTTTCATGATTGGCGCTTCTCTAAATCAGGCCGACAGGCAGCAGCTGATCTCTTTCTTGCTTAACAACCTCGACATCTTTGCATGGACTCCGTACGAAATGTCAGGAATAGACCCGTTAATTTCACAGAACCATCTGAACGTCGATTCCAAATGTAAGCCGATCATTTAGAAAGGCTAGCGGTCAGCCGCGGAGCACACTGTCGCCGTTGTTGAGAAGGTAGACAGACTGCTTGACGCCGGGGCAATTAGAGAAGTCACTTATCCTACGTGGCTCTCCAATGCAGTGGTGGTGAAGAAGAAAAATGGGACTTGGCGAGTGTGCGTCGATTTCACGGATCTGAACAAAGCTTGTCCCAAAGACTGTTTTCCTCTATCCAGAATCGACTAGCTTGTCGATGCGACGGCACGCCATCAACGTATGAGCTTCCTCGATGCTTACAGAGGCTACCATCAAATCGCCATGCATCTAGATGACCAGGATAAAACTGCATTCCTCACCCCAAGAGGAACCTACTGCTACAAAGTTTTGCCTTTTGGGCTAAAGAATGCAGAGGCAACCAACCAAAGACTGGTCACCGCCATGTTTAAAGAGCAACTCAGCCACACTATGGAAGTATACATCGATGATATGGTGGTCAAGTCCAAAGAAGAACAGAATCATATAGTCGATCTAGAAAAGACATTCAGTATCTTACGTAAATACAGAATGAAACTAAACGCTTCCAAGTGTGCGTTCAGAATCAGCTCTAGCAAATTCCTAGGTTACATCGTCAATCATCGAGGAATCGAAGCCAACCCGAGGCAAGTCACAGCAATCTTGGAACTCGGCTCCCCCCGTTCAGTAAAAGAAGTCCAAAAGTTGATGGGGATGGCCGCTGCACTCAACAGGTTCATCAACCGGTCTACAGATCGCTGCCGACAATTCTTTCAGACACTGCGGTAGGGTAAGGCTTTTGAATGGTCCGCCGAATATGAAACAGCTTTCAATGGACTCAAAACCTACCTCTGCTCAGTACCTCTTTTGACAACACCCGCCGCTGGTGACCCGCTCATTCTATATCTGGCAGTTTCCGATAGGGCCGTCGCGACATACTGCTAAAAAATGAGGAGGGGGAGCAACGGCCAGTGTATTATGTGAGCAAGGTAATGGTTGACATCGAAACACGCTACCTTCCGCTAGAAAAACTCATCTTAGCCCTAGTCACGGCGGCAAGAAAACTGATGCATTACTTCCAGGGACATAGCATTGGGGTGCTAGTAGATTATCTCCTCCGATCAGTACTACGGAGTGCAGAAGCATCAGGACGTGTTTCAAAATGGGCTCTTGAACTCGGCCAATACGACATTGAGTTTTACCTAAAATCCCAATCAAGGGGCAGGTGTTGGCCAACTTTGTTGCTGAATTCACCGGCGAGCTTGCCAAGCTCAAACCTGACGAAGTTCGACCAAAGGCTGAAGTTCGACCAAAGCCGAACTGGAGAATTTATGTCGAGGATATTTGGCAATTATACTGTGATGGATCGTCTAACCAAAGGGGCAGCGGCACCGGAGTTGTAATCATGTCTCCAGACGGCACAGTAATTGAGCAAGCAGTCAAGCTTGGCTTCGAAGTAGCAAATAACGAAGCCGAATACGAAGCCCTTCTAGCCGGTCTGTGGAATGCGCACCTTCTCGGCGCTCAGCGTCTGCTTGTTTTTTGTGATTCAAAATTGGTAATCAGTCAGCTAAAGGGGGAGTACGCGGCAAGAAACGACCGTATGGCGGCCTACATGAAAATGGCCAATTCCTTGCTAGCAAAATTTGACCATCACGAATTGAACGAAATAACACGCGACCATAACACACATGTGGATGCCTTGGCGTGCCTAGCCTCCGCTATCAATTCTGAGATCAAACGGACTATCGATGTAGGCTTCATCCCGGAGCCGAGTATTAGCCCTTGGGAGGAAATCCATGTCAACGTTATAGAATCCGCACCAAGCTGGATGGACCCCATTGCTGCATTCCTCTCTTCTGAACAACTCCCAGAGGACAAAAAAGAAGCACACAAGTTGCGGAATAAAGCCCTGCGATACTATCTGGATCCGCAAGGAGGGCTTTATAAAAAGTCCCTCTCTGGTCCATATTTGAAATGCGTGCACCCCGACAAAGTGGAAGAGCTTCTGACAGAGATACATGAGGGCAGTTGTGGTGCCCATTCTGGCGGACGCTCCCTGGCCCATCGAGCTATAACACAGGGGTATTATTAGCCGACAATAAGAGTTGACGCGGAGAATTATGTAAAAAAATGCGAACAGTGCCAAAAGTTCTCCCCATTAATCTATCTGTCTGCTGAAGGGTTGAACTCTATCACTAGCCCCTGGCCGTTTGCTCAGTGGGGACTTGATATCGTAGGACCATTGCCGAGGGCCCCAGGGAACAAGCGATTCTTAATCGCCGCGACAGATTACTTCACAAAATGGGTCGAAGAGGAGGCTTTAACACATATACGAGATGCCGACATTAAACGCTTTGTATGGAGAAACATCATAACACGGTTCGGCATTCCGAGAGCTCTCATCTCATACAATGGCACCTAGTTCGATTATGGCGTATATCGAGAGTTATGCAACAAATATGGCATTTGGCCTTACTTTTCTACACCGACCTACCACCAAAGCAATGGTCAAGCCGAAGCCTCTAACAAATCCATCTTGGACGGCATCAAAAAGAGGCTGGAAAAAGCTAAAGGCAAATGGATCGAAGAATTGCCGAGTGTATTGTGGGCTCATCGTACTACGCCGAGGAGATCCAGTGGAGAAATGCTTTGGAACCCAGGCAATCTTGCCCCTAGAAATCGGCCTCCCAACTTTGAAATCGCAAGTTTTTGATACGGGCTGAAACAACATGATGCTTGCCCTGGATCTGATTCTAATCGAAGAACGAAGAGACCGCGCCCTCGCATCCATGGCACGGTATCAGCAGCAGCTTGCCAAGTCGTATAATCAGCGAATTCAGTTGCGCCAATACACGCCAGGAGAGTTGGTCCTAAAGAAGGTACTTCCAACCGACTGGAGACCGGCCGATGGAAAATTGGGTCCAAACTGGGACGGCCCCTATCAGATAGAATCCATCACAAGAACAGGGGCGTACCGACTCTCAGACATGTCAGGAAGAAGCCTGTCACGGCCTTGGAATTCAACACATTTACATAAATTCTATCATTGACCCGACTTGTGGGCTTGATACTTGTACATATTCCACCGTTGCAATACAAAGCTTCTCGTTTTCTCAAGCTCGCTCCCAAGCCTTTAAGGGCCGATTAAGCCTTCTAAGGCCAAAATAAAGTCTCCAGATTTGGAGCCCCCTTTTGATGCATGACACCTTAGGGCCAATTAAGTCTCCGGATTCGGAGTGCCCTTCGTGGATACCACGATTGGCCAAATTAAAGTCTCCGGATTCGAAGCCCCTTTTGGTGCATGACACCTTAGGGCTGATTAAGTTTCCGGATTCGGGGCCCCTTTTGGTGCATGACACCTTAGATCTGATTAAGTCTCCGGATTCAAAGCGTCCTTCGTAGATATCACGATTGGCCAAATTAAAGTCTCCGGATTCAGAGCCCCTTTTGGCAAATGACATCTTATGGCCGATTAAGCCTCTTAAGGCCGATTAAGACTCCGAATTTGGAGCCTTTGTGAGATGCATTCGGACCACTCCACTGGCCGAATAAATATTCACTAAGAATTGTTCTCAATTCGAGCCGATCAACGCATGTTTAAACATTTGCACCACGCAACACAAAACTTGCCAGTAAGTTGAAATAATACGTTTAATTAAGCACATAACATTTCAAGACCAAATACGAACGTTGAAAATAAAAGAAATTCCATTTGTTCGGCGCGAAATCTGTTCTCGCGTTCCAAAGTCTACTTATTCGACACTCTCATCGTCGCTCTTCTCAATTTTGAAATCAGAATAGGGTAAGTAGTGACGATGATACAGAGGCGAAGCCAAATCAATGCCCACAGCTTCGAGAGCTTTCTCAGTTTGAAGGGCCTTGATCCAGCCGTGCTTGAATCCACGATTTTCACATCGGCAGACCTCATCAGCAAGGTCTCGTTTGGTCTTCTCTATCCCGACCTTCAGGCCGTCCTGAAACCCCTTTTCATAACCCGAGGTCCGTTGGGTCACTCTCTCCTCAACGACCAATTTAGATTGACCGGCCGCCACCGACGCGCTCGATTGAACATTTTTCAGCTCCTGAAGCTTACGCTCAGCCTTTTTCGTGCGAATCTCCAGACTGCGATTCCTTCATCCTTTTTCTCATTCTCACGTCGCGCTTCCCTTAGACATATGCTAACTTCGTAAGCAGTATATAGTCCTTTCACGGCCCCATGTATGCCGTCTCGAAATACTTCAAAATCTTGACGTCCAACCATCGATTGTTGGACGTCCGGCAGGAAGATCTGTCGAGCGAACTCGACTGCCACACCTGGGTCTTTAATGATAGAATCTGCCTCCGTCATTGGTCTATTCTTCACAAAAACTGCAAAACTCAACGGTCGTGGTGTCGCATCAGGCTCGATTCTCGACCGCAGGAGCAAAGAATTTCCCCGTTGTTGCCTGTCCTTTCAGGGCGATCTGCTTCGACGACTAAGGGGCTGCTGTGTTTCCCAATCCTTGGACGTCCTTCTTTCCGTATGCATAGGCTCGCTACTGCGACTCGTTACGGCGTCTAATTCAGCTAATCTTCGTCCTTTCTAAGTTGCCTGAATGGAAATAAGTAGGGCCTCTGGTGTGCACCCGCCCCATTTATCCTTCAATATATGTAGCTCTCCCGAGGCAACGTCAGTAATCCCAAACATCAGAAGACGGATGACAATTGTCCAGCCCACGAGTTAGGCCCATTCGGCTTCGTAAGCTCACGCCCTGGCAAAGGCAAGGGCAGATTTACTAATCTGGTCGGCCATGTTTTCAAGCGCTAGCGCCGATCAGTCTGTGCCTCAGCCAGCCCACGAGTTAGGCCCATTCGGCTTCACAAGCTTGCGCCCTGGCAAAGGCAAGGGCAGATTTACTAATCTGGTCGGCCATGTTTTCAAGCGCAAGTGCCGATCAGTTTATGCCTCAACCAGTCTACGAGTTAGGCCCATTCGGCTTCCCAAGCTCGCGCCCTGGCCAAGGCAAGGGCAGATTTACTAATCTAGTCAGCCATGTTTTCAAGCGCAAATGCCAATCAGTCTGTGCCTCAGCCAGTCAACGAGTTAGGCCCATTCGGCTTCGCAAGCTCTCGCCCTGGCAAAGGCAAAGGAAGATTTACTAATCTGGTTGGCCATGTTTTCAAGCGCAAGCGCCAATTAGCCTGTGCCTCAGCTAGCCCATGAGTTAGGCCCATTCGGCTTCCCAAGCTCGCGCCCTGGCCAAGGCAAGGGCAGATTTACTAATCTGGTCGGCCATGTTTTCAAGCACAAGCGCCGATCAGTCTGTGCCTCAGCTAGCCCATGAGTTAGGCCCATTCAACTTCGCAAGCTCACGTCCTGGCAAAGGCCAGGGTAGATTTACTAATCTGGTTGGCCATGTTTTCAAGCGCAAATGCCGATCAGTCTGTGTCTCAGCCAGCCCACGAGTTAGGCCCATTCGGCTTCCCAAGCTTGCGCCCTAGCCAAGGCAAGAAAAGATTTACTAATCTGGTCGACCATGTTTTCAAGCGCAAGCGCCGATCAGTCTGTGCCTCAGAAAGCCCACGAGTTAGGCCCATTCAGCTTCCCAAGCTCGCGCCCTGGCCAAGGCAAGGGTAAATTTACTAATCTGGTCGGCCATGTTTTCAAGCGCAAGCGCCGATCATTCTGTGCCTCAGCCAGCCCACGAGTTAGGCCCATTCGGCTTCCCAAGCTCACGCCCTGGCCAAGGCAAGGGCAAATTTACTAATCTGGTTGGCCATGTTTTCAAGCGCAAGCATCGATCAGTCCGTGCCTCAGCCAGCCCACGAGTTAGGCCCATTCGGCTTCCCAAGCTCGCGCCCTGGCCAAGGCAAAGGCAAATTTACTAATCTGGTCGGCCATGTTTTCAAGCGCAAGCGCCGATCAGTCTGTGCCTCAGCCAGCCCACGAGTTAGGCCCATTCGGCTTCCCAAGCTCGCGCCCTAGCCAAGGCAAGGGCAAATTTACTAATCTGGTCGGCCATGTTTTCAAGCGCAAGCGTCGATCAGTCCGTGCCTCAGCCAGCCCACGAGTTAGGTCCATTCGGCTTCGCAAGCTCGTGCCCTGGCCAAGGC
Organism: Camellia sinensis; assembly: GCF_055761805.1. Lineage (NCBI taxonomy): Eukaryota > Viridiplantae > Streptophyta > Magnoliopsida > Ericales > Theaceae > Camellia > Camellia sinensis. The sequence goes on along the minus strand of NC_138961.1, from coordinate 183,326,606 downwards.
AAGAGCAAATTTACTAATCTGGTCGGCCATGTTTTCAAGGGCAAGCGCCGGTCAGTCTGTGCCTCAGCCAGCCCACAAGTTAGGCCCATTCGGCTTCGCAAGCTCGCGTCCTGGCTAAGGCAAGAGTAGATTTACTAATCTGGTCGGCCAAATACCTAAGCTAAGCAGCCGATCTAACCATAACCGAAAGCAATATCATTCATCAACAACATTTTCCTTAGCAAGTTGAGCACAACTCATGAAATTTTATATACGCAAATTACTAAACAAAAAGCATAAGCCCGCATGAAAATGCCTAGCAAAAAACTATGACTGTAGCAACACATGAAAAATACCGAATTCAAAACTGTAAAAATACATTCGACATCCTAAAAACTATGTCAGTCGCCCAGATCAGTCATCGGAATCAGACTCCAATGGCTCAACATCCATTTGCTCATATGGTATTGGCAAAATCAATGAAACTTTAGCAGCAGCAAGGGCTTTGTGCCAGCCATATTTGAATCCCCGATTTTCAAACTTGGGGACTTGGTCCAAATACTCGGTGAGTCCGGCATTTTTCCCTGCCTCGAATACTTTGGAAGCCTCCGAGTCGGCTATTTCCTTCGCCGCCTTCATTTCAGCCAAGTTAGCCTCCAGTTTAGAGACCGCCTTCTGGGCCAATTTGAGTGTATCTTCGCTCGCATCTGCCGTCTTCTAGACATCCGATCTCAATTGATCCGCGCTACGAGCCCTCTCCACCTCGGCCTCGGCCCTTGAGGCTTCCTTGTTCGCCCTTAAAGCTTCGACCTCGGCCCTTCTCCTCTAACCCTCAACTTTTTTTCGTAAACGACCAATCTGTTTGACGACATCGCGATGGCGACAACCCATATCGGCTATCCTTCCGACGGTCTGCAAAATAAGAATTTAAAACTATAACTTCAATAGTATTTGGATTAAGTGAAGCAAAGTCTGAATATGTACCAAAAGTGTCGATTGGGCGGCTAGTGCTGTCGCATTCAGATCTGGTTCCACCTGGAAAGCCTCCTTGTCAGATGGCAATGACATAGACGTAGCCAAGCTGAACGTGACCTCTGGATCTTTAAGCGCCGACGCATCAGAAGAAACCAGCATGTTTTTTATCATCAGCTGAATAGACAAAAGGAACGATCACATTTGATCCCTCTAATCGAGGACGTTTGCAGCCTTGTTCTTCTGAGCCGGCCTCAAATTCGATAGGGCATTTCTCTGCCTCTTCCTCAACTTCTTGGCCATCTTGCACGATCAAAGTAGATTCAGCATTTCGATTTTTTACCGTCTCCACCTCAATAACGCGCATGGACTCTGATTCGCTAACAGGCAAGAAAAGTTGAGATTCGGTGACGGGTGGAACTTCAAACGGAAGGGCCTCCATTTTTTGCCGCGCAGCCAACCTTTCCGCATTCGCCTTCCTGGCAAGTTTTGTCAGGTTTAACCCGGCCATGTCTTCGGGGCCTGCGGCGGGAAGATCCTCTAAGCCGTGAAAAACGCCGTCAAGTAAAAGATCCCCTCGACCCGAAGTGGATGAAGGATCGGCCGAATTCAATACCTCGTCAGACTCGATTTCGTACTGATCTGATTCAGTAATATTAGCTACATCCCGCTCCGAATCAGACCCTTCAAAACTAACCTGCCTCAAGTTTTTGAAGTTGGACAAAATAAGAACGATAAGAGAATCTTCACCCTCCGGAACCGGGATATTTTCCGCCGCTGAGAAGGTCGTATATGTCGGCTTGTAACGAAGCAGAACGTGGCCCGCCCTCCCTTGTTTCTGAAGACTTCGACGGTCAAAATACTTGAACGCGACTTTGATATCCGAAAGAACGGCGTCGTAAGTCAAAGACAGGACTTTCTTCAAATCGTTCCCTGCACAAGCCAAGCCGTAACATTTCAAAGAAGAGGCTTTACAACAAAAATGAACAAATAATAAAAGCGAGAAGGCAATCAGCCACCTGGCTCGCCCCTCCTTCTAGGAATAGGGTTGACGTGATCCTCCCCTTCGCCAAATTCCCAGTTACCCTGGACAACGACCATAGCATCATCAACTCGTTTCCCAGAATTGGAAAGCATAGTAATTAGCTGATGGTCGATATCCTTGGCCCTAAGGAAGAAACACCTATGCCGACCAGAAGACTTAGCCAAGGCATAGCAATGACGGATGGTTGGAATGCCAAGGTTAATTCTAAGGCGACGGTTGAGCGCTATAACCCCCATTATAATTCTAAAGAAATTCACATTGAATTGGGAAGGGATTAAACCCTAATGGCGAAGCACAGCCCTAAGAAACGGGTGAAGGGGAAAACGGACTCCACCCTCTGCGATTGACGAAAGAGGAAAGACAATCGAGGTTTTGTCCTCCCTCTCCATATCAAGAGTGCCGTCTGCCACAAACGACAGACAGACATCATCAGGAATGGAGAAATGGCGTTTAAAGCCAGCAATTCGATCTGACGAGAGGAGGTCTTTTAAATGTTTCGCCATACCCTACAGTTTATAAGAATATGCCAAGGAAGGAATAAACCAAAAAGAGTCTTCGAAGCAAGGAAAGAGAGAACTTACAAAGGACAAAGAGGATATCGGAGAAAAGAGTTGCAGGGACGATTCAAAAGGCAATCCAGCGACGAGCGTCATAAAATACATACTCGAAAGGACGTCAAAATTTTAAATCGCAATAAATAGACACGTACGAGAGGGCGGGAAGTCGACACGACAACCGAAAGGAGTGCGCTTATGTCACGCCCTCAAAATAAACCCATAATAACCATAACATTAACATGCATTTATAAAAGAAAACGAATCATTTGAGTTATTCATCAGAGTATTCTTATTGAAAGACATCACGTGTAACATCCTACAACATCAAAATAAATGCCCTAAGGGCTTACATCTTTCCAAGCTAACACTTGGACACAAAAGGATGAGTACTAACTCATTTACAAGTTAAGCCCTAGGCTTGAATGTTTACATGAAATCTCAAAAATAACAAAATAAAACATATAACTAAAGACAAGTCTTCAAAATCCCAAACATCAAATCCTTCCAGGCTAAGTCCGTGGAGGTAGCTTATCACCTGAACCTGAAAATGATGTTCCCATAAAGGGTGAGCCACAGCCCAGTAGAAAAATACTAAACCAAATATAAGCATTGAATAAAGCTATAGCATTCAATAGATGGTTAACCAAGAAAATCAATTTTATCATTAAACAGTCTCATGACACTAATGTCTAAGACACATTTCACCTTCCGTTATTATCAACATGGCTCAGAACCTGGCCAAACTTACAACAGTGAATTATATATCATATTCACATTACTTCCAATATCAACAAAACAAATGAGACTCATGCTCATATCAAAACACTTCATACTTCCCATTTGATACACATTTTAGTGCTGCATCAATAATCATGTAAAAACACTTCAATATAATAAGCACACATAAAAATGGTGCTAATGGAGTCCATCCCCTATCTCCTCCCAAACAAAAATCCGGTTTAGAGGTCCATCCCCTATCTTCCCCTAAACCGTGGAGTACATCCCCTATCTCCTCCCAAACAAGATGCATATGCAATGCTCAATCAATACATGTAATTTCTGTATTAATTCAATAGTCTAAATTTATGACTTAAACAAATTGATTAGTTTCAATTTTCCCTAATCCGCATGCAATGTCTACAACAAGCACGACTATCCTCCACCGATAGCCCAAAATAATTATTTCTAGACTTGAAAAATAAATACACTATCAATTCATTAGGCGAGTGATTTATATTATCCAACTACACCATTTAATCAATAAATTCCCCAATTTCATGGATTTAACCAAATTCCCCAATTTCATGGATTTAACCAAATTCCCCAATTACCTTAAATTAATTACTCAAATCAATTTAGCAATTCAACTAGGGTTTTCTTTTCCCAAGATTTTCAAAGTGTCCCCAACCTATCAAAATACCAAACTTAGAACAAAGCATATAAAATGGAGTAGGAAAATCCCTACCTCGAAGAAAATAACCCGTATGGAGAAGATGGAGATGAAGACCAAAGACCAACGTGCTCCAAATCCCAAGTTTCTCAGATTAAAACGAAGCCCTCAACTCACTCTAACTTTTTAATAAAGGATCTAAGGTAGAAACTCACTCTAAGTAGATCAATCAAAAGAGAGAAGGTGTGTAGAGGGAGAGAGAGAGATAAAAAACACTCCAGGGGCGGTTTTTAAAAAGTTATGAAGGAAAAGTAGGTCAAAAAGTGATCCAAAAAGTGAAATCACGGACTGATATAATCGACTCTACGCTCGAGCGTAGAAAGCCCGCTCGAGCGTAAGACACAGAATCATGCTCGAGCGTGAAGAAAGCCGCTCGAGCGTCGATTGTACCCTTCCAGAAGTTTTGCAGGCGCTGCACCCGCTCGAGCGTCAAACTCCCCGCTCGAGCGGAGGAGCAAAAACAAGGGATCACGCTCGAGCGTAAAAACTACCGCTCGAGCGGAAGAACTGCAGAGCAAAATACTGGGAGATGGAAAATCCCGCTCGAGCGTCAAAATTCCCGCTCGAGCGGAGAATCAACAACGAAGGGACCGCTCGAGCGTTAAAACTTCCGCTCGAGCGTGAAGGCCAAAATCTGGGCATCACCTATCGGCATCTAAAATCAACCAACCTGTAACAGACCCGTCCAACACAACCTATACTTCAAATACAAAGAGATTAAAGGACAACAACAACCAATAAGTAATGACAGGATCCACGGAACCTAAGTCCGGATACAATAATTTAAAGAGAAAAGACCGGGGTCGCTATAACCTCCCCTCCTTAAAAGAATTTCGTCCCCGAAATTTAGCACAAGGTTTCGAAAACAAGTTTTTCTCAAATTCCAACAATATGATAACTCACTAATAAACAACTTGACCCAACACCGGCCATTCCATCTCTTAACAAAGAGATATGCCACAATATGCAAAACAACCATATATTTCAACCTGCATTAACACTATGCAATTTTCTTTCAATTTCAACAATTTTCAATATATTCAATATATACAATGTTCCATTAAACTTCCATTTCGAGGCAAGTTCCAAAATATTTCCATTAACCAAAACATTCTAAATGTTTTACAGCTTAAGACATATATAAAAAGCTTTAAAGTTTGACAATATTACAAAATCTAACTACAAGATTACAAATCAATAAACATGTCCGGATATTTCTCGCGGACTTCCAACTCACGTTCCCATGTGGCTTCCTCCACCCCGTGATGTTTCCACAAAACTTTCACCAAAGGAATGGTCTTGCCTCGCAAGACTTGATCCCGTTTATCCAAGACTCGAACCGGTCTCTCCTCATACGAGACATCCTCATCAACTACTAAATCGGTCCAATCCAATACATGTGATGGATCCGGCTCATACTTCCGAAGCATACTCACATGAAACACGTCATGTACTCCAGACAACTGCGGCGGCAAAGCTAAACGATAAGCAGTCTCGCCAATCCTCTCAAGGATCTCAAAAGGACCAATGAATCGAGGGGACAACTTCCCGCTCTTCCCAAACCTCATCAATCCCCGTCTTGGTGATATCTTCAAAAAGACATGATCACTCACCTCAAACACCAAAGGTCTCCTCCTACGGTCGGCACAAGATTTCTGACGACTCTGGGCTGTAACAAGCCTCTTACGGATAAGCTCAACCTTCTCCGTCGTTTCCCTCACTAACTCCGGACCCAACAGAGGTGCATCACCCACCTCGGCCCAACAAACAGGAGACCTACACGGTCGGCCGTATAAGGCCTCAAACGGTGCCATACCGATACTAGATTGGAAGCTGTTGTTGTAGGCAAACTCCACTAATGGCAAGTGCCTCTCCCATGACCCGCTAAAGTCAAGAACACAACCCTGAAGCATATCTTCAAGGATCTGAATAGTACGCTCGGACTGCCCATCAGTCTGAGGATGATAGGCTGTGCTAAAGGTCAACTTAGTACCTAAGGCGCTCTGCAAGCTCTGCCATAATCTGGCAGTAAAACGAGGATCTCTATCCAAGACGATCGTCACTGGAACCCCGTGCAATCTCACTATGTCCCGAATATACAAGTCGGCAAGATGATCTACCGTATCTCTCACGCGCATAGGAATAAAATGCGCCGACTTAGTTAACCGGTCTACAACCACCCAAATAGCATCACTACCCCGCTGAGTCCTCGGAAGACCCACAACGAAGTCCATAGTGACGTGCTCCCACTTCCACTCAGCAATAGGCAAGGGTTGCAACAAACCCGCTGGCCTCTGATGTTCAGCCTTCACTTGCTGACAAGTAAGGCACTTAGATACGAAAGCTGCCACATCCCTCTTCATACCCCGCCACCAGAACTGGCGACCCAAATCCCGATACATCTTAGTGCCTCCCGGATGCACCGCAAGGCGTGAATGATGAAAATCTCGGAGTACCTCTTCTCGATGAGACTCCGGCACAAACAGACGGTCTCGGTATCTCACACTCAGGTCGGGATACACCGTCAAACCTTTCTCAACCTTCCCACCAGAAATCTTCTCACGGAGGGATTCTACCTCAAGGTCGCCCCTCTGAGCCTCTAACACTCGAGTCACAAGTGTAGGTTGCGCAACAACAGAAAACAAGGCCGCAGCCTCAACGGATTCGCCCAGAAGCAAATCAAACTCTCCAAGTGCACCTAACATCTCCCACTCTCGGATGGCTATACTAGCTATGTCACCAACAGGTTTCCTGCTAAGGGCGTCGGCCACCACATTGGCCTTTCCCGGATGATAATGCAATTCAAAGTCATAATCCTCAATAAATTCCATCCACCTCCTCTGCCTCAAGTTCAAGTCTTTCTGTGTGAACAGATATTTCAGACTCTTATGATCCGAGAATACCTCGAACCTCTCACCGTAAAGATAATGCCTCCAAATCTTCAAGGCAAATGTCACAGCTGCTAACTCTAAATCATGCGTAGGGTAATTCTTCTCGTGAACTTTCAACTGACGTGAGCCATAGGCAACCACTTTCCCCTCTTGCATCAACACACAACCAAAACCCTCTCGTGAGGCGTCACAATAGACTGCATAACCCAACCCTCTCTCCGGAATAATCAAGACTGGAGCAGTGGTCAGTCTAACTTTCAACTCCTGGAACGACTTTTCACAAGTCTCACTCCAAGCAAATTTGACTCCCTTCCGAGTCAATCTAGTCAAAGGCGAAGCTAATCTGGAGAAATCTCTTACAAACCGGCGATAATACCCAGCTAATCCCAGAAAACTGCGGATCTCAAACACACTCTTAGGCTGTACCCAATCTTGCACTGCCTCTGTCTTGGATGTATCAACAGACACCCCTTCCCAAGAAACTACATGGCCTAAGAACTTCACCTCCTCTAGCCAGAACTCACACTTCCCAAACTTAGCATAAAGCTGATGGGCTCTAAGTAAATCAAGCACCACCCTCAAGTGTTCCTCGTGCTCTTCCTCTGAAGGTGAATAGATAAGGATGTCGTCCACGAAGACGACTACAAAACGATCTAGAAATTCCCGGAATATCCGGTTCATCAAATCCATAAATACTGCCGGTGCGTTGGTGAGCCCAAATGGCATCACCAAAAACTCATAGTGGCCATACCGCGTACGGAATGCCGTCTTTGGAATATCCTCCTCCCTGACTCTCAACTGATGATAACCTGATCTCAAGTCTATCTTCGAGAAACAACGGGAACCTTTCAACTGATCGAACAGATCATCTATACGGGGCATAGGGTACTTATTCTTAACCGTAGCCCGATTCAATTTCCGGTAATCTATACAAAGTCTCAAAGCACCACCTTTCTTTTTAACAAAGAGGGCCGGTGCTCCCCAAGGCGAAACACTAGGACGTATAAAGCCTTTATCTAGCAACTCCTGGAGTTGGATCTTCAACTCAACTAACTCAGCTGGGGCAAAACGATAGGGTGCCATAGAAATCGGCGCCGTGCCGGGCACTAAGTCAATAGAGAATTCAATCTCTCGATGCGGTGGCAAACCAACAAGATCCTCGGGAAAAACCTCCGAGTACTCACACACCACCCTTGGCAACACAATCTGAGTCTCACCGTCCTCACTAATCGAAAGGTTAGCAAGTAGACCACTAAGCTCACTCCGTCCTCGCGGAACATACCCCGGTGGCAAAATACTACCAACACGGTCCCCCAGAAAATGAAAACACTCACCATTCACGGTACGACAAGTGACTCTCTGGCGGTAGCAATCAATAACTGCCCGGTATGACGATAACCAGTCCATACCCAAAATAACATCGAAACCTCTCATAGGCATAACTACAAAGGAAAATGGGATTCTATGGTAATCAACCTCTATATCACAACCCCTAACACCGTGTTTCAAAATCAATTCACCCCCAAGAGGCGACACTACACAAATAGGAGATGCTAACTGTGCTAACTCCAACTCCAAAACAGATGCAAATGCAGCAGACACAAAGGAATGAGATGCACCCATATCAATCAAAACATTAGCAACCGAGTTGCAAAACAAGAAAGTACCTCTCACAACAGATGGAGCCGGTACAAGATCCTGCGCGGTAACAGCATACACGCGCCCAGATGACCTCTGATCAACCTGCTCACCCCTAGGAGCATAAGATTGTTGCACCGACTGAGACGATGAAGCCCCCTGATTGGCCCTCGAGGCCTGACCCGACTGAGCTGGCTGTTGACCCTGAATCTGCCTCAAACCAGATGCACCAGGTGTGCCACCCAACTGCGGGCAATACCTCTTCATATGCCCTGGCTGACCACACTGATAACACGAGAGTGGCTGGCCTCTACCCTGACTCTGGCTCTGAGATCGAGCCGAAGATGATGCTGCTCTCTGCACTCCTCCCCTCTGAGGACAAACTGGAGACTTGTGGCCCAGCTGGCCACACTTGAAGCAGGTAATGCCTTCTTGACTGCCTTTCCCCGAACTAGCACTCGGCACAGGAAAAGTCGATCTAGAAAAGCTACTCTGAGACTGTTGGGGATTAAAACCCTTCTGTCTCCTACCATCACTCTGACCATCCTGACTCCTCTTGGAGCCCTTCTGTCCTTCCTCCTCCTCCTGCATCATGATTTCCATGTGGGCTGCAGCATCAACCAAACGCCCATAATCCCGAATCATAGTTCCCCCAACTCTCAGCTTGAGGCCACGCCTCAACTTCCTCTCAAACTCAATACAGCGGCGTTCCTCAGACGCCACCAATTCAGGTGCAAACCTGGATAAACTAGTAAATGCAGCCTCAAACTCGGCCACTGAAGAACTCGACTGCTTAAGCTGGCAGAACTGGTCTCTCAGCTTCTCCCTAACTGCTGGAGATAAGAACTTCTCCTGGAAAGCATTCACAAAAGCCTCCCATGTACCTCCTATACGCCCCTTAGTGAACTTCCACCACTGACCCGCATCCCCCTTCAACTGGAATGATGCCAAGGTCACCTTCAACCCCTCGTCTTCGATGCCAAGCATCTCAAACGTCTTCGTTGTCTGTTCGAGCCATTCGTCTGCCTTAAGCGGCTCTTTAGGATCACCCACAAATTCATCCGGATTAGACCGGAAGAACTCCCTCTTCAGAAAGGAAGGTCCTGCATCCGCAACAACAACCTGGGCTTGATTCTCAGCCCTAAGAATGCCTACTGACTCCCTGAATGCCCCTGCTATCTCTCGGGCTAAAGCGCCCATAGCCTGCTGGCCTACTGGCTCGGCCACATTGGCCTGGCCAATTCCCTCATGAACTGCCGGAATCTCCTCTGGCACCGGTACCTCCTGCCTACCCGGCCTACCACGCCTACCGCGTCCTCGTCCTCGCCCTGACATCCTAATAAAGGAAACAAACAAAGATGTTAGCACATTAATAAATGTGCCGAAACTAAACACTCGCGTCCTAATGCATTGGACAAAAATAATTCATTCCACGTAAGCACATAATCACATAAGCACCTACGAATTTCATTCCCGGATAATGATAGTCCCAATGCGTTACTATAGTTCCGGTTGGAAGCAGCAGTGATCAAGTGCCTTTCCAACAAGACTACTAGAACTCAAGGGTCCAATCAACATCCTAGAAACTACATTCCATACCCACATAATCACATAAACATGTTATCACATAAGCATATAACGTTACACTAAGTCTCTATCAAACGAGACGAACCCATTGTGATACTAATCACTTCCCACGTACCCAAAGTATTCAAACCCGGTACGCTCTGATACCAAGTTGTCACGCCCTCAAAATAAACCCATAATAACCATAACATTAACATGCATTTATAAAAGAAAACGAATCATTTGAGTTATTCATCAGAGTATTCTTATTGAAAGACATCACGTGTAACATCCTACAACATCAAAATAAATGCCCTAAGGGCTTACATCTTTCCAAGCTAACACTTGGACACAAAAGGATGAGTACTAACTCATTTACAAGTTAAGCCCTAGGCTTGAATGTTTACATGAAATCTCAAAAATAACAAAATAAAACATATAACTAAAGACAAGTCTTCAAAATCCCAAACATCAAATCCTTCCAGGCTAAGTCCGTGGAGGTAGCTTATCACCTGAACCTGAAAATGATGTTCCCATAAAGGGTGAGCCACAGCCCAGTAGAAAAATACTAAACCAAATATAAGCATTGAATAAAGCTATAGCATTCAATAGATGGTTAACCAAGAAAATCAATTTTATCATTAAACAGTCTCATGACACTAATGTCTAAGACACATTTCACCTTCCGTTATTATCAACATGGCTCAGAACCTGGCCAAACTTACAACAGTGAATTATATATCATATTCACATTACTTCCAATATCAACAAAACAAATGAGACTCATGCTCATATCAAAACACTTCATACTTCCCATTTGATACACATTTTAGTGCTGCATCAATAATCATGTAAAAACACTTCAATATAATAAGCACACATAAAAATGGTGCTAATGGAGTCCATCCCCTATCTCCTCCCAAACAAAAATCCGGTTTAGAGGTCCATCCCCTATCTTCCCCTAAACCGTGGAGTACATCCCCTATCTCCTCCCAAACAAGATGCATATGCAATGCTCAATCAATACATGTAATTTCTGTATTAATTCAATAGTCTAAATTTATGACTTAAACAAATTGATTAGTTTCAATTTTCCCTAATCCGCATGCAATGTCTACAACAAGCACGACTATCCTCCACCGATAGCCCAAAATAATTATTTCTAGACTTGAAAAATAAATACACTATCAATTCATTAGGCGAGTGATTTATATTATCCAACTACACCATTTAATCAATAAATTCCCCAATTTCATGGATTTAACCAAATTCCCCAATTTCATGGATTTAACCAAATTCCCCAATTACCTTAAATTAATTACTCAAATCAATTTAGCAATTCAACTAGGGTTTTCTTTTCCCAAGATTTTCAAAGTGTCCCAACCTATCAAAATACCAAACTTAGAACAAAGCATATAAAATGGAGTAGGAAAATCCCTACCTCGAAGAAAATAACCCGTATGGAGAAGATGGAGATGAAGACCAAAGACCAACGTGCTCCAAATCCCAAGTTTCTCAGATTAAAACGAAGCCCTCAACTCACTCTAACTTTTTAATAAAGGATCTAAGGTAGAAACTCACTCTAAGTAGATCAATCAAAAGAGAGAAGGTGTGTAGAGGGAGAGAGAGAGATAAAAAACACTCCAGGGGCGGTTTTTAAAAAGTTATGAAGGAAAAGTAGGTCAAAAAGTGATCCAAAAAGTGAAATCACGGACTGATATAATCGACTCTACGCTCGAGCGTAGAAAGCCCGCTCGAGCGTAAGACACAGAATCATGCTCGAGCGTGAAGAAAGCCGCTCGAGCGTCGATTGTACCCTTCCAGAAGTTTTGCAGGCGCTGCACCCGCTCGAGCGTCAAACTCCCCGCTCGAGCGGAGGAGCAAAAACAAGGGATCACGCTCGAGCGTAAAAACTACCGCTCGAGCGGAAGAACTGCAGAGCAAAATACTGGGAGATGGAAAATCCCGCTCGAGCGTCAAAATTCCCGCTCGAGCGGAGAATCAACAACGAAGGGACCGCTCGAGCGTTAAAACTTCCGCTCGAGCGTGAAGGCCAAAATCTGGGCATCACCTATCGGCATCTAAAATCAACCAACCTGTAACAGACCCGTCCAACACAACCTATACTTCAAATACAAAGAGATTAAAGGACAACAACAACCAATAAGTAATGACAGGATCCACGGAACCTAAGTCCGGATACAATAATTTAAAGAGAAAAGACCGGGGTCGCTATAGCTTAGATATCTACATGAAAATGAGGCCAACTGCCAAATTTTGGCTCTGGTTTTTTGAAATTCGGAACCAAGCACTCCAGCCAACTGTCATTGGTAAAGTGCTTAGGGGGCAATTGTGGGAGCCGAATAAATAGAAGAGTCAGAAGGTGCGTACCCCAGAAATCAGATATTATTCGGTTCCATATTGCGTGACTAGGATGCCGAATACGTTAGGAAGGCCGAATAGCCGAAAATCGATAGCTCCAAATAAATAAAAGGGGAATGGGATAAAAGTAGGCTCAAGCCCCGAGGCCCAAAAACCAAGTATAAATATAAGAACCACAGATTTAGAAAGGTATGTAAGAATCACTTCACTTAACTTAGTAAACAAGCTATCCTGAGTGTCTGAACTGACTTGTCCGTCGGAGTGCTAATTCCGACACCCCCGACCGGAGTGTTTGTATCTTTTCAGGTGACTAGCTGAGGATCACTAACGTCTCCCAGGATCTGAAAAGTATTTCCAAACCACTTCTCCACAATGGTTTTAAAAATCGGATTGGACTAACTGGTTCGACCAGTTAAACCGTCGACTGGTCGGGGTCCAGTCCGGATATACCCTCTAAATCATTCCAATCCAAAAACCGGCCTATTTAGAGATAACCAAAAAAATCAGCAATAGCACCAAACCAATTGACCCAAGGATGGGTCAAGTGAAACAGCCGGGTTGATAAAATTAAAAATTTTGAACTTTTTTTTGATATTTTCTAACTAATCTTTTTATTTTTACTTTCTTTTTTATTATTATATATATATATATATATATATGAGAAAATTTTAATTAGAAACTATCTTTCAAAAGTCTCCTCTTGTGAGGAATCCTATTAAAAATTTGAAATTATTGTGAAAGTCTCTACCTATTTATAAATAAAATAAAATAAAAAAATCTTTCAAAACAATTCAAGAAATCCATGTGGGATTCAATGAAATTTATTGGAGGGAGACTTAAAATTTTGACATCCTTTTAAAAATTTTATTCTTCTTTCAATCAAATTATTTGAATTAAAATTACATGGAGAAAATATTGAATATTTAGTTTTCTATTCCAAAATTAAAATTAATAATATTTTAAAATACATTATTATATTTTTTGCTAAAAAAAATATCAGGAAAAATATTTAAATTAATTTAATATTTTCAATTTTTGTTTAATTTATAATGTTATTACTTATATTTTTATTTAAATATAATTTTAACATGTTTATGATATCTTCCATTTCAATTCAACTTAATGATTAAATTGATAATCCGTCGACCTATTTTTTTATTCAATTCTTTTATCGATTCGATTTTTAAAACATTGTGATGTAATTCCTCACCTCCTCCCTCCAAAAAAAAAAAAAAAAAAAACCAACCCTCTCAGCAAGGTCCTGTTCCGGTCACCAGGCAATTACACCCAAAAATATTGCAAACCAGCCATCACCATTCTGACAAAGGTATTACTAATTTATTGGGTTAAGCATTAGGGGAAAAAAAATTGAATAATACCCAAAAGCACCACCAACAGGGGATGAGTGGAGCACCTCTATCGGTGTCGCTGATGGAGAGATTTGCGTCCCCTATTGCTAGCAGCCAGTGCAAGATTTTGAGTGGCGCATTCGGCATCAAAATCTGTGTTGGGTTTTAAATAGACATATTATAAACATCAAGTTGTGGCGAGGAGTTAGTTACTCACCATTGAAATAGACAGAGAGACAGCGAAGAGGAGAGGCCAGAAGAGAGAGAAGGAAAGAGAAAGACAACCGGTTAACAAATCTTTTTGATGGACAGCCCAGATCAAAATAGAAGATCCAATGGCTCATATAATTTATGTATGCACATGAATACCACCATTTGCCTACTGTAGTTGGACCCCGAGAAAAGACTTTGATCCTATTTTTATTGGGAAAATGTTTGAGGGTTATAATTTTTGTGGTCATAATAGCTTAAAATTGTCAAAATGACGTCGTTTTTTGTACAAAACATGTCAAAACGACGTCGTTTTGACAGTTTTGAGCCATTGTGGCCACAAAAATTGTGACCTGCTATCATTGTTGTTTTTATTGTTACAAAAAGTTTTTTTTTTTTTTTTTTTGGTGTGTGTAATAGTCGGGCCACAGCCAAAGAAAAAACAAAACTAAAACCTAACAAGACTGGAAGTTTTCCATTATATAAAGAATATAAATTTATAATTAATTTAAATTTTAAAAAAAAAATCATTATACTATGTACATCTTTAAATAAAAGTATTTATCATAAGTAACTTATAATTTGTTATATTAAAATTTAGGGAAGCCCTACCAGTAGGACCGTAAACGAGTCAAGCTGAGAAAATTTTAGTATGTTTAGGTTTGTTTATTAAGATTTTAACGAGGTTGAGCTCGAACTCGAACTTAATAAAAATTTAACGAATTGAGCTCGAGCCAATTTCTCAAGCTTGAGTCTGTTCATAAGCCTTAACGAGCTAAAAAAAATTTAAATTCATACTTGCATATAAGATTAAATTTACAATTAATACTTTGATTATACAATTATATATTCAATATATATAAACATACTAAAAAAATTAATATTTTACCAAAATAATAATATATACCGCCACTATTATATAAATATACTATCTATAGTTAACTATTATTTGCATTTATATTTTTTGAATATATAAATAACATATTTATCTTATTTTTTATAGATATTTTTATATTATTTAATATATAAATAATAAGTGTTAAACGAGCTAGTTAATGAGCCGACTTTGCGAGCCAAGCTTTCATATGTTTGGACTCATTTATTAAAAATTTAACTAGTTTGAGCTCAATCTCAAACGCAAAAAAAAAAATTAACGAACTGAATTCGAATGAGTTGTTACCGAACTGAATTTAAGTATGTTCATGAACGATTTTATTCATTTACAACCCTACCTACCATACACACCTTTCGTGGTGAAAATTGCCAAAGATAGTTACAAACGACATTGAAGTTTTTGGAGTGAGGAAAATTATCAGTGAGTTTAGTTTTAATTTTAGATTTAATTTTTTATTTTGCATATTTTTTTTAATGAATATTTTTAAAATTTTAAGCAATTTTTATTTTTTATTTTTTTTAGATGCATCTTACTTAGATAAATTTATTGTATAATTTTCTTGGTCAATTATGCAATAGGTTTTTTTGTAATAACACAAACATTCTTGGTCAATTACGAAACATAAATCTTTTATTTTTAACAAATTCTAAATACACCTATAAGGTTTGTTTAAAATATAAATTGGTCCTATAATATTAGAAATTATAACTATCGTTTGTTAGAAATTTTAATTTAACATAATACTTAGGGAGAAACAAAATTCTCCTATGCAATAATAAATTATCAAAATTATTTATTGAAAAAATTTCTCATATCATTAAAAGCTTAATTGACTTAATGATTTATTTATTAACAAAATAGTTAATTGAAAAATATTTTTTATATCATTAAAAATTGTTATTTTCTTAATGATTTATTTATTAATAAAATTGGTCATTTGTTATGCAAGTATGATTTATGTATTAATAAAATTAGTCATTTGTATATAAATGTATTTTTTTCTACTTCTTTATTAGTTGAGTGAATTATCTTAGTAGTTTTTTTTTTTAAATGAGAGAATTATCTTAGTGTTCGTTTTATATTTATTTGTTGAGAAAAGCTACACACCACAATTTTTCTTTTTATAAGTTCGGAAGAAATGTTAAAAACTCATAAATTTACCAAAAATGATATGATAATAGAATTGAAGTCTACATCATTAGGTATATAACAAATCAAAAAATGACACATATTATACCACATAATTCGATCATATATCTAATAATTTATTCTATTCAATTTCATAGAATAATATTTTAATTTAAAAAAATTATTAAAATAAAAAAATTAAATATATTGTAATAATAAGGCATGAGTCTTTTTAAACTAGTATGTATGTATATATATATATATATATATATAAAAATTAAACCATAAATGTACCTAAATAATCTAATTTATTACCACAAAATTATCTTAATCTACTTTTAATTTTTAACACAATTTCTCTTTTAATAATATTTTAAATTAAATTAAATTTTTTATAAAAGATGACAATTAAGGTTAGGGTTTGGTTAGGATTAAGATTTAATTTGGAGAATAAGATGAAAATGAGGGTATTATTGACATTTGATTCAACTTTTGACTTTGGCTTAACACTTTTACATTATCCACTTTCAATTTGAGAGAGTGTGACACATCTTCTGTTATCTTTAACAGAAAAACTAGCTGCAGTACTTTAGTCCAAAATCATAAGAGAGTTCTTTGTCAATATTTGAAACATAGGGGGGGAAAAATACTCCGAGGTGAAACCACAAGGAGGCAAAGTGAATTTTGTTCATAATTTTATTATATATTTTTTTGTAGTAAATTACACTAACTGTTGTGATTTGAGAAAATATAATTAGTCCAACATTTTTAAAATAATTACACCTTGCTTGGTTTTGATTGATTTTTTGAAAATTGAATTTTTTGTTTTTTGTATTTTTTTTGGTGATTTTTAAAATATTTTAAGTATTTTTTTTTTTACTTTCTAGATGCACATAACTTAGATGCACCTACAAAATAAAATATTTATGAAAAAAAATTTAAAATTTAATAAATATACAAGAATACGAAAATGTACTGAATATTTGAATTTTTTTGTAGTTGGTGAATTTTTTAAAGATTTTTTTCCATAAATATTATACTTTTAAGTGTATTTAGGTTAGGTGCATCAAAAAAAAATTTAAAAATTAGTAAAACATTAAAAATTTGGGTAACTATCAATAGGTCCTAATAATTGGACTTAATTCCCATGAAGTCTTATTGAAAATAAGTTCTAACAAAATCGTCATTAAAAATATTTTTTTTTGTGATGATTTTTTGTATATATCACTAAAATTGATAATTAGTGACTTTTTTTCATGATTTTTATAAATTATAAAACTTACAATTGTGAGAATATTATGTAATTATAGAAATGTATCCATTAGGTTATTTGTGAATATTCGATTGATTGTAGATTGATTGTATGCGGTTATTTCCTATTATAGATTAGGTTTAGGATTGCTATAAATATTGGTTGTAATATTTGTATTACGTACAATTGAATATACAGACTTTATTCAAAAAACTTACCTGGTATCAAAGCTTTGTTTGAAAACCTAATCAGCCTCCAAAGTCGCGCTCCCTATCAACCTCTGATTTCACGGGAATCGTGACCTACTTGTCGGAATCACAATTCATCTCTTCTGGCGAAGTCCCTTGTTTGTATCTCTACTCCAACTCTTAGCCTGAATCGCGATCCATCGCGACCCATCTGCCTCTACATCGTGACCCATCTGGCTCACGACCCACATGGTGTCTGGTTCATGACTTTTTGGCTCATCGACTCGCGATCTCTCTTTGTTACTGAGTCGCATTCTTGCTCTCTCTAGATTATGGTTTGCTAGTCTTCTCTCTCACCAAAGGATACTTCTCCGACGTGGTTCGCCTCTTCTCTCTAGTCGACTTGGTTGGATGACCCATCTGGTCGATCCATCTAATCGACGTGGTTAGTTATGCTTCGACTCCTCTCAGCTAAGACTTCTCTCTCATGTTCTGCTTCAGTTCTACTTCTCTTGTGTGCTTTTGATTTGCTTTGATCGTGTTTGATCCATTGAGTATTTGGATCACTCAGTTTGACCGCTTAGTTATCTGTTATTGCATTTTGACCCTACAAAATTTTGCTTATTACACTTGAACCCCTAGTTTCCCTATTTTGTTCTATTTTGGGTTTATTACACTTGAACCCCTTAGTTTTCTAGTTATTGTAATGTCTCTGGCTTCGGATGAATGTGTCTACTGCCATCAAATGGGTCATTGGAAGTACCATTGTCTCAAGAATGGATGGATGTCTGCTTTATCTTCTCAGCAGTTTTTGATCCAGTTCTACGTCTCTCCTTTAAATACTATTCAGCATCCCACCAGTTTTACTATATCTGCTTCGGCTCCTAATCCTGACTTGGCTTCCTTGAGTGCTCAGATTAGCTAACTTCAGTATGTACTGTCTATCTCCCAACCATCCCCATTTACCTCTATTGTTTCCTCTCTTCGTTCAGGTTTGTTTGGGTCTTCTTCAGGTATCTCTTCGTCTGTCTGGATTTTTGATTCTAGTGCCTCTCATCATATGACTCCCTATCTCTCCTTACTTCAAAATTGTACTCCCCCTCCTTTTTCTATTATCGTTAATGCTACTAATGGGTCTAGTATGTCTGTTATATCTGTTTGGTCTATCTTATCGTCTGCTGCCTCCATTTCATCTGTCTTTTATGTTCCTCAATTATCTATTAGTTTATTATCTATCAGTCAGCTTGATGCCTCTAGTTTTGATGTTATTTTTTCTTTTTCTATCTGTTCTGTGCAGGAGTAGATATCCAAGCAACAGATTAGGATCAACCGTAGAGTTGGACACCTCTGTGTGGTGGAGAGCTTACATCTGCCTATGGAACCTCTTCAACTGCCTTTTCATCTTTTCAGTTAGATTTTCCGTCTAGTCCTTTCTACTTGTGGCATTCTAGATTGGGGCATTTGTCTGATGATCGCTTATGGTCTTTAGCTTAGTTTGGTATCTTGGACAGAGTTTCTCCTAGTGAACTTACTGAATGTCGAGGGTGCAAACTTGCCAAAATGATAGCCTTACATTTTCATAAAAGTACTTCTATATCTGATACACTATTTTCTTTAGTTTATACTGATATTTGAGGCCCTTATCCTATTCTCACCAAAGGAGGTTTTGCATACTATGTGTCATTTATTGATAACTGTACCCGTTACACCTGGGTTTATCTAGGGATGTAAATCTGGCCCGGCCGGCCCGGCCCATGTTGGGCCTCACGGGCTTCTGCCAAATTTGTGGCTTGGCCTAGCCAACCCACAAGCAAAAAAATTAAGCCTAGGCCCAGGCCCAAGCCTAGGGGTATTCGGGCCTTGGATGGGCCAGTGAGCCGGGCCTCGGGCTTGGGCGGTCCTGACCATTTTTTTTTTATTTTTAAAAATTTTTCTACCAAAATTTTATTATTTTCCACTAAAAAAGACACTAGGTCTCGGGCAGGTCACGCTTCGGGCCGGGCATTTAGTAGGCCTTAAGCAGGCTAATGGATCAGGCCACAGGCTGGGCTAGGCTCAGGCCCGAGCCTAAATGGACGGGGCCCACCCCAGGCCGTGGGCAGGCTTCGGGCCATTTTTACACTCCTAGGTTTATTTTAGGGGAATTGACCCAAAGGTCCAAGCCTAACATATCATACCTCATTTAGGCCCAAAACAAATTTAATACTCCATTAAGTTCTCAAATTATCAATAAGACGAAAATACCCACAATATATCATCCAATTTATATGCGCCCAACCATCACCCACGATCATCTCAGTCTAATCAGTACACTGTCACATCTCCGCCGCTCGAAATCGAATTCTCAGTCCTCCATCTCTTCTCCGTTCGACTCCATTCCCTCTGAAACCCTACCCTAACCACAAAACGAAACCGTTCATCTTCATCATCCACGATCATCTTAGTCTGATCAGTACACTGTTACATCTCCGCCGCTCGAAATCGCATTCTTACTCCTCCATTTCTCCTCCATTCGACTCCATTCCCTCTGAAACCCTACCCTAACCACAAAACGAAACCGTTCATCTTCAACACAACACCAAGTCGTTCATATTCTCCAATCGGCGACTCTCAACAACACAAAGAACCATCGCCACTCTGAAGAAATTTCATAGTTCCTGACTTTCGATTCACAGAAATGGGGAAAAAAAGTAACATCTCTCTTCACCTATTCATTATTTTTCATTCAAATTTGTACATTATTCTTTCATATTTCGTATATATACATTTTACATACTTCAAAATGTATAAACCCTCTTTCATATATAATCCCCTGTTTTACAACATTCTAGTCCCCTGTTTTTAAACATTCTAATCCACTATTTTTACACATAAATCCATGTTTTTACATATTCAACACCTTATTCTTATTCTTGTTGTTCAATATTGCCTTTTCTTATTGTTGTTATTTTTGAATACTTAATCTTCTTGTTGTTATTGTTGTTGTTGTTTACAAAATACAATAGGCTGTTCCTATTGTTGATATTGTTTATAGAAACTACAACATCATACAATTTTATTTCATCACTCTACAAGTAACATATCTAAATTTATTCAAACTGCAAATGAAACTGCAAAATTACACAGTTTAATCACTACTCAAAACAAATAGGTAACTTATTATAAAGTGCAAATCAAACTGTCAAATTATACAGTTTCGTAACTGTTACCAACAAATACATATATAACTTCATATTAAACTGCATAAAAAACTTCAAAATTATACAGTTTTGTCACTATATTACTCATACCCTACTGTCACTTTCATTTTTTCAAAAATAGTTGTTGGAAGATATTGGAAGAAACAAACCCATATGCCCAAAAATCTAATCAGGGATTTAAGTATCTCCCCTTTTAAAAGTCCGTCTCCTGTATCCACTGAAATGCCACCAACATCTCCCCTTCCACAAAAAACCCAACCACCACAACAAAAAACAACCAAACACCACAGACCCCACCAAAAAACCCACAAAACAACCACACTACCTACAAGAAAAAGCCCAAGAACTACACCACAGACCCCACCCACACAACAAACACCAACCACACCTCCAACCACAACAAAAACAAACAAAAGAAAGCCAACAAAAAAACAAGAAGCTTCTCCAACCAAAAAAAGAAAGCTCAAAGAAAGCCAATCAACTCCCATAACAAAAACCAAGGCATCAAAAGGGAAAAAAGCAGCAGTCCCTGCAAAGAGAGTCCAACAATTTAATTACCGTTCCAACATCGAAACAGTAATAAAACTGTTGAAGGGGGTCAAATTCACAAAAGCCTAACAGACAGAGCTGGAAAAAATCCCTTTTTGGCCCATTATAAATGCTCTCTCCTCAACACAACTGAAGGCCTCTTGGTGCAGATGCTACGATTCCATTGTAGCAGAAATGACAACACTCTACAACAAAAGAAAAAGTGTATTTATACTTGACAAAAAGGAAATGAAACTCAGAAACAGTGATGTCAAGCTCATTTTTGGTATCGACTGTAGAGAAGATAGCATCATCACCAAATCCTATACAAGACCAAAGGATTTTGAGCTTCTATTTTACAAATGAAGATGCAAATCAGTAAAGAGATTGGATGGCAAGTTTTTGACCAAAATGTTTCAGCAAACAAAAAAAGAAAAATCAACCAATGATCGTCAAGATCTTGCAAGGGTCATCACCCTTTACTTGTACTTGAAACTTCTCATGCCTACAATAGGCCATACACTCAGTTGGAGTTTCCTCAACTATGTTGGCAATCTCAACAACATCAAGAAGTACAATTGGGTTGAGGCAATAAAAGACACACTGATGAATTCAATGGCAAATGCAAACAACAACCCAAGGCATGTCACTGGATGCGTCATGTTACTCTTGGTAAACACATTACTCAACTAGTTCACACAAAAATATCAAACATCTACCTATTTCTAACTATCTAACATATTTCAATTTTTTTTTTTACAGTACTGGTACTGTGAGCACAGTAAACTCCTCCGACCATCCAACAAAGAAGGCTTCCCAAGGTTTATGAAATGGAACCTTGGCAAAATGTACTCCAAGTGGAAACACATCAGCCTTACTCACTTTGAAAAGGTATTCAAACTCTTCTATACTATCATAGCACAAATCTATTCAACACTCCTTTCACAGTCATTATAGTAAAAATCATGTTATGAAACTGTCAAATTCTTCAGTTTCAAGTAACATATGTTCAACACTTGACTCACATTATTCACAGTACAAATCATATTATGAAAGAGTAAAAGTTCACAGTTTCAAAGCACACACTTATTTAACATCACTCATGTTATGAAACTACAAAAGTTTATAGTTTAAACGCACAAATCTATTTCACATCACTCATATTATGAAACTGTAAACTTTTTCAGTTTCAAGCAATATATTTCGACACTTAACCCACATTACTCACAATACAACTCATCTTATGAAACTAACCAATTTTACAGTATTACTGATATATGCCACATTGTTCCAATGCAGGTTAACCAAAGTGCTTTAACCCCAACTGAATAAGAAAAACAGTTATTGCATATCAATCAAATCACATCAACAGACTCTTCAGCAAAGAAACATGACCACAAAAAGGGCAATAAGCGAAAAAAGAAAACAAAAGCAATAAAAAAAAACTTCTAGACAGTGATGAGGATGACTTTCTCAAAGAAGAATATCAATCAGAATCAGAATTAGAATCAGAACAAGAAGAACAACAACAAAAAAAAGAAAAGAAAGCAAAAATCACAAGAAGAACCAGAAAATGATGAACAAGAAGAAGAGAATGATGAAGATAAAAAATAAGTGACTGATGAAGAAGAAGTTGATGAAGAAGAAACTTAAGAAGAAGAAGAAGAAGAAGAAACTGAAAAAGAAAAAGAAGAAGAAGAACCTGATGAACAACAAGACAATGATGAAGCAGAAGAAAGACAAGAAGCAAAAGGTGATCAACCAGAATACACTGATGAAGAAGAAGACCAACAACAAGAACAAGAAGAACAACAAACAAACCAACAACAACAAGTCAATGAACAAGAACTGACAAACCAACAAGAAAAACTCCAAGAGAAATCTGACATATTTCATGCACAAGGTAAACTATTGTCTAATACTAAAGCAAACTGCAAAATTTAATTAAACTAACCAAAACACAATCCAACATTTTTATAAGTCATGACCAACCACAAATACCAACCAAAGAGGACGACAAGGACAAGCTCATATCAGCCATAAGAGCACAAATGCAAGATATGGAACAAAAATTTATGGCTGAATTGCATAAAAAAGAAGATCAATCGAAGGAAATGTCCACCAAAAAAACTGGCAGTCCCCAACAAAGATCAATGGTCAAGAGAATCAAAGTCATGAAAACAAGCACATGACCCAAATTTTTGAATACCAGCCAATGACAAAAGCCAAAGAAGATACAAGGAACAAGACACAAACTACTGCTGATGTACCCAAACCAACAGAGGGTACCTATGAAGAAAAAGAGAAGAAGAATGAAAAGAAAAAAAGAAGAAATCGAAACAGAGACAGAACCTGCTACTAAACCCGAGCAAAAAGAGGGTGCTCATGAAGCAAAACAACAGCAGAAAGAAAAGATACAAGAAGATATTGGCCAAGAGAAAGCAGTTGCTGCTGAAACCAACCCAAAAGAGCATGCCAATCAAGAGAAGACACAACTTCAAGTATTGGAAAGTGATGATGATTTCAAGGAAGAATTAATCCAAAACAAACCACTTGCCATTTCTTGCCGCAAAACAAACAAGGTTTGGCATAACCTATCCAAAAAAAACCAAGACCAAATTTAACTCATCAACAACACACAATCAAGTGCTTGTGTCTGGTCTGGCAGCGAAGATGAAAATTACGTATACTTTTCAAATATATGCAAATTGACCAACAAGGAACCCTTTTATGGGAATGTAGGTCTACAACTGCACAATTTTACAATTTCTGTTCATATTCAATAACCTATTCCACAAACCTAACACATTCTCATATATAACATGTTTCAGGTCATTGATGCCTTCTCAGAAAAGTAATTGGCACTCCAACCAACCATTGAAGAATTTGAGAAAAATGATCTAGCCTTTGCAAGAAATCCATACGCGGGAAGATCTTACATTTTCTCAGCACTCATCAATGTAAGCAAAACTTAACATACATTTCAACTGCAAAATTTTTTACTTTCTTAACATGTCTTACTACATAATTTTATAACATATTTCAAACATATATATAACTTACAGACTCCACTACAAAACCAAGATCAAGCACTAAGAGAAAAAATGATGGACAGCCATTTTCCAGAAGCAATGAAAAACAGATATATCCATTTCCCAATCAACCACGACAACCATTGGACAATTGTGATCTTTGACAATGCTGATAGGATATGAAGACACTATGACTCTTTGAGACCAGCAAAAGATTGCCACAACAAGCACTTTGAAATTGCAAAGGAAATTGTAAGTTAAATAAAATTTCCTACTTAGTTCCATTCCTTTAAAAGCATCTCAACTCATCATTATAACTAACAAAAATACCCACTAACTATTTTGTAGCAACAACATCAACTCAGATGGAATAAAGCATTACTCAGCAATCAAGGAAACATGTTATCATCTCAAGAGTGCGAGACAATAACTGCATCAATTGAAGAATGCCCACAACAAACCCCACACTCGTAAGATACAAAATCAATAAACTATTCTTCCAATATGCTAAATTTTGTAGTTTTACCTAACTAATTAACTTCATCTAAAACTTTGCATGAATGATAGTGCAATTGCCGTCTGCAATATTATCAACCAATATATCAACTGGCAACCTGTGCAGAAATCACTTTAACCAACTGAGTGGGTCAAATTTCGAGCAGAAATCGTCAGTCAATTTCTCAATGATGAAATCCGATCTTGGCAACTCGAGCACTACCAAATGTTGACAAAACATACCAAACCATAGAAACAATGAACAAACTTCTTGACAATACAAATATTCAAATGAACATATCTTTGTACTTTTTTTTTTAACATGTGACAAGTAATTTATATACTTTTAGGAATGTTCTTCTTCTAGTTATTATGGTGAAAATGATTGTTGTCATTGATGTTGTTGTTGCTCTTCTTCTTGTTATTATTATTGTGCTTGTACTTCTGATTATTTGTGTACTTGTTTGTGGTTGCAAATATTTTCATACAGTAAAGGTTATTTCTAATAATTCTTCAAACTGCAAAATTATGTAGTTTCATCAGGTTGTTTCTTATAATTCTTAAAACTGAAAAATTATACAATTTCATTACTCAAACAAAATTTATGCTACACAATTATGCATCCAATTTCATGACTCAACAAATAGATGAACTACATTTCAAAATTGAAAATAAAACTGTAAAATTTTACAGTTTTCTTGCTACAAAATATGAAATAAATGAATCATGTAGTAAAACTGCATTTCAATATTATACAGTTTCAATAAGAAATTTTCAACAACCTTCTGTGCATTCCATAAAAATAAAACCAACCAAACCCACAAAAAAATAACAATAAAAAACAAAACAAAACTATTACAAAACAACTTCAATAACTAAAAAACACATCAAAAAACTAAAAACAATTCACCCAACTTTATTCATTACTTCCATAATACCAAGTATCACATTTTTTATTATCATAATTCCTCAAATTCAAATACAAATCCAAAAGAATAGACTGTGGCCTCAAATAGCAGATTTGCACGTCTTCTTATTGTGATTCCCATATTTCAAGCACCCCCCACACTTGATTTGCTTCACATTCTCACCCCTAGAAGGTATCCTCTTCTTCTTGTTCCGCTCGGGCTGCTTCTTCGTTATAGAAGGTTTGATAATCGAACTACTAGCACCATCAAAGTCAAATCTCTCACTTGAAGGCACTGGATAAACAGACTCCTTGTATGACTCTCTAAAACAATCTACATGAAAAAAGGGATCAATGAAATCATACACATCTCTACCACTACTACGCAAAGCATGCACAACATGACAACAAGGAAAACAATTCAATTGCCATTCATGGCAAGAACAAGTCTGTCTACCAATATCAACACAAAAAGAAATAGAAGAATGAACCTCAAGCACAGTATCACTAGTAACAATCACATCCCAAGACTTAGCTAGCTCCAAAGAGTCCACCAACTTCTTTTCCATAACAGGACACAATTTCGTAGTCCATCTTTTAGATTCAGCTCTTCTATTCGACAATTGAGTCATGATTTGAACCCTAATCATATCAACCATACAAGTAATAGGCAACTCACGGGCCCCACCAATCCAATTATTGTAAGACTCGGCAGCTTTAGATGACATCTCACCATATCGTTTCCCTCTAAAAAATGCATTCGCCCACTTATCATTTTGCAAACCATCCAACATACTATCAACTCTACAATTCCCAGAAATACGCCTCAATTTCTCCATATAATGTTGGAAAGAAACAACCGTTGGCGCATAAGCACATTTAACTAATATTTTCATCAAACTCAACTTATAGTTAGTACGAAGTCCCACCAATTTGTCAATCAAATTTTTCTTAAAATGATTCAAGCAATATGCATGATGTGCATTGGGAAAAACCACTGAAAGAGCGTCTAGCAATCCATGTTGATGGTCCGACACAAAGGTCAATCTTCGACCAGAACCAACACCCTTTAACAACTGACTTAAGAACCACATCCAATTATCTTGATTTTCAGCGTCAACAATTGCAAAAGCTAAAGCAAACAGACCTGCAAACAACATAACATCAAACTACAAAAATTAGCAGACTCACAATACAATAACACACTAACAAACCAAACCTATACTAACTGCAAATAAATACATACCTTGATTACCATCCTTTGATGTTGCTGCAAGCAAATGCCCCTTGTAACACCCCTTCAAGAATGTACCATCAACAAACGACAACGGACGACAAAATTGAAAGCCATACAAACATCCATAAAATGCCACAAATAACCTTCGAAAACACCCACTACTTTCATCCACATTTAATTCAAACACACTTCCCGGATTCGTTCTCATAGCCGTCTCAAGGTACCATCGAAGTTGGTCAAAAGAAGTTGCAAAATCACCAAACAACCCATCTCTTGCCTTATCAACTCATAACCATGCAATCCGATAAGAAACATCTATACCATATTGCTTCTTTAACTTTTTTTTAACTTCAATAGGACGAGTCAACAGATTATCACTAATAGCATTTTGCACAATATCAGACACAAGTCTAGAACCAACCATTTTGCTACAAGATCTGCGAGCCACAACCCCACAAGTATGCACATTATCCAACTTCATTATAAAAAAAATACTGGAATTCATCAACACCCTTCCATGCACAAACCATTTACAACCCGTAGACGACTTCATCATGCATTCAGCAGTTACTCCTGTTGCATCGTTCTGCAAATAATTCACTGTAAAACCACACTCAACTGCATACTTAGCCAATAGAATGCGGAACGCCAGCACTCCACCTTCAAATTCTTGACCAACACTATGTATAATCCCTTTCCAACTGGCAGACAACAAAACTCTCTCTGGTTCTAGATAAAAACTAGGCAACAAACCACCAAAATCATCACAATCATTAACCAAAGAACTCTCACCAATTACAGAATCAATCCTACAAGAATTACCATCATCAACCTCCACAATTCTCTTATCACCCATAACAACATCAACAACATGATAACCACTACTACCTATCATTGACAGCATATTCCACAAATCATCATCACATTCAACAATACAATTAGAATATCCAGCAATAGAGAAAAACAAACAAAAGTTACCAACACTCAACTCCTTGAACTTCGCATATATTTTCTCAATAACTTCATCATAACTACATCCCTCACTAATCTTAATAGTAGCACAGCAATTACTGTATTTGCATATTAACATGAAACACCCCTCTATACTACAAAATCACAAACCAACAAACAATTGTTCACAGATTCCAAACTGCAAAATTGTATAGTTACAACATATCAGTACCAACACTGCACAATTCACAATTCCAAACTGTAAAATTATACACTTACAACATATCAATATCAAAACACTAGAATTCACAATTTCAAACTACAACTTCAAAACGCATTACACTATACAACAAACAAAATCAACAAAATCAAAATCATTACACTATATCACATACAAAAATCAAATAAAATAAATATCAAACAAACAAAATTTATCACAAAACAAAAAACTAAAACAACATTACCAAACACAAACCAGATATCACACAAATTTGCTTATCTATATATACATACATATATGTATACACACACAGAGATATGTATATGTATATGTATATGTATGTATCGACAGATACATACATACACATACATATATGTATCAACAGATACAAACCAGATACACAGAGAGAGAGAGAGAGAGAGAGAGAGAGAGAGAACGTACGCAGAGATCGCCTGTACACAGAGGTTCAGATCGCACAACCAGATCCACCTCACAGCATAATGAGATCGACCACACAACACAATGAGATCGCCATAACGAAGAGAAATCGAGATCGCAGAGACTAAGATTTGATTTTCTTTTTTGAACGGAGCAAAAATTTAATTTTTCACATATATATAGATCTCAAAACAAAGGGTAATACAGTCATTTACAAAATAGAAAAATAAAAAAGGGACCTTTGGGTATAAAACTTATAGCAATCCCGGTTATCCCTTTATTGTTCTGTTGTTTTCCGGACACGGTTCCGTGGAGTTGGTAGTTGTACCTATCGTGTTGTCAACCTTTAAACTCTTTTGTTTGAGTTTTAGAATGTGTTGGGCTCGGTTGTTTCAGGTTGGTAGAGCTTTAGCTCCCATTGTTGTTGCCCAGTTTTGAACTGTTCGCTCGAGCGGGTCTTCTTGCGCTCGAGCGGGATTTTCACAGTTTCAGTATTTCGTACCTCTGCAAAACTTCTGCAGATGTGTTTTCTACGCTCGAGCTGATTTCTTGTGCTCGAGCGGGTCACGCTCGAGCGGGATTGTTAGCGCTCGAGCAGGTTGTACTGTTTGGTGTAAGTTTTGGGAGGGAGAAATCTATGCTCGAGCAGACTGGTTTTCGCGCTAGAGCGGATGTACTTTATTCTTGTGTCTTGGCGCTTGAGCAGGCCTTCTTGCGCTCGAGCGTACCTAGCTTTTTGCCCTTGACGCTCGAGCGTTGTGTTCTCCACTCGAGCGGAAGAGTCGTATATCAATTGACAGCTAGGCTATTTTAAATCACTTTTTACATTTCCATTCTCTCTCTTACTTTACCAAAACCGATTTTTGAGAGCCCCTCACTCTAAAACCTAACTTCTCTCTAGGGTTTGATCTAGTAGGAGTGTTTTCCTCACCTTGAGCCTTTGTAAAAAGTGTGTTGATCATCGAGGGCTTTGTTTTGATCTGGGAATTTTGAGATTTGGAGGAACTTCAAAATTCTTCGTCTTCTCCATTTGAGCTCCGAGCTTGAGGTAGGGATTCTCCTTGTACCTTTTCAATACTCCGTCTATAGATAGACATGTGGTAGTTTTTGTATTGCATGAAAATGAAATCATGTTGGATTTGTTGAAAAATCATGGGGTTGTATCTTGGGTTGGTTGTGAATTTGGGTTTATTATCATTAGTTGTGGATTGGGCTAATTGGAGTGTTAATTAGCATGTTGTTGTTGAAAGGAGAGAGAACCCTAATTTTTATTAGACCTAATAAATTAATAAGAGGGGTTTTGATCTTTGGGCAAACACTTATGTATTTTGGGTATTAAATGAGGTCATGGTTGTGAATTGTAGTTGATTGAGCCTTTTTGGTCAATATTGAGAAAGAGGGAGGAAAACCCTAATTTAAGGATTATGACTTAATTTGCATAATTAATTTGGAATGGCTTTGGAAAGAACGTAGTGGATTAAAATAAGTTATGGCGTTATCGTCCATGAAATTGGTTTTTGTGAAAACAAAAAGGAATGGGATCGATTTTGTGGAAACAAAAAGGGATGAAGTTAGTTTCGTGAAAGCAAAAGGAAGTGGAAATTCGTTTTGTGAAATGGGAAAGGTATTCTCTGAAATAAGTATAAACATTGAAATGTTGTATCTTGAGTGTTGAACACACACTTGTGGGGAATCGTAGCTTTAACTACCATGTTAATGTCGTTGTTGGGTTTGTGGTATCATAGTAGTTGAGTCCTTAATAGATGTACTAAATATTTGCATCTAGAGGTTTTGTCCTTGGTCATCGGTGGAGGATGACACGATTGTGTTGAATTGTCGTGCATGCATTATACCATTGTTGATGGAACATCGTATGTGATGAAGTGTTGAGATACATTATATATGTATGCTTGCTCGGGAAGAGGTAGTTATGTGTTCATATACTTTAACACATTGTTTGTATCTGGATGGTTGATGTATATGTGTTATACATGTTAGTTGTGCCTTGTTGCATTTGGTTGGTGGTGTTATACCCTGCGCTAATAATCAGAGGTACCATGACCTTCCAGCTAGCGTCTGGAGAACTGTCTGCGCTAATAATCGAAGGTACCATACCCCTCCAGCTAGCGCCTGGTAAACTGGCTTGTTGTTGTGAAAGGTGTATCTTTGGCTTACTACGTACATAGCTAGTAGAGCAATGTTTAGTTGTTGTTGTTGTTTCAATGTATCTGAGAACATCATGATTTGTGTTGGTTACAATCTTAGAGGGCCAAGTTGCCTCATTGATTTATCTTATGCATGTATAGTTATGATTGAATTGGGAATGAACCAAAATGCCTTTTGTCTTTTGGTAACGTGAAGGAGACCGAATACTTTAGAAACATATTTTGAAAAGGCACATCTATAGTATGTGTGGATAATGGAAGACAGTAGTGGGCTTAGTGAATTTTATCCCTAAGGAATTGTTAATGTTATGAAAGATTGGGAACGGGGGTTGATAAAAAGAAAAGAGAATTGAATCGCCTATGGCGTTGATTGAAATGGTCGTTTTCAAGAAAAGTTCATATATACATATATATATATATATATATATATATTGTATAAACGGCCACATTACTATTCTAGTATGAGATTGAGTATTCATGATCATAGCTATCTGTATGTTGTTATTGTTGAGGGCCATGTTGAGATCCCTACTGGACTTTATGTTCATCCCGCGTTGTTGAATCTTTTTCAGGTGTTTAGCAGGATGCACTACAAGATTTGGATCTTCTTATTTGTTGGCCACGGGGCCTCTTTGTTGTAGGCGGAACGCCATATGTGTAAAAGGGTTGCACCCTTCATTTGATTATTTAATGTTGTAAGCCTGAGGGCAATTTATTTATTATACCCATGTTGTATTCACTTGCATACGAATGAGAGTAATATTTTTCACTTCTACAAGTTGAATATACGAGTTTATTTCCGCATGTTATCTCTGAAATGGAATTAAGTAAATGAAATTGGTAATGCTTCGAGTAATAAAGTGGGGTGTGACAAAACTTAAAAACTGTGGACCTATTAATCTTTAAAAATATATTGGGATTAGAAGGGAAATAGATCCCCTACATAGGACTACATAGTAATTTTCTCTTTATTTTATGACTTATAGGTCTGACTTTTACCAGATATACCATACTTTCCAATCTATAGTCATTACACAGTTTGGGTCTACTATTAAATTATTGCGGTCTGACTTGGGCGAGGAATACTTTAAAACTGAATTTTGTGAATATTTGGCCAATTTGGGTACCATAAACCAAACTTCTTATACTGATACACCTGCCCAAAATGGTCGAGCTAATCGTAAACACCATCATCTCTTTAAGACAGCTAGGTCTCTCCTTCTCTTTGCCTCTGTTCCGGCTCCATTTTGGGGTGAGTCAGTTCTTATTGTTGCTTTTTCTTCTCAACCGTATGTCTACCCTCTTTCTTTCTAGTCGGTCTCCTTATGAGGCTCTGTTTTCTTAACTCTCTAATTACTTCCTCTTTTGTGTGTTTGTCTCAAGCGCATCATCCTCCAAACAGGTTGGGTTAGTCTAATACATATTTTTTTTGCTTTCTATCGTACTTTTTTGTCTGTTATTCACTCTTTTTCAAAACCTCAGTCTTACAAGGAGGCCTATTACGATCCTCATTGGGTTCAAGCTATATAGGATGAGTTGTTTGCTTTACATAACACTAGTACTTAGGAGTTGGTTCATTTTCCTGTTGGTAGGAATTTGATTGGTTGCAAATGGGTCTACAAAGTCAAGACTCATTCTGATGGTTTTGCTTGAGTGCTACAAAGCTCGTCTGGTTTCCAAAGGTTTTTCACAGGAGTATGGTATTGATTATGAGGTGACCTTTGCTCCTGTTGCCAAGATATCTATTGTCCGTACTTTGATCTCTGTCGCTATTGTTCATTCTTGGCCTCTTTATCAGATGGATATTAAGAACGTTTTTCTTAATGGTCATCTCGCTAAAAAGGTTTACATGTGTCCTCTCCCTAGCCTTCACCATTCATTTGGACAAGTTTGCCGCCTTCGGTATGCTTTGTATGGCCTGAAGCAGTCTCCTCGTGCTTGGTATGATCACTTTCAGACTGGTATTACTGAACTTGAGTTTCATCCTTGTGCCCAAGACTCTACTTTATTTCTTCTCTACACCTTTACTGGATTTATTGCATTATTACTGTATGTGGATGATATGATCATCACTGGTTCTAACTCTTCTGCTATATCTGAGGTCAATTAGCATCTTTTTCGTACTTTTGAAATGAAGGATCTCGACCCATTGCGGTATTTTCTTGGTATTAAGGTAGCTTCTTCTCCCAAGGGCTACTTTCTATCTCAGGCCAAGTATGCCAATGAGGTTATTCATCGTATCGGTTTTACTGACACTAAGATTTATGATACCACCATTGAGCTTAATGTAAAGCTCACCACTACTAATGGTGTTTTTTTGGATGATCCTACTTTATATCGAGAGCTCGTGAGTTACTTAGTCTATCTAATGGTTACTCGCC
Organism: Camellia sinensis; assembly: GCF_055761805.1. Taxonomy (NCBI): domain Eukaryota; kingdom Viridiplantae; phylum Streptophyta; class Magnoliopsida; order Ericales; family Theaceae; genus Camellia; species Camellia sinensis. The sequence goes on along the minus strand of NC_138961.1, from coordinate 183,293,550 downwards.
CTAATCTTGCTTATGCTATTCATGTGGTTAGTCAGTTCGTTTTTGCTCCTCATTCTACACATTAGGCTGCTTTGGTTCGGATTCTTCTCTATCTCCGGGGTATTATATTTCAGGGTTTGCTGTTGTCTTCTACTTCCTTTTTGGACTTGGTAGTTTATGCTGATTTTGATTGGACTGATGATGTTACTGATCGCAAGTCCACTTCTGACTTCTGCATGTTTCTTGGTAATTCCTTGATTTCTTGGAAGAGCAAGAAACAGACGTTGTTGTTCGTTCCACTGCTGAGACTGAGTACTATGCTATAACTCATGCCACTGTTGAGATTGTTTGGCTTCATTGTCTCTTGACTAATTTAAGTGTCCCTTAGTCTTCTCCGACCTCCCTTTACTATGACAACCGCAGTGCTATTCAGATTGCACATAACACCGTCTTTCATAAGCGGAAGAAGCAAACTAAAATTGATTGTCATTTTGTACGTCAGCATCTGCAGTTTGGTTCCATCTCATTCCTTTCGTCTCTTCGGCTTTATAACTTGTTGATTTCTTTACGAAGACTCATACCACTGCTTGATTTCAGTTTCTTCTTCGCAAACTCTCAGTGTTTTCTGCTAAAACATCTTGAGTTTGAGTGGGGGTGTGAGAATATTATGTAATTATGGAAATATATCCATTAGGTTATATGTGAATATTCGATTGATTTTAGGTTGATTGTATAAGGTTATTTCCTATTATAGATTAAGTTTTATAGATTAGGTTTAGAATTACTATAAATATGGTTGTAAACTTTGTATTACGTACAATTGAAAATACATATTTTATTCAGAAAACATACAACAATTAGTGACGTTTTTCTGTGACGAATTTTTTAAACTGTTACTGAAAGTTGAAAATTAGTGATACTTTTTTGTGAAATTTTTCTTAAATTGTCGCTAATACTTATAATTAGTGACATTTTTTGTGACAAATTTTAAACTATCACTGAAAATTAATAATTAGTGACCTCTTTTAATAGTGTTTGATTAAAAACGCCATTAATTATCATAGGATCTATTGGACAATATATTCACTTATTAGGACCTACACGTAAGTCCCTCTTAAAATTTTGACTAAAAATAAAAACAAAAAACAAAAAACAAAAAACAAAAAAAACTCAATTTTTTGAAAAGTAAACTCAATTTTCTAAAACCAAACAAGGTTTTCTTGAAGTTTTAATTCACATAACACTTAAGACATTTTTCATTATTAATTTGTTAGACATTAATGGAAAAATGATATTGTTAACTATTTTATGTTAAAATGTACAATTATCTTTGTTTAGTGTCTTGCTTTAGTCATAATAAAAGGAAGATTAGTGCAATTATGTCAAAAGTGTGAAATTAACTATACTATTTTCAAACTTCAATAGAGGTGAGTGTAATTTGCGCTATTTTAAAAAATAATAATTAATAGTTTTGTTAAAACATTCAACTCAAAATCAATTATTATGAATGGAGAGGCCTCAGGAGTATATTAATTAAGGTTGTTATGACTTATAGAGACGATACGAGACAAGTTTAACACTCCTGGCACATATAGCTTGGATAGCATGTGGAGATAACAAAGAGATAAGAGGCAAGAGAGTAGATTTGGATGGAAATTTAACCCATTAAGGATCTAACTAAAATATAATTAGTTATGAGTAAAAGAGTTTGAAGTATATTAACCAAATTTAGGGTTCGTTTGGGATGTGGATTGGCTTTTTGACCTTTTGGCTATATTAATCTAGGGCTAAAAAGTCTCATTTGAGATAGGTTTTTGGCTTTTTTGACTTTTATAAGAGAAAAAATGAAATGATTATGGTTTGAATGTGACATTTTGGTTATGCTTGACATCCTCTTGGGCTAAAATAGCCACAAAGGACAAAATAAACTTTTTAGTCCAATAAGATAAAACATCACATCCAAACCATAATCATTTCGTTTTTCTCTTACAAAATCCAAAAAGTTTATCCCAAATGAGACTTTTTAGTCACAGGCTAAAATAGTCAAAAAACCAAAAAGCTAGCCCACATCCCAAACAAAGACTTTGTCTTATTGACTTTTTAGCTTATTTTGTCTTTTTGTGACTAAAATAGCTTTTTTGCCCCAAAATTTGCTATGGTAAACGAGTGCTTAAGCGATTTATAGAAACAATGTAAAGATAAGTTTAATAGACTTACTAATAAAATCATATTTATTGTTCAATATTTTTGAATACAAATGTAATATATATATATATATATATAAAACTATAATTATTAGATCAATTTATTTTTTTAATGAGTAATCTACGGTAAAAAAATAAACAAACTGAACCATCAGAATAGGTTGTGTGTGATGTGTATACAAAAGTGTAATAGTACATCCCAATCTTTTTCCCAACTAGAAAGTTGTCATTTGGCAGTTGGTTTTCTAGTTGACTTGTTGACTTTTTGGCTATTTTAGCTTCGCACTAAAAGTTTGTTTTTTTCGACTTTTTTGATTTTTGTGAGAGAAAAAGTAAAATGATTATAATTTAGATGTGATATTTTGTCTTGTTAACTTATTTAGCCTATTTTATCTTTTTGTGTTTTTTTAGCAAAAAAAATCCTAGCCAAACAAGATGTTTGAGATTATAAATATTGAAGAGTTAACTATTGAAGTTAAATTAAAATAAATAGATGCCCTTTAAGAAGATTCTTGTATTTAGAAGAGAATCTTTAACCATTATTTCAAATGAGTTATTTTATTTTATTTTTTATGAAGTTATTCTAAATTTATTTTGATAAAATCATCTAATTCAATATTTAAATTTATAACTAATTATCAAAAAATTTAAATTATTCTTGTTGAATGATTAATGTCGACTACATGCATTTCAAATTTATATTTATCCAAACGAATCTTAAATTTTTTTGTTGAGTAATGTTATGTCTTATGTTATTACATTTAAACTACTATCTAATGTAGTGTGACATTAATTGAAGATTAGTGTGGATGGTAAAATTTGAGTTACAATCCACGTGGCATTGAACAAAACCAAGCGAGGCCACGAGGCCGACCTAGAGCAGAGCAAGACCACCTAGTCAAGCTGGGACATCTCGGGAAGACAAACTGGACTATGAATTAGTTCGGTCACCGAGCTATTCTACCAAATGTAGACTTGTTCAATTCAAGAAATCTATGAATCTGGAACACGATCTCATGTAAAGCGAAATGGTAAAGTGTGACAAGAATCTTTCAACTAACAAAACCGTTAGAAATTAAGTCTATATAACACAACAACTTACACTCAAGTTACATGCATTTTGATAATTATTTAAAATTTGACTTAAGTATCGAAGACTCTCGTGACTAACCACTAGCTGAAACTCTTCTTGTGAATGTCGTTCATGTTACAAATATTTGTGTTTAGGTGATCCGACGCCATTGCAAGGTAAGGTGCTGTAAGTTTTTCCCTATACAATTAGTAATAACATTGAAACCACGTATAAATGTCATTATTATCAAAGTAAGTGTATCACACGATCACATTCACATCTCATGGTGGATAAACTTCCAAATAAGAAAAAGAAAAGAGAATTACAATAATGCATGAGAAATCTCTATGTATAGAGAAAACAATAATAATGTAAAAGAGCACGGTAGTGGAATAGCAAAGTGTCTGCTTTGCAATCCCTCCCTACAGCAAGTCAATAATGGCAAGTGAATATGTTGGTTTTTTGTTTTCCACCGAAATATAGTTTATTTTTCAATAAATTACACTCACATCCCCTAAGATTACTAACAATTACAGAAATCATTTTTTTCCTCTTGTCATAAAAAATAATAATAATAATAACCACAGATGTAGCTCCAGTCTGATAGTAAAAGAGAAATTACAATTTAAAAAAACTAAAAAATTAAGATGTAAACTCTAGGCTGATAATGAAAGAGAAATTACAATTCAACAAAAAGTAAGTAGATAAATATGCGGCGTACACTCTCTGTGTTAAAAAATCACCATAAGTGTTGCACTCCTCGCCTCCTTATAATTACTTTTGACTTTTTTACACTGATTTGTAATTTTTACATAAAAAAAGGTTGGTGCTTGTTGCATTGGAATATCTTTTCCTGACAATTTCTCGACGGCAATGGAAGACTTTCTTCGAAATTATGGAGGGTTGTTCCAAATTTTGCTTTTAAAGACTTCTGCCACCTATTACTCCTCTTTTTTGTCACATTTATTCTCATAATTATTCGCTAGTTTTGGAGCAGCATGCAACATTATTTATATAGTGCTTTAAATCAATTATATAATTGTTTGTGCAAAAATTTTTAAAATATATATATACTTTTGACTAAAACATAGATGGATGTGGTGAAATGTGGGCGTGTCAATGAAATAGTGCTTAAGTTACGAAATTTCACATTTTTTTGGGACCCAGAAGCAAGAATTGGATCCCAATGATAGCTAGTTATAAAACACATGGAAATAATGAGGGAATAAATGAAGGTATGGCGGAGCCAGAAAATTAAATTAGAGGGGGTACTTATTAATTATAATAATTTTTACAAAAATATTTCACGCAAGTTTTTACTATTGATTTAAGAAATATCAAAAAAAATAATAATAATTAGGCTAAGTTTGGGAAGTCCCAAATAAGTCAAAAAGCCAAAAAGTTACTTAAAAAGTTAACACTATTCACCAAAAGTCAACAATTACGGCTGCACAACTCCCAATTCAAATTTTCCTCTACAAACCAATTTTTACAATTTTTTATTACACATTTTTCCATAAAAAGTCAAAAAGTTAACCCAAACATCCATATTTTCAATCTCAATTTTTTAGTCCAAAAAGACAAAAAGTGCACTTATTTAGTCTTCCCAAACTTGGCCTTAGTGTGTTTGGTTTCAGTTTTCTAAACTCAGTTTATTTTTCATATTTTTTTATTTTTAGTGAATATTTTTCGAATTTTAAGTAATTTTTTTACTTTTTTAAATGCACCTTACTTAATGTATCTAAATAGTAGAATATCTGTAAAAAAAATATTTTAAAAAATTAATAAATACACAAAAATACAAAAAAAAAATATACTCCCTCCGTCCCAAAATAATAGTCCCTTTTGGGGAATCCAACTTTTTTTAGTAGTACAATTATTACATTTGAAAAAAGTTGATTTTCCAAAATTATCCTTTTGATAGTACATTTTTTGGGAATATCAATGCATAGTTGTACTTTTTATGTTGTTTATTAATTTAAAAGAAGGGTAAAATAGGAAATTTATATTATTTTTGTACTTGATTTTTGAAGAGGGACTAATATTTTGGGACAATGAAAAATGGAATAAGGAACTAATATTTTGGGACGGAGGGAGTACTAAATTTTCGTTTTTTTTTTTGTTGTATTTGTTGGTATTTAATGTATTTTTTTAATATTTTTTTTCACAAATATTACACTTTTTAAGTGTATTTATGTTAGGTGTGTCTAAAAATTAAAAAAATTTCTTAAAATATTAAAAAAATTCATTCAAAACATTAAAATACGAAAAATAAAAAAGTAAATTTTTTGAAAATTATTTTCTGAAAACTAGAAACAAACAAGCTGAATGTTATTTGTAACTAGTGTATCATAGACAATACAAAAAAAAACATGGATATAAGCCTTAAAATAAATTATATAATGATAAATTATTTTTTGATACAAAATTTGATTAAAAATTTAATATAATGTAAATATCACGCCATCATTGGTATGTGATATCAGCTACTAATGGTAAATAAACGCATAAAGAGTGAACCTCACATGTCAAATGTAACTAACAATCTAATAAATTTCATATCTTTATAGTAAAATTACTTATACTTACATATCACTAATAATGACATTGCCGTTACATTCAAACAATTTCATAGCTAATATGGTTTATTCATAATAGTCTCTTCATTTGTAATCAAAACAACCATTATTGTTTTCATAATTTTTAAAATATCATTGACATTTCACTCTAATAATATTTTTGTAATTTTTTATTTAAAATATTTTTTTTATGTTTGTTAAAAAAAAAAAAAATTCCAAAATCCGAGGGAGGCATGTGACCTCCCTGATTACATGCTCCCTCCGCCACTGCTACCAAGTAACCAAATTTTAGATTCCCTTGACATTTCGCTTTGAATAGACTATTTTAGTTCATGTTTTGATTTTTTTTTTTTTTTTTTGACTATTTTAGTTTGAATATAAAAAACAAAAAATTATATTTGAAATAATAGTCAATTCTTTTTTCTTTTCTTTTTTATTACAAGTTGATTTGATGATTGTGAAAAAAATAAAATAAAATGATTAATATAATATTTTGTCTCATTAATTATTTTAACATATTTTATCTTTTTAACTATTTTAACGTAAACTCAACTTTCCAAACAAGGCCATGAATGAGTGCTTTTTTTAAATCTATTTGTTAAATTATGAAATGATTAAATTATTAGAGAAATTATTGCAAAATGTTTTTCGTGTGGATTTTTTTTTTTTTTTTTTTGACTTAATAAAAAAACTTTATTGATAGCAAAGATGGATAAATATCTCAGCCAATGGTTCAACCATTACAATTACAAAGACAACATTGATAATAAAGTCGCATATTCAACGTGTAATTTTGCATTGATGGAAATTCGAAGGCTGAAATCACGTGTCCAATTTATGAAACCCTTTGTCTTGTCATCTTCTTCACCAAAATCGACAATGAGTATGTTTGAAAAGCTATGTTCCCTCTCAATCTCCACTTCTATTTGTCTTGATCTGCACCACATCTCTAGATCTTCCCTATACCAACGCTGGCAATCCCCACCAATAAACCAATGTCGTTCACCTCCACTCTCCACTTTCACAAATCTCCCTATATATGTGCCTCAAATCTGCAATTACAATCCAGTGTAATTAAATACAATTAAAAAAAGAAAGGATAGCTACCGAAGGAAGTGTAATTTAAGAATAAAAATATTGCTAAGATTTGGCATAAAGAAAAGTAAGATTTCACGACTCCAAATCTAACATTTGCTTTATATATAGTATAGATATATAACTATCAGATAATAACTATTACATATTTTTTTTCCAGTTGTGCTACAATACACACCCCTTTTTATGGTGTATACCATATGCTAGTTATGACACTTTGTGGTGTTGATACCACAAATGTTATAATTAAATCACTTTCAATCATAACTAAAAAAATACAATTAGTCATAATCAAACATTTCTTAAAGACAACCAAAGATCTTTCTTGTCATAACTAAAATAAAGATCACGTAAGTCATAATCAATATTACAATGTGTCATAACCAAATTATTGCTTGAAGCATAACTAAAGAACTCTTCGATCATAACCAAAATAAAGAAGTCATAATCAAATCATAACTAATACGTTAAAAAGTGATAGCAATGTCATAACTAACAATACAATGAATCAAAACCAACGACCAAAAGTTATAACTGGCACATGATACACAACCCAAAAATAGGTGTGTATTATAGAACTTTTCTTAATTGATCATCACTTAAGAGTTGATTGGGAAGTTTGGTTTTCTGGTTAAAAAAGAAAAAAAAAAAACTACTAAAAAACAAAGATGCATCTAAAAAGTCAAAATGATACTTCCTCGTTTGGCAAGTTGTGATTTTAGCCTAAAAACTAAAAAATCGCTAAAAAAATTAAAAGTCAACAAATATAAAAAAGTTACTAAAAAAGTAAGTCATACACAAGGAATTTATGTTTTTCCATACAATTAAAAAATTCATTTTCAAATCAATAAAACTAAGAAGCCTTCCCAATTTACCTGAAAATTTAACAATTGCACACATGGCAGCCGACCATGGAGGCTTTTTTTATTTAAAAGGAAAAATATATATATATATACAAAAACTTAGCCTTAACATAATTGGGGTGTAACAACCCTCATTTCAACCTAGTCATACTTGCATACAATTACGAATGATCTTGTTTTGGTATGTGCATTTGCAAATCTTGTCTTGTTTTGCTCGAATGTTGCTTGCGTACTTTGTTCTTGCCTGGTGTGTTGCCGAGGTCATCTTAAGCCTAGACACCTTCGAAACCTTTACCACTTAGAACTGTCGTGGAATTCCTTCGGTTGACCTCCATCTCCACCCTGGCGTATAGGCCGAGATGTGCATCATCTAGGCCGAGATGTTGATATCTAGGCGTTCTAGATCCTTGACCCTTATACTAGCGATTTTGTTCCTGGAATGGTATGACCTAGACCGAGGTATAGCACATCTAGGCCAAGGTGTGCACAGCTTAGTCAAGTGTTGTCCTTCCAAGCCGATGTCATTGTTACCCTACTTGCCGAGGCCTTGCCCTTAGACGAGATCATCACTTCTCGGAGTGCTCTTGCGGTGTAGCTTGTTGAATACACTTTGTCTTGGTCTTGTCTAATCAGTCAGTCACCTTTTTTAGTAAAGCCAACTAGCCGGTACCACGTGTCCTACCAGAGAGATTAAATCAGTGACTGTCGGGAGAAACATATCATTTTGTATCAAATCTTGCCTTTTAGAGAGAGAAACTCTAGGAAGAAGAAGAGGAAGATTGAGCAAGAGAGAGAGAACTCCCAAACTTGATCGTTAAGAGCTTGAACCATTAGATTCGAGTTTTGAGGTTAGAATCTTAACCTACCTTTGTCATTCTTTTTGATCATCTAGCTGCATTGCACGATCAGATTTGCTCTGCACATCACACATTGATTTATAAGTTGGTTTTAGGAAGAGAAAATGGTTTTTATGTGTTTTTGAAGAAGAGCCTCGCTTGATCCGAAAGTTTGCATTAAGACTCATGTTTTTGTATTTGTTTTGATAAGATCCTTGAGTATGGGTACCTAGGTCCACGTTTTTGAATTCATGGCATGAAATCTCAGCTTTTGTAATAGCAAGTTTTGACCCTTGCATTCATCTCCTCGTGTTCATATTCTTCTTGTTCTTCATGCTCGTGTCCTTCATGTTTAACAAGAGGGAAACCCAGATTTTCCCAACTTCGCTTTTGAATGTGGCCGTCAGGACCACACCTCGGCGAGAAGGTGTGGGACCTCGGCCTAGTTACCCAGCATGTCTTCCAGAGGTAAGAAACGGTGTTTTGATTTGATTTGACTTAGTTTTTGAAAAATGCCGAAGTCATTTGCATGCATACTAGACTTGTTTTGAGAAGTGCATTCAATAGACCTTGCCATGTGTTTGTAGGACTGGACTTGCCTTGACCCCGATGTTCGACAAACTAGGTGAGTGGTATTTTTAATAAAGCTATGTTATACGTTTTGATAAAGACCTTGTTTTGCTTTGGTTTGAAAGTATTTGTTAAGCATGAATATTTGTCCCCATTTTGTATATCAAGCATGATCTTGTTTTGATGACCTTCTCGGAAAGTCCCTTGTGCTGGAGGACTCTAAACTTTAGCAGCACATCTCGTTTTGAAAGTCCCTTGTGCTGGAGGACTCTAAACTTTCGCAGCACATCTCGTTTTGAAAGTTCCTTGTGCTGAAGGACTCTAAACTTTCACAGCACATCTTGTTTCGAAAGTCCCTTGTGCTGGAGGACTCTAAACTTTCGCAGCACGTCTTGTTTTGAAAGTCCCTTGTACTGGAGGACTCTAAACTTTCGCAGCACTCTCGTGTTAAAGGGCTACGGGCCTTTGTAATATAGGTCCCTTGTGCTAGAGGACGCTAAACTTTTGTAGCACCCTTGTTTGAGACATCTCCCTTGCCTTGTCTTGTTTTGCCATTGACGGTTTACCGCGTGAATATGCTTGCCGGAATGCTATCATTTGTAATATGTTGATGCTAGTAAGCATCCCTTTAAGCTTTGAAGATTTGTTAGATGGACGAGGTCCAACCCTTGTTATGTAAAGTTTTGACTTGTATTGTTTTGAAAGGACTTCGGCTATTATTCATGCAAACCCCTTTATTATTTATACCATTCACTGAGTATCCAAGCTCACCCTCTCTATATATATGTAGGTGATGAGCAAGAACGCGATGACGCCTAGTTATGATTCTGAAGCTTGTTTTGGATTTTTAGTTATGTCGACTTGACTTGTATTTACGCCGGCAGTCTTGAAAATTATGCTTCTCGATTTGTAATACCTGTAATTTGCACACGTCGGCTTGAGAAGCCTTTTGATCAAGATGTGTGTTTTGTATGTATGTTATGTCAGCAACGAGAATGTCGACAATCTAGCAGACTATGTTCCATGACCTGTAGTTCATGCAATTTGTTTATGTCGGCTTGTGAAGCTCTTCATTAAAATATAATATGTATTTTGGACCTTACTATAACTGTATTCAAGTTGTAAAGTTGTGTAAAGATGTATGCCATCCCACTTGTCTTATGCACTGTTCTTATGGACCACCTGTATTTTAAATTATTGCTTCCGCACTTGTGAGCCCCATATGTTTATACTCTGATTGTGTGTCAATTTTGAAAGTTGACCTCCGGTAATCTCGGATTACTGGCCATCACGACACCAAACTACTAGGGGCGATTTTGGGTCGTGACATGGGGAATTGGTAAATTTATGAGTAAATTAGAATGACTTTCTAGACTTATTGTTTTCCAATATATTAGTAATTTTTTTCACCTCATAAAAAAACTAAAAATCCAAAACAACACTAAAAAAAAGCCGAACCTCAAACCACACCTGGATTGAATTGGATTATTAATCACCACCTGACGCTTAAACTTAAAAACTCAAATTTAAAAGTCAAAAGTCTACCGTGACCATGAAAATTTTGCCAATGATTCTAGGAATCTCTAATTACATGTGGGTAGGTAAGTTGATGTGAAGGATTTACTCTTCACATACCAGGTTGCAGATAGTATACTTTCAAATGCATAACAAACGGCTAATCAAACAAGAAAAACAAAAAGGAACGCAGTATGGTTTCGATCACTATGCGTGTGATTGCAATTACCTTTTATAGTGGAATTTGCAAGATGATGTCCCGAAAATGTTGACAGAGGTTGCAGTCATGGAGGGAAGAAGTGGCCCTTCACTGTTTCTCTTTTAATTTCTACATTTTACAACCACAAAAGGGCAACTCTGATGAGAGATAACATCCCAAAATATAAATTAAATTAAAAAAAATTTAAAAACAAGAAAAAGAAAAGAAAAGGAAGGGAGAGTAATAAGTTTTATGTTTTAATGATTTGACGCCCGCAACTGACTTGTTTTTTAGCAGCAGCTTGGGTCAAAGATGAATTTATCATCTATGTCGACACGAGGAATGTGAGAAATGAAGCGCCAATATCGGCCTTTCCCCTTTCGACACTGTTGTTTTAGTATCGGACATCCTTCGATCATCAATCCCAAAAGCGAGGGAGGCAGCCCTTGCTCCGGAAACGATGCAAATTTAGGGCAATCCTGGATCAAGAGATGCAAAAGCGAGGGAGGCAGCCCTTCCTTTGGCAAAGAAGTTAGCTTACGGCAATGATAGATGTAAAGTATTTCAAGAGAGGTGAGGTCTTGAAAGTCCTTGAAAGATAGCTTCTCTAGATTTGGAAAATATTGCAAGGACAGGCCGGTCAGAGAGGTGGGCAATAACATTCCATCTTCTGAAATGGACTCCCAACGGTAATCTTTTAAACCATTAAGAAGGAGTTTTCTAAGAGAGGGTAATCTGTGCAAACCCCACTCTGATGGGGGTTTACTGATCATGATTGTGTCGATGACAAGTGAACAGAGGTTTGTGAGAGAACTCCAGTTGGACACAATTCCTGCAGGGCATTTCCATACTTTCAGCTCTTGAAGAGAACTGAGGTCGTATGGTAGGGCCTCGAGCTTTTTGCAGTCGTAGATAAGCAAGTCTCTCAGATTCGATGTGGCGACCCGGAACCAACCTTCCGGAGGGGACCCCATGTCTTCACAACCTCTTATGTCCACTAGGCTGATATTTTTTAATTCATTATTGTTGCTGCTATGCATGGCATCCGGCAAGGATTTGAGGTTCTTACAAGCATTAATTCGAATCGATTTAAGAGATGGACAACTAATTTTCATACCCTCCTCTGCTAGTAGTGACTCCAGCTTCGATAGATGAGCAATATCAAGTTCTTCAAGTGCAGCCGGTAGCCCACCTCTGAACGATAAGTATGTGAGCGATGGACAATTTTGAACCTTCATTTTCTGAAGACATTTCAGGGCATGCAGTCCCTCTGGCAGCTTCTCCAGCTTTTTACAATTATCAATTCCCAAATACATAAGCCCCATTAAGTAAGGCGGCCCCTCTTGCTCCTGCTGCTGTCGCTGCAACTGTGGACCATCTTTTCCTTCTACTTCTTCTTCTTTGAACAAGGAAATAAGTTGGGGGCAGTTTTCAATCTCCAAATGTCGCAAGGCAGGGACAGGGGGTTTGTGCTGTAGTTTGACCTCATTCTGCCACAATGTTGTGAGTTTTTCACAATTACGAATCCTCAATTCTTCGAGTCCCGTAAACCCATGAAAGAACCATTTAGGCAGGCATGTGAGTTTCTGAATATTTTCAATTCTCATATCAGTCACTGAGCTCAAATGTTTATATGCTGCAGTTGCTAATAGTTCATCGCCTACCTCTTGATTAGGAATAGAGTCCAAAATTGAAACATCACTGAGAGATAAGGAGGAGACTGAACTGAAGTGGAGGGTATTCCTCTTTTGGTGGAGCATTGTGGGGCTCGGAAGCCATTCAACCACCAACCGTGGACACTTATGAATCTCAAGCTTTCTTAAGCAAGGAAGACTGTTGGGCAATTTACCCAAAAGCTTGGGGCAACTTCGAATGGAGAGCTCTGAGAGGCGAGCAAATGCTTGAATTTCCTCATCAACTTCAAAAGGAGACCAATCCTCCCATTCCGCCATATCCCAAAAGCATAAAGTTTCTAGAGCTGGAAAAGGGTTTGAGCAACCCCACCCATAGAACTCAAGGCCGACATTCTCCACTCTTTTCATTCCACTAATCTGAAGTTTTGCAAGCGAGGGTAATTGCCCCAGAGGTGGTAAGCATGTGCATTTTTCAAAATTTTGCAACACTAAGCGAACCATATTAGAAAACCGAGGATCTCCAACCCAAGTTGGAAATATTGGACCATAGTAACCACTGATGGAAAGTACTTTAACCTTCTTGTCTGGTTGTAGCATGTCAAGCACTTCTAATTCAACCTTTTCATTTCGTGAATCTTCTGAATTAGTGTTACCCCATTCCATCAATAACTCATCCAAGCCCTGCTTCTCATTTAACTTAGCAGCCTTTGCATCCACAACATCTACCACATTATCTAACCCAGATATGCAAAGTGCCCCTCTAAGATGAATTAAGTTCCCCAACTCTCTTATCATAAACCCATTTCCTTTGCTAACAATGAAGTTTGATAATGTTTGGAGACTCGTTAACTGACCTATTTTTGGTGGCATTTCTTGTAAGGAATTTGCACCAGTAACATTGAGATGACGCAAATTAATTAGGTTTCCTGTGCCTGAAGGCAACTTCTTCATATGTATGCAATATCTTAATACGAGTGTTTGTAGATTGTATAGAGTACACAGTGATTCGGGTAATGAGCAAAGCAGGGCATGAGAAAGATTAAGATACCTCAAATGTTTTGAATGTCCAATTGATCTTGGCAGTTCACTTATTTTATATCCACTCATACTAAGCACGCGTAAACGTGTAAGCTTTGGCAACAAATCATGGAGAACATTGCTGGTCAAATAAGCTTCTCCATAATATGCTCCACATGGTAAAAAGGTGCGCAAATGCTTGGCATCATAAAAGGCCTCAAACTTTTTGATGCCGCAATATTTGTCACGCCTGTGAGATGAATGGCGAGCCTCACGGAGATTTTTGTACTGCTCGTTAACTTTCGACTTATCCTCCAACCTAAAACAAATTTTTCCTGCAACAAACTGAGCGAGATCATTGATGAGGTCATGCATCACAAATTCTGAGCTTCCACCACTAGTTGATGGTTGAAAAAATGACCTGGACAACAATTCATGAAAGTACTCGAGCCCGAGATCTTCCATTTGCTTCTTTCCTTTTTCTGCTGGTTCTTGAATGAAGCCTTCAGCCATCCACAATAAAACAATTGCCTTTTCACGATATATAAAATTCTTGGGCAGTATTGAACAGTATGCAAAACACTTCTTCAAATGTGAAGGGAGGTGATGGTAGCTTAACCTCAAAGCCGGAAGAATATCACTTTCCTGGTCTGATAACTCCCACATTTTACTATTCAATACATCTTCCCATTCATCGTCTCTTAGTTTACACCGTAAAAGGCCACCAAGTGTCCTAGCAGCCAAAGGCAAGCCTCCACATTTCTCAACTATTTTCCTACCAATTGAAACCAAATTCGGGCTTGCCTCCATAATTGTGTTCTCAAATGCATTTTGTGCAAACACCGACCAACAATCATCCATTGATAATTGCTTCAAGTGATGATATTTCACAGTTCCTAACATCAACGCAACATCTGTGTTACGTGTTGTTACCATGACTTTACTTCCTCGGGCTCCATCATTGAAAGGACTCTTCAAAATGCTCCAATCACTGTGTTTTTTGTTCCAAAAATCATCTAAAACAATCAAGAACTTTTTCCCATCCAAAATCTGCTTTAGTTGGACTTGGACTTGACCCAAGGTATCAAAATTGCAAGGCTGGGAAGTGACGGACTCCAAAATTGCTTTTGTCACTCGCGTAATATCGAAATCTTCAGAGACATAAACCCATGCTTTTATTTCAAAGTGCTTCCCGACCAAGTCATCATTGTATACCATCTGAGCAAGGGTGGTCTTGCCAACCCCACCCATACCCACAATTGGAACTACCCCAATATTGCAATTGCTCGACTCCTCAACACCTAGTAAGAGCAACTTAATTATCTTCTTTTTATCCTCATCCCTCCCATATACACTAGGTTCATTCATCAAACATGTGGTGGGTGGCCTTTGCCAAGCTTTAGCAGATGTCCCTGCATTACTACTACTACCCACCTTTTGCAAGCCGAGCACAGTTCTACGTTCCAAAAGATCTTGGAATCGGGTAGTGATCTCATCTAATTTGACAATCTTGGTTGGAATTAGTGCACGTACCTTGGTGGTGATTATCGACTTAGGTCGCAAAGCTTCGGTGGAGAACTCGTCGAGTATGTCATCGACGTCATAAGCCAAGTCCTGAAGATCTTCAAGCCAAATCTTAATACCTCTTTCGGTGACTTGCTTCTCATCAGCATCAACGAGAACTGCCTCAATTTCTTCCAAAGTTGTGCTCCATTTCGTCAACAGAGTACGAATTCGCCGCTCTCCGCCGAAGCCGCGTGCAAAGTTGGACAGCTCGCCGGAGGCTAAAGTGGCGAACTTCTCAAATAGAAACTTGATTGAAGGGGCGATTAAGAGCTCTCCGATAGCCATTGATTCCTGAATTTGTGAGAATGAAGAAGCACTAGAAATGGATTGAACTGAACTGAATTGATTTGAGAGTTTAATCAAATCGGAGGGTGGTTGTAGTTATGGATTCAATTGAGAGACTCCACACAACCAGAACAAAAGAAATGGGAAAAGAGAATGCAATAATGCATCAGACCAGACATGTATGGAGAGAGAGACAGAGAGAGAAGTCAATAATGTAAAAAAGCACACGGAAAGGAAAGTGCTGAGAAAAAAACAGAGTGGGCACTCTGCGAAAGCACACTGTAAAAGAAATTATAATTTAAGTATCGAAAATTTGTCGAAAGTAATTTTAGTATCTTGGATTTATTTATTAAGATTTTAACGAATTTAAGTTTGAATTCAAGCTTAATAAAAATTTAACAAATTGAGTTCGAATCGAGTTTTTAAGCTCGAGTCTGTTTATGAATTTTACCGAATTAAAAAGTTTATATTTTTATAATTACATATGAGATTAAAGTTACAATTAAAATTTTAATTATACAATTATATATATATATATAATATATAAAAACATATTAGAAAAATTAATATTTTATTAAAATAATAATATCTATCGTCACTGTTATATAAATGTATCATTCATAGTTAACTATTATTTGTATTTATATTTTTTAAATATATAAATAATATTTTTTTACATATTTTTATATTATTTAATATACAAATAATAAATGTTAAATGAGCTAGTCAACAAGCCAAGTTTGCAAGCCAAGCTTTAATATGTTTAGATTTATTTATTAAAAATTTAACGAGATCAAACTCAATCTCAAACACAAAAAAATAAAAATAAATAAATTAATTAATTAATTAATTAAATTTGAATAAAGTCTTGTTCAAGTCAAATTCAAGTTTGTTCATGAACGATTTTGTTCCTCTAGCCCTACCTACCATACATACCTTTCGTGCTAAAAATTGCCAAAGACAAGTTTCCACATTGAAGTTGCAAACGACAGTTACTTCGAGGAAATAGTAACACTTTTGGAGTGAGGAAAATTATCAGTGTATTTGGTTTCAAATTTTTTGGATTTAATTTTTTATTTATTGTATTTTTAGAAAATATTTTTAAAATTTTAAGTAATTTTTAAAAAATTTTAGATGCATCTTACTTAGATAAATCTGTTGCATAATTTTCTTAGACAGTTATGCAACAAGTTTTTCCGTAATTACGCAAATATTATTGGTCAATTATGAACAATTTCTTTTCGTAATTATGCAAACATTTTTGGTCAACTATAAAGCATAAATCTTTTACTTTTAATAAATTATGAATACACTTACAAGGTTTGTTTAAAATATGGATCGGTCATATAATACTAGAAATTATAATTATTATTTGTTATAAATTTTAATTTAACACAATACTTAGGGGGGAAACAAAATTCTTCTATGCAATAATATATTATCAAAATTATTTATTGAAAAATATTTCTCATATCATTAAAAACTGTTAATTGACTTAATAATTTATTTATTAACAAAATAATTAACTAAAAAATATTTTTTATATCATTAAAAATTGCTATTTACTTAACGATTTACTTATTAATAAAATTGGTCATTTGTTATGCAATTATGATTTATGTATTAATAAAATTAGTAATTTGTATATAAATGTATTTTCTTCTACTTCTTTATTAGTTAAGTGAATTATTTTAGTAGTTTTTTTCTTTAAATAGGAGAATTATCTTAGTGTTTGTTTTATATTTATTTGTTGAGAAAAGCTACACACTATAATTTTTTTTTATAAGTTCGGAAGAAATGTTAAAAACTCATAAATTCACTCAAAATGATATGGTAATAAAATTGAAGTCTATATCATTAGGTGTATAACAAATCAAAAAATGATACATATTATACCACATAATTCTATCTATATCTAATAATTTATTCTATTCAATTTCATAGAATAATATTTTAATTTTAAAAAATTTATAAAAATACAAAACTTAAATATATTGTAATAATAAGGCACATGCCATTTTAAACTAGTATATATATATATATATATATATAAATTAAACCATAAATGTACCTAAATAATCTAACAACAATGATTCATCCCCCCTTTTTCCTCCACCCCCTTTGACCCCCTCTCTCTCTCATTGGTCACCTTTTCTTTTTCTTTTTCTTTTTTTTCCTGCTCCTCCAATCACCACCTGCCACATGGCAAAGGGGGGTGAGGGGGTGACCCCCAAAAGGGGGTCCCAAGCATTATTCATAATCTAATTTATTACCATAAAATTATCTTAATCTACTTTTAATTTTTAACAGAATTTCTCTTTTACTAATATTTTAAATTAAATTATTTTTTTTATAAAAGATGACAATTAAGGTTAGGGTTTGGTTAGTATTAAGATTTAATTTTGAGAATAAGATGAATATGAGGGTATTATTGACATTTGATTCAACTTTTGACTTTGGCTTAACACTTTTACATTATCCATTCTCAATTTGAGAGAGTGTGGCACATCTTCTGTTATCTTTAGCAGAAAAATTAGCCGTAGTACTTTAGTCCAAAATCATAAGAGAGCTCTCTGTCAATATTTGAAACATAGGGGGTAAAATACTAAAGTGAATTTTGCCCCATAATTTTATCATATATTTTTTTGTGGTAAATTGCACTCACTTCTGTTGAGATTTGAGAAAAATATAATTAGTGCCACATTTTTAAAATAATTACACCTGGTTTGGTTTTGATTAATTTTCTGAAAATTGAATTTTTTTGCCATATTTTTTTATTTTTGTTGATTTTTTTTAAATATTTTAAGTAATTTTTTTACTTTCTAAATGCACATAACTTAGATATACTTAAAAAATAAAATATTTATGAAAAAAAATATTTTAAAAATGAAATAAATATACAAGAATACGAAAATATACTGAATTTTTGTATTTATTTTTTGTATTTGATGAATTTTTTAAAGATTTTTTTCTAAAAATATTATATTTTTTAAGTGTATTT
Organism: Camellia sinensis; assembly: GCF_055761805.1. Lineage (NCBI taxonomy): Eukaryota > Viridiplantae > Streptophyta > Magnoliopsida > Ericales > Theaceae > Camellia > Camellia sinensis. Next base: position 183,275,135 of record NC_138961.1, on the reverse strand, counting down.
AGGTTAGGTGCATCAAAAAATATTTTTAAAAATTATTAAAATATTAAAATATCAATAGGTCTTAATAGTTGAACTTAATTCTCATGTAGTCCTATTGAAAATAAATTCTAGTAAAATCGTCATTAAAAATAATTTTTTGTAATAATTTTTTGTAACAATTTTTTGTGTATGTCACTAAAATTGAGAACTAGTGACTTTTTTGTCACACTTTTTATAAATTCTAAAATTTAAAATTAGTGACTTTTTCTGTGACAAATTTTTTAAATGAGCACTTACCAATCAATCATATTAACCAGACTTATTTACCTACAGGTCCTAACTGATAAATTTATTACTATAAATTTATTCATAAAAACAAAGAGACTGATAAATTTATCAGTTGATAAATTTATCAATAGGACTTAATGGGTAATAAGTCCAAAAGTAGGACCTATTGATAATTTCTCCTTTTTCAAACTGTTGCTAAATATTGAAAATTAGTGATATTTTTTTGTGAAACTTTTTTTAAACTGTCGCTAATACTTATAATTAGTGACATTTTTTGTGACAAATTTTAAACTATCGCTAAAAATTAATAACTAGTGACCTCTTTTAATAATGTTTGATGAAAAAAATAATTAATTATCATAGGATCTATGGGACAATAAATCTATTTATAAGGATCTACACACGTAAGTCACTCTAAAAATTTTGACTAAAAATAAAAAAAAATACAAAAAACAAAAAAAAAAACTCAATTTTTTGAAAAGTGAGCTCAATTTTCTAAAACCAAATAAGGTTTTCTTGAAGTTTTAATTCACATAATACTTAAGACATTTTTCATTATTAATTTGTTAGACAAATGAAAAAATGATATTGTTAACTATTTTATGTTAAAATGTTCAATTATCTTTGTTTAGTGTCTTGCTTTAGCCTTAATAAAAGGAAAATTAGTGTAATTATGTCATAAGTGTAAAATTAACTATATTATTTTCAAACTTTAAGGGAGGTGAGTGTAATTTATCTTATTTTAAAAAATAATAATTAATAATTTTATTAAATCATCCAACTCAAAATTAATTATTATGAATGAAGAGGCCTCATGAGTATACTAAGGTTGTTGTGACTTACAGAGACAAAACAATGCGAGACAACTTTAACACTCCTCGCACATACAGCCTGGATAGCATGTGCAGATAACAGAGACATGAGAGGTAAGAGAGTAGATTTGGATGGAAATTTAACCCATTAACCAGAGGCCCAACTACGATATGATACCATGTTAAGGATCTAACTAAAACCTAATTAGTTATGAGTAAAAGAGTTTGGAGTATATTAACCAAATTTATGGTTTGATTGAGATGTGGGTTGGTTTTTTAACTTTTTAGTTATATTAGCCTAGGGTTAAAAAGTCTCATTTATGATAGACTTTTGACTTTTTTAACTTTTGTGAGAGAAAAAATAAAATAATTATAATTTGAATGTGACTAAAATAGCCTTTTAACCCCAAAATTTGCTATGCTAAGCGAGTACTGAAGTGATTTATAGAAACAATGAAAGGACAAGTTCAACAGAATTATTAATAAAATCATATTTATTTTTATTTTTTAAGACAAATGTAAAATATATATATATATATATATAAAACTATAATTATTGGATCAACTTATTTTTTTTGATGAGTGGTCTACCTTAAAAAAATAAACAAACCGAACTATCAGAATAGGTTGTGTGTGTGATGTGTATAAAAAAGTGTAATAGTACAACCCAATCTATTTCCCAACTAGAAAGTTGCCGTTTGGCAATTGATTTTTCTAGTTGGTTTGTTGACTTTTTGACTATTTTTGTTTTGCATTAAAAATTTATTTTGTTTGATTTTTTTGATTTTTTTAACTTTTGTAAAAATAAAATAAAATAATTATAATTTAAATGTGACATTTTGTTTTATTAGCTTATTTAACCTATTTTATCTTTTGTATTTTTTTAGTCAAAAAAAATCCTGGCCAAACAAGATGTTTGAGATTATAAATATTGAAGAGTTAACTATTGAAGTTAAATTAAAACAAATAGATGCCCTTTAAGAAGATTCTTGTGTTTAGAAGAGAATCTTTAACCATTATTTCAAATAAGTTATTTTTTTATAAAGTTATTCTAAATTCATTTTGATAAAATCATCTAATTCAATATTTAAATTTATAACTAATTATCAAAATTAAATTTAAATTATTCTTGTTGAGTGATTAATGTCAACTACATGCATTTTAAATTTATATTTATCCAAACGAATCTTAAATTTTTTGTTGAGTAATGCTATGTCATATGTTATTAAATTTAAACTACTATCTAATGTAGTATGACATTAATTGAATAGTGTGAATGGTAAAATTTGAGTTACAAGTCTGTTGGCTACATATTTTGTATAAAGTCAATCACAGTTCAACACGTGACAGGTTGAGGGTAATACGGGAAGACAATTCAAACATTCGATCGTGATCGTACACGTGGCAGTTAGTATTGGTTTTCATAAGATCTACATAGTACTGGATCAGTAAAGAGATACAAAATGATGTGACTTCAACGGTTACTCACATTTAAATTTAAAATCAGAAAGGAAGCCTAACTGTAGGTATTGGCATAGTGGAACTAACTATAAGGCAACATGATCAGCGATCATAGAGGAGCGGTTCGACTGTTAGAAGTGCAGTTCGATGGTTATCCTTGAGAAGTATAAATAGCAAAGAAGGCCCCAGAAAAAGCCCCAGACTCAGATCCAAAAAACCAGTTTTATCTACTTTATTTCCTTTCTAGTTTTACATTTCCTATTCTTTGTATTTCTGTGCTTTAAAATTCATGCACTGCATTTCGTTTATAAGAGTAGTTTCAAGTAGACTGTTGCTGTAAACCTGTACAAGGCTGAATTGGATCATTATAAGTCTTTTGTTTTACTTAATGAAATACTGCAATTGTTCTTCATTTAATCATTGTCAGTTTATTCCTCCTAAGCAATGCCACCAGTAAAAGTCCTCTTCATTGAAGCTGAAAGAACTAAAACACGATCGTCTAATAATTGGTTAGCAATTAAATTTCTGCAATGACTGATTGATCCTTGTTGGCACGCTCAAAATTACTGTAATAAGCTTCGAAAGCCAAAAAACCAACATATATTTTTGGCATGCCCAGTGGGACTAATTAAAATGGCTAGACGTAGGAGACAAAGAGAAAATGAACACTTAGAAGAAGGTGTGGAAGGAGAGGTAAAAATGCCTAATCCAGAGGAAAATGTGATGACACATCTTGTGGAGGCATCTGTCGTATCAGAACCCATGGTCGAATAGACCAGCACTTCGGAACAAGTACCACATGTTCAAAGTTTTGGACGAGGCCAAGGAACTGGACCGTCCACTGTTCCATCTACTCAGCCAATGAATCCATGGGGAGGCCTAGTAGATGCCATGGGACAGCAGTTAATTAACACAATGGAAAGATGGGCAGCATCCTTTTTGGATCGAATGAATACTCATCAACCAACCAATGCAAGGCATATAGTAGAAAATTCAAATGCCCTTCAGTAAAGATTGGCTAGAGATAACAGCCTATGCAGAGTAATGGGCATACTAATGGTCAAACTAGTAACCAAAACCATGAAAGACCACCACCTCAATCTTGGTATGAGCCTCTTTCGAGGCATATGGCAAATCAAAATGCTTCATTACTTAACAGTGAAGCCATGTAAATTGGTGGATCTGACCCAACAAAGGATAATGGTGTAAGGATGGTTCCAAGTCTCATGTTTGAAGCCATACCTGGCATGACGGGGTTCATTAATCTTTTGTTTGAATTTATACCCGGGGGTTGGAAGTTTTCCTACAACTGGAAGAGATACAACACTTGTTCCAGCACCTTTCGCAGGTCCTTTTGTAGGACAGGCTCAAAGGGGTCACCCATATCCCCAACAGCAGCGAGCACCACAGGGACAACCAGTCCCGAACATACCACCCTATGGACCAAGAGGACCCCAGGCACAAGGTTGTCTACCAAATCCTGTGTTTGTTCCTCCGATAGTGGTTTAACAAGCACAAAATATGGTCCCTAGGGACTAAATTGTTAATATTATTAGAGAGATGTATGAACCAATGGCTCGGGGGGTTCAAACTTCTGTGTACAGGAAGCCATATCTAGAATGGGTAGATAGGGTACATGAATACCCAAGGGGGTTTAAGATACCTGACTTCACTCTTTTTTATGGAAACGGAAACCAGTTAACGGTTAAACATATTGTTAGGTTCGCTGCTCAGTGTGGTGAATTTACTAACAATGACTATGTGAAGTTAAGATTGTTCCTAAATTCTCTAACTGGGACAGCCTTTGTATGGTATATTAACCTTATACCTGGCTCTATCCAAACTTGGCAATAAATGGAAGAGGCATTTCATGCTCAATTCTTCCAAACAGAGCCAGAGGTTTCCATGGCAGACTTAGCAAGATTGAGTCAAAGGCCTGATGAGAAAGCTACTCAGTTTCTTGCCAGATTTAAAAGAGCACGAAATAAAAGTAGGATCATCTTACCAGAGCTTGAATTTGTGAGATTGGCTCAAAATGGTCTAGAGTTTAGGCTTCGAAAGAAGTTTGACTCAACTAAGTTTAGAGACTTAGTGGAATTAACCTATAAGGTGTCTAGGTATAAAACATTACTAGAAGAAGAACAAGATCGAAGTAATGCATCATACAAGACATATTATAGAGATCCTAATTATGAGATTGATGCAGCAGAGATTGTAGGGAAAAAACCTGTGATCTGTGAAGCATTAATTCATAAAGACACAACAATTGACCAGCAGTTTAAAAAGAAAAACCTTCATAGGAAATACTCTTTCGATTTAACAAAGGCAGATGACATTTCTGATCGTTTGCTTGCTGCAAACTTCCTGAAGTTACCAAAATGAGTCAAAATCCCGTCTTCAGAAGAACTTAAAGGAAAAGTGTATTGTAAATGGCATAATTTTTTGTCTCACTTAACTAAAAACTGCATTGTTTTTCGAGACAGGATCCAAGAGCAGATTCGAAAGGGGAGTCTAAAATTCCTCGCTAAAGCAGAAAAGGCCATACAGATTGACACTAATCCGTTCCCAGAAATTGGAGAAGTGGCAGCCTATGTTATTATGCGAAACTTTCAGAACTTGTCCCTGAAAGAATTAAAAGAAGTCAATGTGCAAATGCATATTGCAGTCAAACAATTGTTAAGAAAAACACTGGAAATCTACCAGCAATTGGACAAGGTTTCTTAGACCAGAGGGAAGATTCTGATGAAGAAAGCTGGATGACGATTCTTTAGAAGCAGCTGTCATGCGAAGAATGTGTCCCAGATGCAGGCTGAGCTACAAGTGGTTGAAAGGACTTCCAATTGATGGGAAGCAATATTACAAGGATGTGCAGAGGCGTCCTAAACGAACCAGTACTTATAACAAAAGGCCATATCCAATTGGTACGAAGCAACAACCATTAATGGCTGAGCCAACAGTCGCTAGGATGCACTCCAAAGGCAAGAGACCTCTACATGAATCTAAGCCACCTAACTATTACAGAATGGAGGGCAATCATCTTGAAAGAAGATCTGAAAGGGGTTCAAGTTACAGGATCAAAGCCAGGGATTGGTATCCTAGACCAGTCTCACATAGGACATAAGGTGGCTATCTTCATTGAGCCCAAAACAAGAAGTCAGGGCCAAGCAGTGGCCTTCACAGCCAGTTTCGAAGATGCAGCCAGTTTCGAAGATGGATTCAAAGGACGAAAGAGACAGTTCAACAATTGGGCCAGTGGGTTCATGGGTACCTAGAGTCCCAGATTGGTTTGTCATGCAGAACAAACCCAGGGAGATGTTTACCCAAAAGAATGTCATTGGAAACCAAGGTAGGATGGGTAAACCTCCTTTGGTGGTTCCAAACAATTGGGTGTTTTTTAAGCATCCAAAAATAAAAGAACCAAATATGGTCTCAGTAATTTCGAGGTTCCAAAGAAGGAAAATCCAACGAAGGTACACTTAGTACCAAAAAGACCTGAAAGAAGGTGGAAAAAGCTTTTCATTGGTCCAACCAAAGAGTCAAGCAGAAAGAAAAGAAAATTCAAAGTCAAAACATGATCTAAAGTCAACTCTTCAAGACAAAAAGAGTTGCAGCAGAGAACAATTGGCCAAAGTTCACTCTGAGCTAAAAGCCAAAAAAGGTCCAGTTTGGCAGGATTAGAAAAGGCTCTGATGGAAAGTGATAGTGAGATAGAGGAAAAAGTCGGCCTAGGCCAAATGGAAAAAGTGGTTGAGGAAGAGATGTTTGAAGCCTCCATGGCTGAACAGACATTTTTGGTTGAAAAACCAACAGAAACAGACCATTCGAAGAAAGCTATTGGTACTGAAGTGCCAGAATGCAGCATAGAAGATGCTTCTGAAGTAGTTGAACAAGTCGGCCAAGAAAAAAGCAAGTACAACTAGTCGTCCAATTTGGCTCATTTCCTCCGGGGTCAGTGAATATGGCGCTCATATTACCACAGGAGTTTCAAGCTGAAGATGACAACCAAGGTCAGGAGATTGACCAAATCCCAATTTTCAGTGAAAACTCACAAGTGAGTATGGTACAAGACGAATCTGAAATGGCCACACCAATGGAAACTGAAGGTGAGAGTGAGGAAGAGGTCAGTATTAGCCTCTCATACCCTTTCAAATATCCTACAACGTCCATGACAGAGCATGTCAAGCCCTTGTATATCAAGGCCTTCTTTGATGGAATACAGATGAATCGGGTATTGGTGGATAATGAGGCAGCAGTAAACCTACTTCCAAAATCGTCTTTGAAGAAATTAGGGAAGAAGAACCCCAGACTGATCCCAACCAATACTGCCATTGCTGGTTTCGCTAGAGATAAACAGATGGCTCAAGGTATTTTGCCCATCAACTTGAGTGTGGGAACCAGGGACTGTATGACTGCATTATTTGTTATCGACAGTAATGCTAAGTACAATGCTTTACTTGGTAAGGATTGAATTCACACCAACAAGTGTGTGTCTTCCTCTCTACATCAAAAAATAATTATGGTTTTGGACAGTGGAGAGACAAAGGAGATCAATGCAGATCCTCAACCCTTCATAGCTTGTGCAGATTTTGCAGAGGCCAAATTGTATACTGAAGGAGTAGTACCACTCAGTATACTAAGAAAGCCTGGTGGATCAGCTGAAGTGACTGCTGATGAGGAATTAGTACACCTAAAGCACTTAGTCCAGGAAAGCACTGATAAAGAGTTTGTCGTTAAAGATGACAATGATGGCTGGTTGTTGGCAAAGAGATGGAACCCAGGAGGCCAAATCTCTGGCTTTAATTAAGTTTTCAGCATTGGACATATAGTCAATAGTCCAGAAAGTGCAAGAACAAGAGAAATAAGCCATAATAATTGGTTGGAAGCAGGAATAGCAACATGTCAGATGTTTGGCCTTGGATAAATACTGTGCTTTGGATATTGAAATAAAAGTCCAAAAGATACAGGAGGAGGATGCCTTGTGGACAGACTTTGTCTATGAGGAGGAGGGTAAGGATGTCGAACCAAAGAAACTAGGAACAGGACAAAGCAAGGAAATTACTTCGAAGTCAGAAGGAATCAAAGAAAAAGTATCAGTGAATTCTTAGGTACAAGACCGTTTAGAAGAAATGGACGTAGGGGAAGGTTCCATACAGCAACCCACCTATATAAGTGCTTATTTGAATGCTCTTGACATGGACCAGTTGTTGGTGGTCTTAAAGAAATACAAAGATTGTTTTGCATGGCCTTATAATGAACTATTAGGATTGGATAGATTATTAGTAGAGCATAGGCTCCCTATGAGGGCTAATTTCAAGCCATATAAGCAAAAACCAAGAAGAATGAGCCCTGAGGTGATTCAGAAAGTCAAGGAGGAAATTCTTAGGCTCCTCAAGGCAGGCTTTATTAGGACAGTCAGGTACATTGAATGGCTATCCAATATTGTACCTGTAGTTAAGAAAAATGGTAAAATGAGAGTATGCATCGATTTTAGAAACTTGAATTTAGCAATCCCAAAAGATGAGTACCATATGCCTATAGTGGATTTGTTGGTAGACAGTTTAGCAGGGCATCAAGTTTTATCAATGATGGATGGGCATTCTGGTTATAACCAAATCTATATTGCAGAGGAGGATATCCACAAAACTGCATTCAGGTATACTGAGAATATTGGCACCTTCGAATAGGTTAAAATGCCATTTGGTTTGAAGAATACTGGGGCTACATATCAAAGGGCTATGAACACTATTTTTCATGACCTCGTTGGAGGATATTTAGAGTGTTATATTGATGATATTGTAGTAAAGTCCCAATCCATGAAAGAACATTTGTTTCACTTGAAGGCAGCCTTTGAAAGAATAAGAAGGTTCAAGTTGAAACTTAATCCTCTCAAATGTACTTTTGGCGTATCAGCTGAAAACTTCTTGGGCTATGTAGTACACAAGAAGGGAATACAAATTGATCAGAATAAAGCCAAAGCTATTATTGAAGCCAGACCTCCATCAAGTAAGAAAAAATTACAAAAATTCCTTGGACAAGTTAATTTTCTTCGAAGATTCATTTCTAATACTGCAGGGAAAACTAAAGTTTTTTCTTCCTTATTAAGGCTGAAGGATGAAGAGGAGTTTGTGTGGACAGTAGAGCATTAAACTGCTTTCGAAGGAATCAAAGCCTACTTGACTAACTCTCCAGTGCTGATGCCACCAAAAGATGATAAGCCCTTGAAGTTGTACATAGCTGCAGCAGAGGATTCATTGGGAGTTTTCTTAGCCCAAGACAATGAAGAAGGTCAGGAGAAAGCTGTTTATTACCTTAGTAGGTTTCTAAATTCTTGTCAATGTAAATATTCAGCTGTAGAAAAGTTGTGCCTTGCATTGTATTTCGCTGCAATGAAATTAAGATACTATCTTTTGCCTACAACTGTCTTGGTAATTGCAACCACAGATTTGGTTAAGTATATGTTATCTAGACCCATGTTGAGAGGGAGAATTGGCAAATAGATACTAGCCTTATCAGAATTTCATTTAGAATATATTCCCCAAAAGGTAGTAAAAGGACAAGTTTTAGCTAATTTTTTAGTAGACCATCCATCTCAAACAGAAAGCCAAGAGATAATAGAACTTGGTATGGCTAGTGTTGAACCATGGCAAATGTGGTTCGATGGATCAAAAGCCAATGGTTTAACTGGAATTGGTATAGTAATTAAGTCACCACAAGGAGTAGAAACCACACATGGTTTCAGAGTGGATGAAATTACTTGTTCCAATAATCAACCTGAATATGAAACCTTAATAATGGGATTAGAAATACTTATTGGATTATAGGCTCATGCAGTTGATATATTTGGGGATTCTCAATTGGTAGTTAACTAGGTGAAAGAGATTTTCAAATGTCAAAGTGTGAGCATGTTGCCATACTATGTGGTTGCATTATATTTACTTTCTCAGTTTCAGATAGCGAATGTAACTTATATCCCAAGATTCTTGAATAATAAAGCTAATGATGTGGCTTAGGAAGCTTCGAATTTCAAGAAAAGGGATAATATTCAAGGGAACATAAACCAAACAACATATCAAAAAGTAATACCACCCTTAAATAAAAGAGACGTGGTCCTAGAAGTTAATCATAATGATTTACAAGAACAAGATTGGAGGCATTCAATAATGCAGTATCTAGCTGGCCCATCTTCGAAAGCCAGCAAGAAAATCAAATTGCAAGCTATGCAATACATAATATATGGTAATGCTCTCTACAAAAGGGGAGCATATAGTTTATTAATGGAATGTCTAGGTCCAAGGGAAGCACTGACAGCCATGGCTGAGGTTCATGAAGACATATGTGGTGCTCATTAGCCTGGTGTGAAGATGAGATGGCTACTTCGAAGACATTCCTACTATTGGCCAACTATCCTTAAGGACTGCATAGAATATGCTAGAGGTTGCCAGGCATGCCAAAGGCATGGCACAATAAGGCATGTATCCATAACTGATCTACATGCGGTTGTGAAGCCTTGGCTATTTAGAGGTTGGGCTATGGATATGATAGGGAAAATATACCCACCCTTTTTGAAGTATCATTGTTTCATCTTAGTGGCCACAGATTACTTCACCAAGTGGGTCGAGGCTAAGCTATATAAAGCTGTGGACCAGACTGAAGTCATTGGATTCATTAAAGATTTGATCCACAGATTTGGTATCCCACAAACTATAACTGTTGATAATGGGACTGTATTTGATGGAAAAATGGTGAAGTCTTTTGCGACAGAGTTTGGAATTAGTCTTGTGAATTCTACCGCCTATCATGCACAAGCCAATGGTCAAGCCGAATCATCCAATAAGTCTTTGAAAAAAGGAATTCAGAAAGTTATGGAAAATAATTCCAGGGATTAGCATAACTTACTATTGGATGTATTGTGGGCTTATAGGACTTCACCAAGATCAAGCACAGGAATCACTCCTTATGCCTTAGCATATGGGCATGATGCAGTGTTACCTGTGTAAATCAATGTTAAGTCCTTGAGGGTAAGATGCCAGGATCAGTTAGACCTTGAACAATACCATCAGAATATGTGCTTGGAATTAGAAACTATAGATGGAGCTAGAATCCTTGCATTAAATAGTATTCTCTTCCAAAAGAAGAAAGCAGCCAAAAACTATAATAAGAAAGTCAAGCACATTGACTTTGATAAAGGTGACTTGGTATGGAAGACAATACTCCCAATAAGGATTAAAAGCCATAAGTTTGGCAAATGGTCACCTAACTGGGAAGGACCATATCAAGTTCATAGAGTCTTGTCTTTTGGAGTATACCATTTGAGAAATTTGAAAGTAGATGTACATCCCAAAAAGATTAATGACAAATATTTGAAGCCTTATTATACAACCGTGTAGGAAACACAAGGAATAGAATAAGTGCTAAATAAAAGAACATGAGAACACTTCAATGATAAATAAGAATTTATTTCATAAAGAGTCAAATACATGTAACCATAGATTGGCTCAAAAGTCAGTACAGTGTTTAAATTGTTCTTTTACAATAGATGCTCTACTCTTGAGGGATGAAAACAATTGAATGGCCCTAGTCATCTCGTGCTTTCGATCGGCTAGCTCTTGATTAGTGATTTGCAGCTTGATAGTAGTCCGATCCAAAGCTTAGTTAACTGTTGATAATTTTTCCTCAAGTTGAGCCTTCTTTTCCAACAGTTGAGCTTGAAATTGGGAGACAGAGGAATATTGTTCTTTCTGTTTTGACACTTCAGCATGAACTTTAGAAACAAAACTTTGATCTCTTAGTAACTTCTCCTATGCAGCCTTAGCAGCATGACAGATGTTGATGGAAAAATCTATGGTGGCTGCTGCCTGAGATAAATAACTTGAAATAGTCATGCCGGATTGTTCAATAATCTTGCAGCACTGCAGGAAGCCATTTTTTATTGTAGGTCTTTGTAAGGCTTCAAAAGGAATCCTCGAAAAGGTTGTCAGCAGCTCCAGACAACTGTCCAAGTCTATCGAAGGCAAGAAAGTCTTACCGTTGGAGGAAGAGCTCTCAAAAACTTCTAGCTGAGAATCAGTTAGAACTAGTGGCTCAGTCTCATTGCTAGTCATTGGAGAGGTGGAAGGTATGTCAAAAAGACTAGCTAATCTAGCCTCAAAGATATCCATCTCATCCATTGACATGGAAGGTGCAGAAAGAGCTCCGGTAGATGGAAGAAATGATTGCATAGGAATCAGAGAAACAGGTGGAGTATCTTTAGCAGTATCTATAGTTTTTGCTACCAGTTGGTCAAGACAGGAAGGACTGGAGCTAGGCAAAGACAATGGATGATGGATTGGAGAGCTACCAGTACCCTCTATATAGGAATCAACCACCATCAAAGATGAAGTAACAACTGGAATTTCCTTAGGAGGAGGAGGAAGAGGAGAAGCAGGGCTCGAGAGAAAATCAAATTGAGTAAAATTGAAAGACAAATGAGTGAGGTATGGAGTTAAGCCAAAGAAAAGAGATGTAGGAACACTTGACCTCAAGAAAGGTATGAAGAACATAGGACCAAGAGGTGGAATGATTGCTTGAATTGGCTTTGTAATTTGAGGACTTTCAACTTCAAGAGAGATTGATGGAGTCCTTGTAGAAGAAAGAGACAGAGTAGTCGTTCCTGCAAGAGAAGAAATACAAAGTAATGTCAAGTCTCGATACCAAGAATTTGACAAGAGAATAAAAGAATAGAAGCATGAAAGAAGTTACTTGTTTCAGAAGTGGTGGCAATGACGGGAGAGTTACGGAGGGAATAATTCTCGACAGTGTGTAGTCTTCTCATTGTTTCCCTTTGGGTTGCATCAGTGGCAGCTGTTTCATCCCTTAATAATTGTTGTTGTCGCCTTTTCTCAGCTCTTTGAAAAACAATTATTTCTTTGGAATGTTCCTCCTCTATTACTTTTGGCAGCTGCCTCATGAGTAGGGTCTTCGACCAAATCAGAAGGAGAGACAGTCATCTTCTTTTTCTTTTTTCTCTGTAATGGTATTTCTTGCTCTTTCTTAATCTCTCTCTCTCTTCAATCTGAGATTCAGACTCTTCAGGAGTGAGTATTAGCTTCCTTTTCTTTTTCTACTGATGTTTGTCTTTGAGAGTAGCTAGAGCTTCAGCTCTCTTAGGAGATTCTTCTTGTGGAGACCTTACACCAAGAGGTATAAATGTAAAAGAAACTAACAAAAGAGTCTAAAAAAAAAGAAACCTGAAAATACATACCTTTTTTCGAAGCAGCTCTGGTAACTCTAGCAGAAGGAGGTGAGGCTGCAGGAACAGTCTTGGCAGCTGTGGAAAGAGAGGGAATGTTCTCGACTGCTGTTGGTTTAGCTTTAGAAGGCACACCTAGTCCTATCAGTAAATCATGAGGATGTATAACTAGATGCACTTCCATATTGGCTATCTACCAATTTTGAAATCTCTTTAAAGCTAAACTAGAGGGGATGAAAGGTGTAAATTTGAACTCACTCAAGTCGTTCAACAGCTTAAATGTTGCCTCCTCTAGTTTGGATTTGGGTACTCTTAGAACTCTGGCTGTGAGATGGACATTCGAGAGACTGCAGAGTGGAATGGGAATTTCTTGAGTAAGCCCAAATTGTCTGGCAAACTGAGAAGGGCAATATACCTCAGATATGCACTTGTAGGCTCGAGGGTTTAAAGTACCAATGAACAGTTCCCTCGGCAACAAAATGGAAGCCCACATATCTTTGTGTGATATGATGGAACACTCTTTATCAGCCAAGAATGTTTGCAGCCAAGTTGGTCCTTTGTTGGCATCAAAGGGGCAAAAGAAGGTGGCAGCTGGGGAAATAGGAAGTTGATGAAAAAATGCGAGGTAATAGGCAAAGGAAGCAGGATAAAGAGCAACTCTAGCATACTTTTCTCCGTAAGTACTAGGGTCTTGAACTAAAAACTTCAAGCACTTAGGATGCAGGTCAGTAAACTATGCAAAGAGCTAGAGTTGAAGCACCCAGAGAGGACCTCCCTGATTGATGTCAAGAGGTCTTTCACAAAATTGGGAGCAGGCTCTATAGACATGGCCTAAAAGGTAAGGGGTTAAGGCTATTCGTTTCTTCAAAACGAGGGCCTTTGCAAGTAGGGCGAACTCAAGCATGATCCGCTGAGATGATGTACAAAAGAGAAATTTACACAACCAGTATAAAATAAAAGAAAAGAGTTCTCGATCTCTCATGGGGCCTTCCTTTTTATTTTCAACCTTTACAAAATCACTGAAGGAGGAATTTAGGGGTGGAAGGGAGAACTTAACAAAAAGGTCTGGGTAGCTGGGTGTAAAAGGAGTACCAAGTGGTGAAAGCCCTAAGAGATGGCAAATATCAAGAATGATGGGGCCATCATGCCACACCAAAACTGAAAAAAATTAAAAGCCATGTTCCAAAAGCAAAGAGCGGCAGAAATCAAAAAAGAGTCTTCCGGAATGATAAACCTGAAAAGACAAAGGGCGTCGAGAATACAGAGCTCTTGCAGGTCACATTCTCTTACAGACACAACTTTGTCATACCATTCCTCCCACTCAGCCCTTAATGTCGGCCAGCAACGTTGAGGGTGGTTCATTCTCCAATTTCTCCAGTCAAGCCCTCCTTCATAGAGAAGATAATAGTCCTCCAAGCAAGGGTACAAAGTTGGAAGCTGGACGGGAGCCTCTCGAAAGATAGGACCTAGGACATATTCTTGTTTGTCGTTATGGCGAGGAACAAAGAGACGTCCGTCTATAGTACTTGATCCATCAGCTTTAAATTTGGCAATCTCTTCCTCAATACATCTCTTCAAAGCCATTGTTGGGCTTATACGATCGCGAGTTGGTACTTTCAGAGAAGAAGAATCCATTAGTAGCAAGCAGCAATGAAGAGAGGGTTAATAGAGGGGAAGAGTTTATGTGTTGAGCAAACGAGTGAATTCAGAACACGAAATAAAAATGGTTCTAAAACCTTTGTGTCTGGAAAATATATCGTGGAATTCGTAAAGAAGTACTAAAAGTACGGATGTGAAGAGTTTCCCTCAATATTGATAATTTTTTGAGGGAAATACATCTAAAATAATAGTAGCAGCTTCGAAATAAAATATCTGGCTTCGAAATTAGTTTTTGGCGCCAAAGTCAAATGACAAATGGTTTCGAAAGCAGGAAGCTGGCTTCGAAGCACATTCCACACTTAAGGATGCAAGAACGCTCAAGTATTTGTTTACCTCAACAGGATTGAAAACCTGTTTTAGAGTTTCTTAGTGAGAATAAATCCTTCCAAGCAAAACTTGAGATCCCTTAAGGATGGAAATTGTTGATCGAGGTATCAAAACTAATAGTTGGTTTGATAATATACAGAAGATATTGCTTTTTTGGATTAAAACAGTGCAGCCCTTGAGAGGGACTTCCATATTTTTGAAAGTATGGACTGTTGTTCAAAGCAAAAATGGTCAATTTAAAACTAATTGATCGTACTAACCATATGACCATATGTTGGACATGATTAAAACAAGATTTAAGGGGCAAGATTGTTAAATTCGAAGCACTGATTCTAAATGAAAACCAGCAAAAGTTGTCAACTGTATTCCATGAATTGAAAAAGTTCATATTGGTTTTTCAGTGTTTTATTTGAGATGATTGAATCTAGATTTGAAGGATGAGATTGTTGAGTTCGAAGCCCTAAATTTGCTTGTAAAGACAAATGGAGATAAAGTCAAACCATGCCAAACAAAGAGAAAAGTCTTAGCTTTATTAAAACAAAAGCAATTACATCAAAAGGCCCTTTTTGGGTACAAATTCGAGTTCATAAAAGTAAGGAATAGAATAAATAACAAGATCATGGAATTTGGTCCAACTATGGTCAATAAATTTCTGTTCCTTTTTTATTCTATCTTCTATTTTCTTCAGGTTTGGTTACTGAAGTTGATATGCTCTTACTTTATAAAAGAGTTCTTCAGCCTTTATTTCAAACGCTGTTTCTTTTAACCCTTGTTCCAACTCATCCATATCCAAGTCATTCATGTACGCAGAGTCTTTATTCATGAGTCATCATATTCTTCGATGAGGTTCTCTGTTTCGTACTGGGTATGAACTCGAAGGGATAAAAGTTAGTTCAAAGATTGGGTAGTGGCCACAGAAGTCCGGTGCCAATGAAGAAGTAACGAGAGTTGGTCCAAAAACATTTGGAGTTTTGCTTGGGCGATGGGGTTGAGGACGTGACCCCGAGTCATAACATCACAAGCCCATTGAAAGTTCTTGAGAGGAACATCGCCTTCAAGAACATTGAAAGGCAAGTGAGAAAAGGCCGCAAGCAGAAGTTGGGCATGCTTTCCCTGAGCTGGAGTAGGGAGAGGTGGAGGCTTATAGGGGGAAAAAACTTTGTTTGCAGAGAGGGTAAGCCTCAGTCTCTTTATCCAGTGGGGATTTTGCGGAGGAGGAGGTATAGAAGCTTCCATTTCGAAAGAATGAGGAAACTGAGGGGCATTAACATAATCAAGCCAGTCAGAAGAGCAAAGCCTCGCCTTCTGGGCTAAGAACAATGGGTTATACCCTTGTGCCTCTTCTGGGCGTCGGGTAGCTTATACTATCTTTGTAGGCATGGAGGATGTGTACCATGCTATAAGCAGATTGTCCTCTAAACTGCGTCGGCGGTCGATGGGCATGTAAGGATAAACCACCAAACTTTGAGCATCAGAAGGGAATTCTAGAGGATCAGTGAACTAGACAAAGTGATGATTAACTCGCTCCCTTAACTCTTATGCCTCAGGTTCGGACTAGCTTCTCCAACTAAAAGCCCCAGAGGAAGAAGAAGCCACAGTCTCATCCCATACAGAAGATTGTGGATTAAAAGAAGAGCTTCCAATGTCCATTTTTGCAAAATTTTGGGTTAGAGAATTATGAGTAGCGGGTGCGTAATCCAAAGGTTGATAGTTTGCACAAGCTTCCATGACTTGAATATAGGAAGGTGGGTAAAGGTGGCTAATTAATGCATAAAGGTTCTTTCGAGGAAGAACAACATCATCAGATGACTCTTCATATACTCAGGCCTTGTTTGGGAACATGCTAATTTAGTAACTTTTTGGCTATTTGGCTAAAATATGAGCCAAAAAAAACTAATATGTTTGGGATAACTTTTTGATTTTTTACAAAAAGATGTGCAAAAAGTAGAGAGAAAAGAGAATCTTTGACTTTTTGGTATGGGTTGTTGACTTTTTGGCTAATTTAGTAACTTTTTGACTTTTTGGCTAAAAAAGATGGTTCCCAAACGAGGCTTCAATCAATAGAAGAGAGAATTGGTTTGGCCATAAAAGATGTATCAGTCTGTTCGAATACTAAGATGGTGAGGATGTTCAAAGTATTAAAAGAGAATTTAATGCAAATGATGAATGACAATTGCATTTTTAGAAGAATGCAAAGCCCATGCACGTTCTAAGACATGGATAAAAGACCTTGATCCACTAATATCACCAAGTATTGGGTATATTAGTGCGGGGGGTAACGTTGGCTACATATTTTGTATAAAGCCAATCACAGTTGAACACGTGGCAGGTTGAGGGTAATACGGGAAGACAATTCAAACCTTCGATCGTGATCATATACGTGGCAGTTAGTATTGGTTTTCATAAGATCTGCGTAGTACTGGATCAGCAAAGAGATATAAAGTGATGTGGCTTCAACGGTTACTCACATTTAAATTCAAAATTATGAGGAAAGCCTATCTGCAGGTATTGGCATAGTGGAGCTAACTATAAGGCAACATGATTAGCGATCATGGAGAAGCAGTTCGACGGTTAGAAGTGCAGTTCGATGGTTATCCTTGAGAAGTATAAATAGTAGAGAAGGCCCCAGAAAAAGCCCCAGACTCAGATCCAAAAAACTGATTTTATCTACTTTATTTCCTTTCCAGTTTTACATTTCCTGTTCTTTGTATTTCTGTACTTTAAAATTCCTACACTGCATTTCGTTCATAGGAGTAGTTTCAAGTAGACTGTTGCTGTAAACCTCTACAAGGTTGAATTGGATCATTGTAAGTCTTTCGTTTTACTTAATGAAATACTGCAATTGTTTTTCATTTAATCATTGTAGTTTATTCCTCTTAAGCAAAGCCACCAGTAAAAGTCCTCTTCATTGAGGTTGAAAGAACTAAAACACGATCGTCTAATAATTGGTTGGCAATTAAATTTCTGTAAGGACTGATTGATCCTTACTGGCACGCTCAAAATTACTGTAATAACCTTCGACAGCCAAAAAGCCAACAAAGTCACGTGGCATTGAACAAAACTAAGCAAGGCCACAAGGCCAAGCTAGAATAGAGCAAGACCACTTAGTCGAGCTAGGACATCTCGAGAAGACAAATTGGACCATGAGTTAGTTCAGTCACCGAGCTAGCTACAGGCTCAGAGTAGCAGTCTGAATAATCAGATCAAGTCAACGCACATTCTACTAATTGTAGACTTATTCACTTCAAGAAATCTATAAATGTGGGAACGATCTCATGTAAAGCGGAATAGTAAAGTGTGACAAGGATCTTTCAACTAACAAAACCGTTAGAAATTAAGTCTATATAAGCAAGACAAACTAACCCAACAAAGAACACAACAACTTACACTCACATGGTTTTTGATAATTATTCCAATAAGCAAGACAAACTAACCCAACAAAGTACACAACAACTTACACTCACATGCTTTTTGATAATTATTCCAAATTTGACTTGGGTATCGCAGAGTCTCCTGACCAGTTGAAACCTTCTTGTGAATGTCTTTAATGTTACCAATACTTTGTGTTTAGGTGATCTGACGCTATTGCAAGGTAAGGTGTTGTAAGTTTTTCCCTATACAATTAGTAATAACATTGAAACCACATATAAATTTCATTATTATCAAAGTGAGTGTATCACATGATCACATCTCATGGTGGATAAACTTCCAAATAAGAAAAAGAAAAGAGAATTACAATAATGCATGAGAAATCTCTGTATAAAGAAGACAATAATAATGTAAAAGAACACGGTAGTGGAAAACGAAAGTGCTGAGAAAAGCATAGAGCGGGGTCCTTTGCAAAACCTCTGCTTTGCAAGCCCTCCCTACAAGAAGTCAATAATGGCGTGTGAATATGTTGGTTTGTTTTTCACCGAAATATAGTTTATTTTTCAATAAATTACACTCCCATCCCCTAAGATTTCTAATAATTACAGAAATCATTTTTTTTTCCTCTTGTCAAAATAATAATAATAATAATAAGATAGACTTAAGTATAGGTTCTACTAAGTAGACTTATTGTCTAATAGGTCCTATGATAATTAATGACATTTTTCATCATATACTATTAAAAAACATCACTAATTTTTAATTTGTAGTGACAGTTTGAAAATTTTGTCACAAAAAATGGTCGCTAATTACAAGTTTTAGCGATAATTTAAAAAAAATCGTCACAAAAAAGTCAGTAATTTTCAACTTTTAGAGACAGTTTGAAAAATTTGTCATAGAAAAACGTCACTAATTGTAAGTTTTGGTGACACTTTATAAAATTCGTAACAAAAAAAAGTCACCAATTGTTAATTTTAGCAACATATAAAAAATCGTCACAAAAAATTATTTTTAGCGACGATTATATTACGATTTTTTTTCAATAGGACTTGATAAGAATTAAGTCCAATTATTAAGACCTATTGATAGTTTACCCTAATAATAACCACATATGTACAGCTCAAGGCTTATAGTAAAAGAGAAATTACAATTCAAAAAAACTAAAAACCTAAGATGGAAACTCCAGGCTGATAATAAAAAAGAAATTACAATTCAACCAAAGGTAATTAGACAAATATGGGGTGTACAACTCCTTGTGTAAAAGAATCACAGAAAGTGACGCAATGTTCACTTCCTTGTAATTACTTTTGATTTTTTACATTGATTTGTAATTTTCACCATAAAAAAAGATTAGTGCTTGTCGCATTGGAATATCTTTCCCGACGACTTCTTGACGGCAATGTAAGTCTTTCTTCCAAATTTTGCTTTTAAAGACTCTCACCAGCTATTACTCCTCTTTTTTGTCACATTTATTCTCATAATTATTCACTAGTTTTGAAGCAGTATGTAACACTATTTTTATAGTGCTCTAAATCAATTATATAACTGTTTGTGCAAAAAATTAAAAAAAATAATACAGAAGGAAGTCAAGGTAACAGTACCTAAGTTGTATGAAAATGGAGATGGAAAATATTTGACTTCCGAAAACAGGAGATTGTGAAAGGGAAAAAAAATTTAAAAAAAAAAAACTGAACAAATAATAAAATTTGGACAGATATTTGAATAGATAGGGGAAAAAATTCAATAGATAGGTCAAAAAAAATTAAATAGATAGACAAAAAAAATGAACAAATAGACAAAAAATTTGAACAGATAAAAAAAAGTTAACAAATAAATTAGGGAGTAAAATTGAAAATAAAATATCCTCCAAAATCAACGAAAGGACTTCTCACCAATAAAAAATATTTACTGAACCTAATGTCTTACCTTAGACTTTTTAATAATTTTCTCCAAAAAAAAATGTGTAATGATTGCCTAATTTTAAAATTACCAAAATAAAATACAATTAATCACAAAGAAAGATAAAGATAAAATTGTTATACAAATAAACTTTTTTAACTAACTTTCCTTGTAAATTGACGTGGCATGCAATAAATAAAAAAATGAGTAAAAAAATGTTTGCAAAACCTTAGTTGCGGGAAAATATGGAATTATCTACTCAATCTTGCCAAGTGAATTAATCTACTCATGAGTTGGAAGGCGTCATGGTCATGGGACATGACGGCTAGCCCACCACCATTGAAACCAGAAAAGGGCAAATATCAAATAAGTGGTGTTGCAAAAAAAATAATTACATCAATAATAAATTTTATAACTATTAATAAGGGTAAATTATACTTTGCATCTTTGTAATTTATATCAAATCTTATTTTGATCCCTACATATGAAATCGTGACAATAAATCCTCTACATTTCTAGTTAAATCTCATTTTAGTCTCGACACATGAAATCGTAACAGTTAATCCCCTACACTTTTGGCCAAATCTCACTTTGCTCTCTATACACGTGTCAATGTCTCATTTCTATTATTCTATTCTTTAAATCTTTAACAGAATCTAATCATGTGATAAGAATGTTAATACGAAATTAATGAAAGTAAGAGAGAAAAATCACGTATATATATAATATTATCTCACGTGCTTATTATGTAGGATAAAGTATATATTGGTGAGAAATGTAAATGACTTTTCTCTTTAACTCTTATTTCGTAATCACATACTTGTCACATGACTAAATTATGTTAAAGACTTAAACAATAAAGTAATAGAATGAGAACACTGATACTTAAGTAGGGATTAAAGTGAAATTTTAATCAGAAGTGAAGCGGTTAAATTGTACGGTGGATGGGCTGGGAACCTTTCAAGGTAAAAAAAATTTTCCCATCCACATCAATAACATGTTCTATTTTTGGCAACATTTGATATTTGTTAAATTTGCATATCACTGATGCCAATTATTATTTCCTAGACCTTTATGAACTGGCGATGGAGCTAATACGAAGGGGTCATGCTTATGTTGATCATCAGGTTGCTAATTAAATTCATATCAATATCATTTGTCTGAAATTTTATTTCATACATTATTTTAACAATTTGAGCCTTGTCCTTCAGTACTTTTTAATGCTATTGCCTCTTTAACTACTCCTCATATTTTTCAGCCAATAATTCATTTAAAAAGATTATTTACATTTGAGTTTTATATAATTTTAAAAGATTATTAGTTGTCTTATATACATTCAAGTTTTACATAATTTTCTCTTATATATACACTAGCGTATGCCCGTGCCTAAAGGCACGGTGTAAATAATTTTAAGATTAAAATGTAGTTATAATTTATAAAGTTTGTGTCATTTTTTGTTAAAGATACTGAAAAAATATATTGAAATATTTTTCTTCTTAAAGAACTTATAACAATTTTGCTTGTATTACACGCTCTACAAAACTCAAATAAAATAACAACTCTCCCTAATCTTAATGCAAATTAAGAAACTCACATATAAGATTTAAAGTTATATTGCATATTAAAATATAAAAGGCAGTAAAAAAAAGTGTAAACACTGAATAAAAAACAGAAATAAAGTTATGCTGTCATACACCAAAAAGGTAGGTTCAAACTTTACAAAAAGTGGGTTAAAGCTTTACAAAAGATGTATGCTTTACAAAAGATGTGTCACTAACATGTCATACACCAAAAATTATATTCTCATACACTAAAAATATGTATGCTTTACAAAAGGCGTGTCAATAACATGTCTTCAAATATGCGTTTGCCCAAACTTCCTCCACATTACTTTCCAAAAAGTCTTTGTATCAACTTTTATGTATCCCCAATAAGGAATATGCACAACAATCTGGTAATTTGTGGAAACAAAAAAAAAATATAAATTAGTACATTTGTTGGAAATATACATGTAAAAATACTTTCAGATTGAAATTACCTTATTACATCCCCATCGAAGCAAGGTAGTCGTATTTCTCCTTTTAAGCTCCATGGATTTTTCGGTCCAATCCTACAAAAGTCCAAATTTCAAATTATTATTAAATTAAAATTTTTTAAAAAGTTATATAATCAACAGAAATAAATCTACGTGGTTACCTTCTAAAAAAAACGTCATTTAATCTGCATAGAATACTACAGCAATACTTCAGGATAAACAATATTTGTAGTAGAATCCAAATTATCTTTAGGGAGGAGAATACTTATACGATCAAAGGATGTACATCTAGACAATGCCACATATAATTGCCCATGGCTAAACACTGGTATACGCAAATCAACCCCAACAAATTTCACAGATTGTCCTTGAGATTTATTAATGGTCAAGGCATATGCCAATCGGACTGGAAATTGACGTCTTGTCATTTGGAAAGGCATTTCTGAAGAAGATGGTGTCAAAGATATCCTTGGTATAAATGCCAAATTGCCAAACTTTTCTCCAGTTAAAATTTGAGCTTCAATTATGCGAGTGCCGCACCTAGTAACCATCAATCTTGTACCATTACATAGTCCATCTTTCGGTGCAATGTTTCTGAACAATATTATAGGACAACCCACTTTCAACTCTAACTTAAAAGTTGGCAACCCAGGAGGATCCAATGAATTTAAATATTCATTAGGATATCTATTTGTAATGGTAGGATCAATTTCATTATCTTCGGACATTTTATCTGCTGCAAGATAAGTATATAATCTCCCTGGAAAGATATTCAACACAGTAGTATTAATGTCACTAACATCATCGTTACGCGCAGACAGAATTGTGCGTTCAGTTAAAAATGTTGGCGTTGACGTCTCTATCATATTCAATTGTGGATAAACTGTAGAGAGTAATTCATTCAAATCTTGACATTTGTGTATTGTTGATGGAAGGTTAACGATTTCTTGAGGATTGGTCCCAATCTAAAAAAAAAATGAAATCAATAAAAAAGTAAGTGTAAACACAATTTATTAATTTAAAATAATCTATATAATACAGGTTAAAGTAGTGTTACCTCCATCAAGAAATTTGCAAAATTAGCATTTTCATGGCCTTCATGATTCAAGCGCATATTCAAATACAAAGTCAAGATATATATATGCTTCCATAGAACAGAGTGTCTTAATGATGCATTCACAATTTGCTCACGAACTCCTTTGGGTATAACTGGTAAGATTTGTCGAAAGTCTCCTCCAAGAACAACAGTAATACCCCCAAATGGCTTTTCACTATCACAAATATCCCTCAATGTACGATCAACCGCCTCAACACAATGTCTATGTTGCATAGGAACTTCATCCCAAATTATGAGTTTTGTTTCTCTAAATAACTCAGCTTGTAATGATTGTTTGCTAAACCCACAAAGTGAATTTTCCAATACATCTAACGGAATGGAAAATGTTGAATGTGCAGTGCGACCTCCTACCAGTAACAGTGATGCAATTCCAGACGAAGCCACAGTAACAACGATATGCCCAAGGCTACGACATTTTAATGCAATCGTATTGTATAGAAATGTTTTCCATGTTCCTGCACCCCCATTCAGAAAGAAAACAGTTCCTTTATTTTGGAAAATTGAAGAAGTGATTGTATTATAAGCATTCCACTGTCCATTATTGAGACAATCAATAGTAATTTGTGGATCTTCATGTTGTGCCTTACTCTGCAGTTGTTGATGTTCAACTATCAATCGATTACCAACTACTGCACTCCAATTTGCGGTAGGTTGTGGCATGGGTGGGAAGTCAATTAAACTTTTGCCTGATTCATAAAGCATTTGATTCAAAAGATGGAGACCATAATCTTCAATTTGAGCCTCAGTTGGTTTAGAAATGACAAACAATGTACAAATCTTATGTGCAAGATCATCGCATATATGCGTTGAAAATTGATTCCATAATGCACATGGATTTAGTGGAGAACACTGGGTGAGAATAATACTAAACAATCTCCTCAATTGATATCCAGTTTTTATGACTGCAGCCTCTTTCAAGCATTGTATCCATTCTTCATCATCTTCTAAAAGCCCCCTTGCAACACATGCTAATTTAAATGTGTCATGCACAACATTATCGACCGTGCGTAAAGACTGAAACGACTTTGGTCCTTTGACAACGGTTAGTAACAAACGTAGATAAAATCTTTCGCCACAATTAGGGCTTGCAAAGTACATTCTACCAATTGCATATCCCATTTCTCTTAATTTCCATCTCTTTTCTGACTTGAGCCAAACAAAATGTTGTGGAAATTCTTGATAAGTGAATGGACATTCATCTTCACTGGTAGCACAATATGCAAAGAAGCCAGTAAGAGTTGACATTTGTTGACCAGCTCTAGATTGAATCGTTTGTAATGACTCTTCTGGGTTAAAAACAACACGATGCATTCCAGGTAAATGAAGTGCCAATCGTACAACTGTTGGCATCTCTGCATGTAAAGGATGATCAAATATTCGCCAAGCAGCTTCTGGAGGTCCAATATACCTTGCATCGAGATATTGTTGAATCTCATTTATCATTCCTAACACCATCGTTGTACGATCATAACCCTTATAAATGTACTTATGTATGTACTTGACACATCTCATTTCGGCACAAACTTCCACATTTATATGACAGTTGAAAGGTTTTGAAAGATATGCATTGTATGGTACGACATCCCTGTTATCAACTTCTTGCCCTCTCACAATATGTACTTGACCATTATTGCGACGACGATAGATAGGGTATCCATCTTGATCCATAGTTGTTGTTTCTGTGAAAGCTCGAGGGTATCTCTTAGTGCATCTACCATTTTCCATACATAGTGCTTGCGGATTTTGAGCACCATATGGTCCATGTACCATACAACATTTGATAGTTTCAAAAAGCATAGGATCATCTTTTGGGTCTGGAAATTCTGCACAGACCAATTTGTCTACTTGAGCACATGTCCGAATTTTGTCTGGACTCTTGAGAAATAAAAGTGCATGCATATGAGGGAGGCCTCGTTTTTGAAATTCAATTGTAAAAACATGTGCAACTTTATTTCCAAACACTTTATTTGTTTCTATCTCCTTCATCAAACATTTTCTCTTCAACTCAAAAACACGGGCAATTATGTAACGCCCTCAAAATAATAACAATAAACCCATCAGATAAGACATGAATTTACATTTAAACTAACCGCATTCCTTTCATTCATTAGAATTCCAAGACATAAGTATTACATGTTAACCTCATAACAAAATGCCCTACGGGCTTACAGCTTTCCAAGTTAACACTTGGTTACAACAAAGAGTTCTAACTCGTTTACACATTAAGCCCTTGGCTTGAAATTACATGTAATACATCAAAAGTAAAATGACAAAACTATGCCCGCCACTAGCCTCCCAGCTATGTCCTTGGAGGTGGCATGCTTCCTGCACCTGAAAATGATATTCCCATATAGGGTGAGCCACAGCCTAGAAGAAATACACTAAACCAACCATGGACAATGACTAAAACATTAGCAATTGATAGTTGGTCAACACCGATACAATCACATAAATTACATATTTATGTCAACGACTTACAAGTCCCAATTACTTTTCATTTTCCCTTTTTCAACAGATAAGCATGCTAGCTCTATCATCATTTCCACAGATATGTATAAAAACTATATCTCACATTCAGATAAGCATAAAAGCTATATCCACATTCTACAACAGATATGTATATCAACAATATCCACAGATAAGCATACAAGCTGTATCCACACTTCACAACAGATATGTATATCAACAATATCCACAGATAAGCATACAAGCTGTATCCACACTTCACAAAGATAAGCATATGAGCTCTATCTTCACTTCTCTAGACAAGCATATGAGCTCTGTCTACGGAGTTCATCCCCTATCTCCTCCCAATACCTATCCGGTTTAGAGGTACATCCCCTATCTTCCCCTAAACCGCGGAGTACATCCCCTATCTCCTCCTCTACACATAACGTATATAAACACATTGGTTCTATATACAATCACACAATACATACAATTAATGTATTCTATCAACCGTCAAGTTCCATGACACATTCCATTGATTAGTTTCCGTTTACCTAATCATCATGCGTTGTCTACAACAATCTCGACTATCCTCCACCGATAGCCCAAAGCAATTATTTCTCAAACAGAAAATAAATGCACAAATGGATATTCAATCAACATTTCATTTCCTCATTTCTCACCAATTAACTATCCCAATTAATTATACAATGTAATTAGGCCATTTTCCATAATTACCATTTCAACCCTTAGGTCCCATTTTCATCAATGATTCAACAATCATTCCATTTTTCTATGCCAAACATGCATCTAGGTTTATTATGAATAAAAACCCCAACTTTTGTAAAATTACACAAAAGTCCCAAACTTTCACAAAATTACCAAACCAAGCCCAACATCTCAAAATACCAAAATTTAAAGACAAAACCCATAGAGAGGAGTAGGTTATCCCTACCTCAAATTCGGAGTCCCAAAGGAGAAGACGACAAAACCCAACGTGCTCCAAAACCCGAGATTTTCAGATTAAAATGTAGCCCTCGACGATCAACAACTTTTTTGTAAAGGCCAAAGGTGAGCAAATCACTCCTACTAGATCAAAACCTAGAGAGAAGGTAGTATCTAGAGAGAGAGACTCAACAATGGTGTTTTTGGAAAAGTAAGAGAGAGAAGAGAAAGTGAAAAAGTGATTTGGAAAGTCACAAATTCGGGACTTTAACCCAGGTCTCCGCTCGAGCGTAAAACACCCCGCTCGAGCGGCCACTCACAGACTTCCGCTCGAGCGGCCAACCTCCCGCTCGAGCGCAGAATGCACTCGCTCAGCACTTTTGCAGAAACAGACCTACGCTCGAGCTGCCAAACCTACGCTCGAGCGTACAACACTGCACAACAAATACTGGATGGGTGTATTCCCCGCTCGAGCGCCAACACCTCCGCTCGAGCGGACAGGCCAAAAATCTGGGCAACTAGTTTTGGTTTCTAAACTCAACCAACCTGAAACAAATCTGCCCAACACATCCTATAACTCAAATACTAAGTAAAAAGGATGTAAACAAAATAATAAACAACTACCAACATCCACGGACACATGTCCGGATCACGGTATAACAAGGGTAAACCCGGGATCGCTATAACCTCCCCCCCTTAAAGAATTTCGCCCCCGAAATTAAACACAAATTTTCAAAACAAGTTTTCCTTCATTTTAGACAATGTTACAATTTAACATTCAACAATTCGACCCATTACCGGTCATCCCATCCCTTTAACAAGAGACATATCACAATATGTAAACAACATATGTATTTTCAACATGCATTAACATTATGCACTATCTTTCCAATTTCAACAATATATTCAACACATATAGTGTCACATTCAACTTCCATATGAGGTAAGTTCCAAACATACTTCCAATAATCAAAACATTTTCAATGTTTCACAACTTAAGACATATATAAAAGCTCTTAAGTTCAACAAAAAGTAAAATTTAAATACAAAATTACATATCAACAAACAAGTCCGGATATTTCTCACGGACTCCCGACTCACGTTCCCAAGTGGCTTCCTCCACTCCGTGATGTTTCCACAAGACTTTCACCAAAGGAATGGTCTTGCCACGCAGGACCTGATCCCGCCTATCCAAGACCCGTACCGGTCTCTCCTCATACGAGGCATCCTCATCTACCTCTAAATCGCTCCAATCCAGCACATGTGATGGATCTGGCTCATACTTCCGAAGCATACTCACATGAAACACGTCATACACTCCGGACAACTGCGGCGGTAAGGCTAACCGATAAGCAACCTCACCTATCTTCTCAAGGATCTCAAAAGGACCAATAAACCGAGGGGATAACTTCCCACTCTTCCCAAACCTCATCAGGCCTCGTCTAGGTGATATCTTCAGAAAGACATGATCACCTACCTCAAACGCCAAAGGTCTCCTCCTACGGTCGGCATAACTCTTTTGTCGACTCTGGGCTGTAACAAGCCTCTTACGGATAAGCTCAACTTTCTCCGTCGTCTCCCTAACTAACTCTGGACCCAACAAAGGTGCATCACCCACCTCGGCCCAACACACTGGAGACCTACACGGTCGGCCATACAAGGCCTCAAACGGTGCCATACCGATGCTAGACTGAAAACTGTTGTTGTAGGCAAACTCTACCAATGGCAAGTGCCTCTCCCACGTCCCACTGAAGTCCAGGACACAACCCCGAAGCATATCCTCGAGGATCTGAATAGTACGCTCGGACTGCCCGTCAGTCTGAGGATGATAAGCCGTACTAAAGGTCAACTTAGTGCCCAAGGCACTCTGCAAACTCTGCCATAACCTAGCAGTAAAACGAGGATCTCTATCTGAGACGATCGTCACTGGGACCCCGTGCAATCTCACTACGTCCCGAATATACAAATCGGCAAGATGATCTACCGAATCTCTCACGCGCATAGGAATAAAGTGCGCCGACTTAGTCAACCGGTCTACAACCACCCAAATAGCATCACTACCCCGCTGAGTCCTCGGAAGACCTACAACGAAGTGCATAGTGACATGCTCCCACTTCCACTCTGCAATAGGCAAGGGTTGCAACAAACCCGCTGGCCTCTGATGCTCGGCCTTCACTTGCTGGCAAGTAAGGCACTTCGATACGAAAACAGCCACATCTCTTTTCATACCCCGCCACCAAAACTGGCGACCCAAATCCTGATACATCTTAGTACCTCCCGGATGCACCACAAGGCGCGAATGATGAAACTCTCGGAGTACTTCCTCTCGGCAAGCCTCCGGTACAAACAAACGGTCTCGGTATCTCACACTCAGGTCGGGATACACCGTCAAACCCTTCTCAACTTTGCCACTGGAGATCTTCTCTCGGAGGGATTCTACCTCAAGGTCACCTCTCTGTGCCTCTAACACTCTAATCACAAGTGTAGGCTGCGCAACCACAGATAACAAGGCCGCAGCCTCGACAGATTTGCCCAGTAGCAAATCAAACTCGCCAAGTGCTCCCAACATCTCCCATTCCCGGATGGCTATACTAGCAACATCACTAATGGTCTTCCTACTAAGGGCATCGGCCACAACATTGGCCTTTCCCGGATGATAATGTAACTCAAAATCATAATCCTCGATGAACTCCATCCATCTCCTCTGCCTCAAATTCAAGTCTCTCTGCGTAAACAGATACTTCAAACTCTTGTGGTCCGAGAACACCTCGAATTTCTCACCATAAAGGTAGTGCCTCCAGATTTTCAAGGCAAAGATCACTGCTGCTAACTCTAGGTCGTGTGTGGGGTAATTCTTCTCGTGTATTTTCAACTGACGTGAGCCATAAGCTACCACCTTCCCCTCTTGCATCAACACACAACCCAAACCCTCTCGTGAGGCATCACAATAAACCGCATAACCCAACCCTCTCTCCGGAATAATCAACACCGGAGCGGTGGTCAATCTAACTTTCAACTCTTGGAACGACTTTTCACAAGTCTCACTCCACACAAACTTGACTCCCTTCCGAGTCAGCCTAGTCAACGGTGACGCTAACCTGGAGAAATCTTTCACAAACCGACGGTAATACCCAGCTAATCCCAGAAAACTGCGGATCTCAAACACACTCTTAGGCTGTGCCCAATCTTGCACTGCCTCAACCTTGGATGTATCAACAGACACCCCTTCCCCAGATACCACGTGGCCTAAGAATTTGACTTCCCCCAGCCAGAACTCACACTTCCCAAACTTGGCATACAGCCTATGGGCTCTAAGTAACTCAAGCACCACTCTCAAGTGTGCCTCGTGCTCCTCCTCAGAAGGCGAATAGATAAGAATGTCGTCCACGAAGACGACCACAAATCGGTCTAAGAACTCCCGGAAAATCCGGTTCATCAAGTCCATAAAGACTACCGGTGCATTGGTAAGTCCGAATGGCATCACCAAAAACTCATAATGGCCATACCGCGTACGGAATGCCGTCTTAGGAAATATCTTCCTCCCTGACCCTCAACTGATGGTAACCCGATCTCAAGTCTATCTTAGAGAAACAACGGGAACCCTTCAACTGGTCAAACAAATCATCTATACGGGGCATAGGATACTTATTCTTAACCGTAGCCCGATTCAACTTCCGATAATCAATACACAATCTTAAGGCACCATCTTTCTTTTTAACAAAGAGGGCCGGTGCTCCCCACGGTGAAACACTAGGGCGAACAAAGCCCTTATCGAGCAATTCCTGGAGCTGAACTTTCAACTCAACCAACTCTGCTGGAGCAAAACGGTAAGGTGCCATAGAAATCGGCGCCGTACCAGGCACTAAATCAATAGAGAATTCTATCTCTCGGTGAGGTGGCAAACTAACAAGATCTTCGGGAAAGACATCCGAATACTCACAAACCACCCTCGGTAACACAATCTGGGTCTCACCACTCTCACCACTCTCAAAGCTAGCAAGTAGACTACTAAGCTCACTTCGCCCTCGCGAATCATACCCCGGTGGCAAAACACTACCAACCCGGTCTCCCAAGAAATGGAACCACTCCCCGCTCAAGGTACATAACGTGACCCTCTGGCGGTAGCAATCAATAATAGCCCGGTATGACGATAACCAGTCCATACCCAAAATAACATCAAAACCCTTCATGGGCATGACCATAAACGGAAAAGGAAGCCTATAGTCGGCGACCTCTATATCACATCCTCTAACACCCTGTTTCAGAATTAACTCACCACCCAAAGGCGATACCACACAAATAGGAGATGCTAACTGTGCTAACTCCAATTCCAAAACAGATGCAAATGCAGCAGATACAAAAGAATGAGATGCACCCGTGTCTATCAACACATTAGCAACCGAGTTGCAAAACAGAAAAGTACCTCTCACTACTGATGGAGCTGGTACTAAATCCTGCGCGGTAACAGCATACACGCGCCCCGTAGGCCCCTGGTCTACCTGCTCACCTCTCGGAGCAAAAGACTGCTGCACAGACTGGGATGACGAAGCTCCCGGATTGGCCCTCGAGGCCTGCACAGACTGAGCTGGCTGAAAACCCTGGGTCTGCCTAGAACCAGACGCTCCCGAAGTGGCACTCAACTGTGGGCAAAACCTCTTCATGTGCCCAGGTTGTCCACACTGATAACAAGTCAAGAGCTGCCCCCTGCCCAAACTCTGACTCTGCGGTCTAGCTGAAGAAGAAGCAGCTTTCTGACCCCCACCCTTCTGCGGGCAAACAGAAACCTTGTGACCCAGCTGGCCACACTTGTAACAAGTGAATTCCCCCTGACTGCCTCTTCCCGAGCCTACACTCGGCACTGGAAAGGTCGATCTAGAGACTGCACCCTGAGACTGCTGAGGGTTATAACCCTTCTGTCTCCTGCCATCACCCTGACTATCCTGGCTCCTCTTGGAGCCTCTCTGACCCTCATCCTCCTCCTGCATCATAAGCTCCATATGAGCTGCAGCGTCCACTAGGTGTTTATACTCTCGAATATAAGACCCACCAATTCTCAACTTGAGGCCCCACCTCAACTTCCGCTCAAACTCATAGCAACGGCGTTCCTCAGACGCCACCAGTTCAGGTGCAAACCTAGACAGACTGGTAAAAGTAGCCTCAAACTCGGCCACTGACAAGCCCTGCTGATTAAGCCGGCTAAACTGATCCCTCAGCTTCTCCCTAGCTACTGCAGACAAAAACCTCTCCTGAAAAGCATTTATAAACGCCTCCCAAGTACTGCCCACACGAGCTTTCTCGTATTTCCACCATTGACCCGCATCTCCCTTCAATTGGAAGGATGCCAAGGTCACTTTCAGTGCTCCGTCCTCGATGCCAAGCATCTCAAACGTCTTCGTTATCTGTTCGAGCCATTCATCTGCCTTAAGCGGCTCTTTAGGATCCCCGATAAACTCGTCCGGATTACACCGGAAGAACTCCCTCTTCAAGAAAGAAGGCCCTGCCTCAGCGGCCTGATTCCCAGCTCTAAGAATACCCAAAGCTCCTGCTATCTCTCTGGCCAAGGCACCCATAGCCTGCTGACCCACTGGCTCGGCCACATTGGCCTGCCCAACTCCCTCCTGCACTGCCGGAATCTCACCCTGTAACGGTACTTCCTGCCTCGCAGGTCTACCACGCCTAGCACCTCTTCCTCGTCCTGACATCCTAATAAAGGCAACACAGAACGTTAGCACATTCATAGGTGTGCCGAAACTAAACACTCACGTCCTAATGCATGGACAAGTGTAATTCACTCCACATAAGCACATAAACACATAAGCACTTACGAATTTCATTTCCGGATAATGATAGTCCCGAGGCGTTACTAGAGTTCCGGTTAGAAACAGCGTTGATCAAGTGCTTTTCCAACAAGACTCCCAGAAACTCAAGGATCCAATCAACATCCCAGAAATTAAATCCCATACCCACATAGTCACATAAGCATGTTATCACTTAAGCACATAGCATATGATCCCACATTTAAGTCTCTATCAAGCGAGACAAACCCATTGTGATCCTAATCACTTCCCACGTACCCAAAGTATTCGAACCCGGTACGCTCTGATACCAAGTTGTAACGCCCTCAAAATAATAACAATAAACCCATCAGATAAGACATGAATTTACATTTAAACTAACCGCATTCCTTTCATTCATTAGAATTCCAAGACATAAGTATTACATGTTAACCTCATAACAAAATGTCCTACGGGCTTACAGCTTTCCAAGTTAACACTTGGTTACAACAAAGAGTTCTAACTCGTTTACACATTAAGCCCTTGGCTTGAAATTACATGTAATACATCAAAAGTAAAACGACAAAACTATGCCCGCCACTAGCCTCCCAGCTATGTCCTTGGAGGTGGCATGCTTCCTGCACCTGAAAATGATATTCCCATATAGGGTGAGCCACAGCCCAGAAGAAATACACTAAACCAACCATGGACAATGACTAAAACATTAGCAATTGATAGTTGGTCAACACCGATACAATCACATAAATTACATATTTATGTCAACGACTTACAAGTCCCAATTACTTTTCATTTTCCCTTTTTCAACAGATAAGCATGCTAGCTCTATCATCATTT
This sequence comes from Camellia sinensis, assembly GCF_055761805.1. Classification (NCBI taxonomy): domain Eukaryota; kingdom Viridiplantae; phylum Streptophyta; class Magnoliopsida; order Ericales; family Theaceae; genus Camellia; species Camellia sinensis. Next base: position 183,241,939 of record NC_138961.1, on the reverse strand, counting down.
TCACAGATATGTATAAAAACTATATCTCACATTCAGATAAGCATAAAAGCTATATCCACATTCTACAACAGATATGTATATCAACAATATCCACAGATAAGCATACAAGCTATATCCACACTTCACAACAGATATGTATATCAACAATATCCACAGATAAGCATACAAGCTGTATCCACACTTCACAAAGATAAGCATATGAGCTCTATCTTCACTTCTCTAGACAAGCATATGAGCTCTGTCTACGGAGTTCATCCCCTATCTCCTCCCAATACCTATCCGGTTTAGAGGTACATCCCCTATCTTCCCCTAAACCGCGGAGTACATCCCCTATCTCCTCCTCTACACATAACGTATATAAACACATTGGTTCTATATACAATCACACAATACATACAATTAATGTATTCTATCAACCGTCAAGTTCCATGACACATTCCATTGATTAGTTTCCGTTTACCTAATCATCATGCGTTGTCTACAACAATCTCGACTATCCTCCACCGATAGCCCAAAGCAATTATTTCTCAAACAGAAAATAAATGCACAAATGGATATTCAATCAACATTTCATTTCCTCATTTCTCACCAATTAACTATCCCAATTAGTTATACAATGTAATTAGGCCATTTTCCATAATTACCATTTCAACCCTTAGGTCCCATTTTCATCAATGATTCAACAATCATTCCATTTTTCTATGCCAAACATGCATCTAGGTTTATTATGAATAAAAACCCCAACTTTTGTAAAATTACACAAAAGTCCCAAACTTTCACAAAATTACCAAACCAAGCCCAACATCTCAAAATACCAAAATTTAAAGACAAAACCCATAGAGAGGAGTAGGTTATCCCTACCTCAAATTCGGAGTCCCAAAGGAGAAGACGACAAAACCCAACGTGCTCCAAAACCCGAGATTTTCAGATTAAAATGTAGCCCTCGACGATCAATAACTTTTTTGTAAAGGCCAAAGGTGAGCAAATCACTCCTACTAGATCAAAACCTAGAGAGAAGGTAGTATCTAGGGAGAGAGACTCAACAATGGTGTTTTTGGAAAAGTAAGAGAGAGAAGAGAAAGTGAAAAAGTGATTTGGAAAGTCACAAATTCGGGACTTTAACCCAGGTCTCCGCTCGAGCGTAAAACACCCCGCTCGAGCGGCCACTCACAGACTTCCGCTCGAGCGGCCAACCTCCCGCTCGAGCGCAGAATGCACTCGCTCAGCACTTTTGCAGAAACAGACCTACGCTCGAGCTGCCAAACCTACGCTCAAGCGTACAACACTGCACAACAAATACTGGATGGGTGTATTCCCCGCTCGAGCGCCAACACCTCCACTCGAGCGGACAGGCCAAAAATCTGGGCAACTAGTTTTGGTTTCTAAACTCAACCAACCTGAAACAAATCTGCCCAACACATCCTATAACTCAAATACTAAGTAAAAAGGATGTAAACAAAATAATAAACAACTACCAACATCCACGGACACATGTCCGGATCACGGTATAACAAGGGTAAACCCGGGATCGCTATAAATTAAATCAGGACGATCAATAGGTTTTTGATATGGTAATAATGCTGAAGTAATTTCTGGCCAATTGGGATTTGCAGTCATGGTAAGAAAAATATCTGGGTGTTGGTTGTATCTTGTGATAGCCATTGAATCTTGAAAGATTTCAAACATATGTCTAGGACTACCAGTAAATGAAGATGGCAAAACAAACCTTTGACCAATTTGTCCAGGTCGCACATAATCTGGATCCATATCTGACAACTCTTGGTAAAACTCAGCTCAAAGTTTCCCTTGATTAAGCTTGTAGTATGTCAATCGATTTTGCTCAGTTGCAGCCCAAGCATCTACCAAAAACTCTTGAAATAGTTTCCCACCTCGCAAAATTGTTGAATACTCTGTGGGTCGTTCAAACAAACGATAACTATAAAAATTCATTTGAGTAAGTCAATCAGTTGAAGGTCGATCATACTGAACATTCCACAATTTCAACTCAGGTTCCCATCCAAGCTCACCATATGGAAATAATAGAACATAATGTAATGGCAAGTATGCTTGGGTGACATTCATTAATTTGCATCAACTCATTATTTCCTCGGAAATGTAAAATAATATCTCTCATTCCATTTACCTCTGTTCCATCACCTGGTATTACAATTGCAATCTCATCTGTAGTTGGTAGGTTATACCGACGTCGATCAGTTGTTGAACTGTAATGAAGATGAGCAGGTAGATTGTGTCCTGCCGAGTCTAATTGATGTAAAATGGCATGAGCCTGGCGATATTTATCTACAAATGCATTGACTTGCAACAAACTATCCAGAATAGTTTTGAGAACATCCCTTCTCAAGTTAGGATTTCTACGATTACGAATTTCTAAAGCTGAATAAGGGTCATAGATATACAGCTGAGCATAAGTCGCATCCTGCCCTGGTTGTGGTTGTAGTGATCCTGTTCGATGCCGCAATTCCCCATGAATTGTGAATGATGTAGGGCCCCTTCCACGGAGTACTCTAGGATCCAATGTAGCACCAAGACTCGTAAAAGCATTGGCTGCATTGTACACTTGAGTATAACTTCGAAAGGATTTTGATTGATCATTATTCCCATCATACAATGCCTGAAGTGGTGGAGGGGGTGTAATAAGTAAAGGTAGCCTAATCTTTCCTTCCAAACAGCAAGTTCCGAATAAGGGACGCTTTATAGATGATTTTGTCAATTTTTCATCCATCCAATGTAAGGCTGAACAATAAGGACATAATACATCCATCTTGCCAAGATAATGGCGGCAAGAATCTTTGTGTGCCCGGGCCTCAATTGATATACTCGTAGGCAAATCTTCTAATTCATCATCAGTACATAGATCTTGTTGAAAAAATCGATTTATAGGAGTAGACCTACGAATATTTGTGTATAAATAAGATTTTGTAAAACAAAACGGTATGAGTAAAAGTATGTATTTCAAGATTAGACATAGTAGTTTACCGATTCCTTTGTGAATTTGAAGATGTGCTTGGCATAGAAAACGAACATGTAGAATGATGGGTAACCATTGATCGTTTTTGTGCCGACTGAGAATCTTCAGTTATTGTTTCCCACTCCAAGTGAGTGCGATCGCGACGAATTGGTGTTAAAGAATGTTGTCTTAGTTGAACACATTCTTCTAATCCCTCTTGCTCTCGTTGCAAGCATTGAAATTCAATTTTTTCACGCTCTCGCTGTGCCCGTTGGGCCAATGCAGCTTTTGATATTACATTATCATTTTGTGCCTAAAAAGAAAATATTTTATCATTGAAGCAAAAGATGTGAATATTTTGTGCTTAAAATGAAACTATCTTCTTATTTCTTCCCTTTAATAGTGTTATCTTTATTTCTTTTTTTCTTATTTCTTCCCTTTCTATCTTCTTATTTCTCCCCTTTCCCTTTCCCTTTCTTTGTTTTCTATTTTATATATTAAATAAGAATTAAAAACCTATCTTATTTAGTTTCTCCTTTCTTTATATATTTTTTCTTTATTTCTTCGTTTCTTTTTTCCTATTTTCTTTATATAAGTAGCAACTTATGGACGGTACATTATAAATGCACATGTATCCATGCAAAATAAGAATAAATAAATTTGAAAGACACATACAAATAATAGCAAGTTACAGGAAAACATATTACAATCATTCTACAAAAACAACATAATACAATAAATTCATTTTATACACTCATATATTTTAACTATTCAAAATTTTGATTAGTTTTGCATCATATTTTTAAAAAAGAATATATACCACATGACATGCATTTGTCATTCTCTTGCTGGAAGAAGCCATCTTTTCTTTTCCTTTAGACATTGGGTTGACATTTTCTTTATCTTTTGCCTAACAAATATAAATAAAATATTGAAAAGATTAAAAAAATCTTATATAAATAAAATACATATAATGTTTGACTTGATTTTGTACTTACCACACGAACACGGATAACATTAAGGTCGTGCTCATCACGGATGACCACACCAACATTTCTACATGGAGTTGTAGGAGGAGGCCTACAGAAATAGATTGTGAAAAAATTAAAATCTATATAATAAAGTGGTAATAGTAAGAGTAAAAAATTCAAGATTGTCTTGGACAAAAAATTCTTTTTATTTTTACCAATTTGGTGTTAAAGAAGGTTGTCTTGGGTTAATACATTCCTTCGATCTTTCTCGTTCTCGTCGCAGGCGTTGTCCCAATTGGTATGCAGAACATGGCTTTTGATTTTTTTCACGTTCTCGCCGTGCACGTTGGGCCAATACAGCTTTTGATAACACATTATCATTGTGTGCCTAAAATAAGAATATTATATAAGAAGGTGCATAAAATGTGAATATTAACTAACTTGCTTCCCTTTCATAATGTATTTTTTCTTCCTTTTAACTAACTTTTTCTCTTCACTCGGTTAAGTTGTTAGTCATATAAGAACCAATGCATGTATTTATGAAATTTAAAAAGGAAGGGAAAAATAATTTGAAAACACATTAAGCACACAAAACTGCAAACTCACTATGCACGCACTTATTGGTTTTAAGACACTACCTATCTCTTTACAAAATGTACGTTAAAAAGGTAAATATTAGATCATTGGGTACATAAAATGTGAATATTAGCGTGTAATGTCTTGTACTTTCCTTTTCTCTCTTTTTGTTGTTTCTGTTATATTAAAATACATTTTTGTCTTTTTCTTCTTTCCTTAAGAACTTCTTATAAGAAAAATAAAAATTAAAAAAAAAATTATATTATGTAGTTTCCTTTTCATCACATATTTGTTCTTTCTTCTTATTTTCCTTTTTCGTTTTCTTCTATTATATTTTTATTATGCTATGTTGTAGATGCAACATATTGTATAAATGCAACATATTTTTATCATACAAATAGACAAACATATTAAAAATTCAAATTAATGTTCATACAAATGCATTAGCATGTTGTACAAATGCTTACTTTAACATGCTTCAGAAAAACATTTCACATTCAATAAAAAGAATTGAATAAATTTTTGAAAAAGAAATTTTTGAAAAATGTACATAAAAAATAGTATATGACACTACGCAATTCCTAAAAAAATCTATATAATATTCGAAAAAGAAACTTTTAAAAATTGTTGAGAAACCATACCATGGGATGTGCATTTTCCTTTCCTTTGCCATAAGGAATAGCTTTTTTTGTTTCCTTTAATATTGCTTTGTCTTTTTCCTTTGCCTTTGCCTATAAAAAATAAGTAGAATATATTTATAAATTATTTTTAAAATGATAAAAAAATACATGTCCAATGTTCAAGTGACTTTTATGCTTACCTCATGAATGCGAATAGTATTAAGGTCACGCTCATCGCGAATAACAACATTAACATTTCTTTCTTGAAGAAATCGAACCTATACATACAAAACTTTAGAGTAATAAATAAAACTTCATACACATAAATAAGAAAATTAGTAAAGGGAGGAGCTATTACGGTTCGGTGTAAGTCCTCATCCACCTATAAAGCATGAGGAAAAAAAATAATTAGAATAGTGATGTTGTCCATAACTGTTGTACTTAAATTTATTAGAGAGGTACTTAAATTTATATTAAGAGAAAAAAGAAAAAAAAAACTTACTTGACCAAAAATAGTGATATTGTTCATAACTGTTGTACTTCAACCTAAAAATTTTAGACACAAAGAAACAAAAAATTAGCAATAATAAAAGTTAACATGGATTTCATTGGCAATGAAATGTTATTTCCAAATATGTTGCTACCAAATCGAATAATAAAATTCAAAATTTTATTTAAATAAATAACTGCCATGAATAGAAAATACTTAACGGGTTACAATCAAGAGGAAAGATAAAATAAAAATAAGAGCAAAATTAGAAGGGTACAATTTAGAAAAAGGTACGTGCCTTCTCTATTTAGAAAAATAAAAATACTCGGTGAATTTAGAAGGGTACAATAAGAGCAAAAATAAAAATAAACTTCTAAGAAAAAGAAAAAGGTCAACAGATACCAGAGGCACGTGCCTTCTCTATTTAGAAGGGTACAATTTTTTTTTAAATTTCTTTTATAACAAAATGTTAATACATTTGTTTGGGTTAAGTTAAATACTCGGTGAATTTGATTCAAAACAAAAATCCTTATGATAAATACTTGTGTTAAGTTAAATACTTGTAAGTTTAATACATTTTTTTTTATGAAGACAACTAAAGTAATACGCACACACATAAGGATTGACCAAAATTATATTCCCTTAAAAAGGTGCAAAAAAAAAAAACATAGAATGTTAAATGAAAAATAGAATATTACACATAGAATATTCTATGTTGTGTTCATGAAGAATATTATGTTGAGTTTATACCAACATAGAATACTATACTCCCATAAAACGGTGCCAAAAAAAAAAAAAAAAAACATAAATTCTCTTGCCATATTACACATAAATGTTAAAATGCCAAGTCTTTCAAATTTTTCTTTTAATTAGGAACTCTAGATATTCACAAAAAAATTAAATGAAAAATATTTATCATCTATACATTAGAATTACACAGCAAATAAATATTACATTTGAATGGTACAACTAAATAAATATATTACACAACAAATAACATGTTAAATAAAATTTTCTGAGTGTCAGTTTAATTTTTTTGTTGCAGGAAGATCAACTAAATAAATCACCCTTACTTTATTTTTAAATAGCTCCAAACAAACAGTCCATTCCCCCTCCCCCTCTCTCTCTCTACATTCTTTGCGAAACCCATAATCAAACTCACATTTTCTGAGTCAAACCAGCATTTAGAATAGATGTTTTTTAACAGTCACATTAAAATGATAAATTAAAAATGGAGTACAATAAAATGGTCTAAATTTGAACTTTTCTCTTTGTTAACTGACTTCAATTTTATAAAGATGAAATTAAAACCAAAATTACACAACAAATATATTACATTTGAATGGTACAACCAAATAAATATATTACACAGCAAATAAAATGTTAAATAATTTTTTTTGAGTGTGAGTTTAATTTTTTTGTTGCAGGAAGATCAACTATATAAATCACCCTTAATTTTTTTTTAAATAGCTCCAAACAAATAGTTCCTTGCCGTAATAACCTATCTCTATATCTATCTCTCTCCCCTCTCTCTCTCTCTCTACATTCTTTGAGAAACCCATAATCAAACTCACATTTTCTGAGTCAACCTAGCATTTAGAATAGATGTTTTTTAACAATCACATTAAAATGATAAATTAAAAGTCGAGCACAATAATTGTCCGAATTTGAACTTTTATCTTTCTTAACTGACTTCAATTTTATAGAGATGAAATTAAAACCAAAATTAAAACCCATTATAATCATAAATATTTTGAAGTTCACCATTTATGACTTGGAAACTCCAAACATAAATTTATGCCCAAAAAAAAAAAAAAATCACCACATAAGAAAGCCATTTTATAAGCAATAAAGTAATACACACATATGCATTGACCAGAATTTTTGAAATGCAACATATTCAATTATACTCCCTTAAAAAGGTGAAAAAAAAAAAGGAACATCTACTCTCTTGCCATATTACATATAAATGTTAAAATGCCAAGTCTTTTTAGAATAGTACAATTTTTTTTTTTTTTTTTACATTTGAATGGTACAATTTTTTTTTTATAACAAAATATTAAATGCTTGTGTTAAGTTAAATACTTGTAAGTTTAATATATTTTTTTTTTCATGAACACAACTAAAGTAATACGCACATATATACATTTACCAAAATTTTTTGAAATACAACATAGAATACTATACTAAACATAAACTCTCTTGCCATATTACACATAAATATTAAAATGCCAAGTCTTTCAAATTTTTCTTTTAATTAGGAACTCTAGATATTAAAAAAAATATATATGCAAAAAACAGTCTCTTTCTTTTTATAATCACACAACAAATATACTACATTTGAATGGTACAAATTTCTGCTTAATAGTTCAAATAATTGACAGTAATTCTTTGATGAAAAAATAATTTCTACTTAATGTTTTTTTTTTGATTAAAAAAATTGGCAATAATTCTGATTAAAAATTGACAGAAATTTGGAGATGAGAGACATTTCCTCAATGTTTCATAGGTCTGAGAGAAATTTGGTTCACAATAATTCTACTCAATGTTTAATCAAAATTGACAGAAGGCACGATGTAATTGTCCATGAGTTATTGAAATTCTGTTTCCTTTATTTTAGCATGAGTTATTAACATGAGTGATTTAACAGGAAATCAACACCTTACACACCATGTATCGAGCAACAATTGTATTTATACCCTTAACGCTAATTACACACCATCTTGAAGAGAAAAATCTACAGATGATGGTTAGTTTGTTACAAAACAATTACTTACCAAGTCAACGTGTATTGTTTTATTCATTGTTTAATTACTAATTTTATTATTGGTGCTTTTTTGCACTTGCATTGTGAAAGGAAAGCACAAAATAAACTCACTTTTTAGCAAATATAATAAACGTATGTTCATCCAACTTCAAAGTGGAAAAAAAAAAAGAACACTTTAAGGCAGACTATACAATAAGTGACACTTAAAAAAAAGAAACTCACTTGTTATATGCCAGCCCACCAAAGTGGCTCATACACTATACTTTTATATCTATACTTCTATCCTATCTATCTATATCTATGGTATGAACACTTTTGTCACAATTTTTCTCATTTCTAAACTGTCCTTCTATAACTGTAATTGTCAAATTCAAACAAACCTATGAATTCTTTTAATATTTTATATATATGGGAAACCATCTAACCTAATACCAGTGGTGATAGACTCAGATAACACACAATCAATTAGTAAAGAAACATAGATGGGTCATCAAAATCACCATTACACTTACAAAGTGGACAACACTTTCTTGACAGAACATAAATATAATACCGTAGATAGATAGATATAATACCAGTGGTCAACACTTTCCTGTTTTTTTTTTTTCATGGCATGCTAAACAATAATGACTAATTAATCTATCTATGGAAAAGAATGGAAAAGAATAAGCAGAGTGATGATCAACACTTTCCAGAGCAAAGTGATGATCTAACATAAATATGACAGAACATAAATATGACAGAGCAAAGTGATGATCAACACTTTCTAGATTTTCAAATTATATATAAAATTGACAGAACATAAATATAATCTATATAAAATTACACACAATAATTACACACAATAATTACACACAAAATTGTTATATATAAAATTCTGAAACACAGATTTTCAAAAATAAACTCTGCATTTTAGTAAATAAACTCTGCATTTCCACACAAATAAACTCCGCATTTCCATACAAATTTTCCACACAAATAAACTCTGCATTTTAGTATATAAACACAAATTTAGTATATAAACACAGATTTTCAAAAATAAACTCTGCATTTTAGTAAATAAACTCTGCATTTCCATACAAATTTTCCACACAAATAAACTCTGCATTTTAGTGTATAAACACAAATTTTCCACTCAAATTGTTATTAAATAAACTCTGAGAATTTGACTACAGGAAGTCAAATTGCACTTACAAAGTGGACAACACTTTCTTGACAGAACATAAATATAATACCATAGATAGATAGATATAATACCAGTGGTCAACACTTTCTATAGCGACCCCGGTCTTTTCCCATTTAATTATTGTATCCGGACTGTTCCGTAGATTCTGTCATTGTATAACGGTTGTTGTTGTTATTCCTTATTTTCTCTTTTGGAATTATAGGATGTGTTGGGCAGGTTTGTTTCAGGTTGGTTGGGTTTAGAAACCAAGAGTTGCTGTCCAGGTTTTTGGTTCTTCGCTCGAGCGAGGAGTTGTTCGCTCGAGCGAGAGGTAGTGTTTGATTTGGACCTGTAGCTGTGCATTCTTGGCTCGAGCGAGTTTTTCTTCGCTCGAGCGAGTTAGTTCATCCTTTGCTCGAGCTATAGTTCCTTCGCTCGAGCGTGTGTCTGGGTTCAGACCTGAGGGTTTGAGTTCTTCGCTCGACCGAGCTTTCTTTCGCTCGACCGAGCTTTTGAGTTGTTGGCTCGAGCAAGGCTTCCTTGGCTCGAGCGTAGTTTCTCTGTGTCTGGTCGCTCGAGCGACCAAGTCTTCGCTCGAGCGAGCCTGTCCAGTTTATATACACAGCAGCGGGATTTGATCAGTCTTTTTCATATTCTTTTGATTCAAAACCCCAGGTTCGACTTCTCTCTCTCCCTACTCACCTTCTTTCTTAGATTTGATCCACTTAGGGTGTGTTTCTACCCTAGATCCTTCATTAAAAAGATAGAGTGAGGCAAGGGCTACCATTTAATCTGAGCATTTGACGATTTGGAGCACTTTGGTATTTTGGGCACTCATCTCTTTCTTCACCTTTTTGGGTTGTTTTCTTTGAGGTAGGGATTTCCTACTCCATTTTATAGGTTTTGTTCTAAGTTTTGGTATTTTTAACATGTTGGGGATACTTTGGTAAATTTTGGGAAAAACCCTAGTTGTATTATTGAATTAATTTGTATAAGTAATTCAAAGAATTGGGAAAAGAGGGTTAAATTCATGGAATTCATTGATTAAATGGCGTAATTGGATAATTGGTATCATTTGTCTATGGAATTGTTGACATAGTTATTTTCAGTTTAGAAATAACTGTTTTGGGCTATCGGTGAAGGATAGTCGTGATTGTTGTAGATATTGCATGTGGATTAGGAATAACTGAAACTAATCACATTGGTTAAGTCATTAATTTTGACTATGGCATTGATACAGAAAATGCGTGTAATGATTGAGCATTGCATTTGCATACATTGTTTTGTGTGTGGGAGGAGATAGGGGATGTACTCCACGGTTTAGGGGAAGATAGGGGATGGACCTCTAAACCGGATTTTGTTTGGGAGGAGATAGGGGATGGACTCCATTAGCATCACTTTTATGTGTGCTTATTTATAGAAGTGTTTTATTGATACAGCACTAAAATGTGTATCAATCTGGAAGTATGAAGTGTTTGATTTGAGCTTGAGTCTCATTTGTTATTAATATTGGAAGATTGTGAATATGATATATGTGATTTCACTGTTATAAGTTTGGCCAGGTTCTGAGCCATGTTGATAAAACTGGAAAGTAAAACGTATCTTTGGCAATAATGTCATGAGTCTGTAAAATGTCGTAATTGATTATTTTGGTTAACCATCTGTTGAATGCTATTGCTTTATTCATTGCTTATATGTGGTTTAGTATATTTCTACTGGGCTGTGGCTCACCCTTTATGGGAACATCATTTTCAGGTTCAGGTGATAAACTACCTCCAAGGAATTAGCTTGGGAGGGTTTGGCTTCTGGATTGAAGAAGACTATTTTTAGTTAACTGTCTTCAATTATAAGTACATGTAAACATTCAAGCCTAGGGCTTTTATTGTATTGAGTTAGAACTCATATTTTTGGTATCCAAGTGTTGGCTTGGAAAGATGTAAGCCTGTAGGGCATTTTATTCGATGATACATGTTATACTTTATTTTGTAATACTCTGATGAATGAATTAATAGATTATCTTCTTTAAATAATGAATGTCAATGATATATATAATGGGTTAATTTTTAGGGCGTTACACTTTCTTGTTTTTTTTTCATGGCATGCTAAACAATAATGACTAATTAATCTATCTATGGAAAAGAATGGAAAAGAATAAGCAAAGTGATGATCAACACTTTCCAGAGCAAAGTGATGATCTAACATAAATATGACAGAACATAAATATGACAGAGCAAAGTGATGATCAACACTTTCCAAATTTTCAAATTATATATAAAATTGACAGAACATAAATATAATCTATATAAAATTACACACAATAATTACACACAAAATTTTTATATATAAAATTCTGAAACACAGATTTTCAAAAATAAACTCTGCATTTTAGTAAATAAACTCTGCATTTCCATACAAATTTTCCACACAAATAAACTCTGCATTTTAGTATATAAACACAAAATTTCCACTCAAATTGTTATTAAATAAACTCTGAGAATTTGCTAATTTACTGCCCTTTTGTTTGGCAGATTTGGGAATATTTCACAAACACATAGGTTGTGTCTAGACACGTCTCATGACACACTGGTGGGTTTCTTTAAAAAAAATATTTTAAAAAGCTAATTTGAGGTCAAAACTAATATATAAAAACAAAGATGGGAAACAAAAAATACTCCTACATGTACATCAATGCCTATCAGGTCTGTGCCTAAATTTATATTCATATAGATAGTAAATAATTTTTTCTTTTTTCCAATGTCCCCTTGATGTCCATATCTTTTCTTTTTTTTCTTTTTTTTTTTGAAATTGTTGTGTCCCGTGTCTATATAGACTCTATACATGCGTCTGTGTCCATACATGTGCATGTTTGTGCTTCTTATATACTAAAGATCTGCATCCAAGGAAGACTATTTTGTATATCCAAAAAATTATGAATGCACAATTTGCGGTTAAGCTATCATAGTAAAATGACCAAAGTCAAACATCCATTCCTAAGATCAACATCATTAACCAACATGATCTGTAGTGTCACATTAAGGTCACTCTTTGCTTAGAGATGAAGTTTGAACTTTGATCATCATTGGCAAATCATAATGTCATCTCATTTGGTTGAAGAAACATAAAGACTTTACCATTATTATGGACTTTGAAAACCCAACTACAATAGAAGACCTTAGCATGGTCACAGAAGACCTTTTTTCAGCCCATTAACGAAGCTGCACCATTTTCTATTTTCTAATACAAACAATAATGCATATAACAACAAAGCAGACAATTGTAAGCAAATTTGTATTTGATAACAGTTTGCTTATTTTCAATGAACATGGACTGGAGTTTGAGAGAATATAATCATATGCTGTCCAACATTTCTCACACTCACGGATATAGAGAAGTCAAAATCCCATAGGGCCACAATTTGAATTCAAAAAATTTATATTCAATTTACAATTGTAATATATATAGCCTTTCCATGTGAAGGATTTGCATAGCTTACATACATCCTTCTTTTATGCCCCAAACAATGGTCAATTACATTATTAATTGATATTTATAGTGACAACTATAGATGCTATTCAGCATATCATTTCTTTAATTTAATATAGAAGAGCAAGTCACTTTTACCAACAAAAAAAAAGGAAAAAGATGGAGTGGAAGATCTGGAGTGATATAATCTAGATTTGCAGATTTGGGCAGATTTGCAGATTTGCAGATTTGGGCAGATTTGGAGTGATGTTCCGTTAGTTGTACTTTGGTCTGTCTGGAAGCATCGAAATGAATGAGCTGCAAATCCAAATCTGAGTGAGCTTTGTGAGGAAGTGCTTGGGGAAGGTGTTCTGTTTTCAGGAAGTGCTTTTGAGTGCCCAATTCAGCAGGTGTTCTGTTTTTTATCCTTTATGCTGCTGTTTGGTGCACGGAAAGAAGGCATATTAGTTGGGTCCCAATCGGGTCTCAAGATCACGAACTTTTTATGGTAGGTGATTGTGTACCTAAGCGTATTTTAGAAAGACAGATTGCTAGGAGATGTAACTACTAATAAATAACTTTTTATTGTATCAGTAATGGTGAATGAATGCTATGGTTTAAGTCTGGTGCTCTATTTAGAAGGTAAACTCTCCAACGGCTAACTCTGCATTTCCATACAACACTTTCTTAGCACTTTCTTTTAAAAAACAGGAAACAGTGAGAGTGAACTAACCCAGCAGCCAATAAGCAAAGTGATGATCTAACCCAGCAGCCGATAAACTAACCCAGTGCCAAAGTGATGAACTAACCCAGCAGCAGAAGTGATGTCGAGCCGGAGTGAACAATGGTGAGAGTGGAACGGTGTAAGCTCTGATGAAGGCTCTGTGTAAGCTCTGATGAAGACTCTAATGAAGGCTGTGTGTAAGCTCTGTGTAAGCTCTGATTTGAACAACGGTGTAAGCTCTGATGAAGGCTGTGATGAAGGTAAAAGCTGAGATTTTCAAAAAAAATCAAGAAGAAGAACGGAGAGGAATAGAGAGATAGAGAGGGTAGGCAGAGAAATAGAGAGGGAAGGTGGGTAGACAGAGGGTAGATGGAGAGGCAAATCAGATACAGAGGTCAGATACTGAGAGAGGAGTGGAGAAACAGCCATGTTGGGCGGGAATTTCTGTTTTCTGTATAACCTCAGCCATTGGATAGATATTACAATTGATCTAGACCATTGGATCAAATGTATCTCACACACATTTTTGACATAAATTCAAAATCCTTCTTGCCTTATTATATAGATTTGAGTATACAAAATTAATGATTAATTTAAAAAGATTAATTACATTCGAGTTTTATTAAAATATCAACTTTCAAATTGAAAAAATTTATAAAAAAAAAATTATGTTTTTTTTTTTTGAAAAATTTGAAAAAACTAAATTATTTTTTTGTGCAAAACTGAAAATTCTATGTTTAAAAGAGCATGATGATAGAACATTGATGTGCAAAACTTTAAAAAAAAAAAAAAAAAAAACTTTTAAAAAAAAAAAAACTTTAAAAATGAAAAAACTGATAATGTTCTCAGTTTTAAAACTGAAAAAAACTGATAATGTTCTCGGTTTTATTAGATAATTGAATCAAACCAATAAGATGAAGGGTAAAAACGTTTAATCTCATACTCTATTTTTTTTTATCAGCTAGTGAAACAATTATCTGAAACATTACTATGCAAAATTGATAATACTCTTAGTTTTAAAAATTGAAAAAAAACTAATAATATTTTTAGTTTTACTAAATAGGACTTATTGGTTAAATTTTTTTTAAATAAGACCTACGCTGCCATAACATTTGTAAATAGAACTTTTAGGTAACTAACTCTTTATTTTTACAGATGGTTTTTGGCATGGAAGTGTGGATATTCTTTTTTCTTTTCTTTTTTTTGTCTACGGAGGACATTATTTTTGTATAATCTATTATTATGTCACCCTCTCTTTTTGTATGGATTACTATTGTTCGTGCAGATAATCATTGGCCTGGTACAAATTACTTTTAGTGTGGTACAGATGGCCTGCTACAAATTACTTTTAGCGTGGTACATATTACCTTTTTGGCATGGTACAGATACATGATATTGTGGATATTACTTTTTATTTTATTTTTTTATTTTTTTTGTACAGAGGACATGGTTTTTGTACGATCCTCAATTTTGTATGGAATTACTATTTAGATTGGACTATACTTGGTTTGTATGGAATTTTTATTACATTTGGAATTTGATGTTAAATATGAATTTTTAAGATAGTTAAAAGTGAAATGCGTGCAAGTTGTGGAATGGTTGATAATATAATCGGCATATATATTGTTTTGTTTATATACAGGGTACAAATTGCACTAATAATGAAATAAATATAGGTCATAGAGAAATTAATTAAAAAAACAATAAATAAAGTTTTGGCAGCTAAATAGTAGCCAAAAAAGCAAGCAAAGGTTTTTTGTGACTAAATATTTAGAAGAGCATAAAACAAAGAGACTTTTGCCGACCAAATAGTTAGTCGCCAAAACAAATCAAGATGAGGAAAAATCCTTCGATGACTAAAATGTTTAATCATAAAATATAGTGCAACTAAAATATTTATTTTTTGGCGACTAAAATGTTTTGTCGTAAACAACAATGGTAAAACATTTGGTGGCTAAATGTGACATAAAACGGCGACTGAAATATTTAATTACTAAATGTAGTACTATTTGCAACAAAAACTTATTGGCGACTAAAACATTTAATCGCCAATAACTGAATTCATTTTTATGTGGAAACTTTCGGCAACTAAAATGTTACCTTTGGCAACTAATAAATTTTTAGTAGCCAAAATTTGTAAATTAGCGATTAAAAAAAATTTAGTCACCAATACTATCGCCGACAAGGCATTCCTGACTAACTAGGCGACTAAAATTTTTAGTTGCCATTGACTTTCAGAGACTAAAAATGAGGACTTGGCAGCTAATTTTTTAGTAGCCGAATGTGTATTTTCCTACAGTGACCCTATTTTAAAATTAGTAATATACTAGAAACAAAGGTCCAATCACAATAGGCACTGCACCATTTCACTTGCATTTGCATTTGTAGTTCATTTACTCGCCAAATATAGCTTGTGGTAGGTAAAAAGCACAAAAGGGTATTATTCATCATATTTGGTTCCAAAAAATTGAGTAACTTTTTAGAAAATAGATTTTTATTTTTAGTGTTTTTTTTGTTTGTAGTGAATTGTTTTGAATATTTTATGTAAATTTTTAATTTTTTAGATACACCTAATCTAAATATTCTCAAAAAGTATAATATTTGTGAAGAAAAGAAATTTTTTAAAAAATTTACCAAATACAAAAATTCAATACATTTTCATATTTTGTTGTATTCGATGAATTTTATAAAAAATTGTATATTTTTTTTACTTTTTAAGTATATTAAGAATAAGTGGATCTAAAAATTTAAAAAAAAAAGTGATTAAAATATATATTTTTTAAAATAATTAAAAATATAAAAATATTGATTGAAAACTAAAAGAATTGTTTTTGAAAACTCAAAATCAAACAGAATGATTGTCATTTTCTCTGAAATGACATGAGCAAAATATCTATATTTTTTATTATTTTCTACATATAAAGGTTTAGCGGCAAAAATGTCCTTTTCATCCCAACATTAACTCCGTCAAAATAAATGGGTGATTCTATTTACATATCACTAATACTTTCAGTACATACCATTACTTAGTACACATACAAAATAATTTTTAAAATTTAAAAATATCTTAGTTCACACTTTAACTTTCCATTACTAACCCTATATTAACACACCACTAACTATTTGAATACACACCGTTATACACACTAAAAACTCTTCATCTTTACCACTACATACAACAAAAACCCCACAATCTTTAGAACAAATACCAATAGAGACCATCTTCGTCGATTTTGATCTCCATCGCCGACAGAGGTTTCATTTGACATTCATCTTCGTCGGTGTTGATCTCTCCATAGTTAGTGTTGAACTTTTATCATGTCTCATCTCGTCGTTTCAGATCGCCGACGAAGTGTTTCATTCAGCCTCTATCTTCGCCAGTGTTGATCTTCATTGTCGGTCTTGAACTTGTCTCTCGTCATCGTTTCAAATTTATCAAATTAGTCATGTTCATAAACATAGAGTTGAACAAACCTTAATGTATTTAAAAATTTATATTTAAACAATGAATAAAAATTTAATTTATTTTAACTGAATTAACTTAAAATGTTTAATTTTTTATATATGAACATTTAATATTTGGTCAATCTTAATAGAGATTTTTATTGATAAATCCATTCTAGAGTTGTTATAACCCATTAGGTCCACTAAAGAATATTATAACCTAATTAGTCCCATAAACTTTTCTGGATATTCCATGTCACGCCCTCAAAATAATAACAATAAACCCATCAGATAAAACATGCATTTACATTTAAACTAATTGCATTCCTTTCATTCATTAGAATTCCAAGATATAAGTATTACATGTTAACCTCATAACAAAATGCCCTACGGGCTTACAGCTTTCCAAGTTAACACTTGGTTACAACAAAGAGTTCTAACTCGTTTACACATTAAGCCCTTGGCTTGAAATTACATGTAATACATCAAAAGTAAAACGACAAAACTATGCCCGCCACTAGCCTCCCAGCTATGTCCTTGGAGGTGGCATGCTTCCTGCACCTGAAAATGATATTCCCATATAGGGTGAGCCACAGCCCAGTAGAAATACACTAAACCAACCATGGACAATGACTAAAACATTAGCAATTGATAGTTGGTCAACACCGATACAATCACATAAATTACATATTTATGTCAACGACTTGCAAGTCCCAATTACTTTTCATTTTCCCTTTTTCAACAGATAAGCATGCTAGCTCTATCATCATTTCCACAGATATGTATAAAAACTATATCTCACATTCAGATAAGCATAAAAGCTATATCCACATTCTCAACAGATATGTATATCAACAATATCCACAGATAAGCATACAAGCTGTATCCACACTCTACAACAGATATGTATATCAACAGTATCCACAGATAAGCATACAAGCTGTATCCACACTTCACAAAGATAAGCATATGAGCTCTATCTTCACTTCTCTAGACAAGCATATGAGCTCTGTCTACGGAGTTCATCCCCTATCTCCTCCCAATACCTATCCGGTTTAGAGGTACATCCCCTATCTTCCCCTAAACCGCGGAGTACATCCCCTATCTCCTCCTCTACACATAACGTATATAAACACATTGGTTCTATATACAATCACACAATACAAACAATTAATGTATTCTATCAACTGTCAAGTTCCATGACACATTCCATTGATTAGTTTCAGTTTGCCTAATCAACATGCATTGTCTACAACAATCACGACTATCCTCCACCGATAGCCCAAAGCAGTTATTTCTAAAACAGAAAATAAATGCACAAATGGATATTCAATCAACATTTCATTTCCTCATTTCTCACCAATTAATTATCCCAATTAATTAAACAATGTAATTAGGCCATTTTCCATAATTACCATCTCAACCCTTAGGTCCCATTGTCATCAATGATTCAACAATCATTCCACTTTTCTATGCCAAACATGCATCTAGGTTTATTATGAATAAAAACCCCAACTTTTGTAAAATTACACAAAAGTCCCAAACTTTCACAAAATTACCAAACCAAGCCCAACATCTCAAATACCAAAATTTAAAGACAAAACCCATAGAGAGGAGTAGGTTATCCCTACCTCAAATTCGGAGTCCCAAAGGAGAAGACGACAAAACCCAACGTGCTCCAAAACCCGAGATTTTCAGATTAAAATGAAGCCCTCGACGATCAACAACTTTTTTGTAAAGGCCAAAGGTGAGTAAATCACTCCTACTAGATCAAAACCTAGAGAGAAGGTAGAGTCTAGAGTGAAAGGCTCAACAATGGTGATTTTGGAAAAGTAAGAGAGAGAAGAGAAAGTGAAAAAGTGATTTAAAAAGTCACAATTTCGGGACTTAAACCCAGTCTTCCGCTCGAGCGTAAAACACCCCGCTCGAGCGTCCACTCACAGACTTCCGCTCGAGCGGCCAACCTCCCGCTCGAGCCCAGAATGCTCTCGCCCAGCACTTTTGCAGAACCAGGCCTCCGCTCGAGCTCCCAACCCTACGTTCGAGCGTACAACGCTGCACAGGAAAATACTGAAAGGGTGTAATCTACGCTCGAGCGCCAACACCTCCGCTCGAGCGTACAGGCCAAAAATCTGGGCAACTAGTTTTGGTTTCTAAACTCAACCAACCTGTAACAAACCCGCTCAACACATCCTATAACTCAAATACAAAGTAAGAAAGGATGCAAACAAGATAATAAACAACTACCAACATCCACGGACACATGTCCGGATCACTATACAACAAGGGTAAACCCGGGATCGCTATATTCCATAAGGTTCATTTTTCTAATTTAATATAATTTCTTGGACTATTTTGCCCCTGTATATATATATGTACAGTGTTAATACGTAACAGGGCCCTAAAATATAAATACAATGTACATAAATTTTATCTAATTTTACATATTTTTTTTATTTTCTCTTTTTAAATTTTTTCTCAAATATTTGAACCAAACATAACCTAAAATAGAGTGTAATAGAATCAAATTTTTTATTTTCATATTTAGTTGATTTAAAAAAATAAAAAAGACATTATAAATGAATTATTATCTTCCATTATAAGGAAATTTAAAAAATCATTCCATTTAATTTCATCTTATTTTAGTGGACCAAATAGAAGATTAAAAAATGGTTAAATGGTTAAATTTCAATTTTAAATAATTAAGAACAATTGATTAGGGATGATAAACAAGCTAAGCAGGTAATTGTTTAAATTTACTTTAAAAACTTTAAAGAATCTCAAAATTTGTTTAAATTTAGTTCATTAAAATTTTAACCCGATTTCAAATGAGTTTTTATCAAGTCAAATTATAATAATTTAATATTTTTATATAATTTTAGACCTTATGCAATTGTGCCAAATGAGCAATTGAGTCCATAATGTTAATTTTTTAGGGTTAAATGCATAGCTCAGCTAGAATTAGCTCAATCATATTTTTTCCATTCATTGATTCATTTATTTATTTCAAAATGTTCATAATGTAGTACAAATTTGCAGTAGGTATATGTAGAGCTGTGTAAAATATTATCTAATTTGTTAAAATCACACCGTTCTGCATCAATTTGTATTGATCTATCCACTGACAACGGATTAAATTATGAAATTTACAATATGCCTTAACCGTTTCCACTCCACTACAATTAATACATATATTTTTTTGAGTGTTGCTAGTAGCATCCCATCAATTATTTGTCTACACTTATTCAGCAATGACAATGAGTGAAATTTTTTTGGACAACCACAACTCCATGAGACAAAAGGAGTACAACAATAAAAACTCAAAGGAGATTCATAACTTTGACAGTATTCTCAGCTCAGAGGAAATTGGCTTTATAAGGGTAAATTTTTTGAAAAAAAATGACAAAAATAATAAAAACTATTAATTATTTTTTCGAGACTGAATTTCCGAACATATGACTGAAATTCAGGAATACAAGCCCAGACATTGTTCATTTGTTCGGGAACAAGTAACCAACATTTCTTATTTGTTTAGTAATAGATAACCGAAACTCATGAAGATCGTGGAACCCACAAAAGGGACATTTTAAATCAACGACAAAAATCTTATATTTGTTTTCTCAGATCATGAACAAGTATATAAAGATAAAGTAGTAATCATTTTCTTGGGTTTTATTAGAGTTTTTGAGAAAGGCTTTTGGGGGTGTGGGGGTGTGTATTTAATTGAATGGGTGAAATGTTTTCACAAGGACAATTTTGGTATTATTTGGAGAAAAAAAGAAATTTTAAAGGTTTTAGAATTTATAAGTGGGGGTTCAAAAAATAGGGGGGTCTAAAATAATTGATGGGATGTGTACGGGGAGCAAATATTCGATATCGCCCGTACTTCTTGCGTCCAAGCTCTGCTTCGTTCCGATTAACCTGCGAACACAATGACAGTGAGCTAATCGGCGGTGTGTTGCCGGAAAACTCCTCCGACGATCAAGTTAGCACACCTGTAGAGAGAGAGAGAGAGAAGAGAGAGGTTACAATGTGGTAGTTCAGTTTTTTCACCATGCATCTGTATGGAGATGCAATCTTGTTTACATGGTTTCTGCGCACTTTCGCGCCTATTCCTCTCGGGACACGTGGACTTGCTCCCTTTTCACATTTCTCCACATGTCAGTGCTAAAACAGGTAAACACCACCTAACAAAAACCGCCAAATTGAATTAGTGTACAATCTGCGGAACCTCCTTTCCGCGATGCCGTGTAACCGTGCAACACTTCCAACCGGGCTATTATCAACGCGGCACCACGACCTGCCAACGCAACCGTTCCTCTTGACCGGTTTCCTTGATTACTTCCTACCGCGCAGTACTTCCACCGAGCTCCTTAATTCCGACAGCTCTTCTGCCCGACCGGCCCAAACTTGGAAGTCCTGTCTCACTGAAGTGCGCTATCCCACCGGGCTAGCGGGCTAAAGTCACTCCGGCTCAACCGGATCAGGATCCTTAACCCAAGGTGCCCGCTGATCACACGGACTTAGCTTCGCCAAACAAGCTTAGCCTACTCAGCCCGGCCTAAACGAGTTCGATCCAAAGTCAAATTAAGGAGTCCCCCTCTCAAGATGCTAATAGCAGTACTCATTTTTTTTTTTTTTATCTCTTATGAAATATTAAAATAAAAATGAGTGTGACAAAGATTTAAAATGTTAAATTTGTTACAAATTAGTAGTTATATATATAAAAAATATTATGTATAATTAGTTTGTGTTATACATACAAAAAATATTATGTAAATTAATATTATATGTTATACAAATACTTAATAATTATTTAAAAATATTTTTCAATCAAGTAGGAAATTGAAATTACTCCAAACCATCCAAATAGTTATATGATTATTTGTCAATTTACTAATCCATCCATAATGTCCAAATTGCAACACGCACACTCTCGCACGTGACATAGCCAACAAGAAACTTTTCACCTTTTCCTTAAAAACTGAGATGGTTCGAAGGCATTTAACAAAGGTTTTCTATACCACTAATAACTATAAAATCTGTTATTAGCCTAAAAGAATTTCCAATTTTTAAATTTTTTTTTAAAATTTTTAAAAAAGGTTTCATGTTTAGTCGGAACAAATCTTAAAACATCCACATGAGAAAAAATAAAAATAAAAGTAAGATGCTTAATGTTAAATCAAGCAGTATTTATTACATAAATCTTTTTAAGTGTAATATATCAAGGAGTATTTATTAGGGGTTTTTTTTTAAGGTCCCTCGTATTAAGATTTTATAACATAAAGGACATCTTATATTTTCATAATGTCTAAGGTCTCTCAAGTTGATCCAGAGAAAATTAGTCCAGAGAAAATTCACGTCACAGAGAAAATTGATCTAGAGAAATTTTCTCCAGACAATGTAGCAATCCTTTCTTCAAGCAACCTTTGCTCTTGCTGGAAATCCAGAGAAAGTTGGAAAAGAAGAGGTTGCCAAATTTCTGAAATAGATAACTAATCAAAAACATAAATATAGTTGGTTCATAAACAGAAATACTCACTTATTTACATCAGGCAAGTTAAGAAGGAAAGAGAAGAGCTTCTCAAATACTACCAGAAGCACCGTTTCAATTAGCAAAGGCTCCTTCTGTTGTGTCTTGGAGAGACTCGCTTCACTTTTTGTTCCTTCTCCAGCCTCGGTAGATGGATATGTTGATGAGCTGTGCTTTTTTAGCAGTGTGCTCTCTGCAAGCAAATACAAAAGGTCAAACAAGGAACAACAAATATCTTCATCTTCAATGCCACATCAACTATCTTCATCTTTAATGCCACAACAAATATGGGTATTCCAAAGAAGCTCATAATCTGCCTCTTCCTGGCAACAACAATGGCAATCCAAACCACCACAGCTCTCATGGCCTACACACGAACCTCCCTCTGGGACCTAATGCTCCCACCAGATGACCCATTTCGCATCCTCGAACAAACCGCTCTCTCCTCCCCCAAATCAATCGAACCCCTAGCTCTCGCTCGCTGCGATTGGAAAGAAACCCCCACATCCCACGTGATCACGCTCAGGGGAAGAAGATGAATTGGGTATGTTAATAGCAGCTGATTGACTTGTTCTCGACTCCGAAATGACTCTCCATTTTCGAACAAGCGAGGAAACTCCACCCAAATTGGGAATCTCCACAGACCCACCATCAGATTGAGTCGGAGAACTCTCTCTCTGGTCTTCCTCGCGAACCCAGACATTTACATTGCTAGAATTCTCAACAAGGGATGAACTCGAAATGCAGGAAACCAAATCTTTGAGGTTTTGCTGAAAATGGGGGGATTGGGTTTTGGTTTCTCTATTCCATCGATTTCTCAAAACACAACCAAAAGGCGTGGATGAGGCGATTTCGACCTGAGAAGACGCCATTTTTGAACAAGGAAGTCAATGCTTTTCTAAGCAGAGCATTAAGAAGACGAAGAAATTGATTCGATTGAAATGGGTAGAGAGAGTGAGAAGGAATAGAGAAGCCATTGGAAGCTAAAGAGAAGAGAGATAGAAAACATAATCTTTCTCTTCCGGGGCTAACAAAGGAAGGTATCAAAATCGAGGTGGAGGAGAACCAGGTGTTGAGGATCGGAGAAGAGAGGAAAGAAGAGAAGGAGATTGAGGGGGAGAGGTGGCACAAGTTTGAGAGGAAGTGTCAAATTTGTCTGATACATGTTTAGGGACTTTAGACATCAAAAAATAATTTTATGAATCTCTTCCATTACGAAAAGTGAGAGAGGGACCCGAGACTAATTTTTTCTATTTATTACATAAATCTTTTTAAGTGAAATATTACAGGAATAAATCTACATTCAAGAAAGCAAATCTCTGTGATTTTTTTTTTTTTTTTTTAAATTTATAGATAGGAATCTCTGTGAATTTATTATGCTAAAATATGTAATTTAATAGGTTCATGTAATAAACTCCTCCTCCCCTTGTATTTTTTTAATATTTTTTTTACCTATAAATAAATTTTAAGAGACTCGCCATTGGCTCATCTTATATTTCGGTTCTTCAAGTAAATATAAAACTAAAAACTCAGTCATGAAGAATTTCTTTCCATTCATACCATTTATGCTGCTGCTACTTTTCGTTAGAAGTAAATCTTTCTGTGTCCATTTCATTATCCAATATTTTGTAACTAACATTGTGACTTTTCTTTTTCTGTAGTTCAGTGGTAAGGACTTTGGTATTAATCCTAAGGATCTCTGTTCGAGTCATGAAGGCAACCTCCCAAGCATCAACATGGTTGGTTTGGTTGTGGGATGTGTCTTCTAAACTTGCGCGTATCGCATCCAATATTTGAAGTGTGATGTAGGTGTAAATCTTATACAAATTTATGATTTATTATTATATGAATTCAGAGACTGACTATCTAATACCACTAAGGATAACCTCGGTAGGGTTAGGCCTTTTTTATTACATTGTGATTCTTTCCTTCTTTTTTTTTTTTTTTTTTTTTCTTTCAAGAATGGAAAAGTAACTCCCCAAAAAATAAAAATAAATTATTCATGATCTTATTTCACTGATTTCCCTCCTTTACATTGTGATAATATATTGTTGAATTTTTTTACATTGGTAAATTATTTTATATTGATTGATAAAAAATAAAATTAAAAGCAAATCTGCATCCATTGTGTAGTTGGATCGGAGGTATTGGTTCTCGGAAAACTTATCATGGGTCTTATTTAATGATCTGAATCAATTTGATTATTTTATTAAACGGTGATGTTACATGTATCAATTAGTGTACTAACACTAGTTATGACATTATTATTGACCTCACTCATTAATATTTAATCATATTACAAATAATAAAAACTTTTTAAATTATGCTACATCATTAATTGATACACTAATTAGTGCATATAGCATTATTCTTTACTAAATAATCTACACATAAAAAGACCGATATAAATTATGAAAATGGAATTCATAGTAAATTTCACGGGCCAAACTGAGACAATCCTCTGTGATTTGAAAAATTACAAAATACTTCATTGTCAGAATTTTTTATGTAACAGAATTAATTGAAAAAATGAAATTTCTAACTGTTCACCTATACAATAATAAAATTATCTGAATTATTAATTGAAATAAAATTTAACATTATTAAATACCGTTAATTAACTTGATGATTTATTAATAAAATGACCAATTTGTTATGAAATTAAAAATCTTAAGGGGTATAATGTAATTTTTAAAACCACAAGGGATAATTTGTAATTTAGTAAACTTTAGGGAGTGTGTTTGTAATTTTCCCTTTTGTTAATTATTAAAATGGCAGTGATACAAACAAACAAAATTTATGTACAGAGGTCACAAGAAAAAATGATGTGGATTTTAATTGTTGTTTCATCTCAAAATAAAACATTCATTATTATAGTCTATAGTTTTAAATACCTCATCGTCACGTAATTTTAATTGAATATATATATATATATATTTATAAATGCAGGTAAGGAAACACTGACGGTGGAAGGGTGTGTGATTCGAATTCCGGTGAAAGGAGGTTTATTTTGTGACACTGACAATTGTGATACAATTTGCAAACAGCAGAAAGGTGGCTTCGCTAAAGGACGTTGCATTTCAATGAACAATGATTGAGACTCTCACTTCTATAAGACTTTTACAAAATTTTTATAAATTTGAACCACTTATGAATGGATCCCACGCATATATGAAGGGCTAAGATACCCTTGCTAATTATAATTCTTTTTCCCTTGAAACTAAAATAATAGTGTGAGATTGACCAATAAATTTTATGTCTTGCATTTATAATCTATATAGTCTCATATTTTTTTGTGATTTATTTAGTCATTTTAGATGTGTAATGATTCATTTGTCATTATAATCTAGGGGTAGTCATTCACCGGACCAGATCAACACTACCTAAGAAGGAATTTTGTGTCCACCCAAGCCTGCCCGGTCCGAACATCGGGCCTATATAATCAACTAAAACCCAGTCCTAAATAAATTATAATTCCTAAGTCTATTCATTGGACCATATACATAAACTATAAAAATAAATAAATAAATAAATATCATAGTACTTGTTATTTTTTCATAAATAAAAAAAGGCCTATAAAGCAACTAACAGTTAAAAATTTAATACCATATTAATTAAAACATTACAAAAAATTTTAAACCAAACACACCCATAATTTCTCAAGTTCATAGTTTTTTAAACTAAACTACTAGTAGCATCTCAAATTTAAAAAAAAAAATAAAAAAAAAATCATAGTTTAACCTTCAAATTTTTTCAAACATTTTTTCGTGAATTGTCTTCAGCAAAACAGTAACCACTTGAATATCTTACAACTCACATGGCTGACAATAAAATGGTATATATATTGGATAATTGTTTAGTAATTCCGGAATATGGATACGTGGTATTCCATAATATTATGATTGGTGGAGAAGGTGGGTAGGTAGATTATTGTGTTGGGTGATTGGAGAACATGAGGGGACATATTGAATGATAATTGGTTAGGGAGTATAGACACGTGATACTCCGAGAATATTGAATAATTTCCTATATATATTTTCAATATATTATATAAATAAATAATTTAATTAAATTAAATATGTAGCGAGTCGGGTTGGGCTAGGCCAAAAGTATAATTTCCAAACCCAACTCATTAATCAAGCAGGTTGAAAATATCGACTTAACCCAACCCTATAGGCTAAAACAATATTCCCAAACTCTAAAAAAATAGGACTGGACAGGCCAATGCCCACCCCTATTATAATCTCCTTAATTGTTATTGTTTGTTGTAATATTATATTGGAGTATTACATTTAAAAAAAGTACACTAAGAAATTTTTTTGGAGTGTTACATTTGATTGTTCCATTTAGAAAAAATACACTAAGGAGTTTTTTTTTTGTTTTGTTTGTTGGAGTGTTATATTGGAGTGTTACATTTGAAAAAAATACACTAAAGAGTTTTTTTAGAACATCTTCTAGAGGTACCCAATGTCACATCATACTCATCATACTGGAGCATTGTTACATTTCAAAAAACTACAGTAATGAATTTTTTTAGAATGTTATATTGAAGTGTTACATTTGAAAAAAAATGTATTAATGAATTTTTTTTCTCAGTGTTACATCATATCCGTTACATTAGAGTGTTACCTTTGAGAAAGGGAAAAAAAGTGTTGGTATGATATAAAATAAATTTAAAAGAATCTCATAAAATACCTTTTGAAAATATTAGGACTTATGTGATTATAAGAAAAAAAAAAAAAAAAAAAGGACTTATGAATATGCAAGATTATGAGAAAAAGAGTGTTTACAATTTTATTTTAAAAAATAATATGCGATTTTGATTCAATTTTTATAGCGGGAAATCTATGCTCAAAATTATCTGAGTCACATATTAATTTTGAGAATAAAATTTTGAATATCTTTTAAGAAAATTTAAATTTAGTGTAAAACATTTGATAATTCTATACACACCAACATGGTGCGATTAAGACCCTCCATTAAAAAGAATTTTACTTTGATTGTTGTATTTATATTTTAGGGTAAATTACACTAATACCTCTTGAGATTTGAATTTAATACAAATTTTTCTTTTACATTTGGGAAATTACACTAATCTCTCTGTCAATGTATTTATTTTGGGTGCTTCTGTTTACACACCACTAATACTCTCATATATTCTATTAATAGATTAAATTTATATTCCAATAATATATTTCAATGGAATGGCCATTAAGCATCTCCAATGGAGCTCTCAAAATACTTGCCAAAGCTATAATATAGCAATAGTGATAAAAAGTGGGTCTCGGATGGCTTGCTATTTTATTTGCCAAAGATGGCATATGCCATATCTGTTTTCAAATTTAGCAAGTAAAATAGCAATTGCCAAATATGCCACATCAGCAAATATGAACATATTTGTGGCTCCAAATTCAGTTGAAAAAACAGAATTGAAACAGTAGAAAACCAAGTAATTTTTCAAATTTAATTTTTCAAATTTAATTTTTCTATTTAATTTTTCAAATTGAATTATATTTATTTATTTGTTTTCTAATTTTTCTAATTTTTTATATTTGTTTAGTAGGGGATAATATAAATACATAATTTTTTTTTACAAACAGTTAAAAAAAGGTCATGAAAGACAAAAAAATAAACAAAAATAAAATCACAAAAAAAACTATATCCAAACAATACCTACAAACTTGGAGGGAAAATTGGTTGAGAATTGCCAAAATAGCAAGTGATCAATGGAGCACCATTGCCAAATTATAGCAATAGTAATGGTATTATAACAACAACAATTAGAGATACTCTAAGGACAACATGAGCTGTATTTTATTCATTCAAAAATTTTATATATTAAAAACACAAAATACTCTTCACACACTATCATTCCTATAGGATTTCGGATTTTAACATATAAATATTGTATTTCTTTATCATCTTCACCATTAACACACACTTACAATATTTTTCATTATCAATTAGCTTACTTATTTTTTAAACTCAAAACATTATTGCTGCCACGATCCAAACTCGCCCTTATAGGTTTAGCATCATAACCGGTCAGTAATCTTGGGATTACCCAAGGCCTTTGAACAGATTAAGCAAAAGTAAGGGGCTAGCAGAAGCAAATACAAACATACAATGTCCATAGAGCTATGCAGACATATATAGGACAAAAAGTTTAAAACTTAATTTACATAATTATAATGTCATCCACACGTCACCATATATGTACATACAGATAAACAAAAGACATGTTCCGACTTAACAAAAGAAATACAAAGGTCTTAAACATTGCTCACAAAACTTGACCACTTCTCAAATGGGAACCTCCTCGGGAGGCACAGTGGGTAGCTGACAAAACAGAATTTTAGACAATTAATTCTGAGCTTGATCACGCGCCTAGTCACCTGCATGCATAAATAATACAATGAGTTAGAGCTCAGTGAATAACAACAAGGTAAAAGGGGTTTATGAATGATGTCCATCACAAATTTAGAAATCAGAGTTAATATCAGAAACAGATTCGGATTCACATACTTATCCAAAAATCATAAGCAATTATATGTGGTACATCCATTAGCTATCAGATCAAATTAGTCCTAGGACCCACATGCATAGTTGGTACCGACGACCATAAATGTCCATATCTTGTGCACAAGTAGCCATGGTATTGTAACCCCCAGGCGAGGGCCATATGATCATAAGCCACGGTATTGTTTCTCCCGAGCGAGGGCCATGCGAACTAAGGATACCACAAATACATTTCAGAAGATTGGACATTCATTCATAATTCACAAAATAGCATTTCATAAAACAAATCATATTATTTCAGTAAGAAAATACTTATAATCAAACATAGCTTTACAGAATTGTTACTCACAGATAGCTCCGACAACAGAATAGTTAGAACAGTCAGATTAGACAGCCTATGGTGCGTGACCCACACCAACACATAGCGGATATACATTGAAACACATACTCGGGAAACACATAACTTATTTCTTTTCTATCTTGGTGTGTTTCTAATCCTTATTCTCATTATTATGTTTTAATTAGGGTTTAGGAATGCCTAATATGCAATGAGGATGCCAAAATGTAAGTTGAAACACTTAGTCAAATTTGTTGAAAACAGGGTCTTCGGTCGAGCGCAACTTTGGTCGCTGGAGCGATCTGCAAAATTCTGTAAAACTTCTGGGAGCTCTCATTTTACGCTCTAGCCCAACTTCCTGCGCCCAAACGGTGGATCAAACATAAGGGTGGCACTCGAGTGTAGGTTCTGCCACTTAAGCCAACCCCCAAATTTTGCAAAAGTACTGGGAGCTCGAATTCTTCTTTCGAGCTCAATTTCTTACGCTCGAGCGAAAAGTGCAAATTCTGGAATTGCCAGATTGCAATTCCAGCTCCAAACTTGAATTCAAAGCTTCAAAACACATCATTTGGGCCCATAACTTGAGAAAACATGTCTAAACTTGAATAACATCATGAATTGAATGTTATTTCGCAAAATCAAGGCCCCAAAGCAAGTCAATTGCATGAAACCAAACTTAAAGCTCAATGTGTAATACATGCAAGAGTTGATACAAATTCTATCCTTCCAAAATGTCATCAAATGAGATATTTAGCTCAAACACATGTTGAATTCTTATAACAAAACCAAGATAAGAACATGCATGTGGGAATTCTTTTGAAACCACTCCAAAATGCTATGAAATGTGCATGCATGTAGGATTTGAATTATAATTCCCTAATCTTAGCTTAGTTCTCATGTTAATCTACTTAACTATTTTGAAATCATACATTGAATGAGTCAAACACAAGGCTTAAAGATTAAATTTCTTACCTAAGGTTCTCAATTCCTTAAATTCTAGTGAGTTCTTACTCAATTTATCCAATTTCCCCTTAATTCTATAGTAATTCCTCATTTCCTTCTTGATTTCACTCTTCTCACTTTAGCTCTCCCTCTCTCACGTTTTTCTCCTTAAGAAAATGATGAATAAAGAGAGTTCTAATGTGTGTATAAGCCTTATAGGCTTTATTAGTGGGCTTAATTAAACTAGACTTACAATTAATCAATTGTCATTGTTTTATTCTAATTATCGAATCCGAATCAGAATTCAATTAAACTTACCATAAAATTCTAAAAAATACAAACAACACATTAACCTAGGCAAATTTGTGATCGGATGCCAATAAGGCCTTCATTTCGTATATTGAATCAAGAAGTCAGATAGATATTTCTACGTCAAACAAATATAAACACAAGTTACACAATACACATGCAATTAAGTTAGGATTTCCTCTTAATTACTTATTAGGCATTCTTAATCATGGTTTATTAGCTAATCACAGGTCGGGATTGTTATAGTTTAATCATGGTTTATTAGCTAACCACAGGTCGGGGTTGTTACAATTTTCCCCCCTTAAAGAGTTTGGTCCTCCAAACTCGAATTACCTTTATTTTGAAAGAATATCGGATCCAGAGGGAACAAATCAGGGTATCTCTTCATCATATCTTCTTCGGTCTCCCAAGCTGCATATGTCCCTCCATAATTTTGCCAATCTACTTTCACTAACGGAATTTTTTTACTGAAAAAAATTGTGAACCGCCGGTTCACAATTTGGATTGGCCATTCTTCATACATGTAATCATCCTCTAGAAGCACATGTGTTGGCTGAATAATATGATGCGGGTCTCGTAAATAGTCCCGAAGCATAGAAATGTGGAACACATTGTGCACTTGCTCCATGACTGGAGGTAAAGCTACCTGATACGTTACTAGATTGATTTTATCAATAATCTCATACGGGCCAACGTACATTGACGCCAACTTACCTTTAACCCTAAATTGTGTCTGTCCTTTCATAAGAGTCACTTTGATAAACACATAATCACCGACTTCATATTCTCTGTCTCTCTTCCAAACATCTGCATAACTCTTTTGGCAACTTTGGGAGGTTTTCAAACGTTGTTGAATCAATTTCACTTTCTTGGTTGTTTCCTGCACGAGTTTCGATCCCAATAACGGTTTATCGCCTACTTCAACCCAACAAATTTTCTTCCGTACAAAGCTCATAAGGAGCTATCCTAATGTTTGAATGATAGCTGTTGTTATACACAAATTCGGCTAATGGCAGATAGGTTTCCCAATTTCCTTGGAAATCTAACGCACACATTTTGAGCATATCTTCTAAGGTTTGAATGGTTCATTCTGATTGGCCATCTGTTTGTGGATGATAAGCACTGCTAAGTCTTAGTTCAGTTCCCAAAGCCTGTTGCAAACTCTGCCAAAATCTTGAAGTAAACTTTGGATCTCTATCAGATTCAATAGATACTAGCACACCGTGTAATCTCACAATCTCATAAATATAAATGTTAGCCAATTTATCCGCATTATAGAAAGTTTTCACAGGCAAAAAGTGAGTAGACTTAGTTAAATGATCAACAATTACCCAGATAGAATCCATACCTCTAGAACGAGGTAGGCCGACAATGAAGTCCATCGTAATATGCTCTCCTTTCCATTCCGGTATTGGAAGCGGCTAAAGTAATCCAGTGGGAGTTGATGTTCGGCTTTCACTGGTTGGCAATGCAAACATTTGGCTACAGAGTCAGCAATACTTTTCTTCAATCCAAGCCACCAGAATTTCTATTTCAAATCTTTGTACATTTTTGAATTCCTCAGATGCATAGCAAATTTAGAATTGTGAGCTTCGGTCATAATGCGCTTCTTCAATTCTGAATAATTTGGTACACAGAGTCTACCCTAAAATTTCAACACATTATGTTTATACATAAATCCCAGCCTTGGTTTTGAATTATTTTCTTCAGCAGTCTTCTTCAGAAATTCATTTTGTAGTTGCTTTTCTTTAACTTCCTCAATGATAGCTGGTTGTGCAGAAATGACAGCTAGGACTCCACTTTGTTCACGTAACCTAATTTTAATTTCATTTTTTTCTAAGTCACACAATAACTCTTTCTGGCCAGTGAGCAAATATGACAATTTTCCAATGGATTTTTGGCTCAAAGCATTTGCAACTATATTTGCCTTTCTCAGGTGGTAAAAATTTGCAAGTCATAATCTTTAATTAACTCGAGCCATCTTCTTTGTCTCATGTTTAGTTATTTCTGAGTAAAGAAATATTTCAGACTTTTATAGTTGGTATACACTTCACAAGTCACTCCATACAAATAATAGTGCCAGATTTTCAAAGCAAAAACCACAGCTGCAAGTTCAAGGTCATGAGTCGGATAGTTCTTTTCGTGTAGGTGGAGTTGCCGAGAAGCATACGTAATTACCTTCCATTTTGCATTATCACACACCCCAGGCCTTTGTATGAAACGTCAATGTAAATCTGAAACCCATCTATATTATTAGGTAGAGTCAGAATTGGTGCAATCATTAGTCTAGTTTTCAATTCTTGAAAAGAATACTCTTTTTGATCATTCCAATTAAACGGTACATTTTTTTTGCGTTAACTGTGTCAATGGCATGGCAAGGTTGGAGAAGTCTTTCACAAATCTTTTTTAATAGTTAGCAAGTCCCAGAAAACTTTTAATTTCTGACACATTTGTTGGTCTTAGCCAATTTACAATAACTTCAATTTTCTGCAGGTCAACCGATATGCCATCCTTGTTGATTACATGCCCCAGAAAAGTCACATTATCAAGCCAGAACTCACATTTGGAAAGTTTTGCATACAATTTCTTTTCTCTCAGAATTTGTAACAAGTTCTTAAATGGTTTTCATGATCTTCCCTACTTTTGGAGTAAATTAGAATATCATCAATAAACACAACAACAAATTCATCCAAATATGATTTGAAAACCCTATTCATGAGGTCCATGAAGGCAGCAGGTGCATTAGTTATCCCAAACGGCATTACTAAAAATTCATAATGTCTATATTTAGTTCGGAATGTAGTTTTCTCTATGTCTTCTACCTTAAGTTTTAATTGGTGATACCTGGACCTAAGGTCAATTTTAGAGAATACTTGAGCTCCCTAGAGTTGATCAAACAAATCATCTATTATAGGTAGTGGGTATTTGTTTTTCACAGTTGTTACCCCAAGTAGGCAACCCAAGAGGGGGTGAATTGAGTAATAAAAATAATGAGCAGAAAATTGATTGCAATAAATTCAGCAAGTAATGAATAATACTGAAAATAAATGAGAAGGAAAGAAAAGCTCAAACACAAAGATTTATAGTGGTTCGGCTCACCGGCTTACGTTCACTCCTCAAGGTACCTCGAGAATTCCTTCACTATGAACCAAATCAATACACCACCAAGCTTCACCTAGCTTGTAGATTTTTACATAGGGCTTACTTTATCTGTTGAGTGCCTCTCAACTAAATGCCTAGAGGACTTACTTTATTCGTTCAGGACCTCTCAGCTAAATGCCTCATTTTACAAGGTTTTTCACTTAGAAAAAGTTGAATAAGAATAAGAGGTACAACTGTCCTTTTTTACAAGGTTTCTTTCTCAAAAGATAGATATGAAAGTGTAAGAGCAGAGATGGTTTTGAGATACACTCAGATATGAAGGTGAAGGTACAATAGAATATCAGAATTGAGAATGATACTTGAATGCTCAGAATATTGCAGTGGTGTTATCTAAATCTTTAAATCTGGAGAAGTTCTCCCTTTATAGCCTTTAATGTTCTATCTATTGGAGAAGAAGCACAAGTGGGTCTTCTAACAGTTGGAGCTGGGCATAGGAGAAGACTTCTAGCTATTGGAGTAGAGCATGGGTGTGTACAGGTTGTCGTCTACCTGTTGGAGATAGAGCCTCCTCAAAAGATGTGATGCCCATGCTTGAGATTCAAATCTTAGTGGGTGGAGATAATGTTGTCTCCATGCTTTTTGTTTTTTCATGTTTTGGGAATAGTGTGGATGGAAAATTCTTCCTCCACTAAGTCAAATGTTGCTGTCCCAAAATCCCTTTTGATTTGAATAAGATTTGTCTCTTGATGATGTCACAAAATCCCACTTATAGATCTAGAATGGTAGCTAGGGTTTTTATAACCCAGACATATGGGTGTCGACTCCTGTAGATTTGGTGTTGACCCTTTGCTCTCTTTTCTTCTTTCTTTTGACTTCCTGGTGTTCTTGGTGTCAACCCTTAGCATTTTGAAATTTGGTGTCGACCCTTGTAAGGCTTTGGTGTCCACCCTTGGTTACTGCAACACTTAAGCATTGTATACTGAAATCTGGTGTCGACCCTTGCTGTCTTGGTGTCGACCCTTTGACATGTTTAAGCTCATTTTAACCTCGAAAAACATTGTTAACATAGAGAGAATGTAGATTTTAAAGATTTAATCAAATATTACGGTTTTCAATTATAATCAATTCCTCAAAATAAATCAAAACATAATCACAACAAAGTTATTAAAATCATGTTATTCATTCTATGACTAACAATAGTCACTTTGTTCAATTCTTGGTAGTCTATGCATAACCTCAAAGACCCCTCTTTCTTCTTAAGAAACAAAATGGGAGCATCCCAAGGTGAAGTGCTCGATTAGATAAGCTTCTTGTCTAATAGTTCCTGAAACTAGATTTTGAGTTCTTTCAATTCGGAGGTTGACATTCGGTATGGGGTTTTGGAAATAGGTTGCGTTCCAGGTACTACTTCAATGGTAAATTCAATTTCCCTATCAATCAAGTCACCGGGTAGTTCATTTAGAAACACATCGGGAAATTTATTGACTACAGGGATGTTCTCTACATTAGTGCTACCTGTGTGCACAGTCAATACACAACACAAATAACCCCGACAACCTTCGGTGGCTGAAACACTACAAATTTAGCAACACAATCAATGGTAGCGTGATATTTTGCCAACCAATCCAGATCCAATATGCAGTCAAAATGATATATATGCTGTACGGGGAGGAAATAATTCTCCTCGTATAATCCTGTTGACCAAGTCCACGCTCCTCCGTACGACGTCGCTTTGTCACCTGAAAACACAAACGTGAGCTAGCCGGCGGGTGTGTGCTGGAAACCTCTCCGATGCCTAAGTCAGAAAACTTGACAAATAGACAAAGCTCTAAATTCTCAGAAAGATTGTGTTCAATTACCTCCTCCAAGGTGATGCTTGTGAGCTTTTATAAGTTTCATATGGCTCAATCCTAGTAGGACTTGTATTTCTCCATGCAGAGTCCTCCTAGGATTCATACTCTTAAGGATAATGCTTATCCTTTCACACCCTCCCCCACTGCTTAAACCAAGTGGGATGGTTCTCTTTATGGCCGAACTTCCATTTGACCGAAGTAAAAATGGCTATGCCGAGCCATAAAGTAGGCCGTACTAACAGTTGTTCGGTTCTTCTTCATGCTACACCATATCTCGGTTCTCTCATACATGAACCGTGGTGTGTTCGGACCGAACCAACGACTCGACCGGTATAACTCTCAAACCGGTATAACTTCAAGTTGCTCCCAAACCGAAGTTCATTTACAATCTTCTAACCGAAGTAACTCTACCCTTCGTGAGCCGAAGTAATTTCACCTCCTTGGGCCGAAGTAACTTTGCCCTTCTGGGCCGGAGTATCTATTGCGGCCTTCTTACTTAGTCCTTCGCGTTTTGGGCCTCAATGCCCAACTCGCAGCTCGGCCCAATTTTTCCCAAAAATTACCCTCTCAATTGCCCCTTAATTCCATCTGCATAGCATGATTGGGATTACCAGTCCATCAGCCGAGCTGACGTCGTTTTAAGCTATTCCAGCCGAGCTAAAAACCCTCGAATTTTTCAGCCGAGCTAATTTTACTCCGGGCCCTGTTTTGTCCGGTCAAAAACGTCTCTTCAATCATAGTGTCTGTAACGCTTCCCATTCTTATGACACGTGGCATGTTTTGATTGGTTAAGGACGGCTGTCACGCCGTCTTCGTGTTTCGTGATTTTGAAACAGTTCCCGCCTTTTCTTTCCGCCTTTTTCTCTCTCTTCTTTCACAAAACAACCTCTCTTTTCCTTGAATCACTTCACCTTCCATTCTTCATTTCCTTTCTGTGTTCTTGCTGTGCTCGTGTCTCCATTGCTGCTGTCGTCTCCATCTCTAGCTTCTCTCTTATACGGGTAAACACGTCTATCCCTCTTGTTTTGCCTGTTTTTTCATCTGTTTTTGTTTTGTATGCTTTTTGCAAACATTTTTTTCCATTTGTCTGCTTTGCTTTTGTACTTTTACGAAGAAACCAGTAGAACTCCATGTATGTATGAACTATTATGTAGAAAACCAGCCCTAGATCCAAAATCACATAGTAACCGAACTAGGATCCTGTTTGCCCCCACAGGTAGATCTCTGTAGTCAAGAACCGAACTAGAACTTAAAAACTTCAATGGGTTACCAGAGCCTAACTCACTTTAGCCGAAATAAGACCACCACATTTTGAATATAGGAAACTAGGAACTTCGGTTGTCAACCGAACTAAGCTTTCGGGGCCAAGCCGGTCTTCTTGGTTCCTAAACCGAACTCAGAAAGCCGCCCCTAGAAGCTTAACCGAAGTAACTTTATTCATTCCACAACTGATTTAGGCCTTGGGACTAGACCAGCTTTCTTAGTTTTTTAGACCGAACTCAGAAAGCTGCCCCTAGACGATAAACCGGTCTAATCTGCTCAAGACCGAGCTAACAAACCTTTTGATAAACCGAGGTAGAACCAGCCCACTAAGCCGAAGTAGGATTTGCATATCTTGCTTATAATTTGTAGCGCGGTCCAACGATCTGTGCTTAACCCCTTTGTTTTCTACCTTGCAGACTTAGGTTGCCCAGGCATTCCTGCGTGTGCTCAACCGAGCTACTGAGCCTAATTTTTGTACCGAAATAATTTATTCATAAATTATACAACAAATGGGCAAGTATAGATATTCAGTCGAAACCCCTGGTGGCATGGCCGAATTTAGGCAAGATTACCAGATTCCTGATGATGTCCAACTGGTGTTGGCCAAGAAAGATGCTACTCCCTGGGACAATGAAGGCTTCGTCCCTTTTACCCTTCAATCCATAATAGAAACCGGACTACGGTTTCCTGTCCAACCGCTAATCTGCGAATTTCTTAGACAAACTAGGTTGTGCCCCACCCAACTGTCCACCAATACATATCGTATTATAATGGGAATAGCCGCATTAAACCACCAAACCGGACTAAATCTTGGTCTGGCCGAGATCTTTCATCAATACTCTATTGGCTCAAAGAATGCTGGGTGGGTCTATTACCTTAGAATTCGCCGCCGCCGAGAGAAGATAATTAAACACACTCCGGACAAAGATCTTAATGATGATGATTTCTTTTGGGTCTCTGGGAACTTTGAGGATTTTCGAGCTCAAATTCCTGGCCGACCTATAAATTGGAAAATGGGAGAGCCTGGTAATTTAACTTCGGTCTTCTTCCTTGCATTTTATTTCGGTTCTTCAGTCCATTGACCGAACTAACACTTCTCTTTTTTGCAGATTTTGCCCACCTCCGTTCTCTATATAGCTATCCCAACCTTGCGATTTTGCGAGCCGCACTACGGTGTCAAGAAAGGAGTTGGGCTAAGCTTCTGAACTTTGAGCCGACCTACAGGTATAGCGGTCGCCGAAAAGCAAAAGTAACCGATTTTCTTCTTGAGGAAGCACCGGAACCGGACCCAACTTTGCCCGAAATAAGACTTGTTCCATTGACTGCTGAGGAAGAAATGGCAAAGAAGAGCAGAGTCAGGGCCCTTCTAACTTCAACAACCAAAGCCGAAGTACAGCCATCCATCGAAGCGCAGCCTGCCGTAGTGGCCCTTCCTTCTCAGCAGCCTTCTTCATCTCGGCCCTCCAAACGCGCCCGAACTACACCGGCCGAACCGCAACTTGTTGAAGAGGTCGAATCCATCCCACGAAGTCCTCAACCTTCCCCCCAACCGGAGCAAACTGACCGACCTGGATCTCCGAAGTGGGCTCCGCCGCTGACCTTCAACGACCGAGACATCAAAGCTACTGACTCGGTCGTGGCTGAAAAAGACCACCTATTGGCTTTTAACCTGGCAAAAAGTGTGTGCCTCCCTAAGGATATGGAGCACCACTTGAAGCAGCTGAACACTGAAATGAAGTCAATTCGGTCTGCTTCTAAGTCCATGATCTTGGTAAGTAGCTTTGTCTGTTTTTTCTGTCTAAATTTTTCCAACTTTTACTTCGGCTGAAAAGAAATCTTCTTCTTGTCAGGCCTTGCAGAAGAACAACATCACCTACAAGAAAGTCCAAGAACTCCGCAAAACCACAAGGCAGGCGATGGCGGAAGCCGAAGCAAAGGCGGCCGAACTAGTAGAAGCCGAGAAGAGATTGGCCGAGCTACAAGCGGAGAACGGCCGTCTTGCCGACGTGGTTAGTTCAGCGGAAGCGGAGAAGCAAAAAGCCGCCATTGTTATGAAGGACAAGTATCTGCGGGAGTTGTTGAAGCTTGAGAAGAGAAAAGACGCCGAAATACGCGAACTAAAACAGGGCGTGGAGGCGGCCGAAAAGGAGGGGTACAAGCGAGGTTACAAGGAGGCTGAAGATGCCTATGTCAAACAATGCGACGCTGCCAAGGAGCTTTTCTTCAAGTGCGGCTAGAGGGCGGCTGTGGAGAAGCTCGGTCATGATCAACAGACCGAGGTCTTCAACCCTCCAGAGTACTTTACACCGAAGTCCCTTGCGGAGTATGCGGATGCCATGCAGCAGCAATTCCTTGAAGGTTCAGATACTGACGAAGATTCTGCTTCTGAGGATACTCCGGTTGAAAACATGGATCAGATAGATCGGCCGGAGTCCAGAGTGGAAGATCTGACTATTGAACAGCCAAATGAAACTGTGGCTCCGGTCGATACCACTATTGTGACTGAAGGAGTCCTGCCGCCAGAGACCGGTCTTCCAGCTGACACTGATGCTGCCTTTGATGCCGAGATTGAAGATCTTTTCGCTTGACTTTGTATTCTTTTTCTTTGTAACCGAACTACACTCGTTTGTAATGACTTTTTCTTTGAATGAAAAGTTTACGCTAACTTTTATTCCGGTTGTGGTATGTATGCCTGTATTTTGTAATGTCTTCTATTACTCCAACTGTTATTTCGATTTTGGTTAGTTAAACTATACTTACCAGCCAACCACTCCTTAGCCGACATAATTACTTCGGCTGAGGAGTACTAAGTGTTGGTTTAATCCAGCCAACCACTCTTCAGCCTTACACTTACTTCGGCTGAAGAGTAACAAGAGTTGGTTTATTCCAGCCAACCACTCTTCAGCCATACACTTACTTCGGCTGAAGAGTAACAAGAGTTGGTTTATTCCAGCCAACCATTCTTCAGCCATACCCTTACTTCGGCTGAAGAGTAACAAGAGTTGGTTTATTCCAGCCAACCACTCTTCAGCCATACACTTACTTCGGCTGAAGAGTAACAAGAGTTGGTTTATTCCAGCCAACCACTCCTTAGTCATGCACTTACTTCGGCTAAGGAGTACAAAGTGTTGGTTTATTCCAGCCAACCACTCTTCAGCCTTACCCTTACTTCGGCTGAAGAGTAACAAGAGTTGGTTTATTCCAGCCAACCATTCTTCAGCCATACCCTTACTTCGGCTGAAGAGTAACAAGAGTTGGTTTATTCCAGCCAACCACTCTTCAGCCATACACTTACTTCGGCTGAAGAGTAACAAGAGTTGGTTTATTCCAGCCAACCACTCCTTAGTCATGCACTTACTTCGGCTAAGGAGTACAAAGTGTTGGTTTATTCCAGCCAACCACTCCTTAGTCATGCACTTACTTCGGCTAAGGAGTACAAAGTGTTGGTTTATTCCAGCCAACCACTCTTCAGCCTTACCCTTACTTCGGCTGAAGAGTAACAAGAGTTGGTTTATTCCAGCCAACCATTGAAGTTAGTTTTTCTAGCTAACTTATAGTATTTGGTTATTCCGACCAAATGTCCTGCAGCCTGGATCCTTATCCTGGGCTTAGGAAGGGTGTTGGTTTAATCTAGCCAACCTCTGAGTTAGTTTTTACGGCTAACTTAGAATAGAATGCTTACAATATACTTAGTCTTTAAAGCTTAACTTTTACAAAGAATAATTTGTGCTGAAAAGAAATTCTCATTTTATTGAAGGAAGAGAAAAGTACATATGCTTGAAAAAAAAGATAAGCTAAAAGTAAAATAACTTGAGATTGGCCGTATTCCATGGCCTAGGGATTGCCTTGCTATCCTTGTCTTCTAGGTGGTATGCCCATTTGCCAGCTAACCCAACCACCTTGTAAGGACCTTCCTAATTTGGGCCTAACTTACCGTCTCCTGGGACCAAGGTGTTTCCCATTACTTTGCGTAGTACCCAATCCCCAATCTTGAATTGTCTTGGATGCACCTTTTTGCTGTATTTTCTGATTAACTCTCGTTGGTATGAGGCGATGTGGACTAGCGCTCTTTCCCTTCTTTCTTCTGCAAGGTCGAGTTCTAAGGCTATGGCTTCTCCATTTAAGTTTGGATCAAAATTTTCGCTTCGAATTGTGGGGAGGCCAACTTCTAGTGGGATCACTGCTTCCATGCCATAGGCTAAGGAGAATGGTGTTTCTCCAGTTGATCGCCGAGGCGTGGTGCGGTAAGCCCATAAGACATGAGGAAGTTCATCTGCCCACTTGCCTTTTGCTTTCTCTAGCCTTTTCTTTAGTCCATCCAAGACGACTTTGTTTGATGCTTCAGCCTGCCCATTTGCTTGAGGATATGCCGGTGTGGAGTTGTAGAACTCTATCTTGTATTCTTCACAAAAGCTTCTGAAGATTCTGCCGTCGAACTGAGTTCCATTGTCAGAGATCAGTGCTTTTGGTATGCCAAACCGAGTGATAATATTCTGCCAAACAAACTTCTTCACATCTTTTTCTTTGATTGACGCCAATGCTTCTTCTTCCACCCACTTTGTGAAGTAGTCTGTTGCTGCGAGAAAGAATTTTCTGCCCCCGGGTGCTGTTGGAAGTGGTCCTACTATGTCCAAGCCCCACATTGCGAAAGGCCATGGGCTAGTTAGGGGTAGGAGTTCTCTTGCTGGTTGATGTATTTGGTGTGCGAATTTCTGGCATTTTTCACACTTCTTCACATATTTCTCTGAGTCTGCTTGCATATATGGCCACCAATATCCTTGCGAAATAGCCCTGTAAGCGAGCGACCTTCCCCCTTGATGACTCCCACACACCCCTTCGTGTATTTCGAACAGGAATGCTTCTACTTTGCTGGGATGAACACACTTGAGGTAAGGCCCAGAGAATGACTTCTTGTATAATGCCAAAGATGGAGATAGCCAAAATCGCTGCGACTTTGCCCTTATTTTGTTGGCTTCTTTTTTCTCTTCTGGTAGGATGCCATCTTTCAGGAACAGGATGATGGAATCCATCCAAGAAGGGCCTAATTCTGTGCAACATACTTCTTCTGCTTCGGGGTCTTCTATGCTTGGTCTTGGTAAGAAGTCGATGAGTAATGGATGAGGGGTTGATGTATCTGCCATTGAGGCAAGGCCTGCTAGCTCGTCCGCTCGGCTGTTTTCCTCCCTGCCAATTTGTTCTATCCTTACCACATCAAACTTCTTGATCTCCGTTCTGACTAACTCTTGGTACTTGGCCATTCTGTCGTCCTTTGCTTCGTATTCGCCAGAAATTTGGTTTACCACCAGCAGAGAGTCACTGTATACCATTATTTCGGTTGCTTTCATGAAGTGTGCTAACTTGAGTCCTGCGAGAAGC
The DNA here is from genome assembly GCF_055761805.1 of Camellia sinensis. Lineage (NCBI taxonomy): Eukaryota > Viridiplantae > Streptophyta > Magnoliopsida > Ericales > Theaceae > Camellia > Camellia sinensis. The sequence goes on along the minus strand of NC_138961.1, from coordinate 183,199,518 downwards.
GCCTCATACTCCGCTTCATTGTTGGATGCTGGGAAGCCAAGGTTGATTGCTTGTTCCATAACCAGGCCGTCTGGAGAGATGAGGACTATGCCAAGCCCTGCACCATGTCGGTTGGATGCTCCATCCACAAAGAGCTTCCACATCTCTCCAACGAATAGTTTCCAGCAAGTGGAAGGATCAGATGATGCCATGGGGTCAAGGATGGTGTTTTCTTCAAAGTCCATGTTGGCTGTCTGTCCTTCGTCCTCTGTTTGAACTGCTGGTGAGCCTTTGTTTGGTTCTTCCTTGTTGTCCTTAGTATGGTCTGCCTTTGTGCTTGATTGACTACCTTCCACTAGGGGTTGCGCTATTCCGGCGTCAACTTCCGTCCCTAGTTCGGTTGTGTCAGTCAGGTCGACTGGGCAGATATGATGACTTCCAGGAGTAAATTCTGCGACGAAGTCTGCCAGAGATTGGGCTTTTATTGCGGTCTTGGGTTGGAACTTAATGTCGAATTGTCCCAACTCTACTGCCCACTTTAAGATTCGCCCACTAAAGTTCGCCCTTTCAAATAGAGCTTTTAGTGGAAAGGCCGTGAGGACGACTATGGTGTGGGCGTGAAAGTAGTGTGCCAATTTTCTGGATGCCATCATTAATGCTAGTGCTAGTTTCTCCAAGGGCAAGTACCTTGTTTCGGCTCCCAACAATGTCTTGCTGACATAAAAGATGGGCAGGTGTTGTATTCCTTCTGCACGAACCAACACTGCGCTAACTGCGTGCTGAGAAACTGCCAGGTACAAAAAGAGTTCTTCACCAGGTACTGGAGTAACAAGTAGTAGTGGGGAAGACATGTACTCCTTCAAGCTTTCCAGAGCTCGGTCGCATTCTTCATCCCACTCAAACTTGGCTTTTAAAGCTTGGAAGAACGGTCGTAGTCTGTCCGACGATCTACTTATGAACCGGTTGAGTGCAGCCGCCATACCAGTAAGATGCTGCACTTCTTTGACTGAGTTTGGTCTCTCCAACTCCTGGATTGCTTTGATCTGAGAGGGGTCGGCTTCGATACCTCGGTTGGTCACCAGGAAGCCCAAGAATTTGCCAGATCCAACTCCGAATGCGCATTTGGACGCGTTGAGGCGCAGCTTGTGTTTCTTCAGGATTTGGAACATCTCGCCTAGATCTTTCAGATGGTCATTCTTATCCTTGCTTTTGACCACCATGTCGTCGATGTACGCCTCCATTGTTCTGCCTAACAATGGTTCAAACATCTTGGTGACCATCCTTTGGAATGTCGCCCCTGCGTTCTTTAGGCCAAAGGGCATGACTTTGTAGCAATATAACCCCCTTGGTGTTGTGAAGGATGTGACCTCCTGGTCTGGTTCATGCATGGCGATCTGGTGGTAGCCTCTGTATGCATCCAGAAAGCTAAGTCGGTTATGCCCTGCCGTTAAGTCCACCAGTTGATCTATCCTTGGTAGAGGAAAGCTATCTTTTGGGCACGCCTTGTTGACTGTTTTGTAGTCGACGCAGACACGCCATTTACCATTCTTTTTCGGTACTACGACTGTGTTGGAGATCCATCTTGGGTAGTGCACTTCCCTTATTGCTCCTGCCTCCAGCAGGTTGCCTACCTCTTCTGCCACTATTTCGGCGTGGTGGAGTGCCGATCTGCGTGTGCGTTGAATGACTGGTCTAGCGGATGGGTGGACATTGAGTTGGTGACTGATGAAGTTTGGATCAATGCCTGGCATGTCGTAAGGTGTCCAGGCAAACACTTCGATATTAGAGGTCAAGAATTCCAAGACCTCTAATCTCTCAGCGCTGGACAACGATGAGCCAAGCAAGAAGAACTTATCCGGGTTCTTCTCATCTATTTTTACCTCCACCAAGTCTTCCACTGCTTTCTGATCAGCCTCTTTGCCGACGTCCGCGAATAGTTCATTACTTTCTGGCTCTTCCACCGAATGAACGTATCCTTTGGCAGCTCGGCTTCCATTCGCTGTGGCGAAGCATTGTTTTGACATGATCTGATCACCATAGACTTCTTCAATTATACCGGCGTCATTGGGGAACCGCATTACCTGATGGTATGATGACGCTACCGAACGCATGGCATGCAGCCATGTTCTGCCCAGGATGATGTTGTAGGTGGAGGGGACCTTCAATACCCAGAACTCCACTTGTTTTGTTACACTTCCTGCTCTGACTGGAAGGATTATTTTGCCGACAGGCCACTCTGGCATGGAGTTGAATCCAATCAGGGGAGAAACTGCAGGTGCCAAGTCTTTGTCTTGCAGTTTCAGTTGCTTGAATGTGTCGTAATACATGATCTCACATGAACTACCCTGGTCAATCAGAATCCGCTTGACGTCAAAATCCTTGACTCGGAGAGTGACAACCAGGGCGTCATTATGGGGGCAGTAAATTCGTTCCAAGTCCTTATCCGAAAAGGACATGACGTTTGTTGCCTCTGTCCTCCCCTTCTTGATGGCAGGTTGGGCACTTAATACTTCCCTAAAGTGCTCAGCCTTCTTGATTGAACCTCTGAGCTCACATACGCGCTCAGGTTCAAAAACTCCATGAATTACATTGATAATGCCTTGAGGTGGTGCATCGATTGGCATTCTATTGGGATGGTCATTATGATCTTGGGGGGCCGGTTGCGCTCCTCCTTCAATGTATTTGTCCAAGTGGCCTGCTGCCACCAATTCTTCCAAGTGCTGTCTTAGTGGCGTGCAATTCTCAGTTCGGTGCCCCTTTTCTTTGTGGAAGGTGCACCGTGATCGGTCGTCGTAATTCTTCTGAGCTTCCCCTAGCTTGGCTGGCCACTTGACGAATGGCTCGTCTTTTATTTCTCTCAGAATCCGATATATTGGTTTTTTGAACACCGTTGTTATGGCAGTGCGGATTCTCAATCATCTTTTGTCTGGGTCTTCTCCGTTATCTCGTCTGCCACGCCCGTTTTTATTCTGCCGATCTACTGTATTGACCTTTGCTGAGGTCTTCTTTTCTGGTACCACGGTTGTACTAGATTTCTCTTTTGCACGTGCGCCATCCTCTTCTACCCTGATGTGCTGATGTACTCTCTCCATCAGGGCCTCTATGGTGAGGGGTGGCATCATGGTAATTGAATCCTTTAGTCGGTTTCCTACTGGTAGGCCTCTTTTATATTGCGCAATGGCTAGATTGGTGGGGCAGTCTCCAATCTGGTTGAATGTCTCCTAGTAGCGACTGTTGTAAGATCTGAGGGTCTCTTTTTCACCCATGTCGATGGAGAGTAACTGGTCTATCTCTACTGGTGTCTTAGTATTTGTCCGAAACCTCGTTACGAACGCTTCCGCCAGTTGAGCCCAGGAGGCTATGCTGCCTTCTGGGAGTTTTTCGAACCAAGTCAAGCCTAGGTCGCCAAGACTTGACGGGAAGAGTATGCACATTAAGGCCTCGTTTCGCCTGTACACAGCCATGACTTGGCGAAAGTGGCTCAAGTGTGAATACGGGTCCGTCTTCCCTTCATATGTATTGAATTTCGGCTGAAGGAAGCCTGATGGTAGGGGCGCGTTTTCGATCGCTGGGACAAACGGCGAAGTCTGTAGTCTTGCCAACGCCTTGTCCGTTGGTTCGTAGGCCGGTCGCGGTATTGGCATTCCAACCTCGACGCTTCCATGCGTCCGAGGAGCCAACCGTTGTAAGGCCGAAACTCGGTGTGGATCTCTTGCCCTGGCATCCTCCTTGCATCGTGCTTTCTCTTCTAGCACGGTTCGTAAGTCGGATGACCTGGGCAGCTCTGTTTGTCTAGATCTGGTTTGGTGTGAATGTGAAGGCCAATACGTGCTTCCTTCAGTGTATGATCTTTCGGATCTCGTCCTCTCAGACCTGGAGTGACGAGTCCTTGAGGATAAGGAGTGAGTGTCGCCTGTCCTGAGGCTTCTGCTCTCTCCTTGGGAGGGTGTAGTATTCCTACTACGATTCTCTAAGTGGCGAGGGGGCGTCTTGTGCTTGCGCCCCTCTCCTGTCGCCACATCTTGAGTCTTCATCTGGCGTTTCAAAGCCTCCATGTCCGCCGCCATCTTCCGGATTAGTTCATCTTGTTCTTTCACGCGATCTTCCAGGGCTTGAGGATCAATCCTCCTCCTTTGCCTGTCAGGACTTTGAGAGTGACGAGGGCTGCAATTCCGCCTTCCCCTGCCACTCCTCCTGGAGTTATGTTGTTGGGACTCCAGATCTGCCATAGGAGGGACAGAGGGTAATCCTTCTCGCCTTGCGCCCCCGTCTGGAGTTAGCCCGTCGACGGCGGACTGCGGTAGGTCTTCAATGTGTGCCATTGATTTGTGAAAAAATGAGAAGCTTAGTCAAGAGGTTTTTGTTCTTGTCTGTTCTTCCCACAGACGGCGCCAATTGTACGGGGAGGAAATAATTCTCCTCGTATAATCCTGTTGACCAAGTCCACGCTCCTCCGTACGACGTCGCTTTGTCACCTGAAAACACAAACGTGAGCTAGCCGGCGGGTGTGTGCCGGAAACCTCTCCGATGCCTAAGTCAGAAAACTTGACAAATAGACAAAGCTCTAAATTCTCAGAAAGATTGTGTTCAATTACCTCCTCCAAGGTGATGCTTGTGAGCTTTTATAAGTTTCATATGGCTCAATCCTAGTAGGACTTGTATTTCTCCATGCAGAGTCCTCCTAGGATTCATACTCTTAAGGATAATGCTTATCCTGTCACACCCTCCCCCACTGCTTAAACCAAGTGGGATGGTTCTCTTTATGGCCGAACTTCCATTTGACCGAAGTAAAAATGGCTATGCCGAGCCACAAAGTAGGCCGTACTAACAGTTGTTCGGTTCTTCTTCATGCTACACCATATCTCGGTTCTCTCATACATGAACCGTGGTGTGTTCGGACCGAACCAACGACTCGACCGGTATAACTCTCAAACCGGTATAACTTCAAGTTGCTCCCAAACCGAAGTTCATTTACAATCTTCTAACCGAAGTAACTCTACCCTTCGTGAGCCGAAGTAATTTCACCTCCTTGGGCCGAAGTAACTTTGCCCTTCTGGGCCGGAGTATCTATTGCGGCCTTCTTACTTAGTCCTTCGCGTTTTGGGCCTCAATGCCCAACTCGCAGCTCGGCCCAATTTTTCCCAAAAATTACCCTCTCATATGCAATGGCCACAAATCAACATATAAAAGTGCGTCTAGTCAATTTTTGAGAAAAAACATGTGACACAAATGAATGGGTAGATCCAGAGTCTATTAATACATATGCATTTTGAGCACAAATAGGAAGTATACCTAACACCACAAACTCGGTGTCGTGGACGTCCCCAGGTACAAGTGCAAAAACTTGGCCTTGTCTCACACTTTCCTTTCCAGTGTTAACTCTAGCTTTAGTTCTTGGTGCAGGAGTGGATCCGGCTAAACTTGCCGCCGGACGGTTGGTAGTCTCATTGAGTAAGCAATCTTTCATTATGTGGTAAACCTTGCCACACAGGAAGCAAGCACCAGATGCACAATAACAGACACACTTATGTTTTCTTCCACATTCAGAACAAACAGGTATAGATCCACTATCTTGGCTTGAGCTGCTAGCAGACCTTGTGTTTTGCTTCTTATTCATAGCAAATGAATGACCCTTTCTGAAATTGTACCCAGATCTTTTACTTCCCCATTCAGTTGTTGGAGCCTTGGTCTGTTTCATAGCAGCTAGGTTGGCTTCATTCATCAGGGCTCTATCAAGTGTATCCATATATTTGGGCAATTTCAATACACCAAGTTGATCAAACACGTCTAGATTCAACCCTCCTTCAAATTTTTGAGCTTTCTTATAATCCGCGTCCAGCATGTGAGGAGCAAATCGGGCTAACTCAGTGAATTTAGCTTCATACTCAGCTACAGACATGTTGCCTTGCTTCAACTGCTCGAACTCTGACACTTTTTTTTTTTGTCTCTAAAGCACTGAGGAAAGTATTTCTCATAGAAGATCTCTTTAAATTGATCCCAGGTCATGGTTCTATTATAATGTCGAATAAGCATCCACCAACGGCGAGCTTCTTCTTTTAGATTATAAGTAGCCAATAATACTTTCTAAGTTTTAGAGCATGGAAACACTTCAAATAACTTTTTAGTCCCTAACATCTATGTCTCAGCTTTTAGTGGTTCAATACCACCCAGAAAAGTTGGTGGCTTCATCTTGTTAAATTTTTTAGTCAAACTGAGAATGTCATTATTAACCGGCTCTACTTAGACTGGAGGGGGCGGGGGAGGCAAAGGTTGTTGTCTCAGTGATTCTGTTAAGGCCTCTAACATCTGTTCCATGCTGTTTATTCGGGCCTTAGAAGATTTAGTTGTACCATCACTTCTTGTGTTCTCTATTTGCTGAAGGTAAACCGAGCACTAATAAACACAAGAATAATCTTTTCACAATATTCAATTTTAGTTCATTTTGTTTCAATGTCAATGTATATTGATTCAAATATGTTCACATGATGTTACATACACACACACACACACACACACACACTTATACATGCAGCTATAATATCCCTAATTCCTTTCTAGAACATCCTATAGCTCATATGGACTCGTGTGTGCGGTATAACACGTGCTCTGATACTACTCTGTCATGACCCAAATCTGCCCCTATAGGTTTAGCATCGTAACCAGCCAGTAATCCTGGGATTACCCAAGGCCTCTGAACAGATTAAGCAAAAGTAAAGGGACTAGTGGAAGCAAATACAAACATACAGTGTCTATAGAGCTGTGCAGACATATATGGGATAGAAAGTTTAAAACTTAATTTACGTAATTACGTTGTCATCCACACGTCACCATATATGTACATATAGATAAACAAAAGACATGTTCTAACTTAACAAAAGAAATACAAAGGTCTTAAACATTGCTCACAAAACTTGACCATTTCTCAAATAGGAACCTCCTCAGGAGACATAGTGGCTGGCTGACAGAACGAAATTTGAGGCAATCAACTTTGAGCCTGATCACGTTCCTGGTCACCTATATACATAAATAATACGGTGAGTTAGAGCCTAGTGAATAACAATAAGGTAAAGGGGTTTATGAATGATATTTATCACAACTTCAGAAATCAGAGTTCATATCAGAAACAGACTCGGATTTACATACATATCTAGAAATCATAAGCAGTTATATATGGTACATCCATTAGCTATCAGATCAAATTGGTCATGGGACTTACATGCATAGTCGGTACTGACGACCATAAAGGTTTATATCTTGTGCACAAGTAGCCATGGTATTGTATCCCCCGGGTGAGGGCCATGTAAACATAGACCACGATATTGTTTCCCCCGGGCAAGGGCCATATGATCATAAGCCACGGTATTGTTTCCCTTGAGCGAGGGCCATATACATATTGGCCATAGTATTGTTTCTCCCGGGCAATGGCCATGTGAAATAAGGATGCTACAAATACATTTCAGAAAATTGGACATTCATTTATAACTCACAAAATAACATTTCATAAAACAAATCATATCATGTCAGTCATAATACTTGTAATCAAACATAACTTTACAGAATTGTTACTCACAAATAGCTTCGATAGCAGAATAGTCAGAACAGTTGGATCAGACAGCCTATGGTGCGTGACCTATACCAACACATAGCGGATATACATTGAAACACATACTCGAAAAACACATAGCTCATTTCTTTTCTATCTTGGTGTGTTTCTAATCCTTATCCTCATTATTTTGCTTTAATTAGGGCTTATGAATGCCTAATATGCAACGAGGATGCCAAAATGTAAGTTGAAACACTTAGTCAAATTTGTTGAAAACAGGGTCTTCGCTCGAGCACAACTTTGGTAGCTCGAGCGGCCTGTAAAATTATGTAAAACTTCTAGGAGCTCTTATTTTACGCTTGCGCGCAACTTCTTGCGCTCGAACGGAGGATCAAACATAAAGGTGGTCGTTCAAGCGTAGGTTCTACTGCTCGAGCCAACCCTCAAACTCTGCGCAAGTACTGGGAGCTCGAATTCTTCGCTCGAGCTCAACTTCCTATGCTAGAGCGAAGAGTGTGAATTCTAGAATTTCCAGATTGGACTTCTAGCTCCAAACTTGAATTCAAAGCTTTAAAACACATCCTTTGGGCCTAAAACTTGAGAAAACATGTCTAAACTTCAACAACATCATGCATTGAAGGTTATTTCCCAAAATTAAGGCCCAAAAGCAAGTCAATTGTTTGAAACCAAACTTAAAACTCAATGTATAATACATGCAAGAGTTGATACAAATTCTATCATTCCAAAACATGATCAAATGAGATATTTAGCTCAAAAACATGTTGAATTCTTATAACAAAACCAATATAAGAACATGCATATGGGAATTCTTTTGAAACCACTCCAAAATGCTATTAAATGTGCATGTATGTAGGATTTGAATTATAATTCCCCAATCTTAGCTTTGTTCTCATGTTAATCTACTTAATTCTTTTGAATTCATACATTGAATGAGTCTCTCACTTTTTTCTCCTCAAGAAAACGATGAACAAAAAGAGTTGTAATGTGTGTATAAGCCTTATATAGGCTTGGTTAGTGGGCTTAATTAAACTAGACTTACAACTAATGAATTGGCATTATTTTATTCTAATTATTGAATCCGAATAAGAATTTAATTAAACTTACCATAAAATTCTAAAAAAATCCAAATAACATATTAACCTAGGCAAATTCGTGATCGGATGCTGATAAGGCCTTAATTTCACATATTGAATCAGGAAGTCAGATAGATATTTCTACATCAAACAGATATAAGCACAAATAACACCATACACATGCAATTAAGTTAGGATTTCCTCTTAATTACTTATTAGGCATTCTTAATCATGGTTTATTAGCTAATCACAGGTCGGGGTTGTTACAATTACCTTTGAAGATTTAAGGTTTAAAAATATTGAAATCCATAGTTTTGAAGATTTGCACACCATGGATGACACTGAGATGGTTGGTTCGGATATAAACATTAAAAACGTTGATTTGAACATTGAAAAGGTTAGTTTATGACTTAGGTTTTTGATTTTTTATTTATCTTGTTCGTATGTTGGAAACATGAGTTTGTTTGCTGTGCTCAGATAACTAGAGTTGAATTTTTACACAATGTTAAGTTTGATCAACTTGAACATGACTAATTTGAAGAATTTGAAACGATGATGAGAGACGAGAGTTCAAGACCAATAATGAAGATTAACACCAGCAAAGATGGAGGCCAAATGAAACACTTCGCCGACGATCTAAAACGATGAGACGACGAGATGTGACACGACGAGAGTTCAATAATAGCTATAGAGATCAACACCGACGAAGATAGAGAGCGAATGAAATCTCTGCCGGCGATGGAGATTAAGACCGACGAAGATAGTCTCTATTGGTGTCTATTTTGAAGATTGTGGGGTTTTTATTATGTGTAACGGTGAAGGTGAAGAGTTTTTGGTGTGTGTAATGGTGTGTATTCAAATAGTTAGTGATGTGTTAATATAGGGTTAGTAATGGAAATGTAAGGTATAAACTAAGATATTTTTAAACTATAAAAATTATTTTGTGTGTGTACTAAGTAATGATGCGTACTAAGAGTCTTAGTAATGTGTAAATAGAATCACCCATTTATTTTGACGGGGTTAATGTTGGGATGAAGAGGACATTTTTGTCCCTAAACCTTTATATGTAGAAACTAATAAAAAAATGTAGATATTTTGTTCATGTCATTTCAGAGAAAATGACAATCACCCTGTTTGATTTTGAGTTTTCAAAAATAGTTTTCTGAGCTTTCAATTAGTATTTATATATTTTTAATGATTTTTAAAATAAATATTATAATTATTTTTTTAAAATTTTCTTAGATCCACTTATTCTTAATATACTTAAAAAGTAAATTACAATATATATATTTTTAAAATTCATTGAATACAACAAAATATGAAAATGTATTAATTTTTGTATTTGATAATTTTAAAAAAAAATTTCACAAAAATTTTACTTTTTAAGCGTATTTAGATTAGGTGTATCTAAAAAAAATAAAATTTGTATAAAATATTTTTAAAAAAAATTCACTACAAAAAAAAAAAAAACATTGAAAAAAAAAGGCTCAATTTTCTAAAATGTGGAATCAATTTTCTGGAACCAAATATGATGAATAATACCCTTTTGTACTTTTTACCTACCGCAAGCCATATTTGGCGAGTAAATAAACTGAAAATGCAAAATGCAAGTGAAATGGTGTAGTGTCTGTTATGATTGGACCTTTATTTTTGATATATTAGTTGTCACGCCCCGAAAATAATCCCAACATGAATAATACTTCAACCACATACATTCATTAATTTCAACCATTCTCCATCCTTTATATCAAAAATCACCAAGGTTTATACAAGGGTTCCACATGCAAATATACATTCAATGATAAGAAGACACCTGAATCTATAGCATGTGAAACATATAGTCTCAAAATATAAAAGAAATGCCCTTACGAGCTTACATCTTCCAAGGCAATAGCTCGGTTATACAAAATGGTCTCTCGAACCCATACCAAATTAGCCCTAGGCTTTACAAAAATTACAACAAAAGAAAGAGTGATCTCCTCTTCATCAAAACATATCCACACCTTTAGCTTGGTGGGATCACAACATCTTTACCTGCACCAAATCCCATAGGGGTGAGCATAAAGCCCAGTAGAGAATTCTCACAAAGTATATACAGTTATGCAAACTCTAATTAGAAATACAAATGTCAATGCCATGTCATGCGCCTTTTAAAGAAAATCCATTTCATGCTCTTTTAAAGATCACCATTTTTCAATAAAATTTGTAATCTCAACTTATTTCAAAACTTCCAATTTTTAATCAATAGGGGCGGTAAATACGACACTGGTAATCCCTAGGCTGGTGTCTGCAAGTAGACTCTACGAGTACTACCAAACTGTCATTTTTACCGGTATTAACCGGAAGGCTCGATACCTATCCGCGCAGGTTTCTGGTCTTTCACTATGGACACTCAGGCCAACTTATCAAATTCAACTACACCCCTTATTCGGATTTACCACGTATTTACCCCATTCACATTACCATAGTTCTCATTACAGTTAACAATTCCATTAAAGAAGTAAATATCCTCAACTTAAGGTCACAATGCATGAGGGTAAATTAAGTGAGTAAGCAATGCAATAATGTTTCATATCTCATAGCATTTCTTCATTTCAATTACCTCTACAATATTAATGACAACAATTAGATTTCTCGTTCCTCTTTTCATGGTTCTTTCACAAGCTAATCACACACCATCACACATACTACAATTTCCTCATTTCGCAAGTTTTGGCAATTTAGTCTAAACAAGACTACATATGATATTTTCAAACATTAATCTTCAACACTCACAATTCTTACCATCCATGCTGCACAACAATTTGCCACATCATAATAATCCATATTCACACATTTGGTAAAATGCTAAAATGACATGTTATTTCTCATAGATCAAGTGGGTTGCAATTTTATTAAACATTTGATGGAATTTACTCTTATTCATTCTCTTGATGCAAGAAATGAAAGAAATTCATGTGTATCTTCATGTTTTCCCAAAACCTCCAAATTCTAGGGTTCTTCATTCAAGACAAAGCTTTTTCCCATTTTCTTAATGAATCCTTCCAAAATCATCCATCTTGAGTTTTATAGAAAGAACACCCTCATGAATAAAAGAAAAGTTGAGACTTTAAACCCATCTTTCAAAACCCACTCTCTCTCGTCATTTAGTGCAAAATTAAATTCAACACAACAACCTCATGGAAAACTTTAAAAATTAACATTTATATAGCAAAACATGTATATATGACTCAAGAAATTCCTACCTCAAGCTTAATGAAAAAGATGATAAAAGAAAGTGAAAACCCTAGCTTTGGTGGAAGACTCTTCAATTTTCCACAACACCAAGAGGAACCCCAACTTGGATCTTCAAGATTGGTGAGAAATGTTGATGATCTAGACTCAAGATTACAAGAATCAAGGTGTTTTAGGGCTTTGGTGAGAGTTTCTAGAGAGAAGGAGGAGAGAAATGAGGTTTAGAGTGAGAGAAAAATGCTCCAAAAGTGATATAACTTTGGACCAAAAGGTAAAAAAAAAAAAGAGATTCAGATTGCTAGACTGCTGCATGTGCGGTACCCAACCCCGCACGTGCAGAGCGCCCTTCCCCGCAGTGCGGCCCTCATCTTCGCACGTGCGGTGGTTCCCCTGCACCTCAGCCCGCACCTGCAATTAAAGCAGTGTGCAACACACAGAAATCCCCCCCTCCCCGCACGTGCGGCTTCACCACCATGTACGTGCGGTGCCACCCCGCATGTGCGGCCCTAGCCTAGCAGCCCAGAAAATTCTGGTTTGGTCCTCGGGCACTCCGGACTCGACCGCGCACCCTCCGAAACAACTACAACTCAACACCGAGTGAAGAACAAGAACAAGGACTTTAATTTTTTGAAAACAGTTTCCAAGCGTTCCAAGTTCAAACGAAAATAAAAGAAGGACAAAGAGATGAAAGGAGGGAAAGAGAAGAAAGGAAAGACTCAGTCGTCACATTAATAATTTTAAATAGGATATAAGACTACAAAAGACTTTTAAGGCCCTAAAGGGCAAATTGGTCACTTACACTTTTTTTTGGCTTATGTCAGCAAGATTCTTCTAACAGGTTTAATGTGCACTTCACGGTAAGGGATTTATAAAATGAGGCTATTAACTATAAGAGTAAGAATGTAATTTTTAAAACGTCAAAGGTGGAATGTAATCGGGCCAAACGTCAGGGGTATGCATTCATAAATTTACCCTATATTTTATGTCAATAGTTATATGATTAGTTGTGCATTCATAAATTTGCATCATCTTAATTATTTTCATGATATAAATGGTTTTAGGAATTTTTTTATAAAAATATGTTACTATTATTTAAGCTTCCAAAATTTTCAAAAGACCCAACAAAATAATACATTATTTTGATATGTCTAAAATTTCAAAAAACTTTGGACAGCAACTGCTGCATGATAAACTATCGACTTTGTGAAGTTTTTGTCAGGTGTTAATAAAGTATAAACAATTCGAAGTTTATTTGGAATGACTTGCTTGTCATGGAAAGACTTGGCCGTATTGGGTAGAGTTTTAAAATTATAATTTGAGAATACAATTGTATTTTAAATTTGTGAGTTTTGAAATAATTATTTAAAAATAGAAAATTTGGTTGTTTATGAATTTTAAAAAGAGTTTTAAATTTTTAATGTGACATATAAAATAAGAAAAGTTGTTTGGTTATGAGTTTTCAAAAGAGTTTTTAAAACTTAATTGAAAAACTTATAACTTATAACTAAACACCAAACACACAACTCAATACTCTATTGAAAATTCTATTCAAAATTCATAACCAAACTCTTTTTAAAATTCAATTCAAAAAATAATTTGTCATTTTGGTCTACAAAAATAATTTTCATATTTAAAAAATATTAAAAACAAATATACTTTTTTTTTTCCAAATAATAGATGGCGATTGGTAATTGCAAAAAAAAAAAAAAAAATTACGGATCCAGTCAACTTGCCGATCATCCAAGAGGATGTTTGGGGCGGACAACTAGGTAGATCAAAAATTTAAAAATTGTCTACTTTACCAAACATGTTTTCAAAATGTATTTTGAAATTGATTTAGAATCATGATTTGAAAACTCAAACTAAACATAACATTAGAATGTAAGGGTGAAATTAATTTTAGAAAACTCTACCAAACACATTAGCATCCCTTTCTCTCGAGCAACTCTTAGGTTATGTTTGTTTGATTTCTTTGGACTCATGGTGGGACTGCTAATCCCATGGAGGGTTAGGATTAAAAATTGAGTGAGGGAATTAGTAAATTTTTAAATAATTTTTAAGCAAAATTTACATTTTTTAAAACAAAAAATAATTATAATATTAAAAAATACTAAAAAATTTAAAAATATTAATTTTATATGTCAATGCTATACTAATTCAGTGATATACAAATAAATACTTTTTATTTTATATTTTTAATCTAATACTAACACACTAATAATCTCTTTACTTAATTCTACTCCACTTTTAATCTCCTCAATCTTATCGAGCGAAACAAACGTGGTTTTAGATCTTAAATTTTCTTTCTTGTGGAAAAATTCTTGTTTCTTTACTTAATTCAAACAGTTTAAGAGGACATTAAATGAAAACAACTGCATATGAGGGTTTTTTTTGTTTTTTTTTTTGGTGGTGAACACGGGAATGCCAAAAAGGCTTACAAAATATCAGACAAGAGAGCAGAGAGCATATGAGGTTGATGAAAAAAATCAAGTCCATGTAATAATCTTAACTATATTAGTTTATGATATTTATTTGTAAATAAATGAATGATAAATATTATTTAAAAATTAAATTATCTATATTTTTATAGACAAATGTAATAAATTAACTTAATTACAATTATTGAATCAATTTATTTTTTTCATAAATAATTTATACGTTGTAATTTAAATAATAAATCATTTAAATCATTAAGATAGAACCTAATAGGTCCTACGAAGCCACACCACACGATTCATTCCAGTTTGTGAACATAGAGAATCTAACTCTTGGTCTGTCAATAATAAAGTTTATGAATTCCTTTTAAATTATGTATTTATTTATTTATTTAGTTTGTTTTTGTTAGAAAAATTACAATTCAGTCTATTTTTTAAAAAATAATTATAAATTAATGAATTTTTATAATTTTAATTATTAATTGGATAAGTTACACTTTATATCTCTGTACTTTATACCAAATTACACTTTAATCTTTATATATGGAATCATGACAGTTAATTCATTTTACTTTTGATCAAATCTCACTTTGATTTCTACGCATGAAATCATGACAATCTAACCCCTTCACTCCTGGTCAAATTCCATTTTAGTTCCTACACAAGTATCAATGTTGTCCCCCTTCTGTTACTTCATTGTTTAAGTCTTTAACATAATTCAGTCATGTGACAAGTATGTGATTACGAAATGAGAGTGAAATAGAAAAATCATTCACATTTCTCACCAGTACAATTTTGTCTCATGTGATAAGTACGTAAGAGTTCTATAATATAATATAAAATATATAATTTTTTTCTCTTACCTACATTTCGTAGTCACATTCTTGTCATATGACTAAATTCTGTTAAAAATTTAAACAATAGAGTAATAGAAAAGAGATATTGACATTTGTATAGGAACCAAAGTGGAATTTAACTAAAGTGTATGAAGTTGACTATCACGACTTCATGTGTAAAGACTAAAATGAGATTTGATCAAAAATACAAAGGATTTATTATTACGATTTTATGTATAGGAATCAAAATGAGATTTGATACAAATTACAAGGGTGCGAAGTGAAATTTACCCTTTTTAATATTTATAAAATTTATTATTGATGTAATTTTTTTTTTATTTTTGTTAACACCACTTATTTGATATTTTCCCGTTTTGATTTCAATGGTGGTGGGCTAGCTGTCATGCCCCATGACCATGACCCCTTCCAACTCATGAGTAGTAGATTAGTTCACTTGGCAAGATTGTTTACGTAATTCCATATCTTCCGGCAACTAGGGTTATACAAACATTTTTTTTACTCATTTCTTATTTATGAGTAATATAATAAATTCATCCTTACCAATTCAGAAATTATCTAAAAATTAATCTATGTTAGTAAACATTTGGTTTAAATCTAATCGACAGTGATTAATCGATAGACTTAGATTAATTTTCACACAAACATAATAATATCAGGCATGTGGTTGAGTTTTATACTTTAAACAAATTAATTATTTTTTTGGAGGTAATTAAATAAATAAAAAAAAACAAAATAGAACATAATATATATTATTTGAATTGTCATTTGCTACAAGTTGTATGAACTTAAATAAGAACAAAGAACTGAAAAATGCAGCAATTGATAGAAGAAAAGAAATGGAGGTTGGAAAAAACTATTACTAATCTACTCCTAGAGTTGCTAATTTGACTACTTCTAGTTAGAAACTAATATCACCATGTGTGAGTGGTGTGATTGATGATCATCTCTCTTGGCCTATTTATAAGATCATCCATATGAGAGAAAGAGAGATGATCAAATCTCATGAATTCCTCAACAAGCTATGATTTTCTCAACATTATCCACATCTCATATTCATAAGAACCACTATGCAGATTTGTTGCTTGACTTGGTCTTGGCTCTTTGATTTCAGCAATTAGCTTTCAAATTGATGCAATGTCTAACTTTTTAACCCTTCATTTAACATGTCATTATGTCATGTCATGGCATGTCCTTAACACATCTATCATGTCACGTCAGCATACTTGTTGACAGAAATAATAATAATAATAATAATAATAATAATAATAATAATAATAATAATAACAACAAATGTGATCAAGATTATTCTTTAAAAATAGTCTATGATTTCAACTAACAGACCATAATCGAATTTGGCAATAATTAATAGGCCACAATTGACAGAAAAATAAAATGTGGTGCCAACAATCTCCACACACCTCACAGATCCCATATTATACAAATTAATCTCTACCACACAATCACTCACCCAAAAAATTCTGTGTAGGTAAGTCTAGGTTTCTAGATTGTTCCTTTATTTATTGCGTGCCACGTCAATTTACAAGGAAAGTTAGTTAAAAAAAGCCTAGGGAGACTTGCATGTAGGTTCTAATGGTGGACATATTATCCAATCGGTCCTATGATAATTAATAACATTTTTCATTAAACACTATTAAAAAACGTCATTAATTGTTAATTTTCAACAATATTTTAAAATTTTTGTCACAAAAATGCAACTAATTATAAGTTTTAGCGATAGTTTAAAAAAAAATCGTCACAAAAAGGTCTCCAAATTTTAACTTTTAGCGACAGTTTGAAAAATTCATCACAGAAAAAGTCACTAATTGTAAGTTTTAGTGATAATTGATTGTAGCCTGTCAATTATGACCTGTCGATCATGATTAAATTTAGGCGCTGTTTGGGAAGTGGCTAAAGAGGCTATTATAGCCTAAAATGAAAATTTAGCCAAAAAGCCCATTGTTGCAAGCTTTTTCAAAAAAAAAAAAAAGGGGCTGCACAGCCGGCAGTGTAGGCACAGCCTACACTGTCAGTTGCAGAAATTGTTCCATTAGTGCATAAATTACGATTTTACCCCTTGACAGCAATTTAAAAAAATATATTTTTAAGGACAAATTTGTCATTCTAATTTCAAACATCATTTCAACACATTTTCAATACAACAACTCAAATAAAATCCATCTCATCTTCCTAAACACAAAAACCAAAATAGCTTACTAAAATAGCCAAAAAGCCAAATAGCCTACTAAAATAGCCACTTCCTAAACGAGGCCTTAATCTCATTGATTGTGACTTATTGATTTTGGTCTATCAATTTAGACCATGAATCATCTTTAAAGACCTACTCTGACCACATAATAATTATTATTATTTGTTTTGTTATGGTTTACAGGTGATGAAATGGGCATAGAAAATGGGGGCAAGTTATCAACGTGTGGCAGTTTGTAGCACTTTGTAAGGAATGTGGCTTGATTTTGTTTCATGAAGTGGCCAAGGTGCCTCCAGCACTTATACTTTGAATAGGAAGCTGTCTATTGTTACTCTACAAATAGATTGAAGACAGATTAGAGAAGGGATCAACAAATCATCAAACTTATCATAGTTTTTTCTTCTTCTTTATCTTTAGGAATAGTCTACCTTAATTCTTAAGAGTAGATTATCTTAACTTAGGAGTAGTTTTGTCACGACCCAAACCCGGCCCTATGGGTTTAGCACCGTAACCGGCCAGTAATCCGAGATTACCGAAGGCCTGCAGAACAGTAGAACAGTAAAACAAAGTACAGGGCCTGGCGGAAGCCAAAACAGTAAAGAAACAATGTCCAATGAGCTGTGACAGTCTGTATGCAAAAAGACTTTTTATACATTTGTATGTAGACAGTGCAGAACAGTATGCACAATATTTACAATCATTCAGACTAGGAACTTCATCCCTTACATAACAGTACAGTAACATGCAGTCTATACAATCCATTCGATTATTACAAAACAGTAAGACAGTACAGAAGGGGGAATTGTAAAACACCCCTAAGCCTTAACACGATAGGCTCGGAACCTCGCAGTGAGGCACATAGGTTGGCTTGACAAAACTGGAGTTAGCCTCGACGCTCCTAGCTGCGGTCTGGTGCCTGAACACCTACATATATATATATAAGCAGTGAGCTAAAGCCCAGTGAATAACATAATGCGTAAAGGGGTTAAGAATGAATGTCCTTACAGTATGAAAATAGTTCAATTAAACAGTATTTCAGTTGTTCAGTCAGTACAGTTATATGTGGTACACCCATTAGCATAACAGTACAGTAAGCAGTAGGTCTTAAAAGACCGAACAGTAATGATGGCCATCAGTCAGTAAACAGTAGTGGTTCCAACAAGGGAACCGACAGAGAATTTTGTCACAGTAACAGTAAACAGTCGGTGCTAAGGATGCCACAATACAGTTCAGAATATAGGACATACATTCATTCAATTAATAGTAATCAGTTCAGAAAACAGTACAGTTAAATTGTTCAGAAGATAATCATTTGTGAACATATCTTTACACAATCGTTACTCACAGAGTTTGGGCTACGGTATGCTAGAGCGTGCCTCCCCAGTCGCCAACCCTACACAGTTAACAGATTGAACACACTAAGCTACACAGCTGGGAAAGATAGTAACTTAACCCCTAATGCCTCGGTGTGTTCTACATCTATATCCTCAGTAAGATGCCTTAAACTAGGCCTAAGAATGCCTAGAATGGGATGAGGATACAAGGCTGTACTCAAAAAGCAGTTTCAGAAGTTTCAGAAAAACAGAGTCCCGCTCGAGCGCAGGTTTACCTGCTCGAGCGGACATGCAACAAAGGTACACGCTCGAGCGTCAACTCTCCCGCTCGAGCGTACTGTAAAAGTACTGGATGGGTGAAATCTCCGCTCGACGGGCGCTCGACGCCCGCTCGATCGTGAGACACATGCCTCCGCTCGAGCGCCCAATCCTCCGCTCGAGCGGACTGTAAAAGAGTGCAGAAAAAATACTGGATGCTCGGATTCCACGCTCGAGCGTCACTAGTCCCCCGCTCGAGCGGAAGTGCAAAATCTGGAAAACCCAGATTGCACCTCCAAGCCAAAAACCAAGTTTTAACAACTCAAAACTCGACCTCTTGGGCTGAATTTCCAGAAAACATTTGTAAACACATGGAATAACATGGTTCAAAGCTCAATTTGAGAAATCAAAGCCCAAGGGTGTTTAATTCAAACTCAATTTCAAACCATTTTTCAAGAACAAACCTCAAACATGACATGCATGATCTTCAAATAACTTTCAAGCTTCAAAACATGCTCTAGCAAGCCAATTGATTCACAAACAAGATGAAAACATGGCCTACACTCAAAACATGGACATGCATGTAACAATTTGCCATGAACTCAACTCAAAATCCAACAATACTAACATGCATGCATGAATTATGCTCTATTTCAACATACATGGACCAATCAAGGCTCAAATCACTAGAGGCTCAAGAACTAAGCATGAACAAGTTCAAATACATTACTAGAAGGTTAAATTCTCTTACCTAAGTCTTGAATTATAGGCAAGGAAGCTCAATTATGCAAATTTATACTCCAATCCTCTTAATTTCCAAGCAAGACCAAGCAAAGTGAGATGAAATCTAACTCTCTCTCTTATCTCTCTCTCTCTAGTCGGCAAAGCTCAAACAAGGCTGAGGAAATGTTTTGTAATGCATAAGAATGAGTCCTCAAAGTATTAAGTAAGTGACCCACTAGGATGACAATTTAGTAATTAAGCCTAACTCTTTAATTGGCTCATTTTAATCTAATTTAATCATACTAGATCAATTTTCGGATAACTATACCATAAAATCACATAAATCACAATGATCATAAAACATCAATCAACTCCCGGTTCGGCCGCCGATAAGGCCTTCAATTAGCAGTTTAAACATAAAACGTGAATAGATCAAATAATCAATCAAACAGATAGAATACAAATTAACACACACACTTAGTCAATTCAATTCTAGTTTTCAGTCAGTCAGTTCAATTCAGTACTTTAATCAGCTCAGTTATCAGTCATGATCAGTTCAGTTTAACGGTAATCAGTGTTTTATCGATAAGCAGTGATGAGGGTTATTACAGTCTCCTCTCCTTATAAAGAGTTTAGTCCACTAAACTCAAGTTACCTTCATTCTGGAAGAAAACAGGATTCAGTGGAAACAGTTCAGGATATCTTTTAGCCATGTCCTCTTCCCTTTCCCAAGTGGCATACACACCACCATGGTTTTGCCAGTCAACTTTCACCAGTGGGATCGCTTTGTTTCTCAGCTTCTTGATTCGTTTGTTTACAATCTGTATAGGCCGTTCCTCGTAAGTGTAGTCATCACTCAACACTATACGAGTAGGCTCTATTACATGGAAAGGGTCCCGGAGGTAGTCTCTCAACATAGAAATGTGGAAGACGTTATGCATATGCTCCATTTCAGGAGGAAGTGCAACTTGATATGCCACCGGATTGATTTTCTCAATAATCTCATATGGTCCGACGTATCTCGGTGCTAACTTGCCTTTGACTCCAAAACGAGTCTGGCCTTTCATCGGTGTCACTTTCACAAATATGTGATCACCCACTTCATACTCTCTGTCTCGTCTTCTGACATCAGCATAACCCTTCTGTCTGCTCTGCGCAGTTTTCAGTCTCTGTTGTATCAATTTCACTTTCTCAGTTGTTTCATACACAATCTCGGGCCCAAGCAAAGGCCCGTCTCCAACTTCTGCCCAGCAAATCGGAGATCTACATTTTCTGCCATACAACGCCTCGAAAGGCGCCATGCCAATACTCGAGTGATAGCTGTTGTTGTAAGGAAATTCAGCCAATGGCAAATGGCTTTCCCAGCTCCCCTGAAAATCAAGGACACACATTCTCAGTAAATCCTCTAGAGTCTGGATGGTCCTTTCTGACTGGCCATCTGTCTGAGGATGATAGGCACTACTCAGTCTCAGTTCAGTACCCAGTGCAGTCTGTAGGCTTTGCCAAAATCTCGATGTAAACTTCGAATCCCTGTCAGAAACAATGGACACAGGCACTCCATGCAGTCTAACAATTTCATCAATATAGAGTATAGCCAATTTGTCCGCATTATAAATTGTCTTAACAGGTAAGAAGTGAGCAGATTTAGTCAGTCTATCAATAATAACCCAAATCGAGTCCATACCTTTACTGGAGCGAGGTAATCCAACGATAAAGTCCATGGTAATATGTTCCCATTTCCACTCCGGTATCGGTAAGGGCTGCAATAAGCCTGCGGGTCATTAATGTTCGGCTTTAACTTGTTGGTAATGAAGACATTTCGATACAAAATCAACAATTTCTTTCTTCATTCCTGGCCACCAGAAATTCAGTTTCAGATCTTGATACATTTTCGTACTCCCTGGATGGATAGAAAATTTTGAGTTGTGGCCCTCTTGCAGAACTCTTCTTTTCAGTTCAGTATCATTCGGTACACACAGTCTTTCGTGAAATTTCAGTATATTGTCCTCAAATTTGAATCCCGGTCTAGGTTTAGATTCTCTTTCTTCGATGATCTTCTTCAAGAAGTCATCCAGTTGCTGTTTCTCTTTAATCTCTTCAATCAGTGCCAGTTGAGCAGAAATAGCAGCTAAGGTTCCACCTTGTTCTCTCAAAACAATTTCAATTTCAGATTTTTCAAGGTCACAAAGAAACTCTTTCTGTCCTGTAAGCAAACAAGCTAAGTTTCCAATTGATTTCCGGCTCAATGCATCGGCAACGGTATTGGCTTTTCCCGGATGGTACAATATCTGTAAGTCATAGTCTTTAATCAGCTCTAGCCATCTCCGCTGTCTCATGTTCAGTTCTTTCTGTGTGAAGAAATATTTTAAACTCTTGTGGTCGGTATATACTTCACATGTCACCCCATACAGATAGTGACGCCAGATTTTCAGTGCAAATACTACTGCAGCAAGTTCCAGATCATGGGTCAGGTAGTTCTTTTCGTGCGGTCTCAGTTGTCGGGAAACATAGGCAATTACTCTCCCATTCTGCATTAAAACACATCCTAAACCCTTATGAGAAGCATCACTAAACACAGTATAACCATCCGTACCTGAAGGTAAGGTCAGAACAGGTGCAGTCACTAGTCGAGTTTTCAACTCCTGGAAAGCAGATTCTCTTTGGTCAGTCCAGTCAAATGATATCCCCTTCTGAGTCAGTTGAGTCAACGGTAAAGCAATTTTGGAGAAATCTTTGACAAATCTTCTGTAATATCCAGCCAAACCCAAAAAGCTTCGGACTTCAGTCACGTTGGTTGGTCTAGGCCAGTTCACTACAGCTTCGATTTTCTGCGGATCAACAAAAATTCCATCTTTGCTAGCAACATGCCCCAAAAACATAACATGGTCAAGCCAGAATTCACATTTAGACAGTTTAGCATACAGTTTCTGTTCTCTTAAGGTTTGTAGGGCAAGTCTCAGATGATGTTCATGTTCTTCTATACTTTTGGAGTAAATCAGTATGTCATCAATAAATACAACAATAAAATTGTCAAGGTACGGTTTACATATCCTGTTCATGAGGTCCATAAATGCAGCTGGTGCATTGGTAACTCCGAAAGGCATAACTAAGAATTCGTAATGTCTATACCTCGTTCTAAAAGTAGTTTTATCAATGTCATCTGATTTAACTTTCAACTGATGGTATCCGGATCTGATATCAATCTTCGAAAATACTTTAGCACCCTGTAACTGATCAAACAGGTCATCAATACGCGGTAATGGGTATTTATTCTTTACAGTTACCTTATTCAGTTCACGATAGTCAATGCACAGTCTTAGTGAGTCGTCTTTCTTTTTTACAAACAAAACAGGTGCACCCCATGGTGAGGTACTGGGTCTGATGAACTTTTTGTCTAACAGTTCTTCCAATTGCTCTTTCAGTTCTTTCAGTTCAGTTGGAGCCATTCGGTAAGGAGCTTTAGAAACTGGCTGTGTTCCGGGAACCACATCAACGGTGAATTCAATCTCCCTGTCAATCAAATCTCCTGGAAGATTATCTGGAAAAACATCTGGGAATTCTCTGACTATAGGAATACAGTTCACATTAGCATTATCATCAGTAGACACAGTCAATACAGAACACAAACATCCCTTACAGCACTTTCTAATCAATTTAACAGCTTTCACAGATGAAATCAGATATGGGGGAGGTACTACTCCAACCCCATTAAACACAAATTCAAGTAGACCAGGCGGATGGAAAACTACTTGTTTCGTTACACAGTCTATGGTGGCATGATATTTCGTTAACCAGTCCATCCCCAATATTACATCAAAATGATCAATGTTCAATGGCAGTAAATCAATAAACAGATGTGCATCTCCAACAATAATTTCACAAGCAGGATACATGTATGCACAGGTCATAGATCCCCCAACGGGTGAGGATACAGCTAACAGATAGTTCGTAGGTTCTAAGGGTCTATTCATTTTTCGAGAAAAGGCATGCGATACATAAGAATGCGTAGACCCCGAATCAATCAGTACATAAGCATTCTGAGTACAAATAGAGAGAATACCTGACACAACGGTCTCGGTATTCTGGACGTCTCCCGGTACTAGGGCGAACACTCGGCCCTGCCTCATAGGCTTTTTCCCGGTAGCTTTAGCGTTCAGTTTTGGTGGAGCGTTTGATGCTGCGCCACTGGCTGCAGCTTTACTGTTGCCCTGTGGAGCAGAGGGGCAATCTTTAACCATGTGGCCCACCTTGCCACACCTGTAACAGGCTCTAGATAATTTATAACAAACCCCCTTATGGTTTTTACCACATTCAAAACAGGGCGGTATTGTACGGTTTCCTTGACTAGACGTAGTCGTTGACCCCGTATTCTGTTTCTTGTTCAATGGACTATGCTTGCCTTTCTTGAATTTAAAATCCTGCCTCTTACCACGCCATTCCGACGCTGGTATTTCAGTTTTCAGTGCTTCAATGTTTGATTCAGCCATCAAGGCTCTGTCAAGAACATTCACATAGTTCGGTAGCTTCAGCACATTTATTCTGTCGAGAATTGTAACATTCAGGTCGCCTTCAAATTTTCTAGCCTTCTTATAATCAGTATCCACCATATGCGGTGCATATCTAGCAAGTTCAGTGAACTTTGTTTCATATTCCGCAACGGACAGTGTGCCTTGTTTCAGTTGTTCAAATTCAGTCACCTTCCTGTCCCTAACACACTGAGGGAAATACTTTTCAAAGAAGGCTCCTTTGAATTGAGCCCAAGTCAGAACGGTATTTTCATCACGGATAAGCATCCACCACCTTCTAGCTTCTTTTTGCAATGTAAAGGTGGCCAACAGTACTTTGTGCGCTTCAGAGCACGGGAAAACTTCAAACAATTTTTTGGTTTCCAGAACCCAAGCTTCAGCTTTTAACGGTTCAAGGCCTCCCCGAAAGGATGGCGGTTTCATTTTGCTGAACTTCTGGGTCAGTGCTAATATGTCCCCATCATTTACATTCACATTCTGTTCCGGTACAACCGGAGGAGGGGGTAGGGGCTGTTGATTCAGTTGTTGGTCCAGTCTTGCAGTTATCAGTTCCATCATTTGTTCCAGTCTGGCCATTCTGGCCTCAGAGGATGAGGTTCCAGTTTCATTTGCAGTGTTTGCATTATCCATTTCACTATAAGCAGTTATAACAGTTTTAAACATAAGCAGTCATTTGTTTAACAGTTTAACACGTTAGCATATATTCAGTCATAACATAACCACACACTTATCATGCTCATGAGATGCCCTAATCACTTTTCTAGGACACCCTATAGCTCGTTTGGACACGTGTGTGCGGTATAACTCGTGGTAAGTGTCGCTCTGATACCACTCTGTCACGACCCAAACCCGGCCCTATGGGTTTAGCACCGTAACCGGCCAGTAATCCGAGATTACCGAAGGCCTGCAGAACAGTAGAACAGTAAAACAGAGTACAGGGCCTGGCGGAAGCCAAAACAGTAAAGAAACAATGTCCAATGAGCTGTGACAGTCTGTATGCAAAAAGACTTTTCATACATTTGTACGTAGACAGTGCAGAACAGAATGCACAATATTTACAATCATTCAGACTAGGGACTTCATCCCTTACATAACAGTACAGTAACATGCAGTCTATACAATCCATTCGGTTATTACAAAACAGTAAGACAGTACAGAAGGGGAAATTGTAAAACACCCCTAAGCCTTAACACGATAGGCTCGGAACCTCGCAGTGAGGCACATAGGCTGGCTTGACAAAACTGGAGTTAGCCTCGACGCTCCTAGCTACGGTCTGGTGCCTGAACACCTACATATATATATAAGCAGTGAGCTAAAGCCCAGTGAATAACATAATGCGTAAAGGGGTTAAGAATGAATGTCCATACAGTATGAAAATAGTTCAATTCAACAGTATTTCAGTTGTTCAGTCAGTACAGTCATATGTGGTACACCCATTAGCATAACAGTACAGTAAGCAGTAGGTCTTAAAAGACCGAACAGTAATGATGGCCATCAGTCAGTAAACAATAGTGGTTCCAACAAGGGAACCGATAGAGAATTCTGTCACAGTAATAGTAAACAGTCGGTGCTAAGGATGCCACAATACAGTTCAGAATATAGGACATACATTCATTCAATTAACAGTAATCAGTTCAGAAAACAGTACAGTTCAGTTGTTCAGAAGATAATCATTTGTGAACATATCTTTACACAATCGTTACTCACAGAGTTTGGGCTACGGTATGCTAGAGCGTGCCTCTCCAGTCGCCAACCCTACACAGTTAACAGATTGAACACACTAAGCTACACAGCTGGGAAAGATAGTAACTTAACCCCTAATGCCTCGGTGTGTTCTACATCTATATCCTCAGTAAGATGCCTTAAACTAGGCCTAAGAATGCCTAGAATGGGATGAGGATGCAAGGCTGTACTCAAAAAGCAGTTTCAGAAGTTTTAGAAAAATAGAGTCTCGCTCGAGCGCAGGTTTACCCGCTCGAGCGGACATGCAACAAAGGTACACGCTCGAGCGTCAACTCTCCCGCTCGAGCGTACTGTAAAATTACTGGATGGGTGAAATCTCCGCTCGACGGGCGCTCGACGCCCGCTCGATCGTGAGACACATGCCTCCGCTCGAGCGCCCAATCCTCCGCTCGAGCGGACTGTAAAATAGTGCAGAAAAAATACTAGATGCTCGGATTCCACGCTCGAGCGTCACTAGTCCCCGCTCGAGCGGAAGTGCAAAATCTGGAAAACCCAGATTGCACCTCCAAGCCAAAAACCAAGTTTTAACAACTCAAAACTCGACCTCTTGGGCTGAATTTCCAAAAAACATTTGTAAACACATGGAATAACATGGTTCAAAGCTCAATTTGAGAAATCAAAGCCCAAGGGTGTTTAATTCAAACTCAATTTCAAACCATTTTTCAAGAACAAACCTCAAACATGACATGCATGATCTTCAAATAACTTTCAAGCTTCAAAACATGCTCTAGCAAGCCAATTGATTCACAAACAAGATGAAAACATGGCCTACACTCAAAACATGGACATGCATGTAACAATTTGCCATGAACTCAACTCAAAATCCAACAATACTAACATGCATGCATGAATTATGCTCTATTTCAACATACATGGACCAATCAAGGCTCAAATCACTAGAGGCTCAAGAACTAAGCATGAACAAGTTCAAATACATTACTAGAAGGTTAAACTCTCTTACCTAAGTCTTGAATTATAGGCAAGGAAGCTCAATTATGCAAATTTATACTCCAATCCTCTTAATTTCCAAGCAAGACCAAGCAAAGTGAGATGAAATCTAACTCTCTCTCTTATCTCTCTCTCTCTAGTCGGCAAAGCTCAAACAAGGCTGAGGAAATGTTTTGTAATGCATAAGAATGAGTCCTCAAAGTATTAAGTAAGTGACCCACTAGGATGACAATTTAGTAATTAAGCCTAACTCTTTAATTGGCTCATTTTAATCTAATTTAATCATACCAGATCAATTTTCGGATAACTATACCATAAAATCACATAAATCACAATGATCATAAAACATCAATCAACTCCCGGTTCGACCACCGATAAGGCCTTCAATTAGCAGTTTAAACATAAAACGTGAATAGATCAAATAATCAATCAAACAGATAGAATACAAATTAACACACACACTTAGTCAATTCAATTCTAGTTTTCAGTCAATCAGTTCAATTCAGTACTTTAATCAGCTCAGTTATCAGTCATGATCAGTTCAGTTTAACGGTAATCAATGTTTTATCGGTAAGCAGTGATTAGGGTTATTATAAGTTTTCTCTGTAATTTGTGATTTGTAATTCTTGTAAACTTCGATAATTTCATATGGAGTTGTCTTTGTTTATTTGGATACTTTACTTTTTCTATTGTTAATTGTTCTAAAGAAGTCCTTATACTTTCAAGGTATTTAGAACCTTTGCACAATCATTTGATTTTCTGTTTGGTTGTTTAGTTAAAATTGTTGTTAAGTCTCTGTTGACCAAGATTTAGTATAATTTTTTACTAACAATTTTTGACACATCCGGTGAAACATCTTCCTAATTTGAAATGATGACAAGAATTCAAAGACAAGATGAAGTACAATAACACCTTAAGAGACAACCAATAAGTCAAATAATGGCTAATCAAGACCAGATAAGTGGCCAAGGGATGACTAGTCGAGGCCAAACAAATGGCCTTACACTAGTTAGAATTTTTTTTTTGCAGATTAAGCATGCATCAACATATATGACAGTTCAAGAGATGCAAGAGTTGATTGTTGAAATGAGAAATATGTAGGACAATCTTCACTGTATTTAAATAGATTAAATTCTGTTGTGTACAAAACAACAACAAGAATATAAAGAAATAAGAAAATGAGAGAATTTTTTTGATTACAAAAATCAAACTCTAAATAATAAATAAATAATAAAACCACAGATTTTATTTTGTTACACAAACAAAAATAAAATTTGATTAAATAAACAAATAAAAACAGAATAAAATTAAACAACTTACTTGGTTAATTTATTTGAATAACTTTTCTGATCAAGTCCAGTGTTTAACACTGTGTCCTTAAGACAGATTCGACCTCTCCACGGTGCTATCAAAATTTGGACGTCTATCTCCCAGGATAAAATGATCTTGTCAACGAATAAAAGCAGCACTACAATTTAATCGTTCGTCGAACACACAAAGTGTTTACACTCTTTCTTTCAGAAATAAGATGCAGCAAAATGCAGAGATTTAAAGCAGAGAATGGAGTACGAAAATTGGAGTAAAATCCAAATGGGAGGCTAGTCTATTTATAGATGTAAAGGTGGCTCTTGGTTTTGAATTGAACAGGTATAAAACCTGTCCGTTTCAAATTTAAACAGATTTGAATCTGTTGGGTTTAATTATTCAAACAGATAAAAACGGGAAGGGCTCTGTTTGGATGAGCAATAAATCCAAACCAGTTTAATTCTGTTTGAAAACGGGAAGGGTCCTGTTTGGATGAAAAAAAAATCCAAACCAGTTTAATTTGAATTCTAGATTTCATTTTAATAAAAAATAAAATTAAATTCAAATGTTTTTGGCCCAAAAAGATTAGAAGCCCAACCCAACCACACACCACGCACCCGCGCCCAAGCCCAGGCCCAGCCGACCGGACAGACGGCGGCGGCGCGCGCGCGTGTGTGGTGATTTTTGGGTCCAATGGGTCTAGCCCATTTTGCCCATAACCTCTCCCTCTAAAACACTTGGGTACCCCTTGGGGCACACCCCAAGTATCTCACCCAAACCTTATAAACCCTTTCAAAACTTCCCACCAAATCATGTGGGACAAGCCAATTTACAACCTTAAGGAATTTCCACCAAAACTCCATTTCCATGGAGTACACTTTGGCTTCAATTTCCCATTCACTCGGTAATGGTTTTGAGCAACCAAATTATAGCGATCCCGGGTTTACCCTTGTTGTACAGTGATCCGGACATGTGTCCGTGGATGTTGGTAGTTGTTTATTATCTTGTTTACATCCTCTTTACTTTGTATATTGAGTTATGGGATGTGTTGGGCAGGTTTGTTTCAGGATGGTTGTGTTTGGGAGCCTAGTGTTGCTGCCCAGATTTTTGGACCTTCGCTCGAGCGAGGAGTTGGTCGCTCGAGCGAGAGTTGAGTTTGTGTCTGGTGGGTCGAGCCAGAGTGGCTTCGCTCGAGCGAGTGATGGCGTCTGGTTCTGGACCTGAGAGTTGTGTTTCTTGGCTCGAGCGAGCTTTTCTTGGCTCGAGCGGTCTGGTTTGTTCTTCGCTCGAGCGAGAGGTCTGTCGCTCGAGCGTGCTTCTGGTTGCAGACCTGAGGGTTTGAGTTGTTGGCTCGAGCGAGCATTCTTTCGCTCGAGCGCACTTTTGAGTTTTTGGCTCGAGCGAGAACTTATTGGCTCGAGCGAGAGTTTTCTGTGTCTGGTCGCTCGAGCGACAAAGGCTTCGCTCGAGCGAGCGTGTTTTATATCAGCGGACAGTAGCGATTTTGAACATCACTTTTTCACTTTGTTTTTCTTCTAAACCCTAGATCCGAGA
Source organism: Camellia sinensis (assembly GCF_055761805.1). Taxonomy (NCBI): domain Eukaryota; kingdom Viridiplantae; phylum Streptophyta; class Magnoliopsida; order Ericales; family Theaceae; genus Camellia; species Camellia sinensis. The sequence continues at coordinate 183,169,779 of NC_138961.1, read as the reverse complement.
CCCTCTCTCTCTAAACTTACACTCTCTCTAAGAATTGATCTCCCTAGAGTGTGAATCTAGCCTAGGGCCTTTGTTAAAAAGATAGAGGGCATTGAGAGCTTTGTTTTAATCTGAAAAAGTTGGGATTTGGAACACGTTGATCTTCGAGTCTTCATCTCCTTTTTGGCTCAAACTTTGAGGTAGGGATATCCTACTCCTCTCTATGGATTTTGTCTTTAAATTTTAGTATTTTGAGATGTTGGGGTTGGTTTGGTAATTTGGTAAAAGTTTGGGGCTTTTGTGCAATTTTACAAAAGTTGGGGTTTTATTCATAATAAACCTAGATGCATGATTGGAGTAGAGAAATGGAATAAATGTTGAATCATTCATGAAAATGGGACCTAAGGGTTGAAATGTTAATTATGGGAATTGACCTAATTACATTATTTAATTAATTGGGATAATTAATTGTGAGGAATGAAGAAATGAAATGTTGATTGAATATCCATTGTGCATTTATTTTCTGTATAGAAATAACTGCTTTGGGCTATCGGTGGAGGATAGTCGTGATTGTTGTAGACAATGCATGATGATTAGGCAAACGAAAACTAATCAATGGAATGTGTCATGGAATTTGACGGTTGATAGAATACATTAATTATATGTATTGAGTGATTGTATATAGAACCAATGTGTTTGTATACGTTATGTGTAGAGGAGGAGATGGGGGATGTACTCCGCGGTTTAGGGGAAGATAGGGGATATACCTCTAAACCGGATAGTGTTGGGAGAAGATAGGGGATGAACTCCGTAGATACAGCTCATATGCTTGTCTAGTAAGGTGAAGATAGAGCTCATATGCTTATCTTTGTGAAGTGTGGATATAGCTTATATGCTTATCTGTGGATATTGTTGTTATACATATCTGTTGTAGAATGTGGATATAGCTTATTTGCTTATCTGAGAATGTGGATATTGTTGTTATACATATCTGTTGAGAATGTGGGTAGTGCTCATATGCCTATCTGTTGAAAAAGGGAAAATGAAAGGAAACCTGGACTCATAAGTCGTATGACATAAATATGTGATTTATGTGATTGTATCAGTGTTGGCCATCTATCAATTGCTAATATTTTAGTCATTGTTCATGGTTGGTTTAGTGTATTTCTACTGGGCTGTGGCTCACCCTATATGGGAATATCATTTTCAGGTGCAGGAAGCATGCCACCTCCAAGGACATAGCTTGGGAGGCTAGAGGCGGACATAATGTTGTCGTCTTACTTTTTGATGTATTACATGTAAATACAAGCCAAGGGCTTAATGTGTATGAGTTAGTACTCTTTTGTTGTAACCAAGTGTTAACTTGGAAAGCTGTAAGCCTGTAGGGCATTTGCTTTTGTTGTTAACATGTAATACTTTTTGTAATGAAACTCTGAGAAATGAAAGAATGTGAAACTTTTGAATATCAATGCATGTCTTATTTGTTGGGTTTAATGTTATTATTTTGAGGGCGTTACACAAATATACCACATGAATCACAACGCGGCATAGAACGCGTTACCACTTTGACCCGAGTAAATCGACACTCGGGGGCCACCTAAAAAATAGACCAAACTTGAGAAAAAATTCTGGTTTTACCCAGAATTTTTCTACCATTTCCAACAAAATATACTTGTTGGTCTAACACCAAAGTAAGGCCAGATTAATTACGGACATGATGGGTCCTAAGGATTGCAAATTGGAGAGGTCAATATGAATAGACCCCCAATAAGGTACGAGAGCCACCAATGGTAATATTTCCATATGCAAGTGAATATGTGTCCTTTTATGAGAATCCACTGTTTAATAAAGAAGTCGATGAAGTATTTCAGAATTTCAATTTTTAGGAAAAAAAAGAACAAGAATAAATTAATGCCAAGAATGGCACTTGGGGGGGGGCAATACAACCCATTAGTAAATGGAAAAAAAGACCAACCCTTTTTGTCGAAAAATATTTGTTGGAAAAAATAGGTTTTTGGTAAATTTAATGTGCAATTAAAGTAGGTCTCAACCATTGGTTGAGGTAGGATTAAATGAGTTTAGATTCTTTGTAACAAGGTCTTTACACCACAAAAAGAATGATAAAAAATCATTAAGAATTAAATGAGAAATTATCTCATAAAATGGCCTCATGAATAAGGTATTAGGAATTGTGTATAACTACCAATCCTACGTTGATTGTAGAGGAAAGTTTTGATGGGTATTTAAATCTCAAGATGTTTGTAGGGCATGAGTCCTTTGGGGCATCCAAATTTTCTGAAGGAAGGGAGTTATGGATGCTTCAAGCATGGGCTTGGGCCAAGACTATAGTCAAAGTTGGTTATGGCAAAATTGCCACACGCCCGCCCGCCCGGATCCATGGTCCATGATGCGTGGGTCGTGGATCTTGGATCTTGGGTTTGATGCTTGAGGGAATGGGTTAGATTTGGGTTGGGCTGTATTAGTGGTCCACCAACTTAATCTTTTTGGGCTAAGTCTACTACAGTTAGGTTTGGGCTAGGCCGGATTGGTGGTCCACCAACTTAATTTTTTTGGGCTAAGTCTGCTACAGATATACATACTTGTGTATACAGAAAATATATATCAGATATTTTTTCCCATCAGTTTTGGTCCATTACTCCAGCAATTTTGCAGGAGTAATGGCCATTAGTTGCCAGCCTTCATGGGCATTAGTTGCTAGCCTTCATGGCTGGAGGTTCCTCCTCTCTTCCCCATGGTGTATAAAAGGAGACTATCTCCCTTGGTTTGGTTATAGAATTTTTGCCTTCCAGATACAGTTAGTTTGCTTCCTCCTATAATTTTCTTCCTGTGTTGAGATAATACTGCCATTATCGGTTTGCCAAAGCTAACAGAAGGTGCTTCTGTGTTAACCGATCTAAACCATCTTATCTTGGAAGACAAAAGTCGACATTCCTTCAACACTTATGGTGAGGCGGCTAATCTGTTTTAAGAACATTGTGGTATCACACAGAATTTGATTTGATTGATTGTTTTCCAATGTTTTGATTAAATATTTATTTTTGTTATTTATGTTTCATTCTCTAGAATGTAATTTATCAAATATGAATTTATTTGATGTTCTATTATTTAAATCAATAAATTATGAATCTATTTATTTTGTTTAATTACACAATTTTAATAACAATCTTAAAACTGATTAAACTATTTCTCATGAAAATATTAAATAGATTCATATGTAGTTTTTATCAATTAGTCCACTGTTGCATTATATTGTTACGGGTGTGAAGGTCAGTATGCTTAGGAGGTCTATTGCATAAAAAGAGCATGCTATGTTAATAAATGTATATAGTATTATACTGCTAAGGTCATGTTTGTTTGGGCGGACTGGATTAGCATTCCCATGACTAATAATCCTAGGATTACAAATCCGTTGGATTATGTATCCTATCTCAACTAAAAGTCAAGCTTAAAATAATTAATCCGTACTTCAATTGTTTAACCAAACATCGGATTAATAATTTTATTGGACTATTAATCCAATCCCAATCTCATGTCCACCCAAACAAACATGGAGTGTAATCACCCACGGTTTGTTGAATTTGAGCAAGAGTCCACTGTGTGAGTTCTATGGTTTTAATTTAATCAGAATGCTCAGTCTCTCTTGCATAATTTGTTAGCTTATTTAGTTCTAAAATAATTTTATTTTATGAGCATGATTAATAATTTTATACCATGCTTTATATGTCTTTTTAGTTTATAATTTTATAATATAATTGCATGCTCATAAGTGTTTTATTTTTAAGTTAATATTGACATGTTAAATATCTTCTATTTTTCTAGTTTAATTCACATGTGTTTTAGATTCTAGAATTGTAGGATAATTTGCATGTTCAAAAATATTCTAGATTTTGATTTGTTACATGCTTATTATTTTCTAGACTATTTGCATGATTTTAATTGCTAGAGTTATTTGCATGTTTAAAGTGAACTAAATTCATATGTAACTCATGGCTATAATTTTTATTAGTTATTTAGGAGTTATATGGCTTTGTAACTTGTGTAATAGTTATATATATATATATATATATATATATATATATATATATATATATATATATATGTAGCTCTTGACTATTAATTTTTAATTTAATTCTTAGAGTTATAGTTTTATTTTGTAACTCTTGTCAATTAAAAAAGTTAATTGTATATTTATTTACATGATTATTGTGTTATAATTTTATATAACTCTTGTCAATTAATTTTATTTAATTTTTAGAGTTTTAAGTTTTGTAATTGATTTGGGAGTTATAAGTTTAATTGTATGTCTTGTCTAGCATGTTAATTTTATTTAATTTTGCTATTTAATTAATTTATTGCTTTTATAGTTTCATTAGATTATTTGTTTTGTATTTTGCTGTGATTTTTTGCTAACCTTCTTTACAAAAATACCTATGCGAAAGGGAATGGAAAAGGGAAAAAAAAAAATTTGGACTACTAACCTTTATGTTGAACATAAATTGTTAATCATGCTGTTTAATTTTTATGATATCTAAAATATTATTTGAAAAATTTAGATTTTTTTAATATACATATTCTATATTATTTGACACAAAATATTATTTAAATGAAAATATTTTGAAAATATCACTATTTACTTTTTGAAAAATTTAAAATTGATTAGCTGTATTATTTTGACAAAATTGATTGATTGGTTGGCTGGTTACTATTCACTTTTTGATAAATTTAAAATTGATTATTGTATTATTTTGACAAAATTGATTGATTGGTTATATTAGTTTGACAAATGTGATATTGATGATTTGTTTCCTTTTGATATACTCACATGGGATGATTGGTTATTTATTTGAGTGTATTTATAATCTCTTCAACAACTACAAAATTTTTCGAAGGGTGGTGTATATATGTATATATTTTGATATGAATATTATTTAAAGAGATTTTACTGTACAATCAAAAATTTTAAATTTAAAAAAAAATTATTATATACAAGTCACTATGTAAATTTGTTTTCACATTATTGTTTTAGAAAAAGGTTAGCAGATCACTATTCATTGAGAATGACTTGACCAACACTTTCAAACTTTTGTGGTTACTCGACGTGATTGAAAAAAACAAAGTAAAAAAAGAACATCTTGAGCTCATGTCAGTCATCGTCACAAGAGAAGCCTCTCTCCTCCCAACAGGCAGATTTTTGGGTATCAATAGAAGTGTTGTGTGTGGAAAAAAATTAAGAACTTGAAGAAAAAAAAATCAGTGTGCTCCAAAGTTTTGAGTATTTTGTACTCTGCTCTTTCACTTTCAGATCTAAGTATTGCTTTTGTTCTTACACTTTCATATCTATTCTTTGAGGGAAAATTATTGTAAATGAGGGTTAAAGTACCTTTTACTTTTATTTATTATTTTGTGAGAAAATTTTGTAAGGGTGACACATTTATTATTGAGTGAGTCTCAATAGATAAAAGTAAGGCCTGTGTAAAATCCTCAAGCTTGGTGAAGTTTTAGTAGCATATTGATTCAGTTTGGTAGAGAAGAAATTCTCAAGAAGGTTCCTTGGAGAGTGGACGTAGGCCCGGCGTGTCGAACCACTATAAATCTTAGTGTTTGATTTTCTCTCCCTATCTTTATTACTTTTATATTGATAATTATTGTTCTATTTTTATTTGTTATAATTCGAATATTGTGTTTATTATTTTTTAGTATTGTAAATTTTTTAATAACCCAATTCACCCCCCTCTTGGGTTGCCTACCTGGGATAATAATTGGTATCAGAGCCTAGACTCTAGTTTGTGTGACTTAACCATCGTAGAGTAGATCATGGCAACGCCTAGTTGTTCCTTACCTGAGGGACAAGCATCCAATAGGCCACCACTGTTTAGCTGCACAAATTTTAGCTATTAGAAAACTAGGATGACCATACATGTTCAATCTAATGATTATGAATGCTAGAAAATTATTTGCAATGGTTCGAAAATTCCTACCAAAACCGTAGATGGCCTTAAGGTACCAAAACATGAAGGTGAGTGAAATGAATCAGATACTAGAATGACCCAAATTAATATCAAAGCCACAAACATGTTGTACTGCGCGTTAGATGCCAATGAGTTTAATAGAATTTCTACATATAAAACCGTAAAAGAAATTTGGGCTAAGCTTATAGTAACTCATGAAGGAACCGAACAAGTTAAAGAATCTATAGTCAGTTTGCTAGTCCATAATTATGAACTCTTTAAAATGAAGCCTGATGAAACTATTCCTCAAATGTTTACTCGCTTTATTGATATTATTAATGATTTAACTTCTCTTGGCAAAATATATACTAATGTTGAAATTGTAAGAAAAGTGCTTAGGTCATTGTCAAAAAATTGGAAGACAAAAGTCATTGCCATTACTGAAGCCAATGATTTATCAAAGCTAAGTCAAGATGAGTTAATAAGATCTCTTTTAACTCATGAGCTCATAATGCAAGAAGGAAATGAAGAGGAGGACAATAACAAGAAGAAAAGAATCGCTTTCAAATCCACCTCAAAACATCAAGATGATGAGGAAGATGATTTGGATGATAATAAGGAAATGACATTCATTACTATGAAGTTCAAAAGGATTGTGAAAAAGAAACAAGGCATGTGAAATTTTTTCAGAAAATACTTCAGTAATAGGGATTTTCAAAGGGAAGAAAATCACAAAAAATCTGAAGTTACCTGTTATGAATGCAACAAACATGGATACTACAAATCAGAATGTCCGAAACTTAAGAAACAATTCAAGAAGGACAAGAAGAAAGCCATGATTGCAGTATGGGCAGAAGAGAGCGATGAAAGTGACTCAGAAATCGAAATTTGTAAAAATGAGGTTGCTAACCTATGCTTAATGGCACTTGGAAACGAAGATGACGTAAATGATGAATCTTTTACGTTTGATGAATTACAATAAGCTTTTGATGAATTACATGCTGAATTTATGAAACTTAGTTTGAAAAGTAATTGTCAAAAGAAAGTGATTTCAAGTTTATCAAAAGAAAATGAATCCTTGACTTCCAAGATAAATGCTTTAGAAAATGAAGAAATGAAAATTAAAAAGGAAAATGATATTTTAACTCGAAAAGAGTCTTCAATTTCTAATAAAAGATTAGTTGTGTTACAAGAAGAAAATGTGTCTTTAAAAAAGGAGCAAATTGTTTTGAAAGAAAATATCGAAGACTTGAAAAATACTCTTTCTAAATTCACTCAAGATAGAGAGACTTTAGATAAAATTCTTAAAAATCAAAATCGTACTTTTGGTAAAGCCGGAATTGGATATAAACCTTTTTCAAAAGTAAAAACTGCCAAAAATGATTTTGTGCATACATTTTCTAGTCACTCTTATCTCACATGTCATTTTTGTGGTACAAAAGATCATATTTCACTTTCATGTCCTGTTAAAAGAAATCCTTTTGCTAAAATAAAAAAGATGTTGGTCTTTAAAGACATTTCAAGAGTATCAAATTCTAACTTTTATGGACTCAAGAAAATATGGGTACCAATAGAAAAATCAATTTTTTGTAGGTATGTTTCAAGACAAAATCAAGTAACGATAGATGGTATCTTGATAGTGCATATTTGAGACACATGACCGGAAATAAAACTAGGTTCGCCACACTCCAACCAAAGGATGGTGGATATGTAACTTTCAGCGACAATAGCAAAGGAAAAATCATTGGTGTAGGTAATATTGGTAAAAATTCTTCTCCTATCATAGAAAATGTTTTACTTGTTGAAGATTTAAAACATAACATGCTTAGCATTAGTCAATTACGTGATAAAGGTCATAGAGTAATTTTTGAAAAAAACTCACTGCACAATTGAAAACACCAAAGATAATAAAACATTGTTTGTAGGATATAGATATGAGAATGTATATGTGTTTGATTTGTATAACTTGTCTTCTCATTTTGAAGTTAAATGTTTATCTGCAATAAATGAAATTGGTTGGTTATGGCATATAAGATTAGGACATGCTCATTTAGATTTAATTTCAAAACTTTCAAAAAATGAGTTAGTCATTGGTTTGCCTAAAATTAGTTTTGAAAAAGAAAAACTTTGTGATGCGTGCCAACTTGGAAAACAAATTAGAATTTCTTTTAAATTCAAAAGTATCGTTTCAACTACTAGACTGCTTCAACTCTTGCATATTGATTTATTCGAACCATCTAGAACATTAAGTTTAGGAAGAAAATCGTATGCTTTTGTTTGTGTTGATGATTGTACTAGATATACCAGGGTATTATTTTTAGCACACAAAAATGATGCTTTTTATAATTTCTCAAAACTATGTAAAAGAATTCAAAATGAAAAAGTCTGACTATTTGTAGTATTAGAAGTGATCATGGTAGAGAATTTGAAAATGTTGATTTTATTATGTTTTGTGATGACTTAGGAATAGATCATAATTTCTCAGCTCCTAGAACTCCTCAACAAAATGGTGCGGTTGAAAGAAAAAATAGAACTCTTGAAGAAATGGCCCGTACTATACTTTGTGAGAATAATTTACCTAAATATTTTAGGGTTGAAGTCGTTTTCACTACATGTTATGTTGTAAACCGTGCCATGATTAGACATATTCTTAAGAAAACCCCTTATGAACTTTGGAAAGGTAGAAAGCCTAATATTAGCCACTTGTATGCTCTTGGTTGTCAATGCTTTGTATTAAATAACAATAAAGATAACTTAGGAAAATTTGATACTAAATCGGATGAAGCTGTATTTCTTGGTTATTCAAATTCTATTAAAGCTTATAGAGTATTCAATAAAAGAACTTTACTTGTTGAAGAATTTGTACACGTTGTCTTTGATAAATCTGACAACGTTGTTTCCAAGAATCTTGTAAGTGATGACACTACAAAAACACATCCAAGAATAGAGAGCATTTACATAACAAATGAAGACAATCCATCTCCTGAATAAAAAGAAGAAATCACGATGAAAAATCTTCAAGAAGAATATGCTCGTTGAGAAAACGAATCAAATCTACCAAAGGAATGGAAGTATGCTCATGGCCACCCTAAAGACCTTATCATAGGTAAAACAGCAGAAGGTATAAAAACTCGTTCCTCTATTAGAAATGTTTGTGATAACTTAGCATTTGTTTCACAAATTGAACCAAAATCATTTTTAGATGCTGAAAAAGATGAAAATTAGATTTTAGCAATACAAGAAGAATCAAATCAATTTGAAAGAAGTGAAGTTTGGTTTTTGACTCCTCGGCCTAAAGATCATCCAGTTATTGGAACAAAATGGATGAATCCAGAGTTGTTACTAGAAATAAAGCTAGATTAGTAGCCCAATGTTATAATCAAGAAGAATGCATTGATTTTGATGAAACTTTTGCACCAGTTGCGAGACTTGAAACTATTAGAATGTTATTTACTTTTGCATGTTTTAAAGATTTCATATTATATCAAATGGATGTTAAAAGTGCTTTCTTAAATGGGTACATTTCGGAGGAAGTTTATGTTGAACAACCTCCCGGTTTTGAAAGTCATAAATACTCGGATCATGTTTTCAAACTTTCAAAGGCTTTATATGGTTTAAAACAAGCTCCAAGAGTGTGATATGAATGATTAAATAATTTTCTACTTGATAAAGGATTTTCTAGTGGAAAAATTGATACAACACTTTTTATAAAAACCAAAATGAAGGATATCCTAATTGTTCATCTTTATGTTGATGATATTATTTTCGGTACTACTAATGAAAATTTGTGCAAAGAGTTTGCTAAAGATATGCAGGGTGAATTTGAAATGAGTATTATAGGGGAGTTAAATTACTTCCTTGGTCTACAAATTAAACAAACTAATGATGGAATCCATTTAAATCAAATGAAATATATCAAGGATCTACTCAAAAGGTTTGAAATGGAATCATCAAAGCCTGCAGCAATTCCAATGAGCATATCAATAAAAATCGACAAAAAATGAGCAAGGTAAACTTGTAGATGAAAAGAAATATCGAGGTATGATTGGTTTCTTACTCTATCTTACTGTAAGTAGACCCGATATAATGTTTAGTGTTTGTATGTGTGCACGTTTTCAATCCACACCGAAAGAGTCACACATCACCGCCGTCAAACGTATTTTCAAATATCTTGTTGGCACTCCAAATTTGGGATTATGGTATCCTAAGGGAACTACCTTTGAACTTTTTGACTACTCAAATGCCGACTTTACGGGATGTAGACTTGACCGAAAAAGCACTAGTGACACTGGTCATTTTTTTGGACACTCTCTCACTTCTTGGTTTTACAAAAAACAAAACTCAGTGGCTTTGTCAACTGTTGAAGCAGAATACATTGCCGCCACTAGGTGTTGTGCACAATTCCTTTGGATGAAACAACAACTTCAAGATTTTGAACTTCACTAAGATCATATTCCTATAAAATGTGACAACACAAGTGCTATTAACCTTTCAAAAAATCCTATTCAACATTCGCACACTAAACACATTGAAATAAGACATCATTTTTTAAGAGATCATATACTCAAATGTGACATTGAACTCGAATTTGTGCTTACAAATCGTCAATTAGCTGACAAATTTACCAAGCCTCTTAATAAAGAACAATTTTGTCATATTAGAACTGAACTTGGTATAATGAATATTCCTATATGATATTTATTCTTTTAAATATAAATAAATAAATAAAATTTAAAAAAAAATTAAAAATATATATATTTTATATATATTCTCTCTCTCTCTCTGATTCTTTCTCTCTCTCTTTCTCTCGCTCTCTCTTTCTTCTTCTCATCCTCAGACACCATCTTCATCCTCACCATCGTCCACCACCAGCTCCACTATCCACAATATTATCCATCACTTTCATTACTACCATCATCCACCCAAATCCCTCACCGATCTATCAAGATCCATCATTGCTCTACACAAAATCTTCATCACCGATCTTCAACATCATTTTCGATTCCTTAAGTTTCATTACCGATCCATCAAGGTCCCTAACTGATCCACCAAGATCCATCACCGATCTACAAAAATTTATCCCCGATCTTCTCCATTCTTTCCGATCATCACCATCGTCCCCGATCAACATGTTAAAATTATTTTTGCACTGTGTTATATTTTTTATATGGTTGTATGTGCTTCAAACTCTCTTGTATTTAATAACAATTGCTTCTACCTAGTATGAAGAAATTGTTTTTATTTCTATTTTCTCTTTTTATACTAGTCCGCACAGTGTAGTTGTTTATGGCCGAATCTTAATGACCCTTGGTATTATAAATTAGTAATCTATTTTTTACAATTTGTGTAATTTTCTTTTGTGCATTAATTTAGGGGGGGGGGGCTCGTATTATGTAATCTTTTGAGATTACATCAATGAAATAAAAATAAAACATAAAATTACGAGTAATCTTAAGACAATGTTTGTATATTCTATGCATAATTTTAGGGGGAGTAGTTATATTTTTTTACTCTTTATCTGCACCAACAATTTTTTTTGCAAAAACAGGAATTTTTTCAAAGAGAAATGCTTGCAATTTTATTTCAGAAGGAGAAAATATTACTCGATTATATGTAAGTTTTCAGGTGGCTTCATAGATTTTTTGCATTTCACTTCTCTCAATAACTTTTCATGAGCCTCCTTCACATGTGTCTCTCTATTTTCGACTTCTATGAGTCTTGACATTATAACCGTTGCATAATATTGCACCGCATTCTCCAACAGCAAATTTTTCCTTTCTAGCTCTCTCTTCTCTTGACGAGTATTAGTCAGTTGTTGTTTTAACAAGCACACCTCGTCTTTCAATTACTGATTTTCTTGTATTCTTACTTGTAGTCATCGAGTCATATTGAAAACCACAATCATCGCCTGTGTACTAGGAGCCATAGTGTTATTAATCGCATCGATATCATTCTGATTACAAAAAACACTAGGACTCTCATTTACTGGAATAGCGTGCGAATGCACTATCGGTAACCTCTCATTTGCTTGAATTACAGGCACCTCATGCATCTCCGGACCATTGATGGCTAAGGTAAGGAATGACATGGTTGCATAGAAAGTAAAACAACTTTTTTCTCTAAAAAAACACTTTGTTACTTTTTATACACTCTACCAATCCAATACTCGATGCATATCTGCTCAAATATCTTATTTGTTAACATTTTGGGCGCCGTTGCACCATTTTTCAGGTGATGCTTCAAAATCCCCATAATGATCACGTCAAGACATAAGAATCATTACTATTATTTTTTTGCATCTCCGATTATTTTCTCACATGTGTTTGTCTGATTTTTGTTTTGATCACTACAATTTCCCCCTCCCCCCTCTATACAACCTTCCTATCTCCATATTTTCCTTTGATGATGCCAAAAGAGGAGAACATTCAATGTGAATTTGAATTGCCATACATGTGCTTTAAATTATCAAATATCTTATGTTGCAAATTATCAAATATTTTGCTGATTTTTATTTTGTGTCAAATCCATACAAATATTACCATCATAAAAAAGGAGGAGATTGTTAATCATGTTGTTTAATTTTGATGATGTTTAAAATATTATTTGAAAATTTTGGATTTTTTTTAATATACATATTCTATATTATTTGACACAAAATATTATCTGTTTAAAATATAGGTTGTATGATATATTTGTGTGAGACCATGAAATATCCTCTTACATGGATTATAGAGATCCAACGAAGAGATGAACTTTATCCCTGTGTATCTGCAAAGATGAACATGATCGGTGCCACCCAACCGGGGTTGTCAGCCGGAGACACTCCGATGGTAAAGTTAGTCTTTTGATTGAAAGAATGAATGTATAGAAATGAAGAGTATTTGTGTGCTGTGTGGGGTAGAGAGATCACCTACCTCCTCTGGGATGCCCCCCTCTTTATATAGATGGCGGGGTCTAATATTTGTTTAGGTTAGACCCATTGTAGGCCTTGTTTGGTTTAGTCCCAATAAGATGATATATATTTTTTTCTAGCTCCCATAATTGCCCTAAAACTTTTATTGTCTGCGGTAGAAGGAATGAGAGTTTTTCTTGAAGTGTTACCTTGTTCAAATAAATGTTAGGTCTTTTGATAAATGAATGGGTGACTGTATGAATGCATGTATGAATATATGTATATAAGGGAGAGAGTTTAAATAAATGATGGTGATCATAGTTATGAAATTATATCACATGAGTTCCAAAAAAATCATAATGATGGGCCACATTATTGTTACCCTCGAGCAAGGGTCGTAGGCCACGGTATTATGACCCTCGGGCGAGGGTGTAGGCCGCAGTATTCTAACCCCCGAGCGAGGGTGTAATATATTGCCGAGTGCGAAGAGCGTTTCAAAATATGGACTTTCGTGCCGAGCTAGAGATATATCTATGTGTCGAGCACATAAATGATTGCAAGAACCAAATAATATAGATTAAATAAGGTAGATATATCAGCTAAAAAATGGACCACGACATCATTACCCTCGGGTGGGGGTGTAGACCAACGATATTATAACCCTCAGGTGAGGATGTAGGCCGCGGTATTCTAATCTCTGGGTGTAGGTGTAGGCCACAGTATTCTAACCCCCGGCATGGGTGTAGGCTTTTGCTGATGGGGCTTCGTACCGAGTGCGAAGATTACGCTGTACTCGGAGACTTTTGCTGATTTTAAGTGGCGATCAAGCGCCAATTTTGCAAGGATTTTGAATAATGCATCCTATGTTAGTGATGGCCTATACCAAATGAGGTAGACGTGCTAATGACAAATAATATTGCTCCGCTTGTAAGGAATTGCCAAGTAGATATTGGGCCAACTATTTAATTGTTGAGTAAATTTTGGGCCAATTAGCATTGCTCAGTTTACATTTAGTCTAATGTAGACTTGCCCCATTGCTTTCAAAGGACAGTGGTTATTCGGAAGGAATTCGGAATAGACTTGAGCCAAAATTTCCAAATGATGCGAGTTGTTATAGTGGCTGGAAGACGCCATAATTGTTGAATTCGACATTGATCAAATGTTGGGCTTGGCAGCAAAAGTGTTGTTTGAGCTGCGATATATGACACTGCATATAAAATCTACAAATTTTGGGTATGAAATTTGCAAAATCAGACCATACAAATGTGTGCAAAAGGCTCCAAAAAGTTTAAAACGACTATTGGATCATTGTAATCGAACTCCGGATGGTGTCGTTGTAGCTAAAAGGAATCTAACGGCTCATATCAATGGAGACTAGTGCTTCGCAATTCACTGGATAATGCTCTGAGATATGCTGAGTGGGACGGCTAGGCTCAGCTTGATGGCTTGCGGCTTGGCTTGGCTAGGAGCGACTCGACTAGATGGCTTGTCAAAAAATAAAAAAAAAAATTGTTGCCAACAAGACTTGATCTCATGCCCATATAGGGAAGGTGTAGGACTTAACCACTTTGCCACAACAGATTTTGTTGTTTATAATTGGCAAGATATATATTTGAACTTGATTGTGGTTCAGCCATGTAGAGCATACAACACATGTAAGAATTTAATTGGCTGCCAACTTATGGTCGTCTTCTCTAGCGAAGTACTGAAATTGCTCGGCAAATCTCAACGGCCCCGTACGGCTTCGTCTGAGCTCCAATTTTGACACAATTTAGTGTGTTGGACTCGTCTCAATGACTACTTCACACTGGTATGGTCAAAACTTGATTTCGACAATGTTGAAAATTTTAGTTTGCTGAAACTTTGGTATGTTCCGCAATTACTAGCGGACTTCGGTTACTTCTTGGCTCTGCGGGTTGGTGGGTTTGGACTCTTTGAGTTGACACGAATCCTCTGGTATATTTAGAAGTTAACTTCGGCGAACTGAGATGCTAGTTCTATGCCAAGCTAGTATCACCGAGCAATATTGTTGTACTTTTGAGAAGAAAATCATGAGATTTTTGCCGAAGAGGTTGATAAATTAACAATTGTAGTTGTTGTTCCGAGAATGTCCAATGCTGTGGAGTGTTGATGTATGCGTGGCCGAGTAGTCTTGTCGAGTAAGCAATGTTAGTCGAATACTGTTGCCGAATAAGTTGCCGAAGCCGAATAATGTTGCCGAAGCCAAGATAATATACAAAGTTTATAATGTTAATATGCAGTTGATAATAGGCTGAAGATATGCCAAATTGTAGAGGATAGCAATGTGGTATGATGTTTTTCCGAATACTGTATAATTCAGAGTTGATAAGTAATGCCAAAGCCGAATAATGTTTCCGAAGTCGAGTTGATAATATGATGTATCGAATTGCAGAGTCGACGTTGGGCCTCATGGATGTAAGTTGGTGCGTTGGTGGTTGCCGAATAGGCATAGTTGTGATAGCTGAATCTTGAGGTATGTTTTGGACAAATAGTCAGAGTTGAAACTGAAGCCAAAAACGACGCTGAAGTTGAAGATGGCGAATTCAAGCTCGAAATTATTTTGACCATGCATTGTTGGTTATTACAGATATAGTATCGGCTTCGTCGTCATCTAAGCTGTTTGCCAAGCTCTTGATGTCAATAATCCTCGTTGTCTTCGATTGTTCTTGCTGTGTGAGTTTCTTGGGTAACAAAGCTTGGCGATTGATTGTTTGCCGATCAACCCGTGTCAGCGACGAAGGATCTGAGAAGCCAAGGAAACTGTGTACAAAGCTTGTTCATAGCCATAGATTTTCCAATGTACCCATTTGCTGTGTAGAAGTTCGAAGAGGATTCGTGAATTGGTCCTATATGACTGAAGTTTCCGAATTGAAGTTGGGGTGAGTTAGCCATTCGACTTATTAAACCACAATAATATTCTTTAATTCATGTTAATTGTTAGCACATGCACATGTATGTATATTCCAAAAATCAACTTTTGTGAGACAATAATTTAATAAATAAAGTCCTAGGTGGGTTTGGTCGGGTAATCCTCTTTGTAAAGCCAAAAAGATGTTCTCACAAAGAGAACTGTTAAACCCATTTTTTGAGAGAGAAAATCTAGACTCAATTGTAGATCACTACCGTCGTCTTATGTTTTTAACTTTTCTAAACAAAATTAATATTTATTTGATCGAATCTGTGAGCATAAAGATAGAGACATATACATACATATATCGATATATGATATTCAGAAACATAATCAAAAAGGGAGAAGACAAAGACCAAACTGTAGATAGTACATTGGTCCGAGCTCCTTAAGAGTGGTGTTTGTTTTGCTCTTCATTGAATTCTCAGACGATTCCCACAGACGGCGCCAATTGTGAGACCATGAAATATCCTCTCACATAGATTGTAGAGATCCAACAAAGAGATTAACTTTGTCCCTGTGTATCTGCAAAGATAAGCATGATCGGCGCCACCCAACCGAGGCTGCCGGCCGGAGACACTCCAATGGTAAAGTTAGTGTTTTGATTGAAAGAATGAGTGTATAGAAATGAAGAGTATTTGTGTGCTGTGTGGGGTAGAGAGTTCACCTACCTCCTTCTCTGGGATGCCCCCCTCTTTATATAGATGGGCGCGGGGGGGGGGGTCGGATATTTGTTTGGGTTAGACCCATTGTAGCCCTTGTTTGGTTTAGTCCTAATAAGCTGATGTATATTTTTTTCTGGCTCCCACAATTTGTTATAAATATTATTTAAATGAAAATATTTTGAAAATATCACTATTCACTTTTTGAAAAATTTAAAATTGATTAGTTGTATTATTTTGACAAAATTAATTGATTGGTTGGCTGGTCACTATTCACTTTTTGATAAATTTAAAATTGATTAATTGTATTATTTTGACAAAATTGATTGATTGGTTATATTATTTTAACAAATGTAATATTGATGATTTGTTTCCTTTTGATATACTCACATGGTATGATTGGTAATTTTTATTTAAGTGTATTTATAATCTCTTCAACAATTACAAAATTTTTAGAAGGGGTATATGTATATATATTTTGATATGAATATTATTTAAAGAGATTTTATTGTACAATCAAATTTTTGAAAAAAAAAATTAAAAAAAATTATTATATACAAGTTACTATGTAAATCTGTTTTCACATTATTGTTTTAGAAAAAAGGTTAGTAGATTACTATTCATTGAGAATGACTTGACCAACATTTTCAAACTTTTGTGGTTACTCCACGTGATTAAAAAAAGAAAGTAAAAAAAGAGCATCTTGAACTCATGTCATCCATCGTCAGAAGAGGAGCGTCTCTCCTCCCAACGGGTAATTTTTTGGTATAAATAAAAGTGTTGTGTGTGGAGAAAAATTAAGAACTTGAAGAAAAAAAATTAGTGTTCTCCAAAGTTTTGAGTGTTTTGTACTCTATTCTTTCACTTTCAGATCTAAGTATTGCCTTTTTTTTTACACTTTCATATCTACTCTTTTAAGGGAAAATTATTGTAAAGAGGGTTAAAAATACCTCTTACTTTTATCCATTATTTTGTGAGAAGATTTTGTAAGGGTGAGACATTTATTGTTAAGTGAGTCTCAATAGATAAAAGTAAGACCTCTGTAAAATCCACAAGCTTGATGAAGTCTTAGTGGTGTATTGATTCATTTTGATAGTGAAGAAATTCTCAAGGGGGTTCGTTGTGGAGTGGACGTAGGCCCAGCATGCCGAACCACTATAAATCTCAGTTTTTGATTTTCTTTCCCTATCTCTATTACTTTTATATTGATAATTATTGTTCTATTTTTATTTGTTGAAATTCGAATATTGTGTTTATTATTTTTTAATATTGTAAATTTTTTAATAACCCAATTCACCCTCCCTCTTGGGTTGTTTACTTGGGATAACAGAAATAACTAAGCGTGGAAAGGAATTTTTGGACTATTTACAATCCTCAATTGGATTGGTTTACTCATCTTTCATTTGAAACAATTTTTTGCCTGAGTTTTATTGTGGTTATTTACTAATGTGTTTAAGCAAGTTTATTTGCTTGTAATAGTTGTACCAATTTTTTACATTGTTTGTAATTTGGTTAGTAATTTTTAAATTTCTTGTAAGCGTTGGACCTTGGTTTGTTTTAACCTAGTTCATCCCTTGGAAAAACCTAATTCTAAAACTTGTTTCCCATGGACTAGGAGTCAACATGCTTTTGAAAGTTTTGTCAAAAGGTTAACTGGGTTTTAAGTAGGACCGATGTGACCCATCCAGTCTTCTTGAAAATATTCTTGATCATGTTTGATTCTAGGTTAAGTGATGAGACTAATTTTGAATTAAATTTCTAACTATGGGATTTTCTAGTGTTAAGTTTAATTTCTGGAAACACAGAAAGTGAAAGTTTGTAGTATTTTTCAGAAATGGCAACTGTCACCGATGCAGTTGCTATTGCTAATGTTGGTGGGGATTTAAACCCTGGGGCAACTGGCTTGCCAACCCTAACTATGACCTCTGTGGTCAACCTTGGTATTACTTCGGCTATTCTGGGAGGACTGCTCAGTCACCATGAGCGCCTAGAGAAATTTGTTAGGGTGAACTTCAAGAGATGGCAGCAAAAGATGCTGTTCTATTTGACCACGCTGAACTTTGCAAAGGTTTTGAGCGAGGATCCTTTAGTCATGGCAGAGAATGAACCAGACAGGCAGAAGATCATGGAACTTGACACATGGAAGCAGATAGACTATCTTTGTCGGAACTACATGTTCAACAGCTTGGCAGACTCACTCTACATTGTGTTTTGTGCCAAGAGCTCAGCAAAGGAGCTATGGGAATCTCTGGACAAGAAATATAAGACTGAGGATGCCGGGGCAAAGAAATTTGTCATTGGCCAGTTCCTGGGCTTTAAAATAATAGATTCACAAACTGTGATAAGCCAAGTCTAGGAGTTCCAAGTGATTTTGCATGAAATTCATGCTAAGGGGATGCCTTTAAATGAGTCATTCCAAGTTACTGTGATCATTGAGAAACTTTCCAATGGTTGGAAGGACATTAAGAACTACTTGAAGCATAAGTGCAAGGAAATGTTAGTTGAAGACTTGATTGTTTGACTCCGAATTGAGGAGGATAGTAGAAAAAAAGGAGAGAGTACCTCCTCTGTGAAGGCCAATGTCATTGAGCATGGCAAATCTTCTGGGGTGAGGAAGAAGCCCACTGTGAACAAGGGCTCAAAGCTGGGGCCAAGGGGTGGTGTTGCAAAGAAACCAGCATACAAGCCGCAGAAACCTAGTTATCGGTTCTTAGGGAAGTGCTACAATTATGGTAGCGAGGGGCGTCGGGCTAGTGACTGCTGTAAGCAGAGGAAGCCATACAAAACCAATCCTCGTGCTCACATGGCAAATATGCAAGAGCACTCCCATGATGAGGATGACATGCACTTGTCTTCCGCTGTCTCTAAGGTGAATATGGTGGGTTCAAACCCAAGAGAATGGTGGACTGATACTGGGGCTACGAGCCACATCTCCTCCGAGAAGAAGCTGTTTACAACTTTCGATCCGGTTACAAACGGCGAGAAGTTGTTTATGGGGAATTCTGCTAACTCAATTGTTGGGGGGAAATGAAAGGTGGTCCTGAAGTTGGCCTTAAGAAAGGAGCTGACCTTGAATGAAGTCCTGTATGTTCAGGACGTTCGTAAGAATCTTGTCTTGGGGTCTCTTCTCAGCAAACATTGTTTTCGCATGGTCTTTGAGTCTGACAAGGTCATTCTGACCAGGAGCAGAGTGTATGCGGGTAAGGGATATATGTTGGGGGGTATGTTTAAACTCAATGTAATGACTCTTATCCCAAAGCTGAATAAAGATGCATCTTCTTCTGCTTACATGCTTGAGTCTTCCAATTTGTGGCATGGTAGACTAGGACATGTGAACTTTGAATCTTTACGTAGATTAATCAGGTTAGATCACATACCATCTTTTAAGATTAATCTGAAACACAAGTGTGAAACTTGTGTTGAAGCAAAGGTGACAAGATCTTTGTTTCATTCTATTGAAAGAACTTCAAAGCCATTGGATTTGGTCCGTAGTGATGTATGTGACTTAAAGTTTATACAATCACGTGGTGACAATAAGTATTTCACCACTTTTGTTGATGATTGCACTGAGTATTATTATGTGTATTTGCTTAAAAGCAAAGATGAGACTATTGACAAGTTTGTTCTTTATAAGAATGAAGTTGAGAATCAATTAGGCCGCAAGATTAAGGCTTTAAAAAGTTATCATGGTGGTGAGTATGAATCATTGTTTATTGAGATTTGTGCTCAATCCAAGATTATCCACCAAACCACGGTGTCTTATTCTCTTCAATCAAATGGGATTGTTGAGCGGAAAAATAGGACGGTAAATGAGATGATGAATGCAATATTGATAAGTTCTGGATTACCACAGAACTTGTGGGGGGAAGCAATTCTTTCTGCGAATTACATTCTAAATAGAATCCCTCGGAAGAAAGTAGACAAGACTCCATATGAATTAAGGAAAGGCCGCAAGCCTTTTTATAATTTCCTACGAATGTGGGGGTGTCTTGCAAAAGTGGCGGTACCTACACCCAAGCGGGTTAGGATAGCCCCGAAAATCATGGATTGTATATTCATTGGTTATGCACATAATAGTAGTGCATATAGGTTTCTTGTGCACAAGTCTAATATTTTAGATATCCACAAGAATACCATAATGGATTCAAGGAATGAGTCCTTCTGTGAAGACGTATTTCCTTGCCGAACTCGAGGAGAGGATCACAGTTCTGAGAAGGAACTTGAAGATGATCAAGATGAGGAAGTAGATGAGCTAAGAAGAAGTAAGAGGGCTAGGACTGCCAAGTCTTTTGGCCCGGACTTCTTGACTTATATGTCAAAGGGAGAACCTCGAACTTTTCATGAAACTGTGACTTCACTTGAAAGTCCCTTCTGGAAAGAAGCAATTAAAAGTGAAATTTACTTCATCTTATAGAACCATACTTGGGAGTTGGTTGATCTACCCCTAAGCAGTAAGGCCTTATGGAGTAAGTGGATCTTTAGAAGAAAGATGAAAACAAATATGTCAATTGATAAGTATAAAGCTAGGCTAGTTATCAAAAGATACAAGCAACGAGAAGGCTTGGATTACTTTGATATGTATTCACTTGTGACAAGGATTACATCCATTCGCTTGGTGATTGCGATAACCGCGTTACGTAGTATGGAGATACATCAAATGGATGTAAAGATAGCTTTTTTAAATGGAGATTTAGATGAAGAAATCTACCTGGAACAACCCAAGGGGTTTTCAACTGCAGGGCAAAATAAGAAAGTCTATAAGCTTGTCAAGTCATTATATAGTTTGAAGCAAGCTCATAAACAATGGCATGAGAAGTTTGACAACGCCATGTTGTTAAATAAATTTAGGATCAATGAGTATGACAAGTGTGTTTATGTTAAATACACTGACAGAGGTTATGTCATTTTGTGTCTATACATAGATGGCATACTTATTGTTGGTAGTAATGATGAAATAATTCGAACTACTAAGAGATTGTTCAACTCTAAATTTGACATAAAAGATATGGGCTTTGTAGATGTCATTCTGGGTATTAAGATTACCAGAACATCTAGTGGTATTGTACTTTCTTAGCCTCACTATGTTGAGAAGATACTTGAAAATTTTGATAAATCAGATACAAGTGTGTATAGGACACCGGTAGACGTGAGTCTATATTTGACCAAGAATAATGGTGAAAGTGTCTCTCAGCTAGAATATTCTTGGGTCATTGGAGGTTTGATGTATCTGATAAGTTGTACAAGGCCGAATATAGCCTACTCTGTAAGCAGGCTTAATAGATACATGAGTAATCCTAATGCTACTCATTGGAGGGGCGTTATGTGGGTGTTAGGTTATCTACGTTACACCCGGGGCTATGGGCTACATTATAACAGATACCCAGCGGTACTAGAAGGATATAGTGATGCTAACTGGATATCTAATATACAATACTCTAAATCCACTAGTGGTTACGTGTTTACCCTCAGAGGGGCAGCCGTGCCTTGGAAATCTTCCAACCAAACGTGTATATCGAGATCAACGATGTAATTTGAGTTTATTGCTTTGGATAAAGCAACTGAAGAAGCTGAATGGCTTCGCCAGTTCATTGAGGATATTCCACTTTTGTCGAAACATGTGCCTGCTATTTGTATTCATTGTGATAGCCAATCGGCAATTAGACGGGCGCAAAGTCATATGTATAATGGAAAGTCCAGACATATCTGTCGTAAATATAATTTCATACAACAACTACTCTCTAATGGAGTTGTCTCTCTAGTCTATGTAAAGTCTAAGGATAACATTATGGATCCGCTAACCAAATGGTTAACTCGAGAGTTAGTAGAAACGTTGTCAAGATGATTGGGGTTAAGGCCTTTAGTAATGTTACCGGAACGGAAAACCCAACCTAGTTGACTGGAGATCCCAAGATCTAGGTTCAAAAGGACAACCTAATTTCGTGTAATGGGTAAGTCACTAAAGAGATAAATCCTCTTACCAATTCCTTTGTATAGTGATACCCTGTGAGGGTAGAAGGTTAAGCTAATGCTTTTAATGACTTAAGTGATATGAATAATCAACCGTAGTATAACGAGATACCTTATATAGGTCACCTGTGTGAGTACCAAATGGGGCCACTTCTTTAAGAATTGGTAAGGTCGAATTCTTTAAAGCCACTCATTGAACTAGGCTAGTGTTCTAGGGCCATATTGGATATACCAGTGAGAAAAAGAACAATGGTTGGACTAACTCCTGTGTGAGGTCTATTGTCTCGGTTTACACGAACGGCAAGATAGTTCAAGACATCACGTTCATTGATCAACCAGTAAATCCGATAGACTTTCACTATGAAAGGTTCAAGGCCAATAACTACCTTTTCTGATATACGGTTAGTTTGTGTGCTCTCTCTCCGAGTCTTTGTTGTAAATGTTGTCCGTTTTCTTTATTCAGTCAATTTTTATTCATGTGGGGGATTATTGGAAGAAATAGGTTTTTGGTATCTTTAATGTGAAATTAAAGTAGGTCCCAACTATTGGTTGATGTGGGATTAAATGGGTTTAGATTCTTTGTAACAAGGTCTTTACACCACAAAAACAATGACCAAAAACCATTAAGAATTAATTAAGAAATTGTCTCATAAAGATGGCCTCATGAATGAGGTATTGAGAATTGTGTATAACTACCAATCCCACATTGATTGTAGAGGAAAACTTTGATGGGTATTTAAACCTTAAGATTTTGATAAGGGCATGAACCCTTTGAGGCATCCAAATTTTTCGAAGGAAGTGAGTTACGGATGCTTCAAGGATGGGCTTGGGCCAAGACTATGGTCCAAGTTGGTTATGGCAAAATTGCCATACGCGCATGCACAAGTGCCGTCGGCCTGCCCGGACCGGGTCCAGGTCCGTGGTCCATGATCTGTGATCCATGGATCTTGGGCTTGGGCTTGAGGCTTGCTGGAATGGATTAGGTTTGTGCTGGGACAGATTGGTGGTCCACCAACCTAATTTTTTTGGGCCAAGTCTACTACAGATATACACACTTATGTATACAGAAAATATATATCAGATATTTTTTCCCATTAGTTTTGGTCCATTAGTCCAGCTTTTTTGCAGGAGTAATGGCTATTAGTTGCCAGCCTTCATGGCCATTGGTTGATAGCCTTGATAGCTGGAGGCTCCTCCTCTCTTCTCCATGATGTATAAAAGGAGATCATCTCCCTTGGTTTGGTTACATAATTTTTGCCTTCCAGATACAGTTAGTTTGCTTCCTCTTATAATTTTCTTCCTGTGTTGAGAGAGTGCTGTCATTGTCGGTTTGCCAAAGCTAACAGAAGGTGCTTCTGCGTTAGTCGGTCTAAACTATCTTATCCTGGGAGACAGAAGTTGACGTTCCTCCAACACTCACAGTGAGACGGCTAATCTGTTTTAAGGATACTATGGTATTACACAGAATTTGGTTTGATTCCTTATTTTCCAATATTTCGATTAAATATTTATTTCTATTCTTCATGTTTCATACTTTAGGATGTAATTTATCAAATATGGATTTATTTGATGTTCTATTATTTAAATTAATAAATCATGAATCTATTTATCTTGTTAATTACACAATTTTAATAATAATATTAAAAACTCATCACAAAATAATGATGAAAACTCAATTGGAGGGCATGGTTTAAAGTAAAAAATGACTATAAATGATGAACAACCTTATGTTCATGATAAATTTAATATTTTTTAAATTGTTCAAAATATGAAATTTTTTAGAATTTTTGAGCCATGCAAAACCATGAGTTATGACATTCAACACCCATTTGGGTTTGTGGATCACACCAAAACTTAATTTTGGTGAATTGGCAAAAGATTCAACATTGTTTGAATAATATAAGACCAAAGAATATAGTTGTTGGTAAAAAGTGGTCTATGCATGTCTCACAATATATATTTTATATATGTTTGTTTGGTAAAAAGGTCAAGGCCAAATCAATTTTATATACAAATTTTAAAGAATTCGAAATTTCTTATTCTTAAAGAGTTGGGGGCATTATTTGCACCATAAATATTTTTCTATCGATTAAGGTCTATTGATTGTAGCCAAATCTAATCTTATTGATTGTGGTTAATCGATTGTGACCAAATATAATTTTATTGATTGTGGCCTGTCAATTGTGACCTGTCGATCATATTCAAATCTAATCTTATTGATTTTGGTCTATCAATTGAGACCATAAATCATCTTTAAAGATCTACTATGACCATATTATTATTATTATTTGTTTTGTTATGGTTTACAGGTGATGAAATAGGCTTAGAAAATGGGGGCAAGTTGTCAACGTGTGGCAATTTGTGGCACTTTGTAAGGAATATGTCTTGATTTTGTTTCATGGCCAAATTGCCTCCAGCAGTTATACTTCGAATAGAAAATTGTTAATTGTTACTCTACAGATAGTTGAAGACAGATTGGAGAAGGGTTCAAAAAATCATCAAATTTATCATAGTTTTTTTTCTTTATCTTTAGGAGTAGATTATCTTAACTTAAGAGTAGGTTTTTCTATAATTTGTAACTTGTAATTCTTGTAAACCTAATAATTTCATTTGGAGTTGTCTTTATTTATTTGGATACTTTACTCTTTCAATTATTAATTGTTTCAAAGAAATCTTTGTACTTTCAAGACATTTAGAACGTTTACATAATCGTTTGATTTTGTGTTTAGTTATTTAGTTAAAATTGTTATTAAGTCTCCGTCAATTAAGACTTACCATAATTTTTTACTGACAAGAATCAAACGAACCCTTTTGAAATGTGACTCTATGGATACCAACAATGATCATACGAAACCAACCACTCTTCCTTCGTTCCTTATCAAACTGTTCAGCGTAATTTATCCAAAACGTACACCAATGTATTGCAGCTTAAATCGAATTTTGCATGGAAGTGTGATTTTGGACCTGGTGTAACCAAACATAAAAATTATGATTGGTTACCTCCGTAGGGTGAAATTGCAATACAACTCTAACCTTATGAGAGAAATGTAATTTCAGAATTTCAGGAGTATTAATGTTATTTAGACAAACCTCAGCGGTGTTAGTGTTATTTATCCAAATATTTAATATAAAATAATTAGACAAAATTATTGTGAAAGTTCTTCAAACTAGTTGATTTGGGGGAGGCAACATTTATAACTTGGGATATTCTAATATATACACCCTTGGAAAGAAATGGTGTATTATGCATTTTTAGTTATATTATTTTTTTTTAATTGTGATTAATTTTTTTCTTTAATTATAACATTATTTTTGTTATAACTTATGAGATATTTAGTTTTATATGTCTTATGTTGTATTTAATTATGACAATTTTTTATTTTAATTAAAACTAAAATAATATGAAATTATACTATTTTATTCTTGAATGGTAGGGAGTGCGTACCAGAGTTTTTACTTTACTATTCACAAATTCAGGAATCAATGGCTATCGGAGAGCTCTTAATCGCCGCTTCAATCAAGTTTCTATTTGAGAAGTTGGCCACTTTAGCCGCCGGCGAGCTGTCGAACTTTGCACGCGGCTTCGGCGGAGAGCGGCGAATTCGTACTCTGTTGACAAAATGGAGCACAACTTTGGGAGAAATTGAGGCAGTTCTCGTTGATGCTGATGAGAAGCAAGTCACCGAAAGAGCTATTAAGATTTGGCTTGAAGATCTTCAGGACTTGGCTTATGACGTCGATGACATACTCGACGAGTTCTCCACCGAAGCTTTGCGACCTAAGTCGCTGATCACTACCAAGGTACGTGCACTAATTCCAACCAAGATTGTCAAATTAGATGAGATCACTACCCGATTCCAAGATCTTTTGGAACGTAGAACTGTGCTCGGCTTGCAAAAGGTGGGTAGTAGTAGTAATGCAGGGACATCTGCTAAAGCTTGGCAAAGACCACCCACCACATGTTTGATGAATGAACCTACTGTATATGGGAGGGATGAGGATAAAAAGAAGATAATTAAGTTGCTCTTACTAGGTGTTGAGGAGTCGAGCAATTGCAATATTGGGGTAGTTCCGATTGTGGGTATGGGTGGGGTTGGCAAGACCACCCTTGCTCAGATGGTATACAATGATGACATGATCAGGAAGCACTTTGAAATAAAAGCATGGGTTTATGTCTCTGAAGATTTCGATATTATGCGAGTGACAAAAGCAATTTTGGAGTCCGTCACTTCCCAGCCTTGCAATTTTGATACCTTGGATCAAGTCCAAGTCCAACTAAAGCAGATTTTGGATGGGAAAAAGTTCTTGATTGTTTTAGATGATTTTTGGAACAAAAAACACAGTGATTGGAGCAGTTTGAAGAGTCCTTTCAACGATGGAGCCCGAGGAAGTGAAGTCATGGTAACGACACGTAACACAGATGTTGCGTTGATGCTAGGAACTGTGAAATATCATCACTTGAAGCAATTATCAATGGATGATTGTTGGTCGGTGTTTGCACAAAATGCATTTGAGAACACAATTATGGAGGCAAGCCCGAATTTGGTTTCAATTGGTAGGAAAATAGTTGAGAAATGTGGAGGATTGCCTTTGGCTGCCAGGACACTTGGTGGCCTTTTACGGTCTAAACTAAGAGACGATGAATGGGAAGATGTATTGAATAGTAAAATGTGGGAGTTATCAGATCAGGAAAGTGACATTCTTCCGGCTTTGAGGTTAAGCTACCATCACCTCCCTTCACATTTGAAGAAGTGTTTCGCATACTGTTCAATAATGCCCAAGAATATCACATTTAGTGAAGAAGGTCTAGTTTTATTGTGGATGGCTGAAGGCTTCATTCAACAACCAGAAGCAAAAGGAAAGAAGCAAATGGAAGATCTTGGGTGCGAGTACTTTCATGAATTGTTGTCCAGGTCATTTTTTCAACCATCAACTAGTGGTGAAAGCTCAGAATTTGTGATGCATGACCTCATCAATGATCTCGCTCAGTTTGTTGCAGGAACCGTTTGTTTTAGGCTGGAGGGTAAGTCGAAAGCTAACGAGCAGTACAAAAATATCAGTAAGGCTCGCCATTCATCTTACAAGCAGGAAAAATATGACGGCATCAAAAAGTTTGAGGCCTTTTATGATGCCAAGCATTTACGTACCCTTGTACAATTTGGAGCATATTATGGAGAAGCTTATTTGACCAGCAATGTTCCCCATGATTTGTTGCAAAAGCTTAGACGTTTACGCGTGCTTAGTTTTGGTGGATATAAAATAGTTGAACTGCCAAGTTCGATCGGACATTTAAAGCATTTGAGGTTTCTTGATCTTTCTCATGCCCTGCTTTGCTCATTACCTGAATCACTATGTACTCTATACAATCTACAAACACTCGAATTAAGATATTGCATACATATGAAGAAGTTGCCTACAGCCACAGGAAACCTAATTAACTTGCGTCATCTCGACGTTACTGGTGCAAATTCCTTACAAGAAATGCCACCAAAAATAGGTCAGTTAACAAGTCTCCGAACATTATCAAACTTCATTGTTAGCAAAGGAAATGGGTTTATGATAAGAGAGTTGGGGAACTTAATGCATCTTAGAGGGGCACTTTGCATATCTGGGT
The DNA here is from genome assembly GCF_055761805.1 of Camellia sinensis. NCBI lineage: Eukaryota > Viridiplantae > Streptophyta > Magnoliopsida > Ericales > Theaceae > Camellia > Camellia sinensis. The sequence goes on along the minus strand of NC_138961.1, from coordinate 183,141,767 downwards.
TAGATAATGTGGTGGATGTTGTGGATGCAAAGACTGCCAAGTTATATGAGAAACAGGGCTTAGATGAGCTATTGATGAAATGGAGTGACATCAATTCAGATGATTCACGAAATGAAAAGTTTGAATTAGAAGTGCTTGACAAGCTACAACCGGACAAGAAGGTTAAAGTACTTTCCATCAGTGGTTACTATGGTCCAATATTTCCAACTTGGGTTGGAGATCCTCGGTTTTCTAATATGGTGAAGTTAGGGTTGAAAAATTGTGAAAAATGCACATGCTTACCACCTCTGGGGCAATTACCCTCACTTGCAAAACTTTACATTCGAGGAATGAAAAGAGTAGAGAATGTTGGCCTTGATTTCTTTGGAGGGGGTTGCTCGAACCCTTTTCCAGCTCTGGAGACTTTACACTTTTGGGATATGCCGGAATGGGAGGATTGGTCTCCTTTTGAAGTTGACGAGGAAGTTCAAGCATTTGCTCACCTCTCAGAGCTCTCCATTCAACGTTGTCCCAAGCTTTTGGGTAAATTGCCCAGCAGTCTTCCTTGCTTAAGAAAGCTTGAGATTCAGAATTGCCCACAGTTGGTGGTTGAATGGCTTCCGAGCCCTACAATGCTCCACCAAAAGAGGAATACCCTCCACTTCAGTTCAGTCACCTCCTTATCTCTCAGTGATGTTTCAATTTTGGACTCTATTCCTAATCAAGAGGTAGGCGATGAAGTATTAGCAACTGCAGCGTGTAAACATTTGAGCTCAGTGACTGATATGAGAATTGAAAATATTCAGAAACTCACATGCCTGCCTAGATGGTTCTTTCATGGGTTTACGGGACTCCAAGAATTGAGGATAAGTAATTGTGAAGAACTCACAACATTGTGGCAGAATGAGGTCAGGCTACAGCACAAACGCCCTGCCGCTGCCTTGCAACATTTGGAGATTGAAAACTGCCCCCAACTTATTTCCTTGTTCGAAGAAGAAGAAGAAGATAGTCCACAGTTGCAGCGACAGCAGCAGGAGCAAGAGGGGTTGCCTTACTTAATGGGGCTTAAGTATCTGGGAATTGATAATTGTGAAAAGCTGGAGAAGCTGCCAGGGGAACTGCATGCCCTGAAATGTCTTCAGAAAATGAAGGTTCAAAATTGTCCATCGCTCACCTACTTATCGTCCAGAGGTGGGCTACCTTCTGCACTTGAACAACTTGATATTGCTCATCTATCGAAGCTGGAGTCACTACTAGCGGAGGAGGGTATGAAAATTAGTTGTCCATCTCTTCAATCGATTCGAATTAATACTTGTAAGAACCTCAAATCCTTGCACGATGCCATGCATAGCAGCAACAATAATGACTTCAAAAATCTCAGCCTAGTGAAGATAGTACATTGTGAAATCATGGAGTCCCTACGGTTTGCCACATCGAATCTGAGAAACTTGCTTATCTTGAACTGTGAAAAGCTCGAGGCCCTACCATACAACCTCAGTTCTCTTCAAGAGCTGGAACTATGGTACTGCCCTGCAGGAATTGTCTCCAACTGGAGTTCTCTCACGAACCTCCGTTCACTTACCATCATGACGATCATGATCAGCAGGAATTGCTTCGGTAAGCCTCCATCAGAGTGGAGTTTGCAGAGATTACCCTCTCTTAGAACACTCTGTCTTGTTGGTTCAGAAGATTACCGTTGGAAGTCCATTTCAGAAGATGGAATGTTATTGCCCACCTCTCTGACCTACCTGTCCATCCTGTCATTTCCAAATCTAGAGAAGCTATCTTTCAAGGACTTTCAAGACCTCACCTCTCTTGAAACACTTCGCATCACCAATTGCTGTAAACTCACTTCTTTGCCAAAGGAAGGGTTGCCTCCCTCGCTTTTGCATCTCTGGATCAACGATTGCCCTAAATTTGCATCGTTTCCGAAGCAAGGGTTGCCTCCCCTGCTTTTGTGGTTGGAGATCAAAGGATGTCCGATACTAAAACGACGGTGTCAAAAGGGGAAAGGCCGATATTGGCGCTTGATTTCTCACATTCCTCGTGTCGACATAGATGATAAATTCATCTTTGACCCAAGCTGCTGCTAAAAAACCAAGTCAGGTGCGTCAAATCATTAAAATATAAAACTTACTACTCCCCCCTTCCTTTTCTTTTCTTTTTTTTTTTTAAAAAAAAATAATAATATTTTAATTTAATTTATATTTTGGGAAGCAAGGATCCTCTAGAGTGATTTTTTCCTAAAGTTTTCTAGAGTGGTACATTGATCCTCGGTGTATTTTGGGATGTTATCTCTCATCAGAGTTGCCCTTTTTTTGTGGTTGTAAAATGTAGAAATTAAAAAGAGAAACAGTGAAGAAGGGCCACTTCTTCAAATAAAGCTTTGGACCCCTGTGCGGGTACTGGGTCCCTTTTCATTGGTCCAAAAAAATATTTTTTTTTTTTTTTTGAGTTTTCAGCCAACCTCAGGTCGACACGTGGCATTGGGAGTCACTACGTGGCATTGGGAGTCACTGGGCTCTGTAGCATTACTGCCACTTCTTCCCTCTGACTGCAACCTGTCTGTCAACATTTTCGAAACATCATCTCGCAATGCAAATTCCAAGGTAATTGCAATCACATCACATGCATAGTGATCGAAACCCATTCTGCTTTCCTTTTTGTTTTTCTTGTTTGATTAGCCCCTCTCTTTTGTGTTTTAAAATATACTTACTATCTGCAACGTGGTATGTAAAGAGTAAATCCTTCACATCAACTTACCTGCCTACATGTAATTAGAGATTTCTAGAATTGTTGGGAAAATTTTCATGGTCACGGTAGACTTTTGACTTTCAAATTTGAGTTTTTAAGTTTAAGCTAATCCAATTCAATTCAGGTGTAGATTGAGGTTCGCTTTTGGATTTTTTTTTTTTTTTAATGAGGTGAAAAAGATTACTAATATTGGAATACAATAACAAGTCTAGAAATTCTTTCTAATTTACTCAAAAATTTACCAACTCCCCAATTATGTTAAGACTAGGTGATTGTATATATACATGTCAGTTGTAACTTTTTTAGTCTTTGTTTTGATTTATTGTGTTGTGAGTTATGACATGACTATTACTTTTTAGACTTCTCAAGTAATTATTTGGTTGTAATATTGGTTACGACCTATGTGATTATTATTTTAATTATGACAAGAAAGATCTTTGGTTGTTTTTAAGTAATATTTGATTATGACTCATTCTATTTTTTTTAGTTATAATTAAAAGTGAAATAGTTATGATATTTGTGGTATCAACATCACAAAATGTCATACTAGCATATGGTATACACTCCAAAAAAGGGTGTGTATTGTAGCATGACCGGAGAAAATTTGTAGTTATTATCTGACAGTTATATGTCTATACTATATATAAAGCAAATGTTAGATTTGGAGTCGTGAAACTTACCTTTTTTTTATGCCAAATCTTAACAATTTTTTTATTCTTAAATTACCCGTCCTTCGATTACTATCCCTTCTTTTTTAATTGTATTTAATTATATTGGATTGTAATTGCATATTTGAGGCACATATATAGAGAGATTGTGAGAATGGAGATTGAGAGGGAACATAATTGATCAAACATACTCATTGTCGACACTGGTGAAGAAGATCACAAGACAAAAGGTTTCATAAATTGGATATGTGATTTTGGACTTTGAATTTACATCAATGCAAAATTGCATGTTAAACATGCGACTTTATTATCAATGTTGTCACTGTAATTGTAATGGTTGAACCATTGACTGATACATTCATATATCTTTGTTATCAATAAAGTTTTTTCTCATATCAAAAAAAAAAAAAATCCACACGAAAAAATTGTGCCATAATTTCTCTAATAATTTAATCGTTGTGATAATTTAACAAACAGATTTTAAAAAAGCACTCATTGTCGGCCTTGTTTGGCAAGTTGGGCTTAGGTTAAAATAGTTGATAAAGACAAAATAAGTTAAAATAGCTAATAAGACAAAACGTCACATTTAAATTATAATTATTTTATTTTTTTTCTCACAACTGTTATCAACTACCAAAAAAAAGAGTCAACTATTATCCCAAACATAACTTTTTTTAGTTAGGCTAAAACAGCAAAAAAAAAATAAAATAAAATAAAAAAATTAACTAAATAGTCTATTACCAGGAAGTGTCAAGGGAGTTTAAAGGTCAGTTCCTTGGTGTTGGTAGCCATCATACCTTCCACTATTCCCTCATTATTTCCATGTGTTTTGTAACTCGCTATCATTGGGATCCAATTCTTGCTTCTTTTTTGAGAATGTGATCCAATTCTTGCTTCTTGGTACCAAAAAAATATGAAATTTCATAATAGAGACACAAGGGGGAATATCTTTGTCAAAACCCATTCGTCATTACCTCCATAGAAAATTTCCTTTTCATTTTACCTAGCAATATCCCTATAATACCCTTCATTATCATTTCATTACTCCATCATCACTAGCAACACATCTGGCAATCACCGTCGGCCACCAACGACCTCCAGCAACCACTTCCGGCTGGTAACTTCTGGCAACCACCTTCGGCGATCATATCCGGCTGCTGTCTTGACCTCCGGTGATAGTTTTTGACAATACTTTTCTAGCCATTTTTGAAAAAACTCAATGTCCATCTTCACCATGTCACTATTACCACCACTTCCTCATATCTCGTAGTGACAAAAGAAAATGAACAGGGGTATGAAGAGTAAAGAGATGGATGAAGTGGGAAAGAAAAGGCCTTACCAATAATTATTTTTAGTGATAAAATTATCACTGATGAGAACTATTTTGTGTGTGAATGACAGTGAGTGGTGACGGTGGAGATGGTTGGTGAACGGTAACAGTGGTGGTGACAGCAGTGGGCGGTGGCGATGGCGGTAGTAGATGGTGGTGGCAGTGGCGATGTGTGGTAGTGGTGTGAGGCTTCAGAAATGGTAGAGAGAGAGAGAAAGAAATTCTCCGCAAAAATATTAGAGAGAGAAGAGAAGAGAAGATAAAATATTTAACTAGGGTAATATAGACAGTTGAGGAGTTAATTAATTTCATTTAATGGGACTGGCTAGTAATTAACCCTTAGATTTAGGATAATGTAAATAAATAAACAACACAAATCATGAGCATCTTTATTACTCAATCAGTTACTGCTCAGAGAACGACACCTCAAACTATACTTTTCAGAACTTACCTTGAAGAGCAACAGAAACTCGACTTTTGAATATATACATATCAAATAGATGTATTTTCAGCAGGTAACACAAACTGTTAATTCTTATCATGTCCGTAGCAAGAATCTTTTCAATCAATGAAAATTCAGTTACAAGTGTTTCAATTCCTGACATACTAATCATATGAGATAAAATTAAACACCCACAACAAGCCTTTTTTTTTTTTTCCTTCTCTATATGAGGGTCTTTTTCTTACCCCACCCTACAGCAATCAAATACAAAGCCACACAACCTCCTCCGGTACCAATAGCAGTTTCCCAGAAGTTTATGGTTGGACTAGAAAAGAGAGAGATCTCAATGTTCATCCCAAACAACCCTACAACCGCGATACCTGCATTCATTATCATATTTGCCGTACTCAGCATCACTCCCATTTGTAGCAGCTGATTTTGCTTTTCATCCAACATGATGTTAATGAAGTCCTCCGTGTCGTTGACATACTCACTTATCTTAGCACAATAACAAGTCAAATGTTTTCGTGTAAGTAGAAGAGGTAGAAAGAAAATTCCAAATAGGAAGACACGAAAAGAGAGAAGAGTAAATTCACTCGATAAGATGGAGGGAATTGAAAGTTAGAACTATCTAGCATTTGATAAATCAGAGATTAGCCACTCTATCATAATGGACATTCGACTATTTAGTTTAGCTTTCTACTTGCATGTATTTAACTTTCGTTTAAAAAAAAAGGGACAATACAAAAAAAAAAAAAAATCCCACAGTTTGAGTCTTGTATGTTGTAACAAAATAAACAATGACTTTTCAATTTTGTCAATTTAAATCCTAAGCTGTTGATTTGTTTTCAATTTAAACCATTTGCCTATTTTCGTCAGTTTTACTTAATGGAAATAGACAAATGATTTAGATTGAAAACAAGTAAAAAATTGAGAATTTAAATTGACAAAATTAAAAACTCAAGAATTATTTTGTTACAAGGTTCAAACCCTGTAATTTTTTTTTTTTTTTGTAATTGTCTCAACAAAAAAAAGAAAGAACGGAGCTAGCCCATTGGCTAATAATCCGTACATCTCACTAAGAGCATGTTTGATTGGGTGGATTACAGTGTGGGATTAGGATTATTAATCTGTGGGCCCAATTATCCTATATTTGTTTTAACATTTTTGTTTAGGATTATTAATCCAATGGATAATTAATCCAATAAATTTGTAGGATTATTAGTAATAGGGTAGGGGTGGGATTATTAATCCAATGGATATTAATCCAATTGGATAGTGAATACCACACTAATTTACTAGGACTATTAATACTTCACTATTAATATTGTGAATCAAACATGACCTAAGAGTTCAAAAGTTTGACTCTCATTAGGTTTTTGGCCCTTGTATTTGATTGGGGTTTTTCTTCAGTTTGATAGGTTTGTTGTATGATTGAGCTATATGTTAGACTTTCTTTCATAATTGAATATGTAATTTGGTGTAATTCCATGATATTTTTAAAATAATCTCCCACTGATTGACCAAAAAAAATATGAATATAACAAAGCAGCACGTGAACAAATTCTTTTTTACAGGATGGTAAAGCTATATTGGAAACCTTTTTGAGCTGCACCTTGACTCTTAACCCATTTGGTGATACCAATAAAGTAAGGGGCTTCTAAGAAGAAATTTGTGCTTTCCTTTCCTTAAAAGAAATGAGTGAGTTCTAGAAGAGAGTCTCTATATGAAAGATTTGGGATTTTGTTTGTGCTAGTCTTTTAAGTTCTGAAGTTATAATAGTTTTGAAGGTTGATTCATATAGATTTACACCATAATTTTCCAAAAAGGTTGAAGCACTGTCCATTAGATTTTGTTCTTCTCTAGCTTGCTTGAAAGGCAGTGTCTTGCAATGCAAATCTGTTTGGCTTTTGTGAAAGCTATAAGCCAAAATTTAAAACTCCTTTCTCACCTGTAATACTACGTACTTGGCAAGATCTTAATGAACATTATATTCCTGGATAAATCCTTAAATTAACCCCTGGTTTTTTTTCAGTATTCCCCTTAATAAAATGACTGGTTTCAATTTGAAATTTTCCTTACTGATTATAACCACATAAATGTTTGAACATTTTCTTTTTTCTCCTTTTTATGTTTGATTGAACTAGATTACCAATACCATTATAATAAACAAACTTATTTAATTTTTATGACATTTGCAATTTCCGATGGTCAATTCTGATAATTTCATCAAGTTTTGAAGTGAGCAATGTTGTCAATTTTACCTATACTTGGCAAAAACAGTTTTGAAAAAAAAAAAATAGCAGCAACGCCAACAAAAATATTAATTCTTAAATAAGACAATTGCGAGGAACATACATGGAATAGTTTTTGTGAGATGCCATCTATCTGTGCAAAGTAGGCTTCTAAAAGCATCTCCAGCTCCTCAATATTGGGCTTTATTCCAGTATAAGTTTCATAGCTGTGTTGAGACTTAGTTTCTTCACCCCTGAAAATGAAGTACCATGAAGAATAAGTAAATACACAACCAGCAAAACGTTTCCACATGGAGATATAACTGCAAGTTAAATGACATTGTAATTCTAGTTGTATTTATCATATCCTACGTCAATTTTATTAGATAAACTTGGTTGTATTCCACAGTCTGATTTGTTCAAGGTCAGTTCTATTCTATGAAATGTTCAAGATTATCACAATAGCCAACGTCACATGTAGCTTACTGTTAAATCTGGATCATCATTCCAGTACCACCAGTTGCTGCCGCCGCCGCCACCACCTCCCTTACTCTACCACCCCACCACAACACAACCGCTACCACTCGCCACCACACTACCACCAACACTATGTCACTACCAATTCAACACCACAATATAAAGTGAAAGAAAAGAATTTGAAAACTAAAAAATTTAAAAATCTCTTCTTATACATATTAAACAACTTGATTTAATTAAAGAATTTAGTTTTTGTACACACCACACAACTTTTTTAGATTAAAAAATTCAACAGTTAATTTTCAATTTCAGATTTCAATATTTAGTTTTCAGTTGTATCAAACAGCACGTAAGTTATCAAACACCACCTTAGTCACACTATTATTTATTAAATAAACAAATGAAATAATCACTCTGTTTTGTGAACTATTTTGTGCCCCCACACACTTTTCCAAGGGAATATAATCCTCATCTGATCCGCCAAGATCTCATAAAAAGATTCTACCTCAAACCCTCCAGACTTGGATTTCAACCGTCAGGGAGCATCCCATCCATCACCAACACGATGAATGGCATAAAGACGCCTGAAGAGGTCCATCAACTCCCCTATCTCCTAATCATTAAGCTTTCTTAGGGATACCTATATCCCAAAATACATGACTACCATCTACCTTGAGATACTCAATAACGACTACCCCAATACTAGCAATATTAGGATACCATGCATCCAACCTCCTCTCCACACTACACATGGCTCCAAAACCTACCACAAACTGAATGTGCCTGGAAAATACATCTCACCCATTTTGGATGCCTTTTCACATGTCTAACCCATAAGACATGGTAACTGCCTCTGAAGTGAAGCCCATCCACCCATATACAACCAATCAACCTTTTCCTCAGATAATTCATACTCCGGTACACTCCCTATCATGCATTAAATATGAAAATTAATAATTATTCTAAGAAAGATAAATTTATTGCATCAGTAATCACCTTTCTTCATCATCCTCAAGTGCCTCATCATATAATTCCTCCTTTAAGGATGTGTGGTCCATTGAGTGACCAGCAAACTTCTCTGTTAAAATACATTTCAGCCATATCATTGTCATCATCTAACAGATGCTCGAGTTCATCTCTCACCTAAAAACAAAATGAGAAAAAAAGAAAATTACGAACAATGTAAATAGCCAACAAGTCCATGAGTGGAGACAAAGATATCCAACATAATATCAATTTTGAGCATCACATCCATAACTTTAATAATATGAAATATCAAAATATTGGTTATGAAACAGATAAGTGAGCTTCACATAATCCCCTCAACAATCTAACTCTTTGATACATGATAACAGATTTTTTTTTATAAAAAAATGAAAATTTGTTGAGTAAAGACAATAGGGCCATCGTAACTCTAATATACAATTTTTTGTCTTCATAATTGCCACACTACTTGTTTTAGGCCTTGTTTGGCATTCCCTAAAAAAGTCAAAAAGTCACTATTCTATTTAAGTCATATCATCTTATTTAAGTCACATCTCTCTACCACATCACTTTAAATCCAACCCATATTTCATTAAAAGTCAAAAAGTACACTTATTTAGAACATTCCAAACAACCCCTTACATAATCTTTTTGAAGTTTCTGTATTAGACACCAACCTTCCTGCCCATAATTCCTGTCCTCAAAGAAGGAAGTGAAGAACATTTCAATAATTATTTATTTATTATCATGATGGGTCCTAAACGACATAATTAACTATTTGTAGAGATGCAGACAACAAAAAAATGGTGTTTAAACATAGGTAAAGAATTGTAGTATCTCATGACTCAAGTAGAAGAGCACTGTCCACTTAGGAAGCTCTTGGTTATCAATTATTCATTAGGGAGTCTAATCACTGTTCTTAACCACTAAACTAGAATCAAACTCTTCTATCAACAAATATTTGAGCAGGAAGCCAGCAACAATCTCGGCATGAGAAAAATATTGAGATGGACACCAATCTCTTCTGAGCTAAAAACAACATCAAAATTATAAATCTCCTCTAAATTTTTATTGTTGTACTTTTCTCGCCTTATGGAGTTGTGGTTGCCAGATGAGAGGGTAATTTATACCTAAATTGGGCCGAGATGGGTAAATGGGCCGAGCTGAGTAAATGGGCCGTTCTTTGGGCTACAATAAGAAGGGCTGGATGAAAGGGAGCTTGTAGTTAGCCCGGTCTTGGTAAGCCTTATTGTTATCCCGGTCCGAAAGAACCTTGAAGTTTGTCCGGTCTAGAGAAGCTTTGCATATAGCCTGGTCACCATACTTAAAGTTAGCCCGGTCATGGCTTATCGTGGGTAGCTCGGTCAGAACCTTGCTGTTTGATTAGCTCGGTCTGATCAGACCATGGTTTGTACATGGAAAACCGAGGTAAGAGCAGTGAAAGGAAGAACCAAACTAGCTATAGTTCGGTCTAGTCTACGGCTTAGCATAGCCATGCTTACCTCGGTCGTATTGGAATCCGACCATGGTGAAACCATCTCACTTGGTTTAAGTAGTGAGGGGGGTGTTGAAGGATAAGCATTATCTTTCAGGAGTATGACTCCTAGGAGGACTCTACATGGATGAGTAAAAGTCCTACTAGGATTGTGCCACGCGAAACCTATAAAAGCTCACAACATCACTTAAGGAGAGGTAACACAACTTTGATTCTCAAATACGCAGAGCTTTGTCTATTTGTCTATTTTTGCTGACTTAGGCATCGGAGAGGTATCTGGCACACACCCGCCGGGTAGCTCACGTTTGTGTTTTCAAGAAGTAAAGTGACGACGTACGGAGGAGCGCAGACTTGATCAACAGGATTATACGAGAAGGTTTATTTCTTTCCCGTACAATTGGCGCCGTCTGTGGAAATTTCACACAGAGCAAAACCTCTTGATCAAGTTTTCCTCTCTAGTTGGAAGCAATGGCGCACAACGAAGATTTGTCGCAGTCCGCCATTGATGGACAAACCCCAGAAGGGGGTGGGAGGCGCGAAGGATTACCCTCTATCCCTTCCATGGCGGACTTAGAGCCCCAGTGATAGAATCCCTAGAGGGATGCAAGGGGGAGGCGGAACAACAGCCCCTGTCGCTCTCGCTCACAAAGTCCTAAAAGGCAAAGGCGAAAAATCGACCCTCAAGCTCTAGAGGATCGCATAAAAGAGCAAGATGAACTAATAAGGAAGATGGCGGCGGACATGGAGGCAATGAAGCGCCAGATCAAGAGAAAAGAGGTGGCGACGGGAGAGGGGCGCAAAGGCAATACGCCTCCTCGCCACTCTGAAGATCGTGGTAGGTATACCACGTCATTGCAAGCAGAGAGTAGAAGCCTCAGGTCAGGTGACACTCAATCAAGGACTTCCAGAACTCGTTACTCCAGGTTTGAGAGAACGAGATCATTGAGGTCTTACACTGAGGGAAGTACCTATCGGCCCTTACATACGCACTAGACATCATCCAGGCAAACAGAGTTGCCTAGATCGTCCGACTTACGGACTGTGCTTGAAGAAAGGGCGCGACAGAAGGAGGATGCCAGGGCACGCGACCCACACAGAGTTTCAGCCCTTCAGCGGTTGGCTCCTCGAACGCATGGAAGCGTCGAGGTTAGAATGCCGATACCGCACCTTGCCTACGAACCAATAGATAAAACGTTGGCAAGACTACATAGCTCGCCGTTCGTTCCGGCGATTGAGAACGCACCATTACCCTCAGGCTTCATCCAGCCTAAATTTACCACGTACGAAGGGAAGACAGACCCTTACATCCACCTAAGCCACTTTTGCCAGGTTATGGCAATATACCGGCAGAACAAGGCTTTGATATGCATCCTATTCCCATCTAGCCTTGGCGACCTAGGTTTAACTTGGTTCGAAAGGCTACCAAAAGGTAGCATAGCCTCCTGGGCGCAATTAGCGGAGGCATTCGTGACGAGATTCAGAATGAACACCAAGACGCCAGTGGAGATTGATCAGCTACTCTCCATCCACATGGGCGATAAAGAAACATTAAGGTCCTACAACAGTCGCTATTGGGAGACGTTCAACCAGATAGGGGACTGCCCCACCAATCTCACCATCGCAAAGTACAAAAGAGGCCTTCCAGTTGGGAACAAACTAAGAGACTCAATCACTATGACACCGCCTCTCACGATAGAGGCCTTAATGGAGAGAGTGCACCAGCACATTTAGATAGAAGAAGATGGCGCCCGTGCTATAGCAAAATCTAGCACGTCTGCAGTACCAGATAAAAAGACCGCGGCAAAGGTCAACGCGGTAGAATGTCCGAACAAAAACGGACGAAGCAGGCGGGACAACGGAGAAAACCGAGATAAAAGATAGTTGAGAATCAGCACTGCCATTACCACGGTATTCAAGAAACCAATCTACCGAATTCTCAGTGAGATACGCGATGAACCTTTCGTTAAATGGCTAGCTAAATTAGGAGAGGCACATAAGGACTACGACGAAAGATTTTGGTGCACCTTCCATAAAGAAAAGGGGCACCGCACTAAAAATTGTACACCATTGAGACAGCATCTAGAGGAGTTGGTGGCAGCCGGGCACCTGGACAAATACATTGAAGGAGGGGCGCAGCCAGCCCTCCAAAATGACAACCACCCAAACGGAATGCTAATCAACGCCCCACCTCAAGGCGTGATAAACGTAATACATGGGATATGCGAACTTGAGCGCGTATGTGAGCTCAGAGGCATGATCAAAAAGGCTGAGCACTTAAGGGAGGTTCTAAGTGCACAACCCACAATCAGGAAAGGAAGAATGGAGGCCACCAATGTCATCTCGTTTTCAGACAGAGACTTGACGAGGATATACTGCCCTCACAACGACGCCCTAATCGTCACACTCCGCGTCAAGGATTACGACATCAAGCGGATTTTGATAGACCAAGGTAGCTCGTGTGAGATAATGTACTACGACACCTTCAAACAACTGAAATTGGAGGATAATGTACTACGACACCTTCAATGCCAGAGTGGCTAGTCGGCAAGATTATCCTTCTAGTTAGGGCAGGAAGCATCACAAAACAAGTGAAATTTTGGGTATTGAAGGTTCCTTCCACTTACAACATAATCTTGGGAAGAACATGGCTGCATGCCATGCGAGTGGTAACTTCATCCTACCATCAAGTAATGCGATTCCCCAACGAAGCTGGGGTAGTTGAAGAGGTCTTTGGAGACCAAATTATGTCCAAGCAATGCATTGTCACGGTTAATGGCAGCCGCGCTGCTAAGGGATATGTTCATTCGGTGGAAGAACCTGAGAGCAATAAACTGTTCGCAGATGTCGGCAAAACAGCTAATCAAAAAGCGGTGGAAGACTTGGTAGAGGTAAGAATAGATGAAAAGAACCCGGATAAGTTCTTTTTGCTCGGTTCGTCGTTGTCCAGCACTGAGAGATTAGAGGTTTTGGAATTTTTGACCTTTAACATCGAAGTATTCGCCTGGATGCCCTACGACATGCCAGGCATTGATCCAAACTTCATCTGTCACCAACTCAATGTCCACCTATCCGCCAGACCAATCATTTAGTGCACTCGCAGATCGACACTCCACAACGCCGAGATAGTAGCGGAAGAAGTGGGAAATCTGCTAAAGGCAGGAGCTATCAGAGAATTGCACTACCCCAGATGGATTTTCAACACAGTCGTGGTGCCAAAGAAGAATGACAAATGGCGTGTCTGCGTCGACTATAAGACAGTCAACAATGCATGCCCAAAGGATAGCTTCCTCCTACCACGGATAGATCAACTGGTAGACCTAACGGCGAGGCACAACCGACTTAGCTTTCTTGATGCGTACAGAGGCTACCATCAGATCGCCATGTACGAACCAGACTGGGAGGTCACGTCCTTTATAACTCTAAGAGGATTGTATTGCTACAAGGTTATGCCCTTTGGCCTAAAGAACGCAGGGGCAACATTCTAGAGAATGGTCACTAAGATATTTGAGCCGTTGTTAGGCAGAACAATAGAGGCTTACATTGACGACATGGTAGTCAAGAGCAAGGATGAGAACGACCATCTAAGGGACCTAGGTGAGATGTTCTAGATTCTGAAGAGGCACAAGTTACGCCTTAATGCATCTAAGTGGGCGTTTGGTGTAGGATCTGGCAAATTCTTGGACTTCTTGGTGACCAACTGGGGTATAGAGGTAGACCCCTCTCACCGGCATGGCAGCTGCACTCAACCGATTCATAAGTCGGTCGTCAGATAGACTACGACCATTTTTTCAAGCATTAAAAGCCAAGTTCAAGTGGGACGAAGAATGCGACCGCGCACTGAAAAGCTTGAAAGAATACATGTCTTCTCCACCACTGCTTGTCACCCCAATACCTGGTAAAGAACTCTTCCTGTACCTAGTAGTCTCTTAGTACGCAATTAGCACAGTGTTGGTCCGTGCGAAAGGAATCCAACATCTGCCCATCTTTTATGTCAGCAAGACATTGCTGGGCGCCGAAACAAGGTACTTTCCACTGGAAAAACTGGCCTTGGCCTTGATGATGGCCTCAAGGAAGTTGTCACACTACTTTCACACCCACACCATAGTCGTCCTCACAGCTTTCCCATTAAAAGCTTTGTTTAAGAGGGTGAACTTTTTTGGGCGAATCTTGAAGTGGGCAGTAGAGTTGGGACAATTCGACATCAAGTTCCAACCAAGAACCACGATAAAGGCCCAAGTTTTGGCAGACTTTGTCGCAGAATTCACCCTAAGAAGTCATCATATCTGCCCATTCAACCTGACTAACACAACTGAACTAGGGATAGAAATTGACGCCGGAATAGCGCAACCCATGGTGCAGGATACTCAGTCAGACCCCAAGGTAGACCAGAGTAAAAGAAGCAAGGAAGAAGTGAACCATGCTACACCAAACCAAGACTCACCAACAAATAAAGACTGGGTACAATCAGATAGCGAGGGGCAGACAACAAATATGGACCTTGAAGAAAATACCAGTAACATTCTTGACCCCACGGCATCATCTGACCCCTCAACTTACTGGAAGCTGTTCGTCGGAGAGATGTGGAAGCTCTTTGTAGATGAAGTATCCAACAGGCATGGCACAGGACTTGGCATAGTCATCATCTCACCAGACCGCCTAGTTGTGGAGTAAGTAGTCAACCTTGGCTTCCCAGCATCAAACAACGAAGCAGAGTATGAAGCACTTCTTGCAGGTCTCAAATCAGCATTCTACATGAAGACCACCGAGCTAATGGTTTACAGTGACTCACAACTGGTGGTAAACCAAATTTCAAGCGACTACGAAGCAAATGATGACAGGATAGCTAAGTACCAAGACTTAGTCAGAAAAGAGATCAAGAAATTTGAAGTAGTAAGAATAAAACAGATTGGCAAGGAGGAAAACAGCAGAGCAGACGAACTAGCAGGCTTTGCTTCAATGGCAAATACATTCATCCCTCATCCGCTGTTAATCGATTACCTACCAAGACCAAGCATTGAAGACCCCGAAGCAGAAGAGGTATGTTGCGCCGAACTAGGCCCCTCATGGATGGATCCCATCATACTGTTCTTAAAAGACGGCATTTTACCGAAAGAAAAGAAAGAAGCTAACAAAATTAGAGCAAAGTCGCAGCGATTTTGGCTCTCCCCTTCTATGGCATTGTACAAAAGGTCATTCTCATGACCTTATCTAAAGTGTGTTCACCCCGACAAAGTGGAAGCATTCCTGTTTGAGATACACGAAGGGGTGTGCGGAAGCCACCAAAGAGGAAGATTGTTGGCTTACAGAGCTATTTCATAAGGATACTGGTGGCCATACATGCAGGCAGAATCGGAGAAGTATGTGAAGAAGTGTGAGAAATGTCAGAAGTTCGCACACCAAATACATCAGCCAGCCAGAGAGCTCCTACCATTGACCAGTCCATGGCCCTTCGCAATGTAGGGCTTGGACTTAGTAGGACCACTTCCAATAGTACCCGAAAATAGGAAGTTCTTTCTTGCAGTAACAAACTACTTCACAAAGTGTGTGGAAGCAGAAGCATTGGCATCAATCAAGGAAAAAGATGTAAAGAAGTTCGTCTGGAAGAATATCATCACTCGGTTCGGCATACCTAAAGCCCTAATATCAGACAACGACACTCAGTTTGATAGCAGAATCTTTAGAGGCTTTTGTGCAGAATACAAGATAGAGTTCTACAATTCTACACCGGTATATCCCCAAGCAAATGGCCAAGCAGAAGCATTAAACAAGGTTGTCTTGGATGGATTGAAGAAGAGGTTAGAAAAAGCAAAAAGCAAGTGGGCTGAGGAACTGTCTCATGTTCTGTGGGCTTACCGTACCACACCTTGGCGATCAACTGGAGAGACACCATTCTCTTTGACCTATGGCATGGAGGTAGTAATCCCACTGGAAGTTGGTCTCTTTACAATTAGAAGCGAAAATTTTGATCCAGACTTGAATGGAGAAGCTATAGCATTGGAGCTCGACCTCGCTGAAGAAAGAAGAGAAAGAGCACTGGTTCACATTGCCTCGTACTAACAAGAGTTGTCTAGAAAGTATAACAAAACAGTAGATCCAAGACAATTAAAAATCAGAGATTGGGTACTGCGCAAAGTGATGGGAAACACCATGGTACCAGGAGATGGCAAGTTAGGGCCTAATTGGAAAAGACCTTACAAAGTGGACGGATTAGCTGGCAAAGGGGCATACCACTTAGAAGATGAGGACGACAAAGCAATTCCCAGACCATGGAACATTGACAATCTCAAACTATTTTATTTTTAGCCTTTTTTTAGAATACTTGTAATTTTTTCCTTTCTCAATAAAATAAGTAGTTTCTTTTCAGTATAGTTGTTTCCTTCTGTAAAAGATCGTTTTAGTGAGTTAGGGACATTAAAAGCACAGTTAGCCGGAATAACCAACTATGCATCCTCCTAAGCTCAAGATAAGGATCCAGGCTGCAGGACGTTTGGTTGGAATAACCAAACACTTTACTCTAGGTTGGTTGGAAAAACCAATCTAGAGGTTAGCTGGAAAAACCAACACCCTTCCTAAGCCTAGGATAAGGATCCAGGCTGCAAGACGTTTGGTCGGAATAACCAAACACTTTATTCTAAATTGGCAGGAAAAATCAATCTAAAGGTTGGCCGGAAAAACAAACACCCCTCCTAAGCCCATGATAAGGATCCAGGCTGCAGGACGTTTAGTCGGAATAACCAAACACTTTATTCTAAATTGGCAAGAAAAACCAATTTAGAGGTTGACTGGATTAAACCAACTCTTGGTACTCTTCAGCCGAGGTAAGTATTTCGGCTAAAGAGTGGTTGGCTAGATTAAACCAACTCTTGGTACTCTTCAGCCGAGGTACATATCTCAGCTAAAGAGTGGTTGGCTGGATTAAACCAAACTCTTGGTACTCTTCAGCCGAGGTAAGTATCTCAGCTAAAGAGTGGTTGGCTGGATTAAATCAACTTTTGGTACTCTTCAGCCGAGGTAAGTATCTCGGCTAAAGAGTGGTTGGCAGGTATACTTATAGTTGCAATGATTAAGACCGGGATAAAGTATCTCGGCAAGAGAATGTTGTACCTCATCCAAGACTTCAGTTAGAAAGTAAAGTACAAACATAGAGATCAATCAAAATAAGAATTGGAACAAAAGAGCAGACTTCATTGAAAATTCAAAGCAAGTACAAAGGGTGGGGTGTCAGCCCGGTTACAATCTGTGTCCAAAAGCAAAGAAAAGAAAATACAGAAATCAGGCAAAAAAAAGAAGAATGCAAAGTCAGGCAAACAGATCATCAAGATCCGTATCAAGTTTAACTTGCAGCCCGATTTCAGTTGGAAGCTTGGTTTCAGTCGGGAGTATGGTCTCGGTTGGAAGCACGGTTTCAGTTGGTAGTTCGACAGTCAAGTTTTCCACCGTTGGCTCCGACCGAGCCGACTGACAGGCGGGATCATTGACAACCGGGGTACCATTGGGCATGGTTTCTTCTTCATCTGAATCTTCAAGAAACTGTTGCTAAGTGGTAGTAGCATACTCCGCTAGTGAGCTTGGTATGACGTATTGAGGAGGATTGAAGACCTCGATCTCAGGCCCATGACCGAGCTGCACCACAGCACCCCTCCACCCGCATTTAAAGAAGAGATCCTTTGTAGTTTCACACTGCTTAATGTATAGGGCTTCACCCTCTTTAAAGCCCTGGTCCTCTGTAGCCTCCAGCTTCTTCTCAAGCTCCGTTATTTCGGCTTTCTTTTTTCCTTCTAGCTTGGCCAGCTCACGCAGGTATTTGTCTTTCATCATGGCCAGGGCCTTTTGTTTATCAGTATTAGCCGAGGTAACTAGTCCGGTTAGACGGGTCACCTCGGCCTCTAGCTCGGCCGTCTTCTGTTGACATTCTTTCAGCTCGGCCAATTTGGCATCCGCTTCTGCCATGGCCTGCCTTGTTGTTTTCCTAAGTTCCAACACTCGCTTGTGCGCGATGTGATTTTTCTGTATAGCTTGCAAAAGGATAGAGAGTAACTTTTTAAACAGAGCAGACAGTTGAGAAAATCAAAAAATAAAGAAAAAATGGCAACTTACCAACACCATGGATTTTGTGGACAAGCGAAGGGCCTTTAGCTCGGTCAGGTGGTCGTGGTGCCTCATGTTGGCTGGAAGGCAAACACCTTTAGCCAGGTTGAATGCCATCAGGTGGTCTTTCTTTGCGACCACTGAGTCAGAATCCGTGATAGCACGATTTCTGAAAGGTGATTTATGGAGCCCACTTGGAGGAGGTAGCTTGGCCAGAGTGCTCCGGTTGTGGGCTCGATGGAGGGCTTGGCAGAGTGGTTTGAGGAACCATGGTTTCATCTTCATCAACAAGACGTTGCTCGGTTTGGGTAGTCCGAGCACGTTTCTTTGGGCGAGATGATGAAGGTTGTTGAAAAGGAAGGGCCACCACGGTCCCCTGAGTTTGATCGGCTGGTGGTACCTCGGTTGGGTTTGTTTCGATCAGAAGGGCTCGCACGGCTCTCTTTTTGGCCATTTCTTGTTCAGAAGTTAGAGGAATTAGATTGATCTGGGCAAGGTTGGGTCTGGTTCAAGCGAAGCTTCCAACAAGAAATCAGTTACCTTGGTCTTTCGCTTGCCACTGTATCGGTAGGTCGGCTGAAAATTCAGTAACTCAGTCCAACTTCAGTTTGGATATCGCAGCGCGGCACGAAGTGTAGCTAGGTTGGGGTAGCCGTATTGTGACTTGAGAAAGTTCGAGTCTGTATAAAAAGAAGACAACTGTTAGTCCGGTTCAAATATTAAAAACCGAAGTAAAGAAAGGCATACAAAGGAGCCGAGATAAACCTACCGACTACACCCTTGTTCTAGTTTATTCTGTCACCAGGGATCTGGGCTTGTTAGTCCTCAAAATTCCCATATACCCAGAAGAAATCGTCGTCGTTCATATCTTTGTCCAGAGTATCTTTTATTATCTTTTCACGCCAGCATCTTATTCTTAAATAATAGACCCATCCATCTTCGGCGGATCCTATAGAATATTGGTTGAAGAGCTCTGTTAAGCCGAGGTTAAGACCAGCCCGACGATTTAGCTCGGCAATACCATTTATTATACGGTAAGAATTGGTGAAAATTTGGGTTGGGCATAGGTTGGTCTGCCTTAGAAATTCGCAGAGGAGAGGCTGAACAGGAAATCTTAGTCCGGTTTCTACTATGGACAATAGGGTAAAAGGAACAAAGCCACGGTTTTCCCATGGGGTGATATCTAGGTCGGCTAAGGTGAGGTGAACGTCATCAGGGATGTTATAATCCTTTCGGAATTCAGCCATACCACTAAGTGTGTTTACTACAAACCTATACTTTCCCATTTATGGTTTAAGTTATGAATAAATTATACTTGGGTATTAGCTTAGTCAGAGAATGGTGCCGAGTAGCTCGGTTAAGCGCTCAAAAGAGTGTCTAGGCAACCTAAGTCTGCAAAGTGAAAAACAAAGGTTAAGCATAGATCGTTGGACCGTGCTAAAAGAAACACAGGCAAGATAAATGAAGTCCTAGCTCGGCTATGTGAATTGCTTCATGTCTTAGCTCGGTTTGAGCAAGGGGTCTGTTAGCTCGGTTTAAGCGAAGGTTTGCTAGCTTGGTTTGAGCAAGGGATTTGTTAGCCCGGTTGAGCCTATAGGGGCAGCATTCTTAGTTCGGTTTGAACTAAGAAGGCTGGTTTAGCCCCGAGTTGTAGCTCGGTCATGGTCCAGGCTTTCAAGCATATTATTACAAACGTAGCACGGATCAATAACCTAGCTAAGATGAATGAAACAAAAGATGGTTTGACCTGATGAAACTACTAGTTTAGCGTGAAATGCTAGTCTAGTTGGTAGTTTGACTAGATTGACATCAACTACAAACAACTTCCTAGTTCGGTTATATTGTGATTTTGGATCAAATACAGTGTTCTACAGATTGCTTAGTGAAATACAAGTGGTTCTTGTAAGGTTTTTCCCAGAAAACGCAAGGAAAAGCAAAAATGTGTTTTGCAAAAGGCACATAAACAATATGCTGTGGATTGAAAACAATACAGTGTAAAAAGAGAACAGATTTGTGTTACTTACTAGGTTAAGAGGAAGGAAATGGAAGTAGAGTACAACAAGGACCACAAGCTTCATAGTTGCAAAGTTGAAGAACAATGGAGGCTCGAAGAGAGAGAGAAAATGAGGTGAATAGTGGTATGAATGATTCGAAAAAAGATCGAAGAGATTTGTTTTGGTGGAAGGCCCAAAATTTGGGCAGGATTATTCAAAAAACACGGGGTATGAAGACGGCGTGACAGCTGCCTTGAGCCAATCGGAGTATGCCACATGTCATTGGAATGAGAAGCGATTCAGTTGCTGTGATTGAAGAAACGTTTTGACCGGACAGCTAGAGCCCGGTGTGAATTTAGCTCGGCTGGAAAGGCTAAATAGTCTTAGCACGGTTGGGAAAGCTAAATAGTTTTAGCACGGCTATAAAGGCTTAAAAGTTTAGCTCGATTGTAAGACTAAAGTTTTTAGCTCAGCTGGTAAAACAAGTAAATCCCTATCATGCTGCGCAGATGGAATTAAGGGGCAATTGAGAGGATAATTTATACCTAAATTGGGCCAAGATGGGTAAATGGGCCAAGCTGAGTAAATGGGTCATTCTTTGGGCCACAGTAAGAAAGGTTGGATGAAAGGGAGCTGGTAGTTAGCTCGATCCGAAAGAACCTTGAAGTTTGTCCGGTCTAGAGAAGCTTTGCATATAGCCCGGTCACCATACTTAAAGTTAGCCCGGTCATGGCTTATCGTGGGTAGCTCGGTCAGAACCTTGCTGTTTGATTAGCTCAGTCTGATCAGACCATGGCTTGTACATGGAAAACCGAGATAAGAGCAGTGAAAGGAAGAACCAAACTAGCTATAGTTCGGTCTAGTCTACGGCTTAGCATAGCCATGCTTACCTCGGTCGTATTGGAATCCGACCATGGTGAAACCATCTCACTTGGTTTAAGTAGTGAGGGGGGTGTTGAAGGATAAGCATTATCTTTCAGGAGTATGACTCCTAGGAGGACTCTACATGAATGAGTAAAAGTCCTACTAGGATTGTGCCACGCGAAACCTATAAAAGCTCACAATATCACTTAAAGAGAGGTAACACAACTTTGATTCTCGAATACGCAGAGCTTTGTCTATTTGTCTATTTTTGCTGACTTAGGCATCGAAGAGGTATCTGGCACACACCCGCCGGGTAGCTCACGTTTGTGTTTTCAAGAAGTAAAGTGACGACGTACGGAGGAGCGCAGACTTGATCAACAGGGTTATACGAGAAGGTTTATTTCTTTCCCATACACCAGACAAACTTCGACTCATTGTCGTTGTCAGAAAAGTGTAGGTAATCAAATGGTTGCCACCGTTACCGTCAAAATATTGCCATCAAAGGGTTTTCAAAGTTTTGAGGGTAGGTATGCTTTGAAGGTGGAATTTGGGAAAGATAAATGGGTGGTGATGGAGGTGGGTGTTCTCATAAATCCTAACTCATAATGTAGTGGGTATGTAAGTTTAATTGTGAGATGAGATGTAAAATTAATGATATCTTTTGTAGTAATTTTATTTGAGGTTATTATCGTGATTAAAAAAAAAGATAAAAATTGGGAGGGTCCAAAATAATTTATGAGGTGTTAATAGTAGCACTCAAAAAAAATAATGTGGACTAAATAGAATATAAGTATGTGAAAAGAGAATTAGGAAAAAGTACCCCTTTATTACATAAATCTTTTTAAGTGTAATATATCAAGGAGTATTTATTACATAAATCTTTTTACGTAAAATATTACAGGAATAAATCTAAAATCAAGAAAGAAATCCCTGTGAATTTACTTATTTATTTATTTTTAGATAGGAATCTTAGGTTAAAATATGTAGTTTAATAAGTTCATGCAATAAACTCCTCCTCTCCTTGTATTTTTTGTTTTACCTATAAATAAATTTTAAGAGGCTCACCATTGGCTCATCTTATATTTCGGTTCTTCAAGTAAATATAAAAGTAATAAATCAGTCGTGAAGAATTTCTTTCCATTCATACCATTCATGCTGCTACTTTTCATTACAAGGAAATCTTTCTTTGTCCATTTCATTATTCAATATTTTGTAACGACGTTGTGATCTTTCTTTTTCTGTAGTTTGGTGGTAAGGACTTTGGTATTAATCCTAAGGTTCTCTGTTCGAGTAATGAAGGCAACCTCCTAAGCATCAACATGGTTGGTTGGTGTAAATCGTATACGAATTCATGACCTATCACTACATGAATTCAGAGACTGATTAATACCACCAAAGGATAACCCCAATAGGGTTAGGCCTTTTTTATTACATTGTATTTTTTTTTCCTTTTTTTCCTTTAAAAAATGGAAAAATAACCCCCTCCCAAAAAAAAATAAAAATAAATTATTCATGATCTTATTTCACTGATTTCCCTCCTCTCTCTCTCTCTGTATGTGTGTGTGATATATTATGACTTTGATTAAAGCATTGTGTAATTGTTAGGTGTATTACATAGTTGTGATAATATATTGTTGAATTTTTTTATATTTTGACTTTGATTAAACATGAGTTGTGTAATTGTTAAGTGTATTACATAGTTGTGATAATATATTGTTGAATTTTTTTATATTTGTAAATTATTTTATATTGATTGATAAAAAAAATAAAATTAAAAGCAAGTCTTCATCCATTGTGTAGTTAGATTGAGGGTATTAGTTCTCCTAAAACTTATCACAGGTGTTATTTAACAATCTAAACTAATTTTCTTTTATTAAATAATCTACACATAAAAAGACTGATATAAATTATAAAAATAGAATCCATAGTAAATTTCACGGGCCAAACAATATCCTATGAGAGACAATCCTCTCCCAAAATAAAAAGACTAAAACACGATTGGTTGGCTAATTGTTTTGTTAATTATTAGAAGGGCAATGATATATACAAACAAAATTTATGTACATAGTTCACAAGAAAAAATGATGTGACGTGGATTTTAATTGTTGTTTCATCTCAAAATAAAACATTCATTGTCTTTTTTTTTTAATCTTTAATATCGTGAGGCCGAGAGGTTGGTTAGATGGTTGTGAGTAGCAGTAGTAGGGATAGTCTGTACTATCTCGAATCTCTCTCGATTTCTGTCGTCTTTCTGTACCTTTAATTTCATGTTTTTTAATGAAATTTTTCTTTGCTGATCAAAAAAAAAAAAATAAAACATTCATTATTATAGTATATAGTTTTAAATATCTCATTGTCACATAATTTTAATTGAATTTATATATATATATATATATATGTTTATAAATGCAGGTAAGGAAACAATGACGGTGGAAGGGTGTGTGATTCGAATTCCGGCGCAAGGAGGCTTATTTTGTGACAAGGACCAATTGTGATACAATTTGCAAACAGCAGAAAGGCCGCTTCTTTAAAGGACGTTGCATTTTATTTATTTATTTTTTTTTTTGATCGGCAAAGAAAATCTTTATTGATGAGGTAAGAAAAATTATATCAATAAAGAGGAGCTTGGAGCTAAGAAAAGCACCAAGCTCCGGTTGGTGAGAAACCAACAAAAGAGAGAGGGAAAGAGGAAAGAGCAAAACATCAAAAATTGAGGCACAACAGCATCCTCAATGGACCTGCCTACCAGAACTGAGCAGCAGAACACTATTTGAACACCATTTGGACAGAACTGAAAACCTGTCTTCTCATTCTGAACTTCATAGCAGCCACAAAACAGAACCCACACATTCAGCCTCCTTCAATCCATTTATCTTCCGGATAAAACTGAACACCATTTGGACAACATAAAAACTAAAAACCAGATAAAACTGAAAATCTGCCTTCCCTTTCTGAACAACATCTGATCCCATAAAGACTATAACACAGCAGAATATCAGAAGCAGATGGACTGATTCAACAGATGAGCTCCAAAAACACCCAAAATTCACTCCAAAAACTCCCAACAGCATCCTGTCAGCAAACAGAGCTTTGAAACAGAGAATCTTTGATGATGAATTCACTCAGACAGAACAGGTTTCAGCCAACATCACTCAGACAGATCAGAGGAGCAGACTAGCTGATTAGAGCAGAAACAAACTGTAGATTCAGGAATGAAAATTGATTTGATTCCATTTGAAAACTAGATCATCAATTGAGAATGGGAAATTCCATTTTAATTGACACTTGCTTTTGTCAATACCCTTGCTAATTATAATTCCTTTTCCCATGAAACTAAAATAATAATGGGAGATTGCCCAATAAATACTATGTCTCGAATTTGTAATTCATATAATCTTCTTCTTCTTTTTTTTTTTTTTTTTTGTTTTGGTGTGTGTGTGATCTATTTAATCCTTTTGAATGTGTAATAACTCATTTGCCATTATAATCTAGGGATGGTCATTCACGGGGCTGGACCGACACTATCTAATAAGGAATTTTGTATCCACCAAAGTCCTCTGGCCCGAACATCGGGCCTATATAATCAACTAAAATGCAGTCCTAAATAAATTATAATTCCTAAGGCCGTCCATTAGACCATGTATATAAACTATAAAAGAATAAATAGATGAATAAATATCATAGTACTTGTTATTTTTTCATAAATAAACAAAGGCTGATGGGTCGTTACACACACCAAAACTAAACACAAAACTATACAAAATTCTTTCAGAATAATGGCAAGTTCAGGTATCGATCCACAGGGACAATTGTGAAATTAAACTAATTTAATTGTTAAATTCCTAAATTAATTTTGATGAAAAGATTGATTGTTCATAACCTAATTTAATAACAAATAAATTAAACGAAGTAATTAAATTATCAATTATAAATAAAATTAGATTTATTGATTTGGAAAAAACCTAGGGCAAAGAGTCTACCACTAGTCACGTAAATAGGGCTTCCAATTGAAATCAATTATGTTATGGTTCGAACGAGATAATGCTTTGCAACTACAAGTTCAAAGCATTTAACAAGAAAATCATCACGTTCAATGTACGAGCACGAACCATCTCAAGTAGTACGAATCGTTCACTCTAAGTTAGGGTAGTGACACGACTCGTTCCTTGTAGTATGGTTCATCTCATACCTTGAATGTGAAAGAATAAAAAACTCTTATATGGAAAACATTCAACAATTACAAAAAGCCGAATACTTGAAGAAATAATGGAAAAAATATATATAACTTCTAAAACACCATACAATTATTCAAACCTTTACATAATTGAAAATCAAAAAAAAAAAAAACTAATTACATGGCTAGGGTTTCATCAAAATCCTAGAAAAGAAGACTAGCCACTCATGGAGAAGTGGGAAAAGGAAGAAGATGAGGAAGAAGACCCTATGGAAGTGTCCTTCAAGCTTTTTGGAGAAAATAACCCCTTCAAACCCTAGCCTCTCTTCCTTGCAAAAATAATTTCAAAACCTTAATCCAGCCTTTTTCTTTCCTAGTTATACTTCTGCTGCGTTTCAAACAGGTTTAAAACATCGGGCCCGTTTTTCAAAAAAAAGTCAACGCACGTGCGAGAAAGTCAACACACGTGTGAGAAAGTCAATGCACGTGCGGGAATCTATTTTCTCTCCAAAAACTGTCTTTTTGCCCATTTTATGCTCCGACTATGTACAACCTGATTGACATTAAACACACATAAAATATACAGTTTGACAAGCAAGTAAAGTTAAGAGATCTTAATTAACGACCTCAATGTTGTATAATTCAGCCTTAAGCAAAGGCCTATAAAGCAACTAACCGTTAAAGATTTAATACCATATTAATTAAAACATTACAAAAAATTTTAAACCCAGCACACCCATAATTTCATAAGTTCAAAGTTTTTAAAACTAAACTGTTAGTAGTATATCAAACTAAAAAAATAGTTTAACCTTCAAATTTCTTCAAACATTTTTTCTTGAATCATCTTCAGCAAAATAATGGCCACTTAAACATCTTACAAATCATGTAGCCAACAATAAAAGGGTATATATATTTTTCATATATTATATAAATTAATTAATTAATTTAATTAAATATGTAATGGGTCAGGCCGAGCCAGGCCAAAAGTATAATTTTCAAACCTAACCCATTAATTAATTGAGCTGAAAATATCAACCCAACCCAACCTTATAGGCTAAAACAATATTCCTAAGCCCAAAAATAATAGGATAGGACTGGACTGGGCAGATTGGGCAGGCTTGCAGCACAATGTCCACCTCTATTATAATCTCCTTAATTGTTACTGTTTGTTAAAATATTACATTAAAGTGCTACATTTAGAAAAAAAAGTATACTAATAAATTTTTTTAGAGTATTACATTTGGAAAAAGCACACTAAGGAGTTTTTGTTTTGTTTGTTAGTGTCACAACCCAAACTTGCCCCTATAAGTTCAGCGTCATAATCGGCCAATAATCCTTGGATTACCAAAAGCCTCTTAACAGAATAATATTTAATTAGGGGCTGCGGAAACAAATATACAAAATATACATAGTCCATTGAGCTGTACAGATATACATGGGACACATAAACTTAAATTTATGAGCATATATATGACGCCATAAAGGTACAGTACTTATACGTCATGCTATGTACATATAAACAGAAATTTGTTCATAAATCAAAAGAAACGAAGTCTTAAATATTCACAAAACATGGCCACTAGACTTAGCTTAATCCGGAACCTCCTCAGGAGGCGCAAAAGGTAGCTGACAACACAAAACTTTTCAAGCATCATCTTAGGCCTAGTCACGCACCTGGTCACCTACAT
Organism: Camellia sinensis; assembly: GCF_055761805.1. NCBI lineage: Eukaryota > Viridiplantae > Streptophyta > Magnoliopsida > Ericales > Theaceae > Camellia > Camellia sinensis. The sequence goes on along the minus strand of NC_138961.1, from coordinate 183,114,596 downwards.
ATATAATATAAATAGTGAAAGAGAGCCCGGTGCATAATAACAGAGTAAAGGGTTAAATAAATGATATCCCATAACTAATTTAGAAACTAGAGTTCATATCGAAGACATGTTCACATTCGTTTTCTTGTTCAGAGTATATACATAAATCAGAATTCATGTTTACTCTTACATGGCTTATCTGTTAGCGCTAACAGATCTCATATAGAACATCAAAGGTCATACTTGTCAGTTCCATAAGAAACCTCTGACCGGGTACGGATAACTTGTCAGTTCTATAAAGGAACCTCCGGACTGGGAACAGATAACTTGTTAGTTTCATAAAAGAACCTCCAGCCTGGTACAGATAACTAGTCAGTTCCATAAATGAACCTCCGGTCTGGGTACAAATAGCATACTTGAATCACAACATAAATGCCACAATATTTGTCAGAATTGGACAATCATTCATAGTACAAAACATAGCATTTCATAGAACAGATCTTATTCCATATACAAAAATTAATTTAACTTGAACATAACTTTACTAAATTATTACTCACAGATAACAAATGGCTCCAAGTAAACGGACAGAGTAAGCAATTCAGATATCTTATGGCACGTGACCTACATAGATACAGAACGAATACGTACTGAATTACACACCCAGAATCATTAACTTAGTTCTTTCTTGTCTTGGTATGTTTCTACTTCTTATCCTCATTATTGTGTTTTAATTTTGGCCTAGGAATGCCTAGGATGCAATGAAGATGCTAAAATGTACTTGAAAACACTTAACAAAACTTGCTGAATACAGGATCCTTACTCGAGCGCAACTTCCTTCGCTCGAGCGGACATGCAAAATGTGAGTGGTCCCTCGAGTACAACTTCTGCCGCTCAAGCAGTCTGTAAACTTTTGCAAAAGTGCTCGATGCTCGCTCAGCGTTTGCTCAAGCGTAAGACTCATACCCTCGCTCGAGCGCAACTTCTGTCGCTCGAGTGGTTTGCAAAACACGCAAACTTCTAGGAGTATACATTCTACGCTCGACCCAGCTTTTTGTTGCTCGAGCAGATGTATGAAAATGAAGGTGGTCGCTCGAGCGCAGAATCTGTCGCTCGAGCGTGGAAGTAGAATTCTGAAATTTTCAAATTTGCTTCCAAACTTCAAATTCAACCCCAAAGCTGCAAATTATGATTTTTTGGGACAAAAACTTGAGAAAACTCTTGTAAACTTGAAAAACATGGTGAATTCAAAATCATTTCGCAAAACCCAAGTCCGAAAACTTGCCAATCATGCAAAACAAAACCTAATTCCTTGATAACATAACATGACCATGACATGCCTGGTATGAATAAGATTCCAAGTCTCCAATTTATGATCAAATAAGATGTTCTACTCAAAAACATGGTGAGTTCTTAAACTAAAACTAAGATATGAACATGCATGGTGTAAATTCTTAGACAACATGCTCTAAATGTAATATAATGCACATGCATGTATATATACTCTACTCTTCTACTTCATTAAGCTTAATTCTTGCCTCAATTCACTTAATTCTTTTGAATACATGTGTTAAGTATCTTAAGTACACAACTAAAAGCTTGATTTCTTACCTTAGGTTCTCAATTCCTTGAATCGTAGTGAGTTCTTGCTCAATTCTTCAATTCTCCTTAATTCTCTAACAAATTCAAATTCCTTTGTTTGAAGACTTCTCTCCAGCCTCTCTCTCTCTCTCTCTCTCTCTCTCTCTCTCTCTCTCTACACGTTTTGTGTATGTATGGGCTCAAGAATGTGTTGAAATGAAGGAAAAGAATGAGTGGAGGTATAAAAGGTGCCTTATATAGACTTGGATTAAGTAATTCATTAATTAGGTTTAATTGGGCATTAATTTTTCTAATTTAATCATTCCGAATCGAATTTTAATTAAACCTACCATAATGTTCTAAAAATTCCAACGAACACATAAATCAAGTTAATTTTATGGATGTCGATAAGGCCTTCAATTCGTAGAACGAAACAGAAACATGAACAAATCTTTCTACATTAAACAGATATAAACACAAATAAAGTAACATATAATGCAAAATTTCACTTTACTTACTTATTAGACATAAATTAAGCATGGATTAACGTTAATCATGGGTTGGGATTGTTACAGTTAGAGTGTTACATTTAAAAAAAGTATAGTAAAGAGTTTTTTAGCAGACCGTCTAAAGGTACTCAATGTCACATTATACTTGCCACATTGGAGTATTGTTACATTTCGAAAAACTACACTAACAAGTTTTTTGGAGTGTTACATTTAGGAAAAGTATGCTAACGAGTTTTTTTTTTTCAATGTTATATCATTCCCATTATATTAGAGTGTTATATTTGAGAAAGGGTAAAAAAAAAAGTGTTGATATGATATAAAATAAATTTAAAAAGATATCATGAAATAACTTTTGAAAATAATAGGACTTATGTGATTATAAGAAGAAAAAAAAAAGAAAAAGAAAAAAACTAATAAGTATGCTAGATTCTGAGAAAAAGAGTATTTAAAATTGTATTTTAAAAAATAATATGTGATTTTGATTCAATTTTTATTTCGCAAAATCTATGCTTAAAATTATCTGAGTCACATATTAATTTTGAGAATAAAATTTTGAATATCTTTTTTGAAAATTCAAATTTAGTGTAAAACATTTGATAATTCTACACACACCAACATGATGGGATTATGACCCTCCGTTAAAAGGAATTTTACTTTGATTGTTGTATTTATATTTTAGGGTAAATTACACTAACATCTCTTAAGATTTAGATTTAATACAGATTTTTTTTTTTTTTTTTACGTTTGGAAAATGACACTGACCCCTTTATTAATGTATTTATTTTGGGTACTTTTATTTACAAACCACTAATACTCTCAATACATTCTATTAATAGATTATATTTATATTCCAATAATATCCTCCAATGAAATATCATTAAGGACAAGATGAATTGCATTTTATTTATTCAAATGTTTCATATATTAAAAACACAAAATGCTCTTCACACACCATCATTCCTATAGGGTTTAGAGTTTTAACATATAAATATTATATTTTTTCATTATCTTCACTATTAATATACACTCACGATATTATTCATTGTCAATTAACTCATTTCATTTTCTTCTCTATTATATTTATTTTTCAAACTCAAAATATTATTGCCTTTGAAGATATAAGATTTAAGAACATTGAAATCAACTACTTTTGAAGATTCGCACACTATCAGATGGTTGGTTTCGATATAAATATTGAAAACGTTTATTTGAATATTGAAAATGTTAGTTTATGATTTAGTTTTTTGATTTTTGATTTATCTTGTTTGTATGTTGGGAAGATGAGTTTGTTTGCCATGTTTGGATAACTAGAGTTGAACTTTTACACAATATTCGATTTTTTATATTTAAACAAAACAATTTTTACTACAACAAAAGTAACCTACGGTGACAAAAACTAGTGAAGAAAATAAAATTCATCACTAAATAAAAATAATTCGTGAGGAATTTATAAATTTTGTCACATATAATAAAAAAATAAAAATGATAGGTGACAAAATTTATTTTCGTCAATAAATACTTCATTTTAAGTGAGGAAAAGTTAAGTTCCGTCACCAAAAAAATTTTCGCTAATTTTTTTGGGTGGCGCCAAAATTTTGAGACTTTTGGTGAGAAAAAAATTTGTCACTAATTATAAAATTATTTGTGAGGAATATATTTTCGTCACCAAAACGTTTTAATATTTTTGATATCTTTTGGTGAGGAAATAATATTGTCACCAATTTTGGTGGGAAATTTTTGATATATTAAGCGGCAATAAAAAAAATAGGGTATTAATTTTTTTTACCCTTTTTCTATTTATCATCTCTCTCTCTCTCTCTCTCTCTCTCTCTCTCTCAAAATAGGGTATTAATTTGTCCTACCTCTTGCTCCTCCACCACGCCGATCGCCATTATCGTCGCCTCTATTAGCCTTGCCGATCGTCGCCACCATTAGTAGCCTTACCGGTAACTGCCACATCTTCTTCGCTCGGTGATTTGGTATGTGATTTCTCTTTGCTCTTTTTCTGGTGTTTCTTTCTCTTATTCTCTGTTTTGGTATGGTGACAAAAATTAGTGAAGAAAACAAATTTCGTTACTAAATAAAAATAATCCACGAGGAATTATAAATTTTGTCACGTATAATAAAAAAATAAAAATAATAGGTGACGAAATTTATTTCCGTCAATAAATACTTACTTTTAGGTGCGAAAAAAATTAAGTTTCGTCACCTAAATTTTTTCCACTAATTTTTTTTATGGTGCCAAAATTTTGAAACTTTTTGTGAGAAAAAAAATCGTCACAAATTATAAAATTACTAGTGAGGAATATATTTTCGTCACTAATTTTTTTTTTTTTGAGAAACTTGATTTTAAATGTTTTAAAATTTTTTAATGAGAAAATTATTTTATCAAAGTTTGATATATTGAGCGGTAATGAAAAATAGACTACACATTTTTTCCCTTTTTTTTTCTTTTTTTTTTTTGGGTTGTGTTGATCAGTTTTCTCTCATCTATCTATCTCTCTCTCTCTCTCTCTCTCTCTCTCTCTATCAAAACAAAACACAAGTTGGGTCTCTTCGTTTATCACTCCTTGTCCTGCTTCAGCGTGTTCTCCTCTAGCACCGCCGCCGACGTCGCCTGTTCTCCTCCTTCAGTGTTGTTGCCAACGTTGCATCTCCAAGCCGTCCGCCTTTCTCCTTCAGTGTCGCACGTTCTTTTCCATTAGCTCTTCTTATTATTCAATTTCTCTAATTGTTTATTTTCAGGTATGAGTCCTCTCTGTGTCTCTCTTACTCAATTTCTCTATTTTTTTAATCTTTATTTTCCCTAATTTGCAAAATTAATATTTTCCTTAATTTTTGAAACTAATGAAACCCGCAGTGTAAACATAATTTAGAATTACCGATTAGAAAGCTCCTTAATTTGTCCCGTCTAGTTTCTCCCGAAAAATAACTTTTTACTACCACATAATTTGCGACCACCATATTAGCAGTAGCAAATAGTTAATTTAGACCATCTCCAACGCTGAACCTAAATTGATATCAGATTTAAATTTTGATGAAAAATGTACTTTTCCATGCTCCAACCGTTGCATTAGATGAATATCAAAATGAGAAATCAGCAAAAAAAGTATCAAACTGAAAACAAGTTCTGCATTTTACCAAATCACTGTTACTGACCGTTGAAGGAGATACATCGGTTGCCCGGCCGGTTGCCCGGCCGGTTGACCAACCGGTCAACCGGTTCATGAGATTAGGCGACGGGTTTGGACTGTGAGTGGTTTGAACTGGCTGAACTGGGTTTGAACTGGTCCGTGGCCTGGGGAACCGGTCAACCGGCCGGTTGACCGGCTGGTTGACCATCCGGTCGCCCGGTCTACGCATCCTACAGGTTTGGTTTGAACAGGTTTGGTTTGACAGGTTTGGTTTTAACAGGTACAATTGTGGACTTGGAATAATTTGAAATAATTTGAAGGGTGATATAAATTTTAATTTCATTGAAAATATAATTCAAATTGTTATCTTTTATATAAATATTTTAAAATTAGTGGTTTCAGTAAATTTACCGTTGAATGGACAGAGTCTTTTGATAATTTGCCGCTCATATACATCTTTTAAAAAGTAGTCGTTTTAATAAATTTACCGTTGCATCAACAGAGTTTTTTTAAAATTTACCGTTGATAATGTGTGCTATAAAATATATCAGTTTTGTATATCAAGATGACAGAATCTTTTATTTTGAGAAGAGCATTATATTGTATGTTGTGAATTTTGTTTCTTCTGTGATTTTTCTCCATTGAAACTTTAATTTATATTGTATATCATTCTAATATTTTTTACTATTTTACATATTGTATGTACTGTATTTTTTTTAAGTGATGGAAGATTTCCAAATGTTTGAAGAATCACAAATGTTTCAGCACAACACTGATATTAATTTTATGTCGGAAACTTCGCGAGAACAGAACACGCAGAGCAGTGATAATCATTTCATTTCAGAAACTTCTCGTGTTTCTCGTGGTAAAGCATTTACAATTATAGAAGATGAAACTTTATGTAGATCTTGGTTAGCAGTCTCTCAAGATCCCATTACTGGTAATAGTCAGACTATGGTTATATTTTGGAAACGAGTACTTGTTAATTTTAATTCACAATTGAGTGGTGAATCAAATCGAAACCGTATTTCTTTGTCTCACCGTTGGTCTGCCATGCAAAAGGCAATTAATAAATTCTGTGGTTTTCTTGAACAAATTCAACTGAGGCAACAAAGTGGAACAACTGAGGCAGACATGGTAACATTTATTTGTGTTATTAAATATCAAATTTCTTCTGTAAACATGTATTTGTTATTAAAATTGTTGTAATTTTTTCTTGTAGGTCGCTGAAGCAAAGCGGATGTATCATGTAATACAGAAAAAACACTTCACATTTGATACATGTTGGGATATTTTGCGCCGAAGTTGTAAGTGGGATGAATTTCGAACACAATCCAAAAAGAGTACGCAACATGCTTATCCATGTTCTAATCCACCAACTGGAGAATCTGATGCATTTCAATCAAACCAGAATAATGTTCTGCACGAAGAACCATCTAATCCATCAACACGACCAATTGGTACTAAAGCAGCGAAAGAGAAGTTGAAGAATCAAACAACCCGCGATAGTAGATTTGATGAAATGGCTGCCAACCAATCCAAAATGGTTGAAGTGTTATCAACTATTTATGCTAGAACTATTGAGCGAGATGAACAAAAGGCGATCGACCGTAACCAGAAAGCTGCAGACCGTCGAAGAAGGGCCGAAGATAGGGAGGAACAACTAAAACTCCTATCTATGATGAATGAAAGAGAACAACGAAATGAAGATCATAAAATAATGTCAATGGACATGACAAATTTAAATCCAATGCAAAGGGCGTACTACGAAGATCTTCAACGACAGATTTTATTTCGAACAACTAATAGGTTACCTTGAAAGGTTCTGTATTTATTGGTTTCATCTATTGGTGTCATCTATTGGAAAAGGAAAAGGAAAAACTGTGTACAATTATATGAAATGTCTCACTTGCGTTTTCTATATATGTAAAATGAGAAATTAATTAATTTGTGCTCAGTTTTTGTTTGTTGAGATGGTTGCGATCTATTCTCTACTGCTTCTTTGGATACCATATTGATTGGTAAAAAAAAAACACACCAATTGCTAAGTACTTATCATGAATCTAATTCTTCTTCATGAATATGTCAGGTAAGGGGCTCATATATTTTTTTTGCTTCTTCATGGGTGTTGTTCTTCTGTTACGCAATCAAGTCCAATGGGCTATATCTTCATATTGTTATAGATGATTATAATTCCAAGGTTTTATAATTTCACCCTTCATTCAATCTGCGTCTTATCTTCATCTCAATGAATCTCCTCTGTTTGATTTCTCAAATAAGAATATGTTGTACATGTACATACAGTATTACAGATAACTACTTACATATAAATACATCCTTTTTTCTTTTCTTTGGTTACCATTACACCTTTCAAAAACTTTCATACAAATTTAAGTAATCAGAAACATTAATAACATATTACAGATTATGGTATGAGTGAAGGTCGAAAAGATGGTGCTAAAGTAATACCCAAGCAAGTTCATTTTATATCACATAATATTACAAAATCAGTACATTCATAAAAGAAATTTACCTAACAAAAGGTTGTGAAAATAATACAAGACAAAACAATGGATTAACATTGTGGCACACCGATCAGCAGTCATTATCTGGTTGTGGTGGAGGAGGGAAGTAGTGATGGTATATGTCATTTACACGATGCTCAATTCTATCAATGCGATTGTTTGCCATGTCATGACGTCTTCCAATGTCCAAACGAAACTCACCAAATTGTTCAATTAATGAGTTCTGTGCAGTGGCATATGTCTCAAACTGAGTACCCAACGAATTGACCTGATTAGCCATTTGATGTTCCCATTCAACGCGTTGATTATAACGTTGTTCTTCTATGGCCAAAAAATCAGTCCAATATTGAGGTGGTTCAGTTGATGGCATCACATTGACAGGAGGATCTTGTCGAGCATCATCTGGTGGGACTTCATCCTCTGAATCTTCTGCAGCATTATCATTTCCCATTAAATTGGCGGCTGCACCAGCACGATTCACAGTATATAGCGTAATGGGTGAACGGATTTTGATCTCCATTTCATTTGCAAGATGAATCTTAAAATATTTGAAAATTTTTGTCAAGAGCGCCCCAAACAGTAATGACCGGCCCATTTCTTGATTTGCCAGCACCATTTCTTTCATAATTATGTAAGCCACATCTAACTTCTGCCCAACCTCAAAACAGTATAACAAATAGGCATTAAAATATGGGACCGCATCATGATGTCCTTTTTTCGGAGTGACATTTTCTACAATCCACCGGTGGAGGATGCGAAGATAAGATTTTAAATGTCTTGCTTGTAGACTAGTTCCAGTAAATCTGTTCTGACATATAGTAGTATATACATCAGAACCATTACCGACAATATTAACTAACTCAGCCTCAGTCTGAAAATAGGTATTTTCTTCACCTACCTCAACTCCAATAATGCGTGCCAAAGTAGGAACATCAAACTGTACACCCTTTCCTTTCACATATGAGATAAGAGTAAAATTTCCATCTTCTTCGTGAGTAACTCTTAGGTGAACATAAAAAAGGGATACTAGCCGTGGATATACCTTTTGGGGTAAATTAATTAAATTTAGCCATCCCATTGATTCAAGTTTACTAACTAGTAGTGCATCATATTGAGGTGGCAGATTGACCCTCCTCCCTGTTACAATAGGTCGGCTTGAGAAATTTTGAAAGGCTAGTTCATGACTTTCACTGAGAAATTCATCTGTAGGATATGACTGATTTTGAGGCTGCTGTTGTTCGCGTCGGTGAGGGTTAGAACTTTCACCAGCTTCTGTTCTCACTCTTTTAGTTCTAGGCATGATGTAAATATCTGTTGAATTTTAATAAAAATGTGCTGTAATGAAGTAATTAACATAAACACTGTCTTTTAAAATGCTCACTGTAAACATGAACTTAGAATTAAAATGTAGACATATATTTTTAATGAAGCATGGCCACTGAAAATTTAAGAACATAGTAATGTACTATAAAAGCATGCAGACTCTCTATTCAGTACATATCAAATGAATGTAACATCAAGTACAAATCAAAATATTGTTCTGTAGTGCAGGTTTTAATAAACTATTTTCATTTTAAAAACATTAAAGTAACATGAAGAAAAAATCAAAATGTTGATCTGTAGTTGAGGTTTTAATAAACTAATGTCATTTAAAAAACATTAAACTCAACTCTTGTTCTGTGGTTGAGGTTGAAATGAACTACATTAATTTTGAAGACATGAAAATCAAAATGTTGATCTGTAGTTGAGGTTTTAATAAACTAATGTCATTTAAAAAACATTAAACTCAACTCTTGTTCTGTTCTGTGGTTGAGGTTGAAATGAACTACATTAATTTTGAAGACATGAAAAGCAAAATGTTGATCTGTAGTTGAGTTTTTAATAAACTAATGTCATTTAAAAAACATTAAACTCAACTCTTGTTCTGTGGTTAATTTTCAAGACATGAAAGTAAAAAACATTCATTTTCAAACATGAAAGGTTTTAATAAATTACATCTATTTTGAAAACAAGAAAGTAACATGAAGTGAAACTTAAACAACATAAATTTAGAAAACATGAAAGTAACATATACTGAAATTATGTTCCTGTCTTCTGTAAACCAGTTGAAGAAACCAGTTGAAGAATTGAGTGGCATGCACACTGGAACCAAAAAAAAAAAAAAAAAATTGCAAGGGCCGGTTGACCAACCGGTTGCCCAACCGGTTGCCCGGTGACTCACCTTGGTCAATAATGCTGCCTGTTTGTTCTGTGGTTGATGATCTGCCTGTTTGTTCTGTGGTTGATGATCTGCCTTGTTTTCAAGAATTGAGTGGCATGCACACTGAAACCAGTTGAAGAATTGAGTGGCATGCAAAATCTTGATCTGCCTTGTTTTCAAGATCTGCCTTGTTCCTCTGTTCCTACTGATGCTGCTTTCCTGATGATGGAGATTCACACTTGAAAATGTAGAGTGTTCCTACTGATGCTGCTTTCGTGATGATGGAGATTCACACTTGAAAATGATGGTGATGGCAATGTTCAGATGATATAGAGGATGGTAGGTGGTTCAATTGATAGCTTCTGAATGGTAGGTGGTTGAATAAATGATTTTATATCATGTACTTCAATGTGTGTAGGGTCAATGTTGAATGTGGCAGAAAAGTAGGTTGAATGCATCAACATCAAACTCATTTACGGATGGCACAAATAATTGATGCCACAAATAATGCAGGACAAATTTATGGAATGGCACAAATTATTGATGCCACAAATAATGTATGGCATAAATACATTGAATAATGCACACATAATGTATGCATTGAATAATGAAAATGCATTGAATTGAAAATAAATATACATACAAATACATTATTGAAGATAAATACATTATTGAAAATAAATACACAAATACATACAAATACATTATTGAAAATAAATATACATACAAATACATTGCATATACATACTGAAATGCACACATAATGTACAATTATAAATATTGAAGATAAATCCTTACAAAAAAAATTATTAGAATGCACCCTTACTTAATTGAATGCTTCATTTGATGAAAAAATTGAATGCTCCAATCCTCACTTCTTAAAAATGCCAAACCCTTAATCATCAACTATTTTTAAAAATTCCAAACCTATTCCCAAAAGTTTGAGAATCACGAATTTGGTAAGAAGCTTTTTTTTTGCCTTGATTTGATGAAACAAATGTAAAAGTTTGATGTAGATTGGAGGTGATTTTTACTAAATTTGTCATCAAATTTTAATTTGATAAAAGATTGAAGATTCTTAGGAAATGTGTGATTCACTGTTTAAGGATGGAAGGGAATCAATGAGTAAATGGTAGCAATATAAATACAAAACACGAGACAGATATGTCTCATATGAAATGTGATGTACATGATATGAGATCCACATATAATACTCATTTCATGTAAAACTTGAATGCTTCATATTTTATATTTCATATTTGTGTTCCTACAGTTGTTGGGGAATCAATAGTGAACCAAACTTGCAACTCCAAAACAGAATTATAGAACTCGAAAACTTAGCAGTCATACTGAAATAAATTATTTTGATGATTGTTATAAATTGAACAGAGAACAATTATGAATATTGAAGATTGGATGACCACAATAGCACATCTAATCACATAACTTCTGCGTTACTTGGTTAATATAGTACATCATAATGAAGATTACAAACAAGACAACCTTCTATTTCTTTACTAAACAAAATTACAAAATATATCTGTGGTGAATCTAGTTTTCACCGCGAAGATGCCACATATGTTCTATTAAATCATTACGGAGGGCATGATATGCATTTTTAACCCTAATACCTAAATGACGAGACAAAAATGATTCAAAGTCATTGGTAGGAAAATGATTCAAAGTCATTTTTTAAAAATTTTTTGAATCATTTAGGAAAATTTTTTAATGACCATTCAAAGTCATTGGTAGGAAAATTTTTTAAGTCATTGGTCGGTTCATTAATGACCATTTTCCTAAAATTTTTAAAGTGACCATTTTTAAATTTTCCTAAAATTCTTGTGTAGTTATTCCTAAAATTTTCCTAAATGACCATTTTCCTAAATGGTCATTGGTAGGATGGTCATTTTTAAAAAAAAAAAATTTTTAACAAAAATGACCATTTCCTATATGCATATCATTTTTAAAAATTTTAGGAAAATTTCCTAAATGGTCATTTTTGTTAAAAATTTTTTTTTTTAAAAAACCTTTCTGAACCAACAACTGAACTGTTTGAACTGACCAAGTGAACTGACGGATGTGAACCGGGAGGGGGCGACCGGTTGGTTGACCGGCCGGTCAACCGGCCGGTCGACCGGTCATCTGTAATTTTTTTTTTCTTTTTTGATTTCCCTCCGTTTCTGTTCCTAATTATTTTGCTATTTCTTTTTCCCTCCATTGGTTTACCAAAATCTCATATAAACACATTATTATTTATATGCCAGACAAGGATCATATCTTACACAACTACACAAGAATCATATCTTAAACAAAAACAGAGGGTAATGGATACTTTGAAATCCATAATATTTACTTCATTTTCATCCTCTTCTTCTTCCTCCTCCTCTGATGAGGAGTCTGATGATGAATATATGATTACACTTTTAGCAGCTTATGAGCAGAATACCAGTAGTATGGTTCAGATTCTTAAGTCAAGTGATAGTTCAAAGAAAATCGGGGGTTCTATTGTAGGTCACAAGTATATACGCAGAGATAGAAGGCAAGGTCATGACAGATTGTTTGCAGATTATTTTGCTGTAAATCCAGTGTATTCACCTACAATATTTCGGAGACGTTTTCGAATGCATCGTCCTTTGTATTTGCGAATTTTGAATGCAATCGAAGCACAGAATCCATATTTTATTCAAAAACAAGATGCAGCTCGTGTACTTGGATTATCTGCCCTACAAAAAATGACTTCAGCGATGAGAATATTATCATACGGTGTTGCAGCAGATGCAGTTGATGATTACATACGTATTGGGGAAAGCACTGTCATTCAAAGTTTGCAACAATTTTGTTACTCAATCATTGAAATCTTTGGAGTAGAATATCTGAGATCTCCGACACCAACTGACATTGCTAGGTTACTTGCTATTGGCGAGGTTCGGGGGTTTCCGGGTATGTTGGGAAGTTTAGATTGCATGCATTGGGAGTGGAAAAATTGTCCAAAAGCATGGCAAGGTCAATACGTAGGCCATCAAAAAAAGCCAACCATCATTCTTGAAGCAGTAGCTTCTTATGACTTATGGATTTGGCATGCATTTTTTGGAATGCCTGGGTCACACAATGACTTGAATGTATTAGACCGGTCACTTTTGTTTTCTGATCTTGCCCAAGGTAAGGCTCCCTCTGTCCACTATACTGTTAATGGACATAGTTACGATATGGGTTATTACCTTGCTGATGGTATATACCCGCAATGGGCAACACTGGTTCAAACAATTTCTTCTCCCCAAGGAGCAAAGAGACAACATTTTGCAATGATGCAAGAGTCTGCTAGGAAAGATGTCGAGCGGGCATTCGGAGTCCTCCAATCTCGATTCGCAATTATAGGTGGTGCTGTACGTTTTTGGGATCCAAAAATGCTTGCCAACATAATGAAGACTTGCATTATATTACACAATATGATTGTTGAAGATGAGAGGGAGGAGCACCTTGATTTTGATTATGAAATGTCATCTACCAACACACCAGTGCAACTTTCCTCTACTCCTACCAATGACTTTGAATCATTTTTGTCTCGTCATTTAGGTATTAGGGATAAAAATGCATATCATGCCCTCCGTAATGATTTAATAGAACATATGTGGCATCTTCGCGGTGAAAACTAGATTCACCACAGATATATTTTGTAATTTTGTTTAGTAAAGAAATAGAAGGTTGTCTTGTTTGTAATCTTCATTATGATGTACTATATTAACCAAGTAACGCAGAAGTTATGTGATTAGATGTGCTATTGTGGTCATCCAATCTTCAATATTCATAATTGTTCTCTGTTCAATTTATAACAATCATCAAAATAATTTATTTCAGTATGACCGCTAAGTTTTCGAGTTCTATAATTCTGTTTTGGAGTTGCAAGTTTGGTTCACTATTGATTCCCCAACAACTGTAGGAACACAAATATGAAATATAAAATATGAAGCATTCAAGTTTTACATGAAATGAGTATTATATGTGGATCTCATATCATGTACATCACATTTCATATGAGACATATCTGTCTCGTGTTTTGTATTTATATTCCTACCATTTACTCATTGATTCCCTTCCATCCTTAAACAGTGAATCACACATTTCCTAAGAATCTTCAATCTTTTATCAAATTAAAATTTGATGACAAATTTAGTAAAAATCACCTCCAATCTACATCAAACTTTTACATTTGTTTCATCAAATCAAGGCAAAAAAAAAGCTTCTTACCAAATTCGTGATTCTCAAACTTTTGGGAATAGGTTTGGAATTTTTAAAAATAGTTGATGATTAAGGGTTTGGCATTTTTAAGAAGTGAGGATTGGAGCATTCAATTTTTTCATCAAATGAAGCATTCAATTAAGTAAGGGTGCATTCTAATAATTTTTTTTGTAAGGATTTATCTTCAATATTTATAATTGTACATTATGTGTGCATTTCAGTATGTATATGCAATGTATTTGTATGTATATTTATTTTCAATAATGTATTTGTATGTATTTGTGTATTTATTTTCAATAATGTATTTATCTTCAATAATGTATTTGTATGTATATTTATTTTCAATTCAATGCATTTTCATTATTCAATGCATACATTATGTGTGCATTATTCAATGTATTTATGCCATACATTATTTGTGGCATCAATAATTTGTGCCATTCCATAAATTTGTCCTGCATTATTTGTGGCATCAATTATTTGTGCCATCCGTAAATGAGTTTGATGTTGATGCATTCAACCTACTTTTCTGCCACATTCAACATTGACCCTACACACATTGAAGTACATGATATAAAATCATTTATTCAACCACCTACCATTCAGAAGCTATCAATTGAACCACCTACCATCCTCTATATCATCTGAACATTGCCATCACCATCATTTTCAAGTGTGAATCTCCATCATCACGAAAGCAGCATCAGTAGGAACACTCTACATTTTCAAGTGTGAATCCCCATCATCAGGAAAGCAGCATCAGTAGGAACAGAGGAACAAGGCAGATCTTGAAAACAAGGCAGATCAAGATTTTGCATGCCACTCAATTCTTCAACTGGTTTCAGTGTGCATGCCACTCAATTCTTGAAAACAAGGCAGATCATCAACCACAGAACAAACAGGCAGATCATCAACCACAGAACAAACAGGCAGCATTATTGACCAAGGTGAGTCACCGGGCAACCGGTTGGGCAACCGGTTGGGCAACCGGTTGGTCAACCGGCCCTTGCAATTTTTTTTTTTTTTTTTTGGTTCCAGTGTGCATGCCACTCAATTCTTCAACTGGTTTCTTCAACTGGTTTACAGAAGACAGGAACATAATTTCAGTATATGTTACTTTCATGTTTTCTAAATTTATGTTGTTTAAGTTTCACTTCATGTTACTTTCTTGTTTTCAAAATAGATGTAATTTATTAAAACCTTTCATGTTTGAAAATGAATGTTTTTTACTTTCATGTCTTGAAAATTAACCACAGAACAAGAGTTGAGTTTAATGTTTTTTAAATGACATTAGTTTATTAAAAACTCAACTACAGATCAACATTTTGCTTTTCATGTCTTCAAAATTAATGTAGTTCGTTTCAACCTCAACCACAGAACAGAACAAGAGTTGAGTTTAATGTTTTTTAAATGACATTAGTTTATTAAAACCTCAACTACAGATCAACATTTTGATTTTCATGTCTTCAAAATTAATGTAGTTCATTTCAACCTCAACCACAGAACAAGAGTTGAGTTTAATGTTTTTTAAATGACATTAGTTTATTAAAACCTCAACTACAGATCAACATTTTGATTTTTTCTTCATGTTACTTTAATGTTTTTAAAATGAAAATAGTTTATTAAAACCTGCACTACAGAACAATATTTTGATTTGTACTTGATGTTACATTCATTTGATATGTACTGAATAGAGAGTCTGCATGCTTTTATAGTACATTACTATGTTCTTAAATTTTCAGTGGCCATGCTTCATTAAAAATATATGTCTACATTTTAATTCTAAGTTCATGTTTACAGTGAGCATTTTAAAAGACAGTGTTTATGTTAATTACTTCATTACAGCACATTTTTATTAAAATTCAACAGATATTTACATCATGCCTAGAACTAAAAGAGTGAGAACAGAAGCTGGTGAAAGTTCTAACCCTCACCGACGCGAACAACAGCAGCCTCAAAATCAGTCATATCCTACAGATGAATTTCTCAGTGAAAGTCATGAACTAGCCTTTCAAAATTTCTCAAGCCGACCTATTGTAACAGGGAGGAGGGTCAATCTGCCACCTCAATATGATGCACTACTAGTTAGTAAACTTGAATCAATGGGATGGCTAAATTTAATTAATTTACCCCAAAAGGTATATCCACGGCTAGTATCCCTTTTTTATGTTCACCTAAGAGTTACTCACGAAGAAGATGGAAATTTTACTCTTATCTCATATGTGAAAGGAAAGGGTGTACAGTTTGATGTTCCTACTTTGGCACGCATTATTGGTGTAACGCCCTCAAAATTAACCCATTATATATCATTGACATGCATTATTTAAAGAAGACATTTTATTAATTCATTCATCAGAGTATTACTAAATAATCGAATAAAATGCCCTACAGGCTTACATCTTTCCAAGTCAACACTTGGATACAAAAATACGAGTTCTAACTCAATACAAGAAAAGCCCTAGGCTTGAGTGTTTACATGTACTAACAAATAAAAGCAAACAACAGAAAAATAGTCTTCAGAATCCAAGTCCTTCCAAGCTAAGTCCTTGGAGGTAGCTTATCCCCTGAACCTGAAAATGATGTTCCCATAAAGGGTGAGCCACAGCCCAGTAGAAATATACTAAACCACATATAAGCAATGAATAAAGCAATAGCATTCAACAGATGGTTAACCAAGATAATCAATTACTTCATTTTACAGTCTCATGACACTATTGTCTAAGATACGTTTTACTTTCCAATTTTATCAACATGGCTCAGAACCTGGCCAAACTTACAACAGTGAATCACATATATAATATTCACATCCTTCCAATATCAACAAACAAATGAGACTCAAGCTCAAATCAAACACTTCATACTTCCAGATTGATACACATTTTAGTGCTGTATCAATAAAACACTTCTATATAAATAAGCACACATAAAAGTGATGCTAATGGAGTCCATCCCCTATCTCCTCCCAAACAAAATCCGGTTTAGAGGTCCATCCCCTATCTTCCCCTAAACCGTGGAGTACATCCCCTATCTCCTCCCACACACAAAACAATGTATGCAAATGCAATGCTCAATCAATACACGTATTTTCTGTATCAATGCCAAAGTCAAAATTTATGACTTAACCAATGTGATTAGTTTCAGTTAATCCTAATCCACATGCAATGTCTACAACAATCACGACTATCCTCCACCGATAGCCCAAAACAGTTATTTCTAAACTGAAAATAACTATGTCCTCAATTCAATAGACAAATTATCCAATTATGCCATTTAATCAATGAATTCCCCATTTCCATGAATTTAACCATCTTTTCCCAATTCCATGAATTACTTATACAAATCAATTCAATAATTCAACTAGGGTTTTTCCCAAAATTTACCAAAGTATAGCCAACATATTAAAATACCAAAACTTAGAACATAACCTATAAATTGGAGTAGGAAATCCCTACCTCAGAGAAAACAACCCAAATGGTGAAGACAGAAATGAGTGCCCAAAGACCAAAATGCTCCAAATTGCCAAATGTTCAGATTAAATGAAAGCTCTCGACTCCCTCTATCTTTTTAATAAAGCAACTAGGGTTGAAACACTCTCTAAACAGATCAAACCTAAGAGAGAAGGTGAGTAGGGAGAGAGAGAGGTCGAACCTAGGGTTTGGAATCAAAAGAATATGAAAAAGACTGATCAAATCCCGCTGCTGTGTATTTAAACTGGACAGGCTCGCTCGAGCGAAGACTTGGTCGCTCGAGCGACCAGACACAGAGAATCTACGCTCGAGCCAAGGAAGCCTTGCTCGAGCCAACACCCAAAAGCTCGCTAGAGCGAAAGAAAGCTCGATCGAGCGAAGAACTCAAACCCTCAGGTCTGAAACCAGACTCACGCTCGAGCGAAGGAACTATTGCTCGAGCGAAGAACAAACTAACTCGCTCGAGCGAAGAAAAGCTCGCTCGAGCCAAGAATGCAAAGCTACAGGTCCAACCCAGACGCAAACTCTCGCTCGAGCGACCAAACCCCGGCTCAAGCGAAGAACCAATACGACATCTCGCTCGAGCGACCAACTCCTCGCTCGAGCGAAACACCAAAAACCTGGACAGCAACACTTGGTTTCTAAACCCAACCAACCTGAAACAAACCTGCCCAACACATCCTATAATTCCAAAAGAGAAAATAAAGGACAACAACAACAACAATACAATGACAGAATCTACGGAACCTAAGTCCGGATACAATAATCAAATGGGAAAGACCGGGGTCGCTATAATTGGAGTTGAGGTAGGTGAAGAAAATACCTATTTTCAGACTGAGGCTGAGTTAGTTAATATTGTCGGTAATGGTTCTGATGTATATACTACTATATGTCAGAACAGATTTACTGGAACTAGTCTACAAGCAAGACATTTAAAATCTTATCTTCGCATCCTCCACCGGTGGATTGTAGAAAATGTCACTCCGAAAAAAGGACATCATGATGCGGTCCCATATTTTAATGCCTATTTGTTATACTGTTTTGAGGTTGGGCAGAAGTTAGATGTGGCTTACATAATTATGAAAGAAATGGTGCTGGCAAATCAAGAAATGGGCCGGTCATTACTGTTTGGGGCGCTCTTGACAAAAATTTTCAAATATTTTAAGATTCATCTTGCAAATGAAATGGAGATCAAAATCCGTTCACCCATTACGCCATATACTGTGAATCGTGCTGGTGCAGCCGCCAATTTAATGGGAAATGATAATGCTGCAGAAGATTCAGAGGATGAAGTCCCACCAGATGATGCTCGACAAGATCCTCCTGTCAATGTGATGCCATCAACTGAACCACCTCAATATTGGACTGATTTTTTGGCCATAGAAGAACAACGTTATAATCAACGCGTTGAATGGGAACATCAAATGGCTAATCAGGTCAATTCGTTGGGTACTCAGTTTGAGACATTTGCCACTGCACAGAACTCATTAATTGAACAATTTGGTGAGTTTCGTTTGGACATTGGAAGACGTCATGACATGGCAAACAATCGCATTGATAGAATTGAGCATCGTGTAAATGACATATACCATCACTACTTCCCTCCTCCACCACAACCAGATAATGACTGCTGATCGGTGTGTCACAATGTTAATCCATTGTTTTGTCTTGTATTATTTTCACAACCTTTTGTTAGGTAAATTTCTTTTATGAATGTACTGATTTTGTAATATTATGTGATATAAAATGAACTTGCTTGGGTATTACTTTAGCACCATCTTTTCGACCTTCACTCATACCATAATCTGTAATATGTTATTAATGTTTCTGATTACTTAAATTTGTATGAAAGTTTTTGAAAGGTGTAATGGTAACCAAAGAAAAGAATAAAGGATGTATTTATATGTAAGTAGTTATCTGTAATACTGTATGTACATGTACAACATATTCTTATTTGAGAAATCAAACAGAGGAGATTCATTGAGATGAAGATAAGACGCAGATTGAATGAAGGGTGAAATTATAAAACCTTGGAATTATAATCATCTATAACAATATGAAGATATAGCCCATTGGACTTGATTGCGTAACAGAAGAACAACACCCATGAAGAAGCAAAAAAAATATATGAGCCCCTTACCTGACATATTCATGAAGAAGAATTAGATTCATGATAAGTACTTAGCAATTGGTGTGTTTTGTTTTTACCAATCAATATGGTATCCAAAGAAGCAGTAGAGAATAGATCGCAACCATCTCAACAAACAAAAACTGAGCACAAATTAATTAATTTCTCATTTTACATATATAGAAAACGCAAGTGAGACATTTCATATAATTGTACACAGTTTTTCCTTTTCCTTTTCCAATAGATGACACCAATAGATGAAACCAATAAATACAGAACCTTTCAAGGTAACCTATTAGTTGTTCGAAATAAAATCTGTCGTTGAAGATCTTCGTAGTACGCCCTTTGCATTGGATTTAAATTTGTCATGTCCATTGACATTATTTTATGATCTTCATTTCGTTGTTCTCTTTCATTCATCATAGATAGGAGTTTTAGTTGTTCCTCCCTATCTTCGGCCCTTCTTCGACGGTCTGCAGCTTTCTGGTTACGGTCGATCGCCTTTTGTTCATCTCGCTCAATAGTTCTAGCATAAATAGTTGATAACACTTCAACCATTTTGGATTGGTTGGCAGCCATTTCATCAAATCTACTATCGCGGGTTGTTTGATTCTTCAACTTCTCTTTCGCTGCTTTAGTACCAATTGGTCGTGTTGATGGATTAGATGGTTCTTCGTGCAGAACATTATTCTGGTTTGATTGAAATGCATCAGATTCTCCAGTTGGTGGATTAGAACATGGATAAGCATGTTGCGTACTCTTTTTGGATTGTGTTCGAAATTCATCCCACTTACAACTTCGGCGCAAAATATCCCAACATGTATCAAATGTGAAGTGTTTTTTCTGTATTACATGATACATCCGCTTTGCTTCAGCGACCTACAAGAAAAAATTACAACAATTTTAATAACAAATACATGTTTACAGAAGAAATTTGATATTTAATAACACAAATAAATGTTACCATGTCTGCCTCAGTTGTTCCACTTTGTTGCCTCAGTTGAATTTGTTCAAGAAAACCACAGAATTTATTAATTGCCTTTTGCATGGCAGACCAACGGTGAGACAAAGAAATACGGTTTCGATTTGATTCACCACTCAATTGTGAATTAAAATTAACAAGTACTCGTTTCCAAAATATAACCATAGTCTGACTATTACCAGTAATGGGATCTTGAGAGACTGCTAACCAAGATCTACATAAAGTTTCATCTTCTATAATTGTAAATGCTTTACCACGAGAAACACGAGAAGTTTCTGAAATGAAATGATTATCACTGCTCTGCGTGTTCTGTTCTCGCGAAGTTTCCGACATAAAATTAATATCAGTGTTGTGCTGAAACATTTGTGATTCTTCAAACATTTGGAAATCTTCCATCACTTAAAAAAAATACAGTACATACAATATGTAAAATAGTAAAAAATATTAGAATGATATACAATATAAATTAAAGTTTCAATGGAGAAAAATCACAGAAGAAACAAAATTCACAACATACAATATAATGCTCTTCTCAAAATAAAAGACTCTGTCATCTTGATATACAAAACTGATATATTTTATAGCACACATTATCAACGGTAAATTTTAAAAAAACTCTGTTGATGCAATGGTAAATTTATTAAAACGGCTACTTTTTAAAAGATGTATATGAGCGGCAAATTATCAAAAGACTCTGTCCATTCAACGATAAATTTACTGAAACCACTAATTTTAAAATATTTATATAAAAGATAACAATTTGAATTATATTTTCAATGAAATTAAAATTTATATCACCCTTCAAATTATTTCAAATTATTCCAAGTCCACAATTGTACCTGTTAAAACCAAACCTGTCAAACCAAACCTGTAGGATGCGTAGACCGGGCGACCGGATGGTCAACCAGCCGGTCAACCGGCCGGTTGACCGGTTCCCCAGGCCACGGACCAGTTCAAACCCAGTTCAGCCAGTTCAAACCACTCACAGTCCAAACCCGTCGCCTAATCTCATGAACCGGTTGACCGGTTGGTCAACCGGCCGGGCAACCGATGTATCTCCTTCAACGGTCAGTAACAGTGATTTGGTAAAATGCAGAACTTGTTTTCAGTTTGATACTTTTTTTGCTGATTTCTCATTTTGATATTCATCTGATGCAACGGTTAGAGCATGGAAAAGTACATTTTTCATCAAAATTTAAATCTGATATCAATTTAGGTTCAGCGTTGGAGATGGTCTGAAGTATCAAATTCAGGAAATGATCATTTTTTAACTCAAATTTGGTGAAATATTAGGTTAACCGTTGGAGATGCTTAGTCCTTATTTTCCTTTATTTATTTTCCCGTCTTCCTTACATTTGCCCTAGTCCCTTCACAAACACTGATCGTTCTCTCTCTCTCTCTCTCTCTCTCTCTCTCTCTCTCTCTCGGTCTCACATACTGGTATGAATCTCTCAATCTCTTCTCTCTCTCTCTTTCTCCTTGACGTTCTCAGATCAGCACCTCTGCTTGCTAATATCCTTCCTCCTTCTCAGGTAAACACGCATGTATATGTAACTCTACATACTATGTATATGTGAATATCAATCTTTGAAATTGAAATTATTCTGTTGAGATCTGAGCAAGAATCGAAGTAGTCGTCCTCAACGTCCTTAAGATCTTGAACTCTTCAACTCCGGCAATCTCATGTCACTTTGGCTTGCAATTTTACTTCAAATCTCTAATCTCGAAATGTGTGTGTTAAGCATTGAGTCACTGTTGATTTTAAGTAGATGAATTTGGGGATTTTTCAGTGTATTACAAATCGATAGAAGATGGAGTAATAGTAGAGCGAGTTGAGGTTTGATGAAGATTAGAGATCGAGAAGTTGGATACTAAGTGGTTCACTACGAAGAAGTCGTCTCCTGATTCGAAGCAAAAGCGAGGTTCGTTTTGCTGAAAAAATTGTTCCAGTATTTCAGTTCTATTTCAATTCTCAATTTAATTTTTCAATTTCTTCTTTATCTCGTTGTTTTGATTGATTGATCCATGATTTTTCCAATTTTCTTGCTGATATATCTGTACAAGTATATGTAAACATATATATTTTTTTTTTGTTTTGTTTTTTCATTGAATAAAGGGCCATCTATGGCAGCTTGACAGTACAGTTAGCTTACATGTTTAACAAGCCTGTTGATTTCTATTTGTCCAGTTTGACACAATGATCAGTAATAGTTCCAAACCATAGGTGAAATCAGTAATTTACATCTTTTGATGGTACAGTAGCTCGTGTAGTATTAGTGTTAGGGGATTATTTGAAGGATGAACCATGGTTAAAGCTCCTCTGCAGCTACTTGAAGTATGAACTATTTTATTTGTAATTTTTATTTTCATGTTGCCACAAATCACGACATGTTTCATTTAAAATATTATAGGTTAAATCAATTTATATGTTTGAATATTGAATTTGATTGATGAATTCAGTAGTTATTCATGACCTGCTGAATGATTTGAATGTGCGAAAGCTTAGGCCATTTCGAGATTAGGATTGATTACTATGGAACTAGTGAAGATATGGATGATGAACGGATTGTGTCTGGATTAAGATGAAAGCAGTGTTGGAATGTAGTGACTACAAGCTGATTATCCAAATGATGAAGTTGGATAATCACAGGGATAGTGATACTCAAGAAACTTGTACTCTATTTGGCAAGAAAATCTCAGTTTTAAGTTGTTCACATAAAAATTGATTGTTTTTAAAGTGTTTTGAGTAATTTAATTTCTGACTGAACAGTTATGATTTGTGATTGTAATGACCTTTGAACTTTTTATCTCTTTGAAGTGTTAATGAAATACTGAAGTAAATATTTGTTAAAAAAAAAAAGATATACTGAAGTAAATACAAAATGCTTCACACTTATATATAAATTGCGCAGGGAGGAACTTAGAATGGATGCTTATACATTTAATTGCTTAGGGAGAATTACTATGGATGTTGAAGGTTTGTTTTGCTTTGGCTACTTAAACAAATATTAATTTTTTGGCATTAAACACAGCCAACAATATGCTGAAAGTTTTAAATATTTTTATTTTACTTTATTGAATATAAGGACTAAAATTTCATAGTCAGACCTTGCAGATGACATAATCGTTAAATAATGTACAAAATGCATCTAGTGGCCCTTTCCATGTGGTGCAACTAGCGATAATTTGCTGAGCATTTTTTTTATCTATTTTCCTTGCACATTTTTCAAGGCTCTATGGTAAGAAGACATTGCAGTCTTGTAAAAATGTTTAATGGAGAAAAGTGTATTCAGCATGCGTTTCATTGACAAAATTTTGCAAAAATCATTCCCAATCGTCAATAGCTATTTGTCTGGACATTTTTTTTCTTCAAACGTTACAAACTTGGTAAAATATGAACTTTTTTGAGGTTTTGGCTAAGGGCATGAATTCATACAATTCTTAGAAGTTTGTTAGGTTAACGTGCCTTGTCAACTTGAAATTGGAGCATCTGTTTACTTTTATGGTTAATCTTGTAAAATACTTGGTTCAATTTAATAATGATAATGATCATTGGTCTTGAATATATCTTTTGTTAGACCTTATGTATGATTTCCAGCTTTTGATTGAAACTAGATGTTGTAGTCTTTTAGTCAATCCGGTACTGGTGGTTGGGATCCTCTAAATTAGTCCGTCATGGCAATGAATTATTTTCCTTTCAATCTGACATGGCATAGAATTAGTGAAAAATCAGAATTTGCACAGCTGAATCTAAACTTTTGTCTTGGGATCATGCGGTTAACATCTCATTCTAGTTTTCATGGTTTCTGTTAGGCACCCTACATCACTCTCTTGGTGTTGGGAAACAAACTTAAAGATGAGAAACAGTATTCAATCTGAAATGTTAATACTTTTTTTTCAAAAAAAAAAAAGAGAGAGTAAATAAATAAATAATCAAGAAGAGACAGTTGACAGGTTTTTCTAATACGATCTATTTCACTATCAGGAAGCTAGACGAGCATCAGAGAAAGTGTATGACTTGGCGAAAGTGGGTGAAAGAGTGAACAGAGCAGTGGCAGCGGCTAACAAGGCAGCAAATGCAGCTAGAGTAGCAGTGGTAAAGGCGGTCCAAAAACAAATTCAATACAATGATAACAACAACAACATTCCTATGCCTTTTATGTGAGACTGGTAATCCAACTCTAATATCACTGAAATCATCAATCAGGCTTCTACTACATGAGATATGGCTGCTAGAGGAAGTTGCATTTTGTGATTTTCCTTCTAGCATGCCTGCATTTTCTGTTGCAGTTTCCTTTCCTTTCCTTTCCTTTCCTCGAGAGTATTATGTAATATGAGGCCTCTTACAGTAGGAGGAAAGGGTTGAACTTATGAGTATTAGCATAATTCAATATGCTGAAATTTTTAAATATTTTTATTTTACTTTATTGAATATAAGGACTAAAATTTCATAGTCAGGCATTGTAGATGACGTAATCATTAAATAATGTACCATGGGATTGATAGTCCTACAAATAGGGTGATTACTAGTCGAAGAGAATAGTTAATCCCCTTACTCATATTCCCAACCAAACACTTATAAGTAGGTCTCACAAATTATTAATCAAATCTCCCTCTTCAAAGAACCCAACAAACATGCCTTACCAGAGCAATGGGCCTGCCAAATCCAACGAGACAGCTCAATGGATGGAATTGACATTGTGCAACCAATCCACCCAAAACTATCAAATGGTAACTCATAACAAGTATTAGATAGAGAATCTTTACAAAGAGTTAGTTATCTGACAGAATATAAATTAACAATATTTTATGTGTCTACATGATCATTTATTTGTTGTGCATTTAATTTATGAGTTCTGTGTTATGAATTCAATCGTAGTTAAACTGGTGTTGTAGCACAGTTGCTTACTCTTACAAAATTCCTGACTCAAATTCTTAAAATTTCTGTTCCAGGGTGTTCTTTACGCAATTAGCATCACTGATTTGTCCAGCTGAATTAGAAGATAATTGAGTTCAAGTAATTTTTTAATATTCTTAGAGCTGATTATTTTGTCAATTAATGTGCTCTTTGTATCCATTTTGTGACATTGTGACATTGCCTTGTTCCTTAATTTCATCGGTGTTCTTTGTTTTCTTGAATTTATTCTGAATTTAACTAATGGAACCATAGACATGAATCTTTTTGATATAGATCTCATGTAAAGTGAGGTTTTTTTCATATGTTCCTTCCATTCTTCCTTAAAACTGCATGAAATTTAATGGTTAACATTTCCTCTTGGTGTTTCAAAAATTTGGCACAATTGATCAGTTACTTGAAATAGTCCACTATAATTGTCCTTGTTTACATTGAATGGCTGAAACTCCATGATTAATTTATGCCCTCTTGGGATCTTCTGTAGACAGGAGTTTCTCCGTTTAACCCGGGCCAAAAGGCGGTATTGGGCAAAGAGCTATGCAGGATGGAGACGCTTCATTGCAGCACAGCCTGGTCCAGCTCATATTGCTTTGTCATCTCTTGAAAAAACCATCTAGATAAATTTCATGATTACACAAAATGTTGCCAGGTAACCGACTTTTTTTTCATATTGAATTTCAAGGCTCTGTAGTACCCTGAGCAAAACTGATGGACCTAATTCATCAACATCTTGTACAGGCTACACCATTCTGCTGGTAGCAACCCACTTGAATTACATGGAACTATCTATAATGTAGTTTGTATAGATTGAAGTTTTTGTTGCTACCGTCAATTGTTTGAAGATCAATTGAAGGCCCTTAATCCAAAGGTTAGTCTCTTGATGTACAACTTATTGATTCAGAATAATGACTATATAATGTATTTCCCTGATACCATGTGTTACATTACAGTATTTATCTATCAGAGCCCAAGAAGTGAGCCCATCACTTAAAATCATTATTGTTCTATTGGATGTTAAATTACTAAAAGTTTGTGATTTTGTCTCATTATTTAAATGTATAGGATTTGTCATGGAGTTTTGAATCCTGTGTTTTCAAATCTTGTAATTTCTTGAATATGTTATTTCACTTGGGATTCCTAAAACAATGATTTTAAAGTTAAATATCTTCATGGAAACTTTTATACTTAAATTTGTTGTTGTCACATCATGTTTTTTTTACAAGGGAATGATTAACAATGCTGGAAAAACAAAACTTATTTCCATTTTCAAGTGCTTTTCAAATTTTAAGCAGTACAATTTTGCTTCTTCATGTAGTGAAGATTTAGAACCCAACTACAATGATATAGTGCTCAGGTGAACAGAATTATGTAGAAGAATGAAATTGTGTGATGTCTTCTTCTTCTTCCTCTTATTTTATTTTATTTTTAATTTTTTTATTTTATTTTATTTTATTTTATTTTTTGTAACCAGATAATGATCACTTTATATTGAATCCAAATTTGTTTATGCATAGCATTGCTTGCAAGGCGTTTGGCATTACCAGCTGTTCATAAACTTCCAGATGCATAAATCATCCTGATTTTCAAGTCTTCATGAACCTTGTGCCACATATTTTTCATATTGCTGTCTTCATTTTTTCCCACTGTTTTTGTGATCATGAAACAATTTTCATAAAATAGTTACTCGACTTCCGGTTCATCCCGCATCGCCAGTTCTGCTTATCAAAAATGGCCCACTTGGAGCTCTCGATTCCGTGGCGCAGCTCAATGGAGCAGCTGCGCCGTCCTACCTATTTAAAGTTTGAGAATAGGTCGAGGGATTCCAATGCCCCTTTTCGCCATGCATAAACTGAACCAACAATTAAGATAAGCATGAAAATTAAAGCTTCTATAAATACAGATAAATGAGACAAACAAAAAGGAAAGGGTTTAAAGACCGCTCAATAAATGAAATGCCCAAAGATTTTACTCCAAATTTCAGGAGGGTTAATGTGTATATTTTTAAACATGAAGGAAGTAGAGTGTTTTTGGACAAAACCATATAAAATGTAATTAATCCAAACTGTTTGGAGGTCTAATTGTGTTTTTATTTCAATATCTATTCATGTGTGTTTGTTTTTGTTTTTATGTTTGCTCGCATGTATGTGTTTTGACCTTTTTACCTTGTTGAGGTTAAAAATAAAACAGGAACATATATAGATTTCGATGAAAATGTTAACTCCTGTAAAAGCCGTGGGCTGATTAGTTTGTGTCAAACATGTCCTGCGATTCTCTCTGGTTCTTGTTGGCATTAGTACTAGTGATACATGGTATTCCTGCAATCTTTTGTCATCTTCTATTTTCCGTGTTGGTTATCATCAAGGATCACCTCAACTTTTTGAAGTTTTAGATTGTTATATGCATCTCTACTAAATTGGTTTATAAAATAAATTTATTTAAATATCAGTTTAGATGTAATTGATAATATATTAAATTTTTTTTTTTTCATTATTTTCTTTGCAGATTAGTTTTTGATGACATTTGGAAGCATTCTTGCAAATGAAGATCAAGTGTTAAATTTTTTTTTCTTCTGAACTGATACTTAGTTTTAGTTACAAATCAAGATCGAGTGTTAATTTTTTTTTTTTTGTGGACTCCATGTTAGTTTATTTGGAGATTTACCTTGATGGGTTTTTTTTTGTTATACTTAATGGATTATTATTAAATTTGTTTGATAGATATATTTTGATTTATAATATAAATTTTTTGAAAAATGTTTGAGACCTCTAAATTGTGAGCTCTAGAAGAGCTCTAACCTGTGGGCCCCACTGTATGATTTGATATTTTTGCCTTTGTTTTGTTTTTTTTGTTTTTTTTTTTAGGTTGCCATGTCACTAGTGCTCTTATTAGAGCTTTATTATTAGAGCTCTTAATCACCACCCAAATTTTTTTGTGATTTTTTATTTTGTTTGCGGAGTGGTGTATAATAGCTAATGGATTTCTTACTACATTTAAAAGGTTATTGGGATATGAGCAGGGATATTTGTGAAATAATAATTTAAATTGAAATATAAAATATGGGACAAGTTTAGTGATGAATTTTTTTCGTCATTTGTACTTATTATTATGACAAAGTGATTATTCGTCGCTAATAGATATTTTTTGTGACAAAATTTATTGCAAGTTATATATGAAAGTTTTCATTGATTTTGTTGTTTGGTGACTAAAGATTTCGTCACATATATATATATATATATATTTTTGCCACGAAATATATTTCGTCACTCATGTATGATGTTTGGAGACGAAAAATTTCATCAACTTTATATCTTATTGTGACGAAATTATTTCCTCACCAATGATTAATGTGTGTGACAAATTTGTTCGTCAACTAAAGTTATAAATGTGGTATTGAATAACTATTTGGTGACGAAAATGAGGATTTTTAATGACAAAATGTTGTTTTATTGGTGACAAAACGTTTCGTCACTGAAGTAATGTCATTGGCAACGAAATTATTTTACATCACGATGCTTTTTAGTGGCAAACATTCAATGACGAACCCGGTGACGAAAATATTTCTTCACAAATATCTATAATGACGAAATTAGTTCTTTGGAGACAAAAAAAATTCGTCATCCAAGACCCACCTTGTTGTAGTGTTTGTTCAAATTATTTGGATTGACCAAATATTAAATGTTTATAAAAAAAATAAAAATTAAACATTTTAAGTTAGTTCTGTTAAAATAAATTAAACTTTTATTTATTGTTCAGATATAAATTTTTAAACATGTTAAGTTTGTTCAACTTGAACATTACTAATATGATGAATTTGAAACAATGACGAGAGACAAGATTTTAAGACTGATAATGAAGATCAACATTGGTGAAGATGGAGGCCGAATGAAACACTCCGTCGGCGATTTGAAACGACAAGACAACGAGATGTGACACAACGAGATAATGAGATGCGACACAACGAGAGTTCAACACCAACTATGGAGATCAACACCGACGAAAATGGAGGCTGAATGAAACCTCCGCCGGCGATGGAGATCAAGATCGACGAAAATAGTCTCTATCGGTATCTCTTTTGAAGATTGTGGAGTTTTTGTTGTGTGTAGTG
Organism: Camellia sinensis; assembly: GCF_055761805.1. Lineage (NCBI taxonomy): Eukaryota > Viridiplantae > Streptophyta > Magnoliopsida > Ericales > Theaceae > Camellia > Camellia sinensis. Next base: position 183,084,835 of record NC_138961.1, on the reverse strand, counting down.
GTGAAGATGAAGAGTTTTGGTGTGTGTAGTGGTGTGTATAATGATGTGTATTTAAACAGTTAGTAATGTGTTAATATAGGGTTAGTAATGGAAAGTGAAGGTGTGAACTAATATATTTTTAAACCCTAAAAATTATTTTGTGTTTGTACTAAGTAATGGTGTGTACTGAGAGTATTAGTGGTGTAAATAAAATGATAAATTACCAATAGGTCCTAATAGTTTGACTTAATTCCCATCAAGTCTGATTGAAAATAAGTCTTGATAAAATTGTCGCTAAAAATAATTTTGTTGTGACAATTTTTGATATATGTCGCTAAAACTTGACAATTAGTGTCTTTTTTTGGTCATGATTTTTATAAATTGTTGCTAAAACTTATAATTAATGATATTTTTTTATGACAAATTTTTTTCATAGAACTTAGGCCTCGTTTGGCAAGAGGCTATTTTAGCCAATTAGCCAAAAAGTTACTAAATTAGCCAAAAAGCCAACAACTCATACCCAAAAGTCAAAGATTCTCTTTTCTCTCTACTTTTTGCACATCTTTTCGTAATTAGCCAAAAAGTCATCCCAAATATACAAGTTTTTTTTACCTACCTTTTTAGCCAAATAGCCAAAAAGTTACTAAATTAGCCTGTTCCCAAACGAGGCCTTATTAGACAATAAGTTCACTTATTAGGACCTACACGGAAGTACTCCTAAATAAAATCACCCATTTATTTTGAGGGGGTTAATGTTGGGATGAAAAGGACATTTTTGCCCATAAACTTTATATGTAGAAACAAATAAAAAAATGTAGATATTTTATTCATTTCATGTCATTTCAGATAAAATGACAATCACCCTATTTGATTTTGAGTTTTCAAAAATAGTTTTTCTGAATTTTCAATTCATATTTTTATATTTTTAATGATTTTTAAAATAAATATTTTAATATTTAAAAAAAAAAATAGATCCACTTATTCTTAATATACTTAAAAAGTAAAAAAATGCACAAAAATTTTTAAAAATTCAAAATGAATACAACAAAATACAAAAATGTGTTGAATTTTTGTTTTTTTTTTTTTGTTTTTGTATTTGGTAATTTTTTTTTAAGTTTATTTTCACAAATATTATATTTTTTTAAGTTTATTTATATTAGGTGTGTCTAAAAAATTAAAAATTTGTTTAAAATTTTAAAAAAATTCACTACAAAAAAAAAAAACATTGAAAATAAAAATATAAAAAAAAAACTCAATTTTTTAAAATGTGGACTCAATTTTCTAGAACCAAAGATGATGAATAATATCCTTTTGTAGTTTTTACCTACCTCAAGCCATATTTGGCGAGTAAATGAATTGCAAATGCAAATGTAAGTGAAATGGTGTAGTGTCTATTATGATTGGACCTTTGTTTCTGGTATATTGGTACTTTTAAATAGGGTATAAGGTTACAAAAGACTTTTAAGGTCTCAAAGGGCAAATTAGTCACTTAAAACTTTTTTTTTTTTGCTTATGTCATCAAGATTCTTTTAATAGGTTTAATGTCCACTTCAGAGTAAAGGGGTTTATAAAATCAAAATATTAATTATACAGGTGAGAATATAATTTTCAAAACGTTAGGGGTGGAAATGTAATCAGACCAAACGTCAGGGGTGCCAGTGTAATTTATCCTATATTTTATGTCAACAGTTATATGATTAGTTCTGCATTCATAAATTGCATCATTTTAATTATTTGCATGATAAAAATGACTTAATTCGTCAAATTGGACCTCCAAATTTATTATTTAAGCTCCCAAAATTTTCAAATGACTAACAAAACAAGACATTATTTTGATATTTCTAAAATTTCAAAAAACTTTGGACCGCTACTGCTGCATGATAAACTATTGACTCCTGTGAAATTTTTGTTAGGTGTTAATAAAGTATAAATAATTCAAAGTTTATTTGGAATGACTTGCTTGGTTTCATTGCATGGAAAGACTTAGCATCTCTTTCTCTCGAGCAACTCTTAGGTTATGTTTGTTTATTTTTTTTGAAGAGAGAGATTGGACTAATAGTTCATAAGATTTAGTGTTTAGTTGGGGATATGAGTGAGGAGATTAACTATCTCTTTAGACTAGTAATCCTCCCATTGGTGGGATTGCCAATCCCATGGGGGGTTAGGATTAGAAATTAAGTGAGGGGATTAATAAATTTTCAAATGATTTTTAACCAAAATTTATATTTTTTAGAACAAAAAAATTTAGTAATTATAATATTAAAAAAATACTAGAAATTAAAAAATATTAATTTTATATGACAACACTATACTAATTTGGTAATGTACAAATAAACACAGTTTATTCTATATCTCTAACCTAATATTACCATATTAATAATCGCCTCACTCAATTTTATCATACTTTTAATCCTCTCAATCCCATAAAGCCAAACAAACGTGGATTTAGATCATAAATTTTCTTTCCAACGGAAAAATTCTTGTTTCTTTAACTTAATTTAAACGGTTTAAGAGGACATTAAATGAAAACAACTGCATATGAGGTTTTTTTAATATTAGGGATACCAAATTTTCTACTAAACAAATGACTAAATGTCTCACATCGGTGTGGGTCTGTAATTTTGTAAACCCCACACCCATGTGAAACATTTGATTATTTATTTGGTAGAAAATTTGAGATCTATAATATATATTTTTTCTTTTTTCTTTTTTTTAAACTCAAGAATGCCAAAAGGCTTACAAAATATCAGCAGACAAGAGAGCATAGAGCATAGAGCATATGCAGTTGATGAAAAACTCAAGTCAATCTAATAATATTAAATATATTAGTTTATGATATTTATTTGCAAATAAATGCATGCAAATATTATTTAAAAAATTAGACTATTTATTTTTTAGAGATAAATGTAATAAACTAATTTGATTATGATTATCAGATCAATTTATTTTTTTTTATAAATAATTTATACATTATAATTTAAAAGATAAAGGATTCAAATCATTAAGAGACAACCTTTAGTAAGTCCCACGTATTCACCGGTTGTTAGGAAAAATTAATGATTTTTCATAAGTAAATCAATCAATGAGAATAAAAATTAATGCGAAAAAATTAAATCAAAAGCAACACAAGAATTTTTACGTGGTTCCCTCAATGTGAGGTACGTCCACGGGATCAAAATCTGATTCCATTATCAACCAAATAGTTTCCAAACGATTACAAACGAGACACGAATGGTCTCACAAAACCACTCTTAGGTGAATTCCAAATAATCACAAATAAACAAGAAGAAAGACCTCACCAAATAGATGAACAAAAATCTTCAAACCAGAGTAGTAGAAGACCCAAAATAATAATCCAAATTAGCTCCAAAACTGAGACTATAACAGCATCAAAATTACTCACAAAGAACCCACCAAATTTTGATCAAAAGCTGCTACTCACCCACCAAAATCCAAACTCACCGAATAATCAAAAAATATTGTAGCCTCCGCTATTGCTATATATATATATATATATAGTTGAGTATTGGGTTTTGTAATCAAATCCTAATTGTTACCAAATTGAATTGGGTCTCTAAAAATTAGATATAATATATTAAAAATATATTATATTCAAACCAAAACAAATTAAAATTCTTTTTTCCAAAATCAATTGGGTCTCAAACTCCAATAAGGAGTTATACCCCAATAATTCTCCCCATATCAACTTAGGTGGAGACATTAACCATACCCGCCAAAGTTCGACACTTCAATTGTTTGTCTCTCGACAAAGTTTTAGTCAACATATCTGAAATATTATCATCTGTGTGAACCTTTTCGAGTTGTAACAGTTTCGAATCTAACACATCACGAATCCAATGGTATCTCACATCAATGTGTTTCGATCTCGAATGAAAAGTAGAATTTTTACTCAAGTGAATAGCACTTTGACTATCACAATAAAGCACATACCTTTCTTGCTTCAAACCCAACTCTTGCAAAAATTTCTTCAACCATAACTCTTCTTTGCAAGCTTCCGTAATAGCAATAAATTCATCTTCGGTAGTTGAGAGAGCAACACATTTTTATAATTTAGATTGCCATGCCACAGCTCCCCCTGCAAAAGTCATCAAATACCCCGAAGTAGATTTCCTAGAATCAACATCACCGGCCATGTCAGAATCTGTGTACCCATCAAGCATCGGTTTACTATCTCCAAAACACAAACACACCTCCAATGTCCCTCAAAGATATCTCAGAATCCATTTTACCGCTGCCCAATGTTCTTTACCCGGATTAGAGAGAAACCGACTCACTACACCAACGGCGTGAACAATATCCGGCCTTGTACAAACCATGGCGTACATCGAAGAACCAACTGCTGAAGCATAAGTAACTTTCAACATCTCTTCCTTGTCTTTCTCACTTGTAGAACATTAATTCGAACTAAGCTTAAAGTGACCTGCAAGTGGACAACCAACCGGCTTTGCTTTATTCATGTTGAATCTCTTAAGAACTTTCTCAATGTAGCTTTCTTGAGACAACCAAATCAGCCCCTCTTTGTGATTACGAACAATTTTCATACCAAGTATTTGCTTTGCCGGTCCCAAACCTTTCATATCAAAAGAGTTGCTCAACTCCAATTTCAACCTATTAATCATGGTAGAATCTTGACCCACAGTTAACATGTCATCAACATAAAGCAAAAGAATAATAAATTTACCATTCAAAATTTTTTTTACAAACACACAATGGGCCGAAGTGGTTTTAGAAAAATCATTATTCATCATGAAAGAATCAAATTTTTTGTACCATTGCCGCAGGGCTTGCTTGAGGCCATACAAACTTTTCTTTAATTTGCAAATAAATTTCTCTTTTCCTTTTTCCACAAAACCTTCTGGTTGCTCTATGTAAATTTCTTCTTCAAGATCACCATGAAGAAATGCGGTCTTCACATCAAGTTGCTCAACTTAAAGGTTCATACTTGCAACCATGCCAAGTACAACCCGAATAGAAGACATCTTTACAACCGGTGAGAAAATCTCGTTAAAGTCAATGCCTTTCTTTTGTCCAAAGCCTTTCACAACAAGACGTGCCTTGTACCTCAGATTCTTGCCATTATTCTTCAATTTGAAGACCCACTTATTTTTCAGAATTTTCCTCCCTTTAGATAACTTCACTAAATCATAAGTCTGGTTTTCAAGTAAGGAATTAATCTCCTTGTCCATGGCCTTTTTCCAATCACCTTTCTTTGCATGCTCAATTGCTTCTTGGTAGCTCTCAGGCTCCCCTTGATCGGAAATCAACACAAATTTATTGGGAGGATACTTTCTTGAAAGTTGTCGGTCCCTTGTAGATTTCCTCAACTCAAGTTGTGGTGGTGGTTCTTGAGTTAGATGCTCTTTCTCAATTTCTGGCTCAACTTCATTAGGATTAGCATCATCCTCTATATCTTCAATATGTGGCTGCACATCTCCCCCATTTTCATCATCCACTGAAGATGAAGGAGATGAATCCATGTCAATGAGATCACTAGTTTTTGGCTCCGGTTGATCACCTTTGCCAAAGTCTTCAATTGTTTGATCTTCAAGAAACACAACATCACGGCTTCGAATGATTTTCTTGTCGACCGGATCCCATAATCTTTACCCAAATTCATCACGCCCATAGCTAAGAAAATACATTATTTTGACTTGTTATCAAGCTTGGACCTCTCATCTTTTGGAATATGAACAAAAGCTCGGCAACCAAACACTCTCAAGTGCTCATAAGATACATCTTTACTGGTCCAAACTCTTTCTGGAACATCACCATTCAAAGGATAGGAAGGAGACAAATTGATTACGTTAACTGTTGTCTTCATTGTCTCACTCCAAAAGGATCTTGGCAATTTAGCTTGTGAAAGCAAACACCTTGTTCTTTCCATAATGGTGTTGTTCATCCTCTCGGCAACTTCATTTTGTTGAGGAGTCTTCTTAATTGTCTTTTAATGCCGAATACCTTGGCTGCGACAATACTCATCAAATGGCCCAATGTATTCACCGCCATTGTCTGATCGGATGCACTTCAATTTCTGCCCTGTTTCTCTTTCAACCATGGCCTAAAAATGCTTAAATATTTCTAGAACTTGATCTTTAGTTTTTAATAGAAAAGCCCAAACTTTCCTTGAATAATCATCAATGAAAGTAACAAAATAAAGTGCACCACTATGTATTCTAACTTTTAAAGGATCACAAAGATCCGAATGAATCAACTCTAAAACATTTTCTTTTCTAGAAGCAACATTTTTTTGAAAAGAAACTCTATATTGTTTACCCGCCATACAATGAACACAAGTTTTAAGATGTGTACCTTTCAAACCAGGTAGAAGCTCTTTCTTGAACAAAACTTGTAGCCCCTTTTCACTCATGTGGCCAAGCTGCTTGTGCCACAATTCGGTAGAAGTATCATCTTCAAGTGCATTGACAACACCTTTACAAATTTTTCCTTGTATCGAATAAAGTGTATGAGCTTTCTTGCACTTAGCCACCACCAAAGAACCCTTTGTGAGCTTCCATATTCCATCACCAAATTTGTTGTTGAAGCCTTCATTATTTAGTTTCCCAATAGAGATCAAATTGAGGCGAATGTCGGAAACATGCCTCACATCTTTAAGCAACAACTTGCAGCCCAAATTTGTTTCCAAGCAAACATGATACATATCAATAATCTTGGACAAACCTTCATTACCCATTCGAACAGAACCATAATCTTCTTCGGTGTAAGTAGTGAAGAACTCAACTCGAGAAGTCACATGAAAAGAAGCACCGGAATCAATCACCCAATTGCTTTCTTGGCCCACAAAATTGATACAATCATCTTCACAAACGACCATGAGATCATCGGTAGTAACTGCCGTTGTGTCTTCTTGCTTCTTATCCACACTTTTGTCACGCATTTTCTCCTTGTTCTTGAGTTTTTGGCATTCCCGCTTTATATGCCCTTTCTCATGGCAATAATAACACTCAATGTCTTTCTTTGAAAAAGAACCATTTCTTGATTTGTCACGGCTTTGATCACGACCATGAGAAGTCTTACTCCTCCCCCTTGTTTTGCTTTGGCCTCTCACAACAAATGCTTCTGAATGAGAGGAACCCGCTGATTTTCTTCTAATTTCTTCATTCAACAGGCTACTAGTGACTTGGCTCATTGTGACAACTCCATCGGGCGCCGAATTACTAACGGTCACAACCAAAGTCTCCTAACTTTCGGGCAAAGAACTAAGTAGCATCAAAGCCTGTAACTCATCATCAAAAACAATTTTCATAAAAGCAAGTTGGTTAACAATACTCTTTATTTCATTCAAATGTTCTGGAATTGGGCTACCATCTTTATATTTTAAATTAACCAACTTACGAAATAGAAAGACTTTATTTGTGGCTGATTTCCTATCATAAAGGCCTTCTAATTTTTTCCATAAATCATGTGCTGAAGTTTCAGTAGCAACATGATGAAACACACTGTCATCAATCCATTGACAGATAACACCAACGACTTTTCGATTAAGCATTTTCCACTCATCATCTTTCATATCATCAGGTTTGCCACTATCACCCTCAATGGGTCCATACAAATCTTTACAAAATAATAGGTCCTCCATTTTAGTTTTCCAAGTTACCCAATTGCTTCCATTGAAGCTAGATATACAACTTACATTCCCCTCCATTGATTTACGCAAATAATTAAACCCAAATAAACCGTAAGCTCTGATACCAGTTGTTAGGAAAAATATGTGATTTACTTATGGGGAATCACATATTTTCCCTAACACGATTCATTCCAGCTTGTGAAGATAGAGAATCTGACTCCTGGTCTGTCAATAATAAAGTTTATGGATAGTGAATTCCTTTTAAATTACGTATTTATTTAGTTTTTTTTGTTAAAAAAAATAACAATTTAGTCTATTTTTTAAAAAATAATTATAAATTAATGAAAATTTTTATAATTTTAATTATCGATAGGATAAATTACACTTTATATCTCTATACTGTGCACCAAATCTCACTTTAATCTCTACACATTAAATCATGACAATCAACTTCTTATACTTTTGATCAAATCTCACTTTCGTCCCTACATATGAAATCGTGACAATCAACTTCTTATACTTTTGGTCAAATCCTACTTTGATTTTTACACAAGTATCAATGTCCCATTTTTGTTACTTCATTATTTAAGTCTTTAATATAATTCAGTCATTTGACAAGAATGTGATTACAAAATGAGAGTAAAATAGAAAAATTATCCACATTTCTCACCAATACATACTTTGTCTAATACGATAAGCACATGAGAGTTATATAATATAATATATATAATTTTTCTCTCTTACCTTCATTTCGTAGTTACATTCTTGTCGCATGACTAAATTCTGTTAAGAATTTAAACAATAGGATAATAGGAATAGGACATTGACACTTGTATAGAAAACAAAGTAGGATTTGACGAAAATTGTAGGAGTTGACTATCACAATTTCATATATAGAGATTAAAGTAAAATTTGATCAGAAATACAAAGGATTTATTGTCATGATTTTATATATAGGGATCAAAATGAGATTTGATATAAATTACAAGGGTACAAATGGATGTTTTGGAAAGATGGTTAAAAGTTGCCTTTTTTTGATTTTTTTATGAGAGAGAAAAATGGGTTAAAAACTGAAAAGTGACTTTTAATCCACTTCTCAAAACACCCCAAAATATAATTTGTTCTTTTTAATATTTATAAAATTTATTATTGATGTAATTATTTTTTCGTAAACACCACTTACTTGATATTTTCTTTTTTTTGTTTCAATGGTGGTGGGTGGGCTAGCCGTCATGTCCCATGACCACAACCCTGCCAACTCGTGAGTAGATTAGTTCACTTGGCAAGATTGTTTAGGTAATTTCATATCTTTCGGCAACTAGGGTTGTACAAACATTTTTTTTTACTCATTTTTTATTTACGAGTAATACAATAGAGAGTTAATTACTTAAAAATCTTATTTACAAATGTTATGTACCTTAAATTTTATTTAATATTTTTTTAACTAATAAGTCTTATTTAATAAAATTGAGAATATTATTAGTTTTTCTCAAATTTTAAAACTAAAAACATTATCAATTTCGCATAGTAATGTTTCAGATAATTGTTTCACTAACTAATGAAAAAAAACAAAACATGAGGTTAAACGTTTTTGTCATTCTATTTATTGGTTTGATTCAACTATCTAATAAACCGAGAATATTATCATTTTTTTTTCAATTTTAAAACTGAGAACAATATCAGTTTTTTTTTTTTTTTAAGTTTTTTTTTTCTCTCCAGTTTTGTAAATCAATGTTCCATTATCATCCTTCTTTATAAACACAAAATTTTTAGTTTTGCACAAAAAAAAAAAAAACAATTCGGTTTTTTTTTTAATTTTTTCAAAAAAATAAAAATAAATAAACTTAGTATTTTTTTTTTTGCACATACTTTTTTTTTTTATTTTAGTTTTTTCAATTTGAAAGTTGATGTTTTAAAGTTTTAAAAATCAAAGTAAATGTCAAATCATCATATTTCTTTATAAATAGTCATAAATGATGAACAATTATTATTTGAAAGGTAATTCTGACTATTAAAAACATAATGGGACTTGAAGGTCTAAAAAATCTTAGTTAAAACTTAATGGAGTATAAGTTCATAAATTAGGAATTGTATGTAAATGCCTCTACGATAAATTCATCCTTATCAATCTAGAAATTATTCAAAAATTAATTTCTATTAGCAAACATATAATTTAAGCCTAATCAATAGTGATCAGACTTAAATTAATTTTCACACAAACATAAAAAGATCAAACATGTGGTTAAATTCTATACCTTAAATAGATTAAGGATTTTTTTGGTGGTAATTAAATAAAGAAGAAATAGAATAGAACAGAATATGTATTATTCGAATGAATTGTCATTTGCTACAAGTTGCATGAATTTAAACAAGAATAAAGAATTAAAAAATGCAGCAATTGATAGAATAAAAGAAATGGGGATTAGAAAAAAACTATCACTAATCTACTCCTAGAGTTGCTAATTTGACTACTCCTAAATGGAAACTAATATCACGATGTGTGAGTGATTTGATTGATGATTCCTTTTTATATCTCTCTTAACCAATTTATAAGCTCAACCATATGAGAGAAATAGAGGTGATCAAATCCCATTAATTTCTCGATAGGCTATGATTTCCTCAATATCATCCATATCTCATGTTCATAGGAACCAGTATGCAAATTTGGTGATTGGCTTGGTCTTGGCTCTTTGATCTCAACAACTAACTTTTAAATGGATGCAATAGCTAACTTTTTGGCCCTCCATTTAACATGTTATCATGCCATGTTATGGCATGTCCTTAACATATCTGTCATGCTATGTTAGCATGCTTGTTGACAGAAATAATAATAATAATAATAATAATAACAACAACAACAACAACAACAACAACAACAACAACAACAACAAATGTGACCAAGGTTATTATTTAAAAATAGTCTATGATTTCAATTGATAGGCCATTATCAAGTTTAACCATAATTAATTGGCCACAATTGACGGAGAAATAAAATGTGGTGCCAACAATCTCCACCACATCTCACATAGACTCCACATTACACAAATTAATCTTCATCACATAATCAATTACCCAAAAAATTTGTGTGGGTATGTATGGGTCCCAAAAAATTTGTGTGGATATGTATGGGTTTCCAAACTTTCCCTTTATTATTGTGTGCCACGTCAATTTCCAAGGAAAGTTGGTTAAAAAAGCCTAGGGAAACTTACGTATAGGTTCTAATAAGTGGACTTATTGTCTAATAGGTTCTATGATAATTAATAGCGTTTTTCATAAAACATTATTAAAAAATGTCATTAATTGTTAATTTTTAGCGATATTTTAAAAATTGTCACAAAAAATGTCATTAATTATTGGTTTTAATGACGGTTTAAAAAAATCATCACAAAAAAGTCACAAGTTTTTTATTTTTAGTGACAGTTTATCACAAAAAAAATCACTAATTATAAATTTTAGCAACAATTTATAAAAATTGTAACAAAAAAAAGTTGCTAATTGTCAATTTTTAGTGACATGCAAAAAATTATCAGAAAAAATTATTTTTGGCGACGATTTTACTAAGACTTATTTTCAATAGGACTTGATGAAATTTAAGTCCAACTATTATGACCTATTGATAGTTTACCCAAAAGTTTATTTGTATAGAAATTTTGTCTTTATCTTTTTTTGTGATTAACTGTATTTTATTTTGATAAATTTTAAAATTAGGCAATCATTATAAATTTTTTTGTGGTTCCAACAAGCACTATAACACAAACTCATATCAAAATATAACAAAATATAATGTAAATGTGTGAGTGAATTTCCGACCACACTGTCAACTCAGTACTCAGCTGGAGAACACTGGCAAAATAGGATAAGCCCGAACAACCTGCAACAAAAGAAGAGATTCCGGTAGTGGTTTGTCCACCCGGGGGCACTCCGATGATTAAGTCAGTAATAAAATATCTCTCAAAATTAATCAATAGTGTTTAACTCACTGTCCTGAATATAAATTGCGTACCTTAGACTCATGGGGGTGCCTCTCTTTTATAGCCAACTCATTTCTAGTCCTAATAGAAGCCTAGCTTCAATGGACTTCTGCTCAGTGCTTATCTTGGACTCTCCAATAGATAAAGATAAACTCCCTAAGAGCTTTATCCTTATCCAAGCTGAGTCCCTTCCTTATTTTAGGAATCTTGTCCCTTATCCGCTTATCCCGGATTCTGATATCTTCGGAGATAACCTCAGCCTAGTCGAGATCACCTTGGCATCATGACCAGGACACGTGGCACCTCGGCTGACACGTCGGTGTCACCTTGGCCACATGTTGGTACTTAGAAAATATGTCCCGACAACTGCCTCCTAGGTTCTATTACCTCGGCATCCTGAGGTGATGGAACCTATATCAATAATTCCTTCTAGAACGTCGACTAAGCTCGAATCTTTATTTATTGCCGAAGTAGGAACCCATTGGCTCAGTACAGCTAAGTTTTGTTACCTGTTTCCATTAATACCACAGAACCACTAACGAGGGTTGTTCAAATTCCTCAGTCGAGATCATCCTCCAGGCCAACATGTCTTCTATAGAACATGAATTCCAAGAGCTCCTTCACGCGTATGAGCTATTATGCATAGTAACTCAACCGTTTAGGACACGCATCTACCCTTTACTAGACCGTACCTATTACGCGCCTATAAGTTGAATTTTTCTCGCGTGTGCCGTCTGAGGTATACGCTCTTTTAGGCACATTAATGACCTCTTTGCCACCGTTTTTGCGTTTTAACAAAAATCAATTTCTCTCTCTTTGTCTCTTCACTTTTGCATCCTTCAAGTTCTCGACTCTCTCTCTCTAGCTTCTTTCTGTAGAATACGCCATTGTTTCAGACTTCTAAGCTCTGTAACTACTTTCATTCCTCTCCTCCAATGAAGCTTTCTCTGTTTTGTCGTTTTTGTAACTTGTTTGACTTCGGCGACCTCCACATCGGCCTGCTATTTTCTAGTAAGCCACTGTTCCTCTTGCTTTCAATTTCTCATTGCTCTTCAAGAAGTTTTTGCTTCATCATTTGTTGCCATTGCTGTTTTGCTCAATTATTTGATTTATAAATCATGTATTCGAGCATATTTACTGTATGCTTTCGTTTCTGCCCAATTTGTATCTTGAATACGCACACAATTTTTACAAATTTGCTCACTTTTGCCACTATCCTTGGCCTCGCGCCCTTGTGCACATTTTGTCATGAGTTTCTTGATAGTTCAGTACTGTTCTTGATTCTGAAACACATTCTTGCTTTTCTGTTTTCTGTGACTTTTCCAGATTTGTGCCTCCAATCTTCATTTCCATAGATCTAAGTTTGGGATTTGTTTGTAGAACCCACAGATTTTTAGGAAAAAACTGAAACGATTTCTTACAGGTTCTGTGTATTCTTAGGCTTTAGTCAAGGTTCGTAAAACCCTCCAAAACACTCCCTTCTGAAATCCAACTCCTCTAGTTAAGCCGATATCATGGGTATGTGGAAGCATAGGGTAGATACCCAGACCAAGTTAGAGCACTTCAGTCGTCATCTGAGGTTGGCTGGGGAGGATGACTCTATCATGCCCATGATTGATTTTATGCCCTTTCCTGTTGTAGCTTTTATCGAGTGCAGACTTAGGCTTCTACTTGACATCCTATTCTGTGAGATAATTCACTATTATAAGTTGAACCTAATGCAGCTTGCTATCAACTCCTACCGTGTCATAAATGGTATCATAGCCTTAGCTAAACAAGAAAATGTTAGGATTACCTTAGCCGACGTTCAATACTGCTACACCATGTGTGGCCTCAAAAAAGACACAGGTTATATTTACTACCTCAAACCGAGGTCTACAGAGTACAAAATCGTTGCCGACGTCTCAGACTCCAACAAGGGAGCTGTGGATGATTACTTCATTACCTCGAGGAACTAGGAGTTCGCTCCAGATGAGGACCTCCACCTCTACCCTCTTCCTCGAACAGTCTTTGTAGAGGGTAATGGTAAGAGCCCAATGTTTGTACTTTTACTTGTTTTTTTTTTTAAAGCCTTAAATACTTCGTTGGTTCTAATGTTGGTTTTTCTTGCAGCTCTTCCCCAGCCAGAAAAAGGCTTCCGAAAGTCTTTTTTCCCCAGCAAGGGTTTGAAAAAGCTTTTGGATTTGCCAGTCCATAAGCGCAGAGCCCCTTTGGTCCTCAATTTCATCCCAACCTACAAGTCGGTTTTTCCCGACGTTCCCAAGAAGAAGAAGAAGAAGAAGAAGAAGAAGAAGAAGAAGAAGAAGAAGAAGAGTCAATCTCCTCATTCTGCCACAACTCCTTAAGCTGCCTCCACATCTCGGCCAGATCAAGGATCGACCTCTGATTTAGCGGAGCAGTCGTCAACCTTGGCTCCATATCTGATCCCACCATCTCAACGTCAACGCCGGCGACGAACTGTTCTTGCTGACGAAATGGGCCGCCGAAAAGCAGTTGCTAAGGACCTCTTGGCCAACATCCCAGACACTGTTGATGCTGCACCAGCACCATCTCAACCAAAGCCGAAACAAAAAAGGATTAAGAAAGCTCAGCCAAAGGCAACGGTGACTCAGATTGATACTGAGGACACCTTGCCAATTTCCAAATTAGCGAAGAGTGATAAGGCACTATCTGCTGTCGAGAAGAGACCTGCCGAGGCCCAACCATTCGAGTCCACAAGATCAAAAAGGCTGAGGTTTTCTTCTACAACAGCTTTAGGATCCATGAAGTCTGACTCCCCCTGGGCCTCCAAAGTCACACTAGAGGACAGGCCAGTTAGAGATGGCGATAGTGTCGATGATGTCAATATCGAGGTCACTCTTAGTACTACTTTGCTTCTTCCTAGCGATCTTAATCGAAACGCCGAGATGAGCGAGTATGAAAATTTTGCTTTGATGCTGCAACACTCCGTTCAGGTAAATCCCTTCACTTGGTAATTCTCTTTCCCTATTTTTCCATACTTAGAGAATTTTACTAACTTCTGTTTTGTTCACTTTCAGGCCATCTAGCATGCCCATTTTTTCTCAATGCAAGCCTTTAAGAACCGGAAGGAGCTGGTCGACAAGAGGAGGGAGGTCTCTGGTTTGCAGAAGACCAACAAAAGGTTAGAGGCAAAAATGAAGGCCTTGGAAGACCAGGCCAAGGCTGTTGTCAAAGCCAAAGCCGATGTCGAAGAAAAAACAGAAGCCACTGAGGCTATAAAGAAGGTCCTTGAGGCCCAGAAGAAAGAGGCTGAAGACAAGACAGCCGAGGCCCAAAAGGAACTTCAAGACGCCTTGGCCACCAAAGAGGCCGAGCTTAAGGCTGCCGATCAGAAGGGATACAATGAGGGGGTGGACGATGTCACGACGGATTATGAGAAATAGGTAAAGCAGGCATGTAACAAGGGTTTCACCCTTGGTTGGATGACTTTGCTAAAAAAGCTTGAAATCCCCAATGACTCCCCCTTCAGGAACACCGACGTCCTTCCTCTGCCATTCCCCCCAACTCCAAGCCAATCTAAAGACGATTTTGAGTCTGAGGAGGAGGCTTTGGTGAGGAAGTCAAAGGAGGCTGTTGGGGCCAAGTCCCCTACTCCAAATGATCAAGTCCTGGACTTGACTCAAGATGAGGAGGGTGAGGAGGTTCCCAAGGATGTTATTCTTGAGAAGGCATCTTCGGACGTGCCTCTTGCCGACAAGAGCCTCGATCAAACCCTTCAAGAGATAGATGCCGAGCTCGCGGCTGAGAAGGCCGCCGAGATGTCTTTTCAACAGTCTTCTGAACTCCAGACCCAACCTCCTCAAGACGCTGAAGAGTCTTAGTTTCAATGTTTTTCTTTTGTTTCTGTTCTTTGCACTTTGGTTTTCCTTTGAAACAATGTAAGCTCTTCAGATGGCCGACATGTCTACTTATAAACACAACTTCTTTGTTTTGCTTGTATATTTGTCTTCCTTTTACTGCTTTTGTATGATTCCATACTTGGAGTATTTTGTATATCTTCAATGCATACTTTAACTGTGTAACTATCTCGAGGTGAAACACCTCGGCTATACCCACTAACGATTTACATCGGCAAGTATATAAGTACTCAGTTTAATACAACCTTGGCCTTAACTGGTAAATTTTTCACAAATAACCTCAATTTAACTTTAACTTGTAAATTTATCACAAATTTCAACAAGTGTTAAACATGATCTTGGTCTAACTTCAACTTGTAAATTTTTTTCAAATTTCAACAAGTGTTAGACATAACCTCACTTTAACTTCAACTTATAAATTTTTTACAAATTTCAACAAGTGTTAAACATGATCTCGGTCTAACTTCAACTTATAAATTTATCACAAATTTCAACAAGTGTTTAAACATGATCTCGGTCTAACTTCAACTTGTAAATTTTTCTCAAATTTCAACAAGTGTTAGACATAACCTCAGTTTAACTTCAACTTGTAAATTTTTCACAAATTTCAACAAGTGTTAAACATGATCTCGGTCTAACTTCAACTTGTAAATTTTTTTCAAATTTCAACAAGTGTTAGTCATTACCTCAGTTTAACTTCAACATGTAAATTTTTCACAAATTTCAACAAGTGTTAAACATGATCTCGGTCTAACTTCAACTTGTAAATTTTTCTCAAATTTCAACAAGTGTTAGAAATAACCTCAGTTTAACTTCAACTTGTAAATTTTTCACAAATTTCAACAAGTGTTAAACGTGATCTTAGTCTAACTTCAACTTGTAATTTTTTCTCAAATTTCAACAAGTGTTATACATAACCGCAGTTTAACTTCAACTTGTAAATTTTTTACAAATTTCAACAAGTGTTAAACTAATTTTAGCTTGTATATTCTATCTTTCCAGGAACCATTTTCCAACTCTTTGCCCCCTAATGTGAACTTAAGTTCCACTTGGGTTCTCATTATGCATGCATTCTAGAAATATCATTAACTATCTTATCAGTCACAAGTGTGAAAAATCAAGCTAGAATTTTATTTATTACTTCGGCTAATAACAAAGAACATGATAATCTAATGATAGAAAAATTTCAGATTGCAAGTATTCCAAGGCCTTGGCAACTCTTTGCCTTCATTGTCTTCAAGTCGATATGCCCTATTGCCCAACACTGAGGTGACTCTATGGGGTCCCTCCCAATTTGGGCCAAGCTTTCCTTCTCTGGAATCCTTCTTGTTGCCGACGACTTTTCTTAAGACGAGGTCACTGATTTGAAACTCCCTTGGGTTGACCTTCTTATTATAGGCCTTGGCAAGCTGCTGCTGGTA
Source organism: Camellia sinensis (assembly GCF_055761805.1). Taxonomy (NCBI): domain Eukaryota; kingdom Viridiplantae; phylum Streptophyta; class Magnoliopsida; order Ericales; family Theaceae; genus Camellia; species Camellia sinensis. The sequence continues at coordinate 183,067,980 of NC_138961.1, read as the reverse complement.
AGCTGCCAGTTGAATTGCAGCTCTCTCCCTTCTTTCTTCTAGTAGATCCAGATCTCGGGCTAATAATATATCATTAGTCCCATTCTCTACTCCCTGAGTTTTGATCCTTGGGATGCCGACTTCTAGAGGAATGACTGCTTCTGTGCCATATGCCATGGCAAATGGAGATTCCCTAGTTGATCTTCTCGACGTAGTCCGATATGCCCAGAGTACACTTGGTAGTTCATCTAACCACTTTCCTTTTGCTGCCTGTAGCCTCTTATTTATCCCATCCAAGATTACTTTGTTGGATGCTTCTACTTGTCCATTGCTCTGAGAAAAGCTTGGGGTTGAAAAATAATTCTTGATTTTGAACTTTGCACAAAAGCTCTTGATTAGCTTACTGTCAAATTGTGTTCCATTGTCTGCAACTATTGCTCTTGGGATCCCAAACCTTGTGATTATGTTCTTCCATATGAAGCTCTTCACATCCACGTCTCGAATCTTGGCTAGGGGCTCAACTTCTATCTATTTGGTGAAGTAATCTGTTGCTACCAGTAGATACTTCCTTTGTCCAGTTGCTTGGGGCAGTTGTCCAACAAGATCCATGCCTCACTGGGCAAATGGCCAGGGACTGGATACTAGGTTTAGGTCTGCTGTTAGTTGGTGTATCAATGGTGCAAACCTTTGGCACTTATCACACTTCTTGATATAGACTTTTGCATCTTTCTGCATGTAGGGCCACCAATACCCTTGGGTAATGGCCCTATGAGCAAGTGATCTGCCCCCAGCATGGCTTCTACGTATTCCTTCATGTATTTCATATAAAAAATCTTCGACTTGTGAAGGATGTACACACCTCAAAAGGGGTCCAGTGAAGGATCTTTTGTAAAGATGTCCTTCTGCTGTCAGACTGAATCTTGCCGGCTTCAATCTGATCTTGTGTGCCTCCTTGCAGTTGTCTGGCAGTTTTTCGTCTTTCAGGAATGCTATTATTGCATCCATCCAGCTTGGTCCCATGTCCACACACATTGCTTCACGCTCTGTGATCAGTGGTTCGATGCTCGGGCCTGACAAAAAGTCAACCATTATCGTTCTTGCTTTTTCAAGTTGTATTGCACTAGCCAGGTTTGCCAGAGCATTAGCATGACTGTTATCATCTTGGTTAACTTGATGCAGTCGGCAATTCTGAAATAAGGCCACCAATCTTCCTTTGCGTAGGCCAACATCCTATCATCTCGGGCTGCAAATTCGCCCGTTGTCTGGTTGACTATAAGCTCAGAGTCACAGAAGACTATCACCTCATCTGTTTCTAATGTTGCTGCCAGTTTCAGTCTTGCAATCAATGCTTTATACTCTACTTCATTATTTGAGGCCTTGAACCCCAAACGAATAAACTGTTATAATATTTGCCCATCTGGAGATACTAGTACTACTCTTGCCCTCGCTCCTCGTCGGTTTGAACTCCCATCAACAAACAGTCGAAAAGAGTCACTGATGTAAATGCTGCAAGGTCTGAGTTTTTCTTCCTTCTTTTGTTCCGTTGCCCTCGGCTGGGCTTCTCCTTGCTTGCTTGGACATCCTTCAGCTCAGCTCAATAGAGCCCGATGTTCGATGGCTCCTGGAGTGAACTCGGCCACGAAGTCGGCCAAGACTTGGCCTTTGATTACTGTTCTGGGTTGTATTCCAGGTCATACTGCCCCAAGGCCACTGCCCATCTAGCTATTCTCCCTGTCAGATCTCCTTGCTGCAACAGGGACTTCAAAGGGTGTTTTGTTAGCACCACAATTTTGTGGGCTTAAAAGTAATGGTTCAGCTTCTTTGAAACCATTACTAAAGCCAGCGTCAATTTCTCTAGGGGTAGATACCTGGATTCTGCATCAGCCAGGGTTTTGCTTACATAGTAAACAACTCTTTGCTCCCATTTTTTTTCTCGGATTACCACTGCGCTTACTGCGTGTTCTGAAACTGCTAAGTACAAAAACAGCTCCTCTCCAGGTTCTAGATTTGAGAGAACCAGAGCCGTGGTCAAATACTTCTTTAAGTCGACCAGGGCAACTTCGCACTCTTCTGTCCATAAGAAGTCTGTGGCCTTCTTCACTAAACTGAAGAAAGGTTTGCATTTGTCAGAGCTTCTTCTTATGAACAGTCAGCATTTGCACCTGTTTTGTCGACGTCAGGCTCTTCAACTTTAGGATGGCCTTAATTTGATCTGGGCTGGCCTTAATGCCCCTTCTAGTCACCAGGTATCCCAAGAACTTACTAGATCCAACTCCAAATGCACACTTCGATGCATTGAGTCGGAACCGATATGTTTTAAGGATGTCAAAGACTGCTTTCAGGTCAGCCAAATGACCTTCAGGTTCCTTAGTCTTCACGACCATGTCATTGATGTAAACTTCCACCGTTCCGCCAATCAGGTGTTTGAACATCTTGGTTACAAATCTTTGGTAAGTTGCTCCTGCATTTTTCAACCCAAAAGGCATCAATCTGTAGCAATACAACCCTTTTAGGGTGATAAACGCAGTCTTCTATTCATCTTAAGGGTACACGGCTATCTGATGGTACCCCTTATAGGCATCCAAGAAGCTCATCCTTCCATGCCCTGAAGTGGCATCTGCTAGTTGGTCAATCTTGGATAGAGAAAAACTGTCTTTGGGACATGCCTTGTTCAGGCTGGTAAAGTCCACGCAGACCCTCCAGTTACCATTCTTTTTCTTTACCACCACTGTATTTAATAGCTGTAGACGTCCTCGAACGTCCCGGGAGGGAATCCCATTTTGTTTATATGGGCTCACTACAGTTTAGGACTCAAATGTCACGGTCCTATATCTAATCTCACAGAGTGCAATGTAAGACCGATGAATCATCAAAGAGTCCAAATCTGACAAATCGTTTTTGAAAATAGATTTTTTTGAAAGAAGTGCCAAACATGGACTGCTTTGCCAGATATAGAGTCGCCACCTAAATATTTTATTTTGGAAAATTTAGGAAACCTTGACTCGTTTACCTAAGGCTACGTGTCCGTCATCACCAAAGTTCCCTCGGCTCGGGAACTTGGGTACGATTGGAGAAGGCCACTTCCTGAGCACCCCCGCTCGCCCGATCAAAAATCGGCCTCTACTAACCATGATATCGAGTTTTAAAACATTATGTGCTCTTATTTCGGTTATTAGCCTAGATTTACTACGTGATGCACACAGCATACAAGTATAGATTGGATCGTCTGAATTGGAACAAAACACCTCATGTTTGCTTTTGAAACGGTTTGCTACTCGTAAGTAGGCTAAAATGCGAATTTGCCACCCTCAGGTGGACTTAGAAAACAAGATGATTTGTCACTCTCATGTGGGCTTGAAACTCACAGTCAATGCATTATTCCAATTCAGATAATCCAACCTTCACCCACAGGCATTCAGGCAGGTATATTACATAAGCAGTTAGCCTCATGGTAAACATGCTATCATGGCAGTCACTCACACGCATGCAAGGATGCTAAAGCATAAACACTTACCGAGTACTCCGAGCCAAAATAGAAACTAGTTAGTAATCAATGCATGATCCTAATTCATGTTAAGATGGCTAATGCAACACATGCAAAATGTAACTAGAAATAGGCTCGGCTATCCTAAGAATGGCATATGAGATGCTACAGCTAACACGTGTTCAACTTGAAATTGGAATACAATGCAATTAGTATGATGCGCCGAGCCCGGTGCATGCAATACAGATGAATGATGCAAACTTGCAAGCATAAGTATGCTAATTGAAACATGCCCTAATCTAACCATCATAAGCTGGTAAATAAAAGGGAGAAAGATGTGGGGTTGGAAGACATACATCACACACACGCACACTTATTACAATTGTGCCCTCGCTCGGAGGGTCCGAATAAATAATACAGTCTAAATAAATAATTAACTGCTCTAGCTAATTAAATATTACAAAACCCTAATTAATCAATAAATTAACTAGAAAAGCAAATAAATTAGCATGCAAGCTAAATGGACCGCTTCAGTTCTGTTCCGAATAATGAAAGATGCATGCATGCTCGAGTTGCCTCTTCGAAAAATTCCTCGCGATGCCCCGATTCACCTCTGTTTGCAATTGATCCCGGAATGCTGTACAAAACTCTAGAAGGTTGTTGACCAGTTTTTGCTATCGGTTTCCAGTTTGCTGCAACAGAGAGCAAGAAAGGGGCATGGCAAAGTATTTTCACATATGTATGTACGACCACTCTCCCTGTCATTGCACAAGCTCTAGGGAGTGTAGACCTCAATCCTCGTGCCACCAATCACGCATCTCGATGCATGATGACCAAGGAGTCGAATTGCACGACTCAATATTAAATGAATGCACATATAAACACAATGAGGCCCAAACTCCATCATGGGTAATCTGGAGTGTCGGCGACCGGGAATTGAGACACGTTTCATCACTTTGAGTACGAAACGTCCCTCGTTTCCCATATTTGGACTAGCCCTACTCCAAACACAATGCAATGAGATGGCATACACAATGCGGCTAACGTGCAATCCTAAATGCAATGCAACCAAATCATGCTGGCATGCGAGGGATGATATGCACGCATGCAATTAGCATACGCAATGCTATGAACCTAGAATGGCATACTCAATGCACATGAGCTATATGGCATACACAATGCACACATATGGAGATGGACATACACAAAGACATAATCAAAGCATACACAATGCGATGGTCAAACATGCAACAACATGAACCAAATGGCATACACAATGCAAGATGGACTTAAACCAATATGAATGGACCTCAGCCACACTCAAATCAGTGGCCAAACACAATTGAAATTAGACAAGAACGCTCATGCAAACATGCCCAATGCAAGGGACCGAACCTAAGGCATCGAATGCCACTCTACCAAAGCATGGCAAGGGATGACACATGGCATACAATGACACAGATTCCAGCTCTGAAATAGCATACAAGATGGTTTCGAAACATGTAAACACCTCACCCGATGCATGCTAGATGACTTGAATACCGAAACTAGTGGAATGGATTACACAATAGGTATGCAAAACAATGCTCAAATGATGAAACCAACCTCAAACAATCCCTATGCAAACCAAAATCAGTGGAAAAATGTGTTGGGATGATGGCTCGGAATGCATTCAAATGAAGCTCATGCAATGGCCGGTAAATGAGGCATTCAAGCATAACTCTCAAACGCATTTAAAGAGTGAAAATCATGGGAATATGACATGCATGTAAGCTCTAAAATATGATGTGCAATGGCCCCAAAACATGAGAACACCTCAGTTTATGCATGCGATGGACCTCAAAACTCAAAGTTAAGCATGGATATTGAACTACAGGCATGCAAAACAAGCATCATTCGACCATGAGACCCAAAAACAGAGCTAAGGTAGTCCAAAACATGCACAAAATCAGTTTAAGGCAAGCCCAAAATATTCTAGGAAAAGCAGCCAAAACATTATGCAAAACAAGCTAGTGAACCATGACTTACACTAAAACTATATGAAGCATGTGAAGGACTACCAAACCAGCCAAAAATAGAAACAAGGCATGCCAAAATATGACCTAAAACTCACTGGAACTCAGTCAACACATGCTAGAATGATGTGCTCCTTTGAAAGACTATGCAAGGGGTTACTCTACACATGCAAGATAGACATCAAAAATAGAAAAACCACCTCTGGAAAGAGGTTATGTAGGCCCTAAAACTCACTAAAAAGGGGCCTGAAATAAGGCTAGGAAGCATGCAAGTAAAGGCTCCTTTGAAAGGTTATGAAGAGGGTTACTCTACACATGCAAGAGGGACACCTAATATGGCAAAAAAAACTCTGGAAAGAGTTCATGAAGGTCCTAAAACTCATCAAAAATGGCCTGAAACATGCTCAAGAAGTGTGTAAATATAGGCCCCTTTGTTAGGCCAACAATGCTAGTAAACAAGACAAGGGGTGAGAGGGTCACCCCTCTCTGATTTTGGGGCTCAAAATAGTGTGCTAGCCATTGAAAATCCACTGGATTTCAGTGGCTAGAAGGCCAAATGAAGCTCACTTCAAAGGCCTAGATGCATGGCTCAAAACAAGGTGAAAACAAGCATGCAAGGTGGTAGATGACCCCCGACAGAAAAATGACCTTAAACAAATTTCAAGAGGAGATCAAAATAAGACTTTTTTCAGTTATTACAAATCCCAAATATGCTTGAAAATGGAGGTAAGACGTGAAGCAAAATAATGCTTAAAAGGGAAAAATGAGTGTTACCCTTGTAGAGAAGACCTCCAACAGCTTCTGGACCAAAGTAGCAAACCTTCAACCTCTAAAAACCAGCTCCAAGGTGCTTGGATAGATGGTGGAAGGGTTAAGCTAAGGGTTGGTGTGCAAAGGAGGGCAAAAACTTCACTTTTTGAAGCTAAAATGGAGAGACACAAATGGAGATATGGTGTATGCCTCTCAACAATTTCTGAACCCTTGCTAATGAGGGAGAGGGTCTCTCTTATAGACAAAGAGGTCTAAAGCTTCTCTTGGAAGCTTGGAAGCAAGATTAAACATCCTCCATACACGTGTATGGAGGATGCAGCAAATGCCTCCCAGTTGGCACAGCTGGAAGCAACTCAAGAAGACAAAACAGGAGAGAGTAGGCCGACTAGTTCAAGTGGTCGGCCAACCAGGCCAGGTGGTCGGCCAGCCACTTTTTGTGGTCGGCCAGCCAGGTCAAAAGGTCCAACTCAAAACTAGGTGGTCGGTAGCCCATATTGGTGGTCTCCTAGGTGAATACAACTCAGTGGTGATATGGGAAACCAGTAATTGTGGCCCAAAAGTAAGGGAGACCAGTTTTCTGATAAGAAAACTGGCTGGAGGAGAGAGAAAAGTGGTCTCCAAGGAGAAATCTGGTCTCCAAGGGTAATTGGCGGTCTCCACACTGAAACAAAGCCGGTGGTATGGTGGGAGACCAGTAAATGTGGCCCAAAAGTGAGGGAGACCAGCTCTCTAACAAGAAAATCGGGCGACGAAGAGAAGGTGGTCTCCAAGAAGAAAAGGTGGTCTCCCACCCTTGTATCACCTTCTTAACAATGAAAATAGGGTCCATGCCAAAAATGAACCCACACCGATGCAAAACGAGTGTTCGGGGGTCAAAACGCGTAGTCGGGTACCCCGAAAACTGACTGTCAAGCACCGAAAGTGGCGTGCAACCACGAAGGTGGTCTCCCAGGCCACAGTGTCCCTCTAGGGAGAGGAAACAAGGTGTGTACCAAAAACCGGAGCAAACGGAGAAAGTTAAGCGGTCCCAAACCGAGGCGTACGGTCGACGGCTCTGAAAATTAGAAACTGGTCTCCAAACGGGAACAATGGCTTATAACCACGAAATGTAGCCTACGGCCATTGAGATATGGGCTACGAGACCTCTCCCTCCTTTTGAGAAGAGAAAACAAAACCTGGTTCACAAACTGAAGCGAAGCACAAAAGAGTTCCGAAGTCCGGAGACAAGGCTCTCAATTGAGACTCTGTAACCTCAGAACGAACACAATATGCACCATCACCGAGCGCTCAGTCGATGACGTCCGAGTCTTAAGGTTGGTCAAAAATGGGGTGTCTACAATAGCCATGTCAGGTAATTTACCTCTCGAATGGCCCTGGACTCCAGAAGTCTATCTACTTCCTCTTCTACTGCTTCGACGTGTATCAACGTCGGTCTTCTTGCTCGTTGGATTACAAGTTTGGCCAACCTGTCAATGTTCAGTTTATGGCAAGTGACCTCGGGGTCAATGCCAGGCATTTCGTAAGGCGTCCAAGCAAATACCTCAATATTTGCTCTCAAGAAAGCTTCCAACTCTTTTTCATCTTCTTCGGCTAAGCCCGAGCCGAGAAGAAAGAAGCGTTCTTCATCCCTTTCTTGGACGAGGGTTTTCTTCAGTGCTTCTTCACTCTTCTCGGATGGCTCCTTGCCGATATCCTCTAGGACTTCCACGTCCTCGTCTTCAATCTCTGCCCTTTCTAGTTCTCGTATGCTGCAAGTAGATTTCATTGCTGCCATGGAGCAATTCTTTGCCTGTAGCTAATCTTTTCTGATCTCCTCTATCCCATGCTCTATTGGGAACTGTAACAGTTGATGCAATGTTGAGGGAACAGCCCCCATTGCATGCAACCATGGCCTCTCCAAGATCACGTTATAAGGGAAGGGTGTGTCGATTATGGTGAACTTTATCTTTATCTTCTTGGTGCCAGCTTGCACCTCCAAGCTTACTGCTCCCAGTGGCCATGTCGGCGTTCCATTGAACCTGAACATTGGGCCATTAGATTCCTCCATATCGTCTGGGTGAAGGGCCAGCTCCTTGTAACATCTGACATACATGATGTCACAAGAACTGCCTTGGTCAATGAGGATGCACTTCACTTGGCACTCCCTAACCTGGAGGGATACTATTAGTGCATCGTTGTACAGATGTTGCACCATCTCTAGGTCAGCTTTAGTAAAGGACACTACTGGTCCCTGGAACTCCTCAGCCCGAGGTCTTTTCTCTCAAACCTAGTACACATGCTGCAAGTGCTTCACCTTCTGGGTCTCCCCCCGTATTTCGTTTTTGTTGACCTTCGAGTGAATTACATTAATTACCCGAGGTCTGCCTACTTGCGGCTGTTGTGCTGAGGAAGGTGGAGCTGCTGGTGCCTGAGACAATCTTGCATGTTCTTCCTTTGTCCTGGCCTCATCTACAAGGTCCTTCAGATGGCCTTGCCTTACCAGGTCTTCTAGGTGTGACTTTAAGGCTCTACAACCCTGAGTCAGATGCCCATCTTCATTATGGTAAGCAAAATGCTTACCAAGGCTCTTTCCCATAAATTCTCCTTGTACCCTGGGTGGTGCTCTGAAGTAGGGTTGGGTTCGGATTTTATCCAGGACTTTGTGAATTGGGATTCGGAACACAGTTGTGACTGCTTGTGTGGTTCTCAGTCCTATCTCTTGTTTGTTGGATCCGTTGTTACCTCGACCTCGCTTCGGCGAGCTGTTTGTTTTCTCCTGCTTTGTCGCCTTAATCCCTGGAGTGTCTTCCTCGGCTCTGGCGTATTTCTCAATTCTAGCCATGAGCTCCTCCATGCTTTTTGGTAATATCTTTGTCAATGACTTTCGTAGTGCGCAATCATCTTTCTGGCCGTTCTTGAAAGACACGACCGTCACCTCTTAGTTGCATTCGGGTATTCGGTTGAACACCCCATAATACCTTTTTGCGTAGGCCCTGAGGCCTTCATCCTCACTGATCCTTAGAGCCATTAGGGCGTCCACCCTTAATGGCTGCAATTTGTTCATTACGAACCTGGCCACGAACATTCCGGCCAGGCTTTCCCAGGTCTTCACACTTTCCTTGGGCAATTTGTGAATCCAGTCCGATGCAATCTCCCCGAAGGATGAGGGGAACACCTTGCAGAGCAACGGCTCGTTCCTAGTGTATAGTGCCATCGAGTTCAGGTATAATCCAATGTGAAAGTTGGGGTCTGACTTACCATCGTATATCTGGAACCTCGGCATACTGAATCTTTTCGGGGCCTCAACTTTGTCTAACTCTACCGAGAATGGTGTTCTCGGTTTAATTGTTGAAGTTACCTCGGCATAATCTTACTTCTTCTTGAGATAATCTCTCAAGTCCTCTTTGGTCCGCCCAGGAGCTCGGCTATCTCCTGATATAGCTCATATAGCTCATATGCTTATCCGTTGAAGTGTTGATATAGCTCATATGCTTATCTATGGAAGTGTTGATATAGCTCATATGCTTATCTGTTGAGGTGTTGATACAGCTTGTATGCTTATCTATTGCGAAATGGGAAACGTTTAATATGAATTATTATTTCGTTTAGAATGTGTGGCCAGGTTCTAAGCCACGGGTATGAATTTGGAAATTGGATAAGAAATGGAAAATGAAATGAAACATAGACATAGTGGTCATGTAATGGAAATGGTTTTATGAATTGATTTATGGGAGTTAAACATTTATCAATTGCTAATGTCTTAGTTACTGCTCATATTGTATTTAACATATCTCTACTGGGCGTTGGCTCACCTTATATGGGACATTATTTTCAAGTACAGGTAGCATGCCACCTCCAAAGACATAGCTTGGATGGTTGTGGGAGTTGAAGACTCTTTTTGATTATTTTGTTTGTATTACATGTATATCAAACCAAGGGATTATTTTGTATAGAGTTAGTACTCTTCTTTTGTGTAACCAAGTGTTAACTTGGAAAGCTGTAAGCCCGTACAGCATTCACTTTTGTTGTTAACATGTAATACTGTTGTAAAAACTACTCTGATGAATGGAAAGGCATTGATTTTATTGTCATCCTTTGATTCCGTGGAGTTGGTAGTTATATCTATCTTATTGTCATCCTTTGATTCCATTTGTTTGAGTTTTAGGATATGTTGGGCATGTTTCAAGCAGGTAGGTTGAGCCTTGGTCTAAAATCTTGTTGCTAGGTTTTTGGTCGTTCCGCTCGAGCGGGTCGTCTAGCGCTCGAGCGGAGATTGCACACTCCCAGTATTTTTTGGTGCTCTGCAAAACTTCTGCAGGTGTGATTTCTACGCTCGAACGGATTTCCTGCGCTCGAGCGGGCCGCGCTCGAGCGGGCTTGTTAGGGCTCGAGGGGGTAATATATTTTTGGTGTAAGTTCTGGGAGGGGGAAATCTACGCTCGAGCGGACTGGTTTTTGCGCTCGAGCGGATGTACTTTATTCTTGTGTCTTGGCGCTCGAGCGGGCCTTATTGCGCTCAAGCGTGTCCAGATTTTTATGCTTTACGCTCGAGCGTCCTGTTCTCCGATCGAGCGGGAATGTTGTATATCAGAAGGCAATTAGGCATTTTTGAATCACTTTTTTTACATTCACTCTCTCTCTTACTTTCCCAAAACCGATTTTGAGAGCCTCTCTCTCTAGAAACTCCATTCTCTCTAGGATTTGATCTAGTTAGAGTGCTTCCCTTTCCTTTGGCCTTTGTAAAAGTTGTGTTGATCGTCGAGGGCTTCGTTTTGATCCGTGGATCTTGGAGTTTGGAGCATTTTGGTTTTCTTCATCTCCTTCCCTTGGGCTCCGAATTTGAGGTAGGGATTCCTACTCACTTTTATGGGTTTTGACCTAGATATTGAGTTTCTGTATAAATGGTTTTGGGTTTTGGAAACTTGGGTTTCAAATGTTTAATTTTGAAAAGAGGGTTTTGTTAATTTGGAACCATAAATACGTATTTGGGTTTCTAAATGAGTATATTGATGTTGTTGGTAATATATGGACTCTTCGAGTCAATATTGGGAATCAAGGGGAAAATGCCATGTTTGGGTATTTTTGGATCACTAGTGTAATTAATGACAAGTGTTGAGAAAATATGGAATTGAGTTGAATATAATGAAATTGGCTCATTATGAGATGAATTAGTGAAGTTGGATTTATTAATCGCTCATTTTTGGAAATATGGATAAATTATTTGTTAATGCATTTATTATCTGTTTAGAAATAATTGCCTTGAGCTACCGGTGGAGAGTAGTCGTGATTGTTGTAGACAATGCATGGTGATTAGGCAAACTAAAACTAATCAATGGAATGTGTCATCGTATATGACAGTTGAAAGAATACATAACTTTATGTATTGTTTGATGATGTATATGATAATCGTTTATATGCATTGTGTTGTGTGGGAGGAGATGAGGGATGTACTCCACGGTTTAGGGAAAGATAGGGGATGGACCTCTAAACCGGTTAATGTTTGGGAGAAGATAAGGGATGAACTCTGGTGATATAGCTCATATGCTTATCCGTTGAAGTGTTGATATAGCTCATATGCTTATCTATGGAAGTGTTGATATAGCTCATATGCTTATCTATGGAAGTGTTAATATAGCTCATATGCTTATCTGTTGAGGTGTTGATACAGCTTGTATGCTTATCTATTGCGAAATGGGAAACGTTTAATATGAATTATTATTTCGTTTAGAGTGTGTGGCCAGGTTCTGAGCCACGGGTATGAATTTAGAAATTGGATAAGAAATGGAAAATGAAATGAAACATAGACATAGTGGTCATGTAATGGAAATGGTTTTATGAATTGATTTATGGGAGTTAAACATTTATCAATTGCTAATGTCTTAGTTACTGCTCATATTATATTTAGCATATCTCTACTAGGCGTTGGCTCACCCTATATGGGACATTATTTTCAAGTACATGTAGCATGCCACCTCCAAGGACATAGCGTGGATGGTTATGGGAGTTTGAAAACTCTTTTTGATTATTTTGTTTGTATTACATGTGTATCAAGCCAAGGACTTATTTTGTATAGAGTTAGTACTCTTCTTTTGTGTAACCAAGTATTGACTTGGAAGGCTGTAACCCCGTAGGGCATTTGCTTTTGTTGTTAACATATAATACTGTTGTAAAAACTACTCTGATGAATGGAAAGACGTTGATTTTCTTATATTACTGCATGTCTGAATGATGGGTATTATGTATTATTTTGAGGGCGTTACAGTTTATCTATATTGAAATTAATTAAAGTACAAAATGGAAGAGTGGGGGAAGGAGTAAATTCGTTTTTTTTTTTAAATCAATTATTTAATTTTTATCTTTATTTGTAGGTCATGAAATTAATTTTTATAAGTTATTTATCAACTTTTATATGTTTATTTTTGGAAATAAATTTTAAATTATATATAAGTTATGAAACTAATTTTTTTTAAGTTAATTGTTTAATTTTTATCTTGATCTGTAGACTATAAAATTAATTTTTAGTTTTTTTATGTTTATCTATATAGAGGAATTTTGAAATTCAAAAATTTATTCATAAGCAATGAAATTAATTTTCATTTTAATTAATTAAACAAATAGAAAATGAAGTAAAATAGAAAGCATGAAAGGCAATCAAAGAAGGTTGCCATGTAGGAAAGAGAGAGTATGAAAATGATGAAAATTTAGGAATAAATATTTGGAGGCTTTTACAAAATAACTACATTTGGTTATATATATAGTATAGATGTAGATAGATGGATTAAAACTATAATTTTTATAACCCTACTAAGTTCTTATTTTGACTTTTTTTCTTAAATATTGTAGAAACTATGCAAGTATTATTCAAGCAATGAAGAAAATGATTATGGAGAATGAATTATACTCATGATATGCATGTGTCATTGATAGAGAAGATCAAAGACAGAGAGTTGCTAACAAGATCAATTGTTAATAGAGCTTGTTACCTTGTTCATAGAGTTTGAGGCTCTGCTTGGTTGTAATTTGTAAACGTGTTTCTACACGTGCGTTTGAGTATGATGTTTGATTGTTTTGGAATCAATTTTCACGAGCTCTGTAGAGAGCTCTGTGTATCAGCCGCAAAATTTTGCCCAGGGGAAGACCCCCCGGACGTCCTTAGGGACTTCCACCCGGACGTCCTTCGCTGTACAGATTTTTTTTTTTTGGCAATTGATTTATATAATTGGGAAAAATATTTTCTGAAATTTTTTTAATTTTTAATGTGCTTTGAAATAATTTTGAGTTGTATGTTTAGTTATGAGTTGTAAATTTTTGTATCACATATCAAATATCACATTAACAATTCCCCACTCAAATCAAACCTCTTTTCAAAAGCTATTTTCAAAACTTTTTACCAAACAAATTTTCCACACTCAAATCATAATTCTACAACACACAAACTCAAAATATAACTCATACTCTCAAATCACATTTACAAAACACAACCAAACGCAGGCTGAATTTTTTTAATATGTGTTTGTTACCCTACTCATTTGTATGAGAAATTCAAACTCTATTAACAAACTCTATGAGCAAGGTAACAAACTCATATTAAAAAATTCAAAAAATTACTTAGAAATTATAATTAAAGGTTGAGATTTATTCATACTTTGGTCTCACAATAATAAGGTTGAATACACACCATTGGTTTTAAAGTCTAAGTAAATTTATTATCACTTTTTTGAGTTTATAAAGTTTATCTCTTTCAATTCTTTTTTTTCCCTCCACATGACGCTATAGTTTGATACAAATTATTATAAGTGATTGTGATAATATTACTCTCAACAATCTTCATAATTAATAAATTTTTATGTATATCAAATTTTGTTGTGAAATTTTGTGAGTTAATTATTGTTAACATTTACCATAATTCCTAACATCATGACTTGCCATAATTAAGATATAATTCAAAATTAAAATGATTTATTTATCACACAAAATATATATTATCTTTTTTTTCGTGCATCACACAAGTTGCTGCTAGTTGATAGAAAGAAACTAACGGAGTTTCACCTTGCGTCCCGTCTTTGCATAAAAAATTTGAAATAAACGTGTCTCCACCGAATCAGGATAGATTCCTACTTGACTTTTTATTTATTGGGCCATTGAGCCTACTTTCAGGCCTAATTTTTATAATTCAAACTGTTCACGTTTTAATATTTATTAAATATATCATACCTGTTAAAAATCAAATTGATCGAATATCAGAAAGTATGTGTTCAGAAAACTATTTATTAAATTTTTAGAAAAATAGTTTTTAGTTAGTTTTTTGAACACATACTTTCTAATATTCAATCAATTTAATTTTTTACAGGTATGATGCATATGATAAACTCTAAAATATAAACAATTTAAATTATCAAAATTAAATCCAAAAGCAAACCCAACAAACCATCAAGTACGAGTAAGGAGAGAATCCTTACTCGTCTCCACCGCCCATGACTTCATGACAACTACTTTATATATATCATCTCTCTCCTGCTCTTTCCATTACTTAGGTGGAAACAATCATCGATTTGGTTACGAGCTCAAAACAAATTGAATTGAATTCTCACTAGAGTGTTTCTTCCTTGTCACAAATTCGGAGGAATCAATGGCTATCGGAAAGCTCTTAATCGCCGCTTCAATCAAGTTTCTATTTCAGAAGTTGGCCACTTTAGCCTCCGGCGAGCTGTCCAACTTTGCACGCGGCTTCGGTGGAGAGCGCCGAATTCGTACTCTGTTGACAAAATGGAGCACAACTTTGGAAGAAATTGAGGCAGTTCTCGTTGATGCTGATGAGAAGCAAGTCACCGAAAGAGGTATTAAGATTTGGCTTGAAGATCTTCAGGACTTGGCCTATGACGTCGATGACATACTCCAAGAGTTCTCCACCGAAGCTTTGCGACGTAAGTCGATGATCACCACCAAGGTACGTGCACTAATTCCAACCAAGATTGTCAAATCAGATGAGATCACTACCCGATTCCAAGATTTTTTGGAACGTAGAACTGTGCTTGGCTTGCAAAAGGTCGGTAGTAGAAGTAATGCAGGGACATCTGCTAAAGCTTGGCAAAGACCACCCACCACATGTTTGATGAATGAACCTAGTGTATATGGGACGGATGAGGATAAAAAGAAGATAATTGAGTTGCTCTTACTAGTTGTTGAGGAGTCGAGCAATTGCAATACTGGGGTGGTTCCGATTGTGGGTATGGGTGGTGTGCGGGGGTGATTTCTGCACTATGAAGAAGGGTTGAACTTCGTGGATGAACACCGTGCTCCGGGAATTGAAGATCTGCACAGAGTAACAAACGGTGAGGCTGCCCGACCGGGGTTTGGTCAGAAACCCCTCCGATGGTAAAGTCAGGGACTCAGGGAGAGGAAAAAGAGAGAATACAAAGAGTATATGTGTTTAGTGTGTCCATTTTCGAATCCCTTCTGAGTGAATAGTGTTCACCTTTTATAGGAGAAGGTTGTTTGTCGTTCAAGTCCTTCTCTCTCCGCCATCTGTCCAACGTGTCTTATTCGTGGTCGTCTCCTATTGGAGGAGGACGACCACTCCGCCTGACACTTGGGTGCAGGTCTGTTTTGTTTGTCTCATTAGCGAACATCTCTCATTGGAAGAGGACGACCACTCCGCCTGCCATTCAGACGTAGGTCTGTCATATATGATCCTTGTCCCTCTGCACCTCCATGTCTCCACGTTATGTTCATACAGAGGGAGAGGAGCAGAGTTGTTTGTCTCTAGTGGACCCAAGAAAGATCTTCAGTGAATTGGCCTTCTCTAAGTTGGTCTGCTCTAGAACGGTTGTCCAACCAGGAGGTCCAACATGTTGCTCAACCCACTTCGGAGTGGTTCTGTCCATCCAGAAGGTCCAATATGTTGCTCAACCCACTTCGGAGTGGTTCTGTCCATACAAAAGGTCCAATATGTTGCTCAACCCACTTCGGAGTGGTTCTGTCCATACAAAAGGTCCAATATGTTGCTCAACCCACTTCGGAGTGGTTCTGTCCATCCAGAAGGTCCACCATGTTGCTCGACCCACTTTGGAGTGACGCTCGTACATTGGGCCGAACTCCTATGATTGTCTTACTTCGGAGCAAGTGTTGGCCATAGGGCCGAGGTCCGACCTAGCTCCACCTTGGAGTGAGTATTGCATTGGGCCTAGCACCAAGACTTGATTAATTTTCACCCACTTCATTTGCCCCCTGGCTTGCGCTTACGTTTGGCGAAGCGGAAGCCAATTCTGTCACAAACTTCGAAGTTTGGGTGATCACAACTTAATTTGAGCTCCATGAGCTAGATTAAAAATTATTGTTCGGTCTAACGTATGCGTCTGCCCAATGTTTTGTAGCTCGGTTGTGCCCCCAAACTAAATGTGTCTTCACTAGCCTCGTAATTGTCTAGCTTGGTGTTTTTTTTTTTTTTTTTTTCTCAGTCGACTGAGCGTCATTGCTTGACTTGAAAAAAATATATATGCAGAATAGTATATATATATATATTTTTGCAGTGTTCGTCGATTGGGCCGAGCAACACAACGACGCTTCAAAGCAGGCCAAGTGTGCTTTATCACAGCTTTGTTCTAATTTGAAAGACATTCGCTATCTTTTTGCTCGGTCCTACTTGTAAGAGATAAATTGGTGTTGGTCTCAATGCTTGGTCGACCAAGTCCTGCCCCTCCACTCTACTCGGTCTCGAAGCATAGCTTGCTAACATTGCTTGGTCATGCGGATCATGCACCATTTTCTTGTTTGGACATGATTAACACGTCCATTTGTTCAGCTCGTTTCTTCATATATTAGTCGGTCGTTTTACCTTCAGCTTAAGGATTGTCCGTCACTTAGTTAGTTGGCCGTAGCAGCTTGTTTGCATAATTTTTGTTTTTCAACACCGAGTTGCTTGGTCGGCCCTAGCAGCTTTGGCGTTGCGAGTTTGCATTTTTTAATTCGGTTTCTCTACCACCAAGCTACTGTCAATGTTAGCACCTCTTATCTTGAGAGTTGTCTAGCACATAGTCGTTATAGTCTTGGTATCGACTTCGATAATATTGACTCTCGTCGGGCACTGCACTCCTTTGACATTTGCTTGTTGTTTGTAGTGTATTTATTTGGTAGAATGTTGCACTTCCAACTTTGTTTGTTGTCAATCTTTTGGTTGTTTACTCGAGCTATGAAACTTGGTCTTGCTTAGCTAGTTTTGACTTGCTTCCTTTGCTCGGTCCATTTTGGAGTGGATGTTAGGCGTCCAATCAGCCACTGTTGCTTGGTCCACTTCAGAGTGAGCATTGAGCATCCAACCAACTTTCATTGCTCAGCCTTTGTTGCTCGGCCTAGGCATTGGGTGTCTAACCAACTTCTGCTGCTCGGCCCAGTCGTTGGGTGTCCGATCACCAACCGTTGTTGCTCGGTCAAAGCATTGGGCGTCTGTCCAACTTCTATTGCTCAGCCCAGGCATTGGGCGTTCGACCAACTTTTGTTGCTCGGCCCACTTCAGAATGGGTGTTGGGCGTTTGACCAACTTTTGTTGCTCGGCCCACTTCGAAGTGGACGTTGAGCGTCTAACCAACCTCTGTTGTTCATCCCTCTTTGTAGCTCTTCCACTTCGTATCACTTTCGTTAGGCTGAGGTCCTTTTGTAATGAAACTTTAAGTTAATAAAGTATCTTCGAAATTTGCTAAGTGTTGGACTTGTAACTCGAACTTTCAATTTCTTCATGTTTATGTTGTTTGCCCCCAGCCGAGCAACAAGGATGTAGCCCTACATTGTTCGTTGTTCGGCTAGACTTCGCCTTATGCCTTTGAAAAATTGAGTTGCTCTTCCAGTCGAGCAATAATAGGGAAACCTTGCGAGATTTCCCGTTTGGCCTTAATTGAATTAGTTGTCTTGCCCTCAATCGATCATCATTGTTCGGCCGTTACTTGACTCGGTTACGCTTCTGTTTATCCCACTTTGGAGTGGGGAGCAAGCTTTGACCTAGCTTCTGTTCAGACTTCATTGTAGAGGGCTCGGTTAAACCTAGCTCTTGTTTGGTCCACTTCGGAGTGGCATTTGTTCGGCACACTTTGGAGTAAACGGCTAGGTTGAACATATCTTCTTTTTGGCCTACGTTGGGTGGCCTCTATTCAACCCACCTCGTAGTGAAGAACTAGCTTTGATCTAACTTCTGTTTGGCACACTTCAGAGTGGCCTTTGTTCGTCGCACTTTGGGGTGGACAGTTAGGTTCAACCTAGCTTCTGTTCGGCCTATATTGGAGTGGCCTTTGTTTGGCCCACATCGAAGTGGTCAACTAGGATCAACCTAGACCTTTGTTAGGCCCACACTAAGGTGGTCGGCTGGGATCGATCCAGACCTTTGTTAGGCCCACGTCAAGGTGGTCAACTGGGATCAGCCCAGACCTTTGTTAGGCCCACGTCAAGGTGGTCCACTAGGATCAGCCCAGACCTTTGGTAGGCCCACACTAAGGTGGTCGGCTGGGATCGGTCCAGACCTTTGTTAGGCCCACGTCAAGGTGGTCGACTGGGATCAGCCCAGACCTTTGTTAGGCCCACGTCAAGGTGGTCGACTGGGATCAGCCCAGACCTTTGTTAGGCCCACGTCAAGGTGGTCGACTGGGATCAGCCCAGACCTTTGTTAGGCCCACATGAAGGTGGTCGGCTGGGATCGATCCAGACCTTTGTTAGGCCCACACTAAGGTGGTCGGCTGGGATCGGCCTAGACCTTTGTTAGGCCCACATCAATGTAGTCGGCTGGGATTAACCCAAACTTATGTTTTGGTTGTACCATACCCTTGTTTGTTGTTTTCTCCATCAATGGAGTCTTTCCTTCCAATAAATGGAACAACTCAATTGCGAGGATATGGTAGAGCTTCACCACATCTAAACTTTGTTTCGTCAATACAGATCTCATATTTCAGAAGACTCAGGAGCATCTATCCTTTGTCATTCGTCTTCTCCATCATTGGAGTTCTTTCGTCTAGTCGGTGGGACAACTGAATAGTATTGATACAAATCTGGTATTTTGACACTGTTAGGATTATTGGTTCTTTATCATTCGTCTTCTCCAATTGGAATCCTTCCGTCTAGATGATGAGACAAGTCAGTAACAATGATGCGGTGGTGTTCCATCGTATTTGGACTTTGTTCTTCGATGCAGATCTGGTCCTCCAACACTTTCATAAAATATAGTCCTTTATCGATCATCATCTCTTTCATCGGAGTCCTTTAGAATGAGGCATTAGAACGACTAAACAATAGTACAGTGGTGTACGTCGTGTCTAGACTTCATCTGTCGGTGCAGATCTGGTCTCTCTATATCCATTAGTGCAGATCTAGTTTTCCGGCACTCTTCGAAGTGTTAATTTGTTATCCTTTGTCTTCTCTGTCAACAAAGTCCTTTTCCACAGTGGCAACAAAGGTATCTCTTTCGTTCCCCTCACCAGAGCTTGTCATAGAACAGTGTGGTACTCTCTCCCTTTGGTCGCGGTTGTCTCTATCAAGGGAGCTATGTTGGGGTGACTCGCCGACGATGACATGACGTTGCTCTACTACATCGGTGCTCTATTCGTTAAGGTCTGCAAGGTCTTCATGCCTTCTAGGGAATGCTGGACCGTTATCTTTGGTTCTCTCTGTCATTGGAGTCCTCTTTGCTAGCCCAGAATGGGGTGTATCTTCGATTCCCATCGCCGGAGGTCGTCACGAAGCAAACAGTGGTTTTCCCACAGACGGCGCCAATTGTGCGGGGGTGATTTCTGCACTATGAAGAAGGGTTGAACTTCGTGGATGAACACCGTGCTCCGGGAATTAAGATCTGCACAGAGTAACAAACGGTGAGGCTGCCCGACCGGGGTTTGGTCAGAAACCCCTCCGATGGTAAAGTCAGGGACTCAGGGAGAGGAAAAAGAGAGAATACAAAGAGTATATGTGTTGAGTGTGTCCATTTTCGAATCCCTTCTGAGTGAATAGTGTTCACCTTTTATAGGAGAAGGTTGTTTGTCGTTCAAGTCCTTCTCTCTCCGCCATCTGTCCAACGTGTCTTATTCGTGGTCGTCTCCTATTGGAGGAGGACGACCACTCCGCCTGACACTCGGGTGCAGGTCTGTTTTGTTTGTCTCATTAGCGAACATCTCTCATTGGAAGAGGACGACCACTCCGCCTGCCATTCAGACGTAGGTCTGTCATATATGATCCTTGTCCCTCTGCACCTCCATGTCTCCACGTTATGTTCATACAGAGGGAGAGGAGCAGAGTTGTTTGTCTCTAGTGGACCCAAGAAAGATCTTCAGTGAATTGGCCTTCTCTAAGTTGGTCTGCTCTAGAACGGTTGTCCAACCAGGAGGTCCAACATGTTGCTCAACCCACTTCGGAGTGGTTCTGTCCATCCAGAAGGTCCAATATGTTGCTCAACCCACTTCGGAGTGGTTCTGTCCATACAAAAGGTCCAATATGTTGCTCAACCCACTTCGGAGTGGTTCTGTCCATCCAGAAGGTCCACCATGTTGCTCGACCCACTTTGGAGTGACGCTCGTACATTGGGCCGAACTCCTATGATTGTCTTACTTCGGAGCAAGTGTTGGCCATAGGGCCGAGGTCCGACCTAGCTCCACCTTGGAGTGAGTATTGCATTGGGCCTAGCACCAAGACTTGATTAATTTTCACCCACTTCAGGTGGGGTTGGCAAGACCACCCTTGCTCAGATGGTATACAATGATGACATGGTCGGGAAGCACTTTGAAATAAAAGCATGGGTTTGTGTCTCTGAAGATTTCGATATTACGCGAGTGACAAAAGCAATTTTGGAGTCCGTCACTTCCTAGCCTTGCAATTTTGGTACCTTGGATCACGTCCAAGTCCAACTAAAGCAGATTTTGGATGGGAAAAAGTTCTTGATTGTTTTAGATGATTTTTGGAACAAAAAACACAATGATTGGAGCAGTTTGAAGAGTCCTTTCAACGATGGAGCCCAAGGAAGTGAAGTCATGGTAACAACACGTAACACAGATGTTGCGTTGATGCTAGGAACCGTGAAATATCATCACTTGAAGCAATTATCAATGGATGATTGTTGGTCGGTGTTTGCACAAAATGCATTTGAGAACACAATTATGGAGGCAAGCCTGAATTTGGTTTCAATTGGTAGGAAAATAGTTGAGAAATGTGGAGGCTTGCCTTTGGCTGCTAGGACACTTGGTGGCCTTTTCCGTTGTAAACTAAGAGACGACGAATGGGAAGATGTATTGAATAGTAAAATGTGGGAGTTATCAGATCAGGAAAGTGACATTCTTCCGGCTTTGAGGTTGAGTGACCATCACCTCCCTTCACATTTGAAGAAGTGTTTCGCATACTGTTCAATACTGCCCAAAAATTGCTGGTTTACTGAAATGAATCTAGTTTTATTGTGGATGGCTGAAGGCTTTATTCAACATCCAAAAGGAAAAGGAAAGAAGCAAATGGAAGATCTTGGGTACGAGTACTTTCGTGAATTGTTGTCCAGGTCATTTTTTCAACCATCAACTATTGGTGAAAGCTCAAAATTTGTGATGCATGACCTCATCATTGATCTGGCTCAGTTTGTTGCAGGAAAAATATGTTTTAGGCTGGAGGATAAGTCGAAAGTTAAGTTAACGAGCAGTACAAAAATCTCAGTAAGGCTCGCCATGCATCTTATGTGCCTGACAAATATGACGGCATCAAAAAGTTTGAGGCATTTTATGATGCCAAACATTTATGTACCTTCTTACCATGTGGGGGATATTATGGAGGTTATTTGACCAGCAATGTTCCCCATGATTTGTTGCCAAAGCTTAAACGTTTACGCGTGCTTAATTTGGGTGAATATCAAATAGGTGAACTGCCAAGTTTGATCGGACATTTAAAGCATTCGAGGTATCTTGATCGGGGGCCATATTTTGTTCATTACCCGAATCACTGTGCACTCTCTACAATCTACAAACACTCATATTAAGATATTGTATACATATGAAGAAGTTGCCTACAGCCACAGGAAACCTAATTAACTTGCGTCATCTCAATGATACTGGTGCAAATTCCTCACAAGAAATGCCACCAAAAATAGGTCAGTTAACAAGTCTGCAAACATTATCAAACTTCATTGTTAGCAAAGGAAATGGGTTCATGATAAGAGAGTTGGGGGACTTAATTCATCTTACAGGGGCACTTTGCATATCCGGGTTAGATAATGTGGTGGATGTTGTGGATGCAAAGGCCGCTAAGTTATATGAGAAGCAGGGCTTAGATGAGTTATTGATGGAATGGAGTAACACTAATTCAGAAGATTCACGAAATGAAAAGGTTGAATTAGAAGTGCTTGACATGCTATGCTACAACCAGACAATAAGGTTAAAGTACTTTCCATCAATGGTTACTATGTTCCAATATTTCCAACTTGGGTTGGAGATCCTCGGTTTTCTAATATGGTGCACTTAGTGTTGGAAAATTGTGAAAAATGCACATGCTTACCACCTCTGGGGCAATTACCCTCACTTGCAAAACTTTACATTCGAGGAATAAAAAGAGTAGAGAGTGTTGGCCTTGAGTTCTATGGGCGGGGTTTCTCAAACCCTTTTCCAGTTCTAGAGACTTTATGCTTTTGGGATATGTCGGAATGGGAGGATTGATCT
Organism: Camellia sinensis; assembly: GCF_055761805.1. Classification (NCBI taxonomy): domain Eukaryota; kingdom Viridiplantae; phylum Streptophyta; class Magnoliopsida; order Ericales; family Theaceae; genus Camellia; species Camellia sinensis. The sequence goes on along the minus strand of NC_138961.1, from coordinate 183,045,097 downwards.
CCTTTTGAAGTTGATGAGGAAGTTCAAGCATTTGCTCACCTCTCAGAGCTCTGCATTCAAAGTTGTCCCAATCTTTTGGGTAAATTGCCTGACAGTCTTCCTCGCTTAAGAAAGCTTGAGATTCAAAAGTGCCCACAGTTGGTGGTTGAATGGCTTCCGAGCCCTACAATGATCCACCAAAAGAGGAATACCCTCCAATTCAGTTCAGTCACCTCCTTATCTCTCAGTGATGTTTCAATTTTGGACTCTATTCCTAATCAAGAGGTAGGCGATGAAGTATTAGCAACTGCAGCATGTAAACATTTGAGCTCAGTGACTGATATGAGAATATAAAATATTCAGAAACTCATATGCCTGCCTAGATGGTTCTTTCATGGTTTACGGGACTCCAAGAATTGAGGATACATAATTGTGAAGAACTCACAACATTGTGGCAGAATGAGGTCAGACTACAGCACAAACTCCCTGCCTCTGCCTTGCAACATTTGGAGATTGAAAACTGCCCCCAACTTGTTTCCTTGTTCGAAGAAGAAGAAGATAGTCCACAGTTGCAGCGACAGCAGCAGGAGCAAGAGGGGTCGCCTTACTTAATGGGGCTTATGTATCTGGGAATTGATAATTGTGAAAAGCTGGAGAAGTTGCCAGGGGGACTGCATGCCCTGAAATGTCTTCAGAAAATGAAGGTTCAAAATTGTCCATCGCTCACCTACTTATCGTCCAGAAGTGGGCTACCTGCTGCACTTGAACAACTTGATATTGCTAATCTATCGAAGCTGGAGTCACTACTAGCAGAGGATGGTATGAAAATTAGTTGTCCATCTCCTAAATCGATTCAAATTGAATCTTGTAAGAACCTCAAATCCTTGCCCGATGCCATGCATGATAGCAGCAACAATAATGAATTCAAAAATCTCAGCCTAGTGGACACAAAAGGTTGTGAAAACATGGAGTCCCTTCCGGAAGGTTGGTTCCTGTTCGCCACGTTGAATCTAAGAGACTTGGTTATCTACGACTGCGAAAAGCTCAAGGCCCTACCATACAACCTCAGTTCTCTTCAAGTGCTGAAAGTATGGAGATGCCCTGCAGGAATTGTCTCCAACTGGAGTTCTCTCACGAACCTCCGTTCACTTACCATCGACACGATCACGATCGGTAAGCCCCCATCAGAGTGGGGTTTGCACAGTTTACCCTCTCGTAGAAAACTCCTTCTTAATGGTTCAAAAGATTACTGTTGGGAGTCCATTTCAGAAGATGGAATGTTATTGCCCACCTCTCTAATCTACCTATCCTTCCAGTATTTTCCAAATCTAGAGAAGCTATCTTTCAAGGACTTTCAAGACCTCACCTCTCTTGAAGAACTTGTCATCTATTATTGCCGTAAGCTCATTTCTTTGCCAAAGGAAGGGCTGCCTCCCTCGCTTTTGTATCTCTGGATCCTGGGTTGCCCTAAATTTGCTTTCCGGAGCAAGGGCTGCCTCCCTCGCTTTTGTGTTTGGATATCAAAGGATGTCCGATACTAAAAAAACGGTGTCAAAAGGGGAAAGGCCGATATTGGCCCTTCATTTCTCACATTCCTCGTGTCGACATAGATGGTAAACTCATCCTTGACGCAAGCTGCTAAAGAACAAGTTAGGTGCGTCAAATCATTAAAATATATTTAGTACTCTCCCTTTCTTTTTCTTTTTTTTTATGAATTTTTTTTTTTAATTTAATTTATATTTTGGGATGTTATCTCTCATCAGAGTTGCCCTCATGTGGTTGTAAAATGCAGAAATTAAAAAGAGAAACAGTGAAGAAGGGCCACTTCTACCCTCTGACTGCAACCTCTCTGTCAACATTTTCGAAACATCATCTTGCAATGCAAATTCCACTGTAAAAGGTAATTGCAATCACATGCATCGTGATCGAAACCCACACTACTTTCCTTGTTGTTTTTCTTGTTCGATTAGCCCTCCGTTTTGTGTTTGAAAATATACTATCTGCAACGTGGTTTGTAAAGAGTATCCTTCACCTCAACTTACCTACCTACGTAATTAGAGATTTTTAGAATTGTTGGGAAAATTATCATGGTCACGGTAGACTTGACTTTTAAATTTGAGTTTTTACGTTTAAGCTGCAGGTGGTGATTAATAATCCAATTCAATTCAGGTGTGATTTGAGGTTGGGCTTTTTTTGGTGATCTTTTTTATGAGGTAAAAAAAATTACTAATATATGGGAAAGAATAAAGTTATACATATTAATTGGTGTATTAATCGATGATGTAATATAATTTAAAGGTTTTAGATATTTATAATTTGTATAATGGATGGACCTATAGTTATGAGGTGATAATGTCATAATATACATGTAACACTATTGTATTAGAAAACAATAAGTTTGGGAAGTCTTCCCAATTTATTCAAAAATTTATCAACTCCCAAATTATGTTACGGTTAGGTTATTGTATATATATATTTTTCCTTTCAAATAAAAAACAGCCTCCATAGTTAGTTGCCATGCAGGGAGTTGGTAAATTTTTGGATGAATTGGGAAGGCTCCCTAGTTTTATTGATTTGAAAATGACTTTTTTAGTTGTATGAAAAAACATAAATTCCTTGTGTATGACTTACTTTTTTTAGTAACTTCTTGATTTTTGAGAACATACTTTTTTAGTGATTTGTTGATCGACTTTTTGGTATTTGTTGATTTTTGATTTTTTTTTTAGCGAATTTTTACTTTTAATACTAAATCACAACTTGCCAAATGAGGAAGTATTTTTTTGACTTTTTAGTTGCATCTTTTGTTTTAGTAGTTTTTTTAGCTTTTTTAACCAGAAAGCCAAACTTCCCAATCAACACTTTAATTAATTCTAGATGTATTAAGTGATAATTAATTAAGAAAATTTTTATAATACACACCTATTTTTGGATTGTGTACCATATGTCCAATAATGACTTTTGTAATATTTGGTTTTGATTCATTGTGTTGTTTCGTTATGGCACGACTACAGCTTTTTAAATTATTAATTATGATTTAGTTATGACTTTTTTTATTATTATTTTGATTATGATTGAAAAGGTCTTTAGTTATGCCTCAAGCTATTACTTGATTATGACTTATTGTAATATTGGTTATGACCTATGTGATTATTAATTTAGTTATAACAAAAAAGATCTTTGGTTGTCTTTAAATAATGTTTGATTATGACTCATTGTATCGTTTTAGTTATGATTGAAGGTGATCTATTTATGACATTTGTGGTATCAACACCACAAAGTGTCATAACTAGCATACCAAAAACACTCCAAAAAGGGGTGTGTATTGTAGCATGACCGGAAAAAATATGTAGCAATTATTATCTAACAGTTATATATCTATACTATATATAAAGCAAATGCTAGATTTGGAGTCGTGAAACCTTACCCCTTTTTTTTATTCCAAATCTTAACAATTTTTTTTATTCTTAAACTACCCTTCCTTCGATTGCTATCCCTTCTTTTTTAATTGTATATAATTACACTGGATTGTAATTGCAGATTTGAGGCACATATACAGAGAAATTGAGAGAGTGAAGAGTGGAGGTGAATGGCATCGGTTTCTCCCTCATTGGTGGAGATTGCCAGTGATGGTGTAGGGGAGATCTAGAGACCTAGTAGAGATCTAAACAGATAGGAGTGGAGATTGAGAGGGAACATAGTTGATCAAACATACTTTTTGTCGACTCTGGTGAAGAAGATCACATGACAAAGGGTTTCATAAACTGGATATGTGATTTTAGACTTCGAATTTACATCAATGCAAAATTGCATGTTAAACATGCGACTTTATTATCAATGTTGTCATTGTAATTGTAATGGTTGAACCATTGACTGATACATTCATCCATCCTTGCTATCAATAAAGTTTTTTTCTTAAGTCAAAAAAAAAAAAATAAAACAAAAAAAAAATCCACACAAAAAACGTTCGTACCATTTATATTTCGGTTCATTGGTTCATCTTATACCATTCATCTTATATTTGACTCACCGTTGGCTCATCTTATATTTCGGTTCTTCAAGTAAATATGAAAGTAATAAATCAGTCATGAAGAATTTCTTTCCATTCATACCATTCATGCTGCTACTTTTCATTACAAGTAAATCTTTCTTTGTCCCTTTCATTATTCAATATTTTGTAACTGCATTGCTATTTTTCTTTTTACGTAGTTTAGTGGTAAAGACTTTGGTATTAATCCTAAGGTCTTTCTTTGTCCCTTTCATTATTCAATATTTTGTAAATGCAATGCTATTTTTCTTTTTACGTAGTTTAGTGGTAAAGACTTTGGTATTAATCCTAAGGTCTTCGAGTCATGAAAGCAACCTCCTAGCATCAACATGGTTGGTTGGTGTAAATCTTATACCAATTCATGACTTATCAGTACAAGAATTCAGAGAGTGATTAATACCACTAAAGGATAACCCCTGTAGGGTTAGTCCTTTTTTATTACATTGCATCTTTTCCTTCTTTTTTTTTTTTTTTCCTTTAAAAAATTGAAAAATAACCCCCCAAAAAATAAAAATAATTATTCATGATCTTATTTCACTGATTTCCCTCCTTTACTCTCTCTCTCTCTCTCCGTCTCTCTCTACATGTGATCATGCTTGTGTTAGGAAAAATATATGATTTTTCACAAGTAAATCAATCAATGGGAATAAAAATTAATGCGAAAAAATTAAATCAAAAGTAACACAAGAATTTTTACGTGGTTCCCTCAATATAAGGTACGTCCACGAGATTGAAATCCAATTCCACTATCATCAAAAAATTTTCAAACGATTACAAACGAGATATGAATGGTCTCACAAAACCACTCTTAGGTGAATTCCAAATAATCACAAATAAACAAGAGGAAAGACCTTACCAAATAGATAAACCAAAGTCTTCGAAACAGAATTGTAGAAGACTGAAAATAATATACCCAAATCAATACCGAACACCGAAGCAGAGCAGCAACCAAGGTATTGAATTTGACAAAGTCAAATACACTACAATAATCAACACCAATTGAAACCCACCAAACTGAATTTATCTTTTTTTTTTTCTGCTGCCGTGGAAGCACATAAACCAATATATATATATGTATATATATTGTTGATTAATGGGCTCTTCTATCAAAAACGCTAGTTGTAATCAAATTGAATTGGGTCTCTAAAAATTAGATATAATGTATTAAAATATATTATACTTAAACCAAACCAAATTAAAATTCTTTAGCAAATCAATTGAGTCTCATACTCCAATAAAGCGATATACCTCAACAGCCAGCATATATGTGCACAAGAATTACTTTGATTAAAGCACGATTTGTGTAATTGTTAGGTATATTACATAGTTGTGGTAATATATTGTTGAATTTTTTTATATTTGTAAATTATTTTATATTGATTGATAAAAAAATAAAAATAAAAGCAAGTCTTCATCCATTGTGTAGTTGGGTCTTATTTAACAATCTAAATCAATTTGATTCTTTTATTAAATAATCCACACATAAAAAGACTGATATAAATTATGAAAATAGAATCTATAATAAATTTCACATGTCAAAAAATACCCTATCAGAGACAATCCTCTCCCAAAATAAAAAGACTAAAACATGATTAGTTGGCTAGTTGTTTTGTTAATTATTATAAGGGCAATGTATATGCAAACAAAATTTATGTACGTATGAAAAAATGATGTGGATTTTAATTGTTGTTTCATCTCAAAATAAAACATTCATTATTATAGTTTATAGTTTTAAAAATCTCATCGTCACATAATTTTAATTAAATTTATATATATATATATATATATTCATAAATGCAGGTAAGGAAAAAATGACGGTGGAAGGGTGTGTGATTTGAATTCCGGCGAAAGGAGGTTTATTTTGTGATAAGGACAATGTGATACAATTTGCGAACCACAGAAAGGCCGCTTCGCTAAAGGACGTTGCATTTTAATTGACACTTGCTTTTGTCAATACCCTTGCTAATTATAATTCCTTTTCCCTTGAAACTAAATTAATAATGGGAGATTGATCAATAAATCCTATATCTTGAATTTGTAATTCATATAAACTCTTTTTTTTTTTTTTTTTGTGATCTATTTAATCCTTTTGAATATATAATGACTCATTTGCTCTAATAATCTAGGGATGGTCATTCACTGGGCTGAGCTGACACTATCTAATAAGAAATTTTGTATCCACCAAAGTCCCTAGCCCGAACATCGGGCCTATATAATCAACCAAAATCCAATCCTAAATAAATTATAATTTCCAAGTCCGTCCATCGGACCATATATATAAACTATAAAAATAAATAAATAGATAAATAAATATCATAGTACTTGTTATTTTTTTATAAATAAACAAAGGCATATAAAGCAACTAACCGTTAAAGATTTAATACCACATTAATTAAAACAATACAAAAAATTTTAAACTAAACACATCCATAATTTCATAAGTTCAAAGTTTCTTAAACTAAACTGTTAGTAGCATGTCAAACTAAAAAAAAAAAAAAATCATAGTTTAACCTTCAAATTTCTTCAAACATTTTTTCATGAATTGTGACCACTTAAACATTTTACAAATCATGTAGCCAACAATAAAAGGGTATATATATTTTCCATATATTATATAAGTAAATTAATTAATTAAATTAAATATGTATCGGGTTAGGCCGGCCAGGCCGAAAGTATAATTTTCAAACCTAGTCTATTAATCAATCAAGCTGAAAATATCAATCCAACCCAACCTTATAGGCTAAAACAATATTCCCAAGCCCTAAAATAATAGGACATGATTGGACTGGGCAGGTTGGGCAGGCTAAGCACAATGTCCACCCCTATTATAATCTCCTTAATTGTTACTATTTGTTGAAATGTTACGTTAGAGTGTTATATTTGGGGGAAAAAAATAAACTAATGAGCTTCTGTTTTTTTTTGTTGGAGTGTTACATTTGAAAAAAATACACTAAATTATTTTTTAGCACACGTTCTAGATGTACCCAATGTCACATTATACACACCACATTGGGGTATTGTTACATTTGGGAAAAATATACTAATGAGTTTTTTTAGAGTGTTACATTTGAAAAAAATGTACACTAACGAGTTTTTTCTTTTTTTTTCTTTTTCTTTCTAATATTACATCATAACCGTCACATTAGAGTATTACATTTGAGAAATGGTAAAAAAGTCTCGATATCATATAAAACAACTATAAAATGATCTCATGGAATACCTTTTGAGAATAATAGGACTTATGTGATCATAAGAAAAAAAAATAAGTTATGAATATGTAAGATTATGAGAAAAAGAGTATTTAAAATTTTATTTAAAAAATAAAATGTGATTTTGATTCAATTATTATATGGCCCAATCTATGCTTAAAATTATCTGAGTCACATATTATTTTTGAGAATAAAATTTTGAATATCTTTTATGAAAATTTAAATTTAGTGTAAAACATTTAACAATTCTATACACACCAACATGGTGGGATTTAGACCCTCCATTAAAAAGAATTTTACTTAGATTGTTGTATTTATATTTTAGGGTAAATTACACTAAAACCTCTTGATATTTGGATTTAATATAGATTTCCCCTTTATGGTTGGGAAATTACATTGACCCCCATGTCAGTGTATTTATTTTGTCTGCTTCTATTTACACATCACTAATACTCTCAGTACGCACTATTAATAGATTAAATTTATATTCGAATAATATCCTCTAATGAAATGACCATTAAGGACAATATGAGGTGTATTTTATCCATTCAAAAAATTCATATATTAAAAACATCTATATAATAAGGAAGCTCAGATTTTTGAATCTGGATGGGACTTTTGTCCCTTTGTCCAAATTTTGACCATTAGATTGATTTAATCTAAAGGCTCAAAACATCTCACTCTCATCTCTTTCAACACACACTCTCTCAACACACACCCTCTCTCTCTCACACATACTCTTCTCCTCTCTTTCTGTTTTCAAATTTTGAACCACCGTCACCGTCCCGGTTACCCCTCTCTCTCTCTCTCTCAAGCCAATATGTATGTATTTGTGTGTATAATATATATAATTTGCATTTTGGATGTATATATATATATATATGTATATGTATATATAGATGTATGTAATGGGTTTGAAATATTTGATATGGTTAATCTGATATGGTTAATTTGAAATGTTTGATGTTGAACATAGTTTTGATTTATGAATTGGGTTTGATTATTTAATGGGTTTGATTTATGAAATGTGTTTGATGATTTATGTTGAACACACACCCTCTGTAAATGGGTTTAATGGGTTAATCATGTATGGGTTTAATGGGTTAATCATGTGAACACACACCCTCTGTATGTATGTATTTGTGTTTGTGTGTATTTGTGTGTATGAAATATATAATTTGCATTTTGGATGTATATATATATGTATATGGGTATATATATATATATATATATATATATGTATGTATGTAATGGGTTTGCAATGTTTGATATGGTTAATCTGATATGGTTAATTTGAAATGTTTGATGTTGAACATGGTTTTGATTAAACCAAACAAGGCCATTATATTTGATAAATTTTGCAGTATAGATGATTCAAACCATTGAGACAGTAAGGAGGGTGATGGAGATGATGCACGTACTGAACAGAGAAAAGGATTAGATTTTGTTTATTTACTGTTCTGGAGATTTAATTGAGGGATTGGTTTTAGGGTAGGAATGAGACAGTGTTTGGCTCACTGATTGAGCGTTTTATTTATTTTGTTTTGTTTTGTTTTACTTTTTTGAAAAGATGTGTTGAAGTGTTTTTTTATTTATTTTTTTAATTTCTTAATAGTGTAATAGGGAAAAAAAATACACAAATATAAAGGGTTACAAATGAGACTTGTATCCCTATAATTTTCTCATAACAGAAAAATCACTTATATCTCATATGTTTGTATTTTTTTTTTTTTTTTTTTGCTTCACTGTTAAGTAATTCCCCTATTTTTTAAATATATGTACTATATGTAAATTATGACATTTATAAAATTAATCATTATAAATGTCATAATTGAATTCTTTTAATGTTGTAACTAAAAAAATATTACATAAGACATACATAAAATTTAATTTAATTATAACTAATAGCAGAATAGGTTATACGTAAACATTACAAACATCGTAATTGGTGCATATGGTACATACCACAAGAGTGATGTGTATAGTAGAATTTTCCTAAAGTATTTGGTAAAGTTTAATTATTGGATAATCAACTAGGTTTAGCTTAGCTGACCACTATAACTTTCCTAAAGGTTTAATTCCTACGGGAAGGTAATGTATTCAACTCTCTTTAGGGAAGTTGAATTAAGGAAATAAACACATGGTGCTTTGCAAAGGGCGAGGAGTCTGACTCCCATAAATACTAATATAATAACTAACAACTAACTTTTGCCGATAAAAAAAAATAATTTAATTATTGGATACTCTAAGCACATTATGTAATATTATTTATGTAGTAATATAAATTAATGACATAACCAAAAACCTTGATTATTTAATGGGTTTGATTTATGAAATGGGTTTGATGATTTATGTTGAACATGTATGTATTTGTGTATTATATATATCATTGTGAACACACACCCTATGTAATCTGTCCCCGGCCAGAGCATCACCATCACCGTCCCCAGTTACCCCTCTCTCTCTCTCTCTCTCTCTCTCTCTCTCTCTCTCTCAAGCCAATATGTATGTATTTGTGTGTATAATATATATAATTTGCATTTTGGATGTATATATATGTATATGTGTATATATATATATATAGATGTATGTAATGGGTTTGAAATGTTTGATATGGTTATTCTGATATGGTTAATTTGAAATGTTTGATATTGAACATGGTTTTGATTTATGAAATGGGTTTGATTATTTAATGGGTTTGATTTATGAAATGGGTTTGATGATTTATGTTGAACATGTATGTATTTGTGTGTATTATATATATCATTGTGAACACACACCCTCTATAATCTGATGGCTCTATTTTTGTACACACACGCTCTCTCTCTCTCTCTCTCTCTCTCTCTCACACGTACTCCTCTCATCTCTTTCAAATTTTCTTTGGGAAGACACTATGCTGTGTTTTGGATCTAATATCTAGAAATCTTTTTTTTCTCAAAGAGTCAACTTGGAATTTTACACAAATTGTTAGTGTTATTGGGACAATTATATATGTTGTTTAATTATTGTTTTCTTTTTCTTTGATTCAACTAGGTCTTTCCTTGCTGGACTCTGTTGTTTAAAAAATTCAATTTCAGTGTTTCTTTCATTTGTCCTTTTAAATTTGTATATTAAAAAAAAATTTGTTTAGTACAATTAAGATGGTCACAATTGTTGACAAATAGGGTTCTATCATTAGAGAATTGAGAGATGAGCTCTTGCCAAATTTTAGCATTGTTATAATTTGGCACCAAAAAATAGCACATGAATTGGAAGTGTTGTTGCCAAATTTTGGCTTTCGCATTAAGGGGAAGCACACCATTAGAGTTGCTCTAACATGCAATTTCCATGTCATTTGAATCTTTAAAGCTGCTTTGCCACGTTTCCAATATGTATTTTTTTTATTTATTTATTGTGGGGTATAGGTTATTTGAGAAAATGGAAGTCATTGCCGCCACCGTTGATAGTAATAAACATAATTGACATTTTTTTTTGTGGTGTTTCTTTTGATAAATGTGTATGAATGTGCACTAAATCTGAGCATGTTAATGAATAGATTTAAGCATCCATTTTATGAAGTTTTAATACATATCGAAATGTATTACCAAATATGTAAAACAATTATATGTATTTGTTTACATGTGGTATAATCATAATAAGTTGCAAGTCTTCCCATTTAATAACTTCTGTTGTGGGCAACTTTTATGGCCTTAATTGGTTCCATATTAGTGTATCAATTTTATGTTTTTGGGCCAAAACTTGAAAATTGAACTTCAAGTCCACATGACATTTGGTTATATATGATTAGGGACAATGCAAATATTGAGAATACAGATATCCCAAATATTGAATCAACTCTTTTATATATAGATACGATTATGGTTACTTGATCTAAAATGGGTTTTGAAGATGGTTTTCAAGATTGTTTTGAAATGGGTTTTGAAGATGGTTTTGAAATGGGTTTCAAGATGGTTTTAATTTATAAAAGAGTAAGGATTGAATATGGTTTTCTTTTTTTAAAAATGGTTAAAGCTAATTTTAGGATAAGTTTGGAATTTTTCAAAAAGATTTGCTGAAAAAAAATAGTAAGGATTGGAGTACTCCTATCAAATTAAGTTTTTAACCAAGATTTCAATTGAATTTGATGAAAAAGGAAGAGTAAGGATTCGAAATATCATTTAGTTGTTGATGGATGGCAGATATTATTCTAAAGGGGAAGAAGACAGTTGCAGATGTTATGCCAATTGCTACAGGTCATGAGCGTGAAGAACTTTAGGCCGAACTCAAGGTATCGTATTGTTTATTCAGTTCAATTCATGTGTCTGATACGTATGTGTAATACCATATACATTTGATAGTTTGAGAGAGAATTGAATATGAATTTAATCCAATTCTTTCATTTAGGGAAGGAATGTTCTGGAGATGAATTATCCAGTTGGACCTTTTGTCTCCAAGGTTTGAATTATTGGACCTTTGCTGTGTACCGTGATTTCTGCTTTACTTTGATTGTGCTTTCATTTGTATCCATTGAGTTCTGCTTTATTTATATGTATTTTGATCCCAATCTTATTTTTAATGTTTATAAAATTATTTTTCCAACATCTATAGTCCTAGGGGTGTGGATAAACATCTACATCTGATGTTTATACATAGAAATTATTTATGTATCTGCCACATCTATAGTGGCAGATAAACATCTATTGTGGAAACATCATCCAATGGATTTGATTCTTTAATGGGAAATGGGTGTTGATTTTCTATGGTTTTAAAAAACTTTTGATTGATAAAATCATTGGAACGAAGACTTAAGTGGGTCTTTCTGAGTAGAGAATTTTAATTTTACATAACAAAACAGAGGGTGTTTTTTTTAAAAAAAAAAATTGGAAATTGGAAGAAGAAAAGAAACATACATTTTTGTGTTGGATGTGTTTATTTTTTGTGGGTTGAGAAAAGAATGGGTTGGTTTTTTGTATTAATTTTTGACTTTTTAGCTAATGTTTCAAATTTAACCAATGTAGATAGGAGTTAAATTAATCTTTTATTTTTATTTTTATTTTTATATATATGGATGTATATATATGATTCCAAACTCCAAACCCCCCATTTATGTATGATCCAGTATGTATATATAATATTGAGAAGCCATGTCTAAGAAAGCCATGTCTAACAAAACCTGTGCCAATTAATTAACAAACTGAAGTGGGTTTCTGCTTTCTAGGCAACCAAACAAAGGGCTATTTTTTAAGCCATGGAAAATTGGAAGAAGAAAATAAACATACATTCCTCTGCCTCTTAGGGCATGTTTTTTGTGTTGAATGGGTTTATTTTTTTGTATCAGTTTTTTACTTTTTATCTAATGTTTCAAATTTAAGCAATATAGATAGGAATTAAATTATTCTTTGTTTTTTTTTCTTTTCTCCTTGAATGACACTTAGGGCATGTTTGATTAGCAGTATTAGTGGTACTATTTTATTAACCTGTTAATCAAATAAGGCCTTAGTTTAAGTTTTATTTATTGCATAAAACACCTGTTTATTAGTTTGTATAGCATTTTGATAACATTCGAATTTATTAGTTTGTATAGCATTTTGATAACATTTGAATTTTATTAGTTTGTAAAATTAATCTATTAGGAGTTAAATTAATCTATTATTAGTTTGAATTTTATTAATTTTATTAGGAGTTAAATTAAAATTATTTTTTTTTCCTTTTCTCCTTCAAGGACACTTAGGGCATGTTTGATTAATAGTATTAATGGTACAATTTTATTAACATGTTAATCAAAGTGGTACTATTTTTATGAAATTATTTGTTGACTATTTGACTTTATGAAACAAAATTTGCTGTCTAAATATCTCAAAATAGAATGACTATGGAGGATCAATAGATGTATTCCATTCCACTGCATTATTTTCTGTGAGTTGGAGAGGCATTTGAGTGCGACAAGATGAAAAAAGAAGAAGAGAAAATGTGATAGAGCTATTCTTATATACAAGATATATTACCTTTCTTGGTAAAAAGTGTCATTGTCCACATGAAATCACTCTAATATTTTGGGCACCAAAAAATGCCATCACACATGAGAAAAGTGTTTGGGGCTTCAATAATATATTTTTTGCATTTGTGTGTAAGTGTCTTCTTATTTTGTCATGGTGGCTGACCACAATCACTCTTCAAAATAGGCAATGGCTTTTTAATTTTTAATTTTTAATTTTAATTTTAATTTTTATTAAACTAATTTGAAATTGATTATTTTATTGTGTACATTTTTATTTGCATAAGGCTTGGTTTGGTTTACTCATCTAAATTTGTTTGTTTCATCTGAGATGGTCCTAGAACTATTTGTGATCAATGTAACTTTTGATATAATGGTCTTCCTATGATTTTTTTGATATACTATTCAGGGCTATATTTGTTTGGGTATGCTACATAATACATAATTTCTCTTAAAAGTTTTACGAAAAATCATCTAGCCTTTGTTGGTTGATTGATTGATCCTAAACATTTTTGGTTGTTTGATCACAACTTTGAGACACTTTTCATAAAACATTTTTATGGTTGTTAACATTTTTACAACACATAGATTGTAATATAAGAATTTTATTAGATAGTGCATTCAGGCACGGGCATAAAACCCCTATTTATTAGTTTGTATAGTATTGTGATAACACTTGAATTTATTAGTTTTTATAGCATTTTGATAACATTTGAATTTGATTACAAATAATGGGGAAAATGGAAAACTGAGTTTTGATTTTTCTTTAGTATTTATATTTCTATCTTTGGATACAAGTCTATAATTGTATTTTATGTATGTATGTATGTATGTATGTATGTGATACAAGTCTATAATTTTATTTTATTTTTTGTGGCTTTTTAAATAGAGAGAATGAGTTGATTTTATGTGTTTGTTTTTGGCTTTTTAGCTAATTTTCCTATTCGCAAACAAATTTAACCAAAATAGATAGGAGTTAAATTAATCTTCTTTTTTTTTTCCTTGAATGACACTTAGGGCATGTTTGATTAGTAGTAATAGTGGTACTATTTTATTACTCAAAGGTACTACCCGTTTATTAGTTTGTATAGCATTTTGATAACATTCAAATTTGATTTACAAATAACCTTTACGATTTATTAAATGTCACTCATATACAAAAAACCAAGCATTAATTAGTAGCTAACAATTGGCCAAATGAAAATCTGAACTTTGAATATCTTTTGATATCTTTGGATATCTTTTGTTTTGTTTTAATAATCTTTCAAAATATTAATGAATTGAATATCTTTAATAATCTTCAATAATCTTTTGTTTCAATAATATTGACAACAGGTTTGAAGCATTGAGTCTGAAGCATTGTGGACTTCCTTAAGACCTTTCATATCCAAACAAGGTAAATTAATCTTTTATTTTTATTTTTATATATGATTATGGATGTATATATATCTATACATATGATTCCAATATGTATGTATATATGATTCCAAACCCCAAACCCCTTCTTTATGTATGATTCCAATATGTATATATATATTGAGAAACCATGTCTAAGAAAGCCATGCCTAACAAAACCTGTGCCAATCTTATATCTATATAATAAGGAAGCTCAGAATTTTACTCTGATAGGACTTTTGTCCCTTTGTCAATACATGAACCGTTAGATTGAATTCAATCCAATGGCTCACAATGCCTAAGCACCTTATAGTTTCTCTTTCTCACACACACACTCTCAAATTTTCAACACTCGCCCTCAAATTTTGAACACAGACGTCTCTCTCTCTCTCTCTCTCTCTCTCTCTCTCTCTACATTACTCTCTTCATGTTCTCTATTTCTCTATTCCTCTGAACCACCCCAAGCCCCAACAAACCCATCTCAATCCCTCTTCTCTCTTCATCCATTCCTTTGAACCGCCCCAACAAACCCATCTCAATCCCTCTGAACCGCCCCAAAATCTTTAACTTCACCGCTGGCCGAATCCGAGCTCTACAACTGGCGTGGCTCCAACACAGAGGTAAAGAATTTCTCTCCATCATCCGAAGACCAGAGTCAGATGTGCGAACTCTCCTCCAAATCCACAGAGGTAAAGAATTTTTCTTTGTTGTTTAATCATATATAAATTATTGATTTTCTTTGTTGTTTTCTCTCACTTTTGGAGATTAATCTAGATAGCTTTTGGGGGATTAATCTAGTCAGTTTTTTGTATCAAAATGGGACAATATTTTGGGGATTAATCTAGACATTTTTTTGTTTTGGTTGGGAAGGTTTGGTTTGGTTGCCTATTTTGCCGTTCTTTTTTTTTTTTTTTTTTTTTGGGTCTTTTTTACCATATTAATCTAGACAGCTCTGTTTTTTTATTTCTGTTTTGGGTCAGACAATTTTTTAACCCTTAGTGTGTTGTCATGTTCTTTTTTTTTTTTCATCTTATTCATCTTATAGAATGACCCAATAAGTCATGTATTGCGAGTGTTTGATAGAATGACCCAATAAGTTTTCTTTATTTTGATTTTGGAAAATATATTTTAAGGATATATTTTAAATTTTTTTAACGATATCCATCCAAAGTTATAATCACAGTAGTTCATAATCTTAAAAAAATATCATAAATCCTCATAACTAAGGCCACTTAAATTTATAATTAAACATCACAAAATTTTATAACAAAAACCACCATGGGTTATAACCATAAACACTACAAAGTTCATCATAAATTTGAACATCACAAAATCTTTCCTAAATAGTGGAATTTAAGTTTTTATCATTAAGGTGATCGTTAAATTGTAATTTGTGAATTTTATCATTTCTTCTTCCAAAATTTTCTTTGTTAACATCTAGGCGATGACACTGGATGTTCAGTTCAAATATCAGTTCAATTTTTAATTTGTAGTTCCTAATGTGCCATTATGGAGCAACAAGAAGATTTCAGAAAAATTATAGAGTAATAACTATTTGGGTGCTTTTTGAATGGCTAAGTTCTCTCTCTCTCTCTCATGTAACATCAGACACCGAAATTGAAGTTGGGTTGATGTTTATAAGTCTGATACAGAGGAATTAACGATGTTGACATGCCCAATAGCCACTGTACCCACTTAGTCTTTCCTCTTTGCCTGTATGTAAGCACTACTTCCTCAAATGGCTCTTCTTAAAATACCACTCTCTACTCTTTAAAATTCTCTTATTTATTTTATTTTTTTTCCCTTCTATTGCTCATTTTCATCACTTGAATTACAGGCTGTTAGGTGATGGAATATACAAGTGGGTGACATGGATTGCACAATTGGGAGACAACGCGTATCTAACGTAAAAAGCCTTTTCTTTTTACTATCATTCCTTCTTTAAATCCTATAAATGCATACACATATGTATGCGTATAATGTAATGGATAGAATGAGTATGTAATAGATAGAATGAATTTATTTAACGTAAAAAGATCTAATGGTTCCATTTGAAAGATATTTGTTTGTGAGACTATAGTTCCCTTTGAAAGATCAACTGGATTTGCAAATGGATCTTTTGATATTTTTTCAGCATCATGCATTTATGGTGGTGTGGAACTGGCAATAAGAAATAATCAGATCTAAAATGCATATAGAGATGTTGAACCAAGTTTAAAGTGGGACTACACTTGAGGCTATACATATAGAATGCATGATTATTTATTTTTTGGTTTCAAATTAATTCATGAACTATATGTATTAAGTAAATCTCTCTTGATTTCATATTGTAATTACAAAGTAAAAGGACAAGGGAATTAAAAATGAAGAATTATTAATATGAAGAATTATTAAAAATGAAGAATTATGTGTATACTGAAAGTTTCGTATTCACTGTGACACAGAGTTTAACCTTGAATATGAAGAATTATTAATGGATTGAATAGATCATAACTACAATGTGGTGAATTTTTACCAGTATGGAAGCGCTACATTAGTTTGTCTTAACTTTTATTTTTCATTGGTCAAAAGTGTATTAACTTAAATGTGATTTTTTTTTTTTTTTTAAACTTGGAGTGCCGTAGGCACGGGTCATCCACTAGTTAACATATATTAAAAATTCATATATTCAAAATTCATTTGTATAGGGTTTAGGGTTTAGTATTGTATTTTTTGCATCATCTTCACCATTAACATACACTCATGATATCATTTATTATCAATTAGCTCACTTTATTCTCTTCTCCATTATACTTATTTTTCAAACTCCAAACATTATTGCTTTTGAAGATTTAATCAATTAGTTTTGAAGATTTACACACCATGAATGACACTGAGATGGTTGGTTCCAATATAAACATTGAAAACGTTGATTTAAACATTGAAAATGTTAGTTTATGACTTAATTTTTTGCTTTTTTATTTATGTCGTTTGTACATTGAGAAGATGAGTTTGTTCGTCGTGTTCGGATAACCAGAGTTGAATTTTTACATTTTGTTCAATTATTTATATTTGAATAAAATAATTTTGTTCAAATTATTAAGATGGGCCATTTTTTGATAAATCCTATTTATAACTGTTTTGTTCCATAAAACCCAAACTATTTCTGAATATTCCATTAGGTCCATTAATTGTTAAAGGACGAAATAACCCTCTTCGCCTCTCCCGCGTGAAACCGACTCTGCAAAAACCCATTCCTATTCGAAATATTCAATCCACAAAATTTCCAAAACAAGAACTCAATCGACGAAACGATACTGATATTGCCTCCAGTAACCCTAGATTCCTCTTCGTCTCACCACTGCGAAGCTTCACATCGGAAGGAGGGTGCTTCGTCGTTCGAAGATTCTTGTCGCCCCATTGAGTTTATTTAATCCACTGAGTGTGATCCATACCCACCAACCATGACGAACAAAAGTAAGCAATACCATTCCACCTTCTGCTTTTCAATCATAATGTCATCATTGATGTATACATACATCTTCTGGTTTTCGGATTTGAATTTGTAAACATAGATGTTTTCGGAATTAATTTTGTAAAAATATATGATGTGAACATTCACATTAGTGTTGATTACTCGCTAAACTTACAGTAGTAGACACTGATGTGAATATTCACATCAGTGTATAATGATGTGAACATTCACATCAGTGTATGATGATGTGAATGTTCATATTACTATCACTGTTGATATTGTTCATTTTTTATGTCCACAGAACCCCCAAACTTCACTCAATAATGTGATGGAATGTGATGTAAATATTCACAGTGTGACATCAATGTTGGACTTGTTTGTGTTGTTGGGTGTTGTTTGGTGCAGTTGGTTCCCCCCTATGATTTTTAGCAAATTATTACATAATGTGATCACCCATGTAAACATTCACATTGGCCTCTAACTGTTGTAGTTTTCTGGATTTGTTTTTGCACACATGAATGATCTCAACATTCACATTACTATTGAGTACTGGGTAAACTTAGAGTAGTACACACTGATGTAAACATTCACATCATGTGAATGTTCACATTAATGTCAGAACCGCCAAACTTCACTCAACAATGTGCTGGAGTATGATATAAACATTGACATTGTGACATCAATACCCAAGTTGTTTGTGTTATTGGGTGTAGTTTGGCGCTGTTGGTTCCCCCCCTTTGATTTTTAGCAAATTATAACATAATGTGATCACCCATGTAAGCATTCACATTGGCCAGTAACTGTTGTCGTGTTCGAAATTTATTTCTCAAACATGGATGATGTGAACATTCACATTATTATTGAGTACTGGGTAAACTTAGAGTAGTACACACTGATGTGAACATTCACATCATGTGAATGTTTACATTAATGTCAGAACCCCCAAACTTCACTCAATACTGTGATGGAGTATGATGTAAACATTCACATTGTGACATCAACGCCCAAATTGTTTGTGTTATTGGGTGTAGTTTGGCGCTGTTGGTTCCCCCCTTTGATTTTTAGCAAATTATAACATAATGTGATCACCCATGTAAGCATTCACATTAGCCAATAACTGTTGTCGTGTTCGAAATTTATTCCTCAAACATGGATGATGTGAACATTCACATTACTATTGAGTACTGGGTAAACTTAGAGTAGTACACACTGATGTGAACATTCACATCATGTGAATGCTCACATTAATGTCAGAACCCCCAAACTTCACTCAACTCTGTGATGGAGTATGATGTAAACATTCACATTGTGACATCAATGCCCAAGTTGTTTGTGTTATTGGGTGTAGTTTTGGCGCTGTTGGTTCCCCCCTTTGATTTTTAGCAAATTATAACATAATGTGATCACCCATGTAAACATTTACATTGCCCAGTAACTATTGTCGTTTTCTGAATTTATTTTTCAAACATGGATGATGTGAACATTCACATTAGTATTGATTACTGTGTAAACTTGCAGTAATAAACACTGATGTGAACATTCACATCAGTGTAGAATGATGTGAATGTTCCAATTACTGTCAATGCTGGTTGTTGAATGTTGTTTGGTGCTTCGGGTTCCATCCTCTGTGTTTCAACCAATTACATGTGCTCATTTGAACACACAGGTCTTCTCCATAAAGTTGATGGCAAGCGAAAGCGAGGGGAATCCCATTCCAAAACCAAGCCTGATCAAAAAGCTGTTCCTGAAGAAGTGAACATGAAAAAAGTGAACTACCGGTCAAATATAACTGGATTGGTCAAACTGTTAAAGGATACAAAATTTACAAGTGGCCAATTGAAGTGCCTTAGAAAAACACCGTTCTGGCCATTATTTGATAGCTTGATCTATAGCGACCCCGGTCTTTTCCCATTTGATTATTGTATCCGGACTTAGGTTCCGTAGACTCTGTCATTGTATAATTGTTGTTGTTGTCCTTTATTTTCTCATTTGGAGTTATAGGATGTGTTGGGCAGGTTTGTTTCAGGTTGGTTGGGTTTAGAAATCCAGTGTTGCTGCCTAGAATTTTGACTCTTCGCTCGAGCGAGAAGTTCTTCGCTCGAGCGATCTCTTTATTTTGATCCTTCGCTCGAGCCAGGGTAGCTTCGATCGAGCGAGGGTTGCGTTTTGAGTTAGACCTGTGAGCTGAGGTTTTTGGCTCGAGCGAGCGTTTCTTCGCTCGAGCGAGTTAGTTCGTTCTTCGCTCGAGCGATAGTTCCTTAGCTCGAGCGTGTGTCTGATTGCAGACCTGAGGGTTTGAGTTCTTCGCTCGATCGAGTTTTCTTTCGCTCGAGCGAGCTTTTGTGTTGTTGGCTCGAGCAAGGCTTCCTTGGCTCGAGCGTAGCTTCTCTGTGTCTGGTCGCTCGAGCGACCAAGTCTTCGCTCGAGCGAGCCTGTCCAGTTTATATACACAGCAGCGGGTTTTGATCAGTCTTTTTCATCTTCTTTTGATTCCAAACCCTAGGTCCGACTTCTCTCTCTCCCTACTCACCTTCCTTCTTAGATTTGATCTATTTAGAGTGTGTTTCTACCATAGATCCTTCATTAAAAAGATAGAGTGAGTCGAGGGCTTCCATTTAATCTGAACATTTGGCGATTTGGAGCACTTTGGTATTTGGGCACTCATCTCTGTCTTCACCATTTGGGTTGTTTTCTTTGAGGTAGGGATTTCCTACTCCATTTTATAGGTTTTGCTCTAAGTTTTGGTACTTTGATATGTTGGGGATACTTTGGTAAATTCTGGGAAAAACCCTAGTTGTATTATTAAATTAATTTGTATAATTAATTCATGGAATTGGGAAAAGATGGTTAAATTCATGGAATTGGGGAATTCATTGATTAAATGGCGTAGTTGGATAATTTGAATCATTTGTCTATTGAATTGTTGACATAGTTATTTTCAGTTTAGAAATAATTGTTTTGGGCTATCGGTGGAGGATAGTCGTGATTGTTGTAGACATTGCATGTGGATTAGGAATAACTGAAACTAATCACATTGGTTAAGTCATTAATTTTGACTATTGCATTGATACAGAAAATACGTGTATTGATTGAACATTGCATTTGCATACATTGTTTTGTGTG
Source organism: Camellia sinensis (assembly GCF_055761805.1). Classification (NCBI taxonomy): domain Eukaryota; kingdom Viridiplantae; phylum Streptophyta; class Magnoliopsida; order Ericales; family Theaceae; genus Camellia; species Camellia sinensis. Next base: position 183,023,918 of record NC_138961.1, on the reverse strand, counting down.
GGAGGAGATAGGGGATGTACTCCACGGTTTAGGGGAAGATAGGGGATGGACCTCTAAACCGGATTTTGTTTGGGAGGAGATAGGGGATGGACTCCATTAGCATCACTTTTATGTGTGCTTATTTATATAGAAGTGTTTTATTGATACAGCACTAAAATGTGTATCAATCTGGAAGTATGAAGTGTTTTGATTTGAGCTTGAGTCTCATTTGTTTGTTGATATTGGAAGGATGTGAATATGAAATATGTAATTCACTGTTGTAAGTTTGGCCAGGTTCTGAGCCATGTTGATAAAATTGGAAAGTAAAACGTGTCTTAGACAATAGTGTCATGAGACTGTAAAATGAAGTAATTGATTATCTTGGTTAACCATCTGTTGAATGCTATTGCTTTATTCATTGCTTATATGTGGTTTAGTATATTTCTACTGGGCTGTGGCTCACCCTTTATGGGAACATCATTTTCAGGTTCAGGTGATAAGCTACCTCCAAGGACTTAGCTTGGAAGGACTTGGATTTTGAAGACTATCTTTAGTTAATTGTCTTTATTTATTAGTACATGTAAACATCCAAACCTGGGGCTTTTCTTGTATTGAGTTAGAACTCATCTTTTTGTATCCAAGTGTTGGCTTGGAAAGATGTAAGCCTGTAGGGAATTTTATTCGATGTTACATGTAAAGCTTTTATTTAGTAATACTCTGATGAATGAATTAATAAATTGTTTTCTTTAAATAATGCATGTCAATGATATATATATATAATGGGTTGATTGTGAGGGCGTTACATGATCAGTAACGAAATCGACCTCAACCACTGCATGAAATATGATGATGTCATTGTACGTATAGTACAAACATTCAAGCAATCTAGTGGAAGGTTTTACATTGGGGATAAGAACATCCAGATTTTTAGAAGCGACGTATCACTGATTTTTGGGGTGGACTGCGGCACCAAGTCGATGGACCTCTCTTATGGTGCAAAACCAACAACCGGCATCATACACCGAATGTGCAAGGATGTTAGTCGGTAAAGTGCTGCCAAAATACGAGAAATTCTGAGGGAAGCATTGAAGGGCACAAAAAAACATGACGATGAGGGGGTCGCAAGATTAGTTTGCATGTATGCATGCGTCAAGCTATTCTTTTCTACATCCGGAGAAACAATTGGATGGGTTTTCTACTCATACATGGACCCATTACACAAGATGATCGAGTATGATTGGCCTGAGAGCATCCGGGCAACCTTGATGGCTTCATTGGGCCAAAACTGTGGAAAACCAGGACGAGTCACCGGATGTGTGATGTTGTTAATGGTAAATCAAATCTCATCAAACTTATTCTATGTTTAATATGAACATATACGGGCTCTGAACAATCTGATGTGAATGTTCACATTTCACATTTTTCAGCTTTGATGAAAACATTCTCATTACTGTTTCAGTAATGTACAAACACACATTATTAGATGCTGGTGTAAACATTCACATTAACAGATGTGAACATTCACATCAGTTGTACCACTCACATTACCAGATGTGAACATTCACATCAGTATCATCACCCACTATTAGCAAATGTGAACATTCACATCAGTAATAGCACTGACACTAACAATTGTCAACATTCAGGTCAGTAATATCACTCACATTAACAGTTGTGAACACTCACATCAGTAGTATCACTCAACATTATGAAATGTGAACATTCACATCAGTAACATTACTCCACATTACAGATGTGAACATTCACATCAACAGATGTGAACATTCACATCATTTTTAAGTGACGTAAACATTCACATTACTGGCCTAGTGGTGCACTGTGAACATTCACATTACTGCACCAGTGGTGTAAACATTCACATCAATGTTAATTCATATGAACATTCAAATTATAACTGTTAATTCACATCAATGTTAATTCATATAAACATTACTGGCCTAGTGGTGCACTGTGAACATTCACATTACTGCACCAGTGGTGTAAACATTCACATCAATGTTAATTCATATGAACATTCACATCAGTTTTAAGTGATGTAAACATTCACATTACTGGCCTAGTGGTGCACTGTGAACATTCACATTATTGAACCAGTGGTGTAAACATTTACATCAATGTTAATTCATATGAACATTCAAATTACTGATATTTGTTATTTGTTTCAGTATTGGCTGTGTGAGCATACAACAATCTTACAACCCCGCAACCCCAATGCCATTCCACGATGCGTAAAATGGGACCTGACAGCCTTACATAGCAACATGAAGTCCATAACTTTGGCTAAGCTAGGTTTAAATGAGGTAGAAGTACAACCAAATATATTGTGCTTATTCACATAGTGAGACGAGGAACTATCTAACTAACATACTGTCTCGAAATGCAGGTATATAGCGGCGAGCTAATGGCATCACCAACTGAAGCAAAGATGTATCGTCATACAAAATTGAATGTGGAGCCAAAACCTGAGATTTTGTCAAGTGCAGGAGCAAAGAAAGATGAAAGCAATGAGGATCAAAGCAAAGACAGTCAACGCAGTGATGACAGGGATGCATTTTCTGTCGATGCAGTGAACCTGAATGATGTTGGACATTATATCAACCCCAGCTGTAGCACCCCCAATGCTGAGAAAGGAATCATCATAGCACAACCAACTGAGCCCGACATTGTGGAAGTACTCATAAAAGAAAACCAAAAAGCTTGGGCTCTTGTACAGCAATGGGAAGCGAAATACAAACTGTTGGAAGAATCATGGGAGTTGAGGGCAAGGGTGATTGCTGCCCTTGAAGCCAAACTATTTGACCAATCGGGCTCATCCAATGTGGACATGGACATGAAGACTTGCATGGAGTGGAAAGATACAGAAATTCAGCGGCTGACAAAGTTGGTCATCAACTTGGAATGTGAAAAAACAATACTTCAAGACCTTTTTGACGATCAGTCCGTCCACATCATCACTCAAGTTGAAGCACAAAAGGCTCATGACAGCCTTAACAAGAATCCCACTGCAGCATTGGAACACATTATCAGCCCCCCATCAAGGGTAAAGCGCATAAAGCAAAAGGTAAGGAAAGAACACAGGTTGGACGAGTTTGAATACCCCAACCTGCCTGGTCAGAAGAAAGGGAAAGAGGGAGCCGAACAGCAATCACATGCAGTCCAAATTGCACAGGATTTAGACAAGCAACCATCAAAAAAGCAGCCAACAAAGTCCAAGAAGTTAAGCTTGAACAACAAACTGAAGGTCTGGGCTAACATGAACAAACTCAACAAGCAAAAAGTCCAAAATTTGCACAAGAACGGCGATGATGAGTAAGTGATCTTACATATCCCCAGCTGTTTTTTTTTTTCCCATCATGTTCAGTTCACATACATACTTAATAAATTAGATCATTTCATAAATGTGCAATGTTGACATTAACATTTTCTGTAATCGCAATGCACAGGTTGCTAGTTTGGCGAGGGGACTCAAAGACTAAACATGTGTATTTTGATGACATCATACACATCATCAAGGAAGAATCAATAACCAACAACGTATGGCAACTGTAAATGTGTACAAAACATACACACACACACACACACACACACACACACACATACACACAGAGTAAAAACAATGTAAATAATGTACTGCCACCCCTCCGGTTCTGCAGGTGATAGATGCTTATGGTGAAATTCTACTTGAACTACAAGGGCTAGTCAACCCAAGTTTGGAAGATTCATCATTCATTTTTACATGCACATGTTTGGTAACCACTAGACTTTAATTTTGATTATGTTTCAATACATGTGGATGTTCTTCTCAACATTACATGCTTACATTGTTAACTTAAATAATAGGCAGATGTGAATGTTAACAACAACATAAAATGACCTTTGAGAAGATTCACATGGACAGATGTGAACATTCACATCATTCGCATTGAAGATTATATGCTTATTATGTTGATAAACTTAAATGATACACACATGTGAACATTCACATCAGTAATATAACTGACAGTAACAGATGTGAACATTCACATCAGCAGTGTTACTCACATTAACAGATGTGAACATTCACATCAGTAACATCACCCACCATTAGCAAATGGGAACATTCACATCAGTAATAGCACTAACATTAACAGATGTGAACATTCACATCAGTAGCATTACTTACACTAACAGATGTGAACATTCACATCAGTAACATCACCCACCATTAGCAAATGGGAACATTTACACCAGTAATATCACTGACATTAACAGATGTGAACATTCACATCAGTAGTATCACTCACCATTAGGAAATGTGAACATTCACATCAGTAACATAACTCCCCATTAGCAGATGAACATTCAAATCAGTAACACCAAACATTGATATAAATACTTGGTACATCATTGTATGCCCTTTGTGTGCAGAAAATCATTGAACAGTACCCCCCCACAAGAGAAATAAACTAATTGATGTACACATCAAGGAGTATCAAGGCCAGAGATTCTTAATCTTCCCAATACACGACAACTTTCACTGGACAATTGTTGTGTACGACGTGAAAGAGAATGTATGGAGGCATTATAACTCACTACGCCCAAGAGAAGGCATACATGACCCACATATTGACAAAGCACAAATACTGGTAAGTGGCTGACAAAAATAATACTTGTCATGATGTGTAATATTTGAACTTGGACGTATGCCCTATGTTGGTTGGTGCCTAATATGAAATTTCATTGTTGGCAGAGGAACTACATCACAGCTTTGGTGCACAACATTGGACCATCATCACCATTATGGACCAATTTATCAAGCCAAAATACTTCGAAAATAATCATATCAGTGGACATCTGTCCTCAGCAAGCATCAAATTCGTAAGCCTAAAATCGATTTCTACACATGTTCCACAACCTTTACCCACCTAAATTTCAAAATCTAACAAGAAGTTTGCATTTTCAGGGTGGATTGTGGGCCTGCAGTTTGTTACATCATGAGGGCACATGTATATCGTGAAGACATTGTTGCCAGCCTAGATCGCTTTGAATGGTGTCAAATAAGAGACTCATTAGTACACCTTTTTCTGAACCACAGAAAGACAGTGCAATGTGAAAACCTATAGGTGGGGGGTGTCCACCTATCACTGTTACCCAAATCTGTTATCCACATTTAGGACAATTTAGTTTCAATAGATTTTTCATATTGGAGCAGACTAGCTTAATTGTAAATCAAGTCTATATCACTGCTTGTACAGATATTTTCCAGTCAATATATGTATATGCATTTTCAGGCCTATTTTGCGTTGGTCAAGCACATTGAGATTGTATTTTCTTTTCATTTTTTTGGATACAATGACATGATGTCAATGTTCACACCACAGAATGGTCGTACACTTTCTTCTATTTTAAACCACACTACATGAATGTCAATATTGCTTAAAGTGCTCATGTAACACAATATGACAGGTGTGAGTATGATATTTCTTAACACAAGTCAATATTCACATCTAACAATTTGATGATGTTAATATTCACATCATAACTTCTGATTATGCGAATGGCAACAATGATGTCATGAATATTCACATCTTATGAGTTGATGATGCGAATGGTTACATTGATGTAAACATTGCTGTTAAGAGTAACAACAATGTGAACATTCCCACCACAGAAATGTTTGAAAGTTGAACAATGTGAACATTCAAATAATGTGATTATATTACATAAGTGTGAATGTTAACAGGATGCATTCATCCAAAACACAACAACATAAATGTCAGATTGGTACCTTAAAAAAGTAAAAATAAAACACAAATCAAACACTAATGCATTTTTATGTTTGCCAACGCAACATAATCTTATTGCAACCCAATATTTCCCAACACAACACAATCTTATTTAAAAAATGAATATAAGAATCCAATGAAAAATACAATGTTGAAATGAAAAAAGGTACATCTTATGTCGGCTCTGTGCATGATTTTCGATTATGGCTCCCCAACTTATCACATCTCCCGCACCTTATTTGCTTCAGTTTCTCACCCCTTGATGGGATCCTATTCTTCTTCGGCCTTCCGGGTGGTCTTTTCACGGTTGGCGGGTATATAGTGAAGTCCATGGGATCAAAATGCGGCTTCTCCACCGATGGTATAGGGAATATGGCTCCCGAATAGGCTGCACGATATGTCTCTACATGAAAGTAATGTTCTACACAATCATTGAGATTGTAGCGGCTCTTCTGAATGGCAATAATAGCATGGTCACACGGGAATCCGTTGATTTGCCATTTGAAGCAAGAACATGTACGCCTCGCAACATCAACTGTAACAGATGGTATCGAATGAACTTCAAACACATCCTCGTTAGCTTTGCTAACTTGCCAAGACTTGCTGTCATTGAACGAATCCATAAGCCTTGTTTCGAATGTCGGACAAATAATCTCATTCCATTTGTTTGCTTGGTCACGCCGTGCAGACATTTGCCGCATCAACTGGGTACGAATTTTGTCCACCATTTGAGTGATAGGAAGATTACGTGCTTCTTTAATCCAGTTATTAAATGACTCCGCCGCATTGGATGTCATCTCCCCATAACGCATGCCCCTGCACAATATATCACAAACATTGTACAATACGGAATTTAACAGGCCTGACCATTCACGTTGACAGATGTGAACGTTCACAGTACTGCCATTAGTATACACTGATGTGAACATTCACATCATGGTATAATAATGTGAATGTTCACATCTGCTACCAGGTTTATGTAATGTGAATGTTCACATTATATGCTTATTACGTTGTCAACTTAAATGATAGACAGATGTGAATGTTAACAACAACAACAAAATATGACACGTGTCAATATTCAAATCTGTAATACATTGCATGACTATTTGACAAATTAACAGATGTGAACATGACATCAGTCATCATTAGCAGATGTGAACATTCACATCATTTACATTGAAGATGAAACACAATTCGAAGATTGTCACCATTCTAAACTGAAAATTCACATCACTACCATTCTAAACTTCAAAAATGGAACACCTTAGGAAACTATTATTACCTGAAGTATGAATTTGCCCAGTGCTCAGGTGCTAAGTCCTTGAAAAAATTATGAGCTCGTTGTTTACCCTCCTCTTTTAATTTTGCAAGCTTTTCATGGAATCCTACCACAGTTGGCTCGTAGGCACAGTCACCCAAACTACGTACTAGGTGATCCCTAAATCCATTATCAATTCCTTTCATCCGGTCTCTTAAATTGCTCTTCAAGTGTTGTAAGCAATAACCGTGATGAGCCGATGGGAACACCTTTGGCATAGCTTCTAACAGACCAAGATTACGATCCGAAATAAAAGTAATATGGCGCTTCCCATCAACAACCTTCCCAAGTTCATGCAAGAACCATGACCAATTAGCCGTGGTCTCCGAATCAACAATTGCAAATGCAACAGGAAACAGACCTACAAGACAACACCAATACACAACTGTTCACAATATTCCAAAGTGAATAGAAAAACAGTATAAACGAAACAGGTCATGTGAATGTGCATATGTACATTGCCCTATTTACTATTGTTGTTTTCGGATTCAGGTCATTCACATCAACGATGTGAACATTCACATTAACGACCATTAATAATTCATTGTTGATTGTTGAGTCACTGACAATGTTAACATTCACAGTACTGTTCATTAATAAATCAACTAACATTAGTATACACTGATGTAAACATTCACATCAGTCTGTAATAATGTGAATGTTCACATTTCTGTCATTAGCATACAAAGATGTGAACATTCACATCAGTGCATACTAATGTCAATGTTCACATTACTTATAATTTAGCAATCACTCTTTCGTCCAGACTACGCTGCTCAGAGTGCATATTGACATGAATAGACAGGTAAAAAAAACTTCTAACCATTGTTCCCGTCTTTCGCCGTTGCCGCAAGTAGCTGACCTTTGTACTTTCCTTTGAGGAATGTTCCATCCAGGAATAATAAAGGCCGACAAGCATTGAACCCAGAAATACATGTAGCGAATGACACAAAGAAGCGACAAAACTGTTGACTACTCGCATCATAGTCAATATTGACATAACTCCCCGGATTGTACCGCATCACGGCATCCGAATACCACCGCAACTGGTCAAACGATAACGAGTGATCTCCATGAATACTAGTCTTTGCTTTCTCCACACCCAACCATACGACATGGTAACTCACATCTAGCCCATAATCCCTCTTCAAAATAGTCACCACTTCACACGGCCGAGTCAACGGCTTGTCCCTCACAATTTCAGATATGGTACTCGACACCAAATCCGAACTAACTCGCGGATTCTTCGATGTTCGGACATCCGTACCACAAGTATGCACATCACTAAACCTCTTGATGTAGAAAAAATCATTTGCTCGTTGTGCTCTACAATGTATAACCCACAAGCACCCCCTCTCCTCCCGCATCGCACACACAGCAGTAACTCTTGTTGTCTCGTTCTTCACGTATGTGAATTTAAACCCACATTGGATGACATACTTACATAAAACGTCACGAAATTCTTGTGCACCTCCAACAAACCGTTGTCCTACATGCGTAATACCATTTGCCCAAGGGGCTGACAACAACACCTTCTCCTTATGGTGGCAAAATCTCTGTAGTGCATCAATTTCATCCTCAACCCCCACGCGCAGCAATCCCAAACTACTTGACTGACCAATATCACCCTTCAACTCAACCACAACTTCTACATGTTGTACCCCCATTGATTTAGCAAGCAGTACCATGTTCTGAAATTCTTTCTCATTGTCCAAATGACACTTATTAATCCCAGGTAGTTTACAGAACAATGAAATAGAACCAGCAGACAACTCATCCCATTTCTCACACAAACACTCCACCGAACGAGAATAACACATTGCGCGGGCAACATTTATTACAGTTGTACTACAACCATATGTACACACCAATAGCATAAAGGTATCCATCTCCTGTAAAAACACAAAAACACAACAATGAACAGTATTGAAAATCGATATCAAAATTCACATTGTGCAAAAAATAGATGACTACGTGTACAGTTCAAGTGCTAAATCCATAATTCACAATATGAAGATGTGAACATTCACATTACTATTAACAAGATGCCAACATTAAGCAAACATCAAAGTACAATGAGAACATCAACAATCTTCACATAATATAATGATGTGAACATTCACATCAGTGTATGACGATGTAAACATTCACATCAGTGTGAAATGATGAGAACATTCACATCAGTGTATGATGATGTAAACATTCACATTGATATTAACAAGATGTTAACATTAAGCAAGTATCAAAGTAAAATGAGAACATTAACAATCTTCACATAATATTAACAATCTTCACAGAGCCTCATTAAGCAAACATCAATTTAAAGTGACATTCTTCACATATTCCACATTCACAAAATGTGAAGATTCACATTGATATATATACTGATAATCAAATCATCCACACAGAGCCTCATTACGCATGCATCAAAGTCAAATGAGAACTACACAATCTTCACATAATACGAATGAACTCCCCTCCACATAATCACGTAAAATGCATATAATTGAAAAAACAGAGCATTCAATCCATATAAATCCAAAAACAGAGCATCCGATCCATTATACGAATGAAATCATAAACTGAACATGTATTCATAACCAAATTGATACTAACCTTGATCATGCAATCCTACAATCGTACAGAAAGTTGAAAAAAACTGATTTGAACTAGTTATAATCTGGCAAATATAACAACCGAACACCCTCCTCTTCGTCGTCTTCACTCGCAAACCACAGAACCAGCCTACAACAGCAACGATGAAACCCTGGCACAACCAATCCTTGTAACGAGCATGCAAAACATAAACGTATCTCTCGGAATTGGATTGATGATGAATAGCGTAAAATAGAAACTGCCAAACTGCATGAACGAAGAAACAGGCACCTATTACGTATTAACAATGTACATATATATATATATACAGGGGCAAAATAGTCCAAGAAATTATATTAAATTAAAAAAATGGACCTTATGGAATATCCAGAAAAGTTTATGGGACTAATTAGGTTATAATATTCTTTAGTGGACCTAATGGGTTATAACAACTCTAGAATGGATTTATCAATAAAAATCTCTATATTTTACTGTATTTTTTCTTTTTTTCCTTCTAGATCACTTTCCAAATTCTTAAATCAAACACCGCCTCACTGAACCAAATACTGTGTAAAAATTGACCATTACGATTGGAAGTGGTCCGAATCAATTTACCGGATCCACCATTTTGCATCTAGTCCGACCCGGCCAATCCAGATATCAACTCAATTTCCCACCACACGTTCGAGTAAACGACAAAACCAACACACACTCGATCTTGTGGTTGTCAATTAACGGTCGAATATATGAAAAAAACTTCACACAGAGACACAGTCCGATCCACTTCACTCACCACTCTCTCTGTCTCGATGGTCATCTGCAAAGCTTCAAACCTGAGCTATGCATTACTCTCTCTCAATTTCTCTTCCAAAACAAGCCCCGAACATCTCCCTTATTTACAACCCTACCCTTCTCTGCGCAACAAATGCACAGTCTTCTCTTCTTCTACTGACAACCCTAGGTATAGCTCCAGAGACGAGCACTTGGCGAATGGTATGAATCATCATTGTGCTGATAGAAGATACAGGAGAGCAAATGATGATGGAGGAGGAGGAGGAGGAGAGAGAAAGGTCAATTGCGAAGTGGATGTGATATCTTGGCGGGAACGAAGAGTTAAGGCCCAAATTCTGGTTGATGCCGATATTGAATCGCTCTGGAATGCTCTCACTGATTATGAGAGGCTTGCTGATTTCATCCCCAATCTTATTTGCAGGTAAAATCAAAATTATAGTTTCTCTTTGTAGCTCTCTTTCAATTATATTATACACAATATGTGTGTGTGTTTGTGTTTTGATTTTGACCAATGTAAGGATTTGTTTGTATGAAGAGTTTTTTAATCTATGTCTGGTTTTATTGGGGGTACTGGATCAATTTTGAAGTTGCATTGGGCACCTAATTCGGTAATCAAGCATAAATAGAGTTAATTGGATTAATTAAACCTTAGCACCCTGGCCTGTACTTTTATTAAAATTTCACTTTGGTATCTTTGCTTTCAATTGTGATAGTCACTTGTTACACAAGTCTAATTGTAATGTCACGCTTTTGTCCATCTATTGTTGATGAGGCTGACGGTTGTTAAGGAGGCTGACAGAAATTAAAAGGAGAGGAGCCAAAGTGAGATTTTGGTGAAATTGTAAGGACTACAGTGAGATTTTAGTGACAGTGTATGGGTTCTAATGAGGTGAAAAAAATGTCACGTTTCGTTTCGCTCACGTGACAAATTTTGTCAGCCTTGTTCACGCAAATAGATGTAAGGGTGACATTTCAATTTGACTTAAAAGTGTAAGGGGTTGACTGTTACAATTGAAAGTGGAGGGATCAAAGTGAGATTTTGCTGAAAGTGGAGGGGTGAAGTTAATTTAGAGTGAGTAATATTGGAACTTCAACTTGTGAGATGGGGAGTAAGCAATTTTTTTCCTTTGGTTATGTTTGGATCTTGTATTTGATGATGGATTTTTGGAGGAAAAAGGAAATGGAAAGGAAATGTGAACCAAATACAAGCTTCTTTCTTCTTTTTTTTCCTCTTTTCTCTGGAAGAAAACTATGAATGAAATATAAGTTCAATTTTTCTTTTTTACATTTCTCTTCCCTTCGCTTTCCCTCTACAAATCCCTCCCTAAATCTAAGATCCAAACACAACTTTAAGCTATACTTTATGATATTGCATTTTGTACATTTGCGCATATGGGATCTAAGTCTTTATCTCTTAGTACTATTAATTCTTGTATATTTGTTAGCCATCTTTTACTGCATTGTATTAAATTGCGCAGTCTTGGTGGATTCTATTGGGATTATCTTATTCAATTTTCCACAACTATATTTTTGACATTGTCATTTGCTGCAATCGTTACTTGACTGGACTGCATGTTACTTGATTGTCAGTGGGAGAATTCCTTGCCCACATCCTGGGCGGATATGGTTGGAGCAAAGAGGCTTGCAACGAGCCTTATATTGGCATATAGAAGCCCGCGTTGTATTGGATCTCCAAGAATTTCAGAATTCAGTGAGCCTCTTTATATTTATGTTATATAATATGATTATGGTTATGCTGACATTATTATCTAAATATCATTTTGTTGCCAATATCTATTGGCTATTGTGTGTGCATGCTAATGAGACTTTGTGTGAGTATGAACGTGTGAGTGTTTACCTAGCCAAAAACAAGCACAATAATTGAATTTTGTGAACAAGTCAGCTAAGTCTGGGCAGAGGATGGTGTATGAAAGCACCTCGAGCAAAAATCAATGAGACAACCAACTGTGTATGCTTGGTCTACTTTGAAACATAGGATTGTTGGTGGACAAAGTAGCTATTTCATTATCATAATAAAGAGGGTCGCAATATTACAACTGGTGGCCCCTTTTCTAATAGCTTAAGATTTTGGGACAAGGGGTGCTCTAGCACGGTATTTAAAGCTCAGGGTCAGAGGAGGTCTTGAGTTAACTTTTCTTTGTCTGCATTTGTTTCACCATTTGCATTATGTTACTTTGCATTTTTGGATGTTTGCATCTCCACATACAAGATGCGGTTCTGCATGAAAGAGGTTTCCCTTTTTTCTTGTCATACTTGTGGCTCTCTTTGTACTGTATATATATTGACCTAATAGCTGTTTATGTAAAGATGTGGTGAACTCCATTTAAATTTGTATAATTTTCTTATTTAGTTCAATTTTTTGGGCATCCCCATATGATATTAAACACGGTTTATCATTCTTGGTGGCCATTTGATTGTTTTGTTTCTACCCAACTGCTTTTGTAATTTCAGTATCTTCAAAGTTGAGATCTTACAACATGATATTTAAAATTTTAATTCTCAAATCTCATAGTCTTGTCCAAGATTGTAACTCTAAACTTTTTCTTAGTGTAGGCTAACAGTCGTGAACTCCACTTTTCCATGGTTGATGGTGACTTTAAGAAATTTGAAGGCAAGTGGTGTCTGAAATCTGGAAAAAGGTAATATCCACTATACTCCTAGTAGTGACAACATTGTTCAAAACCTCTAAATCTTGCTTTTCTGAATGGTCCTGGTTAGGGATCTTGTGTCCTTATCTCATTTCCTACCTTAACGACTCTAGTTATGCTCAAACAAGAACCTTGCTTTATAAACAAAGGTTTCTATTAGGTCAAGTGAGGAAAGAGAGGACCTTGATTGTTCGTCTAGCAGAACAATCATTTCATCTCCCTTCTTCATGAATATTGACGCATGAATAAAATCACTTATTGCAGGACTTTCCTAATCTCTATTGGTTTTTTTGTTTCACAGGTCCATAACAACAATTTTGTCATATGAAGTTAATGTGATACCAAGGTTCAACTTCCCAGCCATATTCTTGGAGAGGATTATCAGATCAGATCTTCCTGTGAATCTTCAAGCCTTGGCTTGTAGAGCTGAGAGGAATTTCGAAGGGAATCAGAATGCACTAATCACGGAAAGTATTTTGGGTACAACATCTATGGCTTTCCCTATTTCCCCTGGCATAGACATTGATGGTGCTTTATCAGAGAAAGATAAACTTTCTCCTGGAGAGTTGAAAGAGAATTATGCCAGTTCTTTTGGTCGTTTGTCCACATCTTCTAGTGACTTGAGCAGTAAATGGGGAGTTTTTTGGAAAGCTTGCAAAATTGATGGGCCTTGCATGGTGGATGAAGTTCATCTCCGTAGATTTGATGGCCTATTGGTAACTGATTGACTCTACACTCATCTCACTAGGCCTTTCTTTCTGATGGAAAGGCACATTTGTTATAGCGGTTTTGCTGATAAAATAGTTTTCGGGTGAAGGAAAACGGAGGCGTGCATCGCTGCGTTGTTGCCAGCATAACAGTAAAAGCTCCTGTTCGTGAAGTATGGAATGTGTTGACTGCTTATGAGAGACTTCCCGAGTAAGTGTCATTTTCATTTGTTTCTTGTACTTTTAATTTATGAGAAATGAATACATTGCAATTGTTGTTATTATCCTATACTAGCAACTTTAGACATTGCCCCCTAAGCTCCATCAAACATGGCATATGGACTATGGTGCATGAGATGAGAGAGAAGGAAAATAAGGGATGGCAATCATAACACTCTCAGCTCACTAAGGCAAAACGTATTTTTTTCTCTTGATAAGTAAAAAAAAAATATTAAAAATGAAACCAATGGAAGTGCCATCAAAGGGCAACCAAAAATAAAAACAAAAGAAAACACTTAAATGTATCTTACAAAAGCTCTTTACCACAAGGGCATAATATATTTCCTGAGTTATATATCCAAGATTAGAAACAGTTCTCCTAATCAGTTCTCTTCGTTTATTTGTTTATTTATATATGTATGCTGAGTAAAATCAGTTATCACCAACACAACTGGTGCCTATCAAACACTTGTTTACATGGGCAGTGTGAAGCGAAGTCCCACATCACCTGAATACTAAAGTAATATCAAGCATATAAGCGTGAGGGCACTCTCACCTTAATAGTTAGCTTTGGGGTGAGTTCTACCCAAGACCGTGTAACAGGCAATCCTTAATAACTATTTTTAGAAATATTTAGTCAAGTATCCTTATAAAAAAGAGAAAAAGGTATTTAGTCAAGTACCTGTTATCAAGTTAAGGAAACAGAAAAAATAAAATCATCCAGCTAAGAAAATCTTCCAAGTAATACCAACCATTGGATTTTGGGAAATTTTTGTAGTAATTGAAGTTCCTTGGCTGCTAAAGTGGCAATTGTCCATTATAATTTATAATGATCTACAAGGCCTACTCTCATTATGATTCCGTGTGAGGATTTTGCTGCCATGATCCCTGTTGTTGTGTTGGATGCAACCATCAGAGTGCCTGATGCCATTCTGCTAGCATGACACTGACACGCCGACAAGTCGATTTTCAATAAATGCAAGACATAACGGGCTTGTTTGGTTTGCTTTTGGGAGAGTTGTTTTTGAAAAAAAAATTCAAAATTTTGTTTGGTTTGTGGTTTTTCTCAAAAAATTTCTAAAATTACTTTCTCTCTTACAGCATCAATCAATCACTTTTTATCTCTCCTCTCTCCTTCTCAATCACTTTTTCTCTCACACACATCTACTCAATTACAAAAAAATATCAAATCATCCCAAACTCCAAAACTACTTTTAAAATATACAACCAAACAAACCAAAAAAATTTCTAAACTCTCTCCCCAATTTTTTTTTTGAAAATCACTCTCTCAAAAGCAAACCAAACACACCCAACATGCTTGGGACACGTTAAAGTTTTATATTTTTATAAATTATTGTATATCATATATATGAATAATTTAGTCAAAGATAATTAAAAAAAATGTAACATGACACATTTTTTACATTAAAAAGCTATATATTTCATAAATTTAATATCAAAATATCATTCACATAGCAATTACATTCTGAACAATGCAAAACAATTATATAACATTGTATTACACATTATATATTCATCTTATAAATGTTTCAAAACATATTTAGAATGCATAAGTTGTGTTATGAGGAATGGAAAATATTCTTATAATAAAGGGATTCATCATATATGACGTATTTAGAGGGCCATGAAGTATTACTAAAATGTCCAATGTTATGAATTTGATATTTTAATTAAGACACATTGAAGAAGTATCGGACATGCTTTTAGGAGTGTCCAAAGAGTGTTGTATTGGACAAAGATATCGGAGAGGACACGACACGACACTGCTTAGGTGCTATGTTGTTAGATAGTAAGCCTAGGAACACACAATTGGACATAGAAAACACAGATGGACAAGATGTACAAGATTTGTTGATGGAGCTCACTTCTGGAAAATCGCGTTGGTGTATCTTGTGTCTAGTTATGTGTTTGGTTTTTTTGTTCTTAAAACTTATTGATTGTTAAACAATAAGTTTAAGAAAACAGAAACCAAACACAAAGCCGGACACCAAAAACACATGGATGGACAGGATTTTACTTGATTTGTTGGTCTCTGTTAAAATGATCTTTGAATATGAAAGCTACAGAAATGTGGACATATCATAGCAACCTTTTCCACTATGCAACATTTATATTCCTGATCTTGTTTCCTTGTGAAACTATTTTACAGAATAGTTCCAAATTTAGCAATCAGTAAGATTTTATCGCGTGACAACAACAAAGTTCGCATTTTGCAGGTACAACAGAATTTGATTATTATTAAAATTTGTGGTCAATATGAATGCTTATCTACTCCAACGGAATTAGACTTGGAATTTAAAAAAAAATATTAATAAGTTCCATTCTTGAGGGCGCAACGCTTGTTGTTGTGCGTGTCATTTTTCAGGAAGGATGCAAGGGCTTATTGTATATGGTACTCCATGCACGTGTCATCTTGGATTTGTGTGAACACCTGGAACAGGAGATCAGTTTTGAGCAGGTTGAAGGAGACTTCAACTTTTTCCAGGGAAAATGGCTTTTGGAGCAACTTGGAAATCATCACACACTATTGAAATACTCTGTGGAGTCAAAAATGCACAAGAATTCCTTTCTTTCTGAAGCTATTATGGAAGAGGTTTGTGAAATTTATTCGTCTACGAGTTCGAATTTCTCTCACACCGCATGGTTGTCTTCTTTTATATGTTTAGATTAGTAGTCCTTATGATTTTTTATTTATTTTTTATTTTAAATAAGACCTTCTGATATATTCATCTACTATAATAATCGTCCTTACAAAATTGTTGATGGTAATTTTGACATTTTTAGGTTATATATGAAGATCTCCCTTCAAACTTATGTGCCATTCGAGATTATATTGAAAAAAGGGAAGCACAAAACACTTTGGAGACCTGTGATCATGCAATATTTTCTGAGGAGCAAACTGCTTCTTCTAGCAAAGACAGATATGATGATTGCATGTCGGTTGAGAAAGATTTTGATTCTGACAGTCCACATCCTTCTAGACAAAGACCACGGGTTCCAGGCTTGCAGAGAGATATAGAAGTTCTTAAAGCTGAGCTTATTACCTTTATATCAGAGTATGGGCAAGAAGGATTTATGCCAATGAGAAAGCAACTTCGCAAGCATGGAAGGGTGGACATTGAGAAGGCAATCACACGCATGGGGGGATTCAGAAGGATCGCATCTTTGATGGATCTTTCTCTTGCTTACAAGCACCGTAAACCAAAGGGTTATTGGGATGACCTTGAGAATTTGCAAGAAGAGGCAAGTTTTCCAGTTTGTTGTTTCGTTTTGAGTTCAGACATGGAAAATGACACCAAAAAAAAAACAAAAAAACAAATAAGAAGAAAAGGGAAAATACATGAAAAGGAAAAAAAATCTTAATGTAGAAGTCTCAAGTAATTTTAATCTTAAGGAGAAATTATGCTGTTTTTTATCACAATACTGCCGGCCTTGATTTTTGGTAAAGTTAAAAACTGATCCCTTTCTATCTTGCAGATAAGTCGGTTCCAGAGAAGCTGGGGAATGGACCCATCATTTATGCCTAGTAGAAAGTCTTTTGAGCGTGCAGGTATAAATAATAAATTTCTTTCCAGTTACAAGCACAATGTCAGAAGTTGTTTGTGGTGACTGCTAACTTAATTGTTATTTCTTACACTTGGGCTGCGTTCGTTTGGGCGACAAGGCCACAGAATTGGAGGCCAATCCTGAATCTCATGTTTGGATATGAAGTGGACCTTGTATATCTCCATATGGGGATACAAATTAGGGGATTAAAGGGCTACCTATTTGCTCACCACACTCCCTCAGTTCACATCATTTGTGCCGTTCGGATATAAATTTCCAAACAAAAATTAAATGTTCGGATATCAACTTCCAAAAAAAAAAAAATTCAATTGTCTTGATATCAAGTACCCAACATGGTTTATATTTAAACAATTCATTTTTGTTTGGAACCTTGATATCCAAACGACAAAATGGAACTGAAAATTTCTATGGTGTACAAATATAACCTCCCAATTAAAGGGGTTAAATGACCAAAACATCCTTGAGCTATGTCATTACATCATACGCTCTTATGTCTAGTGATAGGACTCTGATAATTCTCTATCCTAATTGAGGGTTATTCTCTAACCTCTGAGATAGGACACATCATCTTAAAAGATTGATAATCTTATGACTATTAGACTAATAGTTTTATGTAATCAAGTCCAACAAAACAAACACGGCCTAAGTGACTTGGATTCATATGCATTTCATGTTTTTGGATTTTCTTTGTCAGGTCGGTATGACATTGCTAGGGCATTGGAGAAATGGGGGGGACTGCATGAAGTATCTCGTCTTCTCTCACTAAAGGCGAGGCACCCTAATAGACAGGGAAACCTTTCCAAAGACAAGAAAATGGATTATGTATTATCTGCCAATGGTGAAGGGAAGGTACCTTCTAAACCTTATGTTTCTCAAGATACACACAAGTGGCTCATGAAACTTAAGGACTTGGATATTAATTGGGTTGAATGAGAATATAGTTTTATTTGTTTTCTATTTCTTGTGGTCATGGAAATTGTGTGAATAATGCTATACAAAATTTGTATATAGAAATATGTGATTGAATTGGGATTAATCACTTTTATACAAACTGAAAAAGTTGGGAAAAGTTTGTATATAGGCTAGTGGTGCAGTTAAAGGGGATTTTTCACTTTAAAATTTTCAGGAAAATTACAACAAACAAAAAAAAACCCAGGTTTTAACCCAAGTTTTAGCTTTATAACAAAATAAATTTGAAGTTTTTAATTTTATCAATTTAAATCCTAATCTTTTAATTTATTTTCAATCTAAACTATCCACTT